>NC_133935.1:26492543-28902543 GCF_031877795.1 Strix aluco
TTTTCTTTCGTTCTGAACAAGTGTTATTGTTTTCTGCGGAAAAGCGATTCTGCGCAACATTGGGAACACTTCAGCTTCCCGGGCACAGAGAAGGTGCTAGCAGGGAATTCTCTGCCTGCCTTTCCCCAGTGCTCTGCAAGCTCTCCAGGGCAACAGAAAATGTGGGGATCTGTGCTTTCTTTCGTTCTGAAAAAGTTTTAGTGTTTTCTGCAGCGACGCAAATACGATTCTGCGCAACAATGGGAACACTTCTCCTTCCCAGGCACAGAGAAAGTGCTAGCAGGGAATTCTCTGCCTGCCTTTCCCCAGTGCTCTGCAAGCTCTCCAGGGCAACAGAAAATGTGGGGCTCTGTGCTTTCTTTCGTTCTGAACAAGTGTTAGTGTTTTCAGCGGAAAAGCCATTCTGCGCAACAATGGGAACACTTCTCCTTCCCAGGCACAGAGAAGGTGCTAGCAGGGACTTCTCTGCCTGCCTTTCCCCAGTGCTCTGCAAGCTCTCCAGGGCAACAGAAAATGTGGGGCTCTGTGCTTTCTTTCGTTCTGAACAAGTTTTAGTGTTTTCTGCAGCGACGCAAATACGATTCTGCGCAACAATGCGAACACTTCTCCTTCCCAGGCACAGAGAAGGTGCTAGCAGGGACTTCTCTGCCTGCCTTTCCCCAGTGCTCTGCAAGCTCTCCAGGGCAACAGCAAATGTGGGGCTCTGTGCTTTCTTTCGTTCTGAAAAAGTGTTAGTGTTTTCAGCGGAAAAGCGATTCTGCGCAACATTGGGAACACTTCTGCTTCCCAGGCACAGAGAAGGTGCTAGCAGGGAATTCTCTGCCTGCCTTTCCCCAGTGCTCTGCAAGCTCTCCAGGGCAACAGCAAATGTGGGGCTCTGTGCTTTCTTTCGTTCTGAACAAGTGTTATTGTTTTCTGCGGAAAACCGATTCTGCGCAACATTGGGAACACTTCGGCTTCCCAGGCACAGAGAAGGTGCTAGCAGGGAATTCTCTGCCTGCCTTTCCCCAGTGCTCTGCAAGCTCTCCAGGGCAACAGAAAATGTGGGGATCTGTGCTTTCTTTCGTTCTGAACAAGTTTTAGTGTTTTCTGCAGCGACGCAAATACGATTCTGCGCAACAATGGGAACACTTCTCCTTCCCAGGCACAGAGAAAGTGCTAGCAGGGAATTCTCTGCCTGCCTTTCCCCAGTGCTCTGCAAGCTCTCCAGGGCAACAGAAAATGTGGGGATCTGTGCTTTCTTTCGTTCTGAACAAGTTTTAGTGTTTTCTGCAGCGACGCAAATACGATTCTGCGCAACAATGCGAACACTTCTCCTTCCCAGGCACAGAGAAGGTGCTAGCAGGGAATTCTCTGCCTGCCTTTCCCCAGTGCTCTGCAAGCTGTCCAGGGCAACAGCAAATGTGGGGCTCTGTGCTTTCTTTCGTTCTGAACAAGTGTTAGTGTTTTCAGCGGAAAAGCAATTCTGCGCAACAATGGGAACACTTCTCCTTCCCAGGCACAGAGAAGGTGCTAGCAGGGAATTCTCTGCCTGCCTTTCCCAGTGCTCTGCAAGCTCTCCAGGGCAACAGAAAATGTGGGGCTCTGTGCTTTCTTTCGTTCTGAACAAGTGTTAGTGTTTTCAGCGGAAAAGCCATTCTGCGCAACAATGGGAACACTTCTCCTTCCCAGGCACAGAGAAGGTGCTAGCAGGGAATTCTCTGCCTGCCTTTCCCCAGTGCTCTGCAAGCTCTCCAGGGCAACAGCAAATGTGGGGCTCTGTGCTTTCTTTCGTTCTGAACAAGTTTTAGTGTTTTCTGCAGCGACGCAAATACGATTCTGCGCAACAATGCGAACACTTCTCCTTCCCAGGCACAGAGAAGGTGCTAAGCAGGGACTTCTCTGCCTGGCTTTCCCCAGTGCTCGGCAAGCTCTCCAGGGCAACAGCAAATGTGGGGCTCTGTGCTTTCTTTCGTTCTGAAAAAGTTTTAGTGTTTTCAACGGAAAAGCGATTCTGCACAACATTGGGAACACTTCTCCTTCCAGGCACAGAGAAGGTGCTAGCAGGGAATTCTCTGCCTGCCTTTCCCCAGTGCTCTGCAAGCTCTCCAGGGAAACAGCAAATGTGGGGCTCTGTGCTTTCTTTCGTTCTGAACAAGTGTTAGTGTTTTCAGCGGAAAAGCAATTCTGCGCAACAATGGGAACACTTCTCCTTCCCAGGCACAGAGAAGGTGCTAGCAGGGAATTCTCTGCCTGCCTTTCCCCAGTGCTCTGCAAGCTCTCCAGGGCAACAGCAAATGTGGGGCTCTGTGCTTTCTTTCGTTCTGAAAAAGTGTTATTGTTTTCTGCGGAAAAGCGATTCTGCGCAACAATGGGAACACTTTTCATTACCAGGCACAGAGAAGGTGCTAGCAGGGAATTCTCTGCCTGCCTTTCCCCAGTGCTCTGCAAGCTCTCCAGGGCAACAGCAAATGTGGGGCTCTGTGCTTTCTTTCGTTCTGAACAAGTTTTAGTGTTTTCTGCAGCGACGCAAATACGATCCTGCGCAACAATGGGAACACTTCTCCTTCCCAGGCACAGAGAAGGTGCTAGCAGGGAATTCTCTGCCTGCCTTTCCCAGTGCTCTGCAAGCTCTCCAGGGCAACAGCAAATGTGGGGCTCTGTGCTTTCTTTCGTTCTGAACAAGTCTTATTGTTTTCTGCGGAAAAGCGATTCTGCGCAACATTGGGAACACTTCAGCTTCCCGGGCACAGAGAAGGTGCTAGCAGGGAATTCTCTGCCTGCCTTTCCCCAGTGCTCTGCAAGCTCTCCAGGGCAACAGAAAATGTGGGGATCTGTGCTTTCTTTCGTTCTGAAAAATTTTTAGTGTTTTCTGCAGCGACGCAAATACGATTCTGCGCAACAATGCGAACACTTCTCCTTCCCAGGCACAGAGAAGGTGCTAGCAGGGAATTCTCTGCCTGCCTTTCCCAGTGCTCTGCAAGCTCTCCAGGGCAACAGCAAATGTGGGGCTCTGTGCTTTCTTTCGTTCTGAACAAGTGTTAGTGTTTTCAGCGGAAAAGCGATTCTGCGCAACAATGGGAACACTTCTCCTTCCCAGGCACAGAGAAAGTGTTAGCAGGGAATTCTCTGCCTGCCTTTCCCCAGTGCTCTGCAAGCTCTCCAGGGCAACAGCAAATGTGGGGCTCTGTGCTTTCTTTCGTTCTGAACAAGTTTTAGTGTTTTCTGCAGCGACGCAAATACGATTCTGCGCAACAATGCGAACACTTCTCGTTCCCAGGCACAGAGAAGGTACTAGCAGGGAATTCTCTGCCTGCCTTTCCCCAGTGCTCTGCAAGCTCTCCAGGGCAACAGCAAATGTGGGGCTCTGTGCTTTCTTTTTTTTGTGTCTGAAAAAGTGTTATTGTATTCTGCGGAAAAGTGATTCTGTGCAACAATGGGAACACTTCTCCTTCCCAGGCACAGAGAAGGTGCTAGCAGGGAATTCTCTGCCTGCCTTTCCCCAGTGCTCTGCAAGCTCTCCAGGGCAACAGCAAATGTGGGGCTCTGTGCTTTCTTTCGTTCTGAAAAAGTGTTAGTGTTTTCAGTGGAAAAGCGATTCTGCGCAACATTGGGAACACTTCTGCTTCTCCAGGCACAGAGAAGGTGCTAGCAGGGAATTCTCTGCCTGCCTTTCCCAGTGCTCTGCAAGCTCTCCAGGGCAACAGCAAATGTGGGGCTCTGTGCTTTCTTTCGTTCTGAACAAGTGTTATTGTTTTCTGCGGAAACCGATTCTGCGCAACATTGGGAACACTTCGGCTTCCCGGGCACAGAGAAGGTGCTAGCAGGGAATTCTCTGCCTGCCTTTCCCCAGTGCTCTGCAAGCTCTCCAGGGCAACAGAAAATGTGGGGATCTGTGCTTTCTTTCGTTCTGAAAAAGTTTAGTGTTTTCTGCAGCGACGCAATATACGATTCTGCGCAACAATGGGAACACTTCTCCTTCCCAGGCACAGAGAAAGTGCTAGCAGGGAATTCTCTGCCTGCCTTTCCCAGTGCTCTGCAAGCTCTCCAGGGCAACAGAAAATGTGGGGCTCTGTGCTTTCTTTCGTTCTGAACAAGTTTTAGTGTTTTCTGCAGCGACGCAAATACGATTCTGCGCAACAATGCGAACACTTCTCCTTCCCAGGCACAGAGAAGGTGCTAGCAGGGAATTCTCTGCCTGCCTTTCCCAGTGCTCTGCAAGCTCTCCAGGGCACACAGCAAATGTGGGGCTCTGTGCTTTCTTTCGTTCTGAAAAAGTGTTAGTGTTTTCTGCAGCGACACAAATACGATTCTGCGCAACAATGGGAACACTTCTCCTTCCCAGGCACAGAGAAGGTGCTAGCAGGGAATTCTCTGCCTGCCTTTCCCAGTGTCTCTGCAAGCTCTCCAGGGCAACAGCAAATGTGGGCTCTGTGCTTTCTTTCGTTCTGAACAAGTGTTAGTGTTTTCAGCGGAAAAGCCATTCTGCGCAACAATGGAAACACTTCTCCTTCCCAGGCACAGAGAAGGTGCTAGCAGGGAATTCTCTGCTGCCTTTCCCCAGTGCTCTGCAAGCTCTCAAGGGCAACAGCAAATGTGGGGCTCTGTGCTTTCTTTCGTTCTGAACAAGTGTTTGTGTTTTCAGCGGAAAAGCATTCTGCGCAACAATGGGAACACTTCTCCTTCCCAGGCACAGAGAAGGTGCTAGCAGGGAATTCTCTGCCTGCCTTTCCCCAGTGCTCTGCAAGCTCTCCAGGGCAACAGCAAATGTGGGGCTCTGTGCTTTCTTTCGTTCTGAAAAAGTGTTATTGTTTTTTGCGGAAAGCGATTCTGCGCAACAATGGGAACACTTTTCATTACCAGGCACAGAGAAGGTGCTAGCAGGGAATTCTCTGCCTGCCTTTCCCCAGTGCTCTGCAAGCTCTCCAGGGCAACAGCAAATGTGGGGCTCTGTGCTTTCTTTCGTTCTGAACAAGTGTTATTGTTTTCTGCGGAAAAGCGATTCTGCGCAACATTGGGAACACTTCAGCTTCCCGGGCACAGAGAAGGTGCTAGCAGGGAATTCTCTGCCTGCCTTTCCCCAGTGCTCTGCAAGCTCTCCAGGGCAACAGAAAATGTGGGGATCTGTGCTTTCTTTCGTTCTGAAAAAGTTTTAGTGTTTTCTGCAGCGACGCATATACGATTCTGCGCAACAATGGGAACACTTCTCCTTCCCAGGCACAGAGAAAGTGCTAGCAGGGAATTCTCTGCCTGCCTTTCCCCAGTGCTCTGCAAGCTCTCCAGGGCAACAGCAAATGTGGGGCTCTGTGCTTTCTTTCGTTCTGAACAAGTGTTAGTGTTTTCAGCGGAAAAGCCATTCTGCGCAACAATGGGAACACTTCTCCTTCCCAGGCACAGAGAAGGTGCTAGCAGGGACTTCTCTGCCTGCCTTTCCCCAGTGCTCTGCAAGCTCTCCAGGGCAACAGAAAATGTGGGGCTCTGTGCTTTCTTTCGTTCTGAACAAGTTTTAGTGTTTTCTGCAGCGACGCAAATACGATTCTGCGCAACAATGCGAACACTTCTCCTTCCCAGGCACAGAGAAGGTGCTAGCAGGGACTTCTCTGCCTGCCTTTCCCCAGTGCTCTGCAAGCTCTCCAGGGCAACAGCAAATGTGGGGCTCTGTGCTTTCTTTCGTTCTGAAAAAGTGTTAGTGTTTTCAGCGGAAAAGCGATTCTGCGCAACATTGGGAACACTTCTGCTTCCCAGGCACAGAGAAGGTGCTAGCAGGGAATTCTCTGCCTGCCTTTCCCCAGTGCTCTGCAAGCTCTCCAGGGCAACAGCAAATGTGGGGCTCTGTGCTTTCTTTCGTTCTGAACAAGTGTTATTGTTTTCTGCGGAAAACCGATTCTGCGCAACATTGGGAACACTTCGGCTTCCCAGGCACAGAGAAGGTGCTAGCAGGGAATTCTCTGCCTGCCTTTCCCCAGTGCTCTGCAAGCTCTCCAGGGCAACAGAAAATGTGGGGATCTGTGCTTTCTTTCGTTCTGAACAAGTTTTAGTGTTTTCTGCAGCGACGCAAATACGATTCTGCGCAACAATGGGAACACTTCTCCTTCCCAGGCACAGAGAAAGTGCTAGCAGGGAATTCTCTGCCTGCCTTTCCCCAGTGCTCTGCAAGCTCTCCAGGGCAACAGCAAATGTGGGGCTCTGTGCTTTCTTTCGTTCTGAACAAGTTTTAGTGTTTTCTGCAGCGACGCAAATACGATTCTGCGCAACAATGCGAACACTTCTCCTTCCCAGGCACAGAGAAGGTGCTAGCAGGGAATTCTCTGCCTGCCTTTCCCCAGTGCTCTGCAAGCTGTCCAGGGCAACAGCAAATGTGGGGCTCTGTGCTTTCTTTCGTTCTGAACAAGTGTTAGTGTTTTCAGCGGAAAAGCAATTCTGCGCAACAATGGGAACACTTCTCCTTCCCAGGCACAGAGAAGGTGCTAGCAGGGAATTCTCTGCCTGCCTTTCCCCAGTGCTCTGCAAGCTCTCCAGGGCAACAGAAAATGTGGGGCTCTGTGCTTTCTTTCGTTCTGAACAAGTGTTAGTGTTTTCAGCGGAAAAGCCATTCTGCGCAACAATGGGAACACTTCTCCTTCCCAGGCACAGAGAAGGTGCTAGCAGGGAATTCTCTGCCTGCCTTTCCCCAGTGCTCTGCAAGCTCTCCAGGGCAACAGCAAATGTGGGGCTCTGTGCTTTCTTTCGTTCTGAACAAGTTTTAGTGTTTTCTGCAGCGACGCAAATACGATTCTGCGCAACAATGCGAACACTTCTCCTTCCCAGGCACAGAGAAGGTGCTAAGCAGGGACTTCTCTGCCTGGCTTTCCCCAGTGCTCGGCAAGCTCTCCAGGGCAACAGCAAATGTGGGGCTCTGTGCTTTCTTTCGTTCTGAAAAAGTTTTAGTGTTTTCAACGGAAAAGCGATTCTGCACAACATTGGGAACACTTCTCCTTCCCAGGCACAGAGAAGGTGCTAGCAGGGAATTCTCTGCCTGCCTTTCCCCAGTGCTCTGCAAGCTCTCCAGGGAAACAGCAAATGTGGGGCTCTGTGCTTTCTTTCGTTCTGAACAAGTGTTAGTGTTTTCAGCGGAAAAGCAATTCTGCGCAACAATGGGAACACTTCTCCTTCCCAGGCACAGAGAAGGTGCTAGCAGGGAATTCTCTGCCTGCCTTTCCCCAGTGCTCTGCAAGCTCTCCAGGGCAACAGCAAATGTGGGGCTCTGTGCTTTCTTTCGTTCTGAAAAAGTGTTATTGTTTTCTGCGGAAAAGCGATTCTGCGCAACAATGGGAACACTTTTCATTACCAGGCACAGAGAAGGTGCTAGCAGGGAATTCTCTGCCTGCCTTTCCCCAGTGCTCTGCAAGCTCTCCAGGGCAACAGCAAATGTGGGGCTCTGTGCTTTCTTTCGTTCTGAACAAGTTTTAGTGTTTTCTGCAGCGACGCAAATACGATCCTGCGCAACAATGGGAACACTTCTCCTTCCCAGGCACAGAGAAGGTGCTAGCAGGGAATTCTCTGCCTGCCTTTCCCCAGTGCTCTGCAAGCTCTCCAGGGCAACAGCAAATGTGGGGCTCTGTGCTTTCTTTCGTTCTGAACAAGTCTTATTGTTTTCTGCGGAAAAGCGATTCTGCGCAACATTGGGAACACTTCAGCTTCCCGGGCACAGAGAAGGTGCTAGCAGGGAATTCTCTGCCTGCCTTTCCCCAGTGCTCTGCAAGCTCTCCAGGGCAACAGAAAATGTGGGGATCTGTGCTTTCTTTCGTTCTGAAAAATTTTTAGTGTTTTCTGCAGCGACGCAAATACGATTCTGCGCAACAATGCGAACACTTCTCCTTCCCAGGCACAGAGAAGGTGCTAGCAGGGAATTCTCTGCCTGCCTTTCCCCAGTGCTCTGCAAGCTCTCCAGGGCAACAGCAAATGTGGGGCTCTGTGCTTTCTTTCGTTCTGAACAAGTGTTAGTGTTTTCAGCGGAAAAGCGATTCTGCGCAACAATGGGAACACTTCTCCTTCCCAGGCACAGAGAAAGTGTTAGCAGGGAATTCTCTGCCTGCCTTTCCCCAGTGCTCTGCAAGCTCTCCAGGGCAACAGCAAATGTGGGGCTCTGTGCTTTCTTTCGTTCTGAACAAGTTTTAGTGTTTTCTGCAGCGACGCAAATACGATTCTGCGCAACAATGCGAACACTTCTCGTTCCCAGGCACAGAGAAGGTACTAGCAGGGAATTCTCTGCCTGCCTTTCCCCAGTGCTCTGCAAGCTCTCCAGGGCAACAGCAAATGTGGGGCTCTGTGCTTTCTTTTGTTCTGAAAAAGTGTTATTGTATTCTGCGGAAAAGTGATTCTGTGCAACAATGGGAACACTTCTCCTTCCCAGGCACAGAGAAGGTGCTAGCAGGGAATTCTCTGCCTGCCTTTCCCCAGTGCTCTGCAAGCTCTCCAGGGCAACAGCAAATGTGGGGCTCTGTGCTTTCTTTCGTTCTGAACAAGTGTTAGTGTTTTCTGCAGCGACGCAAATACGATTCTGCGCAAGTATGTGAACACTTCTGCTTCCCAGGCACAGAGAAGGTACTAGCAGGGAATTCTCTGCCTGCCTTTCCCCAGTGCTCTGCAAGCTCTCCAGGGCAACAGCAAATGTGGGGCTCTGTGCTTTCTTTCGTTCTGAACAAGTTTTAGTGTTTTCTGCAGCGACGCAAATACGATTCTGCGCAACAGTGCGAACACTTCTCCTTCCCAGGCACAGAGAAGGTGCTAGCAGGAAATTCTCTGCCTGCCTTTCCCCAGTGCTCTGCAAGCTCTCCAAGGCAACAGCAAATGTGGGGCTCTGTGCTTTCTTTCGTTCTGAACAAGTGTTAGTGTTTTCAGCGCAAAAGCAATTCTGCGCAACAATGGGAACACTTCTCCTTCCCAGGCACAGAGAAGGTGCTAGCAGGGCATTCTCTGCCTGCCTTTCCCCAGTGCTCTGCAAGCTCTCCAGGGCAACAGCAAATGTGGGGCTCTGTGCTTTCTTTCGTTCTGAAAAAGTGTTATTGTTTTCTGCGGAAAAGCGATTCTGCGCAACAATGGGAACACTTCTCCTTCCCAGGCACAGAGAAGGTGCTAGCAGGGAATTCTCTGCCTGCCTTTCCCCAGTGCTCTGCAAGCTCTCCACGGCAACAGCAAATGTGGGGCTCTGTGCTTTCTTTCGTTCTGAACAAGTTTTAGTGTTTTCTGCAGCGACGCAAATACGATTCTGCGCAACAATGGGAACACTTCTCCTTCCCAGGCACAGAGAAGGTGCTAGCAGGGAATTCTCTGCCTGCCTTTCCCCAGTGCTCTGCAAGCTCTCCAGGGAAACAGAAAATGTGGGGCTCTGTGCTTTCTTTCGTTCTGAACAAGTTTTAGTGTTTTCTGCAGCGACGCAAATACGATTCTGCGCAACAATGCGAACACTTCTCCTTCCCAGGCACAGAGAAGGTGCTAGCAGGGACTTCTCTGCCTGCCTTTCCCCAGTGCTCTGCAAGCTCTCCAGGGCAACAGCAAATGTGGGGCTCTGTGCTTTCTTTCGTTCTGAAAAAATGTTAGTGTTTTCAGCGGAAAAGCGATTCTGCGCAACATTGGGAACACTTCTGCTTCCCAGGCACAGAGAAGGTGCTAGCAGGGAATTCTCTGCCTGCCTTTCCGCAGTGCTCTGCAAGCTCTCCAGGGCAACAGCAAATGTGGGGCTCTGTGCTTTCTTTCGTTCTGAACAAGTGTTATTGTTTTCTGCGGAAAAGCGATTCTGCGCAACATTGGGAACACTTCGGCTTCCCGGGCACAGAGAAGGTGCTAGCAGGGAATTCTCTGCCTGCCTTTCCCCAGTGCTCTGCAAGCTCTCCAGGGCAACAGCAAATGTGGGGCTCTGTGCTTTCTTTCGTTCTGAACAAGTGTTAGTGTTTTCTGCGGAAAAGCGATTCTGCGCAACATTGGGAACACTTCAGCTTCCCGGGCACAGAGAAGGTGCTAGCAGGGAATTCTCTGCCTGCCTTTCCCCAGTGCTCTGCAAGCTCTCCAGGGCAACAGAAAATGTCGGGATCTGTGCTTTCTTTCGTTCTGAAAAAGTTTTAGTGTTTTCTGCAGCGACGCAAATACGATTCTGCGCAACAATGCGAACACTTCTCCTTCCCAGGCACAGAGAAGGTGCTAGCAGGGAATTCTCTGCCTGCCTTTCCCCAGTGCTCTGCAAGCTCTCCAGGGCAACAGCAAATGTGGGGCTCTGTGCTTTCTTTCGTTCTGAACAAGTGTTAGTGTTTTCAGCGGAAAAGCAATTCTGCGCAACAATGGGAACACTTCTCCTTCCCAGGCACAGAGAAGGTGCTAGCAGGGAATTCTCTGCCTGCCTTTCCCCAGTGCTCTGCAAGCTCTCCAGGGCAACAGCAAATGTGGGGCTCTGTGCTTTCTTTCGTTCTGAACAAGTGTTAGTGTTTTCTGCAGAGAAGCGTTTCTGCACAACATTGTGAACACTTCTGCTTACCAGGCACAGAGAAGGTGCTAGCAGGGAATTCTCTGCCTGCCTTTCCCCAGTGCTCTGCAAGCTCTCCAGGGCAACAGCAAATGTGGGGCTCTGTGCTTTCTTTCGTTCTGAACAAGTTTTAGTGTTTTCTGCAGCGACGCAAATACGATTCTGCGCAACAGTGCGAACACTTCTCCTTCCCAGGCACAGAGAAGGTGCTAGCAGGAAATTCTCTGCCTGCCTTTCCCCAGTGCTCTGCAAGCTCTCCAAGGCAACAGCAAATGTGGGGCTCTGTGCTTTCTTTCGTTCTGAACAAGTGTTAGTGTTTTCAGCGCAAAAGCAATTCTGCGCAACAATGGGAACACTTCTCCTTCCCAGGCACAGAGAAGGTGCTAGCAGGGCATTCTCTGCCTGCCTTTCCCCAGTGCTCTGCAAGCTCTCCAGGGCAACAGCAAATGTGGGGCTCTGTGCTTTCTTTCGTTCTGAAAAAGTGTTATTGTTTTCTGCGGAAAAGCGATTCTGCGCAACAATGGGAACACTTTTCATTACCAGGCACAGAGAAGGTGCTAGCAGGGAATTCTCTGCCTGCCTTTCCCCAGTGCTCTGCAAGCTCTCCACGGCAACAGCAAATGTGGGGCTCTGTGCTTTCTTTCGTTCTGAACAAGTTTTAGTGTTTTCTGCAGCGACGCAAATACGATTCTGCGCAACAATGGGAACACTTCTCCTTCCCAGGCACAGAGAAGGTGCTAGCAGGGAATTCTCTGCCTGCCTTTCCCCAGTGCTCTGCAAGCTCTCCAGGGAAACAGCAAATGTGGGGCTCTGTGCTTTCTTTCGTTCTGAAAAAGTCTTAGTGTTTTCTGCGGAAAAGCGATTCTGCGCAACAATCGGAACAGTTCTCCTTCCCAGGCACAGAGAAGGTGCTAGCAGGGACATCTCTGCCTGCCTTTCCCCAGTGCTCTGCAAGCTCTCCAGGGCAACAGCAAATGTGGGGCTCTGTGCTTTCTTTCGTTCTGAACAAGTTTTAGTGTTTTCTGCAGCGACGCAAATACGATTCTGCGCAACAATGCGAACACTTCTCCTTCCCAGGCACAGAGAAGGTGCTAGCAGGGAATTCTCTGCCTGCCTTTCCCCAGTGCTCTGCAAGCTCTCCAGGGCAACAGAAAATGTGGGGCTCTGTGCTTTCTTTCGTTCTGAACAAGTGTTTGTGTTTTCAGCGGAAAAGCCATTCTGCGCAACAATGGGAACACTTCTCCTTCCCAGGCACAGAGAAGGTGCTAGCAGGGAATTCTCTGCCTGCCTTTCCCCAGTGCTCTGCAAGCTCTCCAGGGCAACAGCAAATGTGGGGCTCTGTGCTTTCTTTCGTTCTGAACAAGTTTTAGTGTTTTCTGCAGCGACGCAAATACGATTCTGCGCAACAATGCGAACACTTCTCCTTCCCAGGCACAGAGAAGGTGCTAAGCAGGGAATTCTCTGCCTGGCTTTCCCCAGTGCTCGGCAAGCTCTCCAGGGCAACAGCAAATGTGGGGCTCTGTGCTTTCTTTCGTTCTGAACAAGTTTTAGTGTTTTCAGCGGAAAAGCGATTCTGCACAACATTGGGAACACTTCTCCTTCCCAGGCACAGAGAAGGTGCTAGCAGGGAATTCTCTGCCTGCCTTTCCCCAGTGCTCTGCAAGCTCTCCAGGGCAACAGCAAATGTGGGGCTCTGTGCTTTCTTTCGTTCTGAACAAGTGTTAGTGTTTTCAGCGGAAAAGCAATTCTGCGCAACAATGGGAACACTTCTCCTTCCCAGGCACAGAGAAGGTGCTAGCAGGGACATCTCTGCCTGCCTTTCCCCAGTGCTCTGCAAGCTCTCCAGGGCAACAGCAAATGTGGGGCTCTGTGCTTTCTTTCGTTCTGAAAAAGTGTTAGTGTTTTCAGCGGAAAAGCGATTCTGCGCAACAATGGGAACACTTTTCATTACCAGGCACAGAGAAGGTGCTAGCAGGGAATTCTCTGCCTGCCTTTCCCCAGTGCTCTGCAAGCTCTCCAGGGCAACAGCAAATGTGGGGCTCTGTGCTTTCTTTCGTTCTGAACAAGTTTTAGTGTTTTCTGCAGCGACGCAAATACGATCCTGCGCAACAATGGGAACACTTCTCCTTCCCAGGCACAGAGAAGGTGCTAGCAGGGAATTCTCTGCCTGCCTTTCCCCAGTGCTCTGCAAGCTCTCCAGGGCAACAGCAAATGTGGGGCTCTGTGCTTTCTTTCGTTCTGAACAAGTCTTATTGTTTTCTGCGGAAAAGCGATTCTGCGCAACATTGGGAACACTTCAGCTTCCCGGGCACAGAGAAGGTGCTAGCAGGGAATTCTCTGCCTGCCTTTCCCCAGTGCTCTGCAAGCTCTCCAGGGCAACAGAAAATGTGGGGATCTGTGCTTTCTTTCGTTCTGAAAAAGTTTTAGTGTTTTCTGCAGCGACGCAAATACGATTCTGCGCAACAATGCGAACACTTCTCCTTCCCAGGCACAGAGAAGGTGCTAGCAGGGAATTCTCTGCCTGCCTTTCCCCAGTGCTCTGCAAGCTCTCCAGGGCAACAGCAAATGTGGGGCTCTGTGCTTTCTTTCGTTCTGAACAAGTGTTAGTGTTTTCAGCGGAAAAGCAATTCTGCGCAACAATGGGAACACTTCTCCTTCCCAGGCACAGAGAAGGTGCTAGCAGGGAATTCTCTGCCTGCCTTTCCCCAGTGCTCTGCAAGCTCTCCAGGGCAACAGCAAATGTGGGGCTCTGTGCTTTCTTTCGTTCTGAACAAGTGTTAGTGTTTTCTGCAGAGAAGCGATTCTGCACAACATTGTGAACACTTCTGCTTACCAGGCACAGAGAAGGTGCTAGCAGGGAATTCTCTGCCTGCCTTTCCCCAGTGCTCTGCAAGCTCTCCAGGGCAACAGCAAATGTGGGGCTCTGTGCTTTCTTTCGTTCTGAACAAGTTTTAGTGTTTTCTGCAGCGACGCAAATACGATTCTGCGCAACAGTGCGAACACTTCTCCTTCCCAGGCACAGAGAAGGTGCTAGCAGGAAATTCTCTGCCTGCCTTTCCCCAGTGCTCTGCAAGCTCTCCAAGGCAACAGCAAATGTGGGGCTCTGTGCTTTCTTTCGTTCTGAACAAGTGTTAGTGTTTTCAGCGCAAAAGCAATTCTGCGCAACAATGGGAACACTTCTCCTTCCCAGGCACAGAGAAGGTGCTAGCAGGGCATTCTCTGCCTGCCTTTCCCCAGTGCTCTGCAAGCTCTCCAGGGCAACAGCAAATGTGGGGCTCTGTGCTTTCTTTCGTTCTGAACAAGTTTTAGTGTTTTCTGCAGCGACGCAAATACGATTCTGCGCAACAATGGGAACACTTCTCCTTCCCAGGCACAGAGAAGGTGCTAGCAGGGAATTCTCTGCCTGCCTTTCCCCAGTGCTCTGCAAGCTCTCCAGGGAAACAGCAAATGTGGGGCTCTGTGCTTTCTTTCGTTCTGAAAAAGTCTTAGTGTTTTCTGCGGAAAAGCGATTCTGCGCCACAATGGGAACAGTTCTCCTTCCCAGGCACAGAGAAGGTGCTAGCAGGGACATCTCTGCCTGCCTTTCCCCAGTGCTCTGCAAGCTCTCCAGGGCAACAGAAAATGTGGGGATCTGTGCTTTCTTTCGTTCTGAACAAGTTTTAGTGTTTTCTGCAGCGACGCAAATACGATTCTGCGCAACAATGCGAACACTTCTCCTTCCCAGGCACAGAGAAGGTGCTAGCAGGGACTTCTCTGCCTGCCTTTCCCCAGTGCTCTGCAAGCTCTCCAGGGCAACAGCAAATGTGGGGCTCTGTGCTTTCTTTCGTTCTGAAAAAGTGTTAGTGTTTTCAGCGGAAAAGCGATTCTGCGCAACATTGGGAACACTTCTGCTTCCCAGGCACAGAGAAGGTGCTAGCAGGGAATTCTCTGCCTGCCTTTCCCCAGTGCTCTGCAAGCTCTCCAGGGCAACAGCAAATGTGGGGCTCTGTGCTTTCTTTCGTTCTGAACAAGTGTTATTGTTTTCTGCGGAAAAGCGATTCTGCGCAACATTGGGAACACTTCGGCTTCCCGGGCACAGAGAAGGTGCTAGCAGGGAATTCTCTGCCTGCCTTTCCCCAGTGCTCTGCAAGCTCTCCAGGGCAACAGCAAATGTGGGGCTCTGTGCTTTCTTTCGTTCTGAACAAGTGTTAGTGTTTTCTGCGGAAAAGCGATTCTGCGCAACATTGGGAACACTTCAGCTTCCCGGGCACAGAGAAGGTGCTAGCAGGGAATTCTCTGCCTGCCTTTCCCCAGTGCTCTGCAAGCTCTCCATGGCAACAGAAAATGTGGGGATCTGTGCTTTCTTTCGTTCTGAAAAAGTTTTAGTGTTTTCTGCAGCGACGCAAATACGATTCTGCGCAACAATGCGAACACTTCTCCTTCCCAGGCACAGAGAAGGTGCTAGCAGGGAATTCTCTGCCTGCCTTTCCCCAGTGCTCTGCAAGCTCTCCAGGGCAACAGCAAATGTGGGGCTCTGTGCTTTCTTTCGTTCTGAACAAGTGTTAGTGTTTTCAGCGGAAAAGCAATTCTGCGCAACAATGGGAACACTTCTCCTTCCCAGGCACAGAGAAGGTGCTAGCAGGGAATTCTCTGCCTGCCTTTCCCCAGTGCTCTGCAAGCTCTCCAGGGCAACAGCAAATGTGGGGCTCTGTGCTTTCTTTCGTTCTGAACAAGTGTTAGTGTTTTCTGCAGAGAAGCGATTCTGCACAACATTGTGAACACTTCTGCTTACCAGGCACAGAGAAGGTGCTAGCAGGGAATTCTCTGCCTGCCTTTCCCCAGTGCTCTGCAAGCTGTCCAGGGCAACAGCAAATGTGGGGCTCTGTGCTTTCTTTCGTTCTGAACAAGTTTTAGTGTTTTCTGCAGCGACGCAAATACGATTCTGCGCAACAGTGCGAACACTTCTCCTTCCCAGGCACAGAGAAGGTGCTAGCAGGAAATTCTCTGCCTGCCTTTCCCCAGTGCTCTGCAAGCTCTCCGAGGCAACAGCAAATGTGGGGCTCTGTGCTTTCTTTCGTTCTGAACAAGTGTTAGTGTTTTCAGCGCAAAAGCAATTCTGCGCAACAATGGGAACACTTCTCCTTCCCAGGCACAGAGAAGGTGCTAGCAGGGCATTCTCTGCCTGCCTTTCCCCAGTGCTCTGCAAGCTCTCCAGGGCAACAGCAAATGTGGGGCTCTGTGCTTTCTTTCGTTCTGAAAAAGTGTTATTGTTTTCTGCGGAAAAGCGATTCTGCGCAACAATGGGAACACTTTTCATTACCAGGCACAGAGAAGGTGCTAGCAGGGAATTCTCTGCCTGCCTTTCCCCAGTGCTCTGCAAGCTCTCCACGGCAACAGCAAATGTGGGGCTCTGTGCTTTCTTTCGTTCTGAACAAGTTTTAGTGTTTTCTGCAGCGACGCAAATACGATTCTGCGCAACAATGGGAACACTTCTCCTTCCCAGGCACAGAGAAGGTGCTAGCAGGGAATTCTCTGCCTGCCTTTCCCCAGTGCTCTGCAAGCTCTCCAGGGAAACAGCAAATGTGGGGCTCTGTGCTTTCTTTCGTTCTGAAAAAGTCTTAGTGTTTTCTGCGGAAAAGCGATTCTGCGCAACAATGGGAACAGTTCTCCTTCCCAGGCACAGAGAAGGTGCTAGCAGGGACATCTCTGCCTGCCTTTCCCCAGTGCTCTGCAAGCTCTCCAGGGCAACAGCAAATGTGGGGCTCTGTGCTTTCTTTCGTTCTGAACAAGTTTTAGTGTTTTCTGCAGCGACGCAAATACGATTCTGCGCAACAATGGGAACACTTCTCCTTCCCAGGCACAGAGAAGGTGCTAGCAGGGAATTCTCTGCCTGCCTTTCCCCAGTGCTCTGCAAGCTCTCCAGGGCAACAGCAAATGTGGGGCTCTGTGCTTTCTTTCGTTCTGAAAAAGTGTTAGTGTTTTCAGCGGAAAAGCGATTCTGCGCAACATTGGGAACACTTCTGCTTCCCAGGCACAGAGAAGGTGCTAGCAGGGAATTCTCTGCCTGCCTTTCCCCAGTGCTCTGCAAGCTCTCCAGGGCAACTGAAAATGTGGGGATCTGTGCTTTCTTTCGTTCTGAAAAAGTTTTAGTGTTTTCTGCAGCGACGCAAATACGATTCTGCGCAACAATGGGAACACTTCTCCTTCCCAGGCACAGAGAAAGTGCTAGCAGGGAATTCTCTGCCTGCCTTTCCCCAGTGCTCTGCAAGCTCTCCAGGGCAACAGCAAATGTGGGGCTCTGTGATTTCTTTCGTTCTGAACAAGTTTTAGTGTTTTCTGCAGCGACGCAAATACGATTCTGCGCAACAATGCGAACACTTCTCCTTCCCAGGCACAGAGAAGGTGCTAGCAGGGAATTCTCTGCCTGCCTTTCCCCAGTGCTCTGCAAGCTCTCCAGGGCAACAGCAAATGTGGGGCTCTGTGCTTTCTTTCGTTCTGAACAAGTGTTAGTGTTTTCAGCGGAAAAGCAATTCTGCGCAACAATGGGAACACTTCTCCTTCCCAGGCACAGAGAAGGTGCTAGCAGGGAATTCTCTGCCTGCCTTTCCCCAGTGCTCTGCAAGCTCTCCAGGACAACAGCAAATGTGGGGCTCTGTGCTTTCTTTCGTTCTGAAAAAGTGTTATTGTTTTCTGCGGAAAAGCGATTCTGTGCAACAATGGGAACACTTTTCATTACCAGGCACAGAGAAGGTGCTAGCAGGGAATTCTCTGCCTGCCTTTCCCCAGTGCTCTGCAAGCTCTCCAGGGCAACAGCAAATGTGGGGCTCTGTGCTTTCTTTCGTTCTGAACAAGTTTTAGTGTTTTCTGCAGCGACGCAAATACGATCCTGCGCAACAATGGGAACACTTCTCCTTCCCAGGCACAGAGAAGGTGCTAGCAGGGAATTCTCTGCCTGCCTTTCCCCAGTGCTCTGCAAGCTCTCCAGGGCAACAGCAAATGTGGGGCTCTGTGCTTTCTTTCGTTCTGAACAAGTGTTATTGTTTTCTGCGGAAAAGCGATTCTGCGCAACATTGGGAACACTTCAGCTTCCCGGGCACAGAGAAGGTGCTAGCAGGGAATTCTCTGCCTGCCTTTCCCCAGTGCTCTGCAAGCTCTCCAGGGCAACAGAAAATGTGGGGATCTGTGCTTTCTTTCGTTCTGAAAAAGTTTTAGTGTTTTCTGCAGCGACGCAAATACGATTCTGCGCAACAATGGGAACACTTCTCCTTCCCAGGCACAGAGAAAGTGCTAGCAGGGAATTCTCTGCCTGCCTTTCCCCAGTGCTCTGCAAGCTCTCCAGGGCAACAGAAAATGTGGGGCTCTGTGCTTTCTTTCGTTCTGAACAAGTGTTAGTGTTTTCAGCGGAAAAGCCATTCTGCGCAACAATGGGAACACTTCTCCTTCCCAGGCACAGAGAAGGTGCTAGCAGGGAATTCTCTGCCTGCCTTTCCCCAGTGCTCTGCAAGCTCTCCACGGCAACAGAAAATGTGGGGCTCTGTGCTTTCTTTCGTTCTGAACAAGTGTTTGTGTTTTCAGCGGAAAAGCCATTCTCCGCAACAATGGGAACAGTTCTCCTTCCCAGGCACAGAGAAGGTGCTAGCAGGGAATTCTCTGCCTGCCTTTCCCCAGTGCTCTGCAAGCTCTCCAGGGCAACAGCAAATGTGGGGCTCTGTGCTTTCTTTCGTTCTGAAAAGGTGTTATTGTTTTCTGCGGAAAAGCGATTCTGCGCAACAATGGGAACACTTTTCATTACCAGGCACAGAGAAGGTGCTAGCAGGGAATTCTCTGCCTGCCTTTCCCCAGTGCTCTGCAAGCTCTCCAGGGAAACAGCAAATGTGGGGCTCTGTGCTTTCTTTCGTTCTGAAAAAGTCTTAGTGTTTTCTGCGGAAAAGCGATTCTGCGCAACAATGGGAACAGTTCTCCTTCCCAGGCACAGAGAAGGTGCTAGCAGGGAATTCTCTGCCTGCCTTTCCCCAGTGCTCTGCAAGCTCTCAAGGGCAACAGCAAATGTGGGGCTCTGTGCTTTCTTTCGTTCTGAACAAGTTTTAGTGTTTTCTGCAGCGACGCAAATACGATTCTGCGCAACAATGCGAACACTTCTCCTTCCCAGGCACAGAGAAGGTGCTAGCAGGGACTTCTCTGCCTGCCTTTCCCCAGTGCTCTGCAAGCTCTCCAGGGCAACAGCAAATGTGGGGCTCTGTGCTTTCTTTCGTTCTGAAAAAGTGTTAGTGTTCTCAGCGGAAAAGCGATTCTGTGCACCATTGGGAACACTTCTGCTTCCCAGGCACAGAGAAGGTGCTAGCAGGGAATTCTCTGCCTGCCTTTCCCCAGTGCTCTGCAAGCTCTCCAGGGCAACAGCAAATGTGGGGCTCTGTGCTTTCTTTCGTTCTGAACAAGTGTTATTGTTTTCTGCGGAAAACCTATTCTGCGCAACATTGGGAACACTTCGGCTTCCCGGGCACAGAGAAGGTGCTAGCAGGGAATTCTGTGTCTGCCTTTCCCCAGTGCTCTGCAAGCTCTCCAGGGCAACAGAAAATGTGGGGATCTGTGCTTTCTTTCGTTCTGAACAAGTTTTAGTGTTTTCTGCAGCGACGCAAATACGATTCTGCGCAACAATGGGAACACTTCTCCTTCCCAGGCACAGAGAAAGTGCTAGCAGGGAATTCTCTGCCTGCCTTTCCCCAGTGCTCTGCAAGCTCTCCAGGGCAACAGCAAATGTGGGGCTCTGTGCTTTCTTTCGTTCTGAACAAGTTTTAGTGTTTTCTGCAGCGACGCAAATACGATTCTGCGCAACAATGCGAACACTTCTCCTTCCCAGGCACAGAGAAGGTGCTAGCAGGGAATTCTCTGCCTGCCTTTCCCCAGTGCTCTGCAAGCTCTCCAGGGCAACAGCAAATGTGGGGCTCTGTGCTTTCTTTCGTTCTGAACAAGTGTTAGTGTTTTCAGCGGAAAAGCAATTCTGCGCAACAATGGGAACACTTCTCCTTCCCAGGCACAGAGAAAGTGCTAGCAGGGAATTCTCTGCCTGCCTTTCCCCAGTGCTCTGCAAGCTCTCCAGGGCAACAGCAAATGTGGGGCTCTGTGCTTTCTTTCGTTCTGAACAAGTGTTAGTGTTTTCAGCGGAAAAGCCATTCTGCGCAACAATGGGAACACTTCTCCTTCCCAGGCACAGAGAAGGTGCTAGCAGGGAATTCTCTGCCTGCCTTTCCCCAGTGCTCTGCAAGCTCTCCAGGGCAACAGAAAATGTGGGGCTCTGTGCTTTCTTTCGTTCTGAACAAGTGTTTGTGTTTTCAGCGGAAAAGCCATTCTGCGCAACAATGGGAACACTTCTCCTTCCCAGGCACAGAGAAGGTGCTAGCAGGGAATTCTCTGCCTGCCTTTCCCCAGTGCTCTGCAAGCTCTCCAGGGCAACAGCAAATGTGGGGTTCTGTGCTTTCTTTCGTTCTGAAAAAGTGTTATTGTTTTCTGCGGAAAAGCGATTCTGCGCAACAATGGGAACACTTCTCCTTCCCAGGCACAGAGAAGGTGCTAGCAGGGACATCTCTGCCTGCCTTTCCCCAGTGCTCTGCAAGCTCTCCAGGGCAACAGCAAATGTGGGGCTCTGTGCTTTCTTTCGTTCTGAACAAGTTTTAGTGTTTTCTGCAGCGACGCAAATACGATTCTGCGCAACAATGCGAACACTTCTCCTTCCCAGGCACAGAGAAGGTGCTAGCAGGGAATTCTCTGCCTGCCTTTCCCCAGTGCTCTGCAAGCTCTCCAGGGCAACAGAAAATGTGGGGATCTGTGCTTTCTTTCGTTCTGAACAAGTCTTTGTGTTTTCAGCGGAAAAGCCATTCTGCGCAACAATGGGAACACTTCTCCTTCCCAGGCACAGAGAAGGTGCTAGCAGGGACTTCTCTGCCTGCCTTTCCCCAGTGCTCTGCAAGCTCTCCAGGGCAACAGCAAATGTGGGGCTCTGTGCTTTCTTTCGTTCTGAACAAGTTTTAGTGTTTTCTGCAGCGACGCAAATACGATTCTGCGCAACAATGCGAACACTTCTCCTTCCCAGGCACAGAGAAGGTGCTAAGCAGGGACTTCTCTGCCTGGCTTTCCCCAGTGCTCGGCAAGCTCTCCAGGGCAACAGCAAATGTGGGGCTCTGTGCTTTCTTTCGTTCTGAACAAGTTTTAGTGTTTTCAGCGGAAAAGCGATTCTGCACAACATTGGGAACACTTCTCCTTCCCAGGCACAGAGAAGGTGCTAGCAGGGAATTCTCTGCCTGCCTTTCCCCAGTGCTCTGCAAGCTCTCCAGGGCAACAGCAAATGTGGGGCTCTGTGCTTTCTTTCGTTCTGAACAAGTGTTAGTGTATTCAGCGGAAAAGCAATTCTGCGCAACAATGGGAACACTTCTCCTTCCCAGGCACAGAGAAGGTGCTAGCAGGGAATTCTCTGCCTGCCTTTCCCCAGTGCTCTGCAAGCTCTCCAGGGCAACAGCAAATGTGGGGCTCTGTGCTTTCTTTCGTTCTGAAAAAGTGTTATTGTTTTCTGCGGAAAAGCGATTCTGCGCAACAATGGGAACACTTTTCATTACCAGGCACAGAGAAGGTGCTAGCAGGGAATTCTCTGCCTGCCTTTCCCCAGTGCTCTGCAAGCTCTCCAGGGCAACAGCAAATGTGGGGCTCTGTGCTTTCTTTCGTTCTGAACAAGTTTTAGTGTTTTCTGCAGCGACGCAAATACGATTCTGCGCAACAATGCGAACACTTCTCCTTCCCAGGCACAGAGAAGGTGCTAGCAGGGAATTCTCTGCCTGCCTTTCCCCAGTGCTCTGCAAGCTCTCCAGGGCAACAGCAAATGTGGGGCTCTGTGCTTTCTTTCGTTCTGAACAAGTCTTATTGTTTTCTGCGGAAAAGCGATTCTGCACAACATTGTGAACACTTCTGCTTACCAGGCACAGAGAAGGTGCTAGCAGGGAATTCTCTGCCTGCCTTTCCCCAGTGCTCTGCAAGCTCTCCAGGGCAACAGCAAATGTGGGGCTCTGTGCTTTCTTTCGTTCTGAACAAGTGTTAGTGTTTTCTGCAGAGAAGCGATTCTGCACAACATTGTGAACACTTCTGCTTACCAGGCACAGAGAAGGTGCTAGCAGGGAATTCTCTGCCTGCCTTTCCCCAGTGCTCTGCAAGCTCTCCAGGGCAACAGCAAATGTGGGGCTCTGTGCTTTCTTTCGTTCTGAACAAGTTTTAGTGTTTTCTGCAGCGACGCAAATACGATTCTGCGCAACAGTGCTAACACTTCTCCTTCCCAGGCACAGAGAAGGTGCTAGCAGGAAATTCTCTGCCTGCCTTTCCCCAGTGCTCTGCAAGCTCTCCAAGGCAACAGCAAATGTGGGGCTCTGTGCTTTCTTTCGTTCTGAACAAGTGTTAGTGTTTTCAGCGCAAAAGCAATTCTGCGCAACAATGGGAACACTTCTCCTTCCCAGGCACAGAGAAGGTGCTAGCAGGGCATTCTCTGCCTGCCTTTCCCCAGTGCTCTGCAAGCTCTCCAGGGCAACAGCAAATGTGGGGCTCTGTGCTTTCTTTCGTTCTGAAAAAGTGTTATTGTTTTCTGCGGAAAAGCGATTCTGCGCAACAATGGGAACACTTTTCATTACCAGGCACAGAGAAGGTGCTAGCAGGGAATTCTCTGCCTGCCTTTCCCCAGTGCTCTGCAAGCTCTCCAGGGCAACAGCAAATGTGGGGCTCTGTGCTTTCTTTCGTTCTGAACAAGTTTTAGTGTTTTCTGCAGCGACGCAAATACGATTCTGCGCAACAATGGGAACACTTCTCCTTCCCAGGCACAGAGAAGGTGCTAGCAGGGAATTCTCTGCCTGCCTTTCCCCAGTGCTCTGCAAGCTCTCCAGGGAAACAGAAAATGTGGGGCTCTGTGCTTTCTTTCGTTCTGAACAAGTGTTTGTGTTTTCAGCGGAAAAGCCATTCTGCGCAACAATGGGAACACTTCTCCTTCCCAGGCACAGAGAAGGTGCTAGCAGGGAATTCTCTGCCTGCCTTTCCCCAGTGCTCTGCAAGCTCTCCAGGGAAACAGCAAATGTGGGGCTCTGTGCTTTCTTTCGTTCTGAAAAAGTCTTAGTGTTTTCTGCGGAAAAGCGATTCTGCGCCACAATGGGAACAGTTCTCCTTCCCAGGCACAGAGAAGGTGCTAGCAGGGACATCTCTGCCTGCCTTTCCCCAGTGCTCTGCAAGCTCTCCAGGGCAACAGAAAATGTGGGGATCTGTGCTTTCTTTCGTTCTGAACAAGTTTTAGTGTTTTCTGCAGCGACGCAAATACGATTCTGCGCAACAATGCGAACACTTCTCCTTCCCAGGCACAGAGAAGGTGCTAGCAGGGAATTCTCTGCCTGCCTTTCCCCAGTGCTCTGCAAGCTCTCCAGGGCAACAGCAAATGTGGGGCTCTGTGCTTTCTTTCGTTCTGAACAAGTGTTATTGTTTTCTGCGGAAAAGCGATTCTGCGCAACATTGGGAACACTTCGGCTTCCCGGGCACAGAGAAGGTGCTAGCAGGGAATTCTCTGCCTGCCTTTCCCCAGTGCTCTGCAAGCTCTCCAGGGCAACAGCAAATGTGGGGCTCTGTGCTTTCTTTCGTTCTGAACAAGTGTTAGTGTTTTCTGCGGAAAAGCGATTCTGCGCAACATTGGGAACACTTCAGCTTCCTGGGCACAGAGAAGGTGCTAGCAGGGAATTCTCTGCCTGCCTTTCCCCAGTGCTCTGCAAGCTCTCCATGGCAACAGAAAATGTGGGGCTCTGTGCTTTCTTTCGTTCTGAAAAAGTTTTAGTGTTTTCTGCAGCGACGCAAATACGATTCTGCGCAACAATGCGAACACTTCTCCTTCCCAGGCACAGAGAAGGTGCTAGCAGGAAATTCTCTGCCTGCCTTTCCCCAGTGCTCTGCAAGCTCTCCAAGGCAACAGCAAATGTGGGGCTCTGTGCTTTCTTTCGTTCTGAACAAGTGTTAGTGTTTTCAGCGCAAAAGCAATTCTGCGCAACAATGGGAACACTTCTCCTTCCCAGGCACAGAGAAGGTGCTAGCAGGGAATTCTCTGCCTGCCTTTCCCCAGTGCTCTGCAAGCTCTCCAGGGCAACAGCAAATGTGGGGCTCTGTGCTTTCTTTCGTTCTGAAAAAGTGTTAGTGTTTTCAGCGGAAAAGCGATTCTGCGCAACATTGGGAACACTTCTGCTTCCCAGGCACAGAGAAGGTGCTAGCAGGGAATTCTCTGCCTGCCTTTCCCCAGTGCTCTGCAAGCTCTCCAGGGCAACTGAAAATGTGGGGATCTGTGCTTTCTTTCGTTCTGAAAAAGTTTTAGTGTTTTCTGCAGCGACGCAAATACGATTCTGCGCAACAATGGGAACACTTCTCCTTCCCAGGCACAGAGAAAGTGCTAGCAGGGAATTCTCTGCCTGCCTTTCCCCAGTGCTCTGCAAGCTCTCCAGGGCAACAGCAAATGTGGGGCTCTGTGATTTCTTTCGTTCTGAACAAGTTTTAGTGTTTTCTGCAGCGACGCAAATACGATTCTGCGCAACAATGCGAACACTTCTCCTTCCCAGGCACAGAGAAGGTGCTAGCAGGGAATTCTCTGCCTGCCTTTCCCCAGTGCTCTGCAAGCTCTCCAGGGCAACAGCAAATGTGGGGCTCTGTGCTTTCTTTCGTTCTGAACAAGTGTTAGTGTTTTCAGCGGAAAAGCAATTCTGCGCAACAATGGGAACACTTCTCCTTCCCAGGCACAGAGAAGGTGCTAGCAGGGAATTCTCTGCCTGCCTTTCCCCAGTGCTCTGCAAGCTCTCCAGGACAACAGCAAATGTGGGGCTCTGTGCTTTCTTTCGTTCTGAAAAAGTGTTATTGTTTTCTGCGGAAAAGCGATTCTGTGCAACAATGGGAACACTTTTCATTACCAGGCACAGAGAAGGTGCTAGCAGGGAATTCTCTGCCTGCCTTTCCCCAGTGCTCTGCAAGCTCTCCAGGGCAACAGCAAATGTGGGGCTCTGTGCTTTCTTTCGTTCTGAACAAGTTTTAGTGTTTTCTGCAGCGACGCAAATACGATCCTGCGCAACAATGGGAACACTTCTCCTTCCCAGGCACAGAGAAGGTGCTAGCAGGGAATTCTCTGCCTGCCTTTCCCCAGTGCTCTGCAAGCTCTCCAGGGCAACAGCAAATGTGGGGCTCTGTGCTTTCTTTCGTTCTGAACAAGTGTTATTGTTTTCTGCGGAAAAGCGATTCTGCGCAACATTGGGAACACTTCAGCTTCCCAGGCACAGAGAAGGTGCTAGCAGGGAATTCTCTGCCTGCCTTTCCCCAGTGCTCTGCAAGCTCTCCAGGGCAACAGAAAATGTGGGGATCTGTGCTTTCTTTCGTTCTGAAAAAGTTTTAGTGTTTTCTGCAGCGACGCAAATACGATTCTGCGCAACAATGGGAACACTTCTCCTTCCCAGGCACAGAGAAAGTGCTAGCAGGGAATTCTCTGCCTGCCTTTCCCCAGTGCTCTGCAAGCTCTCCAGGGCAACAGAAAATGTGGGGCTCTGTGCTTTCTTTCGTTCTGAACAAGTGTTAGTGTTTTCAGCGGAAAAGCCATTCTGCGCAACAATGGGAACACTTCTCCTTCCCAGGCACAGAGAAGGTGCTAGCAGGGAATTCTCTGCCTGCCTTTCCCCAGTGCTCTGCAAGCTCTCCACGGCAACAGAAAATGTGGGGCTCTGTGCTTTCTTTCGTTCTGAACAAGTGTTTGTGTTTTCAGCGGAAAAGCCATTCTCCGCAACAATGGGAACAGTTCTCCTTCCCAGGCACAGAGAAGGTGCTAGCAGGGAATTCTCTGCCTGCCTTTCCCCAGTGCTCTGCAAGCTCTCCAGGGCAACAGCAAATGTGGGGCTCTGTGCTTTCTTTCGTTCTGAAAAGGTGTTATTGTTTTCTGCGGAAAAGCGATTCTGCGCAACAATGGGAACACTTTTCATTACCAGGCACAGAGAAGGTGCTAGCAGGGAATTCTCTGCCTGCCTTTCCCCAGTGCTCTGCAAGCTCTCCAGGGAAACAGCAAATGTGGGGCTCTGTGCTTTCTTTCGTTCTGAAAAAGTCTTAGTGTTTTCTGCGGAAAAGCGATTCTGCGCAACAATGGGAACAGTTCTCCTTCCCAGGCACAGAGAAGGTGCTAGCAGGGAATTCTCTGCCTGCCTTTCCCCAGTGCTCTGCAAGCTCTCAAGGGCAACAGCAAATGTGGGGCTCTGTGCTTTCTTTCGTTCTGAACAAGTTTTAGTGTTTTCTGCAGCGACGCAAATACGATTCTGCGCAACAATGCGAACACTTCTCCTTCCCAGGCACAGAGAAGGTGCTAGCAGGGACTTCTCTGCCTGCCTTTCCCCAGTGCTCTGCAAGCTCTCCAGGGCAACAGCAAATGTGGGGCTCTGTGCTTTCTTTCGTTCTGAAAAAGTGTTAGTGTTCTCAGCGGAAAAGCGATTCTGTGCACCATTGGGAACACTTCTGCTTCCCAGGCACAGAGAAGGTGCTAGCAGGGAATTCTCTGCCTGCCTTTCCCCAGTGCTCTGCAAGCTCTCCAGGGCAACAGCAAATGTGGGGCTCTGTGCTTTCTTTCGTTCTGAACAAGTGTTATTGTTTTCTGCGGAAAACCTATTCTGCGCAACATTGGGAACACTTCGGCTTCCCGGGCACAGAGAAGGTGCTAGCAGGGAATTCTGTGTCTGCCTTTCCCCAGTGCTCTGCAAGCTCTCCAGGGCAACAGAAAATGTGGGGATCTGTGCTTTCTTTCGTTCTGAACAAGTTTTAGTGTTTTCTGCAGCGACGCAAATACGATTCTGCGCAACAATGGGAACACTTCTCCTTCCCAGGCACAGAGAAAGTGCTAGCAGGGAATTCTCTGCCTGCCTTTCCCCAGTGCTCTGCAAGCTCTCCAGGGCAACAGCAAATGTGGGGCTCTGTGCTTTCTTTCGTTCTGAACAAGTTTTAGTGTTTTCTGCAGCGACGCAAATACGATTCTGCGCAACAATGCGAACACTTCTCCTTCCCAGGCACAGAGAAGGTGCTAGCAGGGAATTCTCTGCCTGCCTTTCCCCAGTGCTCTGCAAGCTCTCCAGGGCAACAGCAAATGTGGGGCTCTGTGCTTTCTTTCGTTCTGAACAAGTGTTAGTGTTTTCAGCGGAAAAGCAATTCTGCGCAACAATGGGAACACTTCTCCTTCCCAGGCACAGAGAAAGTGCTAGCAGGGAATTCTCTGCCTGCCTTTCCCCAGTGCTCTGCAAGCTCTCCAGGGCAACAGCAAATGTGGGGCTCTGTGCTTTCTTTCGTTCTGAACAAGTGTTAGTGTTTTCAGCGGAAAAGCCATTCTGCGCAACAATGGGAACACTTCTCCTTCCCAGGCACAGAGAAGGTGCTAGCAGGGAATTCTCTGCCTGCCTTTCCCCAGTGCTCTGCAAGCTCTCCAGGGCAACAGAAAATGTGGGGCTCTGTGCTTTCTTTCGTTCTGAACAAGTGTTTGTGTTTTCAGCGGAAAAGCCATTCTGCGCAACAATGGGAACACTTCTCCTTCCCAGGCACAGAGAAGGTGCTAGCAGGGAATTCTCTGCCTGCCTTTCCCCAGTGCTCTGCAAGCTCTCCAGGGCAACAGCAAATGTGGGGTTCTGTGCTTTCTTTCGTTCTGAAAAAGTGTTATTGTTTTCTGCGGAAAAGCGATTCTGCGCAACAATGGGAACACTTCTCCTTCCCAGGCACAGAGAAGGTGCTAGCAGGGACATCTCTGCCTGCCTTTCCCCAGTGCTCTGCAAGCTCTCCAGGGCAACAGCAAATGTGGGGCTCTGTGCTTTCTTTCGTTCTGAACAAGTTTTAGTGTTTTCTGCAGCGACGCAAATACGATTCTGCGCAACAATGGGAACACTTCTCCTTCCCAGGCACAGAGAAGGTGCTAGCAGGGAATTCTCTGCCTGCCTTTCCCCAGTGCTCTGCAAGCTCTCCAGGGCAACAGAAAATGTGGGGATCTGTGCTTTCTTTCGTTCTGAACAAGTCTTTGTGTTTTCAGCGGAAAAGCCATTCTGCGCAACAATGGGAACACTTCTCCTTCCCAGGCACAGAGAAGGTGCTAGCAGGGACTTCTCTGCCTGCCTTTCCCCAGTGCTCTGCAAGCTCTCCAGGGCAACAGCAAATGTGGGGCTCTGTGCTTTCTTTCGTTCTGAACAAGTTTTAGTGTTTTCTGCAGCGACGCAAATACGATTCTGCGCAACAATGCGAACACTTCTCCTTCCCAGGCACAGAGAAGGTGCTAAGCAGGGACTTCTCTGCCTGGCTTTCCCCAGTGCTCGGCAAGCTCTCCAGGGCAACAGCAAATGTGGGGCTCTGTGCTTTCTTTCGTTCTGAACAAGTTTTAGTGTTTTCAGCGGAAAAGCGATTCTGCACAACATTGGGAACACTTCTCCTTCCCAGGCACAGAGAAGGTGCTAGCAGGGAATTCTCTGCCTGCCTTTCCCCAGTGCTCTGCAAGCTCTCCAGGGCAACAGCAAATGTGGGGCTCTGTGCTTTCTTTCGTTCTGAACAAGTGTTAGTGTATTCAGCGGAAAAGCAATTCTGCGCAACAATGGGAACACTTCTCCTTCCCAGGCACAGAGAAGGTGCTAGCAGGGAATTCTCTGCCTGCCTTTCCCCAGTGCTCTGCAAGCTCTCCAGGGCAACAGCAAATGTGGGGCTCTGTGCTTTCTTTCGTTCTGAAAAAGTGTTATTGTTTTCTGCGGAAAAGCGATTCTGCGCAACAATGGGAACACTTTTCATTACCAGGCACAGAGAAGGTGCTAGCAGGGAATTCTCTGCCTGCCTTTCCCCAGTGCTCTGCAAGCTCTCCAGGGCAACAGCAAATGTGGGGCTCTGTGCTTTCTTTCGTTCTGAACAAGTTTTAGTGTTTTCTGCAGCGACGCAAATACGATTCTGCGCAACAATGCGAACACTTCTCCTTCCCAGGCACAGAGAAGGTGCTAGCAGGGAATTCTCTGCCTGCCTTTCCCCAGTGCTCTGCAAGCTCTCCAGGGCAACAGCAAATGTGGGGCTCTGTGCTTTCTTTCGTTCTGAACAAGTCTTATTGTTTTCTGCGGAAAAGCGATTCTGCACAACATTGTGAACACTTCTGCTTACCAGGCACAGAGAAGGTGCTAGCAGGGAATTCTCTGCCTGCCTTTCCCCAGTGCTCTGCAAGCTCTCCAGGGCAACAGCAAATGTGGGGCTCTGTGCTTTCTTTCGTTCTGAACAAGTGTTAGTGTTTTCTGCAGAGAAGCGATTCTGCACAACATTGTGAACACTTCTGCTTACCAGGCACAGAGAAGGTGCTAGCAGGGAATTCTCTGCCTGCCTTTCCCCAGTGCTCTGCAAGCTCTCCAGGGCAACAGCAAATGTGGGGCTCTGTGCTTTCTTTCGTTCTGAACAAGTTTTAGTGTTTTCTGCAGCGACGCAAATACGATTCTGCGCAACAGTGCTAACACTTCTCCTTCCCAGGCACAGAGAAGGTGCTAGCAGGAAATTCTCTGCCTGCCTTTCCCCAGTGCTCTGCAAGCTCTCCAAGGCAACAGCAAATGTGGGGCTCTGTGCTTTCTTTCGTTCTGAACAAGTTTTAGTGTTTTCAGCGCAAAAGCAATTCTGCGCAACAATGGGAACACTTCTCCTTCCCAGGCACAGAGAAGGTGCTAGCAGGGCATTCTCTGCCTGCCTTTCCCCAGTGCTCTGCAAGCTCTCCAGGGCAACAGCAAATGTGGGGCTCTGTGCTTTCTTTCGTTCTGAAAAAGTGTTATTGTTTTCTGCGGAAAAGCGATTCTGCGCAACAATGGGAACACTTTTCATTACCAGGCACAGAGAAGGTGCTAGCAGGGAATTCTCTGCCTGCCTTTCCCCAGTGCTCTGCAAGCTCTCCAGGGCAACAGCAAATGTGGGGCTCTGTGCTTTCTTTCGTTCTGAACAAGTTTTAGTGTTTTCTGCAGCGACGCAAATACGATTCTGCGCAACAATGGGAACACTTCTCCTTCCCAGGCACAGAGAAGGTGCTAGCAGGGAATTCTCTGCCTGCCTTTCCCCAGTGCTCTGCAAGCTCTCCAGGGAAACAGAAAATGTGGGGCTCTGTGCTTTCTTTCGTTCTGAACAAGTGTTTGTGTTTTCAGCGGAAAAGCCATTCTGCGCAACAATGGGAACACTTCTCCTTCCCAGGCACAGAGAAGGTGCTAGCAGGGAATTCTCTGCCTGCCTTTCCCCAGTGCTCTGCAAGCTCTCCAGGGAAACAGCAAATGTGGGGCTCTGTGCTTTCTTTCGTTCTGAAAAAGTCTTAGTGTTTTCTGCGGAAAAGCGATTCTGCGCCACAATGGGAACAGTTCTCCTTCCCAGGCACAGAGAAGGTGCTAGCAGGGACATCTCTGCCTGCCTTTCCCCAGTGCTCTGCAAGCTCTCCAGGGCAACAGAAAATGTGGGGATCTGTGCTTTCTTTCGTTCTGAACAAGTTTTAGTGTTTTCTGCAGCGACGCAAATACGATTCTGCGCAACAATGCGAACACTTCTCCTTCCCAGGCACAGAGAAGGTGCTAGCAGGGAATTCTCTGCCTGCCTTTCCCCAGTGCTCTGCAAGCTCTCCAGGGCAACAGCAAATGTGGGGCTCTGTGCTTTCTTTCGTTCTGAAAAAGTGTTAGTGTTTTCAGCGGAAAAGCGATTCTGCGCAACATTGGGAACACTTCTGCTTCCCAGGCACAGAGAAGGTGCTAGCAGGGAATTCTCTGCCTGCCTTTCCCCAGTGCTCTGCAAGCTCTCCAGGGCAACAGCAAATGTGGGGCTCTGTGCTTTCTTTCGTTCTGAACAAGTGTTATTGTTTTCTGCGGAAAAGCGATTCTGCGCAACATTGGGAACACTTCGGCTTCCCGGGCACAGAGAAGGTGCTAGCAGGGAATTCTCTGCCTGCCTTTCCCCAGTGCTCTGCAAGCTCTCCAGGGCAACAGCAAATGTGGGGCTCTGTGCTTTCTTTCGTTCTGAACAAGTGTTAGTGTTTTCTGCGGAAAAGCGATTCTGCGCAACATTGGGAACACTTCAGCTTCCCGGGCACAGAGAAGGTGCTAGCAGGGAATTCTCTGCCTGCCTTTCCCCAGTGCTCTGCAAGCTCTCCATGGCAACAGAAAATGTGGGGCTCTGTGCTTTCTTTCGTTCTGAAAAAGTTTTAGTGTTTTCTGCAGCGACGCAAATACGATTCTGCGCAACAATGCGAACACTTCTCCTTCCCAGGCACAGAGAAGGTGCTAGCAGGGAATTCTCTGCCTGCCTTTCCCCAGTACTCTGCAAGCTCTCCAGGGCAACAGCAAATGTGGGGCTCTGTGCTTTCTTTCGTTCTGAACAAGTGTTAGTGTTTTCAGCGGAAAAGCAATTCTGCGCAACAATGGGAACACTTCTCCTTCCCAGGCACAGAGAAGGTGCTAGCAGGGAATTCTCTGCCTGCCTTTCCCCAGTGCTCTGCAAGCTCTCCAGGGCAACAGCAAATGTGGGGCTCTGTGCTTTCTTTCGTTCTGAACAAGTGTTAGTGTTTTCTGCAGAGAAGAGACTCTGCACAACATTGTGAACACTTCTGCTTACCAGGCACAGAGAAGGTGCTAGCAGGGAATTCTCTGCCCGCCTTTCCCCAGTGCTCTGCAAGCTCTCCAGGGCAACAGCAAATGTGGGGCTCTGTGCTTTCTTTCGTTCTGAACAAGTTTTAGTGTTTTCTGCAGCGACGCAAATACGATTCTGCGCAACAATGGGAACACTTCTCCTTCCCAGGCACAGAGAAGGTGCTAGCAGGGAATTCTCTGCCTGCCTTTCCCCAGTACTCTGCAAGCTCTCCAGGGCAACAGCAAATGTGGGGCTCTGTGCTTTCTTTCGTTCTGAAAAAGTGTTAGTGTTTTCTGGAGAGAAGCGATTCTGCGCAACAATGGGAACACTTCTCCTTTGCAGGCACAGAGAAGGTACTAGCAGGGAATTCTCTGCCTTCCTTTCCCCAGTGCTCTGCAAGCTCTCAAGGGCAACAGCAAATGTGGGGCTCTGTGCTTTCTTTCGTTCTGAACAAGTGTTAGTGTTTTCTGCAGCGACGCAAATGCGATTCTGCGCAACAATGGGAACACTGCTCTTTCCCAGGCACAGAGAAGGTGCTAGCAGGGAATTCTCTGCCTGCCTTTCCCCAGTACTCTGCAAGCTCTCCAGGGCAACAGCAAATGTGGGGCTCTGTGCTTTCTTTCGTTCTGAACAAGTTTTAGTGTTTTCTGCAGAAAAGCGATTCTGCGCAACAATGGGAACACTTTTCATTACCAGGCACAGAGAAGGTGCTAGCAGGGAATTCTCTGCCTGCCTTTCCCCAGTGCTCTGCAAGCTCTCCAGGGCAACAGAAAATGTGGGGCTCTGTGCTTTCTTTCGTTCTGAACAAGTGTTAGTGTTTTCTGCAGCGACGCAAATACGATTCTGCGCAACAATGGGAACACTTCTCCTTCCCAGGCACAGAGAAAGTGTTAGCAGGGAATTCTCTGACTGCCTTTCCCCAGTGCTCTGCAAGCTCTCCAGGGCAACAACAAATGTGGGGCTCTGTGCTTTCTTTCGTTCTGAAAAAGGGTTAGTGTTTTCAGCGGAAAAGCGATTCTGCACAACATTGGGAACACTTCTCCTTCCCAGGCACAGAGAAGGTGCTAGCAGGGAATTCTCTGCCTGCCTTTCCCCAGTGCTCTGCAAGCTCTCCAGGGCAACAGCAAATGTGGGGCTCTGTGCTTTCTTTCGTTCTGAAAAAGTGTTAGTGTTTTCTGCAGAGAAGCGATTCTGCACAACATTGGGAACACTTCTGCTTCCCAGGCACAGAGAAGGTGCTAGCAGGGAATTCTCTGCCTGCCTTTCCCCAGTGCTCTGCAAGCTCTCCAGGGCAACAGCAAATGTGGGGCTCTGTGCTTTCTTTCGTTCTGAACAAGTTTTAGTGTTTTCTGCAGCGACGCAAATACGATTCTGCGCAACAATGGGAACACTTCTGCTTCCCAGGCACAGAGAAAGTGCTAGCAGGGAATTCTCTGCCTGCCTTTCCCCAGTGCTCTGCAAGCTCTCCAGGGCAACAGCAAATGTGGGGCTCTGTGCTTTCTTTCGTTCTGAAAAAGTGTTAGTGTTTTCTGCGGAAAAGCGATTCTGCACAACATTGGGAACACTTCTCCTTCCCAGGCACAGAGAAGGTGCTAGCAGGGAATTCTCTGCCTGCCTTTCCCCAGTGCTCTGCAAGCTCTCCAGTGGAACAGCAAATGTGGGGCTCTGTGCTTTCTTTTGTTCTTAAAAAGTGTTATTGTATTCTGCGATAAAGCGAATCTGTGCAACAATGGGAACACTTCTCCTTCTCAGGCACAGAGAAGGTGCTAGCAGGGAATTCTCTGCCTGCCTTTCCCCAGTGCTCTGCAAGCTCTCCAGGGCAACAGCAAATGTGGGGCTCTGTGCTTTCTTTCGTTCTGAAAAAGTGTTAGTGCTTTCTACAGCAACGCAAATGCGATTCTGCGCAACAATGGGAACACTTCTCCTTCCCAGGCACAGAGAAGGTGCTAGCAGGGAATTCTCTGCCTGCCTTTCCCCAGTGCTCTGCAAGCTCTCCAGGGCAACAGCAAATGTGGGGCTCTGTGCTTTCTTTCGTTCTGAAAAAGTGTTAGTGTTTTCTGCAGCGACACAAATACGATTCTGCGCAACAATGGGAACACTTCTCCTTCCCAGGCACAGAGAAGGTGCTAGCAGGGAATTCTCTGCCTGCCTTTCCCCAGTGCTCTGCAAGCTCTCCAGGGCAACAGAAAATGTGGGGATCTGTGCTTTCTTTCGTTCTGAACAAGTCTTTGTGTTTTCAGCGGAAAAGCCATTCTGCGCAACAATGGGAACACTTCTCCTTCCCAGGCACAGAGAAGGTGCTAGCAGGGAATTCTCTGCCTGCCTTTCCCCAGTGCTCTGCAAGCTCTCCAGGGCAACAGCAAATGTGGGGCTCTGTGCTTTCTTTCGTTCTGAACAAGTGTTAGTGTTTTCAGCGGAAAAGCGATTCTGCGCAACAATGGGAACACTTCTCCTTCCCAGGCACAGAGAAGGTGCTAGCAGGGAATTCTCTGCCTGCCTTTCCCCAGTGCTCTGCAAGCTCTCCAGGGCAACAGCAAATGTGGGGCTCTGTGCTTTCTTTCGTTCTGAACAAGTTTTAGTGTTTTCTGCAGCGACGCAAATACGATTCTGCGCAACAATGGGAACACTTCTGCTTCCCAGGCACAGAGAAAGTGCTAGCAGGGAATTCTCTGCCTGCCTTTCCCCAGTGCTCTGCAAGCTCTCCAGGGCAACAGCAAATGTGGGGCTCTGTGCTTTCTTTCGTTCTGAAAAAGTGTTAGTGTTTTCTGCGGAAAAGCGATTCTGCACAACATTGGGAACACTTCTCCTTCCCAGGCACAGAGAAGGTGCTAGCAGGGAATTCTCTGCCTGCCTTTCCCCAGTGCTCTGCAAGCTCTCCAGTGGAACAGCAAATGTGGGGCTCTGTGCTTTCTTTTGTTCTTAAAAAGTGTTATTGTATTCTGCGATAAAGCGAATCTGTGCAACAATGGGAACACTTCTCCTTCTCAGGCACAGAGAAGGTGCTAGCAGGGAATTCTCTGCCTGCCTTTCCCCAGTGCTCTGCAAGCTCTCCAGGGCAACAGCAAATGTGGGGCTCTGTGCTTTCTTTCGTTCTGAAAAAGTGTTAGTGCTTTCTACAGCAACGCAAATGCGATTCTGCGCAACAATGGGAACACTTCTCCTTCCCAGGCACAGAGAAGGTGCTAGCAGGGAATTCTCTGCCTGCCTTTCCCCAGTGCTCTGCAAGCTCTCCAGGGCAACAGCAAATGTGGGGCTCTGTGCTTTCTTTCGTTCTGAAAAAGTGTTAGTGTTTTCTGCAGCGACACAAATACGATTCTGCGCAACAATGGGAACACTTCTCCTTCCCAGGCACAGAGAAGGTGCTAGCAGGGAATTCTCTGCCTGCCTTTCCCCAGTGCTCTGCAAGCTCTCCAGGGCAACAGCAAATGTGGGGCTCTGTGCTTTCTTTCGTTCTGAACAAGTTGTAGTGTTTTGTGGAGAGAAGCGATTCTGCGCAACAATGGGAACACTTCTCCTTCCAAGGCACAGAGAAGGTGCTAGCAGGGAATTCTCTGCCTGCCTTTCCCCAGTGCTCTGCAAGCTCTCCAGGGCAACAGCAAATGTGGGGCTCTGTGCTTGCTTTCGTTCTGAAAAAGTGTTAGTGTTTTCTGCAGCGACACAAATACGATTCTGTGCAACAATGGGAACACTTCTCCTTCCCAGGCACAGAGAAGGTGCTAGCAGGGAATTCTCTGCCTGCCTTTCCCCAGTGCTCTGCAAGCTCTCCAGGGCAACAGCAAATGTGGGGCTCTGTGCTTTCTTTCGTTCTGAACAAGTGTTAGTGTTTTCAGCGGAAAAGCAATTCTGCGCAACAATGGGAACACTTCTCCTTCCCAGGCACAGAGAAGGTGCTAGCAGGAAATTCTCTGCCTGCCTTTCCCCAGTGCTCTGCAAGCTCTCCAGGGCAACAGCAAATGTGGGGCTCTGTGCTTTCTTTCATTCTGAAAAAGTGTTAGTGTTTTCTGGAGAGAAGCGATTCTGCGCAACAATGGGAACACTTCTCCTTCCCAGGCACAGAGAAAGTGCTAGCACGGAATTCTCTGCCTGCCTTTCCCCAGTGCTCTGCAAGCTCTCCAGGGCAACAGCAAATGTGGGGCTCTGTGCTTTCTTTCGTTCTGGACAAGTTTTAGTGTTTTCTGCGGAAAAGCGATTCTGCGCAACAATGGGAAGACTTTTCATTACCAGGCACAGAGAAGGTGCTAGCAGGGAATTCTCTGCCTGCCTTTAACCAGTGCTCTGCAAGCTCTCCAGGGCAACAGAAAATGTGGGGCTCTGTGCATTCTTTCGTTCTGAAAAAGTGTTAGTGTTTTCTGCGGAAAAGCCATTCTGCGCAACATTGGGAACACTTCTGCTTCCCAGGCACAGAGAAGGTGCTAGCAGGGAATTCTCTGCCTGCCTTTCCATAGTGCTCTGCAAGCTCTCCAGGGCAACAGCAAATGTGGGGCTCTGTGCTTTCTTTCGTTCTGAACAAGTTTTAGTGTTTTCTGCAGCGACGCAAATACGATTCTGCGCAACAATGGGAACACTTCTCCTTCCCAGGCACAGAGAAAGTGCTAGCAGGGAATTCTCTGCCTGCCTTTCCCCAGTGCTCTGCAAGCTCTCCAGGGCAACAGCAAATGTAGGGCTCTGTGCTTTCTTTCGTTCTGAAAAAGTGTTAGTGTTTTCTGCGGAAAAGCGATTCTGCACAACATTGGGAACACTTCTCCTTCCCAGGCACAGAGAAGGTGCTAGCAGGGAATTCTCTGCCCGCCTTTCCCCAGTGCTCTGCAAGCTCTCAAGGGCAACAGCAAATGTGGGGCTCTGTGCTTTCTTTTGTTCTGAAAAAGTGTTATTGTATTCTGCGGAAAAGCGAATCTGTGCAACAATGGGAACACTTCTCCTTCCCAGGCACAGAGAAGGTGCTAGCAGGGAATTCTCTGCCTGCCTTTACCCAGTGGTCTGCAAGCTCTCCAGGGCAACAGCAAATGTGGGGCTCTGTGCTTTCTTTCGTTCTGAAAAAGTGTTATTGTTTTCTGCGGAAAAGCGATTCTGCACAACATTGGGAACACTTTTCATTACCAGGCACAGAGAAGGTGCTAGCAGGGAATTCTCTGCCTGCCTTTCCCCAGTGCTCTGCAAGCTCTCCAGGGCAACAGCAAATGTGGGGCTCTGTGCTTTCTTTCGTTCTGAACAAGTGTTAGTGTTTTCAGCGGAAAAGCAATTCTGCGCAACAATGGGAACACTTTTCATTACCAGGCACAGAGAAGGTGCTAGCAGGGAATTCTCTGCCTGCCTTTACCCAGTGCTCTGCAAGCTCTCCAGGGCAACAGCAAATGTGGGGCTCTGTGCTTTCTTTCGTTCTGAAAAAGTGTTAGTGTTTTCTGCGGAAAAGCGATTCTGCACAACATTGGGAACACTTCTGCTTCCCAGGCACAGAGAAGGTGCTAGCAGGGAATTCTCTGCCCGCCTTTCCCCAGTGCTCTGCAAGCTCTCCAGGGCAACAGCAAATGTGGGGCTCTGTGCTTTCTTTCGTTCTGAACAAGTTTTAGTGTTTTCTGCAGCGACGCAAATACGATTCTGCGCAACAATGGGAACACTTCTGCTTCCCAGGCACAGAGAAAGTGCTAGCAGGGAATTCTCTGCCTGCCTTTCCCCAGTGCTCTGCAAGCTCTCCAGGGCAACAGCAAATGTGGGGCTCTGTGCTTTCTTTCGTTCTGAAAAAGTGTTAGTGTTTTCTGCGGAAAAGCGATTCTGCACAACATTGGGAACACTTCTCCTTCCCAGGCACAGAGAAGGTGCTAGCAGGGAATTCTCTGCCTGCCTTTCCCCAGTGCTCTGCAAGCTCTCCAGGGCAACAGCAAATGTGGGGCTCTGTGCTTTCTTTCGTTCTGGACAAGTTTTAGTGTTTTCTGCGGAAAAGCGATTCTGCGCAACAATGGAAGACTTTTCATTACCAGGCACAGAGAAGGTGCTAGCAGGGAATTCTCTGCCTGCCTTTCCCCAGTGCTCTGCAAGCTCTCCAGGGCAACAGCAAATGTGGGGCTCTGTGCTTTCTTTCGTTCTGAACAAGTGTTAGTGTTTTCAGCGGAAAAGCAATTCTGCGCAACAATGGGAACACTTTTCATTACCAGGCACAGAGAAGGTGCTAGCAGGGAATTCTCTGCCTGCCTTTACCCAGTGCTCTGCAAGCTCTCCAGGGCAACAGCAAATGTGGGGCTCTGTGCTTTCTTTCGTTCTGAAAAAGTGTTAGTGTTTTCTGCGGAAAAGCGATTCTGCACAACATTGGGAACACTTCTGCTTCCCAGGCACAGAGAAGGTGCTAGCAGGGAATTCTCTGCCCGCCTTTCCCCAGTGCTCTGCAAGCTCTCCAGGGCAACAGCAAATGTGGGGCTCTGTGCTTTCTTTCGTTCTGAACAAGTTTTAGTGTTTTCTGCAGCGACGCAAATACGATTCTGCGCAACAATGGGAACACTTCTCCTTCCCAGGCACAGAGAAGGTGCTAGCAGGGAATTCTCTGCCTGCCTTTCCCCAGTACTCTGCAAGCTCTCCAGGGCAACAGCAAATGTGGGGCTCTGTGCTTTCTTTCGTTCTGAAAAAGTGTTAGTGTTTTCTGGAGAGAAGCGATTCTGCGCAACAATGGGTACACTTCTCCTTTGCAGGCACAGAGAATGTACTAGCAGGGAATTCTCTGCCTTCCTTTCCCCAGTGCTCTGCAAGCTCTCAAGGGCAACAGCAAATGTGGGGCTCTGTGCTTTCTTTCGTTCTGAACAAGTGTTAGTGTTTTCTGCAGCGACGCAAATGCGATTCTGCGCAACAATGGGAACACTTCTCTTTCCCAGGCACAGAGAAGGTGCTAGCAGGGAATTCTCTGCCTGCCTTTCCCCAGTACTCTGCAAGCTCTCCAGGGCAACAGCAAATGTGGGGCTCTGTGCTTTCTTTCGTTCTGAACAAGTTTTAGTGTTTTCTGCAGAAAAGCGATTCTGCGCAACAATGGGAACACTTTTCATTACCAGGCACAGAGAAGGTGCTAGCAGGGAATTCTCTGCCTGCCTTTCCCCAGTGCTCTGCAAGCTCTCCAGGGCAACAGAAAATGTGGGGCTCTGTGCTTTCTTTCGTTCTGAACAAGTGTTAGTGTTTTCTGCAGCGACGCAAATACGATTCTGCGCAACAATGGGAACACTTCTCCTTCCCAGGCACAGAGAAAGTGCTAGCAGGGAATTCTCTGACTGCCTTTCCCCAGTGCTCTGCAAGCTCTCCAGGGCAACAACAAATGTGGGGCTCTGTGCTTTCTTTCGTTCTGAAAAAGTGTTAGTGTTTTCTGCGGAAAAGCGATTCTGCACAACATTGGGAACACTTCTCCTTCCCAGGCACAGAGAAGGTGCTAGCAGGGAATTCTCTGCCTGCCTTTCCCCAGTGCTCTGCAAGCTCTCCAGGGCAACAGCAAATGTGGGGCTCTGTGCTTTCTTTCGTTCTGAAAAAGTGTTAGTGTTTTCTGCAGAGAAGCGATTCTGCACAACATTGGGAACACTTCTGCTTCCCAGGCACAGAGAAGGTGCTAGCAGGGAATTCTCTGCCTGCCTTTCCCCAGTGCTCTGCAAGCTCTCCAGGGCAACAGCAAATGTGGGGCTCTGTGCTTTCTTTCGTTCTGAACAAGTGTTAGTGTTTTCTGCAGCGACGCAAATACGATTCTGCGCAACAATGGGAACACTTCTGCTTCCCAGGCACAGAGAAAGTGCTAGCAGGGAATTCTCTGCCTGCCTTTCCCCAGTGCTCTGCAAGCTCTCCAGGGCAACAGCAAATGTGGGGCTCTGTGCTTTCTTTCGTTCTGAAAAAGTGTTAGTGTTTTCTGCGGAAAAGCGATTCTGCACAACATTGGGAACACTTCTCCTTCCCAGGCACAGAGAAGGTGCTAGCAGGGAATTCTCTGCCTGCCTTTCCCCAGTGCTCTGCAAGCTCTCCAGGGCAACAGCAAATGTGGGGCTCTGTGCTTTCTTTCGTTCTGGACAAGTTTTAGTGTTTTCTGCGGAAAAGCGATTCTGCGCAACAATGGAAGACTTTTCATTACCAGGCACAGAGAAGGTGCTAGCAGGGAATTCTCTGCCTGCCTTTAACCAGTGCTCTGCAAGCTCTCCAGGGCAACAGCAAATGTGGGGCTCTGTGCTTTCTTTCGTTCTGAAAAAGTGTTAGTGTTTTCTGCAGCAACGCAAATGCGATTCTGCGCAACAATGGGAACACTTCTCCTTCCCAGGCACAGAGAAGGTGCTAGCAGGGAATTCTCTGCCTGCCTTTAACCAGTGCTCTGCAAGCTCTCCAGGGCAACAGCAAATGTGGGGCTCTGTGCTTTCTTTCGTTCTGAACAAGTTTTAGTGTTTTCTGCGGAAAAGCGATTCTGCGCAACAATGGGAACACTTTTCATTACCAGGCACAGAGAAGGTGCTAGCAGGGAATTCTCTGCCTGCCTTTAACCAGTGTTCTGCAAGCTCTGCAGGACAACAGCAAATGTGGGGCTCTGTGATTTCTTTCGTCCTGAAAAAGTGTTAGTGTTTTCTGGAGAGAAGTGATTCTGCGCAACATTGGGAACACTTCTGCTTCCCAGGCACAGAGAAGGTGCTAGCAGGGAATTCTCTGCCTGCCTTTCCCCAGTGCTCTGCAAGCTCTCCAGGGCAACAGCAAATGTGGGGCTCTGTGCTTTCTTTCGTTCTGAACAAGTTTTAGTGTTTTCTGCAGCGACGCAAATACGATTCTGCGCAACAATGCGAACACTTCTCGTTCCCAGGCACAGAGAAGGTACTAGCAGGGAATTCTCTGACTGCCTTTCCCCAGTGCTCGGCAAGCTCTCCAGGGCAACAGCAAATGTGGGGCTCTGTGCTTTCTTTCGTTCTGAACAAGTGTTAGTGTTTTCAGCGGAAAAGCAATTCTGCGCAACAATGGGAACACTTCTCCTTCCCAGGCACAGAGAAGGTGCTAGCAGGGAATTCTCTGCCTGCCTTTCCCCAGTGCTCTGCAAGCTCTCCAGGGCAACAGAAAATGTGGGGCTCTGTGCTTTCTTTCGTTCTGAAAAATTGTTATTGTTTTCTACAGCAACGCAAATGCGATTCTGCGCAACAATGGTAACACTTCTCCTTCCCAGGCACAGAGAAGGTGCTAGCAGGGAATTCTCTGCCTGCCTTTCCCCAGTGCTCTGCAAGCTCTCCAGGGCAACAGCAAATGTGGGGCTCTGTGCTTTCTTTCGTTCTGAAAATGTGTTAGTGTTTTCTGCAGCGACACAAATACGATTCTGCGCAACAATGGGAACACTTCTCCTTCCCAGGCACAGAGAAGGTGCTAGCAGGGAATTCTCTGCCTGCCTTTCCCCAGTGCTCTGCAAGCTCTCCAGGGCAACAGCAAATGTGGGGCTCTGTGCTTTCTTTCGTTCTGAAAATGTGTTGTTGTATTCTGCGGAAAAGCGATTCTGTGCAACAATGGGAACACTTCTCCTTCCCAGGCACAGAGAAGGTGCTAGCAGGGACATCTCTGCCTGCCTTTCCCCAGTGCTCTGCAAGCTCTCCAGGGCAACAGCAAATGTGGGGCTCTGTGCTTTCTTTCGTTCTGAACAAGTGTTAGTGTTTTCTGCAGCGACGCAAATACGATTCTGCGCAACAATGGGAACACTTCTCCTTCCCAGGCACAGAGAAGGTACTAGCAGGGAATTCTCTGCCTGCCTTTCCCCAGTGCTCTGCAAGCTCTCCAGGGCAACAGCAAATGTGGGGCTCTGTGCTTTCTTTCGTTCTGAACAAGTTTTAGTGTTTTCTGCAGCGACGCAAATACGATTCTGCGCAACAATGGGAACACTTCTCCTTCCCAGGCACAGAGAAGGTGCTAGCAGGGAATTCTCTGCCTGCCTTTCCCCAGTACTCTGCAAGCTCTCCAGGGCAACAGAAAATGTGGGGCTCTGTGCTTTCTTTCGTTCTGAAAAATTGTTAGTGTTTTCTGGAGAGAAGCGATTCTGCGCAACAATGGGAACACTTCTCCTTCCCAGGCACAGAGAAGGTGCTAGCAGGGAATTCTCTGCCTGCCTTTCCCCAGTGCTCTGCAAGCTCTCCAGGGCAACAGCAAATGTGGGGCTCTGTGCTTTCTTTCGTTCTGAACAAGTGTTAGTGTTTTCAGCGGAAAAGCGATTCTGCGCAACAATGGGAACACTTCTCCTTCCCAGGCACAGAGAAAGTGTTAGCAGGGAATTCTCTGCCTGCCTTTCCCCAGTGCTCTGCAAGCTCTCCAGGGCAACAGCAAATGTGGGGCTCTGTGCTTTCTTTCGTTCTGAACAAGTTTTAGTGTTTTCTGCAGCGACGCAAATACGATTCTGCGCAACAATGCGAACACTTCTCGTTCCCAGGCACAGAGAAGGTACTAGCAGGGAATTCTCTGCCTGCCTTTCCCCAGTGCTCTGCAAGCTCTCCAGGGCAACAGCAAATGTGGGGCTCTGTGCATTCTTTCGTTCTGAAAAAGTGTTAGTGTTTTCTGCGGAAAAGCCATTCTGCGCAACATTGGGAACACTTCTGCTTCCCAGGCACAGAGAAGGTGCTAGCAGGGAATTCTCTGCCTGCCTTTCCATAGTGCTCTGCAAGCTCTCCAGGGCAACAGAAAATGTGGGGCTCTGTGCTTTCTTTCGTTCTGAAAAAGTGTTATTGTATTCTGCGGAAAAGTGATTCTGTGCAACAATGGGAACACTTCTCCTTCCCAGGCACAGAGAAGGTGCTAGCAGGGAATTCTCTGCCTGCCTTTCCCCAGTGCTCTGCAAGCTCTCCAGGGCAACAGCAAATGTGGGGCTCTGTGCTTTCTTTCGTTCTGAAAAAGTGTTAGTGTTTTCTGCAGCAACGCAAATGCGATTCTGCGCAACAATGGGAACACTTCTCCTTCCCAGGCACAGAGAAGGTGCTAGCAGGGAATTCTCTGCCTGCCTTTAACCAGTGCTCTGCAAGCTCTCCAGGGCAACAGCAAATGTGGGGCTCTGTGCTTTCTTTCGTTCTGAACAAGTTTTAGTGTTTTCTGCGGAAAAGCGATTCTGCGCAACAATGGGAACACTTTTCATTACCAGGCACAGAGAAGGTGCTAGCAGGGAATTCTCTGCCTGCCTTTCCCCAGTGCTCTGCAAGCTCTCCAGGGCAACAGAAAATGTGGGGCTCTGTGCTTTCTTTCGTTCTGAAAAATTGTTATTGTTTTCTACAGCAACGCAAATGCGATTCTGCGCAACAATGGTAACACTTCTCCTTCCCAGGCACAGAGAAGGTGCTAGCAGGGAATTCTCTGCCTGCCTTTAACCAGTGCTCTGCAAGCTCTCCAGGGCAACAGCAAATGTGGGGCTCTGTGCTTTCTTTCGTTCTGAAAAAGTGTTAGTGTTTTCTGCAGCAACGCAAATGCGATTCTGCGCAACAATGGGAACACTTCTCCTTCCCAGGCACAGAGAAGGTGCTAGCAGGGAATTCTCTGCCTGCCTTTAACCAGTGCTCTGCAAGCTCTCCAGGGCAACAGCAAATGTGGGGCTCTGTGCTTTCTTTCGTTCTGAACAAGTTTTAGTGTTTTCTGCGGAAAAGCGATTCTGCGCAACAATGGGAACACTTTTCATTACCAGGCACAGAGAAGGTGCTAGCAGGGAATTCTCTGCCTGCCTTTAACCAGTGTTCTGCAAGCTCTGCAGGACAACAGCAAATGTGGGGCTCTGTGATTTCTTTCGTCCTGAAAAAGTGTTAGTGTTTTCTGGAGAGAAGTGATTCTGCGCAACATTGGGAACACTTCTGCTTCCCAGGCACAGAGAAGGTGCTAGCAGGGAATTCTCTGCCTGCCTTTCCCCAGTGCTCTGCAAGCTCTCCAGGGCAACAGCAAATGTGGGGCTCTGTGCTTTCTTTCGTTCTGAACAAGTTTTAGTGTTTTCTGCAGCGACGCAAATACGATTCTGCGCAACAATGCGAACACTTCTCGTTCCCAGGCACAGAGAAGGTACTAGCAGGGAATTCTCTGCCTGCCTTTCCCCAGTGCTCGGCAAGCTCTCCAGGGCAACAGCAAATGTGGGGCTCTGTGCTTTCTTTCGTTCTGAACAAGTGTTAGTGTTTTCAGCGGAAAAGCAATTCTGCGCAACAATGGGAACACTTCTCCTTCCCAGGCACAGAGAAGGTGCTAGCAGGGAATTCTCTGCCTGCCTTTCCCCAGTGCTCTGCAAGCTCTCCAGGGCAACAGAAAATGTGGGGCTCTGTGCTTTCTTTCGTTCTGAAAAATTGTTATTGTTTTCTACAGCAACGCAAATGCGATTCTGCGCAACAATGGTAACACTTCTCCTTCCCAGGCACAGAGAAGGTGCTAGCAGGGAATTCTCTGCCTGCCTTTCCCCAGTGCTCTGCAAGCTCTCCAGGGCAACAGCAAATGTGGGGCTCTGTGCTTTCTTTCGTTCTGAAAATGTGTTAGTGTTTTCTGCAGCGACACAAATACGATTCTGCGCAACAATGGGAACACTTCTCCTTCCCAGGCACAGAGAAGGTGCTAGCAGGGAATTCTCTGCCTGCCTTTCCCCAGTGCTCTGCAAGCTCTCCAGGGCAACAGCAAATGTGGGGCTCTGTGCTTTCTTTCGTTCTGAAAATGTGTTGTTGTATTCTGCGGAAAAGCGATTCTGTGCAACAATGGGAACACTTCTCCTTCCCAGGCACAGAGAAGGTGCTAGCAGGGACATCTCTGCCTGCCTTTCCCCAGTGCTCTGCAAGCTCTCCAGGGCAACAGCAAATGTGGGGCTCTGTGCTTTCTTTCGTTCTGAACAAGTGTTAGTGTTTTCTGCAGCGACGCAAATACGATTCTGCGCAACAATGGGAACACTTCTCCTTCCCAGGCACAGAGAAGGTACTAGCAGGGAATTCTCTGCCTGCCTTTCCCCAGTGCTCTGCAAGCTCTCCAGGGCAACAGCAAATGTGGGGCTCTGTGCTTTCTTTCGTTCTGAACAAGTTTTAGTGTTTTCTGCAGCGACGCAAATACGATTCTGCGCAACAATGGGAACACTTCTCCTTCCCAGGCACAGAGAAGGTGCTAGCAGGGAATTCTCTGCCTGCCTTTCCCCAGTACTCTGCAAGCTCTCCAGGGCAACAGAAAATGTGGGGCTCTGTGCTTTCTTTCGTTCTGAAAAATTGTTAGTGTTTTCTGGAGAGAAGCGATTCTGCGCAACAATGGGAACACTTCTCCTTCCCAGGCACAGAGAAGGTGCTAGCAGGGAATTCTCTGCCTGCCTTTCCCCAGTGCTCTGCAAGCTCTCCAGGGCAACAGCAAATGTGGGGCTCTGTGCTTTCTTTCGTTCTGAAAAAGTGTTAGTGTTTTCAGCGGAAAAGCGATTCTGCGCAACAATGGGAACACTTCTCCTTCCCAGGCACAGAGAAAGTGTTAGCAGGGAATTCTCTGCCTGCCTTTCCCCAGTGCTCTGCAAGCTCTCCAGGGCAACAGCAAATGTGGGGCTCTGTGCTTTCTTTCGTTCTGAACAAGTTTTAGTGTTTTCTGCAGCGACGCAAATACGATTCTGCGCAACAATGCGAACACTTCTCGTTCCCAGGCACAGAGAAGGTACTAGCAGGGAATTCTCTGCCTGCCTTTCCCCAGTGCTCTGCAAGCTCTCCAGGGCAACAGCAAATGTGGGGCTCTGTGCATTCTTTCGTTCTGAAAAAGTGTTAGTGTTTTCTGCGGAAAAGCCATTCTGCGCAACATTGGGAACACTTCTGCTTCCCAGGCACAGAGAAGGTGCTAGCAGGGAATTCTCTGCCTGCCTTTCCATAGTGCTCTGCAAGCTCTCCAGGGCAACAGAAAATGTGGGGCTCTGTGCTTTCTTTCGTTCTGAAAAAGTGTTATTGTATTCTGCGGAAAAGTGATTCTGTGCAACAATGGGAACACTTCTCCTTCCCAGGCACAGAGAAGGTGCTAGCAGGGAATTCTCTGCCTGCCTTTCCCCAGTGCTCTGCAAGCTCTCCAGGGCAACAGCAAATGTGGGGCTCTGTGCTTTCTTTCGTTCTGAAAAAGTGTTAGTGTTTTCTGCAGCAACGCAAATGCGATTCTGCGCAACAATGGGAACACTTCTCCTTCCCAGGCACAGAGAAGGTGCTAGCAGGGAATTCTCTGCCTGCCTTTAACCAGTGCTCTGCAAGCTCTCCAGGGCAACAGCAAATGTGGGGCTCTGTGCTTTCTTTCGTTCTGAACAAGTTTTAGTGTTTTCTGCGGAAAAGCGATTCTGCGCAACAATGGGAACACTTTTCATTACCAGGCACAGAGAAGGTGCTAGCAGGGAATTCTCTGCCTGCCTTTCCCCAGTGCTCTGCAAGCTCTCCAGGGCAACAGAAAATGTGGGGCTCTGTGCTTTCTTTCGTTCTGAAAAATTGTTATTGTTTTCTACAGCAACGCAAATGCGATTCTGCGCAACAATGGTAACACTTCTCCTTCCCAGGCACAGAGAAGGTGCTAGCAGGGAATTCTCTGCCTGCCTTTCCCCAGTGCTCTGCAAGCTCTCCAGGGCAACAGCAAATGTGGGGCTCTGTGCTTTCTTTCGTTCTGAAAATGTGTTAGTGTTTTCTGCAGCGACACAAATACGATTCTGCGCAACAATGGGAACACTTCTCCTTCCCAGGCACAGAGAAGGTGCTAGCAGGGAATTCTCTGCCTGCCTTTCCCCAGTGCTCTGCAAGCTCTCCAGGGCAACAGCAAATGTGGGGCTCTGTGCTTTCTTTCGTTCTGAAAATGTGTTGTTGTATTCTGCGGAAAAGCGATTCTGTGCAACAATGGGAACACTTCTCCTTCCCAGGCACAGAGAAGGTGCTAGCAGGGACATCTCTGCCTGCCTTTCCCCAGTGCTCTGCAAGCTCTCCAGGGCAACAGCAAATGTGGGGCTCTGTGCTTTCTTTCGTTCTGAACAAGTGTTAGTGTTTTCTGCAGCGACGCAAATACGATTCTGCGCAACAATGGGAACACTTCTCCTTCCCAGGCACAGAGAAGGTACTAGCAGGGAATTCTCTGCCTGCCTTTCCCCAGTGCTCTGCAAGCTCTCCAGGGCAACAGCAAATGTGGGGCTCTGTGCTTTCTTTCGTTCTGAACAAGTTTTAGTGTTTTCTGCAGCGACGCAAATACGATTCTGCGCAACAATGGGAACACTTCTCCTTCCCAGGCACAGAGAAGGTGCTAGCAGGGAATTCTCTGCCTGCCTTTCCCCAGTACTCTGCAAGCTCTCCAGGGCAACAGAAAATGTGGGGCTCTGTGCTTTCTTTCGTTCTGAAAAATTGTTAGTGTTTTCTGGAGAGAAGCGATTCTGCGCAACAATGGGAACACTTCTGCTTCCCAGGCACAGAGAAGGTGCTAGCAGGGAATTCTCTGCCTGCCTTTCCATAGTGCTCTGCAAGCTCTCCAGGGCAACAGAAAATGTGGGGCTCTGTGCTTTCTTTCGTTCTGAAAAAGTGTTATTGTATTCTGCGGAAAAGTGATTCTGCGCAACAATGGGAACACTTCTCCTTCCCAGGCACAGAGAAGGTGCTAGCAGGGAATTCTCTGCCTGCCTTTCCCCAGTGCTCTGCAAGCTCTCCAGGGCAACAGCAAATGTGGGGCTCTGTGCTTTCTTTCGTTCTGAAAAAGTGTTAGTGTTTTCTGCAGCAACGCAAATGCGATTCTGCGCAACAATGGGAACACTTCTCCTTCCCAGGCACAGAGAAGGTGCTAGCAGGGAATTCTCTGCCTGCCTTTAACCAGTGCTCTGCAAGCTCTCCAGGGCAACAGCAAATGTGGGGCTCTGTGCTTTCTTTCGTTCTGAACAAGTTTTAGTGTTTTCTGCGGAAAAGCGATTCTGCGCAACAATGGGAACACTTTTCATTACCAGGCACAGAGAAGGTGCTAGCAGGGAATTCTCTGCCTGCCTTTCCCCAGTGCTCTGCAAGCTCTCCAGGGCAACAGAAAATGTGGGGCTCTGTGCTTTCTTTCGTTCTGAAAAATTGTTATTGTTTTCTACAGCAACGCAAATGCGATTCTGCGCAACAATGGTAACACTTCTCCTTCCCAGGCACAGAGAAGGTGCTAGCAGGGAATTCTCTGCCTGCCTTTCCCCAGTGCTCTGCAAGCTCTCCAGGGCAACAGCAAATGTGGGGCTCTGTGCTTTCTTTCGTTCTGAAAATGTGTTAGTGTTTTCTGCAGCGACACAAATACGATTCTGCGCAACAATGGGAACACTTCTCCTTCCCAGGCACAGAGAAGGTGCTAGCAGGGAATTCTCTGCCTGCCTTTCCCCAGTGCTCTGCAAGCTCTCCAGGGCAACAGCAAATGTGGGGCTCTGTGCTTTCTTTCGTTCTGAACAAGTGTTAGTGTTTTCAGCGGAAAAGCGATTCTGCGCAACAATGGGAACACTTCTCCTTCCCAGGCACAGAGAAAGTGTTAGCAGGGAATTCTCTGCCTGCCTTTCCCCAGTGCTCTGCAAGCTCTCCAGGGCAACAGCAAATGTGGGGCTCTGTGCTTTCTTTCGTTCTGAACAAGTTTTAGTGTTTTCTGCAGCGACGCAAATACGATTCTGCGCAACAATGCGAACACTTCTCGTTCCCAGGCACAGAGAAGGTACTAGCAGGGAATTCTCTGCCTGCCTTTCCCCAGTGCTCTGCAAGCTCTCCAGGGCAACAGCAAATGTGGGGCTCTGTGCTTTCTTTTGTTCTGAAAAAGTGTTATTGTATTCTGCGGAAAAGTGATTCTGTGCAACAATGGGAACACTTCTCCTTCCCAGGCACAGAGAAGGTGCTAGCAGGGAATTCTCTGCCTGCCTTTCCCCAGTGCTCTGCAAGCTCTCCAGGGCAACAGCAAATGTGGGGCTCTGTGCTTTCTTTCGTTCTGAACAAGTGTTAGTGTTTTCTGCAGCGACGCAAATACGATTCTGCGCAACTATGTGAACACTTCTGCTTCCCAGGCACAGAGAAGGTACTAGCAGGGAATTCTCTGCCTGCCTTTCCCCAGTGCTCTGCAAGCTCTCCAGGGCAACAGCAATTGTGGGGCTCTGTGCTTTCTTTCGTTCTGAACAAGTGTTAGTGTTTTGTGCGGAAAAGCGATTCTGCGCGACAATGGGAACACTTTTCATTACCAGGCACAGAGAAGGTGCTAGCAGGGAATTCTCTGCCTGCCTTTAACCAGTGTTCTGCAAGCTCTGCAGGACAACAGCAAATGTGGGGCTCTGTGATTTCTTTCGTCCTGAAAAAGTGTTAGTGTTTTCTGGAGAGAAGTGATTCTGCGCAACATTGGGAACACTTCTGCTTCCCAGGCACAGAGAAGGTGCTAGCAGGGAATTCTCTGCCTGCCTTTCCCCAGTGCTCTGCAAGCTCTCCAGGGCAACAGCAAATGTGGGGCTCTGTGCTTTCTTTCGTTCTGAAAAAGTGTTAGTGTTTTCTGCGGAAAAGCGATTCTGCGCAACATTGGGAACACTTCTGCTTCCCAGGCACAGAGAAGGTGCTAGCAGGGAATTCTCTGCCTGCCTTTCCCCAGTGCTCTGCAAGCTCTCCAGGGCAACAGAAAATGTGGGGCTCTGTGCTTTCTTTCGTTCTGAAAAACTTTTAGTGTTTTCTGCAGAGAAGCGATTCTGCGCAACATTGGGAATACTTCTACTTCCCAGGCACAGAGAAGGTGCTAGCAGGGAATTCTCTGCCTGCCTTTCCCCAGTGCTCTGCAAGCTCTCCAGGGCAACAGCAAATGTGGGGCTCTGTGCTTTCTTTCGTTCTGAACAAGTGTTAGTGTTATCAGCGGAAAAGCGATTCTGCGCAACAATGGGAACACTTCTCCTTCCCAGGCACAGAGAAGGTGCTAGCAGGGAATTCTCTGCCTGCCTTTCCCCAGTGCTCTGCAAGCTCTCCAGGGCAACAGAAAATGTGGGGCTCTGTGCTTTCTTTCGTTCTGAACAAGTGTTAGTGTTTTCTGCAGCGACGCAAACACGATTCTGCGCAACAATGCGAACACTTCTCCTTCCCAGGCACAGAGAAGGTGCTAGCAGGAAATTCTCTGCCTGCCTTTCCCCAGTGCTCTGCAAGCTCTCCAGGGCAACAGCAAATGTGGGGCTCTGTGCTTTCTTTCGTTCTGAAAAAGTGTTAGTGTTTTCTGGAGAGAAGCGATTCTGCGCAACAATGGGAACACTTCTCCTTTCCAGGCACAGAGAAGGTGCTAGCAGGGAATTCTCTGCCTGCCTTTCACCAGTGCTCTGCAAGCTCTCCAGGGCAACAGAAAATGTGGGGCTCTGTGCTTTCTTCCCTTCTGAACAAGTGTTAGTCTTTTCAGCGGAAAAGCCATTCTGCGTAACAATGGGAACACTTTTCATTCCCAGGCACAGAGAAGGTGCTAGCAGGGAATTCTCTGCCTGCTTTCCCCAGTGCTCTGCAAGCTCACCAGGGCAACACCAAATGTGGGGCTCTGTGCTTTCTTTCGTTCTGGACAAGTTTTAGTGTTTTCTGCGGAAAAGCGATTCTGCGCAACAATGGGAAGACTTTTCATTACCAGGCACAGAGAAGGTGCTAGCAGGGAATTCTCTGCCTGCCTTTCCCCAGTGCTCTGCAAGCTCTCCAGGGCAACAGCAAATGTGGGGCTCTGTGCTTTCTTTCGTTCTGAAAATGTGTTAGTGTTTTCTGCAGCGACACAAATACGATTCTGCGCAACAATGGGAACACTTCTCCTTCCCAGGCACAGAGAAGGTGCTAGCAGGGAATTCTCTGCCTGCCTTTCCCCAGTGCTCTGCAAGCTCTCCAGGGCAACAGCAAATGTGGGGCTCTGTGCTTTCTTTCGTTCTGAAAATGTGTTGTTGTATTCTGCGGAAAAGCGATTCTGTGCAACAATGGGAACACTTCTCCTTCCCAGGCACAGAGAAGGTGCTAGCAGGGACATCTCTGCCTGCCTTTCCCCAGTGCTCTGCAAGCTCTCCAGGGCAACAGCAAATGTGGGGCTCTGTGCTTTCTTTCGTTCTGAACAAGTGTTAGTGTTTTCTGCAGCGACGCAAATACGATTCTGCGCAACAATGGGAACACTTCTCCTTCCCAGGCACAGAGAAGGTACTAGCAGGGAATTCTCTGCCTGCCTTTCCCCAGTGCTCTGCAAGCTCTCCAGGGCAACAGCAAATGTGGGGCTCTGTGCTTTCTTTCGTTCTGAACAAGTTTTAGTGTTTTCTGCAGCGACGCAAATACGATTCTGCGCAACAATGGGAACACTTCTCCTTCCCAGGCACAGAGAAGGTGCTAGCAGGGAATTCTCTGCCTGCCTTTCCCCAGTACTCTGCAAGCTCTCCAGGGCAACAGAAAATGTGGGGCTCTGTGCTTTCTTTCGTTCTGAAAAATTGTTAGTGTTTTCTGGAGAGAAGCGATTCTGCGCAACAATGGGAACACTTCTCCTTCCCAGGCACAGAGAAGGTGCTAGCAGGGAATTCTCTGCCTGCCTTTCCCCAGTGCTCTGCAAGCTCTCCAGGGCAACAGCAAATGTGGGGCTCTGTGCTTTCTTTCGTTCTGAACAAGTGTTAGTGTTTTCAGCGGAAAAGCGATTCTGCGCAACAATGGGAACACTTCTCCTTCCCAGGCACAGAGAAAGTGTTAGCAGGGAATTCTCTGCCTGCCTTTCCCCAGTGCTCTGCAAGCTCTCCAGGGCAACAGCAAATGTGGGGCTCTGTGCTTTCTTTCGTTCTGAACAAGTTTTAGTGTTTTCTGCAGCGACGCAAATACGATTCTGCGCAACAATGCGAACACTTCTCGTTCCCAGGCACAGAGAAGGTACTAGCAGGGAATTCTCTGCCTGCCTTTCCCCAGTGCTCTGCAAGCTCTCCAGGGCAACAGCAAATGTGGGGCTCTGTGCATTCTTTCGTTCTGAAAAAGTGTTAGTGTTTTCTGCGGAAAAGCCATTCTGCGCAACATTGGGAACACTTCTGCTTCCCAGGCACAGAGAAGGTGCTAGCAGGGAATTCTCTGCCTGCCTTTCCATAGTGCTCTGCAAGCTCTCCAGGGCAACAGAAAATGTGGGGCTCTGTGCTTTCTTTCGTTCTGAAAAAGTGTTATTGTATTCTGCGGAAAAGTGATTCTGTGCAACAATGGGAACACTTCTCCTTCCCAGGCACAGAGAAGGTGCTAGCAGGGAATTCTCTGCCTGCCTTTCCCCAGTGCTCTGCAAGCTCTCCAGGGCAACAGCAAATGTGGGGCTCTGTGCTTTCTTTCGTTCTGAAAAAGTGTTAGTGTTTTCTGCAGCAACGCAAATGCGATTCTGCGCAACAATGGGAACACTTCTCCTTCCCAGGCACAGAGAAGGTGCTAGCAGGGAATTCTCTGCCTGCCTTTAACCAGTGCTCTGCAAGCTCTCCAGGGCAACAGCAAATGTGGGGCTCTGTGCTTTCTTTCGTTCTGAACAAGTTTTAGTGTTTTCTGCGGAAAAGCGATTCTGCGCAACAATGGGAACACTTTTCATTACCAGGCACAGAGAAGGTGCTAGCAGGGAATTCTCTGCCTGCCTTTCCCCAGTGCTCTGCAAGCTCTCCAGGGCAACAGAAAATGTGGGGCTCTGTGCTTTCTTTCGTTCTGAAAAATTGTTATTGTTTTCTACAGCAACGCAAATGCGATTCTGCGCAACAATGGTAACACTTCTCCTTCCCAGGCACAGAGAAGGTGCTAGCAGGGAATTCTCTGCCTGCCTTTAACCAGTGCTCTGCAAGCTCTCCAGGGCAACAGCAAATGTGGGGCTCTGTGCTTTCTTTCGTTCTGAAAAAGTGTTAGTGTTTTCTGCAGCAACGCAAATGCGATTCTGCGCAACAATGGGAACACTTCTCCTTCCCAGGCACAGAGAAGGTGCTAGCAGGGAATTCTCTGCCTGCCTTTAACCAGTGCTCTGCAAGCTCTCCAGGGCAACAGCAAATGTGGGGCTCTGTGCTTTCTTTCGTTCTGAACAAGTTTTAGTGTTTTCTGCGGAAAAGCGATTCTGCGCAACAATGGGAACACTTTTCATTACCAGGCACAGAGAAGGTGCTAGCAGGGAATTCTCTGCCTGCCTTTAACCAGTGTTCTGCAAGCTCTGCAGGACAACAGCAAATGTGGGGCTCTGTGATTTCTTTCGTCCTGAAAAAGTGTTAGTGTTTTCTGGAGAGAAGTGATTCTGCGCAACATTGGGAACACTTCTGCTTCCCAGGCACAGAGAAGGTGCTAGCAGGGAATTCTCTGCCTGCCTTTCCCCAGTGCTCTGCAAGCTCTCCAGGGCAACAGCAAATGTGGGGCTCTGTGCTTTCTTTCGTTCTGAACAAGTTTTAGTGTTTTCTGCAGCGACGCAAATACGATTCTGCGCAACAATGCGAACACTTCTCGTTCCCAGGCACAGAGAAGGTACTAGCAGGGAATTCTCTGCCTGCCTTTCCCCAGTGCTCGGCAAGCTCTCCAGGGCAACAGCAAATGTGGGGCTCTGTGCTTTCTTTCGTTCTGAACAAGTGTTAGTGTTTTCAGCGGAAAAGCAATTCTGCGCAACAATGGGAACACTTCTCCTTCCCAGGCACAGAGAAGGTGCTAGCAGGGAATTCTCTGCCTGCCTTTCCCCAGTGCTCTGCAAGCTCTCCAGGGCAACAGAAAATGTGGGGCTCTGTGCTTTCTTTCGTTCTGAAAAATTGTTATTGTTTTCTACAGCAACGCAAATGCGATTCTGCGCAACAATGGTAACACTTCTCCTTCCCAGGCACAGAGAAGGTGCTAGCAGGGAATTCTCTGCCTGCCTTTCCCCAGTGCTCTGCAAGCTCTCCAGGGCAACAGCAAATGTGGGGCTCTGTGCTTTCTTTCGTTCTGAAAATGTGTTAGTGTTTTCTGCAGCGACACAAATACGATTCTGCGCAACAATGGGAACACTTCTCCTTCCCAGGCACAGAGAAGGTGCTAGCAGGGAATTCTCTGCCTGCCTTTCCCCAGTGCTCTGCAAGCTCTCCAGGGCAACAGCAAATGTGGGGCTCTGTGCTTTCTTTCGTTCTGAAAATGTGTTGTTGTATTCTGCGGAAAAGCGATTCTGTGCAACAATGGGAACACTTCTCCTTCCCAGGCACAGAGAAGGTGCTAGCAGGGACATCTCTGCCTGCCTTTCCCCAGTGCTCTGCAAGCTCTCCAGGGCAACAGCAAATGTGGGGCTCTGTGCTTTCTTTCGTTCTGAACAAGTGTTAGTGTTTTCTGCAGCGACGCAAATACGATTCTGCGCAACAATGGGAACACTTCTCCTTCCCAGGCACAGAGAAGGTACTAGCAGGGAATTCTCTGCCTGCCTTTCCCCAGTGCTCTGCAAGCTCTCCAGGGCAACAGCAAATGTGGGGCTCTGTGCTTTCTTTCGTTCTGAACAAGTTTTAGTGTTTTCTGCAGCGACGCAAATACGATTCTGCGCAACAATGGGAACACTTCTCCTTCCCAGGCACAGAGAAGGTGCTAGCAGGGAATTCTCTGCCTGCCTTTCCCCAGTACTCTGCAAGCTCTCCAGGGCAACAGAAAATGTGGGGCTCTGTGCTTTCTTTCGTTCTGAAAAATTGTTAGTGTTTTCTGGAGAGAAGCGATTCTGCGCAACAATGGGAACACTTCTCCTTCCCAGGCACAGAGAAGGTGCTAGCAGGGAATTCTCTGCCTGCCTTTCCCCAGTGCTCTGCAAGCTCTCCAGGGCAACAGCAAATGTGGGGCTCTGTGCTTTCTTTCGTTCTGAAAAAGTGTTAGTGTTTTCAGCGGAAAAGCGATTCTGCGCAACAATGGGAACACTTCTCCTTCCCAGGCACAGAGAAAGTGTTAGCAGGGAATTCTCTGCCTGCCTTTCCCCAGTGCTCTGCAAGCTCTCCAGGGCAACAGCAAATGTGGGGCTCTGTGCTTTCTTTCGTTCTGAAAAAGTGTTAGTGTTTTCTGCAGCGACGCAAATACGATTCTGCGCAACAATGGGAACACTTCTCCTTCCCAGGCACAGAGAAGGTGCTAGCAGGGAATTCTCTGCCTGCCTTTAACCAGTGCTCTGCAAGCTCTCCAGGGCAACAGCAAATGTGGGGCTCTGTGCTTTCTTTCGTTCTGAACAAGTTTTAGTGTTTTCTGCGGAAAAGCGATTCTGCGCAACAATGGGAACACTTTTCATTACCAGGCACAGAGAAGGTGCTAGCAGGGAATTCTCTGCCTGCCTTTCCCCAGTGCTCTGCAAGCTCTCCAGGGCAACAGAAAATGTGGGGCTCTGTGCTTTCTTTCGTTCTGAAAAATTGTTATTGTTTTCTACAGCAACGCAAATGCGATTCTGCGCAACAATGGTAACACTTCTCCTTCCCAGGCACAGAGAAGGTGCTAGCAGGGAATTCTCTGCCTGCCTTTCCCCAGTGCTCTGCAAGCTCTCCAGGGCAACAGCAAATGTGGGGCTCTGTGCTTTCTTTCGTTCTGAAAATGTGTTAGTGTTTTCTGCAGCGACACAAATACGATTCTGCGCAACAATGGGAACACTTCTCCTTCCCAGGCACAGAGAAGGTGCTAGCAGGGAATTCTCTGCCTGCCTTTCCCCAGTGCTCTGCAAGCTCTCCAGGGCAACAGCAAATGTGGGGCTCTGTGCTTTCTTTCGTTCTGAACAAGTGTTAGTGTTTTCAGCGGAAAAGCGATTCTGCGCAACAATGGGAACACTTCTCCTTCCCAGGCACAGAGAAAGTGTTAGCAGGGAATTCTCTGCCTGCCTTTCCCCAGTGCTCTGCAAGCTCTCCAGGGCAACAGCAAATGTGGGGCTCTGTGCTTTCTTTCGTTCTGAACAAGTTTTAGTGTTTTCTGCAGCGACGCAAATACGATTCTGCGCAACAATGCGAACACTTCTCGTTCCCAGGCACAGAGAAGGTACTAGCAGGGAATTCTCTGCCTGCCTTTCCCCAGTGCTCTGCAAGCTCTCCAGGGCAACAGCAAATGTGGGGCTCTGTGCTTTCTTTTGTTCTGAAAAAGTGTTATTGTATTCTGCGGAAAAGTGATTCTGTGCAACAATGGGAACACTTCTCCTTCCCAGGCACAGAGAAGGTGCTAGCAGGGAATTCTCTGCCTGCCTTTCCCCAGTGCTCTGCAAGCTCTCCAGGGCAACAGCAAATGTGGGGCTCTGTGCTTTCTTTCGTTCTGAACAAGTGTTAGTGTTTTCTGCAGCGACGCAAATACGATTCTGCGCAACTATGTGAACACTTCTGCTTCCCAGGCACAGAGAAGGTACTAGCAGGGAATTCTCTGCCTGCCTTTCCCCAGTGCTCTGCAAGCTCTCCAGGGCAACAGCAATTGTGGGGCTCTGTGCTTTCTTTCGTTCTGAACAAGTGTTAGTGTTTTGTGCGGAAAAGCGATTCTGCGCGACAATGGGAACACTTTTCATTACCAGGCACAGAGAAGGTGCTAGCAGGGAATTCTCTGCCTGCCTTTAACCAGTGTTCTGCAAGCTCTGCAGGACAACAGCAAATGTGGGGCTCTGTGATTTCTTTCGTCCTGAAAAAGTGTTAGTGTTTTCTGGAGAGAAGTGATTCTGCGCAACATTGGGAACACTTCTGCTTCCCAGGCACAGAGAAGGTGCTAGCAGGGAATTCTCTGCCTGCCTTTCCCCAGTGCTCTGCAAGCTCTCCAGGGCAACAGCAAATGTGGGGCTCTGTGCTTTCTTTCGTTCTGAAAAAGTGTTAGTGTTTTCTGCGGAAAAGCGATTCTGCGCAACATTGGGAACACTTCTGCTTCCCAGGCACAGAGAAGGTGCTAGCAGGGAATTCTCTGCCTGCCTTTCCCCAGTGCTCTGCAAGCTCTCCAGGGCAACAGAAAATGTGGGGCTCTGTGCTTTCTTTCGTTCTGAAAAACTTTTAGTGTTTTCTGCAGAGAAGCGATTCTGCGCAACATTGGGAATACTTCTACTTCCCAGGCACAGAGAAGGTGCTAGCAGGGAATTCTCTGCCTGCCTTTCCCCAGTGCTCTGCAAGCTCTCCAGGGCAACAGCAAATGTGGGGCTCTGTGCTTTCTTTCGTTCTGAACAAGTGTTAGTGTTATCAGCGGAAAAGCGATTCTGCGCAACAATGGGAACACTTCTCCTTCCCAGGCACAGAGAAGGTGCTAGCAGGGAATTCTCTGCCTGCCTTTCCCCAGTGCTCTGCAAGCTCTCCAGGGCAACAGAAAATGTGGGGCTCTGTGCTTTCTTTCGTTCTGAACAAGTGTTAGTGTTTTCTGCAGCGACGCAAACACGATTCTGCGCAACAATGCGAACACTTCTCCTTCCCAGGCACAGAGAAGGTGCTAGCAGGAAATTCTCTGCCTGCCTTTCCCCAGTGCTCTGCAAGCTCTCCAGGGCAACAGCAAATGTGGGGCTCTGTGCTTTCTTTCGTTCTGAAAAAGTGTTAGTGTTTTCTGGAGAGAAGCGATTCTGCGCAACAATGGGAACACTTCTCCTTTCCAGGCACAGAGAAGGTGCTAGCAGGGAATTCTCTGCCTGCCTTTCACCAGTGCTCTGCAAGCTCTCCAGGGCAACAGAAAATGTGGGGCTCTGTGCTTTCTTCCCTTCTGAACAAGTGTTAGTCTTTTCAGCGGAAAAGCCATTCTGCGTAACAATGGGAACACTTTTCATTCCCAGGCACAGAGAAGGTGCTAGCAGGGAATTCTCTGCCTGCTTTCCCCAGTGCTCTGCAAGCTCACCAGGGCAACACCAAATGTGGGGCTCTGTGCTTTCTTTCGTTCTGGACAAGTTTTAGTGTTTTCTGCGGAAAAGCGATTCTGCGCAACAATGGGAAGACTTTTCATTACCAGGCACAGAGAAGGTGCTAGCAGGGAATTCTCTGCCTGCCTTTCCCCAGTGCTCTGCAAGCTCTCCAGGGCAACAGCAAATGTGGGGCTCTGTGCTTTCTTTCGTTCTGAAAATGTGTTAGTGTTTTCTGCAGCGACACAAATACGATTCTGCGCAACAATGGGAACACTTCTCCTTCCCAGGCACAGAGAAGGTGCTAGCAGGGAATTCTCTGCCTGCCTTTCCCCAGTGCTCTGCAAGCTCTCCAGGGCAACAGCAAATGTGGGGCTCTGTGCTTTCTTTCGTTCTGAAAATGTGTTGTTGTATTCTGCGGAAAAGCGATTCTGTGCAACAATGGGAACACTTCTCCTTCCCAGGCACAGAGAAGGTGCTAGCAGGGACATCTCTGCCTGCCTTTCCCCAGTGCTCTGCAAGCTCTCCAGGGCAACAGCAAATGTGGGGCTCTGTGCTTTCTTTCGTTCTGAACAAGTGTTAGTGTTTTCTGCAGCGACGCAAATACGATTCTGCGCAACAATGGGAACACTTCTCCTTCCCAGGCACAGAGAAGGTACTAGCAGGGAATTCTCTGCCTGCCTTTCCCCAGTGCTCTGCAAGCTCTCCAGGGCAACAGCAAATGTGGGGCTCTGTGCTTTCTTTCGTTCTGAACAAGTTTTAGTGTTTTCTGCAGCGACGCAAATACGATTCTGCGCAACAATGGGAACACTTCTCCTTCCCAGGCACAGAGAAGGTGCTAGCAGGGAATTCTCTGCCTGCCTTTCCCCAGTACTCTGCAAGCTCTCCAGGGCAACAGAAAATGTGGGGCTCTGTGCTTTCTTTCGTTCTGAAAAATTGTTAGTGTTTTCTGGAGAGAAGCGATTCTGCGCAACAATGGGAACACTTCTCCTTCCCAGGCACAGAGAAGGTGCTAGCAGGGAATTCTCTGCCTGCCTTTCCCCAGTGCTCTGCAAGCTCTCCAGGGCAACAGCAAATGTGGGGCTCTGTGCTTTCTTTCGTTCTGAACAAGTGTTAGTGTTTTCAGCGGAAAAGCGATTCTGCGCAACAATGGGAACACTTCTCCTTCCCAGGCACAGAGAAAGTGTTAGCAGGGAATTCTCTGCCTGCCTTTCCCCAGTGCTCTGCAAGCTCTCCAGGGCAACAGCAAATGTGGGGCTCTGTGCTTTCTTTCGTTCTGAACAAGTTTTAGTGTTTTCTGCAGCGACGCAAATACGATTCTGCGCAACAATGCGAACACTTCTCGTTCCCAGGCACAGAGAAGGTACTAGCAGGGAATTCTCTGCCTGCCTTTCCCCAGTGCTCTGCAAGCTCTCCAGGGCAACAGCAAATGTGGGGCTCTGTGCATTCTTTCGTTCTGAAAAAGTGTTAGTGTTTTCTGCGGAAAAGCCATTCTGCGCAACATTGGGAACACTTCTGCTTCCCAGGCACAGAGAAGGTGCTAGCAGGGAATTCTCTGCCTGCCTTTCCATAGTGCTCTGCAAGCTCTCCAGGGCAACAGAAAATGTGGGGCTCTGTGCTTTCTTTCGTTCTGAAAAAGTGTTATTGTATTCTGCGGAAAAGTGATTCTGTGCAACAATGGGAACACTTCTCCTTCCCAGGCACAGAGAAGGTGCTAGCAGGGAATTCTCTGCCTGCCTTTCCCCAGTGCTCTGCAAGCTCTCCAGGGCAACAGCAAATGTGGGGCTCTGTGCTTTCTTTCGTTCTGAAAAAGTGTTAGTGTTTTCTGCAGCAACGCAAATGCGATTCTGCGCAACAATGGGAACACTTCTCCTTCCCAGGCACAGAGAAGGTGCTAGCAGGGAATTCTCTGCCTGCCTTTAACCAGTGCTCTGCAAGCTCTCCAGGGCAACAGCAAATGTGGGGCTCTGTGCTTTCTTTCGTTCTGAACAAGTTTTAGTGTTTTCTGCGGAAAAGCGATTCTGCGCAACAATGGGAACACTTTTCATTACCAGGCACAGAGAAGGTGCTAGCAGGGAATTCTCTGCCTGCCTTTCCCCAGTGCTCTGCAAGCTCTCCAGGGCAACAGAAAATGTGGGGCTCTGTGCTTTCTTTCGTTCTGAAAAATTGTTATTGTTTTCTACAGCAACGCAAATGCGATTCTGCGCAACAATGGTAACACTTCTCCTTCCCAGGCACAGAGAAGGTGCTAGCAGGGAATTCTCTGCCTGCCTTTAACCAGTGCTCTGCAAGCTCTCCAGGGCAACAGCAAATGTGGGGCTCTGTGCTTTCTTTCGTTCTGAAAAAGTGTTAGTGTTTTCTGCAGCAACGCAAATGCGATTCTGCGCAACAATGGGAACACTTCTCCTTCCCAGGCACAGAGAAGGTGCTAGCAGGGAATTCTCTGCCTGCCTTTAACCAGTGCTCTGCAAGCTCTCCAGGGCAACAGCAAATGTGGGGCTCTGTGCTTTCTTTCGTTCTGAACAAGTTTTAGTGTTTTCTGCGGAAAAGCGATTCTGCGCAACAATGGGAACACTTTTCATTACCAGGCACAGAGAAGGTGCTAGCAGGGAATTCTCTGCCTGCCTTTAACCAGTGTTCTGCAAGCTCTGCAGGACAACAGCAAATGTGGGGCTCTGTGATTTCTTTCGTCCTGAAAAAGTGTTAGTGTTTTCTGGAGAGAAGTGATTCTGCGCAACATTGGGAACACTTCTGCTTCCCAGGCACAGAGAAGGTGCTAGCAGGGAATTCTCTGCCTGCCTTTCCCCAGTGCTCTGCAAGCTCTCCAGGGCAACAGCAAATGTGGGGCTCTGTGCTTTCTTTCGTTCTGAACAAGTTTTAGTGTTTTCTGCAGCGACGCAAATACGATTCTGCGCAACAATGCGAACACTTCTCGTTCCCAGGCACAGAGAAGGTACTAGCAGGGAATTCTCTGCCTGCCTTTCCCCAGTGCTCGGCAAGCTCTCCAGGGCAACAGCAAATGTGGGGCTCTGTGCTTTCTTTCGTTCTGAACAAGTGTTAGTGTTTTCAGCGGAAAAGCAATTCTGCGCAACAATGGGAACACTTCTCCTTCCCAGGCACAGAGAAGGTGCTAGCAGGGAATTCTCTGCCTGCCTTTCCCCAGTGCTCTGCAAGCTCTCCAGGGCAACAGAAAATGTGGGGCTCTGTGCTTTCTTTCGTTCTGAAAAATTGTTATTGTTTTCTACAGCAACGCAAATGCGATTCTGCGCAACAATGGTAACACTTCTCCTTCCCAGGCACAGAGAAGGTGCTAGCAGGGAATTCTCTGCCTGCCTTTCCCCAGTGCTCTGCAAGCTCTCCAGGGCAACAGCAAATGTGGGGCTCTGTGCTTTCTTTCGTTCTGAAAATGTGTTAGTGTTTTCTGCAGCGACACAAATACGATTCTGCGCAACAATGGGAACACTTCTCCTTCCCAGGCACAGAGAAGGTGCTAGCAGGGAATTCTCTGCCTGCCTTTCCCCAGTGCTCTGCAAGCTCTCCAGGGCAACAGCAAATGTGGGGCTCTGTGCTTTCTTTCGTTCTGAAAATGTGTTGTTGTATTCTGCGGAAAAGCGATTCTGTGCAACAATGGGAACACTTCTCCTTCCCAGGCACAGAGAAGGTGCTAGCAGGGACATCTCTGCCTGCCTTTCCCCAGTGCTCTGCAAGCTCTCCAGGGCAACAGCAAATGTGGGGCTCTGTGCTTTCTTTCGTTCTGAACAAGTGTTAGTGTTTTCTGCAGCGACGCAAATACGATTCTGCGCAACAATGGGAACACTTCTCCTTCCCAGGCACAGAGAAGGTACTAGCAGGGAATTCTCTGCCTGCCTTTCCCCAGTGCTCTGCAAGCTCTCCAGGGCAACAGCAAATGTGGGGCTCTGTGCTTTCTTTCGTTCTGAACAAGTTTTAGTGTTTTCTGCAGCGACGCAAATACGATTCTGCGCAACAATGGGAACACTTCTCCTTCCCAGGCACAGAGAAGGTGCTAGCAGGGAATTCTCTGCCTGCCTTTCCCCAGTACTCTGCAAGCTCTCCAGGGCAACAGAAAATGTGGGGCTCTGTGCTTTCTTTCGTTCTGAAAAATTGTTAGTGTTTTCTGGAGAGAAGCGATTCTGCGCAACAATGGGAACACTTCTCCTTCCCAGGCACAGAGAAGGTGCTAGCAGGGAATTCTCTGCCTGCCTTTCCCCAGTGCTCTGCAAGCTCTCCAGGGCAACAGCAAATGTGGGGCTCTGTGCTTTCTTTCGTTCTGAAAAAGTGTTAGTGTTTTCAGCGGAAAAGCGATTCTGCGCAACAATGGGAACACTTCTCCTTCCCAGGCACAGAGAAAGTGTTAGCAGGGAATTCTCTGCCTGCCTTTCCCCAGTGCTCTGCAAGCTCTCCAGGGCAACAGCAAATGTGGGGCTCTGTGCTTTCTTTCGTTCTGAACAAGTTTTAGTGTTTTCTGCAGCGACGCAAATACGATTCTGCGCAACAATGCGAACACTTCTCGTTCCCAGGCACAGAGAAGGTACTAGCAGGGAATTCTCTGCCTGCCTTTCCCCAGTGCTCTGCAAGCTCTCCAGGGCAACAGCAAATGTGGGGCTCTGTGCATTCTTTCGTTCTGAAAAAGTGTTAGTGTTTTCTGCGGAAAAGCCATTCTGCGCAACATTGGGAACACTTCTGCTTCCCAGGCACAGAGAAGGTGCTAGCAGGGAATTCTCTGCCTGCCTTTCCATAGTGCTCTGCAAGCTCTCCAGGGCAACAGAAAATGTGGGGCTCTGTGCTTTCTTTCGTTCTGAAAAAGTGTTATTGTATTCTGCGGAAAAGTGATTCTGTGCAACAATGGGAACACTTCTCCTTCCCAGGCACAGAGAAGGTGCTAGCAGGGAATTCTCTGCCTGCCTTTCCCCAGTGCTCTGCAAGCTCTCCAGGGCAACAGCAAATGTGGGGCTCTGTGCTTTCTTTCGTTCTGAAAAAGTGTTAGTGTTTTCTGCAGCAACGCAAATGCGATTCTGCGCAACAATGGGAACACTTCTCCTTCCCAGGCACAGAGAAGGTGCTAGCAGGGAATTCTCTGCCTGCCTTTAACCAGTGCTCTGCAAGCTCTCCAGGGCAACAGCAAATGTGGGGCTCTGTGCTTTCTTTCGTTCTGAACAAGTTTTAGTGTTTTCTGCGGAAAAGCGATTCTGCGCAACAATGGGAACACTTTTCATTACCAGGCACAGAGAAGGTGCTAGCAGGGAATTCTCTGCCTGCCTTTCCCCAGTGCTCTGCAAGCTCTCCAGGGCAACAGAAAATGTGGGGCTCTGTGCTTTCTTTCGTTCTGAAAAATTGTTATTGTTTTCTACAGCAACGCAAATGCGATTCTGCGCAACAATGGTAACACTTCTCCTTCCCAGGCACAGAGAAGGTGCTAGCAGGGAATTCTCTGCCTGCCTTTCCCCAGTGCTCTGCAAGCTCTCCAGGGCAACAGCAAATGTGGGGCTCTGTGCTTTCTTTCGTTCTGAAAATGTGTTAGTGTTTTCTGCAGCGACACAAATACGATTCTGCGCAACAATGGGAACACTTCTCCTTCCCAGGCACAGAGAAGGTGCTAGCAGGGAATTCTCTGCCTGCCTTTCCCCAGTGCTCTGCAAGCTCTCCAGGGCAACAGCAAATGTGGGGCTCTGTGCTTTCTTTCGTTCTGAAAATGTGTTGTTGTATTCTGCGGAAAAGCGATTCTGTGCAACAATGGGAACACTTCTCCTTCCCAGGCACAGAGAAGGTGCTAGCAGGGACATCTCTGCCTGCCTTTCCCCAGTGCTCTGCAAGCTCTCCAGGGCAACAGCAAATGTGGGGCTCTGTGCTTTCTTTCGTTCTGAACAAGTGTTAGTGTTTTCTGCAGCGACGCAAATACGATTCTGCGCAACAATGGGAACACTTCTCCTTCCCAGGCACAGAGAAGGTACTAGCAGGGAATTCTCTGCCTGCCTTTCCCCAGTGCTCTGCAAGCTCTCCAGGGCAACAGCAAATGTGGGGCTCTGTGCTTTCTTTCGTTCTGAACAAGTTTTAGTGTTTTCTGCAGCGACGCAAATACGATTCTGCGCAACAATGGGAACACTTCTCCTTCCCAGGCACAGAGAAGGTGCTAGCAGGGAATTCTCTGCCTGCCTTTCCCCAGTACTCTGCAAGCTCTCCAGGGCAACAGAAAATGTGGGGCTCTGTGCTTTCTTTCGTTCTGAAAAATTGTTAGTGTTTTCTGGAGAGAAGCGATTCTGCGCAACAATGGGAACACTTCTGCTTCCCAGGCACAGAGAAGGTGCTAGCAGGGAATTCTCTGCCTGCCTTTCCATAGTGCTCTGCAAGCTCTCCAGGGCAACAGAAAATGTGGGGCTCTGTGCTTTCTTTCGTTCTGAAAAAGTGTTATTGTATTCTGCGGAAAAGTGATTCTGCGCAACAATGGGAACACTTCTCCTTCCCAGGCACAGAGAAGGTGCTAGCAGGGAATTCTCTGCCTGCCTTTCCCCAGTGCTCTGCAAGCTCTCCAGGGCAACAGCAAATGTGGGGCTCTGTGCTTTCTTTCGTTCTGAACAAGTGTTAGTGTTTTCAGCGGAAAAGCCATTCTGCGCAACAATGGGAACACTTCTCCTTCCCAGGCACAGAGAAGGTGCTAGCAGGGAATTCTCTGCCTGCCTTTAACCAGTGCTCTGCAAGCTCTCCAGGGCAACAGCAAATGTGGGGCTCTGTGCTTTCTTTCGTTCTGAACAAGTTTTAGTGTTTTCTGCGGAAAAGCGATTCTGCGCAACAATGGGAACACTTTTCATTACCAGGCACAGAGAAGGTGCTAGCAGGGAATTCTCTGCCTGCCTTTCCCCAGTGCTCTGCAAGCTCTCCAGGGCAACAGAAAATGTGGGGCTCTGTGCTTTCTTTCGTTCTGAAAAATTGTTATTGTTTTCTACAGCAACGCAAATGCGATTCTGCGCAACAATGGTAACACTTCTCCTTCCCAGGCACAGAGAAGGTGCTAGCAGGGAATTCTCTGCCTGCCTTTCCCCAGTGCTCTGCAAGCTCTCCAGGGCAACAGCAAATGTGGGGCTCTGTGCTTTCTTTCGTTCTGAAAATGTGTTAGTGTTTTCTGCAGCGACACAAATACGATTCTGCGCAACAATGGGAACACTTCTCCTTCCCAGGCACAGAGAAGGTGCTAGCAGGGAATTCTCTGCCTGCCTTTCCCCAGTGCTCTGCAAGCTCTCCAGGGCAACAGCAAATGTGGGGCTCTGTGCTTTCTTTCGTTCTGAACAAGTGTTAGTGTTTTCAGCGGAAAAGCGATTCTGCGCAACAATGGGAACACTTCTCCTTCCCAGGCACAGAGAAAGTGTTAGCAGGGAATTCTCTGCCTGCCTTTCCCCAGTGCTCTGCAAGCTCTCCAGGGCAACAGCAAATGTGGGGCTCTGTGCTTTCTTTCGTTCTGAACAAGTTTTAGTGTTTTCTGCAGCGACGCAAATACGATTCTGCGCAACAATGCGAACACTTCTCGTTCCCAGGCACAGAGAAGGTACTAGCAGGGAATTCTCTGCCTGCCTTTCCCCAGTGCTCTGCAAGCTCTCCAGGGCAACAGCAAATGTGGGGCTCTGTGCTTTCTTTTGTTCTGAAAAAGTGTTATTGTATTCTGCGGAAAAGTGATTCTGTGCAACAATGGGAACACTTCTCCTTCCCAGGCACAGAGAAGGTGCTAGCAGGGAATTCTCTGCCTGCCTTTCCCCAGTGCTCTGCAAGCTCTCCAGGGCAACAGCAAATGTGGGGCTCTGTGCTTTCTTTCGTTCTGAACAAGTGTTAGTGTTTTCTGCAGCGACGCAAATACGATTCTGCGCAACTATGTGAACACTTCTGCTTCCCAGGCACAGAGAAGGTACTAGCAGGGAATTCTCTGCCTGCCTTTCCCCAGTGCTCTGCAAGCTCTCCAGGGCAACAGCAATTGTGGGGCTCTGTGCTTTCTTTCGTTCTGAACAAGTGTTAGTGTTTTGTGCGGAAAAGCGATTCTGCGCGACAATGGGAACACTTTTCATTACCAGGCACAGAGAAGGTGCTAGCAGGGAATTCTCTGCCTGCCTTTAACCAGTGTTCTGCAAGCTCTGCAGGACAACAGCAAATGTGGGGCTCTGTGATTTCTTTCGTCCTGAAAAAGTGTTAGTGTTTTCTGGAGAGAAGTGATTCTGCGCAACATTGGGAACACTTCTGCTTCCCAGGCACAGAGAAGGTGCTAGCAGGGAATTCTCTGCCTGCCTTTCCCCAGTGCTCTGCAAGCTCTCCAGGGCAACAGCAAATGTGGGGCTCTGTGCTTTCTTTCGTTCTGAAAAAGTGTTAGTGTTTTCTGCGGAAAAGCGATTCTGCGCAACATTGGGAACACTTCTGCTTCCCAGGCACAGAGAAGGTGCTAGCAGGGAATTCTCTGCCTGCCTTTCCCCAGTGCTCTGCAAGCTCTCCAGGGCAACAGAAAATGTGGGGCTCTGTGCTTTCTTTCGTTCTGAAAAACTTTTAGTGTTTTCTGCAGAGAAGCGATTCTGCGCAACATTGGGAATACTTCTACTTCCCAGGCACAGAGAAGGTGCTAGCAGGGAATTCTCTGCCTGCCTTTCCCCAGTGCTCTGCAAGCTCTCCAGGGCAACAGCAAATGTGGGGCTCTGTGCTTTCTTTCGTTCTGAACAAGTGTTAGTGTTATCAGCGGAAAAGCGATTCTGCGCAACAATGGGAACACTTCTCCTTCCCAGGCACAGAGAAGGTGCTAGCAGGGAATTCTCTGCCTGCCTTTCCCCAGTGCTCTGCAAGCTCTCCAGGGCAACAGAAAATGTGGGGCTCTGTGCTTTCTTTCGTTCTGAACAAGTGTTAGTGTTTTCTGCAGCGACGCAAACACGATTCTGCGCAACAATGCGAACACTTCTCCTTCCCAGGCACAGAGAAGGTGCTAGCAGGAAATTCTCTGCCTGCCTTTCCCCAGTGCTCTGCAAGCTCTCCAGGGCAACAGCAAATGTGGGGCTCTGTGCTTTCTTTCGTTCTGAAAAAGTGTTAGTGTTTTCTGGAGAGAAGCGATTCTGCGCAACAATGGGAACACTTCTCCTTTCCAGGCACAGAGAAGGTGCTAGCAGGGAATTCTCTGCCTGCCTTTCACCAGTGCTCTGCAAGCTCTCCAGGGCAACAGAAAATGTGGGGCTCTGTGCTTTCTTCCCTTCTGAACAAGTGTTAGTCTTTTCAGCGGAAAAGCCATTCTGCGTAACAATGGGAACACTTTTCATTCCCAGGCACAGAGAAGGTGCTAGCAGGGAATTCTCTGCCTGCTTTCCCCAGTGCTCTGCAAGCTCACCAGGGCAACACCAAATGTGGGGCTCTGTGCTTTCTTTCGTTCTGGACAAGTTTTAGTGTTTTCTGCGGAAAAGCGATTCTGCGCAACAATGGGAAGACTTTTCATTACCAGGCACAGAGAAGGTGCTAGCAGGGAATTCTCTGCCTGCCTTTAACCAGTGCTCTGCAAGCTCTCCAGGGCAACAGAAAATGTGGGGCTCTGTGCATTCTTTCGTTCTGAAAAAGTGTTAGTGTTTTCTGCGGAAAAGCCATTCTGCGCAACATTGGGAACACTTCTGCTTCCCAGGCACAGAGAAGGTGCTAGCAGGGAATTCTCTGCCTGCCTTTCCATAGTGCTCTGCAAGCTCTCCAGGGCAACAGCAAATGTGGGGCTCTGTGCTTTCTTTCGTTCTGAACAAGTGTTAGTGTTTTCAGCGGAAAAGCGATTCTGCGCAACAATGGGAACACTTCTCCTTCCCAGGCACAGAGAAAGTGTTAGCAGGGAATTCTCTGCCTGCCTTTCCCCAGTGCTCTGCAAGCTCTCCAGGGCAACAGCAAATGTGGGGCTCTGTGCTTTCTTTCGTTCTGAACAAGTTTTAGTGTTTTCTGCAGCGACGCAAATACGATTCTGCGCAACAATGCGAACACTTCTCGTTCCCAGGCACAGAGAAGGTACTAGCAGGGAATTCTCTGCCTGCCTTTCCCCAGTGCTCTGCAAGCTCTCCAGGGCAACAGCAAATGTGGGGCTCTGTGCTTTCTTTTGTTCTGAAAAAGTGTTATTGTATTCTGCGGAAAAGTGATTCTGTGCAACAATGGGAACACTTCTCCTTCCCAGGCACAGAGAAGGTGCTAGCAGGGAATTCTCTGCCTGCCTTTCCCCAGTGCTCTGCAAGCTCTCCAGGGCAACAGCAAATGTGGGGCTCTGTGCTTTCTTTCGTTCTGAACAAGTGTTAGTGTTTTCTGCAGCGACGCAAATACGATTCTGCGCAAGTATGTGAACACTTCTGCTTCCCAGGCACAGAGAAGGTACTAGCAGGGAATTCTCTGCCTGCCTTTCCCCAGTGCTCTGCAAGCTCTCCAGGGCAACAGCAAATGTGGGGCTCTGTGCTTTCTTTCGTTCTGAACAAGTGTTAGTGTTTTGTGCGGAAAAGCGATTCTGCACGACAATGGGAACACTTTTCATTACCAGGCACAGAGAAGGTGCTAGCAGGGAATTCTCTGCCTGCCTTTAACCAGTGTTCTGCAAGCTCTGCAGGACAACAGGAAATGTGGGGCTCTGTGATTTCTTTCGTCCTGAAAAAGTATTAGTGTTTTCTGGAGAGAAGTGATTCTGCGCAACATTGGGAACACTTCTGCTTCCCAGGCACAGAGAAGGTGCTAGCAGGGAATTCTCTGCCTGCCTTTCCCCAGTGCTCTGCAAGCTCTCCAGGGCAACAGCAAATGTGGGGCTCTGTGCTTTCTTTCGTTCTGAAAAAGTGTTAGTGTTTTCTGCGGAAAAGCGATTCTGCGCAACATTGGGAACACTTCTGCTTCCCAGGCACAGAGAAGGTGCTAGCAGGGAATTCTCTGCCTGCCTTTCCCCAGTGCTCTGCAAGCTCTCCAGGGCAACAGAAAATGTGGGGCTCTGTGCTTTCTTTCGTTCTGAAAAACTTTTAGTGTTTTCTGCAGAGAAGCGATTCTGCGCAACATTGGGAATACTTCTACTTCCCAGGCACAGAGAAGGTGCTAGCAGGGAATTCTCTGCCTGCCTTTCCCCAGTGCTCTGCAAGCTCTCCAGGGCAACAGCAAATGTGGGGCTCTGTGCTTTCTTTCGTTCTGAACAAGTGTTAGTGTTATCAGCGGAAAAGCGATTCTGCGCAACAATGGGAACACTTCTCCTTCCCAGGCACAGAGAAGGTGCTAGCAGGGAATTCTCTGCCTGCCTTTCCCCAGTGCTCTGCAAGCTCTCCAGGGCAACAGAAAATGTGGGGCTCTGTGCTTTCTTTCGTTCTGAACAAGTGTTAGTGTTTTCAGCGGAAAAGCCATTTTGCGCAACAATGGGAACACTTCTCCTTCCCAGGCACAGAGAAGGTGCTAGCAGGGAATTCTCTGCCTGCCTTTCCCCAGTGCTCTGCAAGCTCTCCAGGGCAACAGCAAATGTGGGGCTCTGTGCTTTCTTTCGTTCTGAACAAGTGTTAGTGTTTTCTGCAGCGACGCAAACACGATTCTGCGCAACAATGCGAACACTTCTCCTTCCCAGGCACAGAGAAGGTGCTAGCAGGAAATTCTCTGCCTGCCTTTCCCCAGTGCTCTGCAAGCTCTCCAGGGCAACAGCAAATGTGGGGCTCTGTGCTTTCTTTCGTTCTGAAAAAGTCTTAGTGTTTTCTGGAGAGAAGCGATTCTGCGCAACAATGGGAACACTTCTCCTTTCCAGGCACAGAGAAGGTGCTAGCAGGGAATTCTCTGCCTGCCTTTCACCAGTGCTCTGCAAGCTCTCCAGGGCAACAGAAAATGTGGGGCTCTGTGCTTTCTTCCCTTCTGAACAAGTGTTAGTCTTTTCAGCGGAAAAGCCATTCTGCGTAACAATGGGAACACTTTTCATTCCCAGGCACAGAGAAGGTGCTAGCAGGGAATTCTCTGCCTGCTTTCCCCAGTGCTCTGCAAGCTCACCAGGGCAACACCAAATGTGGGGCTCTGTGCTTTCTTTCGTTCTGGACAAGTTTTAGTGTTTTCTGCGGAAAAGCGATTCTGCGCAACAATGGGAAGACTTTTCATTACCAGGCACAGAGAAGGTGCTAGCAGGGAATTCTCTGCCTGCCTTTAACCAGTGCTCTGCAAGCTCTCCAGGGCAACAGAAAATGTGGGGCTCTGTGCATTCTTTCGTTCTGAAAAAGTGTTAGTGTTTTCTGCGGAAAAGCCATTCTGCGCAACATTGGGAACACTTCTGCTTCCCAGGCACAGAGAAGGTGCTAGCAGGGAATTCTCTGCCTGCCTTTCCATAGTGCTCTGCAAGCTCTCCAGGGCAACAGCAAATGTGGGGCTCTGTGCTTTCTTTCGTTCTGAAAAAGTGTTATTGTATTCTGCGGAAAAGTGATTCTGCGCAACAATGGGAACACCTTTCATTACCAGGCACAGAGAAGGTGCTAGCAAGGAATTCTCTGCCTGCCTTTCCCCAGTGCTCTGCAAGCTCTCCAGGGCAACAGCAAATGTGGGGCTCTGTGCTTTCTTTCGTTCTGAAAAAGTGTTAGTGTTTTCTGCAGCAACGCAAATGCGATTCTGCGCAACAATGGGAACACTTCTCCTTCCCAGGCACAGAGAAGGTGCTAGCAGGGAATTCTCTGCCTGCCTTTCCCCAGTGCTCTGCAAGCTCTCCAGGGCAACAGCAAATGTGGGGCTCTGTGCTTTCTTTCGTTCTGAACAAGTTTTAGTGTTTTCTGCGGAAAAGCGATTCTGCGCAACAATGGGAAGACTTTTCATTACCAGGCACAGAGAAGGTGCTAGCAGGGAATTCTCTGCCTGCCTTTAACCAGTGCTCTGCAAGCTCTCCAGGGCAACAGAAAATGTGGGGCTCTGTGCATTCTTTCGTTCTGAAAAAGTGTTAGTGTTTTCTGCGGAAAAGCCATTCTGCGCAACATTGGGAACACTTCTGCTTCCCAGGCACAGAGAAGGTGCTAGCAGGGAATTCTCTGCCTGCCTTTCCATAGTGCTCTGCAAGCTCTCCAGGGCAACAGCAAATGTGGGGCTCTGTGCTTTCTTTCGTTCTGAACAAGTTTTAGTGTTTTCTGCAGCGACGCAAATACGATTCTGCGCAACAATGGGAACACTTCTCCTTCCCAGGCACAGAGAAGGTGCTAGCAGGGAATTCTCTGCCTGCCTTTCCCCAGTACTCTGCAAGCTCTCCAGGGCAACAGAAAATGTGGGGCTCTGTGCTTTCTTTCGTTCTGAAAAATTGTTAGTGTTTTCTGGAGAGAAGCGATTCTGCGCAACAATGGGAACACTTCTCCTTCCCAGGCACAGAGAAGGTGCTAGCAGGGAATTCTCTGCCTGCCTTTCCCCAGTGCTCTGCAAGCTCTCCAGGGCAACAGCAAATGTGGGGCTCTGTGCTTTCTTTCGTTCTGAACAAGTGTTAGTGTTTTCAGCGGAAAAGCGATTCTGCGCAACAATGGGAACACTTCTCCTTCCCAGGCACAGAGAAAGTGTTAGCAGGGAATTCTCTGCCTGCCTTTCCCCAGTGCTCTGCAAGCTCTCCAGGGCAACAGCAAATGTGGGGCTCTGTGCTTTCTTTCGTTCTGAACAAGTTTTAGTGTTTTCTGCAGCGACGCAAATACGATTCTGCGCAACAATGCGAACACTTCTCCTTCCCAGGCACAGAGAAGGTACTAGCAGGGAATTCTCTGCCTGCCTTTCCCCAGTGCTCTGCAAGCTCTCCAGGGCAACAGCAAATGTGGGGCTCTGTGCTTTCTTTTGTTCTGAAAAAGTGTTATTGTATTCTGCGGAAAAGTGATTCTGTGCAACAATGGGAACACTTCTCCTTCCCAGGCACAGAGAAGGTGCTAGCAGGGAATTCTCTGCCTGCCTTTCCCCAGTGCTCTGCAAGCTCTCCAGGGCAACAGCAAATGTGGGGCTCTGTGCTTTCTTTCGTTCTGAACAAGTGTTAGTGTTTTCTGCAGCGACGCAAATACGATTCTGCGCAACTATGTGAACACTTCTGCTTCCCAGGCACAGAGAAGGTACTAGCAGGGAATTCTCTGCCTGCCTTTCCCCAGTGCTCTGCAAGCTCTCCAGGGCAACAGCAATTGTGGGGCTCTGTGCTTTCTTTCGTTCTGAACAAGTGTTAGTGTTTTGTGCGGAAAAGCGATTCTGCGCGACAATGGGAACACTTTTCATTACCAGGCACAGAGAAGGTGCTAGCAGGGAATTCTCTGCCTGCCTTTAACCAGTGTTCTGCAAGCTCTGCAGGACAACAGCAAATGTGGGGCTCTGTGATTTCTTTCGTCCTGAAAAAGTGTTAGTGTTTTCTGGAGAGAAGTGATTCTGCGCAACATTGGGAACACTTCTGCTTCCCAGGCACAGAGAAGGTGCTAGCAGGGAATTCTCTGCCTGCCTTTCCCCAGTGCTCTGCAAGCTCTCCAGGGCAACAGCAAATGTGGGGCTCTGTGCTTTCTTTCGTTCTGAAAAAGTGTTAGTGTTTTCTGCGGAAAAGCGATTCTGCGCAACATTGGGAACACTTCTGCTTCCCAGGCACAGAGAAGGTGCTAGCAGGGAATTCTCTGCCTGCCTTTCCCCAGTGCTCTGCAAGCTCTCCAGGGCAACAGAAAATGTGGGGCTCTGTGCTTTCTTTCGTTCTGAAAAACTTTTAGTGTTTTCTGCAGAGAAGCGATTCTGCGCAACATTGGGAATACTTCTACTTCCCAGGCACAGAGAAGGTGCTAGCAGGGAATTCTCTGCCTGCCTTTCCCCAGTGCTCTGCAAGCTCTCCAGGGCAACAGCAAATGTGGGGCTCTGTGCTTTCTTTCGTTCTGAACAAGTGTTAGTGTTATCAGCGGAAAAGCGATTCTGCGCAACAATGGGAACACTTCTCCTTCCCAGGCACAGAGAAGGTGCTAGCAGGGAATTCTCTGCCTGCCTTTCCCCAGTGCTCTGCAAGCTCTCCAGGGCAACAGAAAATGTGGGGCTCTGTGCTTTCTTTCGTTCTGAACAAGTGTTAGTGTTTTCTGCAGCGACGCAAACACGATTCTGCGCAACAATGCGAACACTTCTCCTTCCCAGGCACAGAGAAGGTGCTAGCAGGAAATTCTCTGCCTGCCTTTCCCCAGTGCTCTGCAAGCTCTCCAGGGCAACAGCAAATGTGGGGCTCTGTGCTTTCTTTCGTTCTGAAAAAGTGTTAGTGTTTTCTGGAGAGAAGCGATTCTGCGCAACAATGGGAACACTTCTCCTTTCCAGGCACAGAGAAGGTGCTAGCAGGGAATTCTCTGCCTGCCTTTCACCAGTGCTCTGCAAGCTCTCCAGGGCAACAGAAAATGTGGGGCTCTGTGCTTTCTTCCCTTCTGAACAAGTGTTAGTCTTTTCAGCGGAAAAGCCATTCTGCGTAACAATGGGAACACTTTTCATTCCCAGGCACAGAGAAGGTGCTAGCAGGGAATTCTCTGCCTGCTTTCCCCAGTGCTCTGCAAGCTCACCAGGGCAACAGCAAATGTGGGGCTCTGTGCTTTCTTTCGTTCTGGACAAGTTTTAGTGTTTTCTGCGGAAAAGCGATTCTGCGCAACAATGGGAAGACTTTTCATTACCAGGCACAGAGAAGGTGCTAGCAGGGAATTCTCTGCCTGCCTTTAACCAGTGCTCTGCAAGCTCTCCAGGGCAACAGAAAATGTGGGGCTCTGTGCATTCTTTCGTTCTGAAAAAGTGTTAGTGTTTTCTGCGGAAAAGCCATTCTGCGCAACATTGGGAACACTTCTGCTTCCCAGGCACAGAGAAGGTGCTAGCAGGGAATTCTCTGCCTGCCTTTCCATAGTGCTCTGCAAGCTCTCCAGGGCAACAGCAAATGTGGGGCTCTGTGCTTTCTTTCGTTCTGAACAAGTGTTAGTGTTTTCAGCGGAAAAGCGATTCTGCGCAACAATGGGAACACTTCTCCTTCCCAGGCACAGAGAAAGTGTTAGCAGGGAATTCTCTGCCTGCCTTTCCCCAGTGCTCTGCAAGCTCTCCAGGGCAACAGCAAATGTGGGGCTCTGTGCTTTCTTTCGTTCTGAACAAGTTTTAGTGTTTTCTGCAGCGACGCAAACACGATTCTGCGCAACAATGCGAACACTTCTCGTTCCCAGGCACAGAGAAGGTACTAGCAGGGAATTCTCTGCCTGCCTTTCCCCAGTGCTCTGCAAGCTCTCCAGGGCAACAGCAAATGTGGGGCTCTGTGCTTTCTTTTGTTCTGAAAAAGTGTTATTGTATTCTGCGGAAAAGTGATTCTGTGCAACAATGGGAACACTTCTCCTTCCCAGGCACAGAGAAGGTGCTAGCAGGGAATTCTCTGCCTGCCTTTCCCCAGTGCTCTGCAAGCTCTCCAGGGCAACAGCAAATGTGGGGCTCTGTGCTTTCTTTCGTTCTGAACAAGTGTTAGTGTTTTCTGCAGCGACGCAAATACGATTCTGCGCAAGTATGTGAACACTTCTGCTTCCCAGGCACAGAGAAGGTACTAGCAGGGAATTCTCTGCCTTCCTTTCCCCAGTGCTCTGCAAGCTCTCAAGGGCAACAGCAAATGTGGGGCTCTGTGCTTTCTTTCGTTCTGAACAAGTGTTAGTGTTTTCTGCAGCGACGCAAATGCGATTCTGCGCAACAATGGGAACACTGCTCTTTCCCAGGCACAGAGAAGGTGCTAGCAGGGAATTCTCTGCCTGCCTTTCCCCAGTACTCTGCAAGCTCTCCAGGGCAACAGCAAATGTGGGGCTCTGTGCTTTCTTTCGTTCTGAACAAGTTTTAGTGTTTTCTGCAGAAAAGCGATTCTGCGCAACAATGGGAACACTTTTCATTACCAGGCACAGAGAAGGTGCTAGCAGGGAATTCTCTGCCTGCCTTTCCCCAGTGCTCTGCAAGCTCTCCAGGGCAACAGAAAATGTGGGGCTCTGTGCTTTCTTTCGTTCTGAACAAGTGTTAGTGTTTTCTGCAGCGACGCAAATACGATTCTGCGCAACAATGGGAACACTTCTCCTTCCCAGGCACAGAGAAAGTGTTAGCAGGGAATTCTCTGACTGCCTTTCCCCAGTGCTCTGCAAGCTCTCCAGGGCAACAACAAATGTGGGGCTCTGTGCTTTCTTTCGTTCTGAAAAAGGGTTAGTGTTTTCAGCGGAAAAGCGATTCTGCACAACATTGGGAACACTTCTCCTTCCCAGGCACAGAGAAGGTGCTAGCAGGGAATTCTCTGCCTGCCTTTCCCCAGTGCTCTGCAAGCTCTCCAGGGCAACAGCAAATGTGGGGCTCTGTGCTTTCTTTCGTTCTGAAAAAGTGTTAGTGTTTTCTGCAGAGAAGCGATTCTGCACAACATTGGGAACACTTCTGCTTCCCAGGCACAGAGAAGGTGCTAGCAGGGAATTCTCTGCCTGCCTTTCCCCAGTGCTCTGCAAGCTCTCCAGGGCAACAGCAAATGTGGGGCTCTGTGCTTTCTTTCGTTCTGAACAAGTTTTAGTGTTTTCTGCAGCGACGCAAATACGATTCTGCGCAACAATGGGAACACTTCTGCTTCCCAGGCACAGAGAAAGTGCTAGCAGGGAATTCTCTGCCTGCCTTTCCCCAGTGCTCTGCAAGCTCTCCAGGGCAACAGCAAATGTGGGGCTCTGTGCTTTCTTTCGTTCTGAAAAAGTGTTAGTGTTTTCTGCGGAAAAGCGATTCTGCACAACATTGGGAACACTTCTCCTTCCCAGGCACAGAGAAGGTGCTAGCAGGGAATTCTCTGCCTGCCTTTCCCCAGTGCTCTGCAAGCTCTCCAGTGGAACAGCAAATGTGGGGCTCTGTGCTTTCTTTTGTTCTTAAAAAGTGTTATTGTATTCTGCGATAAAGCGAATCTGTGCAACAATGGGAACACTTCTCCTTCTCAGGCACAGAGAAGGTGCTAGCAGGGAATTCTCTGCCTGCCTTTCCCCAGTGCTCTGCAAGCTCTCCAGGGCAACAGCAAATGTGGGGCTCTGTGCTTTCTTTCGTTCTGAAAAAGTGTTAGTGCTTTCTACAGCAACGCAAATGCGATTCTGCGCAACAATGGGAACACTTCTCCTTCCCAGGCACAGAGAAGGTGCTAGCAGGGAATTCTCTGCCTGCCTTTCCCCAGTGCTCTGCAAGCTCTCCAGGGCAACAGCAAATGTGGGGCTCTGTGCTTTCTTTCGTTCTGAAAAAGTGTTAGTGTTTTCTGCAGCGACACAAATACGATTCTGCGCAACAATGGGAACACTTCTCCTTCCCAGGCACAGAGAAGGTGCTAGCAGGGAATTCTCTGCCTGCCTTTCCCCAGTGCTCTGCAAGCTCTCCAGGGCAACAGAAAATGTGGGGATCTGTGCTTTCTTTCGTTCTGAACAAGTCTTTGTGTTTTCAGCGGAAAAGCCATTCTGCGCAACAATGGGAACACTTCTCCTTCCCAGGCACAGAGAAGGTGCTAGCAGGGAATTCTCTGCCTGCCTTTCCCCAGTGCTCTGCAAGCTCTCCAGGGCAACAGCAAATGTGGGGCTCTGTGCTTTCTTTCGTTCTGAACAAGTGTTAGTGTTTTCAGCGGAAAAGCGATTCTGCGCAACAATGGGAACACTTCTCCTTCCCAGGCACAGAGAAGGTGCTAGCAGGGAATTCTCTGCCTGCCTTTCCCCAGTGCTCTGCAAGCTCTCCAGGGCAACAGCAAATGTGGGGCTCTGTGCTTTCTTTCGTTCTGAACAAGTTTTAGTGTTTTCTGCAGCGACGCAAATACGATTCTGCGCAACAATGGGAACACTTCTGCTTCCCAGGCACAGAGAAAGTGCTAGCAGGGAATTCTCTGCCTGCCTTTCCCCAGTGCTCTGCAAGCTCTCCAGGGCAACAGCAAATGTGGGGCTCTGTGCTTTCTTTCGTTCTGAAAAAGTGTTAGTGTTTTCTGCGGAAAAGCGATTCTGCACAACATTGGGAACACTTCTCCTTCCCAGGCACAGAGAAGGTGCTAGCAGGGAATTCTCTGCCTGCCTTTCCCCAGTGCTCTGCAAGCTCTCCAGGGCAACAGCAAATGTGGGGCTCTGTGCTTTCTTTTGTTCTTAAAAAGTGTTATTGTATTCTGCGATAAAGCGAATCTGTGCAACAATGGGAACACTTCTCCTTCTCAGGCACAGAGAAGGTGCTAGCAGGGAATTCTCTGCCTGCCTTTCCCCAGTGCTCTGCAAGCTCTCCAGGGCAACAGCAAATGTGGGGCTCTGTGCTTTCTTTCGTTCTGAAAAAGTGTTAGTGCTTTCTACAGCAACGCAAATGCGATTCTGCGCAACAATGGGAACACTTCTCCTTCCCAGGCACAGAGAAGGTGCTAGCAGGGAATTCTCTGCCTGCCTTTCCCCAGTGCTCTGCAAGCTCTCCAGGGCAACAGCAAATGTGGGGCTCTGTGCTTTCTTTCGTTCTGAAAAAGTGTTAGTGTTTTCTGCAGCGACACAAATACGATTCTGCGCAACAATGGGAACACTTCTCCTTCCCAGGCACAGAGAAGGTGCTAGCAGGGAATTCTCTGCCTGCCTTTCCCCAGTGCTCTGCAAGCTCTCCAGGGCAACAGAAAATGTGGGGATCTGTGCTTTCTTTCGTTCTGAACAAGTCTTTGTGTTTTCAGCGGAAAAGCCATTCTGCGCAACAATGGGAACACTTCTCCTTCCCAGGCACAGAGAAGGTGCTAGCAGGGAATTCTCTGCCTGCCTTTCCCCAGTGCTCTGCAAGCTCTCCAGGGCAACAGCAAATGTGGGGCTCTGTGCTTTCTTTCGTTCTGAACAAGTTTTAGTGTTTTCTGCAGCGACGCAAATACGATTCTGCGCAACAATGCGAACACTTCTCCTTCCCAGGCACAGAGAAGGTGCTAGCAGGGAATTCTCTGCCTGCCTTTCCCCAGTGCTCTGCAAGCTCTCCAGTGGAACAGCAAATGTGGGGCTCTGTGCTTTCTTTTGTTCTTAAAAAGTGTTATTGTATTCTGCGATAAAGCGAATCTGTGCAACAATGGGAACACTTCTCCTTCTCAGGCACAGAGAAGGTGCTAGCAGGGAATTCTCTGCCTGCCTTTCCCCAGTGCTCTGCAAGCTCTCCAGGGCAACAGCAAATGTGGGGCTCTGTGCTTTGTTTCGTTCTGAAAAAGTGTTAGTGCTTTCTACAGCAACGCAAATGCGATTCTGCGCAACAATGGGAACACTTCTCCTTCCCAGGCACAGAGAAGGTGCTAGCAGGGACATCTCTGCCTGCCTTTCCCCAGTGCTCTGCAAGCTCTCCAGGGCAACAGCAAATGTGGGGCTCTGTGCTTTCTTTCGTTCTGAAAAAGTGTTAGTGTTTTCTGCAGCGACACAAATACGATTCTGCGCAACAATGGGAACACTTCTCCTTCCCAGGCACAGAGAAGGTGCTAGCAGGGAATTCTCTGCCTGCCTTTCCCCAGTGCTCTGCAAGCTCTCCAGGGCAACAGCAAATGTGGGGCTCTGTGCTTTCTTTCGTTCTGAACAAGTTGTAGTGTTTTGTGGAGAGAAGCGATTCTGCGCAACAATGGGAACACTTCTCCTTCCCAGGCACAGAGAAGGTGCTAGCAGGGAATTCTCTGCCTGCCTTTCCCCAGTGCTCTGCAAGCTCTCCAGGGCAACAGCAAATGTGGGGCTCTGTGCTTGCTTTCGTTCTGAAAAAGTGTTAGTGTTTTCTGCAGCGACACAAATACGATTCTGTGCAACAATGGGAACACTTCTCCTTCCCAGGCACAGAGAAGGTGCTAGCAGGGAATTCTCTTCCTGCCTTTCCCCAGTGCTCTGCAAGCTCTCCAGGGCAACAGCAAATGTGGGGCTCTGTGCTTTCTTTCGTTCTGAACAAGTGTTAGTGTTTTCAGCGGAAAAGCAATTCTGCGCAACAATGGGAACACTTCTCCTTCCCAGGCACAGAGAAGGTGCTAGCAGGAAATTCTCTGCCTGCCTTTCCCCAGTGCTCTGCAAGCTCTCCAGGGCAACAGCAAATGTGGGGCTCTGTGCTTTCTTTCATTCTGAAAAAGTGTTAGTGTTTTCTGGAGAGAAGCGATTCTGCGCAACAATGGGAACACTTCTCCTTCCCAGGCACAGAGAAAGTGCTAGCACGGAATTCTCTGCCTGCCTTTCCCCAGTGCTCTGCAAGCTCTCCAGGGCAACAGCAAATGTGGGGCTCTGTGCTTTCTTTCGTTCTGGACAAGTTTTAGTGTTTTCTGCGGAAAAGCGATTCTGCGCAACAATGGGAAGACTTTTCATTACCAGGCACAGAGAAGGTGCTAGCAGGGAATTCTCTGCCTGCCTTTAACCAGTGCTCTGCAAGCTCTCCAGGGCAACAGAAAATGTGGGGCTCTGTGCATTCTTTCGTTCTGAAAAAGTGTTAGTGTTTTCTGCGGAAAAGCCATTCTGCGCAACATTGGGAACACTTCTGCTTCCCAGGCACAGAGAAGGTGCTAGCAGGGAATTCTCTGCCTGCCTTTCCATAGTGCTCTGCAAGCTCTCCAGGGCAACAGCAAATGTGGGGCTCTGTGCTTTCTTTCGTTCTGAACAAGTTTTAGTGTTTTCTGCAGCGACGCAAATACGATTCTGCGCAACAATGGGAACACTTCTCCTTCCCAGGCACAGAGAAAGTGCTAGCAGGGAATTCTCTGCCTGCCTTTCCCCAGTGCTCTGCAAGCTCTCCAGGGCAACAGCAAATGTAGGGCTCTGTGCTTTCTTTCGTTCTGAAAAAGTGTTAGTGTTTTCTGCGGAAAAGCGATTCTGCACAACATTGGGAACACTTCTCCTTCCCAGGCACAGAGAAGGTGCTAGCAGGGAATTCTCTGCCCGCCTTTCCCCAGTGCTCTGCAAGCTCTCAAGGGCAACAGCAAATGTGGGGCTCTGTGCTTTCTTTTGTTCTGAAAAAGTGTTATTGTATTCTGCGGAAAAGCGAATCTGTGCAACAATGGGAACACTTCTCCTTCCCAGGCACAGAGAAGGTGCTAGCAGGGAATTCTCTGCCTGCCTTTACCCAGTGGTCTGCAAGCTCTCCAGGGCAACAGCAAATGTGGGGCTCTGTGCTTTCTTTCGTTCTGAACAAGTGTTAGTGTTTTCTGCAGCGACGCAAATACGATTCTGCGCAACTATGTGAACACTTCTGCTTCCCAGGCACAGAGAAGGTACTAGCAGGGAATTCTCTGCCTGCCTTTCCCCAGTGCTCTGCAAGCTCTCCAGGGCAACAGCAATTGTGGGGCTCTGTGCTTTCTTTCGTTCTGAACAAGTGTTAGTGTTTTGTGCGGAAAAGCGATTCTGCGCGACAATGGGAACACTTTTCATTACCAGGCACAGAGAAGGTGCTAGCAGGGAATTCTCTGCCTGCCTTTAACCAGTGTTCTGCAAGCTCTGCAGGACAACAGCAAATGTGGGGCTCTGTGATTTCTTTCGTCCTGAAAAAGTGTTAGTGTTTTCTGGAGAGAAGTGATTCTGCGCAACATTGGGAACACTTCTGCTTCCCAGGCACAGAGAAGGTGCTAGCAGGGAATTCTCTGCCTGCCTTTCCCCAGTGCTCTGCAAGCTCTCCAGGGCAACAGCAAATGTGGGGCTCTGTGCTTTCTTTCGTTCTGAAAAAGTGTTAGTGTTTTCTGCGGAAAAGCGATTCTGCGCAACATTGGGAACACTTCTGCTTCCCAGGCACAGAGAAGGTGCTAGCAGGGAATTCTCTGCCTGCCTTTCCCCAGTGCTCTGCAAGCTCTCCAGGGCAACAGAAAATGTGGGGCTCTGTGCTTTCTTTCGTTCTGAAAAACTTTTAGTGTTTTCTGCAGAGAAGCGATTCTGCGCAACATTGGGAATACTTCTACTTCCCAGGCACAGAGAAGGTGCTAGCAGGGAATTCTCTGCCTGCCTTTCCCCAGTGCTCTGCAAGCTCTCCAGGGCAACAGCAAATGTGGGGCTCTGTGCTTTCTTTCGTTCTGAACAAGTGTTAGTGTTATCAGCGGAAAAGCGATTCTGCGCAACAATGGGAACACTTCTCCTTCCCAGGCACAGAGAAGGTGCTAGCAGGGAATTCTCTGCCTGCCTTTCCCCAGTGCTCTGCAAGCTCTCCAGGGCAACAGAAAATGTGGGGCTCTGTGCTTTCTTTCGTTCTGAACAAGTGTTAGTGTTTTCTGCAGCGACGCAAACACGATTCTGCGCAACAATGCGAACACTTCTCCTTCCCAGGCACAGAGAAGGTGCTAGCAGGAAATTCTCTGCCTGCCTTTCCCCAGTGCTCTGCAAGCTCTCCAGGGCAACAGCAAATGTGGGGCTCTGTGCTTTCTTTCGTTCTGAAAAAGTGTTAGTGTTTTCTGGAGAGAAGCGATTCTGCGCAACAATGGGAACACTTCTCCTTTCCAGGCACAGAGAAGGTGCTAGCAGGGAATTCTCTGCCTGCCTTTCACCAGTGCTCTGCAAGCTCTCCAGGGCAACAGAAAATGTGGGGCTCTGTGCTTTCTTCCCTTCTGAACAAGTGTTAGTCTTTTCAGCGGAAAAGCCATTCTGCGTAACAATGGGAACACTTTTCATTCCCAGGCACAGAGAAGGTGCTAGCAGGGAATTCTCTGCCTGCTTTCCCCAGTGCTCTGCAAGCTCACCAGGGCAACACCAAATGTGGGGCTCTGTGCTTTCTTTCGTTCTGGACAAGTTTTAGTGTTTTCTGCGGAAAAGCGATTCTGCGCAACAATGGGAAGACTTTTCATTACCAGGCACAGAGAAGGTGCTAGCAGGGAATTCTCTGCCTGCCTTTAACCAGTGCTCTGCAAGCTCTCCAGGGCAACAGAAAATGTGGGGCTCTGTGCATTCTTTCGTTCTGAAAAAGTGTTAGTGTTTTCTGCGGAAAAGCCATTCTGCGCAACATTGGGAACACTTCTGCTTCCCAGGCACAGAGAAGGTGCTAGCAGGGAATTCTCTGCCTGCCTTTCCATAGTGCTCTGCAAGCTCTCCAGGGCAACAGCAAATGTGGGGCTCTGTGCTTTCTTTCGTTCTGAACAAGTGTTAGTGTTTTCAGCGGAAAAGCGATTCTGCGCAACAATGGGAACACTTCTCCTTCCCAGGCACAGAGAAAGTGTTAGCAGGGAATTCTCTGCCTGCCTTTCCCCAGTGCTCTGCAAGCTCTCCAGGGCAACAGCAAATGTGGGGCTCTGTGCTTTCTTTCGTTCTGAACAAGTTTTAGTGTTTTCTGCAGCGACGCAAACACGATTCTGCGCAACAATGCGAACACTTCTCGTTCCCAGGCACAGAGAAGGTACTAGCAGGGAATTCTCTGCCTGCCTTTCCCCAGTGCTCTGCAAGCTCTCCAGGGCAACAGCAAATGTGGGGCTCTGTGCTTTCTTTTGTTCTGAAAAAGTGTTATTGTATTCTGCGGAAAAGTGATTCTGTGCAACAATGGGAACACTTCTCCTTCCCAGGCACAGAGAAGGTGCTAGCAGGGAATTCTCTGCCTTCCTTTCCCCAGTGCTCTGCAAGCTCTCAAGGGCAACAGCAAATGTGGGGCTCTGTGCTTTCTTTCGTTCTGAACAAGTGTTAGTGTTTTCTGCAGCGACGCAAATGCGATTCTGCGCAACAATGGGAACACTGCTCTTTCCCAGGCACAGAGAAGGTGCTAGCAGGGAATTCTCTGCCTGCCTTTCCCCAGTACTCTGCAAGCTCTCCAGGGCAACAGCAAATGTGGGGCTCTGTGCTTTCTTTCGTTCTGAACAAGTTTTAGTGTTTTCTGCAGAAAAGCGATTCTGCGCAACAATGGGAACACTTTTCATTACCAGGCACAGAGAAGGTGCTAGCAGGGAATTCTCTGCCTGCCTTTCCCCAGTGCTCTGCAAGCTCTCCAGGGCAACAGAAAATGTGGGGCTCTGTGCTTTCTTTCGTTCTGAACAAGTGTTAGTGTTTTCTGCAGCGACGCAAATACGATTCTGCGCAACAATGGGAACACTTCTCCTTCCCAGGCACAGAGAAAGTGTTAGCAGGGAATTCTCTGATTGCCTTTCCCCAGTGCTCTGCAAGCTCTCCAGGGCAACAACAAATGTGGGGCTCTGTGCTTTCTTTCGTTCTGAAAAAGGGTTAGTGTTTTCAGCGGAAAAGCGATTCTGCACAACATTGGGAACACTTCTCCTTCCCAGGCACAGAGAAGGTGCTAGCAGGGAATTCTCTGCCTGCCTTTCCCCAGTGCTCTGCAAGCTCTCCAGGGCAACAGCAAATGTGGGGCTCTGTGCTTTCTTTCGTTCTGAAAAAGTGTTAGTGTTTTCTGCAGAGAAGCGATTCTGCACAACATTGGGAACACTTCTGCTTCCCAGGCACAGAGAAGGTGCTAGCAGGGAATTCTCTGCCTGCCTTTCCCCAGTGCTCTGCAAGCTCTCCAGGGCAACAGCAAATGTGGGGCTCTGTGCTTTCTTTCGTTCTGAACAAGTTTTAGTGTTTTCTGCAGCGACGCAAATACGATTCTGCGCAACAATGGGAACACTTCTGCTTCCCAGGCACAGAGAAAGTGCTAGCAGGGAATTCTCTGCCTGCCTTTCCCCAGTGCTCTGCAAGCTCTCCAGGGCAACAGCAAATGTGGGGCTCTGTGCTTTCTTTCGTTCTGAAAAAGTGTTAGTGTTTTCTGCGGAAAAGCGATTCTGCACAACATTGGGAACACTTCTCCTTCCCAGGCACAGAGAAGGTGCTAGCAGGGAATTCTCTGCCTGCCTTTCCCCAGTGCTCTGCAAGCTCTCCAGTGGAACAGCAAATGTGGGGCTCTGTGCTTTCTTTTGTTCTTAAAAAGTGTTATTGTATTCTGCGATAAAGCGAATCTGTGCAACAATGGGAACACTTCTCCTTCTCAGGCACAGAGAAGGTGCTAGCAGGGAATTCTCTGCCTGCCTTTCCCCAGTGCTCTGCAAGCTCTCCAGGGCAACAGCAAATGTGGGGCTCTGTGCTTTCTTTCGTTCTGAAAAAGTGTTAGTGCTTTCTACAGCAACGCAAATGCGATTCTGCGCAACAATGGGAACACTTCTCCTTCCCAGGCACAGAGAAGGTGCTAGCAGGGAATTCTCTGCCTGCCTTTCCCCAGTGCTCTGCAAGCTCTCCAGGGCAACAGCAAATGTGGGGCTCTGTGCTTTCTTTCGTTCTGAAAAAGTGTTAGTGTTTTCTGCAGCGACACAAATACGATTCTGCGCAACAATGGGAACACTTCTCCTTCCCAGGCACAGAGAAGGTGCTAGCAGGGAATTCTCTGCCTGCCTTTCCCCAGTGCTCTGCAAGCTCTCCAGGGCAACAGAAAATGTGGGGATCTGTGCTTTCTTTCGTTCTGAACAAGTCTTTGTGTTTTCAGCGGAAAAGCCATTCTGCGCAACAATGGGAACACTTCTCCTTCCCAGGCACAGAGAAGGTGCTAGCAGGGAATTCTCTGCCTGCCTTTCCCCAGTGCTCTGCAAGCTCTCCAGGGCAACAGCAAATGTGGGGCTCTGTGCTTTCTTTCGTTCTGAACAAGTGTTAGTGTTTTCAGCGGAAAAGCGATTCTGCGCAACAATGGGAACACTTCTCCTTCCCAGGCACAGAGAAGGTGCTAGCAGGGAATTCTCTGCCTGCCTTTCCCCAGTGCTCTGCAAGCTCTCCAGGGCAACAGCAAATGTGGGGCTCTGTGCTTTCTTTCGTTCTGAACAAGTTTTAGTGTTTTCTGCAGCGACGCAAATACGATTCTGCGCAACAATGGGAACACTTCTGCTTCCCAGGCACAGAGAAAGTGCTAGCAGGGAATTCTCTGCCTGCCTTTCCCCAGTGCTCTGCAAGCTCTCCAGGGCAACAGCAAATGTGGGGCTCTGTGCTTTCTTTCGTTCTGAAAAAGTGTTAGTGTTTTCTGCGGAAAAGCGATTCTGCACAACATTGGGAACACTTCTCCTTCCCAGGCACAGAGAAGGTGCTAGCAGGGAATTCTCTGCCTGCCTTTCCCCAGTGCTCTGCAAGCTCTCCAGGGCAACAGCAAATGTGGGGCTCTGTGCTTTCTTTTGTTCTTAAAAAGTGTTATTGTATTCTGCGATAAAGCGAATCTGTGCAACAATGGGAACACTTCTCCTTCTCAGGCACAGAGAAGGTGCTAGCAGGGAATTCTCTGCCTGCCTTTCCCCAGTGCTCTGCAAGCTCTCCAGGGCAACAGCAAATGTGGGGCTCTGTGCTTTCTTTCGTTCTGAAAAAGTGTTAGTGCTTTCTACAGCAACGCAAATGCGATTCTGCGCAACAATGGGAACACTTCTCCTTCCCAGGCACAGAGAAGGTGCTAGCAGGGAATTCTCTGCCTGCCTTTCCCCAGTGCTCTGCAAGCTCTCCAGGGCAACAGCAAATGTGGGGCTCTGTGCTTTCTTTCGTTCTGAAAAAGTGTTAGTGTTTTCTGCAGCGACACAAATACGATTCTGCGCAACAATGGGAACACTTCTCCTTCCCAGGCACAGAGAAGGTGCTAGCAGGGAATTCTCTGCCTGCCTTTCCCCAGTGCTCTGCAAGCTCTCCAGGGCAACAGAAAATGTGGGGATCTGTGCTTTCTTTCGTTCTGAACAAGTCTTTGTGTTTTCAGCGGAAAAGCCATTCTGCGCAACAATGGGAACACTTCTCCTTCCCAGGCACAGAGAAGGTGCTAGCAGGGAATTCTCTGCCTGCCTTTCCCCAGTGCTCTGCAAGCTCTCCAGGGCAACAGCAAATGTGGGGCTCTGTGCTTTCTTTCGTTCTGAACAAGTTTTAGTGTTTTCTGCAGCGACGCAAATACGATTCTGCGCAACAATGCGAACACTTCTCCTTCCCAGGCACAGAGAAGGTGCTAGCAGGGAATTCTCTGCCTGCCTTTCCCCAGTGCTCTGCAAGCTCTCCAGTGGAACAGCAAATGTGGGGCTCTGTGCTTTCTTTTGTTCTTAAAAAGTGTTATTGTATTCTGCGATAAAGCGAATCTGTGCAACAATGGGAACACTTCTCCTTCTCAGGCACAGAGAAGGTGCTAGCAGGGAATTCTCTGCCTGCCTTTCCCCAGTGCTCTGCAAGCTCTCCAGGGCAACAGCAAATGTGGGGCTCTGTGCTTTGTTTCGTTCTGAAAAAGTGTTAGTGCTTTCTACAGCAACGCAAATGCGATTCTGCGCAACAATGGGAACACTTCTCCTTCCCAGGCACAGAGAAGGTGCTAGCAGGGACATCTCTGCCTGCCTTTCCCCAGTGCTCTGCAAGCTCTCCAGGGCAACAGCAAATGTGGGGCTCTGTGCTTTCTTTCGTTCTGAAAAAGTGTTAGTGTTTTCTGCAGCGACACAAATACGATTCTGCGCAACAATGGGAACACTTCTCCTTCCCAGGCACAGAGAAGGTGCTAGCAGGGAATTCTCTGCCTGCCTTTCCCCAGTGCTCTGCAAGCTCTCCAGGGCAACAGCAAATGTGGGGCTCTGTGCTTTCTTTCGTTCTGAACAAGTTGTAGTGTTTTGTGGAGAGAAGCGATTCTGCGCAACAATGGGAACACTTCTCCTTCCCAGGCACAGAGAAGGTGCTAGCAGGGAATTCTCTGCCTGCCTTTCCCCAGTGCTCTGCAAGCTCTCCAGGGCAACAGCAAATGTGGGGCTCTGTGCTTGCTTTCGTTCTGAAAAAGTGTTAGTGTTTTCTGCAGCGACACAAATACGATTCTGTGCAACAATGGGAACACTTCTCCTTCCCAGGCACAGAGAAGGTGCTAGCAGGGAATTCTCTTCCTGCCTTTCCCCAGTGCTCTGCAAGCTCTCCAGGGCAACAGCAAATGTGGGGCTCTGTGCTTTCTTTCGTTCTGAACAAGTGTTAGTGTTTTCAGCGGAAAAGCAATTCTGCGCAACAATGGGAACACTTCTCCTTCCCAGGCACAGAGAAGGTGCTAGCAGGAAATTCTCTGCCTGCCTTTCCCCAGTGCTCTGCAAGCTCTCCAGGGCAACAGCAAATGTGGGGCTCTGTGCTTTCTTTCATTCTGAAAAAGTGTTAGTGTTTTCTGGAGAGAAGCGATTCTGCGCAACAATGGGAACACTTCTCCTTCCCAGGCACAGAGAAAGTGCTAGCACGGAATTCTCTGCCTGCCTTTCCCCAGTGCTCTGCAAGCTCTCCAGGGCAACAGCAAATGTGGGGCTCTGTGCTTTCTTTCGTTCTGGACAAGTTTTAGTGTTTTCTGCGGAAAAGCGATTCTGCGCAACAATGGGAAGACTTTTCATTACCAGGCACAGAGAAGGTGCTAGCAGGGAATTCTCTGCCTGCCTTTAACCAGTGCTCTGCAAGCTCTCCAGGGCAACAGAAAATGTGGGGCTCTGTGCATTCTTTCGTTCTGAAAAAGTGTTAGTGTTTTCTGCGGAAAAGCCATTCTGCGCAACATTGGGAACACTTCTGCTTCCCAGGCACAGAGAAGGTGCTAGCAGGGAATTCTCTGCCTGCCTTTCCATAGTGCTCTGCAAGCTCTCCAGGGCAACAGCAAATGTGGGGCTCTGTGCTTTCTTTCGTTCTGAACAAGTTTTAGTGTTTTCTGCAGCGACGCAAATACGATTCTGCGCAACAATGGGAACACTTCTCCTTCCCAGGCACAGAGAAAGTGCTAGCAGGGAATTCTCTGCCTGCCTTTCCCCAGTGCTCTGCAAGCTCTCCAGGGCAACAGCAAATGTAGGGCTCTGTGCTTTCTTTCGTTCTGAAAAAGTGTTAGTGTTTTCTGCGGAAAAGCGATTCTGCACAACATTGGGAACACTTCTCCTTCCCAGGCACAGAGAAGGTGCTAGCAGGGAATTCTCTGCCCGCCTTTCCCCAGTGCTCTGCAAGCTCTCAAGGGCAACAGCAAATGTGGGGCTCTGTGCTTTCTTTTGTTCTGAAAAAGTGTTATTGTATTCTGCGGAAAAGCGAATCTGTGCAACAATGGGAACACTTCTCCTTCCCAGGCACAGAGAAGGTGCTAGCAGGGAATTCTCTGCCTGCCTTTACCCAGTGGTCTGCAAGCTCTCCAGGGCAACAGCAAATGTGGGGCTCTGTGCTTTCTTTCGTTCTGAAAAAGTGTTATTGTTTTCTGCGGAAAAGCGATTCTGCACAACATTGGGAACACTTTTCATTACCCGGCACAGAGAAGGTGCTAGCAGGGAATTCTCTGCCTGCCTTTCCCCAGTGCTCTGCAAGCTCTCCAGGGCAACAGCAAATGTGGGGCTCTGTGCTTTCTTTCGTTCTGAACAAGTGTTAGTGTTTTCAGCGGAAAAGCAATTCTGCGCAACAATGGGAACACTTTTCATTACCAGGCACAGAGAAGGTGCTAGCAGGGAATTCTCTGCCTGCCTTTACCCAGTGCTCTGCAAGCTCTCCAGGGCAACAGCAAATGTGGGGCTCTGTGCTTTCTTTCGTTCTGAAAAAGTGTTAGTGTTTTCTGGAGAGAAGCGATTCTGCGCAACAATGGGTACACTTCTCCTTTGCAGGCACAGAGAAGGTACTAGCAGGGAATTCTCTGCCTTCCTTTCCCCAGTGCTCTGCAAGCTCTCAAGGGCAACAGCAAATGTGGGGCTCTGTGCTTTCTTTCGTTCTGAACAAGTGTTAGTGTTTTCTGCAGCGACGCAAATGCGATTCTGCGCAACAATGGGAACACTTCTCTTTCCCAGGCACAGAGAAGGTGCTAGCAGGGAATTCTCTGCCTGCCTTTCCCCAGTACTCTGCAAGCTCTCCAGGGCAACAGCAAATGTGGGGCTCTGTGCTTTCTTTCGTTCTGAACAAGTTTTAGTGTTTTCTGCAGAAAAGCGATTCTGCGCAACAATGGGAACACTTTTCATTACCAGGCACAGAGAAGGTGCTAGCAGGGAATTCTCTGCCTGCCTTTCCCCAGTGCTCTGCAAGCTCTCCAGGGCAACAGAAAATGTGGGGCTCTGTGCTTTCTTTCGTTCTGAACAAGTGTTAGTGTTTTCTGCAGCGACGCAAATACGATTCTGCGCAACAATGGGAACACTTCTCCTTCCCAGGCACAGAGAAAGTGCTAGCAGGGAATTCTCTGACTGCCTTTCCCCAGTGCTCTGCAAGCTCTCCAGGGCAACAACAAATGTGGGGCTCTGTGCTTTCTTTCGTTCTGAAAAAGTGTTAGTGTTTTCTGCGGAAAAGCGATTCTGCACAACATTGGGAACACTTCTCCTTCCCAGGCACAGAGAAGGTGCTAGCAGGGAATTCTCTGCCTGCCTTTCCCCAGTGCTCTGCAAGCTCTCCAGGGCAACAGCAAATGTGGGGCTCTGTGCTTTCTTTCGTTCTGAAAAAGTGTTAGTGTTTTCTGCAGAGAAGCGATTCTGCACAACATTGGGAACACTTCTGCTTCCCAGGCACAGAGAAGGTGCTAGCAGGGAATTCTCTGCCTGCCTTTCCCCAGTGCTCTGCAAGCTCTCCAGGGCAACAGCAAATGTGGGGCTCTGTGCTTTCTTTCGTTCTGAACAAGTTTTAGTGTTTTCTGCAGCGACGCAAATACGATTCTGCGCAACAATGGGAACACTTCTGCTTCCCAGGCACAGAGAAAGTGCTAGCAGGGAATTCTCTGCCTGCCTTTCCCCAGTGCTCTGCAAGCTCTCCAGGGCAACAGCAAATGTGGGGCTCTGTGCTTTCTTTCGTTCTGAAAAAGTGTTAGTGTTTTCTGCGGAAAAGCGATTCTGCACAACATTGGGAACACTTCTCCTTCCCAGGCACAGAGAAGGTGCTAGCAGGGAATTCTCTGCCTGCCTTTCCCCAGTGCTCTGCAAGCTCTCCAGGGCAACAGCAAATGTGGGGCTCTGTGCTTTCTTTCGTTCTGGACAAGTTTTAGTGTTTTCTGCGGAAAAGCGATTCTGCGCAACAATGGAAGACTTTTCATTACCAGGCACAGAGAAGGTGCTAGCAGGGAATTCTCTGCCTGCCTTTCCCCAGTGCTCTGCAAGCTCTCCAGGGCAACAGCAAATGTGGGGCTCTGTGCTTTCTTTCGTTCTGAACAAGTGTTAGTGTTTTCAGCGGAAAAGCAATTCTGCGCAACAATGGGAACACTTTTCATTACCAGGCACAGAGAAGGTGCTAGCAGGGAATTCTCTGCCTGCCTTTACCCAGTGCTCTGCAAGCTCTCCAGGGCAACAGCAAATGTGGGGCTCTGTGCTTTCTTTCGTTCTGAAAAAGTGTTAGTGTTTTCTGCGGAAAAGCGATTCTGCACAACATTGGGAACACTTCTGCTTCCCAGGCACAGAGAAGGTGCTAGCAGGGAATTCTCTGCCCGCCTTTCCCCAGTGCTCTGCAAGCTCTCCAGGGCAACAGCAAATGTGGGGCTCTGTGCTTTCTTTCGTTCTGAACAAGTTTTAGTGTTTTCTGCAGCGACGCAAATACGATTCTGCGCAACAATGGGAACACTTCTCCTTCCCAGGCACAGAGAAGGTGCTAGCAGGGAATTCTCTGCCTGCCTTTCCCCAGTACTCTGCAAGCTCTCCAGGGCAACAGCAAATGTGGGGCTCTGTGCTTTCTTTCGTTCTGAAAAAGTGTTAGTGTTTTCTGGAGAGAAGCGATTCTGCGCAACAATGGGTACACTTCTCCTTTGCAGGCACAGAGAAGGTACTAGCAGGGAATTCTCTGCCTTCCTTTCCCCAGTGCTCTGCAAGCTCTCAAGGGCAACAGCAAATGTGGGGCTCTGTGCTTTCTTTCGTTCTGAACAAGTGTTAGTGTTTTCTGCAGCGACGCAAATGCGATTCTGCGCAACAATGGGAACACTTCTCTTTCCCAGGCACAGAGAAGGTGCTAGCAGGGAATTCTCTGCCTGCCTTTCCCCAGTACTCTGCAAGCTCTCCAGGGCAACAGCAAATGTGGGGCTCTGTGCTTTCTTTCGTTCTGAACAAGTTTTAGTGTTTTCTGCAGAAAAGCGATTCTGCGCAACAATGGGAACACTTTTCATTACCAGGCACAGAGAAGGTGCTAGCAGGGAATTCTCTGCCTGCCTTTCCCCAGTGCTCTGCAAGCTCTCCAGGGCAACAGAAAATGTGGGGCTCTGTGCTTTCTTTCGTTCTGAACAAGTGTTAGTGTTTTCTGCAGCGACGCAAATACGATTCTGCGCAACAATGGGAACACTTCTCCTTCCCAGGCACAGAGAAAGTGCTAGCAGGGAATTCTCTGACTGCCTTTCCCCAGTGCTCTGCAAGCTCTCCAGGGCAACAACAAATGTGGGGCTCTGTGCTTTCTTTCGTTCTGAAAAAGTGTTAGTGTTTTCTGCGGAAAAGCGATTCTGCACAACATTGGGAACACTTCTCCTTCCCAGGCACAGAGAAGGTGCTAGCAGGGAATTCTCTGCCTGCCTTTCCCCAGTGCTCTGCAAGCTCTCCAGGGCAACAGCAAATGTGGGGCTCTGTGCTTTCTTTCGTTCTGAAAAAGTGTTAGTGTTTTCTGCAGAGAAGCGATTCTGCACAACATTGGGAACACTTCTGCTTCCCAGGCACAGAGAAGGTGCTAGCAGGGAATTCTCTGCCTGCCTTTCCCCAGTGCTCTGCAAGCTCTCCAGGGCAACAGCAAATGTGGGGCTCTGTGCTTTCTTTCGTTCTGAACAAGTTTTAGTGTTTTCTGCAGCGACGCAAATACGATTCTGCGCAACAATGGGAACACTTCTGCTTCCCAGGCACAGAGAAAGTGCTAGCAGGGAATTCTCTGCCTGCCTTTCCCCAGTGCTCTGCAAGCTCTCCAGGGCAACAGCAAATGTGGGGCTCTGTGCTTTCTTTCGTTCTGAAAAAGTGTTAGTGTTTTCTGCGGAAAAGCGATTCTGCACAACATTGGGAACACTTCTCCTTCCCAGGCACAGAGAAGGTGCTAGCAGGGAATTCTCTGCCTGCCTTTCCCCAGTGCTCTGCAAGCTCTCCAGGGCAACAGCAAATGTGGGGCTCTGTGCTTTCTTTCGTTCTGGACAAGTTTTAGTGTTTTCTGCGGAAAAGCGATTCTGCGCAACAATGGAAGACTTTTCATTACCAGGCACAGAGAAGGTGTTAGCAGGGAATTCTCTGCCTGCCTTTAACCAGTGCTCTGCAAGCTCTCCAGGGCAACAGCAAATGTGGGGCTCTGTGCTTTCTTTCGTTCTGAAAAAGTGTTAGTGTTTTCTGCAGCAACGCAAATGCGATTCTGCGCAACAATGGGAACACTTCTCCTTCCCAGGCACAGAGAAGGTGCTAGCAGGGAATTCTCTGCCTGCCTTTAACCAGTGCTCTGCAAGCTCTCCAGGGCAACAGCAAATGTGGGGCTCTGTGCTTTCTTTCGTTCTGAACAAGTTTTAGTGTTTTCTGCGGAAAAGCGATTCTGCGCAACAATGGGAACACTTTTCATTACCAGGCACAGAGAAGGTGCTAGCAGGGAATTCTCTGCCTGCCTTTAACCAGTGTTCTGCAAGCTCTGCAGGACAACAGCAAATGTGGGGCTCTGTGATTTCTTTCGTCCTGAAAAAGTGTTAGTGTTTTCTGGAGAGAAGTGATTCTGCGCAACATTGGGAACACTTCTGCTTCCCAGGCACAGAGAAGGTGCTAGCAGGGAATTCTCTGCCTGCCTTTCCCCAGTGCTCTGCAAGCTCTCCAGGGCAACAGCAAATGTGGGGCTCTGTGCTTTCTTTCGTTCTGAACAAGTTTTAGTGTTTTCTGCAGCGACGCAAATACGATTCTGCGCAACAATGCGAACACTTCTCGTTCCCAGGCACAGAGAAGGTACTAGCAGGGAATTCTCTGCCTGCCTTTCCCCAGTGCTCGGCAAGCTCTCCAGGGCAACAGCAAATGTGGGGCTCTGTGCTTTCTTTCGTTCTGAACAAGTGTTAGTGTTTTCAGCGGAAAAGCAATTCTGCGCAACAATGGGAACACTTCTCCTTCCCAGGCACAGAGAAGGTGCTAGCAGGGAATTCTCTGCCTGCCTTTCCCCAGTGCTCTGCAAGCTCTCCAGGGCAACAGAAAATGTGGGGCTCTGTGCTTTCTTTCGTTCTGAAAAATTGTTATTGTTTTCTACAGCAACGCAAATGCGATTCTGCGCAACAATGGTAACACTTCTCCTTCCCAGGCACAGAGAAGGTGCTAGCAGGGAATTCTCTGCCTGCCTTTCCCCAGTGCTCTGCAAGCTCTCCAGGGCAACAGCAAATGTGGGGCTCTGTGCTTTCTTTCGTTCTGAAAATGTGTTAGTGTTTTCTGCAGCGACACAAATACGATTCTGCGCAACAATGGGAACACTTCTCCTTCCCAGGCACAGAGAAGGTGCTAGCAGGGAATTCTCTGCCTGCCTTTCCCCAGTGCTCTGCAAGCTCTCCAGGGCAACAGCAAATGTGGGGCTCTGTGCTTTCTTTCGTTCTGAAAATGTGTTGTTGTATTCTGCGGAAAAGCGATTCTGTGCAACAATGGGAACACTTCTCCTTCCCAGGCACAGAGAAGGTGCTAGCAGGGACATCTCTGCCTGCCTTTCCCCAGTGCTCTGCAAGCTCTCCAGGGCAACAGCAAATGTGGGGCTCTGTGCTTTCTTTCGTTCTGAACAAGTGTTAGTGTTTTCTGCAGCGACGCAAATACGATTCTGCGCAACAATGGGAACACTTCTCCTTCCCAGGCACAGAGAAGGTACTAGCAGGGAATTCTCTGCCTGCCTTTCCCCAGTGCTCTGCAAGCTCTCCAGGGCAACAGCAAATGTGGGGCTCTGTGCTTTCTTTCGTTCTGAACAAGTTTTAGTGTTTTCTGCAGCGACGCAAATACGATTCTGCGCAACAATGGGAACACTTCTCCTTCCCAGGCACAGAGAAGGTGCTAGCAGGGAATTCTCTGCCTGCCTTTCCCCAGTACTCTGCAAGCTCTCCAGGGCAACAGAAAATGTGGGGCTCTGTGCTTTCTTTCGTTCTGAAAAATTGTTAGTGTTTTCTGGAGAGAAGCGATTCTGCGCAACAATGGGAACACTTCTCCTTCCCAGGCACAGAGAAGGTGCTAGCAGGGAATTCTCTGCCTGCCTTTCCCCAGTGCTCTGCAAGCTCTCCAGGGCAACAGCAAATGTGGGGCTCTGTGCTTTCTTTCGTTCTGAACAAGTGTTAGTGTTTTCAGCGGAAAAGCGATTCTGCGCAACAATGGGAACACTTCTCCTTCCCAGGCACAGAGAAAGTGTTAGCAGGGAATTCTCTGCCTGCCTTTCCCCAGTGCTCTGCAAGCTCTCCAGGGCAACAGCAAATGTGGGGCTCTGTGCTTTCTTTCGTTCTGAACAAGTTTTAGTGTTTTCTGCAGCGACGCAAATACGATTCTGCGCAACAATGCGAACACTTCTCGTTCCCAGGCACAGAGAAGGTACTAGCAGGGAATTCTCTGCCTGCCTTTCCCCAGTGCTCTGCAAGCTCTCCAGGGCAACAGCAAATGTGGGGCTCTGTGCATTCTTTCGTTCTGAAAAAGTGTTAGTGTTTTCTGCGGAAAAGCCATTCTGCGCAACATTGGGAACACTTCTGCTTCCCAGGCACAGAGAAGGTGCTAGCAGGGAATTCTCTGCCTGCCTTTCCATAGTGCTCTGCAAGCTCTCCAGGGCAACAGAAAATGTGGGGCTCTGTGCTTTCTTTCGTTCTGAAAAAGTGTTATTGTATTCTGCGGAAAAGTGATTCTGTGCAACAATGGGAACACTTCTCCTTCCCAGGCACAGAGAAGGTGCTAGCAGGGAATTCTCTGCCTGCCTTTCCCCAGTGCTCTGCAAGCTCTCCAGGGCAACAGCAAATGTGGGGCTCTGTGCTTTCTTTCGTTCTGAAAAAGTGTTAGTGTTTTCTGCAGCAACGCAAATGCGATTCTGCGCAACAATGGGAACACTTCTCCTTCCCAGGCACAGAGAAGGTGCTAGCAGGGAATTCTCTGCCTGCCTTTAACCAGTGCTCTGCAAGCTCTCCAGGGCAACAGCAAATGTGGGGCTCTGTGCTTTCTTTCGTTCTGAACAAGTTTTAGTGTTTTCTGCGGAAAAGCGATTCTGCGCAACAATGGGAACACTTTTCATTACCAGGCACAGAGAAGGTGCTAGCAGGGAATTCTCTGCCTGCCTTTCCCCAGTGCTCTGCAAGCTCTCCAGGGCAACAGCAAATGTGGGGCTCTGTGCTTTCTTTTGTTCTGAAAAAGTGTTATTGTATTCTGCGGAAAAGTGATTCTGTGCAACAATGGGAACACTTCTCCTTCCCAGGCACAGAGAAGGTGCTAGCAGGGAATTCTCTGCCTGCCTTTCCCCAGTGCTCTGCAAGCTCTCCAGGGCAACAGCAAATGTGGGGCTCTGTGCTTTCTTTCGTTCTGAACAAGTGTTAGTGTTTTCTGCAGCGACGCAAATACGATTCTGCGCAACTATGTGAACACTTCTGCTTCCCAGGCACAGAGAAGGTACTAGCAGGGAATTCTCTGCCTGCCTTTCCCCAGTGCTCTGCAAGCTCTCCAGGGCAACAGCAATTGTGGGGCTCTGTGCTTTCTTTCGTTCTGAACAAGTGTTAGTGTTTTGTGCGGAAAAGCGATTCTGCGCGACAATGGGAACACTTTTCATTACCAGGCACAGAGAAGGTGCTAGCAGGGAATTTTCTGCCTGCCTTTAACCAGTGTTCTGCAAGCTCTGCAGGACAACAGCAAATGTGGGGCTCTGTGATTTCTTTCGTCCTGAAAAAGTGTTAGTGTTTTCTGGAGAGAAGTGATTCTGCGCAACATTGGGAACACTTCTGCTTCCCAGGCACAGAGAAGGTGCTAGCAGGGAATTCTCTGCCTGCCTTTCCCCAGTGCTCTGCAAGCTCTCCAGGGCAACAGCAAATGTGGGGCTCTGTGCTTTCTTTCGTTCTGAAAAAGTGTTAGTGTTTTCTGCGGAAAAGCGATTCTGCGCAACATTGGGAACACTTCTGCTTCCCAGGCACAGAGAAGGTGCTAGCAGGGAATTCTCTGCCTGCCTTTCCCCAGTGCTCTGCAAGCTCTCCAGGGCAACAGAAAATGTGGGGCTCTGTGCTTTCTTTCGTTCTGAAAAACTTTTAGTGTTTTCTGCAGAGAAGCGATTCTGCGCAACATTGGGAATACTTCTACTTCCCAGGCACAGAGAAGGTGCTAGCAGGGAATTCTCTGCCTGCCTTTCCCCAGTGCTCTGCAAGCTCTCCAGGGCAACAGCAAATGTGGGGCTCTGTGCTTTCTTTCGTTCTGAACAAGTGTTAGTGTTATCAGCGGAAAAGCGATTCTGCGCAACAATGGGAACACTTCTCCTTCCCAGGCACAGAGAAGGTGCTAGCAGGGAATTCTCTGCCTGCCTTTCCCCAGTGCTCTGCAAGCTCTCCAGGGCAACAGAAAATGTGGGGCTCTGTGCTTTCTTTCGTTCTGAACAAGTGTTAGTGTTTTCTGCAGCGACGCAAACACGATTCTGCGCAACAATGCGAACACTTCTCCTTCCCAGGCACAGAGAAGGTGCTAGCAGGAAATTCTCTGCCTGCCTTTCCCCAGTGCTCTGCAAGCTCTCCAGGGCAACAGCAAATGTGGGGCTCTGTGCTTTCTTTCGTTCTGAAAAAGTGTTAGTGTTTTCTGGAGAGAAGCGATTCTGCGCAACAATGGGAACACTTCTCCTTTCCAGGCACAGAGAAGGTGCTAGCAGGGAATTCTCTGCCTGCCTTTCACCAGTGCTCTGCAAGCTCTCCAGGGCAACAGAAAATGTGGGGCTCTGTGCTTTCTTCCCTTCTGAACAAGTGTTAGTCTTTTCAGCGGAAAAGCCATTCTGCGTAACAATGGGAACACTTTTCATTCCCAGGCACAGAGAAGGTGCTAGCAGGGAATTCTCTGCCTGCTTTCCCCAGTGCTCTGCAAGCTCACCAGGGCAACACCAAATGTGGGGCTCTGTGCTTTCTTTCGTTCTGGACAAGTTTTAGTGTTTTCTGCGGAAAAGCGATTCTGCGCAACAATGGGAAGACTTTTCATTACCAGGCACAGAGAAGGTGCTAGCAGGGAATTCTCTGCCTGCCTTTAACCAGTGCTCTGCAAGCTCTCCAGGGCAACAGAAAATGTGGGGCTCTGTGCATTCTTTCGTTCTGAAAAAGTGTTAGTGTTTTCTGCGGAAAAGCCATTCTGCGCAACATTGGGAACACTTCTGCTTCCCAGGCACAGAGAAGGTGCTAGCAGGGAATTCTCTGCCTGCCTTTCCATAGTGCTCTGCAAGCTCTCCAGGGCAACAGCAAATGTGGGGCTCTGTGCTTTCTTTCGTTCTGAACAAGTGTTAGTGTTTTCAGCGGAAAAGCGATTCTGCGCAACAATGGGAACACTTCTCCTTCCCAGGCACAGAGAAAGTGTTAGCAGGGAATTCTCTGCCTGCCTTTCCCCAGTGCTCTGCAAGCTCTCCAGGGCAACAGCAAATGTGGGGCTCTGTGCTTTCTTTCGTTCTGAACAAGTTTTAGTGTTTTCTGCAGCGACGCAAATACGATTCTGCGCAACAATGCGAACACTTCTCGTTCCCAGGCACAGAGAAGGTACTAGCAGGGAATTCTCTGCCTGCCTTTCCCCAGTGCTCTGCAAGCTCTCCAGGGCAACAGCAAATGTGGGGCTCTGTGCTTTCTTTTGTTCTGAAAAAGTGTTATTGTATTCTGCGGAAAAGTGATTCTGTGCAACAATGGGAACACTTCTCCTTCCCAGGCACAGAGAAGGTGCTAGCAGGGAATTCTCTGCCTGCCTTTCCCCAGTGCTCTGCAAGCTCTCCAGGGCAACAGCAAATGTGGGGCTCTGTGCTTTCTTTCGTTCTGAACAAGTGTTAGTGTTTTCTGCAGCGACGCAAATACGATTCTGCGCAAGTATGTGAACACTTCTGCTTCCCAGGCACAGAGAAGGTACTAGCAGGGAATTCTCTGCCTGCCTTTCCCCAGTGCTCTGCAAGCTCTCCAGGGCAACAGCAAATGTGGGGCTCTGTGCTTTCTTTTGTTCTGAAAAAGTGTTATTGTATTCTGCGGAAAAGTGATTCTGTGCAACAATGGGAACACTTCTCCTTCCCAGGCACAGAGAAGGTGCTAGCAGGGAATTCTCTGCCTGCCTTTCCCCAGTGCTCTGCAAGCTCTCCAGGGCAACAGCAAATGTGGGGCTCTGTGCTTTCTTTCGTTCTGAACAAGTGTTAGTGTTTTCTGCAGCGACGCAAATACGATTCTGCGCAACTATGTGAACACTTCTGCTTCCCAGGCACAGAGAAGGTACTAGCAGGGAATTCTCTGCCTGCCTTTCCCCAGTGCTCTGCAAGCTCTCCAGGGCAACAGCAATTGTGGGGCTCTGTGCTTTCTTTCGTTCTGAACAAGTGTTAGTGTTTTGTGCGGAAAAGCGATTCTGCGCGACAATGGGAACACTTTTCATTACCAGGCACAGAGAAGGTGCTAGCAGGGAATTCTCTGCCTGCCTTTAACCAGTGTTCTGCAAGCTCTGCAGGACAACAGCAAATGTGGGGCTCTGTGATTTCTTTCGTCCTGAAAAAGTGTTAGTGTTTTCTGGAGAGAAGTGATTCTGCGCAACATTGGGAACACTTCTGCTTCCCAGGCACAGAGAAGGTGCTAGCAGGGAATTCTCTGCCTGCCTTTCCCCAGTGCTCTGCAAGCTCTCCAGGGCAACAGCAAATGTGGGGCTCTGTGCTTTCTTTCGTTCTGAAAAAGTGTTAGTGTTTTCTGCGGAAAAGCGATTCTGCGCAACATTGGGAACACTTCTGCTTCCCAGGCACAGAGAAGGTGCTAGCAGGGAATTCTCTGCCTGCCTTTCCCCAGTGCTCTGCAAGCTCTCCAGGGCAACAGAAAATGTGGGGCTCTGTGCTTTCTTTCGTTCTGAAAAACTTTTAGTGTTTTCTGCAGAGAAGCGATTCTGCGCAACATTGGGAATACTTCTACTTCCCAGGCACAGAGAAGGTGCTAGCAGGGAATTCTCTGCCTGCCTTTCCCCAGTGCTCTGCAAGCTCTCCAGGGCAACAGCAAATGTGGGGCTCTGTGCTTTCTTTCGTTCTGAACAAGTGTTAGTGTTATCAGCGGAAAAGCGATTCTGCGCAACAATGGGAACACTTCTCCTTCCCAGGCACAGAGAAGGTGCTAGCAGGGAATTCTCTGCCTGCCTTTCCCCAGTGCTCTGCAAGCTCTCCAGGGCAACAGAAAATGTGGGGCTCTGTGCTTTCTTTCGTTCTGAACAAGTGTTAGTGTTTTCTGCAGCGACGCAAACACGATTCTGCGCAACAATGCGAACACTTCTCCTTCCCAGGCACAGAGAAGGTGCTAGCAGGAAATTCTCTGCCTGCCTTTCCCCAGTGCTCTGCAAGCTCTCCAGGGCAACAGCAAATGTGGGGCTCTGTGCTTTCTTTCGTTCTGAAAAAGTGTTAGTGTTTTCTGGAGAGAAGCGATTCTGCGCAACAATGGGAACACTTCTCCTTTCCAGGCACAGAGAAGGTGCTAGCAGGGAATTCTCTGCCTGCCTTTCACCAGTGCTCTGCAAGCTCTCCAGGGCAACAGAAAATGTGGGGCTCTGTGCTTTCTTCCCTTCTGAACAAGTGTTAGTCTTTTCAGCGGAAAAGCCATTCTGCGTAACAATGGGAACACTTTTCATTCCCAGGCACAGAGAAGGTGCTAGCAGGGAATTCTCTGCCTGCTTTCCCCAGTGCTCTGCAAGCTCACCAGGGCAACACCAAATGTGGGGCTCTGTGCTTTCTTTCGTTCTGGACAAGTTTTAGTGTTTTCTGCGGAAAAGCGATTCTGCGCAACAATGGGAAGACTTTTCATTACCAGGCACAGAGAAGGTGCTAGCAGGGAATTCTCTGCCTGCCTTTAACCAGTGCTCTGCAAGCTCTCCAGGGCAACAGAAAATGTGGGGCTCTGTGCATTCTTTCGTTCTGAAAAAGTGTTAGTGTTTTCTGCGGAAAAGCCATTCTGCGCAACATTGGGAACACTTCTGCTTCCCAGGCACAGAGAAGGTGCTAGCAGGGAATTCTCTGCCTGCCTTTCCATAGTGCTCTGCAAGCTCTCCAGGGCAACAGCAAATGTGGGGCTCTGTGCTTTCTTTCGTTCTGAACAAGTGTTAGTGTTTTCAGCGGAAAAGCGATTCTGCGCAACAATGGGAACACTTCTCCTTCCCAGGCACAGAGAAAGTGTTAGCAGGGAATTCTCTGCCTGCCTTTCCCCAGTGCTCTGCAAGCTCTCCAGGGCAACAGCAAATGTGGGGCTCTGTGCTTTCTTTCGTTCTGAACAAGTTTTAGTGTTTTCTGCAGCGACGCAAATACGATTCTGCGCAACAATGCGAACACTTCTCGTTCCCAGGCACAGAGAAGGTACTAGCAGGGAATTCTCTGCCTGCCTTTCCCCAGTGCTCTGCAAGCTCTCCAGGGCAACAGCAAATGTGGGGCTCTGTGCTTTCTTTTGTTCTGAAAAAGTGTTATTGTATTCTGCGGAAAAGTGATTCTGTGCAACAATGGGAACACTTCTCCTTCCCAGGCACAGAGAAGGTGCTAGCAGGGAATTCTCTGCCTGCCTTTCCCCAGTGCTCTGCAAGCTCTCCAGGGCAACAGCAAATGTGGGGCTCTGTGCTTTCTTTCGTTCTGAACAAGTGTTAGTGTTTTCTGCAGCGACGCAAATACGATTCTGCGCAAGTATGTGAACACTTCTGCTTCCCAGGCACAGAGAAGGTACTAGCAGGGAATTCTCTGCCTGCCTTTCCCCAGTGCTCTGCAAGCTCTCCAGGGCAACAGCAAATGTGGGGCTCTGTGCTTTCTTTCGTTCTGAACAAGTGTTAGTGTTTTGTGCGGAAAAGCGATTCTGCACGACAATGGGAACACTTTTCATTACCAGGCACAGAGAAGGTGCTAGCAGGGAATTCTCTGCCTGCCTTTAACCAGTGTTCTGCAAGCTCTGCAGGACAACAGCAAATGTGGGGCTCTGTGATTTCTTTCGTCCTGAAAAAGTATTAGTGTTTTCTGGAGAGAAGTGATTCTGCGCAACATTGGGAACACTTCTGCTTCCCAGGCACAGAGAAGGTGCTAGCAGGGAATTCTCTGCCTGCCTTTCCCCAGTGCTCTGCAAGCTCTCCAGGGCAACAGCAAATGTGGGGCTCTGTGCTTTCTTTCGTTCTGAAAAAGTGTTAGTGTTTTCTGCGGAAAAGCGATTCTGCGCAACATTGGGAACACTTCTGCTTCCCAGGCACAGAGAAGGTGCTAGCAGGGAATTCTCTGCCTGCCTTTCCCCAGTGCTCTGCAAGCTCTCCAGGGCAACAGAAAATGTGGGGCTCTGTGCTTTCTTTCGTTCTGAAAAACTTTTAGTGTTTTCTGCAGAGAAGCGATTCTGCGCAACATTGGGAATACTTCTACTTCCCAGGCACAGAGAAGGTGCTAGCAGGGAATTCTCTGCCTGCCTTTCCCCAGTGCTCTGCAAGCTCTCCAGGGCAACAGCAAATGTGGGGCTCTGTGCTTTCTTTCGTTCTGAACAAGTGTTAGTGTTATCAGCGGAAAAGCGATTCTGCGCAACAATGGGAACACTTCTCCTTCCCAGGCACAGAGAAGGTGCTAGCAGGGAATTCTCTGCCTGCCTTTCCCCAGTGCTCTGCAAGCTCTCCAGGGCAACAGAAAATGTGGGGCTCTGTGCTTTCTTTCGTTCTGAACAAGTGTTAGTGTTTTCAGCGGAAAAGCCATTTTGCGCAACAATGGGAACACTTCTCCTTCCCAGGCACAGAGAAGGTGCTAGCAGGGAATTCTCTGCCTGCCTTTCCCCAGTGCTCTGCAAGCTCTCCAGGGCAACAGCAAATGTGGGGCTCTGTGCTTTCTTTCGTTCTGAACAAGTGTTAGTGTTTTCTGCAGCGACGCAAACACGATTCTGCGCAACAATGCGAACACTTCTCCTTCCCAGGCACAGAGAAGGTGCTAGCAGGAAATTCTCTGCCTGCCTTTCCCCAGTGCTCTGCAAGCTCTCCAGGGCAACAGCAAATGTGGGGCTCTGTGCTTTCTTTCGTTCTGAAAAAGTGTTAGTGTTTTCTGGAGAGAAGCGATTCTGCGCAACAATGGGAACACTTCTCCTTTCCAGGCACAGAGAAGGTGCTAGCAGGGAATTCTCTGCCTGCCTTTCACCAGTGCTCTGCAAGCTCTCCAGGGCAACAGAAAATGTGGGGCTCTGTGCTTTCTTCCCTTCTGAACAAGTGTTAGTCTTTTCAGCGGAAAAGCCATTCTGCGTAACAATGGGAACACTTTTCATTCCCAGGCACAGAGAAGGTGCTAGCAGGGAATTCTCTGCCTGCTTTCCCCAGTGCTCTGCAAGCTCACCAGGGCAACACCAAATGTGGGGCTCTGTGCTTTCTTTCGTTCTGGACAAGTTTTAGTGTTTTCTGCGGAAAAGCGATTCTGCGCAACAATGGGAAGACTTTTCATTACCAGGCACAGAGAAGGTGCTAGCAGGGAATTCTCTGCCTGCCTTTAACCAGTGCTCTGCAAGCTCTCCAGGGCAACAGAAAATGTGGGGCTCTGTGCATTCTTTCGTTCTGAAAAAGTGTTAGTGTTTTCTGCGGAAAAGCCATTCTGCGCAACATTGGGAACACTTCTGCTTCCCAGGCACAGAGAAGGTGCTAGCAGGGAATTCTCTGCCTGCCTTTCCATAGTGCTCTGCAAGCTCTCCAGGGCAACAGCAAATGTGGGGCTCTGTGCTTTCTTTCGTTCTGAACAAGTGTTAGTGTTTTCAGCGGAAAAGCGATTCTGCGCAACAATGGGAACACTTCTCCTTCCCAGGCACAGAGAAAGTGTTAGCAGGGAATTCTCTGCCTGCCTTTCCCCAGTGCTCTGCAAGCTCTCCAGGGCAACAGCAAATGTGGGGCTCTGTGCTTTCTTTCGTTCTGAACAAGTTTTAGTGTTTTCTGCAGCGACGCAAATACGATTCTGCGCAACAATGCGAACACTTCTCGTTCCCAGGCACAGAGAAGGTACTAGCAGGGAATTCTCTGCCTGCCTTTCCCCAGTGCTCTGCAAGCTCTCCAGGGCAACAGCAAATGTGGGGCTCTGTGCTTTCTTTTGTTCTGAAAAAGTGTTATTGTATTCTGCGGAAAAGTGATTCTGTGCAACAATGGGAACACTTCTCCTTCCCAGGCACAGAGAAGGTGCTAGCAGGGAATTCTCTGCCTGCCTTTCCCCAGTGCTCTGCAAGCTCTCCAGGGCAACAGAAAATGTGGGGCTCTGTGCTTTCTTTCGTTCTGAACAAGTGTTAGTGTTTTCTGCAGCGACGCAAATACGATTCTGCGCAAGTATGTGAACACTTCTGCTTCCCAGGCACAGAGAAGGTACTAGCAGGGAATTCTCTGCCTGCCTTTCCCCAGTGCTCTGCAAGCTCTCCAGGGCAACAGCAAATGTGGGGCTCTGTGCTTTCTTTCGTTCTGAACAAGTGTTAGTGTTTTGTGCGGAAAAGCGATTCTGCACGACAATGGGAACACTTTTCATTACCAGGCACAGAGAAGGTGCTAGCAGGGAATTCTCTGCCTGCCTTTAACCAGTGTTCTGCAAGCTCTGCAGGACAACAGCAAATGTGGGGCTCTGTGATTTCTTTCGTCCTGAAAAAGTATTAGTGTTTTCTGGAGAGAAGTGATTCTGCGCAACATTGGGAACACTTCTGCTTCCCAGGCACAGAGAAGGTGCTAGCAGGGAATTCTCTGCCTGCCTTTCCCCAGTGCTCTGCAAGCTCTCCAGGGCAACAGCAAATGTGGGGCTCTGTGCTTTCTTTCGTTCTGAAAAAGTGTTAGTGTTTTCTGCGGAAAAGCGATTCTGCGCAACATTGGGAACACTTCTGCTTCCCAGGCACAGAGAAGGTGCTAGCAGGGAATTCTCTGCCTGCCTTTCCCCAGTGCTCTGCAAGCTCTCCAGGGCAACAGAAAATGTGGGGCTCTGTGCTTTCTTTCGTTCTGAAAAACTTTTAGTGTTTTCTGCAGAGAAGCGATTCTGCGCAACATTGGGAATACTTCTACTTCCCAGGCACAGAGAAGGTGCTAGCAGGGAATTCTCTGCCTGCCTTTCCCCAGTGCTCTGCAAGCTCTCCAGGGCAACAGCAAATGTGGGGCTCTGTGCTTTCTTTCGTTCTGAACAAGTGTTAGTGTTATCAGCGGAAAAGCGATTCTGCGCAACAATGGGAACACTTCTCCTTCCCAGGCACAGAGAAGGTGCTAGCAGGGAATTCTCTGCCTGCCTTTCCCCAGTGCTCTGCAAGCTCTCCAGGGCAACAGAAAATGTGGGGCTCTGTGCTTTCTTTCGTTCTGAACAAGTGTTAGTGTTTTCAGCGGAAAAGCCATTTTGCGCAACAATGGGAACACTTCTCCTTCCCAGGCACAGAGAAGGTGCTAGCAGGGAATTCTCTGCCTGCCTTTCCCCAGTGCTCTGCAAGCTCTCCAGGGCAACAGCAAATGTGGGGCTCTGTGCTTTCTTTCGTTCTGAACAAGTGTTAGTGTTTTCTGCAGCGACGCAAACACGATTCTGCGCAACAATGCGAACACTTCTCCTTCCCAGGCACAGAGAAGGTGCTAGCAGGAAATTCTCTGCCTGCCTTTCCCCAGTGCTCTGCAAGCTCTCCAGGGCAACAGCAAATGTGGGGCTCTGTGCTTTCTTTCGTTCTGAAAAAGTGTTAGTGTTTTCTGGAGAGAAGCGATTCTGCGAAGCAATGTGAACACTTCTGCTTCCCAGGCACAGAGAAGGTGCTAGCAGGGAATTCTCTGCCTGCCTTTCACCAGTGCTCTGCAAGCTCTCCAGGGCAACAGAAAATGTGGGGCTCTGTGCTTTCTTCCCTTCTGAACAAGTGTTAGTCTTTTCAGCGGAAAAGCCATTCTGCGTAACAATGGGAACACTTTTCATTCCCAGGCACAGAGAAGGTGCTAGCAGGGAATTCTCTGCCTGCTTTCCCCAGTGCTCTGCAAGCTCACCAGGGCAACACCAAATGTGGGGCTCTGTGCTTTCTTTCGTTCTGGACAAGTTTTAGTGTTTTCTGCGGAAAAGCGATTCTGCGCAACAATGGGAAGACTTTTCATTACCAGGCACAGAGAAGGTGCTAGCAGGGAATTCTCTGCCTGCCTTTAACCAGTGCTCTGCAAGCTCTCCAGGGCAACAGAAAATGTGGGGCTCTGTGCATTCTTTCGTTCTGAAAAAGTGTTAGTGTTTTCTGCGGAAAAGCCATTCTGCGCAACATTGGGAACACTTCTGCTTCCCAGGCACAGAGAAGGTGCTAGCAGGGAATTCTCTGCCTGCCTTTCCATAGTGCTCTGCAAGCTCTCCAGGGCAACAGCAAATGTGGGGCTCTGTGCTTTCTTTCGTTCTGAAAAAGTGTTATTGTATTCTGCGGAAAAGTGATTCTGCGCAACAATGGGAACACCTTTCATTACCAGGCACAGAGAAGGTGCTAGCAAGGAATTCTCTGCCTGCCTTTCCCCAGTGCTCTGCAAGCTCTCCAGGGCAACAGCAAATGTGGGGCTCTGTGCTTTCTTTCGTTCTGAAAAAGTGTTAGTGTTTTCTGCAGCAACGCAAATGCGATTCTGCGCAACAATGGGAACACTTCTCCTTCCCAGGCACAGAGAAGGTGCTAGCAGGGACATCTCTGCCTGCCTTTCCCCAGTGCTCTGCAAGCTCTCCAGGGCAACAGCAAATGTGGGGCTCTGTGCTTTCTTTCGTTCTGAACAAGTTTTAGTGTTTTCTGCGGAAAAGCGATTCTGCGCAACAATGGGAAGACTTTTCATTACCAGGCACAGAGAAGGTGCTAGCAGGGAATTCTCTGCCTGCCTTTAACCAGTGCTCTGCAAGCTCTCCAGGGCAACAGAAAATGTGGGGCTCTGTGCATTCTTTCGTTCTGAAAAAGTGTTAGTGTTTTCTGCGGAAAAGCCATTCTGCGCAACATTGGGAACACTTCTGCTTCCCAGGCACAGAGAAGGTGCTAGCAGGGAATTCTCTGCCTGCCTTTCCATAGTGCTCTGCAAGCTCTCCAGGGCAACAGCAAATGTGGGGCTCTGTGCTTTCTTTCGTTCTGAAAAAGTGTTATTGTATTCTGCGGAAAAGTGATTCTGTGCAACAATGGGAACACTTCTCCTTCCCAGGCACAGAGAAGGTGCTAGCAGGGAATTCTCTGCCTGCCTTTCCCCAGTGCTCTGCAAGCTCTCCAGGGCAACAGCAAATGTGGGGCTCTGTGCTTTCTTTCGTTCTGAAAAAGTGTTAGTGTTTTCTGCAGCAACGCAAATGCGATTCTGCGCAACAATGGGAACACTTCTCCTTCCCAGGCACAGAGAAGGTGCTAGCAGGGAATTCTCTGCCTGCCTTTAACCAGTGCTCTGCAAGCTCTCCAGGGCAACAGCAAATGTGGGGCTCTGTGCTTTCTTTCGTTCTGAACAAGTTTTAGTGTTTTCTGCGGAAAAGCGATTCTGCGCAACAATGGGAACACTTTTCATTACCAGGCACAGAGAAGGTGCTAGCAGGGAATTCTCTGCCTGCCTTTAACCAGTGTTCTGCAAGCTCTGCAGGACAACAGCAAATGTGGGGCTCTGTGATTTCTTTCGTCCTGAAAAAGTGTTAGTGTTTTCTGGAGAGAAGTGATTCTGCGCAACATTGGGAACACTTCTGCTTCCCAGGCACAGAGAAGGTGCTAGCAGGGAATTCTCTGCCTGCCTTTCCCCAGTGCTCTGCAAGCTCTCCAGGGCAACAGCAAATGTGGGGCTCTGTGCTTTCTTTCGTTCTGAAAAAGTGTTAGTGTTTTCTGCGGAAAAGCGATTCTGCGCAACATTGGGAACACTTCTGCTTCCCAGGCACAGAGAAGGTGCTAGCAGGGAATTCTCTGCCTGCCTTTCCCCAGTGCTCTGCAAGCTCTCCAGGGCAACAGCAAATGTGGGGCTCTGTGCTTTCTTTCGTTCTGAAAAACTTTTAGTGTTTTCTGCAGAGAAGCGATTCTGCGCAACATTGGGAATACTTCTACTTCCCAGGCACAGAGAAGGTGCTAGCAGGGAATTCTCTGCCTGCCTTTCCCCAGTGCTCTGCAAGCTCTCCAGGGCAACAGCAAATGTGGGGCTCTGTGCTTTCTTTCGTTCTGAACAAGTGTTAGTGTTATCAGCGGAAAAGCGATTCTGCGCAACAATGGGAACACTTCTCCTTCCCAGGCACAGAGAAGGTGCTAGCAGGGAATTCTCTGCCTGCCTTTCCCCAGTGCTCTGCAAGCTCTCCAGGGCAACAGAAAATGTGGGGCTCTGTGCTTTCTTTCGTTCTGAACAAGTGTTAGTGTTTTCAGCGGAAAAGCCATTTTGCGCAACAATGGGAACACTTCTCCTTCCCAGGCACAGAGAAGGTGCTAGCAGGGAATTCTCTGCCTGCCTTTCCCCAGTGCTCTGCAAGCTCTCCAGGGCAACAGCAAATGTGGGGCTCTGTGCTTTCTTTCGTTCTGAACAAGTGTTAGTGTTTTCTGCAGCGACGCAAACACGATTCTGCGCAACAATGCGAACACTTCTCCTTCCCAGGCACAGAGAAGGTGCTAGCAGGAAATTCTCTGCCTGCCTTTCCCCAGTGCTCTGCAAGCTCTCCAGGGCAACAGCAAATGTGGGGCTCTGTGCTTTCTTTCGTTCTGAAAAAGTGTTAGTGTTTTCTGGAGAGAAGCGATTCTGCGCAACAATGCGAACACTTCTCCTTTCCAGGCACAGAGAAGGTGCTAGCAGGGAATTCTCTGCCTGCCTTTCACCAGTGCTCTGCAAGCTCTCCAGGGCAACAGAAAATGTGGGGCTCTGTGCTTTCTTCCCTTCTGAACAAGTGTTAGTCTTTTCAGCGGAAAAGCCATTCTGCGTAACAATGGGAACACTTTTCATTCCCAGGCACAGAGAAGGTGCTAGCAGGGAATTCTCTGCCTGCTTTCCCCAGTGCTCTGCAAGCTCACCAGGGCAACACCAAATGTGGGGCTCTGTGCTTTCTTTCGTTCTGGACAAGTTTTAGTGTTTTCTGCGGAAAAGCGATTCTGCGCAACAATGGGAAGACTTTTCATTACCAGGCACAGAGAAGGTGCTAGCAGGGAATTCTCTGCCTGCCTTTAACCAGTGCTCTGCAAGCTCTCCAGGGCAACAGAAAATGTGGGGCTCTGTGCATTCTTTCGTTCTGAAAAAGTGTTAGTGTTTTCTGCGGAAAAGCCATTCTGCGCAACATTGGGAACACTTCTGCTTCCCAGGCACAGAGAAGGTGCTAGCAGGGAATTCTCTGCCTGCCTTTCCCCAGTGCTCTGCAAGCTCTCCAGGGCAACAGCAAATGTGGGGCTCTGTGCTTTCTTTCGTTCTGAAAAAGTGTTATTGTATTCTGCGGAAAAGTGATTCTGCGCAACAATGGGAACACCTTTCATTACCAGGCACAGAGAAGGTGCTAGCAAGGAATTCTCTGCCTGCCTTTCCCCAGTGCTCTGCAAGCTCTCCAGGGCAACAGCAAATGTGGGGCTCTGTGCTTTCTTTCGTTCTGAAAAAGTGTTAGTGTTTTCTGCAGCAACGCAAATGCGATTCTGCGCAACAATGGGAACACTTCTCCTTCCCAGGCACAGAGAAGGTGCTAGCAGGGACATCTCTGCCTGCCTTTCCCCAGTGCTCTGCAAGCTCTCCAGGGCAACAGCAAATGTGGGGCTCTGTGCTTTCTTTCGTTCTGAACAAGTTTTAGTGTTTTCTGCGGAAAAGCGATTCTGCGCAACAATGGGAAGACTTTTCATTACCAGGCACAGAGAAGGTGCTAGCAGGGAATTCTCTGCCTGCCTTTAACCAGTGCTCTGCAAGCTCTCCAGGGCAACAGAAAATGTGGGGCTCTGTGCATTCTTTCGTTCTGAAAGTGTTAGTGTTTTCTGCGGAAAAGCCATTCTGCGCAACATTGGGAACACTTCTGCTTCCCAGGCACAGAGAAGGTGCTAGCAGGGAATTCTCTGCCTGCCTTTCCATAGTGCTCTGCAAGCTCTCCAGGGCAACAGCAAATGTGGGGCTCTGTGCTTTCTTTCGTTCTGAAAAAGTGTTATTGTATTCTGCGGAAAAGTGATTCTGTGCAACAATGGGAACACTTCTCCTTCCCAGGCACAGAGAAGGTGCTAGCAGGGAATTCTCTGCCTGCCTTTCCCCAGTGCTCTGCAAGCTCTCCAGGGCAACAGCAAATGTGGGGCTCTGTGCTTTCTTTCGTTCTGAAAAAGTGTTAGTGTTTTCTGCAGCAACGCAAATGCGATTCTGCGCAACAATGGGAACACTTCTCCTTCCCAGGCACAGAGAAGGTGCTAGCAGGGAATTCTCTGCCTGCCTTTAACCAGTGCTCTGCAAGCTCTCCAGGGCAACAGCAAATGTGGGGCTCTGTGCTTTCTTTCGTTCTGAACAAGTTTTAGTGTTTTCTGCGGAAAAGCGATTCTGCGCAACAATGGGAACACTTTTCATTACCAGGCACAGAGAAGGTGCTAGCAGGGAATTCTCTGCCTGCCTTTAACCAGTGTTCTGCAAGCTCTGCAGGACAACAGCAAATGTGGGGCTCTGTGATTTCTTTCGTCCTGAAAAAGTGTTAGTGTTTTCTGGAGAGAAGTGATTCTGCGCAACATTGGGAACACTTCTGCTTCCCAGGCACAGAGAAGGTGCTAGCAGGGAATTCTCTGCCTGCCTTTCCCCAGTGCTCTGCAAGCTCTCCAGGGCAACAGCAAATGTGGGGCTCTGTGCTTTCTTTCGTTCTGAACAAGTGTTAGTGTTTCCAGCGGAAAAGCAATTCTGCGCAACAATGGGAACACTTCTCCTTCCCAGGCACAGAGAAGGTGCTAGCAGGGAATTCTCTGCCTGCCTTTCCCCAGTGCTCTGCAAGCCCTCCAGGGCAACAGAAAATGTGGGGCTCTGTGCTTTCTTTCGTTCTGAAAAATTGTTATTGTTTTCTACAGCAACGCAAATGCGATTCTGCGCAACAATGTTAACACTTCTCCTTCCCAGGCACAGAGAAGGTGCTAGCAGGGAATTCTCTGCCTGCCTTTCCCCAGTGCTCTGCAAGCTCTCCAGGGCAACAGCAAATGTGGGGCTCTGTGCTTTCTTTCGTTCTGAAAATGTGTTAGTGTTTTCTGCAGCGACACAAATACGATTCTGCGCAACAATGGGAACACTTCTCCTTCCCAGGCACAGAGAAGGTGCTAGCAGGGAATTCTCTGCCTGCCTTTCCCCAGTGCTCTGCAAGCTCTCCAGGGCAACAGCAAATGTGGGGCTCTGTGCTTTCTTTCGTTCTGAAAAAGTGTTGTTGTATTCTGCGGAAAAGCGATTCTGTGCAACAATGGGAACACTTCTCCTTCCCAGGCACAGAGAAGGTGCTAGCAGGGACATCTCTGCCTGCCTTTCCCCAGTGCTCTGCAAGCTCTCCAGGGCAACAGCAAATGTGGGGCTCTGTGCTTTCTTTCGTTCTGAACAAGTTTTAGTGTTTTCTGCAGCGACGCAAATACGATTCTGCGCAACAATGGGAACACTTCTCCTTCCCAGGCACAGAGAAGGTGCTAGCAGGGAATTCTCTGCCTGCCTTTCCCCAGTGCTCTGCAAGCTCTCCAGGGCAACAGCAAATGTGGGGCTCTGTGCTTTCTTTCGTTCTGAAAATGTGTTGTTGTATTCTGCGGAAAAGCGATTCTGTGCAACAATGGGAACACTTCTCCTTCCCAGGCACAGAGAAGGTGCTAGCAGGGACATCTCTGCCTGCCTTTCCCCAGTGCTCTGCAAGCTCTCCAGGGCAACAGCAAATGTGGGGCTCTGTGCTTTCTTTCGTTCTGAACAGGTGTTAGTGTTTTCTGCAGCGACGCAAATACGATTCTGCGCAACAATGGGAACACTTCTCCTTCCCAGGCACAGAGAAGGTACTAGCAGGGAATTCTCTGCCTGCCTTTCCCCAGTGCTCTGCAAGCTCTCCAGGGCAACAGCAAATGTGGGGCTCTGTGCTTTCTTTCGTTCTGAACAAGTTTTAGTGTTTTCTGCAGCGACGCAAATACGATTCTGCGCAACAATGGGAACACTTCTCCTTCCCAGGCACAGAGAAGGTGCTAGCAGGGAATTCTCTGCCTGCCTTTCCCCAGTACTCTGCAAGCTGTCCAGGGCAACAGAAAATGTGGGGCTCTGTGCTTTCTTTCGTTCTGAAAAATTGTTAGTGTTTTCAGTGGAAAAGCGATTCTGCGCAACAATGGGAACACTTCTCCTTCCCAGGCACAGAGAAGGTGCTAGCAGGGAATTCTCTGCCTGCCTTTCCCCAGTGCTCTGCAAGCTCTCCAGGGCAACAGCAAATGTGGGGCTCTGTGCTTTCTTTCGTTCTGAACAAGTGTTAGTGTTTTCAGCGGAAAAGCGATTCTGCGCAACAATGGGAACACTTCTCCTTCCCAGGCACAGAGAAAGTGTTAGCAGGGAATTCTCTGCCTGCCTTTCCCCAGTGCTCTGCAAGCTCTCCAGGGCAACAGCAAATGTGGGGCTCTGTGCTTTCTTTCGTTCTGAACAAGTTTTAGTGTTTTCTGCAGCGACGCAAATACGATTCTGCGCAACAATGCGAACACTTCTCGTTCCCAGGCACAGAGAAGGTACTAGCAGGGAATTCTCTGCCTGCCTTTCCCCAGTGCTCGGCAAGCTCTCCAGGGCAACAGCAAATGTGGGGCTCTGTGCTTTCTTTCGTTCTGAACAAGTGTTAGTGTTTTCAGCGGAAAAGCAATTCTGTGCAACAATGGGAACACTTCTCCTTCCCAGGCACAGAGAAGGTGCTAGCAGGGAATTCTCTGCCTGCCTTTCCCCAGTGCTCTGCAAGCTCTCCAGGGCAACAGCAAATGTGGGGCTCTGTGCTTTCTTTCGTTCTGAACAAGTGTTAGTGTTTTCAGCGGAAAAGCGATTCTGCGCAACAATGGGAACACTTCTCCTTCCCAGGCACAGAGAAAGTGTTAGCAGGGAATTCTCTGCCTGCCTTTCCCCAGTGCTCTGCAAGCTCTCCAGGGCAACAGCAAATGTGGGGCTCTGTGCTTTCTTTCGTTCTGAACAAGTGTTAGTGTTTTCTGCAGCGACGCAAATACGATTCTGCGCAACAATGCGAACACTTCTCGTTCCCAGGCACAGAGAAGGTACTAGCAGGGAATTCTCTGCCTGCCTTTCCCCAGTGCTCTGCAAGCTCTCCAGGGCAACAGCAAATGTGGGGCTCTGTGCTTTCTTTTGTTCTGAAAAAGTGTTATTGTATTCTGCGGAAAAGTGATTCTGTGCAACAATGGGAACACTTCTCCTTCCCAGGCACAGAGAAGGTGCTAGCAGGGAATTCTCTGCCTGCCTTTCCCCAGTGCTCTGCAAGCTCTCCAGGGCAACAGCAAATGTGGGGCTCTGTGCTTTCTTTCGTTCTGAACAAGTGTTAGTGTTTTCTGCAGCGACGCAAATACGATTCTGCGCAACTATGTGAACACTTCTGCTTCCCAGGCACAGAGAAGGTACTAGCAGGGAATTCTCTGCCTGCCTTTCCCCAGTGCTCTGCAAGCTCTCCAGGGCAACAGCAATTGTGGGGCTCTGTGCTTTCTTTCGTTCTGAACAAGTGTTAGTGTTTTGTGCGGAAAAGCGATTCTGCGCGACAATGGGAACACTTTTCATTACCAGGCACAGAGAAGGTGCTAGCAGGGAATTCTCTGCCTGCCTTTAACCAGTGTTCTGCAAGCTCTGCAGGACAACAGCAACTGTGGGGCTCTGTGATTTCTTTCGTCCTGAAAAAGTGTTAGTGTTTTCTGGAGAGAAGTGATTCTGCGCAACATTGGGAACACTTCTGCTTCCCAGGCACAGAGAAGGTGCTAGCAGGGAATTCTCTGCCTGCCTTTCCCCAGTGCTCTTCAAGCTCTCCAGGGCAACAGCAAATGTGGGGCTCTGTGCTTTCTTTCGTTCTGAAAAAGTGTTAGTGTTTTCTGCGGAAAAGCGATTCTGCGCAACATTGGGAACACTTCTGCTTCCCAGGCACAGAGAAGGTGCTAGCAGGGAATTCTCTGCCTGCCTTTCCCCAGTGCTCTGCAAGCTCTCCAGGGCAACAGAAAATGTGGGGCTCTGTGCTTTCTTTCGTTCTGAAAAACTTTTAGTGTTTTCTGCAGAGAAGCGATTCTGCGCAACATTGGGAATACTTCTACTTCCCAGGCACAGAGAAGGTGCTAGCAGGGAATTCTCTGCCTGCCTTTCCCCAGTGCTCTGCAAGCTCTCCAGGGCAACAGCAAATGTGGGGCTCTGTGCTTTCTTTCGTTCTGAACAAGTGTTAGTGTTATCAGCGGAAAAGCGATTCTGCGCAACAATGGGAACACTTCTCCTTCCCAGGCACAGAGAAGGTGCTAGCAGGGAATTCTCTGCCTGCCTTTCCCCAGTGCTCTGCAAGCTCTCCAGGGCAACAGAAAATGTGGGGCTCTGTGCTTTCTTTCGTTCTGAACAAGTGTTAGTGTTTTCTGCAGCGACGCAAACACGATTCTGCGCAACAATGCGAACACTTCTCCTTCCCAGGCACAGAGAAGGTGCTAGCAGGAAATTCTCTGCCTGCCTTTCCCCAGTGCTCTGCAAGCTCTCCAGGGCAACAGCAAATGTGGGGCTCTGTGCTTTCTTTCGTTCTGAAAAAGTGTTAGTGTTTTCTGGAGAGAAGCGATTCTGCGCAACAATGGGAACACTTCTCCTTTCCAGGCACAGAGAAGGTGCTAGCAGGGAATTCTCTGCCTGCCTTTCACCAGTGCTCTGCAAGCTCTCCAGGGCAACAGAAAATGTGGGGCTCTGTGCTTTCTTCCCTTCTGAACAAGTGTTAGTCTTTTCAGCGGAAAAGCCATTCTGCGTAACAATGGGAACACTTTTCATTTCCAGGCACAGAGAAGGTGCTAGCAGGGAATTCTCTGCCTGCTTTCCCCAGTGCTCTGCAAGCTCACCAGGGCAACACCAAATGTGGGGCTCTGTGCTTTCTTTCGTTCTGGACAAGTTTTAGTGTTTTCTGCGGAAAAGCGATTCTGCGCAACAATGGGAAGACTTTTCATTACCAGGCACAGAGAAGGTGCTAGCAGGGAATTCTCTGCCTGCCTTTAACCAGTGCTCTGCAAGCTCTCCAGGGCAACAGAAAATGTGGGGCTCTGTGCATTCTTTCGTTCTGAAAAAGTGTTAGTGTTTTCTGCGGAAAAGCCATTCTGCGCAACATTGGGAACACTTCTGCTTCCCAGGCACAGAGAAGGTGCTAGCAGGGAATTCTCTGCCTGCCTTTCCATAGTGCTCTGCAAGCTCTCCAGGGCAACAGCAAATGTGGGGCTCTGTGCTTTCTTTCGTTCTGAACAAGTGTTAGTGTTTTCAGCGGAAAAGCGATTCTGCGCAACAATGGGAACACTTCTCCTTCCCAGGCACAGAGAAAGTGTTAGCAGGGAATTCTCTGCCTGCCTTTCCCCAGTGCTCTGCAAGCTCTCCAGGGCAACAGCAAATGTGGGGCTCTGTGCTTTCTTTCGTTCTGAACAAGTTTTAGTGTTTTCTGCAGCGACGCAAATACGATTCTGCGCAACAATGCGAACACTTCTCGTTCCCAGGCACAGAGAAGGTACTAGCAGGGAATTCTCTGCCTGCCTTTCCCCAGTGCTCGGCAAGCTCTCCAGGGCAACAGCAAATGTGGGGCTCTGTGCTTTCTTTCGTTCTGAACAAGTGTTAGTGTTTTCAGCGGAAAAGCAATTCTGTGCAACAATGGGAACACTTCTCCTTCCCAGGCACAGAGAAGGTGCTAGCAGGGAATTCTCTGCCTGCCTTTCCCCAGTGCTCTGCAAGCTCTCCAGGGCAACAGCAAATGTGGGGCTCTGTGCTTTCTTTCGTTCTGAAAAATTGTTATTGTTTTCTACAGCAACGCACATGCGATTCTGCGCAACAATGGTAACACTTCTCCTTCCCAGGCACAGAGAAGGTGCTAGCAGGGAATTCTCTGCCTGCCTTTCCCCAGTGCTCTGCAAGCTCTCCAGGGCAACAGCAAATGTGGGGCTCTGTGCTTTCTTTCGTTCTGAAAATGTGTTAGTGTTTTCTGCAGCGACACAAATACGATTCTGCGCAACAATGGGAACACTTCTCCTTCCCAGGCACAGAGAAGGTGCTAGCAGGGAATTCTCTGCCTGCCTTTCCCCAGTGCTCTGCAAGCTCTCCAGGGCAACAGCAAATGTGGGGCTCTGTGCTTTCTTTCGTTCTGAAAATGTGTTGTTGTATTCTGCGGAAAAGCGATTCTGTGCAACAATGGGAACACTTCTCCTTCCCAGGCACAGAGAAGGTGCTAGCAGGGACATCTCTGCCTGCCTTTCCCCAGTGCTCTGCAAGCTCTCCAGGGCAACAGCAAATGTGGGGCTCTGTGCTTTCTTTCGTTCTGAACAAGTGTTAGTGTTTTCTGCAGCGACGCAAATACGATTCTGCGCAACAATGGGAACACTTCTCCTTCCCAGGCACAGAGAAGGTACTAGCAGGGAATTCTCTGCCTGCCTTTCCCCAGTGCTCTGCAAGCTCTCCAGGGCAACAGCAAATGTGGGGCTCTGTGCTTTCTTTCGTTCTGAACAAGTTTTAGTGTTTTCTGCAGCGACGCAAATACGATTCTGCGCAACAATGGGAACACTTCTCCTTCCCAGGCACAGAGAAGGTGCTAGCAGGGAATTCTCTGCCTGCCTTTCCCCAGTACTCTGCAAGCTCTCCAGGGCAACAGAAAATGTGGGGCTCTGTGCTTTCTTTCGTTCTGAAAAATTGTTAGTGTTTTCTGGAGAGAAGCGATTCTGCGCAACAATGGGAACACTTCTCCTTCCCAGGCACAGAGAAGGTGCTAGCAGGGAATTCTCTGCCTGCCTTTCCCCAGTGCTCTGCAAGCTCTCCAGGGCAACAGCAAATGTGGGGCTCTGTGCTTTCTTTCGTTCTGAACAAGTGTTAGTGTTTTCAGCGGAAAAGCGATTCTGCGCAACAATGGGAACACTTCTCCTTCCCAGGCACAGAGAAAGTGTTAGCAGGGAATTCTCTGCCTGCCTTTCCCCAGTGCTCTGCAAGCTCTCCAGGGCAACAGCAAATGTGGGGCTCTGTGCTTTCTTTCGTTCTGAACAAGTGTTAGTGTTTTCTGCAGCGACGCAAATACGATTCTGCGCAACAATGCGAACACTTCTCGTTCCCAGGCACAGAGAAGGTACTAGCAGGGAATTCTCTGCCTGCCTTTCCCCAGTGCTCTGCAAGCTCTCCAGGGCAACAGCAAATGTGGGGCTCTGTGCTTTCTTTTGTTCTGAAAAAGTGTTATTGTATTCTGCGGAAAAGTGATTCTGTGCAACAATGGGAACACTTCTCCTTCCCAGGCACAGAGAAGGTGCTAGCAGGGAATTCTCTGCCTGCCTTTCCCCAGTGCTCTGCAAGCTCTCCAGGGCAACAGCAAATGTGGGGCTCTGTGCTTTCTTTCGTTCTGAACAAGTGTTAGTGTTTTCTGCAGCGACGCAAATACGATTCTGCGCAACTATGTGAACACTTCTGCTTCCCAGGCACAGAGAAGGTACTAGCAGGGAATTCTCTGCCTGCCTTTCCCCAGTGCTCTGCAAGCTCTCCAGGGCAACAGCAATTGTGGGGCTCTGTGCTTTCTTTCGTTCTGAACAAGTGTTAGTGTTTTGTGCGGAAAAGCGATTCTGCGCGACAATGGGAACACTTTTCATTACCAGGCACAGAGAAGGTGCTAGCAGGGAATTCTCTGCCTGCCTTTAACCAGTGTTCTGCAAGCTCTGCAGGACAACAGCAACTGTGGGGCTCTGTGATTTCTTTCGTCCTGAAAAAGTGTTAGTGTTTTCTGGAGAGAAGTGATTCTGCGCAACATTGGGAACACTTCTGCTTCCCAGGCACAGAGAAGGTGCTAGCAGGGAATTCTCTGCCTGCCTTTCCCCAGTGCTCTTCAAGCTCTCCAGGGCAACAGCAAATGTGGGGCTCTGTGCTTTCTTTCGTTCTGAAAAAGTGTTAGTGTTTTCTGCGGAAAAGCGATTCTGCGCAACATTGGGAACACTTCTGCTTCCCAGGCACAGAGAAGGTGCTAGCAGGGAATTCTCTGCCTGCCTTTCCCCAGTGCTCTGCAAGCTCTCCAGGGCAACAGAAAATGTGGGGCTCTGTGCTTTCTTTCGTTCTGAAAAACTTTTAGTGTTTTCTGCAGAGAAGCGATTCTGCGCAACATTGGGAATACTTCTACTTCCCAGGCACAGAGAAGGTGCTAGCAGGGAATTCTCTGCCTGCCTTTCCCCAGTGCTCTGCAAGCTCTCCAGGGCAACAGCAAATGTGGGGCTCTGTGCTTTCTTTCGTTCTGAACAAGTGTTAGTGTTATCAGCGGAAAAGCGATTCTGCGCAACAATGGGAACACTTCTCCTTCCCAGGCACAGAGAAGGTGCTAGCAGGGAATTCTCTGCCTGCCTTTCCCCAGTGCTCTGCAAGCTCTCCAGGGCAACAGAAAATGTGGGGCTCTGTGCTTTCTTTCGTTCTGAACAAGTGTTAGTGTTTTCTGCAGCGACGCAAACACGATTCTGCGCAACAATGCGAACACTTCTCCTTCCCAGGCACAGAGAAGGTGCTAGCAGGAAATTCTCTGCCTGCCTTTCCCCAGTGCTCTGCAAGCTCTCCAGGGCAACAGCAAATGTGGGGCTCTGTGCTTTCTTTCGTTCTGAAAAAGTGTTAGTGTTTTCTGGAGAGAAGCGATTCTGCGCAACAATGGGAACACTTCTCCTTTCCAGGCACAGAGAAGGTGCTAGCAGGGAATTCTCTGCCTGCCTTTCACCAGTGCTCTGCAAGCTCTCCAGGGCAACAGAAAATGTGGGGCTCTGTGCTTTCTTCCCTTCTGAACAAGTGTTAGTCTTTTCAGCGGAAAAGCCATTCTGCGTAACAATGGGAACACTTTTCATTTCCAGGCACAGAGAAGGTGCTAGCAGGGAATTCTCTGCCTGCTTTCCCCAGTGCTCTGCAAGCTCACCAGGGCAACACCAAATGTGGGGCTCTGTGCTTTCTTTCGTTCTGGACAAGTTTTAGTGTTTTCTGCGGAAAAGCGATTCTGCGCAACAATGGGAAGACTTTTCATTACCAGGCACAGAGAAGGTGCTAGCAGGGAATTCTCTGCCTGCCTTTAACCAGTGCTCTGCAAGCTCTCCAGGGCAACAGAAAATGTGGGGCTCTGTGCATTCTTTCGTTCTGAAAAAGTGTTAGTGTTTTCTGCGGAAAAGCCATTCTGCGCAACATTGGGAACACTTCTGCTTCCCAGGCACAGAGAAGGTGCTAGCAGGGAATTCTCTGCCTGCCTTTCCATAGTGCTCTGCAAGCTCTCCAGGGCAACAGCAAATGTGGGGCTCTGTGCTTTCTTTCGTTCTGAAAAAGTGTTAGTGTTTTCAGCGGAAAAGCGATTCTGCGCAACAATGGGAACACTTCTCCTTCCCAGGCACAGAGAAAGTGTTAGCAGGGAATTCTCTGCCTGCCTTTCCCCAGTGCTCTGCAAGCTCTCCAGGGCAACAGCAAATGTGGGGCTCTGTGCTTTCTTTCGTTCTGAACAAGTTTTAGTGTTTTCTGCAGCGACGCAAATACGATTCTGCGCAACAATGCGAACACTTCTCGTTCCCAGGCACAGAGAAGGTACTAGCAGGGAATTCTCTGCCTGCCTTTCCCCAGTGCTCTGCAAGCTCTCCAGGGCAACAGCAAATGTGGGGCTCTGTGCTTTCTTTCGTTCTGAACAAGTGTTAGTGTTTTCTGCAGCGACGCAAATACGATTCTGCGCAACTATGTGAACACTTCTGCTTCCCAGGCACAGAGAAGGTACTAGCAGGGAATTCTCTGCCTGCCTTTCCCCAGTGCTCTGCAAGCTCTCCAGGGCAACAGCAAATGTGGGGCTCTGTGCTTTCTTTCGTTCTGAACAAGTGTTAGTGTTTTGTGCGGAAAAGCGATTCTGCACGACAATGGGAACACTTTTCATTACCAGGCACAGAGAAGGTGCTAGCAGGGAATTCTCTGCCTGCCTTTAACCAGTGTTCTGCAAGCTCTGCAGGACAACAGCAAATGTGGGGCTCTGTGATTTCTTTCGTCCTGAAAAAGTGTTAGTGTTTTCTGGAGAGAAGTGATTCTGCGCAACATTGGGAACACTTCTGCTTCCCAGGCACAGAGAAGGTGCTAGCAGGGAATTCTCTGCCTGCCTTTCCCCAGTGCTCTGCAAGCTCTCCAGGGCAACAGCAAATGTGGGGCTCTGTGCTTTCTTTCGTTCTGAAAAAGTGTTAGTGTTTTCTGCGGAAAAGCGATTCTGCGCAACATTGGGAACACTTCTGCTTCCCAGGCACAGAGAAGGTGCTAGCAGGGAATTCTCTGCCTGCCTTTCCCCAGTGCTCTGCAAGCTCTCCAGGGCAACAGAAAATGTGGGGCTCTGTGCTTTCTTTCGTTCTGAAAAAGTGTTAGTGTTTTCTGGAGAGAAGCGATTCTGCGCAACAATGCGAACACTTCTCCTTTCCAGGCACAGAGAAGGTGCTAGCAGGGAATTCTCTGCCTGCCTTTCACCAGTGCTCTGCAAGCTCTCCAGGGCAACAGAAAATGTGGGGCTCTGTGCTTTCTTCCCTTCTGAACAAGTGTTAGTCTTTTCAGCGGAAAAGCCATTCTGCGTAACAATGGGAACACTTTTCATTCCCAGGCACAGAGAAGGTGCTAGCAGGGAATTCTCTGCCTGCTTTCCCCAGTGCTCTGCAAGCTCACCAGGGCAACACCAAATGTGGGGCTCTGTGCTTTCTTTCGTTCTGGACAAGTTTTAGTGTTTTCTGCGGAAAAGCGATTCTGCGCAACAATGGGAAGACTTTTCATTACCAGGCACAGAGAAGGTGCTAGCAGGGAATTCTCTGCCTGCCTTTAACCAGTGCTCTGCAAGCTCTCCAGGGCAACAGAAAATGTGGGGCTCTGTGCATTCTTTCGTTCTGAAAAAGTGTTAGTGTTTTCTGCGGAAAAGCCATTCTGCGCAACATTGGGAACACTTCTGCTTCCCAGGCACAGAGAAGGTGCTAGCAGGGAATTCTCTGCCTGCCTTTCCCCAGTGCTCTGCAAGCTCTCCAGGGCAACAGCAAATGTGGGGCTCTGTGCTTTCTTTCGTTCTGAAAAAGTGTTATTGTATTCTGCGGAAAAGTGATTCTGCGCAACAATGGGAACACCTTTCATTACCAGGCACAGAGAAGGTGCTAGCAAGGAATTCTCTGCCTGCCTTTCCCCAGTGCTCTGCAAGCTCTCCAGGGCAACAGCAAATGTGGGGCTCTGTGCTTTCTTTCGTTCTGAAAAAGTGTTAGTGTTTTCTGCAGCAACGCAAATGCGATTCTGCGCAACAATGGGAACACTTCTCCTTCCCAGGCACAGAGAAGGTGCTAGCAGGGACATCTCTGCCTGCCTTTCCCCAGTGCTCTGCAAGCTCTCCAGGGCAACAGCAAATGTGGGGCTCTGTGCTTTCTTTCGTTCTGAACAAGTTTTAGTGTTTTCTGCGGAAAAGCGATTCTGCGCAACAATGGGAAGACTTTTCATTAGCAGGCACAGAGAAGGTGCTAGCAGGGAATTCTCTGCCTGCCTTTAACCAGTGCTCTGCAAGCTCTCCAGGGCAACAGAAAATGTGGGGCTCTGTGCATTCTTTCGTTCTGAAAGTGTTAGTGTTTTCTGCGGAAAAGCCATTCTGCGCAACATTGGGAACACTTCTGCTTCCCAGGCACAGAGAAGGTGCTAGCAGGGAATTCTCTGCCTGCCTTTCCATAGTGCTCTGCAAGCTCTCCAGGGCAACAGCAAATGTGGGGCTCTGTGCTTTCTTTCGTTCTGAAAAAGTGTTATTGTATTCTGCGGAAAAGTGATTCTGTGCAACAATGGGAACACTTCTCCTTCCCAGGCACAGAGAAGGTGCTAGCAGGGAATTCTCTGCCTGCCTTTCCCCAGTGCTCTGCAAGCTCTCCAGGGCAACAGCAAATGTGGGGCTCTGTGCTTTCTTTCGTTCTGAAAAAGTGTTAGTGTTTTCTGCAGCAACGCAAATGCGATTCTGCGCAACAATGGGAACACTTCTCCTTCCCAGGCACAGAGAAGGTGCTAGCAGGGAATTCTCTGCCTGCCTTTAACCAGTGCTCTGCAAGCTCTCCAGGGCAACAGCAAATGTGGGGCTCTGTGCTTTCTTTCGTTCTGAACAAGTTTTAGTGTTTTCTGCGGAAAAGCGATTCTGCGCAACAATGGGAAGACTTTTCATTACCAGGCACAGAGAAGGTGCTAGCAGGGAATTCTCTGCCTGCCTTTAACCAGTGTTCTGCAAGCTCTGCAGGACAACAGCAAATGTGGGGCTCTGTGATTTCTTTCGTCCTGAAAAAGTGTTAGTGTTTTCTGGAGAGAAGTGATTCTGCGCAACATTGGGAACACTTCTGCTTCCCAGGCACAGAGAAGGTGCTAGCAGGGAATTCTCTGCCTGCCTTTCCCCAGTGCTCTGCAAGCTCTCCAGGGCAACAGCAAATGTGGGGCTCTGTGCTTTCTTTCGTTCTGAACAAGTGTTAGTGTTTCCAGCGGAAAAGCAATTCTGCGCAACAATGGGAACACTTCTCCTTCCCAGGCACAGAGAAGGTGCTAGCAGGGAATTCTCTGCCTGCCTTTCCCCAGTGCTCTGCAAGCCCTCCAGGGCAACAGAAAATGTGGGGCTCTGTGCTTTCTTTCGTTCTGAAAAATTGTTATTGTTTTCTACAGCAACGCAAATGCGATTCTGCGCAACAATGTTAACACTTCTCCTTCCCAGGCACAGAGAAGGTGCTAGCAGGGAATTCTCTGCCTGCCTTTCCCCAGTGCTCTGCAAGCTCTCCAGGGCAACAGCAAATGTGGGGCTCTGTGCTTTCTTTCGTTCTGAAAATGTGTTAGTGTTTTCTGCAGCGACACAAATACGATTCTGCGCAACAATGGGAACACTTCTCCTTCCCAGGCACAGAGAAGGTGCTAGCAGGGAATTCTCTGCCTGCCTTTCCCCAGTGCTCTGCAAGCTCTCCAGGGCAACAGCAAATGTGGGGCTCTGTGCTTTCTTTCGTTCTGAAAAAGTGTTGTTGTATTCTGCGGAAAAGCGATTCTGTGCAACAATGGGAACACTTCTCCTTCCCAGGCACAGAGAAGGTGCTAGCAGGGACATCTCTGCCTGCCTTTCCCCAGTGCTCTGCAAGCTCTCCAGGGCAACAGCAAATGTGGGGCTCTGTGCTTTCTTTCGTTCTGAACAAGTTTTAGTGTTTTCTGCAGCGACGCAAATACGATTCTGCGCAACAATGGGAACACTTCTCCTTCCCAGGCACAGAGAAGGTGCTAGCAGGGAATTCTCTGCCTGCCTTTCCCCAGTGCTCTGCAAGCTCTCCAGGGCAACAGCAAATGTGGGGCTCTGTGCTTTCTTTCGTTCTGAAAATGTGTTGTTGTATTCTGCGGAAAAGCGATTCTGTGCAACAATGGGAACACTTCTCCTTCCCAGGCACAGAGAAGGTGCTAGCAGGGACATCTCTGCCTGCCTTTCCCCAGTGCTCTGCAAGCTCTCCAGGGCAACAGCAAATGTGGGGCTCTGTGCTTTCTTTCGTTCTGAACAAGTGTTAGTGTTTTCTGCAGCGACGCAAATACGATTCTGCGCAACAATGGGAACACTTCTCCTTCCCAGGCACAGAGAAGGTACTAGCAGGGAATTCTCTGCCTGCCTTTCCCCAGTGCTCTGCAAGCTCTCCAGGGCAACAGCAAATGTGGGGCTCTGTGCTTTCTTTCGTTCTGAACAAGTTTTAGTGTTTTCTGCAGCGACGCAAATACGATTCTGCGCAACAATGGGAACACTTCTCCTTCCCAGGCACAGAGAAGGTGCTAGCAGGGAATTCTCTGCCTGCCTTTCCCCAGTGCTCTGCAAGCTCTCCAGGGCAACAGCAAATGTGGGGCTCTGTGCTTTCTTTCGTTCTGAACAAGTGTTAGTGTTTTCAGCGGAAAAGCGATTCTGCGCAACAATGGGAACACTTCTCCTTCCCAGGCACAGAGAAAGTGTTAGCAGGGAATTCTCTGCCTGCCTTTCCCCAGTGCTCTGCAAGCTCTCCAGGGCAACAGCAAATGTGGGGCTCTGTGCTTTCTTTCGTTCTGAACAAGTTTTAGTGTTTTCTGCAGCGACGCAAATACGATTCTGCGCAACAATGCGAACACTTCTCGTTCCCAGGCACAGAGAAGGTACTAGCAGGGAATTCTCTGCCTGCCTTTCCCCAGTGCTCTGCAAGCTCTCCAGGGCAACAGCAAATGTGGGGCTCTGTGCATTCTTTCGTTCTGAAAAAGTGTTAGTGTTTTCTGCGGAAAAGCCATTCTGCGCAACATTGGGAACACTTCTGCTTCCCAGGCACAGAGAAGGTGCTAGCAGGGAATTCTCTGCCTGCCTTTCCATAGTGCTCTGCAAGCTCTCCAGGGCAACAGCAAATGTGGGGCTCTGTGCTTTCTTTCGTTCTGAAAAAGTGTTATTGTATTCTGCGGAAAAGTGATTCTGTGCAACAATGGGAACACTTCTCCTTCCCAGGCACAGAGAAGGTGCTAGCAGGGAATTCTCTGCCTGCCTTTCCCCAGTGCTCTGCAAGCTCTCCAGGGCAACAGCAAATGTGGGGCTCTGTGCTTTCTTTCGTTCTGAAAAAGTGTTAGTGTTTTCTGCAGCAACGCAAATGCGATTCTGCGCAACAATGGGAACACTTCTCCTTCCCAGGCACAGAGAAGGTGCTAGCAGGGAATTCTCTGCCTGCCTTTAACCAGTGCTCTGCAAGCTCTCCAGGGCAACAGCAAATGTGGGGCTCTGTGCTTTCTTTCGTTCTGAACAAGTTTTAGTGTTTTCTGCGGAAAAGCGATTCTGCGCAACAATGGGAACACTTTTCATTACCAGGCACAGAGAAGGTGCTAGCAGGGAATTCTCTGCCTGCCTTTAACCAGTGTTCTGCAAGCTCTGCAGGACAACAGCAAATGTGGGGCTCTGTGATTTCTTTCGTCCTGAAAAAGTGTTAGTGTTTTCTGGAGAGAAGTGATTCTGCGCAACATTGGGAACACTTCTGCTTCCCAGGCACAGAGAAGGTGCTAGCAGGGAATTCTCTGCCTGCCTTTCCCCAGTGCTCTGCAAGCTCTCCAGGGCAACAGCAAATGTGGGGCTCTGTGCTTTCTTTCGTTCTGAACAAGTTTTAGTGTTTTCTGCAGCGACGCAAATACGATTCTGCGCAACAATGCGAACACTTCTCGTTCCCAGGCACAGAGAAGGTACTAGCAGGGAATTCTCTGCCTGCCTTTCCCCAGTGCTCGGCAAGCTCTCCAGGGCAACAGCAAATGTGGGGCTCTGTGCTTTCTTTCGTTCTGAACAAGTGTTAGTGTTTTCAGCGGAAAAGCAATTCTGCGCAACAATGGGAACACTTCTCCTTCCCAGGCACAGAGAAGGTGCTAGCAGGGAATTCTCTGCCTGCCTTTCCCCAGTGCTCTGCAAGCTCTCCAGGGCAACAGAAAATGTGGGGCTCTGTGCTTTCTTTCGTTCTGAAAAATTGTTATTGTTTTCTACAGCAACGCACATGCGATTCTGCGCAACAATGGTAACACTTCTCCTTCCCAGGCACAGAGAAGGTGCTAGCAGGGAATTCTCTGCCTGCCTTTCCCCAGTGCTCTGCAAGCTCTCCAGGGCAACAGCAAATGTGGGGCTCTGTGCTTTCTTTCGTTCTGAAAATGTGTTAGTGTTTTCTGCAGTGACACAAATACGATTCTGCGCAACAATGGGAACACTTCTCCTTCCCAGGCACAGAGAAGGTGCTAGCAGGGAATTCTCTGCCTGCCTTTCCCCAGTGCTCTGCAAGCTCTCCAGGGCAACAGCAAATGTGGGGCTCTGTGCTTTCTTTCGTTCTGAAAATGTGTTGTTGTATTCTGCGGAAAAGCGATTCTGTGCAACAATGGGAACACTTCTCCTTCCCAGGCACAGAGAAGGTGCTAGCAGGGACATCTCTGCCTGCCTTTCCCCAGTGCTCTGCAAGCTCTCCAGGGCAACAGCAAATGTGGGGCTCTGTGCTTTCTTTCGTTCTGAACAAGTGTTAGTGTTTTCTGCAGCGACGCAAATACGATTCTGCGCAACAATGGGAACACTTCTCCTTCCCAGGCACAGAGAAGGTACTAGCAGGGAATTCTCTGCCTGCCTTTCCCCAGTGCTCTGCAAGCTCTCCAGGGCAACAGCAAATGTGGGGCTCTGTGCTTTCTTTCGTTCTGAACAAGTTTTAGTGTTTTCTGCAGCGACGCAAATACGATTCTGCGCAACAATGGGAACACTTCTCCTTCCCAGGCACAGAGAAGGTGCTAGCAGGGAATTCTCTGCCTGCCTTTCCCCAGTACTCTGCAAGCTCTCCAGGGCAACAGAAAATGTGGGGCTCTGTGCTTTCTTTCGTTCTGAAAAATTGTTAGTGTTTTCTGGAGAGAAGCGATTCTGCGCAACAATGGGAACACTTCTCCTTCCCAGGCACAGAGAAGGTGCTAGCAGGGAATTCTCTGCCTGCCTTTCCCCAGTGCTCTGCAAGCTCTCCAGGGCAACAGCAAATGTGGGGCTCTGTGCTTTCTTTCGTTCTGAACAAGTGTTAGTGTTTTCAGCGGAAAAGCGATTCTGCGCAACAATGGGAACACTTCTCCTTCCCAGGCACAGAGAAAGTGTTAGCAGGGAATTCTCTGCCTGCCTTTCCCCAGTGCTCTGCAAGCTCTCCAGGGCAACAGCAAATGTGGGGCTCTGTGCTTTCTTTCGTTCTGAACAAGTTTTAGTGTTTTCTGCAGCGACGCAAATACGATTCTGCGCAACAATGCGAACACTTCTCGTTCCCAGGCACAGAGAAGGTGCTAGCAGGGAATTCTCTGCCTGCCTTTCCCCAGTGCTCTGCAAGCTCTCCAGGGCAACAGCAAATGTGGGGCTCTGTGCTTTCTTTTGTTCTGAAAAAGTGTTATTGTATTCTGCGGAAAAGTGATTCTGTGCAACAATGGGAACACTTCTCCTTCCCAGGCACAGAGAAGGTGCTAGCAGGGAATTCTCTGCCTGCCTTTCCCCAGTGCTCTGCAAGCTCTCCAGGGCAACAGCAAATGTGGGGCTCTGTGCTTTCTTTCGTTCTGAACAAGTGTTAGTGTTTTCTGCAGCGACGCAAATACGATTCTGCGCAACTATGTGAACACTTCTGCTTCCCAGGCACAGAGAAGGTACTAGCAGGGAATTCTCTGCCTGCCTTTCCCCAGTGCTCTGCAAGCTCTCCAGGGCAACAGCAATTGTGGGGCTCTGTGCTTTCTTTCGTTCTGAACAAGTGTTAGTGTTTTGTGCGGAAAAGCGATTCTGCGCGACAATGGGAACACTTTTCATTACCAGGCACAGAGAAGGTGCTAGCAGGGAATTCTCTGCCTGCCTTTAACCAGTGTTCTGCAAGCTCTGCAGGACAACAGCAACTGTGGGGCTCTGTGATTTCTTTCGTCCTGAAAAAGTGTTAGTGTTTTCTGGAGAGAAGTGATTCTGCGCAACATTGGGAACACTTCTGCTTCCCAGGCACAGAGAAGGTGCTAGCAGGGAATTCTCTGCCTGCCTTTCCCCAGTGCTCTTCAAGCTCTCCAGGGCAACAGCAAATGTGGGGCTCTGTGCTTTCTTTCGTTCTGAAAAAGTGTTAGTGTTTTCTGCGGAAAAGCGATTCTGCGCAACAATGGGAACACTTCTGCTTCCCAGGCACAGAGAAGGTGCTAGCAGGGAATTCTCTGCCTGCTTTCCCCAGTGCTCTGCAAGCTCACCAGGGCAACACCAAATGTGGGGCTCTGTGCTTTCTTTCGTTCTGGACAAGTTTTAGTGTTTTCTGCGGAAAAGCGATTCTGCGCAACAATGGGAAGACTTTTCATTACCAGGCACAGAGAAGGTGCTAGCAGGGAATTCTCTGCCTGCCTTTAACCAGTGCTCTGCAAGCTCTCCAGGGCAACAGAAAATGTGGGGCTCTGTGCATTCTTTCGTTCTGAAAAAGTGTTAGTGTTTTCTGCGGAAAAGCCATTCTGCGCAACATTGGGAACACTTCTGCTTCCCAGGCACAGAGAAGGTGCTAGCAGGGAATTCTCTGCCTGCCTTTCCATAGTGCTCTGCAAGCTCTCCAGGGCAACAGCAAATGTGGGGCTCTGTGCTTTCTTTCGTTCTGAAAAAGTGTTAGTGTTTTCAGCGGAAAAGCGATTCTGCGCAACAATGGGAACACTTCTCCTTCCCAGGCACAGAGAAAGTGTTAGCAGGGAATTCTCTGCCTGCCTTTCCCCAGTGCTCTGCAAGCTCTCCAGGGCAACAGCAAATGTGGGGCTCTGTGCTTTCTTTCGTTCTGAACAAGTTTTAGTGTTTTCTGCAGCGACGCAAATACGATTCTGCGCAACAATGCGAACACTTCTCGTTCCCAGGCACAGAGAAGGTACTAGCAGGGAATTCTCTGCCTGCCTTTCCCCAGTGCTCTGCAAGCTCTCCAGGGCAACAGCAAATGTGGGGCTCTGTGCTTTCTTTCGTTCTGAACAAGTGTTAGTGTTTTCTGCAGCGACGCAAATACGATTCTGCGCAACTATGTGAACACTTCTGCTTCCCAGGCACAGAGAAGGTACTAGCAGGGAATTCTCTGCCTGCCTTTCCCCAGTGCTCTGCAAGCTCTCCAGGGCAACAGCAAATGTGGGGCTCTGTGCTTTCTTTCGTTCTGAACAAGTGTTAGTGTTTTGTGCGGAAAAGCGATTCTGCACGACAATGGGAACACTTTTCATTACCAGGCACAGAGAAGGTGCTAGCAGGGAATTCTCTGCCTGCCTTTAACCAGTGTTCTGCAAGCTCTGCAGGACAACAGCAAATGTGGGGCTCTGTGATTTCTTTCGTCCTGAAAAAGTGTTAGTGTTTTCTGGAGAGAAGTGATTCTGCGCAACATTGGGAACACTTCTGCTTCCCAGGCACAGAGAAGGTGCTAGCAGGGAATTCTCTGCCTGCCTTTCCCCAGTGCTCTGCAAGCTCTCCAGGGCAACAGCAAATGTGGGGCTCTGTGCTTTCTTTCGTTCTGAAAAAGTGTTAGTGTTTTCTGCGGAAAAGCGATTCTGCGCAACATTGGGAACACTTCTGCTTCCCAGGCACAGAGAAGGTGCTAGCAGGGAATTCTCTGCCTGCCTTTCCCCAGTGCTCTGCAAGCTCTCCAGGGCAACAGAAAATGTGGGGCTCTGTGCTTTCTTTCGTTCTGAAAAACTTTTAGTGTTTTCTGCAGAGAAGGGATTCTGCGCAACATTGGGAATACTTCTACTTCCCAGGCACAGAGAAGGTGCTAGCAGGGAATTCTCTGCCTGCCTTTCCCCAGTGCTCTGCAAGCTCTCCAGGGCAACAGCAAATGTGGGGCTCTGTGCTTTCTTTCGTTCTGAACAAGTGTTAGTGTTATCAGCGGAAAAGCGATTCTGCGCAACAATGGGAACACTTCTCCTTCCCAGGCACAGAGAAGGTGCTAGCAGGGAATTCTCTGCCTGCCTTTCCCCAGTGCTCTGCAAGCTCTCCAGGGCAACAGAAAATGTGGGGCTCTGTGCTTTCTTTCGTTCTGAACAAGTGTTAGTGTTTTCAGCGGAAAAGCCATTTTGCGCAACAATGGGAACACTTCTCCTTCCCAGGCACAGAGAAGGTGCTAGCAGGGAATTCTCTGCCTGCCTTTCCCCAGTGCTCTGCAAGCTCTCCAGGGCAACAGCAAATGTGGGGCTCTGTGCTTTCTTTCGTTCTGAACAAGTGTTAGTGTTTTCTGCAGCGACGCAAACACGATTCTGCGCAACAATGCGAACACTTCTCCTTCCCAGGCACAGAGAAGGTGCTAGCAGGAAATTCTCTGCCTGCCTTTCCCCAGTGCTCTGCAAGCTCTCCAGGGCAACAGCAAATGTGGGGCTCTGTGCTTTCTTTCGTTCTGAAAAAGTGTTAGTGTTTTCTGGAGAGAAGCGATTCTGCGCAACAATGGGAACACTTCTCCTTTCCAGGCACAGAGAAGGTGCTAGCAGGGAATTCTCTGCCTGCCTTTCACCAGTGCTCTGCAAGCTCTCCAGGGCAACAGAAAATGTGGGGCTCTGTGCTTTCTTCCCTTCTGAACAAGTGTTAGTCTTTTCAGCGGAAAAGCCATTCTGCGTAACAATGGGAACACTTTTCATTCCCAGGCACAGAGAAGGTGCTAGCAGGGAATTCTCTGCCTGCTTTCCCCAGTGCTCTGCAAGCTCACCAGGGCAACACCAAATGTGGGGCTCTGTGCTTTCTTTCGTTCTGGACAAGTTTTAGTGTTTTCTGCGGAAAAGCGATTCTGCGCAACAATGGGAAGACTTTTCATTACCAGGCACAGAGAAGGTGCTAGCAGGGAATTCTCTGCCTGCCTTTCCATAGTGCTCTGCAAGCTCTCCAGGGCAACAGCAAATGTGGGGCTCTGTGCTTTCTTTCGTTCTGAAAAAGTGTTATTGTATTCTGCGGAAAAGTGATTCTGCGCAACAATGGGAACACTTTTCATTACCAGGCACAGAGAAGGTGCTAGCAAGGAATTCTCTGCCTGCCTTTCCCCAGTGCTCTGCAAGCTCTCCAGGGCAACAGCAAATGTGGGGCTCTGTGCTTTCTTTCGTTCTGAACAAGTTTTAGTGTTTTCTGCGGAAAAGCGATTCTGCGCAACAATGGGAAGACTTTTCATTACCAGGCACAGAGAAGGTGCTAGCAGGGAATTCTCTGCCTGCCTTTAACCAGTGCTCTGCAAGCTCTCCAGGGCAACAGAAAATGTGGGGCTCTGTGCATTCTTTCGTTCTGAAAAAGTGTTAGTGTTTTCTGCGGAAAAGCCATTCTGCGCAACATTGGGAACACTTTTCATTCCCAGGCACAGAGAAGGTGCTAGCAGGGAATTCTCTGCCTGCCTTTCCATAGTGCTCTGCAAGCTCTCCAGGGCAACAGCAAATGTGGGGCTCTGTGCTTTCTTTCGTTCTGAAAAAGTGTTATTGTATTCTGCGGAAAAGTGATTCTGTGCAACAATGGGAACACTTCTCCTTCCCAGGCACAGAGAAGGTGCTAGCAGGGAATTCTCTGCCTGCCTTTCCCCAGTGCTCTGCAAGCTCTCCAGGGCAACAGCAAATGTGGGGCTCTGTGCTTTCTTTCGTTCTGAAAAAGTGTTAGTGTTTTCTGCAGCAACGCAAATGCGATTCTGCGCAACAATGGGAACACTTCTCCTTCCCAGGCACAGAGAAGGTGCTAGCAGGGAATTCTCTGCCTGCCTTTAACCAGTGCTCTGCAAGCTCTCCAGGGCAACAGCAAATGTGGGGCTCTGTGCTTTCTTTCGTTCTGAACAAGTTTTAGTGTTTTCTGCGGAAAAGCGATTCTGCGCAACAATGGGAACACTTTTCATTACCAGGCACAGAGAAGGTGCTAGCAGGGAATTCTCTGCCTGCCTTTAACCAGTGTTCTGCAAGCTCTGCAGGACAACAGCAAATGTGGGGCTCTGTGATTTCTTTCGTCCTGAAAAAGTGTTAATGTTTTCTGGAGAGAAGTGATTCTGCGCAACATTGGGAACACTTCTGCTTCCCAGGCACAGAGAAGGTGCTAGCAGGGAATTCTCTGCCTGCCTTTCCCCAGTGCTCTGCAAGCTCTCCAGGGCAACAGCAAATGTGGGGCTCTGTGCTTTCTTTCGTTCTGAACAAGTGTTAGTGTTTCCAGCGGAAAAGCAATTCTGCGCAACAATGGGAACACTTCTCCTTCCCAGGCACAGAGAAGGTGCTAGCAGGGAATTCTCTGCCTGCCTTTCCCCAGTGCTCTGCAAGCCCTCCAGGGCAACAGAAAATGTGGGGCTCTGTGCTTTCTTTCGTTCTGAAAAATTGTTATTGTTTTCTACAGCAACGCAAATGCGATTCTGCGCAACAATGGTAACACTTCTCCTTCCCAGGCACAGAGAAGGTGCTAGCAGGGAATTCTCTGCCTGCCTTTCCCCAGTGCTCTGCAAGCTCTCCAGGGCAACAGCAAATGTGGGGCTCTGTGCTTTCTTTCGTTCTGAAAATGTGTTAGTGTTTTCTGCAGCGACACAAATACGATTCTGCGCAACAATGGGAACACTTCTCCTTCCCAGGCACAGAGAAGGTGCTAGCAGGGAATTCTCTGCCTGCCTTTCCCCAGTGCTCTGCAAGCTCTCCAGGGCAACAGCAAATGTGGGGCTCTGTGCTTTCTTTCGTTCTGAACAAGTGTTAGTGTTATCAGCGGAAAAGCGATTCTGCGCAACAATGGGAACACTTCTCCTTCCCAGGCACAGAGAAGGTGCTAGCAGGGAATTCTCTGCCTGCCTTTCCCCAGTGCTCTGCAAGCTCTCCAGGGCAACAGAAAATGTGGGGCTCTGTGCTTTCTTTCGTTCTGAACAAGTGTTAGTGTTTTCAGCGGAAAAGCCATTTTGCGCAACAATGGGAACACTTCTCCTTCCCAGGCACAGAGAAGGTGCTAGCAGGGAATTCTCTGCCTGCCTTTCCCCAGTGCTCTGCAAGCTCTCCAGGGCAACAGCAAATGTGGGGCTCTGTGCTTTCTTTCGTTCTGAACAAGTGTTAGTGTTTTCTGCAGCGACGCAAACACGATTCTGCGCAACAATGCGAACACTTCTCCTTCCCAGGCACAGAGAAGGTGCTAGCAGGAAATTCTCTGCCTGCCTTTCCCCAGTGCTCTGCAAGCTCTCCAGGGCAACAGCAAATGTGGGGCTCTGTGCTTTCTTTCGTTCTGAAAAAGTGTTAGTGTTTTCTGGAGAGAAGCGATTCTGCGCAACAATGGGAACACTTCTCCTTTCCAGGCACAGAGAAGGTGCTAGCAGGGAATTCTCTGCCTGCCTTTCACCAGTGCTCTGCAAGCTCTCCAGGGCAACAGAAAATGTGGGGCTCTGTGCTTTCTTCCCTTCTGAACAAGTGTTAGTCTTTTCAGCGGAAAAGCCATTCTGCGTAACAATGGGAACACTTTTCATTCCCAGGCACAGAGAAGGTGCTAGCAGGGAATTCTCTGCCTGCTTTCCCCAGTGCTCTGCAAGCTCACCAGGGCAACACCAAATGTGGGGCTCTGTGCTTTCTTTCGTTCTGGACAAGTTTTAGTGTTTTCTGCGGAAAAGCGATTCTGCGCAACAATGGGAAGACTTTTCATTACCAGGCACAGAGAAGGTGCTAGCAGGGAATTCTCTGCCTGCCTTTCCATAGTGCTCTGCAAGCTCTCCAGGGCAACAGCAAATGTGGGGCTCTGTGCTTTCTTTCGTTCTGAAAAAGTGTTATTGTATTCTGCGGAAAAGTGATTCTGCGCAACAATGGGAACACTTTTCATTACCAGGCACAGAGAAGGTGCTAGCAAGGAATTCTCTGCCTGCTTTTCCCCAGTGCTCTGCAAGCTCTCCAGGGCAACAGCAAATGTGGGGCTCTGTGCTTTCTTTCGTTCTGAACAAGTTTTAGTGTTTTCTGCGGAAAAGCGATTCTGCGCAACAATGGGAAGACTTTTCATTACCAGGCACAGAGAAGGTGCTAGCAGGGAATTCTCTGCCTGCCTTTAACCAGTGCTCTGCAAGCTCTCCAGGGCAACAGAAAATGTGGGGCTCTGTGCATTCTTTCGTTCTGAAAAAGTGTTAGTGTTTTCTGCGGAAAAGCCATTCTGCGCAACATTGGGAACACTTTTCATTCCCAGGCACAGAGAAGGTGCTAGCAGGGAATTCTCTGCCTGCCTTTCCATAGTGCTCTGCAAGCTCTCCAGGGCAACAGCAAATGTGGGGCTCTGTGCTTTCTTTCGTTCTGAAAAAGTGTTATTGTATTCTGCGGAAAAGTGATTCTGTGCAACAATGGGAACACTTCTCCTTCCCAGGCACAGAGAAGGTGCTAGCAGGGAATTCTCTGCCTGCCTTTCCCCAGTGCTCTGCAAGCTCTCCAGGGCAACAGCAAATGTGGGGCTCTGTGCTTTCTTTCGTTCTGAAAAAGTGTTAGTGTTTTCTGCAGCAACGCAAATGCGATTCTGCGCAACAATGGGAACACTTCTCCTTCCCAGGCACAGAGAAGGTGCTAGCAGGGAATTCTCTGCCTGCCTTTAACCAGTGCTCTGCAAGCTCTCCAGGGCAACAGCAAATGTGGGGCTCTGTGCTTTCTTTCGTTCTGAACAAGTTTTAGTGTTTTCTGCGGAAAAGCGATTCTGCGCAACAATGGGAACACTTTTCATTACCAGGCACAGAGAAGGTGCTAGCAGGGAATTCTCTGCCTGCCTTTAACCAGTGTTCTGCAAGCTCTGCAGGACAACAGCAAATGTGGGGCTCTGTGATTTCTTTCGTCCTGAAAAAGTGTTAATGTTTTCTGGAGAGAAGTGATTCTGCGCAACATTGGGAACACTTCTGCTTCCCAGGCACAGAGAAGGTGCTAGCAGGGAATTCTCTGCCTGCCTTTCCCCAGTGCTCTGCAAGCTCTCCAGGGCAACAGCAAATGTGGGGCTCTGTGCTTTCTTTCGTTCTGAACAAGTGTTAGTGTTTCCAGCGGAAAAGCAATTCTGCGCAACAATGGGAACACTTCTCGTTCCCAGGCACAGAGAAGGTGCTAGCAGGGAATTCTCTGCCTGCCTTTCCCCAGTGCTCTGCAAGCCCTCCAGGGCAACAGAAAATGTGGGGCTCTGTGCTTTCTTTCGTTCTGAAAAATTGTTATTGTTTTCTACAGCAACGCAAATGCGATTCTGCGCAACAATGGTAACACTTCTCCTTCCCAGGCACAGAGAAGGTGCTAGCAGGGAATTCTCTGCCTGCCTTTCCCCAGTGCTCTGCAAGCTCTCCAGGGCAACAGCAAATGTGGGGCTCTGTGCTTTCTTTCGTTCTGAAAATGTGTTAGTGTTTTCTGCAGCGACACAAATACGATTCTGCGCAACAATGGGAACACTTCTCCTTCCCAGGCACAGAGAAGGTGCTAGCAGGGAATTCTCTGCCTGCCTTTCCCCAGTGCTCTGCAAGCTCTCCAGGGCAACAGCAAATGTGGGGCTCTGTGCTTTCTTTCGTTCTGAAAATGTGTTAGTGTTTTCTGCAGCGACACAAATACGATTCTGCGCAACAATGGGAACACTTCTCCTTCCCAGGCACAGAGAAGGTGCTAGCAGGGACATCTCTGCCTGCCTTTCCCCAGTGCTCTGCAAGCTCTCCAGGGCAACAGCAAATGTGGGGCTCTGTGCTTTCTTTCGTTCTGAACAAGTTTTAGTGTTTTCTGCAGCGACGCAAATACGATTCTGCGCAACAATGGGAACACTTCTCCTTCCCAGGCACAGAGAAGGTACTAGCAGGGAATTCTCTGCCTGCCTTTCCCCAGTGCTCTGCAAGCTCTCCAGGGCAACAGCAAATGTGGGGCTCTGTGCTTTCTTTCGTTCTGAACAAGTTTTAGTGTTTTCTGCAGAGAAGCGATTCTGCACAACATTGGGAACACTTCTGCTTCCCAGGCACAGAGAAGGTGCTAGCAGGGAATTCTCTGCCTGCCTTTCCCCAGTGCTCTGCAAGCTCTCCAGGGCAACAGCAAATGTGGGGCTCTGTGCTTTCTTTCGTTCTGAACAAGTTTTAGTGTTTTCTGCAGCGACGCAAATACGATTCTGCGCAACAATGGGAACACTTCTCCTTCCCAGGCACAGAGAAGGTACTAGCAGGGAATTCTCTGCCTGCCTTTCCCCAGTGCTCTGCAAGCTCTCCAGTGGAACAGCAAATGTGGGGCTCTGTGCTTTCTTTTGTTCTTAAAAAGTGTTATTGTATTCTGCGATAAAGCGAATCTGTGCAACAATGGGAACACTTCTCCTTCCCAGGCACAGAGAAGGTGCTAGCAGGGAATTCTCTGCCTGCCTTTCCCCAGTGCTCTGCAAGCTCTCCAGGGCAACAGCAAATGTGGGGCTCTGTGCTTTCTTTCGTTCTGAAAAAGTGTTAGTGCTTTCTACAGCAACGCAAATGCGATTCTGCGCAACAATGGGAACACTTCTCCTTCCCAGGCACAGAGAAGGTGCTAGCAGGGAATTCTCTGCCTGCCTTTCCCCAGTGCTCTGCAAGCTCTCCAGGGCAACAGCAAATGTGGGGCTCTGTGCTTTCTTTCGTTCTGAAAAAGTGTTAGTGTTTTCTGCAGCGACACAAATACGATTCTGTGCAACAATGGGAACACTTCTCCTTCCCAGGCACAGAGAAGGTGCTAGCAGGGAATTCTCTGCCTGCCTTTCCCCAGTGCTCTGCAAGCTCTCCAGGGCAACAGCAAATGTGGGGCTCTGTGCTTTCTTTCGTTCTGAAAAAGTGTTAGTGTTTTCAGCGGAAAAGCAATTCTGCGCAACAATGGGAACACTTCTCCTTCCCAGGCACAGAGAAGGTGCTAGCAGGGAATTCTCTGCCTGCCTTTCCCCAGTGCTCTGCAAGCTCTCCAGGGCAACAGCAAATGTGGGGCTCTGTGCTTTCTTTCGTTCTGAAAAATTTTTAGTGTTTTCTGGAGAGAAGCGATTGTGCGCAACAATGGGAACACTTCTCCTTTCCAGGCACAGAGAAGGTGCTAGCAGGGAATTCTCTGCCTGCCTTTCCCCAGTGCTCTGCAAGCTCTCCAGGGCAACAGAAAATGTGGGGCTCTGTGCTTTCTTTCGTTCTGAAAAAGTGTTAGTGTTTTCTGCAGCGACACAAATACGATTCTGCGCAACAATGGGAACACTTCTCCTTCCCAGGCACAGAGAAGGTGCTAGCAGGGAATTCTCTTCCTGCCTTTACCCAGTGCTCTGCAAGCTCTCCAGGGCAACAGCAAATGTGGGGCTCTGTGCTTTCTTTCGTTCTGAAAAATTTTTAGTGTTTTCTGGAGAGAAGCGATTGTGCGCAACAATGGGAACACTTCTCCTTCCCAGGCACAGAGAAAGTGCTAGCAGGGAATTCTCTGCCTGCCTTTCCCCAGTGCTCTGCAAGCTCTCCAGGGCAACAGCAAATGTGGGGCTCTGTGCTTTCTTTCGTTCTGGACAAGTTTTAGTGTTTTCTGCGGAAAAGCGATTCTGCGCAACAATGGGAAGACTTTTCATTACCAGGCACAGAGAAGGTGCTAGCAGGGAATTCTCTGCCTGCCTTTAACCAGTGCTCTGCAAGCTCTCCAGGGCAACAGAAAATGTGGGGCTCTGTGCATTCTTTCGTTCTGAAAAAGTGTTAGTGTTTTCTGCGGAAAAGCCATTCTGCGCAACATTGGGAACACTTCTGCTTCCCAGGCACAGAGAAGGTGCTAGCAGGGAATTCTCTGCCTGCCTTTCCATAGTGCTCTGCAAGCTCTCCAGGGCAACAGCAAATGTGGGGCTCTGTGCTTTCTTTCGTTCTGAAAAAGTGTTATTGTATTCTGCGGAAAAGTGATTCTGTGCAACAATGGGAACACTTCTCCTTCCCAGGCACAGAGAAGGTGCTAGCAGGGAATTCTCTGCCTGCCTTTCCCCAGTGCTCTGCAAGCTCTCCAGGGCAACAGCAAATGTGGGGCTCTGTGCTTTCTTTCGTTCTGAAAATTGTTAGTGTTTTCTGCAGCAACGCAAATGCGATTCTGCGCAACAATGGGAACACTTCTCCTTCCCAGGCACAGAGAAGGTGCTAGCAGGGAATTCTCTGCCTGCCTTTAACCAGTGCTCTGCAAGCTCTCCAGGGCAACAGCAGATGTGGGGCTCTGTGCTTTCTTTCGTTCTGAACAAGTTTTAGTGTTTTCTGCGGAAAAGCGATTCTGCGCAACAATGGGAACACTTTTCATTACCAGGCACAGAGAAGGTGCTAGCAGGGAATTCTCTGCCTGCCTTTAACCAGTGTTCTGCAAGCTCTGCAGGACAACAGCAAATGTGGGGCTCTGTGATTTCTTTCGTCCTGAAAAAGTGTTAGTGTTTTCTGGAGAGAAGTGATTCTGCGCAACATTGGGAACACTTCTGCTTCCCAGGCACAGAGAAGGTGCTAGCAGGGAATTCTCTGCCTGCCTTTCCCCAGTGCTCTGCAAGCTCTCCAGGGCAACAGCAAATGTGGGGCTCTGTGCTTTCTTTCGTTCTGAACAAGTTTTAGTGTTTTCTGCAGCGACGCAAATACGATTCTGCGCAACAATGGGAACACTTCTCGTTCCCAGGCACAGAGAAGGTACTAGCAGGGAATTCTCTGCCTGCCTTTCCCCAGTGCTCTGCAAGCTCTCCAGGGCAACAGCAAATGTGGGGCTCTGTGCTTTCTTTCGTTCTGAAAAAGTGTTAGTGTTTTCTGCGGAAAAGCGATTCTGCACAACATTGGGAACACTTCTCCTTCCCAGGCACAGAGAAGGTGCTAGCAGGGAATTCTCTGCCTGCCTTTCCCCAGTGCTCTGCAAGCTCTCCAGTGGAACAGCAAATGTGGGGCTCTGTGCTTTCTTTTGTTCTTAAAAAGTGTTATTGTATTCTGCGATAAAGCGAATCTGTGCAACAATGGGAACACTTCTCCTTCCCAGGCACAGAGAAGGTGCTAGCAGGGAATTCTCTGCCTGCCTTTAACCAGTGCTCTGCAAGCTCTCCAGGGCAACAGCAAATGTGGGGCTCTGTGCTTTCTTTCGTTCTGAAAAAGTGTTAGTGCTTTCTACAGCAACGCAAATGCGATTCTGCGCAACAATGGGAACACTTCTCCTTCCCAGGCACAGAGAAGGTGCTAGCAGGGAATTCTCTGCCTGCCTTTCCCCAGTGCTCTGCAAGCTCTCCAGGGCAACAGCAAATGTGGGGCTCTGTGCTTTCTTTCGTTCTGAAAAAGTGTTAGTGTTTTCTGCAGCGACACAAATACGATTCTGTGCAACAATGGGAACACTTCTCCTTCCCAGGCACAGAGAAGGTGCTAGCAGGGAATTCTCTGCCTGCCTTTCCCCAGTGCTCTGCAAGCTCTCCAGGGCAACAGCAAATGTGGGGCTCTGTGCTTTCTTTCGTTCTGAAAAAGTGTTAGTGTTTTCAGCGGAAAAGCAATTCTGCGCAACAATGGGAACACTTCTCCTTCCCAGGCACAGAGAAGGTGCTAGCAGGGAATTCTCTGCCTGCCTTTCCCCAGTGCTCTGCAAGCTCTCCAGGGCAACAGCAAATGTGGGGCTCTGTGCTTTCTTTCGTTCTGAAAAATTTTTAGTGTTTTCTGGAGAGATGCGATTGTGCGCAACAATGGGAACACTTCTCCTTTCCAGGCACAGAGAAGGTGCTAGCAGGGAATTCTCTGCCTGCCTTTCCCCAGTGCTCTGCAAGCTCTCCAGGGCAACAGCAAATGTGGGGCTCTGTGCTTTCTTTCGTTCTGAAAAAGTGTTAGTGTTTTCTGCAGCGACACAAATACGATTCTGCGCAACAATGCGAACACTTCTCCTTCCCAGGCACAGAGAAGGTGCTAGCAGGAAATTCTCTTCCTGCCTTTCCCCAGTGCTCTGCAAGCTCTCCAGGGCAACAGCAAATGTGGGGCTCTGTGCTTTCTTTCGTTCTGAACAAGTGTTAGTGTTTTCAGCGGAAAAGCAATTCTGCGCAACAATGGGAACACTTCTCCTTCCCAGGCACAGAGAAGGTGCTAGCAGGAAATTCTCTGCCTGCCTTTCCACAGTGCTCTGCAAGCTCTCCAGGGCAACAGCAAATGTGGGGCTCTGTGCTTTCTTTCGTTCTGAAAAATTTTTAGTGTTTTCTGGAGAGAAGCGATTGTGCGCAACAATGGGAACACTTCTCCTTCCCAGGCACAGAGAAAGTGCTAGCAGGGAATTCTCTGCCTGCCTTTCCCCAGTGCTCTGCAAGCTCTCCAGGGCAACATAAAATCTGGGGCTCTGTGCTTTCTTTCGTTCTGGACAAGTTTTAGTGTTTTCTGCGGAAAAGCGATTCTGCGCAACAATGGGAAGACTTTTCATTACCAGGCACAGAGAAGGTGCTAGCAGGGAATTCTCTGCCTGCCTTTAACCAGTGCTCTGCAAGCTCTCCAGGGCAACAGAAAATGTGGGGCTCTGTGCATTCTTTCGTTCTGAAAAAGTGTTAGTGTTTTCTGCGGAAAAGCCATTCTGCGCAACATTGGGAACACTTCTGCTTCCCAGGCACAGAGAAGGTGCTAGCAGGGAATTCTCTGCCTGCCTTTCCATAGTGCTCTGCAAGCTCTCCAGGGCAACAGCAAATGTGGGGCTCTGTGCTTTCTTTCGTTCTGAAAAAGTGTTATTGTATTCTGCGGAAAAGTGATTCTGTGCAACAATGGGAACACTTCTCCTTCCCAGGCACAGAGAAGGTGCTAGCAGGGAATTCTCTGCCTGCCTTTCCCCAGTGCTCTGCAAGCTCTCCAGGGCAACAGCAAATGTGGGGCTCTGTGCTTTCTTTCGTTCTGAAAAAGTGTTAGTGTTTTCTGCAGCAACGCAAATGCGATTCTGCGCAACAATGGGAACACTTCTCCTTCCCAGGCACAGAGAAGGTGCTAGCAGGGAATTCTCTGCCTGCCTTTAACCAGTGCTCTGCAAGCTCTCCAGGGCAACAGCAAATGTGGGGCTCTGTGCTTTCTTTCGTTCTGAACAAGTTTTAGTGTTTTCTGCGGAAAAGCGATTCTGCGCAACAATGGGAACACTTCTCCTTCCCAGGCACAGAGAAGGTGCTAGCAGGGAATTCTCTGCCTGCCTTTCCCCAGTGCTGTGCAAGCTCTCCAGGGCAACAGAAAATGTGGGGCTCTGTGCTTTCTTTCGTTCTGAACAAGTGTTATTGTTTTCTGCGGAAAAGCGATTCTGTGCAACAATGGGAACAGTTCTCCTTCCCAGGCACAGAGAAGGTGCTAGCAGGGAATTCTCTGCCTGCCTTTCCCCAGTGCTCTGCAAGCTCTCCAGGGCAACAGCAAATGTGGGGCTCTGTGCTTTCTTTCGTTCTGAAAAAGTGTTAGTGCTTTCTACAGCAACGCAAATGCGATTCTGCGCAACAATGGGAACACTTCTCCTTCCCAGGCACAGAGAAGGTGCTAGCAGGGAATTCTCTGCCTGCCTTTCCCCAGTGCTCTGCAAGCTCTCCAGGGCAACAGCAAATGTGGGGCTCTGTGCTTTCTTTCGTTCTGAAAAAGTGTTAGTGTTTTCTGCAGCGACACAAATACGATTCTGTGCAACAATGGGAACACTTCTCCTTCCCAGGCACAGAGAAGGTGCTAGCAGGGAATTCTCTGCCTGCCTTTCCCCAGTGCTCTGCAAGCTCTCCAGGGCAACAGCAAATGTGGGGCTCTGTGCTTTCTTTCGTTCTGAAAAAGTGTTAGTGTTTTCAGCGGAAAAGCAATTCTGCGCAACAATGGGAACACTTCTCCTTCCCAGGCACAGAGAAGGTGCTAGCAGGGAATTCTCTGCCTGCCTTTCCCCAGTGCTCTGCAAGCTCTCCAGGGCAACAGCAAATGTGGGGCTCTGTGCTTTCTTTCGTTCTGAAAAATTTTTAGTGTTTTCTGGAGAGATGCGATTGTGCGCAACAATGGGAACACTTCTCCTTTCCAGGCACAGAGAAGGTGCTAGCAGGGAATTCTCTGCCTGCCTTTCCCCAGTGCTCTGCAAGCTCTCCAGGGCAACAGCAAATGTGGGGCTCTGTGCTTTCTTTCGTTCTGAAAAAGTGTTAGTGTTTTCTGCAGCGACACAAATACGATTCTGCGCAACAATGGGAACACTTCTCCTTCCCAGGCACAGAGAAGGTGCTAGCAGGGAATTCTCTTCCTGCCTTTCCCCAGTGCTCTGCAAGCTCTCCAGGGCAACAGCAAATGTGGGGCTCTGTGCTTTCTTTCGTTCTGAACAAGTGTTAGTGTTTTCAGCGGAAAAGCAATTCTGCGCAACAATGGGAACACTTCTCCTTCCCAGGCACAGAGAAGGTGCTAGCAGGAAATTCTCTGCCTGCCTTTCCACAGTGCTCTGCAAGCTCTCCAGGGCAACAGCAAATGTGGGGCTCTGTGCTTTCTTTCGTTCTGAAAAATTTTTAGTGTTTTCTGGAGAGAAGCGATTGTGCGCAACAATGGGAACACTTCTCCTTCCCAGGCACAGAGAAAGTGCTAGCAGGGAATTCTCTGCCTGCCTTTCCCCAGTGCTCTGCAAGCTCTCCAGGGCAACATAAAATCTGGGGCTCTGTGCTTTCTTTCGTTCTGGACAAGTTTTAGTGTTTTCTGCGGAAAAGCGATTCTGCGCAACAATGGGAAGACTTTTCATTACCAGGCACAGAGAAGGTGCTAGCAGGGAATTCTCTGCCTGCCTTTAACCAGTGCTCTGCAAGCTCTCCAGGGCAACAGAAAATGTGGGGCTCTGTGCATTCTTTCGTTCTGAAAAAGTGTTAGTGTTTTCTGCGGAAAAGCCATTCTGCGCAACATTGGGAACACTTCTGCTTCCCAGGCACAGAGAAGGTGCTAGCAGGGAATTCTCTGCCTGCCTTTCCATAGTGCTCTGCAAGCTCTCCAGGGCAACAGCAAATGTGGGGCTCTGTGCTTTCTTTCGTTCTGAAAAAGTGTTATTGTATTCTGCGGAAAAGTGATTCTGTGCAACAATGGGAACACTTCTCCTTCCCAGGCACAGAGAAGGTGCTAGCAGGGAATTCTCTGCCTGCCTTTACCCAGTGCTCTGCAAGCTCTCCAGGGCAACAGCAAATGTGGGGCTCTGTGCTTTCTTTCGTTCTGAAAAAGTGTTAGTGTTTTCTGCAGCAACGCAAATGCGATTCTGCGCAACAATGGGAACACTTCTCCTTCCCAGGCACAGAGAAGGTGCTAGCAGGGAATTCTCTGCCTGCCTTTAACCAGTGCTCTGCAAGCTCTCCAGGGCAACAGCAAATGTGGGGCTCTGTGCTTTCTTTCGTTCTGAACAAGTTTTAGTGTTTTCTGCGGAAAAGCGATTCTGCGCAACAATGGGAACACTTCTCCTTCCCAGGCACAGAGAAGGTGCTAGCAGGGAATTCTCTGCCTGCCTTTCCCCAGTGCTCTGCAAGCTCTCCAGGGCAACAGAAAATGTGGGGCTCTGTGCTTTCTTTCGTTCTGAAAAAGTGTTATTGTTTTCTGCGGAAAAGCGATTCTGTGCAACAATGGGAACAGTTCTCCTTCCCAGGCACAGAGAAGGTGCTAGCAGGGAATTCTCTGCCTGCCTTTCCCCAGTGCTCTGCAAGCTCTCCAGGGCAACAGCAAATGTGGGGCTCTGTGCTTTCTTTCGTTCTGAACAAGTTATAGTGTTTTCTGCAGCGACGCAAATACGATTCTGCGCAACAATGCGAACACTTCTCGTTCCCAGGCACAGAGAAGGTACTAGCAGGGAATTCTCTGCCTGCCTTTCCCCAGTGCTCTGCAAGCTCTCCAGGGCAACAGCAAATGTGGGGCTCTGTGCTTTCTTTCGTTCTGAACAAGTGTTAGTGTTTTCAGCGGAAAAGCAATTCTGCGCAACAATGGGAACACTTCTCCTTCCCAGGCACAGAGAAGGTGCTAGCAGGGAATTCTCTGCCTGCCTTTCCCCAGTGCTCTGCAAGCTCTCCAGGGCAACAGAAAATGTGGGGCTCTGTGCTTTCTTTCGTTCTGAAAATGTGTTAGTGTTTTCTGCAGCGACACAAATACGATTCTGCGCAACAATGGGAACACTTCTCCTTCCCAGGCACAGAGAAGGTGCTAGCAGGGAATTCTCTGCCTGCCTTTCCCCAGTGCTCTGCAAGCTCTCCAGGGCAACAGCAAATGTGGGGCTCTGTGCTTTCTTTCGTTCTGAAAAAGTGTTGTTGTATTCTGCGGAAAAGCGATTCTGTGCAACAATGGGAACACTTCTCCTTCCCAGGCACAGAGAAGGTGCTAGCAGGGACATCTCTGCCTGCCTTTCCCCAGTGCTCTGCAAGCTCTCCAGGGCAACAGCAAATGTGGGGCTCTGTGCTTTCTTTCGTTCTGAACAAGTTTTAGTGTTTTCTGCAGCGACGCAAATACGATTCTGCGCAACAATGGGAACACTTCTCCTTCCCAGGCACAGAGAAGGTACTAGCAGGGAATTCTCTGCCTGCCTTTCCCCAGTGCTCTGCAAGCTCTCCAGGGCAACAGCAAATGTGGGGCTCTGTGCTTTCTTTCGTTCTGAACAAGTTTTAGTGTTTTCTGCAGAGAAGCGATTCTGCACAACATTGGGAACACTTCTGCTTCCCAGGCACAGAGAAGGTGCTAGCAGGGAATTCTCTGCCTGCCTTTCCCCAGTGCTCTGCAAGCTCTCCAGGGCAACAGCAAATGTGGGGCTCTGTGCTTTCTTTCGTTCTGAACAAGTTTTAGTGTTTTCTGCAGCGACGCAAATACGATTCTGCGCAACAATGGGAACACTTCTGCTTCCCAGGCACAGAGAAAGTGCTAGCAGGGAATTCTCTGCCTGCCTTTCCCCAGTGCTCTGCAAGCTCTCCAGGGCAACAGCAAATGTGGGGCTCTGTGCTTTCTTTCGTTCTGAAAAAGTGTTAGTGTTTTCTGCGGAAAAGCGATTCTGCACAACATTGGGAACACTTCTCCTTCCCAGGCACAGAGAAGGTGCTAGCAGGGAATTCTCTGCCTGCCTTTCCCCAGTGCTCTGCAAGCTCTCCAGTGGAACAGCAAATGTGGGGCTCTGTGCTTTCTTTTGTTCTTAAAAAGTGTTATTGTATTCTGCGATAAAGCGAATCTGTGCAACAATGGGAACACTTCTCCTTCCCAGGCACAGAGAAGGTGCTAGCAGGGAATTCTCTGCCTGCCTTTCCCCAGTGCTCTGCAAGCTCTCCAGGGCAACAGCAAATGTGGGGCTCTGTGCTTTCTTTCGTTCTGAAAAAGTGTTAGTGCTTTCTACAGCAACGCAAATGCGATTCTGCGCAACAATGGGAACACATCTCCTTCCCAGGCACAGAGAAGGTGCTAGCAGGGAATTCTCTGCCTGCCTTTCCCCAGTGCTCTGCAAGCTCTCCAGGGCAACAGCAAATGTGGGGCTCTGTGCTTTCTTTCGTTCTGAACAAGTGTTAGTGTTTTCTGCAGCGACACAAATACGATTCTGTGCAACAATGGGAACACTTCTCCTTCCCAGGCACAGAGAAGGTGCTAGCAGGGAATTCTCTGCCTGCCTTTCCCCAGTGCTCTGCAAGCTCTCCAGGGCAACAGCAAATGTGGGGCTCTGTGCTTTCTTTCGTTCTGAAAAAGTGTTAGTGTTTTCAGCGGAAAAGCAATTCTGCGCAACAATGGGAACACTTCTCCTTCCCAGGCACAGAGAAGGTGCTAGCAGGGAATTCTCTGCCTGCCTTTCCCCAGTGCTCTGCAAGCTCTCCAGGGCAACAGCAAATGTGGGGCTCTGTGCTTTCTTTCGTTCTGAAAAATTTTTAGTGTTTTCTGGAGAGAAGCGATTGTGCGCAACAATGGGAACACTTCTCCTTTCCAGGCACAGAGAAGGTGCTAGCAGGGAATTCTCTGCCTGCCTTTCCCCAGTGCTCTGCAAGCTCTCCAGGGCAACAGCAAATGTGGGGCTTTGTGCTTTCTTTCGTTCTGGACAAGTTTTAGTGTTTTCTGCGGAAAAGCGATTCTGCGCAACAATGGGAAGACTTTTCATTACCAGGCACAGAGAAGGTGCTAGCAGGGAATTCTCTGCCTGCCTTTAACCAGTGCTCTGCAAGCTCTCCAGGGCAACAGAAAATGTGGGGCTCTGTGCATTCTTTCGTTCTGAAAAAGTGTTAGTGTTTTCTGCGGAAAAGCCATTCTGCGCAACATTGGGAACACTTCTGCTTCCCAGGCACAGAGAAGGTGCTAGCAGGGAATTCTCTGCCTGCCTTTCCATAGTGCTCTGCAAGCTCTCCAGGGCAACAGCAAATGTGGGGCTCTGTGCTTTCTTTCGTTCTGAAAAAGTGTTATTGTATTCTGCGGAAAAGTGATTCTGTGCAACAATGGGAACACTTCTCCTTCCCAGGCACAGAGAAGGTGCTAGCAGGGAATTCTCTGCCTGCCTTTCCCCAGTGCTCTGCAAGCTCTCCAGGGCAACAGCAAATGTGGGGCTCTGTGCTTTCTTTCGTTCTGAAAAAGTGTTAGTGTTTTCTGCAGCAACGCAAATGCGATTCTGCGCAACAATGGGAACACTTCTCCTTCCCAGGCACAGAGAAGGTGCTAGCAGGGAATTCTCTGCCTGCCTTTAACCAGTGCTCTGCAAGCTCTCCAGGGCAACAGCAAATGTGGGGCTCTGTGCTTTCTTTCGTTCTGAACAAGTTTTAGTGTTTTCAGCGGAAAAGCGATTCTGCGCAACAATGGGAACACTTCTCCTTCCCAGGCACAGAGAAGGTGCTAGCAGGGAATTCTCTGCCTGCCTTTCCCCAGTGCTGTGCAAGCTCTCCAGGGCAACAGAAAATGTGGGGCTCTGTGCTTTCTTTCGTTCTGAACAAGTGTTATTGTTTTCTGCGGAAAAGCGATTCTGTGCAACAATGGGAACAGTTCTCCTTCCCAGGCACAGAGAAGGTGCTAGCAGGGAATTCTCTGCCTGCCTTTCCCCAGTGCTCTGCAAGCTCTCCAGGGCAACAGCAAATGTGGGGCTCTGTGCTTTCTTTCGTTCTGAAAAAGTGTTAGTGCTTTCTACAGCAACGCAAATGCGATTCTGCGCAACAATGGGAACACTTCTCCTTCCCAGGCACAGAGAAGGTGCTAGCAGGGAATTCTCTGCCTGCCTTTCCCCAGTGCTCTGCAAGCTCTCCAGGGCAACAGCAAATGTGGGGCTCTGTGCTTTCTTTCGTTCTGAAAAAGTGTTAGTGTTTTCTGCAGCGACACAAATACGATTCTGTGCAACAATGGGAACACTTCTCCTTCCCAGGCACAGAGAAGGTGCTAGCAGGGAATTCTCTGCCTGCCTTTCCCCAGTGCTCTGCAAGCTCTCCAGGGCAACAGCAAATGTGGGGCTCTGTGCTTTCTTTCGTTCTGAAAAAGTGTTAGTGTTTTCAGCGGAAAAGCAATTCTGCGCAACAATGGGAACACTTCTCCTTCCCAGGCACAGAGAAGGTGCTAGCAGGGAATTCTCTGCCTGCCTTTCCCCAGTGCTCTGCAAGCTCTCCAGGGCAACAGCAAATGTGGGGCTCTGTGCTTTCTTTCGTTCTGAAAAATTTTTAGTGTTTTCTGGAGAGATGCGATTGTGCGCAACAATGGGAACACTTCTCCTTTCCAGGCACAGAGAAGGTGCTAGCAGGGAATTCTCTGCCTGCCTTTCCCCAGTGCTCTGCAAGCTCTCCAGGGCAACAGCAAATGTGGGGCTCTGTGCTTTCTTTCGTTCTGAAAAAGTGTTAGTGTTTTCTGCAGCGACACAAATACGATTCTGCGCAACAATGGGAACACTTCTCCTTCCCAGGCACAGAGAAGGTGCTAGCAGGGAATTCTCTTCCTGCCTTTCCCCAGTGCTCTGCAAGCTCTCCAGGGCAACAGCAAATGTGGGGCTCTGTGCTTTCTTTCGTTCTGAACAAGTGTTAGTGTTTTCAGCGGAAAAGCAATTCTGCGCAACAATGGGAACACTTCTCCTTCCCAGGCACAGAGAAGGTGCTAGCAGGAAATTCTCTGCCTGCCTTTCCACAGTGCTCTGCAAGCTCTCCAGGGCAACAGCAAATGTGGGGCTCTGTGCTTTCTTTCGTTCTGAAAAATTTTTAGTGTTTTCTGGAGAGAAGCGATTGTGCGCAACAATGGGAACACTTCTCCTTCCCAGGCACAGAGAAAGTGCTAGCAGGGAATTCTCTGCCTGCCTTTCCCCAGTGCTCTGCAAGCTCTCCAGGGCAACATAAAATCTGGGGCTCTGTGCTTTCTTTCGTTCTGGACAAGTTTTAGTGTTTTCTGCGGAAAAGCGATTCTGCGCAACAATGGGAAGACTTTTCATTACCAGGCACAGAGAAGGTGCTAGCAGGGAATTCTCTGCCTGCCTTTAACCAGTGCTCTGCAAGCTCTCCAGGGCAACAGAAAATGTGGGGCTCTGTGCATTCTTTCGTTCTGAAAAAGTGTTAGTGTTTTCTGCGGAAAAGCCATTCTGCGCAACATTGGGAACACTTCTGCTTCCCAGGCACAGAGAAGGTGCTAGCAGGGAATTCTCTGCCTGCCTTTCCATAGTGCTCTGCAAGCTCTCCAGGGCAACAGCAAATGTGGGGCTCTGTGCTTTCTTTCGTTCTGAAAAAGTGTTATTGTATTCTGCGGAAAAGTGATTCTGTGCAACAATGGGAACACTTCTCCTTCCCAGGCACAGAGAAGGTGCTAGCAGGGAATTCTCTGCCTGCCTTTACCCAGTGCTCTGCAAGCTCTCCAGGGCAACAGCAAATGTGGGGCTCTGTGCTTTCTTTCGTTCTGAAAAAGTGTTAGTGTTTTCTGCAGCAACGCAAATGCGATTCTGCGCAACAATGGGAACACTTCTCCTTCCCAGGCACAGAGAAGGTGCTAGCAGGGAATTCTCTGCCTGCCTTTAACCAGTGCTCTGCAAGCTCTCCAGGGCAACAGCAAATGTGGGGCTCTGTGCTTTCTTTCGTTCTGAACAAGTTTTAGTGTTTTCTGCGGAAAAGCGATTCTGCGCAACAATGGGAACACTTCTCCTTCCCAGGCACAGAGAAGGTGCTAGCAGGGAATTCTCTGCCTGCCTTTCCCCAGTGCTCTGCAAGCTCTCCAGGGCAACAGAAAATGTGGGGCTCTGTGCTTTCTTTCGTTCTGAAAAAGTGTTATTGTTTTCTGCGGAAAAGCGATTCTGTGCAACAATGGGAACAGTTCTCCTTCCCAGGCACAGAGAAGGTGCTAGCAGGGAATTCTCTGCCTGCCTTTCCCCAGTGCTCTGCAAGCTCTCCAGGGCAACAGCAAATGTGGGGCTCTGTGCTTTCTTTCGTTCTGAACAAGTTATAGTGTTTTCTGCAGCGACGCAAATACGATTCTGCGCAACAATGCGAACACTTCTCGTTCCCAGGCACAGAGAAGGTACTAGCAGGGAATTCTCTGCCTGCCTTTCCCCAGTGCTCTGCAAGCTCTCCAGGGCAACAGCAAATGTGGGGCTCTGTGCTTTCTTTCGTTCTGAACAAGTGTTAGTGTTTTCAGCGGAAAAGCAATTCTGCGCAACAATGGGAACACTTCTCCTTCCCAGGCACAGAGAAGGTGCTAGCAGGGAATTCTCTGCCTGCCTTTCCCCAGTGCTCTGCAAGCTCTCCAGGGCAACAGAAAATGTGGGGCTCTGTGCTTTCTTTCGTTCTGAAAATGTGTTAGTGTTTTCTGCAGCGACACAAATACGATTCTGCGCAACAATGGGAACACTTCTCCTTCCCAGGCACAGAGAAGGTGCTAGCAGGGAATTCTCTGCCTGCCTTTCCCCAGTGCTCTGCAAGCTCTCCAGGGCAACAGCAAATGTGGGGCTCTGTGCTTTCTTTCGTTCTGAAAAAGTGTTGTTGTATTCTGCGGAAAAGCGATTCTGTGCAACAATGGGAACACTTCTCCTTCCCAGGCACAGAGAAGGTGCTAGCAGGGACATCTCTGCCTGCCTTTCCCCAGTGCTCTGCAAGCTCTCCAGGGCAACAGCAAATGTGGGGCTCTGTGCTTTCTTTCGTTCTGAACAAGTTTTAGTGTTTTCTGCAGCGACGCAAATACGATTCTGCGCAACAATGGGAACACTTCTCCTTCCCAGGCACAGAGAAGGTACTAGCAGGGAATTCTCTGCCTGCCTTTCCCCAGTGCTCTGCAAGCTCTCCAGGGCAACAGCAAATGTGGGGCTCTGTGCTTTCTTTCGTTCTGAACAAGTTTTAGTGTTTTCTGCAGAGAAGCGATTCTGCACAACATTGGGAACACTTCTGCTTCCCAGGCACAGAGAAGGTGCTAGCAGGGAATTCTCTGCCTGCCTTTCCCCAGTGCTCTGCAAGCTCTCCAGGGCAACAGCAAATGTGGGGCTCTGTGCTTTCTTTCGTTCTGAACAAGTTTTAGTGTTTTCTGCAGCGACGCAAATACGATTCTGCGCAACAATGGGAACACTTCTGCTTCCCAGGCACAGAGAAAGTGCTAGCAGGGAATTCTCTGCCTGCCTTTCCCCAGTGCTCTGCAAGCTCTCCAGGGCAACAGCAAATGTGGGGCTCTGTGCTTTCTTTCGTTCTGAAAAAGTGTTAGTGTTTTCTGCGGAAAAGCGATTCTGCACAACATTGGGAACACTTCTCCTTCCCAGGCACAGAGAAGGTGCTAGCAGGGAATTCTCTGCCTGCCTTTCCCCAGTGCTCTGCAAGCTCTCCAGTGGAACAGCAAATGTGGGGCTCTGTGCTTTCTTTTGTTCTTAAAAAGTGTTATTGTATTCTGCGATAAAGCGAATCTGTGCAACAATGGGAACACTTCTCCTTCCCAGGCACAGAGAAGGTGCTAGCAGGGAATTCCCTGCCTGCCTTTCCCCAGTGCTCTGCAAGCTCTCCAGGGCAACAGCAAATGTGGGGCTCTGTGCTTTCTTTCGTTCTGAAAAAGTGTTAGTGCTTTCTACAGCAACGCAAATGCGATTCTGCGCAACAATGGGAACACATCTCCTTCCCAGGCACAGAGAAGGTGCTAGCAGGGAATTCTCTGCCTGCCTTTCCCCAGTGCTCTGCAAGCTCTCCAGGGCAACAGCAAATGTGGGGCTCTGTGCTTTCTTTCGTTCTGAACAAGTGTTAGTGTTTTCTGCAGCGACACAAATACGATTCTGTGCAACAATGGGAACACTTCTCCTTCCCAGGCACAGAGAAGGTGCTAGCAGGGAATTCTCTGCCTGCCTTTCCCCAGTGCTCTGCAAGCTCTCCAGGGCAACAGCAAATGTGGGGCTCTGTGCTTTCTTTCGTTCTGAAAAAGTGTTAGTGTTTTCAGCGGAAAAGCAATTCTGCGCAACAATGGGAACACTTCTCCTTCCCAGGCACAGAGAAGGTGCTAGCAGGGAATTCTCTGCCTGCCTTTCCCCAGTGCTCTGCAAGCTCTCCAGGGCAACAGCAAATGTGGGGCTCTGTGCTTTCTTTCGTTCTGAAAAATTTTTAGTGTTTTCTGGAGAGAAGCGATTGTGCGCAACAATGGGAACACTTCTCCTTTCCAGGCACAGAGAAGGTGCTAGCAGGGAATTCTCTGCCTGCCTTTCCCCAGTGCTCTGCAAGCTCTCCAGGGCAACAGCAAATGTGGGGCTTTGTGCTTTCTTTCGTTCTGAACAAGTGTTAGTGTTTTCTGCAGCGACACAAATACGATTCTGCGCAACAATGGGAAGACTTTTCATTACCAGGCACAGAGAAGGTGCTAGCAGGGAATTCTCTTCCTGCCTTTCCCCAGTGCTCTGCAAGCTCTCCAGGGCAACAGCAAATGTGGGGCTCTGTGCTTTCTTTCGTTCTGAACAAGTGTTAGTGTTTTCAGCGGAAAAGCAATTCTGCGCAACAATGGGAACACTTCTCCTTCCCAGGCACAGAGAAGGTGCTAGCAGGAAATTCTCTGCCTGCCTTTCCCAGTGCTCTGCAAGCTCTCCAGGGCAACAGCAAATGTGGGGCTCTGTGCTTTCTTTCGTTCTGAAAAATTTTTAGTGTTTTCTGGAGAGAAGCGATTGTGCGCAACAATGGGAACACTTCTCCTTCCCAGGCACAGAGAAAGTGCTAGCAGGGAATTCTCTGCCTGCCTTTCCCCAGTGCTCTGCAAGCTCTCCGGGGCAACAGCAAATGTGGGGCTCTGTGCTTTCTTTCGTTCTGGACAAGTTTTAGTGTTTTCTGCGGAAAAGCGATTCTGCGCAACAATGGGAAGACTTTTCATTACCAGGCACAGAGAAGGTGCTAGCAGGGAATTCTCTGCCTGCCTTTCCCCAGTGCTCTGCAAGCTCTCCAGGGCAACAGAAAATGTGGGGCTCTGTGCATTCTTTCGTTCTGAAAAAGTGTTAGTGTTTTCTGCGGAAAAGCCATTCTGCGCAACATTGGGAACACTTCTGCTTCCCAGGCACAGAGAAGGTGCTAGCAGGGAATTCTCTGCCTGCCTTTCCATAGTGCTCTGCAAGCTCTCCAGGGCAACAGCAAATGTGGGGCTCTGTGCTTTCTTTCGTTCTGAAAAAGTGTTATTGTATTCTGCGGAAAAGTGATTCTGCGCAACAATGGGAACACTTCTCCTTCCCAGGCACAGAGAAGGTGCTAGCAGGGAATTCTCTGCCTGCCTTTCCCCAGTGCTCTGCAAGCTCTCCAGGGCAACAGCAAATGTGGGGCTCTGTGCTTTCTTTCGTTCTGAAAAAGTGTTAGTGTTTTCTGCAGCAACGCAAATGCGATTCTGCGCAACAATGGGAACACTTCTCCTTCCCAGGCACAGAGAAGGTGCTAGCAGGGAATTCTCTGCCTGCCTTTAACCAGTGCTCTGCAAGCTCTCCAGGGCAACAGCAAATGTGGGGCTCTGTGCTTTCTTTCGTTCTGAACAAGTTTTAGTGTTTTCTGCGGAAAAGCGATTCTGCGCAACAATGGGAACACTTTTCATTACCAGGCACAGAGAAGGTGCTAGCAGGGAATTCTCTGCCTGCCTTTAACCAGTGTTCTGCAAGCTCTGCAGGACAACAGCAAATGTGGGGCTCTGTGATTTCTTTCGTCCTGAAAAAGTGTTAGTGTTTTCTGGAGAGAAGTGATTCTGCGCAACATTGGGAACACTTCTGCTTCCCAGGCACAGAGAAGGTGCTAGCAGGGAATTCTCTGCCTGCCTTTCCCCAGTGCTCTGCAAGCTCTCCAGGGCAACAGCAAATGTGGGGCTCTGTGCTTTCTTTCGTTCTGAAAAAGTGTTAGTGTTTTCTGCAGCGACACAAATACGATTCTGTGCAACAATGGGAACACTTCTCCTTCCCAGGCACAGAGAAGGTGCTAGCAGGGAATTCTCTGCCTGCCTTTCCCCAGTGCTCTGCAAGCTCTCCAGGGCAACAGCAAATGTGGGGCTCTGTGCTTTCTTTCGTTCTGAAAAAGTGTTAGTGTTTTCAGCGGAAAAGCAATTCTGCGCAACAATGGGAACACTTCTCCTTCCCAGGCACAGAGAAGGTGCTAGCAGGGAATTCTCTGCCTGCCTTTCCACAGTGCTCTGCAAGCTCTCCAGGGCAACAGCAAATGTGGGGCTCTGTGCTTTCTTTCGTTCTGAAAAATTTTTAGTGTTTTCTGGAGAGAAGCGATTGTGCGCAACAATGGGAACACTTCTCCTTTCCAGGCACAGAGAAGGTGCTAGCAGGGAATTCTCTGCCTGCCTTTCCCCAGTGCTCTGCAAGCTCTCCAGGGCAACAGAAAATGTGGGGCTCTGTGCTTTCTTTCGTTCTGAAAAAGTGTTAGTGTTTTCTGCAGCGACACAAATACGATTCTGCGCAACAATGGGAACACTTCTCCTTCCCAGGCACAGAGAAGGTGCTAGCAGGGAATTCTCTTCCTGCCTTTCCCCAGTGCTCTGCAAGCTCTCCAGGGCAACAGCAAATGTGGGGCTCTGTGCTTTCTTTCGTTCTGAAAAATTTTTAGTGTTTTCTGGAGAGAAGCGATTGTGCGCAACAATGGGAACACTTCTCCTTCCCAGGCACAGAGAAAGTGCTAGCAGGGAATTCTCTGCCTGCCTTTCCCCAGTGCTCTGCAAGCTCTCCAGGGCAACAGCAAATGTGGGGCTCTGTGCTTTCTTTCGTTCTGGACAAGTTTTAGTGTTTTCTGCGGAAAAGCGATTCTGCGCAACAATGGGAAGACTTTTCATTACCAGGCACAGAGAAGGTGCTAGCAGGGAATTCTCTGCCTGCCTTTAACCAGTGCTCTGCAAGCTCTCCAGGGCAACAGCAAATGTGGGGCTCTGTGCTTTCTTTCGTTCTGAAAAAGTGTTAGTGTTTTCTGCGGAAAAGCGATTCTGCACAACATTGGGAACACTTCTCCTTCCCAGGCACAGAGAAGGTGCTAGCAGGGAATTCTCTGCCTGCCTTTCCCCAGTGCTCTGCAAGCTCTCCAGTGGAACAGCAAATGTGGGGTCTGTGCTTTCTTTTGTTCTTAAAAAGTGTTATTGTATTCTGCGATAAAGCGAATCTGTGCAACAATGGGAACACTTCTCCTTCCCAGGCACAGAGAAGGTGCTAGCAGGGAATTCTCTGCCTGCCTTTCCCCAGTGCTCTGCAAGCTCTCCAGGGCAACAGCAAATGTGGGGCTCTGTGCTTTCTTTCGTTCTGAAAAAGTGTTAGTGCTTTCTACAGCAACGCAAATGCGATTCTGCGCAACAATGGGAACACTTCTCCTTCCCAGGCACAGAGAAGGTGCTAGCAGGGAATTCTCTGCCTGCCTTTCCCCAGTGTTCTGCAAGCTCTCCAGGGCAACAGCAAATGTGGGGCTCTGTGCTTTCTTTCGTTCTGAACAAGTGTTAGTGTTTTCTGCAGCGACACAAATACGATTCTGTGCAACAATGGGAACACTTCTCCTTCCCAGGCACAGAGAAGGTGCTAGCAGGGAATTCTCTGCCTGCCTTTCCCCAGTGCTCTGCAAGCTCTCCAGGGCAACAGCAAATGTGGGGCTCTGTGCTTTCTTTCGTTCTGAAAAAGTGTTAGTGTTTTCAGCGGAAAAGCAATTCTGCGCAACAATGGGAACACTTCTCCTTCCCAGGCACAGAGAAGGTGCTAGCAGGGAATTCTCTGCCTGCCTTTCCCCAGTGCTCTGCAAGCTCTCCAGGGCAACAGCAAATGTGGGGCTCTGTGCTTTCTTTCGTTCTGAAAAATTTTTAGTGTTTTCTGGAGAGAAGCGATTGTGCGCAACAATGGGAACACTTCTCCTTTCCAGGCACAGAGAAGGTGCTAGCAGGGAATTCTCTGCCTGCCTTTCCCCAGTGCTCTGCAAGCTCTCCAGGGCAACAGCAAATGTGGGGCTTTGTGCTTTCTTTCGTTCTGAACAAGTGTTAGTGTTTTCTGCAGCGACACAAATACGATTCTGCGCAACAATGGGAAGACTTTTCATTACCAGGCACAGAGAAGGTGCTAGCAGGGAATTCTCTTCCTGCCTTTCCCCAGTGCTCTGCAAGCTCTCCAGGGCAACAGCAAATGTGGGGCTCTGTGCTTTCTTTCGTTCTGAACAAGTGTTAGTGTTTTCAGCGGAAAAGCAATTCTGCGCAACAATGGGAACACTTCTCCTTCCCAGGCACAGAGAAGGTGCTAGCAGGAAATTCTCTGCCTGCCTTTCCCAGTGCTCTGCAAGCTCTCCAGGGCAACAGCAAATGTGGGGCTCTGTGCTTTCTTTCGTTCTGAAAAATTTTTAGTGTTTTCTGGAGAGAAGCGATTGTGCGCAACAATGGGAACACTTCTCCTTCCCAGGCACAGAGAAAGTGCTAGCAGGGAATTCTCTGCCTGCCTTTCCCCAGTGCTCTGCAAGCTCTCCGGGGCAACAGCAAATGTGGGGCTCTGTGCTTTCTTTCGTTCTGGACAAGTTTTAGTGTTTTCTGCGGAAAAGCGATTCTGCGCAACAATGGGAAGACTTTTCATTACCAGGCACAGAGAAGGTGCTAGCAGGGAATTCTCTGCCTGCCTTTCCCCAGTGCTCTGCAAGCTCTCCAGGGCAACAGAAAATGTGGGGCTCTGTGCATTCTTTCGTTCTGAAAAAGTGTTAGTGTTTTCTGCGGAAAAGCCATTCTGCGCAACATTGGGAACACTTCTGCTTCCCAGGCACAGAGAAGGTGCTAGCAGGGAATTCTCTGCCTGCCTTTCCATAGTGCTCTGCAAGCTCTCCAGGGCAACAGCAAATGTGGGGCTCTGTGCTTTCTTTCGTTCTGAAAAAGTGTTATTGTATTCTGCGGAAAAGTGATTCTGCGCAACAATGGGAACACTTCTCCTTCCCAGGCACAGAGAAGGTGCTAGCAGGGAATTCTCTTCCTGCCTTTCCCCAGTGCTCTGCAAGCTCTCCAGGGCAACAGCAAATGTGGGGCTCTGTGCTTTCTTTCGTTCTGAACAAGTGTTAGTGTTTTCAGCGGAAAAGCAATTCTGCGCAACAATGGGAACACTTCTCCTTCCCAGGCACAGAGAAGGTGCTAGCAGGAAATTCTCTGCCTGCCTTTCCACAGTGCTCTGCAAGCTCTCCAGGGCAACAGCAAATGTGGGGCTCTGTGCTTTCTTTCGTTCTGAAAAATTTTTAGTGTTTTCTGGAGAGAAGCGATTGTGCGCAACAATGGGAACACTTCTCCTTCCCAGGCACAGAGAAAGTGCTAGCAGGGAATTCTCTGCCTGCCTTTCCCCAGTGCTCTGCAAGCTCTCCAGGGCAACATAAAATCTGGGGCTCTGTGCTTTCTTTCGTTCTGGACAAGTTTTAGTGTTTTCTGCGGAAAAGCGATTCTGCGCAACAATGGGAAGACTTTTCATTACCAGGCACAGAGAAGGTGCTAGCAGGGAATTCTCTGCCTGCCTTTAACCAGTGCTCTGCAAGCTCTCCAGGGCAACAGAAAATGTGGGGCTCTGTGCATTCTTTCGTTCTGAAAAAGTGTTAGTGTTTTCTGCGGAAAAGCCATTCTGCGCAACATTGGGAACACTTCTGCTTCCCAGGCACAGAGAAGGTGCTAGCAGGGAATTCTCTGCCTGCCTTTCCATAGTGCTCTGCAAGCTCTCCAGGGCAACAGCAAATGTGGGGCTCTGTGCTTTCTTTCGTTCTGAAAAAGTGTTATTGTATTCTGCGGAAAAGTGATTCTGTGCAACAATGGGAACACTTCTCCTTCCCAGGCACAGAGAAGGTGCTAGCAGGGAATTCTCTGCCTGCCTTTACCCAGTGCTCTGCAAGCTCTCCAGGGCAACAGCAAATGTGGGGCTCTGTGCTTTCTTTCGTTCTGAAAAAGTGTTAGTGTTTTCTGCAGCAACGCAAATGCGATTCTGCGCAACAATGGGAACACTTCTCCTTCCCAGGCACAGAGAAGGTGCTAGCAGGGAATTCTCTGCCTGCCTTTAACCAGTGCTCTGCAAGCTCTCCAGGGCAACAGCAAATGTGGGGCTCTGTGCTTTCTTTCGTTCTGAACAAGTTTTAGTGTTTTCTGCGGAAAAGCGATTCTGCGCAACAATGGGAACACTTCTCCTTCCCAGGCACAGAGAAGGTGCTAGCAGGGAATTCTCTGCCTGCCTTTCCCCAGTGCTCTGCAAGCTCTCCAGGGCAACAGAAAATGTGGGGCTCTGTGCTTTCTTTCGTTCTGAAAAAGTGTTATTGTTTTCTGCGGAAAAGCGATTCTGTGCAACAATGGGAACAGTTCTCCTTCCCAGGCACAGAGAAGGTGCTAGCAGGGAATTCTCTGCCTGCCTTTCCCCAGTGCTCTGCAAGCTCTCCAGGGCAACAGCAAATGTGGGGCTCTGTGCTTTCTTTCGTTCTGAACAAGTTATAGTGTTTTCTGCAGCGACGCAAATACGATTCTGCGCAACAATGCGAACACTTCTCGTTCCCAGGCACAGAGAAGGTACTAGCAGGGAATTCTCTGCCTGCCTTTCCCCAGTGCTCTGCAAGCTCTCCAGGGCAACAGCAAATGTGGGGCTCTGTGCTTTCTTTCGTTCTGAACAAGTGTTAGTGTTTTCAGCGGAAAAGCAATTCTGCGCAACAATGGGAACACTTCTCCTTCCCAGGCACAGAGAAGGTGCTAGCAGGGAATTCTCTGCCTGCCTTTCCCCAGTGCTCTGCAAGCTCTCCAGGGCAACAGAAAATGTGGGGCTCTGTGCTTTCTTTCGTTCTGAAAATGTGTTAGTGTTTTCTGCAGCGACACAAATACGATTCTGCGCAACAATGGGAACACTTCTCCTTCCCAGGCACAGAGAAGGTGCTAGCAGGGAATTCTCTGCCTGCCTTTCCCCAGTGCTCTGCAAGCTCTCCAGGGCAACAGCAAATGTGGGGCTCTGTGCTTTCTTTCGTTCTGAAAAAGTGTTGTTGTATTCTGCGGAAAAGCGATTCTGTGCAACAATGGGAACACTTCTCCTTCCCAGGCACAGAGAAGGTGCTAGCAGGGACATCTCTGCCTGCCTTTCCCCAGTGCTCTGCAAGCTCTCCAGGGCAACAGCAAATGTGGGGCTCTGTGCTTTCTTTCGTTCTGAACAAGTTTTAGTGTTTTCTGCAGCGACGCAAATACGATTCTGCGCAACAATGGGAACACTTCTCCTTCCCAGGCACAGAGAAGGTACTAGCAGGGAATTCTCTGCCTGCCTTTCCCCAGTGCTCTGCAAGCTCTCCAGGGCAACAGCAAATGTGGGGCTCTGTGCTTTCTTTCGTTCTGAACAAGTTTTAGTGTTTTCTGCAGAGAAGCGATTCTGCACAACATTGGGAACACTTCTGCTTCCCAGGCACAGAGAAGGTGCTAGCAGGGAATTCTCTGCCTGCCTTTCCCCAGTGCTCTGCAAGCTCTCCAGGGCAACAGCAAATGTGGGGCTCTGTGCTTTCTTTCGTTCTGAACAAGTTTTAGTGTTTTCTGCAGCGACGCAAATACGATTCTGCGCAACAATGGGAACACTTCTGCTTCCCAGGCACAGAGAAAGTGCTAGCAGGGAATTCTCTGCCTGCCTTTCCCCAGTGCTCTGCAAGCTCTCCAGGGCAACAGCAAATGTGGGGCTCTGTGCTTTCTTTCGTTCTGAAAAAGTGTTAGTGTTTTCTGCGGAAAAGCGATTCTGCACAACATTGGGAACACTTCTCCTTCCCAGGCACAGAGAAGGTGCTAGCAGGGAATTCTCTGCCTGCCTTTCCCCAGTGCTCTGCAAGCTCTCCAGTGGAACAGCAAATGTGGGGCTCTGTGCTTTCTTTTGTTCTTAAAAAGTGTTATTGTATTCTGCGATAAAGCGAATCTGTGCAACAATGGGAACACTTCTCCTTCCCAGGCACAGAGAAGGTGCTAGCAGGGAATTCCCTGCCTGCCTTTCCCCAGTGCTCTGCAAGCTCTCCAGGGCAACAGCAAATGTGGGGCTCTGTGCTTTCTTTCGTTCTGAAAAAGTGTTAGTGCTTTCTACAGCAACGCAAATGCGATTCTGCGCAACAATGGGAACACATCTCCTTCCCAGGCACAGAGAAGGTGCTAGCAGGGAATTCTCTGCCTGCCTTTCCCCAGTGCTCTGCAAGCTCTCCAGGGCAACAGCAAATGTGGGGCTCTGTGCTTTCTTTCGTTCTGAACAAGTGTTAGTGTTTTCTGCAGCGACACAAATACGATTCTGTGCAACAATGGGAACACTTCTCCTTCCCAGGCACAGAGAAGGTGCTAGCAGGGAATTCTCTGCCTGCCTTTCCCCAGTGCTCTGCAAGCTCTCCAGGGCAACAGCAAATGTGGGGCTCTGTGCTTTCTTTCGTTCTGAAAAAGTGTTAGTGTTTTCAGCGGAAAAGCAATTCTGCGCAACAATGGGAACACTTCTCCTTCCCAGGCACAGAGAAGGTGCTAGCAGGGAATTCTCTGCCTGCCTTTCCCCAGTGCTCTGCAAGCTCTCCAGGGCAACAGCAAATGTGGGGCTCTGTGCTTTCTTTCGTTCTGAAAAATTTTTAGTGTTTTCTGGAGAGAAGCGATTGTGCGCAACAATGGGAACACTTCTCCTTTCCAGGCACAGAGAAGGTGCTAGCAGGGAATTCTCTGCCTGCCTTTCCCCAGTGCTCTGCAAGCTCTCCAGGGCAACAGCAAATGTGGGGCTTTGTGCTTTCTTTCGTTCTGAACAAGTGTTAGTGTTTTCTGCAGCGACACAAATACGATTCTGCGCAACAATGGGAAGACTTTTCATTACCAGGCACAGAGAAGGTGCTAGCAGGGAATTCTCTTCCTGCCTTTCCCCAGTGCTCTGCAAGCTCTCCAGGGCAACAGCAAATGTGGGGCTCTGTGCTTTCTTTCGTTCTGAACAAGTGTTAGTGTTTTCAGCGGAAAAGCAATTCTGCGCAACAATGGGAACACTTCTCCTTCCCAGGCACAGAGAAGGTGCTAGCAGGAAATTCTCTGCCTGCCTTTCCCAGTGCTCTGCAAGCTCTCCAGGGCAACAGCAAATGTGGGGCTCTGTGCTTTCTTTCGTTCTGAAAAATTTTTAGTGTTTTCTGGAGAGAAGCGATTGTGCGCAACAATGGGAACACTTCTCCTTCCCAGGCACAGAGAAAGTGCTAGCAGGGAATTCTCTGCCTGCCTTTCCCCAGTGCTCTGCAAGCTCTCCGGGGCAACAGCAAATGTGGGGCTCTGTGCTTTCTTTCGTTCTGGACAAGTTTTAGTGTTTTCTGCGGAAAAGCGATTCTGCGCAACAATGGGAAGACTTTTCATTACCAGGCACAGAGAAGGTGCTAGCAGGGAATTCTCTGCCTGCCTTTCCCCAGTGCTCTGCAAGCTCTCCAGGGCAACAGAAAATGTGGGGCTCTGTGCATTCTTTCGTTCTGAAAAAGTGTTAGTGTTTTCTGCGGAAAAGCCATTCTGCGCAACATTGGGAACACTTCTGCTTCCCAGGCACAGAGAAGGTGCTAGCAGGGAATTCTCTGCCTGCCTTTCCATAGTGCTCTGCAAGCTCTCCAGGGCAACAGCAAATGTGGGGCTCTGTGCTTTCTTTCGTTCTGAAAAAGTGTTATTGTATTCTGCGGAAAAGTGATTCTGCGCAACAATGGGAACACTTCTCCTTCCCAGGCACAGAGAAGGTGCTAGCAGGGAATTCTCTGCCTGCCTTTCCCCAGTGCTCTGCAAGCTCTCCAGGGCAACAGCAAATGTGGGGCTCTGTGCTTTCTTTCGTTCTGAAAAAGTGTTAGTGTTTTCTGCAGCAACGCAAATGCGATTCTGCGCAACAATGGGAACACTTCTCCTTCCCAGGCACAGAGAAGGTGCTAGCAGGGAATTCTCTGCCTGCCTTTAACCAGTGCTCTGCAAGCTCTCCAGGGCAACAGCAAATGTGGGGCTCTGTGCTTTCTTTCGTTCTGAACAAGTTTTAGTGTTTTCTGCGGAAAAGCGATTCTGCGCAACAATGGGAACACTTTTCATTACCAGGCACAGAGAAGGTGCTAGCAGGGAATTCTCTGCCTGCCTTTAACCAGTGTTCTGCAAGCTCTGCAGGACAACAGCAAATGTGGGGCTCTGTGATTTCTTTCGTCCTGAAAAAGTGTTAGTGTTTTCTGGAGAGAAGTGATTCTGCGCAACATTGGGAACACTTCTGCTTCCCAGGCACAGAGAAGGTGCTAGCAGGGAATTCTCTGCCTGCCTTTCCCCAGTGCTCTGCAAGCTCTCCAGGGCAACAGCAAATGTGGGGCTCTGTGCTTTCTTTCGTTCTGAAAAAGTGTTAGTGTTTTCTGCAGCGACACAAATACGATTCTGTGCAACAATGGGAACACTTCTCCTTCCCAGGCACAGAGAAGGTGCTAGCAGGGAATTCTCTGCCTGCCTTTCCCCAGTGCTCTGCAAGCTCTCCAGGGCAACAGCAAATGTGGGGCTCTGTGCTTTCTTTCGTTCTGAAAAAGTGTTAGTGTTTTCAGCGGAAAAGCAATTCTGCGCAACAATGGGAACACTTCTCCTTCCCAGGCACAGAGAAGGTGCTAGCAGGGAATTCTCTGCCTGCCTTTCCACAGTGCTCTGCAAGCTCTCCAGGGCAACAGCAAATGTGGGGCTCTGTGCTTTCTTTCGTTCTGAAAAATTTTTAGTGTTTTCTGGAGAGAAGCGATTGTGCGCAACAATGGGAACACTTCTCCTTTCCAGGCACAGAGAAGGTGCTAGCAGGGAATTCTCTGCCTGCCTTTCCCCAGTGCTCTGCAAGCTCTCCAGGGCAACAGAAAATGTGGGGCTCTGTGCTTTCTTTCGTTCTGAAAAAGTGTTAGTGTTTTCTGCAGCGACACAAATACGATTCTGCGCAACAATGGGAACACTTCTCCTTCCCAGGCACAGAGAAGGTGCTAGCAGGGAATTCTCTTCCTGCCTTTCCCCAGTGCTCTGCAAGCTCTCCAGGGCAACAGCAAATGTGGGGCTCTGTGCTTTCTTTCGTTCTGAAAAATTTTTAGTGTTTTCTGGAGAGAAGCGATTGTGCGCAACAATGGGAACACTTCTCCTTCCCAGGCACAGAGAAAGTGCTAGCAGGGAATTCTCTGCCTGCCTTTCCCCAGTGCTCTGCAAGCTCTCCAGGGCAACAGCAAATGTGGGGCTCTGTGCTTTCTTTCGTTCTGGACAAGTTTTAGTGTTTTCTGCGGAAAAGCGATTCTGCGCAACAATGGGAAGACTTTTCATTACCAGGCACAGAGAAGGTGCTAGCAGGGAATTCTCTGCCTGCCTTTAACCAGTGCTCTGCAAGCTCTCCAGGGCAACAGCAAATGTGGGGCTCTGTGCTTTCTTTCGTTCTGAAAAAGTGTTAGTGTTTTCTGCGGAAAAGCGATTCTGCACAACATTGGGAACACTTCTCCTTCCCAGGCACAGAGAAGGTGCTAGCAGGGAATTCTCTGCCTGCCTTTCCCCAGTGCTCTGCAAGCTCTCCAGTGGAACAGCAAATGTGGGGTCTGTGCTTTCTTTTGTTCTTAAAAAGTGTTATTGTATTCTGCGATAAAGCGAATCTGTGCAACAATGGGAACACTTCTCCTTCCCAGGCACAGAGAAGGTGCTAGCAGGGAATTCTCTGCCTGCCTTTCCCCAGTGCTCTGCAAGCTCTCCAGGGCAACAGCAAATGTGGGGCTCTGTGCTTTCTTTCGTTCTGAAAAAGTGTTAGTGCTTTCTACAGCAACGCAAATGCGATTCTGCGCAACAATGGGAACACTTCTCCTTCCCAGGCACAGAGAAGGTGCTAGCAGGGAATTCTCTGCCTGCCTTTCCCCAGTGTTCTGCAAGCTCTCCAGGGCAACAGCAAATGTGGGGCTCTGTGCTTTCTTTCGTTCTGAACAAGTGTTAGTGTTTTCTGCAGCGACACAAATACGATTCTGTGCAACAATGGGAACACTTCTCCTTCCCAGGCACAGAGAAGGTGCTAGCAGGGAATTCTCTGCCTGCCTTTCCCCAGTGCTCTGCAAGCTCTCCAGGGCAACAGCAAATGTGGGGCTCTGTGCTTTCTTTCGTTCTGAAAAAGTGTTAGTGTTTTCAGCGGAAAAGCAATTCTGCGCAACAATGGGAACACTTCTCCTTCCCAGGCACAGAGAAGGTGCTAGCAGGGAATTCTCTGCCTGCCTTTCCCCAGTGCTCTGCAAGCTCTCCAGGGCAACAGCAAATGTGGGGCTCTGTGCTTTCTTTCGTTCTGAAAAATTTTTAGTGTTTTCTGGAGAGAAGCGATTGTGCGCAACAATGGGAACACTTCTCCTTTCCAGGCACAGAGAAGGTGCTAGCAGGGAATTCTCTGCCTGCCTTTCCCCAGTGCTCTGCAAGCTCTCCAGGGCAACAGCAAATGTGGGGCTTTGTGCTTTCTTTCGTTCTGAACAAGTGTTAGTGTTTTCTGCAGCGACACAAATACGATTCTGCGCAACAATGGGAAGACTTTTCATTACCAGGCACAGAGAAGGTGCTAGCAGGGAATTCTCTTCCTGCCTTTCCCCAGTGCTCTGCAAGCTCTCCAGGGCAACAGCAAATGTGGGGCTCTGTGCTTTCTTTCGTTCTGAACAAGTGTTAGTGTTTTCAGCGGAAAAGCAATTCTGCGCAACAATGGGAACACTTCTCCTTCCCAGGCACAGAGAAGGTGCTAGCAGGAAATTCTCTGCCTGCCTTTCCCAGTGCTCTGCAAGCTCTCCAGGGCAACAGCAAATGTGGGGCTCTGTGCTTTCTTTCGTTCTGAAAAATTTTTAGTGTTTTCTGGAGAGAAGCGATTGTGCGCAACAATGGGAACACTTCTCCTTCCCAGGCACAGAGAAAGTGCTAGCAGGGAATTCTCTGCCTGCCTTTCCCCAGTGCTCTGCAAGCTCTCCGGGGCAACAGCAAATGTGGGGCTCTGTGCTTTCTTTCGTTCTGGACAAGTTTTAGTGTTTTCTGCGGAAAAGCGATTCTGCGCAACAATGGGAAGACTTTTCATTACCAGGCACAGAGAAGGTGCTAGCAGGGAATTCTCTGCCTGCCTTTCCCCAGTGCTCTGCAAGCTCTCCAGGGCAACAGAAAATGTGGGGCTCTGTGCATTCTTTCGTTCTGAAAAAGTGTTAGTGTTTTCTGCGGAAAAGCCATTCTGCGCAACATTGGGAACACTTCTGCTTCCCAGGCACAGAGAAGGTGCTAGCAGGGAATTCTCTGCCTGCCTTTCCATAGTGCTCTGCAAGCTCTCCAGGGCAACAGCAAATGTGGGGCTCTGTGCTTTCTTTCGTTCTGAAAAAGTGTTATTGTATTCTGCGGAAAAGTGATTCTGCGCAACAATGGGAACACTTCTCCTTCCCAGGCACAGAGAAGGTGCTAGCAGGGAATTCTCTGCCTGCCTTTCCCCAGTGCTCTGCAAGCTCTCCAGGGCAACAGCAAATGTGGGGCTCTGTGCTTTCTTTCGTTCTGAAAAAGTGTTAGTGTTTTCTGCAGCAACGCAAATGCGATTCTGCGCAACAATGGGAACACTTCTCCTTCCCAGGCACAGAGAAGGTGCTAGCAGGGAATTCTCTGCCTGCCTTTAACCAGTGCTCTGCAAGCTCTCCAGGGCAACAGCAAATGTGGGGCTCTGTGCTTTCTTTCGTTCTGAACAAGTTTTAGTGTTTTCTGCGGAAAAGCGATTCTGCGCAACAATGGGAACACTTTTCATTACCAGGCACAGAGAAGGTGCTAGCAGGGAATTCTCTGCCTGCCTTTAACCAGTGTTCTGCAAGCTCTGCAGGACAACAGCAAATGTGGGGCTCTGTGATTTCTTTCGTCCTGAAAAAGTGTTAGTGTTTTCTGGAGAGAAGTGATTCTGCGCAACATTGGGAACACTTCTGCTTCCCAGGCACAGAGAAGGTGCTAGCAGGGAATTCTCTGCCTGCCTTTCCCCAGTGCTCTGCAAGCTCTCCAGGGCAACAGCAAATGTGGGGCTCTGTGCTTTCTTTCGTTCTGAACAAGTGTTAGTGTTTTCTGCAGCGACACAAATACGATTCTGTGCAACAATGGGAACACTTCTCCTTCCCAGGCACAGAGAAGGTGCTAGCAGGGAATTCTCTGCCTGCCTTTCCCCAGTGCTCTGCAAGCTCTCCAGGGCAACAGCAAATGTGGGGCTCTGTGCTTTCTTTCGTTCTGAAAAAGTGTTAGTGTTTTCAGCGGAAAAGCAATTCTGCGCAACAATGGGAACACTTCTCCTTCCCAGGCACAGAGAAGGTGCTAGCAGGGAATTCTCTGCCTGCCTTTCCCCAGTGCTCTGCAAGCTCTCCAGGGCAACAGCAAATGTGGGGCTCTGTGCTTTCTTTCGTTCTGAAAAATTTTTAGTGTTTTCTGGAGAGAAGCGATTGTGCGCAACAATGGGAACACTTCTCCTTTCCAGGCACAGAGAAGGTGCTAGCAGGGAATTCTCTGCCTGCCTTTCCCCAGTGCTCTGCAAGCTCTCCAGGGCAACAGAAAATGTGGGGCTCTGTGCTTTCTTTCGTTCTGAAAAAGTGTTAGTGTTTTCTGCAGCGACACAAATACGATTCTGCGCAACAATGGGAACACTTCTCCTTCCCAGGCACAGAGAAGGTGCTAGCAGGGAATTCTCTTCCTGCCTTTCCCCAGTGCTCTGCAAGCTCTCCAGGGCAACAGCAAATGTGGGGCTCTGTGCTTTCTTTCGTTCTGAAAAATTTTTAGTGTTTTCTGGAGAGAAGCGATTGTGCGCAACAATGGGAACACTTCTCCTTCCCAGGCACAGAGAAAGTGCTAGCAGGGAATTCTCTGCCTGCCTTTCCCCAGTGCTCTGCAAGCTCTCCAGGGCAACAGCAAATGTGGGGCTCTGTGCTTTCTTTCGTTCTGGACAAGTTTTAGTGTTTTCTGCGGAAAAGCGATTCTGCGCAACAATGGGAAGACTTTTCATTACCAGGCACAGAGAAGGTGCTAGCAGGGAATTCTCTGCCTGCCTTTCCATAGTGCTCTGCAAGCTCTCCAGGGCAACAGCAAATGTGGGGCTCTGTGCTTTCTTTCGTTCTGAAAAAGTGTTATTGTATTCTGCGGAAAAGTGATTCTGTGCAACAATGGGAACACTTCTCCTTCCCAGGCACAGAGAAGGTGCTAGCAGGGAATTCTCTGCCTGCCTTTCCCCAGTGCTCTGCAAGCTCTCCAGGGCAACAGCAAATGTGGGGCTCTGTGCTTTCTTTCGTTCTGAAAATTGTTAGTGTTTTCTGCAGCAACGCAAATGCGATTCTGCGCAACAATGGGAACACTTCTCCTTCCCAGGCACAGAGAAGGTGCTAGCAGGGAATTCTCTGCCTGCCTTTAACCAGTGCTCTGCAAGCTCTCCAGGGCAACAGCAGATGTGGGGCTCTGTGCTTTCTTTCGTTCTGAACAAGTTTTAGTGTTTTCTGCGGAAAAGCGATTCTGCGCAACAATGGGAACACTTTTCATTACCAGGCACAGAGAAGGTGCTAGCAGGGAATTCTCTGCCTGCCTTTAACCAGTGTTCTGCAAGCTCTGCAGGACAACAGCAAATGTGGGGCTCTGTGATTTCTTTCGTCCTGAAAAAGTGTTAGTGTTTTCTGGAGAGAAGTGATTCTGCGCAACATTGGGAACACTTCTGCTTCCCAGGCACAGAGAAGGTGCTAGCAGGGAATTCTCTGCCTGCCTTTCCCCAGTGCTCTGCAAGCTCTCCAGGGCAACAGCAAATGTGGGGCTCTGTGCTTTCTTTCGTTCTGAACAAGTTTTAGTGTTTTCTGCAGCGACGCAAATACGATTCTGCGCAACAATGGGAACACTTCTCGTTCCCAGGCACAGAGAAGGTACTAGCAGGGAATTCTCTGCCTGCCTTTCCCCAGTGCTCTGCAAGCTCTCCAGGGCAACAGCAAATGTGGGGCTCTGTGCTTTCTTTCGTTCTGAACAAGTGTTAGTGTTTTCAGCGGAAAAGCAATTCTGCGCAACAATGGGAACACTTCTCCTTCCCAGGCACAGAGAAGGTGCTAGCAGGGAATTCTCTGCCTGCCTTTCCCCAGTGCTCTGCAAGCTCTCCAGGGCAACAGAAAATGTGGGGCTCTGTGCTTTCTTTCGTTCTGAAAAATTGTTATTGTTTTCTACAGCAACGCAAATGCGATTCTGCGCAACAATGGTAACACTTCTCCTTCCCAGGCACAGAGAAGGTGCTAGCAGGGAATTCTCTGCCTGCCTTTCCCCAGTGCTCTGCAAGCTCTCCAGGGCAACAGAAAATGTGGGGCTCTGTGCTTTCTTTCGTTCTGAAAATGTGTTAGTGTTTTCTGCAGCGACACAAATACGATTCTGCGCAACAATGGGAACACTTCTCCTTCCCAGGCACAGAGAAGGTGCTAGCAGGGAATTCTCTGCCTGCCTTTCCCCAGTGCTCTGCAAGCTCTCCAGGGCAACAGCAAATGTGGGGCTCTGTGCTTTCTTTCGTTCTGAAAAAGTGTTGTTGTATTTTGCGGAAAAGCGATTCTGTGCAACAATGGGAACACTTCTCCTTCCCAGGCACAGAGAAGGTGCTAGCAGGGACATCTCTGCCTGCCTTTCCCCAGTGCTCTGCAAGCTCTCCAGGGCAACAGCAAATGTGGGGCTCTGTGCTTTCTTTCGTTCTGAACAAGTTTTAGTGTTTTCTGCAGCGACGCAAATACGATTCTGCGCAACAATGGGAACACTTCTCCTTCCCAGGCACAGAGAAGGTACTAGCAGGGAATTCTCTGCCTGCCTTTCCCCAGTGCTCTGCAAGCTCTCCAGGGCAACAGCAAATGTGGGGCTCTGTGCTTTCTTTCGTTCTGAAAAATTGTTAGTGTTTTCTGGAGAGAAGCGATTCTGCGCAACAATGGGAACACTTCTCCTTCCCAGGCACAGAGAAGGTGCTAGCAGGGAATTCTCTGCCTGCCTTTCCCCAGTGCTCTGCAAGCTCTCCAGGGCAACAGCAAATGTGGGGCTCTGTGCTTTCTTTCGTTCTGAAAAAGTGTTAGTGTTTTCTGCGGAAAAGCGATTCTGCACAACATTGGGAACACTTTTCATTACCAGGCACAGAGAAGGTGCTAGCAGGGAATTCTCTGCCTGCCTTTCCCCAGTGCTCTGCAAGCTCTCCAGGGCAACAGCAAATGTGGGGCTCTGTGCTTTCTTTCGTTCTGAACAAGTGTTAGTGTTTTCAGCGGAAAAGCAATTCTGCGCAACAATGGGAACACTTTTCATTACCAGGCACAGAGAAGGTGCTAGCAGGGAATTCTCTGCCTGCCTTTACCCAGTGCTCTGCAAGCTCTCCAGGGCAACAGCAAATGTGGGGCTCTGTGCTTTCTTTCGTTCTGAAAAAGTGTTAGTGTTTTCTGCGGAAAAGCGATTCTGCACAACATTGGGAACACTTTTCATTACCAGGCACAGAGAAGGTGCTAGCAGGGAATTCTCTGCCTGCCTTTCCCCAGTGCTCTGCAAGCTCTCCAGGGCAACAGCAAATGTGGGGCTCTGTGCTTTCTTTCGTTCTGAAAAAGTGTTAGTGTTTTCTGCAGAGAAGCGATTCTGCACAACATTGTGAACACTTCTGCTTCCCAGGCACAGAGAAGGTGCTAGCAGGGAATTCTCTGCCCGCCTTTCCCCAGTGCTCTGCAAGCTCTCCAGGGCAACAGCAAATGTGGGGCTCTGTGCTTTCTTTCGTTCTGAACAAGTTTTAGTGTTTTCTGCAGCGACGCAAACACGATTCTGCGCAACAATGCGAACACTTCTCCTTCCCAGGCACAGAGAAGGTGCTAGCAGGGAATTCTCTGCCTGCCTTTCCCCAGTACTCTGCAAGCTCTCCAGGGCAACAGCAAATGTGGGGCTCTGTGCTTTCTTTCGTTCTGAAAAAGTGTTAGTGTTTTCTGGAGAGAAGCGATTCTGCGCAACAATGGGAACACTTCTCCTTTGCAGGCACAGAGAAGGTGCTAGCAGGGAATTCTCTGCCTTCATTTCCCCAGTGCTCTGCAAGCTCTCAAGGGCAACAGCAAATGTGGGGCTCTGTGCTTTCTTTCGTTCTGAACAAGTGTTAGTGTTTTCTGCAGCGACGCAAATGCGATTCTGCGCAACAATGGGAACACTTCTCTTTCCCAGGCACAGAGAAGGTGCTAGCAGGGAATTCTCTGCCTGCCTTTCCCCAGTACTCTGCAAGCTCTCCAGGGCAACAGCAAATGTGGGGCTCTGTGCTTTCTTTCGTTCTGAACAAGTATTAGTGTTTTCTGCAGAAAAGCGATTCTGCGCAACAATGGGAACACTTTTCATTACCAGGCACAGAGAAGGTGCTAGCAGGGAATTCTCTGCCTGCCTTTCCCCAGTGCTCTGCAAGCTCTCCAGGGCAACAGAAAATGTGGGGCTCTGTGCTTTCTTTCGTTCTGAACAAGTGTTAGTGTTTTCTGCAGCGACGCAAATACGATTCTGCGCAACAATGGGAACACTTCTCCTTCCCAGGCACAGAGAAAGTGCTAGCAGGGAATTCTCTGACTGCCTTTCCCCAGTGCTCTGCAAGCTCTCCAGGGCAACAACAAATGTGGGGCTCTGTGCTTTCTTTCGTTCTGAAAAAGTGTTAGTGTTTTCTGCGGAAAAGCGATTCTGCACAACATTGGGAACACTTCTCCTTCCCAGGCACAGAGAAGGTGCTAGCAGGGAATTCTCTGCCTGCCTTTCCCCAGTGCTCTGCAAGCTCTCCAGGGCAACAGCAAATGTGGGGCTCTGTGCTTTCTTTCGTTCTGAAAAAGTGTTAGTGTTTTCTGCAGAGAAGCGATTCTGCACAACATTGGGAACACTTCTGCTTCCCAGGCACAGAGAAGGTGCTAGCAGGGAATTCTCTGCCTGCCTTTCCCCAGTGCTCTGCAAGCTCTCCAGGGCAACAGCAAATGTGGGGCTCTGTGCTTTCTTTCGTTCTGAAAAAGTGTTAGTGTTTTCTGCGGAAAAGCCATTCTGCGCAACATTGGGAACACTTCTGCTTCCCAGGCACAGAGAAGGTGCTAGCAGGGAATTCTCTGCCTGCCTTTCCATAGTGCTCTGCAAGCTCTCCAGGGCAACAGCAAATGTGGGGCTCTGTGCTTTCTTTCGTTCTGAAAAAGTGTTATTGTATTCTGCGGAAAAGTGATTCTGTGCAACAATGGGAACACTTCTCCTTCCCAGGCACAGAGAAGGTGCTAGCAGGGAATTCTCTGCCTGCCTTTCCCCAGTGCTCTGCAAGCTCTCCAGGGCAACAGCAAATGTGGGGCTCTGTGCTTTCTTTCGTTCTGAAAATTGTTAGTGTTTTCTGCAGCAACGCAAATGCGATTCTGCGCAACAATGGGAACACTTCTCCTTCCCAGGCACAGAGAAGGTGCTAGCAGGGAATTCTCTGCCTGCCTTTAACCAGTGCTCTGCAAGCTCTCCAGGGCAACAGCAGATGTGGGGCTCTGTGCTTTCTTTCGTTCTGAACAAGTTTTAGTGTTTTCTGCGGAAAAGCGATTCTGCGCAACAATGGGAACACTTTTCATTACCAGGCACAGAGAAGGTGCTAGCAGGGAATTCTCTGCCTGCCTTTAACCAGTGTTCTGCAAGCTCTGCAGGACAACAGCAAATGTGGGGCTCTGTGATTTCTTTCGTCCTGAAAAAGTGTTAGTGTTTTCTGGAGAGAAGTGATTCTGCGCAACATTGGGAACACTTCTGCTTCCCAGGCACAGAGAAGGTGCTAGCAGGGAATTCTCTGCCTGCCTTTCCCCAGTGCTCTGCAAGCTCTCCAGGGCAACAGCAAATGTGGGGCTCTGTGCTTTCTTTCGTTCTGAACAAGTTTTAGTGTTTTCTGCAGCGACGCAAATACGATTCTGCGCAACAATGGGAACACTTCTCGTTCCCAGGCACAGAGAAGGTACTAGCAGGGAATTCTCTGCCTGCCTTTCCCCAGTGCTCTGCAAGCTCTCCAGGGCAACAGCAAATGTGGGGCTCTGTGCTTTCTTTCGTTCTGAACAAGTGTTAGTGTTTTCAGCGGAAAAGCAATTCTGCGCAACAATGGGAACACTTCTCCTTCCCAGGCACAGAGAAGGTGCTAGCAGGGAATTCTCTGCCTGCCTTTCCCCAGTGCTCTGCAAGCTCTCCAGGGCAACAGAAAATGTGGGGCTCTGTGCTTTCTTTCGTTCTGAAAAATTGTTATTGTTTTCTACAGCAACGCAAATGCGATTCTGCGCAACAATGGTAACACTTCTCCTTCCCAGGCACAGAGAAGGTGCTAGCAGGGAATTCTCTGCCTGCCTTTCCCCAGTGCTCTGCAAGCTCTCCAGGGCAACAGAAAATGTGGGGCTCTGTGCTTTCTTTCGTTCTGAAAATGTGTTAGTGTTTTCTGCAGCGACACAAATACGATTCTGCGCAACAATGGGAACACTTCTCCTTCCCAGGCACAGAGAAGGTGCTAGCAGGGAATTCTCTGCCTGCCTTTCCCCAGTGCTCTGCAAGCTCTCCAGGGCAACAGCAAATGTGGGGCTCTGTGCTTTCTTTCGTTCTGAAAAAGTGTTGTTGTATTTTGCGGAAAAGCGATTCTGTGCAACAATGGGAACACTTCTCCTTCCCAGGCACAGAGAAGGTGCTAGCAGGGACATCTCTGCCTGCCTTTCCCCAGTGCTCTGCAAGCTCTCCAGGGCAACAGCAAATGTGGGGCTCTGTGCTTTCTTTCGTTCTGAACAAGTTTTAGTGTTTTCTGCAGCGACGCAAATACGATTCTGCGCAACAATGGGAACACTTCTCCTTCCCAGGCACAGAGAAGGTACTAGCAGGGAATTCTCTGCCTGCCTTTCCCCAGTGCTCTGCAAGCTCTCCAGGGCAACAGCAAATGTGGGGCTCTGTGCTTTCTTTCGTTCTGAAAAATTGTTAGTGTTTTCTGGAGAGAAGCGATTCTGCGCAACAATGGGAACACTTCTCCTTCCCAGGCACAGAGAAGGTGCTAGCAGGGAATTCTCTGCCTGCCTTTCCCCAGTGCTCTGCAAGCTCTCCAGGGCAACAGCAAATGTGGGGCTCTGTGCTTTCTTTCGTTCTGAAAAAGTGTTAGTGTTTTCTGCGGAAAAGCGATTCTGCACAACATTGGGAACACTTTTCATTACCAGGCACAGAGAAGGTGCTAGCAGGGAATTCTCTGCCTGCCTTTCCCCAGTGCTCTGCAAGCTCTCCAGGGCAACAGCAAATGTGGGGCTCTGTGCTTTCTTTCGTTCTGAACAAGTGTTAGTGTTTTCAGCGGAAAAGCAATTCTGCGCAACAATGGGAACACTTTTCATTACCAGGCACAGAGAAGGTGCTAGCAGGGAATTCTCTGCCTGCCTTTACCCAGTGCTCTGCAAGCTCTCCAGGGCAACAGCAAATGTGGGGCTCTGTGCTTTCTTTCGTTCTGAAAAAGTGTTAGTGTTTTCTGCGGAAAAGCGATTCTGCACAACAATGGGAACACTTTTCATTACCAGGCACAGAGAAGGTGCTAGCAGGGAATTCTCTGCCTGCCTTTCCCCAGTGCTCTGCAAGCTCTCCAGGGCAACAGCAAATGTGGGGCTCTGTGCTTTCTTTCGTTCTGAAAAAGTGTTAGTGTTTTCTGCAGAGAAGCGATTCTGCACAACATTGGGAACACTTCTGCTTCCCAGGCACAGAGAAGGTGCTAGCAGGGAATTCTCTGCCCGCCTTTCCCCAGTGCTCTGCAAGCTCTCCAGGGCAACAGCAAATGTGGGGCTCTGTGCTTTCTTTCGTTCTGAACAAGTTTTAGTGTTTTCTGCAGCGACGCAAACACGATTCTGCGCAACAATGCGAACACTTCTCCTTCCCAGGCACAGAGAAGGTGCTAGCAGGGAATTCTCTGCCTGCCTTTCCCCAGTACTCTGCAAGCTCTCCAGGGCAACAGCAAATGTGGGGCTCTGTGCTTTCTTTCGTTCTGAAAAAGTGTTAGTGTTTTCTGGAGAGAAGCGATTCTGCGCAACAATGGGAACACTTCTCCTTTGCAGGCACAGAGAAGGTGCTAGCAGGGAATTCTCTGCCTTCATTTCCCCAGTGCTCTGCAAGCTCTCAAGGGCAACAGCAAATGTGGGGCTCTGTGCTTTCTTTCGTTCTGAACAAGTGTTAGTGTTTTCTGCAGCGACGCAAATGCGATTCTGCGCAACAATGGGAACACTTCTCTTTCCCAGGCACAGAGAAGGTGCTAGCAGGGAATTCTCTGCCTGCCTTTCCCCAGTACTCTGCAAGCTCTCCAGGGCAACAGCAAATGTGGGGCTCTGTGCTTTCTTTCGTTCTGAACAAGTATTAGTGTTTTCTGCAGAAAAGCGATTCTGCGCAACAATGGGAACACTTTTCATTACCAGGCACAGAGAAGGTGCTAGCAGGGAATTCTCTGCCTGCCTTTCCCCAGTGCTCTGCAAGCTCTCCAGGGCAACAGAAAATGTGGGGCTCTGTGCTTTCTTTCGTTCTGAACAAGTGTTAGTGTTTTCTGCAGCGACGCAAATACGATTCTGCGCAACAATGGGAACACTTCTCCTTCCCAGGCACAGAGAAAGTGCTAGCAGGGAATTCTCTGACTGCCTTTCCCCAGTGCTCTGCAAGCTCTCCAGGGCAACAACAAATGTGGGGCTCTGTGCTTTCTTTCGTTCTGAAAAAGTGTTAGTGTTTTCTGCGGAAAAGCGATTCTGCACAACATTGGGAACACTTCTCCTTCCCAGGCACAGAGAAGGTGCTAGCAGGGAATTCTCTGCCTGCCTTTCCCCAGTGCTCTGCAAGCTCTCCAGGGCAACAGCAAATGTGGGGCTCTGTGCTTTCTTTCGTTCTGAAAAAGTGTTAGTGTTTTCTGCAGAGAAGCGATTCTGCACAACATTGGGAACACTTCTGCTTCCCAGGCACAGAGAAGGTGCTAGCAGGGAATTCTCTGCCTGCCTTTCCCCAGTGCTCTGCAAGCTCTCCAGGGCAACAGCAAATGTGGGGCTCTGTGCTTTCTTTCGTTCTGAACAAGTTTTAGTGTTTTCTGCAGCGACGCAAATACGATTCTGCGCAACAATGGGAACACTTCTGCTTCCCAGGCACAGAGAAGGTGCTAGCAGGGAATTCTCTGCCTGCCTTTCCCCAGTGCTCTGCAAGCTCTCCAGGGCAACAGCAAATGTGGGGCTCTGTGCTTTCTTTCGTTCTGAAAAAGTGTTAGTGTTTTCTGCGGAAAAGCGATTCTGCACAACATTGGGAACACTTCTCCTTCCCAGGCACAGAGAAGGTGCTAGCAGGGAATTCTCTGCCTGCCTTTCCCCAGTGCTCTGCAAGCTCTCCAGTGGAACAGCAAATGTGGGGCTCTGTGCTTTCTTTTGTTCTTAAAAAGTGTTATTGTATTCTGCGATAAAGCGAATCTGTGCAACAATGGGAACACTTCTCCTTCCCAGGCACAGAGAAGGTGCTAGCAGGGAATTCTCTGCCTGCCTTTAACCAGTGCTCTGCAAGCTCTCCAGGGCAACAGCAAATGTGGGGCTCTGTGCTTTCTTTCGTTCTGAAAAAGTGTTAGTGCTTTCTACAGCAACGCAAATGCGATTCTGCGCAACAATGGGAACACTTCTCCTTCCCAGGCACAGAGAAGGTGCTAGCAGGGAATTCTCTGCCTGCCTTTCCCCAGTGCTCTGCAAGCTCTCCAGGGCAACAGCAAATGTGGGGCTCTGTGCTTTCTTTCGTTCTGAAAAAGTGTTAGTGTTTTCTGCAGCGACACAAATACGATTCTGTGCAACAATGGGAACACTTCTCCTTCCCAGGCACAGAGAAGGTGCTAGCAGGGAATTCTCTGCCTGCCTTTCCCCAGTGCTCTGCAAGCTCTCCAGGGCAACAGCAAATGTGGGGCTCTGTGCTTTCTTTCGTTCTGAAAAAGTGTTAGTGTTTTCAGCGGAAAAGCAATTCTGCGCAACAATGGGAACACTTCTCCTTCCCAGGCACAGAGAAGGTGCTAGCAGGGAATTCTCTGCCTGCCTTTCCCCAGTGCTCTGCAAGCTCTCCAGGGCAACAGCAAATGTGGGGCTCTGTGCTTTCTTTCGTTCTGAAAAATTTTTAGTGTTTTCTGGAGAGATGCGATTGTGCGCAACAATGGGAACACTTCTCCTTTCCAGGCACAGAGAAGGTGCTAGCAGGGAATTCTCTGCCTGCCTTTCCCCAGTGCTCTGCAAGCTCTCCAGGGCAACAGCAAATGTGGGGCTCTGTGCTTTCTTTCGTTCTGAACAAGTTATAGTGTTTTCTGCAGCGACGCAAATACGATTCTGCGCAACAATGCGAACACTTCTCGTTCCCAGGCACAGAGAAGGTACTAGCAGGGAATTCTCTGCCTGCCTTTCCCCAGTGCTCTGCAAGCTCTCCAGGGCAACAGCAAATGTGGGGCTCTGTGCTTTCTTTCGTTCTGAACAAGTGTTAGTGTTTTCAGCGGAAAAGCAATTCTGCGCAACAATGGGAACACTTCTCCTTCCCAGGCACAGAGAAGGTGCTAGCAGGGAATTCTCTGCCTGCCTTTCCCCAGTGCTCTGCAAGCTCTCCAGGGCAACAGAAAATGTGGGGCTCTGTGCTTTCTTTCGTTCTGAAAATGTGTTAGTGTTTTCTGCAGCGACACAAATACGATTCTGCGCAACAATGGGAACACTTCTCCTTCCCAGGCACAGAGAAGGTGCTAGCAGGGAATTCTCTGCCTGCCTTTCCCCAGTGCTCTGCAAGCTCTCCAGGGCAACAGCAAATGTGGGGCTCTGTGCTTTCTTTCGTTCTGAAAAAGTGTTGTTGTATTCTGCGGAAAAGCGATTCTGTGCAACAATGGGAACACTTCTCCTTCCCAGGCACAGAGAAGGTGCTAGCAGGGACATCTCTGCCTGCCTTTCCCCAGTGCTCTGCAAGCTCTCCAGGGCAACAGCAAATGTGGGGCTCTGTGCTTTCTTTCGTTCTGAACAAGTTTTAGTGTTTTCTGCAGCGACGCAAATACGATTCTGCGCAACAATGGGAACACTTCTCCTTCCCAGGCACAGAGAAGGTACTAGCAGGGAATTCTCTGCCTGCCTTTCCCCAGTGCTCTGCAAGCTCTCCAGGGCAACAGCAAATGTGGGGCTCTGTGCTTTCTTTCGTTCTGAACAAGTTTTAGTGTTTTCTGCAGAGAAGCGATTCTGCACAACATTGGGAACACTTCTGCTTCCCAGGCACAGAGAAGGTGCTAGCAGGGAATTCTCTGCCTGCCTTTCCCCAGTGCTCTGCAAGCTCTCCAGGGCAACAGCAAATGTGGGGCTCTGTGCTTTCTTTCGTTCTGAACAAGTTTTAGTGTTTTCTGCAGCGACGCAAATACGATTCTGCGCAACAATGGGAACACTTCTGCTTCCCAGGCACAGAGAAAGTGCTAGCAGGGAATTCTCTGCCTGCCTTTCCCCAGTGCTCTGCAAGCTCTCCAGGGCAACAGCAAATGTGGGGCTCTGTGCTTTCTTTCGTTCTGAAAAAGTGTTAGTGTTTTCTGCGGAAAAGCGATTCTGCACAACATTGGGAACACTTCTCCTTCCCAGGCACAGAGAAGGTGCTAGCAGGGAATTCTCTGCCTGCCTTTCCCCAGTGCTCTGCAAGCTCTCCAGTGGAACAGCAAATGTGGGGCTCTGTGCTTTCTTTTGTTCTTAAAAAGTGTTATTGTATTCTGCGATAAAGCGAATCTGTGCAACAATGGGAACACTTCTCCTTCCCAGGCACAGAGAAGGTGCTAGCAGGGAATTCTCTGCCTGCCTTTCCCCAGTGCTCTGCAAGCTCTCCAGGGCAACAGCAAATGTGGGGCTCTGTGCTTTCTTTCGTTCTGAAAAAGTGTTAGTGCTTTCTACAGCAACGCAAATGCGATTCTGCGCAACAATGGGAACACTTCTCCTTCCCAGGCACAGAGAAGGTGCTAGCAGGGAATTCTCTGCCTGCCTTTCCCCAGTGCTCTGCAAGCTCTCCAGGGCAACAGCAAATGTGGGGCTCTGTGCTTTCTTTCGTTCTGAACAAGTGTTAGTGTTTTCTGCAGCGACACAAATACGATTCTGTGCAACAATGGGAACACTTCTCCTTCCCAGGCACAGAGAAGGTGCTAGCAGGGAATTCTCTGCCTGCCTTTCCCCAGTGCTCTGCAAGCTCTCCAGGGCAACAGCAAATGTGGGGCTCTGTGCTTTCTTTCGTTCTGAAAAAGTGTTAGTGTTTTCAGCGGAAAAGCAATTCTGCGCAACAATGGGAACACTTCTCCTTCCCAGGCACAGAGAAGGTGCTAGCAGGGAATTCTCTGCCTGCCTTTCCCCAGTGCTCTGCAAGCTCTCCAGGGCAACAGCAAATGTGGGGCTCTGTGCTTTCTTTCGTTCTGAAAAATTTTTAGTGTTTTCTGGAGAGAAGCGATTGTGCGCAGCAATGGGAACACTTCTCCTTTCCAGGCACAGAGAAGGTGCTAGCAGGGAATTCTCTGCCTGCCTTTCCCCAGTGCTCTGCAAGCTCTCCAGGGCAACAGCAAATGTGGGGCTTTGTGCTTTCTTTCGTTCTGAACAAGTGTTAGTGTTTTCTGCAGCGACACAAATACGATTCTGCGCAACAATGGGAAGACTTTTCATTACCAGGCACAGAGAAGGTGCTAGCAGGGAATTCTCTTCCTGCCTTTCCCCAGTGCTCTGCAAGCTCTCCAGGGCAACAGCAAATGTGGGGCTCTGTGCTTTCTTTCGTTCTGAACAAGTGTTAGTGTTTTCAGCGGAAAAGCAATTCTGCGCAACAATGGGAACACTTCTCCTTCCCAGGCACAGAGAAGGTGCTAGCAGGAAATTCTCTGCCTGCCTTTCCCAGTGCTCTGCAAGCTCTCCAGGGCAACAGCAAATGTGGGGCTCTGTGCTTTCTTTCGTTCTGAAAAATTTTTAGTGTTTTCTGGAGAGAAGCGATTGTGCGCAACAATGGGAACACTTCTCCTTCCCAGGCACAGAGAAAGTGCTAGCAGGGAATTCTCTGCCTGCCTTTCCCCAGTGCTCTGCAAGCTCTCCGGGGCAACAGCAAATGTGGGGCTCTGTGCTTTCTTTCGTTCTGGACAAGTTTTAGTGTTTTCTGCGGAAAAGCGATTCTGCGCAACAATGGGAAGACTTTTCATTACCAGGCACAGAGAAGGTGCTAGCAGGGAATTCTCTGCCTGCCTTTCCCCAGTGCTCTGCAAGCTCTCCAGGGCAACAGAAAATGTGGGGCTCTGTGCATTCTTTCGTTCTGAAAAAGTGTTAGTGTTTTCTGCGGAAAAGCCATTCTGCGCAACATTGGGAACACTTCTGCTTCCCAGGCACAGAGAAGGTGCTAGCAGGGAATTCTCTGCCTGCCTTTCCATAGTGCTCTGCAAGCTCTCCAGGGCAACAGCAAATGTGGGGCTCTGTGCTTTCTTTCGTTCTGAAAAAGTGTTATTGTATTCTGCGGAAAAGTGATTCTGCGCAACAATGGGAACACTTCTCCTTCCCAGGCACAGAGAAGGTGCTAGCAGGGAATTCTCTGCCTGCCTTTCCCCAGTGCTCTGCAAGCTCTCCAGGGCAACAGCAAATGTGGGGCTCTGTGCTTTCTTTCGTTCTGAAAAAGTGTTAGTGTTTTCTGCAGCAACGCAAATGCGATTCTGCGCAACAATGGGAACACTTCTCCTTCCCAGGCACAGAGAAGGTGCTAGCAGGGAATTCTCTGCCTGCCTTTAACCAGTGCTCTGCAAGCTCTCCAGGGCAACAGCAAATGTGGGGCTCTGTGCTTTCTTTCGTTCTGAACAAGTTTTAGTGTTTTCTGCGGAAAAGCGATTCTGCGCAACAATGGGAACACTTTTCATTACCAGGCACAGAGAAGGTGCTAGCAGGGAATTCTCTGCCTGCCTTTAACCAGTGTTCTGCAAGCTCTGCAGGACAACAGCAAATGTGGGGCTCTGTGATTTCTTTCGTCCTGAAAAAGTGTTAGTGTTTTCTGGAGAGAAGTGATTCTGCGCAACATTGGGAACACTTCTGCTTCCCAGGCACAGAGAAGGTGCTAGCAGGGAATTCTCTGCCTGCCTTTCCCCAGTGCTCTGCAAGCTCTCCAGGGCAACAGCAAATGTGGGGCTCTGTGCTTTCTTTCGTTCTGAACAAGTTTTAGTGTTTTCAGCGGAAAAGCAATTCTGCGCAACAATGGGAACACTTCTCCTTCCCAGGCACAGAGAAGGTGCTAGCAGGGAATTCTCTGCCTGCCTTTCCCCAGTGCTCTGCAAGCTCTCCAGGGCAACAGAAAATGTGGGGCTCTGTGCTTTCTTTCATTCTGAAAAATTGTTATTGTTTTCTACAGCAACGCAAATGCGATTCTGCGCAACAATGGGAACACTTCTCCTTCCCAGGCACAGAGAAGGTGCTAGCAGGGAATTCTCTGCCTGCCTTTCCCCAGTGCTCTGCAAGCTCTCCAGGGCAACAGCAAATGTGGGGCTCTGTGCTTTCTTTCGTTCTGAAAAAGTGTTGTTGTATTCTGCGGAAAAGCGATTCTGTGCAACAATGGGAACACTTCTGCTTCCCAGGCACAGAGAAGGTGCTAGCAGGGACATCTCTGCCTGCCTTTCCCCAGTGCTCTGCAAGCTCTCCAGGGCAACAGCAAATGTGGGGCTCTGTGCTTTCTTTCGTTCTGAACAAGTTTTAGTGTTTTCTGCAGCGACGCAAATACGATTCTGCGCAACAATGGGAACACTTCTCCTTCCCAGGCACAGAGAAGGTACTAGCAGGGAATTCTCTGCCTGCCTTTCCCCAGTGCTCTGCAAGCTCTCCAGGGCAACAGCAAATGTGGGGCTCTGTGCTTTCTTTCGTTCTGAAAAATTGTTAGTGTTTTCTGGAGAGAAGCGATTCTGCGCAACAATGGGAACACTTCTCCTTCCCAGGCACAGAGAAGGTGCTAGCAGGGAATTCTCTGCCTGCCTTTCCCCAGTGCTCTGCAAGCTCTCCAGGGCAACAGCAAATGTGGGGCTCTGTGCTTTCTTTCGTTCTGAAAAAGTGTTAGTGTTTTCTGCGGAAAAGCGATTCTGCACAACATTGGGAACACTTTTCATTACCAGGCACAGAGAAGGTGCTAGCAGGGAATTCTCTGCCTGCCTTTCCCCAGTGCTCTGCAAGCTCTCCAGGGCAACAGCAAATGTGGGGCTCTGTGCTTTCTTTCGTTCTGAACAAGTGTTAGTGTTTTCAGCGGAAAAGCAATTCTGCGCAACAATGGGAACACTTTTCATTACCAGGCACAGAGAAGGTGCTAGCAGGGAATTCTCTGCCTGCCTTTACCCAGTGCTCTGCAAGCTCTCCAGGGCAACAGCAAATGTGGGGCTCTGTGCTTTCTTTCGTTCTGAAAAAGTGTTAGTGTTTTCTGCGGAAAAGCGATTCTGCACAACATTGGGAACACTTCTCCTTCCCAGGCACAGAGAAGGTGCTAGCAGGGAATTCTCTGCCTGCCTTTCCCCAGTGCTCTGCAAGCTCTCCAGTGGAACAGCAAATGTGGGGCTCTGTGCTTTCTTTTGTTCTTAAAAAGTGTTATTGTATTCTGCGATAAAGCGAATCTGTGCAACAATGGGAACACTTCTCCTTCCCAGGCACAGAGAAGGTGCTAGCAGGGAATTCTCTGCCTGCCTTTCCCCAGTGCTCTGCAAGCTCTCCAGGGCAACAGCAAATGTGGGGCTCTGTGCTTTCTTTCGTTCTGAAAAAGTGTTAGTGCTTTCTACAGCAACGCAAATGCGATTCTGCGCAACAATGGGAACACTTCTCCTTCCCAGGCACAGAGAAGGTGCTAGCAGGGAATTCTCTGCCTGCCTTTCCCCAGTGCTCTGCAAGCTCTCCAGGGCAACAGCAAATGTGGGGCTCTGTGCTTTCTTTCGTTCTGAACAAGTGTTAGTGTTTTCTGCAGCGACACAAATACGATTCTGTGCAACAATGGGAACACTTCTCCTTCCCAGGCACAGAGAAGGTGCTAGCAGGGAATTCTCTGCCTGCCTTTCCCCAGTGCTCTGCAAGCTCTCCAGGGCAACAGCAAATGTGGGGCTCTGTGCTTTCTTTCGTTCTGAAAAAGTGTTAGTGTTTTCAGCAGAAAAGCAATTCTGCGCAACAATGGGAACACTTCTCCTTCCCAGGCACAGAGAAGGTGCTAGCAGGGAATTCTCTGCCTGCCTTTCCCCAGTGCTCTGCAAGCTCTCCAGGGCAACAGCAAATGTGGGGCTCTGTGCTTTCTTTCGTTCTGAAAAATTTTTAGTGTTTTCTGGAGAGAAGCGATTGTGCGCAGCAATGGGAACACTTCTCCTTTCCAGGCACAGAGAAGGTGCTAGCAGGGAATTCTCTGCCTGCCTTTCCCCAGTGCTCTGCAAGCTCTCCAGGGCAACAGCAAATGTGGGGCTTTGTGCTTTCTTTCGTTCTGAACAAGTGTTAGTGTTTTCTGCAGCGACACAAATACGATTCTGCGCAACAATGGGAAGACTTTTCATTACCAGGCACAGAGAAGGTGCTAGCAGGGAATTCTCTTCCTGCCTTTCCCCAGTGCTCTGCAAGCTCTCCAGGGCAACAGCAAATGTGGGGCTCTGTGCTTTCTTTCGTTCTGAACAAGTGTTAGTGTTTTCAGCGGAAAAGCAATTCTGCGCAACAATGGGAACACTTCTCCTTCCCAGGCACAGAGAAGGTGCTAGCAGGAAATTCTCTGCCTGCCTTTCCCAGTGCTCTGCAAGCTCTCCAGGGCAACAGCAAATGTGGGGCTCTGTGCTTTCTTTCGTTCTGAAAAATTTTTAGTGTTTTCTGGAGAGAAGCGATTGTGCGCAACAATGGGAACACTTCTCCTTCCCAGGCACAGAGAAAGTGCTAGCAGGGAATTCTCTGCCTGCCTTTCCCCAGTGCTCTGCAAGCTCTCCGGGGCAACAGCAAATGTGGGGCTCTGTGCTTTCTTTCGTTCTGGACAAGTTTTAGTGTTTTCTGCGGAAAAGCGATTCTGCGCAACAATGGGAAGACTTTTCATTACCAGGCACAGAGAAGGTGCTAGCAGGGAATTCTCTGCCTGCCTTTCCCCAGTGCTCTGCAAGCTCTCCAGGGCAACAGAAAATGTGGGGCTCTGTGCATTCTTTCGTTCTGAAAAAGTGTTAGTGTTTTCTGCGGAAAAGCCATTCTGCGCAACATTGGGAACACTTCTGCTTCCCAGGCACAGAGAAGGTGCTAGCAGGGAATTCTCTGCCTGCCTTTCCATAGTGCTCTGCAAGCTCTCCAGGGCAACAGCAAATGTGGGGCTCTGTGCTTTCTTTCGTTCTGAAAAAGTGTTATTGTATTCTGCGGAAAAGTGATTCTGCGCAACAATGGGAACACTTCTCCTTCCCAGGCACAGAGAAGGTGCTAGCAGGGAATTCTCTGCCTGCCTTTCCCCAGTGCTCTGCAAGCTCTCCAGGGCAACAGCAAATGTGGGGCTCTGTGCTTTCTTTCGTTCTGAAAAAGTGTTAGTGTTTTCTGCAGCAACGCAAATGCGATTCTGCGCAACAATGGGAACACTTCTCCTTCCCAGGCACAGAGAAGGTGCTAGCAGGGAATTCTCTGCCTGCCTTTAACCAGTGCTCTGCAAGCTCTCCAGGGCAACAGCAAATGTGGGGCTCTGTGCTTTCTTTCGTTCTGAACAAGTTTTAGTGTTTTCTGCGGAAAAGCGATTCTGCGCAACAATGGGAACACTTTTCATTACCAGGCACAGAGAAGGTGCTAGCAGGGAATTCTCTGCCTGCCTTTAACCAGTGTTCTGCAAGCTCTGCAGGACAACAGCAAATGTGGGGCTCTGTGATTTCTTTCGTCCTGAAAAAGTGTTAGTGTTTTCTGGAGAGAAGTGATTCTGCGCAACATTGGGAACACTTTTCATTACCAGGCACAGAGAAGGTGCTAGCAGGGAATTCTCTGCCTGCCTTTCCCCAGTGCTCTGCAAGCTCTCCAGGGCAACAGAAAATGTGGGGCTCTGTGCTTTCTTTCATTCTGAAAAATTGTTATTGTTTTCTACAGCAACGCAAATGCGATTCTGCGCAACAATGGGAACACTTCTCCTTCCCAGGCACAGAGAAGGTGCTAGCAGGGAATTCTCTGCCTGCCTTTCCCCAGTGCTCTGCAAGCTCTCCAGGGCAACAGCAAATGTGGGGCTCTGTGCTTTCTTTCGTTCTGAAAAAGTGTTGTTGTATTCTGCGGAAAAGCGATTCTGTGCAACAATGGGAACACTTCTGCTTCCCAGGCACAGAGAAGGTGCTAGCAGGGACATCTCTGCCTGCCTTTCCCCAGTGCTCTGCAAGCTCTCCAGGGCAACAGCAAATGTGGGGCTCTGTGCTTTCTTTCGTTCTGAACAAGTTTTAGTGTTTTCTGCAGCGACGCAAATACGATTCTGCGCAACAATGGGAACACTTCTCCTTCCCAGGCACAGAGAAGGTACTAGCAGGGAATTCTCTGCCTGCCTTTCCCCAGTGCTCTGCAAGCTCTCCAGGGCAACAGCAAATGTGGGGCTCTGTGCTTTCTTTCGTTCTGAAAAATTGTTAGTGTTTTCTGGAGAGAAGCGATTCTGCGCAACAATGGGAACACTTCTCCTTCCCAGGCACAGAGAAGGTGCTAGCAGGGAATTCTCTGCCTGCCTTTCCCCAGTGCTCTGCAAGCTCTCCAGGGCAACAGCAAATGTGGGGCTCTGTGCTTTCTTTCGTTCTGAAAAAGTGTTAGTGTTTTCTGCGGAAAAGCGATTCTGCACAACATTGGGAACACTTTTCATTACCAGGCACAGAGAAGGTGCTAGCAGGGAATTCTCTGCCTGCCTTTCCCCAGTGCTCTGCAAGCTCTCCAGGGCAACAGCAAATGTGGGGCTCTGTGCTTTCTTTCGTTCTGAACAAGTGTTAGTGTTTTCAGCGGAAAAGCAATTCTGCGCAACAATGGGAACACTTTTCATTACCAGGCACAGAGAAGGTGCTAGCAGGGAATTCTCTGCCTGCCTTTACCCAGTGCTCTGCAAGCTCTCCAGGGCAACAGCAAATGTGGGGCTCTGTGCTTTCTTTCGTTCTGAAAAAGTGTTAGTGTTTTCTGCGGAAAAGCGATTCTGCACAACATTGGGAACACTTTTCATTACCAGGCACAGAGAAGGTGCTAGCAGGGAATTCTCTGCCTGCCTTTCCCCAGTGCTCTGCAAGCTCTCCAGGGCAACAGCAAATGTGGGGCTCTGTGCTTTCTTTCGTTCTGAAAAAGTGTTAGTGTTTTCTGCAGAGAAGCGATTCTGCACAACATTGTGAACACTTCTGCTTCCCAGGCACAGAGAAGGTGCTAGCAGGGAATTCTCTGCCCGCCTTTCCCCAGTGCTCTGCAAGCTCTCCAGGGCAACAGCAAATGTGGGGCTCTGTGCTTTCTTTCGTTCTGAACAAGTTTTAGTGTTTTCTGCAGCGACGCAAACACGATTCTGCGCAACAATGCGAACACTTCTCCTTCCCAGGCACAGAGAAGGTGCTAGCAGGGAATTCTCTGCCTGCCTTTCCCCAGTACTCTGCAAGCTCTCCAGGGCAACAGCAAATGTGGGGCTCTGTGCTTTCTTTCGTTCTGAAAAAGTGTTAGTGTTTTCTGGAGAGAAGCGATTCTGCGCAACAATGGGAACACTTCTCCTTTGCAGGCACAGAGAAGGTGCTAGCAGGGAATTCTCTGCCTTCCTTTCCCCAGTGCTCTGCAAGCTCTCAAGGGCAACAGCAAATGTGGGGCTCTGTGCTTTCTTTCGTTCTGAACAAGTGTTAGTGTTTTCTGCAGCGACGCAAATGCGATTCTGCGCAACAATGGGAACACTTCTCTTTCCCAGGCACAGAGAAGGTGCTAGCAGGGAATTCTCTGCCTGCCTTTCCCCAGTACTCTGCAAGCTCTCCAGGGCAACAGCAAATGTGGGGCTCTGTGCTTTCTTTCGTTCTGAACAAGTATTAGTGTTTTCTGCAGAAAAGCGATTCTGCGCAACAATGGGAACACTTTTCATTACCAGGCACAGAGAAGGTGCTAGCAGGGAATTCTCTGCCTGCCTTTCCCCAGTGCTCTGCAAGCTCTCCAGGGCAACAGAAAATGTGGGGCTCTGTGCATTCTTTCGTTCTGAAAAAGTGTTAGTGTTTTCTGCGGAAAAGCCATTCTGCGCAACATTGGGAACACTTCTGCTTCCCAGGCACAGAGAAGGTGCTAGCAGGGATTTCTCTGCCTGCCTTTCCATAGTGCTCTGCAAGCTCTCCAGGGCAACAGCAAATGTGGGGCTCTGTGCTTTCTTTCGTTCTGAAAAAGTGTTATTGTATTCTGCGGAAAAGTGATTCTGCGCAACAATGGGAACACTTCTCCTTCCCAGGCACAGAGAAGGTGCTAGCAGGGAATTCTCTGCCTGCCTTTCCCCAGTGCTCTGCAAGCTCTCCAGGGCAACAGCAAATGTGGGGCTCTGTGCTTTCTTTCGTTCTGAAAAAGTGTTAGTGTTTTCTGCAGCAACGCAAATGCGATTCTGCGCAACAATGGGAACACTTCTCCTTCCCAGGCACAGAGAAGGTGCTAGCAGGGAATTCTCTGCCTGCCTTTAACCAGTGCTCTGCAAGCTCTCCAGGGCAACAGCAAATGTGGGGCTCTGTGCTTTCTTTCGTTCTGAACAAGTTTTAGTGTTTTCTGCGGAAAAGCGATTCTGCGCAACAATGGGAACACTTTTCATTACCAGGCACAGAGAAGGTGCTAGCAGGGAATTCTCTGCCTGCCTTTAACCAGTGTTCTGCAAGCTCTGCAGGACAACAGCAAATGTGGGGCTCTGTGATTTCTTTCGTCCTGAAAAAGTGTTAGTGTTTTCTGGAGAGAAGTGATTCTGCGCAACATTGGGAACACTTCTGCTTCCCAGGCACAGAGAAGGTGCTAGCAGGTAATTCTCTGCCTGCCTTTCCCCAGTGCTCTGCAAGCTCTCCAGGGCAACAGCAAATGTGGGGCTCTGTGCTTTCTTTCGTTCTGAACAAGTTTTAGTGTTTTCAGCGGAAAAGCAATTCTGCGCAACAATGGGAACACTTCTCCTTCCCAGGCACAGAGAAGGTGCTAGCAGGGAATTCTCTGCCTGCCTTTCCCCAGTGCTCTGCAAGCTCTCCAGGGCAACAGAAAATGTGGGGCTCTGTGCTTTCTTTCATTCTGAAAAATTGTTATTGTTTTCTACAGCAACGCAAATGCGATTCTGCGCAACAATGGGAACACTTCTCCTTCCCAGGCACAGAGAAGGTGCTAGCAGGGAATTCTCTGCCTGCCTTTCCCCAGTGCTCTGCAAGCTCTCCAGGGCAACAGCAAATGTGGGGCTCTGTGCTTTCTTTCGTTCTGAAAAAGTGTTGTTGTATTCTGCGGAAAAGCGATTCTGTGCAACAATGGGAACACTTCTGCTTCCCAGGCACAGAGAAGGTGCTAGCAGGGACATCTCTGCCTGCCTTTCCCCAGTGCTCTGCAAGCTCTCCAGGGCAACAGCAAATGTGGGGCTCTGTGCTTTCTTTCGTTCTGAACAAGTTTTAGTGTTTTCTGCAGCGACGCAAATACGATTCTGCGCAACAATGGGAACACTTCTCCTTCCCAGGCACAGAGAAGGTACTAGCAGGGAATTCTCTGCCTGCCTTTCCCCAGTGCTCTGCAAGCTCTCCAGGGCAACAGCAAATGTGGGGCTCTGTGCTTTCTTTCGTTCTGAAAAATTGTTAGTGTTTTCTGGAGAGAAGCGATTCTGCGCAACAATGGGAACACTTCTCCTTCCCAGGCACAGAGAAGGTGCTAGCAGGGAATTCTCTGCCTGCCTTTCCCCAGTGCTCTGCAAGCTCTCCAGGGCAACAGCAAATGTGGGGCTCTGTGCTTTCTTTCGTTCTGAAAAAGTGTTAGTGTTTTCTGCGGAAAAGCGATTCTGCACAACATTGGGAACACTTTTCATTACCAGGCACAGAGAAGGTGCTAGCAGGGAATTCTCTGCCTGCCTTTCCCCAGTGCTCTGCAAGCTCTCCAGGGCAACAGCAAATGTGGGGCTCTGTGCTTTCTTTCGTTCTGAACAAGTGTTAGTGTTTTCAGCGGAAAAGCAATTCTGCGCAACAATGGGAACACTTTTCATTACCAGGCACAGAGAAGGTGCTAGCAGGGAATTCTCTGCCTGCCTTTACCCAGTGCTCTGCAAGCTCTCCAGGGCAACAGCAAATGTGGGGCTCTGTGCTTTCTTTCGTTCTGAAAAAGTGTTAGTGTTTTCTGCGGAAAAGCGATTCTGCACAACATTGGGAACACTTTTCATTACCAGGCACAGAGAAGGTGCTAGCAGGGAATTCTCTGCCTGCCTTTCCCCAGTGCTCTGCAAGCTCTCCAGGGCAACAGCAAATGTGGGGCTCTGTGCTTTCTTTCGTTCTGAAAAAGTGTTAGTGTTTTCTGCAGAGAAGCGATTCTGCACAACATTGTGAACACTTCTGCTTCCCAGGCACAGAGAAGGTGCTAGCAGGGAATTCTCTGCCCGCCTTTCCCCAGTGCTCTGCAAGCTCTCCAGGGCAACAGCAAATGTGGGGCTCTGTGCTTTCTTTCGTTCTGAACAAGTTTTAGTGTTTTCTGCAGCGACGCAAACACGATTCTGCGCAACAATGGGAACACTTCTCCTTTGCAGGCACAGAGAAGGTGCTAGCAGGGAATTCTCTGCCTTCCTTTCCCCAGTACTCTGCAAGCTCTCCAGGGCAACAGCAAATGTGGGGCTCTGTGCTTTCTTTCGTTCTGAAAAAGTGTTAGTGTTTTCTGCAGCGACGCAAATGCGATTCTGCGCAACAATGGGAACACTTCTCTTTCCCAGGCACAGAGAAGGTGCTAGCAGGGAATTCTCTGCCTGCCTTTCCCCAGTACTGTGCAAGCTCTCCAGGGCAACAGCAAATGTGGGGCTCTGTGCTTTCTTTCGTTCTGAACAAGTATTAGTGTTTTCTGCAGAAAAGCGATTCTGCGCAACAATGGGAACACTTTTCATTACCAGGCACAGAGAAGGTGCTAGCAGGGAATTCTCTGCCTGCCTTTCCCCAGTGCTCTGCAAGCTCTCCAGGGCAACAGAAAATGTGGGGCTCTGTGCTTTCTTTCGTTCTGAACAAGTGTTAGTGTTTTCTGCAGCGACGCAAATACGATTCTGCGCAACAATGGGAACACTTCTCCTTCCCAGGCACAGAGAAAGTGCTAGCAGGGAATTCTCTGACTGCCTTTCCCCAGTGCTCTGCAAGCTCTCCAGGGCAACAACAAATGTGGGGCTCTGTGCTTTCTTTCGTTCTGAAAAAGTGTTAGTGTTTTCTGCGGAAAAGCGATTCTGCACAACATTGGGAACACTTCTCCTTCCCAGGCACAGAGAAGGTGCTAGCAGGGAATTCTCTGCCTGCCTTTCCCCAGTGCTCTGCAAGCTCTCCAGGGCAACAGCAAATGTGGGGCTCTGTGCTTTCTTTCGTTCTGAAAAAGTGTTAGTGTTTTCTGCAGAGAAGCGATTCTGCACAACATTGGGAACACTTCTGCTTCCCAGGCACAGAGAAGGTGCTAGCAGGGAATTCTCTGCCTGCCTTTCCCCAGTGCTCTGCAAGCTCTCCAGGGCAACAGCAAATGTGGGGCTCTGTGCTTTCTTTCGTTCTGAACAAGTTTTAGTGTTTTCTGCAGCGACGCAAATACGATTCTGCGCAACAATGGGAACACTTCTGCTTCCCAGGCACAGAGAAGGTGCTAGCAGGGAATTCTCTGCCTGCCTTTCCCCAGTGCTCTGCAAGCTCTCCAGGGCAACAGCAAATGTGGGGCTCTGTGCTTTCTTTCGTTCTGAAAAAGTGTTAGTGTTTTCTGCGGAAAAGCGATTCTGCACAACATTGGGAACACTTCTCCTTCCCAGGCACAGAGAAGGTGCTAGCAGGGAATTCTCTGCCTGCCTTTCCCCAGTGCTCTGCAAGCTCTCCAGTGGAACAGCAAATGTGGGGCTCTGTGCTTTCTTTTGTTCTTAAAAAGTGTTATTGTATTCTGCGATAAAGCGAATCTGTGCAACAATGGGAACACTTCTCCTTCCCAGGCACAGAGAAGGTGCTAGCAGGGAATTCTCTGCCTGCCTTTCCCCAGTGCTCTGCAAGCTCTCCAGGGAAACAGCAAATGTGGGGCTCTGTGCTTTCTTTCGTTCTGAAAAAGTGTTAGTGCTTTCTACAGCAACGCAAATGCGATTCTGCGCAACAATGGGAACACTTCTCCTTCCCAGGCACAGAGAAGGTGCTAGCAGGGAATTCTCTGCCTGCCTTTCCCCAGTGCTCTGCAAGCTCTCCAGGGCAACAGCAAATGTGGGGCTCTGTGCTTTCTTTCGTTCTGAAAAAGTGTTAGTGTTTTCTGCAGCGACACAAATACGATTCTGTGCAACAATGGGAACACTTCTCCTTCCCAGGCACAGAGAAGGTGCTAGCAGGGAATTCTCTGCCTGCCTTTCCCCAGTGCTCTGCAAGCTCTCCAGGGCAACAGCAAATGTGGGGCTCTGTGCTTTCTTTCGTTCTGAAAAAGTGTTAGTGTTTTCAGCGGAAAAGCAATTCTGCGCAACAATGGGAACACTTCTCCTTCCCAGGCACAGAGAAGGTGCTAGCAGGGAATTCTCTGCCTGCCTTTCCCCAGTGCTCTGCAAGCTCTCCAGGGCAACAGCAAATGTGGGGCTCTGTGCTTTCTTTCGTTCTGAAAAATTTTTAGTGTTTTCTGGAGAGATGCGATTGTGCGCAACAATGGGAACACTTCTCCTTTCCAGGCACAGAGAAGGTGCTAGCAGGGAATTCTCTGCCTGCCTTTCCCCAGTGCTCTGCAAGCTCTCCAGGGCAACAGCAAATGTGGGGCTCTGTGCTTTCTTTCGTTCTGAAAAAGTGTTAGTGTTTTCTGCAGCGACACAAATACGATTCTGCGCAACAATGGGAACACTTCTCCTTCCCAGGCACAGAGAAGGTGCTAGCAGGAAATTCTCTTCCTGCCTTTCCCCAGTGCTCTGCAAGCTCTCCAGGGCAACAGCAAATGTGGGGCTCTGTGCTTTCTTTCGTTCTGAACAAGTGTTAGTGTTTTCAGCGGAAAAGCAATTCTGCGCAACAATGGGAACACTTCTCCTTCCCAGGCACAGAGAAGGTGCTAGCAGGAAATTCTCTGCCTGCCTTTCCACAGTGCTCTGCAAGCTCTCCAGGGCAACAGCAAATGTGGGGCTCTGTGCTTTCTTTCGTTCTGAAAAATTTTTAGTGTTTTCTGGAGAGAAGCGATTGTGCGCAACAATGGGAACACTTCTCCTTCCCAGGCACAGAGAAAGTGCTAGCAGGGAATTCTCTGCCTGCCTTTCCCCAGTGCTCTGCAAGCTCTCCAGGGCAACATAAAATCTGGGGCTCTGTGCTTTCTTTCGTTCTGGACAAGTTTTAGTGTTTTCTGCGGAAAAGCGATTCTGCGCAACAATGGGAAGACTTTTCATTACCAGGCACAGAGAAGGTGCTAGCAGGGAATTCTCTGCCTGCCTTTAACCAGTGCTCTGCAAGCTCTCCAGGGCAACAGAAAATGTGGGGCTCTGTGCATTCTTTCGTTCTGAAAAAGTGTTAGTGTTTTCTGCGGAAAAGCCATTATGCGCAACATTGGGAACACTTCTGCTTCCCAGGCACAGAGAAGGTGCTAGCAGGGAATTCTCTGCCTGCCTTTCCATAGTGCTCTGCAAGCTCTCCAGGGCAACAGCAAATGTGGGGCTCTGTGCTTTCTTTCGTTCTGAAAAAGTGTTATTGTATTCTGCGGAAAAGTGATTCTGTGCAACAATGGGAACACTTCTCCTTCCCAGGCACAGAGAAGGTGCTAGCAGGGAATTCTCTGCCTGCCTTTCCCCAGTGCTCTGCAAGCTCTCCAGGGCAACAGCAAATGTGGGGCTCTGTGCTTTCTTTCGTTCTGAAAAAGTGTTAGTGTTTTCTGCAGCAACGCAAATGCGATTCTGCGCAACAATGGGAACACTTCTCCTTCCCAGGCACAGAGAAGGTGCTAGCAGGGAATTCTCTGCCTGCCTTTAACCAGTGCTCTGCAAGCTCTCCAGGGCAACAGCAAATGTGGGGCTCTGTGCTTTCTTTCGTTCTGAACAAGTTTTAGTGTTTTCTGCGGAAAAGCGATTCTGCGCAACAATGGGAACACTTCTCCTTCCCAGGCACAGAGAAGGTGCTAGCAGGGAATTCTCTGCCTGCCTTTCCCCAGTGCTCTGCAAGCTCTCCAGGGCAACAGAAAATGTGGGGCTCTGTGCTTTCTTTCGTTCTGAAAAAGTGTTATTGTTTTCTGCGGAAAAGCGATTCTGTGCAACAATGGGAACAGTTCTCCTTCCCAGGCACAGAGAAGGTGCTAGCAGGGAATTCTCTGCCTGCCTTTCCCCAGTGCTCTGCAAGCTCTCCAGGGCAACAGCAAATGTGGGGCTCTGTGCTTTCTTTCGTTCTGAAAAAGTGTTAGTGCTTTCTACAGCAACGCAAATGCGATTCTGCGCAACAATGGGAACACTTCTCCTTCCCAGGCACAGAGAAGGTGCTAGCAGGGAATTCTCTGCCTGCCTTTCCCCAGTGCTCTGCAAGCTCTCCAGGGCAACAGCAAATGTGGGGCTCTGTGCTTTCTTTCGTTCTGAAAAAGTGTTAGTGTTTTCTGCAGCGACACAAATACGATTCTGTGCAACAATGGGAACACTTCTCCTTCCCAGGCACAGAGAAGGTGCTAGCAGGGAATTCTCTGCCTGCCTTTCCCCAGTGCTCTGCAAGCTCTCCAGGGCAACAGCAAATGTGGGGCTCTGTGCTTTCTTTCGTTCTGAAAAAGTGTTAGTGTTTTCAGCGGAAAAACAATTCTGCGCAACAATGGGAACACTTCTCCTTCCCAGGCACAGAGAAGGTGCTAGCAGGGAATTCTCTGCCTGCCTTTCCCCAGTGCTCTGCAAGCTCTCCAGGGCAACAGCAAATGTGGGGCTCTGTGCTTTCTTTCGTTCTGAAAAATTTTTAGTGTTTTCTGGAGAGATGCGATTGTGCGCAACAATGGGAACACTTCTCCTTTCCAGGCACAGAGAAGGTGCTAGCAGGGAATTCTCTGCCTGCCTTTCCCCAGTGCTCTGCAAGCTCTCCAGGGCAACAGCAAATGTGGGGCTCTGTGCTTTCTTTCGTTCTGAAAAAGTGTTAGTGTTTTCTGCAGCGACACAAATACGATTCTGCGCAACAATGGGAACACTTCTCCTTCCCAGGCACAGAGAAGGTGCTAGCAGGGAATTCTCTTCCTGCCTTTCCCCAGTGCTCTGCAAGCTCTCCAGGGCAACAGCAAATGTGGGGCTCTGTGCTTTCTTTCGTTCTGAACAAGTGTTAGTGTTTTCAGCGGAAAAGCAATTCTGCGCAACAATGGGAACACTTCTCCTTCCCAGGCACAGAGAAGGTGCTAGCAGGAAATTCTCTGCCTGCCTTTCCACAGTGCTCTGCAAGCTCTCCAGGGCAACAGCAAATGTGGGGCTCTGTGCTTTCTTTCGTTCTGAAAAATTTTTAGTGTTTTCTGGAGAGAAGCGATTGTGCGCAACAATGGGAACACTTCTCCTTCCCAGGCACAGAGAAAGTGCTAGCAGGGAATTCTCTGCCTGCCTTTCCCCAGTGCTCTGCAAGCTCTCCAGGGCAACATAAAATCTGGGGCTCTGTGCTTTCTTTCGTTCTGGACAAGTTTTAGTGTTTTCTGCGGAAAAGCGATTCTGCGCAACAATGGGAAGACTTTTCATTACCAGGCACAGAGAAGGTGCTAGCAGGGAATTCTCTGCCTGCCTTTAACCAGTGCTCTGCAAGCTCTCCAGGGCAACAGAAAATGTGGGGCTCTGTGCATTCTTTCGTTCTGAAAAAGTGTTAGTGTTTTCTGCGGAAAAGCCATTCTGCGCAACATTGGGAACACTTCTGCTTCCCAGGCACAGAGAAGGTGCTAGCAGGGAATTCTCTGCCTGCCTTTCCATAGTGCTCTGCAAGCTCTCCAGGGCAACAGCAAATGTGGGGCTCTGTGCTTTCTTTCGTTCTGAAAAAATGTTATTGTATTCTGCGGAAAAGTGATTCTGTGCAACAATGGGAACACTTCTCCTTCCCAGGCACAGAGAAGGTGCTAGCAGGGAATTCTCTGCCTGCCTTTACCCAGTGCTCTGCAAGCTCTCCAGGGCAACAGCAAATGTGGGGCTCTGTGCTTTCTTTCGTTCTGAAAAAGTGTTAGTGTTTTCTGCAGCAACGCAAATGCGATTCTGCGCAACAATGGGAACACTTCTCCTTCCCAGGCACAGAGAAGGTGCTAGCAGGGAATTCTCTGCCTGCCTTTAACCAGTGCTCTGCAAGCTCTCCAGGGCAACAGCAAATGTGGGGCTCTGTGCTTTCTTTCGTTCTGAACAAGTTTTAGTGTTTTCTGCGGAAAAGCGATTCTGCGCAACAATGGGAACACTTCTCCTTCCCAGGCACAGAGAAGGTGCTAGCAGGGAATTCTCTGCCTGCCTTTCCCCAGTGCTCTGCAAGCTCTCCAGGGCAACAGAAAATGTGGGGCTCTGTGCTTTCTTTCGTTCTGAAAAAGTGTTATTGTTTTCTGCGGAAAAGCGATTCTGTGCAACAATGGGAACAGTTCTCCTTCCCAGGCACAGAGAAGGTGCTAGCAGGGAATTCTCTGCCTGCCTTTCCCCAGTGCTCTGCAAGCTCTCCAGGGCAACAGCAAATGTGGGGCTCTGTGCTTTCTTTCGTTCTGAACAAGTTATAGTGTTTTCTGCAGCGACGCAAATACGATTCTGCGCAACAATGCGAACACTTCTCGTTCCCAGGCACAGAGAAGGTACTAGCAGGGAATTCTCTGCCTGCCTTTCCCCAGTGCTCTGCAAGCTCTCCAGGGCAACAGCAAATGTGGGGCTCTGTGCTTTCTTTCGTTCTGAACAAGTGTTAGTGTTTTCAGCGGAAAAGCAATTCTGCGCAACAATGGGAACACTTCTCCTTCCCAGGCACAGAGAAGGTGCTAGCAGGGAATTCTCTGCCTGCCTTTCCCCAGTGCTCTGCAAGCTCTCCAGGGCAACAGAAAATGTGGGGCTCTGTGCTTTCTTTCGTTCTGAAAATGTGTTAGTGTTTTCTGCAGCGACACAAATACGATTCTGCGCAACAATGGGAACACTTCTCCTTCCCAGGCACAGAGAAGGTGCTAGCAGGGAATTCTCTGCCTGCCTTTCCCCAGTGCTCTGCAAGCTCTCCAGGGCAACAGCAAATGTGGGGCTCTGTGCTTTCTTTCGTTCTGAAAAAGTGTTGTTGTATTCTGCGGAAAAGCGATTCTGTGCAACAATGGGAACACTTCTCCTTCCCAGGCACAGAGAAGGTGCTAGCAGGGACATCTCTGCCTGCCTTTCCCCAGTGCTCTGCAAGCTCTCCAGGGCAACAGCAAATGTGGGGCTCTGTGCTTTCTTTCGTTCTGAAAAAGTGTTAGTGCTTTCTACAGCAACGCAAATGCGATTCTGCGCAACAATGGGAACACTTCTCCTTCCCAGGCACAGAGAAGGTGCTAGCAGGGAATTCTCTGCCTGCCTTTCCCCAGTGCTCTGCAAGCTCTCCAGGGCAACAGCAAATGTGGGGCTCTGTGCTTTCTTTCGTTCTGAAAAAGTGTTAGTGTTTTCTGCAGCGACACAAATACGATTCTGTGCAACAATGGGAACACTTCTCCTTCCCAGGCACAGAGAAGGTGCTAGCAGGGAATTCTCTGCCTGCCTTTCCCCAGTGCTCTGCAAGCTCTCCAGGGCAACAGCAAATGTGGGGCTCTGTGCTTTCTTTCGTTCTGAAAAAGTGTTAGTGTTTTCAGCGGAAAAGCAATTCTGCGCAACAATGGGAACACTTCTCCTTCCCAGGCACAGAGAAGGTGCTAGCAGGGAATTCTCTGCCTGCCTTTCCCCAGTGCTCTGCAAGCTCTCCAGGGCAACAGCAAATGTGGGGCTCTGTGCTTTCTTTCGTTCTGAAAAATTTTTAGTGTTTTCTGGAGAGATGCGATTGTGCGCAACAATGGGAACACTTCTCCTTTCCAGGCACAGAGAAGGTGCTAGCAGGGAATTCTCTGCCTGCCTTTCCCCAGTGCTCTGCAAGCTCTCCAGGGCAACAGCAAATGTGGGGCTCTGTGCTTTCTTTCGTTCTGAAAAAGTGTTAGTGTTTTCTGCAGCGACACAAATACGATTCTGCGCAACAATGGGAACACTTCTCCTTCCCAGGCACAGAGAAGGTGCTAGCAGGGAATTCTCTTCCTGCCTTTCCCCAGTGCTCTGCAAGCTCTCCAGGGCAACAGCAAATGTGGGGCTCTGTGCTTTCTTTCGTTCTGAACAAGTGTTAGTGTTTTCAGCGGAAAAGCAATTCTGCGCAACAATGGGAACACTTCTCCTTCCCAGGCACAGAGAAGGTGCTAGCAGGAAATTCTCTGCCTGCCTTTCCACAGTGCTCTGCAAGCTCTCCAGGGCAACAGCAAATGTGGGGCTCTGTGCTTTCTTTCGTTCTGAAAAATTTTTAGTGTTTTCTGGAGAGAAGCGATTGTGCGCAACAATGGGAACACTTCTCCTTCCCAGGCACAGAGAAAGTGCTAGCAGGGAATTCTCTGCCTGCCTTTCCCCAGTGCTCTGCAAGCTCTCCAGGGCAACATAAAATCTGGGGCTCTGTGCTTTCTTTCGTTCTGGACAAGTTTTAGTGTTTTCTGCGGAAAAGCGATTCTGCGCAACAATGGGAAGACTTTTCATTACCAGGCACAGAGAAGGTGCTAGCAGGGAATTCTCTGCCTGCCTTTAACCAGTGCTCTGCAAGCTCTCCAGGGCAACAGAAAATGTGGGGCTCTGTGCATTCTTTCGTTCTGAAAAAGTGTTAGTGTTTTCTGCGGAAAAGCCATTCTGCGCAACATTGGGAACACTTCTGCTTCCCAGGCACAGAGAAGGTGCTAGCAGGGAATTCTCTGCCTGCCTTTCCATAGTGCTCTGCAAGCTCTCCAGGGCAACAGCAAATGTGGGGCTCTGTGCTTTCTTTCGTTCTGAAAAAATGTTATTGTATTCTGCGGAAAAGTGATTCTGTGCAACAATGGGAACACTTCTCCTTCCCAGGCACAGAGAAGGTGCTAGCAGGGAATTCTCTGCCTGCCTTTACCCAGTGCTCTGCAAGCTCTCCAGGGCAACAGCAAATGTGGGGCTCTGTGCTTTCTTTCGTTCTGAAAAAGTGTTAGTGTTTTCTGCAGCAACGCAAATGCGATTCTGCGCAACAATGGGAACACTTCTCCTTCCCAGGCACAGAGAAGGTGCTAGCAGGGAATTCTCTGCCTGCCTTTAACCAGTGCTCTGCAAGCTCTCCAGGGCAACAGCAAATGTGGGGCTCTGTGCTTTCTTTCGTTCTGAACAAGTTTTAGTGTTTTCTGCGGAAAAGCGATTCTGCGCAACAATGGGAACACTTCTCCTTCCCAGGCACAGAGAAGGTGCTAGCAGGGAATTCTCTGCCTGCCTTTCCCCAGTGCTCTGCAAGCTCTCCAGGGCAACAGAAAATGTGGGGCTCTGTGCTTTCTTTCGTTCTGAAAAAGTGTTATTGTTTTCTGCGGAAAAGCGATTCTGTGCAACAATGGGAACAGTTCTCCTTCCCAGGCACAGAGAAGGTGCTAGCAGGGAATTCTCTGCCTGCCTTTCCCCAGTGCTCTGCAAGCTCTCCAGGGCAACAGCAAATGTGGGGCTCTGTGCTTTCTTTCGTTCTGAACAAGTTATAGTGTTTTCTGCAGCGACGCAAATACGATTCTGCGCAACAATGCGAACACTTCTCGTTCCCAGGCACAGAGAAGGTACTAGCAGGGAATTCTCTGCCTGCCTTTCCCCAGTGCTCTGCAAGCTCTCCAGGGCAACAGCAAATGTGGGGCTCTGTGCTTTCTTTCGTTCTGAACAAGTGTTAGTGTTTTCAGCGGAAAAGCAATTCTGCGCAACAATGGGAACACTTCTCCTTCCCAGGCACAGAGAAGGTGCTAGCAGGGAATTCTCTGCCTGCCTTTCCCCAGTGCTCTGCAAGCTCTCCAGGGCAACAGAAAATGTGGGGCTCTGTGCTTTCTTTCGTTCTGAAAATGTGTTAGTGTTTTCTGCAGCGACACAAATACGATTCTGCGCAACAATGGGAACACTTCTCCTTCCCAGGCACAGAGAAGGTGCTAGCAGGGAATTCTCTGCCTGCCTTTCCCCAGTGCTCTGCAAGCTCTCCAGGGCAACAGCAAATGTGGGGCTCTGTGCTTTCTTTCGTTCTGAAAAAGTGTTGTTGTATTCTGCGGAAAAGCGATTCTGTGCAACAATGGGAACACTTCTCCTTCCCAGGCACAGAGAAGGTGCTAGCAGGGACATCTCTGCCTGCCTTTCCCCAGTGCTCTGCAAGCTCTCCAGGGCAACAGCAAATGTGGGGCTCTGTGCTTTCTTTCGTTCTGAACAAGTTTTAGTGTTTTCTGCAGCGACGCAAATACGATTCTGCGCAACAATGGGAACACTTCTCCTTCCCAGGCACAGAGAAGGTACTAGCAGGGAATTCTCTGCCTGCCTTTCCCCAGTGCTCTGCAAGCTCTCCAGGGCAACAGCAAATGTGGGGCTCTGTGCTTTCTTTCGTTCTGAACAAGTTTTAGTGTTTTCTGCAGAGAAGCGATTCTGCACAACATTGGGAACACTTCTGCTTCCCAGGCACAGAGAAGGTGCTAGCAGGGAATTCTCTGCCTGCCTTTCCCCAGTGCTCTGCAAGCTCTCCAGGGCAACAGCAAATGTGGGGCTCTGTGCTTTCTTTCGTTCTGAACAAGTTTTAGTGTTTTCTGCAGCGACGCAAATACGATTCTGCGCAACAATGGGAACACTTCTGCTTCCCAGGCACAGAGAAAGTGCTAGCAGGGAATTCTCTGCCTGCCTTTCCCCAGTGCTCTGCAAGCTCTCCAGGGCAACAGCAAATGTGGGGCTCTGTGCTTTCTTTCGTTCTGAAAAAGTGTTAGTGTTTTCTGCGGAAAAGCGATTCTGCACAACATTGGGAACACTTCTCCTTCCCAGGCACAGAGAAGGTGCTAGCAGGGAATTCTCTGCCTGCCTTTCCCCAGTGCTCTGCAAGCTCTCCAGTGGAACAGCAAATGTGGGGCTCTGTGCTTTCTTTTGTTCTTAAAAAGTGTTATTGTATTCTGCGATAAAGCGAATCTGTGCAACAATGGGAACACTTCTCCTTCCCAGGCACAGAGAAGGTGCTAGCAGGAAATTCTCTGCCTGCCTTTCCCCAGTGCTCTGCAAGCTCTCCAGGGCAACAGCAAATGTGGGGCTCTGTGCTTTCTTTCGTTCTGAAAAAGTGTTAGTGTTTTCAGCGGAAAAGCAATTCTGCGCAACAATGGGAACACTTCTCCTTCCCAGGCACAGAGAAGGTGCTAGCAGGGAATTCTCTGCCTGCCTTTCCCCAGTGCTCTGCAAGCTCTCCAGGGCAACAGCAAATGTGGGGCTCTGTGCTTTCTTTCGTTCTGAAAAATTTTTAGTGTTTTCTGGAGAGATGCGATTGTGCGCAACAATGGGAACACTTCTCCTTTCCAGGCACAGAGAAGGTGCTAGCAGGGAATTCTCTGCCTGCCTTTCCCCAGTGCTCTGCAAGCTCTCCAGGGCAACAGCAAATGTGGGGCTCTGTGCTTTCTTTCGTTCTGAAAAAGTGTTAGTGTTTTCTGCAGCGACACAAATACGATTCTGCGCAACAATGGGAACACTTCTCCTTCCCAGGCACAGAGAAGGTGCTAGCAGGGAATTCTCTGCCTGCCTTTCCCCAGTGCTCTGCAAGCTCTCCAGGGCAACAGCAAATGTGGGGCTCTGTGCTTTCTTTCGTTCTGAACAAGTGTTAGTGTTTTCAGCGGAAAAGCAATTCTGCGCAACAATGGGAACACTTCTCCTTCCCAGGCACAGAGAAGGTGCTAGCAGGAAATTCTCTGCCTGCCTTTCCACAGTGCTCTGCAAGCTCTCCAGGGCAACAGCAAATGTGGGGCTCTGTGCTTTCTTTCGTTCTGAAAAATTTTTAGTGTTTTCTGGAGAGAAGCGATTGTGCGCAACAATGGGAACACTTCTCCTTCCCAGGCACAGAGAAAGTGCTAGCAGGGAATTCTCTGCCTGCCTTTCCCCAGTGCTCTGCAAGCTCTCCAGGGCAACATAAAATCTGGGGCTCTGTGCTTTCTTTCGTTCTGGACAAGTTTTAGTGTTTTCTGCGGAAAAGCGATTCTGCGCAACAATGGGAAGACTTTTCATTACCAGGCACAGAGAAGGTGCTAGCAGGGAATTCTCTGCCTGCCTTTAACCAGTGCTCTGCAAGCTCTCCAGGGCAACAGAAAATGTGGGGCTCTGTGCATTCTTTCGTTCTGAAAAAGTGTTAGTGTTTTCTGCGGAAAAGCCATTATGCGCAACAATGGGAACACTTCTGCTTCCCAGGCACAGAGAAGGTGCTAGCAGGGAATTCTCTGCCTGCCTTTCCATAGTGCTCTGCAAGCTCTCCAGGGCAACAGCAAATGTGGGGCTCTGTGCTTTCTTTCGTTCTGAAAAAGTGTTATTGTATTCTGCGGAAAAGTGATTCTGTGCAACAATGGGAACACTTCTCCTTCCCAGGCACAGAGAAGGTGCTAGCAGGGAATTCTCTGCCTGCCTTTCCCCAGTGCTCTGCAAGCTCTCCAGGGCAACAGCAAATGTGGGGCTCTGTGCTTTCTTTCGTTCTGAAAAAGTGTTAGTGTTTTCTGCAGCAACGCAAATGCGATTCTGCGCAACAATGGGAACACTTCTCCTTCCCAGGCACAGAGAAGGTGCTAGCAGGGAATTCTCTGCCTGCCTTTAACCAGTGCTCTGCAAGCTCTCCAGGGCAACAGCAAATGTGGGGCTCTGTGCTTTCTTTCGTTCTGAACAAGTTTTAGTGTTTTCTGCGGAAAAGCGATTCTGCGCAACAATGGGAACACTTCTCCTTCCCAGGCACAGAGAAGGTGCTAGCAGGGAATTCTCTGCCTGCCTTTCCCCAGTGCTCTGCAAGCTCTCCAGGGCAACAGAAAATGTGGGGCTCTGTGCTTTCTTTCGTTCTGAAAAAGTGTTATTGTTTTCTGCGGAAAAGCGATTCTGTGCAACAATGGGAACAGTTCTCCTTCCCAGGCACAGAGAAGGTGCTAGCAGGGAATTCTCTGCCTGCCTTTCCCCAGTGCTCTGCAAGCTCTCCAGGGCAACAGCAAATGTGGGGCTCTGTGCTTTCTTTCGTTCTGAAAAAGTGTTAGTGCTTTCTACAGCAACGCAAATGCGATTCTGCGCAACAATGGGAACACTTCTCCTTCCCAGGCACAGAGAAGGTGCTAGCAGGGAATTCTCTGCCTGCCTTTCCCCAGTGCTCTGCAAGCTCTCCAGGGCAACAGCAAATGTGGGGCTCTGTGCTTTCTTTCGTTCTGAAAAAGTGTTAGTGTTTTCTGCAGCGACACAAATACGATTCTGTGCAACAATGGGAACACTTCTCCTTCCCAGGCACAGAGAAGGTGCTAGCAGGGAATTCTCTGCCTGCCTTTCCCCAGTGCTCTGCAAGCTCTCCAGGGCAACAGCAAATGTGGGGCTCTGTGCTTTCTTTCGTTCTGAAAAAGTGTTAGTGTTTTCAGCGGAAAAGCAATTCTGCGCAACAATGGGAACACTTCTCCTTCCCAGGCACAGAGAAGGTGCTAGCAGGGAATTCTCTGCCTGCCTTTCCCCAGTGCTCTGCAAGCTCTCCAGGGCAACAGCAAATGTGGGGCTCTGTGCTTTCTTTCGTTCTGAAAAATTTTTAGTGTTTTCTGGAGAGATGCGATTGTGCGCAACAATGGGAACACTTCTCCTTTCCAGGCACAGAGAAGGTGCTAGCAGGGAATTCTCTGCCTGCCTTTCCCCAGTGCTCTGCAAGCTCTCCAGGGCAACAGCAAATGTGGGGCTCTGTGCTTTCTTTCGTTCTGAAAAAGTGTTAGTGTTTTCTGCAGCGACACAAATACGATTCTGCGCAACAATGGGAACACTTCTCCTTCCCAGGCACAGAGAAGGTGCTAGCAGGGAATTCTCTTCCTGCCTTTCCCCAGTGCTCTGCAAGCTCTCCAGGGCAACAGCAAATGTGGGGCTCTGTGCTTTCTTTCGTTCTGAACAAGTGTTAGTGTTTTCAGCGGAAAAGCAATTCTGCGCAACAATGGGAACACTTCTCCTTCCCAGGCACAGAGAAGGTGCTAGCAGGAAATTCTCTGCCTGCCTTTCCACAGTGCTCTGCAAGCTCTCCAGGGCAACAGCAAATGTGGGGCTCTGTGCTTTCTTTCGTTCTGAAAAATTTTTAGTGTTTTCTGGAGAGAAGCGATTGTGCGCAACAATGGGAACACTTCTCCTTCCCAGGCACAGAGAAAGTGCTAGCAGGGAATTCTCTGCCTGCCTTTCCCCAGTGCTCTGCAAGCTCTCCAGGGCAACATAAAATCTGGGGCTCTGTGCTTTCTTTCGTTCTGGACAAGTTTTAGTGTTTTCTGCGGAAAAGCGATTCTGCGCAACAATGGGAAGACTTTTCATTACCAGGCACAGAGAAGGTGCTAGCAGGGAATTCTCTGCCTGCCTTTAACCAGTGCTCTGCAAGCTCTCCAGGGCAACAGAAAATGTGGGGCTCTGTGCATTCTTTCGTTCTGAAAAAGTGTTAGTGTTTTCTGCGGAAAAGCCATTCTGCGCAACATTGGGAACACTTCTGCTTCCCAGGCACAGAGAAGGTGCTAGCAGGGAATTCTCTGCCTGCCTTTCCATAGTGCTCTGCAAGCTCTCCAGGGCAACAGCAAATGTGGGGCTCTGTGCTTTCTTTCGTTCTGAAAAAATGTTATTGTATTCTGCGGAAAAGTGATTCTGTGCAACAATGGGAACACTTCTCCTTCCCAGGCACAGAGAAGGTGCTAGCAGGGAATTCTCTGCCTGCCTTTACCCAGTGCTCTGCAAGCTCTCCAGGGCAACAGCAAATGTGGGGCTCTGTGCTTTCTTTCGTTCTGAAAAAGTGTTAGTGTTTTCTGCAGCAACGCAAATGCGATTCTGCGCAACAATGGGAACACTTCTCCTTCCCAGGCACAGAGAAGGTGCTAGCAGGGAATTCTCTGCCTGCCTTTAACCAGTGCTCTGCAAGCTCTCCAGGGCAACAGCAAATGTGGGGCTCTGTGCTTTCTTTCGTTCTGAACAAGTTTTAGTGTTTTCTGCGGAAAAGCGATTCTGCGCAACAATGGGAACACTTCTCCTTCCCAGGCACAGAGAAGGTGCTAGCAGGGAATTCTCTGCCTGCCTTTCCCCAGTGCTCTGCAAGCTCTCCAGGGCAACAGAAAATGTGGGGCTCTGTGCTTTCTTTCGTTCTGAAAAAGTGTTATTGTTTTCTGCGGAAAAGCGATTCTGTGCAACAATGGGAACAGTTCTCCTTCCCAGGCACAGAGAAGGTGCTAGCAGGGAATTCTCTGCCTGCCTTTCCCCAGTGCTCTGCAAGCTCTCCAGGGCAACAGCAAATGTGGGGCTCTGTGCTTTCTTTCGTTCTGAACAAGTTATAGTGTTTTCTGCAGCGACGCAAATACGATTCTGCGCAACAATGCGAACACTTCTCGTTCCCAGGCACAGAGAAGGTACTAGCAGGGAATTCTCTGCCTGCCTTTCCCCAGTGCTCTGCAAGCTCTCCAGGGCAACAGCAAATGTGGGGCTCTGTGCTTTCTTTCGTTCTGAACAAGTGTTAGTGTTTTCAGCGGAAAAGCAATTCTGCGCAACAATGGGAACACTTCTCCTTCCCAGGCACAGAGAAGGTGCTAGCAGGGAATTCTCTGCCTGCCTTTCCCCAGTGCTCTGCAAGCTCTCCAGGGCAACAGAAAATGTGGGGCTCTGTGCTTTCTTTCGTTCTGAAAATGTGTTAGTGTTTTCTGCAGCGACACAAATACGATTCTGCGCAAAAATGGGAACACTTCTCCTTCCCAGGCACAGAGAAGGTGCTAGCAGGGAATTCTCTGCCTGCCTTTCCCCAGTGCTCTGCAAGCTCTCCAGGGCAACAGCAAATGTGGGGCTCTGTGCTTTCTTTCGTTCTGAACAAGTGTTGTTGTATTCTGCGGAAAAGCGATTCTGTGCAACAATGGGAACACTTCTCCTTCCCAGGCACAGAGAAGGTGCTAGCAGGGACATCTCTGCCTGCCTTTCCCCAGTGCTCTGCAAGCTCTCCAGGGCAACAGCAAATGTGGGGCTCTGTGCTTTCTTTCGTTCTGAACAAGTTTTAGTGTTTTCTGCAGCGACGCAAATACGATTCTGCGCAACAATGGGAACACTTCTCCTTCCCAGGCACAGAGAAGGTACTAGCAGGGAATTCTCTGCCTGCCTTTCCCCAGTGCTCTGCAAGCTCTCCAGGGCAACAGCAAATGTGGGGCTCTGTGCTTTCTTTCGTTCTGAACAAGTTTTAGTGTTTTCTGCAGAGAAGCGATTCTGCACAACATTGGGAACACTTCTGCTTCCCAGGCACAGAGAAGGTGCTAGCAGGGAATTCTCTGCCTGCCTTTCCCCAGTGCTCTGCAAGCTCTCCAGGGCAACAGCAAATGTGGGGCTCTGTGCTTTCTTTCGTTCTGAACAAGTTTTAGTGTTTTCTGCAGCGACGCAAATACGATTCTGCGCAACAATGGGAACACTTCTGCTTCCCAGGCACAGAGAAAGTGCTAGCAGGGAATTCTCTGCCTGCCTTTCCCCAGTGCTCTGCAAGCTCTCCAGGGCAACAGCAAATGTGGGGCTCTGTGCTTTCTTTCGTTCTGAAAAAGTGTTAGTGTTTTCTGCGGAAAAGCGATTCTGCACAACATTGGGAACACTTCTCCTTCCCAGGCACAGAGAAGGTGCTAGCAGGGAATTCTCTGCCTGCCTTTCCCCAGTGCTCTGCAAGCTCTCCAGTGGAACAGCAAATGTGGGGCTCTGTGCTTTCTTTTGTTCTTAAAAAGTGTTATTGTATTCTGCGATAAAGCGAATCTGTGCAACAATGGGAACACTTCTCCTTCCCAGGCACAGAGAAGGTGCTAGCAGGGAATTCTCTGCCTGCCTTTCCCCAGTGCTCTGCAAGCTCTCCAGGGCAACAGCAAATGTGGGGCTCTGTGCTTTCTTTCGTTCTGAAAAAGTGTTAGTGCTTTCTACAGCAACGCAAATGCGATTCTGCGCAACAATGGGAACACTTCTCCTTCCCAGGCACAGAGAAGGTGCTAGCAGGGAATTCTCTGCCTGCCTTTCCCCAGTGCTCTGCAAGCTCTCCAGGGCAACAGCAAATGTGGGGCTCTGTGCTTTCTTTCGTTCTGAACAAGTGTTAGTGTTTTCTGCAGCGACACAAATACGATTCTGTGCAACAATGGGAACACTTCTCCTTCCCAGGCACAGAGAAGGTGCTAGCAGGGAATTCTCTGCCTGCCTTTCCCCAGTGCTCTGCAAGCTCTCCAGGGCAACAGCAAATGTGGGGCTCTGTGCTTTCTTTCGTTCTGAAAAAGTGTTAGTGTTTTCAGCGGAAAAGCAATTCTGCGCAACAATGGGAACACTTCTCCTTCCCAGGCACAGAGAAGGTGCTAGCAGGGAATTCTCTGCCTGCCTTTCCCCAGTGCTCTGCAAGCTCTCCAGGGCAACAGCAAATGTGGGGCTCTGTGCTTTCTTTCGTTCTGAAAAATTTTTAGTGTTTTCTGGAGAGAAGCGATTGTGCGCAACAATGGGAACACTTCTCCTTTCCAGGCACAGAGAAGGTGCTAGCAGGGAATTCTCTGCCTGCCTTTCCCCAGTGCTCTGCAAGCTCTCCAGGGCAACAGCAAATGTGGGGCTTTGTGCTTTCTTTCGTTCTGAACAAGTGTTAGTGTTTTCTGCAGCGACACAAATACGATTCTGCGCAACAATGGGAACACTTCTCCTTCCCAGGCACAGAGAAGGTGCTAGCAGGGAATTCTCTTCCTGCCTTTCCCCAGTGCTCTGCAAGCTCTCCAGGGCAACAGCAAATGTGGGGCTCTGTGCTTTCTTTCGTTCTGAACAAGTGTTAGTGTTTTCTGCGGAAAAGCAATTCTGCGCAACAATGGGAACACTTCTCCTTCCCAGGCACAGAGAAGGTGCTAGCAGGAAATTCTCTGCCTGCCTTTCCCAGTGCTCTGCAAGCTCTCCAGGGCAACAGCAAATGTGGGGCTCTGTGCTTTCTTTCGTTCTGAAAAATTTTTAGTGTTTTCTGGAGAGAAGCGATTGTGCGCAACAATGGGAACACTTCTCCTTCCCAGGCACAGAGAAAGTGCTAGCAGGGAATTCTCTGCCTGCCTTTCCCCAGTGCTCTGCAAGCTCTCCGGGGCAACAGCAAATGTGGGGCTCTGTGCTTTCTTTCGTTCTGGACAAGTTTTAGTGTTTTCTGCGGAAAAGCGATTCTGCGCAACAATGGGAAGACTTTTCATTACCAGGCACAGAGAAGGTGCTAGCAGGGAATTCTCTGCCTGCCTTTAACCAGTGCTCTGCAAGCTCTCCAGGGCAACAGAAAATGTGGTGCTCTGTGCTTTCTTTCGTTCTGAAAAAGTGTTAGTGTTTTCTGCGGAAAAGCCATTCTGCGCAACATTGGGAACACTTCTGCTTCCCAGGCACAGAGAAGGTGCTAGCAGGGAATTCTCTGCCTGCCTTTCCATAGTGCTCTGCAAGCTCTCCAGGGCAACAGCAAATGTGGGGCTCTGTGCTTTCTTTCGTTCTGAAAAAGTGTTATTGTATTCTGCGGAAAAGTGATTCTGCGCAACAATGGGAACACTTCTCCTTCCCAGGCACAGAGAAGGTGCTAGCAGGGAATTCTCTGCCTGCCTTTCCCCAGTGCTCTGCAAGCTCTCCAGGGCAACAGCAAATGTGGGGCTCTGTGCTTTCTTTCGTTCTGAAAAAGTGTTAGTGTTTTCTGCAGCAACGCAAATGCGATTCTGCGCAACAATGGGAACACTTCTCCTTCCCAGGCACAGAGAAGGTGCTAGCAGGGAATTCTCTGCCTGCCTTTAACCAGTGCTCTGCAAGCTCTCCAGGGCAACAGCAAATGTGGGGCTCTGTGCTTTCTTTCGTTCTGAACAAGTTTTAGTGTTTTCTGCGGAAAAGCGATTCTGCGCAACAATGGGAACACTTTTCATTACCAGGCACAGAGAAGGTGCTAGCAGGGAATTCTCTGCCTGCCTTTAACCAGTGTTCTGCAAGCTCTGCAGGACAACAGCAAATGTGGGGCTCTGTGATTTCTTTCGTCCTGAAAAAGTGTTAGTGTTTTCTGGAGAGAAGTGATTCTGCGCAACATTGGGAACACTTCTGCTTCCCAGGCACAGAGAAGGTGCTAGCAGGGAATTCTCTGCCTGCCTTTCCCCAGTGCTCTGCAAGCTCTCCAGGGCAACAGCAAATGTGGGGCTCTGTGCTTTCTTTCGTTCTGAACAAGTTTTAGTGTTTTCAGCGGAAAAGCAATTCTGCGCAACAATGGGAACACTTCTCCTTCCCAGGCACAGAGAAGGTGCTAGCAGGGAATTCTCTGCCTGCCTTTCCCCAGTGCTCTGCAAGCTCTCCAGGGCAACAGAAAATGTGGGGCTCTGTGCTTTCTTTCATTCTGAAAAATTGTTATTGTTTTCTACAGCAACGCAAATGCGATTCTGCGCAACAATGGGAACACTTCTCCTTCCCAGGCACAGAGAAGGTGCTAGCAGGGAATTCTCTGCCTGCCTTTCCCCAGTGCTCTGCAAGCTCTCCAGGGCAACAGCAAATGTGGGGCTCTGTGCTTTCTTTCGTTCTGAAAATGTGTTAGTGTTTTCTGCAGCGACACAAATACGATTCTGCGCAACAATGGGAACACTTCTCCTTCCCAGGCACAGAGAAGGTACTAGCAGGGAATTCTCTGCCTGCCTTTCCCCAGTGCTCTGCAAGCTCTCCAGGGCAACAGCAAATGTGGGGCTCTGTGCTTTCTTTCGTTCTGAAAAAGTGTTGTTGTATTCTGCGGAAAAGCGATTCTGTGCAACAATGGGAACACTTCTCCTTCCCAGGCACAGAGAAGGTGCTAGCAGGGACATCTCTGCCTGCCTTTCCCCAGTGCTCTGCAAGCTCTCCAGGGCAACAGCAAATGTGGGGCTCTGTGCTTTCTTTCGTTCTGAACAAGTTTTAGTGTTTTCTGCAGCGACGCAAATACGATTCTGCGCAACAATGGGAACACTTCTCCTTCCCAGGCACAGAGAAGGTACTAGCAGGGAATTCTCTGCCTGCCTTTCCCCAGTGCTCTGCAAGCTCTCCAGGGCAACAGCAAATGTGGGGCTCTGTGCTTTCTTTCGTTCTGAACAAGTTTTAGTGTTTTCTGCAGCGACGCAAATACGATTCTGCGCAACAATGGGAACACTTCTCCTTCCCAGGCACAGAGAAGGTGCTAGCAGGGAATTCTCTGCCTGCCTTTCCCAGTACTCTGCAAGCTCTCCAGGGCAACAGAAAATGTGGGGCTCTGTGCTTTCTTTCGTTCTGAACAAGTGTTAGTGTTGTCAGCGGAAAAGCGATTCTGCGCAACAATGGGAACACTTCTCCTTCCCAGGCACAGAGAAGGTGCTAGCAGGGAATTCTCTGCCTGCCTTTCCCCAGTGCTCTGCAAGCTCTCCAGGGCAACAGCAAATGTGGGGCTCTGTGCTTTCTTTCGTTCTGAACAAGTGTTAGTGTTTTCAGCGGAAAAGCGATTCTGCGCAACAATGGGAACACTTCTCCTTCCCAGGCACAGAGAAAGTGTTAGCAGGGAATTCTCTGCCTGCCTTTCCCCAGTGCTCTGCAAGCTCTCCAGGGCAACAGCAAATGTGGGGCTCTGTGCTTTCTTTTGTTCTGAAAAAGTGTTATTGTATTCTGCGGAAAAGTGATTCTGTGCAACAATGGGAACACTTCTCCTTCCCAGGCACAGAGAAGGTGCTAGCAGGGAATTCTCTGCCTGCCTTTCCCCAGTGCTCTGCAAGCTCTCCAGGGCAACAGCAAATGTGGGGCTCTGTGCTTTCTTTCGTTCTGAACAAGTTTTAGTGTTTTCTGCAGCGACGCAAATACGATTCTGCGCAACTATGTGAACACTTCTGCTTCCCAGGCACAGAGAAGGTACTAGCAGGGAATTCTCTGCCTGCCTTTCCCCAGTGCTCTGCAAGCTCTCCAGGGCAACAGCAAATGTGGGGCTCTGTGCTTTCTTTCGTTCTGAACAAGTTTTAGTGTTTTCTGCAGCGACGCAAATACGATTCTGCGCAACTATGTGAACACTTCTGCTTCCCAGGCACAGAGAAGGTACTAGCAGGGAATTCTCTGCCTGCCTTTCCCCAGTGCTCTGCAAGCTCTCCAGGGCAACAGCAAATGTGGGGCTCTGTGCTTTCTTTCGTTCTGAACAAGTGTTAGTGATTTGTGCGGAAAAGCGATTCTGCGCGACAATGGGAACACTTTTCATTACCAGGCACAGAGAAGGTGCTAGCAGGGAATTCTCTGCCTGCCTTTAACCAGTGTTCTGCAAGCTCTGCAGGACAACAGCAAATGTGGGGCTCTGTGATTTCTTTCGTCCTGAAAAAGTGTTAGTGTTTTCTGGAGAGAAGTGATTCTGCGCAACATTGGGAACACTTCTGCTTCCCAGGCACAGAGAAGGTGCTAGCAGGGAATTCTCTGCCTGCCTTTCCCCAGTGCTCTGCAAGCTCTCCAGGGCAACAGCAAATGTGGGGCTCTGTGCTTTCTTTCGTTCTGAAAAAGTGTTGTTGTATTCTGCGGAAAAGCGATTCTGTGCAACAATGGGAACACTTCTCCTTCCCAGGCACAGAGAAGGTGCTAGCAGGGACATCTCTGCCTGCCTTTCCCCAGTGCTCTGCAAGCTCTCCAGGGCAACAGCAAATGTGGGGCTCTGTGCTTTCTTTCGTTCTGAACAAGTTTTAGTGTTTTCTGCAGCGACGCAAATACGATTCTGCGCAACAATGGGAACACTTCTCCTTCCCAGGCACAGAGAAGGTACTAGCAGGGAATTCTCTGCCTGCCTTTCCCCAGTGCTCTGCAAGCTCTCCAGGGCAACAGCAAATGTGGGGCTCTGTGCTTTCTTTCGTTCTGAACAAGTTTTAGTGTTTTCTGCAGCGACGCAAATACGATTCTGCGCAACAATGGGAACACTTCTCCTTCCCAGGCACAGAGAAGGTGCTAGCAGGGAATTCTCTGCCTGCCTTTCCCAGTACTCTGCAAGCTCTCCAGGGCAACAGAAAATGTGGGGCTCTGTGCTTTCTTTCGTTCTGAACAAGTGTTAGTGTTGTCAGCGGAAAAGCGATTCTGCGCAACAATGGGAACACTTCTCCTTCCCAGGCACAGAGAAGGTGCTAGCAGGGAATTCTCTGCCTGCCTTTCCCCAGTGCTCTGCAAGCTCTCCAGGGCAACAGCAAATGTGGGGCTCTGTGCTTTCTTTCGTTCTGAACAAGTGTTAGTGTTTTCAGCGGAAAAGCGATTCTGCGCAACAATGGGAACACTTCTCCTTCCCAGGCACAGAGAAAGTGTTAGCAGGGAATTCTCTGCCTGCCTTTCCCCAGTGCTCTGCAAGCTCTCCAGGGCAACAGCAAATGTGGGGCTCTGTGCTTTCTTTTGTTCTGAAAAAGTGTTATTGTATTCTGCGGAAAAGTGATTCTGTGCAACAATGGGAACACTTCTCCTTCCCAGGCACAGAGAAGGTGCTAGCAGGGAATTCTCTGCCTGCCTTTCCCCAGTGCTCTGCAAGCTCTCCAGGGCAACAGCAAATGTGGGGCTCTGTGCTTTCTTTCGTTCTGAAAAACTTTTAGTGTTTTCTGCAGAGAAGCGATTCTGCGCAACATTGGGAATACTTCTACTTCCCAGGCACAGAGAAGGTGCTAGCAGGGAATTCTCTGCCTGCCTTTCCCCAGTGCTCTGCAAGCTCTCCAGGGCAACAGCAAATGTGGGGCTCTGTGCTTTCTTTCGTTCTGAACAAGTGTTAGTGTTATCAGCGGAAAAGCCATTTTGCGCAACAATGGGAACACTTCTCCTTCCCAGGCACAGAGAAGGTGCTAGCAGGGAATTCTCTGCCTGCCTTTCCCCAGTGCTCTGCAAGCTCTCCAGGGCAACAGCAAATGTGGGGCTCTGTGCTTTCTTTCGTTCTGAACAAGTGTTAGTGTTTTCTGCAGCGACGCAAACACGATTCTGCGCAACAATGGGAACACTTCTCCTTCCCAGGCACAGAGAAGGTGCTAGCAGGAAATTCTCTGCCTGCCTTTCCCCAGTGCTCTGCAAGCTCTCCAGGGCAACAGCAAATGTGGGGCTCTGTGCTTTCTTTCGTTCTGAAAAAGTGTTAGTGTTTTCTGGAGAGAAGCGATTCTGCGCAACAATGGGAACACTTCTCCTTTCCAGGCACAGAGAAGGTGCTAGCAGGGAATTCTCTGCCTGCCTTTCACCAGTGCTCTGCAAGCTCTCCAGGGCAACAGAAAATGTGGGGCTCTGTGCTTTCTTCCCTTCTGAACAAGTGTTAGTCTTTTCAGCGGAAAAGCCATTCTGCGTAACAATGGGAACACTTTTCATTCCCAGGCACAGAGAAGGTGCTAGCAGGGAATTCTCTGCCTGCTTTCCCCAGTGCTCTGCAAGCTCACCAGGGCAACACCAAATGTGGGGCTCTGTGCTTTCTTTCGTTCTGGACAAGTTTTAGTGTTTTCTGCGGAAAAGCGATTCTGCGCAACAATGGGAAGACTTTTCATTACCAGGCACAGAGAAGGTGCTAGCAGGGAATTCTCTGCCTGCCTTTAACCAGTGCTCTGCAAGCTCTCCAGGGCAACAGAAAATGTGGGGCTCTGTGCATTCTTTCGTTCTGAAAAAGTGTTAGTGTTTTCTGCGGAACAGCCATTCTGCGCAACATTGGGAACACTTCTGCTTCCCAGGCACAGAGAAGGTGCTAGCAAGGAATTCTCTGCCTGCCTTTCCCCAGTGCTCTGCAAGCTCTCCAGGGCAACAGCAAATGTGGGGCTCTGTGCTTTCTTTCGTTCTGAAAAAGTGTTAGTGTTTTCTGCAGCAACGCAAATGCGATTCTGCGCAACAATGGGAACACTTCTCCTTCCCAGGCACAGAGAAGGTGCTAGCAGGGACATCTCTGCCTGCCTTTCCCCAGTGCTCTGCAAGCTCTCCAGGGCAACAGCAAATGTGGGGCTCTGTGCTTTCTTTCGTTCTGAACAAGTTTTAGGGTTTTCTGCGGAAAAGCGATTCTGCGCAACAATGGGAACACTTTTCATTACCAGGCACAGAGAAGGTGCTAGCAGGGAATTCTCTGCCTGCCTTTAACCAGTGTTCTGCAAGCTCTGCAGGACAACAGCAAATGTGGGGCTCTGTGATTTCTTTCGTCCTGAAAAAGTGTTAGTGTTTTCTGCAGCGACGCAAATACGATTCTGCGCAACAATGGGAACACTTCTCCTTCCCAGGCACAGAGAAGGTGCTAGCAGGGAATTCTCTGCCTGCCTTTAACCACTGCTCTGCAAGCTCTCCAGGGCAACAGCAATTGTGGGGCTCTGTGCTTTCTTTCGTTCTGAAAAAGTGTTAGTGTTTTCAGCGGAAAAGCGATTCTGCGCAACATTGGGAACACTTCTCCTTCCCAGGCACAGAGAAAGTGCTAGCAGAGAATTCTCTGCCTGCCTTTCCCCAGTGCTCTGCAAGCTCTCCAGGGCAACAGCAAATGTGGGGCTCTGTGCTTTCTTTCGTTCTGAAAAAGTGTTAGTGTTTTCTGCGGAAAAGCGATTCTGCGCAACATTGGGAACACTTCTGCTTCCCAGGCACAGAGAAGGTGCTAGCAGGGAATTCTCTGCCTGCCTTTCCCCAGTGCTCTGCAAGCTCTCCAGGGCAACAGAAAATGTGGGGCTCTGTGCTTTCTTTCGTTCTGAAAAACTTTTAGTGTTTTCTGCAGAGAAGCGATTCTGCGCAACATTGGGAATACTTCTACTTCCCAGGCACAGAGAAGGTGCTAGCAGGGAATTCTCTGCCTGCCTTTCCCCAGTGCTCTGCAAGCTCTCCAGGGCAACAGCAAATGTGGGGCTCTGTGCTTTCTTTCGTTCTGAACAAGTGTTTGTGTTTTCAGCGGAAAAGCGATTCTGCGCAACAATGGGAACACTTCTCCTTCCCAGGCACAGAGAAGGTGCTAGCAGGGAATTCTCTGCCTGCCTTTCCCTAGTGCTCTGCAAGCTCTCCAGGGCAACAGCAAATGTGGGGCTCTGTGCTTTCTTTCGTTCTGAACAAGTGTTAGTGTTTTCAGCGGAAAAGCCATTCTGCGCAACAATGGGAACACTTCTCCTTCCCAGGCACAGAGAAGGTGCTAGCAGGGAATTCTCTGCCTGCCTTTCCCCAGTGCTCTGCAAGCTCTCCAGGGCAACAGCAAATGTGGGGCTCTGTGCTTTCTTTCGTTCTGAACAAGTGTTAGTGTTTTCTGCAGCGACGCAAACACGATTCTGCGCAACAATGCGAACACTTCTCCTTCCCAGGCACAGAGAAGGTGCTAGCAGGAAATTCTCTGCCTGCCTTTCCCCAGTGCTCTGCAAGCTCTCCAGGGCAACAGCAAATGTGGGGCTCTGTGCTTTCTTTCGTTCTGAACAAGTTTTAGTGTTTTCTGCAGCAACGCAAATGCGATTCTGCGCAACAATGGGAACACTTCTGCTTCCCAGGCACAGAGAAGGTGCTACAGGGAATTCTCTGCCTGCCTTTCCCCAGTGCTCTGCAAGCTCCGCAGGGCAACAGCAGATGTGGGGCTCTGTGCTTTCTTTCGTTCTGAAAAAGTTTTAGTGTTTTCTGCAGCGACGCAAATACGATTCTGCGCAACTATGTGAACACTTCTGCTTCCCAGGCACAGAGAAGGTACTAGCAGGGAATTCTCTGCCTGCCTTTCCCCAGTGCTCTGCAAGCTCTCCAGGGCAACAGCAAATGTGGGGCTCTGTGCTTTCTTTCGTTCTGAACAAGTGTTAGTGTTTTGTGCGGAAAAGCGAATCTGCGCGACAATGGGAACACTTTTCATTACCAGGCACAGAGAAGGTGCTAGCAGGGAATTCTCTGCCTGCCTTTAACCAGTGTTCTGCAAGCTCTGCAGGACAAGAGCAAATGTGGGGCTCTGTGATTTCTTTCGTCCTGAAAAAGTGTTAGTGTTTTCTGGAGAGAAGTGATTCTGCGCAACATTGGGAACACTTCTGCTTCCCAGGCACAGAGAAGGTGCTAGCAGGGAATTCTCTGCCTGCCTTTCCCCAGTGCTCTGCAAGCTCTCCAGGGCAACAGCAAATGTGGGGCTCTGTGCTTTCTTTCGTTCTGAAAAAGTGTTAGTGTTTTCTGCGGAAAAGCGATTCTGCGCAACATTGGGAACACTTCTGCTTCCCAGGCACAGAGAAGGTGCTAGCAGGGAATTCTCTGCCTGCCTTTCCCCAGTGCTCTGCAAGCTCTCCAGGGCAACAGCAAATGTGGGGCTCTGTGCTTTCTTTCGTTCTGAACAACTGTTAGTGTTTTCTGCAGCGACGCAAACACGATTCTGCGCAACAATGCGAACACTTCTCCTTCCCAGGCACAGAGAAGGCGCTAGCAGGAAATTCTCTGACTGCCTTTCCCCAGTGCTCTGCAAGCTCTCCAGGGCAACAGCAAATGTGGGGCTCTGTGCTTTCTTTCGTTCTGAAAAAGTGTTAGTGTTTTCTGGAGAGAAGCGATTCTGCGCAACAATGGGAACACTTCTCCTTTCCAGGCACAGAGAAGGTGCTAGCAGGGAATTCTCTGCCTGCCTTTCACCAGTGCTCTGCAAGCTCTCCAGGGCAACAGAAAATGTGGGGCTCTGTGCTTTCTTCCCTTCTGAACAAGTGTTAGTCTTTTCAGCGGAAAAGCCATTCTGCGTAACAATGGGAACACTTTTCATTCCCAGGCACAGAGAAGGTGCTAGCAGGGAATTCTCTGCCTGCTTTCCCCAGTGCTCTGCAAGCTCACCAGGGCAACACCAAATGTGGGGCTCTGTGCTTTCTTTCGTTCTGGACAAGTTTTAGTGTTTTCTGCGGAAAAGCGATTCTGCGCAACAATGGGAAGACTTTTCATTACCAGGCACAGAGAAGGTGCTAGCAGGGAATTCTCTGCCTGCCTTTCCCCAGTGCTCTGCAAGCTCTCCAGGGCAACAGCAAATGTGGGGCTCTGTGCATTCTTTCGTTCTGAAAAAGTGTTAGTGTTTTCTGCGGAAAAGCCATTCTGCGCAACATTGGGAACACTTCTCCTTCCCAGGCACAGAGAAGGTGCTAGCAAGGAATTCTCTGCCTGCCTTTCCCCAGTGCTCTGCAAGCTCTCCAGGGCAACAGCAAATGTGGGGCTCTGTGCTTTCTTTCGTTCTGAAAAAGTGTTAGTGTTTTCTGCAGCAACGCAAATGCGATTCTGCGCAACAATGGGAACACTTCTCCTTCCCAGGCACAGAGAAGGTGCTAGCAGGGACATCTCTGCCTGCCTTTCCCCAGTGCTCTGCAAGCTCTCCAGGGCAACAGCAAATGTGGGGCTCTGTGCTTTCTTTCGTTCTGAACAAGTTTTAGGGTTTTCTGCGGAAAAGCGATTCTGCGCAACAATGGGAACACTTTTCATTACCAGGCACAGAGAAGGTGCTAGCAGGGAATTCTCTGCCTGCCTTTAACCAGTGTTCTGCAAGCTCTGCAGGACAACAGCAAATGTGGGGCTCTGTGATTTCTTTCGTCCTGAAAAAGTGTTAGTGTTTTCTGGAGAGAAGTGATTCTGCGCAACATTGGGAACACTTCTGCTTCCCAGGCACAGAGAAGGTGCTAGCAGGGAATTCTCTGCCTGCCTTTCCCCAGTGCTCTGCAAGCTCTCCAGGGCAACAGCAAATGTGGGGCTCTGTGCTTTCTTTCGTTCTGAACAAGTTTTAGTGTTTTCTGCAGCGACGCAAATACGATTCTGCGCAACAATGGGAACACTTCTCCTTCCCAGGCACAGAGAAGGTGCTAGCAGGGAATTCTCTGCCTGCCTTTAACCACTGCTCTGCAAGCTCTCCAGGGCAACAGCAAATGTGGGGCTCTGTGCTTTCTTTCGTTCTGAAAAAGTGTTAGTGTTTTCAGCGGAAAAGCGATTCTGCGCAACATTGGGAACACTTCTCCTTCCCAGGCACAGAGAAAGTGCTAGCAGAGAATTCTCTGCCTGCCTTTCCCCAGTGCTCTGCAAGCTCTCCAGGGCAACAGCAAATGTGGGGCTCTGTGCTTTCTTTCGTTCTGAAAAAGTGTTAGTGTTTTCTGCGGAAAAGCGATTCTGCGCAACATTGGGAACACTTCTGCTTCCCAGGCACAGAGAAGGTGCTAGCAGGGAATTCTCTGCCTGCCTTTCCCCAGTGCTCTGCAAGCTCTCCAGGGCAACAGAAAATGTGGGGCTCTGTGCTTTCTTTCGTTCTGAAAAACTTTTAGTGTTTTCTGCAGAGAAGCGATTCTGCGCAACATTGGGAATACTTCTACTTCCCAGGCACAGAGAAGGTGCTAGCAGGGAATTCTCTGCCTGCCTTTCCCCAGTGCTCTGCAAGCTCTCCAGGGCAACAGCAAATGTGGGGCTCTGTGCTTTCTTTCGTTCTGAACAAGTGTTTGTGTTTTCAGCGGAAAAGCGATTCTGCGCAACAATGGGAACACTTCTCCTTCCCAGGCACAGAGAAGGTGCTAGCAGGGAATTCTCTGCCTGCCTTTCCCTAGTGCTCTGCAAGCTCTCCAGGGCAACAGCAAATGTGGGGCTCTGTGCTTTCTTTCGTTCTGAACAAGTGTTAGTGTTTTCAGCGGAAAAGCCATTCTGCGCAACAATGGGAACACTTCTCCTTCCCAGGCACAGAGAAGGTGCTAGCAGGGAATTCTCTGCCTGCCTTTCCCCAGTGCTCTGCAAGCTCTCCAGGGCAACAGCAAATGTGGGGCTCTGTGCTTTCTTTCGTTCTGAACAAGTGTTAGTGTTTTCTGCAGCGACGCAAACACGATTCTGCGCAACAATGCGAACACTTCTCCTTCCCAGGCACAGAGAAGGTGCTAGCAGGAAATTCTCTGCCTGCCTTTCCCCAGTGCTCTGCAAGCTCTCCAGGGCAACAGCAAATGTGGGGCTCTGTGCTTTCTTTCGTTCTGAACAAGTTTTAGTGTATTCTGCAGCAACGCAAATGCGATTCTGCGCAACAATGGGAACACTTCTGCTTCCCAGGCACAGAGAAGGTGCTACAGGGAATTCTCTGCCTGCCTTTCCCCAGTGCTCTGCAAGCTCCGCAGGGCAACAGCAGATGTGGGGCTCTGTGCTTTCTTTCGTTCTGAAAAAGTTTTAGTGTTTTCTGCAGCGACGCAAATACGATTCTGCGCAACTATGTGAACACTTCTGCTTCCCAGGCACAGAGAAGGTACTAGCAGGGAATTCTCTGCCTGCCTTTCCCCAGTGCTCTGCAAGCTCTCCAGGGCAACAGCAAATGTGGGGCTCTGTGCTTTCTTTCGTTCTGAACAAGTGTTAGTGTTTTGTGCGGAAAAGCGAATCTGCGCGACAATGGGAACACTTTTCATTACCAGGCACAGAGAAGGTGCTAGCAGGGAATTCTCTGCCTGCCTTTAACCAGTGTTCTGCAAGCTCTGCAGGACAAGAGCAAATGTGGGGCTCTGTGATTTCTTTCGTCCTGAAAAAGTGTTAGTGTTTTCTGGAGAGAAGTGATTCTGCGCAACATTGGGAACACTTCTGCTTCCCAGGCACAGAGAAGGTGCTAGCAGGGAATTCTCTGCCTGCCTTTCCCCAGTGCTCTGCAAGCTCTCCAGGGCAACAGCAAATGTGGGGCTCTGTGCTTTCTTTCGTTCTGAAAAAGTGTTAGTGTTTTCTGCGGAAAAGCGATTCTGCGCAACATTGGGAACACTTCTGCTTCCCAGGCACAGAGAAGGTGCTAGCAGGGAATTCTCTGCCTGCCTTTCCCCAGTGCTCTGCAAGCTCTCCAGGGCAACAGCAAATGTGGGGCTCTGTGCTTTCTTTCGTTCTGAACAAATGTTAGTGTTATCAGCGGAAAAGCGATTCTGCGCAACAATGGGAACACTTCTCCTTCCCAGGCACAGAGAAGGTGCTAGCAGGGAATTCTCTGCCTGCCTTTCCCCAGTGCTCTGCAAGCTCTCCAGGGCAACAGAAAATGTGGGGCTCTGTGCTTTCTTTCGTTCTGAACAAGTGTTAGTGTTTTCAGCGGAAAAGCCATTTTGCGCAACAATGGGAACACTTCTCCTTCCCAGGCACAGAGAAGGTGCTAGCAGGGAATTCTCTGCCTGCCTTTCCCCAGTGCTCTGCAAGCTCTCCAGGGCAACAGCAAATGTGGGGCTCTGTGCTTTCTTTCGTTCTGAACAACTGTTAGTGTTTTCTGCAGCGACGCAAACACGATTCTGCGCAACAATGCGAACACTTCTCCTTCCCAGGCACAGAGAAGGCGCTAGCAGGAAATTCTCTGACTGCCTTTCCCCAGTGCTCTGCAAGCTCTCCAGGGCAACAGCAAATGTGGGGCTCTGTGCTTTCTTTCGTTCTGAAAAAGTGTTAGTGTTTTCTGGAGAGAAGCGATTCTGCGCAACAATGGGAACACTTCTCCTTTCCAGGCACAGAGAAGGTGCTAGCAGGGAATTCTCTGCCTGCCTTTCCCCAGTGCTCTGCAAGCTCTCCAGGGCAACAGAAAATGTGGGGCTCTGTGCTTTCTTCCCTTCTGAACAAGTGTTAGTCTTTTCAGCGGAAAAGCCATTCTGCGTAACAATGGGAACACTTTTCATTCCCAGGCACAGAGAAGGTGCTAGCAGGGAATTCTCTGCCTGCTTTCCCCAGTGCTCTGCAAGCTCTCCAGGGCAACACCAAATGTGGGGCTCTGTGCTTTCTTTCGTTCTGGACAAGTTTTAGTGTTTTCTGCGGAAAAGCGATTCTGCGCAACAATGGGAAGACTTTTCATTACCAGGCACAGAGAAGGTGCTAGCAGGGAATTCTCTGCCTGCCTTTAACCAGTGCTCTGCAAGCTCTCCAGGGCAACAGAAAATGTGGGGCTCTGTGCATTCTTTCGTTCTGAAAAAGTGTTAGTGTTTTCTGCGGAAAATCCATTCTGCGCAACATTGGGAACACTTCTGCTTCCCAGGCACAGAGAAGGTGCTAGCAGGGAATTCTCTGCCTGCCTTTCCATAGTGCTCTGCAAGCTCTCCAGGGCAACAGCAAATGTGGGGCTCTGTGCTTTCTTTCGTTCTGAAAAAGTGTTATTGTATTCTGCGGAAAAGTGATTCTGCGCAACAATGGGAACACTTCTCCTTCCCAGGCACAGAGAAGGTGCTAGCAAGGAATTCTCTGCCTGCCTTTCCCCAGTGCTCTGCAAGCTCTCCAGGGCAACAGCAAATGTGGGGCTCTGTGCTTTCTTTCGTTCTGAAAAAGTGTTAGTGTTTTCTGCAGCAACGCAAATGCGATTCTGCGCAACAATGGGAACACTTCTCCTTCCCAGGCACAGAGAAGGTGCTAGCAGGGACATCTCTGCCTGCCTTTCCCTAGTGCTCTGCAAGCTCTCCAGGGCAACAGCAAATGTGGGGCTCTGTGCTTTCTTTCGTTCTGAACAAGTTTTAGTGTTTTCTGCGGAAAAGCGATTCTGCGCAACAATGGGAACACTTTTCATTACCAGGCACAGAGAAGGTGCTAGCAGGGAATTCTCTGCCTGCCTTTAACGAGTGTTCTGCAAGCTCTGCAGGACAACAGCAAATGTGGGGCTCTGTGATTTCTTTCGTCCTGAAAAAGTGTTAGTGTTTTCTGGAGAGAAGTGATTCTGCGCAACATTGGGAACACTTCTGCTTCCCAGGCACAGAGAAGGTGCTAGCAGGGACATCTCTGCCTGCCTTTCCCCAGTGCTCTGCAAGCTCTCCAGGGCAACAGCAAATGTGGGGCTCTGTGCTTTCTTTCGTTCTGAACAAGTTTTAGTGTTTTCTGCAGCGACGCAAATACGATTCTGCGCAACAATGGGAACACTTCTCCTTCCCAGGCACAGAGAAGGTGCTAGCAGGGAATTCTCTGCCTGCCTTTCCCCAGTGCTCTGCAAGCTCTCCAGGGCAACAGCAAATGTGGGGCTCTGTGCTTTCTTTCGTTCTGAAAAAGTGTTAGTGTTTTCAGCGGAAAAGCGATTCTGCGCAACATTGGGAACACTTCTCCTTCCCAGGCACAGAGAAAGTGCTAGCAGAGAATTCTCTGCCTGCCTTTCCCCAGTGCTCTGCAAGCTCTCCAGGGCAACAGCAAATGTGGGGCTCTGTGCTTTCTTTCGTTCTGAACAAGTGTTTGTGTTTTTAGCGGAAAAGCGATTCTGCGCAACAATGGGAACACTTCTCCTTCCCAGGCACAGAGAAGGTGCTAGCAGGGAATTCTCTGCCTGCCTTTCCCTAGTGCTCTGCAAGCTCTCCAGGGCAACAGCAAATGTGGGGCTCTGTGCTTTCTTTCGTTCTGAACAAGTGTTAGTGTTTTCAGCGGAAAAGCCATTCTGCGCAACAATGGGAACACTTCTCCTTCCCAGGCACAGAGAAGGTGCTAGCAGGGAATTCTCTGCCTGCCTTTCCCCAGTGCTCTGCAAGCTCTCCAGGGCAACAGCAAATGTGGGGCTCTGTGCTTTCTTTCGTTCTGAACAAGTGTTAGTGTTTTCTGCAGCGACGCAAATACGATTCTGCGCAACTATGCGAACACTTCTCCTTCCCAGGCACAGAGAAGGTGCTAGCAGGAAATTCTCTGCCTGCCTTTCCCCAGTGCTCTGCAAGCTCCGCAGGGCAACAGCAGATGTGGGGCTCTGTGCTTTCTTTCGTTCTGAAAAAGTGTTAGTGTTATCTGCAGAGAAGCGATTCTGCACAACATTGGGAACACTTCTGCTTCCCAGGCACAGAGAAGGTGCTAGCAGGGAATTCTCTGCCTGCCTTTCCCCAGTGCTCTGCAAGCTCTCCAGGGCAACAGCAAATGTGGGGCTCTGTGCTTTCTTTCGTTCTGAACAAGTGTTAGTGTTTTCTGCGGAAAAGCGATTCTGCGCAACAATGGGAAGACTTTTCATTACCAGGCACAGAGAAGGTGCTAGCAGGGAATTCTCTGCCTGCCTTTAACCAGTGCTCTGCAAGCTCTCCAGGGCAACAGAAAATGTGGGGCTCTGTGCATTCTTTCGTTCTGAAAAAGTGTTAGTGTTTTCTGCGGAAAAGCCATTCTGCGCAACATTGGGAACACTTCTGCTTCCCAGGCACAGAGAAGGTGCTAGCAGGGAATTCTCTGCCTGCCTTTCCATAGTGCTCTGCAAGCTCTCCAGGGCAACAGCAAATGTGGGGCTCTGTGCTTTCTTTCATTCTGAAAAAGTGTTATTGTATTCTGCGGAAAAGTGATTCTGTGCAACAATGGGAACACTTCTGCTTCCCAGGCACAGAGAAAGTGCTAGCAGGGAATTCTCTGCCTGCCTTTCCCCAGTGCTCTGCAAGCTCTCCAGGGCAACAGCAAATGTAGGGCTCTGTGCTTTCTTTCGTTCTGAACAAGTTTTAGTGTTTTCTGCGGAAAAGCGATTCTGCGCAACAATGGGAACACTTTTCATTACCAGGCACAGAGAAGGTGCTAGCAGGGAATTCTCTGCCTGCCTTTCCCCAGTGCTCTGCAAGCTCTCCAGGGCAACAGAAAATGTGGGGCTCTGTGCTTTCTTTCGTTCTGAACAAGTGTTAGTGTTTTCAGCGGAAAAGCCATTTTGCGCAACAATGGGAACACTTCTCCTTCCCAGGCACAGAGAAGGTGCTAGCAGGGAATTCTCTGCCTGCCTTTCCCCAGTGCTCTGCAAGCTCTCCAGGGCAACAGCAAATGTGGGGCTCTGTGCTTTCTTTCGTTCTGAACAACTGTTAGTGTTTTCTGCAGCGACGCAAACACGATTCTGCGCAACAATGCGAACACTTCTCCTTCCCAGGCACAGAGAAGGCGCTAGCAGGAAATTCTCTGACTGCCTTTCCCCAGTGCTCTGCAAGCTCTCCAGGGCAACAGCAAATGTGGGGCTCTGTGCTTTCTTTCGTTCTGAAAAAGTGTTAGTGTTTTCTGGAGAGAAGCGATTCTGCGCAACAATGGGAACACTTCTCCTTTCCAGGCACAGAGAAGGTGCTAGCAGGGAATTCTCTGCCTGCCTTTCACCAGTGCTCTGCAAGCTCTCCAGGGCAACAGAAAATGTGGGGCTCTGTGCTTTCTTCCCTTCTGAACAAGTGTTAGTCTTTTCAGCGGAAAAGCCATTCTGCGTAACAATGGGAACACTTTTCATTCCCAGGCACAGAGAAGGTGCTAGCAGGGAATTCTCTGCCTGCTTTCCCCAGTGCTCTGCAAGCTCACCAGGGCAACACCAAATGTGGGGCTCTGTGCTTTCTTTCGTTCTGGACAAGTTTTAGTGTTTTCTGCGGAAAAGCGATTCTGCGCAACAATGGGAAGACTTTTCATTACCAGGCACAGAGAAGGTGCTAGCAGGGAATTTTCTGCCTGCCTTTAACCAGTGCTCTGCAAGCTCTCCAGGGCAACAGAAAATGTGGGGCTCTGTGCATTCTTTCGTTCTGAAAAAGTGTTAGTGTTTTCTGCGGAAAAGCCATTCTGCGCAACATTGGGAACACTTCTGCTTCCCAGGCACAGAGAAGGTGCTAGCAAGGAATTCTCTGCCTGCCTTTCCCCAGTGCTCTGCAAGCTCTCCAGGGCAACAGCAAATGTGGGGCTCTGTGCTTTCTTTCGTTCTGAAAAAGTGTTAGTGTTTTCTGCAGCAACGCAAATGCGATTCTGCGCAACAATGGGAACACTTCTCCTTCCCAGGCACAGAGAAGGTGCTAGCAGGGACATCTCTGCCTGCCTTTCCCCAGTGCTCTGCAAGCTCTCCAGGGCAACAGCAAATGTGGGGCTCTGTGCTTTCTTTCGTTCTGAACAAGTTTTAGGGTTTTCTGCGGAAAAGCGATTCTGCGCAACAATGGGAACACTTTTCATTACCAGGCACAGAGAAGGTGCTAGCAGGGAATTCTCTGCCTGCCTTTAACCAGTGTTCTGCAAGCTCTGCAGGACAACAGCAAATGTGGGGCTCTGTGATTTCTTTCGTCCTGAAAAAGTGTTAGTGTTTTCTGGAGAGAAGTGATTCTGCGCAACATTGGGAACACTTCTGCTTCCCAGGCACAGAGAAGGTGCTAGCAGGGAATTCTCTGCCTGCCTTTAACCAGTGCTCTGCAAGCTCTCCAGGGCAACAGCAAATGTGGGGCTCTGTGCTTTCTTTCGTTCTGAACAAGTTTTAGTGTTTTCTGCAGCGACGCAAATACGATTCTGCGCAACAATGGGAACACTTCTCCTTCCCAGGCACAGAGAAGGTGCTAGCAGGGAATTCTCTGCCTGCCTTTAACCACTGCTCTGCAAGCTCTCCAGGGCAACAGCAATTGTGGGGCTCTGTGCTTTCTTTCGTTCTGAAAAAGTGTTAGTGTTTTCAGCGGAAAAGCGATTCTGCGCAACATTGGGAACACTTCTCCTTCCCAGGCACAGAGAAAGTGCTAGCAGAGAATTCTCTGCCTGCCATTCCCCAGTGCTCTGCAAGCTCTCCAGGGCAACAGCAAATGTGGGGCTCTGTGCTTTCTTTCGTTCTGAAAAAGTGTTAGTGTTTTCTGCGGAAAAGCGATTCTGCGCAACAATGGGAACACTTCTCCTTCCCAGGCACAGAGAAGGTGCTAGCAGGGAATTCTCTGCCTGCCTTTCCCCAGTGCTCTGCAAGCTCTCCAGGGCAACAGAAAATGTGGGGCTCTGTGCTTTCTTTCGTTCTGAAAAACTTTTAGTGTTTTCTGCAGAGAAGCGATTCTGCGCAACATTGGGAATACTTCTACTTCCCAGGCACAGAGAAGGTGCTAGCAGGGAATTCTCTGCCTGCCTTTCCCCAGTGCTCTGCAAGCTCTCCAGGGCAACAGCAAATGTGGGGCTCTGTGCTTTCTTTCGTTCTGAACAAGTGTTTGTGTTTTCAGCGGAAAAGCGATTCTGCGCAACAATGGGAACACTTCTCCTTCCCAGGCACAGAGAAGGTGCTAGCAGGGAATTCTCTGCCTGCCTTTCCCTAGTGCTCTGCAAGCTCTCCAGGGCAACAGCAAATGTGGGGCTCTGTGCTTTCTTTCGTTCTGAACAAGTGTTAGTGTTTTCAGCGGAAAAGCCATTCTGCGCAACAATGGGAACACTTCTCCTTCCCAGGCACAGAGAAGGTGCTAGCAGGGAATTCTCTGCCTGCCTTTCCCCAGTGCTCTGCAAGCTCTCCAGGGCAACAGCAAATGTGGGGCTCTGTGCTTTCTTTCGTTCTGAACAAGTGTTAGTGTTTTCTGCAGCGACGCAAACACGATTCTGCGCAACAATGCGAACACTTCTCCTTCCCAGGCACAGAGAAGGTGCTAGCAGGAAATTCTCTGCCTGCCTTTCCCCAGTGCTCTGCAAGCTCTCCAGGGCAACAGCAAATGTGGGGCTCTGTGCTTTCTTTCGTTCTGAACAAGTTTTAGTGTTTTCTGCAGCAACGCAAATGCGATTCTGCGCAACAATGGGAACACTTCTGCTTCCCAGGCACAGAGAAGGTGCTACAGGGAATTCTCTGCCTGCCTTTCCCCAGTGCTCTGCAAGCTCCGCAGGGCAACAGCAGATGTGGGGCTCTGTGCTTTCTTTCGTTCTGAAAAAGTTTTAGTGTTTTCTGCAGCGACGCAAATACGATTCTGCGCAACTATGTGAACACTTCTGCTTCCCAGGCACAGAGAAGGTACTAGCAGGGAATTCTCTGCCTGCCTTTCCCCAGTGCTCTGCAAGCTCTCCAGGGCAACAGCAAATGTGGGGCTCTGTGCTTTCTTTCGTTCTGAACAAGTGTTAGTGTTTTGTGCGGAAAAGCGAATCTGCGCGACAATGGGAACACTTTTCATTACCAGGCACAGAGAAGGTGCTAGCAGGGAATTCTCTGCCTGCCTTTAACCAGTGTTCTGCAAGCTCTGCAGGACAAGAGCAAATGTGGGGCTCTGTGATTTCTTTCGTCCTGAAAAAGTGTTAGTGTTTTCTGGAGAGAAGTGATTCTGCGCAACATTGGGAACACTTCTGCTTCCCAGGCACAGAGAAGGTGCTAGCAGGGAATTCTCTGCCTGCCTTTCCCCAGTGCTCTGCAAGCTCTCCAGGGCAACAGCAAATGTGGGGCTCTGTGCTTTCTTTCGTTCTGAAAAAGTGTTAGTGTTTTCTGCGGAAAAGCGATTCTGCGCAACATTGGGAACACTTCTGCTTCCCAGGCACAGAGAAGGTGCTAGCAGGGAATTCTCTGCCTGCCTTTCCCCAGTGCTCTGCAAGCTCTCCAGGGCAACAGCAAATGTGGGGCTCTGTGCTTTCTTTCGTTCTGAACAAATGTTAGTGTTATCAGCGGAAAAGCGATTCTGCGCAACAATGGGAACACTTCTCCTTCCCAGGCACAGAGAAGGTGCTAGCAGGGAATTCTCTGCCTGCCTTTCCCCAGTGCTCTGCAAGCTCTCCAGGGCAACAGAAAATGTGGGGCTCTGTGCTTTCTTTCGTTCTGAACAAGTGTTAGTGTTTTCAGCGGAAAAGCCATTTTGCGCAACAATGGGAACACTTCTCCTTCCCAGGCACAGAGAAGGTGCTAGCAGGGAATTCTCTGCCTGCCTTTCCCCAGTGCTCTGCAAGCTCTCCAGGGCAACAGCAAATGTGGGGCTCTGTGCTTTCTTTCGTTCTGAACAACTGTTAGTGTTTTCTGCAGCGACGCAAACACGATTCTGCGCAACAATGCGAACACTTCTCCTTCCCAGGCACAGAGAAGGCGCTAGCAGGAAATTCTCTGCCTGCCTTTCCCCAGTGCTCTGCAAGCTCTCCAGGGCAACAGCAAATGTGGGGCTCTGTGCTTTCTTTCGTTCTGAAAAAGTGTTAGTGTTTTCTGGAGAGAAGCGATTCTGCGCAACAATGGGAACACTTCTCCTTTCCAGGCACAGAGAAGGTGCTAGCAGGGAATTCTCTGCCTGCCTTTCCCCAGTGCTCTGCAAGCTCTCCAGGGCAACAGAAAATGTGGGGCTCTGTGCTTTCTTCCCTTCTGAACAAGTGTTAGTCTTTTCAGCGGAAAAGCCATTCTGCGTAACAATGGGAACACTTTTCATTCCCAGGCACAGAGAAGGTGCTAGCAGGGAATTCTCTGCCTGCTTTCCCCAGTGCTCTGCAAGCTCTCCAGGGCAACACCAAATGTGGGGCTCTGTGCTTTCTTTCGTTCTGGACAAGTTTTAGTGTTTTCTGCGGAAAAGCGATTCTGCGCAACAATGGGAAGACTTTTCATTACCAGGCACAGAGAAGGTGCTAGCAGGGAATTCTCTGCCTGCCTTTAACCAGTGCTCTGCAAGCTCTCCAGGGCAACAGAAAATGTGGGGCTCTGTGCATTCTTTCGTTCTGAAAAAGTGTTAGTGTTTTCTGCGGAAAATCCATTCTGCGCAACATTGGGAACACTTCTGCTTCCCAGGCACAGAGAAGGTGCTAGCAGGGAATTCTCTGCCTGCCTTTCCATAGTGCTCTGCAAGCTCTCCAGGGCAACAGCAAATGTGGGGCTCTGTGCTTTCTTTCGTTCTGAAAAAGTGTTATTGTATTCTGCGGAAAAGTGATTCTGCGCAACAATGGGAACACTTCTCCTTCCCAGGCACAGAGAAGGTGCTAGCAAGGAATTCTCTGCCTGCCTTTCCCCAGTGCTCTGCAAGCTCTCCAGGGCAACAGCAAATGTGGGGCTCTGTGCTTTCTTTCGTTCTGAAAAAGTGTTAGTGTTTTCTGCAGCAACGCAAATGCGATTCTGCGCAACAATGGGAACACTTCTCCTTCCCAGGCACAGAGAAGGTGCTAGCAGGGACATCTCTGCCTGCCTTTCCCTAGTGCTCTGCAAGCTCTCCAGGGCAACAGCAAATGTGGGGCTCTGTGCTTTCTTTCGTTCTGAACAAGTTTTAGTGTTTTCTGCGGAAAAGCGATTCTGCGCAACAATGGGAACACTTTTCATTACCAGGCACAGAGAAGGTGCTAGCAGGGAATTCTCTGCCTGCCTTTAACGAGTGTTCTGCAAGCTCTGCAGGACAACAGCAAATGTGGGGCTCTGTGATTTCTTTCGTCCTGAAAAAGTGTTAGTGTTTTCTGGAGAGAAGTGATTCTGCGCAACATTGGGAACACTTCTGCTTCCCAGGCACAGAGAAGGTGCTAGCAGGGAATTCTCTGCCTGCCTTTCCCCAGTGCTCTGCAAGCTCTCCAGGGCAACAGCAAATGTGGGGCTCTGTGCTTTCTTTCGTTCTGAACAAGTTTTAGTGTTTTCTGCAGCGACGCAAATACGATTCTGCGCAACAATGGGAACACTTCTCCTTCCCAGGCACAGAGAAGGTGCTAGCAGGGAATTCTCTGCCTGCCTTTCCCCAGTGCTCTGCAAGCTCTCCAGGGCAACAGAAAATGTGGGGCTCTGTGCTTTCTTCCCTTCTGAACAAGTGTTAGTGTTTTCAGCGGAAAAGCGATTCTGCGCAACATTGGGAACACTTCTCCTTCCCAGGCACAGAGAAAGTGCTAGCAGAGAATTCTCTGCCTGCCTTTCCCCAGTGCTCTGCAAGCTCTCCAGGGCAACAGCAAATGTGGGGCTCTGTGCTTTCTTTCGTTCTGAAAAAGTGTTAGTGTTTTCTGCGGAAAAGCGATTCTGCGCAACATTGGGAACACTTCTGCTTCCCAGGCACAGAGAAGGTGCTAGCAGGGAATTCTCTGCCTGCCTTTCCCCAGTGCTCTGCAAGCTCTCCAGGGCAACAGCAAATGTGGGGCTCTGTGCTTTCTTTCGTTCTGAAAAACTTTTAGTGTTTTCTGCAGAGAAGCGATTCTGCGCAACATTGGGAATACTTCTACTTCCCAGGCACAGAGAAGGTGCTAGCAGGGAATTCTCTGCCTGACTTTCCCCAGTGCTCTGCAAGCTCTCCAGGGCAACAGCAAATGTGGGGCTCTGTGCTTTCTTTCGTTCTGAACAAGTGTTTGTGTTTTTAGCGGAAAAGCGATTCTGCGCAACAATGGGAACACTTCTCCTTCCCAGGCACAGAGAAGGTGCTAGCAGGGAATTCTCTGCCTGCCTTTCCCTAGTGCTCTGCAAGCTCTCCAGGGCAACAGCAAATGTGGGGCTCTGTGCTTTCTTTCGTTCTGAACAAGTGTTAGTGTTTTCAGCGGAAAAGCCATTCTGCGCAACAATGGGAACACTTCTCCTTCCCAGGCACAGAGAAGGTGCTAGCAGGGAATTCTCTGCCTGCCTTTCCCCAGTGCTCTGCAAGCTCTCCAGGGCAACAGCAAATGTGGGGCTCTGTGCTTTCTTTCGTTCTGAACAAGTGTTAGTGTTTTCTGCAGCGACGCAAACACGATTCTGCGCAACTATGCGAACACTTCTCCTTCCCAGGCACAGAGAAGGTGCTAGCAGGAAATTCTCTGCCTGCCTTTCCCCAGTGCTCTGCAAGCTCTCCAGGGCAACAGCAAATGTGGGGCTCTGTGCTTTCTTTCGTTCTGAACAAGTGTTAGTGTTTTCTGCGGAAAAGCGATTCTGCGCAACAATGGGAAGACTTTTCATTACCAGGCACAGAGAAGGTGCTAGCAGGGAATTCTCTGCCTGCCTTTAACCAGTGCTCTGCAAGCTCTCCAGGGCAACAGAAAATGTGGGGCTCTGTGCATTCTTTCGTTCTGAAAAAGTGTTAGTGTTTTCTGCGGAAAAGCCATTCTGCGCAACATTGGGAACACTTCTGCTTCCCAGGCACAGAGAAGGTGCTAGCAGGGAATTCTCTGCCTGCCTTTCCATAGTGCTCTGCAAGCTCTCCAGGGCAACAGCAAATGTGGGGCTCTGTGCTTTCTTTCATTCTGAAAAAGTGTTATTGTATTCTGCGGAAAAGTGATTCTGTGCAACAATGGGAACACTTCTGCTTCCCAGGCACAGAGAAGGTGCTAGCAGGGAATTCTCTGCCTGCCTTTCCCCAGTGCTCTGCAAGCTCTCCAGGGCAACAGCAAATGTGGGGCTCTGTGCTTTCTTTCGTTCTGAACAAGTTTTAGTGTTTTCTGCGGAAAAGCGATTCTGCGCAACAATGGGAACACTTTTCATTACCAGGCACAGAGAAGGTGCTAGCAGGGAATTCTCTGCCTGCCTTTCCCCAGTGTTTTGCAAGCTCTGCAGGACAACAGCAAATGTGGGGCTCTGTGATTTCTTTCGTCCTGAAAAAGTGTTAGTGTTTTCTGGAGAGAAGTGATTCTGCGCAACATTGGGAACACTTCTGCTTCCCAGGCACAGAGAAGGTGCTAGCAGGGAATTCTCTGCCTGCCTTTCCCCAGTGCTCTGCAAGCTCTCCAGGGCAACAGCAAATGTGGGGCTCTGTGCTTTCTTTCGTTCTGAACAAGTTTTAGTGTTTTCTGCAGCGACGCAAACACGATTCTGCGCAACAATGGGAACACTTCTACTTCCCAGGCACAGAGAAGGTGCTAGCAGGGAATTCTCTGCCTGCCTTTAACCAGTGCTCTGCAAGCTCTCCAGGGCAACAGCAATTGTGGGGCTCTGTGCTTTCTTTCGTTCTGAACAAGTTTTAGTGTTTTCAGCGGAAAAGCGATTCTGCGCAACATTGGGAACACTTCTCCTTCCCAGGCACAGAGAAAGTGCTAGCAGAGAATTCTCTGCCTGCCTTTCCCCAGTGCTCTGCAAGCTCTCCAGGGCAACAGCAAATGTGGGGCTCTGTGCTTTCTTTCGTTCTGAAAAAGTGTTAGTGTTTTCTGCGGAAAAGCGATTCTGCGCAACATTGGGAACACTTCTGCTTCCCAGGCACAGAGAAGGTGCTAGCAGGGAATTCTCTGCCTGCCTTTCCCCAGTGCTCTGCAAGATCTCCAGGGCAACAGAAAATGTGGGGCTCTGTGCTTTCTTTCGTTCTGAAAAACTTTTAGTGTTTTCTGCAGAGAAGCGATTCTGCGCAACATTGGGAATACTTCTACATCCCAGGCACAGAGAAGGTGCTAGCAGGGAATTCTCTGCCTGCCTTTCCCCAGTGCTCTGCAAGCTCTCCAGGGCAACAGCAAATGTGGGGCTCTGTGCTTTCTTTCGTTCTGAAAAAGTGTTAGTGTTTTCTGCAGCGACGCAAATGCCATTCTGCGCAACAATGGGAACACTTCTCCTTCCCAGGCACAGAGAAGGTGCTAGCAGGGAATTCTCTGCCTGCCTTTCCCCAGTGCTCTGCAAGCTCTCCAGGGCAACAGCAAATGTGGGGCTCTGTGCTTTCTTTCATTCTGAAAAAGTGTTAGTGTTTTCTGGAGAGAAGCGATTCTGCGCAACAATGGGAACACTTCTCCTTCCCAGGCACAGAGAAGGTGCTAGCAGGGAATTCTCTGCCTGCCTTTCCCCAGTGCTCTGCAAGCTCTCCAGGGCAACAGCAAATGTGGGGCTCTGTGCTTTCTTTCGTTCTGTACAAGTGTTAGTGTTTTCTGCGGAAAAGCGATTCTGTGCAACAATGGGAACACTTCTGCTTCCCAGGCACAGAGAAGGTGCTAGCAGGGAATTCTCTGCCTGCCTTTCCCCAGTGCTCTGCAAGCTCTCCAGGGCAACAGCAAATGTGGGGCTCTGTGCTTTCTTTCATTCTGAACAAGTGTTAGTGTTTTCAGCGGAAAAGCGATTCTGCGCAACAATGGGAACACTTCTCCTTCCCAGGCACAGAGAAGGTGCTAGCAGGGAATTCTCTGCCTGCCTTTCCCCAGTGCTCTGCAAGCTCTCCAGGGCAACAGCAAATGTGGGGCTCTGTGCTTTCTTTCATTCTGAAAAAGTGTTAGTGTTTTCTGCAGCGACGCAAATGCCATTCTGCGCAACAATGGGAACACTTCTCCTTCCCAGGCACAGAGAAGGTGCTAGCAGGGAATTCTCTGCCTGCCTTTCCCCAGTGCTCTGCAAGCTCTCCAGGGCAACAGCAAATGTGGGGCTCTGTGCTTTCTTTCGTTCTGAAAAAGTGTTAGTGTTTTCTGCGGAAAAGCGATTCTGCGCAACAATGGGAACACTTCTCCTTCCCAGGCACAGAGAAGGTGCTAGCAGGGAATTCTCTGCCTGCCTTTCCCCAGTGCTCTGCAAGCTCTCCAGGGCAACAGCAAATGTGGGGCTCTGTGCTTTCTTTCGTTCTGAAAAATTGTTAGTGTTTTCTGCAGCGACGCAAATGCGATTCTGCGCAACAATGGGAACACTTCTCTTTCCCAGGCACAGAGAAGGTGCTAGCAGGGAATTCTCTGCCTGCCTTTAACCAGTGCTCTGCAAGCTCTCCAGGGCAACAGCAAATGTGGGGCTCTGTGCTTTCTTTTGTTCTGAAAAAGTGTTATTGTATTCTGCGGAAAAGCGATTCTGTGCAACAATGGGAACACTTCTCCTTCCCAGGCACAGAGAAGGTGCTAGCAGGGACATCTCTGCCCTCCTTTCCCCAGTGCTCTGCAAGCTCTCCAGGGCAACAGCAAATGTGGGGCTCTGTGCTTTCTTTCGTTCTGAACAAGTTTTAGTGTTTTCTGCAGCGACGCAAATACGATTCTGCGCAACAATGCGAACACTTCTCCTTCCCAGGCACAGAGAAGGTGCTAGCAGGGAATTCTCTGCCTGCCTTTCCCCAGTGCTCTGCAAGCTCTCCAGGGCAACAGAAAATGTGGGGCTCTGTGCTTTCTTTCGTTCTGAACAAGTGTTAGTGTTGTCAGCGGAAAAGCCATTCTGCGCAACAATGGGAACACTTCTCCTTCCCAGGCACAGAGAAGGTGCTAGCAGGGAATTCTCTGCCTGCCTTTCCCCAGTGCTCTGCAAGCTCTCCAGGGCAACAGAAAATGTGGGGCTCTGTGCTTTCTTTCGTTCTGAACAAGTTTTAGTGTTTTCTGCAGCGACGCAAATACGATTCTGCGCAACAATGGGAACACTTCTCCTTCCCAGGCATAGAGAAGGTGCTAGCAGGGAATTCTCTGCCTGCCTTTAACCAGTGCTCTGCAAGCTCTCCAGGGCAACAGCAAATGTGGGGCTCTGTGCTTTCTTTCGTTCTGAAAAAGTGTTAGTGTTTTCTGCAGCGACGCAAATGCCATTCTGCGCAACATTGGGAACACTTCTCCTTCCCAGGCACAGAGAAGGTGCTAGCAGGGAATTCTCTGCCTGCCTTTCCCCAGTGCTCTGCAAGCTCTCCAGGGCAACAGCAAATGTGGGGCTCTGTGCTTTCTTTCGTTCTGAACAAGTTTTAGTGTTTTCTGCAGCGACGCAAATACGATTCTGCGCAACAATGGGAACACTTCTCCTTCCCAGGCACAGAGAAGGTGCTAGCAGGGAATTCTCTGCCTGCCTTTCCCCAGTGCTCTGCAAGCTCTCCAGGGCAACAGCAAATGTGGGGCTCTGTGCTTTCTTTCGTTCTGAAAAAGTGTTAGTATTTTCTGCGGAAAAGCGATTCTGCGCAACATTGGGAACACTTCTCCTTCCCAGGCACAGAGAAGGTGCTAGCAGGGAATTCTCTGCCTGCCTTTCCCCAGTGCTCTGCAAGCTCTCCAGGGAAACAGCAAATGTGGGGCTCTGTGCTTTCTTTCGTTCTGAACAAGTTTTAGTGTTTTCTGCAGCGACGCAAATACGATTCTGCGCAACAATGGGAACACTTCTCCTTCCCAGGCACAGAGAAGGTGCTAGCAGGGAATTCTCTGCCTGCCTTTCCCCAGTGCTCTGCAAGCTCTCCAGGGCAACAGAAAATGTGGGGCTCTGTGCTTACTTTCGTTCTGAACAAGTTTTAGTGTTTTCTGCAGCGACGCAAATACGATTCTGCGCAACAATGGGAACACTTCTCCTTCCCAGGCACAGAGAAGGTGCTAGCAGGGAATTCTCTGCCTGCCTTTCCCCAGTGCTCTGCAAGCTCTCCAGGGAAACAGCAAATGTGGGGCTCTGTGCTTTCTTTCGTTCTGAACAAGTTTTAGTGTTTTCTGCAGCGACGCAAATACGATTCTGCGCAACAATGGGATCACTTCTCCTTCCCAGGCACAGAGAAGGTGCTAGCAGGGAATTCTCTGCCTGCCTTTCCCCAGTGCTCTGCAAGCTCTCCAGGGCAACAGCAAATGTGGGGCTCTGTGCTTTCTTTCGTTCTGAACAAGTGTTAGTGTTTTCAGCGGAAAAGCCATTCTGCGCAACAATGGGAACACTTCTCCTTCCCAGGCACAGAGAAGGTGCTAGCAGGGAATTCTCTGCCTGCCTTTCCCCAGTGCTCTGCAAGCTCTCCAGGGCAACAGCAAATGTGGGGCTCTGTGCTTTCTTTCGTTCTGAACAAGTTTTAGTGTTTTCTGCAGCGACGCAAATACGATTCTGCGCAACATTGGGAACACTTCTCCTTCCCAGGCACAGAGAAGGTGCTAGCAGGGAATTCTCTGCCTGCCTTTCCCCAGTGCTCTGCAAGCTCTCCAGGAGAACAGCAAATGTGGGGCTCTGTGCTTTCTTTTGTTCTGAAAAAGTGTTATTGTATTCTACGGAAAAGCGATTCTGTGCAACAATGGGAACACTTCTCCTTCCCAGGCACAGAGAAGGTGCTAGCAGGGAATTCTCTGCCTGCCTTTCCCCAGTGCTCTGCAAGCTCTCCAGGGCAACAGCAAATGTGGGGCTCTGTGCTTTCTTTCGTTCTGAAAAAGTGTTAGTGTTTTCTGGAGAGAAGCGATTCTGCGCAACAATGGGAACACTTCTCCTTCCCAGGCACAGAGAAGGTGCTAGCAGGGAATTCTCTGCCTGCCTTTCCCCAGTGCTCTGCAAGCTCTCCAGGGCAACAGCAAATGTGGGGCTCTGTGCTTTCTTTCGTTCTGAACAAGTGTTAGTGTTTTCTGCGGAAAAGCGATTCTGTGCAACAATGGGAACACTTCTGCTTCCCAGGCACAGAGAAGGTGCTAGCAGGGAATTCTCTGCCTGCCTTTCCCCAGTGCTCTGCAAGCTCTCCAGGGCAACAGCAAATGTGGGGCTCTGTGCTTTCTTTCATTCTGAACAAGTGTTAGTGTTTTCAGCGGAAAAGCGATTCTGCGCAACAATGGGAACACTTCTCCTTCCCAGGCACAGAGAAGGTGCTAGCAGGGAATTCTCTGCCTGCCTTTCCCCAGTGCTCTGCAAGCTCTCCAGGGCAACAGCAAATGTGGGGCTCTGTGCTTTCTTTCATTCTGAAAAAGTGTTAGTGTTTTCTGCAGCGACGCAAATGCCATTCTGCGCAACAATGGGAACACTTCTCCTTCCCAGGCACAGAGAAGGTGCTAGCAGGGAATTCTCTGCCTGCCTTTCCCCAGTGCTCTGCAAGCTCTCCAGGGCAACAGCAAATGTGGGGCTCTGTGCTTTCTTTCGTTCTGAAAAAGTGTTAGTGTTTTCTGCGGAAAAGCGATTCTGCGCAACAATGGGAACACTTCTCCTTCCCAGGCACAGAGAAGGTGCTAGCAGGGAATTCTCTGCCTGCCTTTCCCCAGTGCTCTGCAAGCTCTCCAGGGCAACAGCAAATGTGGGGCTCTGTGCTTTCTTTCGTTCTGAAAAAGTGTTAGTGTTTTCTGCAGCGACGCAAATGCGATTCTGCGCAACAATGGGAACAATTCTCTTTCCCAGGCACAGAGAAGGTGCTAGCAGGGAATTCTCTGCCTGCCTTTAACCAGTGCTCTGCAAGCTCTCCAGGGCAACAGCAAATGTGGGGCTCTGTGCTTTCTTTTGTTCTGAAAAAGTGTTATTGTATTCTGCGGAAAAGCGATTCTGTGCAACAATGGGAACACTTCTCCTTCCCAGGCACAGAGAAGGTGCTAGCAGGGACATCTCTGCCCTCCTTTCCCCAGTGCTCTGCAAGCTCTCCAGGGCAACAGCAAATGTGGGGCTCTGTGCTTTCTTTCGTTCTGAACAAGTTTTAGTGTTTTCTGCAGCGACGCAAATACGATTCTGCGCAACAATGCGAACACTTCTCCTTCCCAGGCACAGAGAAGGTGCTAGCAGGGAATTCTCTGCCTGCCTTTCCCCAGTGCTCTGCAAGCTCTCCAGGGCAACAGAAAATGTGGGGCTCTGTGCTTTCTTTCGTTCTGAACAAGTGTTAGTGTTGTCAGCGGAAAAGCCATTCTGCGCAACAATGGGAACACTTCTCCTTCCCAGGCACAGAGAAGGTGCTAGCAGGGAATTCTCTGCCTGCCTTTCCCCAGTGCTCTGCAAGCTCTCCAGGGCAACAGAAAATGTGGGGCTCTGTGCTTTCTTTCGTTCTGAACAAGTTTTAGTGTTTTCTGCAGCGACGCAAATACGATTCTGCGCAACAATGGGAACACTTCTCCTTCCCAGGCATAGAGAAGGTGCTAGCAGGGAATTCTCTGCCTGCCTTTAACCAGTGCTCTGCAAGCTCTCCAGGGCAACAGCAAATGTGGGGCTCTGTGCTTTCTTTCGTTCTGAAAAAGTGTTAGTGTTTTCTGCAGCGACGCAAATGCCATTCTGCGCAACATTGGGAACACTTCTCCTTCCCAGGCACAGAGAAGGTGCTAGCAGGGAATTCTCTGCCTGCCTTTCCCCAGTGCTCTGCAAGCTCTCCAGGGCAACAGCAAATGTGGGGCTCTGTGCTTTCTTTCGTTCTGAACAAGTTTTAGTGTTTTCTGCAGCGACGCAAATACGATTCTGCGCAACAATGGGAACACTTCTCCTTCCCAGGCACAGAGAAGGTGCTAGCAGGGAATTCTCTGCCTGCCTTTCCCCAGTGCTCTGCAAGCTCTCCAGGGCAACAGCAAATGTGGGGCTCTGTGCTTTCTTTCGTTCTGAAAAAGTGTTAGTATTTTCTGCGGAAAAGCGATTCTGCGCAACATTGGGAACACTTCTCCTTCCCAGGCACAGAGAAGGTGCTAGCAGGGAATTCTCTGCCTGCCTTTCCCCAGTGCTCTGCAAGCTCTCCAGGGAAACAGCAAATGTGGGGCTCTGTGCTTACTTTCGTTCTGAACAAGTTTTAGTGTTTTCTGCAGCGACGCAAATACGATTCTGCGCAACAATGGGAACACTTCTCCTTCCCAGGCACAGAGAAGGTGCTAGCAGGGAATTCTCTGCCTGCCTTTCCCCAGTGCTCTGCAAGCTCTCCAGGGAAACAGCAAATGTGGGGCTCTGTGCTTTCTTTCGTTCTGAACAAGTTTTAGTGTTTTCTGCAGCGACGCAAATACGATTCTGCGCAACAATGGGATCACTTCTCCTTCCCAGGCACAGAGAAGGTGCTAGCAGGGAATTCTCTGCCTGCCTTTCCCCAGTGCTCTGCAAGCTCTCCAGGGCAACAGCAAATGTGGGGCTCTGTGCTTTCTTTCGTTCTGAACAAGTGTTAGTGTTTTCAGCGGAAAAGCCATTCTGCGCAACAATGGGAACACTTCTCCTTCCCAGGCACAGAGAAGGTGCTAGCAGGGAATTCTCTGCCTGCCTTTCCCCAGTGCTCTGCAAGCTCTCCAGGGCAACAGCAAATGTGGGGCTCTGTGCTTTCTTTCGTTCTGAACAAGTTTTAGTGTTTTCTGCAGCGACGCAAATACGATTCTGCGCAACATTGGGAACACTTCTCCTTCCCAGGCACAGAGAAGGTGCTAGCAGGGAATTCTCTGCCTGCCTTTCCCCAGTGCTCTGCAAGCTCTCCAGGAGAACAGCAAATGTGGGGCTCTGTGCTTTCTTTTGTTCTGAAAAAGTGTTATTGTATTCTGCGGAAAAGCGATTCTGTGCAACAATGGGAACACTTCTCCTTCCCAGGCACAGAGAAGGTGCTAGCAGGGAATTCTCTGCCTGCCTTTCCCCAGTGCTCTGCAAGCTCTCCAGGGCAACAGCAAATGTGGGGCTCTGTGCTTTCTTTCGTTCTGAACAACTGTTAGTGTTTTCTGCAGCGACGCAAATACGATTCTGCGCAACAATGGGAACACTTCTCCTTCCCAGGCACAGAGAAGGTACTAGCAGGGAATTCTCTGCCTGCCTTTCCCCAGTGCTCTGCAAGCTCTCCAGGGCAACAGAAAATGTGGGGCTCTGTGCTTTCTTTCGTTCTGAACAAGTGTTAGTGTTTTCAGCGGAAAAGCCATTCTGCGCAACAATGGGAACACTTCTCCTTCCCAGGCACAGAGAAGGTGCTAGCAGGGAATTCTCTGCCTGCCTTTCCCCAGCGCTCTGCAAGCTCTCCAGGGCAACAGCAAATGTGGGGCTCTGTGCTTTCTTTCGTTCTGAACAAGTTTTAGTGATTTCTGCAGCGACGCAAATACGATTCTGCGCAACAATGCGAACACTTCTCCTTCCCAGGCACAGAGAAGTTGCTAGAAGGAAATTCTCTGCCTGCCTTTCCCCAGTGCTCTGCAAGCTCTCCAGGGCAACAGCAAATGTGGGGCTCTGTGCTTTCTTTCATTCTGAACAAGTGTTAGTGTTTTCAGCGGAAAAGCAATTCTGCGCAACAATGGGAACACTTCTCCTTCCCAGGCACAGAGAAGCTGCTAGCAGGGAATTCTCTGCCTGCCTTTCCCCAGTGCTCTGCAAGCTCTCCAGGGCAACAGCAAATGTGGGGCTCTGTGCTTTCTTTCGTTCTGAACAACTGTTAGTGTTTTCTGCAGCGACGCAAATACGATTCTGCACAACAATGGGAACACTTCTCCTTCCCAGGCACAGAGAAGGTGCTAGCAGGGAATTCTCTGCCTGCCTTTCCCCAGTGCTCTGCAAGCTCTCCAGGGCAACAGCAAATGTGGGGCTCTGTGCTTTCTTTCGTTCTGAACAAGTTTTAGTGTTTTCTGCAGCGACGCAAATACGATTCTGCGCAACATTGGGAACACTTCTCCTTCCCAGGCACAGAGAAGGTGCTAGCAGGGAATTCTCTGCCTGCCTTTCCCCAGTGCTCTGCAAGCTCTCCAGTGGAACAGCAAATGTGGGGCTCTGTGCTTTCTGTTGTTCTTAAAAAGTGTTATTGTATTCTGCGATAAAGCGAATCTGTGCAACAATGGGAACACTTCTCCTTCCCAGGCACAGAGAAGGTGCTAGCAGGGAATTCTCTGCCTGCCTTTAACCAGTGCTCTGCAAGCTCTCCAGGGCAACAGCAAATGTGGGGCTCTGTGCTTTCTTTCGTTCTGAAAAAGTGTTAGTGCTTTCTACAGCAACGCAAATGCGATTCTGCGCAACAATGGGAACACTTCTCCTTCCCAGGCACAGAGAAGGTGCTAGCAGGGAATTCTCTGCCTGCCTTTCCCCAGTGCTCTGCAAGCTCTCCAGGGCAACAGCAAATGTGGGGCTCTGTGCTTTCTTTCGTTCTGAAAAAGTGTTAGTGTTTTCTGCAGCGACACAAATACGATTCTGTGCAACAATGGGAACACTTCTCCTTCCCAGGCACAGAGAAGGTGCTAGCAGGGAATTCTCTGCCTGCCTTTCCCCAGTGCTCTGCAAGCTCTCCAGGGCAACAGCAAATGTGGGGCTCTGTGCTTTCTTTCGTTCTGAAAAAGTGTTAGTGTTTTCAGCGGAAAAGCAATTCTGCGCAACAATGGGAACACTTCTCCTTCCCAGGCACAGAGAAGGTGCTAGCAGGGAATTCTCTGCCTGCCTTTCCCCAGTGCTCTGCAAGCTCTCCAGGGCAACAGCAAATGTGGGGCTCTGTGCTTTCTTTCGTTCTGAAAAATTTTTAGTGTTTTCTGGAGAGATGCGATTGTGCGCAACAATGGGAACACTTCTCCTTTCCAGGCACAGAGAAGGTGCTAGCAGGGAATTCTCTGCCTGCCTTTCCCCAGTGCTCTGCAAGCTCTCCAGGGCAACAGCAAATGTGGGGCTCTGTGCTTTCTTTCGTTCTGAAAAAGTGTTAGTGTTTTCTGCAGCGACACAAATACGATTCTGCGCAACAATGCGAACACTTCTCCTTCCCAGGCACAGAGAAGGTGCTAGCAGGAAATTCTCTTCCTGCCTTTCCCCAGTGCTCTGCAAGCTCTCCAGGGCAACAGCAAATGTGGGGCTCTGTGCTTTCTTTCGTTCTGAACAAGTGTTAGTGTTTTCAGCGGAAAAGCAATTCTGCGCAACAATGGGAACACTTCTCCTTCCCAGGCACAGAGAAGGTGCTAGCAGGGAATTCTCTGCCTGCCTTTCCCCAGTGCTCTGCAAGCTCTCCAGGGCAACAGCAAATGTGGGGCTCTGTGCTTTCTTTCGTTCTGAAAAAGTGTTAGTGTTTTCTGCAGCAACGCAAATGCGATTCTGCGCAACAATGGGAACACTTCTCCTTCCCAGGCACAGAGAAGGTGCTAGCAGGGAATTCTCTGCCTGCCTTTAACCAGTGCTCTGCAAGCTCTCCAGGGCAACAGCAAATGTGGGGCTCTGTGCTTTCTTTCGTTCTGAACAAGTTTTAGTGTTTTCTGCGGAAAAGCGATTCTGCGCAACAATGGGAACACTTCTCCTTCCCAGGCACAGAGAAGGTGCTAGCAGGGAATTCTCTGCCTGCCTTTCCCCAGTGCTCTGCAAGCTCTCCAGGGCAACAGAAAATGTGGGGCTCTGTGCTTTCTTTCGTTCTGAACAAGTGTTATTGTTTTCTGCGGAAAAGCGATTCTGTGCAACAATGGGAACAGTTCTCCTTCCCAGGCACAGAGAAGGTGCTAGCAGGGAATTCTCTGCCTGCCTTTCCCCAGTGCTCTGCAAGCTCTCCAGGGCAACAGCAAATGTGGGGCTCTGTGCTTTCTTTCGTTCTGAAAAAGTGTTAGTGCTTTCTACAGCAACGCAAATGCGATTCTGCGCAACAATGGGAACACTTCTCCTTCCCAGGCACAGAGAAGGTGCTAGCAGGGAATTCTCTGCCTGCCTTTCCCCAGTGCTCTGCAAGCTCTCCAGGGCAACAGCAAATGTGGGGCTCTGTGCTTTCTTTCGTTCTGAAAAAGTGTTAGTGTTTTCTGCAGCGACACAAATACGATTCTGTGCAACAATGGGAACACTTCTCCTTCCCAGGCACAGAGAAGGTGCTAGCAGGGAATTCTCTGCCTGCCTTTCCCCAGTGCTCTGCAAGCTCTCCAGGGCAACAGCAAATGTGGGGCTCTGTGCTTTCTTTCGTTCTGAAAAAGTGTTAGTGTTTTCAGCGGAAAAGCAATTCTGCGCAACAATGGGAACACTTCTCCTTCCCAGGCACAGAGAAGGTGCTAGCAGGGAATTCTCTGCCTGCCTTTCCCCAGTGCTCTGCAAGCTCTCCAGGGCAACAGCAAATGTGGGGCTCTGTGCTTTCTTTCGTTCTGAAAAATTTTTAGTGTTTTCTGGAGAGATGCGATTGTGCGCAACAATGGGAACACTTCTCCTTTCCAGGCACAGAGAAGGTGCTAGCAGGGAATTCTCTGCCTGCCTTTCCCCAGTGCTCTGCAAGCTCTCCAGGGCAACAGCAAATGTGGGGCTCTGTGCTTTCTTTCGTTCTGAAAAAGTGTTAGTGTTTTCTGCAGCGACACAAATACGATTCTGCGCAACAATGGGAACACTTCTCCTTCCCAGGCACAGAGAAGGTGCTAGCAGGGAATTCTCTTCCTGCCTTTCCCCAGTGCTCTGCAAGCTCTCCAGGGCAACAGCAAATGTGGGGCTCTGTGCTTTCTTTCGTTCTGAACAAGTGTTAGTGTTTTCAGCGGAAAAGCAATTCTGCGCAACAATGGGAACACTTCTCCTTCCCAGGCACAGAGAAGGTGCTAGCAGGAAATTCTCTGCCTGCCTTTCCACAGTGCTCTGCAAGCTCTCCAGGGCAACAGCAAATGTGGGGCTCTGTGCTTTCTTTCGTTCTGAAAAATTTTTAGTGTTTTCTGGAGAGAAGCGATTGTGCGCAACAATGGGAACACTTCTCCTTCCCAGGCACAGAGAAAGTGCTAGCAGGGAATTCTCTGCCTGCCTTTCCCCAGTGCTCTGCAAGCTCTCCAGGGCAACATAAAATCTGGGGCTCTGTGCTTTCTTTCGTTCTGGACAAGTTTTAGTGTTTTCTGCGGAAAAGCGATTCTGCGCAACAATGGGAAGACTTTTCATTACCAGGCACAGAGAAGGTGCTAGCAGGGAATTCTCTGCCTGCCTTTAACCAGTGCTCTGCAAGCTCTCCAGGGCAACAGAAAATGTGGGGCTCTGTGCATTCTTTCGTTCTGAAAAAGTGTTAGTGTTTTCTGCGGAAAAGCCATTCTGCGCAACATTGGGAACACTTCTGCTTCCCAGGCACAGAGAAGGTGCTAGCAGGGAATTCTCTGCCTGCCTTTCCATAGTGCTCTGCAAGCTCTCCAGGGCAACAGCAAATGTGGGGCTCTGTGCTTTCTTTCGTTCTGAAAAAGTGTTATTGTATTCTGCGGAAAAGTGATTCTGTGCAACAATGGGAACACTTCTCCTTCCCAGGCACAGAGAAGGTGCTAGCAGGGAATTCTCTGCCTGCCTTTACCCAGTGCTCTGCAAGCTCTCCAGGGCAACAGCAAATGTGGGGCTCTGTGCTTTCTTTCGTTCTGAAAAAGTGTTAGTGTTTTCTGTAGCAACGCAAATGCGATTCTGCGCAACAATGGGAACACTTCTCCTTCCCAGGCACAGAGAAGGTGCTAGCAGGGAATTCTCTGCCTGCCTTTAACCAGTGCTCTGCAAGCTCTCCAGGGCAACAGCAAATGTGGGGCTCTGTGCTTTCTTTCGTTCTGAACAAGTTTTAGTGTTTTCTGCGGAAAAGCGATTCTGCGCAACAATGGGAACACTTCTCCTTCCCAGGCACAGAGAAGGTGCTAGCAGGGAATTCTCTGCCTGCCTTTCCCCAGTGCTCTGCAAGCTCTCCAGGGCAACAGAAAATGTGGGGCTCTGTGCTTTCTTTCGTTCTGAAAAAGTGTTATTGTTTTCTGCGGAAAAGCGATTCTGTGCAACAATGGGAACAGTTCTCCTTCCCAGGCACAGAGAAGGTGCTAGCAGGGAATTCTCTGCCTGCCTTTCCCCAGTGCTCTGCAAGCTCTCCAGGGCAACAGCAAATGTGGGGCTCTGTGCTTTCTTTCGTTCTGAACAAGTTATAGTGTTTTCTGCAGCGACGCAAATACGATTCTGCGCAACAATGCGAACACTTCTCGTTCCCAGGCACAGAGAAGGTACTAGCAGGGAATTCTCTGCCTGCCTTTCCCCAGTGCTCTGCAAGCTCTCCAGGGCAACAGCAAATGTGGGGCTCTGTGCTTTCTTTCGTTCTGAACAAGTGTTAGTGTTTTCAGCGGAAAAGCAATTCTGCGCAACAATGGGAACACTTCTCCTTCCCAGGCACAGAGAAGGTGCTAGCAGGGAATTCTCTGCCTGCCTTTCCCCAGTGCTCTGCAAGCTCTCCAGGGCAACAGAAAATGTGGGGCTCTGTGCTTTCTTTCGTTCTGAAAATGTGTTAGTGTTTTCTGCAGCGACACAAATACGATTCTGCGCAACAATGGGAACACTTCTCCTTCCCAGGCACAGAGAAGGTGCTAGCAGGGAATTCTCTGCCTGCCTTTCCCCAGTGCTCTGCAAGCTCTCCAGGGCAACAGCAAATGTGGGGCTCTGTGCTTTCTTTCGTTCTGAAAAAGTGTTGTTGTATTCTGCGGAAAAGCGATTCTGTGCAACAATGGGAACACTTCTCCTTCCCAGGCACAGAGAAGGTGCTAGCAGGGACATCTCTGCCTGCCTTTCCCCAGTGCTCTGCAAGCTCTCCAGGGCAACAGCAAATGTGGGGCTCTGTGCTTTCTTTCGTTCTGAACAAGTTTTAGTGTTTTCTGCAGCGACGCAAATACGATTCTGCGCAACAATGGGAACACTTCTCCTTCCCAGGCACAGAGAAGGTACTAGCAGGGAATTCTCTGCCTGCCTTTCCCCAGTGCTCTGCAAGCTCTCCAGGGCAACAGCAAATGTGGGGCTCTGTGCTTTCTTTCGTTCTGAACAAGTTTTAGTGTTTTCTGCAGAGAAGCGATTCTGCACAACATTGGGAACACTTCTGCTTCCCAGGCACAGAGAAGGTGCTAGCAGGGAATTCTCTGCCTGCCTTTCCCCAGTGCTCTGCAAGCTCTCCAGGGCAACAGCAAATGTGGGGCTCTGTGCTTTCTTTCGTTCTGAACAAGTTTTAGTGTTTTCTGCAGCGACGCAAATACGATTCTGCGCAACAATGGGAACACTTCTGCTTCCCAGGCACAGAGAAAGTGCTAGCAGGGAATTCTCTGCCTGCCTTTCCCCAGTGCTCTGCAAGCTCTCCAGGGCAACAGCAAATGTGGGGCTCTGTGCTTTCTTTCGTTCTGAAAAAGTGTTAGTGTTTTCTGCGGAAAAGCGATTCTGCACAACATTGGGAACACTTCTCCTTCCCAGGCACAGAGAAGGTGCTAGCAGGGAATTCTCTGCCTGCCTTTCCCCAGTGCTCTGCAAGCTCTCCAGTGGAACAGCAAATGTGGGGCTCTGTGCTTTCTTTTGTTCTTAAAAAGTGTTATTGTATTCTGCGATAAAGCGAATCTGTGCAACAATGGGAACACTTCTCCTTCCCAGGCACAGAGAAGGTGCTAGCAGGGAATTCTCTGCCTGCCTTTCCCCAGTGCTCTGCAAGCTCTCCAGGGCAACAGCAAATGTGGGGCTCTGTGCTTTCTTTCGTTCTGAAAAAGTGTTAGTGCTTTCTACAGCAACGCAAATGCGATTCTGCGCAACAATGGGAACACTTCTCCTTCCCAGGCACAGAGAAGGTGCTAGCAGGGAATTCTCTGCCTGCCTTTCCCCAGTGCTCTGCAAGCTCTCCAGGGCAACAGCAAATGTGGGGCTCTGTGCTTTCTTTCGTTCTGAACAAGTGTTAGTGTTTTCTGCAGCGACACAAATACGATTCTGTGCAACAATGGGAACACTTCTCCTTCCCAGGCACAGAGAAGGTGCTAGCAGGGAATTCTCTGCCTGCCTTTCCCCAGTGCTCTGCAAGCTCTCCAGGGCAACAGCAAATGTGGGGCTCTGTGCTTTCTTTCGTTCTGAAAAAGTGTTAGTGTTTTCAGCGGAAAAGCAATTCTGCGCAACAATGGGAACACTTCTCCTTCCCAGGCACAGAGAAGGTGCTAGCAGGGAATTCTCTGCCTGCCTTTCCCCAGTGCTCTGCAAGCTCTCCAGGGCAACAGCAAATGTGGGGCTCTGTGCTTTCTTTCGTTCTGAAAAATTTTTAGTGTTTTCTGGAGAGAAGCGATTGTGCGCAGCAATGGGAACACTTCTCCTTTCCAGGCACAGAGAAGGTGCTAGCAGGGAATTCTCTGCCTGCCTTTCCCCAGTGCTCTGCAAGCTCTCCAGGGCAACAGCAAATGTGGGGCTTTGTGCTTTCTTTCGTTCTGAACAAGTGTTAGTGTTTTCTGCAGCGACACAAATACGATTCTGCGCAACAATGGGAAGACTTTTCATTACCAGGCACAGAGAAGGTGCTAGCAGGGAATTCTCTTCCTGCCTTTCCCCAGTGCTCTGCAAGCTCTCCAGGGCAACAGCAAATGTGGGGCTCTGTGCTTTCTTTCGTTCTGAACAAGTGTTAGTGTTTTCAGCGGAAAAGCAATTCTGCGCAACAATGGGAACACTTCTCCTTCCCAGGCACAGAGAAGGTGCTAGCAGGAAATTCTCTGCCTGCCTTTCCCAGTGCTCTGCAAGCTCTCCAGGGCAACAGCAAATGTGGGGCTCTGTGCTTTCTTTCGTTCTGAAAAATTTTTAGTGTTTTCTGGAGAGAAGCGATTGTGCGCAACAATGGGAACACTTCTCCTTCCCAGGCACAGAGAAAGTGCTAGCAGGGAATTCTCTGCCTGCCTTTCCCCAGTGCTCTGCAAGCTCTCCGGGGCAACAGCAAATGTGGGGCTCTGTGCTTTCTTTCGTTCTGGACAAGTTTTAGTGTTTTCTGCGGAAAAGCGATTCTGCGCAACAATGGGAAGACTTTTCATTACCAGGCACAGAGAAGGTGCTAGCAGGGAATTCTCTGCCTGCCTTTCCCCAGTGCTCTGCAAGCTCTCCAGGGCAACAGAAAATGTGGGGCTCTGTGCATTCTTTCGTTCTGAAAAAGTGTTAGTGTTTTCTGCGGAAAAGCCATTCTGCGCAACATTGGGAACACTTCTGCTTCCCAGGCACAGAGAAGGTGCTAGCAGGGAATTCTCTGCCTGCCTTTCCATAGTGCTCTGCAAGCTCTCCAGGGCAACAGCAAATGTGGGGCTCTGTGCTTTCTTTCGTTCTGAAAAAGTGTTATTGTATTCTGCGGAAAAGTGATTCTGCGCAACAATGGGAACACTTCTCCTTCCCAGGCACAGAGAAGGTGCTAGCAGGGAATTCTCTGCCTGCCTTTCCCCAGTGCTCTGCAAGCTCTCCAGGGCAACAGCAAATGTGGGGCTCTGTGCTTTCTTTCGTTCTGAAAAAGTGTTAGTGTTTTCTGCAGCAACGCAAATGCGATTCTGCGCAACAATGGGAACACTTCTCCTTCCCAGGCACAGAGAAGGTGCTAGCAGGGAATTCTCTGCCTGCCTTTAACCAGTGCTCTGCAAGCTCTCCAGGGCAACAGCAAATGTGGGGCTCTGTGCTTTCTTTCGTTCTGAACAAGTTTTAGTGTTTTCTGCGGAAAAGCGATTCTGCGCAACAATGGGAACACTTTTCATTACCAGGCACAGAGAAGGTGCTAGCAGGGAATTCTCTGCCTGCCTTTAACCAGTGTTCTGCAAGCTCTGCAGGACAACAGCAAATGTGGGGCTCTGTGATTTCTTTCGTCCTGAAAAAGTGTTAGTGTTTTCTGGAGAGAAGTGATTCTGCGCAACATTGGGAACACTTCTGCTTCCCAGGCACAGAGAAGGTGCTAGCAGGGAATTCTCTGCCTGCCTTTCCCCAGTGCTCTGCAAGCTCTCCAGGGCAACAGCAAATGTGGGGCTCTGTGCTTTCTTTCGTTCTGAACAAGTTTTAGTGTTTTCAGCGGAAAAGCAATTCTGCGCAACAATGGGAACACTTCTCCTTCCCAGGCACAGAGAAGGTGCTAGCAGGGAATTCTCTGCCTGCCTTTCCCCAGTGCTCTGCAAGCTCTCCAGGGCAACAGAAAATGTGGGGCTCTGTGCTTTCTTTCATTCTGAAAAATTGTTATTGTTTTCTACAGCAACGCAAATGCGATTCTGCGCAACAATGGGAACACTTCTCCTTCCCAGGCACAGAGAAGGTGCTAGCAGGGAATTCTCTGCCTGCCTTTCCCCAGTGCTCTGCAAGCTCTCCAGGGCAACAGCAAATGTGGGGCTCTGTGCTTTCTTTCGTTCTGAAAAAGTGTTGTTGTATTCTGCGGAAAAGCGATTCTGTGCAACAATGGGAACACTTCTGCTTCCCAGGCACAGAGAAGGTGCTAGCAGGGACATCTCTGCCTGCCTTTCCCCAGTGCTCTGCAAGCTCTCCAGGGCAACAGCAAATGTGGGGCTCTGTGCTTTCTTTCGTTCTGAACAAGTTTTAGTGTTTTCTGCAGCGACGCAAATACGATTCTGCGCAACAATGGGAACACTTCTCCTTCCCAGGCACAGAGAAGGTACTAGCAGGGAATTCTCTGCCTGCCTTTCCCCAGTGCTCTGCAAGCTCTCCAGGGCAACAGCAAATGTGGGGCTCTGTGCTTTCTTTCGTTCTGAAAAATTGTTAGTGTTTTCTGGAGAGAAGCGATTCTGCGCAACAATGGGAACACTTCTCCTTCCCAGGCACAGAGAAGGTGCTAGCAGGGAATTCTCTGCCTGCCTTTCCCCAGTGCTCTGCAAGCTCTCCAGGGCAACAGCAAATGTGGGGCTCTGTGCTTTCTTTCGTTCTGAAAAAGTGTTAGTGTTTTCTGCGGAAAAGCGATTCTGCACAACATTGGGAACACTTTTCATTACCAGGCACAGAGAAGGTGCTAGCAGGGAATTCTCTGCCTGCCTTTCCCCAGTGCTCTGCAAGCTCTCCAGGGCAACAGCAAATGTGGGGCTCTGTGCTTTCTTTCGTTCTGAACAAGTGTTAGTGTTTTCAGCGGAAAAGCAATTCTGCGCAACAATGGGAACACTTTTCATTACCAGGCACAGAGAAGGTGCTAGCAGGGAATTCTCTGCCTGCCTTTACCCAGTGCTCTGCAAGCTCTCCAGGGCAACAGCAAATGTGGGGCTCTGTGCTTTCTTTCGTTCTGAAAAAGTGTTAGTGTTTTCTGCGGAAAAGCGATTCTGCACAACATTGGGAACACTTTTCATTACCAGGCACAGAGAAGGTGCTAGCAGGGAATTCTCTGCCTGCCTTTCCCCAGTGCTCTGCAAGCTCTCCAGGGCAACAGCAAATGTGGGGCTCTGTGCTTTCTTTCGTTCTGAAAAAGTGTTAGTGTTTTCTGCAGAGAAGCGATTCTGCACAACATTGTGAACACTTCTGCTTCCCAGGCACAGAGAAGGTGCTAGCAGGGAATTCTCTGCCCGCCTTTCCCCAGTGCTCTGCAAGCTCTCCAGGGCAACAGCAAATGTGGGGCTCTGTGCTTTCTTTCGTTCTGAACAAGTTTTAGTGTTTTCTGCAGCGACGCAAACACGATTCTGCGCAACAATGCGAACACTTCTCCTTCCCAGGCACAGAGAAGGTGCTAGCAGGGAATTCTCTGCCTGCCTTTCCCCAGTACTCTGCAAGCTCTCCAGGGCAACAGCAAATGTGGGGCTCTGTGCTTTCTTTCGTTCTGAAAAAGTGTTAGTGTTTTCTGGAGAGAAGCGATTCTGCGCAACAATGGGAACACTTCTCCTTTGCAGGCACAGAGAAGGTGCTAGCAGGGAATTCTCTGCCTTCCTTTCCCCAGTGCTCTGCAAGCTCTCAAGGGCAACAGCAAATGTGGGGCTCTGTGCTTTCTTTCGTTCTGAACAAGTGTTAGTGTTTTCTGCAGCGACGCAAATGCGATTCTGCGCAACAATGGGAACACTTCTCTTTCCCAGGCACAGAGAAGGTGCTAGCAGGGAATTCTCTGCCTGCCTTTCCCCAGTACTCTGCAAGCTCTCCAGGGCAACAGCAAATGTGGGGCTCTGTGCTTTCTTTCGTTCTGAACAAGTATTAGTGTTTTCTGCAGAAAAGCGATTCTGCGCAACAATGGGAACACTTTTCATTACCAGGCACAGAGAAGGTGCTAGCAGGGAATTCTCTGCCTGCCTTTCCCCAGTGCTCTGCAAGCTCTCCAGGGCAACAGAAAATGTGGGGCTCTGTGCTTTCTTTCGTTCTGAACAAGTGTTAGTGTTTTCTGCAGCGACGCAAATACGATTCTGCGCAACAATGGGAACACTTCTCCTTCCCAGGCACAGAGAAAGTGCTAGCAGGGAATTCTCTGACTGCCTTTCCCCAGTGCTCTGCAAGCTCTCCAGGGCAACAACAAATGTGGGGCTCTGTGCTTTCTTTCGTTCTGAAAAAGTGTTAGTGTTTTCTGCGGAAAAGCGATTCTGCACAACATTGGGAACACTTCTCCTTCCCAGGCACAGAGAAGGTGCTAGCAGAGAATTCTCTGCCTGCCTTTCCCCAGTGCTCTGCAAGCTCTCCAGGGCAACAGCAAATGTGGGGCTCTGTGCTTTCTTTCGTTCTGAAAAAGTGTTAGTGTTTTCTGCAGAGAAGCGATTCTGCACAACATTGGGAACACTTCTGCTTCCCAGGCACAGAGAAGGTGCTAGCAGGGAATTCTCTGCCTGCCTTTCCCCAGTGCTCTGCAAGCTCTCCAGGGCAACAGCAAATGTGGGGCTCTGTGCTTTCTTTCGTTCTGAACAAGTTTTAGTGTTTTCTGCAGCGACGCAAATACGATTCTGCGCAACAATGGGAACACTTCTGCTTCCCAGGCACAGAGAAGGTGCTAGCAGGGAATTCTCTGCCTGCCTTTCCCCAGTGCTCTGCAAGCTCTCCAGGGCAACAGCAAATGTGGGGCTCTGTGCTTTCTTTCGTTCTGAAAAAGTGTTAGTGTTTTCTGCGGAAAAGCGATTCTGCACAACATTGGGAACACTTCTCCTTCCCAGGCACAGAGAAGGTGCTAGCAGGGAATTCTCTGCCTGCCTTTCCCCAGTGCTCTGCAAGCTCTCCAGTGGAACAGCAAATGTGGGGCTCTGTGCTTTCTTTTGTTCTTAAAAAGTGTTATTGTATTCTGCGATAAAGCGAATCTGTGCAACAATGGGAACACTTCTCCTTCCCAGGCACAGAGAAGGTGCTAGCAGGGAATTCTCTGCCTGCCTTTCCCCAGTGCTCTGCAAGCTCTCCAGGGCAACAGCAAATGTGGGGCTCTGTGCTTTCTTTCGTTCTGAAAAAGTGTTAGTGCTTTCTACAGCAACGCAAATGCGATTCTGCGCAACAATGGGAACACTTCTCCTTCCCAGGCACAGAGAAGGTGCTAGCAGGGAATTCTCTGCCTGCCTTTCCCCAGTGCTCTGCAAGCTCTCCAGGGCAACAGCAAATGTGGGGCTCTGTGCTTTCTTTCGTTCTGAAAAAGTGTTAGTGTTTTCTGCAGCGACACAAATACGATTCTGTGCAACAATGGGAACACTTCTCCTTCCCAGGCACAGAGAAGGTGCTAGCAGGGAATTCTCTGCCTGCCTTTCCCCAGTGCTCTGCAAGCTCTCCAGGGCAACAGCAAATGTGGGGCTCTGTGCTTTCTTTCGTTCTGAAAAAGTGTTAGTGTTTTCAGCGGAAAAGCAATTCTGCGCAACAATGGGAACACTTCTCCTTCCCAGGCACAGAGAAGGTGCTAGCAGGGAATTCTCTGCCTGCCTTTCCCCAGTGCTCTGCAAGCTCTCCAGGGCAACAGCAAATGTGGGGCTCTGTGCTTTCTTTCGTTCTGAAAAATTTTTAGTGTTTTCTGGAGAGATGCGATTGTGCGCAACAATGGGAACACTTCTCCTTTCCAGGCACAGAGAAGGTGCTAGCAGGGAATTCTCTGCCTGCCTTTCCCCAGTGCTCTGCAAGCTCTCCAGGGCAACAGCAAATGTGGGGCTCTGTGCTTTCTTTCGTTCTGAAAAAGTGTTAGTGTTTTCTGCAGCGACACAAATACGATTCTGCGCAACAATGCGAACACTTCTCCTTCCCAGGCACAGAGAAGGTGCTAGCAGGAAATTCTCTTCCTGCCTTTCCCCAGTGCTCTGCAAGCTCTCCAGGGCAACAGCAAATGTGGGGCTCTGTGCTTTCTTTCGTTCTGAACAAGTGTTAGTGTTTTCAGCGGAAAAGCAATTCTGCGCAACAATGGGAACACTTCTCCTTCCCAGGCACAGAGAAGGTGCTAGCAGGAAATTCTCTGCCTGCCTTTCCACAGTGCTCTGCAAGCTCTCCAGGGCAACAGCAAATGTGGGGCTCTGTGCTTTCTTTCGTTCTGAAAAATTTTTAGTGTTTTCTGGAGAGAAGCGATTGTGCGCAACAATGGGAACACTTCTCCTTCCCAGGCACAGAGAAAGTGCTAGCAGGGAATTCTCTGCCTGCCTTTCCCCAGTGCTCTGCAAGCTCTCCAGGGCAACATAAAATCTGGGGCTCTGTGCTTTCTTTCGTTCTGGACAAGTTTTAGTGTTTTCTGCGGAAAAGCGATTCTGCGCAACAATGGGAAGACTTTTCATTACCAGGCACAGAGAAGGTGCTAGCAGGGAATTCTCTGCCTGCCTTTAACCAGTGCTCTGCAAGCTCTCCAGGGCAACAGAAAATGTGGGGCTCTGTGCATTCTTTCGTTCTGAAAAAGTGTTAGTGTTTTCTGCGGAAAAGGCATTATGCGCAACATTGGGAACACTTCTGCTTCCCAGGCACAGAGAAGGTGCTAGCAGGGAATTCTCTGCCTGCCTTTCCATAGTGCTCTGCAAGCTCTCCAGGGCAACAGCAAATGTGGGGCTCTGTGCTTTCTTTCGTTCTGAAAAAGTGTTATTGTATTCTGCGGAAAAGTGATTCTGTGCAACAATGGGAACACTTCTCCTTCCCAGGCACAGAGAAGGTGCTAGCAGGGAATTCTCTGCCTGCCTTTCCCCAGTGCTCTGCAAGCTCTCCAGGGCAACAGCAAATGTGGGGCTCTGTGCTTTCTTTCGTTCTGAAAAAGTGTTAGTGTTTTCTGCAGCAACGCAAATGCGATTCTGCGCAACAATGGGAACACTTCTCCTTCCCAGGCACAGAGAAGGTGCTAGCAGGGAATTCTCTGCCTGCCTTTAACCAGTGCTCTGCAAGCTCTCCAGGGCAACAGCAAATGTGGGGCTCTGTGCTTTCTTTCGTTCTGAACAAGTTTTAGTGTTTTCTGCGGAAAAGCGATTCTGCGCAACAATGGGAACACTTCTCCTTCCCAGGCACAGAGAAGGTGCTAGCAGGGAATTCTCTGCCTGCCTTTCCCCAGTGCTCTGCAAGCTCTCCAGGGCAACAGAAAATGTGGGGCTCTGTGCTTTCTTTCGTTCTGAAAAAGTGTTATTGTTTTCTGCGGAAAAGCGATTCTGTGCAACAATGGGAACAGTTCTCCTTCCCAGGCACAGAGAAGGTGCTAGCAGGGAATTCTCTGCCTGCCTTTCCCCAGTGCTCTGCAAGCTCTCCAGGGCAACAGCAAATGTGGGGCTCTGTGCTTTCTTTCGTTCTGAAAAAGTGTTAGTGCTTTCTACAGCAACGCAAATGCGATTCTGCGCAACAATGGGAACACTTCTCCTTCCCAGGCACAGAGAAGGTGCTAGCAGGGAATTCTCTGCCTGCCTTTCCCCAGTGCTCTGCAAGCTCTCCAGGGCAACAGCAAATGTGGGGCTCTGTGCTTTCTTTCGTTCTGAAAAAGTGTTAGTGTTTTCTGCAGCGACACAAATACGATTCTGTGCAACAATGGGAACACTTCTCCTTCCCAGGCACAGAGAAGGTGCTAGCAGGGAATTCTCTGCCTGCCTTTCCCCAGTGCTCTGCAAGCTCTCCAGGGCAACAGCAAATGTGGGGCTCTGTGCTTTCTTTCGTTCTGAAAAAGTGTTAGTGTTTTCAGCGGAAAAGCAATTCTGCGCAACAATGGGAACACTTCTCCTTCCCAGGCACAGAGAAGGTGCTAGCAGGGAATTCTCTGCCTGCCTTTCCCCAGTGCTCTGCAAGCTCTCCAGGGCAACAGCAAATGTGGGGCTCTGTGCTTTCTTTCGTTCTGAAAAATTTTTAGTGTTTTCTGGAGAGATGCGATTGTGCGCAACAATGGGAACACTTCTCCTTTCCAGGCACAGAGAAGGTGCTAGCAGGGGATTCTCTGCCTGCCTTTCCCCAGTGCTCTGCAAGCTCTCCAGGGCAACAGCAAATGTGGGGCTCTGTGCTTTCTTTCGTTCTGAAAAAGTGTTAGTGTTTTCTGCAGCGACACAAATACGATTCTGCGCAACAATGGGAACACTTCTCCTTCCCAGGCACAGAGAAGGTGCTAGCAGGGAATTCTCTTCCTGCCTTTCCCCAGTGCTCTGCAAGCTCTCCAGGGCAACAGCAAATGTGGGGCTCTGTGCTTTCTTTCGTTCTGAACAAGTGTTAGTGTTTTCAGCGGAAAAGCAATTCTGCGCAACAATGGGAACACTTCTCCTTCCCAGGCACAGAGAAGGTGCTAGCAGGAAATTCTCTGCCTGCCTTTCCACAGTGCTCTGCAAGCTCTCCAGGGCAACAGCAAATGTGGGGCTCTGTGCTTTCTTTCGTTCTGAAAAATTTTTAGTGTTTTCTGGAGAGAAGCGATTGTGCGCAACAATGGGAACACTTCTCCTTCCCAGGCACAGAGAAAGTGCTAGCAGGGAATTCTCTGCCTGCCTTTCCCCAGTGCTCTGCAAGCTCTCCAGGGCAACATAAAATCTGGGGCTCTGTGCTTTCTTTCGTTCTGGACAAGTTTTAGTGTTTTCTGCGGAAAAGCGATTCTGCGCAACAATGGGAAGACTTTTCATTACCAGGCACAGAGAAGGTGCTAGCAGGGAATTCTCTGCCTGCCTTTAACCAGTGCTCTGCAAGCTCTCCAGGGCAACAGAAAATGTGGGGCTCTGTGCATTCTTTCGTTCTGAAAAAGTGTTAGTGTTTTCTGCGGAAAAGCCATTCTGCGCAACATTGGGAACACTTCTGCTTCCCAGGCACAGAGAAGGTGCTAGCAGGGAATTCTCTGCCTGCCTTTCCATAGTGCTCTGCAAGCTCTCCAGGGCAACAGCAAATGTGGGGCTCTGTGCTTTCTTTCGTTCTGAAAAAGTGTTATTGTATTCTGCGGAAAAGTGATTCTGTGCAACAATGGGAACACTTCTCCTTCCCAGGCACAGAGAAGGTGCTAGCAGGGAATTCTCTGCCTGCCTTTACCCAGTGCTCTGCAAGCTCTCCAGGGCAACAGCAAATGTGGGGCTCTGTGCTTTCTTTCGTTCTGAAAAAGTGTTAGTGTTTTCTGCAGCAACGCAAATGCGATTCTGCGCAACAATGGGAACACTTCTCCTTCCCAGGCACAGAGAAGGTGCTAGCAGGGAATTCTCTGCCTGCCTTTAACCAGTGCTCTGCAAGCTCTCCAGGGCAACAGCAAATGTGGGGCTCTGTGCTTTCTTTCGTTCTGAACAAGTTTTAGTGTTTTCTGCGGAAAAGCGATTCTGCGCAACAATGGGAACACTTCTCCTTCCCAGGCACAGAGAAGGTGCTAGCAGGGAATTCTCTGCCTGCCTTTCCCCAGTGCTCTGCAAGCTCTCCAGGGCAACAGAAAATGTGGGGCTCTGTGCTTTCTTTCGTTCTGAAAAAGTGTTATTGTTTTCTGCGGAAAAGCGATTCTGTGCAACAATGGGAACAGTTCTCCTTCCCAGGCACAGAGAAGGTGCTAGCAGGGAATTCTCTGCCTGCCTTTCCCCAGTGCTCTGCAAGCTCTCCAGGGCAACAGCAAATGTGGGGCTCTGTGCTTTCTTCCCTTCTGAACAAGTGTTAGTCTTTTCAGCGGAAAAGCCATTCTGCGTAACAATGGGAACACTTTTCATTCCCAGGCACAGAGAAGGTGCTAGCAGGGAATTCTCTGCCTGCTTTCCCCAGTGCTCTGCAAGCTCACCAGGGCAACACCAAATGTGGGGCTCTGTGCTTTCTTTCGTTCTGGACAAGTTTTAGTGTTTTCTGCGGAAAAGCGATTCTGCGCAACAATGGGAAGACTTTTCATTACCAGGCACAGAGAAGGTGCTAGCAGGGAATTCTCTGCCTGCCTTTAACCAGTGCTCTGCAAGCTCTCCAGGGCAACAGAAAATGTGGGGCTCTGTGCATTCTTTCGTTCTGAAAAAGTGTTAGTGTTTTCTGCGGAAAAGCCATTCTGCGCAACATTGGGAACACTTCTGCTTCCCAGGCACAGAGAAGGTGCTAGCAAGGAATTCTCTGCCTGCCTTTCCCCAGTGCTCTGCAAGCTCTCCAGGGCAACAGCAAATGTGGGGCTCTGTGCTTTCTTTCGTTCTGAAAAAGTGTTAGTGTTTTCTGCAGCAACGCAAATGCGATTCTGCGCAACAATGGGAACACTTCTCCTTCCCAGGCACAGAGAAGGTGCTAGCAGGGACATCTCTGCCTGCCTTTCCCCAGTGCTCTGCAAGCTCTCCAGGGCAACAGCAAATGTGGGGCTCTGTGCTTTCTTTCGTTCTGAACAAGTTTTAGGGTTTTCTGCGGAAAAGCGATTCTGCGCAACAATGGGAACACTTTTCATTACCAGGCACAGAGAAGGTGCTAGCAGGGAATTCTCTGCCTGCCTTTAACCAGTGTTCTGCAAGCTCTGCAGGACAAGAGCAAATGTGGGGCTCTGTGATTTCTTTCGTCCTGAAAAAGTGTTAGTGTTTTCTGGAGAGAAGTGATTCTGCGCAACATTGGGAACACTTCTGCTTCCCAGGCACAGAGAAGGTGCTAGCAGGGAATTCTCTGCCTGCCTTTCCCCAGTGCTCTGCAAGCTCTCCAGGGCAACAGCAAATGTGGGGCTCTGTGCTTTCTTTCGTTCTGAACAAGTTTTAGTGTTTTCTGCAGCGACGCAAATACGATTCTGCGCAACAATGGGAACACTTCTCCTTCCCAGGCACAGAGAAGGTGCTAGCAGGGAATTCTCTGCCTGCCTTTAACCACTGCTCTGCAAGCTCTCCAGGGCAACAGCAATTGTGGGGCTCTGTGCTTTCTTTCGTTCTGAAAAAGTGTTAGTGTTTTCAGCGGAAAAGCGATTCTGCGCAACATTGGGAACACTTCTCCTTCCCAGGCACAGAGAAAGTGCTAGCAGAGAATTCTCTGCCTGCCTTTCCCCAGTGCTCTGCAAGCTCTCCAGGGCAACAGCAAATGTGGGGCTCTGTGCTTTCTTTCGTTCTGAAAAAGTGTTAGTGTTTTCTGCGGAAAAGCGATTCTGCGCAACATTGGGAACACTTCTGCTTCCCAGGCACAGAGAAGGTGCTAGCAGGGAATTCTCTGCCTGCCTTTCCCCAGTGCTCTGCAAGCTCTCCAGGGCAACAGAAAATGTGGGGCTCTGTGCTTTCTTTCGTTCTGAAAAACTTTTAGTGTTTTCTGCAGAGAAGCGATTCTGCGCAACATTGGGAATACTTCTACTTCCCAGGCACAGAGAAGGTGCTAGCAGGGAATTCTCTGCCTGCCTTTCCCCAGTGCTCTGCAAGCTCTCCAGGGCAACAGCAAATGTGGGGCTCTGTGCTTTCTTTCGTTCTGAACAAGTGTTTGTGTTTTCAGCGGAAAAGCGATTCTGCGCAACAATGGGAACACTTCTCCTTCCCAGGCACAGAGAAGGTGCTAGCAGGGAATTCTCTGCCTGCCTTTCCCTAGTGCTCTGCAAGCTCTCCAGGGCAACAGCAAATGTGGGGCTCTGTGCTTTCTTTCGTTCTGAACAAGTGTTAGTGTTTTCAGCGGAAAAGCCATTCTGCGCAACAATGGGAACACTTCTCCTTCCCAGGCACAGAGAAGGTGCTAGCAGGGAATTCTCTGCCTGCCTTTCCCCAGTGCTCTGCAAGCTCTCCAGGGCAACAGCAAATGTGGGGCTCTGTGCTTTCTTTCGTTCTGAACAAGTGTTAGTGTTTTCTGCAGCGACGCAAACACGATTCTGCGCAACAATGCGAACACTTCTCCTTCCCAGGCACAGAGAAGGTGCTAGCAGGAAATTCTCTGCCTGCCTTTCCCCAGTGCTCTGCAAGCTCTCCAGGGCAACAGCAAATGTGGGGCTCTGTGCTTTCTTTCGTTCTGAACAAGTTTTAGTGTTTTCTGCAGCAACGCAAATGCGATTCTGCGCAACAATGGGAACACTTCTGCTTCCCAGGCACAGAGAAGGTGCTACAGGGAATTCTCTGCCTGCCTTTCCCCAGTGCTCTGCAAGCTCCGCAGGGCAACAGCAGATGTGGGGCTCTGTGCTTTCTTTCGTTCTGAAAAAGTTTTAGTGTTTTCTGCAGCGACGCAAATACGATTCTGCGCAACTATGTGAACACTTCTGCTTCCCAGGCACAGAGAAGGTACTAGCAGGGAATTCTCTGCCTGCCTTTCCCCAGTGCTCTGCAAGCTCTCCAGGGCAACAGCAAATGTGGGGCTCTGTGCTTTCTTTCGTTCTGAACAAGTGTTAGTGTTTTGTGCGGAAAAGCGAATCTGCGCGACAATGGGAACACTTTTCATTACCAGGCACAGAGAAGGTGCTAGCAGGGAATTCTCTGCCTGCCTTTAACCAGTGTTCTGCAAGCTCTGCAGGACAAGAGCAAATGTGGGGCTCTGTGATTTCTTTCGTCCTGAAAAAGTGTTAGTGTTTTCTGGAGAGAAGTGATTCTGCGCAACATTGGGAACACTTCTGCTTCCCAGGCACAGAGAAGGTGCTAGCAGGGAATTCTCTGCCTGCCTTTCCCCAGTGCTCTGCAAGCTCTCCAGGGCAACAGCAAATGTGGGGCTCTGTGCTTTCTTTCGTTCTGAAAAAGTGTTAGTGTTTTCTGCGGAAAAGCGATTCTGCGCAACATTGGGAACACTTCTGCTTCCCAGGCACAGAGAAGGTGCTAGCAGGGAATTCTCTGCCTGCCTTTCCCCAGTGCTCTGCAAGCTCTCCAGGGCAACAGCAAATGTGGGGCTCTGTGCTTTCTTTCGTTCTGAACAAATGTTAGTGTTATCAGCGGAAAAGCGATTCTGCGCAACAATGGGAACACTTCTCCTTCCCAGGCACAGAGAAGGTGCTAGCAGGGAATTCTCTGCCTGCCTTTCCCCAGTGCTCTGCAAGCTCTCCAGGGCAACAGAAAATGTGGGGCTCTGTGCTTTCTTTCGTTCTGAACAAGTGTTAGTGTTTTCAGCGGAAAAGCCATTTTGCGCAACAATGGGAACACTTCTCCTTCCCAGGCACAGAGAAGGTGCTAGCAGGGAATTCTCTGCCTGCCTTTCCCCAGTGCTCTGCAAGCTCTCCAGGGCAACAGCAAATGTGGGGCTCTGTGCTTTCTTTCGTTCTGAACAAGTGTTAGTGTTTTCTGCAGCGACGCAAACACGATTCTGCGCAACAATGCGAACACTTCTCCTTCCCAGGCACAGAGAAGGTGCTAGCAGGAAATTCTCTGCCTGCCTTTCCCCAGTGCTCTGCAAGCTCTCCAGGGCAACAGCAAATGTGGGGCTCTGTGCTTTCTTTCGTTCTGAACAAGTTTTAGTGTTTTCTGCAGCAACGCAAATGCGATTCTGCGCAACAATGGGAACACTTCTGCTTCCCAGGCACAGAGAAGGTGCTACAGGGAATTCTCTGCCTGCCTTTCCCCAGTGCTCTGCAAGCTCCGCAGGGCAACAGCAGATGTGGGGCTCTGTGCTTTCTTTCGTTCTGAAAAAGTTTTAGTGTTTTCTGCAGCGACGCAAATACGATTCTGCGCAACTATGTGAACACTTCTGCTTCCCAGGCACAGAGAAGGTACTAGCAGGGAATTCTCTGCCTGCCTTTCCCCAGTGCTCTGCAAGCTCTCCAGGGCAACAGCAAATGTGGGGCTCTGTGCTTTCTTTCGTTCTGAACAAGTGTTAGTGTTTTGTGCGGAAAAGCGAATCTGCGCGACAATGGGAACACTTTTCATTACCAGGCACAGAGAAGGTGCTAGCAGGGAATTCTCTGCCTGCCTTTAACCAGTGTTCTGCAAGCTCTGCAGGACAAGAGCAAATGTGGGGCTCTGTGATTTCTTTCGTCCTGAAAAAGTGTTAGTGTTTTCTGGAGAGAAGTGATTCTGCGCAACATTGGGAACACTTCTGCTTCCCAGGCACAGAGAAGGTGCTAGCAGGGAATTCTCTGCCTGCCTTTCCCCAGTGCTCTGCAAGCTCTCCAGGGCAACAGCAAATGTGGGGCTCTGTGCTTTCTTTCGTTCTGAAAAAGTGTTAGTGTTTTCTGCGGAAAAGCGATTCTGCGCAACATTGGGAACACTTCTGCTTCCCAGGCACAGAGAAGGTGCTAGCAGGGAATTCTCTGCCTGCCTTTCCCCAGTGCTCTGCAAGCTCTCCAGGGCAACAGCAAATGTGGGGCTCTGTGCTTTCTTTCGTTCTGAACAAATGTTAGTGTTATCAGCGGAAAAGCGATTCTGCGCAACAATGGGAACACTTCTCCTTCCCAGGCACAGAGAAGGTGCTAGCAGGGAATTCTCTGCCTGCCTTTCCCCAGTGCTCTGCAAGCTCTCCAGGGCAACAGAAAATGTGGGGCTCTGTGCTTTCTTTCGTTCTGAACAAGTGTTAGTGTTTTCAGCGGAAAAGCCATTTTGCGCAACAATGGGAACACTTCTCCTTCCCAGGCACAGAGAAGGTGCTAGCAGGGAATTCTCTGCCTGCCTTTCCCCAGTGCTCTGCAAGCTCTCCAGGGCAACAGCAAATGTGGGGCTCTGTGCTTTCTTTCGTTCTGAACAACTGTTAGTGTTTTCTGCAGCGACGCAAACACGATTCTGCGCAACAATGCGAACACTTCTCCTTCCCAGGCACAGAGAAGGCGCTAGCAGGAAATTCTCTGACTGCCTTTCCCCAGTGCTCTGCAAGCTCTCCAGGGCAACAGCAAATGTGGGGCTCTGTGCTTTCTTTCGTTCTGAAAAAGTATTAGTGTTTTCTGGAGAGAAGCGATTCTGCGCAACAATGGGAACACTTCTCCTTTCCAGGCACAGAGAAGGTGCTAGCAGGGAATTCTCTGCCTGCCTTTCACCAGTGCTCTGCAAGCTCTCCAGGGCAACAGAAAATGTGGGGCTCTGTGCTTTCTTCCCTTCTGAACAAGTGTTAGTCTTTTCAGCGGAAAAGCCATTCTGCGTAACAATGGGAACACTTTTCATTCCCAGGCACAGAGAAGGTGCTAGCAGGGAATTCTCTGCCTGCTTTCCCCAGTGCTCTGCAAGCTCACCAGGGCAACACCAAATGTGGGGCTCTGTGCTTTCTTTCGTTCTGGACAAGTTTTAGTGTTTTCTGCGGAAAAGCGATTCTGCGCAACAATGGGAAGACTTTTCATTACCAGGCACAGAGAAGGTGCTAGCAGGGAATTCTCTGCCTGCCTTTAACCAGTGCTCTGCAAGCTCTCCAGGGCAACAGAAAATGTGGGGCTCTGTGCATTCTTTCGTTCTGAAAAAGTGTTAGTGTTTTCTGCGGAAAAGCCATTCTGCGCAACATTGGGAACACTTCTGCTTCCCAGGCACAGAGAAGGTGCTAGCAAGGAATTCTCTGCCTGCCTTTCCCCAGTGCTCTGCAAGCTCTCCAGGGCAACAGCAAATGTGGGGCTCTGTGCTTTCTTTCGTTCTGAAAAAGTGTTAGTGTTTTCTGCAGCAACGCAAATGCGATTCTGCGCAACAATGGGAACACTTCTCCTTCCCAGGCACAGAGAAGGTGCTAGCAGGGACATCTCTGCCTGCCTTTCCCCAGTGCTCTGCAAGCTCTCCAGGGCAACAGCAAATGTGGGGCTCTGTGCTTTCTTTCGTTCTGAACAAGTTTTAGGGTTTTCTGCGGAAAAGCGATTCTGCGCAACAATGGGAACACTTTTCATTACCAGGCACAGAGAAGGTGCTAGCAGGGAATTCTCTGCCTGCCTTTAACCAGTGTTCTGCAAGCTCTGCAGGACAACAGCAAATGTGGGGCTCTGTGATTTCTTTCGTCCTGAAAAAGTGTTAGTGTTTTCTGGAGAGAAGTGATTCTGCGCAACATTGGGAACACTTCTGCTTCCCAGGCACAGAGAAGGTGCTAGCAGGGAATTCTCTGCCTGCCTTTCCCCAGTGCTCTGCAAGCTCTCCAGGGCAACAGCAAATGTGGGGCTCTGTGCTTTCTTTCGTTCTGAACAAGTTTTAGTGTTTTCTGCAGCGACGCAAATACGATTCTGCGCAACAATGGGAACACTTCTCCTTCCCAGGCACAGAGAAGGTGCTAGCAGGGAATTCTCTGCCTGCCTTTAACCACTGCTCTGCAAGCTCTCCAGGGCAACAGCAATTGTGGGGCTCTGTGCTTTCTTTCGTTCTGAAAAAGTGTTAGTGTTTTCAGCGGAAAAGCGATTCTGCGCAACATTGGGAACACTTCTCCTTCCCAGGCACAGAGAAAGTGCTAGCAGAGAATTCTCTGCCTGCCTTTCCCCAGTGCTCTGCAAGCTCTCCAGGGCAACAGCAAATGTGGGGCTCTGTGCTTTCTTTCGTTCTGAAAAAGTGTTAGTGTTTTCTGCGGAAAAGCGATTCTGCGCAACATTGGGAACACTTCTGCTTCCCAGGCACAGAGAAGGTGCTAGCAGGGAATTCTCTGCCTGCCTTTCCCCAGTGCTCTGCAAGCTCTCCAGGGCAACAGAAAATGTGGGGCTCTGTGCTTTCTTTCGTTCTGAAAAACTTTTAGTGTTTTCTGCAGAGAAGCGATTCTGCGCAACATTGGGAATACTTCTACTTCCCAGGCACAGAGAAGGTGCTAGCAGGGAATTCTCTGCCTGCCTTTCCCCAGTGCTCTGCAAGCTCTCCAGGGCAACAGCAAATGTGGGGCTCTGTGCTTTCTTTCGTTCTGAACAAGTGTTTGTGTTTTCAGCGGAAAAGCGATTCTGCGCAACAATGGGAACACTTCTCCTTCCCAGGCACAGAGAAGGTGCTAGCAGGGAATTCTCTGCCTGCCTTTCCCTAGTGCTCTGCAAGCTCTCCAGGGCAACAGCAAATGTGGGGCTCTGTGCTTTCTTTCGTTCTGAACAAGTGTTAGTGTTTTCAGCGGAAAAGCCATTCTGCGCAACAATGGGAACACTTCTCCTTCCCAGGCACAGAGAAGGTGCTAGCAGGGAATTCTCTGCCTGCCTTTCCCCAGTGCTCTGCAAGCTCTCCAGGGCAACAGCAAATGTGGGGCTCTGTGCTTTCTTTCGTTCTGAACAAGTGTTAGTGTTTTCTGCAGCGACGCAAACACGATTCTGCGCAACAATGCGAACACTTCTCCTTCCCAGGCACAGAGAAGGTGCTAGCAGGAAATTCTCTGCCTGCCTTTCCCCAGTGCTCTGCAAGCTCTCCAGGGCAACAGCAAATGTGGGGCTCTGTGCTTTCTTTCGTTCTGAACAAGTTTTAGTGTATTCTGCAGCAACGCAAATGCGATTCTGCGCAACAATGGGAACACTTCTGCTTCCCAGGCACAGAGAAGGTGCTACAGGGAATTCTCTGCCTGCCTTTCCCCAGTGCTCTGCAAGCTCCGCAGGGCAACAGCAGATGTGGGGCTCTGTGCTTTCTTTCGTTCTGAAAAAGTTTTAGTGTTTTCTGCAGCGACGCAAATACGATTCTGCGCAACTATGTGAACACTTCTGCTTCCCAGGCACAGAGAAGGTACTAGCAGGGAATTCTCTGCCTGCCTTTCCCCAGTGCTCTGCAAGCTCTCCAGGGCAACAGCAAATGTGGGGCTCTGTGCTTTCTTTCGTTCTGAACAAGTGTTAGTGTTTTGTGCGGAAAAGCGAATCTGCGCGACAATGGGAACACTTTTCATTACCAGGCACAGAGAAGGTGCTAGCAGGGAATTCTCTGCCTGCCTTTAACCAGTGTTCTGCAAGCTCTGCAGGACAAGAGCAAATGTGGGGCTCTGTGATTTCTTTCGTCCTGAAAAAGTGTTAGTGTTTTCTGGAGAGAAGTGATTCTGCGCAACATTGGGAACACTTCTGCTTCCCAGGCACAGAGAAGGTGCTAGCAGGGAATTCTCTGCCTGCCTTTCCCCAGTGCTCTGCAAGCTCTCCAGGGCAACAGCAAATGTGGGGCTCTGTGCTTTCTTTCGTTCTGAAAAAGTGTTAGTGTTTTCTGCGGAAAAGCGATTCTGCGCAACATTGGGAACACTTCTGCTTCCCAGGCACAGAGAAGGTGCTAGCAGGGAATTCTCTGCCTGCCTTTAACCAGTGCTCTGCAAGCTCTCCAGGGCAACAGCAAATGTGGGGCTCTGTGCTTTCTTTCGTTCTGAACAAATGTTAGTGTTATCAGCGGAAAAGCGATTCTGCGCAACAATGGGAACACTTCTCCTTCCCAGGCACAGAGAAGGTGCTAGCAGGGAATTCTCTGCCTGCCTTTCCCCAGTGCTCTGCAAGCTCTCCAGGGCAACAGCAAATGTGGGGCTCTGTGCTTTCTTTCGTTCTGAACAAGTGTTAGTGTTTTCAGCGGAAAAGCCATTTTGCGCAACAATGGGAACACTTCTCCTTCCCAGGCACAGAGAAGGTGCTAGCAGGGAATTCTCTGCCTGCCTTTCCCCAGTGCTCTGCAAGCTCTCCAGGGCAACAGCAAATGTGGGGCTCTGTGCTTTCTTTCGTTCTGAACAACTGTTAGTGTTTTCTGCAGCGACGCAAACACGATTCTGCGCAACAATGCGAACACTTCTCCTTCCCAGGCACAGAGAAGGCGCTAGCAGGAAATTCTCTGACTGCCTTTCCCCAGTGCTCTGCAAGCTCTCCAGGGCAACAGCAAATGTGGGGCTCTGTGCTTTCTTTCGTTCTGAAAAAGTGTTAGTGTTTTCTGGAGAGAAGCGATTCTGCGCAACAATGGGAACACTTCTCCTTTCCAGGCACAGAGAAGGTGCTAGCAGGGAATTCTCTGCCTGCCTTTCCCCAGTGCTCTGCAAGCTCTCCAGGGCAACAGAAAATGTGGGGCTCTGTGCTTTCTTCCCTTCTGAACAAGTGTTAGTCTTTTCAGCGGAAAAGCCATTCTGCGTAACAATGGGAACACTTTTCATTCCCAGGCACAGAGAAGGTGCTAGCAGGGAATTCTCTGCCTGCTTTCCCCAGTGCTCTGCAAGCTCTCCAGGGCAACACCAAATGTGGGGCTCTGTGCTTTCTTTCGTTCTGGACAAGTTTTAGTGTTTTCTGCGGAAAAGCGATTCTGCGCAACAATGGGAAGACTTTTCATTACCAGGCACAGAGAAGGTGCTAGCAGGGAATTCTCTGCCTGCCTTTAACCAGTGCTCTGCAAGCTCTCCAGGGCAACAGAAAATGTGGGGCTCTGTGCATTCTTTCGTTCTGAAAAAGTGTTAGTGTTTTCTGCGGAAAATCCATTCTGCGCAACATTGGGAACACTTCTGCTTCCCAGGCACAGAGAAGGTGCTAGCAGGGAATTCTCTGCCTGCCTTTCCATAGTGCTCTGCAAGCTCTCCAGGGCAACAGCAAATGTGGGGCTCTGTGCTTTCTTTCGTTCTGAAAAAGTGTTATTGTATTCTGCGGAAAAGTGATTCTGCGCAACAATGGGAACACTTCTCCTTCCCAGGCACAGAGAAGGTGCTAGCAAGGAATTCTCTGCCTGCCTTTCCCCAGTGCTCTGCAAGCTCTCCAGGGCAACAGCAAATGTGGGGCTCTGTGCTTTCTTTCGTTCTGAAAAAGTGTTAGTGTTTTCTGCAGCAACGCAAATGCGATTCTGCGCAACAATGGGAACACTTCTCCTTCCCAGGCACAGAGAAGGTGCTAGCAGGGACATCTCTGCCTGCCTTTCCCTAGTGCTCTGCAAGCTCTCCAGGGCAACAGCAAATGTGGGGCTCTGTGCTTTCTTTCGTTCTGAACAAGTTTTAGTGTTTTCTGCGGAAAAGCGATTCTGCGCAACAATGGGAACACTTTTCATTACCAGGCACAGAGAAGGTGCTAGCAGGGAATTCTCTGCCTGCCTTTAACGAGTGTTCTGCAAGCTCTGCAGGACAACAGCAAATGTGGGGCTCTGTGATTTCTTTCGTCCTGAAAAAGTGTTAGTGTTTTCTGGAGAGAAGTGATTCTGCGCAACATTGGGAACACTTCTGCTTCCCAGGCACAGAGAAGGTGCTAGCAGGGAATTCTCTGCCTGCCTTTCCCCAGTGCTCTGCAAGCTCTCCAGGGCAACAGCAAATGTGGGGCTCTGTGCTTTCTTTCGTTCTGAACAAGTTTTAGTGTTTTCTGCAGCGACGCAAATACGATTCTGCGCAACAATGGGAACACTTCTCCTTCCCAGGCACAGAGAAGGTGCTAGCAGGGAATTCTCTGCCTGCCTTTCCCCAGTGCTCTGCAAGCTCTCCAGGGCAACAGCAAATGTGGGGCTCTGTGCTTTCTTTCGTTCTGAAAAAGTGTTAGTGTTTTCAGCGGAAAAGCGATTCTGCGCAACATTGGGAACACTTCTCCTTCCCAGGCACAGAGAAAGTGCTAGCAGAGAATTCTCTGCCTGCCTTTCCCCAGTGCTCTGCAAGCTCTCCAGGGCAACAGCAAATGTGGGGCTCTGTGCTTTCTTTCGTTCTGAACAAGTGTTTGTGTTTTTAGCGGAAAAGCGATTCTGCGCAACAATGGGAACACTTCTCCTTCCCAGGCACAGAGAAGGTGCTAGCAGGGAATTCTCTGCCTGCCTTTCTCTAGTGCTCTGCAAGCTCTCCAGGGCAACAGCAAATGTGGGGCTCTGTGCTTTCTTTCGTTCTGAACAAGTGTTAGTGTTTTCAGCGGAAAAGCCATTCTGCGCAACAATGGGAACACTTCTCCTTCCCAGGCACAGAGAAGGTGCTAGCAGGGAATTCTCTGCCTGCCTTTCCCCAGTGCTCTGCAAGCTCTCCAGGGCAACAGCAAATGTGGGGCTCTGTGCTTTCTTTCGTTCTGAACAAGTGTTAGTGTTTTCTGCAGCGACGCAAACACGATTCTGCGCAACTATGCGAACACTTCTCCTTCCCAGGCACAGAGAAGGTGCTAGCAGGAAATTCTCTGCCTGCCTTTCCCCAGTGCTCTGCAAGCTCCGCAGGGCAACAGCAGATGTGGGGCTCTGTGCTTTCTTTCGTTCTGAAAAAGTGTTAGTGTTATCTGCAGAGAAGCGATTCTGCACAACATTGGGAACACTTCTGCTTCCCAGGCACAGAGAAGGTGCTAGCAGGGAATTCTCTGCCTGCCTTTCCCCAGTGCTCTGCAAGCTCTCCAGGGCAACAGCAAATGTGGGGCTCTGTGCTTTCTTTCGTTCTGAACAAGTGTTAGTGTTTTCTGCGGAAAAGCGATTCTGCGCAACAATGGGAAGACTTTTCATTACCAGGCACAGAGAAGGTGCTAGCAGGGAATTCTCTGCCTGCCTTTAACCAGTGCTCTGCAAGCTCTCCAGGGCAACAGAAAATGTGGGGCTCTGTGCATTCTTTCGTTCTGAAAAAGTGTTAGTGTTTTCTGCGGAAAAGCCATTCTGCGCAACATTGGGAACACTTCTGCTTCCCAGGCACAGAGAAGGTGCTAGCAGGGAATTCTCTGCCTGCCTTTCCATAGTGCTCTGCAAGCTCTCCAGGGCAACAGCAAATGTGGGGCTCTGTGCTTTCTTTCATTCTGAAAAAGTGTTATTGTATTCTGCGGAAAAGTGATTCTGTGCAACAATGGGAACACTTCTGCTTCCCAGGCACAGAGAAGGTGCTAGCAGGGAATTCTCTGCCTGCCTTTAACCAGTGCTCTGCAAGCTCTCCAGGGCAACAGCAAATGTGGGGCTCTGTGCTTTCTTTCGTTCTGAACAAGTTTTAGTGTTTTCTGCGGAAAAGCGATTCTGCGCAACAATGGGAACACTTTTCATTACCAGGCACAGAGAAGGTGCTAGCAGGGAATTCTCTGCCTGCCTTTCCCCAGTGCTCTGCAAGCTCTCCAGGGCAACAGAAAATGTGGGGCTCTGTGCTTTCTTTCGTTCTGAACAAGTGTTAGTGTTTTCAGCGGAAAAGCCATTTTGCGCAACAATGGGAACACTTCTCCTTCCCAGGCACAGAGAAGGTGCTAGCAGGGAATTCTCTGCCTGCCTTTCCCCAGTGCTCTGCAAGCTCTCCAGGGCAACAGCAAATGTGGGGCTCTGTGCTTTCTTTCGTTCTGAACAACTGTTAGTGTTTTCTGCAGCGACGCAAACACGATTCTGCGCAACAATGCGAACACTTCTCCTTCCCAGGCACAGAGAAGGCGCTAGCAGGAAATTCTCTGACTGCCTTTCCCCAGTGCTCTGCAAGCTCTCCAGGGCAACAGCAAATGTGGGGCTCTGTGCTTTCTTTCGTTCTGAAAAAGTGTTAGTGTTTTCTGGAGAGAAGCGATTCTGCGCAACAATGGGAACACTTCTCCTTTCCAGGCACAGAGAAGGTGCTAGCAGGGAATTCTCTGCCTGCCTTTCACCAGTGCTCTGCAAGCTCTCCAGGGCAACAGAAAATGTGGGGCTCTGTGCTTTCTTCCCTTCTGAACAAGTGTTAGTCTTTTCAGCGGAAAAGCCATTCTTCGTAACAATGGGAACACTTTTCATTCCCAGGCACAGAGAAGGTGCTAGCAGGGAATTCTCTGCCTGCTTTCCCCAGTGCTCTGCAAGCTCACCAGGGCAACACCAAATGTGGGGCTCTGTGCTTTCTTTCGTTCTGGACAAGTTTTAGTGTTTTCTGCGGAAAAGCGATTCTGCGCAACAATGGGAAGACTTTTCATTACCAGGCACAGAGAAGGTGCTAGCAGGGAATTCTCTGCCTGCCTTTAACCAGTGCTCTGCAAGCTCTCCAGGGCAACAGAAAATGTGGGGCTCTGTGCATTCTTTCGTTCTGAAAAAGTGTTAGTGTTTTCTGCGGAAAAGCCATTCTGCGCAACATTGGGAACACTTCTGCTTCCCAGGCACAGAGAAGGTGCTAGCAAGGAATTCTCTGCCTGCCTTTCCCCAGTGCTCTGCAAGCTCTCCAGGGCAACAGCAAATGTGGGGCTCTGTGCTTTCTTTCGTTCTGAAAAAGTGTTAGTGTTTTCTGCAGCAACGCAAATGCGATTCTGCGCAACAATGGGAACACTTCTCCTTCCCAGGCACAGAGAAGGTGCTAGCAGGGACATCTCTGCCTGCCTTTCCCCAGTGCTCTGCAAGCTCTCCAGGGCAACAGCAAATGTGGGGCTCTGTGCTTTCTTTCGTTCTGAACAAGTTTTAGGGTTTTCTGCGGAAAAGCGATTCTGCGCAACAATGGGAACACTTTTCATTACCAGGCACAGAGAAGGTGCTAGCAGGGAATTCTCTGCCTGCCTTTAACCAGTGTTCTGCAAGCTCTGCAGGACAACAGCAAATGTGGGGCTCTGTGATTTCTTTCGTCCTGAAAAAGTGTTAGTGTTTTCTGGAGAGAAGTGATTCTGCGCAACATTGGGAACACTTCTGCTTCCCAGGCACAGAGAAGGTGCTAGCAGGGAATTCTCTGCCTGCCTTTCCCCAGTGCTCTGCAAGCTCTCCAGGGCAACAGCAAATGTGGGGCTCTGTGCTTTCTTTCGTTCTGAACAAGTTTTAGTGTTTTCTGCAGCGACGCAAATACGATTCTGCGCAACAATGGGAACACTTCTCCTTCCCAGGCACAGAGAAGGTGCTAGCAGGGAATTCTCTGCCTGCCTTTAACCACTGCTCTGCAAGCTCTCCAGGGCAACAGCAATTGTGGGGCTCTGTGCTTTCTTTCGTTCTGAAAAAGTGTTAGTGTTTTCAGCGGAAAAGCGATTCTGCGCAACATTGGGAACACTTCTCCTTCCCAGGCACAGAGAAAGTGCTAGCAGAGAATTCTCTGCCTGCCTTTCCCCAGTGCTCTGCAAGCTCTCCAGGGCAACAGCAAATGTGGGGCTCTGTGCTTTCTTTCGTTCTGAAAAAGTGTTAGTGTTTTCTGCGGAAAAGCGATTCTGCGCAACATTGGGAACACTTCTGCTTCCCAGGCACAGAGAAGGTGCTAGCAGGGAATTCTCTGCCTGCCTTTCCCCAGTGCTCTGCAAGCTCTCCAGGGCAACAGAAAATGTGGGGCTCTGTGCTTTCTTTCGTTCTGAAAAACTTTTAGTGTTTTCTGCAGAGAAGCGATTCTGCGCAACATTGGGAATACTTCTACTTCCCAGGCACAGAGAAGGTGCTAGCAGGGAATTCTCTGCCTGCCTTTCCCCAGTGCTCTGCAAGCTCTCCAGGGCAACAGCAAATGTGGGGCTCTGTGCTTTCTTTCGTTCTGAACAAGTGTTTGTGTTTTCAGCGGAAAAGCGATTCTGCGCAACAATGGGAACACTTCTCCTTCCCAGGCACAGAGAAGGTGCTAGCAGGGAATTCTCTGCCTGCCTTTCCCTAGTGCTCTGCAAGCTCTCCAGGGCAACAGCAAATGTGGGGCTCTGTGCTTTCTTTCGTTCTGAACAAGTGTTAGTGTTTTCAGCGGAAAAGCCATTCTGCGCAACAATGGGAACACTTCTCCTTCCCAGGCACAGAGAAGGTGCTAGCAGGGAATTCTCTGCCTGCCTTTCCCCAGTGCTCTGCAAGCTCTCCAGGGCAACAGCAAATGTGGGGCTCTGTGCTTTCTTTCGTTCTGAACAAGTGTTAGTGTTTTCTGCAGCGACGCAAACACGATTCTGCGCAACAATGCGAACACTTCTCCTTCCCAGGCACAGAGAAGGTGCTAGCAGGAAATTCTCTGCCTGCCTTTCCCCAGTGCTCTGCAAGCTCTCCAGGGCAACAGCAAATGTGGGGCTCTGTGCTTTCTTTCGTTCTGAACAAGTTTTAGTGTTTTCTGCAGCAACGCAAATGCGATTCTGCGCAACAATGGGAACACTTCTGCTTCCCAGGCACAGAGAAGGTGCTACAGGGAATTCTCTGCCTGCCTTTCCCCAGTGCTCTGCAAGCTCCGCAGGGCAACAGCAGATGTGGGGCTCTGTGCTTTCTTTCGTTCTGAAAAAGTTTTAGTGTTTTCTGCAGCGACGCAAATACGATTCTGCGCAACTATGTGAACACTTCTGCTTCCCAGGCACAGAGAAGGTACTAGCAGGGAATTCTCTGCCTGCCTTTCCCCAGTGCTCTGCAAGCTCTCCAGGGCAACAGCAAATGTGGGGCTCTGTGCTTTCTTTCGTTCTGAACAAGTTTTAGTGTTTTCTGCGGAAAAGCGATTCTGCGCAACAATGGGAACACTTTTCATTACCAGGCACAGAGAAGGTGCTAGCAGGGAATTCTCTGCCTGCCTTTCCCCAGTGCTCTGCAAGCTCTCCAGGGCAACAGAAAATGTGGGGCTCTGTGCTTTCTTTCGTTCTGAACAAGTGTTAGTGTTTTCAGCGGAAAAGCCATTTTGCGCAACAATGGGAACACTTCTCCTTCCCAGGCACAGAGAAGGTGCTAGCAGGGAATTCTCTGCCTGCCTTTCCCCAGTGCTCTGCAAGCTCTCCAGGGCAACAGCAAATGTGGGGCTCTGTGCTTTCTTTCGTTCTGAACAACTGTTAGTGTTTTCTGCAGCGACGCAAACACGATTCTGCGCAACAATGCGAACACTTCTCCTTCCCAGGCACAGAGAAGGCGCTAGCAGGAAATTCTCTGACTGCCTTTCCCCAGTGCTCTGCAAGCTCTCCAGGGCAACAGCAAATGTGGGGCTCTGTGCTTTCTTTCGTTCTGAAAAAGTGTTAGTGTTTTCTGGAGAGAAGCGATTCTGCGCAACAATGGGAACACTTCTCCTTTCCAGGCACAGAGAAGGTGCTAGCAGGGAATTCTCTGCCTGCCTTTCACCAGTGCTCTGCAAGCTCTCCAGGGCAACAGAAAATGTGGGGCTCTGTGCTTTCTTCCCTTCTGAACAAGTGTTAGTCTTTTCAGCGGAAAAGCCATTCTTCGTAACAATGGGAACACTTTTCATTCCCAGGCACAGAGAAGGTGCTAGCAGGGAATTCTCTGCCTGCTTTCCCCAGTGCTCTGCAAGCTCACCAGGGCAACACCAAATGTGGGGCTCTGTGCTTTCTTTCGTTCTGGACAAGTTTTAGTGTTTTCTGCGGAAAAGCGATTCTGCGCAACAATGGGAAGACTTTTCATTACCAGGCACAGAGAAGGTGCTAGCAGGGAATTCTCTGCCTGCCTTTAACCAGTGCTCTGCAAGCTCTCCAGGGCAACAGAAAATGTGGGGCTCTGTGCATTCTTTCGTTCTGAAAAAGTGTTAGTGTTTTCTGCGGAAAAGCCATTCTGCGCAACATTGGGAACACTTCTGCTTCCCAGGCACAGAGAAGGTGCTAGCAAGGAATTCTCTGCCTGCCTTTCCCCAGTGCTCTGCAAGCTCTCCAGGGCAACAGCAAATGTGGGGCTCTGTGCTTTCTTTCGTTCTGAAAAAGTGTTAGTGTTTTCTGCAGCAACGCAAATGCGATTCTGCGCAACAATGGGAACACTTCTCCTTCCCAGGCACAGAGAAGGTGCTAGCAGGGACATCTCTGCCTGCCTTTCCCCAGTGCTCTGCAAGCTCTCCAGGGCAACAGCAAATGTGGGGCTCTGTGCTTTCTTTCGTTCTGAACAAGTTTTAGGGTTTTCTGCGGAAAAGCGATTCTGCGCAACAATGGGAACACTTTTCATTACCAGGCACAGAGAAGGTGCTAGCAGGGAATTCTCTGCCTGCCTTTAACCAGTGTTCTGCAAGCTCTGCAGGACAACAGCAAATGTGGGGCTCTGTGATTTCTTTCGTCCTGAAAAAGTGTTAGTGTTTTCTGGAGAGAAGTGATTCTGCGCAACATTGGGAACACTTCTGCTTCCCAGGCACAGAGAAGGTGCTAGCAGGGAATTCTCTGCCTGCCTTTCCCCAGTGCTCTGCAAGCTCTCCAGGGCAACAGCAAATGTGGGGCTCTGTGCTTTCTTTCGTTCTGAACAAGTTTTAGTGTTTTCTGCAGCGACGCAAATACGATTCTGCGCAACAATGGGAACACTTCTCCTTCCCAGGCACAGAGAAGGTGCTAGCAGGGAATTCTCTGCCTGCCTTTAACCACTGCTCTGCAAGCTCTCCAGGGCAACAGCAATTGTGGGGCTCTGTGCTTTCTTTCGTTCTGAAAAAGTGTTAGTGTTTTCAGCGGAAAAGCGATTCTGCGCAACATTGGGAACACTTCTCCTTCCCAGGCACAGAGAAAGTGCTAGCAGAGAATTCTCTGCCTGCCTTTCCCCAGTGCTCTGCAAGCTCTCCAGGGCAACAGCAAATGTGGGGCTCTGTGCTTTCTTTCGTTCTGAAAAAGTGTTAGTGTTTTCTGCGGAAAAGCGATTCTGCGCAACATTGGGAACACTTCTGCTTCCCAGGCACAGAGAAGGTGCTAGCAGGGAATTCTCTGCCTGCCTTTCCCCAGTGCTCTGCAAGCTCTCCAGGGCAACAGAAAATGTGGGGCTCTGTGCTTTCTTTCGTTCTGAAAAACTTTTAGTGTTTTCTGCAGAGAAGCGATTCTGCGCAACATTGGGAATACTTCTACTTCCCAGGCACAGAGAAGGTGCTAGCAGGGAATTCTCTGCCTGCCTTTCCCCAGTGCTCTGCAAGCTCTCCAGGGCAACAGCAAATGTGGGGCTCTGTGCTTTCTTTCGTTCTGAACAAGTGTTTGTGTTTTCAGCGGAAAAGCGATTCTGCGCAACAATGGGAACACTTCTCCTTCCCAGGCACAGAGAAGGTGCTAGCAGGGAATTCTCTGCCTGCCTTTCCCTAGTGCTCTGCAAGCTCTCCAGGGCAACAGCAAATGTGGGGCTCTGTGCTTTCTTTCGTTCTGAACAAGTGTTAGTGTTTTCAGCGGAAAAGCCATTCTGCGCAACAATGGGAACACTTCTCCTTCCCAGGCACAGAGAAGGTGCTAGCAGGGAATTCTCTGCCTGCCTTTCCCCAGTGCTCTGCAAGCTCTCCAGGGCAACAGCAAATGTGGGGCTCTGTGCTTTCTTTCGTTCTGAACAAGTGTTAGTGTTTTCTGCAGCGACGCAAACACGATTCTGCGCAACAATGCGAACACTTCTCCTTCCCAGGCACAGAGAAGGTGCTAGCAGGAAATTCTCTGCCTGCCTTTCCCCAGTGCTCTGCAAGCTCTCCAGGGCAACAGCAAATGTGGGGCTCTGTGCTTTCTTTCGTTCTGAACAAGTTTTAGTGTTTTCTGCAGCAACGCAAATGCGATTCTGCGCAACAATGGGAACACTTCTGCTTCCCAGGCACAGAGAAGGTGCTACAGGGAATTCTCTGCCTGCCTTTCCCCAGTGCTCTGCAAGCTCCGCAGGGCAACAGCAGATGTGGGGCTCTGTGCTTTCTTTCGTTCTGAAAAAGTTTTAGTGTTTTCTGCAGCGACGCAAATACGATTCTGCGCAACTATGTGAACACTTCTGCTTCCCAGGCACAGAGAAGGTACTAGCAGGGAATTCTCTGCCTGCCTTTCCCCAGTGCTCTGCAAGCTCTCCAGGGCAACAGCAAATGTGGGGCTCTGTGCTTTCTTTCGTTCTGAAAAAGTGTTAGTGTTTTCTGCAGCAACGCAAATGCGATTCTGCGCAACAATGGGAACACTTCTCCTTCCCAGGCACAGAGAAGGTGCTAGCAGGGACATCTCTGCCTGCCTTTCCCCAGTGCTCTGCAAGCTCTCCAGGGCAACAGCAAATGTGGGGCTCTGTGCTTTCTTTCGTTCTGAACAAGTTTTAGGGTTTTCTGCGGAAAAGCGATTCTGCGCAACAATGGGAACACTTTTCATTACCAGGCACAGAGAAGGTGCTAGCAGGGAATTCTCTGCCTGCCTTTAACCAGTGTTCTGCAAGCTCTGCAGGACAACAGCAAATGTGGGGCTCTGTGATTTCTTTCGTCCTGAAAAAGTGTTAGTGTTTTCTGGAGAGAAGTGATTCTGCGCAACATTGGGAACACTTCTGCTTCCCAGGCACAGAGAAGGTGCTAGCAGGGAATTCTCTGCCTGCCTTTCCCCAGTGCTCTGCAAGCTCTCCAGGGCAACAGCAAATGTGGGGCTCTGTGCTTTCTTTCGTTCTGAACAAGTTTTAGTGTTTTCTGCAGCGACGCAAATACGATTCTGCGCAACAATGGGAACACTTCTCCTTCCCAGGCACAGAGAAGGTGCTAGCAGGGAATTCTCTGCCTGCCTTTAACCACTGCTCTGCAAGCTCTCCAGGGCAACAGCAATTGTGGGGCTCTGTGCTTTCTTTCGTTCTGAAAAAGTGTTAGTGTTTTCAGCGGAAAAGCGATTCTGCGCAACATTGGGAACACTTCTCCTTCCCAGGCACAGAGAAAGTGCTAGCAGAGAATTCTCTGCCTGCCTTTCCCCAGTGCTCTGCAAGCTCTCCAGGGCAACAGCAAATGTGGGGCTCTGTGCTTTCTTTCGTTCTGAAAAAGTGTTAGTGTTTTCTGCGGAAAAGCGATTCTGCGCAACATTGGGAACACTTCTGCTTCCCAGGCACAGAGAAGGTGCTAGCAGGGAATTCTCTGCCTGCCTTTCCCCAGTGCTCTGCAAGCTCTCCAGGGCAACAGAAAATGTGGGGCTCTGTGCTTTCTTTCGTTCTGAAAAACTTTTAGTGTTTTCTGCAGAGAAGCGATTCTGCGCAACATTGGGAATACTTCTACTTCCCAGGCACAGAGAAGGTGCTAGCAGGGAATTCTCTGCCTGCCTTTCCCCAGTGCTCTGCAAGCTCTCCAGGGCAACAGCAAATGTGGGGCTCTGTGCTTTCTTTCGTTCTGAACAAGTGTTTGTGTTTTCAGCGGAAAAGCGATTCTGCGCAACAATGGGAACACTTCTCCTTCCCAGGCACAGAGAAGGTGCTAGCAGGGAATTCTCTGCCTGCCTTTCCCTAGTGCTCTGCAAGCTCTCCAGGGCAACAGCAAATGTGGGGCTCTGTGCTTTCTTTCGTTCTGAACAAGTGTTAGTGTTTTCAGCGGAAAAGCCATTCTGCGCAACAATGGGAACACTTCTCCTTCCCAGGCACAGAGAAGGTGCTAGCAGGGAATTCTCTGCCTGCCTTTCCCCAGTGCTCTGCAAGCTCTCCAGGGCAACAGCAAATGTGGGGCTCTGTGCTTTCTTTCGTTCTGAACAAGTGTTAGTGTTTTCTGCAGCGACGCAAACACGATTCTGCGCAACAATGCGAACACTTCTCCTTCCCAGGCACAGAGAAGGTGCTAGCAGGAAATTCTCTGCCTGCCTTTCCCCAGTGCTCTGCAAGCTCTCCAGGGCAACAGCAAATGTGGGGCTCTGTGCTTTCTTTCGTTCTGAACAAGTTTTAGTGTTTTCTGCAGCAACGCAAATGCGATTCTGCGCAACAATGGGAACACTTCTGCTTCCCAGGCACAGAGAAGGTGCTACAGGGAATTCTCTGCCTGCCTTTCCCCAGTGCTCTGCAAGCTCCGCAGGGCAACAGCAGATGTGGGGCTCTGTGCTTTCTTTCGTTCTGAAAAAGTTTTAGTGTTTTCTGCAGCGACGCAAATACGATTCTGCGCAACTATGTGAACACTTCTGCTTCCCAGGCACAGAGAAGGTACTAGCAGGGAATTCTCTGCCTGCCTTTCCCCAGTGCTCTGCAAGCTCTCCAGGGCAACAGCAAATGTGGGGCTCTGTGCTTTCTTTCGTTCTGAACAAGTGTTAGTGTTTTGTGCGGAAAAGCGAATCTGCGCGACAATGGGAACACTTTTCATTACCAGGCACAGAGAAGGTGCTAGCAGGGAATTCTCTGCCTGCCTTTAACCAGTGTTCTGCAAGCTCTGCAGGACAAGAGCAAATGTGGGGCTCTGTGATTTCTTTCGTCCTGAAAAAGTGTTAGTGTTTTCTGGAGAGAAGTGATTCTGCGCAACATTGGGAACACTTCTGCTTCCCAGGCACAGAGAAGGTGCTAGCAGGGAATTCTCTGCCTGCCTTTCCCCAGTGCTCTGCAAGCTCTCCAGGGCAACAGCAAATGTGGGGCTCTGTGCTTTCTTTCGTTCTGAAAAAGTGTTAGTGTTTTCTGCGGAAAAGCGATTCTGCGCAACATTGGGAACACTTCTGCTTCCCAGGCACAGAGAAGGTGCTAGCAGGGAATTCTCTGCCTGCCTTTCCCCAGTGCTCTGCAAGCTCTCCAGGGCAACAGCAAATGTGGGGCTCTGTGCTTTCTTTCGTTCTGAACAAATGTTAGTGTTATCAGCGGAAAAGCGATTCTGCGCAACAATGGGAACACTTCTCCTTCCCAGGCACAGAGAAGGTGCTAGCAGGGAATTCTCTGCCTGCCTTTCCCCAGTGCTCTGCAAGCTCTCCAGGGCAACAGAAAATGTGGGGCTCTGTGCTTTCTTTCGTTCTGAACAAGTGTTAGTGTTTTCAGCGGAAAAGCCATTTTGCGCAACAATGGGAACACTTCTCCTTCCCAGGCACAGAGAAGGTGCTAGCAGGGAATTCTCTGCCTGCCTTTCCCCAGTGCTCTGCAAGCTCTCCAGGGCAACAGCAAATGTGGGGCTCTGTGCTTTCTTTCGTTCTGAACAACTGTTAGTGTTTTCTGCAGCGACGCAAACACGATTCTGCGCAACAATGCGAACACTTCTCCTTCCCAGGCACAGAGAAGGCGCTAGCAGGAAATTCTCTGACTGCCTTTCCCCAGTGCTCTGCAAGCTCTCCAGGGCAACAGCAAATGTGGGGCTCTGTGCTTTCTTTCGTTCTGAAAAAGTGTTAGTGTTTTCTGGAGAGAAGCGATTCTGCGCAACAATGGGAACACTTCTCCTTTCCAGGCACAGAGAAGGTGCTAGCAGGGAATTCTCTGCCTGCCTTTCCCCAGTGCTCTGCAAGCTCTCCAGGGCAACAGCAAATGTGGGGCTCTGTGCTTTCTTCCCTTCTGAACAAGTGTTAGTCTTTTCAGCGGAAAAGCCATTCTGCGTAACAATGGGAACACTTTTCATTCCCAGGCACAGAGAAGGTGCTAGCAGGGAATTCTCTGCCTGCTTTCCCCAGTGCTCTGCAAGCTCTCCAGGGCAACACCAAATGTGGGGCTCTGTGCTTTCTTTCGTTCTGGACAAGTTTTAGTGTTTTCTGCGGAAAAGCGATTCTGCGCAACAATGGGAAGACTTTTCATTACCAGGCACAGAGAAGGTGCTAGCAGGGAATTCTCTGCCTGCCTTTAACCAGTGCTCTGCAAGCTCTCCAGGGCAACAGAAAATGTGGGGCTCTGTGCATTCTTTCGTTCTGAAAAAGTGTTAGTGTTTTCTGCGGAAAATCCATTCTGCGCAACATTGGGAACACTTCTGCTTCCCAGGCACAGAGAAGGTGCTAGCAGGGAATTCTCTGCCTGCCTTTCCATAGTGCTCTGCAAGCTCTCCAGGGCAACAGCAAATGTGGGGCTCTGTGCTTTCTTTCGTTCTGAAAAAGTGTTATTGTATTCTGCGGAAAAGTGATTCTGCGCAACAATGGGAACACTTCTCCTTCCCAGGCACAGAGAAGGTGCTAGCAAGGAATTCTCTGCCTGCCTTTCCCCAGTGCTCTGCAAGCTCTCCAGGGCAACAGCAAATGTGGGGCTCTGTGCTTTCTTTCGTTCTGAAAAAGTGTTAGTGTTTTCTGCAGCAACGCAAATGCGATTCTGCGCAACAATGGGAACACTTCTCCTTCCCAGGCACAGAGAAGGTGCTAGCAGGGACATCTCTGCCTGCCTTTCCCTAGTGCTCTGCAAGCTCTCCAGGGCAACAGCAAATGTGGGGCTCTGTGCTTTCTTTCGTTCTGAACAAGTTTTAGTGTTTTCTGCGGAAAAGCGATTCTGCGCAACAATGGGAACACTTTTCATTACCAGGCACAGAGAAGGTGCTAGCAGGGAATTCTCTGCCTGCCTTTAACGAGTGTTCTGCAAGCTCTGCAGGACAACAGCAAATGTGGGGCTCTGTGATTTCTTTCGTCCTGAAAAAGTGTTAGTGTTTTCTGGAGAGAAGTGATTCTGCGCAACATTGGGAACACTTCTGCTTCCCAGGCACAGAGAAGGTGCTAGCAGGGACATCTCTGCCTGCCTTTCCCCAGTGCTCTGCAAGCTCTCCAGGGCAACAGCAAATGTGGGGCTCTGTGCTTTCTTTCGTTCTGAACAAGTTTTAGTGTTTTCTGCAGCGACGCAAATACGATTCTGCGCAACAATGGGAACACTTCTCCTTCCCAGGCACAGAGAAGGTGCTAGCAGGGAATTCTCTGCCTGCCTTTCCCCAGTGCTCTGCAAGCTCTCCAGGGCAACAGCAAATGTGGGGCTCTGTGCTTTCTTTCGTTCTGAAAAAGTGTTAGTGTTTTCAGCGGAAAAGCGATTCTGCGCAACATTGGGAACACTTCTCCTTCACAGGCACAGAGAAAGTGCTAGCAGAGAATTCTCTGCCTGCCTTTCCCCAGTGCTCTGCAAGCTCTCCAGGGCAACAGCAAATGTGGGGCTCTGTGCTTTCTTTCGTTCTGAAAAAGTGTTAGTGTTTTCTGCGGAAAAGCGATTCTGCGCAACATTGGGAACACTTCTGCTTCCCAGGCACAGAGAAGGTGCTAGCAGGGACATCTCTGCCTGCCTTTCCCCAGTGCTCTGCAAGCTCTCCAGGGCAACAGAAAATGTGGGGCTCTGTGCTTTCTTTCGTTCTGAAAAACTTTTAGTGTTTTCTGCAGAGAAGCGATTCTGCGCAACATTGGGAATACTTCTACTTCCCAGGCACAGAGAAGGTGCTAGCAGGGAATTCTCTGCCTGACTTTCCCCAGTGCTCTGCAAGCTCTCCAGGGCAACAGCAAATGTGGGGCTCTGTGCTTTCTTTCGTTCTGAACAAGTGTTTGTGTTTTTAGCGGAAAAGCGATTCTGCGCAACAATGGGAACACTTCTCCTTCCCAGGCACAGAGAAGGTGCTAGCAGGGAATTCTCTGCCTGCCTTTCCCTAGTGCTCTGCAAGCTCTCCAGGGCAACAGCAAATGTGGGGCTCTGTGCTTTCTTTCGTTCTGAACAAGTGTTAGTGTTTTCAGCGGAAAAGCCATTCTGCGCAACAATGGGAACACTTCTCCTTCCCAGGCACAGAGAAGGTGCTAGCAGGGAATTCTCTGCCTGCCTTTCCCCAGTGCTCTGCAAGCTCTCCAGGGCAACAGCAAATGTGGGGCTCTGTGCTTTCTTTCGTTCTGAACAAGTGTTAGTGTTTTCTGCAGCGACGCAAACACGATTCTGCGCAACTATGCGAACACTTCTCCTTCCCAGGCACAGAGAAGGTGCTAGCAGGAAATTCTCTGCCTGCCTTTCCCCAGTGCTCTGCAAGCTCTCCAGGGCAACAGCAAATGTGGGGCTCTGTGCTTTCTTTCGTTCTGAACAAGTGTTAGTGTTTTCTGCGGAAAAGCGATTCTGCGCAACAATGGGAAGACTTTTCATTACCAGGCACAGAGAAGGTGCTAGCAGGGAATTCTCTGCCTGCCTTTAACCAGTGCTCTGCAAGCTCTCCAGGGCAACAGAAAATGTGGGGCTCTGTGCATTCTTTCGTTCTGAAAAAGTGTTAGTGTTTTCTGCGGAAAAGCCATTCTGCGCAACATTGGGAACACTTCTGCTTCCCAGGCACAGAGAAGGTGCTAGCAGGGAATTCTCTGCCTGCCTTTCCATAGTGCTCTGCAAGCTCTCCAGGGCAACAGCAAATGTGGGGCTCTGTGCTTTCTTTCATTCTGAAAAAGTGTTATTGTATTCTGCGGAAAAGTGATTCTGTGCAACAATGGGAACACTTCTGCTTCCCAGGCACAGAGAAGGTGCTAGCAGGGAATTCTCTGCCTGCCTTTCCCCAGTGCTCTGCAAGCTCTCCAGGGCAACAGCAAATGTGGGGCTCTGTGCTTTCTTTCGTTCTGAACAAGTTTTAGTGTTTTCTGCGGAAAAGCGATTCTGCGCAACAATGGGAACACTTTTCATTACCAGGCACAGAGAAGGTGCTAGCAGGGAATTCTCTGCCTGCCTTTCCCCAGTGTTTTGCAAGCTCTGCAGGACAACAGCAAATGTGGGGCTCTGTGATTTCTTTCGTCCTGAAAAAGTGTTAGTGTTTTCTGGAGAGAAGTGATTCTGCGCAACATTGGGAACACTTCTGCTTCCCAGGCACAGAGAAGGTGCTAGCAGGGAATTCTCTGCCTGCCTTTCCCCAGTGCTCTGCAAGCTCTCCAGGGCAACAGCAAATGTGGGGCTCTGTGCTTTCTTTCGTTCTGAACAAGTTTTAGTGTTTTCTGCAGCGACGCAAACACGATTCTGCGCAACAATGGGAACACTTCTACTTCCCAGGCACAGAGAAGGTGCTAGCAGGGAATTCTCTGCCTGCCTTTAACCAGTGCTCTGCAAGCTCTCCAGGGCAACAGCAATTGTGGGGCTCTGTGCTTTCTTTCGTTCTGAACAAGTTTTAGTGTTTTCAGCGGAAAAGCGATTCTGCGCAACATTGGGAACACTTCTCCTTCCCAGGCACAGAGAAAGTGCTAGCAGAGAATTCTCTGCCTGCCTTTCCCCAGTGCTCTGCAAGCTCTCCAGGGCAACAGCAAATGTGGGGCTCTGTGCTTTCTTTCGTTCTGAAAAAGTGTTAGTGTTTTCTGCGGAAAAGCGATTCTGCGCAACATTGGGAACACTTCTGCTTCCCAGGCACAGAGAAGGTGCTAGCAGGGAATTCTCTGCCTGCCTTTCCCCAGTGCTCTGCAAGATCTCCAGGGCAACAGAAAATGTGGGGCTCTGTGCTTTCTTTCGTTCTGAAAAACTTTTAGTGTTTTCTGCAGAGAAGCGATTCTGCGCAACATTGGGAATACTTCTACATCCCAGGCACAGAGAAGGTGCTAGCAGGGAATTCTCTGCCTGCCTTTCCCCAGTGCTCTGCAAGCTCTCCAGGGCAACAGCAAATGTGGGGCTCTGTGCTTTCTTTCGTTCTGAAAAAGTGTTAGTGTTTTCTGCAGCGACGCAAATGCCATTCTGCGCAACAATGGGAACACTTCTCCTTCCCAGGCACAGAGAAGGTGCTAGCAGGGAATTCTCTGCCTGCCTTTCCCCAGTGCTCTGCAAGCTCTCCAGGGCAACAGCAAATGTGGGGCTCTGTGCTTTCTTTCATTCTGAAAAAGTGTTAGTGTTTTCTGGAGAGAAGCGATTCTGCGCAACAATGGGAACACTTCTCCTTCCCAGGCACAGAGAAGGTGCTAGCAGGGAATTCTCTGCCTGCCTTTCCCCAGTGCTCTGCAAGCTCTCCAGGGCAACAGCAAATGTGGGGCTCTGTGCTTTCTTTCGTTCTGAACAAGTGTTAGTGTTTTCTGCGGAAAAGCGATTCTGTGCAACAATGGGAACACTTCTGCTTCCCAGGCACAGAGAAGGTGCTAGCAGGGAATTCTCTGCCTGCCTTTCCCCAGTGCTCTGCAAGCTCTCCAGGGCAACAGCAAATGTGGGGCTCTGTGCTTTCTTTCATTCTGAACAAGTGTTAGTGTTTTCAGCGGAAAAGCGATTCTGCGCAACAATGGGAACACTTCTCCTTCCCAGGCACAGAGAAGGTGCTAGCAGGGAATTCTCTGCCTGCCTTTCCCCAGTGCTCTGCAAGCTCTCCAGGGCAACAGCAAATGTGGGGCTCTGTGCTTTCTTTCATTCTGAAAAAGTGTTAGTGTTTTCTGCAGCGACGCAAATGCCATTCTGCGCAACAATGGGAACACTTCTCCTTCCCAGGCACAGAGAAGGTGCTAGCAGGGAATTCTCTGCCTGCCTTTCCCCAGTGCTCTGCAAGCTCTCCAGGGCAACAGCAAATGTGGGGCTCTGTGCTTTCTTTCGTTCTGAAAAAGTGTTAGTGTTTTCTGCGGAAAAGCGATTCTGCGCAACAATGGGAACACTTCTCCTTCCCAGGCACAGAGAAGGTGCTAGCAGGGAATTCTCTGCCTGCCTTTCCCCAGTGCTCTGCAAGCTCTCCAGGGCAACAGCAAATGTGGGGCTCTGTGCTTTCTTTCGTTCTGAAAAATTGTTAGTGTTTTCTGCAGCGACGCAAATGCGATTCTGCGCAACAATGGGAACACTTCTCTTTCCCAGGCACAGAGAAGGTGCTAGCAGGGAATTCTCTGCCTGCCTTTAACCAGTGCTCTGCAAGCTCTCCAGGGCAACAGCAAATGTGGGGCTCTGTGCTTTCTTTTGTTCTGAAAAAGTGTTATTGTATTCTGCGGAAAAGCGATTCTGTGCAACAATGGGAACACTTCTCCTTCCCAGGCACAGAGAAGGTGCTAGCAGGGACATCTCTGCCCTCCTTTCCCCAGTGCTCTGCAAGCTCTCCAGGGCAACAGCAAATGTGGGGCTCTGTGCTTTCTTTCGTTCTGAACAAGTTTTAGTGTTTTCTGCAGCGACGCAAATACGATTCTGCGCAACAATGCGAACACTTCTCCTTCCCAGGCACAGAGAAGGTGCTAGCAGGGAATTCTCTGCCTGCCTTTCCCCAGTGCTCTGCAAGCTCTCCAGGGCAACAGAAAATGTGGGGCTCTGTGCTTTCTTTCGTTCTGAACAAGTGTTAGTGTTGTCAGCGGAAAAGCCATTCTGCGCAACAATGGGAACACTTCTCCTTCCCAGGCACAGAGAAGGTGCTAGCAGGGAATTCTCTGCCTGCCTTTCCCCAGTGCTCTGCAAGCTCTCCAGGGCAACAGAAAATGTGGGGCTCTGTGCTTTCTTTCGTTCTGAACAAGTTTTAGTGTTTTCTGCAGCGACGCAAATACGATTCTGCGCAACAATGGGAACACTTCTCCTTCCCAGGCATAGAGAAGGTGCTAGCAGGGAATTCTCTGCCTGCCTTTAACCAGTGCTCTGCAAGCTCTCCAGGGCAACAGCAAATGTGGGGCTCTGTGCTTTCTTTCGTTCTGAAAAAGTGTTAGTGTTTTCTGCAGCGACGCAAATGCCATTCTGCGCAACATTGGGAACACTTCTCCTTCCCAGGCACAGAGAAGGTGCTAGCAGGGAATTCTCTGCCTGCCTTTCCCCAGTGCTCTGCAAGCTCTCCAGGGCAACAGCAAATGTGGGGCTCTGTGCTTTCTTTCGTTCTGAACAAGTTTTAGTGTTTTCTGCAGCGACGCAAATACGATTCTGCGCAACAATGGGAACACTTCTCCTTCCCAGGCACAGAGAAGGTGCTAGCAGGGAATTCTCTGCCTGCCTTTCCCCAGTGCTCTGCAAGCTCTCCAGGGCAACAGCAAATGTGGGGCTCTGTGCTTTCTTTCGTTCTGAAAAAGTGTTAGTATTTTCTGCGGAAAAGCGATTCTGCGCAACATTGGGAACACTTCTCCTTCCCAGGCACAGAGAAGGTGCTAGCAGGGAATTCTCTGCCTGCCTTTCCCCAGTGCTCTGCAAGCTCTCCAGGGAAACAGCAAATGTGGGGCTCTGTGCTTTCTTTCGTTCTGAACAAGTTTTAGTGTTTTCTGCAGCGACGCAAATACGATTCTGCGCAACAATGGGAACACTTCTCCTTCCCAGGCACAGAGAAGGTGCTAGCAGGGAATTCTCTGCCTGCCTTTCCCCAGTGCTCTGCAAGCTCTCCAGGGCAACAGAAAATGTGGGGCTCTGTGCTTACTTTCGTTCTGAACAAGTTTTAGTGTTTTCTGCAGCGACGCAAATACGATTCTGCGCAACAATGGGAACACTTCTCCTTCCCAGGCACAGAGAAGGTGCTAGCAGGGAATTCTCTGCCTGCCTTTCCCCAGTGCTCTGCAAGCTCTCCAGGGAAACAGCAAATGTGGGGCTCTGTGCTTTCTTTCGTTCTGAACAAGTTTTAGTGTTTTCTGCAGCGACGCAAATACGATTCTGCGCAACAATGGGATCACTTCTCCTTCCCAGGCACAGAGAAGGTGCTAGCAGGGAATTCTCTGCCTGCCTTTCCCCAGTGCTCTGCAAGCTCTCCAGGGCAACAGCAAATGTGGGGCTCTGTGCTTTCTTTCGTTCTGAACAAGTGTTAGTGTTTTCAGCGGAAAAGCCATTCTGCGCAACAATGGGAACACTTCTCCTTCCCAGGCACAGAGAAGGTGCTAGCAGGGAATTCTCTGCCTGCCTTTCCCCAGTGCTCTGCAAGCTCTCCAGGGCAACAGCAAATGTGGGGCTCTGTGCTTTCTTTCGTTCTGAACAAGTTTTAGTGTTTTCTGCAGCGACGCAAATACGATTCTGCGCAACAATGGGAACACTTCTCCTTCCCAGGCACAGAGAAGGTGCTAGCAGGGAATTCTCTGCCTGCCTTTCCCCAGTGCTCTGCAAGCTCTCCAGGAGAACAGCAAATGTGGGGCTCTGTGCTTTCTTTTGTTCTGAAAAAGTGTTATTGTATTCTACGGAAAAGCGATTCTGTGCAACAATGGGAACACTTCTCCTTCCCAGGCACAGAGAAGGTGCTAGCAGGGAATTCTCTGCCTGCCTTTCCCCAGTGCTCTGCAAGCTCTCCAGGGCAACAGCAAATGTGGGGCTCTGTGCTTTCTTTCGTTCTGAAAAAGTGTTAGTGTTTTCTGCAGCGACGCAAATGCCATTCTGCGCAACAATGGGAACACTTCTCCTTCCCAGGCACAGAGAAGGTGCTAGCAGGGAATTCTCTGCCTGCCTTTCCCCAGTGCTCTGCAAGCTCTCCAGGGCAACAGCAAATGTGGGGCTCTGTGCTTTCTTTCGTTCTGAAAAAGTGTTAGTGTTTTCTGGAGAGAAGCGATTCTGCGCAACAATGGGAACACTTCTCCTTCCCAGGCACAGAGAAGGTGCTAGCAGGGAATTCTCTGCCTGCCTTTCCCCAGTGCTCTGCAAGCTCTCCAGGGCAACAGCAAATGTGGGGCTCTGTGCTTTCTTTCGTTCTGAACAAGTGTTAGTGTTTTCTGCGGAAAAGCGATTCTGTGCAACAATGGGAACACTTCTGCTTCCCAGGCACAGAGAAGGTGCTAGCAGGGAATTCTCTGCCTGCCTTTCCCCAGTGCTCTGCAAGCTCTCCAGGGCAACAGCAAATGTGGGGCTCTGTGCTTTCTTTCATTCTGAACAAGTGTTAGTGTTTTCAGCGGAAAAGCGATTCTGCGCAACAATGGGAACACTTCTCCTTCCCAGGCACAGAGAAGGTGCTAGCAGGGAATTCTCTGCCTGCCTTTCCCCAGTGCTCTGCAAGCTCTCCAGGGCAACAGCAAATGTGGGGCTCTGTGCTTTCTTTCGTTCTGAACAAGTTTTAGTGTTTTCTGCAGCGACGCAAATACGATTCTGCGCAACAATGCGAACACTTCTCCTTCCCAGGCACAGAGAAGGTGCTAGCAGGGAATTCTCTGCCTGCCTTTCCCCAGTGCTCTGCAAGCTCTCCAGGGCAACAGAAAATGTGGGGCTCTGTGCTTTCTTTCGTTCTGAACAAGTGTTAGTGTTGTCAGCGGAAAAGCCATTCTGCGCAACAATGGGAACACTTCTCCTTCCCAGGCACAGAGAAGGTGCTAGCAGGGAATTCTCTGCCTGCCTTTCCCCAGTGCTCTGCAAGCTCTCCAGGGCAACAGCAAATGTGGGGCTCTGTGCTTTCTTTCGTTCTGAAAAAGTGTTAGTGTTTTCTGCAGCGACGCAAATGCCATTCTGCGCAACAATGGGAACACTTCTCCTTCCCAGGCACAGAGAAGGTGCTAGCAGGGAATTCTCTGCCTGCCTTTCCCCAGTGCTCTGCAAGCTCTCCAGGGCAACAGCAAATGTGGGGCTCTGTGCTTTCTTTCGTTCTGAAAAAGTGTTAGTGTTTTCTGGAGAGAAGCGATTCTGCGCAACAATGGGAACACTTCTCCTTCCCAGGCACAGAGAAGGTGCTAGCAGGGAATTCTCTGCCTGCCTTTCCCCAGTGCTCTGCAAGCTCTCCAGGGCAACAGCAAATGTGGGGCTCTGTGCTTTCTTTCGTTCTGAACAAGTGTTAGTGTTTTCTGCGGAAAAGCGATTCTGCGCAACAATGGGAACACTTCTGCTTCCCAGGCACAGAGAAGGTGCTAGCAGGGAATTCTCTGCCTGCCTTTCCCCAGTGCTCTGCAAGCTCTCCAGGGCAACAGCAAATGTGGGGCTCTGTGCTTTCTTTCATTCTGAACAAGTGTTAGTGTTTTCAGCGGAAAAGCGATTCTGCGCAACAATGGGAACACTTCTCCTTCCCAGGCACAGAGAAGGTGCTAGCAGGGAATTCTCTGCCTGCCTTTCCCCAGTGCTCTGCAAGCTCTCCAGGGCAACAGCAAATGTGGGGCTCTGTGCTTTCTTTCGTTCTGAACAAGTTTTAGTGTTTTCTGCAGCGACGCAAATACGATTCTGCGCAACAATGCGAACACTTCTCCTTCCCAGGCACAGAGAAGGTGCTAGCAGGGAATTCTCTGCCTGCCTTTCCCCAGTGCTCTGCAAGCTCTCCAGGGCAACAGAAAATGTGGGGCTCTGTGCTTTCTTTCGTTCTGAACAAGTGTTAGTGTTGTCAGCGGAAAAGCCATTCTGCGCAACAATGGGAACACTTCTCCTTCCCAGGCACAGAGAAGGTGCTAGCAGGGAATTCTCTGCCTGCCTTTCCCCAGTGCTCTGCAAGCTCTCCAGGGCAACAGAAAATGTGGGGCTCTGTGCTTTCTTTCGTTCTGAACAAGTTTTAGTGTTTTCTGCAGCGACGCAAATACGATTCTGCGCAACAATGGGAACACTTCTCCTTCCCAGGCATAGAGAAGGTGCTAGCAGGGAATTCTCTGCCTGCCTTTAACCAGTGCTCTGCAAGCTCTCCAGGGCAACAGCAAATGTGGGGCTCTGTGCTTTCTTTCGTTCTGAAAAAGTGTTAGTGTTTTCTGCAGCGACGCAAATGCCATTCTGCGCAACATTGGGAACACTTCTCCTTCCCAGGCACAGAGAAGGTGCTAGCAGGGAATTCTCTGCCTGCCTTTCCCCAGTGCTCTGCAAGCTCTCCAGGGCAACAGCAAATGTGGGGCTCTGTGCTTTCTTTCGTTCTGAACAAGTTTTAGTGTTTTCTGCAGCGACGCAAATACGATTCTGCGCAACAATGGGAACACTTCTCCTTCCCAGGCACAGAGAAGGTGCTAGCAGGGAATTCTCTGCCTGCCTTTCCCCAGTGCTCTGCAAGCTCTCCAGGGCAACAGCAAATGTGGGGCTCTGTGCTTTCTTTCGTTCTGAAAAAGTGTTAGTATTTTCTGCGGAAAAGCGATTCTGCGCAACATTGGGAACACTTCTCCTTCCCAGGCACAGAGAAGGTGCTAGCAGGGAATTCTCTGCCTGCCTTTCCCCAGTGCTCTGCAAGCTCTCCAGGGAAACAGCAAATGTGGGGCTCTGTGCTTTCTTTCGTTCTGAACAAGTTTTAGTGTTTTCTGCAGCGACGCAAATACGATTCTGCGCAACAATGGGAACACTTCTCCTTCCCAGGCACAGAGAAGGTGCTAGCAGGGAATTCTCTGCCTGCCTTTCCCCAGTGCTCTGCAAGCTCTCCAGGGCAACAGAAAATGTGGGGCTCTGTGCTTACTTTCGTTCTGAACAAGTTTTAGTGTTTTCTGCAGCGACGCAAATACGATTCTGCGCAACAATGGGAACACTTCTCCTTCCCAGGCACAGAGAAGGTGCTAGCAGGGAATTCTCTGCCTGCCTTTCCCCAGTGCTCTGCAAGCTCTCCAGGGAAACAGCAAATGTGGGGCTCTGTGCTTTCTTTCGTTCTGAACAAGTTTTAGTGTTTTCTGCAGCGACGCAAATACGATTCTGCGCAACAATGGGATCACTTCTCCTTCCCAGGCACAGAGAAGGTGCTAGCAGGGAATTCTCTGCCTGCCTTTCCCCAGTGCTCTGCAAGCTCTCCAGGGCAACAGCAAATGTGGGGCTCTGTGCTTTCTTTCGTTCTGAACAAGTGTTAGTGTTTTCAGCGGAAAAGCCATTCTGCGCAACAATGGGAACACTTCTCCTTCCCAGGCACAGAGAAGGTGCTAGCAGGGAATTCTCTGCCTGCCTTTCCCCAGTGCTCTGCAAGCTCTCCAGGGCAACAGCAAATGTGGGGCTCTGTGCTTTCTTTCGTTCTGAACAAGTTTTAGTGTTTTCTGCAGCGACGCAAATACGATTCTGCGCAACATTGGGAACACTTCTCCTTCCCAGGCACAGAGAAGGTGCTAGCAGGGAATTCTCTGCCTGCCTTTCCCCAGTGCTCTGCAAGCTCTCCAGGAGAACAGCAAATGTGGGGCTCTGTGCTTTCTTTTGTTCTGAAAAAGTGTTATTGTATTCTGCGGAAAAGCGATTCTGTGCAACAATGGGAACACTTCTCCTTCCCAGGCACAGAGAAGGTGCTAGCAGGGAATTCTCTGCCTGCCTTTAACCAGTGCTCTGCAAGCTCTCCAGGGCAACAGCAAATGTGGGGCTCTGTGCTTTCTTTCGTTCTGAACAACTGTTAGTGTTTTCTGCAGCGACGCAAATACGATTCTGCGCAACAATGGGAACACTTCTCCTTCCCAGGCACAGAGAAGGTACTAGCAGGGAATTCTCTGCCTGCCTTTCCCCAGTGCTCTGCAAGCTCTCCAGGGCAACAGAAAATGTGGGGCTCTGTGCTTTCTTTCGTTCTGAACAAGTGTTAGTGTTTTAAGCGGAAAAGCCATTCTGCGCAACAATGGGAACACTTCTCCTTCCCAGGCACAGAGAAGGTGCTAGCAGGGAATTCTCTGCCTGCCTTTCCCCAGCGCTCTGCAAGCTCTCCAGGGCAACAGCAAATGTGGGGCTCTGTGCTTTCTTTCGTTCTGAACAAGTTTTAGTGATTTCTGCAGCGACGCAAATACGATTCTGCGCAACAATGCGAACACTTCTCCTTCCCAGGCACAGAGAAGTTGCTAGAAGGAAATTCTCTGCCTGCCTTTCCCCAGTGCTCTGCAAGCTCTCCAGGGCAACAGCAAATGTGGGGCTCTGTGCTTTCTTTCATTCTGAACAAGTGTTAGTGTTTTCAGCGGAAAAGCAATTCTGCGCAACAATGGGAACACTTCTCCTTCCCAGGCACAGAGAAGCTGCTAGCAGGGAATTCTCTGCCTGCCTTTCCCCAGTGCTCTGCAAGCTCTCCAGGGCAACAGCAAATGTGGGGCTCTGTGCTTTCTTTCGTTCTGAACAACTGTTAGTGTTTTCTGCAGCGACGCAAATACGATTCTGCACAACAATGGGAACACTTCTCCTTCCCAGGCACAGAGAAGGTGCTAGCAGGGAATTCTCTGCCTGCCTTTCCCCAGTGCTCTGCAAGCTCTCCAGGGCAACAGCAAATGTGGGGCTCTGTGCTTTCTTTCGTTCTGAACAAGTTTTAGTGTTTTCTGCAGCGACGCAAATACGATTCTGCGCAACATTGGGAACACTTCTCCTTCCCAGGCACAGAGAAGGTGCTAGCAGGGAATTCTCTGCCTGCCTTTCCCCAGTGCTCTGCAAGCTCTCCAGGAGAACAGCAAATGTGGGGCTCTGTGCTTTCTTTTGTTCTGAAAAAGTGTTATTGTATTCTGCGGAAAAGCGATTCTGTGCAACAATGGGAACACTTCTCCTTCCCAGGCACAGAGAAGGTGCTAGCAGGGAATTCTCTGCCTGCCTTTCCCCAGTGCTCTGCAAGCTCTCCAGGGAAACAGCAAATGTGGGGCTCTGTGCTTTCTTTCGTTCTGAACAACTGTTACTGTTTTCTGCAGCGACGCAAATACGATTCTGCACAACAATGGGAACACTTCTCCTTCCCAGGCACAGAGAAGGTGCTAGCAGGGAATTCTCTGCCTGCCTTTCCCCAGTGCTCTGCAAGCTCTCCAGGGCAACAGCAAATGTGGGGCTCTGTGCTTTCTTTTGTTCTGAAAAAGTGTTAGTGTTTTCTGCGGAAAAGCGATTCTGCGCAACATTGGGAACACTTCTCGTTCCCAGGCACAGAGAAGGTGCTAGCAGGGAATTCTCTGCCTGCCTTTCCCCAGTGCTCTGCAAGCTCTCCAGGGCAACAGCAAATGTGGGGCTCTGTGCTTTCTTTCGTTCTGAACAAGTTTTAGTGTTTTCTGCAGCGACGCAAATACGATTCTGCGCAACAATGGGAACACTTCTCCTTCCCAGGCACAGAGAAGGTGCTAGCAGGGAATTCTCTGCCTGCCTTTCCCCAGTGCTCTGCAAGCTCTCCAGGGCAACAGCAAATGTGGGGCTCTGTGCTTTCTTTCGTTCTGAAAAATTGTTAGTGTTTTCTGCAGCGACGCAAATGCGATTCTGCGCAACAATGGGAACACTTCTCTTTCCCAGGCACAGAGAAGGTGCTAGCAGGGAATTCTCTGCCTGCCTTTAACCAGTGCTCTGCAAGCTCTCCAGGGCAACAGCAAATGTGGGGCTCTGTGCTTTCTTTTGTTCTGAAAAAGTGTTATTGTATTCTGCGGAAAAGCGATTCTGTGCAACAATGGGAACACTTCTCCTTCCCAGGCACAGAGAAGGTGCTAGCAGGGACATCTCTGCCCTCCTTTCCCCAGTGCTCTGCAAGCTCTCCAGGGCAACAGCAAATGTGGGGCTCTGTGCTTTCTTTCGTTCTGAACAAGTTTTAGTGTTTTCTGCAGCGACGCAAATACGATTCTGCGCAACAATGCGAACACTTCTCCTTCCCAGGCACAGAGAAGGTGCTAGCAGGGAATTCTCTGCCTGCCTTTCCCCAGTGCTCTGCAAGCTCTCCAGGGCAACAGAAAATGTGGGGCTCTGTGCTTTCTTTCGTTCTGAACAAGTGTTAGTGTTGTCAGCGGAAAAGCCATTCTGCGCAACAATGGGAACACTTCTCCTTCCCAGGCACAGAGAAGGTGCTAGCAGGGAATTCTCTGCCTGCCTTTCCCCAGTGCTCTGCAAGCTCTCCAGGGCAACAGAAAATGTGGGGCTCTGTGCTTTCTTTCGTTCTGAACAAGTTTTAGTGTTTTCTGCAGCGACGCAAATACGATTCTGCGCAACAATGCGAACACTTCTCCTTCCCAGGCATAGAGAAGGTGCTAGCAGGGAATTCTCTGCCTGCCTTTAACCAGTGCTCTGCAAGCTCTCCAGGGCAACAGCAAATGTGGGGCTCTGTGCTTTCTTTCGTTCTGAAAAAGTGTTAGTGTTTTCTGCAGCGACGCAAATGCCATTCTGCGCAACATTGGGAACACTTCTCCTTCCCAGGCACAGAGAAGGTGCTAGCAGGGAATTCTCTGCCTGCCTTTCCCCAGTGCTCTGCAAGCTCTCCAGGGCAACAGCAAATGTGGGGCTCTGTGCTTTCTTTCGTTCTGAACAAGTTTTAGTGTTTTCTGCAGCGACGCAAATACGATTCTGCGCAACAATGGGAACACTTCTCCTTCCCAGGCACAGAGAAGGTGCTAGCAGGGAATTCTCTGCCTGCCTTTCCCCAGTGCTCTGCAAGCTCTCCAGGGCAACAGCAAATGTGGGGCTCTGTGCTTTCTTTCGTTCTGAAAAAGTGTTAGTATTTTCTGCGGAAAAGCGATTCTGCGCAACATTGGGAACACTTCTCCTTCCCAGGCACAGAGAAGGTGCTAGCAGGGAATTCTCTGCCTGCCTTTCCCCAGTGCTCTGCAAGCTCTCCAGGGAAACAGCAAATGTGGGGCTCTGTGCTTTCTTTCGTTCTGAACAAGTTTTAGTGTTTTCTGCAGCGACGCAAATACGATTCTGCGCAACAATGGGATCACTTCTCCTTCCCAGGCACAGAGAAGGTGCTAGCAGGGAATTCTCTGCCTGCCTTTCCCCAGTGCTCTGCAAGCTCTCCAGGGCAACAGCAAATGTGGGGCTCTGTGCTTTCTTTCGTTCTGAACAAGTGTTAGTGTTTTCAGCGGAAAAGCCATTCTGCGCAACAATGGGAACACTTCTCCTTCCCAGGCACAGAGAAGGTGCTAGCAGGGAATTCTCTGCCTGCCTTTCCCCAGTGCTCTGCAAGCTCTCCAGGGCAACAGCAAATGTGGGGCTCTGTGCTTTCTTTCGTTCTGAACAAGTTTTAGTGTTTTCTGCAGCGACGCAAATACGATTCTGCGCAACATTGGGAACACTTCTCCTTCCCAGGCACAGAGAAGGTGCTAGCAGGGAATTCTCTGCCTGCCTTTCCCCAGTGCTCTGCAAGCTCTCCAGGAGAACAGCAAATGTGGGGCTCTGTGCTTTCTTTTGTTCTGAAAAAGTGTTATTGTATTCTACGGAAAAGCGATTCTGTGCAACAATGGGAACACTTCTCCTTCCCAGGCACAGAGAAGGTGCTAGCAGGGAATTCTCTGCCTGCCTTTCCCCAGTGCTCTGCAAGCTCTCCAGGGCAACAGCAAATGTGGGGCTCTGTGCTTTCTTTCGTTCTGAAAAAGTGTTAGTGTTTTCTGCAGCGACGCAAATGCCATTCTGCGCAACAATGGGAACACTTCTCCTTCCCAGGCACAGAGAAGGTGCTAGCAGGGAATTCTCTGCCTGCCTTTCCCCAGTGCTCTGCAAGCTCTCCAGGGCAACAGCAAATGTGGGGCTCTGTGCTTTCTTTCGTTCTGAAAAAGTGTTAGTGTTTTCTGGAGAGAAGCGATTCTGCGCAACAATGGGAACACTTCTCCTTCCCAGGCACAGAGAAGGTGCTAGCAGGGAATTCTCTGCCTGCCTTTCCCCAGTGCTCTGCAAGCTCTCCAGGGCAACAGCAAATGTGGGGCTCTGTGCTTTCTTTCGTTCTGAACAAGTGTTAGTGTTTTCTGCGGAAAAGCGATTCTGTGCAACAATGGGAACACTTCTGCTTCCCAGGCACAGAGAAGGTGCTAGCAGGGAATTCTCTGCCTGCCTTTCCCCAGTGCTCTGCAAGCTCTCCAGGGCAACAGCAAATGTGGGGCTCTGTGCTTTCTTTCATTCTGAAAAAGTGTTAGTGTTTTCTGCAGCGACGCAAATGCCATTCTGCGCAACAATGGGAACACTTCTCCTTCCCAGGCACAGAGAAGGTGCTAGCAGGGAATTCTCTGCCTGCCTTTCCCCAGTGCTCTGCAAGCTCTCCAGGGCAACAGCAAATGTGGGGCTCTGTGCTTTCTTTCGTTCTGAAAAAGTGTTAGTGTTTTCTGCGGAAAAGCGATTCTGCGCAACAATGGGAACACTTCTCCTTCCCAGGCACAGAGAAGGTGCTAGCAGGGAATTCTCTGCCTGCCTTTCCCCAGTGCTCTGCAAGCTCTCCAGGGCAACAGCAAATGTGGGGCTCTGTGCTTTCTTTCGTTCTGAAAAAGTGTTAGTGTTTTCTGCAGCGACGCAAATGCGATTCTGCGCAACAATGGGAACAGTTCTCTTTCCCAGGCACAGAGAAGGTGCTAGCAGGGAATTCTCTGCCTGCCTTTAACCAGTGCTCTGCAAGCTCTCCAGGGCAACAGCAAATGTGGGGCTCTGTGCTTTCTTTTGTTCTGAAAAAGTGTTATTGTATTCTGCGGAAAAGCGATTCTGTGCAACAATGGGAACACTTCTCCTTCCCAGGCACAGAGAAGGTGCTAGCAGGGACATCTCTGCCCTCCTTTCCCCAGTGCTCTGCAAGCTCTCCAGGGCAACAGCAAATGTGGGGCTCTGTGCTTTCTTTCGTTCTGAACAAGTTTTAGTGTTTTCTGCAGCGACGCAAATACGATTCTGCGCAACAATGCGAACACTTCTCCTTCCCAGGCACAGAGAAGGTGCTAGCAGGGAATTCTCTGCCTGCCTTTCCCCAGTGCTCTGCAAGCTCTCCAGGGCAACAGAAAATGTGGGGCTCTGTGCTTTCTTTCGTTCTGAACAAGTGTTAGTGTTGTCAGCGGAAAAGCCATTCTGCGCAACAATGGGAACACTTCTCCTTCCCAGGCACAGAGAAGGTGCTAGCAGGGAATTCTCTGCCTGCCTTTCCCCAGTGCTCTGCAAGCTCTCCAGGGCAACAGAAAATGTGGGGCTCTGTGCTTTCTTTCGTTCTGAACAAGTTTTAGTGTTTTCTGCAGCGACGCAAATACGATTCTGCGCAACAATGGGAACACTTCTCCTTCCCAGGCATAGAGAAGGTGCTAGCAGGGAATTCTCTGCCTGCCTTTAACCAGTGCTCTGCAAGCTCTCCAGGGCAACAGCAAATGTGGGGCTCTGTGCTTTCTTTCGTTCTGAAAAAGTGTTAGTGTTTTCTGCAGCGACGCAAATGCCATTCTGCGCAACATTGGGAACACTTCTCCTTCCCAGGCACAGAGAAGGTGCTAGCAGGGAATTCTCTGCCTGCCTTTCCCCAGTGCTCTGCAAGCTCTCCAGGGCAACAGCAAATGTGGGGCTCTGTGCTTTCTTTCGTTCTGAACAAGTTTTAGTGTTTTCTGCAGCGACGCAAATACGATTCTGCGCAACAATGGGAACACTTCTCCTTCCCAGGCACAGAGAAGGTGCTAGCAGGGAATTCTCTGCCTGCCTTTCCCCAGTGCTCTGCAAGCTCTCCAGGGCAACAGCAAATGTGGGGCTCTGTGCTTTCTTTCGTTCTGAAAAAGTGTTAGTATTTTCTGCGGAAAAGCGATTCTGCGCAACATTGGGAACACTTCTCCTTCCCAGGCACAGAGAAGGTGCTAGCAGGGAATTCTCTGCCTGCCTTTCCCCAGTGCTCTGCAAGCTCTCCAGGGAAACAGCAAATGTGGGGCTCTGTGCTTTCTTTCGTTCTGAACAAGTTTTAGTGTTTTCTGCAGCGACGCAAATACGATTCTGCGCAACAATGGGAACACTTCTCCTTCCCAGGCACAGAGAAGGTGCTAGCAGGGAATTCTCTGCCTGCCTTTCCCCAGTGCTCTGCAAGCTCTCCAGGGCAACAGAAAATGTGGGGCTCTGTGCTTACTTTCGTTCTGAACAAGTTTTAGTGTTTTCTGCAGCGACGCAAATACGATTCTGCGCAACAATGGGAACACTTCTCCTTCCCAGGCACAGAGAAGGTGCTAGCAGGGAATTCTCTGCCTGCCTTTCCCCAGTGCTCTGCAAGCTCTCCAGGGAAACAGCAAATGTGGGGCTCTGTGCTTTCTTTCGTTCTGAACAACTTTTAGTGTTTTCTGCAGCGACGCAAATACGATTCTGCGCAACAATGGGATCACTTCTCCTTCCCAGGCACAGAGAAGGTGCTAGCAGGGAATTCTCTGCCTGCCTTTCCCCAGTGCTCTGCAAGCTCTCCAGGGCAACAGCAAATGTGGGGCTCTGTGCTTTCTTTCGTTCTGAACAAGTGTTAGTGTTTTCAGCGGAAAAGCCATTCTGCGCAACAATGGGAACACTTCTCCTTCCCAGGCACAGAGAAGGTGCTAGCAGGGAATTCTCTGCCTGCCTTTCCCCAGTGCTCTGCAAGCTCTCCAGGGCAACAGCAAATGTGGGGCTCTGTGCTTTCTTTCGTTCTGAACAAGTTTTAGTGTTTTCTGCAGCGACGCAAATACGATTCTGCGCAACATTGGGAACACTTCTCCTTCCCAGGCACAGAGAAGGTGCTAGCAGGGAATTCTCTGCCTGCCTTTCCCCAGTGCTCTGCAAGCTCTCCAGGAGAACAGCAAATGTGGGGCTCTGTGCTTTCTTTTGTTCTGAAAAAGTGTTATTGTATTCTGCGGAAAAGCGATTCTGTGCAACAATGGGAACACTTCTCCTTCCCAGGCACAGAGAAGGTGCTAGCAGGGAATTCTCTGCCTGCCTTTCCCCAGTGCTCTGCAAGCTCTCCAGGGCAACAGCAAATGTGGGGCTCTGTGCTTTCTTTCGTTCTGAACAACTGTTAGTGTTTTCTGCAGCGACGCAAATACGATTCTGCGCAACAATGGGAACACTTCTCCTTCCCAGGCACAGAGAAGGTACTAGCAGGGAATTCTCTGCCTGCCTTTCCCCAGTGCTCTGCAAGCTCTCCAGGGCAACAGAAAATGTGGGGCTCTGTGCTTTCTTTCGTTCTGAACAAGTGTTAGTGTTTTCAGCGGAAAAGCCATTCTGCGCAACAATGGGAACACTTCTCCTTCCCAGGCACAGAGAAGGTGCTAGCAGGGAATTCTCTGCCTGCCTTTCCCCAGCGCTCTGCAAGCTCTCCAGGGCAACAGCAAATGTGGGGCTCTGTGCTTTCTTTCGTTCTGAACAAGTTTTAGTGATTTCTGCAGCGACGCAAATACGATTCTGCGCAACAATGCGAACACTTCTCCTTCCCAGGCACAGAGAAGTTGCTAGAAGGAAATTCTCTGCCTGCCTTTCCCCAGTGCTCTGCAAGCTCTCCAGGGCAACAGCAAATGTGGGGCTCTGTGCTTTCTTTCATTCTGAACAAGTGTTAGTGTTTTCAGCGGAAAAGCAATTCTGCGCAACAATGGGAACACTTCTCCTTCCCAGGCACAGAGAAGCTGCTAGCAGGGAATTCTCTGCCTGCCTTTCCCCAGTGCTCTGCAAGCTCTCCAGGGCAACAGCAAATGTGGGGCTCTGTGCTTTCTTTCGTTCTGAACAACTGTTAGTGTTTTCTGCAGCGACGCAAATACGATTCTGCACAACAATGGGAACACTTCTCCTTCCCAGGCACAGAGAAGGTGCTAGCAGGGAATTCTCTGCCTGCCTTTCCCCAGTGCTCTGCAAGCTCTCCAGGGCAACAGCAAATGTGGGGCTCTGTGCTTTCTTTCGTTCTGAACAAGTTTTAGTGTTTTCTGCAGCGACGCAAATACGATTCTGCGCAACATTGGGAACACTTCTCCTTCCCAGGCACAGAGAAGGTGCTAGCAGGGAATTCTCTGCCTGCCTTTCCCCAGTGCTCTGCAAGCTCTCCAGGAGAACAGCAAATGTGGGGCTCTGTGCTTTCTTTTGTTCTGAAAAAGTGTTATTGTATTCTGCGGAAAAGCGATTCTGTGCAACAATGGGAACACTTCTCCTTCCCAGGCACAGAGAAGGTGCTAGCAGGGAATTCTCTGCCTGCCTTTCCCCAGTGCTCTGCAAGCTCTCCAGGGAAACAGCAAATGTGGGGCTCTGTGCTTTCTTTCGTTCTGAACAAGTTTTAGTGTTTTCTGCAGCGACGCAAATACGATTCTGCGCAACAATGGGAACACTTCTCCTTCCCAGGCACAGAGAAGGTGCTAGCAGGGAATTCTCTGCCTGCCTTTCCCCAGTGCTCTGCAAGCTCTCCAGGGCAACAGAAAATGTGGGGCTCTGTGCTTTCTTTCGTTCTGAACAAGTGTTAGTGTTTTCAGCGGAAAAGCCATTCTGCGCAACAATGGGAACACTTCTCCTTCCCAGGCACAGAGAAGGTGCTATCAGGGAATTCTCTGCCTGCCTTTCCCCAGCGCTCTGCAAGCTCTCCAGGGCAACAGCAAATGTGGGGCTCTGTGCTTTCTTTCGTTCTGAACAAGTTTTAGTGATTTCTGCAGCGACGCAAATACGATTCTGCGCAACAATGCGAACACTTCTCCTTCCCAGGCACAGAGAAGTTGCTAGAAGGAAATTCTCTGCCTGCCTTTCCCCAGTGCTCTGCAAGCTCTCCAGGGCAACAGCAAATGTGGGGCTCTGTGCTTTCTTTCATTCTGAACAAGTGTTTGTGTTTTCTGCGGAAAAGCAATTCTGCGCAACAATGGGAACACTTCTCCTTCCCAGGCACAGAGAAGCTGCTAGCAGGGAATTCTCTGCCTGCCTTTCCCCAGTGCTCTGCAAGCTCTCCAGGGCAACAGCAAATGTGGGGCTCTGTGCTTTCTTTCGTTCTGAACAACTGTTACTGTTTTCTGCAGCGACGCAAATACGATTCTGCACAACAATGGGAACACTTCTCCTTCCCAGGCACAGAGAAGGTGCTAGCAGGGAATTCTCTGCCTGCCTTTCCCCAGTGCTCTGCAAGCTCTCCAGGGCAACAGCAAATGTGGGGCTCTGTGCTTTCTTTTGTTCTGAAAAAGTGTTAGTGTTTTCTGCGGAAAAGCGATTCTGCGCAACATTGGGAACACTTCTCGTTCCCAGGCACAGAGAAGGTGCTAGCAGGGAATTCTCTGCCTGCCTTTCCCCAGTGCTCTGCAAGCTCTCCAGGGCAACAGCAAATGTGGGGCTCTGTGCTTTCTTTCGTTCTGAACAAGTTTTAGTGTTTTCTGCAGCGACGCAAATACGATTCTGCGCAACAATGGGAACACTTCTCCTTCCCAGGCACAGAGAAGGTGCTAGCAGGGAATTCTCTGCCTGCCTTTCCCCAGTGCTCTGCAAGCTCTCCAGGGCAACAGCAAATGTGGGGCTCTGTGCTTTCTTTCGTTCTGAAAAAGTGTTAGTGTTTTCTGGAGAGAAGCGATTCTGCGCAACAATGGGAACACTTCTCCTTCCCAGGCACAGAGAAGGTGCTAGCAGGGAATTCTCTGCCTGCCTATCCCCAGTGCTCTGCAAGCTCTCCAGGGCAACAGCAAATGTGGGGCTCTGTGCTTTCTTTCGTTCTGAAAAAGTGTTATTTTTTTTCTGCGGAAAAGCGATTCTGTGCAACAATGGGAACACTTCTGCTTCCCAGGCACAGAGAAGGTGCTAGCAGGGAATTCTCTGCCTGCCTTTCCCCAGTGCTCTGCAAGCTCTCCAGGGCAACAGGAAATGTGGGGCTCTGTGCTTTCTTTCGTTCTGAACAAGTTTTAGTGTTTTCTGCAGCGACGCAAATGCCATTCTGCGCAACAATGGGAACACTTCTCCTTCCCAGGCACAGAGAAGGTGCTAGCAGGGAATTCTCTGCCTGCCTTTCCCCAGTGCTCGGCAAGCTCTCCAGGGCAACAGCAACTGTGGGGCTCTGTGCTTTCTTTCATTCTGAAAAAGTGTTAGTGTTTTCTGGAGAGAAGCGATTCTGCGCAACAATGGGAACACTTCTCCTTCCCAGACACAGAGAAAGTGCTAGCCGGGAATTCTCTGCCTGCCTTTCCCCAGTGCTCTGCAAGCTCTCCAGGGCAACAGCAAATGTGGGGCTCTGTGCTTTCTTTCGTTCTGAAAAAGTGTTATTTTTTTTCTGCGGAAAAGCGATTCTGTGCAACAATGGGAACACTTCTGCTTCCCAGGCACAGAGAAGGTGCTAGCAGGGAATTCTCTGCCTGCCTTTCCCCAGTGCTCTGCAAGCTCTCCAGGGCAACAGCAAATGTGGGGCTCTGTGCTTTCTTTCATTCTGAAAAAGTGTTAGTGTTTTCTGCAGCGACGCAAATGCCATTCTGCGCAACAATGGGAACACTTCTCCTTCCCAGGCACAGAGAAGGTGCTAGCAGGGAATTCTCTGCCTGCCTTTCCCCAGTGCTCTGCAAGCTCTCCAGGGCAACAGCAAATGTGGGGCTCTGTGCTTTCTTTCGTTCTGAAAAAGTGTTAGTGTTTTCAGTGGAAAAGCGATTCTGCGCAACATTGGGAACACTTCTCCTTCCCAGGCACAGAGAAAGTGCTAGCAGGGAATTCTCTGCCTGCCTTTCCCCAGTGCTCTGCAAGCTCTCCAGGGCAACAGCAAATGTGGGGCTCTGTGCTTTCTTTCATTCTGAAAAAGTGTTAGTGTTTTCTGCAGCGACGCAAATGCCATTCTGCGCAACAATGGGAACACTTCTCCTTCCCAGGCACAGAGAAGGTGCTAGCAGGGAATTCTCTGCCTGCCTTTCCCCAGTGCTCTGCAAGCTCTCCAGGGCAACAGCAAATGTGGGGCTCTGTGCTTTCTTTCGTTCTGAACAAGTTTTAGTGTTTTCTGCAGCGACGCAAATACGATTCTGCGCAACATTGGGAACACTTCTCCTTCCCAGGCACAGAGAAGGTGCTAGCAGGGAATTCTCTGCCTGCCTTTCCCCAGTGCTCTGCAAGCTCTCCAGGGCAACAGCAAATGTGGGGCTCTGTGCTTTCTTTCATTCTGAACAAGTGTTATTGTATTCTGCGGAAAAGCGATTCTGTGCAACAATGGGAACACTTCTCCTTCCCAGGCACAGAGAAGGTGCTAGCAGGGAATTCTCTGCCTGCCTTTCCCCAGTGCTCTGCAAGCTCTCCAGGGCAACAGCAAATGTGGGGCTCTGTGCTTTCTTTCGTTCTGAACAAGTTTTAGTGTTTTCTGCAGCGACGCAAATACGATTCTGCGCAACAATGGGAACACTTCTCCTTCCCAGGCACAGAGAAGGTACTAGCAGGGAATTCTATGCCTGCCTTTCCCGAGTGCTCTGCAAGCTCTCCAGGGCAACAGAAAATGTGGGGCTCTGTGCTTTCTTTCGTTCTGAACAAGTGTTAGTGTTTTCAGCGGAAAAGCCATTCTGCGCAACAATGGGAACACTTCTCCTTCCCAGGCACAGAGAAGGTGCTAGCAGGGAATTCTCTGCCTGCCTTTCCCCAGCGCTCTGCAAGCTCTCCAGGGCAACAGCAAATGTGGGGCTCTGTGCTTTCTTTCGTTCTGAACAAGTTTTAGTGATTTCTGCAGCGACGCAAATACGATTCTGCGCAACAATGCGAACACTTCTCCTTCCCAGGCACAGAGAAGTTGCTAGCAGGGAATTCTCTGCCTGCCTTTCCCCAGTGCTCTGCAAGCTCTCCAGGGCAACAGCAAATGTGGGGCTCTGTGCTTTCTTTCGTTCTGAACAACTGTTAGTGTTTTCTGCAGCGAGGCAAATACGATTCTGCACCACAATGGGAACACTTCTCCTTCCCAGGCACAGAGAAGGTGCTAGCAGGGAATTCTCTGCCTGCCTTTCCCCAGTGCTCTGCAAGCTCTCCAGGGCAACAGAAAATGTGGGGCTCTGTGCTTTCTTTTGTTCTGAAAAAGTGTTAGTGTTTTCTGCGGAAAAGCGATTCTGCGCAACATTGGGAACACTTCTCGTTCCCAGGCACAGAGAAGGTGCTAGCAGGGAATTCTCTGCCTGCCTTTCCCCAGTGCTCTGCAAGCTCTCCAGGGCAACAGCAAATGTGGGGCTCTGTGCTTTCTTTCGTTCTGAACAAGTTTTAGTGTTTTCTGCAGCGACGCAAATACGATTCTGCGCAACAATGGGAACACTTCTCCTTCCCAGGCACAGAGAAGGTGCTAGCAGGGAATTCTCTGCCTGCCTTTCCCCAGTGCTCTGCAAGCTCTCCAGGGCAACAGCAAATGTGGGGCTCTGTGCTTTCTTTCGTTCTGAAAAAGTGTTAGTGTTTTCTGGAGAGAAGCGATTCTGCGCAACAATGGGAACACTTCTCCTTCCCAGGCACAGAGAAGGTGCTAGCAGGGAATTCTCTGCCTGCCTATCCCCAGTGCTCTGCAAGCTCTCCAGGGCAACAGCAAATGTGGGGCTCTGTGCTTTCTTTCGTTCTGAAAAAGTGTTATTGTATTCTGCGGAAAAGCGATTCTGTGCAACAATGGGAACACTTCTGCTTCCCAGGCACAGAGAAGGTGCTAGCAGGGAATTCTCTGCCTGCCTTTCCCCAGTGCTCTGCAAGCTCTCCAGGGCAACAGCAAATGTGGGGCTCTGTGCTTTCTTTCGTTCTGAACAAGTTTTAGTGTTTTCTGCAGCGACGCAAATGCCGTTCTGCGCAACAATGGGAACACTTCTCCTTCCCAGGCACAGAGAAGGTGCTAGCAGGGAATTCTCTGCCTGCCTTTCCCCAGTGCTCTGCAAGCTCTCCAGGGCAACAGCAAATGTGGGGCTCTGTGCTTTCTTTCATTCTGAAAAAGTGTTAGTGTTTTCTGGAGAGAAGCGATTCTGCGCAACAATGGGAACACTTCTCCTTCCCAGACACAGAGAAAGTGCTAGCAGGGAATTCTCTGCCTGCCTTTCCCCAGTGCTCTGCAAGCTCTCCAGGGCAACAGCAAATGTGGGGCTCTGTGCTTTCTTTCGTTCTGAAAAAGTGTTATTTTTTTTCTGCGGAAAAGCGATTCTGCGCAACAGTGCGAACACTTCTCCTTCGCAGGCACAGAGAAGGTGCTAGCAGGGAATTCTCTGCCTGCCTTTCCCCAGTGCTCTGCAAGCTCTCCAGGGCAACAGCAAATGTGGGGCTCTGTGCTTTCTTTCATTCTGAAAAAGTGTTAGTGTTTTCTGCAGCGACGCAAAAGCCATTCTGCGCAACAATGGGAACACTTCTCCTTCCCAGGCACAGAGAAGGTGCTAGCAGGGAATTCTCTGCCTGCCTTTCCCCAGTGCTCTGCAAGCTCTCCAGGGCAACAGCAAATGTGGGGCTCTGTGCTTTCTTTCGTTCTGAAAAATTGTTAGTCTTTTCAGTGGAAAAGCGATTCTGCGCAACAATGGGAACACTTCTCCTTCCCAGGCACAGAGAAGGTGCTAGCAGGGAATTCTCTGCCTGCCTTTCCCCAGTGCTCTGCAAGCTCTCCAGGGCAACAGCAAATGTGGGGCTCTGTGCTTTCTTTCGTTCTGAAAAATTGTTAGTGTTTTCTGCAGCGACGCAAATGCGATTCTGCGCAACAATGGGAACACTTCTCTTTCCCAGGCACAGAGAAGGTGCTAGCAGGGAATTCTCTGCCTGCCTTTAACCAGTGCTCTGCAAGCTCTCCAGGGCAACAGCAAATGTGGGGCTCTGTGCTTTCTTTTGTTCTGAAAAAGTGTTATTGTATTCTGCGGAAAAGCGATTCTGTGCAACAATGGGAACACTTCTCCTTCCCAGGCACAGAGAAGGTGCTAGCAGGGACATCTCTGCCCTCCTTTCCCCAGTGCTCTGCAAGCTCTCCAGGGCAACAGCAAATGTGGGGCTCTGTGCTTTCTTTCGTTCTGAACAAGTTTTAGTGTTTTCTGCAGCGACGCAAATACGATTCTGCGCAACAATGCGAACACTTCTCCTTCCCAGGCACAGAGAAGGTGCTAGCAGGGAATTCTCTGCCTGCCTTTCCCCAGTGCTCTGCAAGCTCTCCAGGGCAACAGAAAATGTGGGGCTCTGTGCTTTCTTTCGTTCTGAACAAGTGTTAGTGTTGTCAGCGGAAAAGCCATTCTGCGCAACAATGCGAACACTTCTCCTTCCCAGGCACAGAGAAGGTGCTAGCAGGGAATTCTCTGCCTGCCTTTCCCCAGTGCTCTGCAAGCTCTCCAGGGCAACAGAAAATGTGGGGCTCTGTGCTTTCTTTCGTTCTGAACAAGTTTTAGTGTTTTCTGCAGCGACGCAAATACGATTCTGCGCAACAATGGGAACACTTCTCCTTCCCAGGCATAGAGAAGGTGCTAGCAGGGAATTCTCTGCCTGCCTTTAACCAGTGCTCTGCAAGCTCTCCAGGGCAACAGCAAATGTGGGGCTCTGTGCTTTCTTTCGTTCTGAAAAAGTGTTAGTGTTTTCTGCAGCGACGCAAATGCCATTCTGCGCAACATTGGGAACACTTCTCCTTCCCAGGCACAGAGAAGGTGCTAGCAGGGAATTCTCTGCCTGCCTTTCCCCAGTGCTCTGCAAGCTCTCCAGGGCAACAGCAAATGTGGGGCTCTGTGCTTTCTTTCGTTCTGAACAAGTTTTAGTGTTTTCTGCAGCGACGCAAATACGATTCTGCGCAACAATGGGAACACTTCTCCTTCCCAGGCACAGAGAAGGTGCTAGCAGGGAATTCTCTGCCTGCCTTTCCCCAGTGCTCTGCAAGCTCTCCAGGGCAACAGCAAATGTGGGGCTCTGTGCTTTCTTTCGTTCTGAAAAAGTGTTAGTATTTTCTGCGGAAAAGCGATTCTGCGCAACATTGGGAACACTTCTCCTTCCCAGGCACAGAGAAGGTGCTAGCAGGGAATTCTCTGCCTGCCTTTCCCCAGTGCTCTGCAAGCTCTCCAGGGAAACAGCAAATGTGGGGCTCTGTGCTTTCTTTCGTTCTGAACAAGTTTTAGTGTTTTCTGCAGCGACGCAAATACGATTCTGCGCAACAATGGGAACACTTCTCCTTCCCAGGCACAGAGAAGGTGCTAGCAGGGAATTCTCTGCCTGCCTTTCCCCAGTGCTCTGCAAGCTCTCCAGGGCAACAGAAAATGTGGGGCTCTGTGCTTACTTTCGTTCTGAACAAGTTTTAGTGTTTTCTGCAGCGACGCAAATACGATTCTGCGCAACAATGGGAACACTTCTCCTTCCCAGGCACAGAGAAGGTGCTAGCAGGGAATTCTCTGCCTGCCTTTCCCCAGTGCTCTGCAAGCTCTCCAGGGAAACAGCAAATGTGGGGCTCTGTGCTTTCTTTCGTTCTGAACAAGTTTTAGTGTTTTCTGCAGCGACGCAAATACGATTCTGCGCAACAATGGGATCACTTCTCCTTCCCAGGCACAGAGAAGGTGCTAGCAGGGAATTCTCTGCCTGCCTTTCCCCAGTGCTCTGCAAGCTCTCCAGGGCAACAGCAAATGTGGGGCTCTGTGCTTTCTTTCGTTCTGAACAAGTGTTAGTGTTTTCAGCGGAAAAGCCATTCTGCGCAACAATGGGAACACTTCTCCTTCCCAGGCACAGAGAAGGTGCTAGCAGGGAATTCTCTGCCTGCCTTTCCCCAGTGCTCTGCAAGCTCTCCAGGGCAACAGCAAATGTGGGGCTCTGTGCTTTCTTTCGTTCTGAACAAGTTTTAGTGTTTTCTGCAGCGACGCAAATACGATTCTGCGCAACATTGGGAACACTTCTCCTTCCCAGGCACAGAGAAGGTGCTAGCAGGGAATTCTCTGCCTGCCTTTCCCCAGTGCTCTGCAAGCTCTCCAGGAGAACAGCAAATGTGGGGCTCTGTGCTTTCTTTTGTTCTGAAAAAGTGTTATTGTATTCTGCGGAAAAGCGATTCTGTGCAACAATGGGAACACTTCTCCTTCCCAGGCACAGAGAAGGTGCTAGCAGGGAATTCTCTGCCTGCCTTTCCCCAGTGCTCTGCAAGCTCTCCAGGGCAACAGCAAATGTGGGGCTCTGTGCTTTCTTTCGTTCTGAACAACTGTTAGTGTTTTCTGCAGCGACGCAAATACGATTCTGCGCAACAATGGGAACACTTCTCCTTCCCAGGCACAGAGAAGGTGCTAGCAGGGAATTCTCTGCCTGCCTTTCCCCAGTGCTCTGCAAGCTCTCCAGGGCAACAGAAAATGTGGGGCTCTGTGCTTTCTTTCGTTCTGAACAAGTGTTAGTGTTTTCAGCGGAAAAGCCATTCTGCGCAACAATGGGAACACTTCTCCTTCCCAGGCACAGAGAAGGTGCTAGCAGGGAATTCTCTGCCTGCCTTTCCCCAGTGCTCTGCAAGCTCTCCAGGGAAACAGCAAATGTGGGGCTCTGTGCTTTCTTTCGTTCTGAACAAGTTTTAGTGTTTTCTGCAGCGACGCAAATACGATTCTGCGCAACAATGGGAACACTTCTCCTTCCCAGGCACAGAGAAGGTGCTAGCAGGGAATTCTCTGCCTGCCTTTCCCCAGTGCTCTGCAAGCTCTCCAGGGCAACAGAAAATGTGGGGCTCTGTGCTTACTTTCGTTCTGAACAAGTTTTAGTGTTTTCTGCAGCGACGCAAATACGATTCTGCGCAACAATGGGAACACTTCTCCTTCCCAGGCACAGAGAAGGTGCTAGCAGGGAATTCTCTGCCTGCCTTTCCCCAGTGCTCTGCAAGCTCTCCAGGGAAACAGCAAATGTGGGGCTCTGTGCTTTCTTTCGTTCTGAACAAGTTTTAGTGTTTTCTGCAGCGACGCAAATACGATTCTGCGCAACAATGGGATCACTTCTCCTTCCCAGGCACAGAGAAGGTGCTAGCAGGGAATTCTCTGCCTGCCTTTCCCCAGTGCTCTGCAAGCTCTCCAGGGCAACAGCAAATGTGGGGCTCTGTGCTTTCTTTCGTTCTGAACAAGTGTTAGTGTTTTCAGCGGAAAAGCCATTCTGCGCAACAATGGGAACACTTCTCCTTCCCAGGCACAGAGAAGGTGCTAGCAGGGAATTCTCTGCCTGCCTTTCCCCAGTGCTCTGCAAGCTCTCCAGGGCAACAGCAAATGTGGGGCTCTGTGCTTTCTTTCGTTCTGAACAAGTTTTAGTGTTTTCTGCAGCGACGCAAATACGATTCTGCGCAACATTGGGAACACTTCTCCTTCCCAGGCACAGAGAAGGTGCTAGCAGGGAATTCTCTGCCTGCCTTTCCCCAGTGCTCTGCAAGCTCTCCAGGAGAACAGCAAATGTGGGGCTCTGTGCTTTCTTTTGTTCTGAAAAAGTGTTATTGTATTCTGCGGAAAAGCGATTCTGTGCAACAATGGGAACACTTCTCCTTCCCAGGCACAGAGAAGGTGCTAGCAGGGAATTCTCTGCCTGCCTTTCCCCAGTGCTCTGCAAGCTCTCCAGGGCAACAGCAAATGTGGGGCTCTGTGCTTTCTTTCGTTCTGAACAACTGTTAGTGTTTTCTGCAGCGACGCAAATACGATTCTGCGCAACAATGGGAACACTTCTCCTTCCCAGGCACAGAGAAGGTGCTAGCAGGGAATTCTCTGCCTGCCTTTCCCCAGTGCTCTGCAAGCTCTCCAGGGCAACAGAAAATGTGGGGCTCTGTGCTTTCTTTCGTTCTGAACAAGTGTTAGTGTTTTCAGCGGAAAAGCCATTCTGCGCAACAATGGGAACACTTCTCCTTCCCAGGCACAGAGAAGGTGCTAGCAGGGAATTCTCTGCCTGCCTTTCCCCAGCGCTCTGCAAGCTCTCCAGGGCAACAGCAAATGTGGGGCTCTGTGCTTTCTTTCGTTCTGAACAAGTTTTAGTGATTTCTGCAGCGACGCAAATACGATTCTGCGCAACAATGCGAACACTTCTCCTTCCCAGGCACAGAGAAGTTGCTAGAAGGAAATTCTCTGCCTGCCTTTCCCCAGTGCTCTGCAAGCTCTCCAGGGCAACAGCAAATGTGGGGCTCTGTGCTTTCTTTCATTCTGAACAAGTGTTAGTGTTTTCAGCGGAAAAGCAATTCTGCGCAACAATGGGAACACTTCTCCTTCCCAGGCACAGAGAAGCTGCTAGCAGGGAATTCTCTGCCTGCCTTTCCCCAGTGCTCTGCAAGCTCTCCAGGGCAACAGCAAATGTGGGGCTCTGTGCTTTCTTTCGTTCTGAACAACTGTTAGTGTTTTCTGCAGCGACGCAAATACGATTCTGCACAACAATGGGAACACTTCTCCTTCCCAGGCACAGAGAAGGTGCTAGCAGGGAATTCTCTGCCTGCCTTTCCCCAGTGCTCTGCAAGCTCTCCAGGGCAACAGCAAATGTGGGGCTCTGTGCTTTCTTTCGTTCTGAACAAGTTTTAGTGTTTTCTGCAGCGACGCAAATACGATTCTGCGCAACATTGGGAACACTTCTCCTTCCCAGGCACAGAGAAGGTGCTAGCAGGGAATTCTCTGCCTGCCTTTCCCCAGTGCTCTGCAAGCTCTCCAGGGCAACAGCAAATGTGGGGCTCTGTGCTTTCTTTTGTTCTGAAAAAGTGTTATTGTATTCTGCGGAAAAGCGATTCTGTGCAACAATGGGAACACTTCTCCTTCCCAGGCACAGAGAAGGTGCTAGCAGGGAATTCTCTGCCTGCCTTTCCCCAGTGCTCTGCAAGCTCTCCAGGGAAACAGCAAATGTGGGGCTCTGTGCTTTCTTTCGTTCTGAACAAGTTTTAGTGTTTTCTGCAGCGACGCAAATACGATTCTGCGCAACAATGGGAACACTTCTCCTTCCCAGGCACAGAGAAGGTGCTAGCAGGGAATTCTCTGCCTGCCTTTCCCCAGTGCTCTGCAAGCTCTCCAGGGCAACAGAAAATGTGGGGCTCTGTGCTTTCTTTCGTTCTGAACAAGTGTTAGTGTTTTCAGCGGAAAAGCCATTCTGCGCAACAATGGGAACACTTCTCCTTCCCAGGCACAGAGAAGGTGCTATCAGGGAATTCTCTGCCTGCCTTTCCCCAGCGCTCTGCAAGCTCTCCAGGGCAACAGCAAATGTGGGGCTCTGTGCTTTCTTTCGTTCTGAACAAGTTTTAGTGATTTCTGCAGCGACGCAAATACGATTCTGCGCAACAATGCGAACACTTCTCCTTCCCAGGCACAGAGAAGTTGCTAGAAGGAAATTCTCTGCCTGCCTTTCCCCAGTGCTCTGCAAGCTCTCCAGGGCAACAGCAAATGTGGGGCTCTGTGCTTTCTTTCATTCTGAACAAGTGTTTGTGTTTTCTGCGGAAAAGCAATTCTGCGCAACAATGGGAACACTTCTCCTTCCCAGGCACAGAGAAGCTGCTAGCAGGGAATTCTCTGCCTGCCTTTCCCCAGTGCTCTGCAAGCTCTCCAGGGCAACAGCAAATGTGGGGCTCTGTGCTTTCTTTCGTTCTGAACAACTGTTACTGTTTTCTGCAGCGACGCAAATACGATTCTGCACAACAATGGGAACACTTCTCCTTCCCAGGCACAGAGAAGGTGCTAGCAGGGAATTCTCTGCCTGCCTTTCCCCAGTGCTCTGCAAGCTCTCCAGGGCAACAGCAAATGTGGGGCTCTGTGCTTTCTTTTGTTCTGAAAAAGTGTTAGTGTTTTCTGCGGAAAAGCGATTCTGCGCAACATTGGGAACACTTCTCGTTCCCAGGCACAGAGAAGGTGCTAGCAGGGAATTCTCTGCCTGCCTTTCCCCAGTGCTCTGCAAGCTCTCCAGGGCAACAGCAAATGTGGGGCTCTGTGCTTTCTTTCGTTCTGAACAAGTTTTAGTGTTTTCTGCAGCGACGTAAATACGATTCTGCGCAACAATGGGAACACTTCTCCTTCCCAGGCACAGAGAAGGTGCTAGCAGGGAATTCTCTGCCTGCCTTTCCCCAGTGCTCTGCAAGCTCTCCAGGGCAACAGCAAATGTGGGGCTCTGTGCTTTCTTTCGTTCTGAAAAAGTGTTAGTGTTTTCTGGAGAGAAGCGATTCTGCGCAACAATGGGAACACTTCTCCTTCCCAGGCACAGAGAAGGTGCTAGCAGGGAATTCTCTGCCTGCCTATCCCCAGTGCTCTGCAAGCTCTCCAGGGCAACAGCAAATGTGGGGCTCTGTGCTTTCTTTCGTTCTGAAAAAGTGTTATTTTTTTTCTGCGGAAAAGCGATTCTGTGCAACAATGGGAACACTTCTGCTTCCCAGGCACAGAGAAGGTGCTAGCAGGGAATTCTCTGCCTGCCTTTCCCCAGTGCTCTGCAAGCTCTCCAGGGCAACAGCAAATGTGGGGCTCTGTGCTTTCTTTCGTTCTGAACAAGTTTTAGTGTTTTCTGCAGCGACGCAAATGCCATTCTGCGCAACAATGGGAACACTTCTCCTTCCCAGGCACAGAGAAGGTGCTAGCAGGGAATTCTCTGCCTGCCTTTCCCCAGTGCTCGGCAAGCTCTCCAGGGCAACAGCAACTGTGGGGCTCTGTGCTTTCTTTCATTCTGAAAAAGTGTTAGTGTTTTCTGGAGAGAAGCGATTCTGCGCAACAATGGGAACACTTCTCCTTCCCAGACACAGAGAAAGTGCTAGCAGGGAATTCTCTGCCTGCCTTTCCCCAGTGCTCTGCAAGCTCTCCAGGGCAACAGCAAATGTGGGGCTCTGTGCTTTCTTTCGTTCTGAAAAAGTGTTATTTTTTTTCTGCGGAAAAGCGATTCTGTGCAACAATGGGAACACTTCTGCTTCCCAGGCACAGAGAAGGTGCTAGCAGGGAATTCTCTGCCTGCCTTTCCCCAGTGCTCTGCAAGCTCTCCAGGGCAACAGCAAATGTGGGGCTCTGTGCTTTCTTTCATTCTGAAAAAGTGTTAGTGTTTTCTGCAGCGACGCAAATGCCATTCTGCGCAACAATGGGAACACTTCTCCTTCCCAGGCACAGAGAAGGTGCTAGCAGGGAATTCTCTGCCTGCCTTTCCCCAGTGCTCTGCAAGCTCTCCAGGGCAACAGCAAATGTGGGGCTCTGTGCTTTCTTTCTTTCTGAAAAAGTGTTAGTGTTTTCAGTGGAAAAGCGATTCTGCGCAACATTGGGAACACTTCTCCTTCCCAGGCACAGAGAAAGTGCTAGCAGGGAATTCTCTGCCTGCCTTTCCCCAGTGCTCTGCAAGCTCTCCAGGGCAACAGCAAATGTGGGGCTCTGTGCTTTCTTTCATTCTGAAAAAGTGTTAGTGTTTTCTGCAGCGACGCAAATGCCATTCTGCGCAACAATGGGAACACTTCTCCTTCCCAGGCACAGAGAAGGTGCTAGCAGGGAATTCTCTGCCTGCCTTTCCCCAGTGCTCTGCAAGCTCTCCAGGGCAACAGCAAATGTGGGGCTCTGTGCTTTCTTTCGTTCTGAACAAGTTTTAGTGTTTTCTGCAGCGACGCAAATACGATTCTGCGCAACATTGGGAACACTTCTCCTTCCCAGGCACAGAGAAGGTGCTAGCAGGGAATTCTCTGCCTGCCTTTCCCCAGTGCTCTGCAAGCTCTCCAGGGCAACAGAAAATGTGGGGCTCTGTGCTTACTTTCGTTCTGAACAAGTTTTAGTGTTTTCTGCAGCGACGCAAATACGATTCTGCGCAACAATGGGAACACTTCTCCTTCCCAGGCACAGAGAAGGTGCTAGCAGGGAATTCTCTGCCTGCCTTTCCCCAGTGCTCTGCAAGCTCTCCAGGGAAACAGCAAATGTGGGGCTCTGTGCTTTCTTTCGTTCTGAACAAGTTTTAGTGTTTTCTGCAGCGACGCAAATACGATTCTGCGCAACAATGGGATCACTTCTCCTTCCCAGGCACAGAGAAGGTGCTAGCAGGGAATTCTCTGCCTGCCTTTCCCCAGTGCTCTGCAAGCTCTCCAGGGCAACAGCAAATGTGGGGCTCTGTGCTTTCTTTCGTTCTGAACAAGTGTTAGTGTTTTCAGCGGAAAAGCCATTCTGCGCAACAATGGGAACACTTCTCCTTCCCAGGCACAGAGAAGGTGCTAGCAGGGAATTCTCTGCCTGCCTTTCCCCAGTGCTCTGCAAGCTCTCCAGGGCAACAGCAAATGTGGGGCTCTGTGCTTTCTTTCGTTCTGAACAAGTTTTAGTGTTTTCTGCAGCGACGCAAATACGATTCTGCGCAACATTGGGAACACTTCTCCTTCCCAGGCACAGAGAAGGTGCTAGCAGGGAATTCTCTGCCTGCCTTTCCCCAGTGCTCTGCAAGCTCTCCAGGAGAACAGCAAATGTGGGGCTCTGTGCTTTCTTTTGTTCTGAAAAAGTGTTATTGTATTCTGCGGAAAAGCGATTCTGTGCAACAATGGGAACACTTCTCCTTCCCAGGCACAGAGAAGGTGCTAGCAGGGAATTCTCTGCCTGCCTTTCCCCAGTGCTCTGCAAGCTCTCCAGGGCAACAGCAAATGTGGGGCTCTGTGCTTTCTTTCGTTCTGAACAACTGTTAGTGTTTTCTGCAGCGACGCAAATACGATTCTGCGCAACAATGGGAACACTTCTCCTTCCCAGGCACAGAGAAGGTGCTAGCAGGGAATTCTCTGCCTGCCTTTCCCCAGTGCTCTGCAAGCTCTCCAGGGCAACAGAAAATGTGGGGCTCTGTGCTTTCTTTCGTTCTGAACAAGTGTTAGTGTTTTCAGCGGAAAAGCCATTCTGCGCAACAATGGGAACACTTCTCCTTCCCAGGCACAGAGAAGGTGCTAGCAGGGAATTCTCTGCCTGCCTTTCCCCAGCGCTCTGCAAGCTCTCCAGGGCAACAGCAAATGTGGGGCTCTGTGCTTTCTTTCGTTCTGAACAAGTTTTAGTGATTTCTGCAGCGACGCAAATACGATTCTGCGCAACAATGCGAACACTTCTCCTTCCCAGGCACAGAGAAGTTGCTAGAAGGAAATTCTCTGCCTGCCTTTCCCCAGTGCTCTGCAAGCTCTCCAGGGCAACAGCAAATGTGGGGCTCTGTGCTTTCTTTCATTCTGAACAAGTGTTAGTGTTTTCAGCGGAAAAGCAATTCTGCGCAACAATGGGAACACTTCTCCTTCCCAGGCACAGAGAAGCTGCTAGCAGGGAATTCTCTGCCTGCCTTTCCCCAGTGCTCTGCAAGCTCTCCAGGGCAACAGCAAATGTGGGGCTCTGTGCTTTCTTTCGTTCTGAACAACTGTTAGTGTTTTCTGCAGCGACGCAAATACGATTCTGCACAACAATGGGAACACTTCTCCTTCCCAGGCACAGAGAAGGTGCTAGCAGGGAATTCTCTGCCTGCCTTTCCCCAGTGCTCTGCAAGCTCTCCAGGGCAACAGCAAATGTGGGGCTCTGTGCTTTCTTTCGTTCTGAACAAGTTTTAGTGTTTTCTGCAGCGACGCAAATACGATTCTGCGCAACATTGGGAACACTTCTCCTTCCCAGGCACAGAGAAGGTGCTAGCAGGGAATTCTCTGCCTGCCTTTCCCCAGTGCTCTGCAAGCTCTCCAGGGCAACAGCAAATGTGGGGCTCTGTGCTTTCTTTTGTTCTGAAAAAGTGTTATTGTATTCTGCGGAAAAGCGATTCTGTGCAACAATGGGAACACTTCTCCTTCCCAGGCACAGAGAAGGTGCTAGCAGGGAATTCTCTGCCTGCCTTTCCCCAGTGCTCTGCAAGCTCTCCAGGGAAACAGCAAATGTGGGGCTCTGTGCTTTCTTTCGTTCTGAACAAGTTTTAGTGTTTTCTGCAGCGACGCAAATACGATTCTGCGCAACAATGGGAACACTTCTCCTTCCCAGGCACAGAGAAGGTGCTAGCAGGGAATTCTCTGCCTGCCTTTCCCCAGTGCTCTGCAAGCTCTCCAGGGCAACAGAAAATGTGGGGCTCTGTGCTTTCTTTCGTTCTGAACAAGTGTTAGTGTTTTCAGCGGAAAAGCCATTCTGCGCAACAATGGGAACACTTCTCCTTCCCAGGCACAGAGAAGGTGCTATCAGGGAATTCTCTGCCTGCCTTTCCCCAGCGCTCTGCAAGCTCTCCAGGGCAACAGCAAATGTGGGGCTCTGTGCTTTCTTTCGTTCTGAACAAGTTTTAGTGATTTCTGCAGCGACGCAAATACGATTCTGCGCAACAATGCGAACACTTCTCCTTCCCAGGCACAGAGAAGTTGCTAGAAGGAAATTCTCTGCCTGCCTTTCCCCAGTGCTCTGCAAGCTCTCCAGGGCAACAGCAAATGTGGGGCTCTGTGCTTTCTTTCATTCTGAACAAGTGTTTGTGTTTTCTGCGGAAAAGCAATTCTGCGCAACAATGGGAACACTTCTCCTTCCCAGGCACAGAGAAGCTGCTAGCAGGGAATTCTCTGCCTGCCTTTCCCCAGTGCTCTGCAAGCTCTCCAGGGCAACAGCAAATGTGGGGCTCTGTGCTTTCTTTCGTTCTGAACAACTGTTACTGTTTTCTGCAGCGACGCAAATACGATTCTGCACAACAATGGGAACACTTCTCCTTCCCAGGCACAGAGAAGGTGCTAGCAGGGAATTCTCTGCCTGCCTTTCCCCAGTGCTCTGCAAGCTCTCCAGGGCAACAGCAAATGTGGGGCTCTGTGCTTTCTTTTGTTCTGAAAAAGTGTTAGTGTTTTCTGCGGAAAAGCGATTCTGCGCAACATTGGGAACACTTCTCGTTCCCAGGCACAGAGAAGGTGCTAGCAGGGAATTCTCTGCCTGCCTTTCCCCAGTGCTCTGCAAGCTCTCCAGGGCAACAGCAAATGTGGGGCTCTGTGCTTTCTTTCGTTCTGAACAAGTTTTAGTGTTTTCTGCAGCGACGTAAATACGATTCTGCGCAACAATGGGAACACTTCTCCTTCCCAGGCACAGAGAAGGTGCTAGCAGGGAATTCTCTGCCTGCCTTTCCCCAGTGCTCTGCAAGCTCTCCAGGGCAACAGCAAATGTGGGGCTCTGTGCTTTCTTTCGTTCTGAAAAAGTGTTAGTGTTTTCTGGAGAGAAGCGATTCTGCGCAACAATGGGAACACTTCTCCTTCCCAGGCACAGAGAAGGTGCTAGCAGGGAATTCTCTGCCTGCCTATCCCCAGTGCTCTGCAAGCTCTCCAGGGCAACAGCAAATGTGGGGCTCTGTGCTTTCTTTCGTTCTGAAAAAGTGTTATTTTTTTTCTGCGGAAAAGCGATTCTGTGCAACAATGGGAACACTTCTGCTTCCCAGGCACAGAGAAGGTGCTAGCAGGGAATTCTCTGCCTGCCTTTCCCCAGTGCTCTGCAAGCTCTCCAGGGCAACAGCAAATGTGGGGCTCTGTGCTTTCTTTCGTTCTGAACAAGTTTTAGTGTTTTCTGCAGCGACGCAAATGCCATTCTGCGCAACAATGGGAACACTTCTCCTTCCCAGGCACAGAGAAGGTGCTAGCAGGGAATTCTCTGCCTGCCTTTCCCCAGTGCTCGGCAAGCTCTCCAGGGCAACAGCAACTGTGGGGCTCTGTGCTTTCTTTCATTCTGAAAAAGTGTTAGTGTTTTCTGGAGAGAAGCGATTCTGCGCAACAATGGGAACACTTCTCCTTCCCAGACACAGAGAAAGTGCTAGCAGGGAATTCTCTGCCTGCCTTTCCCCAGTGCTCTGCAAGCTCTCCAGGGCAACAGCAAATGTGGGGCTCTGTGCTTTCTTTCGTTCTGAAAAAGTGTTATTTTTTTTCTGCGGAAAAGCGATTCTGTGCAACAATGGGAACACTTCTGCTTCCCAGGCACAGAGAAGGTGCTAGCAGGGAATTCTCTGCCTGCCTTTCCCCAGTGCTCTGCAAGCTCTCCAGGGCAACAGCAAATGTGGGGCTCTGTGCTTTCTTTCATTCTGAAAAAGTGTTAGTGTTTTCTGCAGCGACGCAAATGCCATTCTGCGCAACAATGGGAACACTTCTCCTTCCCAGGCACAGAGAAGGTGCTAGCAGGGAATTCTCTGCCTGCCTTTCCCCAGTGCTCTGCAAGCTCTCCAGGGCAACAGCAAATGTGGGGCTCTGTGCTTTCTTTCTTTCTGAAAAAGTGTTAGTGTTTTCAGTGGAAAAGCGATTCTGCGCAACATTGGGAACACTTCTCCTTCCCAGGCACAGAGAAAGTGCTAGCAGGGAATTCTCTGCCTGCCTTTCCCCAGTGCTCTGCAAGCTCTCCAGGGCAACAGCAAATGTGGGGCTCTGTGCTTTCTTTCATTCTGAAAAAGTGTTAGTGTTTTCTGCAGCGACGCAAATGCCATTCTGCGCAACAATGGGAACACTTCTCCTTCCCAGGCACAGAGAAGGTGCTAGCAGGGAATTCTCTGCCTGCCTTTCCCCAGTGCTCTGCAAGCTCTCCAGGGCAACAGCAAATGTGGGGCTCTGTGCTTTCTTTCGTTCTGAACAAGTTTTAGTGTTTTCTGCAGCGACGCAAATACGATTCTGCGCAACATTGGGAACACTTCTCCTTCCCAGGCACAGAGAAGGTGCTAGCAGGGAATTCTCTGCCTGCCTTTCCCCAGTGCTCTGCAAGCTCTCCAGGGCAACAGCAAATGTGGGGCTCTGTGCTTTCTTTCATTCTGAACAAGTGTTATTGTATTCTGCGGAAAAGCGATTCTGTGCAACAATGGGAACACTTCTCCTTCCCAGGCACAGAGAAGGTGCTAGCAGGGAATTCTCTGCCTGCCTTTCCCCAGTGCTCTGCAAGCTCTCCAGGGCAACAGCAAATGTGGGGCTCTGTGCTTTCTTTCGTTCTGAACAAGTTTTAGTGTTTTCTGCAGCGACGCAAATACGATTCTGCGCAACAATGGGAACACTTCTCCTTCCCAGGCACAGAGAAGGTACTAGCAGGGAATTCTATGCCTGCCTTTCCCGAGTGCTCTGCAAGCTCTCCAGGGCAACAGAAAATGTGGGGCTCTGTGCTTTCTTTCGTTCTGAACAAGTGTTAGTGTTTTCAGCGGAAAAGCCATTCTGCGCAACAATGGGAACACTTCTCCTTCCCAGGCACAGAGAAGGTGCTAGCAGGGAATTCTCTGCCTGCCTTTCCCCAGCGCTCTGCAAGCTCTCCAGGGCAACAGCAAATGTGGGGCTCTGTGCTTTCTTTCGTTCTGAACAAGTTTTAGTGATTTCTGCAGCGACGCAAATACGATTCTGCGCAACAATGCGAACACTTCTCCTTCCCAGGCACAGAGAAGTTGCTAGCAGGGAATTCTCTGCCTGCCTTTCCCCAGTGCTCTGCAAGCTCTCCAGGGCAACAGCAAATGTGGGGCTCTGTGCTTTCTTTCGTTCTGAACAACTGTTAGTGTTTTCTGCAGCGAGGCAAATACGATTCTGCACCACAATGGGAACACTTCTCCTTCCCAGGCACAGAGAAGGTGCTAGCAGGGAATTCTCTGCCTGCCTTTCCCCAGTGCTCTGCAAGCTCTCCAGGGCAACAGAAAATGTGGGGCTCTGTGCTTTCTTTTGTTCTGAAAAAGTGTTAGTGTTTTCTGCGGAAAAGCGATTCTGCGCAACATTGGGAACACTTCTCGTTCCCAGGCACAGAGAAGGTGCTAGCAGGGAATTCTCTGCCTGCCTTTCCCCAGTGCTCTGCAAGCTCTCCAGGGCAACAGCAAATGTGGGGCTCTGTGCTTTCTTTCGTTCTGAACAAGTTTTAGTGTTTTCTGCAGCGACGCAAATACGATTCTGCGCAACAATGGGAACACTTCTCCTTCCCAGGCACAGAGAAGGTGCTAGCAGGGAATTCTCTGCCTGCCTTTCCCCAGTGCTCTGCAAGCTCTCCAGGGCAACAGCAAATGTGGGGCTCTGTGCTTTCTTTCGTTCTGAAAAAGTGTTAGTGTTTTCTGGAGAGAAGCGATTCTGCGCAACAATGGGAACACTTCTGCTTCCCAGGCACAGAGAAGGTGCTAGCAGGGAATTCTCTGCCTGCCTATCCCCAGTGCTCTGCAAGCTCTCCAGGGCAACAGCAAATGTGGGGCTCTGTGCTTTCTTTCGTTCTGAAAAAGTGTTATTGTATTCTGCGGAAAAGCGATTCTGTGCAACAATGGGAACACTTCTGCTTCCCAGGCACAGAGAAGGTGCTAGCAGGGAATTCTCTGCCTGCCTTTCCCCAGTGCTCTGCAAGCTCTCCAGGGCAACAGCAAATGTGGGGCTCTGTGCTTTCTTTCGTTCTGAACAAGTTTTAGTGTTTTCTGCAGCGACGCAAATGCCGTTCTGCGCAACAATGGGAACACTTCTCCTTCCCAGGCACAGAGAAGGTGCTAGCAGGGAATTCTCTGCCTGCCTTTCCCCAGTGCTCTGCAAGCTCTCCAGGGCAACAGCAAATGTGGGGCTCTGTGCTTTCTTTCATTCTGAAAAAGTGTTAGTGTTTTCTGGAGAGAAGCGATTCTGCGCAACAATGGGAACACTTCTCCTTCCCAGACACAGAGAAAGTGCTAGCAGGGAATTCTCTGCCTGCCTTTCCCCAGTGCTCTGCAAGCTCTCCAGGGCAACAGCAAATGTGGGGCTCTGTGCTTTCTTTCGTTCTGAAAAAGTGTTATTTTTTTTCTGCGGAAAAGCGATTCTGCGCAACAGTGCGAACACTTCTCCTTCGCAGGCACAGAGAAGGTGCTAGCAGGGAATTCTCTGCCTGCCTTTCCCCAGTGCTCTGCAAGCTCTCCAGGGCAACAGCAAATGTGGGGCTCTGTGCTTTCTTTCATTCTGAAAAAGTGTTAGTGTTTTCTGCAGCGACGCAAAAGCCATTCTGCGCAACAATGGGAACACTTCTCCTTCCCAGGCACAGAGAAGGTGCTAGCAGGGAATTCTCTGCCTGCCTTTCCGCAGTGCTCTGCAAGCTCTCCAGGGCAACAGCAAATGTGGGGCTCTGTGCTTTCTTTCGTTCTGAAAAATTGTTAGTCTTTTCAGTGGAAAAGCGATTCTGCGCAACATTGGGAACACTTCTCCTTCCCAGGCACAGAGAAAGTGCTAGCAGGGAATTCTCTGCCTGCCTTTCCCCAGTGCTCTGCAAGCTCTCCAGGGCAACAGCAAATGTGGGGCTCTGTGCTTTCTTTCATTCTGAAAAAGTGTTAGTGTTTTCTGCAGCGACGCAAATGCCATTCTGCGCAACAATGGGAACACTTCTCCTTCCCAGGCACAGAGAAGGTGCTAGCAGGGAATTCTCTGCCTGCCTTTCCCCAGTGCTCTGCAAGCTCTCCAGGGCAACAGCAAATGTGGGGCTCTGTGCTTTCTTTCGTTCTGAAAAAGTGTTAGTGTTTTCAGTGGAAAAGCGATTCTGCGCAACATTGGGAACACTTCTCCTTCCCAGGCACAGAGAAAGTGCTAGCAGGGAATTCTCTGCCTGCCTTTCCCCAGTGCTCTGCAAGCTCTCCAGGGCAACAGCAAATGTGGGGCTCTGTGCTTTCTTTCGTTCTGAACAAGTGTTAGTGTTTTCTGCGGAAAAGCGATTCTGCGCAACATTGGGAACACTTCTCCTTCCCAGGCACAGAGAAGGTGCTAGCAGGGAATTCTCTGCCTGCCTTTCCCCAGTGCTCTGCAAGCTCTCCAGGGCAACAGCAAATGTGGGGCTCTGTGCTTTCTTTCGTTCTGAACAAGTTTTAGTGTTTTCTGCAGCGACGCAAATACGATTCTGCGCAACATTGGGAACACTTCTCCTTCCCAGGCACAGAGAAGGTGCTAGCAGGGAATTCTCTGCCTGCCTTTAACCAGTGCTCTGCAAGCTCTCCAGGAGAACAGCAAATGTGGGGCTCTGTGCTTTCTTTTGTTCTGAAAAAGTGTTATTGTATTCTGCGGAAAAGCGATTCTGTGCAACAATGGGAACACTTCTCCTTCCCAGGCACAGAGAAGGTGCTAGCAGGGACATCTCTGCCTGCCTTTCCCCAGTGCTCTGCAAGCTCTCCAGGGCAACAGCAAATGTGGGGCTCTGTGCTTTCTTTCGTTCTGAACAAGTGTTAGTGTTTTCAGCGGAAAAGCGATTCTGCGCAACATTGGGAACACTTCTCCTTCCCAGGCACAGAGAAGGTGCTAGCAGGGAATTCTCTGCCTGCCTTTCCCCAGTGCTCTGCAAGCTCTCCAGGGCAACAGCAAATGTGGGGCTCTGTGCTTTCTTTCTTTCTGAAAAAGTGTTAGTGTTTTCAGTGGAAAAGCGATTCTGCGCAACATTGGGAACACTTCTCCTTCCCAGGCACAGAGAAAGTGCTAGCAGGGAATTCTCTGCCTGCCTTTCCCCAGTGCTCTGCAAGCTCTCCAGGGCAACAGAAAATGTGGGGCTCTGTGCTTTCTTTCGTTCTGAACAAGTGTTAGTGTTTTCTGCGGAAAAGCGATTCTGCGCAACATTGGGAACACTTCTCCTTCCCAGGCACAGAGAAGGTGCTAGCAGGGAATTCTCTGCCTGCCTTTCCCCAGTGCTCTGCAAGCTCTCCAGGGCAACAGCAAATGTGGGGCTCTGTGCTTTCTTTCGTTCTGAACAAGTATTAGTGTTTTCTGCAGCGACGCAAATACGATTCTGCGCAACATTGGGAACACTTCTCCTTCCCAGGCACAGAGAAGGTGCTAGCAGGGAATTCTCTGCCTGCCTTTAACCAGTGCTCTGCAAGCTCTCCAGGAGAACAGCAAATGTGGGGCTCTGTGCTTTCTTTTGTTCTGAAAAAGTGTTATTGTATTCTGAGGAAAAGCGATTCTGTGCAACAATGGGAACACTTCTCCTTCCCAGGCACAGAGAAGGTGCTAGCAGGGAATTCTCTGCCTGCCTTTCCCCAGTGCTCTGCAAGCTCTCCAGGGCAACAGCAAATGTGGGGCTCTGTGCTTTCTTTCGTTCTGAACAAGTTTTAGTGTTTTCAGCGGAAAAGCGATTCTGCGCAACAATGGGAACACTTCTCCTTCCCAGGCACAGAGAAGGTGCTAGCAGGGAATTCTCTGCCTGCCTTTCCCCAGTGCTCTGCAAGCTCTCCAGGGCAACAGAAAATGTGGGGCTCTGTGCTTTCTTTCGTTCTGAACAAGTGTTAGTGTTTTCAGCGGAAAAGCCATTCTGCGCAACAATGGGAACACTTCTCCTTCCCAGGCACAGAGAAGGTGCTAGCAGGGAATTCTCTGCCTGCCTTTCCCCAGTGCTCTGCAAGCTCTCCAGGGCAACAGAAAATGTGGGGCTCTGTGCTTTCTTTCGTTCTGAACAAGTTTTAGTGTTTTCTGCAGCGACGCAAATACGATTCTGCGCAACATTGGGAACACTTCTCCTTCCCAGGCACAGAGAAGGTGCTAGCAGGAAATTCTCTGCCTGCCTTTCCCCAGTGCTCTGCAAGCTCTCCAGGGCAACAGCAAATGTGGGGCTCTGTGCTTTCTTTCTTTCTGAAAAAGTGTTAGTGTTTTCAGTGGAAAAGCGATTCTGCGCAACATTGGGAACACTTCTCCTTCCCAGGCACAGAGAAGGTGCTAGCAGGGAATTCTCTGCCTGCCTTTCCCCAGTGCTCTGCAAGCTCTCCAGGGCAACAGCAAATGTGGGGCTCTGTGCTTTCTTTCGTTCTGAAAAAGTGTTAGTGTTTTCTGCGGAAAAGCGATTCTGCGCAACATTGGGAACACTTCTCCTTCCCAGGCACAGAGAAGGTGCTAGCAGGGAATTCTCTGCCTGCCTTTCCCCAGTGCTCTGCAAGCTCTCCAGGGAAACAGCAAATGTGGGGCTCTGTGCTTTCTTTCGTTCTGAACAAGTTTTAGTGTTTTCTGCAGCGACGCAAATACGATTCTGCGCAACAATGGGAACACTTCTCCTTCCCAGGCACAGAGAAGGTGCTAGCAGGGAATTCTCTGCCTGCCTTTCCCCAGTGCTCTGCAAGCTCTCCAGGGCAACAGCAAATGTGGGGCTCTGTGCTTTCTTTCGTTCTGAACAAGTTTTAGTGTTTTCTGCAGCAACGCAAATACGATTCTGCGCAACATTGGGAACACTTCTCCTTCCCAGGCACAGAGAAGGTGCTAGCAGGGAATTCTCTGCCTGCCTTTCCCCAGTGCTCTGCAAGCTCTCCAGGGCAACAGCAAATGTGGGGCTCTGTGCTTTCTTTCGTTCTGAACAAGTTGTAGTGTTTTGTGGAGAGAAGCGATTCTGCGCAACAATGGGAACACTTCTCCTTTCCAGGCTCAGAGAAGGTACTACCAGGGAATTCTCTGCCTTCCTCTCCCCAGTGCTCTGCAAGCTCTCCAGGGCAACAGCAAATGTGGGGCTCTGTGCTTTGTTTCATTCTGAAAAAGTGTTAGTGTTTTCTGCAGCGACGCAAATGCCATTCTGCGCAACAATGGGAACACTTCTCCTTCCCAGGCACAGAGAAGGTGCTAGCAGGGAATTCTCTGCCTGCCTTTAACCAGTGCTTTGCAAGCTCTCCAGGGCAACAGCAAATGTGGGGCTCTGTGCTTTCTTTCGTTCTGAAAAAGTGTTAGTGTTTTCTGCAGCGACGCAAATGCCATTCTGCGCAACAATGGGAACACTTCTCCTTCCCAGGCACAGAGAAGGTGCTAGCATGGAATTCTCTGCCTGCCTTTCCGCAGTGCTCTGCAAGCTCTCCAGGGCAACAGCAAATGTGGGGCTCTGTGCTTTCTTTCGTTCTGAACAAGTGTTAGTGTTTTCAGCGGAAAAGCGATTCTGCGCAACATTGGGAACACTTCTCCTTCCCAGGCACAGAGAAGGTGCTAGCAGGGAATTCTCTGCCTGCCTTTCCCCAGTGCTCTGCAAGCTCTCCAGGGCAACAGCAAATGTGGGGCTCTGTGCTTTCTTTCGTTCTGAACAAGTTTTAGTGTTTTCTGCAGCGACGCAAATACGATTCTGCGCAACATTGGGAACACTTCTCCTTCCCAGGCACAGAGAAGGTGCTAGCAGGGAATTCTCTGCCTGCCTTTAACCAGTGCTCTGCAAGCTCTCCAGGAGAACAGCAAATGTGGGGCTCTGTGCTTTCTTTTGTTCTGAAAAAGTGTTATTGTATTCTGCGGAAAAGCGATTCTGTGCAACAATGGGAACACTTCTCCTTCCCAGGCACAGAGAAGGTGCTAGCAGGGACATCTCTGCCTGCCTTTCCCCAGTGCTCTGCAAGCTCTCCAGGGCAACAGCAAATGTGGGGCTCTGTGCTTTCTTTCGTTCTGAACAAGTTTTAGTGTTTTCAGCGGAAAAGCGATTCTGCGCAACAATGGGAACACTTCTCCTTCCCAGGCACAGAGAAGGTGCTAGCAGGGAATTCTCTGCCTGCCTTTCCCCAGTGCTCTGCAAGCTCTCAAGGGCAACAGAAAATGTGGGGCTCTGTGCTTTCTTTCGTTCTGAACAAGTGTTAGTGTTTTCAGCGGAAAAGCCATTCTGCGCAACAATGGAAACACTTCTCCTTCCCAGGCACAGAGAAGGTGCTAGCAGGGAATTCTCTGCCTGCCTTTCCCCAGTGCTCTGCAAGCTCTCCAGGGCAACAGAAAATGTGGGGCTCTGTGCTTTCTTTCGTTCTGAACAAGTTTTAGTGTTTTCTGCAGCGACGCAAATACGATTCTGCGCAACATTGGGAACACTTCTCCTTCCCAGGCATAGAGAAGGTGCTAGCAGGGAATTCTCTGCCTGCCTTTCCGCAGTGCTCTGCAAGCTCTCCAGGAGAACAGCAAATGTGGGGCTCTGTGCTTTCTTTCGTTCTGAAAAAGTGTTAGTGTTTTCTGCAGCGACGCAAATGCCATTCTGCGCAACAATGGGAACACTTCTCCTTCCCAGGCACAGAGAAGGTGCTAGCATGGAATTCTCTGCCTGCCTTTCCCCAGTGCTCTGCAAGCTCTCCAGGGCAACAGCAAATGTAGGGCTCTGTGCTTTCTTTCGTTCTGAAAAAGTGTTAGTGTTTTCAGCGGAAAATCGATTCTGCGCAACAATGGGAACACATCTCCTTCCCAGGCACAGAGAAGGTGCTAGCAGGGAATTCTCTGCCTGCCTTTCCGCAGTGCTCTGCAAGCTCTCCAGGGCAACAGCAAATGTGGGGCTCTGTGCTTTCTTTCGTTCTGAACAAGTGTTAGTGTTTTCAGCGGAAAAGCGATTCTGCGCAACATTGGGAACACTTCTCCTTCCCAGGCACAGAGAAGGTGCTAGCAGGGAATTCTCTGCCTGCCTTTCCCCAGTGCTCTGCAAGCTCTCCAGGGCAACAGCAAATGTGGGGCTCTGTGCTTTCTTTCTTTCTGAAAAAGTGTTAGTGTTTTCAGTGGAAAAGCGATTCTGCGCAACATTGGGAACACTTCTCCTTCCCAGGCACAGAGAAAGTGCTAGCAGGGAATTCTCTGCCTGCCTTTCCCCAGTGCTCTGCAAGCTCTCCAGGGCAACAGCAAATGTGGGGCTCTGTGCTTTCTTTCGTTCTGAACAAGTGTTAGTGTTTTCTGCGGAAAAGCGATTCTGCGCAACATTGGGAACACTTCTCCTTCCCAGGCACAGAGAAGGTGCTAGCAGGGAATTCTCTGCCTGCCTTTCCCCAGTGCTCTGCAAGCTCTCCAGGGCAACAGCAAATGTGGGGCTCTGTGCTTTCTTTCGTTCTGAACAAGTATTAGTGTTTTCTGCAGCGACGCAAATACGATTCTGCGCAACATTGGGAACACTTCTCCTTCCCAGGCACAGAGAAGGTGCTAGCAGGGAATTCTCTGCCTGCCTTTAACCAGTGCTCTGCAAGCTCTCCAGGAGAACAGCAAATGTGGGGCTCTGTGCTTTCTTTTGTTCTGAAAAAGTGTTATTGTATTCTGCGGAAAAGCGATTCTGTGCAACAATGGGAACACTTCTCCTTCCCAGGCACAGAGAAGGTGCTAGCAGGGAATTCTCTGCCTGCCTTTCCCCAGTGCTCTGCAAGCTCTCCAGGGCAACAGCAAATGTGGGGCTCTGTGCTTTCTTTCGTTCTGAACAAGTTTTAGTGTTTTCAGCGGAAAAGCGATTCTGCGCAACAATGGGAACACTTCTCCTTCCCAGGCACAGAGAAGGTGCTAGCAGGGAATTCTCTGCCTGCCTTTCCCCAGTGCTCTGCAAGCTCTCCAGGGCAACAGAAAATGTGGGGCTCTGTGCTTTCTTTCGTTCTGAACAAGTGTTAGTGTTTTCAGCGGAAAAGCCATTCTGCGCAACAATGGGAACACTTCTCCTTCCCAGGCACAGAGAAGGTGCTAGCAGGGAATTCTCTGCCTGCCTTTCCCCAGTGCTCTGCAAGCTCTCCAGGGCAACAGAAAATGTGGGGCTCTGTGCTTTCTTTCGTTCTGAACAAGTTTTAGTGTTTTCTGCAGCGACGCAAATACGATTCTGCGCAACATTGGGAACACTTCTCCTTCCCAGGCACAGAGAAGGTGCTAGCAGGAAATTCTCTGCCTGCCTTTCCCCAGTGCTCTGCAAGCTCTCCAGGGCAACAGCAAATGTGGGGCTCTGTGCTTTCTTTCTTTCTGAAAAAGTGTTAGTGTTTTCAGTGGAAAAGCGATTCTGCGCAACATTGGGAACACTTCTCCTTCCCAGGCACAGAGAAGGTGCTAGCAGGGAATTCTCTGCCTGCCTTTCCCCAGTGCTCTGCAAGCTCTCCAGGGCAACAGCAAATGTGGGGCTCTGTGCTTTCTTTCGTTCTGAAAAAGTGTTAGTGTTTTCTGCGGAAAAGCGATTCTGCGCAACATTGGGAACACTTCTCCTTCCCAGGCACAGAGAAGGTGCTAGCAGGGAATTCTCTGCCTGCCTTTCCCCAGTGCTCTGCAAGCTCTCCAGGGAAACAGCAAATGTGGGGCTCTGTGCTTTCTTTCGTTCTGAACAAGTTTTAGTGTTTTCTGCAGCGACGCAAATACGATTCTGCGCAACAATGGGAACACTTCTCCTTCCCAGGCACAGAGAAGGTGCTAGCAGGGAATTCTCTGCCTGCCTTTCCCCAGTGCTCTGCAAGCTCTCCAGGGCAACAGCAAATGTGGGGCTCTGTGCTTTCTTTCGTTCTGAACAAGTTTTAGTGTTTTCTGCAGCAACGCAAATACGATTCTGCGCAACATTGGGAACACTTCTCCTTCCCAGGCACAGAGAAGGTGCTAGCAGGGAATTCTCTGCCTGCCTTTCCCCAGTGCTCTGCAAGCTCTCCAGGGCAACAGCAAATGTGGGGCTCTGTGCTTTCTTTCGTTCTGAACAAGTTGTAGTGTTTTGTGGAGAGAAGCGATTCTGCGCAACAATGGGAACACTTCTCCTTTCCAGGCTCAGAGAAGGTACTACCAGGGAATTCTCTGCCTTCCTCTCCCCAGTGCTCTGCAAGCTCTCCAGGGCAACAGCAAATGTGGGGCTCTGTGCTTTGTTTCATTCTGAAAAAGTGTTAGTGTTTTCTGCAGCGACGCAAATGCCATTCTGCGCAACAATGGGAACACTTCTCCTTCCCAGGCACAGAGAAGGTGCTAGCAGGGAATTCTCTGCCTGCCTTTAACCAGTGCTTTGCAAGCTCTCCAGGGCAACAGCAAATGTGGGGCTCTGTGCTTTCTTTCGTTCTGAAAAAGTGTTAGTGTTTTCTGCAGCGACGCAAATGCCATTCTGCGCAACAATGGGAACACTTCTCCTTCCCAGGCACAGAGAAGGTGCTAGCATGGAATTCTCTGCCTGCCTTTCCGCAGTGCTCTGCAAGCTCTCCAGGGCAACAGCAAATGTGGGGCTCTGTGCTTTCTTTCGTTCTGAACAAGTGTTAGTGTTTTCAGCGGAAAAGCGATTCTGCGCAACATTGGGAACACTTCTCCTTCCCAGGCACAGAGAAGGTGCTAGCAGGGAATTCTCTGCCTGCCTTTCCCCAGTGCTCTGCAAGCTCTCCAGGGCAACAGCAAATGTGGGGCTCTGTGCTTTCTTTCTTTCTGAAAAAGTGTTAGTGTTTTCTGGAGAGAAGCGATTCTGCGCAACAATGGGAACACTTCTCCTTCCCAGGCACAGAGAAGGTGCTAGCAGGGAATTCTCTGCCTGCCTTTCCGCAGTGCTCTGCAAGCTCTCCAGGGCAACAGCAAATGTGGGGCTCTGTGCTTTCTTTCGTTCTGAACAAGTGTTAGTGTTTTCAGTGGAAAAGCGATTCTGCGCAACATTGGGAACACTTCTCCTTCCCAGGCACAGAGAAAGTGCTAGCAGGGAATTCTCTACCTGCCTTTCCCCAGTGCTCTGCAAGCTCTCCAGGGCAACAGCAAATGTGGGGCTCTGTGCTTTCTTTCGTTCTGAACAAGTTTTAGTGTTTTCTGGAGAGAAGCGATTCTGCGCAACAATGGGAACACTTCTGCTTCCCAGGCACAGAGAAGGTGCTAGCAGGGAATTCTCTGCCTGCCTATCCCCAGTGCTCTGCAAGCTCTCCAGGGCAACAGCAAATGTGGGGCTCTGTGCTTTCTTTCGTTCTGAAAAAGTGTTATTGTATTCTGCGGAAAAGCGATTCTGTGCAACAATGGGAACACTTCTGCTTCCCAGGCACAGAGAAGGTGCTAGCAGGGAATTCTCTGCCTGCCTTTCCCCAGTGCTCTGCAAGCTCTCCAGGGCAACAGCAAATGTGGGGCTCTGTGCTTTCTTTCGTTCTGAACAAGTGTTAGTGTTTTCTGGAGAGAAGCGATTCTGCGCAACAATGGGAACACTTCTCCTTCCCAGGCACAGAGAAGGTGCTAGCAGGGAATTCTCTGCCTGCCTTTCCCCAGTGCTCTGCAAGCTCTCCAGGGCAACAGCAAATGTGGGGCTCTGTGCTTTCTTTCATTCTGAAAAAGTGTTAGTGTTTTCTGGAGAGAAGCGATTCTGCGCAACAATGGGAACACTTCTCCTTCCCAGACACAGAGAAAGTGCTAGCAGGGAATTCTCTGCCTGCCTTTCCCCAGTGCTCTGCAAGCTCTCCAGGGCAACAGCAAATGTGGGGCTCTGTGCTTTCTTTCGTTCTGAAAAAGTGTTATTTTTTTTCTGCGGAAAAGCGATTCTGTGCAACAATGGGAACACTTCTGCTTCCCAGGCACAGAGAAGGTGCTAGCAGGGAATTCTCTGCCTGCCTTTCCCCAGTGCTCTGCAAGCTCTCCAGGGCAACAGCAAATGTGGGGCTCTGTGCTTTCTTTCATTCTGAAAAAGTGTTAGTGTTTTCTGCAGCGACGCAAATGCCATTCTGCGCAACAATGGGAACACTTCTCCTTCCCAGGCACAGAGAAGGTGCTAGCAGGGAATTCTCTGCCTGCCTTTCCCCAGTGCTCTGCAAGCTCTCCAGGGCAACAGCAAATGTGGGGCTCTGTGCTTTCTTTCGTTCTGAAAAAGTGTTAGTGTTTTCAGTGGAAAAGCGATTCTGCGCAACATTGGGAACACTTCTCCTTCCCAGGCACAGAGAAAGTGCTAGCAGGGAATTCTCTGCCTGCCTTTCCCCAGTGCTCTGCAAGCTCTCCAGGGCAACAGCAAATGTGGGGCTCTGTGCTTTCTTTCGTTCTGAACAAGTGTTAGTGTTTTCTGCGGAAAAGCGATTCTGCGCAACATTGGGAACACTTCTCCTTCCCAGGCACAGAGAAGGTGCTAGCAGGGAATTCTCTGCCTGCCTTTCCCCAGTGCTCTGCAAGCTCTCCAGGGCAACAGCAAATGTGGGGCTCTGTGCTTTCTTTCGTTCTGAACAAGTTTTAGTGTTTTCTGCAGCGACGCAAATACGATTCTGCGCAACATTGGGAACACTTCTCCTTCCCAGGCACAGAGAAGGTGCTAGCAGGGAATTCTCTGCCTGCCTTTAACCAGTGCTCTGCAAGCTCTCCAGGAGAACAGCAAATGTGGGGCTCTGTGCTTTCTTTTGTTCTGAAAAAGTGTTATTGTATTCTGCGGAAAAGCGATTCTGTGCAACAATGGGAACACTTCTCCTTCCCAGGCACAGAGAAGGTGCTAGCAGGGACATCTCTGCCTGCCTTTCCCCAGTGCTCTGCAAGCTCTCCAGGGCAACAGAAAATGTGGGGCTCTGTGCTTTCTTTCGTTCTGAACAAGTTTTAGTGTTTTCTGCAGCGACGCAAATACGATTCTGCGCAACATTGGGAACACTTCTCCTTCCCAGGCATAGAGAAGGTGCTAGCAGGGAATTCTCTGCCTGCCTTTAACCAGTGCTCTGCAAGCTCTCCAGGAGAACAGCAAATGTGGGGCTCTGTGCTTTCTTTCGTTCTGAAAAAGTGTTAGTGTTTTCTGCAGCGACGCAAATGCCATTCTGCGCAACAATGGGAACACTTCTCCTTCCCAGGCACAGAGAAGGTGCTAGCATGGAATTCTCTGCCTGCCTTTCCCCAGTGCTCTGCAAGCTCTCCAGGGCAACAGCAAATGTAGGGCTCTGTGCTTTCTTTCGTTCTGAAAAAGTGTTAGTGTTTTCAGCGGAAAATCGATTCTGCGCAACAATGGGAACACATCTCCTTCCCAGGCACAGAGAAGGTGCTAGCAGGGAATTCTCTGCCTGCCTTTCCGCAGTGCTCTGCAAGCTCTCCAGGGCAACAGCAAATGTGGGGCTCTGTGCTTTCTTTCGTTCTGAACAAGTGTTAGTGTTTTCAGCGGAAAAGCGATTCTGCGCAACATTGGGAACACTTCTCCTTCCCAGGCACAGAGAAGGTGCTAGCAGGGAATTCTCTGCCTGCCTTTCCCCAGTGCTCTGCAAGCTCTCCAGGGCAACAGCAAATGTGGGGCTCTGTGCTTTCTTTCTTTCTGAAAAAGTGTTAGTGTTTTCAGTGGAAAAGCGATTCTGCGCAACATTGGGAACACTTCTCCTTCCCAGGCACAGAGAAAGTGCTAGCAGGGAATTCTCTGCCTGCCTTTCCCCAGTGCTCTGCAAGCTCTCCAGGGCAACAGCAAATGTGGGGCTCTGTGCTTTCTTTCGTTCTGAACAAGTGTTAGTGTTTTCTGCGGAAAAGCGATTCTGCGCAACATTGGGAACACTTCTCCTTCCCAGGCACAGAGAAGGTGCTAGCAGGGAATTCTCTGCCTGCCTTTCCCCAGTGCTCTGCAAGCTCTCCAGGGCAACAGCAAATGTGGGGCTCTGTGCTTTCTTTCGTTCTGAACAAGTATTAGTGTTTTCTGCAGCGACGCAAATACGATTCTGCGCAACATTGGGAACACTTCTCCTTCCCAGGCACAGAGAAGGTGCTAGCAGGGAATTCTCTGCCTGCCTTTAACCAGTGCTCTGCAAGCTCTCCAGGAGAACAGCAAATGTGGGGCTCTGTGCTTTCTTTTGTTCTGAAAAAGTGTTATTGTATTCTGAGGAAAAGCGATTCTGTGCAACAATGGGAACACTTCTCCTTCCCAGGCACAGAGAAGGTGCTAGCAGGGAATTCTCTGCCTGCCTTTCCCCAGTGCTCTGCAAGCTCTCCAGGGCAACAGCAAATGTGGGGCTCTGTGCTTTCTTTCGTTCTGAACAAGTTTTAGTGTTTTCAGCGGAAAAGCGATTCTGCGCAACAATGGGAACACTTCTCCTTCCCAGGCACAGAGAAGGTGCTAGCAGGGAATTCTCTGCCTGCCTTTCCCCAGTGCTCTGCAAGCTCTCCAGGGCAACAGAAAATGTGGGGCTCTGTGCTTTCTTTCGTTCTGAACAAGTGTTAGTGTTTTCAGCGGAAAAGCCATTCTGCGCAACAATGGGAACACTTCTCCTTCCCAGGCACAGAGAAGGTGCTAGCAGGGAATTCTCTGCCTGCCTTTCCCCAGTGCTCTGCAAGCTCTCCAGGGCAACAGAAAATGTGGGGCTCTGTGCTTTCTTTCGTTCTGAACAAGTTTTAGTGTTTTCTGCAGCGACGCAAATACGATTCTGCGCAACATTGGGAACACTTCTCCTTCCCAGGCACAGAGAAGGTGCTAGCAGGAAATTCTCTGCCTGCCTTTCCCCAGTGCTCTGCAAGCTCTCCAGGGCAACAGCAAATGTGGGGCTCTGTGCTTTCTTTCTTTCTGAAAAAGTGTTAGTGTTTTCAGTGGAAAAGCGATTCTGCGCAACATTGGGAACACTTCTCCTTCCCAGGCACAGAGAAGGTGCTAGCAGGGAATTCTCTGCCTGCCTTTCCCCAGTGCTCTGCAAGCTCTCCAGGGCAACAGCAAATGTGGGGCTCTGTGCTTTCTTTCGTTCTGAAAAAGTGTTAGTGTTTTCTGCGGAAAAGCGATTCTGCGCAACATTGGGAACACTTCTCCTTCCCAGGCACAGAGAAGGTGCTAGCAGGGAATTCTCTGCCTGCCTTTCCCCAGTGCTCTGCAAGCTCTCCAGGGAAACAGCAAATGTGGGGCTCTGTGCTTTCTTTCGTTCTGAACAAGTTTTAGTGTTTTCTGCAGCGACGCAAATACGATTCTGCGCAACAATGGGAACACTTCTCCTTCCCAGGCACAGAGAAGGTGCTAGCAGGGAATTCTCTGCCTGCCTTTCCCCAGTGCTCTGCAAGCTCTCCAGGGCAACAGCAAATGTGGGGCTCTGTGCTTTCTTTCGTTCTGAACAAGTTTTAGTGTTTTCTGCAGCAACGCAAATACGATTCTGCGCAACATTGGGAACACTTCTCCTTCCCAGGCACAGAGAAGGTGCTAGCAGGGAATTCTCTGCCTGCCTTTCCCCAGTGCTCTGCAAGCTCTCCAGGGCAACAGCAAATGTGGGGCTCTGTGCTTTCTTTCGTTCTGAACAAGTTGTAGTGTTTTGTGGAGAGAAGCGATTCTGCGCAACAATGGGAACACTTCTCCTTTCCAGGCTCAGAGAAGGTACTACCAGGGAATTCTCTGCCTTCCTCTCCCCAGTGCTCTGCAAGCTCTCCAGGGCAACAGCAAATGTGGGGCTCTGTGCTTTGTTTCATTCTGAAAAAGTGTTAGTGTTTTCTGCAGCGACGCAAATGCCATTCTGCGCAACAATGGGAACACTTCTCCTTCCCAGGCACAGAGAAGGTGCTAGCAGGGAATTCTCTGCCTGCCTTTAACCAGTGCTTTGCAAGCTCTCCAGGGCAACAGCAAATGTGGGGCTCTGTGCTTTCTTTCGTTCTGAAAAAGTGTTAGTGTTTTCTGCAGCGACGCAAATGCCATTCTGCGCAACAATGGGAACACTTCTCCTTCCCAGGCACAGAGAAGGTGCTAGCATGGAATTCTCTGCCTGCCTTTCCGCAGTGCTCTGCAAGCTCTCCAGGGCAACAGCAAATGTGGGGCTCTGTGCTTTCTTTCTTTCTGAAAAAGTGTTAGTGTTTTCAGTGGAAAAGCGATTCTGCGCAACATTGGGAACACTTCTCCTTCCCAGGCACAGAGAAGGTGCTAGCAGGGAATTCTCTGCCTGCCTTTCCCCAGTGCTCTGCAAGCTCTCCAGGGCAACAGCAAATGTGGGGCTCTGTGCTTTCTTTCGTTCTGAACAAGTGTTAGTGTTTTCTGCGGAAAAGCGATTCTGCGCAACATTGGGAACACTTCTCCTTCCCAGGCACAGAGAAGGTGCTAGCAGGGAATTCTCTGCCTGCCTTTCCCCAGTGCTCTGCAAGCTCTCCAGGGAAACAGCAAATGTGGGGCTCTGTGCTTTCTTTCGTTCTGAACAAGTTTTAGTGTTTTCTGCAGCGACGCAAATACGATTCTGCGCAACAATGGGAACACTTCTCCTTCCCAGGCACAGAGAAGGTGCTAGCAGGGAATTCTCTGCCTGCCTTTCCCCAGTGCTCTGCAAGCTCTCCAGGGCAACAGCAAATGTGGGGCTCTGTGCTTTCTTTCGTTCTGAACAAGTTTTAGTGTTTTCTGCAGCAACGCAAATACGATTCTGCGCAACATTGGGAACACTTCTCCTTCCCAGGCACAGAGAAGGTGCTAGCAGGGAATTCTCTGCCTGCCTTTCCCCAGTGCTCTGCAAGCTCTCCAGGGCAACAGCAAATGTGGGGCTCTGTGCTTTCTTTCGTTCTGAACAAGTTGTAGTGTTTTGTGGAGAGAAGCGATTCTGCGCAACAATGGGAACACTTCTCCTTTCCAGGCTCAGAGAAGGTACTACCAGGGAATTCTCTGCCTTCCTCTCCCCAGTGCTCTGCAAGCTCTCCAGGGCAACAGCAAATGTGGGGCTCTGTGCTTTGTTTCATTCTGAAAAAGTGTTAGTGTTTTCTGCAGCGACGCAAATGCCATTCTGCGCAACAATGGGAACACTTCTCCTTCCCAGGCACAGAGAAGGTGCTAGCAGGGAATTCTCTGCCTGCCTTTAACCAGTGCTTTGCAAGCTCTCCAGGGCAACAGCAAATGTGGGGCTCTGTGCTTTCTTTCGTTCTGAAAAAGTGTTAGTGTTTTCTGCAGCGACGCAAATGCCATTCTGCGCAACAATGGGAACACTTCTCCTTCCCAGGCACAGAGAAGGTGCTAGCATGGAATTCTCTGCCTGCCTTTCCCCAGTGCTCTGCAAGCTCTCCAGGGCAACAGCAAATGTGGGGCTCTGTGCTTTCTTTCGTTCTGAACAAGTGTTAGTGTTTTCAGCGGAAAAGCGATTCTGCGCAACATTGGGAACACTTCTCCTTCCCAGGCACAGAGAAGGTGCTAGCAGGGAATTCTCTGCCTGCCTTTCCCCAGTGCTCTGCAAGCTCTCCAGGGCAACAGCAAATGTGGGGCTCTGTGCTTTCTTTCGTTCTGAACAAGTTTTAGTGTTTTCTGCAGCGACGCAAATACGATTCTGCGCAACATTGGGAACACTTCTCCTTCCCAGGCACAGAGAAGGTGCTAGCAGGGAATTCTCTGCCTGCCTTTAACCAGTGCTCTGCAAGCTCTCCAGGAGAACAGCAAATGTGGGGCTCTGTGCTTTCTTTTGTTCTGAAAAAGTGTTATTGTATTCTGCGGAAAAGCGATTCTGTGCAACAATGGGAACACTTCTCCTTCCCAGGCACAGAGAAGGTGCTAGCAGGGACATCTCTGCCTGCCTTTCCCCAGTGCTCTGCAAGCTCTCCAGGGCAACAGCAAATGTGGGGCTCTGTGCTTTCTTTCGTTCTGAACAAGTTTTAGTGTTTTCAGCGGAAAAGCGATTCTGCGCAACAATGGGAACACTTCTCCTTCCCAGGCACAGAGAAGGTGCTAGCAGGGAATTCTCTGCCTGCCTTTCCCCAGTGCTCTGCAAGCTCTCCAGGGCAACAGAAAATGTGGGGCTCTGTGCTTTCTTTCGTTCTGAACAAGTGTTAGTGTTTTCAGCGGAAAAGCCATTCTGCGCAACAATGGAAACACTTCTCCTTCCCAGGCACAGAGAAGGTGCTAGCAGGGAATTCTCTGCCTGCCTTTCCCCAGTGCTCTGCAAGCTCTCCAGGGCAACAGAAAATGTGGGGCTCTGTGCTTTCTTTCGTTCTGAACAAGTTTTAGTGTTTTCTGCAGCGACGCAAATACGATTCTGCGCAACATTGGGAACACTTCTCCTTCCCAGGCATAGAGAAGGTGCTAGCAGGGAATTCTCTGCCTGCCTTTAACCAGTGCTCTGCAAGCTCTCCAGGAGAACAGCAAATGTGGGGCTCTGTGCTTTCTTTCATTCTGAAAAAGTGTTAGTGTTTTCTGCAGCGACGCAAATGCCATTCTGCGCAACAATGGGAACACTTCTCCTTCCCAGGCACAGAGAAGGTGCTAGCATGGAATTCTCTGCCTGCCTTTCCCCAGTGCTCTGCAAGCTCTCCAGGGCAACAGCAAATGTAGGGCTCTGTGCTTTCTTTCGTTCTGAAAAAGTGTTAGTGTTTTCAGCGGAAAAGCCATTCTGCGCAACAATGGGAACACATCTCCTTCCCAGGCACAGAGAAGGTGCTAGCAGGGAATTCTCTGCCTGCCTTTAACCAGTGCTTTGCAAGCTCTCCAGGGCAACAGCAAATGTGGGGCTCTGTGCTTTCTTTCGTTCTGAAAAAGTGTTAGTGTTTTCTGCAGCGACGCAAATGCCATTCTGCGCAACAATGGGAACACTTCTCCTTCCCAGGCACAGAGAAGGTGCTAGCATGGAATTCTCTGCCTGCCTTTCCCCAGTGCTCTGCAAGCTCTCCAGGGCAACAGCAAATGTGGGGCTCTGTGCTTTCTTTCGTTCTGAACAAGTGTTAGTGTTTTCAGCGGAAAAGCGATTCTGCGCAACATTGGGAACACTTCTCCTTCCCAGGCACAGAGAAGGTGCTAGCAGGGAATTCTCTGCCTGCCTTTCCCCAGTGCTCTGCAAGCTCTCCAGGGCAACAGCAAATGTGGGGCTCTGTGCTTTCTTTCGTTCTGAACAAGTTTTAGTGTTTTCTGCAGCGACGCAAATACGATTCTGCGCAACATTGGGAACACTTCTCCTTCCCAGGCACAGAGAAGGTGCTAGCAGGGAATTCTCTGCCTGCCTTTAACCAGTGCTCTGCAAGCTCTCCAGGAGAACAGCAAATGTGGGGCTCTGTGCTTTCTTTTGTTCTGAAAAAGTGTTATTGTATTCTGCGGAAAAGCGATTCTGTGCAACAATGGGAACACTTCTCCTTCCCAGGCACAGAGAAGGTGCTAGCAGGGACATCTCTGCCTGCCTTTCCCCAGTGCTCTGCAAGCTCTCCAGGGCAACAGCAAATGTGGGGCTCTGTGCTTTCTTTCGTTCTGAACAAGTTTTAGTGTTTTCAGCGGAAAAGCGATTCTGCGCAACAATGGGAACACTTCTCCTTCCCAGGCACAGAGAAGGTGCTAGCAGGGAATTCTCTGCCTGCCTTTCCCCAGTGCTCTGCAAGCTCTCCAGGGCAACAGAAAATGTGGGGCTCTGTGCTTTCTTTCGTTCTGAACAAGTGTTAGTGTTTTCAGCGGAAAAGCCATTCTGCGCAACAATGGAAACACTTCTCCTTCCCAGGCACAGAGAAGGTGCTAGCAGGGAATTCTCTGCCTGCCTTTCCCCAGTGCTCTGCAAGCTCTCCAGGGCAACAGAAAATGTGGGGCTCTGTGCTTTCTTTCGTTCTGAACAAGTTTTAGTGTTTTCTGCAGCGACGCAAATACGATTCTGCGCAACATTGGGAACACTTCTCCTTCCCAGGCATAGAGAAGGTGCTAGCAGGGAATTCTCTGCCTGCCTTTAACCAGTGCTCTGCAAGCTCTCCAGGAGAACAGCAAATGTGGGGCTCTGTGCTTTCTTTCATTCTGAAAAAGTGTTAGTGTTTTCTGCAGCGACGCAAATGCCATTCTGCGCAACAATGGGAACACTTCTCCTTCCCAGGCACAGAGAAGGTGCTAGCATGGAATTCTCTGCCTGCCTTTCCCCAGTGCTCTGCAAGCTCTCCAGGGCAACAGCAAATGTAGGGCTCTGTGCTTTCTTTCGTTCTGAAAAAGTGTTAGTGTTTTCAGCGGAAAAGCCATTCTGCGCAACAATGGGAACACATCTCCTTCCCAGGCACAGAGAAGGTGCTAGCAGGGAATTCTCTGCCTGCCTTTCCGCAGTGCTCTGCAAGCTCTCCAGGGCAACAGCAAATGTGGGGCTCTGTGCTTTCTTTCGTTCTGAACAAGTGTTAGTGTTTTCAGCGGAAAAGCGATTCTGCGCAACATTGGGAACACTTCTCCTTCCCAGGCACAGAGAAGGTGCTAGCAGGGAATTCTCTGCCTGCCTTTCCCCAGTGCTCTGCAAGCTCTCCAGGGCAACAGCAAATGTGGGGCTCTGTGCTTTCTTTCTTTCTGAAAAAGTGTTAGTGTTTTCAGTGGAAAAGCGATTCTGCGCAACATTGGGAACACTTCTCCTTCCCAGGCACAGAGAAAGTGCTAGCAGGGAATTCTCTGCCTGCCTTTCCCCAGTGCTCTGCAAGCTCTCCAGGGCAACAGAAAATGTGGGGCTCTGTGCTTTCTTTCGTTCTGAACAAGTGTTAGTGTTTTCTGCGGAAAAGCGATTCTGCGCAACATTGGGAACACTTCTCCTTCCCAGGCACAGAGAAGGTGCTAGCAGGGAATTCTCTGCCTGCCTTTCCCCAGTGCTCTGCAAGCTCTCCAGGGCAACAGCAAATGTGGGGCTCTGTGCTTTCTTTCGTTCTGAACAAGTATTAGTGTTTTCTGCAGCGACGCAAATACGATTCTGCGCAACATTGGGAACACTTCTCCTTCCCAGGCACAGAGAAGGTGCTAGCAGGGAATTCTCTGCCTGCCTTTAACCAGTGCTCTGCAAGCTCTCCAGGAGAACAGCAAATGTGGGGCTCTGTGCTTTCTTTTGTTCTGAAAAAGTGTTATTGTATTCTGCGGAAAAGCGATTCTGTGCAACAATGGGAACACTTCTCCTTCCCAGGCACAGAGAAGGTGCTAGCAGGGAATTCTCTGCCTGCCTTTCCCCAGTGCTCTGCAAGCTCTCCAGGGCAACAGCAAATGTGGGGCTCTGTGCTTTCTTTCGTTCTGAACAAGTTTTAGTGTTTTCAGCGGAAAAGCGATTCTGCGCAACAATGGGAACACTTCTCCTTCCCAGGCACAGAGAAGGTGCTAGCAGGGAATTCTCTGCCTGCCTTTCCCCAGTGCTCTGCAAGCTCTCCAGGGCAACAGAAAATGTGGGGCTCTGTGCTTTCTTTCGTTCTGAACAAGTGTTAGTGTTTTCAGCGGAAAAGCCATTCTGCGCAACAATGGGAACACTTCTCCTTCCCAGGCACAGAGAAGGTGCTAGCAGGGAATTCTCTGCCTGCCTTTCCCCAGTGCTCTGCAAGCTCTCCAGGGCAACAGCAAATGTGGGGCTCTGTGCTTTCTTTCGTTCTGAACAAGTTTTAGTGTTTTCTGCAGCGACGCAAATACGATTCTGCGCAACATTGGGAACACTTCTCCTTCCCAGGCACAGAGAAGGTGCTAGCAGGAAATTCTCTGCCTGCCTTTCCCCAGTGCTCTGCAAGCTCTCCAGGGCAACAGCAAATGTGGGGCTCTGTGCTTTCTTTCTTTCTGAAAAAGTGTTAGTGTTTTCAGTGGAAAAGCGATTCTGCGCAACATTGGGAACACTTCTCCTTCCCAGGCACAGAGAAGGTGCTAGCAGGGAATTCTCTGCCTGCCTTTCCCCAGTGCTCTGCAAGCTCTCCAGGGCAACAGCAAATGTGGGGCTCTGTGCTTTCTTTCGTTCTGAAAAAGTGTTAGTGTTTTCTGCGGAAAAGCGATTCTGCGCAACATTGGGAACACTTCTCCTTCCCAGGCACAGAGAAGGTGCTAGCAGGGAATTCTCTGCCTGCCTTTCCCCAGTGCTCTGCAAGCTCTCCAGGGAAACAGCAAATGTGGGGCTCTGTGCTTTCTTTCGTTCTGAACAAGTTTTAGTGTTTTCTGCAGCGACGCAAATACGATTCTGCGCAACAATGGGAACACTTCTCCTTCCCAGGCACAGAGAAGGTGCTAGCAGGGAATTCTCTGCCTGCCTTTCCCCAGTGCTCTGCAAGCTCTCCAGGGCAACAGCAAATGTGGGGCTCTGTGCTTTCTTTCGTTCTGAACAAGTTTTAGTGTTTTCTGCAGCAACGCAAATACGATTCTGCGCAACATTGGGAACACTTCTCCTTCCCAGGCACAGAGAAGGTGCTAGCAGGGAATTCTCTGCCTGCCTTTCCCCAGTGCTCTGCAAGCTCTCCAGGGCAACAGCAAATGTGGGGCTCTGTGCTTTCTTTCGTTCTGAACAAGTTGTAGTGTTTTGTGGAGAGAAGCGATTCTGCGCAACAATGGGAACACTTCTCCTTTCCAGGCTCAGAGAAGGTACTACCAGGGAATTCTCTGCCTTCCTCTCCCCAGTGCTCTGCAAGCTCTCCAGGGCAACAGCAAATGTGGGGCTCTGTGCTTTCTTTCGTTCTGAACAAGTGTTAGTGTTTTCAGCGGAAAAGCGATTCTGCGCAACATTGGGAACACTTCTCCTTCCCAGGCACAGAGAAGGTGCTAGCAGGGAATTCTCTGCCTGCCTTTCCCCAGTGCTCTGCAAGCTCTCCAGGGCAACAGCAAATGTGGGGCTCTGTGCTTTCTTTCGTTCTGAAAAAGTGTTAGTGTTTTCTGGAGAGAAGCGATTCTGCGCAACAATGGGAACACTTCTCCTTCCCAGGCACAGAGAAGGTGCTAGCAGGGAATTCTCTGCCTGCCTTTCCGCAGTGCTCTGCAAGCTCTCCAGGGCAACAGCAAATGTGGGGCTCTGTGCTTTCTTTCTTTCTGAAAAAGTGTTAGTGTTTTCAGTGGAAAAGCGATTCTGCGCAACATTGGGAACACTTCTCCTTCCCAGGCACAGAGAAAGTGCTAGCAGGGAATTCTCTGCCTGCCTTTCCCCAGTGCTCTGCAAGCTCTCCAGGGCAACAGCAAATGTGGGGCTCTGTGCTTTCTTTCGTTCTGAACAAGTGTTAGTGTTTTCTGGAGAGAAGCGATTCTGCGCAACAATGGGAACACTTCTCCTTCCCAGGCACAGAGAAGGTGCTAGCAGGGAATTCTCTGCCTGCCTATCCCCAGTGCTCTGCAAGCTCTCCAGGGCAACAGCAAATGTGGGGCTCTGTGCTTTCTTTCGTTCTGAAAAAGTGTTATTGTATTCTGCGGAAAAGCGATTCTGTGCAACAATGGGAACACTTCTGCTTCCCAGGCACAGAGAAGGTGCTAGCAGGGAATTCTCTGCCTGCCTTTCCCCAGTGCTCTGCAAGCTCTCCAGGGCAACAGCAAATGTGGGGCTCTGTGCTTTCTTTCGTTCTGAACAAGTGTTAGTGTTTTCTGGAGAGAAGCGATTCTGCGCAACAATGGGAACACTTCTCCTTCCCAGGCACAGAGAAGGTGCTAGCAGGGAATTCTCTGCCTGCCTTTCCCCAGTGCTCTGCAAGCTCTCCAGGGCAACAGCAAATGTGGGGCTCTGTGCTTTCTTTCATTCTGAAAAAGTGTTAGTGTTTTCTGGAGAGAAGCGATTCTGCGCAACAATGGGAACACTTCTCCTTCCCAGACACAGAGAAAGTGCTAGCAGGGAATTCTCTGCCTGCCTTTCCCCAGTGCTCTGCAAGCTCTCCAGGGCAACAGCAAATGTGGGGCTCTGTGCTTTCTTTCGTTCTGAAAAAGTGTTATTTTTTTTCTGCGGAAAAGCGATTCTGTGCAACAATGGGAACACTTCTGCTTCCCAGGCACAGAGAAGGTGCTAGCAGGGAATTCTCTGCCTGCCTTTCCCCAGTGCTCTGCAAGCTCTCCAGGGCAACAGCAAATGTGGGGCTCTGTGCTTTCTTTCATTCTGAAAAAGTGTTAGTGTTTTCTGCAGCGACGCAAATGCCATTCTGCGCAACAATGGGAACACTTCTCCTTCCCAGGCACAGAGAAGGTGCTAGCAGGGAATTCTCTGCCTGCCTTTCCCCAGTGCTCTGCAAGCTCTCCAGGGCAACAGCAAATGTGGGGCTCTGTGCTTTCTTTCGTTCTGAAAAAGTGTTAGTGTTTTCAGTGGAAAAGCGATTCTGCGCAACATTGGGAACACTTCTCCTTCCCAGGCACAGAGAAAGTGCTAGCAGGGAATTCTCTGCCTGCCTTTCCCCAGTGCTCTGCAAGCTCTCCAGGGCAACAGCAAATGTGGGGCTCTGTGCTTTCTTTCGTTCTGAACAAGTGTTAGTGTTTTCTGCGGAAAAGCGATTCTGCGCAACATTGGGAACACTTCTCCTTCCCAGGCACAGAGAAGGTGCTAGCAGGGAATTCTCTGCCTGCCTTTCCCCAGTGCTCTGCAAGCTCTCCAGGGCAACAGCAAATGTGGGGCTCTGTGGTTTCTTTCGTTCTGAACAAGTTTTAGTGTTTTCTGCAGCGACGCAAATACGATTCTGCGCAACATTGGGAACACTTCTCCTTCCCAGGCACAGAGAAGGTGCTAGCAGGGAATTCTCTGCCTGCCTTTAACCAGTGCTCTGCAAGCTCTCCAGGAGAACAGCAAATGTGGGGCTCTGTGCTTTCTTTTGTTCTGAAAAAGTGTTATTGTATTCTGCGGAAAAGCGATTCTGTGCAACAATGGGAACACTTCTCCTTCCCAGGCACAGAGAAGGTGCTAGCAGGGACATCTCTGCCTGCCTTTCCCCAGTGCTCTGCAAGCTCTCCAGGGCAACAGCAAATGTGGGGCTCTGTGCTTTCTTTCGTTCTGAACAAGTTTTAGTGTTTTCAGCGGAAAAGCGATTCTGCGCAACAATGGGAACACTTCTCCTTCCCAGGCACAGAGAAGGTGCTAGCAGGGAATTCTCTGCCTGCCTTTCCCCAGTGCTCTGCAAGCTCTCCAGGGCAACAGAAAATGTGGGGCTCTGTGCTTTCTTTCGTTCTGAACAAGTGTTAGTGTTTTCAGCGGAAAAGCCATTCTGCGCAACAATGGAAACACTTCTCCTTCCCAGGCACAGAGAAGGTGCTAGCAGGGAATTCTCTGCCTGCCTTTCCCCAGTGCTCTGCAAGCTCTCCAGGGCAACAGAAAATGTGGGGCTCTGTGCTTTCTTTCGTTCTGAACAAGTTTTAGTGTTTTCTGCAGCGACGCAAATACGATTCTGCGCAACATTGGGAACACTTCTCCTTCCCAGGCATAGAGAAGGTGCTAGCAGGGAATTCTCTGCCTGCCTTTAACCAGTGCTCTGCAAGCTCTCCAGGAGAACAGCAAATGTGGGGCTCTGTGCTTTCTTTCGTTCTGAAAAAGTGTTAGTGTTTTCTGCAGCGACGCAAATGCCATTCTGCGCAACAATGGGAACACTTCTCCTTCCCAGGCACAGAGAAGGTGCTAGCATGGAATTCTCTGCCTGCCTTTCCCCAGTGCTCTGCAAGCTCTCCAGGGCAACAGCAAATGTAGGGCTCTGTGCTTTCTTTCGTTCTGAAAAAGTGTTAGTGTTTTCAGCGGAAAATCGATTCTGCGCAACAATGGGAACACATCTCCTTCCCAGGCACAGAGAAGGTGCTAGCAGGGAATTCTCTGCCTGCCTTTCCGCAGTGCTCTGCAAGCTCTCCAGGGCAACAGCAAATGTGGGGCTCTGTGCTTTCTTTCGTTCTGAACAAGTGTTAGTGTTTTCAGCGGAAAAGCGATTCTGCGCAACATTGGGAACACTTCTCCTTCCCAGGCACAGAGAAGGTGCTAGCAGGGAATTCTCTGCCTGCCTTTCCCCAGTGCTCTGCAAGCTCTCCAGGGCAACAGCAAATGTGGGGCTCTGTGCTTTCTTTCTTTCTGAAAAAGTGTTAGTGTTTTCAGTGGAAAAGCGATTCTGCGCAACATTGGGAACACTTCTCCTTCCCAGGCACAGAGAAAGTGCTAGCAGGGAATTCTCTGCCTGCCTTTCCCCAGTGCTCTGCAAGCTCTCCAGGGCAACAGCAAATGTGGGGCTCTGTGCTTTCTTTCGTTCTGAACAAGTGTTAGTGTTTTCTGCGGAAAAGCGATTCTGCGCAACATTGGGAACACTTCTCCTTCCCAGGCACAGAGAAGGTGCTAGCAGGGAATTCTCTGCCTGCCTTTCCCCAGTGCTCTGCAAGCTCTCCAGGGCAACAGCAAATGTGGGGCTCTGTGCTTTCTTTCGTTCTGAACAAGTATTAGTGTTTTCTGCAGCGACGCAAATACGATTCTGCGCAACATTGGGAACACTTCTCCTTCCCAGGCACAGAGAAGGTGCTAGCAGGGAATTCTCTGCCTGCCTTTAACCAGTGCTCTGCAAGCTCTCCAGGAGAACAGCAAATGTGGGGCTCTGTGCTTTCTTTTGTTCTGAAAAAGTGTTATTGTATTCTGAGGAAAAGCGATTCTGTGCAACAATGGGAACACTTCTCCTTCCCAGGCACAGAGAAGGTGCTAGCAGGGAATTCTCTGCCTGCCTTTCCCCAGTGCTCTGCAAGCTCTCCAGGGCAACAGCAAATGTGGGGCTCTGTGCTTTCTTTCGTTCTGAACAAGTTTTAGTGTTTTCAGCGGAAAAGCGATTCTGCGCAACAATGGGAACACTTCTCCTTCCCAGGCACAGAGAAGGTGCTAGCAGGGAATTCTCTGCCTGCCTTTCCCCAGTGCTCTGCAAGCTCTCCAGGAGAACAGCAAATGTGGGGCTCTGTGCTTTCTTTCGTTCTGAACAAGTGTTAGTGTTTTCAGCGGAAAAGCCATTCTGCGCAACAATGGGAACACTTCTCCTTCCCAGGCACAGAGAAGGTGCTAGCAGGGAATTCTCTGCCTGCCTTTCCCCAGTGCTCTGCAAGCTCTCCAGGGCAACAGCAAATGTGGGGCTCTGTGCTTTCTTTCGTTCTGAACAAGTTTTAGTGTTTTCTGCAGCGACGCAAATACGATTCTGCGCAACATTGGGAACACTTCTCCTTCCCAGGCACAGAGAAGGTGCTAGCAGGAAATTCTCTGCCTGCCTTTCCCCAGTGCTCTGCAAGCTCTCCAGGGCAACAGCAAATGTGGGGCTCTGTGTTTTCTTTCTTTCTGAAAAAGTGTTAGTGTTTTCAGTGGAAAAGCGATTCTGCGCAACATTGGGAACACTTCTCCTTCCCAGGCACAGAGAAGGTGCTAGCAGGGAATTCTCTGCCTGCCTTTCCCCAGTGCTCTGCAAGCTCTCCAGGGCAACAGCAAATGTGGGGCTCTGTGCTTTCTTTCGTTCTGAAAAAGTGTTAGTGTTTTCTGCGGAAAAGCGATTCTGCGCAACATTGGGAACACTTCTCCTTCCCAGGCACAGAGAAGGTGCTAGCAGGGAATTCTCTGCCTGCCTTTCCCCAGTGCTCTGCAAGCTCTCCAGGGAAACAGCAAATGTGGGGCTCTGTGCTTTCTTTCGTTCTGAACAAGTTTTAGTGTTTTCTGCAGCGACGCAAATACGATTCTGCGCAACAATGGGAACACTTCTCCTTCCCAGGCACAGAGAAGGTGCTAGCAGGGAATTCTCTGCCTGCCTTTCCCCAGTGCTCTGCAAGCTCTCCAGGGCAACAGCAAATGTGGGGCTCTGTGCTTTCTTTCGTTCTGAACAAGTTTTAGTGTTTTCTGCAGCAACGCAAATACGATTCTGCGCAACATTGGGAACACTTCTCCTTCCCAGGCACAGAGAAGGTGCTAGCAGGGAATTCTCTGCCTGCCTTTCCCCAGTGCTCTGCAAGCTCTCCAGGGCAACAGCAAATGTGGGGCTCTGTGCTTTCTTTCGTTCTGAACAATTTGTAGTGTTTTGTGGAGAGAAGCGATTCTGCGCAACAATGGGAACACTTCTCCTTTCCAGGCTCAGAGAAGGTACTACCAGGGAATTCTCTGCCTTCCTCTCCCCAGTGCTCTGCAAGCTCTCCAGGGCAACAGCAAATGTGGGGCTCTGTGCTTTGTTTCATTCTGAAAAAGTGTTAGTGTTTTCTGCAGCGACGCAAATGCCATTCTGCGCAACAATGGGAACACTTCTCCTTCCCAGGCACAGAGAAGGTGCTAGCAGGGAATTCTCTGCCTGCCTTTAACCAGTGCTTTGCAAGCTCTCCAGGGCAACAGCAAATGTGGGGCTCTGTGCTTTCTTTCGTTCTGAAAAAGTGTTAGTGTTTTCTGCAGCGACGCAAATGCCATTCTGCGCAACAATGGGAACACTTCTCCTTCCCAGGCACAGAGAAGGTGCTAGCATGGAATTCTCTGCCTGCCTTTCCGCAGTGCTCTGCAAGCTCTCCAGGGCAACAGCAAATGTGGGGCTCTGTGCTTTCTTTCGTTCTGAACAAGTGTTAGTGTTTTCAGCGGAAAAGCGATTCTGCGCAACATTGGGAACACTTCTCCTTCCCAGGCACAGAGAAGGTGCTAGCAGGGAATTCTCTGCCTGCCTTTCCCCAGTGCTCTGCAAGCTCTCCAGGGCAACAGCAAATGTGGGGCTCTGTGCTTTCTTTCGTTCTGAACAAGTTTTAGTGTTTTCTGCAGCGACGCAAATACGATTCTGCGCAACATTGGGAACACTTCTCCTTCCCAGGCACAGAGAAGGTGCTAGCAGGGAATTCTCTGCCTGCCTTTCCCCAGTGCTCTGCAAGCTCTCCAGGAGAACAGCAAATGTGGGGCTCTGTGCTTTCTTTTGTTCTGAAAAAGTGTTATTGTATTCTGCGGAAAAGCGATTCTGTGCAACAATGGGAACACTTCTCCTTCCCAGGCACAGAGAAGGTGCTAGCAGGGACATCTCTGCCTGCCTTTCCCCAGTGCTCTGCAAGCTCTCCAGGGCAACAGCAAATGTGGGGCTCTGTGCTTTCTTTCGTTCTGAACAAGTTTTAGTGTTTTCAGCGGAAAAGCGATTCTGCGCAACAATGGGAACACTTCTCCTTCCCAGGCACAGAGAAGGTGCTAGCAGGGAATTCTCTGCCTGCCTTTCCCCAGTGCTCTGCAAGCTCTCCAGGGCAACAGAAAATGTGGGGCTCTGTGCTTTCTTTCGTTCTGAACAAGTGTTAGTGTTTTCAGCGGAAAAGCCATTCTGCGCAACAATGGAAACACTTCTCCTTCCCAGGCACAGAGAAGGTGCTAGCAGGGAATTCTCTGCCTGCCTTTCCCCAGTGCTCTGCAAGCTCTCCAGGGCAACAGCAAATGTGGGGCTCTGTGCTTTCTTTCGTTCTGAACAAGTTTTAGTGTTTTCTGCAGCGACGCAAATACGATTCTGCGCAACAATGGGAACACTTCTCCTTCCCAGGCATAGAGAAGGTGCTAGCAGGGAATTCTCTGCCTGCCTTTAACCAGTGCTCTGCAAGCTCTCCAGGAGAACAGCAAATGTGGGGCTCTGTGCTTTCTTTCGTTCTGAAAAAGTGTTAGTGTTTTCTGCAGCGACGCAAATGCCATTCTGCGCAACAATGGGAACACTTCTCCTTCCCAGGCACAGAGAAGGTGCTAGCATGGAATTCTCTGCCTGCCTTTCCCCAGTGCTCTGCAAGCTCTCCAGGGCAACAGCAAATGTAGGGCTCTGTGCTTTCTTTCGTTCTGAAAAAGTGTTAGTGTTTTCAGCGGAAAATCGATTCTGCGCAACAATGGGAACACATCTCCTTCCCAGGCACAGAGAAGGTGCTAGCAGGGAATTCTCTGCCTGCCTTTCCGCAGTGCTCTGCAAGCTCTCCAGGGCAACAGCAAATGTGGGGCTCTGTGCTTTCTTTCGTTCTGAACAAGTGTTAGTGTTTTCAGCGGAAAAGCGATTCTGCGCAACATTGGGAACACTTCTCCTTCCCAGGCACAGAGAAGGTGCTAGCAGGGAATTCTCTGCCTGCCTTTCCCCAGTGCTCTGCAAGCTCTCCAGGGCAACAGCAAATGTGGGGCTCTGTGCTTTCTTTCTTTCTGAAAAAGTGTTAGTGTTTTCAGTGGAAAAGCGATTCTGCGCAACATTGGGAACACTTCTCCTTCCCAGGCACAGAGAAAGTGCTAGCAGGGAATTCTCTGCCTGCCTTTCCCCAGTGCTCTGCAAGCTCTCCAGGGCAACAGCAAATGTGGGGCTCTGTGCTTTCTTTCGTTCTGAACAAGTGTTAGTGTTTTCTGCGGAAAAGCGATTCTGCGCAACATTGGGAACACTTCTCCTTCCCAGGCACAGAGAAGGTGCTAGCAGGGAATTCTCTGCCTGCCTTTCCCCAGTGCTCTGCAAGCTCTCCAGGGCAACAGCAAATGTGGGGCTCTGTGCTTTCTTTCGTTCTGAACAAGTATTAGTGTTTTCTGCAGCGACGCAAATACGATTCTGCGCAACAATGGGAACACTTCTCCTTCCCAGGCACAGAGAAGGTGCTAGCAGGGAATTCTCTGCCTGCCTTTAACCAGTGCTCTGCAAGCTCTCCAGGAGAACAGCAAATGTGGGGCTCTGTGCTTTCTTTTGTTCTGAAAAAGTGTTATTGTATTCTGAGGAAAAGCGATTCTGTGCAACAATGGGAACACTTCTCCTTCCCAGGCACAGAGAAGGTGCTAGCAGGGAATTCTCTGCCTGCCTTTCCCCAGTGCTCTGCAAGCTCTCCAGGGCAACAGCAAATGTGGGGCTCTGTGCTTTCTTTCGTTCTGAACAAGTTTTAGTGTTTTCAGCGGAAAAGCGATTCTGCGCAACAATGGGAACACTTCTCCTTCCCAGGCACAGAGAAGGTGCTAGCAGGGAATTCTCTGCCTGCCTTTCCCCAGTGCTCTGCAAGCTCTCCAGGGCAACAGAAAATGTGGGGCTCTGTGCTTTCTTTCGTTCTGAACAAGTGTTAGTGTTTTCAGCGGAAAAGCCATTCTGCGCAACAATGGGAACACTTCTCCTTCCCAGGCACAGAGAAGGTGCTAGCAGGGAATTCTCTGCCTGCCTTTCCCCAGTGCTCTGCAAGCTCTCCAGGGCAACAGCAAATGTGGGGCTCTGTGCTTTCTTTCGTTCTGAACAAGTTTTAGTGTTTTCTGCAGCGACGCAAATACGATTCTGCGCAACATTGGGAACACTTCTCCTTCCCAGGCACAGAGAAGGTGCTAGCAGGAAATTCTCTGCCTGCCTTTCCCCAGTGCTCTGCAAGCTCTCCAGGGCAACAGCAAATGTGGGGCTCTGTGTTTTCTTTCTTTCTGAAAAAGTGTTAGTGTTTTCAGTGGAAAAGCGATTCTGCGCAACATTGGGAACACTTCTCCTTCCCAGGCACAGAGAAGGTGCTAGCAGGGAATTCTCTGCCTGCCTTTCCCCAGTGCTCTGCAAGCTCTCCAGGGCAACAGCAAATGTGGGGCTCTGTGCTTTCTTTCGTTCTGAAAAAGTGTTAGTGTTTTCTGCGGAAAAGCGATTCTGCGCAACATTGGGAACACTTCTCCTTCCCAGGCACAGAGAAGGTGCTAGCAGGGAATTCTCTGCCTGCCTTTCCCCAGTGCTCTGCAAGCTCTCCAGGGAAACAGCAAATGTGGGGCTCTGTGCTTTCTTTCGTTCTGAACAAGTTTTAGTGTTTTCTGCAGCGACGCAAATACGATTCTGCGCAACAATGGGAACACTTCTCCTTCCCAGGCACAGAGAAGGTGCTAGCAGGGAATTCTCTGCCTGCCTTTCCCCAGTGCTCTGCAAGCTCTCCAGGGCAACAGCAAATGTGGGGCTCTGTGCTTTCTTTCGTTCTGAACAAGTTTTAGTGTTTTCTGCAGCAACGCAAATACGATTCTGCGCAACATTGGGAACACTTCTCCTTCCCAGGCACAGAGAAGGTGCTAGCAGGGAATTCTCTGCCTGCCTTTCCCCAGTGCTCTGCAAGCTCTCCAGGGCAACAGCAAATGTGGGGCTCTGTGCTTTCTTTCGTTCTGAACAATTTGTAGTGTTTTGTGGAGAGAAGCGATTCTGCGCAACAATGGGAACACTTCTCCTTTCCAGGCTCAGAGAAGGTACTACCAGGGAATTCTCTGCCTTCCTCTCCCCAGTGCTCTGCAAGCTCTCCAGGGCAACAGCAAATGTGGGGCTCTGTGCTTTGTTTCATTCTGAAAAAGTGTTAGTGTTTTCTGCAGCGACGCAAATGCCATTCTGCGCAACAATGGGAACACTTCTCCTTCCCAGGCACAGAGAAGGTGCTAGCAGGGAATTCTCTGCCTGCCTTTAACCAGTGCTTTGCAAGCTCTCCAGGGCAACAGCAAATGTGGGGCTCTGTGCTTTCTTTCGTTCTGAAAAAGTGTTAGTGTTTTCTGCAGCGACGCAAATGCCATTCTGCGCAACAATGGGAACACTTCTCCTTCCCAGGCACAGAGAAGGTGCTAGCATGGAATTCTCTGCCTGCCTTTCCGCAGTGCTCTGCAAGCTCTCCAGGGCAACAGCAAATGTGGGGCTCTGTGCTTTCTTTCGTTCTGAACAAGTGTTAGTGTTTTCAGCGGAAAAGCGATTCTGCGCAACATTGGGAACACTTCTCCTTCCCAGGCACAGAGAAGGTGCTAGCAGGGAATTCTCTGCCTGCCTTTCCCCAGTGCTCTGCAAGCTCTCCAGGGCAACAGCAAATGTGGGGCTCTGTGCTTTCTTTCGTTCTGAACAAGTTTTAGTGTTTTCTGCAGCGACGCAAATACGATTCTGCGCAACATTGGGAACACTTCTCCTTCCCAGGCACAGAGAAGGTGCTAGCAGGGAATTCTCTGCCTGCCTTTCCCCAGTGCTCTGCAAGCTCTCCAGGAGAACAGCAAATGTGGGGCTCTGTGCTTTCTTTTGTTCTGAAAAAGTGTTATTGTATTCTGCGGAAAAGCGATTCTGTGCAACAATGGGAACACTTCTCCTTCCCAGGCACAGAGAAGGTGCTAGCAGGGACATCTCTGCCTGCCTTTCCCCAGTGCTCTGCAAGCTCTCCAGGGCAACAGCAAATGTGGGGCTCTGTGCTTTCTTTCGTTCTGAACAAGTTTTAGTGTTTTCAGCGGAAAAGCGATTCTGCGCAACAATGGGAACACTTCTCCTTCCCAGGCACAGAGAAGGTGCTAGCAGGGAATTCTCTGCCTGCCTTTCCCCAGTGCTCTGCAAGCTCTCCAGGGCAACAGAAAATGTGGGGCTCTGTGCTTTCTTTCGTTCTGAACAAGTGTTAGTGTTTTCAGCGGAAAAGCCATTCTGCGCAACAATGGAAACACTTCTCCTTCCCAGGCACAGAGAAGGTGCTAGCAGGGAATTCTCTGCCTGCCTTTCCCCAGTGCTCTGCAAGCTCTCCAGGGCAACAGAAAATGTGGGGCTCTGTGCTTTCTTTCGTTCTGAACAAGTTTTAGTGTTTTCTGCAGCGACGCAAATACGATTCTGCGCAACATTGGGAACACTTCTCCTTCCCAGGCATAGAGAAGGTGCTAGCAGGGAATTCTCTGCCTGCCTTTAACCAGTGCTCTGCAAGCTCTCCAGGAGAACAGCAAATGTGGGGCTCTGTGCTTTCTTTCGTTCTGAACAAGTGTTAGTGTTTTCTGCGGAAAATCGATTCTGCGCAACAATGGGAACACATCTCCTTCCCAGGCACAGAGAAGGTGCTAGCAGGGAATTCTCTGCCTGCCTTTCCCCAGTGCTCTGCAAGCTCTCCAGGGCAACAGAAAATGTGGGGCTCTGTGCTTTCTTTCGTTCTGAACAAGTTTTAGTGTTTTCTGCAGCGACGCAAATACGATTCTGCGCAACATTGGGAACACTTCTCCTTCCCAGGCATAGAGAAGGTGCTAGCAGGGAATTCTCTGCCTGCCTTTAACCAGTGCTCTGCAAGCTCTCCAGGAGAACAGCAAATGTGGGGCTCTGTGCTTTCTTTCATTCTGAAAAAGTGTTAGTGTTTTCTGCAGCGACGCAAATGCCATTCTGCGCAACAATGGGAACACTTCTCCTTCCCAGGCACAGAGAAGGTGCTAGCATGGAATTCTCTGCCTGCCTTTCCCCAGTGCTCTGCAAGCTCTCCAGGGCAACAGCAAATGTAGGGCTCTGTGCTTTCTTTCGTTCTGAAAAAGTGTTAGTGTTTTCAGTGGAAAATCGATTCTGCGCAACAATGGGAACACATCTCCTTCCCAGGCACAGAGAAGGTGCTAGCAGGGAATTCTCTGCCTGCCTTTCCGCAGTGCTCTGCAAGCCCTCCAGGGCAACAGCAAATGTGGGGCTCTGTGCTTTCTTTCGTTCTGAACAAGTGTTAGTGTTTTCAGCGGAAAAGCGATTCTGCGCAACATTGGGAACACTTCTCCTTCCCAGGCACAGAGAAGGTGCTAGCAGGGAATTCTCTGCCTGCCTTTCCCCAGTGCTCTGCAAGCTCTCCAGGGCAACAGCAAATGTGGGGCTCTGTGCTTTCCTTCTTTCTGAAAAAGTGTTAGTGTTTTCAGTGGAAAAGCGATTCTGCGCAACATTGGGAACACTTCTCCTTCCCAGGCACAGAGAAAGTGCTAGCAGGGAATTCTCTGCCTGCCTTTCCCCAGTGCTCTGCAAGCTCTCCAGGGCAACAGAAAATGTGGGGCTCTGTGCTTTCTTTCGTTCTGAACAAGTGTTAGTGTTTTCTGCGGAAAAGCGATTCTGCGCAACATTGGGAACACTTCTCCTTCCCAGGCACAGAGAAGGTGCTAGCAGGGAATTCTCTGCCTGCCTTTCCCCAGTGCTCTGCAAGCTCTCCAGGGCAACAGCAAATGTGGGGCTCTGTGCTTTCTTTCGTTCTGAACAAGTATTAGTGTTTTCTGCAGCGACGCAAATACGATTCTGCGCAACATTGGGAACACTTCTCCTTCCCAGGCACAGAGAAGGTGCTAGCAGGGAATTCTCTGCCTGCCTTTAACCAGTGCTCTGCAAGCTCTCCAGGAGAACAGCAAATGTGGGGCTCTGTGCTTTCTTTTGTTCTGAAAAAGTGTTATTGTATTCTGCGGAAAAGCGATTCTGTGCAACAATGGGAACACTTCTCCTTCCCAGGCACAGAGAAGGTGCTAGCAGGGAATTCTCTGCCTGCCTTTCCCCAGTGCTCTGCAAGCTCTCCAGGGCAACAGCAAATGTGGGGCTCTGTGCTTTCTTTCGTTCTGAACAAGTTTTAGTGTTTTCAGCGGAAAAGCGATTCTGCGCAACAATGGGAACACTTCTCCTTCCCAGGCACAGAGAAGGTGCTAGCAGGGAATTCTCTGCCTGCCTTTCCCCAGTGCTCTGCAAGCTCTCCAGGGCAACAGAAAATGTGGGGCTCTGTGCTTTCTTTCGTTCTGAACAAGTGTTAGTGTTTTCAGCGGAAAAGCCATTCTGCGCAACAATGGGAACACTTCTCCTTCCCAGGCACAGAGAAGGTGCTAGCAGGGAATTCTCTGCCTGCCTTTCCCCAGTGCTCTGCAAGCTCTCCAGGGCAACAGAAAATGTGGGGCTCTGTGCTTTCTTTCGTTCTGAACAAGTTTTAGTGTTTTCTGCAGCGACGCAAATACGATTCTGCGCAACATTGGGAACACTTCTCCTTCCCAGGCACAGAGAAGGTGCTAGCAGGAAATTCTCTGCCTGCCTTTCCCCAGTGCTCTGCAAGCTCTCCAGGGCAACAGCAAATGTGGGGCTCTGTGCTTTCTTTCTTTCTGAAAAAGTGTTAGTGTTTTCAGTGGAAAAGCGATTCTGCGCAACATTGGGAACACTTCTCCTTCCCAGGCACAGAGAAGGTGCTAGCAGGGAATTCTCTGCCTGCCTTTCCCCAGTGCTCTGCAAGCTCTCCAGGGCAACAGCAAATGTGGGGCTCTGTGCTTTCTTTCGTTCTGAACAAGTTTTAGTGTTTTCTGCGGAAAAGCGATTCTGCGCAACATTGGGAACACTTCTCCTTCCCAGGCACAGAGAAGGTGCTAGCAGGGAATTCTCTGCCTGCCTTTCCCCAGTGCTCTGCAAGCTCTCCAGGGAAACAGCAAATGTGGGGCTCTGTGCTTTCTTTCGTTCTGAACAAGTTTTAGTGTTTTCTGCAGCGACGCAAATACGATTCTGCGCAACAATGGGAACACTTCTCCTTCCCAGGCACAGAGAAGGTGCTAGCAGGGAATTCTCTGCCTGCCTTTCCCCAGTGCTCTGCAAGCTCTCCAGGGCAACAGCAAATGTGGGGCTCTGTGCTTTCTTTCGTTCTGAACAAGTTTTAGTGTTTTCTGCAGCAACGCAAATACGATTCTGCGCAACATTGGGAACACTTCTCCTTCCCAGGCACAGAGAAGGTGCTAGCAGGGAATTCTCTGCCTGCCTTTCCCCAGTGCTCTGCAAGCTCTCCAGGGCAACAGCAAATGTGGGGCTCTGTGCTTTCTTTCGTTCTGAACAAGTTGTAGTGTTTTGTGCAGAGAAGCGATTCTGCGCAACAATGGGAACACTTCTCCTTTCCAGGCTCAGAGAAGGTACTACCAGGGAATTCTCTGCCTTCCTCTCCCCAGTGCTCTGCAAGCTCTCCAGGGCAACAGCAAATGTGGGGCTCTGTGCTTTCTTTCGTTCTGAACAAGTGTTAGTGTTTTCAGCGGAAAAGCGATTCTGCGCAACATTGGGAACACTTCTCCTTCCCAGGCACAGAGAAGGTGCTAGCAGGGAATTCTCTGCCTGCCTTTCCACAGTGCTCTGCAAGCTCTCCAGGGCAACAGCAAATGTGGGGCTCTGTGCTTTCTTTCGTTCTGAAAAAGTGTTAGTGTTTTCTGGAGAGAAGCGATTCTGCGCAACAATGGGAACACTTCTCCTTCCCAGGCACAGAGAAGGTGCTAGCAGGGAATTCTCTGCCTGCCTTTCCGCAGTGCTCTGCAAGCTCTCCAGGGCAACAGCAAATGTGGGGCTCTGTGCTTTCTTTCGTTCTGAACAAGTGTTAGTGTTTTCAGTGGAAAAGCGATTCTGCGCAACATTGGGAACACTTCTCCTTCCCAGGCACAGAGAAAGTGCTAGCAGGGAATTCTCTGCCTGCCTTTCCCCAGTGCTCTGCAAGCTCTCCAGGGCAACAGCAAATGTGGGGCTCTGTGCTTTCTTTCGTTCTGAACAAGTGTTAGTGTTTTCTGGAGAGAAGCGATTCTGCGCAACAATGGGAACACTTCTCCTTCCCAGGCACAGAGAAGGTGCTAGCAGGGAATTCTCTGCCTGCCTATCCCCAGTGCTCTGCAAGCTCTCCAGGGCAACAGCAAATGTGGGGCTCTGTGCTTTCTTTCGTTCTGAAAAAGTGTTATTGTATTCTGCGGAAAAGCGATTCTGTGCAACAATGGGAACACTTCTGCTTCCCAGGCACAGAGAAGGTGCTAGCAGGGAATTCTCTGCCTGCCTTTCCCCAGTGCTCTGCAAGCTCTCCAGGGCAACAGCAAATGTGGGGCTCTGTGCTTTCTTTCGTTCTGAACAAGTGTTAGTGTTTTCTGGAGAGAAGCGATTCTGCGCAACAATGGGAACACTTCTCCTTCCCAGGCACAGAGAAGGTGCTAGCAGGGAATTCTCTGCCTGCCTTTCCCCAGTGCTCTGCAAGCTCTCCAGGGCAACAGCAAATGTGGGGCTCTGTGCTTTCTTTCATTCTGAAAAAGTGTTAGTGTTTTCTGGAGAGAAGCGATTCTGCGCAACAATGGGAACACTTCTGCTTCCCAGGCACAGAGAAGGTGCTAGCAGGGAATTCTCTGCCTGCCTTTCCCCAGTGCTCTGCAAGCTCTCCAGGGCAACAGCAAATGTGGGGCTCTGTGCTTTCTTTCATTCTGAAAAAGTGTTAGTGTTTTCTGCAGCGACGCAAATGCCATTCTGCGCAACAATGGGAACACTTCTCCTTCCCAGGCACAGAGAAGGTGCTAGCAGGGAATTCTCTGCCTGCCTTTCCCCAGTGCTCTGCAAGCTCTCCAGGGCAACAGCAAATGTGGGGCTCTGTGCTTTCTTTCGTTCTGAAAAAGTGTTAGTGTTTTCAGTGGAAAAGCGATTCTGCGCAACATTGGGAACACTTCTCCTTCCCAGGCACAGAGAAAGTGCTAGCAGGGAATTCTCTGCCTGCCTTTCCCCAGTGCTCTGCAAGCTCTCCAGGGCAACAGCAAATGTGGGGCTCTGTGCTTTCTTTCGTTCTGAACAAGTGTTATTGTTTTCTGCGGAAAAGCGATTCTGCGCAACATTGGGAACACTTCTCCTTCCCAGGCACAGAGAAGGTGCTAGCAGGGAATTCTCTGCCTGCCTTTCCCCAGTGCTCTGCAAGCTCTCCAGGGCAACAGCAAATGTGGGGCTCTGTGCTTTCTTTCGTTCTGAACAAGTTTTAGTGTTTTCTGCAGCGACGCAAATACGATTCTGCGCAACATTGGGAACACTTCTCCTTCCCAGGCACAGAGAAGGTGCTAGCAGGGAATTCTCTGCCTGCCTTTAACCAGTGCTCTGCAAGCTCTCCAGGAGAACAGCAAATGTGGGGCTCTGTGCTTTCTTTTGTTCTGAAAAAGTGTTATTGTATTCTGCGGAAAAGCGATTCTGTGCAACAATGGGAACACTTCTCCTTCCCAGGCACAGAGAAGGTGCTAGCAGGGACATCTCTGCCTGCCTTTCCCCAGTGCTCTGCAAGCTCTCCAGGGCAACAGCAAATGTGGGGCTCTGTGCTTTCTTTCGTTCTGAACAAGTTTTAGTGTTTTCAGCGGAAAAGCGATTCTGCGCAACAATGGGAACACTTCTCCTTCCCAGGCACAGAGAAGGTGCTAGCAGGGAATTCTCTGCCTGCCTTTCCCCAGTGCTCTGCAAGCTCTCCAGGGCAACAGAAAATGTGGGGCTCTGTGCTTTCTTTCGTTCTGAACAAGTGTTAGTGTTTTCAGCGGAAAAGCCATTCTGCGCAACAATGGAAACACTTCTCCTTCCCAGGCACAGAGAAGGTGCTAGCAGGGAATTCTCTGCCTGCCTTTCCCCAGTGCTCTGCAAGCTCTCCAGGGCAACAGAAAATGTGGGGCTCTGTGCTTTCTTTCGTTCTGAACAAGTTTTAGTGTTTTCTGCAGCGACGCAAATACGATTCTGCGCAACATTGGGAACACTTCTCCTTCCCAGGCATAGAGAAGGTGCTAGCAGGGAATTCTCTGCCTGCCTTTCCCCAGTGCTCTGCAAGCTCTCCAGGGCAACAGCAAATGTAGGGCTCTGTGCTTTCTTTCGTTCTGAAAAAGTGTTAGTGTTTTCAGCGGAAAATCGATTCTGCGCAACAATGGGAACACATCTCCTTCCCAGGCACAGAGAAGGTGCTAGCAGGGAATTCTCTGCCTGCCTTTCCGCAGTGCTCTGCAAGCTCTCCAGGGCAACAGCAAATGTGGGGCTCTGTGCTTTCTTTCGTTCTGAACAAGTGTTAGTGTTTTCAGCGGAAAAGCGATTCTGCGCAACATTGGGAACACTTCTCCTTCCCAGGCACAGAGAAGGTGCTAGCAGGGAATTCTCTGCCTGCCTTTCCCCAGTGCTCTGCAAGCTCTCCAGGGCAACAGCAAATGTGGGGCTCTGTGCTTTCTTTCTTTCTGAAAAAGTGTTAGTGTTTTCAGTGGAAAAGCGATTCTGCGCAACATTGGGAACACTTCTCCTTCCCAGGCACAGAGAAAGTGCTAGCAGGGAATTCTCTGCCTGCCTTTCCCCAGTGCTCTGCAAGCTCTCCAGGGCAACAGCAAATGTGGGGCTCTGTGCTTTCTTTCGTTCTGAACAAGTGTTAGTGTTTTCTGCGGAAAAGCGATTCTGCGCAACATTGGGAACACTTCTCCTTCCCAGGCACAGAGAAGGTGCTAGCAGGGAATTCTCTGCCTGCCTTTCCCCAGTGCTCTGCAAGCTCTCCAGGGCAACAGCAAATGTGGGGCTCTGTGCTTTCTTTCGTTCTGAACAAGTATTAGTGTTTTCTGCAGCGACGCAAATACGATTCTGCGCAACATTGGGAACACTTCTCCTTCCCAGGCACAGAGAAGGTGCTAGCAGGGAATTCTCTGCCTGCCTTTAACCAGTGCTCTGCAAGCTCTCCAGGAGAACAGCAAATGTGGGGCTCTGTGCTTTCCTTTGTTCTGAAAAAGTGTTATTGTATTCTGAGGAAAAGCGATTCTGTGCAACAATGGGAACACTTCTCCTTCCCAGGCACAGAGAAGGTGCTAGCAGGGAATTCTCTGCCTGCCTTTCCCCAGTGCTCTGCAAGCTCTCCAGGGCAACAGCAAATGTGGGGCTCTGTGCTTTCTTTCGTTCTGAACAAGTTTTAGTGTTTTCAGCGGAAAAGCGATTCTGCGCAACAATGGGAACACTTCTCCTTCCCAGGCACAGAGAAGGTGCTAGCAGGGAATTCTCTGCCTGCCTTTCCCCAGTGCTCTGCAAGCTCTCCAGGGCAACAGAAAATGTGGGGCTCTGTGCTTTCTTTCGTTCTGAACAAGTGTTAGTGTTTTCAGCGGAAAAGCCATTCTGCGCAACAATGGGAACACTTCTCCTTCCCAGGCACAGAGAAGGTGCTAGCAGGGAATTCTCTGCCTGCCTTTCCCCAGTGCTCTGCAAGCTCTCCAGGGCAACAGCAAATGTGGGGCTCTGTGCTTTCTTTCGTTCTGAACAAGTTTTAGTGTTTTCTGCAGCGACGCAAATACGATTCTGCGCAACATTGGGAACACTTCTCCTTCCCAGGCACAGAGAAGGTGCTAGCAGGAAATTCTCTGCCTGCCTTTCCCCAGTGCTCTGCAAGCTCTCCAGGGCAACAGCAAATGTGGGGCTCTGTGCTTTCTTTCTTTCTGAAAAAGTGTTAGTGTTTTCAGTGGAAAAGCGATTCTGCGCAACATTGGGAACACTTCTCCTTCCCAGGCACAGAGAAGGTGCTAGCAGGGAATTCTCTGCCTGCCTTTCCCCAGTGCTCTGCAAGCTCTCCAGGGCAACAGCAAATGTGGGGCTCTGTGCTTTCTTTCGTTCTGAAAAAGTGTTAGTGTTTTCTGCGGAAAAGCGATTCTGCGCAACATTGGGAACACTTCTCCTTCCCAGGCACAGAGAAGGTGCTAGCAGGGAATTCTCTGCCTGCCTTTCCCCAGTGCTCTGCAAGCTCTCCAGGGAAACAGCAAATGTGGGGCTCTGTGCTTTCTTTCGTTCTGAACAAGTTTTAGTGTTTTCTGCAGCGACGCAAATACGATTCTGCGCAACAATGGGAACACTTCTCCTTCCCAGGCACAGAGAAGGTGCTAGCAGGGAATTCTCTGCCTGCCTTTCCCCAGTGCTCTGCAAGCTCTCCAGGGCAACAGCAAATGTGGGGCTCTGTGCTTTCTTTCGTTCTGAACAAGTTTTAGTGTTTTCTGCAGCAACGCAAATACGATTCTGCGCAACATTGGGAACACTTCTCCTTCCCAGGCACAGAGAAGGTGCTAGCAGGGAATTCTCTGCCTGCCTTTCCCCAGTGCTCTGCAAGCTCTCCAGGGCAACAGCAAATGTGGGGCTCTGTGCTTTCTTTCGTTCTGAACAATTTGTAGTGTTTTGTGGAGAGAAGCGATTCTGCGCAACAATGGGAACACTTCTCCTTTCCAGGCTCAGAGAAGGTACTACCAGGGAATTCTCTGCCTTCCTCTCCCCAGTGCTCTGCAAGCTCTCCAGGGCAACAGCAAATGTGGGGCTCTGTGCTTTGTTTCATTCTGAAAAAGTGTTAGTGTTTTCTGCAGCGACGCAAATGCCATTCTGCGCAACAATGGGAACACTTCTCCTTCCCAGGCACAGAGAAGGTGCTAGCAGGGAATTCTCTGCCTGCCTTTAACCAGTGCTTTGCAAGCTCTCCAGGGCAACAGCAAATGTGGGGCTCTGTGCTTTCTTTCGTTCTGAAAAAGTGTTAGTGTTTTCTGCAGCGACGCAAATGCCATTCTGCGCAACAATGGGAACACTTCTCCTTCCCAGGCACAGAGAAGGTGCTAGCATGGAATTCTCTGCCTGCCTTTCCCCAGTGCTCTGCAAGCTCTCCAGGGCAACAGCAAATGTGGGGCTCTGTGCTTTCTTTCGTTCTGAACAAGTGTTAGTGTTTTCAGCGGAAAAGCGATTCTGCGCAACATTGGGAACACTTCTCCTTCCCAGGCACAGAGAAGGTGCTAGCAGGGAATTCTCTGCCTGCCTTTCCCCAGTGCTCTGCAAGCTCTCCAGGGCAACAGCAAATGTGGGGCTCTGTGCTTTCTTTCGTTCTGAACAAGTTTTAGTGTTTTCTGCAGCGACGCAAATACGATTCTGCGCAACATTGGGAACACTTCTCCTTCCCAGGCACAGAGAAGGTGCTAGCAGGGAATTCTCTGCCTGCCTTTAACCAGTGCTCTGCAAGCTCTCCAGGAGAACCGCAAATGTGGGGCTCTGTGCTTTCTTTTGTTCTGAAAAAGTGTTATTGTATTCTGCGGAAAAGCGATTCTGTGCAACAATGGGAACACTTCTCCTTCCCAGGCACAGAGAAGGTGCTAGCAGGGACATCTCTGCCTGCCTTTCCCCAGTGCTCTGCAAGCTCTCCAGGGCAACAGCAAATGTGGGGCTCTGTGCTTTCTTTCGTTCTGAACAAGTTTTAGTGTTTTCAGCGGAAAAGCGATTCTGCGCAACAATGGGAACACTTCTCCTTCCCAGGCACAGAGAAGGTGCTAGCAGGGAATTCTCTGCCTGCCTTTCCCCAGTGCTCTGCAAGCTCTCCAGGGCAACAGAAAATGTGGGGCTCTGTGCTTTCTTTCGTTCTGAACAAGTGTTAGTGTTTTCAGCGGAAAATCGATTCTGCGCAACAATGGGAACACATCTCCTTCCCAGGCACAGAGAAGGTGCTAGCAGGGAATTCTCTGCCTGCCTTTCCCCAGTGCTCTGCAAGCTCTCCAGGGCAACAGCAAATGTGGGGCTCTGTGCTTTCTTTCTTTCTGAAAAAGTGTTAGTGTTTTCAGTGGAAAAGCGATTCTGCGCAACATTGGGAACACTTCTCCTTCCCAGGCACAGAGAAAGTGCTAGCAGGGAATTCTCTGCCTGCCTTTCCCCAGTGCTCTGCAAGCTCTCCAGGGCAACAGCAAATGTGGGGCTCTGTGCTTTCTTTCGTTCTGAACAAGTGTTAGTGTTTTCTGCGGAAAAGCGATTCTGCGCAACATTGGGAACACTTCTCCTTCCCAGGCACAGAGAAGGTGCTAGCAGGGAATTCTCTGCCTGCCTTTCCCCAGTGCTCTGCAAGCTCTCCAGGGCAACAGCAAATGTGGGGCTCTGTGCTTTCTTTCGTTCTGAACAAGTATTAGTGTTTTCTGCAGCGACGCAAATACGATTCTGCGCAACATTGGGAACACTTCTCCTTCCCAGGCACAGAGAAGGTGCTAGCAGGGAATTCTCTGCCTGCCTTTAACCAGTGCTCTGCAAGCTCTCCAGGAGAACAGCAAATGTGGGGCTCTGTGCTTTCTTTTGTTCTGAAAAAGTGTTATTGTATTCTGGAGAGAAGCGATTCTGCGCAACAATGGGAACACTTCTCCTTCCCAGGCACAGAGAAGGTGCTAGCAGGGAATTCTCTGCCTGCCTTTCCCCAGTGCTCTGCAAGCTCTCCAGGGCAACAGAAAATGTGGGGCTCTGTGCTTTCTTTCGTTCTGAACAAGTTTTAGTGTTTTCTGCAGCGACGCAAATACGATTCTGCGCAACATTGGGAACACTTCTCCTTCCCAGGCACAGAGAAGGTGCTAGCAGGAAATTCTCTGCCTGCCTTTCCCCAGTGCTCTGCAAGCTCTCCAGGGCAACAGCAAATGTGGGGCTCTGTGCTTTCTTTCTTTCTGAAAAAGTGTTAGTGTTTTCAGTGGAAAAGCGATTCTGCGCAACATTGGGAACACTTCTCCTTCCCAGGCACAGAGAAAGTGCTAGCAGGGAATTCTCTGCCTGCCTTTCCCCAGTGCTCTGCAAGCTCTCCAGGGCAACAGCAAATGTGGGGCTCTGTGCTTTCTTTCGTTCTGAACAAGTGTTAGTGTTTTCTGCGGAAAAGCGATTCTGCGCAACATTGGGAACACTTCTCCTTCCCAGGCACAGAGAAGGTGCTAGCAGGGAATTCTCTGCCTGCCTTTCCCCAGTGCTCTGCAAGCTCTCCAGGGCAACAGCAAATGTGGGGCTCTGTGGTTTCTTTCGTTCTGAACAAGTTTTAGTGTTTTCTGCAGCGACGCAAATACGATTCTGCGCAACATTGGGAACACTTCTCCTTCCCAGGCACAGAGAAGGTGCTAGCAGGGAATTCTCTGCCTGCCTTTAACCAGTGCTCTGCAAGCTCTCCAGGAGAACAGCAAATGTGGGGCTCTGTGCTTTCTTTTGTTCTGAAAAAGTGTTATTGTATTCTGCGGAAAAGCGATTCTGTGCAACAATGGGAACACTTCTCCTTCCCAGGCACAGAGAAGGTGCTAGCAGGGACATCTCTGCCTGCCTTTCCCCAGTGCTCTGCAAGCTCTCCAGGGCAACAGCAAATGTGGGGCTCTGTGCTTTCTTTCGTTCTGAACAAGTTTTAGTGTTTTCAGCGGAAAAGCGATTCTGCGCAACAATGGGAACACTTCTCCTTCCCAGGCACAGAGAAGGTGCTAGCAGGGAATTCTCTGCCTGCCTTTCCCCAGTGCTCTGCAAGCTCTCCAGGGCAACAGAAAATGTGGGGCTCTGTGCTTTCTTTCGTTCTGAACAAGTGTTAGTGTTTTCAGCGGAAAAGCCATTCTGCGCAACAATGGAAACACTTCTCCTTCCCAGGCACAGAGAAGGTGCTAGCAGGGAATTCTCTGCCTGCCTTTCCCCAGTGCTCTGCAAGCTCTCCAGGGCAACAGAAAATGTGGGGCTCTGTGCTTTCTTTCGTTCTGAACAAGTTTTAGTGTTTTCTGCAGCGACGCAAATACGATTCTGCGCAACATTGGGAACACTTCTCCTTCCCAGGCATAGAGAAGGTGCTAGCAGGGAATTCTCTGCCTGCCTTTAACCAGTGCTCTGCAAGCTCTCCAGGAGAACAGCAAATGTGGGGCTCTGTGCTTTCTTTCGTTCTGAAAAAGTGTTAGTGTTTTCTGCAGCGACGCAAATGCCATTCTGCGCAACAATGGGAACACTTCTCCTTCCCAGGCACAGAGAAGGTGCTAGCATGGAATTCTCTGCCTGCCTTTCCCCAGTGCTCTGCAAGCTCTCCAGGGCAACAGCAAATGTAGGGCTCTGTGCTTTCTTTCGTTCTGAAAAAGTGTTAGTGTTTTCAGCGGAAAATCGATTCTGCGCAACAATGGGAACACATCTCCTTCCCAGGCACAGAGAAGGTGCTAGCAGGGAATTCTCTGCCTGCCTTTCCGCAGTGCTCTGCAAGCTCTCCAGGGCAACAGCAAATGTGGGGCTCTGTGCTTTCTTTCGTTCTGAACAAGTGTTAGTGTTTTCAGCGGAAAAGCGATTCTGCGCAACATTGGGAACACTTCTCCTTCCCAGGCACAGAGAAGGTGCTAGCAGGGAATTCTCTGCCTGCCTTTCCCCAGTGCTCTGCAAGCTCTCCAGGGCAACAGCAAATGTGGGGCTCTGTGCTTTCTTTCTTTCTGAAAAAGTGTTAGTGTTTTCAGTGGAAAAGCGATTCTGCGCAACATTGGGAACACTTCTCCTTCCCAGGCACAGAGAAAGTGCTAGCAGGGAATTCTCTGCCTGCCTTTCCCCAGTGCTCTGCAAGCTCTCCAGGGCAACAGCAAATGTGGGGCTCTGTGCTTTCTTTCGTTCTGAACAAGTGTTAGTGTTTTCTGCGGAAAAGCGATTCTGCGCAACATTGGGAACACTTCTCCTTCCCAGGCACAGAGAAGGTGCTAGCAGGGAATTCTCTGCCTGCCTTTCCCCAGTGCTCTGCAAGCTCTCCAGGGCAACAGCAAATGTGGGGCTCTGTGCTTTCTTTCGTTCTGAACAAGTATTAGTGTTTTCTGCAGCGACGCAAATACGATTCTGCGCAACATTGGGAACACTTCTCCTTCCCAGGCACAGAGAAGGTGCTAGCAGGGAATTCTCTGCCTGCCTTTAACCAGTGCTCTGCAAGCTCTCCAGGAGAACAGCAAATGTGGGGCTCTGTGCTTTCTTTTGTTCTGAAAAAGTGTTATTGTATTCTGAGGAAAAGCGATTCTGTGCAACAATGGGAACACTTCTCCTTCCCAGGCACAGAGAAGGTGCTAGCAGGGAATTCTCTGCCTGCCTTTCCCCAGTGCTCTGCAAGCTCTCCAGGGCAACAGCAAATGTGGGGCTCTGTGCTTTCTTTCGTTCTGAACAAGTTTTAGTGTTTTCAGCGGAAAAGCGATTCTGCGCAACAATGGGAACACTTCTCCTTCCCAGGCACAGAGAAGGTGCTAGCAGGGAATTCTCTGCCTGCCTTTCCCCAGTGCTCTGCAAGCTCTCCAGGAGAACAGCAAATGTGGGGCTCTGTGCTTTCTTTCGTTCTGAACAAGTGTTAGTGTTTTCAGCGGAAAAGCCATTCTGCGCAACAATGGGAACACTTCTCCTTCCCAGGCACAGAGAAGGTGCTAGCAGGGAATTCTCTGCCTGCCTTTCCCCAGTGCTCTGCAAGCTCTCCAGGGCAACAGCAAATGTGGGGCTCTGTGCTTTCTTTCGTTCTGAACAAGTTTTAGTGTTTTCTGCAGCGACGCAAATACGATTCTGCGCAACATTGGGAACACTTCTCCTTCCCAGGCACAGAGAAGGTGCTAGCAGGAAATTCTCTGCCTGCCTTTCCCCAGTGCTCTGCAAGCTCTCCAGGGCAACAGCAAATGTGGGGCTCTGTGTTTTCTTTCTTTCTGAAAAAGTGTTAGTGTTTTCAGTGGAAAAGCGATTCTGCGCAACATTGGGAACACTTCTCCTTCCCAGGCACAGAGAAGGTGCTAGCAGGGAATTCTCTGCCTGCCTTTCCCCAGTGCTCTGCAAGCTCTCCAGGGCAACAGCAAATGTGGGGCTCTGTGCTTTCTTTCGTTCTGAAAAAGTGTTAGTGTTTTCTGCGGAAAAGCGATTCTGCGCAACATTGGGAACACTTCTCCTTCCCAGGCACAGAGAAGGTGCTAGCAGGGAATTCTCTGCCTGCCTTTCCCCAGTGCTCTGCAAGCTCTCCAGGGAAACAGCAAATGTGGGGCTCTGTGCTTTCTTTCGTTCTGAACAAGTTTTAGTGTTTTCTGCAGCGACGCAAATACGATTCTGCGCAACAATGGGAACACTTCTCCTTCCCAGGCACAGAGAAGGTGCTAGCAGGGAATTCTCTGCCTGCCTTTCCCCAGTGCTCTGCAAGCTCTCCAGGGCAACAGCAAATGTGGGGCTCTGTGCTTTCTTTCGTTCTGAACAAGTTTTAGTGTTTTCTGCAGCAACGCAAATACGATTCTGCGCAACATTGGGAACACTTCTCCTTCCCAGGCACAGAGAAGGTGCTAGCAGGGAATTCTCTGCCTGCCTTTCCCCAGTGCTCTGCAAGCTCTCCAGGGCAACAGCAAATGTGGGGCTCTGTGCTTTCTTTCGTTCTGAACAATTTGTAGTGTTTTGTGGAGAGAAGCGATTCTGCGCAACAATGGGAACACTTCTCCTTTCCAGGCTCAGAGAAGGTACTACCAGGGAATTCTCTGCCTTCCTCTCCCCAGTGCTCTGCAAGCTCTCCAGGGCAACAGCAAATGTGGGGCTCTGTGCTTTGTTTCATTCTGAAAAAGTGTTAGTGTTTTCTGCAGCGACGCAAATGCCATTCTGCGCAACAATGGGAACACTTCTCCTTCCCAGGCACAGAGAAGGTGCTAGCAGGGAATTCTCTGCCTGCCTTTAACCAGTGCTTTGCAAGCTCTCCAGGGCAACAGCAAATGTGGGGCTCTGTGCTTTCTTTCGTTCTGAAAAAGTGTTAGTGTTTTCTGCAGCGACGCAAATGCCATTCTGCGCAACAATGGGAACACTTCTCCTTCCCAGGCACAGAGAAGGTGCTAGCATGGAATTCTCTGCCTGCCTTTCCGCAGTGCTCTGCAAGCTCTCCAGGGCAACAGCAAATGTGGGGCTCTGTGCTTTCTTTCGTTCTGAACAAGTGTTAGTGTTTTCAGCGGAAAAGCGATTCTGCGCAACATTGGGAACACTTCTCCTTCCCAGGCACAGAGAAGGTGCTAGCAGGGAATTCTCTGCCTGCCTTTCCCCAGTGCTCTGCAAGCTCTCCAGGGCAACAGCAAATGTGGGGCTCTGTGCTTTCTTTCGTTCTGAACAAGTTTTAGTGTTTTCTGCAGCGACGCAAATACGATTCTGCGCAACATTGGGAACACTTCTCCTTCCCAGGCACAGAGAAGGTGCTAGCAGGGAATTCTCTGCCTGCCTTTCCCCAGTGCTCTGCAAGCTCTCCAGGAGAACAGCAAATGTGGGGCTCTGTGCTTTCTTTTGTTCTGAAAAAGTGTTATTGTATTCTGCGGAAAAGCGATTCTGTGCAACAATGGGAACACTTCTCCTTCCCAGGCACAGAGAAGGTGCTAGCAGGGACATCTCTGCCTGCCTTTCCCCAGTGCTCTGCAAGCTCTCCAGGGCAACAGCAAATGTGGGGCTCTGTGCTTTCTTTCGTTCTGAACAAGTTTTAGTGTTTTCAGCGGAAAAGCGATTCTGCGCAACAATGGGAACACTTCTCCTTCCCAGGCACAGAGAAGGTGCTAGCAGGGAATTCTCTGCCTGCCTTTCCCCAGTGCTCTGCAAGCTCTCCAGGGCAACAGAAAATGTGGGGCTCTGTGCTTTCTTTCGTTCTGAACAAGTGTTAGTGTTTTCAGCGGAAAAGCCATTCTGCGCAACAATGGAAACACTTCTCCTTCCCAGGCACAGAGAAGGTGCTAGCAGGGAATTCTCTGCCTGCCTTTCCCCAGTGCTCTGCAAGCTCTCCAGGGCAACAGCAAATGTGGGGCTCTGTGCTTTCTTTCGTTCTGAACAAGTTTTAGTGTTTTCTGCAGCGACGCAAATACGATTCTGCGCAACAATGGGAACACTTCTCCTTCCCAGGCATAGAGAAGGTGCTAGCAGGGAATTCTCTGCCTGCCTTTAACCAGTGCTCTGCAAGCTCTCCAGGAGAACAGCAAATGTGGGGCTCTGTGCTTTCTTTCGTTCTGAAAAAGTGTTAGTGTTTTCTGCAGCGACGCAAATGCCATTCTGCGCAACAATGGGAACACTTCTCCTTCCCAGGCACAGAGAAGGTGCTAGCATGGAATTCTCTGCCTGCCTTTCCCCAGTGCTCTGCAAGCTCTCCAGGGCAACAGCAAATGTAGGGCTCTGTGCTTTCTTTCGTTCTGAAAAAGTGTTAGTGTTTTCAGCGGAAAATCGATTCTGCGCAACAATGGGAACACATCTCCTTCCCAGGCACAGAGAAGGTGCTAGCAGGGAATTCTCTGCCTGCCTTTCCGCAGTGCTCTGCAAGCTCTCCAGGGCAACAGCAAATGTGGGGCTCTGTGCTTTCTTTCGTTCTGAACAAGTGTTAGTGTTTTCAGCGGAAAAGCGATTCTGCGCAACATTGGGAACACTTCTCCTTCCCAGGCACAGAGAAGGTGCTAGCAGGGAATTCTCTGCCTGCCTTTCCCCAGTGCTCTGCAAGCTCTCCAGGGCAACAGCAAATGTGGGGCTCTGTGCTTTCTTTCTTTCTGAAAAAGTGTTAGTGTTTTCAGTGGAAAAGCGATTCTGCGCAACATTGGGAACACTTCTCCTTCCCAGGCACAGAGAAAGTGCTAGCAGGGAATTCTCTGCCTGCCTTTCCCCAGTGCTCTGCAAGCTCTCCAGGGCAACAGCAAATGTGGGGCTCTGTGCTTTCTTTCGTTCTGAACAAGTGTTAGTGTTTTCTGCGGAAAAGCGATTCTGCGCAACATTGGGAACACTTCTCCTTCCCAGGCACAGAGAAGGTGCTAGCAGGGAATTCTCTGCCTGCCTTTCCCCAGTGCTCTGCAAGCTCTCCAGGGCAACAGCAAATGTGGGGCTCTGTGCTTTCTTTCGTTCTGAACAAGTATTAGTGTTTTCTGCAGCGACGCAAATACGATTCTGCGCAACAATGGGAACACTTCTCCTTCCCAGGCACAGAGAAGGTGCTAGCAGGGAATTCTCTGCCTGCCTTTAACCAGTGCTCTGCAAGCTCTCCAGGAGAACAGCAAATGTGGGGCTCTGTGCTTTCTTTTGTTCTGAAAAAGTGTTATTGTATTCTGAGGAAAAGCGATTCTGTGCAACAATGGGAACACTTCTCCTTCCCAGGCACAGAGAAGGTGCTAGCAGGGAATTCTCTGCCTGCCTTTCCCCAGTGCTCTGCAAGCTCTCCAGGGCAACAGCAAATGTGGGGCTCTGTGCTTTCTTTCGTTCTGAACAAGTTTTAGTGTTTTCAGCGGAAAAGCGATTCTGCGCAACAATGGGAACACTTCTCCTTCCCAGGCACAGAGAAGGTGCTAGCAGGGAATTCTCTGCCTGCCTTTCCCCAGTGCTCTGCAAGCTCTCCAGGGCAACAGAAAATGTGGGGCTCTGTGCTTTCTTTCGTTCTGAACAAGTGTTAGTGTTTTCAGCGGAAAAGCCATTCTGCGCAACAATGGGAACACTTCTCCTTCCCAGGCACAGAGAAGGTGCTAGCAGGGAATTCTCTGCCTGCCTTTCCCCAGTGCTCTGCAAGCTCTCCAGGGCAACAGCAAATGTGGGGCTCTGTGCTTTCTTTCGTTCTGAACAAGTTTTAGTGTTTTCTGCAGCGACGCAAATACGATTCTGCGCAACATTGGGAACACTTCTCCTTCCCAGGCACAGAGAAGGTGCTAGCAGGAAATTCTCTGCCTGCCTTTCCCCAGTGCTCTGCAAGCTCTCCAGGGCAACAGCAAATGTGGGGCTCTGTGTTTTCTTTCTTTCTGAAAAAGTGTTAGTGTTTTCAGTGGAAAAGCGATTCTGCGCAACATTGGGAACACTTCTCCTTCCCAGGCACAGAGAAGGTGCTAGCAGGGAATTCTCTGCCTGCCTTTCCCCAGTGCTCTGCAAGCTCTCCAGGGCAACAGCAAATGTGGGGCTCTGTGCTTTCTTTCGTTCTGAAAAAGTGTTAGTGTTTTCTGCGGAAAAGCGATTCTGCGCAACATTGGGAACACTTCTCCTTCCCAGGCACAGAGAAGGTGCTAGCAGGGAATTCTCTGCCTGCCTTTCCCCAGTGCTCTGCAAGCTCTCCAGGGAAACAGCAAATGTGGGGCTCTGTGCTTTCTTTCGTTCTGAACAAGTTTTAGTGTTTTCTGCAGCGACGCAAATACGATTCTGCGCAACAATGGGAACACTTCTCCTTCCCAGGCACAGAGAAGGTGCTAGCAGGGAATTCTCTGCCTGCCTTTCCCCAGTGCTCTGCAAGCTCTCCAGGGCAACAGCAAATGTGGGGCTCTGTGCTTTCTTTCGTTCTGAACAAGTTTTAGTGTTTTCTGCAGCAACGCAAATACGATTCTGCGCAACATTGGGAACACTTCTCCTTCCCAGGCACAGAGAAGGTGCTAGCAGGGAATTCTCTGCCTGCCTTTCCCCAGTGCTCTGCAAGCTCTCCAGGGCAACAGCAAATGTGGGGCTCTGTGCTTTCTTTCGTTCTGAACAATTTGTAGTGTTTTGTGGAGAGAAGCGATTCTGCGCAACAATGGGAACACTTCTCCTTTCCAGGCTCAGAGAAGGTACTACCAGGGAATTCTCTGCCTTCCTCTCCCCAGTGCTCTGCAAGCTCTCCAGGGCAACAGCAAATGTGGGGCTCTGTGCTTTGTTTCATTCTGAAAAAGTGTTAGTGTTTTCTGCAGCGACGCAAATGCCATTCTGCGCAACAATGGGAACACTTCTCCTTCCCAGGCACAGAGAAGGTGCTAGCAGGGAATTCTCTGCCTGCCTTTAACCAGTGCTTTGCAAGCTCTCCAGGGCAACAGCAAATGTGGGGCTCTGTGCTTTCTTTCGTTCTGAAAAAGTGTTAGTGTTTTCTGCAGCGACGCAAATGCCATTCTGCGCAACAATGGGAACACTTCTCCTTCCCAGGCACAGAGAAGGTGCTAGCATGGAATTCTCTGCCTGCCTTTCCGCAGTGCTCTGCAAGCTCTCCAGGGCAACAGCAAATGTGGGGCTCTGTGCTTTCTTTCGTTCTGAACAAGTGTTAGTGTTTTCAGCGGAAAAGCGATTCTGCGCAACATTGGGAACACTTCTCCTTCCCAGGCACAGAGAAGGTGCTAGCAGGGAATTCTCTGCCTGCCTTTCCCCAGTGCTCTGCAAGCTCTCCAGGGCAACAGCAAATGTGGGGCTCTGTGCTTTCTTTCGTTCTGAACAAGTTTTAGTGTTTTCTGCAGCGACGCAAATACGATTCTGCGCAACATTGGGAACACTTCTCCTTCCCAGGCACAGAGAAGGTGCTAGCAGGGAATTCTCTGCCTGCCTTTCCCCAGTGCTCTGCAAGCTCTCCAGGAGAACAGCAAATGTGGGGCTCTGTGCTTTCTTTTGTTCTGAAAAAGTGTTATTGTATTCTGCGGAAAAGCGATTCTGTGCAACAATGGGAACACTTCTCCTTCCCAGGCACAGAGAAGGTGCTAGCAGGGACATCTCTGCCTGCCTTTCCCCAGTGCTCTGCAAGCTCTCCAGGGCAACAGCAAATGTGGGGCTCTGTGCTTTCTTTCGTTCTGAACAAGTTTTAGTGTTTTCAGCGGAAAAGCGATTCTGCGCAACAATGGGAACACTTCTCCTTCCCAGGCACAGAGAAGGTGCTAGCAGGGAATTCTCTGCCTGCCTTTCCCCAGTGCTCTGCAAGCTCTCCAGGGCAACAGAAAATGTGGGGCTCTGTGCTTTCTTTCGTTCTGAACAAGTGTTAGTGTTTTCAGCGGAAAAGCCATTCTGCGCAACAATGGAAACACTTCTCCTTCCCAGGCACAGAGAAGGTGCTAGCAGGGAATTCTCTGCCTGCCTTTCCCCAGTGCTCTGCAAGCTCTCCAGGGCAACAGAAAATGTGGGGCTCTGTGCTTTCTTTCGTTCTGAACAAGTTTTAGTGTTTTCTGCAGCGACGCAAATACGATTCTGCGCAACATTGGGAACACTTCTCCTTCCCAGGCATAGAGAAGGTGCTAGCAGGGAATTCTCTGCCTGCCTTTAACCAGTGCTCTGCAAGCTCTCCAGGAGAACAGCAAATGTGGGGCTCTGTGCTTTCTTTCGTTCTGAACAAGTGTTAGTGTTTTCTGCGGAAAATCGATTCTGCGCAACAATGGGAACACATCTCCTTCCCAGGCACAGAGAAGGTGCTAGCAGGGAATTCTCTGCCTGCCTTTCCCCAGTGCTCTGCAAGCTCTCCAGGGCAACAGAAAATGTGGGGCTCTGTGCTTTCTTTCGTTCTGAACAAGTTTTAGTGTTTTCTGCAGCGACGCAAATACGATTCTGCGCAACATTGGGAACACTTCTCCTTCCCAGGCATAGAGAAGGTGCTAGCAGGGAATTCTCTGCCTGCCTTTAACCAGTGCTCTGCAAGCTCTCCAGGAGAACAGCAAATGTGGGGCTCTGTGCTTTCTTTCATTCTGAAAAAGTGTTAGTGTTTTCTGCAGCGACGCAAATGCCATTCTGCGCAACAATGGGAACACTTCTCCTTCCCAGGCACAGAGAAGGTGCTAGCATGGAATTCTCTGCCTGCCTTTCCCCAGTGCTCTGCAAGCTCTCCAGGGCAACAGCAAATGTAGGGCTCTGTGCTTTCTTTCGTTCTGAAAAAGTGTTAGTGTTTTCAGTGGAAAATCGATTCTGCGCAACAATGGGAACACATCTCCTTCCCAGGCACAGAGAAGGTGCTAGCAGGGAATTCTCTGCCTGCCTTTCCGCAGTGCTCTGCAAGCCCTCCAGGGCAACAGCAAATGTGGGGCTCTGTGCTTTCTTTCGTTCTGAACAAGTGTTAGTGTTTTCAGCGGAAAAGCGATTCTGCGCAACATTGGGAACACTTCTCCTTCCCAGGCACAGAGAAGGTGCTAGCAGGGAATTCTCTGCCTGCCTTTCCCCAGTGCTCTGCAAGCTCTCCAGGGCAACAGCAAATGTGGGGCTCTGTGCTTTCCTTCTTTCTGAAAAAGTGTTAGTGTTTTCAGTGGAAAAGCGATTCTGCGCAACATTGGGAACACTTCTCCTTCCCAGGCACAGAGAAAGTGCTAGCAGGGAATTCTCTGCCTGCCTTTCCCCAGTGCTCTGCAAGCTCTCCAGGGCAACAGAAAATGTGGGGCTCTGTGCTTTCTTTCGTTCTGAACAAGTGTTAGTGTTTTCTGCGGAAAAGCGATTCTGCGCAACATTGGGAACACTTCTCCTTCCCAGGCACAGAGAAGGTGCTAGCAGGGAATTCTCTGCCTGCCTTTCCCCAGTGCTCTGCAAGCTCTCCAGGGCAACAGCAAATGTGGGGCTCTGTGCTTTCTTTCGTTCTGAACAAGTATTAGTGTTTTCTGCAGCGACGCAAATACGATTCTGCGCAACATTGGGAACACTTCTCCTTCCCAGGCACAGAGAAGGTGCTAGCAGGGAATTCTCTGCCTGCCTTTAACCAGTGCTCTGCAAGCTCTCCAGGAGAACAGCAAATGTGGGGCTCTGTGCTTTCTTTTGTTCTGAAAAAGTGTTATTGTATTCTGCGGAAAAGCGATTCTGTGCAACAATGGGAACACTTCTCCTTCCCAGGCACAGAGAAGGTGCTAGCAGGGAATTCTCTGCCTGCCTTTCCCCAGTGCTCTGCAAGCTCTCCAGGGCAACAGCAAATGTGGGGCTCTGTGCTTTCTTTCGTTCTGAACAAGTTTTAGTGTTTTCAGCGGAAAAGCGATTCTGCGCAACAATGGGAACACTTCTCCTTCCCAGGCACAGAGAAGGTGCTAGCAGGGAATTCTCTGCCTGCCTTTCCCCAGTGCTCTGCAAGCTCTCCAGGGCAACAGAAAATGTGGGGCTCTGTGCTTTCTTTCGTTCTGAACAAGTGTTAGTGTTTTCAGCGGAAAAGCCATTCTGCGCAACAATGGGAACACTTCTCCTTCCCAGGCACAGAGAAGGTGCTAGCAGGGAATTCTCTGCCTGCCTTTCCCCAGTGCTCTGCAAGCTCTCCAGGGCAACAGAAAATGTGGGGCTCTGTGCTTTCTTTCGTTCTGAACAAGTTTTAGTGTTTTCTGCAGCGACGCAAATACGATTCTGCGCAACATTGGGAACACTTCTCCTTCCCAGGCACAGAGAAGGTGCTAGCAGGAAATTCTCTGCCTGCCTTTCCCCAGTGCTCTGCAAGCTCTCCAGGGCAACAGCAAATGTGGGGCTCTGTGCTTTCTTTCTTTCTGAAAAAGTGTTAGTGTTTTCAGTGGAAAAGCGATTCTGCGCAACATTGGGAACACTTCTCCTTCCCAGGCACAGAGAAGGTGCTAGCAGGGAATTCTCTGCCTGCCTTTCCCCAGTGCTCTGCAAGCTCTCCAGGGCAACAGCAAATGTGGGGCTCTGTGCTTTCTTTCGTTCTGAACAAGTTTTAGTGTTTTCTGCGGAAAAGCGATTCTGCGCAACATTGGGAACACTTCTCCTTCCCAGGCACAGAGAAGGTGCTAGCAGGGAATTCTCTGCCTGCCTTTCCCCAGTGCTCTGCAAGCTCTCCAGGGAAACAGCAAATGTGGGGCTCTGTGCTTTCTTTCGTTCTGAACAAGTTTTAGTGTTTTCTGCAGCGACGCAAATACGATTCTGCGCAACAATGGGAACACTTCTCCTTCCCAGGCACAGAGAAGGTGCTAGCAGGGAATTCTCTGCCTGCCTTTCCCCAGTGCTCTGCAAGCTCTCCAGGGCAACAGCAAATGTGGGGCTCTGTGCTTTCTTTCGTTCTGAACAAGTTTTAGTGTTTTCTGCAGCAACGCAAATACGATTCTGCGCAACATTGGGAACACTTCTCCTTCCCAGGCACAGAGAAGGTGCTAGCAGGGAATTCTCTGCCTGCCTTTCCCCAGTGCTCTGCAAGCTCTCCAGGGCAACAGCAAATGTGGGGCTCTGTGCTTTCTTTCGTTCTGAACAAGTTGTAGTGTTTTGTGCAGAGAAGCGATTCTGCGCAACAATGGGAACACTTCTCCTTTCCAGGCTCAGAGAAGGTACTACCAGGGAATTCTCTGCCTTCCTCTCCCCAGTGCTCTGCAAGCTCTCCAGGGCAACAGCAAATGTGGGGCTCTGTGCTTTCTTTCGTTCTGAACAAGTGTTAGTGTTTTCAGCGGAAAAGCGATTCTGCGCAACATTGGGAACACTTCTCCTTCCCAGGCACAGAGAAGGTGCTAGCAGGGAATTCTCTGCCTGCCTTTCCACAGTGCTCTGCAAGCTCTCCAGGGCAACAGCAAATGTGGGGCTCTGTGCTTTCTTTCGTTCTGAAAAAGTGTTAGTGTTTTCTGGAGAGAAGCGATTCTGCGCAACAATGGGAACACTTCTCCTTCCCAGGCACAGAGAAGGTGCTAGCAGGGAATTCTCTGCCTGCCTTTCCGCAGTGCTCTGCAAGCTCTCCAGGGCAACAGCAAATGTGGGGCTCTGTGCTTTCTTTCGTTCTGAACAAGTGTTAGTGTTTTCAGTGGAAAAGCGATTCTGCGCAACATTGGGAACACTTCTCCTTCCCAGGCACAGAGAAAGTGCTAGCAGGGAATTCTCTGCCTGCCTTTCCCCAGTGCTCTGCAAGCTCTCCAGGGCAACAGCAAATGTGGGGCTCTGTGCTTTCTTTCGTTCTGAACAAGTGTTAGTGTTTTCTGGAGAGAAGCGATTCTGCGCAACAATGGGAACACTTCTCCTTCCCAGGCACAGAGAAGGTGCTAGCAGGGAATTCTCTGCCTGCCTATCCCCAGTGCTCTGCAAGCTCTCCAGGGCAACAGCAAATGTGGGGCTCTGTGCTTTCTTTCGTTCTGAAAAAGTGTTATTGTATTCTGCGGAAAAGCGATTCTGTGCAACAATGGGAACACTTCTGCTTCCCAGGCACAGAGAAGGTGCTAGCAGGGAATTCTCTGCCTGCCTTTCCCCAGTGCTCTGCAAGCTCTCCAGGGCAACAGCAAATGTGGGGCTCTGTGCTTTCTTTCGTTCTGAACAAGTGTTAGTGTTTTCTGGAGAGAAGCGATTCTGCGCAACAATGGGAACACTTCTCCTTCCCAGGCACAGAGAAGGTGCTAGCAGGGAATTCTCTGCCTGCCTTTCCCCAGTGCTCTGCAAGCTCTCCAGGGCAACAGCAAATGTGGGGCTCTGTGCTTTCTTTCATTCTGAAAAAGTGTTAGTGTTTTCTGGAGAGAAGCGATTCTGCGCAACAATGGGAACACTTCTGCTTCCCAGGCACAGAGAAGGTGCTAGCAGGGAATTCTCTGCCTGCCTTTCCCCAGTGCTCTGCAAGCTCTCCAGGGCAACAGCAAATGTGGGGCTCTGTGCTTTCTTTCATTCTGAAAAAGTGTTAGTGTTTTCTGCAGCGACGCAAATGCCATTCTGCGCAACAATGGGAACACTTCTCCTTCCCAGGCACAGAGAAGGTGCTAGCAGGGAATTCTCTGCCTGCCTTTCCCCAGTGCTCTGCAAGCTCTCCAGGGCAACAGCAAATGTGGGGCTCTGTGCTTTCTTTCGTTCTGAAAAAGTGTTAGTGTTTTCAGTGGAAAAGCGATTCTGCGCAACATTGGGAACACTTCTCCTTCCCAGGCACAGAGAAAGTGCTAGCAGGGAATTCTCTGCCTGCCTTTCCCCAGTGCTCTGCAAGCTCTCCAGGGCAACAGCAAATGTGGGGCTCTGTGCTTTCTTTCGTTCTGAACAAGTGTTATTGTTTTCTGCGGAAAAGCGATTCTGCGCAACATTGGGAACACTTCTCCTTCCCAGGCACAGAGAAGGTGCTAGCAGGGAATTCTCTGCCTGCCTTTCCCCAGTGCTCTGCAAGCTCTCCAGGGCAACAGCAAATGTGGGGCTCTGTGCTTTCTTTCGTTCTGAACAAGTTTTAGTGTTTTCTGCAGCGACGCAAATACGATTCTGCGCAACATTGGGAACACTTCTCCTTCCCAGGCACAGAGAAGGTGCTAGCAGGGAATTCTCTGCCTGCCTTTAACCAGTGCTCTGCAAGCTCTCCAGGAGAACAGCAAATGTGGGGCTCTGTGCTTTCTTTTGTTCTGAAAAAGTGTTATTGTATTCTGCGGAAAAGCGATTCTGTGCAACAATGGGAACACTTCTCCTTCCCAGGCACAGAGAAGGTGCTAGCAGGGACATCTCTGCCTGCCTTTCCCCAGTGCTCTGCAAGCTCTCCAGGGCAACAGCAAATGTGGGGCTCTGTGCTTTCTTTCGTTCTGAACAAGTTTTAGTGTTTTCAGCGGAAAAGCGATTCTGCGCAACAATGGGAACACTTCTCCTTCCCAGGCACAGAGAAGGTGCTAGCAGGGAATTCTCTGCCTGCCTTTCCCCAGTGCTCTGCAAGCTCTCCAGGGCAACAGAAAATGTGGGGCTCTGTGCTTTCTTTCGTTCTGAACAAGTGTTAGTGTTTTCAGCGGAAAAGCCATTCTGCGCAACAATGGAAACACTTCTCCTTCCCAGGCACAGAGAAGGTGCTAGCAGGGAATTCTCTGCCTGCCTTTCCCCAGTGCTCTGCAAGCTCTCCAGGGCAACAGAAAATGTGGGGCTCTGTGCTTTCTTTCGTTCTGAACAAGTTTTAGTGTTTTCTGCAGCGACGCAAATACGATTCTGCGCAACATTGGGAACACTTCTCCTTCCCAGGCATAGAGAAGGTGCTAGCAGGGAATTCTCTGCCTGCCTTTCCCCAGTGCTCTGCAAGCTCTCCAGGGCAACAGCAAATGTAGGGCTCTGTGCTTTCTTTCGTTCTGAAAAAGTGTTAGTGTTTTCAGCGGAAAATCGATTCTGCGCAACAATGGGAACACATCTCCTTCCCAGGCACAGAGAAGGTGCTAGCAGGGAATTCTCTGCCTGCCTTTCCGCAGTGCTCTGCAAGCTCTCCAGGGCAACAGCAAATGTGGGGCTCTGTGCTTTCTTTCGTTCTGAACAAGTGTTAGTGTTTTCAGCGGAAAAGCGATTCTGCGCAACATTGGGAACACTTCTCCTTCCCAGGCACAGAGAAGGTGCTAGCAGGGAATTCTCTGCCTGCCTTTCCCCAGTGCTCTGCAAGCTCTCCAGGGCAACAGCAAATGTGGGGCTCTGTGCTTTCTTTCTTTCTGAAAAAGTGTTAGTGTTTTCAGTGGAAAAGCGATTCTGCGCAACATTGGGAACACTTCTCCTTCCCAGGCACAGAGAAAGTGCTAGCAGGGAATTCTCTGCCTGCCTTTCCCCAGTGCTCTGCAAGCTCTCCAGGGCAACAGCAAATGTGGGGCTCTGTGCTTTCTTTCGTTCTGAACAAGTGTTAGTGTTTTCTGCGGAAAAGCGATTCTGCGCAACATTGGGAACACTTCTCCTTCCCAGGCACAGAGAAGGTGCTAGCAGGGAATTCTCTGCCTGCCTTTCCCCAGTGCTCTGCAAGCTCTCCAGGGCAACAGCAAATGTGGGGCTCTGTGCTTTCTTTCGTTCTGAACAAGTATTAGTGTTTTCTGCAGCGACGCAAATACGATTCTGCGCAACATTGGGAACACTTCTCCTTCCCAGGCACAGAGAAGGTGCTAGCAGGGAATTCTCTGCCTGCCTTTAACCAGTGCTCTGCAAGCTCTCCAGGAGAACAGCAAATGTGGGGCTCTGTGCTTTCCTTTGTTCTGAAAAAGTGTTATTGTATTCTGAGGAAAAGCGATTCTGTGCAACAATGGGAACACTTCTCCTTCCCAGGCACAGAGAAGGTGCTAGCAGGGAATTCTCTGCCTGCCTTTCCCCAGTGCTCTGCAAGCTCTCCAGGGCAACAGCAAATGTGGGGCTCTGTGCTTTCTTTCGTTCTGAACAAGTTTTAGTGTTTTCAGCGGAAAAGCGATTCTGCGCAACAATGGGAACACTTCTCCTTCCCAGGCACAGAGAAGGTGCTAGCAGGGAATTCTCTGCCTGCCTTTCCCCAGTGCTCTGCAAGCTCTCCAGGGCAACAGAAAATGTGGGGCTCTGTGCTTTCTTTCGTTCTGAACAAGTGTTAGTGTTTTCAGCGGAAAAGCCATTCTGCGCAACAATGGGAACACTTCTCCTTCCCAGGCACAGAGAAGGTGCTAGCAGGGAATTCTCTGCCTGCCTTTCCCCAGTGCTCTGCAAGCTCTCCAGGGCAACAGCAAATGTGGGGCTCTGTGCTTTCTTTCGTTCTGAACAAGTTTTAGTGTTTTCTGCAGCGACGCAAATACGATTCTGCGCAACATTGGGAACACTTCTCCTTCCCAGGCACAGAGAAGGTGCTAGCAGGAAATTCTCTGCCTGCCTTTCCCCAGTGCTCTGCAAGCTCTCCAGGGCAACAGCAAATGTGGGGCTCTGTGCTTTCTTTCTTTCTGAAAAAGTGTTAGTGTTTTCAGTGGAAAAGCGATTCTGCGCAACATTGGGAACACTTCTCCTTCCCAGGCACAGAGAAGGTGCTAGCAGGGAATTCTCTGCCTGCCTTTCCCCAGTGCTCTGCAAGCTCTCCAGGGCAACAGCAAATGTGGGGCTCTGTGCTTTCTTTCGTTCTGAAAAAGTGTTAGTGTTTTCTGCGGAAAAGCGATTCTGCGCAACATTGGGAACACTTCTCCTTCCCAGGCACAGAGAAGGTGCTAGCAGGGAATTCTCTGCCTGCCTTTCCCCAGTGCTCTGCAAGCTCTCCAGGGAAACAGCAAATGTGGGGCTCTGTGCTTTCTTTCGTTCTGAACAAGTTTTAGTGTTTTCTGCAGCGACGCAAATACGATTCTGCGCAACAATGGGAACACTTCTCCTTCCCAGGCACAGAGAAGGTGCTAGCAGGGAATTCTCTGCCTGCCTTTCCCCAGTGCTCTGCAAGCTCTCCAGGGCAACAGCAAATGTGGGGCTCTGTGCTTTCTTTCGTTCTGAACAAGTTTTAGTGTTTTCTGCAGCAACGCAAATACGATTCTGCGCAACATTGGGAACACTTCTCCTTCCCAGGCACAGAGAAGGTGCTAGCAGGGAATTCTCTGCCTGCCTTTCCCCAGTGCTCTGCAAGCTCTCCAGGGCAACAGCAAATGTGGGGCTCTGTGCTTTCTTTCGTTCTGAACAATTTGTAGTGTTTTGTGGAGAGAAGCGATTCTGCGCAACAATGGGAACACTTCTCCTTTCCAGGCTCAGAGAAGGTACTACCAGGGAATTCTCTGCCTTCCTCTCCCCAGTGCTCTGCAAGCTCTCCAGGGCAACAGCAAATGTGGGGCTCTGTGCTTTGTTTCATTCTGAAAAAGTGTTAGTGTTTTCTGCAGCGACGCAAATGCCATTCTGCGCAACAATGGGAACACTTCTCCTTCCCAGGCACAGAGAAGGTGCTAGCAGGGAATTCTCTGCCTGCCTTTAACCAGTGCTTTGCAAGCTCTCCAGGGCAACAGCAAATGTGGGGCTCTGTGCTTTCTTTCGTTCTGAAAAAGTGTTAGTGTTTTCTGCAGCGACGCAAATGCCATTCTGCGCAACAATGGGAACACTTCTCCTTCCCAGGCACAGAGAAGGTGCTAGCATGGAATTCTCTGCCTGCCTTTCCCCAGTGCTCTGCAAGCTCTCCAGGGCAACAGCAAATGTGGGGCTCTGTGCTTTCTTTCGTTCTGAACAAGTGTTAGTGTTTTCAGCGGAAAAGCGATTCTGCGCAACATTGGGAACACTTCTCCTTCCCAGGCACAGAGAAGGTGCTAGCAGGGAATTCTCTGCCTGCCTTTCCCCAGTGCTCTGCAAGCTCTCCAGGGCAACAGCAAATGTGGGGCTCTGTGCTTTCTTTCGTTCTGAACAAGTTTTAGTGTTTTCTGCAGCGACGCAAATACGATTCTGCGCAACATTGGGAACACTTCTCCTTCCCAGGCACAGAGAAGGTGCTAGCAGGGAATTCTCTGCCTGCCTTTAACCAGTGCTCTGCAAGCTCTCCAGGAGAACCGCAAATGTGGGGCTCTGTGCTTTCTTTTGTTCTGAAAAAGTGTTATTGTATTCTGCGGAAAAGCGATTCTGTGCAACAATGGGAACACTTCTCCTTCCCAGGCACAGAGAAGGTGCTAGCAGGGACATCTCTGCCTGCCTTTCCCCAGTGCTCTGCAAGCTCTCCAGGGCAACAGCAAATGTGGGGCTCTGTGCTTTCTTTCGTTCTGAACAAGTTTTAGTGTTTTCAGCGGAAAAGCGATTCTGCGCAACAATGGGAACACTTCTCCTTCCCAGGCACAGAGAAGGTGCTAGCAGGGAATTCTCTGCCTGCCTTTCCCCAGTGCTCTGCAAGCTCTCCAGGGCAACAGAAAATGTGGGGCTCTGTGCTTTCTTTCGTTCTGAACAAGTGTTAGTGTTTTCAGCGGAAAATCGATTCTGCGCAACAATGGGAACACATCTCCTTCCCAGGCACAGAGAAGGTGCTAGCAGGGAATTCTCTGCCTGCCTTTCCCCAGTGCTCTGCAAGCTCTCCAGGGCAACAGCAAATGTGGGGCTCTGTGCTTTCTTTCTTTCTGAAAAAGTGTTAGTGTTTTCAGTGGAAAAGCGATTCTGCGCAACATTGGGAACACTTCTCCTTCCCAGGCACAGAGAAAGTGCTAGCAGGGAATTCTCTGCCTGCCTTTCCCCAGTGCTCTGCAAGCTCTCCAGGGCAACAGCAAATGTGGGGCTCTGTGCTTTCTTTCGTTCTGAACAAGTGTTAGTGTTTTCTGCGGAAAAGCGATTCTGCGCAACATTGGGAACACTTCTCCTTCCCAGGCACAGAGAAGGTGCTAGCAGGGAATTCTCTGCCTGCCTTTCCCCAGTGCTCTGCAAGCTCTCCAGGGCAACAGCAAATGTGGGGCTCTGTGCTTTCTTTCGTTCTGAACAAGTATTAGTGTTTTCTGCAGCGACGCAAATACGATTCTGCGCAACATTGGGAACACTTCTCCTTCCCAGGCACAGAGAAGGTGCTAGCAGGGAATTCTCTGCCTGCCTTTAACCAGTGCTCTGCAAGCTCTCCAGGAGAACAGCAAATGTGGGGCTCTGTGCTTTCTTTTGTTCTGAAAAAGTGTTATTGTATTCTGGAGAGAAGCGATTCTGCGCAACAATGGGAACACTTCTCCTTCCCAGGCACAGAGAAGGTGCTAGCAGGGAATTCTCTGCCTGCCTTTCCCCAGTGCTCTGCAAGCTCTCCAGGGCAACAGAAAATGTGGGGCTCTGTGCTTTCTTTCGTTCTGAACAAGTTTTAGTGTTTTCTGCAGCGACGCAAATACGATTCTGCGCAACATTGGGAACACTTCTCCTTCCCAGGCACAGAGAAGGTGCTAGCAGGAAATTCTCTGCCTGCCTTTCCCCAGTGCTCTGCAAGCTCTCCAGGGCAACAGCAAATGTGGGGCTCTGTGCTTTCTTTCTTTCTGAAAAAGTGTTAGTGTTTTCAGTGGAAAAGCGATTCTGCGCAACATTGGGAACACTTCTCCTTCCCAGGCACAGAGAAGGTGCTAGCAGGGAATTCTCTGCCTGCCTTTCCCCAGTGCTCTGCAAGCTCTCCAGGGCAACAGCAAATGTGGGGCTCTGTGCTTTCTTTCGTTCTGAAAAAGTGTTAGTGTTTTCTGCGGAAAAGCGATTCTGCGCAACATTGGGAACACTTCTCCTTCCCAGGCACAGAGAAGGTGCTAGCAGGGAATTCTCTGCCTGCCTTTCCCCAGTGCTCTGCAAGCTCTCCAGGGAAACAGCAAATGTGGGGCTCTGTGCTTTCTTTCGTTCTGAACAAGTTTTAGTGTTTTCTGCAGCGACGCAAATACGATTCTGCGCAACAATGGGAACACTTCTCCTTCCCAGGCACAGAGAAGGTGCTAGCAGGGAATTCTCTGCCTGCCTTTCCCCAGTGCTCTGCAAGCTCTCCAGGGCAACAGCAAATGTGGGGCTCTGTGCTTTCTTTCGTTCTGAACAAGTTTTAGTGTTTTCTGCAGCAACGCAAATACGATTCTGCGCAACATTGGGAACACTTCTCCTTCCCAGGCACAGAGAAGGTGCTAGCAGGGAATTCTCTGCCTGCCTTTCCCCAGTGCTCTGCAAGCTCTCCAGGGCAACAGCAAATGTGGGGCTCTGTGCTTTCTTTCGTTCTGAACAAGTTGTAGTGTTTTGTGGAGAGAAGCGATTCTGCGCAACAATGGGAACACTTCTCCTTTCCAGGCTCAGAGAAGGTACTACCAGGGAATTCTCTGCCTTCCTCTCCCCAGTGCTCTGCAAGCTCTCCAGGGCAACAGCAAATGTGGGGCTCTGTGCTTTGTTTCATTCTGAAAAAGTGTTAGTGTTTTCTGCAGCGACGCAAATGCCATTCTGCGCAACAATGGGAACACTTCTCCTTCCCAGGCACAGAGAAGGTGCTAGCAGGGAATTCTCTGCCTGCCTTTAACCAGTGCTTTGCAAGCTCTCCAGGGCAACAGCAAATGTGGGGCTCTGTGCTTTCTTTCGTTCTGAAAAAGTGTTAGTGTTTTCTGCAGCGACGCAAATGCCATTCTGCGCAACAATGGGAACACTTCTCCTTCCCAGGCACAGAGAAGGTGCTAGCATGGAATTCTCTGCCTGCCTTTCCGCAGTGCTCTGCAAGCTCTCCAGGGCAACAGCAAATGTGGGGCTCTGTGCTTTCTTTCGTTCTGAACAAGTGTTAGTGTTTTCAGCGGAAAAGCGATTCTGCGCAACATTGGGAACACTTCTCCTTCCCAGGCACAGAGAAGGTGCTAGCAGGGAATTCTCTGCCTGCCTTTCCCCAGTGCTCTGCAAGCTCTCCAGGGCAACAGAAAATGTGGGGCTCTGTGCTTTCTTTCGTTCTGAACAAGTGTTAGTGTTTTCAGCGGAAAAGCCATTCTGCGCAACAATGGGAACACTTCTCCTTCCCAGGCACAGAGAAGGTGCTAGCAGGGAATTCTCTGCCTGCCTTTCCGCAGTGCTCTGCAAGCTCTCCAGGGCAACAGCAAATGTGGGGCTCTGTGCTTTCTTTCGTTCTGAACAAGTGTTAGTGTTTTCAGTGGAAAAGCGATTCTGCGCAACATTGGGAACACTTCTCCTTCCCAGGCACAGAGAAGGTGCTAGCAGGGAATTCTCTGCCTGCCTTTAACCAGTGCTCTGCAAGCTCTCCAGGAGAACAGCAAATGTGGGGCTCTGTGCTTTCTTTTGTTCTGAAAAAGTGTTATTGTATTCTGAGGAAAAGCGATTCTGTGCAACAATGGGAACACTTCTCCTTCCCAGGCACAGAGAAGGTGCTAGCAGGGAATTCTCTGCCTGCCTTTCCCCAGTGCTCTGCAAGCTCTCCAGGGCAACAGCAAATGTGGGGCTCTGTGCTTTCTTTCGTTCTGAACAAGTTTTAGTGTTTTCAGCGGAAAAGCGATTCTGCGCAACAATGGGAACACTTCTCCTTCCCAGGCACAGAGAAGGTGCTAGCAGGGAATTCTCTGCCTGCCTTTCCCCAGTGCTCTGCAAGCTCTCCAGGGCAACAGAAAATGTGGGGCTCTGTGCTTTCTTTCGTTCTGAACAAGTGTTAGTGTTTTCAGCGGAAAAGCCATTCTGCGCAACAATGGGAACACTTCTCCTTCCCAGGCACAGAGAAGGTGCTAGCAGGGAATTCTCTGCCTGCCTTTCCCCAGTGCTCTGCAAGCTCTCCAGGGCAACAGCAAATGTGGGGCTCTGTGCTTTCTTTCGTTCTGAACAAGTTTTAGTGTTTTCTGCAGCGACGCAAATACGATTCTGCGCAACATTGGGAACACTTCTCCTTCCCAGGCACAGAGAAGGTGCTAGCAGGAAATTCTCTGCCTGCCTTTCCCCAGTGCTCTGCAAGCTCTCCAGGGCAACAGCAAATGTGGGGCTCTGTGTTTTCTTTCTTTCTGAAAAAGTGTTAGTGTTTTCAGTGGAAAAGCGATTCTGCGCAACATTGGGAACACTTCTCCTTCCCAGGCACAGAGAAGGTGCTAGCAGGGAATTCTCTGCCTGCCTTTCCCCAGTGCTCTGCAAGCTCTCCAGGGCAACAGCAAATGTGGGGCTCTGTGCTTTCTTTCGTTCTGAAAAAGTGTTAGTGTTTTCTGCGGAAAAGCGATTCTGCGCAACATTGGGAACACTTCTCCTTCCCAGGCACAGAGAAGGTGCTAGCAGGGAATTCTCTGCCTGCCTTTCCCCAGTGCTCTGCAAGCTCTCCAGGGAAACAGCAAATGTGGGGCTCTGTGCTTTCTTTCGTTCTGAACAAGTTTTAGTGTTTTCTGCAGCGACGCAAATACGATTCTGCGCAACAATGGGAACACTTCTCCTTCCCAGGCACAGAGAAGGTGCTAGCAGGGAATTCTCTGCCTGCCTTTCCCCAGTGCTCTGCAAGCTCTCCAGGGCAACAGCAAATGTGGGGCTCTGTGCTTTCTTTCGTTCTGAACAAGTTTTAGTGTTTTCTGCAGCAACGCAAATACGATTCTGCGCAACATTGGGAACACTTCTCCTTCCCAGGCACAGAGAAGGTGCTAGCAGGGAATTCTCTGCCTGCCTTTCCCCAGTGCTCTGCAAGCTCTCCAGGGCAACAGCAAATGTGGGGCTCTGTGCTTTCTTTCGTTCTGAACAAGTTGTAGTGTTTTGTGGAGAGAAGCGATTCTGCGCAACAATGGGAACACTTCTCCTTTCCAGGCTCAGAGAAGGTACTACCAGGGAATTCTCTGCCTTCCTCTCCCCAGTGCTCTGCAAGCTCTCCAGGGCAACAGCAAATGTGGGGCTCTGTGCTTTGTTTCATTCTGAAAAAGTGTTAGTGTTTTCTGCAGCGACGCAAATGCCATTCTGCGCAACAATGGGAACACTTCTCCTTCCCAGGCACAGAGAAGGTGCTAGCAGGGAATTCTCTGCCTGCCTTTAACCAGTGCTTTGCAAGCTCTCCAGGGCAACAGCAAATGTGGGGCTCTGTGCTTTCTTTCGTTCTGAAAAAGTGTTAGTGTTTTCTGCAGCGACGCAAATGCCATTCTGCGCAACAATGGGAACACTTCTCCTTCCCAGGCACAGAGAAGGTGCTAGCATGGAATTCTCTGCCTGCCTTTCCGCAGTGCTCTGCAAGCTCTCCAGGGCAACAGCAAATGTGGGGCTCTGTGCTTTCTTTCGTTCTGAACAAGTGTTAGTGTTTTCAGCGGAAAAGCGATTCTGCGCAACATTGGGAACACTTCTCCTTCCCAGGCACAGAGAAGGTGCTAGCAGGGAATTCTCTGCCTGCCTTTCCCCAGTGCTCTGCAAGCTCTCCAGGGCAACAGCAAATGTGGGGCTCTGTGCTTTCTTTCGTTCTGAACAAGTTTTAGTGTTTTCTGCAGCGACGCAAATACGATTCTGCGCAACATTGGGAACACTTCTCCTTCCCAGGCACAGAGAAGGTGCTAGCAGGGAATTCTCTGCCTGCCTTTCCCCAGTGCTCTGCAAGCTCTCCAGGAGAACAGCAAATGTGGGGCTCTGTGCTTTCTTTTGTTCTGAAAAAGTGTTATTGTATTCTGCGGAAAAGCGATTCTGTGCAACAATGGGAACACTTCTCCTTCCCAGGCACAGAGAAGGTGCTAGCAGGGACATCTCTGCCTGCCTTTCCCCAGTGCTCTGCAAGCTCTCCAGGGCAACAGCAAATGTGGGGCTCTGTGCTTTCTTTCGTTCTGAACAAGTTTTAGTGTTTTCAGCGGAAAAGCGATTCTGCGCAACAATGGGAACACTTCTCCTTCCCAGGCACAGAGAAGGTGCTAGCAGGGAATTCTCTGCCTGCCTTTCCCCAGTGCTCTGCAAGCTCTCCAGGGCAACAGAAAATGTGGGGCTCTGTGCTTTCTTTCGTTCTGAACAAGTGTTAGTGTTTTCAGCGGAAAAGCCATTCTGCGCAACAATGGAAACACTTCTCCTTCCCAGGCACAGAGAAGGTGCTAGCAGGGAATTCTCTGCCTGCCTTTCCCCAGTGCTCTGCAAGCTCTCCAGGGCAACAGAAAATGTGGGGCTCTGTGCTTTCTTTCGTTCTGAACAAGTTTTAGTGTTTTCTGCAGCGACGCAAATACGATTCTGCGCAACATTGGGAACACTTCTCCTTCCCAGGCATAGAGAAGGTGCTAGCAGGGAATTCTCTGCCTGCCTTTAACCAGTGCTCTGCAAGCTCTCCAGGAGAACAGCAAATGTGGGGCTCTGTGCTTTCTTTCGTTCTGAACAAGTGTTAGTGTTTTCTGCGGAAAATCGATTCTGCGCAACAATGGGAACACATCTCCTTCCCAGGCACAGAGAAGGTGCTAGCAGGGAATTCTCTGCCTGCCTTTCCCCAGTGCTCTGCAAGCTCTCCAGGGCAACAGAAAATGTGGGGCTCTGTGCTTTCTTTCGTTCTGAACAAGTTTTAGTGTTTTCTGCAGCGACGCAAATACGATTCTGCGCAACATTGGGAACACTTCTCCTTCCCAGGCATAGAGAAGGTGCTAGCAGGGAATTCTCTGCCTGCCTTTAACCAGTGCTCTGCAAGCTCTCCAGGAGAACAGCAAATGTGGGGCTCTGTGCTTTCTTTCATTCTGAAAAAGTGTTAGTGTTTTCTGCAGCGACGCAAATGCCATTCTGCGCAACAATGGGAACACTTCTCCTTCCCAGGCACAGAGAAGGTGCTAGCATGGAATTCTCTGCCTGCCTTTCCCCAGTGCTCTGCAAGCTCTCCAGGGCAACAGCAAATGTAGGGCTCTGTGCTTTCTTTCGTTCTGAAAAAGTGTTAGTGTTTTCAGCGGAAAATCGATTCTGCGCAACAATGGGAACACATCTCCTTCCCAGGCACAGAGAAGGTGCTAGCAGGGAATTCTCTGCCTGCCTTTCCCCAGTGCTCTGCAAGCCCTCCAGGGCAACAGCAAATGTGGGGCTCTGTGCTTTCTTTCGTTCTGAACAAGTGTTAGTGTTTTCAGCGGAAAAGCGATTCTGCGCAACATTGGGAACACTTCTCCTTCCCAGGCACAGAGAAGGTGCTAGCAGGGAATTCTCTGCCTGCCTTTCCCCAGTGCTCTGCAAGCTCTCCAGGGCAACAGCAAATGTGGGGCTCTGTGCTTTCCTTCTTTCTGAAAAAGTGTTAGTGTTTTCAGTGGAAAAGCGATTCTGCGCAACATTGGGAACACTTCTCCTTCCCAGGCACAGAGAAAGTGCTAGCAGGGAATTCTCTGCCTGCCTTTCCCCAGTGCTCTGCAAGCTCTCCAGGGCAACAGAAAATGTGGGGCTCTGTGCTTTCTTTCGTTCTGAACAAGTGTTAGTGTTTTCTGCGGAAAAGCGATTCTGCGCAACATTGGGAACACTTCTCCTTCCCAGGCACAGAGAAGGTGCTAGCAGGGAATTCTCTGCCTGCCTTTCCCCAGTGCTCTGCAAGCTCTCCAGGGCAACAGCAAATGTGGGGCTCTGTGCTTTCTTTCGTTCTGAACAAGTATTAGTGTTTTCTGCAGCGACGCAAATACGATTCTGCGCAACATTGGGAACACTTCTCCTTCCCAGGCACAGAGAAGGTGCTAGCAGGGAATTCTCTGCCTGCCTTTAACCAGTGCTCTGCAAGCTCTCCAGGAGAACAGCAAATGTGGGGCTCTGTGCTTTCTTTTGTTCTGAAAAAGTGTTATTGTATTCTGCGGAAAAGCGATTCTGTGCAACAATGGGAACACTTCTCCTTCCCAGGCACAGAGAAGGTGCTAGCAGGGAATTCTCTGCCTGCCTTTCCCCAGTGCTCTGCAAGCTCTCCAGGGCAACAGCAAATGTGGGGCTCTGTGCTTTCTTTCGTTCTGAACAAGTTTTAGTGTTTTCAGCGGAAAAGCGATTCTGCGCAACAATGGGAACACTTCTCCTTCCCAGGCACAGAGAAGGTGCTAGCAGGGAATTCTCTGCCTGCCTTTCCCCAGTGCTCTGCAAGCTCTCCAGGGCAACAGAAAATGTGGGGCTCTGTGCTTTCTTTCGTTCTGAACAAGTGTTAGTGTTTTCAGCGGAAAAGCCATTCTGCGCAACAATGGGAACACTTCTCCTTCCCAGGCACAGAGAAGGTGCTAGCAGGGAATTCTCTGCCTGCCTTTCCCCAGTGCTCTGCAAGCTCTCCAGGGCAACAGAAAATGTGGGGCTCTGTGCTTTCTTTCGTTCTGAACAAGTTTTAGTGTTTTCTGCAGCGACGCAAATACGATTCTGCGCAACATTGGGAACACTTCTCCTTCCCAGGCACAGAGAAGGTGCTAGCAGGAAATTCTCTGCCTGCCTTTCCCCAGTGCTCTGCAAGCTCTCCAGGGCAACAGCAAATGTGGGGCTCTGTGCTTTCTTTCTTTCTGAAAAAGTGTTAGTGTTTTCAGTGGAAAAGCGATTCTGCGCAACATTGGGAACACTTCTCCTTCCCAGGCACAGAGAAGGTGCTAGCAGGGAATTCTCTGCCTGCCTTTCCCCAGTGCTCTGCAAGCTCTCCAGGGCAACAGCAAATGTGGGGCTCTGTGCTTTCTTTCGTTCTGAACAAGTTTTAGTGTTTTCTGCGGAAAAGCGATTCTGCGCAACATTGGGAACACTTCTCCTTCCCAGGCACAGAGAAGGTGCTAGCAGGGAATTCTCTGCCTGCCTTTCCCCAGTGCTCTGCAAGCTCTCCAGGGAAACAGCAAATGTGGGGCTCTGTGCTTTCTTTCGTTCTGAACAAGTTTTAGTGTTTTCTGCAGCGACGCAAATACGATTCTGCGCAACAATGGGAACACTTCTCCTTCCCAGGCACAGAGAAGGTGCTAGCAGGGAATTCTCTGCCTGCCTTTCCCCAGTGCTCTGCAAGCTCTCCAGGGCAACAGCAAATGTGGGGCTCTGTGCTTTCTTTCGTTCTGAACAAGTTTTAGTGTTTTCTGCAGCAACGCAAATACGATTCTGCGCAACATTGGGAACACTTCTCCTTCCCAGGCACAGAGAAGGTGCTAGCAGGGAATTCTCTGCCTGCCTTTCCCCAGTGCTCTGCAAGCTCTCCAGGGCAACAGCAAATGTGGGGCTCTGTGCTTTCTTTCGTTCTGAACAAGTTGTAGTGTTTTGTGCAGAGAAGCGATTCTGCGCAACAATGGGAACACTTCTCCTTTCCAGGCTCAGAGAAGGTACTACCAGGGAATTCTCTGCCTTCCTCTCCCCAGTGCTCTGCAAGCTCTCCAGGGCAACAGCAAATGTGGGGCTCTGTGCTTTCTTTCGTTCTGAACAAGTGTTAGTGTTTTCAGCGGAAAAGCGATTCTGCGCAACATTGGGAACACTTCTCCTTCCCAGGCACAGAGAAGGTGCTAGCAGGGAATTCTCTGCCTGCCTTTCCCCAGTGCTCTGCAAGCTCTCCAGGGCAACAGCAAATGTGGGGCTCTGTGCTTTCTTTCGTTCTGAAAAAGTGTTAGTGTTTTCTGGAGAGAAGCGATTCTGCGCAACAATGGGAACACTTCTCCTTCCCAGGCACAGAGAAGGTGCTAGCAGGGAATTCTCTGCCTGCCTTTCCGCAGTGCTCTGCAAGCTCTCCAGGGCAACAGCAAATGTGGGGCTCTGTGCTTTCTTTCGTTCTGAACAAGTGTTAGTGTTTTCAGTGGAAAAGCGATTCTGCGCAACATTGGGAACACTTCTCCTTCCCAGGCACAGAGAAAGTGCTAGCAGGGAATTCTCTGCCTGCCTTTCCCCAGTGCTCTGCAAGCTCTCCAGGGCAACAGCAAATGTGGGGCTCTGTGCTTTCTTTCGTTCTGAACAAGTGTTAGTGTTTTCTGGAGAGAAGCGATTCTGCGCAACAATGGGAACACTTCTCCTTCCCAGGCACAGAGAAGGTGCTAGCAGGGAATTCTCTGCCTGCCTATCCCCAGTGCTCTGCAAGCTCTCCAGGGCAACAGCAAATGTGGGGCTCTGTGCTTTCTTTCGTTCTGAAAAAGTGTTATTGTATTCTGCGGAAAAGCGATTCTGTGCAACAATGGGAACACTTCTGCTTCCCAGGCACAGAGAAGGTGCTAGCAGGGAATTCTCTGCCTGCCTTTCCCCAGTGCTCTGCAAGCTCTCCAGGGCAACAGCAAATGTGGGGCTCTGTGCTTTCTTTCGTTCTGAACAAGTGTTAGTGTTTTCTGGAGAGAAGCGATTCTGCGCAACAATGGGAACACTTCTCCTTCCCAGGCACAGAGAAGGTGCTAGCAGGGAATTCTCTGCCTGCCTTTCCCCAGTGCTCTGCAAGCTCTCCAGGGCAACAGCAAATGTGGGGCTCTGTGCTTTCTTTCATTCTGAAAAAGTGTTAGTGTTTTCTGGAGAGAAGCGATTCTGCGCAACAATGGGAACACTTCTGCTTCCCAGGCACAGAGAAGGTGCTAGCAGGGAATTCTCTGCCTGCCTTTCCCCAGTGCTCTGCAAGCTCTCCAGGGCAACAGCAAATGTGGGGCTCTGTGCTTTCTTTCATTCTGAAAAAGTGTTAGTGTTTTCTGCAGCGACGCAAATGCCATTCTGCGCAACAATGGGAACACTTCTCCTTCCCAGGCACAGAGAAGGTGCTAGCAGGGAATTCTCTGCCTGCCTTTCCCCAGTGCTCTGCAAGCTCTCCAGGGCAACAGCAAATGTGGGGCTCTGTGCTTTCTTTCGTTCTGAAAAAGTGTTAGTGTTTTCAGTGGAAAAGCGATTCTGCGCAACATTGGGAACACTTCTCCTTCCCAGGCACAGAGAAAGTGCTAGCAGGGAATTCTCTGCCTGCCTTTCCCCAGTGCTCTGCAAGCTCTCCAGGGCAACAGCAAATGTGGGGCTCTGTGCTTTCTTTCGTTCTGAACAAGTGTTAGTGTTTTCTGCGGAAAAGCGATTCTGCGCAACATTGGGAACACTTCTCCTTCCCAGGCACAGAGAAGGTGCTAGCAGGGAATTCTCTGCCTGCCTTTCCCCAGTGCTCTGCAAGCTCTCCAGGGCAACAGCAAATGTGGGGCTCTGTGCTTTCTTTCGTTCTGAACAAGTTTTAGTGTTTTCTGCAGCGACGCAAATACGATTCTGCGCAACATTGGGAACACTTCTCCTTCCCAGGCACAGAGAAGGTGCTAGCAGGGAATTCTCTGCCTGCCTTTAACCAGTGCTCTGCAAGCTCTCCAGGAGAACAGCAAATGTGGGGCTCTGTGCTTTCTTTTGTTCTGAAAAAGTGTTATTGTATTCTGCGGAAAAGCGATTCTGTGCAACAATGGGAACACTTCTCCTTCCCAGGCACAGAGAAGGTGCTAGCAGGGACATCTCTGCCTGCCTTTCCCCAGTGCTCTGCAAGCTCTCCAGGGCAACAGCAAATGTGGGGCTCTGTGCTTTCTTTCGTTCTGAACAAGTTTTAGTGTTTTCAGCGGAAAAGCGATTCTGCGCAACAATGGGAACACTTCTCCTTCCCAGGCACAGAGAAGGTGCTAGCAGGGAATTCTCTGCCTGCCTTTCCCCAGTGCTCTGCAAGCTCTCCAGGGCAACAGAAAATGTGGGGCTCTGTGCTTTCTTTCGTTCTGAACAAGTGTTAGTGTTTTCAGCGGAAAAGCCATTCTGCGCAACAATGGAAACACTTCTCCTTCCCAGGCACAGAGAAGGTGCTAGCAGGGAATTCTCTGCCTGCCTTTCCCCAGTGCTCTGCAAGCTCTCCAGGGCAACAGAAAATGTGGGGCTCTGTGCTTTCTTTCGTTCTGAACAAGTTTTAGTGTTTTCTGCAGCGACGCAAATACGATTCTGCGCAACATTGGGAACACTTCTCCTTCCCAGGCATAGAGAAGGTGCTAGCAGGGAATTCTCTGCCTGCCTTTCCCCAGTGCTCTGCAAGCTCTCCAGGGCAACAGCAAATGTAGGGCTCTGTGCTTTCTTTCGTTCTGAAAAAGTGTTAGTGTTTTCAGCGGAAAATCGATTCTGCGCAACAATGGGAACACATCTCCTTCCCAGGCACAGAGAAGGTGCTAGCAGGGAATTCTCTGCCTGCCTTTCCGCAGTGCTCTGCAAGCTCTCCAGGGCAACAGCAAATGTGGGGCTCTGTGCTTTCTTTCGTTCTGAACAAGTGTTAGTGTTTTCAGCGGAAAAGCGATTCTGCGCAACATTGGGAACACTTCTCCTTCCCAGGCACAGAGAAGGTGCTAGCAGGGAATTCTCTGCCTGCCTTTCCCCAGTGCTCTGCAAGCTCTCCAGGGCAACAGCAAATGTGGGGCTCTGTGCTTTCTTTCTTTCTGAAAAAGTGTTAGTGTTTTCAGTGGAAAAGCGATTCTGCGCAACATTGGGAACACTTCTCCTTCCCAGGCACAGAGAAAGTGCTAGCAGGGAATTCTCTGCCTGCCTTTCCCCAGTGCTCTGCAAGCTCTCCAGGGCAACAGCAAATGTGGGGCTCTGTGCTTTCTTTCGTTCTGAACAAGTGTTAGTGTTTTCTGCGGAAAAGCGATTCTGCGCAACATTGGGAACACTTCTCCTTCCCAGGCACAGAGAAGGTGCTAGCAGGGAATTCTCTGCCTGCCTTTCCCCAGTGCTCTGCAAGCTCTCCAGGGCAACAGCAAATGTGGGGCTCTGTGCTTTCTTTCGTTCTGAACAAGTATTAGTGTTTTCTGCAGCGACGCAAATACGATTCTGCGCAACATTGGGAACACTTCTCCTTCCCAGGCACAGAGAAGGTGCTAGCAGGGAATTCTCTGCCTGCCTTTAACCAGTGCTCTGCAAGCTCTCCAGGAGAACAGCAAATGTGGGGCTCTGTGCTTTCTTTTGTTCTGAAAAAGTGTTATTGTATTCTGAGGAAAAGCGATTCTGTGCAACAATGGGAACACTTCTCCTTCCCAGGCACAGAGAAGGTGCTAGCAGGGAATTCTCTGCCTGCCTTTCCCCAGTGCTCTGCAAGCTCTCCAGGGCAACAGCAAATGTGGGGCTCTGTGCTTTCTTTCGTTCTGAACAAGTTTTAGTGTTTTCAGCGGAAAAGCGATTCTGCGCAACAATGGGAACACTTCTCCTTCCCAGGCACAGAGAAGGTGCTAGCAGGGAATTCTCTGCCTGCCTTTCCCCAGTGCTCTGCAAGCTCTCCAGGGCAACAGAAAATGTGGGGCTCTGTGCTTTCTTTCGTTCTGAACAAGTGTTAGTGTTTTCAGCGGAAAAGCCATTCTGCGCAACAATGGGAACACTTCTCCTTCCCAGGCACAGAGAAGGTGCTAGCAGGGAATTCTCTGCCTGCCTTTCCCCAGTGCTCTGCAAGCTCTCCAGGGCAACAGCAAATGTGGGGCTCTGTGCTTTCTTTCGTTCTGAACAAGTTTTAGTGTTTTCTGCAGCGACGCAAATACGATTCTGCGCAACATTGGGAACACTTCTCCTTCCCAGGCACAGAGAAGGTGCTAGCAGGAAATTCTCTGCCTGCCTTTCCCCAGTGCTCTGCAAGCTCTCCAGGGCAACAGCAAATGTGGGGCTCTGTGCTTTCTTTCTTTCTGAAAAAGTGTTAGTGTTTTCAGTGGAAAAGCGATTCTGCGCAACATTGGGAACACTTCTCCTTCCCAGGCACAGAGAAGGTGCTAGCAGGGAATTCTCTGCCTGCCTTTCCCCAGTGCTCTGCAAGCTCTCCAGGGCAACAGCAAATGTGGGGCTCTGTGCTTTCTTTCGTTCTGAAAAAGTGTTAGTGTTTTCTGCGGAAAAGCGATTCTGCGCAACATTGGGAACACTTCTCCTTCCCAGGCACAGAGAAGGTGCTAGCAGGGAATTCTCTGCCTGCCTTTCCCCAGTGCTCTGCAAGCTCTCCAGGGAAACAGCAAATGTGGGGCTCTGTGCTTTCTTTCGTTCTGAACAAGTTTTAGTGTTTTCTGCAGCGACGCAAATACGATTCTGCGCAACAATGGGAACACTTCTCCTTCCCAGGCACAGAGAAGGTGCTAGCAGGGAATTCTCTGCCTGCCTTTCCCCAGTGCTCTGCAAGCTCTCCAGGGCAACAGCAAATGTGGGGCTCTGTGCTTTCTTTCGTTCTGAACAAGTTTTAGTGTTTTCTGCAGCAACGCAAATACGATTCTGCGCAACATTGGGAACACTTCTCCTTCCCAGGCACAGAGAAGGTGCTAGCAGGGAATTCTCTGCCTGCCTTTCCCCAGTGCTCTGCAAGCTCTCCAGGGCAACAGCAAATGTGGGGCTCTGTGCTTTCTTTCGTTCTGAACAATTTGTAGTGTTTTGTGGAGAGAAGCGATTCTGCGCAACAATGGGAACACTTCTCCTTTCCAGGCTCAGAGAAGGTACTACCAGGGAATTCTCTGCCTTCCTCTCCCCAGTGCTCTGCAAGCTCTCCAGGGCAACAGCAAATGTGGGGCTCTGTGCTTTGTTTCATTCTGAAAAAGTGTTAGTGTTTTCTGCAGCGACGCAAATGCCATTCTGCGCAACAATGGGAACACTTCTCCTTCCCAGGCACAGAGAAGGTGCTAGCAGGGAATTCTCTGCCTGCCTTTAACCAGTGCTTTGCAAGCTCTCCAGGGCAACAGCAAATGTGGGGCTCTGTGCTTTCTTTCGTTCTGAAAAAGTGTTAGTGTTTTCTGCAGCGACGCAAATGCCATTCTGCGCAACAATGGGAACACTTCTCCTTCCCAGGCACAGAGAAGGTGCTAGCATGGAATTCTCTGCCTGCCTTTCCCCAGTGCTCTGCAAGCTCTCCAGGGCAACAGCAAATGTGGGGCTCTGTGCTTTCTTTCGTTCTGAACAAGTGTTAGTGTTTTCAGCGGAAAAGCGATTCTGCGCAACATTGGGAACACTTCTCCTTCCCAGGCACAGAGAAGGTGCTAGCAGGGAATTCTCTGCCTGCCTTTCCCCAGTGCTCTGCAAGCTCTCCAGGGCAACAGCAAATGTGGGGCTCTGTGCTTTCTTTCGTTCTGAACAAGTTTTAGTGTTTTCTGCAGCGACGCAAATACGATTCTGCGCAACATTGGGAACACTTCTCCTTCCCAGGCACAGAGAAGGTGCTAGCAGGGAATTCTCTGCCTGCCTTTAACCAGTGCTCTGCAAGCTTTCCAGGAGAACCGCAAATGTGGGGCTCTGTGCTTTCTTTTGTTCTGAAAAAGTGTTATTGTATTCTGCGGAAAAGCGATTCTGTGCAACAATGGGAACACTTCTCCTTCCCAGGCACAGAGAAGGTGCTAGCAGGGACATCTCTGCCTGCCTTTCCCCAGTGCTCTGCAAGCTCTCCAGGGCAACAGCAAATGTGGGGCTCTGTGCTTTCTTTCGTTCTGAACAAGTTTTAGTGTTTTCAGCGGAAAAGCGATTCTGCGCAACAATGGGAACACTTCTCCTTCCCAGGCACAGAGAAGGTGCTAGCAGGGAATTCTCTGCCTGCCTTTCCCCAGTGCTCTGCAAGCTCTCCAGGGCAACAGAAAATGTGGGGCTCTGTGCTTTCTTTCGTTCTGAACAAGTGTTAGTGTTTTCAGCGGAAAAGCCATTCTGCGCAACAATGGAAACACTTCTCCTTCCCAGGCACAGAGAAGGTGCTAGCAGGGAATTCTCTGCCTGCCTTTCCCCAGTGCTCTGCAAGCTCTCCAGGGCAACAGAAAATGTGGGGCTCTGTGCTTTCTTTCGTTCTGAACAAGTTTTAGTGTTTTCTGCAGCGACGCAAATACGATTCTGCGCAACATTGGGAACACTTCTCCTTCCCAGGCATAGAGAAGGTGCTAGCAGGGAATTCTCTGCCTGCCTTTAACCAGTGCTCTGCAAGCTCTCCAGGAGAACAGCAAATGTGGGGCTCTGTGCTTTCTTTCGTTCTGAAAAAGTGTTAGTGTTTTCAGCGGAAAATCGATTCTGCGCAACAATGGGAACACATCTCCTTCCCAGGCACAGAGAAGGTGCTAGCAGGGAATTCTCTGCCTGCCTTTCCCCAGTGCTCTGCAAGCTCTCCAGGGCAACAGCAAATGTGGGGCTCTGTGCTTTCTTTCTTTCTGAAAAAGTGTTAGTGTTTTCAGTGGAAAAGCGATTCTGCGCAACATTGGGAACACTTCTCCTTCCCAGGCACAGAGAAAGTGCTAGCAGGGAATTCTCTGCCTGCCTTTCCCCAGTGCTCTGCAAGCTCTCCAGGGCAACAGCAAATGTGGGGCTCTGTGCTTTCTTTCGTTCTGAACAAGTGTTAGTGTTTTCTGCGGAAAAGCGATTCTGCGCAACATTGGGAACACTTCTCCTTCCCAGGCACAGAGAAGGTGCTAGCAGGGAATTCTCTGCCTGCCTTTCCCCAGTGCTCTGCAAGCTCTCCAGGGCAACAGCAAATGTGGGGCTCTGTGCTTTCTTTCGTTCTGAACAAGTATTAGTGTTTTCTGCAGCGACGCAAATACGATTCTGCGCAACATTGGGAACACTTCTCCTTCCCAGGCACAGAGAAGGTGCTAGCAGGGAATTCTCTGCCTGCCTTTAACCAGTGCTCTGCAAGCTCTCCAGGAGAACAGCAAATGTGGGGCTCTGTGCTTTCTTTTGTTCTGAAAAAGTGTTATTGTATTCTGCGGAAAAGCGATTCTGTGCAACAATGGGAACACTTCTCCTTCCCAGGCACAGAGAAGGTGCTAGCAGGGAATTCTCTGCCTGCCTTTCCCCAGTGCTCTGCAAGCTCTCCAGGGCAACAGCAAATGTGGGGCTCTGTGCTTTCTTTCGTTCTGAACAAGTTTTAGTGTTTTCAGCGGAAAAGCGATTCTGCGCAACAATGGGAACACTTCTCCTTCCCAGGCACAGAGAAGGTGCTAGCAGGGAATTCTCTGCCTGCCTTTCCCCAGTGCTCTGCAAGCTCTCCAGGGCAACAGAAAATGTGGGGCTCTGTGCTTTCTTTCGTTCTGAACAAGTGTTAGTGTTTTCAGCGGAAAAGCCATTCTGCGCAACAATGGGAACACTTCTCCTTCCCAGGCACAGAGAAGGTGCTAGCAGGGAATTCTCTGCCTGCCTTTCCCCAGTGCTCTGCAAGCTCTCCAGGGCAACAGAAAATGTGGGGCTCTGTGCTTTCTTTCGTTCTGAACAAGTTTTAGTGTTTTCTGCAGCGACGCAAATACGATTCTGCGCAACATTGGGAACACTTCTCCTTCCCAGGCACAGAGAAGGTGCTAGCAGGAAATTCTCTGCCTGCCTTTCCCCAGTGCTCTGCAAGCTCTCCAGGGCAACAGCAAATGTGGGGCTCTGTGCTTTCTTTCTTTCTGAAAAAGTGTTAGTGTTTTCAGTGGAAAAGCGATTCTGCGCAACATTGGGAACACTTCTCCTTCCCAGGCACAGAGAAGGTGCTAGCAGGGAATTCTCTGCCTGCCTTTCCCCAGTGCTCTGCAAGCTCTCCAGGGCAACAGCAAATGTGGGGCTCTGTGCTTTCTTTCGTTCTGAAAAAGTGTTAGTGTTTTCTGCGGAAAAGCGATTCTGCGCAACATTGGGAACACTTCTCCTTCCCAGGCACAGAGAAGGTGCTAGCAGGGAATTCTCTGCCTGCCTTTCCCCAGTGCTCTGCAAGCTCTCCAGGGAAACAGCAAATGTGGGGCTCTGTGCTTTCTTTCGTTCTGAACAAGTTTTAGTGTTTTCTGCAGCGACGCAAATACGATTCTGCGCAACAATGGGAACACTTCTCCTTCCCAGGCACAGAGAAGGTGCTAGCAGGGAATTCTCTGCCTGCCTTTCCCCAGTGCTCTGCAAGCTCTCCAGGGCAACAGCAAATGTGGGGCTCTGTGCTTTCTTTCGTTCTGAACAAGTTTTAGTGTTTTCTGCAGCAACGCAAATACGATTCTGCGCAACATTGGGAACACTTCTCCTTCCCAGGCACAGAGAAGGTGCTAGCAGGGAATTCTCTGCCTGCCTTTCCCCAGTGCTCTGCAAGCTCTCCAGGGCAACAGCAAATGTGGGGCTCTGTGCTTTCTTTCGTTCTGAACAAGTTGTAGTGTTTTGTGGAGAGAAGCGATTCTGCGCAACAATGGGAACACTTCTCCTTTCCAGGCTCAGAGAAGGTACTACCAGGGAATTCTCTGCCTTCCTCTCCCCAGTGCTCTGCAAGCTCTCCAGGGCAACAGCAAATGTGGGGCTCTGTGCTTTGTTTCATTCTGAAAAAGTGTTAGTGTTTTCTGCAGCGACGCAAATGCCATTCTGCGCAACAATGGGAACACTTCTCCTTCCCAGGCACAGAGAAGGTGCTAGCAGGGAATTCTCTGCCTGCCTTTAACCAGTGCTTTGCAAGCTCTCCAGGGCAACAGCAAATGTGGGGCTCTGTGCTTTCTTTCGTTCTGAAAAAGTGTTAGTGTTTTCTGCAGCGACGCAAATGCCATTCTGCGCAACAATGGGAACACTTCTCCTTCCCAGGCACAGAGAAGGTGCTAGCATGGAATTCTCTGCCTGCCTTTCCGCAGTGCTCTGCAAGCTCTCCAGGGCAACAGCAAATGTGGGGCTCTGTGCTTTCTTTCGTTCTGAACAAGTGTTAGTGTTTTCAGCGGAAAAGCGATTCTGCGCAACATTGGGAACACTTCTCCTTCCCAGGCACAGAGAAGGTGCTAGCAGGGAATTCTCTGCCTGCCTTTCCCCAGTGCTCTGCAAGCTCTCCAGGGCAACAGAAAATGTGGGGCTCTGTGCTTTCTTTCGTTCTGAACAAGTGTTAGTGTTTTCAGCGGAAAAGCCATTCTGCGCAACAATGGGAACACTTCTCCTTCCCAGGCACAGAGAAGGTGCTAGCAGGGAATTCTCTGCCTGCCTTTCCGCAGTGCTCTGCAAGCTCTCCAGGGCAACAGCAAATGTGGGGCTCTGTGCTTTCTTTCGTTCTGAACAAGTGTTAGTGTTTTCAGTGGAAAAGCGATTCTGCGCAACATTGGGAACACTTCTCCTTCCCAGGCACAGAGAAAGTGCTAGCAGGGAATTCTCTGCCTGCCTTTAACCAGTGCTCTGCAAGCTCTCCAGGGCAACAGCAAATGTGGGGCTCTGTGCTTTCTTTCGTTCTGAACAAGTGTTAGTGTTTTCTGGAGAGAAGCGATTCTGCGCAACAATGGGAACACTTCTCCTTCCCAGGCACAGAGAAGGTGCTAGCAGGGAATTCTCTGCCTGCCTATCCCCAGTGCTCTGCAAGCTCTCCAGGGCAACAGCAAATGTGGGGCTCTGTGCTTTCTTTCGTTCTGAAAAAGTGTTATTGTATTCTGCGGAAAAGCGATTCTGTGCAACAATGGGAACACTTCTGCTTCCCAGGCACAGAGAAGGTGCTAGCAGGGAATTCTCTGCCTGCCTTTCCCCAGTGCTCTGCAAGCTCTCCAGGGCAACAGAAAATGTGGGGCTCTGTGCTTTCTTTCGTTCTGAACAAGTTTTAGTGTTTTCTGCAGCGACGCAAATGCCATTCTGCGCAACAATGGGAACACTTCTCCTTCCCAGGCACAGAGAAGGTGCTAGCAGGGAATTCTCTGCCTGCCTTTCCCCAGTGCTCTGCAAGCTCTCCAGGGCAACAGCAAATGTGGGGCTCTGTGCTTTCTTTCATTCTGAAAAAGTGTTAGTGTTTTCTGGAGAGAAGCGATTCTGCGCAACAATGGGAACACTTCTCCTTCCCAGACACAGAGAAAGTGCTAGCAGGGAATTCTCTGCCTGCCTTTCCCCAGTGCTCTGCAAGCTCTCCAGGGCAACAGCAAATGTGGGGCTCTGTGCTTTCTTTCGTTCTGAAAAAGTGTTATTTTTTTTCTGCGGAAAAGCGATTCTGTGCAACAATGGGAACACTTCTGCTTCCCAGGCACAGAGAAGGTGCTAGCAGGGAATTCTCTGCCTGCCTTTCCCCAGTGCTCTGCAAGCTCTCCAGGGCAACAGCAAATGTGGGGCTCTGTGCTTTCTTTCATTCTGAAAAAGTGTTAGTGTTTTCTGCAGCGACGCAAATGCCATTCTGCGCAACAATGGGAACACTTCTCCTTCCCAGGCACAGAGAAGGTGCTAGCAGGGAATTCTCTGCCTGCCTTTCCCCAGTGCTCTGCAAGCTCTCCAGGGCAACAGCAAATGTGGGGCTCTGTGCTATCTTTCGTTCTGAAAAAGTGTTAGTGTTTTCAGTGGAAAAGCGATTCTGCGCAACATTGGGAACACTTCTCCTTCCCAGGCACAGAGAAAGTGCTAGCAGGGAATTCTCTGCCTGCCTTTCCCCAGTGCTCTGCAAGCTCTCCAGGGCAACAGCAAATGTGGGGCTCTGTGCTTTCTTTCATTCTGAAAAAGTGTTAGTGTTTTCTGCAGCGACGCAAATGCCATTCTGCGCAACAATGGGAACACTTCTCCTTCCCAGGCACAGAGAAGGTGCTAGCAGGGAATTCTCTGCCTGCCTTTCCCCAGTGCTCTGCAAGCTCTCCAGGGCAACAGCAAATGTGGGGCTCTGTGCTTTCTTTCTTTCTGAAAAAGTGTTAGTGTTTTCAGTGGAAAAGCGATTCTGCGCAACAATGGGAACACTTCTCCTTCCCAGGCACAGAGAAAGTGCTAGCAGGGAATTCTCTGCCTGCCTTTCCCCAGTGCTCTGCAAGCTCTCCAGGGCAACAGCAAATGTGGGGCTCTGTGCTTTCTTTCGTTCTGAACAAGTGTTAGTGTTTTCTGCGGAAAAGCGATTCTGCGCAACATTGGGAACACTTCTCCTTCCCAGGCACAGAGAAGGTGCTAGCAGGGAATTCTCTGCCTGCCTTTCCCCAGTGCTCTGCAAGCTCTCCAGGGCAACAGCAAATGTGGGGCTCTGTGCTTTCTTTCGTTCTGAACAAGTTTTAGTGTTTTCTGCAGCGACGCAAATACGATTCTGCGCAACATTGGGAACACTTCTCCTTCCCAGGCACAGAGAAGGTGCTAGCAGGGAATTCTCTGCCTGCCTTTCCCCAGTGCTCTGCAAGCTCTCCAGGAGAACAGCAAATGTGGGGCTCTGTGCTTTCTTTTGTTCTGAAAAAGTGTTATTGTATTCTGCGGAAAAGCGATTCTGTGCAACATTGGGAACACTTCTCCTTCCCAGGCACAGAGAAGGTGCTAGCAGGGAATTCTCTGCCTGCCTTTCCCCAGTGCTCTGCAAGCTCTCCAGGGCAACAGCAAATGTGGGGCTCTGTGCTTTCTTTCGTTCTGAACAAGTTTTAGTGTTTTCAGCGGAAAAGCGATTCTGCGCAACAATGGGAACACTTCTCCTTCCCAGGCACAGAGAAGGTGCTAGCAGGGAATTCTCTGCCTGCCTTTCCCCAGTGCTCTGCAAGCTCTCCAGGGCAACAGAAAATGTGGGGCTCTGTGCTTTCTTTCGTTCTGAACAAGTGTTAGTGTTTTCAGCGGAAAAGCCATTCTGCGCAACAATGGAAACACTTCTCCTTCCCAGGCACAGAGAAGGTGCTAGCAGGGAATTCTCTGCCTGCCTTTCCCCAGTGCTCTGCAAGCTCTCCAGGGCAACAGAAAATGTGGGGCTCTGTGCTTTCTTTCGTTCTGAACAAGTTTTAGTGTTTTCTGCAGCGACGCAAATACGATTCTGCGCAACATTGGGAACACTTCTCCTTCCCAGGCATAGAGAAGGTGCTAGCAGGGAATTCTCTGCCTGCCTTTAACCAGTGCTCTGCAAGCTCTCCAGGGCAACAGCAAATGTGGGGCTCTGTGCTTTCTTTCGTTCTGAAAAAGTGTTAGTGTTTTCTGCAGCGACGCAAATGCCATTCTGCGCAACAATGGGAACACTTCTCCTTCCCAGGCACAGAGAAGGTGCTAGCATGGAATTCTCTGCCTGCCTTTCCCCAGTGCTCTGCAAGCTCTCCAGGGCAACAGCAAATGTGGGGCTCTGTGCTTTCTTTCGTTCTGAACAAGTTTTAGTGTTTTCAGCGGAAAATCGATTCTGCCCAACAATGGGAACACATCTCCTTCCCAGGCACAGAGAAGGTGCTAGCAGGGAATTCTCTGCCTGCCTTTCCCCAGTGCTCTGCAAGCTCTCCAGGGCAACAGCAAATGTGGGGCTCTGTGCTTTCTTTCGTTCTGAACAAGTGTTAGTGTTTTCAGCGGAAAAGCGATTCTGCGCAACATTGGGAACACTTCTCCTTCCCAGGCACAGAGAAGGTGCTAGCAGGGAATTCTCTGCCTGCCTTTCCCCAGTGCTCTGCAAGCTCTCCAGGGCAACAGCAAATGTGGGGCTCTGTGCTTTCTTTCTTTCTGAAAAAGTGTTAGTGTTTTCAGTGGAAAAGCGATTCTGCGCAACATTGGGAACACTTCTCCTTCCCAGGCACAGAGAAGGTGCTAGCAGGGAATTCTCTGCCTGCCTTTCCCCAGTGCTCTGCAAGCTCTCCAGGAGAACAGCAAATGTGGGGCTCTGTGCTTTCTTTCATTCTGAAAAAGTGTTAGTGTTTTCTGGAGAGAAGCGATTCTGCGCAACAATGGGAACACTTCTCCTTCCCAGACACAGAGAAAGTGCTAGCAGGGAATTCTCTGCCTGCCTTTCCCCAGTGCTCTGCAAGCTCTCCAGGGCAACAGCAAATGTGGGGCTCTGTGCTTTCTTTCGTTCTGAAAAAGTGTTATTTTTTTTCTGCGGAAAAGCGATTCTGTGCAACAATGGGAACACTTCTGCTTCCCAGGCACAGAGAAGGTGCTAGCAGGGAATTCTCTGCCTGCCTTTCCCCAGTGCTCTGCAAGCTCTCCAGGGCAACAGCAAATGTGGGGCTCTGTGCTTTCTTTCATTCTGAAAAAGTGTTAGTGTTTTCTGCAGCGACGCAAATGCCATTCTGCGCAACAATGGGAACACTTCTCCTTCCCAGGCACAGAGAAGGTGCTAGCAGGGAATTCTCTGCCTGCCTTTCCCCAGTGCTCTGCAAGCTCTCCAGGGCAACAGCAAATGTGGGGCTCTGTGCTTTCTTTCTTTCTGAAAAAGTGTTAGTGTTTTCAGTGGAAAAGCGATTCTGCGCAACATTGGGAACACTTCTCCTTCCCAGGCACAGAGAAAGTGCTAGCAGGGAATTCTCTGCCTGCCTTTCCCCAGTGCTCTGCAAGCTCTCCAGGGCAACAGCAAATGTGGGGCTCTGTGCTTTCTTTCATTCTGAAAAAGTGTTAGTGTTTTCTGCAGCGACGCAAATGCCATTCTGCGCAACAATGGGAACACTTCTCCTTCCCAGGCACAGAGAAGGTGCTAGCAGGGAATTCTCTGCCTGCCTTTCCCCAGTGCTCTGCAAGCTCTCCAGGGCAACAGCAAATGTGGGGCTCTGTGCTTTCTTTCTTTCTGAAAAAGTGTTAGTGTTTTCAGTGGAAAAGCGATTCTGCGCAACAATGGGAACACTTCTCCTTCCCAGGCACAGAGAAAGTGCTAGCAGGGAATTCTCTGCCTGCCTTTCCCCAGTGCTCTGCAAGCTCTCCAGGGCAACAGCAAATGTGGGGCTCTGTGCTTTCTTTCGTTCTGAACAAGTGTTAGTGTTTTCTGCGGAAAAGCGATTCTGCGCAACATTGGGAACACTTCTCCTTCCCAGGCACAGAGAAGGTGCTAGCAGGGAATTCTCTGCCTGCCTTTCCCCAGTGCTCTGCAAGCTCTCCAGGGCAACAGCAAATGTGGGGCTCTGTGCTTTCTTTCGTTCTGAACAAGTGTTAGTGTTTTCTGGAGAGAAGCGATTCTGCGCAACAATGGGAACACTTCTCCTTCCCAGGCACAGAGAAGGTGCTAGCAGGGAATTCTCTGCCTGCCTTTCCGCAGTGCTCTGCAAGCTCTCCAGGGCAACAGCAAATGTGGGGCTCTGTGCTTTCTTTCGTTCTGAACAAGTGTTAGTGTTTTCTGCACAAAAGCGATTCTGCGCAACATTGGGAACACTTCTCCTTCCCAGGCACAGAGAAAGTGCTAGCAGGGAATTCTCTGCCTGCCTTTCCCCAGTGCTCTGCAAGCTCTCCAGGGCAACAGCAAATGTGGGGCTCTGTGCTTTCTTTCGTTCTGAACAAGTGTTAGTGTTTTCTGGAGAGAAGCGATTCTGCGCAACAATGGGAACACTTCTCCTTCCCAGGCACAGAGAAGGTGCTAGCAGGGAATTCTCTGCCTGCCTATCCCCAGTGCTCTGCAAGCTCTCCAGGGCAACAGCAAATGTGGGGCTCTGTGCTTTCTTTCGTTCTGAAAAAGTGTTATTGTATTCTGCGGAAAAGCGATTCTGTGCAACAATGGGAACACTTCTGCTTCCCAGGCACAGAGAAGGTGCTAGCAGGGAATTCTCTGCCTGCCTTTCCCCAGTGCTCTGCAAGCTCTCCAGGGCAACAGCAAATGTGGGGCTCTGTGCTTTCTTTCGTTCTGAACAAGTGTTAGTGTTTTCTGGAGAGAAGCGATTCTGCGCAACAATGGGAACACTTCTCCTTCCCAGGCACAGAGAAGGTGCTAGCAGGGAATTCTCTGCCTGCCTTTCCCCAGTGCTCTGCAAGCTCTCCAGGGCAACAGCAAATGTGGGGCTCTGTGCTTTCTTTCATTCTGAAAAAGTGTTAGTGTTTTCTGGAGAGAAGCGATTCTGCGCAACAATGGGAACACTTCTCCTTCCCAGACACAGAGAAAGTGCTAGCAGGGAATTCTCTGCCTGCCTTTCCCCAGTGCTCTGCAAGCTCTCCAGGGCAACAGCAAATGTGGGGCTCTGTGCTTTCTTTCGTTCTGAAAAAGTGTTATTTTTTTTCTGCGGAAAAGCGATTCTGTGCAACAATGGGAACACTTCTGCTTCCCAGGCACAGAGAAGGTGCTAGCAGGGAATTCTCTGCCTGCCTTTCCCCAGTGCTCTGCAAGCTCTCCAGGGCAACAGCAAATGTGGGGCTCTGTGCTTTCTTTCATTCTGAAAAAGTGTTAGTGTTTTCTGCAGCGACGCAAATGCCATTCTGCGCAACAATGGGAACACTTCTCCTTCCCAGGCACAGAGAAGGTGCTAGCAGGGAATTCTCTGCCTGCCTTTCCCCAGTGCTCTGCAAGCTCTCCAGGGCAACAGCAAATGTGGGGCTCTGTGCTTTCTTTCGTTCTGAAAAAGTGTTAGTGTTTTCAGTGGAAAAGCGATTCTGCGCAACATTGGGAACACTTCTCCTTCCCAGGCACAGAGAAAGTGCTAGCAGGGAATTCTCTGCCTGCCTTTCCCCAGTGCTCTGCAAGCTCTCCAGGGCAACAGCAAATGTGGGGCTCTGTGCTTTCTTTCGTTCTGAACAAGTGTTAGTGTTTTCTGCGGAAAAGCGATTCTGCGCAACATTGGGAACACTTCTCCTTCCCAGGCACAGAGAAGGTGCTAGCAGGGAATTCTCTGCCTGCCTTTCCCCAGTGCTCTGCAAGCTCTCCAGGGCAACAGCAAATGTGGGGCTCTGTGCTTTCTTTCGTTCTGAACAAGTTTTAGTGTTTTCTGCAGCGACGCAAATACGATTCTGCGCAACATTGGGAACACTTCTCCTTCCCAGGCACAGAGAAGGTGCTAGCAGGGAATTCTCTGCCTGCCTTTAACCAGTGCTCTGCAAGCTCTCCAGGAGAACAGCAAATGTGGGGCTCTGTGCTTTCTTTTGTTCTGAAAAAGTGTTATTGTATTCTGCGGAAAAGCGATTCTGTGCAACAATGGGAACACTTCTCCTTCCCAGGCACAGAGAAGGTGCTAGCAGGGACATCTCTGCCTGCCTTTCCCCAGTGCTCTGCAAGCTCTCCAGGGCAACAGCAAATGTGGGGCTCTGTGCTTTCTTTCGTTCTGAACAAGTTTTAGTGTTTTCAGCGGAAAAGCGATTCTGCGCAACAATGGGAACACTTCTCCTTCCCAGGCACAGAGAAGGTGCTAGCAGGGAATTCTCTGCCTGCCTTTCCCCAGTGCTCTGCAAGCTCTCCAGGGCAACAGAAAATGTGGGGCTCTGTGCTTTCTTTCGTTCTGAACAAGTGTTAGTGTTTTCAGCGGAAAAGCCATTCTGCGCAACAATGGAAACACTTCTCCTTCCCAGGCACAGAGAAGGTGCTAGCAGGGAATTCTCTGCCTGCCTTTCCCCAGTGCTCTGCAAGCTCTCCAGGAGAACAGCAAATGTGGGGCTCTGTGCTTTCTTTCGTTCTGAACAAGTTTTAGTGTTTTCTGCAGCGACGCAAATACGATTCTGCGCAACATTGGGAACACTTCTCCTTCCCAGGCACAGAGAAGGTGCTAGCATGGAATTCTCTGCCTGCCTTTCCCCAGTGCTCTGCAAGCTCTCCAGGGCAACAGCAAATGTAGGGCTCTGTGCTTTCTTTCGTTCTGAAAAAGTGTTAGTGTTTTCAGCGGAAAATCGATTCTGCGCAACAATGGGAACACATCTCCTTCCCAGGCACAGAGAAGGTGCTAGCAGGGAATTCTCTGCCTGCCTTTCCGCAGTGCTCTGCAAGCTCTCCAGGGCAACAGCAAATGTGGGGCTCTGTGCTTTCTTTCGTTCTGAACAAGTGTTAGTGTTTTCAGCGGAAAAGCGATTCTGCGCAACATTGGGAACACTTCTCCTTCCCAGGCACAGAGAAGGTGCTAGCAGGGAATTCTCTGCCTGCCTTTCCCCAGTGCTCTGCAAGCTCTCCAGGGCAACAGCAAATGTGGGGCTCTGTGCTTTCTTTCTTTCTGAAAAAGTGTTAGTGTTTTCAGTGGAAAAGCGATTCTGCGCAACATTGGGAACACTTCTCCTTCCCAGGCACAGAGAAAGTGCTAGCAGGGAATTCTCTGCCTGCCTTTCCCCAGTGCTCTGCAAGCTCTCCAGGGCAACAGCAAATGTGGGGCTCTGTGCTTTCTTTCGTTCTGAACAAGTGTTAGTGTTTTCTGCGGAAAAGCGATTCTGCGCAACATTGGGAACACTTCTCCTTCCCAGGCACAGAGAAGGTGCTAGCAGGGAATTCTCTGCCTGCCTTTCCCCAGTGCTCTGCAAGCTCTCCAGGGCAACAGCAAATGTGGGGCTCTGTGCTTTCTTTCGTTCTGAACAAGTATTAGTGTTTTCTGCAGCGACGCAAATACGATTCTGCGCAACATTGGGAACACTTCTCCTTCCCAGGCACAGAGAAGGTGCTAGCAGGGAATTCTCTGCCTGCCTTTAACCAGTGCTCTGCAAGCTCTCCAGGAGAACAGCAAATGTGGGGCTCTGTGCTTTCTTTTGTTCTGAAAAAGTGTTATTGTATTCTGAGGAAAAGCGATTCTGTGCAACAATGGGAACACTTCTCCTTCCCAGGCACAGAGAAGGTGCTAGCAGGGAATTCTCTGCCTGCCTTTCCCCAGTGCTCTGCAAGCTCTCCAGGGCAACAGCAAATGTGGGGCTCTGTGCTTTCTTTCGTTCTGAAAAAGTGTTAGTGTTTTCAGTGGAAAAGCGATTCTGCGCAACATTGGGAACACTTCTCCTTCCCAGGCACAGAGAAAGTGCTAGCAGGGAATTCTCTGCCTGCCTTTCCCCAGTGCTCTGCAAGCTCTCCAGGGCAACAGCAAATGTGGGGCTCTGTGCTTTCTTTCGTTCTGAAAAAGTGTTATTTTTTTTCTGCGGAAAAGCGATTCTGTGCAACAATGGGAACACTTCTGCTTCCCAGGCACAGAGAAGGTGCTAGCAGGGAATTCTCTGCCTGCCTTTCCCCAGTGCTCTGCAAGCTCTCCAGGGCAACAGCAAATGTGGGGCTCTGTGCTTTCTTTCATTCTGAAAAAGTGTTAGTGTTTTCTGCAGCGACGCAAATGCCATTCTGCGCAACAATGGGAACACTTCTCCTTCCCAGGCACAGAGAAGGTGCTAGCAGGGAATTCTCTGCCTGCCTTTCCCCAGTGCTCTGCAAGCTCTCCAGGGCAACAGCAAATGTGGGGCTCTGTGCTTTCTTTCGTTCTGAAAAAGTGTTAGTGTTTTCAGTGGAAAAGCGATTCTGCGCAACATTGGGAACACTTCTCCTTCCCAGGCACAGAGAAAGTGCTAGCAGGGAATTCTCTGCCTGCCTTTCCCCAGTGCTCTGCAAGCTCTCCAGGGCAACAGCAAATGTGGGGCTCTGTGCTTTCTTTCGTTCTGAACAAGTGTTAGTGTTTTCTGCGGAAAAGCGATTCTGCGCAACATTGGGAACACTTCTCCTTCCCAGGCACAGAGAAGGTGCTAGCAGGGAATTCTCTGCCTGCCTTTCCCCAGTGCTCTGCAAGCTCTCCAGGGCAACAGCAAATGTGGGGCTCTGTGCTTTCTTTCGTTCTGAACAAGTTTTAGTGTTTTCTGCAGCGACGCAAATACGATTCTGCGCAACATTGGGAACACTTCTCCTTCCCAGGCACAGAGAAGGTGCTAGCAGGGAATTCTCTGCCTGCCTTTAACCAGTGCTCTGCAAGCTCTCCAGGAGAACAGCAAATGTGGGGCTCTGTGCTTTCTTTTGTTCTGAAAAAGTGTTATTGTATTCTGCGGAAAAGCGATTCTGTGCAACAATGGGAACACTTCTCCTTCCCAGGCACAGAGAAGGTGCTAGCAGGGACATCTCTGCCTGCCTTTCCCCAGTGCTCTGCAAGCTCTCCAGGGCAACAGCAAATGTGGGGCTCTGTGCTTTCTTTCGTTCTGAACAAGTTTTAGTGTTTTCAGCGGAAAAGCGATTCTGCGCAACAATGGGAACACTTCTCCTTCCCAGGCACAGAGAAGGTGCTAGCAGGGAATTCTCTGCCTGCCTTTCCCCAGTGCTCTGCAAGCTCTCCAGGGCAACAGAAAATGTGGGGCTCTGTGCTTTCTTTCGTTCTGAACAAGTGTTAGTGTTTTCAGCGGAAAAGCCATTCTGCGCAACAATGGAAACACTTCTCCTTCCCAGGCACAGAGAAGGTGCTAGCAGGGAATTCTCTGCCTGCCTTTCCCCAGTGCTCTGCAAGCTCTCCAGGGCAACAGAAAATGTGGGGCTCTGTGCTTTCTTTCGTTCTGAACAAGTTTTAGTGTTTTCTGCAGCGACGCAAATACGATTCTGCGCAACATTGGGAACACTTCTCCTTCCCAGGCATAGAGAAGGTGCTAGCAGGGAATTCTCTGCCTGCCTTTAACCAGTGCTCTGCAAGCTCTCCAGGAGAACAGCAAATGTGGGGCTCTGTGCTTTCTTTCGTTCTGAAAAAGTGTTAGTGTTTTCTGCAGCGACGCAAATGCCATTCTGCGCAACAATGGGAACACTTCTCCTTCCCAGGCACAGAGAAGGTGCTAGCATGGAATTCTCTGCCTGCCTTTCCCCAGTGCTCTGCAAGCTCTCCAGGGCAACAGCAAATGTAGGGCTCTGTGCTTTCTTTCGTTCTGAAAAAGTGTTAGTGTTTTCAGCGGAAAATCGATTCTGCGCAACAATGGGAACACATCTCCTTCCCAGGCACAGAGAAGGTGCTAGCAGGGAATTCTCTGCCTGCCTTTCCGCAGTGCTCTGCAAGCTCTCCAGGGCAACAGCAAATGTGGGGCTCTGTGCTTTCTTTCGTTCTGAACAAGTGTTAGTGTTTTCAGCGGAAAAGCGATTCTGCGCAACATTGGGAACACTTCTCCTTCCCAGGCACAGAGAAGGTGCTAGCAGGGAATTCTCTGCCTGCCTTTCCCCAGTGCTCTGCAAGCTCTCCAGGGCAACAGCAAATGTGGGGCTCTGTGCTTTCTTTCTTTCTGAAAAAGTGTTAGTGTTTTCAGTGGAAAAGCGATTCTGCGCAACATTGGGAACACTTCTCCTTCCCAGGCACAGAGAAAGTGCTAGCAGGGAATTCTCTGCCTGCCTTTCCCCAGTGCTCTGCAAGCTCTCCAGGGCAACAGCAAATGTGGGGCTCTGTGCTTTCTTTCGTTCTGAACAAGTGTTAGTGTTTTCTGCGGAAAAGCGATTCTGCGCAACATTGGGAACACTTCTCCTTCCCAGGCACAGAGAAGGTGCTAGCAGGGAATTCTCTGCCTGCCTTTCCCCAGTGCTCTGCAAGCTCTCCAGGGCAACAGCAAATGTGGGGCTCTGTGCTTTCTTTCGTTCTGAACAAGTATTAGTGTTTTCTGCAGCGACGCAAATACGATTCTGCGCAACATTGGGAACACTTCTCCTTCCCAGGCACAGAGAAGGTGCTAGCAGGGAATTCTCTGCCTGCCTTTAACCAGTGCTCTGCAAGCTCTCCAGGAGAACAGCAAATGTGGGGCTCTGTGCTTTCTTTTGTTCTGAAAAAGTGTTATTGTATTCTGAGGAAAAGCGATTCTGTGCAACAATGGGAACACTTCTCCTTCCCAGGCACAGAGAAGGTGCTAGCAGGGAATTCTCTGCCTGCCTTTCCCCAGTGCTCTGCAAGCTCTCCAGGGCAACAGCAAATGTGGGGCTCTGTGCTTTCTTTCGTTCTGAACAAGTTTTAGTGTTTTCAGCGGAAAAGCGATTCTGCGCAACAATGGGAACACTTCTCCTTCCCAGGCACAGAGAAGGTGCTAGCAGGGAATTCTCTGCCTGCCTTTCCCCAGTGCTCTGCAAGCTCTCCAGGGCAACAGAAAATGTGGGGCTCTGTGCTTTCTTTCGTTCTGAACAAGTGTTAGTGTTTTCAGCGGAAAAGCCATTCTGCGCAACAATGGGAACACTTCTCCTTCCCAGGCACAGAGAAGGTGCTAGCAGGGAATTCTCTGCCTGCCTTTCCCCAGTGCTCTGCAAGCTCTCCAGGGCAACAGCAAATGTGGGGCTCTGTGCTTTCTTTCGTTCTGAACAAGTTTTAGTGTTTTCTGCAGCGACGCAAATACGATTCTGCGCAACATTGGGAACACTTCTCCTTCCCAGGCACAGAGAAGGTGCTAGCAGGAAATTCTCTGCCTGCCTTTCCCCAGTGCTCTGCAAGCTCTCCAGGGCAACAGCAAATGTGGGGCTCTGTGCTTTCTTTCTTTCTGAAAAAGTGTTAGTGTTTTCAGTGGAAAAGCGATTCTGCGCAACATTGGGAACACTTCTCCTTCCCAGGCACAGAGAAGGTGCTAGCAGGGAATTCTCTGCCTGCCTTTCCCCAGTGCTCTGCAAGCTCTCCAGGGCAACAGCAAATGTGGGGCTCTGTGCTTTCTTTCGTTCTGAACAAGTGTTAGTGTTTTCAGTGGAAAAGCGATTCTGCGCAACATTGGGAACACTTCTCCTTCCCAGGCACAGAGAAGGTGCTAGCAGGGAATTCTCTGCCTGCCTTTCCCCAGTGCTCTGCAAGCTCTCCAGGGAAACAGCAAATGTGGGGCTCTGTGCTTTCTTTCGTTCTGAACAAGTTTTAGTGTTTTCTGCAGCGACGCAAATACGATTCTGCGCAACAATGGGAACACTTCTCCTTCCCAGGCACAGAGAAGGTGCTAGCAGGGAATTCTCTGCCTGCCTTTCCCCAGTGCTCTGCAAGCTCTCCAGGGCAACAGCAAATGTGGGGCTCTGTGCTTTCTTTCGTTCTGAACAAGTTTTAGTGTTTTCTGCAGCAACGCAAATACGATTCTGCGCAACATTGGGAACACTTCTCCTTCCCAGGCACAGAGAAGGTGCTAGCAGGGAATTCTCTGCCTGCCTTTCCCCAGTGCTCTGCAAGCTCTCCAGGGCAACAGCAAATGTGGGGCTCTGTGCTTTCTTTCGTTCTGAACAATTTGTAGTGTTTTGTGGAGAGAAGCGATTCTGCGCAACAATGGGAACACTTCTCCTTTCCAGGCTCAGAGAAGGTACTACCAGGGAATTCTCTGCCTTCCTCTCCCCAGTGCTCTGCAAGCTCTCCAGGGCAACAGCAAATGTGGGGCTCTGTGCTTTGTTTCATTCTGAAAAAGTGTTAGTGTTTTCTGCAGCGACGCAAATGCCATTCTGCGCAACAATGGGAACACTTCTCCTTCCCAGGCACAGAGAAGGTGCTAGCAGGGAATTCTCTGCCTGCCTTTAACCAGTGCTTTGCAAGCTCTCCAGGGCAACAGCAAATGTGGGGCTCTGTGCTTTCTTTCGTTCTGAAAAAGTGTTAGTGTTTTCTGCAGCGACGCAAATGCCATTCTGCGCAACAATGGGAACACTTCTCCTTCCCAGGCACAGAGAAGGTGCTAGCATGGAATTCTCTGCCTGCCTTTCCGCAGTGCTCTGCAAGCTCTCCAGGGCAACAGCAAATGTGGGGCTCTGTGCTTTCTTTCGTTCTGAACAAGTGTTAGTGTTTTCAGCGGAAAAGCGATTCTGCGCAACATTGGGAACACTTCTCCTTCCCAGGCACAGAGAAGGTGCTAGCAGGGAATTCTCTGCCTGCCTTTCCCCAGTGCTCTGCAAGCTCTCCAGGGCAACAGCAAATGTGGGGCTCTGTGCTTTCTTTCGTTCTGAACAAGTTTTAGTGTTTTCTGCAGCGACGCAAATACGATTCTGCGCAACATTGGGAACACTTCTCCTTCCCAGGCACAGAGAAGGTGCTAGCAGGGAATTCTCTGCCTGCCTTTAACCAGTGCTCTGCAAGCTCTCCAGGAGAACAGCAAATGTGGGGCTCTGTGCTTTCTTTTGTTCTGAAAAAGTGTTATTGTATTCTGCGGAAAAGCGATTCTGTGCAACAATGGGAACACTTCTCCTTCCCAGGCACAGAGAAGGTGCTAGCAGGGACATCTCTGCCTGCCTTTCCCCAGTGCTCTGCAAGCTCTCCAGGGCAACAGAAAATGTGGGGCTCTGTGCTTTCTTTCGTTCTGAACAAGTTTTAGTGTTTTCAGCGGAAAAGCGATTCTGCGCAACAATGGGAACACTTCTCCTTCCCAGGCACAGAGAAGGTGCTAGCAGGGAATTCTCTGCCTGCCTTTCCCCAGTGCTCTGCAAGCTCTCCAGGGCAACAGAAAATGTGGGGCTCTGTGCTTTCTTTCGTTCTGAACAAGTGTTAGTGTTTTCAGCGGAAAAGCCATTCTGCGCAACAATGGAAACACTTCTCCTTCCCAGGCACAGAGAAGGTGCTAGCAGGGAATTCTCTGCCTGCCTTTCCCCAGTGCTCTGCAAGCTCTCCAGGGCAACAGAAAATGTGGGGCTCTGTGCTTTCTTTCGTTCTGAACAAGTTTTAGTGTTTTCTGCAGCGACGCAAATACGATTCTGCGCAACATTGGGAACACTTCTCCTTCCCAGGCATAGAGAAGGTGCTAGCAGGGAATTCTCTGCCTGCCTTTAACCAGTGCTCTGCAAGCTCTCCAGGAGAACAGCAAATGTGGGGCTCTGTGCTTTCTTTCGTTCTGAAAAAGTGTTAGTGTTTTCAGCGGAAAATCGATTCTGCGCAACAATGGGAACACATCTCCTTCCCAGGCACAGAGAAGGTGCTAGCAGGGAATTCTCTGCCTGCCTTTCCCCAGTGCTCTGCAAGCTCTCCAGGGCAACAGCAAATGTGGGGCTCTGTGCTTTCTTTCTTTCTGAAAAAGTGTTAGTGTTTTCAGTGGAAAAGCGATTCTGCGCAACATTGGGAACACTTCTCCTTCCCAGGCACAGAGAAAGTGCTAGCAGGGAATTCTCTGCCTGCCTTTCCCCAGTGCTCTGCAAGCTCTCCAGGGCAACAGCAAATGTGGGGCTCTGTGCTTTCTTTCGTTCTGAACAAGTGTTAGTGTTTTCTGCGGAAAAGCGATTCTGCGCAACATTGGGAACACTTCTCCTTCCCAGGCACAGAGAAGGTGCTAGCAGGGAATTCTCTGCCTGCCTTTCCCCAGTGCTCTGCAAGCTCTCCAGGGCAACAGCAAATGTGGGGCTCTGTGCTTTCTTTCGTTCTGAACAAGTATTAGTGTTTTCTGCAGCGACGCAAATACGATTCTGCGCAACATTGGGAACACTTCTCCTTCCCAGGCACAGAGAAGGTGCTAGCAGGTAATTCTCTGCCTGCCTTTAACCAGTGCTCTGCAAGCTCTCCAGGAGAACAGCAAATGTGGGGCTCTGTGCTTTCTTTTGTTCTGAAAAAGTGTTATTGTATTCTGCGGAAAAGCGATTCTGTGCAACAATGGGAACACTTCTCCTTCCCAGGCACAGAGAAGGTGCTAGCAGGGAATTCTCTGCCTGCCTTTCCCCAGTGCTCTGCAAGCTCTCCAGGGCAACAGCAAATGTGGGGCTCTGTGCTTTCTTTCGTTCTGAACAAGTTTTAGTGTTTTCAGCGGAAAAGCGATTCTGCGCAACAATGGGAACACTTCTCCTTCCCAGGCACAGAGAAGGTGCTAGCAGGGAATTCTCTGCCTGCCTTTCCCCAGTGCTCTGCAAGCTCTCCAGGGCAACAGAAAATGTGGGGCTCTGTGCTTTCTTTCGTTCTGAACAAGTGTTAGTGTTTTCAGCGGAAAAGCCATTCTGCGCAACAATGGGAACACTTCTCCTTCCCAGGCACAGAGAAGGTGCTAGCAGGGAATTCTCTGCCTGCCTTTCCCCAGTGCTCTGCAAGCTCTCCAGGGCAACAGAAAATGTGGGGCTCTGTGCTTTCTTTCGTTCTGAACAAGTTTTAGTGTTTTCTGCAGCGACGCAAATACGATTCTGCGCAACATTGGGAACACTTCTCCTTCCCAGGCACAGAGAAGGTGCTAGCAGGAAATTCTCTGCCTGCCTTTCCCCAGTGCTCTGCAAGCTCTCCAGGGCAACAGCAAATGTGGGGCTCTGTGCTTTCTTTCTTTCTGAAAAAGTGTTAGTGTTTTCAGTGGAAAAGCGATTCTGCGCAACATTGGGAACACTTCTCCTTCCCAGGCACAGAGAAGGTGCTAGCAGGGAATTCTCTGCCTGCCTTTCCCCAGTGCTCTGCAAGCTCTCCAGGGCAACAGCAAATGTGGGGCTCTGTGCTTTCTTTCGTTCTGAAAAAGTGTTAGTGTTTTCTGCGGAAAAGCGATTCTGCGCAACATTGGGAACACTTCTCCTTCCCAGGCACAGAGAAGGTGCTAGCAGGGAATTCTCTGCCTGCCTTTCCCCAGTGCTCTGCAAGCTCTCCAGGGAAACAGCAAATGTGGGGCTCTGTGCTTTCTTTCGTTCTGAACAAGTTTTAGTGTTTTCTGCAGCGACGCAAATACGATTCTGCGCAACAATGGGAACACTTCTCCTTCCCAGGCACAGAGAAGGTGCTAGCAGGGAATTCTCTGCCTGCCTTTCCCCAGTGCTCTGCAAGCTCTCCAGGGCAACAGCAAATGTGGGGCTCTGTGCTTTCTTTCGTTCTGAACAAGTTTTAGTGTTTTCTGCAGCAACGCAAATACGATTCTGCGCAACATTGGGAACACTTCTCCTTCCCAGGCACAGAGAAGGTGCTAGCAGGGAATTCTCTGCCTGCCTTTCCCCAGTGCTCTGCAAGCTCTCCAGGGCAACAGCAAATGTGGGGCTCTGTGCTTTCTTTCGTTCTGAACAAGTTGTAGTGTTTTGTGGAGAGAAGCGATTCTGCGCAACAATGGGAACACTTCTCCTTTCCAGGCTCAGAGAAGGTACTACCAGGGAATTCTCTGCCTTCCTCTCCCCAGTGCTCTGCAAGCTCTCCAGGGCAACAGCAAATGTGGGGCTCTGTGCTTTGTTTCATTCTGAAAAAGTGTTAGTGTTTTCTGCAGCGACGCAAATGCCATTCTGCGCAACAATGGGAACACTTCTCCTTCCCAGGCACAGAGAAGGTGCTAGCAGGGAATTCTCTGCCTGCCTTTAACCAGTGCTTTGCAAGCTCTCCAGGGCAACAGCAAATGTGGGGCTCTGTGCTTTCTTTCGTTCTGAACAAGTGTTAGTGTTTTCAGCGGAAAAGCGATTCTGCGCAACATTGGGAACACTTCTCCTTCCCAGGCACAGAGAAGGTGCTAGCAGGGAATTCTCTGCCTGCCTTTCCCCAGTGCTCTGCAAGCTCTCCAGGAGAACAGCAAATGTGGGGCTCTGTGCTTTCTTTTGTTCTGAAAAAGTGTTATTGTATTCTGCGGAAAAGCGATTCTGTGCAACAATGGGAACACTTCTCCTTCCCAGGCACAGAGAAGGTGCTAGCAGGGAATTCTCTGCCTGCCTTTCCCCAGTGCTCTGCAAGCTCTCCAGGGCAACAGCAAATGTGGGGCTCTGTGCTTTCTTTCGTTCTGAACAAGTTTTAGTGTTTTCAGCGGAAAAGCGATTCTGCGCAACAATGGGAACACTTCTCCTTCCCAGGCACAGAGAAGGTGCTAGCAGGGAATTCTCTGCCTGCCTTTCCCCAGTGCTCTGCAAGCTCTCCAGGGCAACAGAAAATGTGGGGCTCTGTGCTTTCTTTCGTTCTGAACAAGTGTTAGTGTTTTCAGCGGAAAAGCCATTCTGCGCAACAATGGAAACACTTCTCCTTCCCAGGCACAGAGAAGGTGCTAGCAGGGAATTCTCTGCCTGCCTTTCCCCAGTGCTCTGCAAGCTCTCCAGGGCAACAGAAAATGTGGGGCTCTGTGCTTTCTTTCGTTCTGAACAAGTTTTAGTGTTTTCTGCAGCGACGCAAATACGATTCTGCGCAACATTGGGAACACTTCTCCTTCCCAGGCATAGAGAAGGTGCTAGCAGGGAATTCTCTGCCTGCCTTTAACCAGTGCTCTGCAAGCTCTCCAGGGCAACAGCAAATGTGGGGCTCTGTGCTTTCTTTCGTTCTGAAAAAGTGTTAGTGTTTTCTGCAGCGACGCAAATGCCATTCTGCGCAACAATGGGAACACTTCTCCTTCCCAGGCACAGAGAAGGTGCTAGCATGGAATTCTCTGCCTGCCTTTCCCCAGTGCTCTGCAAGCTCTCCAGGGCAACAGCAAATGTGGGGCTCTGTGCTTTCTTTCGTTCTGAACAAGTTTTAGTGTTTTCAGCGGAAAATCGATTCTGCCCAACAATGGGAACACATCTCCTTCCCAGGCACAGAGAAGGTGCTAGCAGGGAATTCTCTGCCTGCCTTTCCCCAGTGCTCTGCAAGCTCTCCAGGGCAACAGCAAATGTGGGGCTCTGTGCTTTCTTTCGTTCTGAACAAGTGTTAGTGTTTTCAGCGGAAAAGCGATTCTGCGCAACATTGGGAACACTTCTCCTTCCCAGGCACAGAGAAGGTGCTAGCAGGGAATTCTCTGCCTGCCTTTCCCCAGTGCTCTGCAAGCTCTCCAGGGCAACAGCAAATGTGGGGCTCTGTGCTTTCTTTCTTTCTGAAAAAGTGTTAGTGTTTTCAGTGGAAAAGCGATTCTGCGCAACATTGGGAACACTTCTCCTTCCCAGGCACAGAGAAGGTGCTAGCAGGGAATTCTCTGCCTGCCTTTCCCCAGTGCTCTGCAAGCTCTCCAGGGCAACAGCAAATGTGGGGCTCTGTGCTTTCTTTCATTCTGAAAAAGTGTTAGTGTTTTCTGGAGAGAAGCGATTCTGCGCAACAATGGGAACACTTCTCCTTCCCAGACACAGAGAAAGTGCTAGCAGGGAATTCTCTGCCTGCCTTTCCCCAGTGCTCTGCAAGCTCTCCAGGGCAACAGCAAATGTGGGGCTCTGTGCTTTCTTTCGTTCTGAAAAAGTGTTATTTTTTTTCTGCGGAAAAGCGATTCTGTGCAACAATGGGAACACTTCTGCTTCCCAGGCACAGAGAAGGTGCTAGCAGGGAATTCTCTGCCTGCCTTTCCCCAGTGCTCTGCAAGCTCTCCAGGGCAACAGCAAATGTGGGGCTCTGTGCTTTCTTTCATTCTGAAAAAGTGTTAGTGTTTTCTGCAGCGACGCAAATGCCATTCTGCGCAACAATGGGAACACTTCTCCTTCCCAGGCACAGAGAAGGTGCTAGCAGGGAATTCTCTGCCTGCCTTTCCCCAGTGCTCTGCAAGCTCTCCAGGGCAACAGCAAATGTGGGGCTCTGTGCTTTCTTTCTTTCTGAAAAAGTGTTAGTGTTTTCAGTGGAAAAGCGATTCTGCGCAACATTGGGAACACTTCTCCTTCCCAGGCACAGAGAAAGTGCTAGCAGGGAATTCTCTGCCTGCCTTTCCCCAGTGCTCTGCAAGCTCTCCAGGGCAACAGCAAATGTGGGGCTCTGTGCTTTCTTTCATTCTGAAAAAGTGTTAGTGTTTTCTGCAGCGACGCAAATGCCATTCTGCGCAACAATGGGAACACTTCTCCTTCCCAGGCACAGAGAAGGTGCTAGCAGGGAATTCTCTGCCTGCCTTTCCCCAGTGCTCTGCAAGCTCTCCAGGGCAACAGCAAATGTGGGGCTCTGTGCTTTCTTTCTTTCTGAAAAAGTGTTAGTGTTTTCAGTGGAAAAGCGATTCTGCGCAACAATGGGAACACTTCTCCTTCCCAGGCACAGAGAAAGTGCTAGCAGGGAATTCTCTGCCTGCCTTTCCCCAGTGCTCTGCAAGCTCTCCAGGGCAACAGCAAATGTGGGGCTCTGTGCTTTCTTTCGTTCTGAACAAGTGTTAGTGTTTTCTGCGGAAAAGCGATTCTGCGCAACATTGGGAACACTTCTCCTTCCCAGGCACAGAGAAGGTGCTAGCAGGGAATTCTCTGCCTGCCTTTCCCCAGTGCTCTGCAAGCTCTCCAGGGCAACAGCAAATGTGGGGCTCTGTGCTTTCTTTCGTTCTGAACAAGTTTTAGTGTTTTCTGCAGCGACGCAAATACGATTCTGCGCAACATTGGGAACACTTCTCCTTCCCAGGCACAGAGAAGGTGCTAGCAGGGAATTCTCTGCCTGCCTTTCCCCAGTGCTCTGCAAGCTCTCCAGGAGAACAGCAAATGTGGGGCTCTGTGCTTTCTTTTGTTCTGAAAAAGTGTTATTGTATTCTGCGGAAAAGCGATTCTGTGCAACAATGGGAACACTTCTCCTTCCCAGGCACAGAGAAGGTGCTAGCAGGGAATTCTCTGCCTGCCTTTCCCCAGTGCTCTGCAAGCTCTCCAGGGCAACAGCAAATGTGGGGCTCTGTGCTTTCTTTCGTTCTGAACAAGTTTTAGTGTTTTCAGCGGAAAAGCGATTCTGCGCAACAATGGGAACACTTCTCCTTCCCAGGCACAGAGAAGGTGCTAGCAGGGAATTCTCTGCCTGCCTTTCCCCAGTGCTCTGCAAGCTCTCCAGGGCAACAGAAAATGTGGGGCTCTGTGCTTTCTTTCGTTCTGAACAAGTGTTAGTGTTTTCAGCGGAAAAGCCATTCTGCGCAACAATGGAAACACTTCTCCTTCCCAGGCACAGAGAAGGTGCTAGCAGGGAATTCTCTGCCTGCCTTTCCCCAGTGCTCTGCAAGCTCTCCAGGGCAACAGAAAATGTGGGGCTCTGTGCTTTCTTTCGTTCTGAACAAGTTTTAGTGTTTTCTGCAGCGACGCAAATACGATTCTGCGCAACATTGGGAACACTTCTCCTTCCCAGGCATAGAGAAGGTGCTAGCAGGGAATTCTCTGCCTGCCTTTAACCAGTGCTCTGCAAGCTCTCCAGGGCAACAGCAAATGTGGGGCTCTGTGCTTTCTTTCGTTCTGAAAAAGTGTTAGTGTTTTCTGCAGCGACGCAAATGCCATTCTGCGCAACAATGGGAACACTTCTCCTTCCCAGGCACAGAGAAGGTGCTAGCATGGAATTCTCTGCCTGCCTTTCCCCAGTGCTCTGCAAGCTCTCCAGGGCAACAGCAAATGTGGGGCTCTGTGCTTTCTTTCGTTCTGAACAAGTTTTAGTGTTTTCAGCGGAAAATCGATTCTGCCCAACAATGGGAACACATCTCCTTCCCAGGCACAGAGAAGGTGCTAGCAGGGAATTCTCTGCCTGCCTTTCCCCAGTGCTCTGCAAGCTCTCCAGGGCAACAGCAAATGTGGGGCTCTGTGCTTTCTTTCGTTCTGAACAAGTGTTAGTGTTTTCAGCGGAAAAGCGATTCTGCGCAACATTGGGAACACTTCTCCTTCCCAGGCACAGAGAAGGTGCTAGCAGGGAATTCTCTGCCTGCCTTTCCCCAGTGCTCTGCAAGCTCTCCAGGGCAACAGCAAATGTGGGGCTCTGTGCTTTCTTTCTTTCTGAAAAAGTGTTAGTGTTTTCAGTGGAAAAGCGATTCTGCGCAACATTGGGAACACTTCTCCTTCCCAGGCACAGAGAAAGTGCTAGCAGGGAATTCTCTGCCTGCCTTTCCCCAGTGCTCTGCAAGCTCTCCAGGGCAACAGCAAATGTGGGGCTCTGTGCTTTCTTTCGTTCTGAACAAGTGTTAGTGTTTTCTGCGGAAAAGCGATTCTGCGCAACATTGGGAACACTTCTCCTTCCCAGGCACAGAGAAGGTGCTAGCAGGGAATTCTCTGCCTGCCTTTCCCCAGTGCTCTGCAAGCTCTCCAGGGCAACAGCAAATGTGGGGCTCTGTGCTTTCTTTCGTTCTGAACAAGTTTTAGTGTTTTCTGCAGCGACGCAAATACGATTCTGCGCAACATTGGGAACACTTCTCCTTCCCAGGCACAGAGAAGGTGCTAGCAGGGAATTCTCTGCCTGCCTTTAACCAGTGCTCTGCAAGCTCTCCAGGAGAACAGCAAATGTGGGGCTCTGTGCTTTCTTTTGTTCTGAAAAAGTGTTATTGTATTCTGCGGAAAAGCGATTCTGTGCAACAATGGGAACACTTCTCCTTCCCAGGCACAGAGAAGGTGCTAGCAGGGACATCTCTGCCTGCCTTTCCCCAGTGCTCTGCAAGCTCTCCAGGGCAACAGCAAATGTGGGGCTCAGTGCTTTCTTTCGTTCTGAACAAGTTTTAGTGTTTTCAGCGGAAAAGCGATTCTGCGCAACAATGGGAACACTTCTCCTTCCCAGGCACAGAGAAGGTGCTAGCAGGGAATTCTCTGCCTGCCTTTCCCCAGTGCTCTGCAAGCTCTCCAGGGCAACAGAAAATGTGGGGCTCTGTGCTTTCTTTCGTTCTGAACAAGTGTTAGTGTTTTCAGCGGAAAAGCCATTCTGCGCAACAATGGGAACACTTCTCCTTCCCAGGCACAGAGAAGGTGCTAGCAGGGAATTCTCTGCCTGCCTTTCCCCAGTGCTCTGCAAGCTCTCCAGGGCAACAGCAAATGTGGGGCTCTGTGCTTTCTTTCGTTCTGAACAAGTTTTAGTGTTTTCTGCAGCGACGCAAATACGAGTCTGCGCAACATTGGGAACACTTCTCCTTCCCAGGCATAGAGAAGGTGCTAGCAGGGAATTCTCTGCCTGCCTTTAACCAGTGCTCTGCAAGCTCTCCAGGGCAACAGCAAATGTGGGGCTCTGTGCTTTCTTTCGTTCTGAACAAGTGTTAGTGTTTTCTGCAGCGACGCAAATGCCATTCTGCGCAACAATGGGAACACTTCTCCTTCCCAGGCACAGAGAAGGTGCTAGCATGGAATTCTCTGCCTGCCTTTCCCCAGTGCTCTGCAAGCTCTCCAGGGCAACAGCAAATGTGGGGCTCTGTGCTTTCTTTCGTTCTGAACAAGTGTTAGTGTTTTCAGCGGAAAATCGATTCTGCGCAACAATGGGAACACATCTCCTTCCCAGGCACAGAGAAGGTGCTAGCAGGGAATTCTCTGCCTGCCTTTCCGCAGTGCTCTGCAAGCTCTCCAGGGCAACAGCAAATGTGGGGCTCTGTGCTTTCTTTCGTTCTGAACAAGTGTTAGTGTTTTCAGCGGAAAAGCGATTCTGCGCAACATTGGGAACACTTCTGCTTCCCAGGCACAGAGAAGGTGCTAGCAGGGAATTCTCTGCCTGCCTTTCCCCAGTGCTCTGCAAGCTCTCCAGGGCAACAGCAAATGTGGGGCTCTGTGCTTTCTTTCTTTCTGAAAAAGTGTTAGTGTTTTCAGTGGAAAAGCGATTCTGCGCAACATTGGGAACACTTCTCCTTCCCAGGCACAGAGAAAGTGCTAGCAGGGAATTCTCTGCCTGCCTTTCCCCAGTGCTCTGCAAGCTCTCCAGGGCAACAGCAAATGTGGGGCTCTGTGCTTTCTTTCGTTCTGAACAAGTTTTAGTGTTTTCTGCGGAAAAGCGATTCTGCGCAACATTGGGAACACTTCTCCTTCCCAGGCACAGAGAAGGTGCTAGCAGGGAATTCTCTGCCTGCCTTTCCCCAGTGCTCTGCAAGCTCTCCAGGGCAACAGCAAATGTGGGGCTCTGTGCTTTCTTTCGCTCTGAACAAGTTTTAGTGTTTTCTGCAGCGACGCAAATACGATTCTGCGCAACATTGGGAACACTTCTCCTTCCCAGGCACAGAGAAGGTGCTAGCAGGGAATTCTCTGCCTGCCTTTAACCAGTGCTCTGCAAGCTCTCCAGGGCAACAGCAAATGTGGGGCTCTGTGCTTTCTTTTGTTCTGAAAAAGTGTTATTGTATTCTGCGGAAAAGCGATTCTGTGCAACAATGGGAACACTTCTCCTTCCCAGGCACAGAGAAGGTGCTAGCAGGGAATTCTCTGCCTGCCTTTCCCCAGTGCTCTGCAAGCTCTCCAGGGCAACAGCAAATGTGGGGCTCTGTGCTTTCTTTCGTTCTGAACAAGTTTTAGTGTTTTCTGCGGAAAAGCGATTCTGCGCAACAATGGGAACACTTCTCCTTCCCAGGCACAGAGAAGGTGCTAGCAGGGAATTCTCTGCCTGCCTTTCCCCAGTGCTCTGCAAGCTCTCCAGGGCAACAGAAAATGTGGGGCTCTGTGCTTTCTTTCGTTCTGAACAAGTGTTAGTGTTTTCAGCGGAAAAGCCATTCTGCGCAACATTGGGAACACTTCTCCTTCCCAGGCACAGAGAAGGTGCTAGCAGGGAATTCTCTGCCTGCCTTTCCCCAGTGCTCTGCAAGCTCTCCAGGGCAACAGCAAATGTGGGGCTCTGTGCTTTGTTTCATTCTGAAAAAGTGTTAGTGTTTTCTGCAGCGACGCAAATGCTATTCTGCGCAACAATGGGAACACTTCTCCTTCCCAGGCACAGAGAAGGTGCTAGCAGGGAATTCTCTGCCTGCCTTTCCCCAGTGCTCTGCAAGCTCTCCAGGGCAACAGCAAATGTGGGGCTCTGTGCTTTCTTTCGTTCTGAACAAGTTTTAGTGTTTTCTGCAGCGACGCAAATACGATTCTGCGCAACATTGGGAACACTTCTCCTTCCCAGGCACAGAGAAGGTGCTAGCAGGGAATTCTCTGCCTGCCTTTCCCCAGTGCTCTGCAAGCTCTCCAGGAGAACAGCAAATGTGGGGCTCTGTGCTTTCTTTTGTTCTGAAAAAGTGTTATTGTATTCTGCGGAAAAGCGATTCTGTGCAACAATGGGAACACTTCTCCTTCCCAGGCACAGAGAAGGTGCTAGCAGGGAATTCTCTGCCTGCCTTTCCCCAGTGCTCTGCAAGCTCTCCAGGGCAACAGCAAATGTGGGGCTCTGTGCTTTCTTTCGTTCTGAACAAGTTTTAGTGTTTTCAGCGGAAAAGCGATTCTGCGCAACAATGGGAACACTTCTCCTTCCCAGGCACAGAGAAGGTGCTAGCAGGGAATTCTCTGCCTGCCTTTCCCCAGTGCTCTGCAAGCTCTCCAGGGCAACAGAAAATGTGGGGCTCTGTGCTTTCTTTCGTTCTGAACAAGTGTTAGTGTTTTCAGCGGAAAAGCCATTCTGCGCAACAATGGAAACACTTCTCCTTCCCAGGCACAGAGAAGGTGCTAGCAGGGAATTCTCTGCCTGCCTTTCCCCAGTGCTCTGCAAGCTCTCCAGGGCAACAGAAAATGTGGGGCTCTGTGCTTTCTTTCGTTCTGAACAAGTTTTAGTGTTTTCTGCAGCGACGCAAATACGATTCTGCGCAACATTGGGAACACTTCTCCTTCCCAGGCATAGAGAAGGTGCTAGCAGGGAATTCTCTGCCTGCCTTTAACCAGTGCTCTGCAAGCTCTCCAGGGCAACAGCAAATGTGGGGCTCTGTGCTTTCTTTCGTTCTGAAAAAGTGTTAGTGTTTTCTGCAGCGACGCAAATGCCATTCTGCGCAACAATGGGAACACTTCTCCTTCCCAGGCACAGAGAAGGTGCTAGCATGGAATTCTCTGCCTGCCTTTCCCCAGTGCTCTGCAAGCTCTCCAGGGCAACAGCAAATGTGGGGCTCTGTGCTTTCTTTCGTTCTGAACAAGTTTTAGTGTTTTCAGCGGAAAATCGATTCTGCCCAACAATGGGAACACATCTCCTTCCCAGGCACAGAGAAGGTGCTAGCAGGGAATTCTCTGCCTGCCTTTCCCCAGTGCTCTGCAAGCTCTCCAGGGCAACAGCAAATGTGGGGCTCTGTGCTTTCTTTCGTTCTGAACAAGTGTTAGTGTTTTCAGCGGAAAAGCGATTCTGCGCAACATTGGGAACACTTCTCCTTCCCAGGCACAGAGAAGGTGCTAGCAGGGAATTCTCTGCCTGCCTTTCCCCAGTGCTCTGCAAGCTCTCCAGGGCAACAGCAAATGTGGGGCTCTGTGCTTTCTTTCGTTCTGAACAAGTGTTAGTGTTTTCTGCGGAAAAGCGATTCTGCGCAACATTGGGAACACTTCTCCTTCCCAGGCACAGAGAAGGTGCTAGCAGGGAATTCTCTGCCTGCCTTTCCCCAGTGCTCTGCAAGCTCTCCAGGGCAACAGCAAATGTGGGGCTCTGTGCTTTCTTTCGTTCTGAACAAGTTTTAGTGTTTTCTGCAGCGACGCAAATACGATTCTGCGCAACATTGGGAACACTTCTCCTTCCCAGGCACAGAGAAGGTGCTAGCAGGGAATTCTCTGCCTGCCTTTAACCAGTGCTCTGCAAGCTCTCCAGGAGAACAGCAAATGTGGGGCTCTGTGCTTTCTTTTTTTCTGAAAAAGTGTTATTGTATTCTGCGGAAAAGCGATTCTGTGCAACAATGGGAACACTTCTCCTTCCCAGGCACAGAGAAGGTGCTAGCAGGGACATCTCTGCCTGCCTTTCCCCAGTGCTCTGCAAGCTCTCCAGGGCAACAGCAAATGTGGGGCTCAGTGCTTTCTTTCGTTCTGAACAAGTTTTAGTGTTTTCAGCGGAAAAGCGATTCTGCGCAACAATGGGAACACTTCTCCTTCCCAGGCACAGAGAAGGTGCTAGCAGGGAATTCTCTGCCTGCCTTTCCCCAGTGCTCTGCAAGCTCTCCAGGGCAACAGAAAATGTGGGGCTCTGTGCTTTCTTTCGTTCTGAACAAGTGTTAGTGTTTTCAGCGGAAAAGCCATTCTGCGCAACAATGGGAACACTTCTCCTTCCCAGGCACAGAGAAGGTGCTAGCAGGGAATTCTCTGCCTGCCTTTCCCCAGTGCTCTGCAAGCTCTCCAGGGCAACAGCAAATGTGGGGCTCTGTGCTTTCTTTCGTTCTGAACAAGTTTTAGTGTTTTCTGCAGCGACGCAAATACGAGTCTGCGCAACATTGGGAACACTTCTCCTTCCCAGGCATAGAGAAGGTGCTAGCAGGGAATTCTCTGCCTGCCTTTCCCCAGTGCTCTGCAAGCTCTCCAGGGCAACAGCAAATGTGGGGCTCTGTGCTTTCTTTCGCTCTGAACAAGTTTTAGTGTTTTCTGCAGCGACGCAAATACGATTCTGCGCAACATTGGGAACACTTCTCCTTCCCAGGCACAGAGAAGGTGCTAGCAGGGAATTCTCTGCCTGCCTTTAACCAGTGCTCTGCAAGCTCTCCAGGGCAACAGCAAATGTGGGGCTCTGTGCTTTCTTTTGTTCTGAAAAAGTGTTATTGTATTCTGCGGAAAAGCGATTCTGTGCAACAATGGGAACACTTCTCCTTCCCAGGCACAGAGAAGGTGCTAGCAGGGAATTCTCTGCCTGCCTTTCCCCAGTGCTCTGCAAGCTCTCCAGGGCAACAGCAAATGTGGGGCTCTGTGCTTTCTTTCGTTCTGAACAAGTTTTAGTGTTTTCTGCGGAAAAGCGATTCTGCGCAACAATGGGAACACTTCTCCTTCCCAGGCACAGAGAAGGTGCTAGCAGGGAATTCTCTGCCTGCCTTTCCCCAGTGCTCTGCAAGCTCTCCAGGGCAACAGAAAATGTGGGGCTCTGTGCTTTCTTTCGTTCTGAACAAGTGTTAGTGTTTTCAGCGGAAAAGCCATTCTGCGCAACAATGGGAACACTTCTCCTTCCCAGGCACAGAGAAGGTGCTAGCAGGGAATTCTCTGCCTGCCTTTCCCCAGTGCTCTGCAAGCTCTCCAGGGCAACAGCAAATGTGGGGCTCTGTGCTTTCTTTCGTTCTGAACAAGTTTTAGTGTTTTCTGCAGCAACGCAAATACGATTCTGCGCAACATTGGGAACACTTCTCCTTCCCAGGCACAGAGAAGGTGCTAGCAGGGAATTCTCTGCCTGCCTTTCCCCAGTGCTCTGCAAGCTCTCCAGGGCAACAGCAAATGTGGGGCTCTGTGCTTTCTTTCGTTCTGAACAAGTTGTAGTGTTTTGTGGAGAGAAGCGATTCTGCGCAACAATGGGAACACTTCTCCTTTCCAGGCTCAGAGAAGGTACTACCAGGGAATTCTCTGCCTTCCTCTCCCCAGTGCTCTGCAAGCTCTCCAGGGCAACAGCAAATGTGGGGCTCTGTGCTTTGTTTCATTCTGAAAAAGTGTTAGTGTTTTCTGCAGCGACGCAAATGCCATTCTGCGCAACAATGGGAACACTTCTCCTTCCCAGGCACAGAGAAGGTGCTAGCAGGGAATTCTCTGCCTGCCTTTAACCAGTGCTCTGCAAGCTCTCCAGGGCAACAGCAAATGTGGGGCTCTGTGCTTTCTTTCGTTCTGAAAAAGTGTTAGTGTTTTCTGCAGCGACGCAAATGCCATTCTGCGCAACAATGGGAACACTTCTCCTTCCCAGGCACAGAGAAGGTGCTAGCATGGAATTCTCTGCCTGCCTTTCCCCAGTGCTCTGCAAGCTCTCCAGGGCAACAGCAAATGTGGGGCTCTGTGCTTTCTTTCGTTCTGAAAAAGTGTTAGTGTTTTCAGCGGAAAATCGATTCTGCGCAACAATGGGAACACATCTCCTTCCCAGGCACAGAGAAGGTGCTAGCAGGGAATTCTCTGCCTGCCTTTCCGCAGTGCTCTGCAAGCTCTCCAGGGCAACAGCAAATGTGGGGCTCTGTGCTTTCTTTCGTTCTGAACAAGTGTTAGTGTTTTCAGCGGAAAAGCGATTCTGCGCAACATTGGGAACACTTCTCCTTCCCAGGCACAGAGAAGGTGCTAGCAGGGAATTCTCTGCCTGCCTTTCCCCAGTGCTCTGCAAGCTCTCCAGGGCAACAGCAAATGTGGGGCTCTGTGCTTTCTTTCGTTCTGAACAAGTTTTAGTGTTTTCAGTGGAAAAGCGATTCTGCGCAACATTGGGAACACTTCTCCTTCCCAGGCACAGAGAAAGTGCTAGCAGGGAATTCTCTGCCTGCCTTTCCCCAGTGCTCTGCAAGCTCTCCAGGGCAACAGCAAATGTGGGGCTCTGTGCTTTCTTTCGTTCTGAACAAGTGTTAGTGTTTTCTGCGGAAAAGCGATTCTGCGCAACATTGGGAACACTTCTCCTTCCCAGGCACAGAGAAGGTGCTAGCAGGGAATTCTCTGCCTGCCTTTCCCCAGTGCTCTGCAAGCTCTCCAGGGCAACAGCAAATGTGGGGCTCTGTGCTTTCTTTCGTTCTGAACAAGTATTAGTGTTTTCTGCAGCGACGCAAATACGATTCTGCGCAACATTGGGAACACTTCTCCTTCCCAGGCACAGAGAAGGTGCTAGCAGGGAATTCTCTGCCTGCCTTTAACCAGTGCTCTGCAAGCTCTCCAGGAGAACAGCAAATGTGGGGCTCTGTGCTTTCTTTTGTTCTGAAAAAGTGTTATTGTATTCTGCGGAAAAGCGATTCTGTGCAACAATGGGAACACTTCTCCTTCCCAGGCACAGAGAAGGTGCTAGCAGGGAATTCTCTGCCTGCCTTTCCCCAGTGCTCTGCAAGCTCTCCAGGGCAACAGCAAATGTGGGGCTCTGTGCTTTCTTTCGTTCTGAACAAGTTTTAGTGTTTTCAGCGGAAAAGCGATTCTGCGCAACAATGGGAACACTTCTCCTTCCCAGGCACAGAGAAGGTGCTAGCAGGGAATTCTCTGCCTGCCTTTCCCCAGTGCTCTGCAAGCTCTCCAGGGCAACAGAAAATGTGGGGCTCTGTGCTTTCTTTCGTTCTGAACAAGTGTTAGTGTTTTCAGCGGAAAAGCCATTCTGCGCAACAATGGGAACACTTCTCCTTCCCAGGCACAGAGAAGGTGCTAGCAGGGAATTCTCTGCCTGCCTTTCCCCAGTGCTCTGCAAGCTCTCCAGGGCAACAGCAAATGTGGGGCTCTGTGCTTTCTTTCGTTCTGAACAAGTTTTAGTGTTTTCTGCAGCGACGCAAATACGATTCTGCGCAACATTGGGAACACTTCTCCTTCCCAGGCACAGAGAAGGTGCTAGCAGGGAATTCTCTGCCTGCCTTTAACCAGTGCTCTGCAAGCTCTCCAGGAGAACAGCAAATGTGGGGCTCTGTGCTTTCTTTTGTTCTGAAAAAGTGTTATTGTATTCTGCGGAAAAGCGATTCTGTGCAACAATGGGAACACTTCTCCTTCCCAGGCACAGAGAAGGTGCTAGCAGGGAATTCTCTGCCTGCCTTTCCCCAGTGCTCTGCAAGCTCTCCAGGGCAACAGAAAATGTGGGGCTCTGTGCTTTCTTTCGTTCTGAACAAGTGTTAGTGTTTTCAGCGGAAAAGCCATTCTGCGCAACAATGGGAACACTTCTCCTTCCCAGGCACAGAGAAGGTGCTAGCAGGGAATTCTCTGCCTGCCTTTCCCCAGTGCTCTGCAAGCTCTCCAGGGCAACAGCAAATGTGGGGCTCTGTGCTTTCTTTCGTTCTGAACAAGTTTTAGTGTTTTCTGCAGCAACGCAAATACGATTCTGCGCAACATTGGGAACACTTCTCCTTCCCAGGCACAGAGAAGGTGCTAGCAGGGAATTCTCTGCCTGCCTTTCCCCAGTGCTCTGCAAGCTCTCCAGGGCAACAGCAAATGTGGGGCTCTGTGCTTTCTTTCGTTCTGAACAAGTTGTAGTGTTTTGTGGAGAGAAGCGATTCTGCGCAACAATGGGAACACTTCTCCTTTCCAGGCTCAGAGAAGGTACTACCAGGGAATTCTCTGCCTTCCTCTCCCCAGTGCTCTGCAAGCTCTCCAGGGCAACAGCAAATGTGGGGCTCTGTGCTTTGTTTCATTCTGAAAAAGTGTTAGTGTTTTCTGCAGCGACGCAAATGCCATTCTGCGCAACAATGGGAACACTTCTCCTTCCCAGGCACAGAGAAGGTGCTAGCAGGGAATTCTCTGCCTGCCTTTAACCAGTGCTCTGCAAGCTCTCCAGGGCAACAGCAAATGTGGGGCTCTGTGCTTTCTTTCGTTCTGAAAAAGTGTTATTGTATTCTGCGGAAAAGCGATTCTGTGCAACAATGGGAACACTTCTCCTTCCCAGGCACAGAGAAGGTGCTAGCAGGGAATTCTCTGCCTGCCTTTCCCCAGTGCTCTGCAAGCTCTCCAGGGCAACAGCAAATGTGGGGCTCTGTGCTTTCTTTCGTTCTGAACAAGTTTTAGTGTTTTCAGCGGAAAAGCGATTCTGCGCAACAATGGGAACACTTCTCCTTCCCAGGCACAGAGAAGGTGCTAGCAGGGAATTCTCTGCCTGCCTTTCCCCAGTGCTCTGCAAGCTCTCCAGGGCAACAGAAAATGTGGGGCTCTGTGCTTTCTTTCGTTCTGAAAAAGTGTTAGTGTTTTCAGCGGAAAAGCCATTCTGCGCAACAATGGGAACACTTCTCCTTCCCAGGCACAGAGAAGGTGCTAGCAGGGAATTCTCTGCCTGCCTTTCCCCAGTGCTCTGCAAGCTCTCCAGGGCAACAGCAAATGTGGGGCTCTGTGCTTTCTTTCGTTCTGAACAAGTTTTAGTGTTTTCTGCAGCAACGCAAATACGATTCTGCGCAACATTGGGAACACTTCTCCTTCCCAGGCACAGAGAAGGTGCTAGCAGGGAATTCTCTGCCTGCCTTTCCCCAGTGCTCTGCAAGCTCTCCAGGGCAACAGCAAATGTGGGGCTCTGTGCTTTCTTTCGTTCTGAACAAGTTGTAGTGTTTTGTGGAGAGAAGCGATTCTGCGCAACAATGGGAACACTTCTCCTTTCCAGGCTCAGAGAAGGTACTACCAGGGAATTCTCTGCCTTCCTCTCCCCAGTGCTCTGCAAGCTCTCCAGGGCAACAGCAAATGTGGGGCTCTGTGATTTGTTTCATTCTGAAAAAGTGTTAGTGTTTTCTGCAGCGACGCAAATGCCATTCTGCGCAACAATGGGAACACTTCTCCTTCCCAGGCACAGAGAAGGTGCTAGCAGGGAATTCTCTGCCTGCCTTTAACCAGTGCTCTGCAAGCTCTCCAGGGCAACAGCAAATGTGGGGCTCTGTGCTTTCTTTCGTTCTGAAAAAGTGTTAGTGTTTTCTGCAGCGACGCAAATGCCATTCTGCGCAACAATGGGAACACTTCTCCTTCCCAGGCACAGAGAAGGTGCTAGCATGGAATTCTCTGCCTGCCTTTCCCCAGTGCTCTGCAAGCTCTCCAGGGCAACAGCAAATGTGGGGCTCTGTGCTTTCTTTCGTTCTGAAAAAGTGTTAGTGTTTTCAGCGGAAAATCGATTCTGCGCAACAATGGGAACACATCTCCTTCCCAGGCACAGAGAAGGTGCTAGCAGGGAATTCTCTGCCTGCCTTTCCGCAGTGCTCTGCAAGCTCTCCAGGGCAACAGCAAATGTGGGGCTCTGTGCTTTCTTTCGTTCTGAACAAGTGTTAGTGTTTTCAGCGGAAAAGCGATTCTGCGCAACATTGGGAACACTTCTCCTTCCCAGGCACAGAGAAGGTGCTAGCAGGGAATTCTCTGCCTGCCTTTCCCCAGTGCTCTGCAAGCTCTCCAGGGCAACAGCAAATGTGGGGCTCTGTGCTTTCTTTCTTTCTGAAAAAGTGTTAGTGTTTTCAGTGGAAAAGCGATTCTGCGCAACATTGGGAACACTTCTCCTTCCCAGGCACAGAGAAAGTGCTAGCAGGGAATTCTCTGCCTGCCTTTCCCCAGTGCTCTGCAAGCTCTCCAGGGCAACAGCAAATGTGGGGCTCTGTGCTTTCTTTCGTTCTGAACAAGTGTTAGTGTTTTCTGCGGAAAAGCGATTCTGCGCAACATTGGGAACACTTCTCCTTCCCAGGCACAGAGAAGGTGCTAGCAGGGAATTCTCTGCCTGCCTTTCCCCAGTGCTCTGCAAGCTCTCCAGGGCAACAGCAAATGTGGGGCTCTGTGCTTTCTTTCGTTCTGAACAAGTTTTAGTGTTTTCTGCAGCGACGCAAATACGATTCTGCGCAACATTGGGAACACTTCTCCTTCCCAGGCACAGAGAAGGTGCTAGCAGGGAATTCTCTGCCTGCCTTTAACCAGTGCTCTGCAAGCTCTCCAGGAGAACAGCAAATGTGGGGCTCTGTGCTTTCTTTTGTTCTGAAAAAGTGTTATTGTATTCTGCGGAAAAGCGATTCTGTGCAACAATGGGAACACTTCTGCTTCCCAGGCACAGAGAAGGTGCTAGCAGGGAATTCTCTGCCTGCCTTTCCCCAGTGCTCTGCAAGCTCTCCAGGGCAACAGAAAATGTGGGGCTCTGTGCTTTCTTTCGTTCTGAACAAGTGTTAGTGTTTTCAGCGGAAAAGCGATTCTGCGCAACATTGGGAACACTTCTACTTCCCAGGCACAGAGAAGGTGCTAGCAGGGAATTCTCTGCCTGCCTTTCCCCAGTGCTCTGCAAGCTCTCCAGGGCAACAGCAAATGTGGGGCTCTGTGCTTTCTTTCGTTCTGAACAAGTTTTAGTGTTTTCTGCAGCAACGCAAATACGATTCTGCGCAACATTGGGAACACTTCTCCTTCCCAGGCACAGAGAAGGTGCTAGCAGGGAATTCTCTGCCTGCCTTTCCCCAGTGCTCTGCAAGCTCTCCAGGGCAACAGCAAATGTGGGGCTCTGTGCTTTCTTTCGTTCTGAACAAGTTGTAGTGTTTTGTGGAGAGAAGCGATTCTGCGCAACAATGGGAACACTTCTCCTTTCCAGGCTCAGAGAAGGTACTACCAGGGAATTCTCTGCCTTCCTCTCCCCAGTGCTCTGCAAGCTCTCCAGGGCAACAGCAAATGTGGGGCTCTGTGCTTTGTTTCATTCTGAAAAGTGTTAGTGTTTTCTGCAGCGACGCAAATGCCATTCTGCGCAACAATGGGAACACTTCTCCTTCCCAGGCACAGAGAAGGTGCTAGCAGGGAATTCTCTGCCTGCCTTTCCCCAGTGCTCTGCAAGCTCTCCAGGGCAACAGCAAATGTGGGGCTCTGTGCTTTCTTTCGTTCTGAAAAAGTGTTAGTGTTTTCTGGAGAGAAGCGATTCTGCGCAACAATGGGAACACTTCTCCTTCCCAGGCACAGAGAAGGTGCTAGCAGGGAATTCTCTGCCTGCCTTTCCCCAGTGCTCTGCAAGCTCTCCAGGGCAACAGCAAATGTGGGGCTCTGTGCTTTCTTTCGTTCTGAAAAAGTGTTAGTGTTTTCAGCGGAAAAGCAATTCTGCGCAACAATGGGAACACATCTCCTTCCCAGGCACAGAGAAGGTGCTAGCAGGGAATTCTCTGCCTGCCTTTCCCCAGTGCTCTGCAAGCTCTCCAGGGCAACAGCAAATGTGGGGCTCTGTGCTTTCTTTCGTTCTGAACAAGTGTTATTTTTTTTCTGCGGAAAAGCGATTCTGTGCAACAATGGGAACACTTCTGCTTCCCAGGCACAGAGAAGGTGCTAGCAGGGTATTCTCTGCCTGCCTTTCCCCAGTGCTCTGCAAGCTCTCCAGGGCAACAGCAAATGTGGGGCTCTGTGCTTTCTTTCGTTCTGAACAAGTGTTAGTGTTTTCAGCGGAAAAGCGATTCTGCGCAACATTGGGAACACTTCTACTTCCCAGGCACAGAGAAGGTGCTAGCAGGGAATTCTCTGCCTGCCTTTCCCCAGTGCTCTGCAAGCTCTCCAGGGCAACAGCAAATGTGGGGCTCTGTGTTTTCTTTCGTTCTGAACAAGTGTTAGTGTTTTCAGCGGAAAAGCGATTCTGTGCAACAATGGGAACACTTCTCCTTCCCAGGCACAGAGAAGGTGCTAGCAGGGAATTCTCTGCCTGCCTTTCCCCAGTGCTCTGCAAGCTCTCCAGGGCAACAGCAAATGTGGGGCTCTGTGCTTTCTTTCGTTCTGAACAAGTGTTAGTGTTTTCAGCGGAAAAGCGATTCTGCGCAACATTGGGAACACTTCTCCTTCCCAGGCACAGAGAAGGTGCTAGCAGGGAATTCTCTGCCTGCCTTTCCCCAGTGCTCTGCAAGCTCTCCAGGGCAACAGCAAATGTGGGGCTCTGTGCTTTCTTTCTTTCTGAAAAAGTGTTAGTGTTTTCAGTGGAAAAGCGATTCTGCGCAACATTGGGAACACTTCTCCTTCCCAGGCACAGAGAAGGTGCTAGCAGGGACATCTCTGCCTGCCTTTCCCCAGTGCTCTGCAAGCTCTCCAGGGCAACAGCAAATGTGGGGCTCTGTGCTTTCTTTCGTTCTGAACAAGTTTTAGTGTTTTCAGCGGAAAATCGATTCTGCGCAACAATGGGAACACATCTCCTTCCCAGGCACAGAGAAGGTGCTAGCAGGGAATTCTCTGCCTGCCTTTCCCCAGTGCTCTGCAAGCTCTCCAGGGCAACAGCAAATGTGGGGCTCTGTGCTTTCTTTCGTTCTGAACAAGTGTTAGTGTTTTCAGCGGAAAAGCGATTCTGCGCAACATTGGGAACACTTCTCCTTCCCAGGCACAGAGAAGGTGCTAGCAGGGACTTGTCTGCCTGCCTTTCCCCAGTGCTCTGCAAGCTCTCCAGGGCAACAGCAAATGTGGGGCTCTGTGCTTTCTTTCTTTCTGAAAAAGTGTTAGTGTTTTCAGTGGAAAAGCGATTCTGCGCAACATTGGGAACACTTCTCCTTCCCAGGCACAGAGAAAGTGCTAGCAGGGAATTCTCTGCCTGCCTTTCCCCAGTGCTCTGCAAGCTCTCCAGGGCAACAGCAAATGTGGGGCTCTGTGCTTTCTTTCGTTCTGAACAAGTGTTAGTGTTTTCTGCGGAAAAGCGATTCTGCGCAACAATGGGAACAATTTTCATTAACAGGCACAGAGAAGGTGCTTGCAGGGAATTCTCTGCCTGCCTTTCCCCAGTGCTCTGCAAGCTCTCCAGGGCAACAGCAAATGTAGGGCTCTGTGCTTTCTTTCGTTCTGAACAAGTTTTAGTGTTTTCTGCAGCGACGCAAATACGATTCTGCGCAACATTGGGAACACTTCTCCTTCCCAGGCACAGAGAAGGTGCTAGCAGGGAATTCTCTGCCTGCCTTTAACCAGTGCTCTGCAAGCTCTCCAGGAGAACAGCAAATGTGGGGCTCTGTGCTTTCTTTTGTTCTGAAAAAGTGTTATTTCATTCTGCGGAAAAGCGATTCTGTGCAACAATGGGAACACTTCTCCTTCCCAGGCACAGAGAAGGTGCTAGCAGGGACATCTCTGCCTGCCTTTCCCCAGTGCTCTGCAAGCTCTCCAGGGCAACAGCAAATGTGGGGCTCTGTGCTTTCTTTCGTTCTGAACAAGTTTTAGTGTTTTCAGCGGAAAAGCGATTCTGCGCAACAATGGGAACACTTTTCATTACCAGGCACAGAGAAGGTGCTAGCAGGGAATTCTCTGCCTGCCTTTCCCCAGTGCTCTGCAAGCTCTCCAGGGCAACAGAAAATGTGGGGCTCTGTGCTTTCTTTCGTTCTGAACAAGTGTTAGTGTTTTCAGCGGAAAAGCCATTCTGCGCAACAATGGGAACACTTCTCCTTCCCAGGCACAGAGAAGGTGCTAGCAGGGAATTCTCTGCCTGCCTTTCCCCAGTGCTCTGCAAGCTCTCCAGGGCAACAGAAAATGTGGGGCTCTGTGCTTTCTTTCGTTCTGAACAAGTTTTAGTGTTTTCTGCAGCGACGCAAATACGATTCTGCGCAACATTGGGAACACTTCTCCTTCCCAGGCATAGAGAAGGTGCTAGCAGGGAATTCTCTGCCTGCCTTTAACCAGTGCTCTGCAAGCTCTCCAGCGCAACAGCAAATGTGGGGCTCTGTGCTTTCTTTCGTTCTGAAAAAGTGTTAGTGTTTTCTGCAGCGACGCAAATGCCATTCTGCGCAACAATGGGAACACTTCTCCTTCCCAGGCACAGAGAAGGTGCTAGCATGGAATTCTCTGCCTGCCTTTCCCCAGTGCTCTGCAAGCTCTCCAGGGCAACAGCAAATGTGGGGCTCTGTGCTTTCTTTCGTTCTGAAAAAGTGTTAGTGTTTTCAGCGGAAAATCGATTCTGCGCAACAATGGGAACACATCTCCTTCCCAGGCACAGAGAAGGTGCTAGCAGGGAATTCTCTGCCTGCCTTTCCCCAGTGCTCTGCAAGCTCTCCAGGGCAACAGCAAATGTGGGGCTCTGTGCTTTCTTTCGTTCTGAACAAGTGTTAGTGTTTTCTGGAGAGAAGCGATTCTGCGCAACAATGGGAACACTTCTCCTTCCCAGGCACAGAGAAGGTGCTAGCAGGGAATTCTCTGCCTGCCTTTCCCCAGTGCTCTGCAAGCTCTCCAGGGCAACAGCAAATGTGGGGCTCTGTGCTTTCTTTCATTCTGAAAAAGTGTTAGTGTTTTCTGCAGCGACGCAAATGCCATTCTGCGCAACAATGGGAACACTTCTCCTTCCCAGGCACAGAGAAGGTGCTAGCAGGAAATTCTCTGCCTGCCTTTCCCCAGTGCTCTGCAAGCTCTCCAGGGCAACAGCAAATGTGGGGCTCTGTGCTTTCTTTCTTTCTGAAAAAGTGTTAGTGTTTTCAGCGGAAAAGCGATTCTGCGCAACATTGGGAACACTTCTCCTTCCCAGGCACAGAGAAAGTGCTAGCAGGGAATTCTCTGCCTGCCTTTCCCCAGTGCTCTGCAAGCTCTCCAGGGCAACAGCAAATGTGGGGCTCTGTGCTTTCTTTCGTTCTGAACAAGTTTTAGTGTTTTCTGCAGCGACGCAAATACGATTCTGCGCAACAACGGGAACACTTCTCCTTCCCAGGCACAGAGAAGGTGCTAGCAGGGAATTCTCTGCCTGCCTTTCCCCAGTGCTCTGCAAGCTCTCCAGGGCAACAGCAAATGTGGGGCTCTGTGCTTTCTTTCGTTCTGAACAAGTGTTAGTGTTTTCTGCGGAAAAGCGATTCTGCGCAACATTGGGAACACTTCTCCTTCCCAGGCACAGAGAAGGTGCTAGCAGGGAATTCTCTGCCTGCCTTTCCCCAGTGCTCTGCAAGCTCTCCAGGGCAACAGCAAATGTGGGGCTCTGTGCTTTCTTTCGTTCTGAACAAGTTTTAGTGTTTTCTGCAGCGACGCAAATACGATTCTGCGCAACATTGGGAACACTTCTCCTTCCCAGGCACAGAGAAGGTGCTAGCAGGGAATTCTCTGCCTGCCTTTAACCAGTGCTCTGCAAGCTCTCCAGGAGAACAGCAAATGTGGGGCTCTGTGCTTTCTTTTGTTCTGAAAAAGTGTTATTGTATTCTGCGGAAAAGCGATTCTGTGCAACAATGGGAACACTTCTCCTTCCCAGGCACAGAGAAGGTGCTAGCAGGGAATTCTCTGCCTGCCTTTCCCCAGTGCTCTGCAAGCTCTCCAGGGCAACAGCAAATGTGGGGCTCTGTGCTTTCTTTCGTTCTGAACAAGTGTTAGTGTTTTCAGCGGAAAAGCGATTCTGCGCAACATTGGGAACACTTCTACTTCCCAGGCACAGAGAAGGTGCTAGCAGGGAATTCTCTGCCTGCCTTTCCCCAGTGCTCTGCAAGCTCTCCAGGGCAACAGCAAATGTGGGGCTCTGTGCTTTCTTTCGTTCTGAACAAGTTTTAGTGTTTTCTGCAGCAACGCAAATACGATTCTGCGCAACATTGGGAACACTTCTCCTTCCCAGGCACAGAGAAGGTGCTAGCAGGGAATTCTCTGCCTGCCTTTCCCCAGTGCTCTGCAAGCTCTCCAGGGCAACAGCAAATGTGGGGCTCTGTGCTTTCTTTCGTTCTGAACAAGTTGTAGTGTTTTGTGGAGAGAAGCGATTCTGCGCAACAATGGGAACACTTCTCCTTTCCAGGCTCAGAGAAGGTACTACCAGGGAATTCTCTGCCTTCCTCTCCCCCGTGCTCTGCAAGCTCTCCAGGGCAACAGCAAATGTGGGGCTCTGTGCTTTGTTTCATTCTGAAAAGTGTTAGTGTTTTCTGCAGCGACGCAAATGCCATTCTGCGCAACAATGGGAACACTTCTCCTTCCCAGGCACAGAGAAGGTGCTAGCAGGGAATTCTCTGCCTGCCTTTCCCCAGTGCTCTGCAAGCTCTCCAGGGCAACAGCAAATGTGGGGCTCTGTGCTTTCTTTCGTTCTGAAAAAGTGTTAGTGTTTTCTGGAGAGAAGCGATTCTGCGCAACAATGGGAACACTTCTCCTTCCCAGGCACAGAGAAGGTGCTAGCAGGGAATTCTCTGCCTGCCTTTCCCCAGTGCTCTGCAAGCTCTCCAGGGCAACAGCAAATGTGGGGCTCTGTGCTTTCTTTCGTTCTGAAAAAGTGTTAGTGTTTTCAGCGGAAAAGCAATTCTGCGCAACAATGGGAACACATCTCCTTCCCAGGCACAGAGAAGGTGCTAGCAGGGAATTCTCTGCCTGCCTTTCCCCAGTGCTCTGCAAGCTCTCCAGGGCAACAGCAAATGTGGGGCTCTGTGCTTTCTTTCGTTCTGAACAAGTGTTATTTTTTTTCTGCGGAAAAGCGATTCTGTGCAACAATGGGAACACTTCTGCTTCCCAGGCACAGAGAAGGTGCTAGCAGGGTATTCTCTGCCTGCCTTTCCCCAGTGCTCTGCAAGCTCTCCAGGGCAACAGCAAATGTGGGGCTCTGTGCTTTCTTTCGTTCTGAACAAGTGTTAGTGTTTTCAGCGGAAAAGCGATTCTGCGCAACATTGGGAACACTTCTACTTCCCAGGCACAGAGAAGGTGCTAGCAGGGAATTCTCTGCCTGCCTTTCCCCAGTGCTCTGCAAGCTCTCCAGGGCAACAGCAAATGTGGGGCTCTGTGCTTTCTTTCGTTCTGAACAAGTGTTAGTGTTTTCAGCGGAAAAGCGATTCTGTGCAACAATGGGAACACTTCTCCTTCCCAGGCACAGAGAAGGTGCTAGCAGGGAATTCTCTGCCTGCCTTTCCCCAGTGCTCTGCAAGCTCTCCAGGGCAACAGCAAATGTGGGGCTCTGTGCTTTCTTTCGTTCTGAACAAGTGTTAGTGTTTTCAGCGGAAAAGCGATTCTGCGCAACATTGGGAACACTTCTCCTTCCCAGGCACAGAGAAGGTGCTAGCAGGGAATTCTCTGCCTGCCTTTCCCCAGTGCTCTGCAAGCTCTCCAGGGCAACAGCAAATGTGGGGCTCTGTGCTTTCTTTCTTTCTGAAAAAGTGTTAGTGTTTTCAGTGGAAAAGCGATTCTGCGCAACATTGGGAACACTTCTCCTTCCCAGGCACAGAGAAGGTGCTAGCAGGGACATCTCTGCCTGCCTTTCCCCAGTGCTCTGCAAGCTCTCCAGGGCAACAGCAAATGTGGGGCTCTGTGCTTTCTTTCGTTCTGAACAAGTTTTAGTGTTTTCAGCGGAAAATCGATTCTGCGCAACAATGGGAACACATCTCCTTCCCAGGCACAGAGAAGGTGCTAGCAGGGAATTCTCTGCCTGCCTTTCCCCAGTGCTCTGCAAGCTCTCCAGGGCAACAGCAAATGTGGGGCTCTGTGCTTTCTTTCGTTCTGAACAAGTGTTAGTGTTTTCAGCGGAAAAGCGATTCTGCGCAACATTGGGAACACTTCTCCTTCCCAGGCACAGAGAAGGTGCTAGCAGGGACTTGTCTGCCTGCCTTTCCCCAGTGCTCTGCAAGCTCTCCAGGGCAACAGCAAATGTGGGGCTCTGTGCTTTCTTTCTTTCTGAAAAAGTGTTAGTGTTTTCAGTGGAAAAGCGATTCTGCGCAACATTGGGAACACTTCTCCTTCCCAGGCACAGAGAAAGTGCTAGCAGGGAATTCTCTGCCTGCCTTTCCCCAGTGCTCTGCAAGCTCTCCAGGGCAACAGCAAATGTGGGGCTCTGTGCTTTCTTTCGTTCTGAACAAGTGTTAGTGTTTTCTGCGGAAAAGCGATTCTGCGCAACAATGGGAACAATTTTCATTAACAGGCACAGAGAAGGTGCTTGCAGGGAATTCTCTGCCTGCCTTTCCACAGTGCTCTGCAAGCTCTCCAGGGCAACAGCAAATGTAGGGCTCTGTGCTTTCTTTCGTTCTGAACAAGTTTTAGTGTTTTCTGCAGCGACGCAAATACGATTCTGCGCAACATTGGGAACACTTCTCCTTCCCAGGCACAGAGAAGGTGCTAGCAGGGAATTCTCTGCCTGCCTTTAACCAGTGCTCTGCAAGCTCTCCAGGAGAACAGCAAATGTGGGGCTCTGTGCTTTCTTTTGTTCTGAAAAAGTGTTATTGCATTCTGCGGAAAAGCGATTCTGTGCAACAATGGGAACACTTCTCCTTCCCAGGCACAGAGAAGGTGCTAGCAGGGACATCTCTGCCTGCCTTTCCCCAGTGCTCTGCAAGCTCTCCAGGGCAACAGCAAATGTGGGGCTCTGTGCTTTCTTTCGTTCTGAACAAGTTTTAGTGTTTTCAGCGGAAAAGCGATTCTGCGCAACAATGGGAACACTTTTCATTACCAGGCACAGAGAAGGTGCTAGCAGGGAATTCTCTGCCTGCCTTTCCCCAGTGCTCTGCAAGCTCTCCAGGGCAACAGAAAATGTGGGGCTCTGTGCTTTCTTTCGTTCTGAACAAGTGTTAGTGTTTTCAGCGGAAAAGCCATTCTGCGCAACAATGGGAACACTTCTCCTTCCCAGGCACAGAGAAGGTGCTAGCAGGGAATTCTCTGCCTGCCTTTCCCCAGTGCTCTGCAAGCTCTCCAGGGCAACAGAAAATGTGGGGCTCTGTGCTTTCTTTCGTTCTGAACAAGTTTTAGTGTTTTCTGCAGCGACGCAAATACGATTCTGCGCAACATTGGGAACACTTCTCCTTCCCAGGCACAGAGAAGGTGCTAGCAGGGAATTCTCTGCCTGCCTTTCCCCAGTGCTCTGCAAGCTCTCCAGGGCAACAGCAAATGTGGGGCTCTGTGCTTTCTTTCGTTCTGAAAAAGTGTTAGTGTTTTCTGCAGCGACGCAAATGCCATTCTGCGCAACAATGGGAACACTTCTCCTTCCCAGGCACAGAGAAGGTGCTAGCATGGAATTCTCTGCCTGCCTTTCCCCAGTGCTCTGCAAGCTCTCCAGGGCAACAGCAAATGTGGGGCTCTGTGCTTTCTTTCGTTCTGAAAAAGTGTTAGTGTTTTCAGCGGAAAATCGATTCTGCGCAACAATGGGAACACATCTCCTTCCCAGGCACAGAGAAGGTGCTAGCAGGGAATTCTCTGCCTGCCTTTCCCCAGTGCTCTGCAAGCTCTCCAGGGCAACAGCAAATGTGGGGCTCTGTGCTTTCTTTCGTTCTGAACAAGTGTTAGTGTTTTCTGGAGAGAAGCGATTCTGCGCAACAATGGGAACACTTCTCCTTCCCAGGCACAGAGAAGGTGCTAGCAGGGAATTCTCTGCCTGCCTTTCCCCAGTGCTCTGCAAGCTCTCCAGGGCAACAGCAAATGTGGGGCTCTGTGCTTTCTTTCATTCTGAAAAAGTGTTAGTGTTTTCTGCAGCGACGCAAATGCCATTCTGCGCAACAATGGGAACACTTCTCCTTCCCAGGCACAGAGAAGGTGCTAGCAGGAAATTCTCTGCCTGCCTTTCCCCAGTGCTCTGCAAGCTCTCCAGGGCAACAGCAAATGTGGGGCTCTGTGCTTTCTTTCTTTCTGAAAAAGTGTTAGTGTTTTCAGCGGAAAAGCGATTCTGCGCAACATTGGGAACACTTCTCCTTCCCAGGCACAGAGAAAGTGCTAGCAGGGAATTCTCTGCCTGCCTTTCCCCAGTGCTCTGCAAGCTCTCCAGGGCAACAGCAAATGTGGGGCTCTGTGCTTTCTTTCGTTCTGAACAAGTTTTAGTGTTTTCTGCAGCGACGCAAATACGATTCTGCGCAACAACGGGAACACTTCTCCTTCCCAGGCACAGAGAAGGTGCTAGCAGGGAATTCTCTGCCTGCCTTTCCCCAGTGCTCTGCAAGCTCTCCAGGGCAACAGCAAATGTGGGGCTCTGTGCTTTCTTTCGTTCTGAACAAGTGTTAGTGTTTTCTGCGGAAAAGCGATTCTGCGCAACATTGGGAACACTTCTCCTTCCCAGGCACAGAGAAGGTGCTAGCAGGGAATTCTCTGCCTGCCTTTCCCCAGTGCTCTGCAAGCTCTCCAGGGCAACAGCAAATGTGGGGCTCTGTGCTTTCTTTCGTTCTGAACAAGTTTTAGTGTTTTCTGCAGCGACGCAAATACGATTCTGCGCAACATTGGGAACACTTCTCCTTCCCAGGCACAGAGAAGGTGCTAGCAGGGAATTCTCTGCCTGCCTTTAACCAGTGCTCTGCAAGCTCTCCAGGAGAACAGCAAATGTGGGGCTCTGTGCTTTCTTTTGTTCTGAAAAAGTGTTATTGTATTCTGCGGAAAAGCGATTCTGTGCAACAATGGGAACACTTCTCCTTCCCAGGCACAGAGAAGGTGCTAGCAGGGAATTCTCTGCCTGCCTTTCCCCAGTGCTCTGCAAGCTCTCCAGGGCAACAGCAAATGTGGGGCTCTGTGCTTTCTTTTGTTCTGAAAAAGTGTTAGTGTTTTCTGCGGAAAAGCGATTCTGCGCAACATTGGGAACACTTCTCCTTCCCAGGCACAGAGAAGGTGCTAGCAGGGAATTCTCTGCCTGCCTTTCCCCAGTGCTCTGCAAGCTCTCCAGGGCAACAGCAAATGTGGGGCTCTGTGCTTTCTTTCGTTCTGAACAAGTTTTAGTGTTTTCTGCAGCGACGCAAATACGATTCTGCGCAACAATGGGAACACTTCTCCTTCCCAGGCACAGAGAAGGTGCTAGCAGGGAATTCTCTGCCTGCCTTTCCCCAGTGCTCTGCAAGCTCTCCAGGGCAACAGCAAATGTGGGGCTCTGTGCTTTCTTTCGTTCTGAACAAGTGTTAGTGTTTTCAGCGGAAAAGCCATTCTGCGCAACAATGGGAACACTTCTCGTTCCCAGGCACAGAGAAGGTGCTAGCAGGGAATTCTCTGCCTGCCTTTCCCCAGTGCTCTGCAAGCTCTCCAGGGCAACAGCAAATGTGGGGCTCTGTGCTTTCTTTCGTTCTGAACAAGTTTTAGTGTTTTCTGCAGCGACGCAAATACGATTCTGCGCAACATTGGGAACACTTCTCCTTCCCAGGCACAGAGAAGGTGCTAGGAGGGAATTCTCTGCCTGCCTTTAACCAGTGCTCTGCAAGCTCTCCAGGGCAACAGCAAATGTGGGGCTCTGTGCTTTCTTTCATTCTGAAAAAGTGTTAGTGTTTTCTGGAGAGAAGCGATTCTGCGCAACAATGGGAACACTTCTCCTTCCCAGGCACAGAGAAGGTGCTAGCAGGGAATTCTCTGCCTGCCTATCCCCAGTGCTCTGCAAGCTCTCCAGGGCAACAGCAAATGTGGGGCTCTGTGCTTTCTTTCGTTCTGAAAAAGTGTTATTTTTTTTTTGCGGAAAAGCGATTCTGCGCAACAATGGGAACACTTCTGCTTCCCAGGCACAGAGAAGGTGCTAGCAGGGAATTCTCTGCCTGCCTTTCCCCAGTGCTCTGCAAGCTCTCCAGGGCAACAGCAAATGTGGGGCTCTGTGCTTTCTTTCGTTCTGAAAAAGTGTTAGTGTTTTCTGCAGCGACGCAAATGCCATTCTGTGCAACAATGGGAACACTTCTCGTTCCCAGGCACAGAGAAGGTGCTAGCAGGGAATTCTCTGCCTGCCTTTCCCCAGTGCTCTGCAAGCTCTCCAGGGCAACAGCAAATGTGGGGCTCTGTGCTTTCTTTCGTTCTGAAAAAGTGTTAGTGTTTTCTGCAGCGACGCAAATACGATTCTGCGCAACATTGGGAACACTTCTCCTTCCCAGGCACAGAGAAGGTGCTAGCAGGGAATTCTCTGCCTGCCTTTAACCAGTGCTCTGCAAGCTCTCCAGGAGAACAGCAAATGTGGGGCTCTGTGCTTTCTTTTGTTCTGAAAAAGTGTTATTGTATTCTGCGGAAAAGCGATTCTGTGCAACAATGGGAACACTTCTCCTTCCCAGGCACAGAGAAGGTGCTAGCAGGGAATTCTCTGCCTGCCTTTCCCCAGTGCTCTGCAAGCTCTCCAGGGCAACAGCAAATGTGGGGCTCTGTGCTTTCTTTCGTTCTGAACAAGTTTTAGTGTTTTCAGCGGAAAAGCGATTCTGCGCAACAATGGGAACACTTCTCCTTCCCAGGCACAGAGAAGGTGCTAGCAGGGAATTCTCTGCCTGCCTTTCCCCAGTGCTCTGCAAGCTCTCCAGGGCAACAGAAAATGTGGGGCTCTGTGCTTTCTTTCGTTCTGAACAAGTGTTAGTGTTTTCAGCGGAAAAGCCATTCTGCGCAACAATGGGAACACTTCTCCTTCCCAGGCACAGAGAAGGTGCTAGCAGGGAATTCTCTGCCTGCCTTTCCCCAGTGCTCTGCAAGCTCTCCAGGGCAACAGCAAATGTGGGGCTCTGTGCTTTCTTTCGTTCTGAACAAGTTTTAGTGTTTTCTGCAGCAACGCAAATACGATTCTGCGCAACATTGGGAACACTTCTCCTTCCCAGGCACAGAGAAGGTGCTAGCAGGGAATTCTCTGCCTGCCTTTCCCCAGTGCTCTGCAAGCTCTCCAGGGCAACAGCAAATGTGGGGCTCTGTGCTTTCTTTCGTTCTGAACAAGTTGTAGTGTTTTGTGGAGAGAAGCGATTCTGCGCAACAATGGGAACACTTCTCCTTTCCAGGCTCAGAGAAGGTACTACCAGGGAATTCTCTGCCTTCCTCTCCCCAGTGCTCTGCAAGCTCTCCAGGGCAACAGCAAATGTGGGGCTCTGTGCTTTGTTTCATTCTGAAAAAGTGTTAGTGTTTTCTGCAGCGACGCAAATGCCATTCTGCGCAACAATGGGAACACTTCTCCTTCCCAGGCACAGAGAAGGTGCTAGCAGGGAATTCTCTGCCTGCCTTTAACCAGTGCTCTGCAAGCTCTCCAGGGCAACAGCAAATGTGGGGCTCTGTGCTTTCTTTCGTTCTGAAAAAGTGTTAGTGTTTTCTGCAGCGACGCAAATGCCATTCTGCGCAACAATGGGAACACTTCTCCTTCCCAGGCACAGAGAAGGTGCTAGCATGGAATTCTCTGCCTGCCTTTCCCCAGTGCTCTGCAAGCTCTCCAGGGCAACAGCAAATGTGGGGCTCTGTGCTTTCTTTCGTTCTGAACAAGTGTTAGTGTTTTCTGCGGAAAAGCGATTCTGCGCAACATTGGGAACACTTCTCCTTCCCAGGCACAGAGAAGGTGCTAGCAGGGAATTCTCTGCCTGCCTTTCCCCAGTGCTCTGCAAGCTCTCCAGGGCAACAGCAAATGTGGGGCTCTGTGCTTTCTTTCGTTCTGAACAAGTTTTAGTGTTTTCTGCAGCGACGCAAATACGATTCTGCGCAACATTGGGAACACTTCTCCTTCCCAGGCACAGAGAAGGTGCTAGCAGGGAATTCTCTGCCTGCCTTTAACCAGTGCTCTGCAAGCTCTCCAGGAGAACAGCAAATGTGGGGCTCTGTGCTTTCTTTTGTTCTGAAAAAGTGTTATTGTATTCTGCGGAAAAGCGATTCTGTGCAACAATGGGAACACTTCTCCTTCCCAGGCACAGAGAAGGTGCTAGCAGGGAATTCTCTGCCTGCCTTTCCCCAGTGCTCTGCAAGCTCTCCAGGGAAACAGCAAATGTGGGGCTCTGTGCTTTCTTTCGTTCTGAACAAGTTTTAGTGTTTTCTGCAGCGACGCAAATACGATTCTGCGCAACAATGGGAACACTTCTCCTTCCCAGGCACAGAGAAGGTGCTAGCAGGGAATTCTCTGCCTGCCTTTCCCCAGTGCTCTGCAAGCTCTCCAGGGCAACAGCAAATGTGGGGCTCTGTGCTTTCTTTCGTTCTGAGCAAGTTTTAGTGTTTTCTGCAGCAACGCAAATACGATTCTGCGCAACATTGGGAACACTTCTCCTTCCCAGGCACAGAGAAGGTGCTAGCAGGGAATTCTCTGCCTGCCTTTCCCCAGTGCTCTGCAAGCTCTCCAGGGCAACAGCAAATGTGGGGCTCTGTGCTTTCTTTCGTTCTGAACAAGTTGTAGTGTTTTGTGGAGAGAAGCGATTCTGCGCAACAATGGGAACACTTCTCCTTTCCAGGCTCAGAGAAGGTACTACCAGGGAATTCTCTGCCTTCGTCTCCCCAGTGCTCTGCAAGCTCTCCAGGGCAACAGCAAATGTGGGGCTCTGTGCTTTGTTTCATTCTGAAAAAGTTTTAGTGTTTTCTGCAGCGACGCAAATGCCATTCTGCGCAACAATGGGAACACTTCTCCTTCCCAGGCACAGAGAAGGTGCTAGCAGGGAATTCTCTGCCTGCCTTTCCCCAGTGCTCTGCAAGCTCTCCAGGGCAACAGCAAATGTGGGGCTCTGTGCTTTCTTTCGTTCTGAAAAAGTGTTAGTGTTTTCTGGAGAGAAGCGATTCTGCGCAACAATGGGAACACTTCTCCTTCCCAGGCACAGAGAAGGTGCTAGCAGGGAATTCTCTGCCTGCCTTTCCCCAGTGCTCTGCAAGCTCTCCAGGGCAACAGTAAATGTGGGGCTCTGTGCTTTCTTTCGTTCTGAACAAGTGTTAGTGTTTTCAGCGGAAAAGCAATTCTGCGCAACAATGGGAACACATCTCCTTCCCAGGCACAGAGAAGGTGCTAGCAGGGAATTCTCTGCCTGCCTTTCCCCAGTGCTCTGCAAGCTCTCCAGGGCAACAGCAAATGTGGGGCTCTGTGCTTTCTTTCGTTCTGAACAAGTGTTATTTTTTTTCTGCGGAAAAGCGATTCTGTGCAACAATGGGAACACTTCTGCTTCCCAGGCACAGAGAAGGTGCTAGCAGGGAATTCTCTGCCTGCCTTTCCCCAGTGCTCTGCAAGCTCTCCAGGGCAACAGCAAATGTGGGGCTCTGTGCTTTCTTTCGTTCTGAACAAGTGTTAGTGTTTTCAGCGGAAAAGCGATTCTGTGCAACAATGGGAACACTTCTCCTTCCCAGGCACAGAGAAGGTGCTAGCAGGGAATTCTCTGCCTGCCTTTCCCCAGTGCTCTGCAAGCTCTCCAGGGCAACAGCAAATGTGGGGCTCTGTGCTTTCTTTCGTTCTGAACAAGTGTTAGTGTTTTCAGCGGAAAAGCGATTCTGCGCAACATTGGGAACACTTCTCCTTCCCAGGCACAGAGAAGGTGCTAGCAGGGAATTCTCTGCCTGCCTTTCCCCAGTGCTCTGCAAGCTCTCCAGGGCAACAGCAAATGTGGGGCTCTGTGCTTTCTTTCTTTCTGAAAAAGTGTTAGTGTTTTCAGTGGAAAAGCGATTCTGCGCAACATTGGGAACACTTCTCCTTCCCAGGCACAGAGAAGGTGCTAGCAGGGAATTCTCTGCCTGCCTTTCCCCAGTGCTCTGCAAGCTCTCCAGGGCAACAGCAAATGTGGGGCTCTGTGCTTTCTTTCGTTCTGAAAAAGTGTTAGTGTTTTCTGCAGCGACGCAAATACGATTCTGCGCAACATTGGGAACACTTCTCCTTCCCAGGCACAGAGAAGGTGCTAGCAGGGAATTCTCTGCCTGCCTTTCCCCAGTGCTCTGCAAGCTCTCCAGGAGAACAGCAAATGTGGGGCTCTGTGCTTTCTTTTGTTCTGAAAAAGTGTTATTGTATTCTGCGGAAAAGCGATTCTGTGCAACAATGGGAACACTTCTCCTTCCCAGGCACAGAGAAGGTGCTAGCAGGGACATCTCTGCCTGCCTTTCCCCAGTGCTCTGCAAGCTCTCCAGGGCAACAGCAAATGTGGGGCTCTGTGCTTTCTTTCGTTCTGAACAAGTTTTAGTGTTTTCAGCGGAAAATCGATTCTGCGCAACAATGGGAACACATCTCCTTCCCAGGCACAGAGAAGGTGCTAGCAGGGAATTCTCTGCCTGCCTTTCCCCAGTGCTCTGCAAGCTCTCCAGGGCAACAGCAAATGTGGGGCTCTGTGCTTTCTTTCGTTCTGAACAAGTGTTAGTGTTTTCAGCGGAAAAGCGATTCTGCGCAACATTGGGAACACTTCTCCTTCCCAGGCACAGAGAAGGTGCTAGCAGGGAATTCTCTGCCTGCCTTTCCCCAGTGCTCTGCAAGCTCTCCAGGGCAACAGCAAATGTGGGGCTCTGTGCTTTCTTTCTTTCTGAAAAAGTGTTAGTGTTTTCAGTGGAAAAGCGATTCTGCGCAACATTGGGAACACTTCTCCTTCCCAGGCACAGAGAAAGTGCTAGCAGGGAATTCTCTGCCTGCCTTTCCCCAGTGCTCTGCAAGCTCTCCAGGGCAACAGCAAATGTGGGGCTCTGTGCTTTCTTTCGTTCTGAACAAGTGTTAGTGTTTTCTGCGGAAAAGCGATTCTGCGCAACAATGGGAACAATTTTCATTAACAGGCACAGAGAAGGTGCTTGCAGGGAATTCTCTGCCTGCCTTTCCCCAGTGCTCTGCAAGCTCTCCAGGGCAACAGCAAATGTAGGGCTCTGTGCTTTCTTTCGTTCTGAACAAGTTTTAGTGTTTTCTGCAGCGACGCAAATACGATTCTGCGCAACATTGGGAACACTTCTCCTTCCCAGGCACAGAGAAGGTGCTAGCAGGGAATTCTCTGCCTGCCTTTAACCAGTGCTCTGCAAGCTCTCCAGGAGAACAGCAAATGTGGGGCTCTGTGCTTTCTTTTGTTCTGAAAAAGTGTTATTGCATTCTGCGGAAAAGCGATTCTGTGCAACAATGGGAACACTTCTGTTTCCCAGGCACAGAGAAGGTGCTAGCAGGGAATTCTCTGCCTGCCTTTCCCCAGTGCTCTGCAAGCTCTCCAGGGCAACAGCAAATGTGGGGCTCTGTGCTTTCTTTCGTTCTGAACAAGTGTTAGTGTTTTCAGCGGAAAAGCCATTCTGCGCAACAATGGGAACACTTCTCCTTCCCAGGCACAGAGAAGGTGCTAGCAGGGAATTCTCTGCCTGCCTTTCCCCAGTGCTCTGCAAGCTCTCCAGGGCAACAGAAAATGTGGGGCTCTGTGCTTTCTTTCGTTCTGAACAAGTTTTAGTGTTTTCTGCAGCAACGCAAATACGATTCTGCGCAACATTGGGAACACTTCTCCTTCCCAGGCATAGAGAAGGTGCTAGCAGGGAATTCTCTGCCTGCCTTTAACCAGTGCTCTGCAAGCTCTCCAGGGCAACAGCAAATGTGGGGCTCTGTGCTTTCTTTCGTTCTGAAAAAGTGTTAGTGTTTTCTGCAGCGACGCAAATGCCATTCTGCGCAACAATGGGAACACTTCTCCTTCCCAGGCACAGAGAAGGTGCTAGCATGGAATTCTCTGCCTGCCTTTCCCCAGTGCTCTGCAAGCTCTCCAGGGCAACAGCAAATGTGGGGCTCTGTGCTTTCTTTCGTTCTGAAAAAGTGTTAGTGTTTTCAGCGGAAAATCGATTCTGCGCAACAATGGGAACACATCTCCTTCCCAGGCACAGAGAAGGTGCTAGCAGGGAATTCTCTGCCTGCCTTTCCCCAGTGCTCTGCAAGCTCTCCAGGGCAACAGCAAATGTGGGGCTCTGTGCTTTCTTTCGTTCTGAACAAGTGTTAGTGTTTTCTGGAGAGAAGCGATTCTGCGCAACAATGGGAACACTTCTCCTTCCCAGGCACAGAGAAGGTGCTAGCAGGGAATTCTCTGCCTGCCTTTCCCCAGTGCTCTGCAAGCTCTCCAGGGCAACAGCAAATGTGGGGCTCTGTGCTTTCTTTCATTCTGAAAAAGTGTTAGTGTTTTCTGCAGCGACGCAAATGCCATTCTGCGCAACAATGGGAACACTTCTCCTTCCCAGGCACAGAGAAGGTGCTAGCAGGAAATTCTCTGCCTGCCTTTCCCCAGTGCTCTGCAAGCTCTCCAGGGCAACAGCAAATGTGGGGCTCTGTGCTTTCTTTCTTTCTGAAAAAGTGTTAGTGTTTTCAGCGGAAAAGCGATTCTGCGCAACATTGGGAACACTTCTCCTTCCCAGGCACAGAGAAAGTGCTAGCAGGGAATTCTCTGCCTGCCTTTCCCCAGTGCTCTGCAAGCTCTCCAGGGCAACAGCAAATGTGGGGCTCTGTGCTTTCTTTCGTTCTGAACAAGTTTTAGTGTTTTCTGCAGCGACGCAAATACGATTCTGCGCAACAATGGGAACACTTCTCCTTCCCAGGCACAGAGAAGGTGCTAGCAGGGAATTCTCTGCCTGCCTTTCCCCAGTGCTCTGCAAGCTCTCCAGGGCAACAGCAAATGTGGGGCTCTGTGCTTTCTTTCGTTCTGAACAAGTGTTAGTGTTTTCTGCGGAAAAGCGATTCTGCGCAACATTGGGAACACTTCTCCTTCCCAGGCACAGAGAAGGTGCTAGCAGGGAATTCTCTGCCTGCCTTTCCCCAGTGCTCTGCAAGCTCTCCAGGGCAACAGCAAATGTGGGGCTCTGTGCTTTCTTTCGTTCTGAACAAGTTTTAGTGTTTTCTGCAGCGACGCAAATACGATTCTGCGCAACATTGGGAACACTTCTCCTTCCCAGGCACAGAGAAGGTGCTAGCAGGGAATTCTCTGCCTGCCTTTAACCAGTGCTCTGCAAGCTCTCCAGGGCAACAGCAAATGTGGGGCTCTGTGCTTTCTTTCGTTCTGAAAAAGTGTTAGTGTTTTCTGCAGCGACGCAAATGCCATTCTGCGCAACAATGGGAACACTTCTCCTTCCCAGGCACAGAGAAGGTGCTAGCATGGAATTCTCTGCCTGCCTTTCCCCAGTGCTCTGCAAGCTCTCCAGGGCAACAGCAAATGTGGGGCTCTGTGCTTTCTTTCGTTCTGAACAAGTGTTAGTGTTTTCTGCGGAAAAGCGATTCTGCGCAACATTGGGAACACTTCTCCTTCCCAGGCACAGAGAAGGTGCTAGCAGGGAATTCTCTGCCTGCCTTTCCCCAGTGCTCTGCAAGCTCTCCAGGGCAACAGCAAATGTGGGGCTCTGTGCTTTCTTTCGTTCTGAACAAGTTTTAGTGTTTTCTGCAGCGACGCAAATACGATTCTGCGCAACATTGGGAACACTTCTCCTTCCCAGGCACAGAGAAGGTGCTAGCAGGGAATTCTCTGCCTGCCTTTAACCAGTGCTCTGCAAGCTCTCCAGGAGAACAGCAAATGTGGGGCTCTGTGCTTTCTTTTGTTCTGAAAAAGTGTTATTGTATTCTGCGGAAAAGCGATTCTGTGCAACAATGGGAACACTTCTCCTTCCCAGGCACAGAGAAGGTGCTAGCAGGGAATTCTCTGCCTGCCTTTCCCCAGTGCTCTGCAAGCTCTCCAGGGAAACAGCAAATGTGGGGCTCTGTGCTTTCTTTCGTTCTGAACAAGTTTTAGTGTTTTCTGCAGCGACGCAAATACGATTCTGCGCAACAATGGGAACACTTCTCCTTCCCAGGCACAGAGAAGGTGCTAGCAGGGAATTCTCTGCCTGCCTTTCCCCAGTGCTCTGCAAGCTCTCCAGGGCAACAGCAAATGTGGGGCTCTGTGCTTTCTTTCGTTCTGAACAAGTTTTAGTGTTTTCTGCAGCAACGCAAATACGATTCTGCGCAACATTGGGAACACTTCTCCTTCCCAGGCACAGAGAAGGTGCTAGCAGGGAATTCTCTGCCTGCCTTTCCCCAGTGCTCTGCAAGCTCTCCAGGGCAACAGCAAATGTGGGGCTCTGTGCTTTCTTTCGTTCTGAACAAGTTGTAGTGTTTTGTGGAGAGAAGCGATTCTGCGCAACAATGGGAACACTTCTCCTTTCCAGGCTCAGAGAAGGTACTACCAGGGAATTCTCTGCCTTCGTCTCCCCAGTGCTCTGCAAGCTCTCCAGGGCAACAGCAAATGTGGGGCTCTGTGCTTTGTTTCATTCTGAAAAAGTTTTAGTGTTTTCTGCAGCGACGCAAATGCCATTCTGCGCAACAATGGGAACACTTCTCCTTCCCAGGCACAGAGAAGGTGCTAGCAGGGAATTCTCTGCCTGCCTTTCCCCAGTGCTCTGCAAGCTCTCCAGGGCAACAGCAAATGTGGGGCTCTGTGCTTTCTTTCGTTCTGAAAAAGTGTTAGTGTTTTCTGGAGAGAAGCGATTCTGCGCAACAATGGGAACACTTCTCCTTCCCAGGCACAGAGAAGGTGCTAGCAGGGAATTCTCTGCCTGCCTTTCCCCAGTGCTCTGCAAGCTCTCCAGGGCAACAGTAAATGTGGGGCTCTGTGCTTTCTTTCGTTCTGAACAAGTGTTAGTGTTTTCAGCGGAAAAGCAATTCTGCGCAACAATGGGAACACATCTCCTTCCCAGGCACAGAGAAGGTGCTAGCAGGGAATTCTCTGCCTGCCTTTCCCCAGTGCTCTGCAAGCTCTCCAGGGCAACAGCAAATGTGGGGCTCTGTGCTTTCTTTCGTTCTGAACAAGTGTTATTTTTTTTCTGCGGAAAAGCGATTCTGTGCAACAATGGGAACACTTCTGCTTCCCAGGCACAGAGAAGGTGCTAGCAGGGAATTCTCTGCCTGCCTTTCCCCAGTGCTCTGCAAGCTCTCCAGGGCAACAGCAAATGTGGGGCTCTGTGCTTTCTTTCGTTCTGAACAAGTGTTAGTGTTTTCAGCGGAAAAGCGATTCTGTGCAACAATGGGAACACTTCTCCTTCCCAGGCACAGAGAAGGTGCTAGCAGGGAATTCTCTGCCTGCCTTTCCCCAGTGCTCTGCAAGCTCTCCAGGGCAACAGCAAATGTGGGGCTCTGTGCTTTCTTTCGTTCTGAACAAGTGTTAGTGTTTTCAGCGGAAAAGCGATTCTGCGCAACATTGGGAACACTTCTCCTTCCCAGGCACAGAGAAGGTGCTAGCAGGGAATTCTCTGCCTGCCTTTCCCCAGTGCTCTGCAAGCTCTCCAGGGCAACAGCAAATGTGGGGCTCTGTGCTTTCTTTCTTTCTGAAAAAGTGTTAGTGTTTTCAGTGGAAAAGCGATTCTGCGCAACATTGGGAACACTTCTCCTTCCCAGGCACAGAGAAGGTGCTAGCAGGGAATTCTCTGCCTGCCTTTCCCCAGTGCTCTGCAAGCTCTCCAGGGCAACAGCAAATGTGGGGCTCTGTGCTTTCTTTCATTCTGAAAAAGTGTTAGTGTTTTCTGCAGCGACGCAAATGCCATTCTGCGCAACAATGGGAACACTTCTCCTTCCCAGGCACAGAGAAGGTGCTAGCAGGAAATTCTCTGCCTGCCTTTCCCCAGTGCTCTGCAAGCTCTCCAGGGCAACAGCAAATGTGGGGCTCTGTGCTTTCTTTCTTTCTGAAAAAGTGTTAGTGTTTTCAGCGGAAAAGCGATTCTGCGCAACATTGGGAACACTTCTCCTTCCCAGGCACAGAGAAAGTGCTAGCAGGGAATTCTCTGCCTGCCTTTCCCCAGTGCTCTGCAAGCTCTCCAGGGCAACAGCAAATGTGGGGCTCTGTGCTTTCTTTCGTTCTGAACAAGTTTTAGTGTTTTCTGCAGCGACGCAAATACGATTCTGCGCAACAATGGGAACACTTCTCCTTCCCAGGCACAGAGAAGGTGCTAGCAGGGAATTCTCTGCCTGCCTTTCCCCAGTGCTCTGCAAGCTCTCCAGGGCAACAGCAAATGTGGGGCTCTGTGCTTTCTTTCGTTCTGAACAAGTGTTAGTGTTTTCTGCGGAAAAGCGATTCTGCGCAACATTGGGAACACTTCTCCTTCCCAGGCACAGAGAAGGTGCTAGCAGGGAATTCTCTGCCTGCCTTTCCCCAGTGCTCTGCAAGCTCTCCAGGGCAACAGCAAATGTGGGGCTCTGTGCTTTCTTTCGTTCTGAACAAGTTTTAGTGTTTTCTGCAGCGACGCAAATACGATTCTGCGCAACATTGGGAACACTTCTCCTTCCCAGGCACAGAGAAGGTGCTAGCAGGGAATTCTCTGCCTGCCTTTAACCAGTGCTCTGCAAGCTCTCCAGGGCAACAGCAAATGTGGGGCTCTGTGCTTTCTTTCGTTCTGAAAAAGTGTTAGTGTTTTCTGCAGCGACGCAAATGCCATTCTGCGCAACAATGGGAACACTTCTCCTTCCCAGGCACAGAGAAGGTGCTAGCATGGAATTCTCTGCCTGCCTTTCCCCAGTGCTCTGCAAGCTCTCCAGGGCAACAGCAAATGTGGGGCTCTGTGCTTTCTTTCGTTCTGAACAAGTGTTAGTGTTTTCTGCGGAAAAGCGATTCTGCGCAACATTGGGAACACTTCTCCTTCCCAGGCACAGAGAAGGTGCTAGCAGGGAATTCTCTGCCTGCCTTTCCCCAGTGCTCTGCAAGCTCTCCAGGGCAACAGCAAATGTGGGGCTCTGTGCTTTCTTTCGTTCTGAACAAGTTTTAGTGTTTTCTGCAGCGACGCAAATACGATTCTGCGCAACATTGGGAACACTTCTCCTTCCCAGGCACAGAGAAGGTGCTAGCAGGGAATTCTCTGCCTGCCTTTAACCAGTGCTCTGCAAGCTCTCCAGGAGAACAGCAAATGTGGGGCTCTGTGCTTTCTTTTGTTCTGAAAAAGTGTTATTGTATTCTGCGGAAAAGCGATTCTGTGCAACAATGGGAACACTTCTCCTTCCCAGGCACAGAGAAGGTGCTAGCAGGGAATTCTCTGCCTGCCTTTCCCCAGTGCTCTGCAAGCTCTCCAGGGAAACAGCAAATGTGGGGCTCTGTGCTTTCTTTCGTTCTGAACAAGTTTTAGTGTTTTCTGCAGCGACGCAAATACGATTCTGCGCAACAATGGGAACACTTCTCCTTCCCAGGCACAGAGAAGGTGCTAGCAGGGAATTCTCTGCCTGCCTTTCCCCAGTGCTCTGCAAGCTCTCCAGGGCAACAGCAAATGTGGGGCTCTGTGCTTTCTTTCGTTCTGAACAAGTTTTAGTGTTTTCTGCAGCAACGCAAATACGATTCTGCGCAACATTGGGAACACTTCTCCTTCCCAGGCACAGAGAAGGTGCTAGCAGGGAATTCTCTGCCTGCCTTTCCCCAGTGCTCTGCAAGCTCTCCAGGGCAACAGCAAATGTGGGGCTCTGTGCTTTCTTTCGTTCTGAACAAGTTGTAGTGTTTTGTGGAGAGAAGCGATTCTGCGCAACAATGGGAACACTTCTCCTTTCCAGGCTCAGAGAAGGTACTACCAGGGAATTCTCTGCCTTCGTCTCCCCAGTGCTCTGCAAGCTCTCCAGGGCAACAGCAAATGTGGGGCTCTGTGCTTTGTTTCATTCTGAAAAAGTTTTAGTGTTTTCTGCAGCGACGCAAATGCCATTCTGCGCAACAATGGGAACACTTCTCCTTCCCAGGCACAGAGAAGGTGCTAGCAGGGAATTCTCTGCCTGCCTTTCCCCAGTGCTCTGCAAGCTCTCCAGGGCAACAGCAAATGTGGGGCTCTGTGCTTTCTTTCGTTCTGAAAAAGTGTTAGTGTTTTCTGGAGAGAAGCGATTCTGCGCAACAATGGGAACACTTCTCCTTCCCAGGCACAGAGAAGGTGCTAGCAGGGAATTCTCTGCCTGCCTTTCCCCAGTGCTCTGCAAGCTCTCCAGGGCAACAGTAAATGTGGGGCTCTGTGCTTTCTTTCGTTCTGAACAAGTGTTAGTGTTTTCAGCGGAAAAGCAATTCTGCGCAACAATGGGAACACATCTCCTTCCCAGGCACAGAGAAGGTGCTAGCAGGGAATTCTCTGCCTGCCTTTCCCCAGTGCTCTGCAAGCTCTCCAGGGCAACAGCAAATGTGGGGCTCTGTGCTTTCTTTCGTTCTGAACAAGTGTTATTTTTTTTCTGCGGAAAAGCGATTCTGTGCAACAATGGGAACACTTCTGCTTCCCAGGCACAGAGAAGGTGCTAGCAGGGAATTCTCTGCCTGCCTTTCCCCAGTGCTCTGCAAGCTCTCCAGGGCAACAGCAAATGTGGGGCTCTGTGCTTTCTTTCGTTCTGAACAAGTGTTAGTGTTTTCAGCGGAAAAGCGATTCTGTGCAACAATGGGAACACTTCTCCTTCCCAGGCACAGAGAAGGTGCTAGCAGGGAATTCTCTGCCTGCCTTTCCCCAGTGCTCTGCAAGCTCTCCAGGGCAACAGCAAATGTGGGGCTCTGTGCTTTCTTTCGTTCTGAACAAGTGTTAGTGTTTTCAGCGGAAAAGCGATTCTGCGCAACATTGGGAACACTTCTCCTTCCCAGGCACAGAGAAGGTGCTAGCAGGGAATTCTCTGCCTGCCTTTCCCCAGTGCTCTGCAAGCTCTCCAGGGCAACAGCAAATGTGGGGCTCTGTGCTTTCTTTCTTTCTGAAAAAGTGTTAGTGTTTTCAGTGGAAAAGCGATTCTGCGCAACATTGGGAACACTTCTCCTTCCCAGGCACAGAGAAGGTGCTAGCAGGGAATTCTCTGCCTGCCTTTCCCCAGTGCTCTGCAAGCTCTCCAGGGCAACAGCAAATGTGGGGCTCTGTGCTTTCTTTCGTTCTGAAAAAGTGTTAGTGTTTTCTGCAGCGACGCAAATACGATTCTGCGCAACATTGGGAACACTTCTCCTTCCCAGGCACAGAGAAGGTGCTAGCAGGGAATTCTCTGCCTGCCTTTCCCCAGTGCTCTGCAAGCTCTCCAGGAGAACAGCAAATGTGGGGCTCTGTGCTTTCTTTTGTTCTGAAAAAGTGTTATTGTATTCTGCGGAAAAGCGATTCTGTGCAACAATGGGAACACTTCTCCTTCCCAGGCACAGAGAAGGTGCTAGCAGGGACATCTCTGCCTGCCTTTCCCCAGTGCTCTGCAAGCTCTCCAGGGCAACAGCAAATGTGGGGCTCTGTGCTTTCTTTCGTTCTGAACAAGTTTTAGTGTTTTCAGCGGAAAATCGATTCTGCGCAACAATGGGAACACATCTCCTTCCCAGGCACAGAGAAGGTGCTAGCAGGGAATTCTCTGCCTGCCTTTCCCCAGTGCTCTGCAAGCTCTCCAGGGCAACAGCAAATGTGGGGCTCTGTGCTTTCTTTCGTTCTGAACAAGTGTTAGTGTTTTCAGCGGAAAAGCGATTCTGCGCAACATTGGGAACACTTCTCCTTCCCAGGCACAGAGAAGGTGCTAGCAGGGAATTCTCTGCCTGCCTTTCCCCAGTGCTCTGCAAGCTCTCCAGGGCAACAGCAAATGTGGGGCTCTGTGCTTTCTTTCTTTCTGAAAAAGTGTTAGTGTTTTCAGTGGAAAAGCGATTCTGCGCAACATTGGGAACACTTCTCCTTCCCAGGCACAGAGAAAGTGCTAGCAGGGAATTCTCTGCCTGCCTTTCCCCAGTGCTCTGCAAGCTCTCCAGGGCAACAGCAAATGTGGGGCTCTGTGCTTTCTTTCGTTCTGAACAAGTGTTAGTGTTTTCTGCGGAAAAGCGATTCTGCGCAACAATGGGAACAATTTTCATTAACAGGCACAGAGAAGGTGCTTGCAGGGAATTCTCTGCCTGCCTTTCCCCAGTGCTCTGCAAGCTCTCCAGGGCAACAGCAAATGTAGGGCTCTGTGCTTTCTTTCGTTCTGAACAAGTTTTAGTGTTTTCTGCAGCGACGCAAATACGATTCTGCGCAACATTGGGAACACTTCTCCTTCCCAGGCACAGAGAAGGTGCTAGCAGGGAATTCTCTGCCTGCCTTTAACCAGTGCTCTGCAAGCTCTCCAGGAGAACAGCAAATGTGGGGCTCTGTGCTTTCTTTTGTTCTGAAAAAGTGTTATTGCATTCTGCGGAAAAGCGATTCTGTGCAACAATGGGAACACTTCTGTTTCCCAGGCACAGAGAAGGTGCTAGCAGGGAATTCTCTGCCTGCCTTTCCCCAGTGCTCTGCAAGCTCTCCAGGGCAACAGCAAATGTGGGGCTCTGTGCTTTCTTTCGTTCTGAACAAGTGTTAGTGTTTTCAGCGGAAAAGCCATTCTGCGCAACAATGGGAACACTTCTCCTTCCCAGGCACAGAGAAGGTGCTAGCAGGGAATTCTCTGCCTGCCTTTCCCCAGTGCTCTGCAAGCTCTCCAGGGCAACAGAAAATGTGGGGCTCTGTGCTTTCTTTCGTTCTGAACAAGTTTTAGTGTTTTCTGCAGCAACGCAAATACGATTCTGCGCAACATTGGGAACACTTCTCCTTCCCAGGCATAGAGAAGGTGCTAGCAGGGAATTCTCTGCCTGCCTTTAACCAGTGCTCTGCAAGCTCTCCAGGGCAACAGCAAATGTGGGGCTCTGTGCTTTCTTTCGTTCTGAAAAAGTGTTAGTGTTTTCTGCAGCGACGCAAATGCCATTCTGCGCAACAATGGGAACACTTCTCCTTCCCAGGCACAGAGAAGGTGCTAGCATGGAATTCTCTGCCTGCCTTTCCCCAGTGCTCTGCAAGCTCTCCAGGGCAACAGCAAATGTGGGGCTCTGTGCTTTCTTTCGTTCTGAAAAAGTGTTAGTGTTTTCAGCGGAAAATCGATTCTGCGCAACAATGGGAACACATCTCCTTCCCAGGCACAGAGAAGGTGCTAGCAGGGAATTCTCTGCCTGCCTTTCCCCAGTGCTCTGCAAGCTCTCCAGGGCAACAGCAAATGTGGGGCTCTGTGCTTTCTTTCGTTCTGAACAAGTGTTAGTGTTTTCTGGAGAGAAGCGATTCTGCGCAACAATGGGAACACTTCTCCTTCCCAGGCACAGAGAAGGTGCTAGCAGGGAATTCTCTGCCTGCCTTTCCCCAGTGCTCTGCAAGCTCTCCAGGGCAACAGCAAATGTGGGGCTCTGTGCTTTCTTTCATTCTGAAAAAGTGTTAGTGTTTTCTGCAGCGACGCAAATGCCATTCTGCGCAACAATGGGAACACTTCTCCTTCCCAGGCACAGAGAAGGTGCTAGCAGGAAATTCTCTGCCTGCCTTTCCCCAGTGCTCTGCAAGCTCTCCAGGGCAACAGCAAATGTGGGGCTCTGTGCTTTCTTTCTTTCTGAAAAAGTGTTAGTGTTTTCAGCGGAAAAGCGATTCTGCGCAACATTGGGAACACTTCTCCTTCCCAGGCACAGAGAAAGTGCTAGCAGGGAATTCTCTGCCTGCCTTTCCCCAGTGCTCTGCAAGCTCTCCAGGGCAACAGCAAATGTGGGGCTCTGTGCTTTCTTTCGTTCTGAACAAGTTTTAGTGTTTTCTGCAGCGACGCAAATACGATTCTGCGCAACAATGGGAACACTTCTCCTTCCCAGGCACAGAGAAGGTGCTAGCAGGGAATTCTCTGCCTGCCTTTCCCCAGTGCTCTGCAAGCTCTCCAGGGCAACAGCAAATGTGGGGCTCTGTGCTTTCTTTCGTTCTGAACAAGTGTTAGTGTTTTCTGCGGAAAAGCGATTCTGCGCAACATTGGGAACACTTCTCCTTCCCAGGCACAGAGAAGGTGCTAGCAGGGAATTCTCTGCCTGCCTTTCCCCAGTGCTCTGCAAGCTCTCCAGGGCAACAGCAAATGTGGGGCTCTGTGCTTTCTTTCGTTCTGAACAAGTTTTAGTGTTTTCTGCAGCGACGCAAATACGATTCTGCGCAACATTGGGAACACTTCTCCTTCCCAGGCACAGAGAAGGTGCTAGCAGGGAATTCTCTGCCTGTCTTTCCCCAGTGCTCTGCAAGCTCTCCAGGGCAACAGCAAATGTGGGGCTCTGTGCTTTCTTTTGTTCTGAAAAAGTGTTAGTGTTTTCTGCGGAAAAGCGATTCTGCGCAACATTGGGAACACTTCTCCTTCCCAGGCACAGAGAAGGTGCTAGCAGGGAATTCTCTGCCTGCCTTTCCCCAGTGCTCTGCAAGCTCTCCAGGGCAACAGCAAATGTGGGGCTCTGTGCTTTCTTTCGTTCTGAACAAGTTTTAGTGTTTTCTGCAGCGACGCAAATACGATTCTGCGCAACAATGGGAACACTTCTCCTTCCCAGGCACAGAGAAGGTGCTAGCAGGGAATTCTCTGCCTGCCTTTCCCCAGTGCTCTGCAAGCTCTCCAGGGCAACAGAAAATGTGGGGCTCTGTGCTTTCTTTCGTTCTGAACAAGTGTTAGTGTTTTCAGCGGAAAAGCCCTTCTGCGCAACAATGGGAACACTTCTCGTTCCCAGGCACAGAGAAGGTGCTAGCAGGGAATTCTCTGCCTGCCTTTCCCCAGTGCTCTGCAAGCTCTCCAGGGCAACAGCAAATGTGGGGCTCTGTGCTTTCTTTCGTTCTGAAAAAGTGTTAGTGTTTTCTGCAGCGACGCAAATGCCATTCTGTGCAACAATGGGAACACTTCTCCTTCCCAGGCACAGAGAAGGTGCTAGCAGGGAATTCTCTGCCTGCCTTTCCCCAGTGCTCTGCAAGCTCTCCAGGGCAACAGCAAATGTGGGGCTCTGTGCTTTCTTTCGTTCTGAAAAAGTGTTAGTGTTTTCTGGAGAGAAGCGATTCTGCGCAACAATGGGAACACTTCTCCTTCCCAGACACAGAGAAGGTGCTAGCAGGGAATTCTTTGCCTGCCTTTCCCCAGTGCTCTGCAAGCTCTCCAGGGCAACAGCAAATGTGGGGCTCTGTGCTTTCTTTCATTCTGAAAAAGTGTTAGTGTTTTCTGCAGCGACGCAAATGCCATTCTTCGCAACAATGGGAACACTTCTCCTTCCCAGGCACAGAGAAGGTGCTAGCAGGGAATTCTCTACCTGCCTTTAACCAGTGCTCTGCAAGCTCTCCAGGGCAACAGCAAATGTGGGGCTCTGTGCTTTCTTTCGTTCTGAAAAAGTGTTATTTTTTTTCTGCGGAAAAGCTATTCTGTGCAACAATGGGAACACTTCTGCTTCCCAGGCACAGAGAAGGTGCTAGCAGGGAATTCTCTACCTGCCTTTCCCCAGTGCTCTGCAAGCTCTCCAGGGCAACAGCAAATGTGGGGCTCTGTGCTTTCTTTCGTTCTGAAAAAGTGTTAGTGTTTTCTGCAGCGACGCAAATGCCATTCTGCGCAACAATGGGAACACTTCTCCTTCCCAGGCACAGAGAAGCTGCTAGCAGGGACTTGTCTGCCTGCCTTTAACCAGTGCTCTGCAAGCTCTCCAGGGCAACAGAAAATGTGGGGCTCTGTGCTTTCTTTCGTTCTGAACAAGTGTTAGTGTTTTCAGCGGAAAAGCCATTCTGCGCAACAATGGGAACACTTCTCCTTCCCAGGCACAGAGAAGGTGCTAGCAGGGAATTCTCTGCCTGCCTTTCCCCAGTGCTCTGCAAGCTCTCCAGGGCAACAGCAAATGTGGGGCTCTGTGCTTTCTTTCGTTCTGAACAAGTTTTAGTGTTTTCTGCAGCGACGCAAATACGATTCTGCGCAACATTGGGAACACTTCTCCTTCCCAGGCACAGAGAAGGTGCTAGGAGGGAATTCTCTGCCTGCCTTTAACCAGTGCTCTGCAAGCTCTCCAGGAGAACAGCAAATGTGGGGCTCTGTGCTTTCTTTTGTTCTGAAAAAGTGTTATTGTATTCTGCGGAAAAGCGATTCTGTGCAACAATGGGAACACTTCTCCTTCCCAGGCACAGAGAAGGTGCTAGCAGGGAATTCTCTGCCTGCCTTTCCCCAGTGCTCTGCAAGCTCTCCAGGGCAACAGCAAATGTGGGGCTCTGTGCTTTCTTTCGTTCTGAACAAGTTTTAGTGTTTTCAGCGGAAAAGCGATTCTGCGCAACAATGGGAACACTTCTCCTTCCCAGGCACAGAGAAGGTGCTAGCAGGGAATTCTCTGCCTGCCTTTCCCCAGTGCTCTGCAAGCTCTCCAGGGCAACAGCAAATGTGGGGCTCTGTGCTTTCTTTCGTTCTGAACAAGTGTTAGTGTTTTCAGCGGAAAAGCCATTCTGCGCAACAATGGGAACACTTCTCCTTCCCAGGCACAGAGAAGGTGCTAGCAGGGAATTCTCTGCCTGCCTTTCCCCAGTGCTCTGCAAGCTCTCCAGGGCAACAGCAAATGTGGGGCTCTGTGCTTTCTTTCGTTCTGAACAAGTTGTAGTGTTTTGTGGAGAGAAGCGATTCTGCGCAACAATGGGAACACTTCTCCTTTCCAGGCTCAGAGAAGGTACTACCAGGGAATTCTCTGCCTTCCTCTCCCCAGTGCTCTGCAAGCTCTCCAGGGCAACAGCAAATGTGGGGCTCTGTGCTTTCTTTCGTTCTGAAAAAGTGTTAGTGTTTTCTGCAGCGACGCAAATGCCATTCTGCGCAACAATGGGAACACTTCTCCTTCCCAGGCACAGAGAAGGTGCTAGCAGGGAATTCTCTGCCTGCCTTTCCCCAGTGCTCTGCAAGCTCTCCAGGGCAACAGCAAATGTGGGGCTCTGTGCTTTCTTTCGTTCTGAACAAGTTGTAGTGTTTTGTGGAGAGAAGCGATTCTGCGCAACAATGGGAACACTTCTCCTTTCCAGGCTCAGAGAAGGTACTACCAGGGAATTCTCTGCCTTCCTCTCCCCAGTGCTCTGCAAGCTCTCCAGGGCAACAGCAAATGTGGGGCTCTGTGCTTTGTTTCATTCTGAAAAAGTGTTAGTGTTTTCTGCAGTGACGCAAATGCCATTCTGCGCAACAATGGGAACACTTCTCCTTCCCAGGCACAGAGAAGGTGCTAGCAGGGAATTCTCTGCCTGCCTTTCCCCAGTGCTCTGCAAGCTCTCCAGGGCAACAGCAAATGTGGGGCTCTGTGCTTTCTTTCGTTCTGAAAAAGTGTTAGTGTTTTCTGGAGAGAAGCGATTCTGCGCAACAATGGGAACACTTCTCCTTCCCAGGCACAGAGAAGGTGCTAGCAGGGAATTCTCTGCCTGCCTTTCCCCAGTGCTCTGCAAGCTCTCCAGGGCAACAGCAAATGTGGGGCTCTGTGCTTTCTTTCGTTCTGAAAAAGTGTTAGTGTTTTCAGCGGAAAAGCAATTCTGCGCAACAATGGGAACACATCTCCTTCCCAGGCACAGAGAAGGTGCTAGCAGGGAATTCTCTGCCTGCCTTTCCCCAGTGCTCTGCAAGCTCTCCAGGGCAACAGCAAATGTGGGGCTCTGTGCTTTCTTTCGTTCTGAACAAGTGTTATTTTTTTTCTGCGGAAAAGCGATTCTGTGCAACAATGGGAACACTTCTGCTTCCCAGGCACAGAGAAGGTGCTAGCAGGGAATTCTCTGCCTGCCTTTCCCCAGTGCTCTGCAAGCTCTCCAGGAGAACAGCAAATGTGGGGCTCTGTGCTTTCTTGTGTTCTGAAAAAGTGTTATTGTATTCTGCGGAAAAGCGATTCTGTGCAACAATGGGAACACTTCTCCTTCCCAGGCACAGAGAAGGTGCTAGCAGGGAATTCTCTGCCTGCCTTTCCCCAGTGCTCTGCAAGCTCTCCAGGGCAACAGCAAATGTGGGGCTCTGTGCTTTCTTTCGTTCTGAACAAGTGTTAGTGTTTTCAGCGGAAAAGCGATTCTGCGCAACATTGGGAACACTTCTCCTTCCCAGGCACAGAGAAGGTGCTAGCAGGGAATTCTCTGCCTGCCTTTCCCCAGTGCTCTGCAAGCTCTCCAGGGCAACAGCAAATGTGGGGCTCTGTGCTTTCTTTCTTTCTGAAAAAGTGTTAGTGTTTTCAGTGGAAAAGCGATTCTGCGCAACATTGGGAACACTTCTCCTTCCCAGGCACAGAGAAAGTGCTAGCAGGGAATTCTCTGCCTGCCTTTCCCCAGTGCTCTGCAAGCTCTCCAGGGCAACAGCAAATGTGGGGCTCTGTGCTTTCTTTCGTTCTGAACAAGTGTTAGTGTTTTCTGCGGAAAAGCGATTCTGCGCAACAATGGGAACAATTTTCATTAACAGGCACAGAGAAGGTGCTTGCAGGGAATTCTCTGCCTGCCTTTCCCCAGTGCTCTGCAAGCTCTCCAGGGCAACAGCAAATGTAGGGCTCTGTGCTTTCTTTCGTTCTGAACAAGTTTTAGTGTTTTCTGCAGCGACGCAAATACGATTCTGCGCAACATTGGGAACACTTCTCCTTCCCAGGCACAGAGAAGGTGCTAGCAGGGAATTCTCTGCCTGCCTTTAACCAGTGCTCTGCAAGCTCTCCAGGAGAACAGCAAATGTGGGGCTCTGCGCTTTCTTTTGTTCTGAAAAAGTGTTATTGCATTCTGCGGAAAAGCGATTCTGTGCAACAATGGGAACACTTCTCCTTCCCAGGCACAGAGAAGGTGCTAGCAGGGACATCTCTGCCTGCCTTTCCCCAGTGCTCTGCAAGCTCTCCAGGGCAACAGCAAATGTGGGGCTCTGTGCTTTCTTTCGTTCTGAACAAGTTTTAGTGTTTTCAGCGGAAAAGCGATTCTGCGCAACAATGGGAACACTTTTCATTACCAGGCACAGAGAAGGTGCTAGCAGGGAATTCTCTGCCTGCCTTTCCCCAGTGCTCTGCAAGCTCTCCAGGGCAACAGAAAATGTGGGGCTCTGTGCTTTCTTTCGTTCTGAACAAGTGTTAGTGTTTTCAGCGGAAAAGCCATTCTGCGCAACAATGGGAACACTTCTCCTTCCCAGGCACAGAGAAGGTGCTAGCAGGGAATTCTCTGCCTGCCTTTCCCCAGTGCTCTGCAAGCTCTCCAGGGCAACAGAAAATGTGGGGCTCTGTGCTTTCTTTCGTTCTGAACAAGTTTTAGTGTTTTCTGCAGCGACGCAAATACGATTCTGCGCAACATTGGGAACACTTCTCCTTCCCAGGCATAGAGAAGGTGCTAGCAGGGAATTCTCTGCCTGCCTTTAACCAGTGCTCTGCAAGCTCTCCAGCGCAACAGCAAATGTGGGGCTCTGTGCTTTCTTTCGTTCTGAAAAAGTGTTAGTGTTTTCTGCAGCGACGCAAATGCCATTCTGCGCAACAATGGGAACACTTCTCCTTCCCAGGCACAGAGAAGGTGCTAGCATGGAATTCTCTGCCTGCCTTTCCCCAGTGCTCTGCAAGCTCTCCAGGGCAACAGCAAATGTGGGGCTCTGTGCTTTCTTTCGTTCTGAAAAAGTGTTAGTGTTTTCAGCGGAAAATCGATTCTGCGCAACAATGGGAACACATCTCCTTCCCAGGCACAGAGAAGGTGCTAGCAGGGAATTCTCTGCCTGCCTTTCCCCAGTGCTCTGCAAGCTCTCCAGGAGAACAGCAAATGTGGGGCTCTGTGCTTTCTTTTGTTCTGAAAAAGTGTTATTGTATTCTGCGGAAAAGCGATTCTGTGCAACAATGGGAACACTTCTCCTTCCCAGGCACAGAGAAGGTGCTAGCAGGGAATTCTCTGCCTGCCTTTCCCCAGTGCTCTGCAAGCTCTCCAGGGCAACAGCAAATGTGGGGCTCTGTGCTTTCTTTCGTTCTGAACAAGTTTTAGTGTTTTCTGCAGCGACGCAAATACGATTCTGCGCAACAATGGGAACACTTCTCCTTCCCAGGCACAGAGAAGGTGCTAGCAGGGAATTCTCTGCCTGCCTTTCCCCAGTGCTCTGCAAGCTCTCCAGGGCAACAGCAAATGTGGGGCTCTGTGCTTTCTTTTGTTCTGAAAAAGTGTTAGTGTTTTCTGCGGAAAAGCGATTCTGCGCAACATTGGGAACACTTCTCCTTCCCAGGCACAGAGAAGGTGCTAGCAGGGAATTCTCTGCCTGCCTTTCCCCAGTGCTCTGCAAGCTCTCCAGGGAAATAGCAAATGTGGGGCTCTGTGCTTTCTTTCGTTCTGAACAAGTTTTAGTGTTTTCTGCAGCGACGCAAATACGATTCTGCGCAACAATGGGAACACTTCTCCTTCCAGGCACAGAGAAGGTGCTAGCAGGGAATTCTCTGCCTGCCTTTCCCCAGTGCTCTGCAAGCTCTCCAGGGCAACAGAAAATGTGGGGCTCTGTGCTTTCTTTCGTTCTGAACAAGTGTTAGTGTTTTCAGCGGAAAAGCCATTCTGCGCAACAATGGGAACACTTCTCGTTCCCAGGCACAGAGAAGGTGCTAGCAGGGAATTCTCTGCCTGCCTTTCCCCAGTGCTCTGCAAGCTCTCCAGGGCAACAGCAAATGTGGGGCTCTGTGCTTTCTTTCGTTCTGAACAAGTTTTAGTGTTTTCTGCAGCGACGCAAATACGATTCTGCGCAACATTGGGAACACTTCTCCTTCCCAGGCACAGAGAAGGTGCTAGGAGGGAATTCTCTGCCTGCCTTTAACCAGTGCTCTGCAAGCTCTCCAGGGCAACAGCAAATGTGGGGCTCTGTGCTTTCTTCCGTTCTGAAAAAGTGTTAGTGTTTTCTGGAGAGAAGCGATTCTGCGCAACAATGGGAACACTTCTCCTTCCCAGGCACAGAGAAGGTGCTAGCAGGGAATTCTCTGCCTGCCTATCCCCAGTGCTCTGCAAGCTCTCCAGGGCAACAGCAAATGTGGGGCTCTGTGCTTTCTTTCGTTCTGAAAAAGTGTTATTTTTTTTCTGCGGAAAAGCGATTCTGTGCAACAATGGGAACACTTCTGCTTCCCAGGCACAGAGAAGGTGCTAGCAGGGAAATCTCTGCCTGCCTTTCCCCAGTGCTCTGCAAGCTCTCCAGGGCAACAGCAAATGTGGGGCTCTGTGCTTTCTTTCGTTCTGAAAAAGTGTTAGTGTTTTCTGCAGCGACGCAAATGCCATTCTGCGCAACAATGGGAACACTTCTCCTTCCCAGGCACAGAGAAGGTGCTAGCAGGGAATTCTCTGCCTGCCTTTCCCCAGTGCTCTGCAAGCTCTCCAGGGCAACAGCAAATGTGGGGCTCTGTGCTTTCTTTCATTCTGAAAAAGTGTTAGTGTTTTCTGCAGCGACGCAAATGCCATTCTTCGCAACAATGGGAACACTTCTCGTTCCCAGGCACAGAGAAGGTGCTAGCAGGGATTCTCTACCTGCCTTTAACCAGTGCTCTGCAAGCTCTCCAGGGCAACAGCAAATGTGGGGCTCTGTGCTTTCTTTCGTTCTGAAAAAGTGTTATTTTTTTTCTGCGGAAAAGCGATTCTGCGCAACAATGGGAACACTTCTGCTTCCCAGGCACAGAGAAGGTGCTAGCAGGGAATTCTCTGCCTGCCTTTCCCCAGTGCTCTGCAAGCTCTCCAGGGCAACAGCAAATGTGGGGCTCTGTGCTTTCTTTTGTTCTGAAAAACTGTTAGTGTTTTCTGCGGAAAAGCGATTCTGCGCAACATTGGGAACACTTCTCCTTCCCAGGCACAGAGAAGGTGCTAGCAGGAAATTCTCTGCCTGCCTTTCCCCAGTGCTCTGCAAGCTCTCCAGGGCAACAGCAAATGTGGGGCTCTGTGCTTTCTTTCGTTCTGAAAAAGTGTTAGTGTTTTCTGGAGAGAAGCGATTCTGCGCAACAATGGGAACACTTCTCCTTCCCAGGCACAGAGAAGGTGCTAGCAGGGAATTCTCTGCCTGCCTTTCCCCAGTGCTCTGCAAGCTCTCCAGGGCAACAGCAAATGTGGGGCTCTGTGCTTTCTTTCGTTCTGAAAAAGTGTTATTTTTTTTCTGCGGAAAAGCGATTCTGCGCAATATAGGGAACACTTCTCCTTGCCAGGCACAGAGAAGGTGCTAGCAGGAAATTCTCTGCCTGCCTTTCCCCAGTGCTCTGCAAGCTCTCCAGGGCAACAGCAAATGTGGGGCTCTGTGCTTTCTTTCATTCTGAAAAAGTGTTAGTGTTTTCTGCAGCGATTCAAATGCCATTCTGCGCAACAATGGGAACACTTCTCCTTCCCAGGCACAGAGAAGGTGCTAGCAGGGAATTCTCTGCCTGCCTTTCCCCAGTGCTCTGCAAGCTCTCCAGGGCAACAGCAAATGTGGGGCTCTGTGCTTTCTTTCGTTCTGAACAAGTGTTAGTGTTTTCAGCGGAAAAGCGATTCTGCGCAACATTGGGAACACTTCTCCTTCCCAGGCACAGAGAAGGTGCTAGCAGGGAATTCTCTGCCTGCCTTTCCCCAGTGCTCTGCAAGCTCTCCAGGGCAACAGCAAATGTGGGGCTCTGTGCTTTCTTTCGTTCTGAACAAGTTTTAGTGTTTTCTGCAGCGACGCAAATACGATTCTGCGCAACATTGGGAACACTTCTCCTTCCCAGGCACAGAGAAGGTGCTAGCAGTGAATTCTCTGCCTGCCTTTAACCAGTGCTCTGCAAGCTCTCCAGGAGAACAGCAAATGTGGGGCTCTGTGCTTTCTTTTGTTCTGAAAAAGTGTTATTGTATTCTGCGGAAAAGCGATTCTGTGCAACAATGGGAACACTTCTCCTTCCCAGGCACAGAGAAGGTGCTAGCAGGGAATTCTCTGCCTGCCTTTCCCCAGTGCTCTGCAAGCTCTCCAGGGCAACAGCAAATGTGGGGCTCTGTGCTTTCTTTCGTTCTGAACAAGTTTTAGTGTTTTCTGCAGCGACGCAAATACGATTCTGCGCAACAATGGGAACACTTCTCCTTCCCAGGCACAGAGAAGGTGCTAGCAGGGAATTCTCTGCCTGCCTTTCCCCAGTGCTCTGCAAGCTGTCCAGGGCAACAGCAAATGTGGGGCTCTGTGCTTTCTTTTGTTCTGAAAAAGTGTTAGTGTTTTCTGCGGAAAAGCGATTCTGCGCAACATTGGGAACACTTCTCCTTCCCAGGCACAGAGAAGGTGCTAGCAGGGAATTCTCTGCCTGCCTTTCCCCAGTGCTCTGCAAGCTCTCCAGGGAAACAGCAAATGTGGGGCTCTGTGCTTTCTTTCGTTCTGAACAAGTTTTAGTGTTTTCTGCAGCGACGCAAATACGATTCTGCGCAACAATGGGAACACTTCTCCTTCCAGGCACAGAGAAGGTGCTAGCAGGGAATTCTCTGCCTGCCTTTCCCCAGTGCTCTGCAAGCTCTCCAGGGCAACAGAAAATGTGGGGCTCTGTGCTTTCTTTCGTTCTGAACAAGTGTTAGTGTTTTCAGCGGAAAAGCCATTCTGCGCAACAATGGGAACACTTCTCGTTCCCAGGCACAGAGAAGGTGCTAGCAGGGAATTCTCTGCCTGCCTTTCCCCAGTGCTCTGCAAGCTCTCCAGGGCAACAGCAAATGTGGGGCTCTGTGCTTTCTTTCGTTCTGAACAAGTTTTAGTGTTTTCTGCAGCGACGCAAATACGATTCTGCGCAACATTGGGAACACTTCTCCTTCCCAGGCACAGAGAAGGTGCTAGGAGGGAATTCTCTGCCTGCCTTTAACCAGTGCTCTGCAAGCTCTCCAGGGCAACAGCAAATGTGGGGCTCTGTGCTTTCTTCCGTTCTGAAAAAGTGTTAGTGTTTTCTGGAGAGAAGCGATTCTGCGCAACAATGGGAACACTTCTCCTTCCCAGGCACAGAGAAGGTGCTAGCAGGGAATTCTCTGCCTGCCTATCCCCAGTGCTCTGCAAGCTCTCCAGGGCAACAGCAAATGTGGGGCTCTGTGCTTTCTTTCGTTCTGAAAAAGTGTTATTTTTTTTCTGCGGAAAAGCGATTCTGTGCAACAATGGGAACACTTCTGCTTCCCAGGCACAGAGAAGGTGCTAGCAGGGAAATCTCTGCCTGCCTTTCCCCAGTGCTCTGCAAGCTCTCCAGGGCAACAGCAAATGTGGGGCTCTGTGCTTTCTTTCGTTCTGAAAAAGTGTTAGTGTTTTCTGCAGCGACGCAAATGCCATTCTGCGCAACAATGGGAACACTTCTCCTTCCCAGGCACAGAGAAGGTGCTAGCAGGGAATTCTCTGCCTGCCTTTCCCCAGTGCTCTGCAAGCTCTCCAGGGCAACAGCAAATGTGGGGCTCTGTGCTTTCTTTCGTTCTGAAAAAGTGTTAGTGTTTTCTGGAGAGAAGCGATTCTGCGCAACAATGGGAACACTTCTCCTTCCCAGACACAGAGAAGGTGCTAGCAGGGAATTCTCTGCCTGCCTTTCCCCAGTGCTCTGCAAGCTCTCCAGGGCAACAGCAAATGTGGGGCTCTGTGCTTTCTTTCATTCTGAAAAAGTGTTAGTGTTTTCTGCAGCGACGCAAATGCCATTCTTCGCAACAATGGGAACACTTCTCCTTCCCAGGCACAGAGAAGGTGCTAGCAGGGATTCTCTACCTGCCTTTAACCAGTGCTCTGCAAGCTCTCCAGGGCAACAGCAAATGTGGGGCTCTGTGCTTTCTTTCGTTCTGAAAAAGTGTTATTTTTTTTCTGCGGAAAAGCGATTCTGCGCAACAATGGGAACACTTCTGCTTCCCAGGCACAGAGAAGGTGCTAGCAGGGAATTCTCTGCCTGCCTTTCCCCAGTGCTCTGCAAGCTCTCCAGGGCAACAGCAAATGTGGGGCTCTGTGCTTTCTTTTGTTCTGAAAAACTGTTAGTGTTTTCTGCGGAAAAGCGATTCTGCGCAACATTGGGAACACTTCTCCTTCCCAGGCACAGAGAAGGTGCTAGCAGGAAATTCTCTGCCTGCCTTTCCCCAGTGCTCTGCAAGCTCTCCAGGGCAACAGCAAATGTGGGGCTCTGTGCTTTCTTTCATTCTGAAAAAGTGTTAGTGTTTTCTGCAGCGACGCAAATGCCATTCTGCGCAACAATGGGAACACTTCTCCTTCCCAGGCACAGAGAAGGTGCTAGCAGGGAATTCTCTGCCTGCCTTTCCCCAGTGCTCTGCAAGCTCTCCAGGGCAACAGAAAATGTGGGGCTCTGTGCTTTCTTTCGTTCTGAACAAGTGTTAGTGTTTTCAGCGGAAAAGCCATTCTGCGCAACAATGGGAACACTTCTCGTTCCCAGGCACAGAGAAGGTGCTAGCAGGGAATTCTCTGCCTGCCTTTCCCCAGTGCTCTGCAAGCTCTCCAGGGCAACAGCAAATGTGGGGCTCTGTGCTTTCTTTCGTTCTGAACAAGTTTTAGTGTTTTCTGCAGCGACGCAAATACGATTCTGCGCAACATTGGGAACACTTCTCCTTCCCAGGCACAGAGAAGGTGCTAGGAGGGAATTCTCTGCCTGCCTTTAACCAGTGCTCTGCAAGCTCTCCAGGGCAACAGCAAATGTGGGGCTCTGTGCTTTCTTTCATTCTGAAAAAGTGTTAGTGTTTTCTGGAGAGAAGCGATTCTGCGCAACAATGGGAACACTTCTCCTTCCCAGGCACAGAGAAGGTGCTAGCAGGGAATTCTCTGCCTGCCTATCCCCAGTGCTCTGCAAGCTCTCCAGGGCAACAGCAAATGTGGGGCTCTGTGCTTTCTTTCGTTCTGAAAAAGTGTTATTTTTTTTTTGCGGAAAAGCGATTCTGCGCAACAATGGGAACACTTCTGCTTCCCAGGCACAGAGAAGGTGCTAGCAGGGAATTCTCTGCCTGCCTTTCCCCAGTGCTCTGCAAGCTCTCCAGGGCAACAGCAAATGTGGGGCTCTGTGCTTTCTTTCGTTCTGAAAAAGTGTTAGTGTTTTCTGCAGCGACGCAAATGCCATTCTGTGCAACAATGGGAACATTTCTCCTTCCCAGGCACAGAGAAGGTGCTAGCAGGGAATTCTCTGCCTGCCTTTCCCCAGTGCTCTGCAAGCTCTCCAGGGCAACAGCAAATGTGGGGCTCTGTGCTTTCTTTCGTTCTGAAAAAGTGTTAGTGTTTTCTGGAGAGAAGCGATTCTGCGCAACAATGGGAACACTTCTCCTTCCCAGACACAGAGAAGGTGCTAGCAGGGAATTCTTTGCCTGCCTTTCCCCAGTGCTCTGCAAGCTCTCCAGGGCAACAGCAAATGTGGGGCTCTGTGCTTTCTTTCATTCTGAAAAAGTGTTAGTGTTTTCTGCAGCGACGCAAATGCCATTCTGCGCAACAATGGGAACACTTCTCCTTCCCAGGCACAGAGAAGGTGCTAGCAGGGAATTCTCTGCCTGCCTATCCCCAGTGCTCTGCAAGCTCTCCAGGGCAACAGCAAATGTGGGGCTCTGTGCTTTCTTTCGTTCTGAAAAAGTGTTATTTTTTTTCTGCGGAAAAGCGATTCTGTGCAACATTGGGAACACTTCTGCTTCCCAGGCACAGAGAAGGTGCTAGCAGGGAAATCTCTGCCTGCCTTTCCCCAGTGCTCTGCAAGCTCTCCAGGGCAACAGCAAATGTGGGGCTCTGTGCTTTCTTTCGTTCTGAAAAAGTGTTAGTGTTTTCTGCAGCGACGCAAATGCCATTCTGCGCAACAATGGGAACACTTCTCCTTCCCAGGCACAGAGAAGCTGCTAGCAGGGACTTGTCTGCCTGCCTTTAACCAGTGCTCTGCAAGCTCACCAGGGCAACAGCAAATGTGGGGCTCTGTGCTTTCTTTCGTTCTGAAAAAGTGTTAGTGTTTTCTGGAGAGAAGCGATTCTGCGCAACAATGGGAACACTTCTCCTTCCCAGGCACAGAGAAGGTGCTAGCAGGGAATTCTCTGCCTGCCTTTCCCCAGTGCTCTGCAAGCTCTCCAGGGCAACAGCAAATGTGGGGCTCTGTGCTTTCTTTCGTTCTGAAAAAGTGTTATTTTTTTTCTGCGGAAAAGCGATTCTGCGCAATATAGGGAACACTTCTCCTTGCCAGGCACAGAGAAGGTGCTAGCAGGAAATTCTCTGCCTGCCTTTCCCCAGTGCTCTGCAAGCTCTCCAGGGCAACAGCAAATGTGGGGCTCTGTGCTTTCTTTCATTCTGAAAAAGTGTTAGTGTTTTCTGCAGCGATTCAAATGCCATTCTGCGCAACAATGGGAACACTTCTCCTTCCCAGGCACAGAGAAGGTGCTAGCAGGGAATTCTCTGCCTGCCTTTCCCCAGTGCTCTGCAAGCTCTCCAGGGAAACAGCAAATGTGGGGCTCTGTGCTTTCTTTCGTTCTGAAAAAGTGTTAGTGTTTTCAGCGGAAAAGCGATTCTGCGCAACATTGGGAACACTTCTCGTTCCCAGGCACAGAGAAGGTGCTAGCAGGGAATTCTCTGCCTGCCTTTCCCCAGTGCTCTGCAAGCTCTCCAGGGCAACAGCAAATGTGGGGCTCTGTGCTTTCTTTCGTTCTGAACAAGTTTTAGTGTTTTCTGCAGCGACGCAAATACGATTCTGCGCAACATTGGGAACACTTCTCCTTCCCAGGCACAGAGAAGGTGCTAGCACTGAATTCTCTGCCTGCCTTTAACCAGTGCTCTGCAAGCTCTCCAGGAGAACAGCAAATGTGGGGCTCTGTGCTTTCTTTTGTTCTGAAAAAGTGTTATTGTATTCTGCGGAAAAGCGATTCTGTGCAACAATGGGAACACTTCTCCTTCCCAGGCACAGAGAAGGTGCTAGCAGGGAATTCTCTGCCTGCCTTTCCCCAGTGCTCTGCAAGCTCTCCAGGGCAACAGCAAATGTGGGGCTCTGTGCTTTCTTTCGTTCTGAACAAGTTTTAGTGTTTTCTGCAGCGACGCAAATACGATTCTGCGCAACAATGGGAACACTTCTCCTTCCCAGGCACAGAGAAGGTGCTAGCAGGGAATTCTCTGCCTGCCTTTCCCCAGTGCTCTGCAAGCTCTCCAGGGCAACAGCAAATGTGGGGCTCTGTGCTTTCTTTTGTTCTGAAAAAGTGTTAGTGTTTTCTGCGGAAAAGCGATTCTGCGCAACATTGGGAACACTTCTCCTTCCCAGGCACAGAGAAGGTGCTAGCAGGGAATTCTCTGCCTGCCTTTCCCCAGTGCTCTGCAAGCTCTCCAGGGAAACAGCAAATGTGGGGCTCTGTGCTTTCTTTCGTTCTGAACAAGTTTTAGTGTTTTCTGCAGCGACGCAAATACGATTCTGCGCAACAATGGGAACACTTCTCCTTCCAGGCACAGAGAAGGTGCTAGCAGGGAATTCTCTGCCTGCCTTTCCCCAGTGCTCTGCAAGCTCTCCAGGGCAACAGAAAATGTGGGGCTCTGTGCTTTCTTTCGTTCTGAACAAGTGTTAGTGTTTTCAGCGGAAAAGCCATTCTGCGCAACAATGGGAACACTTCTCGTTCCCAGGCACAGAGAAGGTGCTAGCAGGGAATTCTCTGCCTGCCTTTCCCCAGTGCTCTGCAAGCTCTCCAGGGCAACAGCAAATGTGGGGCTCTGTGCTTTCTTTCGTTCTGAACAAGTTTTAGTGTTTTCTGCAGCGACGCAAATACGATTCTGCGCAACATTGGGAACACTTCTCCTTCCCAGGCACAGAGAAGGTGCTAGGAGGGAATTCTCTGCCTGCCTTTAACCAGTGCTCTGCAAGCTCTCCAGGGCAACAGCAAATGTGGGGCTCTGTGCTTTCTTCCGTTCTGAAAAAGTGTTAGTGTTTTCTGGAGAGAAGCGATTCTGCGCAACAATGGGAACACTTCTCCTTCCCAGGCACAGAGAAGGTGCTAGCAGGGAATTCTCTGCCTGCCTATCCCCAGTGCTCTGCAAGCTCTCCAGGGCAACAGCAAATGTGGGGCTCTGTGCTTTCTTTCGTTCTGAAAAAGTGTTATTTTTTTTCTGCGGAAAAGCGATTCTGTGCAACATTGGGAACACTTCTGCTTCCCAGGCACAGAGAAGGTGCTAGCAGGGAAATCTCTGCCTGCCTTTCCCCAGTGCTCTGCAAGCTCTCCAGGGCAACAGCAAATGTGGGGCTCTGTGCTTTCTTTCGTTCTGAAAAAGTGTTAGTGTTTTCTGGAGAGAAGCGATTCTGCGCAACAATGGGAACACTTCTCCTTCCCAGACACAGAGAAGGTGCTAGCAGGGAATTCTCTGCCTGCCTTTCCCCAGTGCTCTGCAAGCTCTCCAGGGCAACAGCAAATGTGGGGCTCTGTGCTTTCTTTCATTCTGAAAAAGTGTTAGTGTTTTCTGCAGCGACGCAAATGCCATTCTTCGCAACAATGGGAACACTTCTCCTTCCCAGGCACAGAGAAGGTGCTAGCAGGGATTCTCTACCTGCCTTTAACCAGTGCTCTGCAAGCTCTCCAGGGCAACAGCAAATGTGGGGCTCTGTGCTTTCTTTCGTTCTGAAAAAGTGTTATTTTTTTTCTGCGGAAAAGCGATTCTGCGCAACAATGGGAACACTTCTGCTTCCCAGGCACAGAGAAGGTGCTAGCAGGGAATTCTCTGCCTGCCTTTCCCCAGTGCTCTGCAAGCTCTCCAGGGCAACAGCAAATGTGGGGCTCTGTGCTTTCTTTTGTTCTGAAAAACTGTTAGTGTTTTCTGCGGAAAAGCGATTCTTCGCAACATTGGGAACACTTCTCCTTCCCAGGCACAGAGAAGGTGCTAGCAGGAAATTCTCTGCCTGCCTTTCCCCAGTGCTCTGCAAGCTCTCCAGGGCAACAGCAAATGTGGGGCTCTGTGCTTTCTTTCGTTCTGAAAAAGTGTTAGTGTTTTCTGGAGAGAAGCGATTCTGCGCAACAATGGGAACACTTCTCCTTCCCAGGCACAGAGAAGGTGCTAGCAGGGAATTCTCTGCCTGCCTTTCCCCAGTGCTCTGCAAGCTCTCCAGGGCAACAGCAAATGTGGGGCTCTGTGCTTTCTTTCGTTCTGAAAAAGTGTTATTTTTTTTCTGCGGAAAAGCGATTCTGCGCAATATAGGGAACACTTCTCCTTGCCAGGCACAGAGAAGGTGCTAGCAGGAAATTCTCTGCCTGCCTTTCCCCAGTGCTCTGCAAGCTCTCCAGGGCAACAGCAAATGTGGGGCTCTGTGCTTTCTTTTGTTCTGAAAAAGTGTTAGTGTTTTCTGCGGAAAAGCGATTCTGCGCAACATTGGGAACACTTCTCCTTCCCAGGCACAGAGAAGGTGCTAGCAGGGAATTCTCTGCCTGCCTTTCCCCAGTGCTCTGCAAGCTCTCCAGGGCAACAGCAAATGTGGGGCTCTGTGCTTTCTTTCGTTCTGAACAAGTTTTAGTGTTTTCTGCAGCGACGCAAATACGATTCTGCGCAACAATGGGAACACTTCTCCTTCCAGGCACAGAGAAGGTGCTAGCAGGGAATTCTCTGCCTGCCTTTCCCCAGTGCTCTGCAAGCTCTCCAGGGCAACAGAAAATGTGGGGCTCTGTGCTTTCTTTCGTTCTGAACAAGTGTTAGTGTTTTCAGCGGAAAAGCCATTCTGCGCAACAATGGGAACACTTCTCGTTCCCAGGCACAGAGAAGGTGCTAGCAGGGAATTCTCTGCCTGCCTTTCCCCAGTGCTCTGCAAGCTCTCCAGGGCAACAGCAAATGTGGGGCTCTGTGCTTTCTTTCGTTCTGAACAAGTTTTAGTGTTTTCTGCAGCGACGCAAATACGATTCTGCGCAACATTGGGAACACTTCTCCTTCCCAGGCACAGAGAAGGTGCTAGGAGGGAATTCTCTGCCTGCCTTTAACCAGTGCTCTGCAAGCTCTCCAGGGCAACAGCAAATGTGGGGCTCTGTGCTTTCTTCCGTTCTGAAAAAGTGTTAGTGTTTTCTGGAGAGAAGCGATTCTGCGCAACAATGGGAACACTTCTCCTTCCCAGGCACAGAGAAGGTGCTAGCAGGGAATTCTCTGCCTGCCTATCCCCAGTGCTCTGCAAGCTCTCCAGGGCAACAGCAAATGTGGGGCTCTGTGCTTTCTTTCGTTCTGAAAAAGTGTTATTTTTTTTCTGCGGAAAAGCGATTCTGTGCAACAATGGGAACACTTCTGCTTCCCAGGCACAGAGAAGGTGCTAGCAGGGAAATCTCTGCCTGCCTTTCCCCAGTGCTCTGCAAGCTCTCCAGGGCAACAGCAAATGTGGGGCTCTGTGCTTTCTTTCGTTCTGAAAAAGTGTTAGTGTTTTCTGCAGCGACGCAAATGCCATTCTGCGCAACAATGGGAACACTTCTCCTTCCCAGGCACAGAGAAGGTGCTAGCAGGGATTCTCTACCTGCCTTTAACCAGTGCTCTGCAAGCTCTCCAGGGCAACAGCAAATGTGGGGCTCTGTGCTTTCTTTCGTTCTGAAAAAGTGTTATTTTTTTTCTGCGGAAAAGCGATTCTGCGCAACAATGGGAACACTTCTGCTTCCCAGGCACAGAGAAGGTGCTAGCAGGGAATTCTCTGCCTGCCTTTCCCCAGTGCTCTGCAAGCTCTCCAGGGCAACAGCAAATGTGGGGCTCTGTGCTTTCTTTTGTTCTGAAAAACTGTTAGTGTTTTCTGCGGAAAAGCGATTCTGCGCAACATTGGGAACACTTCTCCTTCCCAGGCACAGAGAAGGTGCTAGCAGGAAATTCTCTGCCTGCCTTTCCCCAGTGCTCTGCAAGCTCTCCAGGGCAACAGCAAATGTGGGGCTCTGTGCTTTCTTTCGTTCTGAAAAAGTGTTAGTGTTTTCTGGAGAGAAGCGATTCTGCGCAACAATGGGAACACTTCTCCTTCCCAGGCACAGAGAAGGTGCTAGCAGGGAATTCTCTGCCTGCCTTTCCCCAGTGCTCTGCAAGCTCTCCAGGGCAACAGCAAATGTGGGGCTCTGTGCTTTCTTTCGTTCTGAAAAAGTGTTATTTTTTTTCTGCGGAAAAGCGATTCTGCGCAATATAGGGAACACTTCTCCTTGCCAGGCACAGAGAAGGTGCTAGCAGGAAATTCTCTGCCTGCCTTTCCCCAGTGCTCTGCAAGCTCTCCAGGGCAACAGCAAATGTGGGGCTCTGTGCTTTCTTTCATTCTGAAAAAGTGTTAGTGTTTTCTGCAGCGATTCAAATGCCATTCTGCGCAACAATGGGAACACTTCTCCTTCCCAGGCACAGAGAAGGTGCTAGCAGGGAATTCTCTGCCTGCCTTTCCCCAGTGCTCTGCAAGCTCTCCAGGGCAACAGCAAATGTGGGGCTCTGTGCTTTCTTTCGTTCTGAAAAAGTGTTATTTTTTTTCTGCGGAAAAGCGATTCTGCGCAATATAGGGAACACTTCTCCTTGCCAGGCACAGAGAAGGTGCTAGCAGGGAATTCTCTGCCTGCCTTTCCCCAGTGCTCTGCAAGCTCTCCAGGGCAACAGCAAATGTGGGGCTCTGTGCTTTCTTTCGTTCTGAAAAAGTGTTAGTGTTTTCAGCGGAAAAGCGATTCTGCGCAACATTGGGAACACTTCTCCTTCCCAGGCACAGAGAAGGTGCTAGCAGGGAATTCTCTGCCTGCCTTTCCCCAGTGCTCTGCAAGCTCTCCAGGGCAACAGCAAATGTGGGGCTCTGTGCTTTCTTTCGTTCTGAACAAGTTTTAGTGTTTTCTGCAGCGACGCAAATACGATTCTGCGCAACATTGGGAACACTTCTCCTTCCCAGGCACAGAGAAGGTGCTAGCAGTGAATTCTCTGCCTGCCTTTAACCAGTGCTCTGCAAGCTCTCCAGGAGAACAGCAAATGTGGGGCTCTGTGCTTTCTTTTGTTCTGAAAAAGTGTTATTGTATTCTGCGGAAAAGCGATTCTGTGCAACAATGGGAACACTTCTCCTTCCCAGGCACAGAGAAGGTGCTAGCAGGGAATTCTCTGCCTGCCTTTCCCCAGTGCTCTGCAAGCTCTCCAGGGCAACAGCAAATGTGGGGCTCTGTGCTTTCTTTCGTTCTGAACAAGTTTTAGTGTTTTCTGCAGCGACGCAAATACGATTCTGCGCAACAATGGGAACACTTCTCCTTCCCAGGCACAGAGAAGGTGCTAGCAGGGAATTCTCTGCCTGCCTTTCCCCAGTGCTCTGCAAGCTCTCCAGGGCAACAGCAAATGTGGGGCTCTGTGCTTTCTTTTGTTCTGAAAAAGTGTTAGTGTTTTCTGCGGAAAAGCGATTCTGCGCAACATTGGGAACACTTCTCCTTCCCAGGCACAGAGAAGGTGCTAGCAGGGAATTCTCTGCCTGCCTTTCCCCACTGCTCTGCAAGCTCTCCAGGGCAACAGCAAATGTGGGGCTCTGTGCTTTCTTTCGTTCTGAACAAGTTTTAGTGTTTTCTGCAGCGACGCAAATACGATTCTGCGCAACAATGGGAACACTTCTCCTTCCAGGCACAGAGAAGGTGCTAGCAGGGAATTCTCTGCCTGCCTTTCCCCAGTGCTCTGCAAGCTCTCCAGGGCAACAGAAAATGTGGGGCTCTGTGCTTTCTTTCGTTCTGAACAAGTGTTAGTGTTTTCAGCGGAAAAGCCATTCTGCGCAACAATGGGAACACTTCTCGTTCCCAGGCACAGAGAAGGTGCTAGCAGGGAATTCTCTGCCTGCCTTTCCCCAGTGCTCTGCAAGCTCTCCAGGGCAACAGCAAATGTGGGGCTCTGTGCTTTCTTTCGTTCTGAACAAGTTTTAGTGTTTTCTGCAGCGACGCAAATACGATTCTGCGCAACATTGGGAACACTTCTCCTTCCCAGGCACAGAGAAGGTGCTAGGAGGGAATTCTCTGCCTGCCTTTAACCAGTGCTCTGCAAGCTCTCCAGGGCAACAGCAAATGTGGGGCTCTGTGCTTTCTTTCGTTCTGAAAAAGTGTTATTTTTTTTCTGCGGAAAAGCGATTCTGTGCAACAATGGGAACACTTCTGCTTCCCAGGCACAGAGAAGGTGCTAGCAGGGAAATCTCTGCCTGCCTTTCCCCAGTGCTCTGCAAGCTCTCCAGGGCAACAGCAAATGTGGGGCTCTGTGCTTTCTTTCGTTCTGAAAAAGTGTTAGTGTTTTCTGCAGCGACGCAAATGCCATTCTGCGCAACAATGGGAACACTTCTCCTTCCCAGGCACAGAGAAGGTGCTAGCAGGGATTCTCTACCTGCCTTTAACCAGTGCTCTGCAAGCTCTCCAGGGCAACAGCAAATGTGGGGCTCTGTGCTTTCTTTCGTTCTGAAAAAGTGTTATTTTTTTTCTGCGGAAAAGCGATTCTGCGCAACAATGGGAACACTTCTGCTTCCCAGGCACAGAGAAGGTGCTAGCAGGGAATTCTCTGCCTGCCTTTCCCCAGTGCTCTGCAAGCTCTCCAGGGCAACAGCAAATGTGGGGCTCTGTGCTTTCTTTTGTTCTGAAAAACTGTTAGTGTTTTCTGCGGAAAAGCGATTCTGCGCAACATTGGGAACACTTCTCCTTCCCAGGCACAGAGAAGGTGCTAGCAGGAAATTCTCTGCCTGCCTTTCCCCAGTGCTCTGCAAGCTCTCCAGGGCAACAGCAAATGTGGGGCTCTGTGCTTTCTTTCGTTCTGAAAAAGTGTTAGTGTTTTCTGGAGAGAAGCGATTCTGCGCAACAATGGGAACACTTCTCCTTCCCAGGCACAGAGAAGGTGCTAGCAGGGAATTCTCTGCCTGCCTTTCCCCAGTGCTCTGCAAGCTCTCCAGGGCAACAGCAAATGTGGGGCTCTGTGCTTTCTTTCGTTCTGAAAAAGTGTTATTTTTTTTCTGCGGAAAAGCGATTCTGCGCAATATAGGGAACACTTCTCCTTGCCAGGCACAGAGAAGGTGCTAGCAGGAAATTCTCTGCCTGCCTTTCCCCAGTGCTCTGCAAGCTCTCCAGGGCAACAGCAAATGTGGGGCTCTGTGCTTTCTTTCATTCTGAAAAAGTGTTAGTGTTTTCTGCAGCGATTCAAATGCCATTCTGCGCAACAATGGGAACACTTCTCCTTCCCAGGCACAGAGAAGGTGCTAGCAGGGAATTCTCTGCCTGCCTTTCCCCAGTGCTCTGCAAGCTCTCCAGGGCAACAGCAAATGTGGGGCTCTGTGCTTTCTTTCGTTCTGAAAAAGTGTTATTTTTTTTCTGCGGAAAAGCGATTCTGCGCAATATAGGGAACACTTCTCCTTGCCAGGCACAGAGAAGGTGCTAGCAGGGAATTCTCTGCCTGCCTTTCCCCAGTGCTCTGCAAGCTCTCCAGGGCAACAGCAAATGTGGGGCTCTGTGCTTTCTTTCGTTCTGAAAAAGTGTTAGTGTTTTCAGCGGAAAAGCGATTCTGCGCAACATTGGGAACACTTCTCCTTCCCAGGCACAGAGAAGGTGCTAGCAGGGAATTCTCTGCCTGCCTTTCCCCAGTGCTCTGCAAGCTCTCCAGGGCAACAGCAAATGTGGGGCTCTGTGCTTTCTTTCGTTCTGAACAAGTTTTAGTGTTTTCTGCAGCGACGCAAATACGATTCTGCGCAACATTGGGAACACTTCTCCTTCCCAGGCACAGAGAAGGTGCTAGCAGTGAATTCTCTGCCTGCCTTTAACCAGTGCTCTGCAAGCTCTCCAGGAGAACAGCAAATGTGGGGCTCTGTGCTTTCTTTTGTTCTGAAAAAGTGTTATTGTATTCTGCGGAAAAGCGATTCTGTGCAACAATGGGAACACTTCTCCTTCCCAGGCACAGAGAAGGTGCTAGCAGGGAATTCTCTGCCTGCCTTTCCCCAGTGCTCTGCAAGCTCTCCAGGGCAACAGCAAATGTGGGGCTCTGTGCTTTCTTTCGTTCTGAACAAGTTTTAGTGTTTTCTGCAGCGACGCAAATACGATTCTGCGCAACAATGGGAACACTTCTCCTTCCCAGGCACAGAGAAGGTGCTAGCAGGGAATTCTCTGCCTGCCTTTCCCCAGTGCTCTGCAAGCTCTCCAGGGCAACAGCAAATGTGGGGCTCTGTGCTTTCTTTTGTTCTGAAAAAGTGTTAGTGTTTTCTGCGGAAAAGCGATTCTGCGCAACATTGGGAACACTTCTCCTTCCCAGGCACAGAGAAGGTGCTAGCAGGGAATTCTCTGCCTGCCTTTCCCCACTGCTCTGCAAGCTCTCCAGGGAAACAGCAAATGTGGGGCTCTGTGCTTTCTTTCGTTCTGAACAAGTTTTAGTGTTTTCTGCAGCGACGCAAATACGATTCTGCGCAACAATGGGAACACTTCTCCTTCCAGGCACAGAGAAGGTGCTAGCAGGGAATTCTCTGCCTGCCTTTCCCCAGTGCTCTGCAAGCTCTCCAGGGCAACAGAAAATGTGGGGCTCTGTGCTTTCTTTCGTTCTGAACAAGTGTTAGTGTTTTCAGCGGAAAAGCCATTCTGCGCAACAATGGGAACACTTCTCGTTCCCAGGCACAGAGAAGGTGCTAGCAGGGAATTCTCTGCCTGCCTTTCCCCAGTGCTCTGCAAGCTCTCCAGGGCAACAGCAAATGTGGGGCTCTGTGCTTTCTTTCGTTCTGAACAAGTTTTAGTGTTTTCTGCAGCGACGCAAATACGATTCTGCGCAACATTGGGAACACTTCTCCTTCCCAGGCACAGAGAAGGTGCTAGGAGGGAATTCTCTGCCTGCCTTTAACCAGTGCTCTGCAAGCTCTCCAGGGCAACAGCAAATGTGGGGCTCTGTGCTTTCTTCCGTTCTGAAAAAGTGTTAGTGTTTTCTGGAGAGAAGCGATTCTGCGCAACAATGGGAACACTTCTCCTTCCCAGGCACAGAGAAGGTGCTAGCAGGGAATTCTCTGCCTGCCTATCCCCAGTGCTCTGCAAGCTCTCCAGGGCAACAGCAAATGTGGGGCTCTGTGCTTTCTTTCGTTCTGAAAAAGTGTTATTTTTTTTCTGCGGAAAAGCGATTCTGTGCAACAATGGGAACACTTCTGCTTCCCAGGCACAGAGAAGGTGCTAGCAGGGAAATCTCTGCCTGCCTTTCCCCAGTGCTCTGCAAGCTCTCCAGGGCAACAGCAAATGTGGGGCTCTGTGCTTTCTTTCGTTCTGAAAAAGTGTTAGTGTTTTCTGCAGCGACGCAAATGCCATTCTGCGCAACAATGGGAACACTTCTCCTTCCCAGGCACAGAGAAGGTGCTAGCATGGAATTCTCTGCCTGCCTTTCCCCAGTGCTCTGCAAGCTCTCCAGGGCAACAGCAAATGTGGGGCTCTGTGCTTTCTTTCGTTCTGAAAAAGTGTTAGTGTTTTCTGGAGAGAAGCGATTCTGCGCAACAATGGGAACACTTCTCCTTCCCAGGCACAGAGAAGGTGCTAGCAGGGAATTCTCTGCCTGCCTTTCCCCAGTGCTCTGCAAGCTCTCCAGGGCAACAGCAAATGTGGGGCTCTGTGCTTTCTTTCATTCTGAAAAAGTGTTAGTGTTTTCTGCAGCGACGCAAATGCCATTCTTCGCAACAATGGGAACACTTCTCCTTCCCAGGCACAGAGAAGGTGCTAGCAGGGATTCTCTACCTGCCTTTAACCAGTGCTCTGCAAGCTCTCCAGGGCAACAGCAAATGTGGGGCTCTGTGCTTTCTTTCGTTCTGAAAAAGTGTTATTTTTTTTCTGCGGAAAAGCGATTCTGCGCAACAATGGGAACACTTCTGCTTCCCAGGCACAGAGAAGGTGCTAGCAGGGAATTCTCTGCCTGCCTTTCCCCAGTGCTCTGCAAGCTCTCCAGGGCAACAGCAAATGTGGGGCTCTGTGCTTTCTTTTGTTCTGAAAAACTGTTAGTGTTTTCTGCGGAAAAGCGATTCTGCGCAACATTGGGAACACTTCTCCTTCCCAGGCACAGAGAAGGTGCTAGCAGGAAATTCTCTGCCTGCCTTTCCCCAGTGCTCTGCAAGCTCTCCAGGGCAACAGCAAATGTGGGGCTCTGTGCTTTCTTTCATTCTGAAAAAGTGTTAGTGTTTTCTGCAGCGACGCAAATGCCATTCTGCGCAACAATGGGAACACTTCTCCTTCCCAGGCACAGAGAAGGTGCTAGCAGGGAATTCTCTGCCTGCCTTTCCCCAGTGCTCTGCAAGCTCTCCAGGGCAACAGCAAATGTGGGGCTCTGTGCTTTCTTTCTTTCTGAAAAAGTGTTAGTGTTTTCAGTGGAAAAGCGATTCTGCGCAACATTGGGAACACTTCTCCTTCCCAGGCACAGAGAAAGTGCTAGCAGGGAATTCTCTGCCTGCCTTTCCCCAGTGCTCTGCAAGCTCTCCAGGGCAACAGCAAATGTGGGGCTCTGTGCTTTCTTTCGTTCTGAAAAAGTGTTAGTGTTTTCTGCGGAAAAGCGATTCTGCGCAACATTGGGAACACTTCTCCTTCCCAGGCACAGAGAAGGTGCTAGCAGGGAATTCTCTGCCTGCCTTTCCCCAGTGCTCTGCAAGCTCTCCAGGGCAACAGCAAATGTGGGGCTCTGTGCTTTCTTTCGTTCTGAAAAAGTGTTAGTGTTTTCTGCGGAAAAGCGATTCTGCGCAACATTGGGAACACTTCTCCTTCCCAGGCACAGAGAAGGTGCTAGCAGGGAATTCTCTGCCTGCCTTTCCCCAGTGCTCTGCAAGCTCTCCAGGGCAACAGCAAATGTGGGGCTCTGTGCTTTCTTTCATTCTGAAAAAGTGTTAGTGTTTTCTGCAGCGACGCAAATGCCATTCTGCGCAACAATGGGAACACTTCTCCTTCCCAGGCACAGAGAAGGTGCTAGCAGGGAATTCTCTACCTGCCTTTAACCAGTGCTCTGCAAGCTCTCCAGGGCAACAGCAAATGTGGGGCTCTGTGCTTTCTTTCGTTCTGAAAAAGTGTTATTTTTTTTCTGCGGAAAAGCGATTCTGTGCAACAATGGGAACACTTCTCCTTCCCAGGCACAGAGAAGGTGCTAGCAGGGAATTCTCTGCCTGCCTTTCCCCAGTGCTCTGCAAGCTCTCCAGGGCAACAGCAAATGTGGGGCTCTGTGCTTTCTTTCGTTCTGAACAAGTTTTAGTGTTTTCTGCAGCGACGCAAATACGATTCTGCGCAACAATGTGAACACTTCTCCTTCCCAGGCACAGAGAAGGTGCTAGCAGGGAATTCTCTGCCTGCCTTTCCCCAGTGCTCTGCAAGCTCTCCAGGGCAACAGCAAATGTGGGGCTCTGTGCTTTCTTTCGTTCTGAACAAGTTTTAGTGTTTTCTGCGGAAAAGCGATTCTGCGCAACATTGGGAACACTTCTCCTTCCCAGGCACAGAGAAGGTGCTAGCAGGGAATTCTCTGCCTGCCTTTCCCCAGTGCTCTGCAAGCTCTCCAGGGAAACAGCAAATGTGGGGCTCTGTGCTTTCTTTCGTTCTGAACAAGTTTTAGTGTTTTCTGCAGCGACGCAAATACGATTCTGCGCAACAATGGGAACACTTCTCCTTCCCAGGCACAGAGAAGGTGCTAGCAGGGAATTCTCTGCCTGCCTTTCCCCAGTGCTCTGCAAGCTCTCCAGGGCAACAGAAAATGTGGGGCTCTGTGCTTTCTTTCGTTCTGAACAAGTGTTAGTGTTTTCAGCGGAAAAGCGATTCTGCGCAACAATGGGAACACTTCTCCTTCCCAGGCACAGAGAAGGTGCTAGCAGGGAATTCTCTGCCTGCCTTTCCCCAGTGCTCTGCAAGCTCTCCAGGGCAACAGAAAATGTGGGGCTCTGTGCTTTCTTTCGTTCTGAAAAAGTGTTAGTGTTTTCTGGAGAGAAGCGATTCTGCGCAACAATGGGAACACTTCTCCTTCCCAGGCACAGAGAAGGTGCTAGCAGGGAATTCTCTGCCTGCCTATCCCCAGTGCTCTGCAAGCTCTCCAGGGCAACAGCAAATGTGGGGCTCTGTGCTTTCTTTCGTTCTGAAAAAGTGTTATTTTTTTTCTGCGGAAAAGCCATTCTGTGCAACAATGGGAACACTTCTGCTTCCCAGGCACAGAGAAGGTGCTAGCAGGGAATTCTCTGCCTGCCTTTCCCCAGTGCTCTGCAAGCTCTCCAGGGCAACAGCAAATGTGGGGCTCTGTGCTTTCTTTTGTTCTGAAAAAGTGTTAGTGTTTTCTGCAGCGACGCAAATGCCATTCTGCGCAACAATGGGAACACTTCTCCTTCCCAGGCACAGAGAAGGTGCTAGCAGGGAATTCTCTGCCTGCCTTTAACCAGTGCTCTGCAAGCTCTCCAGGGCAACAGCAAATGTGGGGCTCTGTGCTTTCTTTCGTTCTGAAAAAGTGTTAGTGTTTTCTGGAGAGAAGCGATTCTGCGCAACAATGGGAACACTTCTCCTTCCCAGGCACAGAGAAGGTGCTAGCAGGGAATTCTCTGCCTGCCTTTCCCCAGTGCTCTGCAAGCTCTCCAGGGCAACAGCAAATGTGGGGCTCTGTGCTTTCTTTCGTTCTGAAAAAGTGTTATTTTTTTTCTGCGGAAAAGCGATTCTTCACAACAATGGGAACACTTCTGCTTCCCAGGCACAGAGAAGGTGCTAGCAGGGAATTCTCTGCCTGCCTTTCCCCAGTGCTCTGCAAGCTCTCCAGGGCAACAGCAAATGTGGGGCTCTGTGCTTTCTTTTGTTCTGAAAAAGTGTTAGTGTTTTCTGCGGAAAAGCGATTCTGCGCAACATTGGGAACACTTCTCCTTCCCAGGCACAGAGAAGGTGCTAGCAGGAAATTCTCTGCCTGCCTTTCCCCAGTGCTCTGCAAGCTCTCCAGGGCAACAGCAAATGTGGGGCTCTGTGCTTTCTTTCATTCTGAAAAAGTGTTAGTGTTTTCTGCAGCGACGCAAATGCCATTCTGCGCAACAATGGGAACACTTCTCCTTCCCAGGCACAGAGAAGGTGCTAGGAGGGAATTCTCTGCCTGACTTTCCCCAGTGCTCTGCAAGCTCTCCAGGGCAACAGCAAATGTGGGGCTCTGTGCTTTCTTTCGTTCTGAAAAAGTGTTAGTGTTTTCAGTGGAAAAGCGATTCTGCGCAACATTGGGAACACTTCTCCTTCCCAGGCACAGAGAAAGTGCTAGCAGGGAATTCTCTGCCTGCCTTTCCCCAGTGCTCTGCAAGCTCTCCAGGGCAACAGCAAATGTGGGGCTCTGTGCTTTCTTTCGTTCTGAAAAAGTGTTAGTGTTTTCTGCGGAAAAGCGATTCTGCGCAACATTGGGAACACTTCTCCTTCCCAGGCACAGAGAAGGTGCTAGCAGGGAATTCTCTGCCTGCCTTTCCCCAGTGCTCTGCAAGCTCTCCAGGGCAACAGCAAATGTGGGGCTCTGTGCTTTCTTTCGTTCTGAACAAGTTTTAGTGTTTTCTGCAGCGACGCAAATACGATTCTGCGCAACATTGGGAACACTTCTCCTTCCCAGGCACAGAGAAGGTGCTAGCAGGGAATTCTCTGCCTGCCTTTAACCAGTGCTCTGCAAGCTCTCCAGGGCAACAGAAAATGTGGGGCTCTGTGCTTTCTTTTGTTCTGAAAAAGTGTTATTGTATTCTGCGGAAAAGCGATTCTGTGCAACAATGGGAACACTTCTCCTTCCCAGGCACAGAGAAGGTGCTAGCAGGGAATTCTCTGCCTGCCTTTCCCCAGTGCTCTGCAAGCTCTCCAGGGCAACAGCAAATGTGGGGCTCTGTGCTTTCTTTTGTTCTGAAAAAGTGTTAGTGTTTTCTGCGGAAAAGCGATTCTGCGCAACATTGGGAACACTTCTCCTTCCCAGGCACAGAGAAGGTGCTAGCAGGGAATTCTCTGCCTGCCTTTCCCCAGTGCTCTGCAAGCTCTCCAGGGCAACAGCAAATGTGGGGCTCTGTGCTTTCTTTCGTTCTGAACAAGTTGTAGTGTTTTCTGCAGCGACGCAAATACGATTCTGCGCAACAATGGGAACACTTCTCCTTCCCAGGCACAGAGAAGGTGCTAGCAGGGAATTCTCTGCCTGCCTTTCCCCAGTGCTCTGCAAGCTCTCCAGGGCAACAGAAAATGTGGGGCTCTGTGCTTTCTTTCGTTCTGAACAAGTGTTAGTGTTTTCAGCGGAAAAGCCATTCTGCGCAACAATGGGAACACTTCTCGTTCCCAGGCACAGAGAAGGTGCTAGCAGGGAATTCTCTGCCTGCCTTTCCCCAGTGCTCTGCAAGCTCTCCAGGGCAACAGCAAATGTGGGGCTCTGTGCTTTCTTTCGTTCTGAACAAGTTTTAGTGTTTTCTGCAGCGACGCAAATACGATTCTGCGCAACATTGGGAACACTTCTCCTTCCCAGGCACAGAGAAGGTGCTAGCAGGGAATTCTCTGCCTGCCTTTCCCCAGTGCTCTGCAAGCTCTCCAGGGCAACAGCAAATGTGGGGCTCTGTGCTTTCTTTCGTTCTGAAAAAGTGTTATTTTTTTTTTGCGGAAAAGCGATTCTGCGCAACAATGGGAACACTTCTGCTTCCCAGGCACAGAGAAGGTGCTAGCAGGGAATTCTCTGCCTGCCTTTCCCCAGTGCTCTGCAAGCTCTCCAGGGCAACAGCAAATGTGGGGCTCTGTGCTTTCTTTCGTTCTGAAAAAGTGTTAGTGTTTTCTGCAGCGACGCAAATGCCATTCTGTGCAACAATGGGAACACTTCTCCTTCCCAGGCACAGAGAAGGTGCTAGCAGGGAATTCTCTGCCTGCCTTTCCCCAGTGCTCTGCAAGCTCTCCAGAGCAACAGCAAATGTGGGGCTCTGTGCTTTCTTTCGTTCTGAAAAAGTGTTAGTGTTTTCTGGAGAGAAGCGATTCTGCGCAACAATGGGAACACTTGTGCTTCCCAGACACAGAGAAGGTGCTAGCAGGGAATTCTTTGCCTGCCTTTCCCCAGTGCTCTGCAAGCTCTCCAGGGCAACAGCAAATGTGGGGCTCTGTGCTTTCTTTCATTCTGAAAAAGTGTTAGTGTTTTCTGCAGCGACGCAAATGCCATTCTGCGCAACAATGGGAACACTTCTCCTTCCCAGGCACAGAGAAGGTGCTAGCAGGGAATTCTCTACCTGCCTTTAACCAGTGCTCTGCAAGCTCTCCAGGGCAACAGCAAATGTGGGGCTCTGTGCTTTCTTTCGTTCTGAAAAAGTGTTATTTTTTTTCTGCGGAAAAGCGATTCTGTGCAACAATGGGAACACTTCTGCTTCCCAGGCACAGAGAAGGTGCTAGCAGGGAATTCTCTACCTGCCTTTCCCCAGTGCTCTGCAAGCTCTCCAGGGCAACAGCAAGGCTCTGTGCTTTCTTTCGTTCTGAAAAAGTGTTAGTGTTTTCTGCAGCGACGCAAATGCCATTCTGCGCAACATTGGGAACACTTCTGCTTCCCAGGCACAGAGAAGGTGCTAGCAGGGAAATCTCTGCCTGCCTTTCCCCAGTGCTCTGCAAGCTCTCCAGGGCAACAGCAAATGTGGGGCTCTGTGCTTTCTTTCGTTCTGAAAAAGTGTTAGTGTTTTCTGCAGCGACGCAAATGCCATTCTGCGCAACAATGGGAACACTTCTCCTTCCCAGGCACAGAGAAGGTGCTAGCAGGGAATTCTCTGCCTGCCTTTCCCCAGTGCTCTGCAAGCTCTCCAGGGCAACAGCAAATGTGGGGCTCTGTGCTTTCTTTCGTTCTGAAAAAGTGTTAGTGTTTTCTGGAGAGAAGCGATTCTGCGCAACAATGGGAACACTTCTCCTTCCCAGACACAGAGAAGGTGCTAGCAGGGAATTCTCTGCCTGCCTTTCCCCAGTGCTCTGCAAGCTCTCCAGGGCAACAGCAAATGTGGGGCTCTGTGCTTTCTTTCATTCTGAAAAAGTGTTAGTGTTTTCTGCAGCGACGCAAATGCCATTCTTCGCAACAATGGGAACACTTCTCCTTCCCAGGCACAGAGAAGGTGCTAGCAGGGATTCTCTACCTGCCTTTAACCAGTGCTCTGCAAGCTCTCCAGGGCAACAGCAAATGTGGGGCTCTGTGCTTTCTTTCGTTCTGAAAAAGTGTTATTTTTTTTCTGCGGAAAAGCGATTCTGCGCAACAATGGGAACACTTCTGCTTCCCAGGCACAGAGAAGGTGCTAGCAGGGAATTCTCTGCCTGCCTTTCCCCAGTGCTCTGCAAGCTCTCCAGGGCAACAGCAAATGTGGGGCTCTGTGCTTTCTTTTGTTCTGAAAAACTGTTAGTGTTTTCTGCGGAAAAGCGATTCTTCGCAACATTGGGAACACTTCTCCTTCCCAGGCACAGAGAAGGTGCTAGCAGGAAATTCTCTGCCTGCCTTTCCCCAGTGCTCTGCAAGCTCTCCAGGGCAACAGCAAATGTGGGGCTCTGTGCTTTCTTTCGTTCTGAAAAAGTGTTAGTGTTTTCTGGAGAGAAGCGATTCTGCGCAACAATGGGAACACTTCTCCTTCCCAGGCACAGAGAAGGTGCTAGCAGGGAATTCTCTGCCTGCCTTTCCCCAGTGCTCTGCAAGCTCTCCAGGGCAACAGCAAATGTGGGGCTCTGTGCTTTCTTTCGTTCTGAAAAAGTGTTATTTTTTTTCTGCGGAAAAGCGATTCTGCGCAATATAGGGAACACTTCTCCTTGCCAGGCACAGAGAAGGTGCTAGCAGGAAATTCTCTGCCTGCCTTTCCCCAGTGCTCTGCAAGCTCTCCAGGGCAACAGCAAATGTGGGGCTCTGTGCTTTCTTTTGTTCTGAAAAAGTGTTAGTGTTTTCTGCGGAAAAGCGATTCTGCGCAACATTGGGAACACTTCTCCTTCCCAGGCACAGAGAAGGTGCTAGCAGGGAATTCTCTGCCTGCCTTTCCCCAGTGCTCTGCAAGCTCTCCAGGGAAACAGCAAATGTGGGGCTCTGTGCTTTCTTTCGTTCTGAACAAGTTTTAGTGTTTTCTGCAGCGACGCAAATACGATTCTGCGCAACAATGGGAACACTTCTCCTTCCAGGCACAGAGAAGGTGCTAGCAGGGAATTCTCTGCCTGCCTTTCCCCAGTGCTCTGCAAGCTCTCCAGGGCAACAGAAAATGTGGGGCTCTGTGCTTTCTTTCGTTCTGAACAAGTGTTAGTGTTTTCAGCGGAAAAGCCATTCTGCGCAACAATGGGAACACTTCTCGTTCCCAGGCACAGAGAAGGTGCTAGCAGGGAATTCTCTGCCTGCCTTTCCCCAGTGCTCTGCAAGCTCTCCAGGGCAACAGCAAATGTGGGGCTCTGTGCTTTCTTTCGTTCTGAACAAGTTTTAGTGTTTTCTGCAGCGACGCAAATACGATTCTGCGCAACATTGGGAACACTTCTCCTTCCCAGGCACAGAGAAGGTGCTAGGAGGGAATTCTCTGCCTGCCTTTAACCAGTGCTCTGCAAGCTCTCCAGGGCAACAGCAAATGTGGGGCTCTGTGCTTTCTTCCGTTCTGAAAAAGTGTTAGTGTTTTCTGGAGAGAAGCGATTCTGCGCAACAATGGGAACACTTCTCCTTCCCAGGCACAGAGAAGGTGCTAGCAGGGAATTCTCTGCCTGCCTATCCCCAGTGCTCTGCAAGCTCTCCAGGGCAACAGCAAATGTGGGGCTCTGTGCTTTCTTTCGTTCTGAAAAAGTGTTATTTTTTTTCTGCGGAAAAGCGATTCTGTGCAACAATGGGAACACTTCTGCTTCCCAGGCACAGAGAAGGTGCTAGCAGGGAAATCTCTGCCTGCCTTTCCCCAGTGCTCTGCAAGCTCTCCAGGGCAACAGCAAATGTGGGGCTCTGTGCTTTCTTTCGTTCTGAAAAAGTGTTAGTGTTTTCTGCAGCGACGCAAATGCCATTCTGCGCAACAATGGGAACACTTCTCCTTCCCAGGCACAGAGAAGGTGCTAGCAGGGAATTCTCTGCCTGCCTTTCCCCAGTGCTCTGCAAGCTCTCCAGGGCAACAGCAAATGTGGGGCTCTGTGCTTTCTTTCGTTCTGAAAAAGTGTTAGTGTTTTCTGGAGAGAAGCGATTCTGCGCAACAATGGGAACACTTCTCCTTCCCAGACACAGAGAAGGTGCTAGCAGGGAATTCTCTGCCTGCCTTTCCCCAGTGCTCTGCAAGCTCTCCAGGGCAACAGCAAATGTGGGGCTCTGTGCTTTCTTTCATTCTGAAAAAGTGTTAGTGTTTTCTGCAGCGACGCAAATGCCATTCTTCGCAACAATGGGAACACTTCTCCTTCCCAGGCACAGAGAAGGTGCTAGCAGGGATTCTCTACCTGCCTTTAACCAGTGCTCTGCAAGCTCTCCAGGGCAACAGCAAATGTGGGGCTCTGTGCTTTCTTTCGTTCTGAAAAAGTGTTATTTTTTTTCTGCGGAAAAGCGATTCTGCGCAACAATGGGAACACTTCTGCTTCCCAGGCACAGAGAAGGTGCTAGCAGGGAATTCTCTGCCTGCCTTTCCCCAGTGCTCTGCAAGCTCTCCAGGGCAACAGCAAATGTGGGGCTCTGTGCTTTCTTTTGTTCTGAAAAACTGTTAGTGTTTTCTGCGGAAAAGCGATTCTGCGCAACATTGGGAACACTTCTCCTTCCCAGGCACAGAGAAGGTGCTAGCAGGAAATTCTCTGCCTGCCTTTCCCCAGTGCTCTGCAAGCTCTCCAGGGCAACAGCAAATGTGGGGCTCTGTGCTTTCTTTCGTTCTGAAAAAGTGTTAGTGTTTTCTGGAGAGAAGCGATTCTGCGCAACAATGGGAACACTTCTCCTTCCCAGGCACAGAGAAGGTGCTAGCAGGGAATTCTCTGCCTGCCTTTCCCCAGTGCTCTGCAAGCTCTCCAGGGCAACAGCAAATGTGGGGCTCTGTGCTTTCTTTCGTTCTGAAAAAGTGTTATTTTTTTTCTGCGGAAAAGCGATTCTGCGCAATATAGGGAACACTTCTCCTTGCCAGGCACAGAGAAGGTGCTAGCAGGAAATTCTCTGCCTGCCTTTCCCCAGTGCTCTGCAAGCTCTCCAGGGCAACAGCAAATGTGGGGCTCTGTGCTTTCTTTTGTTCTGAAAAAGTGTTAGTGTTTTCTGCGGAAAAGCGATTCTGCGCAACATTGGGAACACTTCTCCTTCCCAGGCACAGAGAAGGTGCTAGCAGGGAATTCTCTGCCTGCCTTTCCCCAGTGCTCTGCAAGCTCTCCAGGGAAACAGCAAATGTGGGGCTCTGTGCTTTCTTTCGTTCTGAACAAGTTTTAGTGTTTTCTGCAGCGACGCAAATACGATTCTGCGCAACAATGGGAACACTTCTCCTTCCAGGCACAGAGAAGGTGCTAGCAGGGAATTCTCTGCCTGCCTTTCCCCAGTGCTCTGCAAGCTCTCCAGGGCAACAGAAAATGTGGGGCTCTGTGCTTTCTTTCGTTCTGAACAAGTGTTAGTGTTTTCAGCGGAAAAGCCATTCTGCGCAACAATGGGAACACTTCTCGTTCCCAGGCACAGAGAAGGTGCTAGCAGGGAATTCTCTGCCTGCCTTTCCCCAGTGCTCTGCAAGCTCTCCAGGGCAACAGCAAATGTGGGGCTCTGTGCTTTCTTTCGTTCTGAACAAGTTTTAGTGTTTTCTGCAGCGACGCAAATACGATTCTGCGCAACATTGGGAACACTTCTCCTTCCCAGGCACAGAGAAGGTGCTAGGAGGGAATTCTCTGCCTGCCTTTAACCAGTGCTCTGCAAGCTCTCCAGGGCAACAGCAAATGTGGGGCTCTGTGCTTTCTTCCGTTCTGAAAAAGTGTTAGTGTTTTCTGGAGAGAAGCGATTCTGCGCAACAATGGGAACACTTCTCCTTCCCAGGCACAGAGAAGGTGCTAGCAGGGAATTCTCTGCCTGCCTATCCCCAGTGCTCTGCAAGCTCTCCAGGGCAACAGCAAATGTGGGGCTCTGTGCTTTCTTTCGTTCTGAAAAAGTGTTATTTTTTTTCTGCGGAAAAGCGATTCTGTGCAACAATGGGAACACTTCTGCTTCCCAGGCACAGAGAAGGTGCTAGCAGGGAAATCTCTGCCTGCCTTTCCCCAGTGCTCTGCAAGCTCTCCAGGGCAACAGCAAATGTGGGGCTCTGTGCTTTCTTTCGTTCTGAAAAAGTGTTAGTGTTTTCTGCAGCGACGCAAATGCCATTCTGTGCAACAATGGGAACACTTCTCCTTCCCAGGCACAGAGAAGGTGCTAGCAGGGAATTCTCTGCCTGCCTTTCCCCAGTGCTCTGCAAGCTCTCCAGGGCAACAGCAAATGTGGGGCTCTGTGCTTTCTTTCGTTCTGAAAAAGTGTTAGTGTTTTCTGGAGAGAAGCGATTCTGCGCAACAATGGGAACACTTGTGCTTCCCAGACACAGAGAAGGTGCTAGCAGGGAATTCTTTGCCTGCCTTTCCCCAGTGCTCTGCAAGCTCTCCAGGGCAACAGCAAATGTGGGGCTCTGTGCTTTCTTTCATTCTGAAAAAGTGTTAGTGTTTTCTGCAGCGACGCAAATGCCATTCTGCGCAACAATGGGAACACTTCTCCTTCCCAGGCACAGAGAAGGTGCTAGCAGGGAATTCTCTACCTGCCTTTAACCAGTGCTCTGCAAGCTCTCCAGGGCAACAGCAAATGTGGGGCTCTGTGCTTTCTTTCGTTCTGAAAAAGTGTTATTTTTTTTCTGCGGAAAAGCGATTCTGTGCAACAATGGGAACACTTCTGCTTCCCAGGCACAGAGAAGGTGCTAGCAGGGAATTCTCTACCTGCCTTTCCCCAGTGCTCTGCAAGCTCTCCAGGGCAACAGCAAGGCTCTGTGCTTTCTTTCGTTCTGAAAAAGTGTTAGTGTTTTCTGCAGCGACGCAAATGCCATTCTGCGCAACATTGGGAACACTTCTGCTTCCCAGGCACAGAGAAGGTGCTAGCAGGGAAATCTCTGCCTGCCTTTCCCCAGTGCTCTGCAAGCTCTCCAGGGCAACAGCAAATGTGGGGCTCTGTGCTTTCTTTCGTTCTGAAAAAGTGTTAGTGTTTTCTGCAGCGACGCAAATGCCATTCTGCGCAACAATGGGAACACTTCTCCTTCCCAGGCACAGAGAAGGTGCTAGCAGGGAATTCTCTGCCTGCCTTTCCCCAGTGCTCTGCAAGCTCTCCAGGGCAACAGCAAATGTGGGGCTCTGTGCTTTCTTTCGTTCTGAAAAAGTGTTAGTGTTTTCTGGAGAGAAGCGATTCTGCGCAACAATGGGAACACTTCTCCTTCCCAGACACAGAGAAGGTGCTAGCAGGGAATTCTCTGCCTGCCTTTCCCCAGTGCTCTGCAAGCTCTCCAGGGCAACAGCAAATGTGGGGCTCTGTGCTTGCTTTCATTCTGAAAAAGTGTTAGTGTTTTCTGCAGCGACGCAAATGCCATTCTTCGCAACAATGGGAACACTTCTCCTTCCCAGGCACAGAGAAGGTGCTAGCAGGGATTCTCTACCTGCCTTTAACCAGTGCTCTGCAAGCTCTCCAGGGCAACAGCAAATGTGGGGCTCTGTGCTTTCTTTCGTTCTGAAAAAGTGTTATTTTTTTTCTGCGGAAAAGCGATTCTGCGCAACAATGGGAACACTTCTGCTTCCCAGGCACAGAGAAGGTGCTAGCAGGGAATTCTCTGCCTGCCTTTCCCCAGTGCTCTGCAAGCTCTCCAGGGCAACAGCAAATGTGGGGCTCTGTGCTTTCTTTTGTTCTGAAAAACTGTTAGTGTTTTCTGCGGAAAAGCGATTCTTCGCAACATTGGGAACACTTCTCCTTCCCAGGCACAGAGAAGGTGCTAGCAGGAAATTCTCTGCCTGCCTTTCCCCAGTGCTCTGCAAGCTCTCCAGGGCAACAGCAAATGTGGGGCTCTGTGCTTTCTTTCGTTCTGAAAAAGTGTTAGTGTTTTCTGGAGAGAAGCGATTCTGCGCAACAATGGGAACACTTCTCCTTCCCAGGCACAGAGAAGGTGCTAGCAGGGAATTCTCTGCCTGCCTTTCCCCAGTGCTCTGCAAGCTCTCCAGGGCAACAGCAAATGTGGGGCTCTGTGCTTTCTTTCGTTCTGAAAAAGTGTTATTTTTTTTCTGCGGAAAAGCGATTCTGCGCAATATAGGGAACACTTCTCCTTGCCAGGCACAGAGAAGGTGCTAGCAGGAAATTCTCTGCCTGCCTTTCCCCAGTGCTCTGCAAGCTCTCCAGGGCAACAGCAAATGTGGGGCTCTGTGCTTTCTTTTGTTCTGAAAAAGTGTTAGTGTTTTCTGCGGAAAAGCGATTCTGCGCAACATTGGGAACACTTCTCCTTCCCAGGCACAGAGAAGGTGCTAGCAGGGAATTCTCTGCCTGCCTTTCCCCAGTGCTCTGCAAGCTCTCCAGGGAAACAGCAAATGTGGGGCTCTGTGCTTTCTTTCGTTCTGAACAAGTTTTAGTGTTTTCTGCAGCGACGCAAATACGATTCTGCGCAACAATGGGAACACTTCTCCTTCCAGGCACAGAGAAGGTGCTAGCAGGGAATTCTCTGCCTGCCTTTCCCCAGTGCTCTGCAAGCTCTCCAGGGCAACAGAAAATGTGGGGCTCTGTGCTTTCTTTCGTTCTGAACAAGTGTTAGTGTTTTCAGCGGAAAAGCCATTCTGCGCAACAATGGGAACACTTCTCGTTCCCAGGCACAGAGAAGGTGCTAGCAGGGAATTCTCTGCCTGCCTTTCCCCAGTGCTCTGCAAGCTCTCCAGGGCAACAGCAAATGTGGGGCTCTGTGCTTTCTTTCGTTCTGAACAAGTTTTAGTGTTTTCTGCAGCGACGCAAATACGATTCTGCGCAACATTGGGAACACTTCTCCTTCCCAGGCACAGAGAAGGTGCTAGGAGGGAATTCTCTGCCTGCCTTTAACCAGTGCTCTGCAAGCTCTCCAGGGCAACAGCAAATGTGGGGCTCTGTGCTTTCTTCCGTTCTGAAAAAGTGTTAGTGTTTTCTGGAGAGAAGCGATTCTGCGCAACAATGGGAACACTTCTCCTTCCCAGGCACAGAGAAGGTGCTAGCAGGGAATTCTCTGCCTGCCTATCCCCAGTGCTCTGCAAGCTCTCCAGGGCAACAGCAAATGTGGGGCTCTGTGCTTTCTTTCGTTCTGAAAAAGTGTTATTTTTTTTCTGCGGAAAAGCGATTCTGTGCAACAATGGGAACACTTCTGCTTCCCAGGCACAGAGAAGGTGCTAGCAGGGAAATCTCTGCCTGCCTTTCCCCAGTGCTCTGCAAGCTCTCCAGGGCAACAGCAAATGTGGGGCTCTGTGCTTTCTTTCGTTCTGAAAAAGTGTTAGTGTTTTCTGCAGCGACGCAAATGCCATTCTGCGCAACAATGGGAACACTTCTCCTTCCCAGGCACAGAGAAGGTGCTAGCAGGGAATTCTCTGCCTGCCTTTCCCCAGTGCTCTGCAAGCTCTCCAGGGCAACAGCAAATGTGGGGCTCTGTGCTTTCTTTCGTTCTGAAAAAGTGTTAGTGTTTTCTGGAGAGAAGCGATTCTGCGCAACAATGGGAACACTTCTCCTTCCCAGACACAGAGAAGGTGCTAGCAGGGAATTCTCTGCCTGCCTTTCCCCAGTGCTCTGCAAGCTCTCCAGGGCAACAGCAAATGTGGGGCTCTGTGCTTTCTTTCATTCTGAAAAAGTGTTAGTGTTTTCTGCAGCGACGCAAATGCCATTCTTCGCAACAATGGGAACACTTCTCCTTCCCAGGCACAGAGAAGGTGCTAGCAGGGATTCTCTACCTGCCTTTAACCAGTGCTCTGCAAGCTCTCCAGGGCAACAGCAAATGTGGGGCTCTGTGCTTTCTTTCGTTCTGAAAAAGTGTTATTTTTTTTCTGCGGAAAAGCGATTCTGCGCAACAATGGGAACACTTCTGCTTCCCAGGCACAGAGAAGGTGCTAGCAGGGAATTCTCTGCCTGCCTTTCCCCAGTGCTCTGCAAGCTCTCCAGGGCAACAGCAAATGTGGGGCTCTGTGCTTTCTTTTGTTCTGAAAAACTGTTAGTGTTTTCTGCGGAAAAGCGATTCTGCGCAACATTGGGAACACTTCTCCTTCCCAGGCACAGAGAAGGTGCTAGCAGGAAATTCTCTGCCTGCCTTTCCCCAGTGCTCTGCAAGCTCTCCAGGGCAACAGCAAATGTGGGGCTCTGTGCTTTCTTTCGTTCTGAAAAAGTGTTAGTGTTTTCTGGAGAGAAGCGATTCTGCGCAACAATGGGAACACTTCTCCTTCCCAGGCACAGAGAAGGTGCTAGCAGGGAATTCTCTGCCTGCCTTTCCCCAGTGCTCTGCAAGCTCTCCAGGGCAACAGCAAATGTGGGGCTCTGTGCTTTCTTTCGTTCTGAAAAAGTGTTATTTTTTTTCTGCGGAAAAGCGATTCTGTGCAACAATGGGAACACTTCTGCTTCCCAGGCACAGAGAAGGTGCTAGCAGGGAAATCTCTGCCTGCCTTTCCCCAGTGCTCTGCAAGCTCTCCAGGGCAACAGCAAATGTGGGGCTCTGTGCTTTCTTTCGTTCTGAAAAAGTTTTAGTGTTTTCTGCAGCGACGCAAATACGATTCTGCGCAACATTGGGAACACTTCTCCTTCCCAGGCACAGAGAAGGTGCTAGGAGGGAATTCTCTGCCTGCCTTTAACCAGTGCTCTGCAAGCTCTCCAGGGCAACAGCAAATGTGGGGCTCTGTGCTTTCTTCCGTTCTGAAAAAGTGTTAGTGTTTTCTGGAGAGAAGCGATTCTGCGCAACAATGGGAACACTTCTCCTTCCCAGGCACAGAGAAGGTGCTAGCAGGGAATTCTCTGCCTGCCTATCCCCAGTGCTCTGCAAGCTCTCCAGGGCAACAGCAAATGTGGGGCTCTGTGCTTTCTTTCGTTCTGAAAAAGTGTTATTTTTTTCTGCGGAAAAGCGATTCTGTGCAACAATGGGAACACTTCTGCTTCCCAGGCACAGAGAAGGTGCTAGCAGGGAAATCTCTGCCTGCCTTTCCCCAGTGCTCTGCAAGCTCTCCAGGGCAACAGCAAATGTGGGGCTCTGTGCTTTCTTTCGTTCTGAAAAAGTGTTAGTGTTTTCTGCAGCGACGCAAATGCCATTCTGCGCAACAATGGGAACACTTCTCCTTCCCAGGCACAGAGAAGGTGCTAGCAGGGAATTCTCTGCCTGCCTTTCCCCAGTGCTCTGCAAGCTCTCCAGGGCAACAGCAAATGTGGGGCTCTGTGCTTTCTTTCGTTCTGAAAAAGTGTTAGTGTTTTCTGGAGAGAAGCGATTCTGCGCAACAATGGGAACACTTCTCCTTCCCAGACACAGAGAAGGTGCTAGCAGGGAATTCTCTGCCTGCCTTTCCCCAGTGCTCTGCAAGCTCTCCAGGGCAACAGCAAATGTGGGGCTCTGTGCTTTCTTTCATTCTGAAAAAGTGTTAGTGTTTTCTGCAGCGACGCAAATGCCATTCTTCGCAACAATGGGAACACTTCTCCTTCCCAGGCACAGAGAAGGTGCTAGCAGGGATTCTCTACCTGCCTTTAACCAGTGCTCTGCAAGCTCTCCAGGGCAACAGCAAATGTGGGGCTCTGTGCTTTCTTTCGTTCTGAAAAAGTGTTATTTTTTTTCTGCGGAAAAGCGATTCTGCGCAACAATGGGAACACTTCTGCTTCCCAGGCACAGAGAAGGTGCTAGCAGGGAATTCTCTGCCTGCCTTTCCCCAGTGCTCTGCAAGCTCTCCAGGGCAACAGCAAATGTGGGGCTCTGTGCTTTCTTTTGTTCTGAAAAACTGTTAGTGTTTTCTGCGGAAAAGCGATTCTGCGCAACATTGGGAACACTTCTCCTTCCCAGGCACAGAGAAGGTGCTAGCAGGAAATTCTCTGCCTGCCTTTCCCCAGTGCTCTGCAAGCTCTCCAGGGCAACAGCAAATGTGGGGCTCTGTGCTTTCTTCCGTTCTGAAAAAGTGTTAGTGTTTTCTGGAGAGAAGCGATTCTGCGCAACAATGGGAACACTTCTCCTTCCCAGGCACAGAGAAGGTGCTAGCAGGGAATTCTCTGCCTGCCTATCCCCAGTGCTCTGCAAGCTCTCCAGGGCAACAGCAAATGTGGGGCTCTGTGCTTTCTTTCGTTCTGAAAAAGTGTTATTTTTTTTCTGCGGAAAAGCGATTCTGCGCAATATAGGGAACACTTCTCCTTGCCAGGCACAGAGAAGGTGCTAGCAGGAAATTCTCTGCCTGCCTTTCCCCAGTGCTCTGCAAGCTCTCCAGGGCAACAGCAAATGTGGGGCTCTGTGCTTTCTTTTGTTCTGAAAAAGTGTTAGTGTTTTCTGCGGAAAAGCGATTCTGCGCAACATTGGGAACACTTCTCCTTCCCAGGCACAGAGAAGGTGCTAGCAGGGAATTCTCTGCCTGCCTTTCCCCAGTGCTCTGCAAGCTCTCCAGGGAAACAGCAAATGTGGGGCTCTGTGCTTTCTTTCGTTCTGAACAAGTTTTAGTGTTTTCTGCAGCGACGCAAATACGATTCTGCGCAACAATGGGAACACTTCTCCTTCCAGGCACAGAGAAGGTGCTAGCAGGGAATTCTCTGCCTGCCTTTCCCCAGTGCTCTGCAAGCTCTCCAGGGCAACAGAAAATGTGGGGCTCTGTGCTTTCTTTCGTTCTGAACAAGTGTTAGTGTTTTCAGCGGAAAAGCCATTCTGCGCAACAATGGGAACACTTCTCGTTCCCAGGCACAGAGAAGGTGCTAGCAGGGAATTCTCTGCCTGCCTTTCCCCAGTGCTCTGCAAGCTCTCCAGGGCAACAGCAAATGTGGGGCTCTGTGCTTTCTTTCGTTCTGAACAAGTTTTAGTGTTTTCTGCAGCGACGCAAATACGATTCTGCGCAACATTGGGAACACTTCTCCTTCCCAGGCACAGAGAAGGTGCTAGGAGGGAATTCTCTGCCTGCCTTTAACCAGTGCTCTGCAAGCTCTCCAGGGCAACAGCAAATGTGGGGCTCTGTGCTTTCTTCCGTTCTGAAAAAGTGTTAGTGTTTTCTGGAGAGAAGCGATTCTGCGCAACAATGGGAACACTTCTCCTTCCCAGGCACAGAGAAGGTGCTAGCAGGGAATTCTCTGCCTGCCTATCCCCAGTGCTCTGCAAGCTCTCCAGGGCAACAGCAAATGTGGGGCTCTGTGCTTTCTTTCGTTCTGAAAAAGTGTTATTTTTTTTCTGCGGAAAAGCGATTCTGTGCAACAATGGGAACACTTCTGCTTCCCAGGCACAGAGAAGGTGCTAGCAGGGAAATCTCTGCCTGCCTTTCCCCAGTGCTCTGCAAGCTCTCCAGGGCAACAGCAAATGTGGGGCTCTGTGCTTTCTTTCGTTCTGAAAAAGTGTTAGTGTTTTCTGCAGCGACGCAAATGCCATTCTGCGCAACAATGGGAACACTTCTCCTTCCCAGGCACAGAGAAGGTGCTAGCAGGGAATTCTCTGCCTGCCTTTCCCCAGTGCTCTGCAAGCTCTCCAGGGCAACAGCAAATGTGGGGCTCTGTGCTTTCTTTCGTTCTGAAAAAGTGTTAGTGTTTTCTGGAGAGAAGCGATTCTGCGCAACAATGGGAACACTTCTCCTTCCCAGACACAGAGAAGGTGCTAGCAGGGAATTCTCTGCCTGCCTTTCCCCAGTGCTCTGCAAGCTCTCCAGGGCAACAGCAAATGTGGGGCTCTGTGCTTTCTTTCATTCTGAAAAAGTGTTAGTGTTTTCTGCAGCGACGCAAATGCCATTCTTCGCAACAATGGGAACACTTCTCCTTCCCAGGCACAGAGAAGGTGCTAGCAGGGATTCTCTACCTGCCTTTAACCAGTGCTCTGCAAGCTCTCCAGGGCAACAGCAAATGTGGGGCTCTGTGCTTTCTTTCGTTCTGAAAAAGTGTTATTTTTTTTCTGCGGAAAAGCGATTCTGCGCAACAATGGGAACACTTCTGCTTCCCAGGCACAGAGAAGGTGCTAGCAGGGAATTCTCTGCCTGCCTTTCCCCAGTGCTCTGCAAGCTCTCCAGGGCAACAGCAAATGTGGGGCTCTGTGCTTTCTTTTGTTCTGAAAAACTGTTAGTGTTTTCTGCGGAAAAGCGATTCTGCGCAACATTGGGAACACTTCTCCTTCCCAGGCACAGAGAAGGTGCTAGCAGGAAATTCTCTGCCTGCCTTTCCCCAGTGCTCTGCAAGCTCTCCAGGGCAACAGCAAATGTGGGGCTCTGTGCTTTCTTTCGTTCTGAAAAAGTGTTAGTGTTTTCTGGAGAGAAGCGATTCTGCGCAACAATGGGAACACTTCTCCTTCCCAGGCACAGAGAAGGTGCTAGCAGGGAATTCTCTGCCTGCCTTTCCCCAGTGCTCTGCAAGCTCTCCAGGGCAACAGCAAATGTGGGGCTCTGTGCTTTCTTTCGTTCTGAAAAAGTGTTATTTTTTTTCTGCGGAAAAGCGATTCTGCGCAATATAGGGAACACTTCTCCTTGCCAGGCACAGAGAAGGTGCTAGCAGGAAATTCTCTGCCTGCCTTTCCCCAGTGCTCTGCAAGCTCTCCAGGGCAACAGCAAATGTGGGGCTCTGTGCTTTCTTTCATTCTGAAAAAGTGTTAGTGTTTTCTGCAGCGATTCAAATGCCATTCTGCGCAACAATGGGAACACTTCTCCTTCCCAGGCACAGAGAAGGTGCTAGCAGGGAATTCTCTGCCTGCCTTTCCCCAGTGCTCTGCAAGCTCTCCAGGGCAACAGCAAATGTGGGGCTCTGTGCTTTCTTTCGTTCTGAAAAAGTGTTAGTGTTTTCAGCGGAAAAGCGATTCTGCGCAACATTGGGAACACTTCTCCTTCCCAGGCACAGAGAAGGTGCTAGCAGGGAATTCTCTGCCTGCCTTTCCCCAGTGCTCTGCAAGCTCTCCAGGGCAACAGCAAATGTGGGGCTCTGTGCTTTCTTTCGTTCTGAACAAGTTTTAGTGTTTTCTGCAGCGACGCAAATACGATTCTGCGCAACATTGGGAACACTTCTCCTTCCCAGGCACAGAGAAGGTGCTAGCAGTGAATTCTCTGCCTGCCTTTAACCAGTGCTCTGCAAGCTCTCCAGGAGAACAGCAAATGTGGGGCTCTGTGCTTTCTTTTGTTCTGAAAAAGTGTTATTGTATTCTGCGGAAAAGCGATTCTGTGCAACAATGGGAACACTTCTCCTTCCCAGGCACAGAGAAGGTGCTAGCAGGGAATTCTCTGCCTGCCTTTCCCCAGTGCTCTGCAAGCTCTCCAGGGCAACAGCAAATGTGGGGCTCTGTGCTTTCTTTCGTTCTGAACAAGTTTTAGTGTTTTCTGCAGCGACGCAAATACGATTCTGCGCAACAATGGGAACACTTCTCCTTCCCAGGCACAGAGAAGGTGCTAGCAGGGAATTCTCTGCCTGCCTTTCCCCAGTGCTCTGCAAGCTCTCCAGGGCAACAGCAAATGTGGGGCTCTGTGCTTTCTTTTGTTCTGAAAAAGTGTTAGTGTTTTCTGCGGAAAAGCGATTCTGCGCAACATTGGGAACACTTCTCCTTCCCAGGCACAGAGAAGGTGCTAGCAGGGAATTCTCTGCCTGCCTTTCCCCACTGCTCTGCAAGCTCTCCAGGGCAACAGCAAATGTGGGGCTCTGTGCTTTCTTTCGTTCTGAACAAGTTTTAGTGTTTTCTGCAGCGACGCAAATACGATTCTGCGCAACAATGGGAACACTTCTCCTTCCAGGCACAGAGAAGGTGCTAGCAGGGAATTCTCTGCCTGCCTTTCCCCAGTGCTCTGCAAGCTCTCCAGGGCAACAGAAAATGTGGGGCTCTGTGCTTTCTTTCGTTCTGAACAAGTGTTAGTGTTTTCAGCGGAAAAGCCATTCTGCGCAACAATGGGAACACTTCTCGTTCCCAGGCACAGAGAAGGTGCTAGCAGGGAATTCTCTGCCTGCCTTTCCCCAGTGCTCTGCAAGCTCTCCAGGGCAACAGCAAATGTGGGGCTCTGTGCTTTCTTTCGTTCTGAACAAGTTTTAGTGTTTTCTGCAGCGACGCAAATACGATTCTGCGCAACATTGGGAACACTTCTCCTTCCCAGGCACAGAGAAGGTGCTAGGAGGGAATTCTCTGCCTGCCTTTAACCAGTGCTCTGCAAGCTCTCCAGGGCAACAGCAAATGTGGGGCTCTGTGCTTTCTTCCGTTCTGAAAAAGTGTTAGTGTTTTCTGGAGAGAAGCGATTCTGCGCAACAATGGGAACACTTCTCCTTCCCAGGCACAGAGAAGGTGCTAGCAGGGAATTCTCTGCCTGCCTATCCCCAGTGCTCTGCAAGCTCTCCAGGGCAACAGCAAATGTGGGGCTCTGTGCTTTCTTTCGTTCTGAAAAAGTGTTATTTTTTTTCTGCGGAAAAGCGATTCTGTGCAACAATGGGAACACTTCTGCTTCCCAGGCACAGAGAAGGTGCTAGCAGGGAAATCTCTGCCTGCCTTTCTCCAGTGCTCTGCAAGCTCTCCAGGGCAACAGCAAATGTGGGGCTCTGTGCTTTCTTTCGTTCTGAAAAAGTGTTAGTGTTTTCTGGAGAGAAGCGATTCTGCGCAACAATGGGAACACTTCTCCTTCCCAGACACAGAGAAGGTGCTAGCAGGGAATTCTCTGCCTGCCTTTCCCCAGTGCTCTGCAAGCTCTCCAGGGCAACAGCAAATGTGGGGCTCTGTGCTTTCTTTCATTCTGAAAAAGTGTTAGTGTTTTCTGCAGCGACGCAAATGCCATTCTTCGCAACAATGGGAACACTTCTCCTTCCCAGGCACAGAGAAGGTGCTAGCAGGGATTCTCTACCTGCCTTTAACCAGTGCTCTGCAAGCTCTCCAGGGCAACAGCAAATGTGGGGCTCTGTGCTTTCTTTCGTTCTGAAAAAGTGTTATTTTTTTTCTGCGGAAAAGCGATTCTGCGCAACAATGGGAACACTTCTGCTTCCCAGGCACAGAGAAGGTGCTAGCAGGGAATTCTCTGCCTGCCTTTCCCCAGTGCTCTGCAAGCTCTCCAGGGCAACAGCAAATGTGGGGCTCTGTGCTTTCTTTTGTTCTGAAAAACTGTTAGTGTTTTCTGCGGAAAAGCGATTCTGCGCAACATTGGGAACACTTCTCCTTCCCAGGCACAGAGAAGGTGCTAGCAGGGAATTCTCTGCCTGCCTTTCCCCAGTGCTCTGCAAGCTCTCCAGGGCAACAGCAAATGTGGGGCTCTGTGCTTTCTTTCTTTCTGAAAAAGTGTTAGTGTTTTCAGTGGAAAAGCGATTCTGCGCAACATTGGGAACACTTCTCCTTCCCAGGCACAGAGAAAGTGCTAGCAGGGAATTCTCTGCCTGCCTTTCCCCAGTGCTCTGCAAGCTCTCCAGGGCAACAGCAAATGTGGGGCTCTGTGCTTTCTTTCGTTCTGAAAAAGTGTTAGTGTTTTCTGCGGAAAAGCGATTCTGCGCAACATTGGGAACACTTCTCCTTCCCAGGCACAGAGAAGGTGCTAGCAGGGAATTCTCTGCCTGCCTTTCCCCAGTGCTCTGCAAGCTCTCCAGGGCAACAGCAAATGTGGGGCTCTGTGCTTTCTTTCGTTCTGAAAAAGTGTTAGTGTTTTCTGCGGAAAAGCGATTCTGCGCAACATTGGGAACACTTCTCCTTCCCAGGCACAGAGAAGGTGCTAGCAGGGAATTCTCTGCCTGCCTTTCCCCAGTGCTCTGCAAGCTCTCCAGGGCAACAGCAAATGTGGGGCTCTGTGCTTTCTTTCATTCTGAAAAAGTGTTAGTGTTTTCTGCAGCGACGCAAATGCCATTCTGCGCAACAATGGGAACACTTCTCCTTCCCAGGCACAGAGAAGGTGCTAGCAGGGAATTCTCTACCTGCCTTTAACCAGTGCTCTGCAAGCTCTCCAGGGCAACAGCAAATGTGGGGCTCTGTGCTTTCTTTCGTTCTGAAAAAGTGTTATTTTTTTTCTGCGGAAAAGCGATTCTGTGCAACAATGGGAACACTTCTCCTTCCCAGGCACAGAGAAGGTGCTAGCAGGGAATTCTCTGCCTGCCTTTCCCCAGTGCTCTGCAAGCTCTCCAGGGCAACAGCAAATGTGGGGCTCTGTGCTTTCTTTCGTTCTGAACAAGTTTTAGTGTTTTCTGCAGCGACGCAAATACGATTCTGCGCAACAATGTGAACACTTCTCCTTCCCAGGCACAGAGAAGGTGCTAGCAGGGAATTCTCTGCCTGCCTTTCCCCAGTGCTCTGCAAGCTCTCCAGGGCAACAGCAAATGTGGGGCTCTGTGCTTTCTTTCGTTCTGAACAAGTTTTAGTGTTTTCTGCGGAAAAGCGATTCTGCGCAACATTGGGAACACTTCTCCTTCCCAGGCACAGAGAAGGTGCTAGCAGGGAATTCTCTGCCTGCCTTTCCCCAGTGCTCTGCAAGCTCTCCAGGGCAACAGCAAATGTGGGGCTCTGTGCTTTCTTTCGTTCTGAACAAGTTTTAGTGTTTTCTGCAGCGACGCAAATACGATTCTGCGCAACAATGGGAACACTTCTCCTTCCCAGGCACAGAGAAGGTGCTAGCAGGGAATTCTCTGCCTGCCTTTCCCCAGTGCTCTGCAAGCTCTCCAGGGCAACAGCAAATGTGGGGCTCTGTGCTTTCTTTCGTTCTGAACAAGTGTTAGTGTTTTCAGCGGAAAAGCCATTCTGCGCAACAATGGGAACACTTCTCGTTCCCAGGCACAGAGAAGGTGCTAGGAGGGAATTCTCTGCCTGCCTTTCCCCAGTGCTCTGCAAGCTCTCCAGGGCAACAGAAAATGTGGGGCTCTGTGCTTTCTTTCGTTCTGAAAAAGTGTTAGTGTTTTCTGGAGAGAAGCGATTCTGCGCAACAATGGGAACACTTCTCCTTCCCAGGCACAGAGAAGGTGCTAGCAGGGAATTCTCTGCCTGCCTATCCCCAGTGCTCTGCAAGCTCTCCAGGGCAACAGCAAATGTGGGGCTCTGTGCTTTCTTTCGTTCTGAAAAAGTGTTATTTTTTTTCTGCGGAAAAGCCATTCTGTGCAACAATGGGAACACTTCTGCTTCCCAGGCACAGAGAAGGTGCTAGCAGGGAATTCTCTGCCTGCCTTTCCCCAGTGCTCTGCAAGCTCTCCAGGGCAACAGCAAATGTGGGGCTCTGTGCTTTCTTTTGTTCTGAAAAAGTGTTAGTGTTTTCTGCAGCGACGCAAATGCCATTCTGCGCAACAATGGGAACACTTCTCCTTCCCAGGCACAGAGAAGGTGCTAGCAGGGAATTCTCTGCCTGCCTTTAACCAGTGCTCTGCAAGCTCTCCAGTGCAACAGCAAATGTGGGGCTCTGTGCTTTCTTTCGTTCTGAAAAAGTGTTAGTGTTTTCTGGAGAGAAGCGATTCTGCGCAACAATGGGAACACTTCTCCTTCCCAGGCACAGAGAAGGTGCTAGCAGGGAATTCTCTGCCTGCCTTTCCCCAGTGCTCTGCAAGCTCTCCAGGGCAACAGCAAATGTGGGGCTCTGTGCTTTCTTTCGTTCTGAAAAAGTGTTATTTTTTTTCTGCGGAAAAGCGATTCTTCACAACAATGGGAACACTTCTGCTTCCCAGGCACAGAGAAGGTGCTAGCAGGGAATTCTCTGCCTGCCTTTCCCCAGTGCTCTGCAAGCTCTCCAGGGCAACAGCAAATGTGGGGCTCTGTGCTTTCTTTTGTTCTGAAAAAGTGTTAGTGTTTTCTGCGGAAAAGCGATTCTGCGCAACATTGGGAACACTTCTCCTTCCCAGGCACAGAGAAGGTGCTAGCAGGAAATTCTCTGCCTGCCTTTCCCCAGTGCTCTGCAAGCTCTCCAGGGCAACAGCAAATGTGGGGCTCTGTGCTTTCTTTCATTCTGAAAAAGTGTTAGTGTTTTCTGCAGCGACGCAAATGCCATTCTGCGCAACAATGGGAACACTTCTCCTTCCCAGGCACAGAGAAGGTGCTAGGAGGGAATTCTCTGCCTGACTTTCCCCAGTGCTCTGCAAGCTCTCCAGGGCAACAGCAAATGTGGGGCTCTGTGCTTTCTTTCGTTCTGAAAAAGTGTTAGTGTTTTCAGTGGAAAAGCGATTCTGCGCAACATTGGGAACACTTCTCCTTCCCAGGCACAGAGAAAGTGCTAGCAGGGAATTCTCTGCCTGCCTTTCCCCAGTGCTCTGCAAGCTCTCCAGGGCAACAGCAAATGTGGGGCTCTGTGCTTTCTTTCGTTCTGAAAAAGTGTTAGTGTTTTCTGCGGAAAAGCGATTCTGCGCAACATTGGGAACACTTCTCCTTCCCAGGCACAGAGAAGGTGCTAGCAGGGAATTCTCTGCCTGCCTTTCCCCAGTGCTCTGCAAGCTCTCCAGGGCAACAGCAAATGTGGGGCTCTGTGCTTTCTTTCGTTCTGAACAAGTTTTAGTGTTTTCTGCAGCGACGCAAATACGATTCTGCGCAACATTGGGAACACTTCTCCTTCCCAGGCACAGAGAAGGTGCTAGCAGGGAATTCTCTGCCTGCCTTTAACCAGTGCTCTGCAAGCTCTCCAGGGCAACAGAAAATGTGGGGCTCTGTGCTTTCTTTTGTTCTGAAAAAGTGTTATTGTATTCTGCGGAAAAGCGATTCTGTGCAACAATGGGAACACTTCTCCTTCCCAGGCACAGAGAAGGTGCTAGCAGGGAATTCTCTGCCTGCCTTTCCCCAGTGCTCTGCAAGCTCTCCAGGGCAACAGCAAATGTGGGGCTCTGTGCTTTCTTTTGTTCTGAAAAAGTGTTAGTGTTTTCTGCGGAAAAGCGATTCTGCGCAACATTGGGAACACTTCTCCTTCCCAGGCACAGAGAAGGTGCTAGCAGGGAATTCTCTGCCTGCCTTTCCCCAGTGCTCTGCAAGCTCTCCAGGGCAACAGCAAATGTGGGGCTCTGTGCTTTCTTTCGTTCTGAACAAGTTGTAGTGTTTTCTGCAGCGACGCAAATACGATTCTGCGCAACAATGGGAACACTTCTCCTTCCCAGGCACAGAGAAGGTGCTAGCAGGGAATTCTCTGCCTGCCTTTCCCCAGTGCTCTGCAAGCTCTCCAGGGCAACAGAAAATGTGGGGCTCTGTGCTTTCTTTCGTTCTGAACAAGTGTTAGTGTTTTCAGCAGAAAAGCCATTCTGCGCAACAATGGGAACAATTCTCGTTCCCAGGCACAGAGAAGGTGCTAGCAGGGAATTCTCTGCCTGCCTTTCCCCAGTGCTCTGCAAGCTCTCCAGGGCAACAGCAAATGTGGGGCTCTGTGCTTTCTTTCGTTCTGAACAAGTTTTAGTGTTTTCTGCAGCGACGCAAATACGATTCTGCGCAACATTGGGAACACTTCTCCTTCCCAGGCACAGAGAAGGTGCTAGCAGGGAATTCTCTGCCTGCCTATCCCCAGTGCTCTGCAAGCTCTCCAGGGCAACAGCAAATGTGGGGCTCTGTGCTTTCTTTCGTTCTGAAAAAGTGTTATTTTTTTTTTGCGGAAAAGCGATTCTGCGCAACAATGGGAACACTTCTGCTTCCCAGGCACAGAGAAGGTGCTAGCAGGGAATTCTCTGCCTGCCTTTCCCCAGTGCTCTGCAAGCTCTCCAGGGCAACAGCAAATGTGGGGCTCTGTGCTTTCTTTCGTTCTGAAAAAGTGTTAGTGTTTTCTGCAGCGACGCAAATGCCATTCTGTGCAACAATGGGAACACTTCTCCTTCCCAGGCACAGAGAAGGTGCTAGCAGGGAATTCTCTGCCTGCCTTTCCCCAGTGCTCTGCAAGCTCTCCAGGGCAACAGCAAATGTGGGGCTCTGTGCTTTCTTTCGTTCTGAAAAAGTGTTAGTGTTTTCTGGAGAGAAGCGATTCTGCGCAACAATGGGAACACTTGTGCTTCCCAGACACAGAGAAGGTGCTAGCAGGGAATTCTTTGCCTGCGTTTCCCCAGTGCTCTGCAAGCTCTCCAGGGCAACAGCAAATGTGGGGCTCTGTGCTTTCTTTCATTCTGAAAAAGTGTTAGTGTTTTCTGCAGCGACGCAAATGCCATTCTGCGCAACAATGGGAACACTTCTCCTTCCCAGGCACAGAGAAGGTGCTAGCAGGGAATTCTCTACCTGCCTTTAACCAGTGCTCTGCAAGCTCTCCAGGGCAACAGCAAATGTGGGGCTCTGTGCTTTCTTTCGTTCTGAAAAAGTGTTATTTTTTTTCTGCGGAAAAGCGATTCTGTGCAACAATGGGAACACTTCTGCTTCCCAGGCACAGAGAAGGTGCTAGCAGGGAATTCTCTACCTGCCTTTCCCCAGTGCTCTGCAAGCTCTCCAGGGCAACAGCAAATGTGGGGCTCTGTGCTTTCTTTCGTTCTGAAAAAGTGTTAGTGTTTTCTGCAGCGACGCAAATGCCATTCTGCGCAACAATGGGAACACTTCTCCTTCCCAGGCACAGAGAAGCTGCTAGCAGGGACTTGTCTGCCTGCCTTTAACCAGTGCTCTGCAAGCTCTCCAGGGCAACAGCAAATGTGGGGCTCTGTGCTTTCTTTCGTTCTGAAAAAGTGTTAGTGTTTTCTGGAGAGAAGCGATTCTGCGCAACAATGCGAACACTTCTCCTTCCCAGGCACAGAGAAGGTGCTAGCAGGGAATTCTCTGCCTGCCTTTCCCCAGTGCTCTGCAAGCTCTCCAGGGCAACAGCAAATGTGGGGCTCTGTGCTTTCTTTCGTTCTGAAAAAGTGTTATTTTTTTTCTGCGGAAAAGCGATTCTGCGCAACATAGGGAACACTTCTCCTTCCCAGGCACAGAGAAGGTGCTAGCAGGAAATTCTCTGCCTGCCTTTCCCCAGTGCTCTGCAAGCTCTCCAGGGCAACAGCAAATGTGGGGCTCTGTGCTTTCTTTCATTCTGAAAAAGTGTTAGTGTTTTCTGCAGCGATTCAAATGCCATTCTGCGCAACAATGGGAACACTTCTCCTTCCCAGGCACAGAGAAGGTGCTAGCAGGGAATTCTCTGCCTGCCTTTCCCCAGTGCTCTGCAAGCTCTCCAGGGCAACAGCAAATGTGGGGCTCTGTGCTTTCTTTCGTTCTGAAAAAGTGTTAGTGTTTTCAGCGGAAAAGCGATTCTGCGCAACATTGGGAACACTTCTCCTTCCCAGGCACAGAGAAGGTGCTAGCAGGGAATTCTCTGCCTGCCTTTCCCCAGTGCTCTGCAAGCTCTCCAGGGCAACAGCAAATGTGGGGCTCTGTGCTTTCTTTCGTTCTGAACAAGTTTTAGTGTTTTCTGCAGCGACGCAAATACGATTCTGCGCAACATTGGGAACACTTCTCCTTCCCAGGCACAGAGAAGGTGCTAGCAGGGAATTCTCTGCCTGCCTTTAACCAGTGCTCTGCAAGCTCTCCAGGAGAACAGCAAATGTGGGGCTCTGTGCTTTCTTTTGTTCTGAAAAAGTGTTATTGTATTCTGCGGAAAAGCGATTCTGTGCAACAGTGGGAACACTTCTCCTTCCCAGGCACAGAGAAGGTGCTAGCAGGGAATTCTCTGCCTGCCTTTCCCCAGTGCTCTGCAAGCTCTCCAGGGCAACAGCAAATGTGGGGCTCTGTGCTTTCTTTCGTTCTGAACAAGTTTTAGTGTTTTCTGCAGCGACGCAAATACGATTCTGCGCAACAATGGGAACACTTCTCCTTCCCAGGCACAGAGAAGGTGCTAGCAGGGAATTCTCTGCCTGCCTTTCCCCAGTGCTCTGCAAGCTCTCCAGGGCAACAGCAAATGTGGGGCTCTGTGCTTTCTTTTGTTCTGAAAAAGTGTTAGTGTTTTCTGCGGAAAAGCGATTCTGCGCAACATTGGGAACACTTCTCCTTCCCAGGCACAGAGAAGGTGCTAGCAGGGAATTCTCTGCCTGCCTTTCCCCAGTGCTCTGCAAGCTCTCCAGGGAAACAGCAAATGTGGGGCTCTGTGCTTTCTTTCGTTCTGAACAAGTTTTAGTGTTTTCTGCAGCGACGCAAATACGATTCTGCGCAACAATGGGAACACTTCTCCTTCCAGGCACAGAGAAGGTGCTAGCAGGGAATTCTCTGCCTGCCTTTCCCCAGTGCTCTGCAAGCTCTCCAGGGCAACAGCAAATGTGGGGCTCTGTGCTTTCTTTCGTTCTGAACAAGTTTTAGTGTTTTCTGCAGCGACGCAAATACGATTCTGCGCAACATTGGGAACACTTCTCCTTCCCAGGCACAGAGAAGGTGCTAGGAGGGAATTCTCTGCCTGCCTTTAACCAGTGCTCTGCAAGCTCTCCAGGGCAACAGCAAATGTGGGGCTCTGTGCTTTCTTCCGTTCTGAAAAAGTGTTAGTGTTTTCTGGAGAGAAGCGATTCTGCGCAACAATGGGAACACTTCTCCTTCCCAGGCACAGAGAAGGTGCTAGCAGGGAATTCTCTGCCTGCCTATCCCCAGTGCTCTGCAAGCTCTCCAGGGCAACAGCAAATGTGGGGCTCTGTGCTTTCTTTCGTTCTGAAAAAGTGTTATTTTTTTTCTGCGGAAAAGCGATTCTGCGCAACAATGGGAACACTTCTGCTTCCCAGGCACAGAGAAGGTGCTAGCAGGGAATTCTCTGCCTGCCTTTCCCCAGTGCTCTGCAAGCTCTCCAGGGCAACAGCAAATGTGGGGCTCTGTGCTTTCTTTCGTTCTGAAAAAGTGTTAGTGTTTTCTGCAGCGACGCAAATGCCATTCTGCGCAACAATGGGAACACTTCTCCTTCCCAGGCACAGAGAAGGTGCTAGCAGGGAATTCTCTGCCTGCCTTTCCCCAGTGCTCTGCAAGCTCTCCAGGGCAACAGCAAATGTGGGGCTCTGTGCTTTCTTTCGTTCTGAAAAAGTGTTATTTTTTTTCTGCGGAAAAGCGATTCTGCGCAACAATGGGAACACTTCTCGTTCCCAGGCACAGAGAAGGTGCTAGCAGGGAATTCTCTGCCTGCCTTTCCCCAGTGCTCTGCAAGCTCTCCAGGGCAACAGCAGATGTGGGGCTCTGTGCTTTCTTTCGTTCTGAAAAATTGTTAGTGTTTTCTGCGGAAAAGCGATTCTGCGCAACATTGGGAACACTTCTCCTTCCCAGGCACAGAGAAGGTGCTAGCAGGAAATTCTCTGCCTGCCTTTCCCCAGTGCTCTGCAAGCTCTCCAGGGCAACAGCAAATGTGGGGCTCTGTGCTTTCTTTCATTCTGAAAAAGTGTTAGTGTTTTCTGCAGCGACGCAAATGCCATTCTGCGCAACATTGGGAACACTTCTCCTTCCCAGGCACAGAGAAGGTGCTAGCAGGGAATTCTCTGCCTGCCTTTCCCCAGTGCTCTGCAAGCTCTCCAGGGCAACAGCAAATGTGGGGCTCTGTGCTTTCTTTCTTTCTGAAAAAGTGTTAGTGTTTTCTGCGGAGAAGCGATTCTGCGCAACATTGGGAACACTTCTCATTCCCAGGCACAGAGAAGGTGCTAGCAGGGAATTCTCTGCCTGCCTTTCCCCAGTGCTCTGCAAGCTCTCCAGGGCAACAGCAAATGTGGGGCTCTGTGCTTTCTTTCGTTCTGAACAAGTTTTAGTATTTTCTGCAGCGACGCAAATACGATTCTGCGCAACATTGGGAACACTTCTCCTTCCCAGGCACAGAGAAGGTGCTAGCAGTGAATTCTCTGCCTGCCTTTAACCAGTGCTCTGCAAGCTCTCCAGGAGAACAGCAAATGTGGGGCTCTGTGCTTTCTTTTGTTCTGAAAAAGTGTTATTGTATTCTGCGGAAAAGCGATTCTGTGCAACAATGAGAACACTTCTCCTTCCAGGCACAGAGAAGGTGCTAGCAGGGAATTCTCTGCCTGCCTTTAACCAGTGCTCTGCAAGCTCTCCAGGGCAACAGCAAATGTGGGGCTCTGTGCTTTCTTTCGTTCTGAACAAGTTTTAGTGTTTTCTGCAGCGACGCAAATACGATTCTGCGCAACAATGGGAACACTTCTCCTTCCCAGGCACAGAGAAGGTGCTAGCAGGGAATTCTCTGCCTGCCTTTCCCCAGTGCTCTGCAAGCTCTCCAGGGCAACAGCAAATGTGGGGCTCTGTGCTTTCTTTTGTTCTGAAAAAGTGTTAGTGTTTTCTGCGGAAAAGCGATTCTGCGCAACAATGGGAACAGTTCTCCTTCCCAGGCACAGAGAAGGTGCTAGCAGGGAATTCTCTGCCTGCCTTTCCCCAGTGCTCTGCAAGCTCTCCAGGGAAACAGCAAATGTGGGGCTCTGTGCTTTCTTTCGTTCTGAACAAGTTTTAGTGTTTTCTGCAGCGACGCAAATACGATTCTGCGCAACAATGGGAACACTTCTCCTTCCCAGGCACAGAGAAGGTGCTAGCAGGGAATTCTCTGCCTGCCTTTCCCCAGTGCTCTGCAAGCTCTCCAGGGCAACAGAAAATGTGGGGCTCTGTGCTTTCTTTCGTTCTGAACAAGTGTTAGTGTTTTCAGCGGAAAAGCCATTCTGCGCAACAATGGGAACACCTCTCGTTCCCAGGCACAGAGAAGGTGCTAGCAGGGAATTCTCTGCCTGCCTTTCCCCAGTGCTCTGCAAGCTCTCCAGGGCAACAGCAAATGTGGGGCTCTGTGCTTTCTTTCGTTCTGAACAAGTTTTAGTGTTTTCTGCAGCGACGCAAATACGATTCTGCGCAACATTGGGAACACTTCTCCTTCCCAGGCACAGAGAAGGTGCTAGGAGGGAATTCTCTGCCTGCCTTTCCCCAGTGCTCTGCAAGCTCTCCAGGGCAACAGCAAATGTGGGGCTCTGTGCTTTCTTTCGTTCTGAAAAAGTGTTAGGGTTTTCTGCGGAAAAGCGATTCTGCGCAACATTGGGAACACTTCTCCTTCCCAGGCACAGAGAAGGTGCTAGCAGGGAATTCTCTGCCTGCCTTTCCCCAGTGCTCTGCAAGCTCTCCAGGGAAACAGCAAATGTGGGGCTCTGTGCTTTCTTTCGTTCTGAACAAGTTTTAGTGTTTTCTGCAGCGACGCAAATACGATTCTGCGCAACAATGGGAACACTTCTCCTTCCAGGCACAGAGAAGGTGCTAGCAGGGAATTCTCTGCCTGCCTTTCCCCAGTGCTCTGCAAGCTCTCCAGGGCAACAGAAAATGTGGGGCTCTGTGCTTTCTTTCGTTCTGAACAAGTGTTAGTGTTTTCAGCGGAAAAGCCATTCTGCGCAACAATGGGAACACTTCTCGTTCCCAGGCACAGAGAAGGTGCTAGCAGGGAATTCTCTGCCTGCCTTTCCCCAGTGCTCTGCAAGCTCTCCAGGGCAACAGCAAATGTGGGGCTCTGTGCTTTCTTTCGTTCTGAACAAGTTTTAGTGTTTTCTGCAGCGACGCAAATACGATTCTGCGCAACATTGGGAACACTTCTCCTTCCCAGGCACAGAGAAGGTGCTAGGAGGGAATTCTCTGCCTGCCTTTAACCAGTGCTCTGCAAGCTCTCCAGGGCAACAGCAAATGTGGGGCTCTGTGCTTTCTTCCGTTCTGAAAAAGTGTTAGTGTTTTCTGGACAGAAGCGATTCTGCGCAACAATGGGAACACTTCTCCTTCCCAGGCACAGAGAAGGTGCTAGCAGGGAATTCTCTGCCTGCCTATCCCCAGTGCTCTGCAAGCTCTCCAGGGCAACAGCAAATGTGGGGCTCTGTGCTTTCTTTCGTTCTGAAAAAGTGTTATTTTTTTTCTGCGGAAAAGCGATTCTGTGCAACAATGGGAACACTTCTGCTTCCCAGGCACAGAGAAGGTGCTAGCAGGGAATTCTCTGCCTGCCTTTCCCCAGTGCTCTGCAAGCTCTCCAGGGCAACAGCAAATGTGGGGCTCTGTGCTTTCTTTCGTTCTGAAAAAGTGTTAGTGTTTTCTGCAGCGACACAAATGCCATTCTGCGCAACAATGGGAACACTTCTGCTTCCCAGGCACAGAGAAGGTGCTAGCAGGGAATTCTCTGCCTGCCTTTCCCCAGTGCTCTGCAAGCTCTCCAGGGCAACAGCAAATGTGGGGCTCTGTGCTTTCTTTCGTTCTGAAAAAGTGTTAGTGTTTTCTGCAGCGACGCAAATGCCATTCTTCGCAACAATGGGAACACTTCTCCTTCCCAGGCACAGAGAAGGTGCTAGCAGGGATTCTCTACCTGCCTTTAACCAGTGCTCTGCAAGCTCTCCAGGGCAACAGCAAATGTGGGGCTCTGTGCTTTCTTTCGTTCTGAAAAAGTGTTATTTTTTTTCTGCGGAAAAGCGATTCTGCGCAACAATGGGAACAGTTCTCCTTCCCAGGCACAGAGAAGGTGCTAGCAGGGAATTCTCTGCCTGCCTTTCCCCAGTGCTCTGCAAGCTCTCCAGGGAAACAGCAAATGTGGGGCTCTGTGCTTTCTTTCGTTCTGAACAAGTTTTAGTGTTTTCTGCAGCGACGCAAATACGATTCTGCGCAACAATGGGAACACTTCTCCTTCCCAGGCACAGAGAAGGTGCTAGCAGGGAATTCTCTGCCTGCCTTTCCCCAGTGCTCTGCAAGCTCTCCAGGGCAACAGAAAATGTGGGGCTCTGTGCTTTCTTTCGTTCTGAACAAGTGTTAGTGTTTTCAGCGGAAAAGCCATTCTTCGCAACAATGGGAACACTTCTCCTTCCCAGGCACAGAGAAGGTGCTAGCAGGGATTCTCTACCTGCCTTTAACCAGTGCTCTGCAAGCTCTCCAGGGCAACAGCAAATGTGGGGCTCTGTGCTTTCTTTCGTTCTGAAAAAGTGTTATTTTTTTTCTGCGGAAAAGCGATTCTGCGCAACAATGGGAACAGTTCTCCTTCCCAGGCACAGAGAAGGTGCTAGCAGGGAATTCTCTGCCTGCCTTTCCCCAGTGCTCTGCAAGCTCTCCAGGGAAACAGCAAATGTGGGGCTCTGTGCTTTCTTTCGTTCTGAACAAGTTTTAGTGTTTTCTGCAGCGACGCAAATACGATTCTGCGCAACAATGGGAACACTTCTCCTTCCCAGGCACAGAGAAGGTGCTAGCAGGGAATTCTCTGCCTGCCTTTCCCAGTGCTCTGCAAGCTCTCCAGGGCAACAGCAAATGTGGGGCTCTGTGCTTTCTTTCGTTCTGAACAAGTTTTAGTGTTTTCTGCAGCGACGCAAATACGATTCTGCGCAACATTGGGAACACTTCTCCTTCCCAGGCACAGAGAAGGTGCTAGGAGGGAATTCTCTGCCTGCCTTTCCCCAGTGCTCTGCAAGCTCTCCAGGGCAACAGCAAATGTGGGGCTCTGTGCTTTCTTTCGTTCTGAAAAAGTGTTAGTGTTTTCTGCGGAAAAGCGATTCTGCGCAACATTGGGAACACTTCTCCTTCCCAGGCACAGAGAAGGTGCTAGCAGGGAATTCTCTGCCTGCCTTTCCCCAGTGCTCTGCAAGCTCTCCAGGGAAACAGCAAATGTGGGGCTCTGTGCTTTCTTTCGTTCTGAACAAGTTTTAGTGTTTTCTGCAGCGACGCAAATACGATTCTGCGCAACAATGGGAACACTTCTCCTTCCAGGCACAGAGAAGGTGCTAGCAGGGAATTCTCTGCCTGCCTTTCCCCAGTGCTCTGCAAGCTCTCCAGGGCAACAGAAAATGTGGGGCTCTGTGCTTTCTTTCGTTCTGAACAAGTGTTAGTGTTTTCAGCGGAAAAGCCATTCTGCGCAACAATGGGAACACTTCTCGTTCCCAGGCACAGAGAAGGTGCTAGCAGGGAATTCTCTGCCTGCCTTTCCCCAGTGCTCTGCAAGCTCTCCAGGAGAACAGCAAATGTGGGGCTCTGTGCTTTCTTTTGTTCTGAAAAAGTGTTATTGTATTCTGCGGAAAAGCGATTCTGTGCAACAATGAGAACACTTCTCCTTCCCAGGCACAGAGAAGGTGCTAGCAGGGAATTCTCTGCCTGCCTTTAACCAGTGCTCTGCAAGCTCTCCAGGGCAACAGCAAATGTGGGGCTCTGTGCTTTCTTTCGTTCTGAACAAGTTTTAGTGTTTTCTGCAGCGACGCAAATACGATTCTGCGCAACAATGGGAACACTTCTCCTTCCCAGGCACAGAGAAGGTGCTAGCAGGGAATTCTCTGCCTGCCTATCCCCAGTGCTCTGCAAGCTCTCCAGGGCAACAGCAAATGTGGGGCTCTGTGCTTTCTTTCGTTCTGAAAAAGTGTTATTTTTTTTCTGCGGAAAAGCGATTCTGTGCAACAATGGGAACACTTCTGCTTCCCAGGCACAGAGAAGGTGCTAGCAGGGAATTCTCTGCCTGCCTTTCCCCAGTGCTCTGCAAGCTCTCCAGGGCAACAGCAAATGTGGGGCTCTGTGCTTTCTTTCGTTCTGAAAAAGTGTTAGTGTTTTCTGCAGCGACGCAAATGCCATTCTGCGCAACAATGGGAACACTTCTCCTTCCCAGGCACAGAGAAGGTGCTAGCAGGGAATTCTCTGCCTGCCTTTCCCCAGTGCTCTGCAAGCTCTCCAGGGCAACAGCAAATGTGGGGCTCTGTGCTTTCTTTCGTTCTGAAAAAGTGTTAGTGTTTTCTGGAGAGAAGCGATTCTGCGCAACAATGGGAACACTTCTCCTTCCCAGACACAGAGAAGGTGCTAGCAGGGAATTCTCTGCCTGCCTTTCCCCAGTGCTCTGCAAGCTCTCCAGGGCAACAGCAAATGTGGGGCTCTGTGCTTTCTTTCGTTCTGAACAAGTGTTATTTTTTTTCAGCGGAAAAGCGATTCTGCGCAACAATGGGAACACTTCTCCTTCCCAGGCACAGAGAAGGTGCTAGCAGGGAATTCTCTGCCTGCCTTTCCCCAGTGCTCTGCAAGCTCTCCAGGGCAACAGCAAATGTGGGGCTCTGTGCTTTCTTTCATTCTGAAAAAGTGTTAGTGTTTTCTGCAGCGACGCAAATGCCATTCTGCGCAACAATGGGAACACTTCTCCTTCCCAGGCACAGAGAAGGTGCTAGCAGGGAATTCTCTGCCTGCCTTTCCCCAGTGCTCTGCAAGCTCTCCAGGGCAACAGCAAATGTGGGGCTCTGTGCTTTCTTTCGTTCTGAAAAAGTGTTAGTGTTTTCTGGAGAGAAGCGATTCTGCGCAACAATGGGAACACTTCTCCTTCCCAGACACAGAGAAGGTGCTAGCAGGGAATTCTCTGCCTGCCTTTCCCCAGTGCTCTGCAAGCTCTCCAGGGCAACAGCAAATGTGGGGCTCTGTGCTTTCTTTCGTTCTGAAAAAGTGTTATTTTTTTTCTGCGGAAAAGCGATTCTGTGCAACAATGGGAACACTTCTGCTTCCCAGGCACAGAGAAGGTGCTAGCAGGGAATTCTCTGCCTGCCTTTCCCCAGTGCTCTGCAAGCTCTCCAGGGCAACAGCAAATGTGGGGCTCTGTGCTTTCTTTCGTTCTGAAAAAGTGTTAGTGTTTTCTGCAGCGACGCAAATGCCATTCTGCGCAACAATGGGAACACTTCTCCTTCCCAGGCACAGAGAAGGTGCTAGCAGGGAATTCTCTGCCTGCCTTTCCCCAGTGCTCTGCAAGCTCTCCAGGGCAACAGCAAATGTGGGGCTCTGTGCTTTCTTTCGTTCTGAAAAAGTGTTAGTGTTTTCTGGAGAGAAGCGATTCTGCGCAACAATGGGAACACTTCTCCTTCCCAGACACAGAGAAGGTGCTAGCAGGGAATTCTCTGCCTGCCTTTCCCCAGTGCTCTGCAAGCTCTCCAGGGCAACAGCAAATGTGGGGCTCTGTGCTTTCTTTCGTTCTGAACAAGTGTTATTTTTTTTCTGCGGAAAAGCGATTCTGTGCAACAATGGGAACACTTCTGCTTCCCAGGCACAGAGAAGGTGCTAGCAGGGAATTCTCTGCCTGCCTTTCCCCAGTGCTCTGCAAGCTCTCCAGGGCAACAGCAAATGTGGGGCTCTGTGCTTTCTTTCGTTCTGAACAAGTGTTAGTGTTTTCAGCGGAAAAGCGATTCTGCGCAACAATGGGAACACTTCTCCTTCCCAGGCACAGAGAAGGTGCTAGCAGGGAATTCTCTGCCTGCCTTTCCCCAGTGCTCTGCAAGCTCTCCAGGGCAACAGCAAATGTGGGGCTCTGTGCTTTCTTTCATTCTGAAAAAGTGTTAGTGTTTTCTGCAGCGACGCAAATGCCATTCTGCGCAACAATGGGAACACTTCTCCTTCCCAGGCACAGAGAAGGTGCTAGCAGGGAATTCTCTGCCTGCCTTTCCCCAGTGCTCTGCAAGCTCTCCAGGGCAACAGCAAATGTGGGGCTCTGTGCTTTCTTTCGTTCTGAAAAAGTGTTAGTGTTTTCTGGAGAGAAGCGATTCTGCGCAACAATGGGAACACTTCTCCTTCCCAGACACAGAGAAGGTGCTAGCAGGGAATTCTCTGCCTGCCTTTCCCCAGTGCTCTGCAAGCTCTCCAGGGCAACAGCAAATGTGGGGCTCTGTGCTTTCTTTCATTCTGAAAAAGTGTTAGTGTTTTCTGCAGCGACGCAAATGCCATTCTTCGCAACAATGGGAACACTTCTCCTTCCCAGGCACAGAGAAGGTGCTAGCAGGGATTCTCTACCTGCCTTTAACCAGTGCTCTGCAAGCTCTCCAGGGCAACAGCAAATGTGGGGCTCTGTGCTTTCTTTCGTTCTGAACAAGTGTTAGTGTTTTCAGCGGAAAAGCGATTCTGCGCAACATTGGGAACACTTCTACTTCCCAGGCACAGAGAAGGTGCTAGCAGGGAATTCTCTGCCTGCCTTTCCCCAGTGCTCTGCAAGCTCTCCAGGGCAACAGCAAATGTGGGGCTCTGTGCTTTCTTTCATTCTGAAAAAGTGTTAGTGTTTTCTGCAGCGACGCAAATACGATTCTGCGCAACAATGGGAACACTTCTCCTTCCCAGGCACAGAGAAGGTGCTAGCAGGGAATTCTCTGCCTGCCTTTCCCCAGTGCTCTGCAAGCTCTCCAGGGCAACAGCAAATGTGGGGCTCTGTGCTTTCTTTCGTTCTGAACAATTGTTAGTGTTTTCAGCGGAAAAGCCATTCTGCGCAACAATGGGAACACTTCTCCTTCCCAGGCACAGAGAAGGTGCTAGCAGGGAATTCTCTGCCTGCCTTTCCCCAGTGCTCTGCAAGCTCTCCAGGGCAACAGCAAATGTGGGGCTCTGTGCTTTCTTTCGTTCTGAACAAGTTTTAGTGTTTTCTGCAGCGACGCAAATACGATTCTGCGCAACATTGGGAACACTTCTCCTTCCCAGGCACAGAGAAGGTGCTAGCAGGGAATTCTCTGCCTGCCTTTCCCCAGTGCTCTGCAAGCTCTCCAGGAGAACAGCAAATGTGGGGCTCTGTGCTTTCTTTCGTTCTGAAAAAGTGTTATTTTTTTTCTGCGGAAAAGCGATTCTGCGCAACAATGGGAACACTTCTGCTTCCCAGGCACAGAGAAGGTGCTAGCAGGGAATTCTCTGCCTGCCTTTCCCCAGTGCTCTGCAAGCTCTCCAGGGCAACAGCAAATGTGGGGCTCTGTGCTTTCTTTCGTTCTGAACAAGTTTTAGTGTTTTCTGCAGCGACGCAAATGCCATTCTGCCCAACAATGGGAACACTTCTCCTTCCCAGGCACAGAGAAGGTGCTAGCAGGGAATTCTCTGCCTGCCTTTCCCCAGTGCTCTGCAAGCTCTCCAGGGCAACAGCAAATGTGGGGCTCTGTGCTTTCTTTCTTTCTGAAAAAGTGTTAATGTTTTCTGCGGAAAAGCGATTCTGCGCAACATTGGGAACAATTCTCATTCCCAGGCACAGAGAAGGTGCTAGCAGGGAATTCTCTGCCTGCCTTTCCCCAGTGCTCTGCAAGCTCTCCAGGGCAACAGCAAATGTGGGGCTCTGTGCTTTCTTTCGTTCTGAACAAGTGTTAGTGTTTTCTGCAGCGACGCAAATACGATTCTGCGCAACATTGGGAACACTTCTCCTTCCCCCAGGCACAGAGAAGGTGCTAGCAGTGAATTCTCTGCCTGCCTTTAACCAGTGCTCTGCAAGCTCTCCAGGAGAACAGCAAATGTGGGGCTCTGTGCTTTCTTTTGTTCTGAAAAAGTGTTATTGTATTCTGCGGAAAAGCGATTCTGTGCAACAATGAGAACACTTCTCCTTCCCAGGCACAGAGAAGGTGCTAGCAGGGAATTCTCTGCCTGCCTTTAACCAGTGCTCTGCAAGCTCTCCAGGGCAACAGCAAATGTGGGGCTCTGTGCTTTCTTTCGTTCTGAACAAGTTTTAGTGTTTTCTGCAGCGACGCAAATACGATTCTGCGCAACAATGGGAACACTTCTCCTTCCCAGGCACAGAGAAGGTGCTAGCAGGGAATTCTCTGCCTGCCTTTCCCCAGTGCTCTGCAAGCTCTCCAGGGCAACAGCAAATGTGGGGCTCTGTGCTTTCTTTTGTTCTGAAAAAGTGTTAGTGTTTTCTGCGGAAAAGCGATTCTGCGCAACAATGGGAACAGTTCTCCTTCCCAGGCACAGAGAAGGTGCTAGCAGGGAATTCTCTGCCTGCCTTTCCCCAGTGCTCTGCAAGCTCTCCAGGGAAACAGCAAATGTGGGGCTCTGTGCTTTCTTTCGTTCTGAACAAGTTTTAGTGTTTTCTGCAGCGACGCAAATACGATTCTGCGCAACAATGGGAACACTTCTCCTTCCCAGGCACAGAGAAGGTGCTAGCAGGGAATTCTCTGCCTGCCTTTCCCCAGTGCTCTGCAAGCTCTCCAGGGCAACAGAAAATGTGGGGCTCTGTGCTTTCTTTCGTTCTGAACAAGTGTTAGTGTTTTCAGCGGAAAAGCCATTCTGCGCAACAATGGGAACACCTCTCGTTCCCAGGCACAGAGAAGGTGCTAGCAGGGAATTCTCTGCCTGCCTTTCCCCAGTGCTCTGCAAGCTCTCCAGGGCAACAGCAAATGTGGGGCTCTGTGCTTTCTTTCTTTCTGAACAAGTTTTAGTGTTTTCTGCAGCGACGCAAATACGATTCTGCGCAACATTGGGAACACTTCTCCTTCCCAGGCACAGAGAAGGTGCTAGGAGGGAATTCTCTGCCTGCCTTTCCCCAGTGCTCTGCAAGCTCTCCAGGGCAACAGCAAATGTGGGGCTCTGTGCTTTCTTTCCTTCTGAAAAAGTGTTAGTGTTTTCTGGAGAGAAGCGATTCTGCGCAACAATGGGAACACTTCTCCTTCCCAGGCACAGAGAAGGTGCTAGCAGGGAATTCTCTGCCTGCCTTTAACCAGTGCTCTGCAAGCTCTCCAGGGCAACAGCAAATGTGGGGCTCTGTGCTTTCTTTCGTTCTGAACAAGTTTTAGTGTTTTCTGCAGCGACGCAAATACGATTCTGCGCAACATTGGGAACACTTCTCCTTCCCAGGCATAGAGAAGGTGCTAGCAGGGAATTCTCTGCCTGCCTTTCCCCAGTGCTCTGCAAGCTCTCCAGGGCAACAGCAAATGTGGGGCTCTGTGCTTTCTTTCGTTCTGAAAAAGTGTTATTTTTTTTCTGCGGAAAAGCGATTCTGTGCAACAATGGGAACACTTCTCCTTCCCAGGCACAGAGAAGGTGCTAGCAGGGAATTCTCTGCCTGCCTTTCCCCAGTGCTCTGCAAGCTCTCCAGGGCAACAGAAAATGTGGGGCTCTGTGCTTTCTTTCGTTCTGAACAAGTGTTAGTGTTTTCAGCGGAAAAGCGATTCTGCGCAACATTGGGAACACTTCTCCTTCCCAGGCACAGAGAAGGTGCTAGCAGGGAATTCTCTGCCTGCCTTTCCCCAGTGCTCTGCAAGCTCTCCAGGGCAACAGCAAATGTGGGGCTCTGTGCTTTCTTTCGTTCTGAACAAGTTTTAGTGTTTTCTGCAGCGACGCAAATACGATTCTGCGCAACAATGGGAACACTTCTCCTTCCCAGGCACAGAGAAGGTGCTAGCAGGGAATTCTCTGCCTGCCTTTCCCCAGTGCTCTGCAAGCTCTCCAGGGCAACAGCAAATGTGGGGCTCTGTGCTTTCTTTTGTTCTGAAAAAGTGTTAGTATTTTCTGCGGAAAAGCGATTCTGCGCAACATTGGGAACACTTCTCCTTCCCAGGCACAGAGAAGGTGCTAGCAGGGAATTCTCTGCCTGCCTTTCCCCAGTGCTCTGCAAGCTCTCCAGGGAAACAGCAAATGTGGGGCTCTGTGCTTTCTTTCGTTCTGAACAAGTTTTAGTGTTTTCTGCAGCGACGCAAATACGATTCTGCGCAACAATGGGAACACTTCTCCTTCCCAGGCACAGAGAAGGTGCTAGCAGGGAATTCTCTGCCTGCCTTTCCCCAGTGCTCTGCAAGCTCTCCAGGGCAAAAGAAAATGTGGGGCTCTGTGCTTTCTTTCGTTCTGAACAAGTTTTAGTGTTTTCTGCAGCGACGCAAATACGATTCTGCGCAACAATGGGAACACTTCTCCTTCCCAGGCACAGAGAAGGTGCTAGCAGGGAATTCTCTGCCTGCCTTTCCCCAGTGCTCTGCAAGCTCTCCAGGGAAACAGCAAATGTGGGGCTCTGTGCTTTCTTTCGTTCTGAACAAGTTTTAGTGTTTTCTGCAGCGACGCAAAGACGATTCTGCGCAACAATGGGAACACTTCTCCTTCCCAGGCACAGAGAAGGTGCTAGCAGGGAATTCTCTGCCTGCCTTTCCCCAGTGCTCTGCAAGCTCTCCAGGGCAACAGCAAATGTGGGGCTCTGTGCTTTCTTTCGTTCTGAACAAGTGTTAGTGTTTTCAGCGGAAAAGCCATTCTGCGCAACAATGGGAACACTTCTCCTTCCCAGGCACAGAGAAGGTGCTAGCAGGGAATTCTCTGCCTGCCTTTCCCCAGTGCTCTGCAAGCTCTCCAGGGCAACAGCAAATGTGGGGCTCTGTGCTTTCTTTCGTTCTGAACAAGTTTTAGTGTTTTCTGCAGCGACGCAAATACGATTCTGCGCAACAATGCGAACACTTCTCCTTCCCAGGCACAGAGAAGTTGCTAGAAGGAAATTCTCTGCCTGCCTTTCCCCAGTGCTCTGCAAGCTCTCCAGGGCAACAGCAAATGTGGGGCTCTGTGCTTTCTTTCGTTCTGAACAAGTGTTAGTGTTTTCAGCAGAAAAGCAATTCTGCGCAACAATGGGAACACTTCTCCTTCCCAGGCACAGAGAAGGTGCTAGCAGGGAATTCTCTGCCTGCCTTTCCCCAGTGCTCTGCAAGCTCTCCAGGGCAACAGCAAATGTGGGGCTCTGTGCTTTCTTTCGTTCTGAACAAGTTTTAGTGTTTTCTGCAGCGACGCAAATACGATTCTGCGCAACAATGGGAACACTTCTCCTTCCCAGGCACAGAGAAGGTGCTAGCAGGGAATTCTCTGCCTGCCTTTCCCCAGTGCTCTGCAAGCTCTCCAGGGCAACAGCAAATGTGGGGCTCTGTGCTTTCTTTCGTTCTGAAAAAGTGTTAGTGTTTTCAGCGGAAAAGCGATTCTGCGCAACATTGGGAACACTTCTCCTTCCCAGGCACAGAGAAGGTGCTAGCAGGGAATTCTCTGCCTGCCTTTCCCCAGTGCTCTGCAAGCTCTCCAGGGAAACAGCAAATGTGGGGCTCTGTGCTTTCTTTCGTTCTGAACAAGTTTTAGTGTTTTCTGCAGCGACGCAAATACGATTCTGCGCAACAATGGGAACACTTCTCCTTCCCAGGCACAGAGAAGGTGCTAGCAGGGAATTCTCTGCCTGCCGTTCCCCAGTGCTCTGCAAGCTCTCCAGGGCAACAGCAAATGTGGGGCTCTGTGCTTTCTTTCGTTCTGAAAAAGTGTTAGTGTTTTCAGCGGAAAAGCGATTCTGCGCAACAATGGGAACACATCTCCTTCCCAGGCACAGAGAAGGTGCTAGCAGGGAATTCTCTGCCTGCCTTTCCCCAGTGCTCTGCAAGCTCTCCAGGGCAACAGCAAATGTGGGGCTCTGTGCTTTCTTTCGTTCTGAAAAAGTGTTATTTTTTTTCTGCGGAAAAGCGATTCCGTGCAACAATGGGAACACTTCTGCTTACCAGGCACAGAGAAGGTGCTAGCAGGGAATTCTCTGCCTGCCTTTCCCCAGTGCTCTGCAAGCTCTCCAGGGCAACAGCAAATGTGGGGCTCTGTGCTTTCTTTCGTTCTGAACAAGTTTTAGTGTTTTCTGCAGCGACGCAAATACGATTCTGCGCAACAATGCGAACACTTCTCCTTCCCAGGCACAGAGAAGTTGCTAGAAGGAAATTCTCTGCCTGCCTTTCCCCAGTGCTCTGCAAGCTCTCCAGGGCAACAGCAAATGTGGGGCTCTGTGCTTTCTTTCGTTCTGAACAAGTGTTAGTGTTTTCAGCGGAAAAGCAATTCTGCGCAACAATGGGAACACTTCTCCTTCCCAGGCACAGAGAAGGTGCTAGCAGGGAATTCTCTGCCTGCCTTTCCCCAGTGCTCTGCAAGCTCTCTGGGGCAACAGCAAATGTGGGGCTCTGTGCTTTCTTTCGTTCTGAACAAGTTTTAGTGTTTTCTGCAGCGACGCAAATATGATTCTGCGCAACAATGCGAACACTTCTCCTTCCCAGGCACAGAGAAGTTGCTAGAAGGAAATTCTCTGCCTGCCTTTCCCCAGTGCTCTGCAAGCTCTCCAGGGCAACAGCAAATGTGGGGCTCTGTGCTTTCTTTCGTTCTGAACAAGTTTTATTGTTTTCTGCAGCGACGCAAATACGATTCTGCGCAACAATGGGAACACTTCTCCTTCCCAGGCACAGAGAAGGTACTAGCAGGGACATCTCTGCCTGCCTTTCCCCAGTGCTCTGCAAGCTCTCCAGGAGAACAGCAAATGTGGGGCTCTGTGCTTTCTTTCGTTCTGAACAAGTTTTAGTGTTTTCTGCAGCGACGCAAATACGATTCTGCGCAACAATGGGAACACTTCTCCTTCCCAGGCACAGAGAAGGTGCTAGCAGGGAATTCTCTGCCTGCCTTTCCCCAGTGCTCTGCAAGCTCTCCAGGGCAACAGCAAATGTGGGGCTCTGTGCTTTCTTTCGTTCTGAACAAGTTTTAGTGTTTTCTGCAGCGACGCAAATACGATTCTGCGCAACAATGGGAACACTTCTCCTTCCCAGGCACAGAGAAGGTGCTAGCAGGGAATTCTCTGCCTGCCTTTCCCCAGTGCTCTGCAAGCTCTCCAGGGCAACAGCAAATGTGGGGCTCTGTGCTTTCTTTCGTTCTGAAAAAGTGTTAGTGTTTTCAGCGGAAAAGCGATTCTGCGCAACATTGGGAACACTTCTCCTTCCCAGGCACAGAGAAGGTGCTAGCAGGGAATTCTCTGCCTGCCTTTCCCCAGTGCTCTGCAAGCTCTCCAGGGAAACAGCAAATGTGGGGCTCTGTGCTTTCTTTCGTTTTGAACAAGTTTTAGTGTTTTCTGTAGCGACGCAAATACGATTCTGCGCAACAATGGGAACACTTCTCCTTCCCAGGCACAGAGAAGGTGCTAGCAGGGAATTCTCTGCCTGCCTTTCCCCAGTGCTCTGCAAGCTCTCCAGGGCAACAGCAAATGTGGGGCTCTGTGCTTTCTTTCGTTCTGAAAAAGTGTTAGTGTTTTCAGCGGAAAAGCGATTCTGTGCAACAATGGGAACACATCTCCTTCCCAGGCACAGAGAAGGTGCTAGCAGGGAATTCTCTGCCTGCCTTTCCCCAGTGCTCTGCAAGCTCTCCAGGGCAACAGCAAATGTGGGGCTCTGTGCTTTCTTTCGTTCTGAAAAAGTGTTATTTTTTTTCTGCGGAAAAGCGATTCTGCGCAACATTGGGAACACTTCTACTTCCCAGGCACAGAGAAGGTGCTAGCAGGGAATTCTCTGCCTGCCTTTCCCCAGTGCTCTGCAAGCTCTCCAGGGCAACAGCAAATGTGGGGCTCTGTGCTTTCTTTCATTCTGAAAAAGTGTTAGTGTTTTCTGCAGCGACGCAAATACGATTCTGCGCAACAATGGGAACACTTCTCCTTCCCAGGCACAGAGAAGGTGCTAGCAGGGAATTCTCTGCCTGCCTTTCCCCAGTGCTCTGCAAGCTCTCCAGGGCAACAGAAAATGTGGGGCTCTGTGCTTTCTTTCGTTCTGAACAAGTGTTAGTGTTTTCAGCGGAAAAGCCATTCTGCGCAACAATGGGAACACTTCTCCTTCCCAGGCACAGAGAAGGTGCTAGCAGGGAATTCTCTGCCTGCCTTTCCCCAGTGCTCTGCAAGCTCTCCAGGGCAACAGCAAATGTGGGGCTCTGTGCTTTCTTTCGTTCTGAACAAGTTTTAGTGTTTTCTGCAGCGACGCAAATACGATTCTGCGCAACATTGGGAACACTTCTCCTTCCCAGGCACAGAGAAGGTGCTAGCAGGGAATTCTCTGCCTGCCTTTCCCCAGTGCTCTGCAAGCTCTCCAGGAGAACAGCAAATGTGGGGCTCTGTGCTTTCTTTTGTTCTGAAAAAGTGTTATTGTATTCTGCGGAAAAGCGATTCTGTGCAACAATGGGAACACTTCTCCTTCCCAGGCACAGAGAAGGTGCTAGCAGGGCCATCTCTGCCTGCCTTTCCCCAGTGCTCTGCAAGCTCTCCAGGGCAACAGCAAATGTGGGGCTCTGTGCTTTCTTTCGTTCTGAACAAGTTTTAGTGTTTTCTGCAGCGATGCAAATACGATTCTGCGCAACAATGGGAACACTTCTCCTTCCCAGGCACAGAGAAGGTACTAGCAGGGAATTCTCTGCCTGCCTTTCCCCAGTGCTCTGCAAGCTCTCCAGGGCAACAGAAAATGTGGGGCTCTGTGCTTTCTTTCGTTCTGAACAAGTGTTAGTGTTTTCAGCGGAAAAGCCATTCTGCGCAACAATGGGAACACTTCTCCTTCCCAGGCACAGAGAAGGTGCTAGCAGGGAATTCTCTGCCTGCCTTTCCCCAGTGCTCTGCAAGCTCTCCAGGGCAACAGCAAATGTGGGGCTCTGTGCTTTCTTTCGTTCTGAACAAGTTTTAGTGTTTTCTGCAGCGACGCAAATACGATTCTGCGCAACAATGGGAACACTTCTCCTTCCCAGGCACAGAGAAGGTGCTAGCAGGGAATTCTCTGCCTGCCTTTCCCCAGTGCTCTGCAAGCTCTCCAGGGCAACAGCAAATGTGGGGCTCTGTGCTTTCTTTTGTTCTGAACAAGTGTTAGTGTTTTCAGCGGAAAAGCGATTATGCGCAACATTGGGAACACTTCTCCTTCCCAGGCACAGAGAAGGTGCTAGCAGGGAATTCTCTGCCTGCCTTTCCCCAGTGCTCTGCAAGCTCTACAGGGAAACAGCAAATGTGGGGCTCTGTGCTTTCTTTCGTTCTGAACAAGTTTTAGTGTTTTCTGCAGCGACGCAAATACGATTCTGCGCAACAATGGGAACACTTCTCCTTCCCAGGCACAGAGAAGGTGCTAGCAGGGAATTCTCTGCCTGCCTTTCCCCAGTGCTCTGCAAGCTCTCCAGGGCAACAGCAAATGTGGGGCTCTGTGCTTTCTTTCGTTCTGAAAAAATGTTAGTGTTTTCAGCGGAAAAGCGATTCTGCGCAACAATGGGAACACATCTCCTTCCCAGGCACAGAGAAGGTGCTAGCAGGGAATTCTCTGCCTGCCTTTCCCCAGTGCTCTGCAAGCTCTCCAGGGCAACAGCAAATGTGGGGCTCTGTGCTTTCTTTCGTTCTGAAAAAGTGTTAATTTTTTTCTGCGGAAAAGCGATTCTGCGCAACATTGGGAACACTTCTCCTTCCCAGGCACAGAGAAGGTGCTAGCAGGGAATTCTCTGCCTGCCTTTCCCCAGTGCTCTGCAAGCTCTCCAGGGCAACAGCAAATGTGGGGCTCTGTGCTTTCTTTTGTTCTGAAAAAGTGTTATTGTATTCTGCGGAAAAGCGATTCTGTGCAACAATGGGAACACTTCTCCTTCCCAGGCACAGAGAAGGTGCTAGCAGGGACATCTCTGCCTGCCTTTCCCCAGTGCTCTGCAAGCTCTCCAGGGCAACAGCAAATGTGGGGCTCTGTGCTTTCTTTCGTTCTGAATAAGTTTTAGTGTTTTCTGCAGCGACGCAAATACGATTCTGCGCAACAATGGGAACACTTCTCCTTCCCAGGCACAGAGAAGGTACTAGCAGGGAATTCTCTGCCTGCCTTTCCCCAGTGCTCTGCAAGCTCTCCAGGGCAACAGCAAATGTGGGGCTCTGTGCTTTCTTTCGTTCTGAACAAGTGTTAGTGTTTTCAGCGGAAAAGCAATTCTGCGCAACAATGGGAACACTTCTCCTTCCCAGGCACAGAGAAGGTGCTAGCAGGGAATTCTCTGCCTGCCTTTCCCCAGTGCTCTGCAAGCTCTCCAGGGCAACAGCAAATGTGGGGCTCTGTGCTTTCTTTCGTTCTGAACAAGTTTTAGTGTTTTCTGCAGCGACGCAAATATGATTCTGCGCAACAATGCGAACACTTCTCCTTCCCAGGCACAGAGAAGTTGCTAGAAGGAAATTCTCTGCCTGCCTTTCCCCAGTGCTCTGCAAGCTCTCCAGGGCAACAGCAAATGTGGGGCTCTGTGCTTTCTTTCGTTCTGAACAAGTTTTAGTGTTTTCTGCAGCGACGCAAATACGATTCTGCGCAACAATGGGAACACTTCTCCTTCCCAGGCACAGAGAAGGTACTAGCAGGGACATCTCTGCCTGCCTTTCCCCAGTGCTCTGCAAGCTCTCCAGGAGAACAGCAAATGTGGGGCTCTGTGCTTTCTTTCGTTCTGAACAAGTTTTAGTGTTTTCTGCAGCGACGCAAATACGATTCTGCGCAACAATGGGAACACTTCTCCTTCCCAGGCACAGAGAAGGTGCTAGCAGGGAATTCTCTGCCTGCCTTTCCCCAGTGCTCTGCAAGCTCTCCAGGGCAACAGCAAATGTGGGGCTCTGTGCTTTCTTTCGTTCTGAACAAGTTTTAGTGTTTTCTGCAGCGACGCAAATACGATTCTGCGCAACAATGGGAACACTTCTCCTTCCCAGGCACAGAGAAGGTGCTAGCAGGGAATTCTCTGCCTGCCTTTCCCCAGTGCTCTGCAAGCTCTCCAGGGCAACAGCAAATGTGGGGCTCTGTGCTTTCTTTCGTTCTGAAAAAGTGTTAGTGTTTTCAGCGGAAAAGCGATTCTGCGCAACAATGGGAACACTTCTCCTTCCCAGGCACAGAGAAGGTGCTAGCAGGGAATTCTCTGCCTGCCTTTCCCCAGTGCTCTGCAAGCTCTCCAGGGAAACAGCAAATGTGGGGCTCTGTGCTTTCTTTCGTTTTGAACAAGTTTTAGTGTTTTCTGTAGCGACGCAAATACGATTCTGCGCAACAATGGGAACACTTCTCCTTCCCAGGCACAGAGAAGGTGCTAGCAGGGAATTCTCTGCCTGCCTTTCCCCAGTGCTCTGCAAGCTCTCCAGGGCAACAGCAAATGTGGGGCTCTGTGCTTTCTTTCGTTCTGAAAAAGTGTTAGTGTTTTCAGCGGAAAAGCGATTCTGTGCAACAATGGGAACACATCTCCTTCCCAGGCACAGAGAAGGTGCTAGCAGGGAATTCTCTGCCTGCCTTTCCCCAGTGCTCTGCAAGCTCTCCAGGGCAACAGCAAATGTGGGGCTCTGTGCTTTCTTTCGTTCTGAAAAAGTGTTATTTTTTTTCTGCGGAAAAGCGATTCTGCGCAACATTGGGAACACTTCTACTTCCCAGGCACAGAGAAGGTGCTAGCAGGGAATTCTCTGCCTGCCTTTCCCCAGTGCTCTGCAAGCTCTCCAGGGCAACAGCAAATGTGGGGCTCTGTGCTTTCTTTCATTCTGAAAAAGTGTTAGTGTTTTCTGCAGCGACGCAAATACGATTCTGCGCAACAATGGGAACACTTCTCCTTCCCAGGCACAGAGAAGGTGCTAGCAGGGAATTCTCTGCCTGCCTTTCCCCAGTGCTCTGCAAGCTCTCCAGGGCAACAGAAAATGTGGGGCTCTGTGCTTTCTTTCGTTCTGAACAAGTGTTAGTGTTTTCAGCGGAAAAGCCATTCTGCGCAACAATGGGAACACTTCTCCTTCCCAGGCACAGAGAAGGTGCTAGCAGGGAATTCTCTGCCTGCCTTTCCCCAGTGCTCTGCAAGCTCTCCAGGGCAACAGCAAATGTGGGGCTCTGTGCTTTCTTTCGTTCTGAACAAGTTTTAGTGTTTTCTGCAGCGACGCAAATACGATTCTGCGCAACATTGGGAACACTTCTCCTTCCCAGGCACAGAGAAGGTGCTAGCAGGGAATTCTCTGCCTGCCTTTCCCCAGTGCTCTGCAAGCTCTCCAGGAGAACAGCAAATGTGGGGCTCTGTGCTTTCTTTTGTTCTGAAAAAGTGTTATTGTATTCTGCGGAAAAGCGATTCTGTGCAACAATGGGAACACTTCTCCTTCCCAGGCACAGAGAAGGTGCTAGCAGGGACATCTCTGCCTGCCTTTCCCCAGTGCTCTGCAAGCTCTCCAGGGCAACAGCAAATGTGGGGCTCTGTGCTTTCTTTCGTTCTGAACAAGTTTTAGTGTTTTCTGCAGCGACGCAAATACGATTCTGCGCAACAATGGGAACACTTCTCCTTCCCAGGCACAGAGAAGGTACTAGCAGGGAATTCTCTGCCTGCCTTTCCCCAGTGCTCTGCAAGCTCTCCAGGGCAACAGAAAATGTGGGGCTCTGTGCTTTCTTTCGTTCTGAACAAGTGTTAGTGTTTTCAGCGGAAAAGCCATTCTGCGCAACAATGGGAACACTTCTCCTTCCCAGGCACAGAGAAGGTGCTAGCAGGGAATTCTCTGCCTGCCTTTCCCCAGTGCTCTGCAAGCTCTCCAGGGCAACAGCAAATGTGGGGCTCTGTGCTTTCTTTCGTTCTGAACAAGTTTTATTGTTTTCTGCAGCGACGCAAATACGATTCTGCGCAACAATGCGAACACTTCTCCTTCCCAGGCACAGAGAAGTTGCTAGAAGGAAATTCTCTGCCTGCCTTTCCCCAGTGCTCTGCAAGCTCTCCAGGGCAACAGCAAATGTGGGGCTCTGTGCTTTCTTTCGTTCTGAACAAGTGTTAGTGTTTTCAGCGGAAAAGCAATTCTGCGCAACAATGGGAACACTTCTCCTTCCCAGGCACAGAGAAGGTGCTAGCAGGGAATTCTCTGCCTGCCTTTCCCCAGTGCTCTGCAAGCTCTCCAGGGCAACAGCAAATGTGGGGCTCTGTGCTTTCTTTCGTTCTGAACAAGTTTTAGTGTTTTCTGCAGCGACGCAAATACGATTCTGCGCAACAATGGGAACACTTCTCCTTCCCAGGCACAGAGAAGGTGCTAGCAGGGAATTCTCTGCCTGCCTTTCCCCAGTGCTCTGCAAGCTCTCCAGGACAACAGAAAATGTGGGGCTCTGTGCTTTCTTTCGTTCTGAAAAAGTGTTAGTGTTTTCAGCGGAAAAGCGATTCTGCGCAACATTGGGAACACTTCTCCTTCCCAGGCACAGAGAAGGTGCTAGCAGGGAATTCTCTGCCTGCCTTTCCCCAGTGCTCTGCAAGCTCTCCAGGGCAACAGCAAATGTGGGGCTCTGTGCTTTCTTTCGTTCTGAACAAGTTTTAGTGTTTTCTGCAGCGACGCAAATACGATTCTGCGCAACATTGGGAACACTTCTCCTTCCCAGGCACAGAGAAGGTGCTAGCAGGGAATTCTCTGCCTGCCTTTCCCCAGTGCTCTGCAAGCTCTCCAGGAGAACAGCAAATGTGGGGCTCTGTGCTTTCTTTTGTTCTGAAAAATTGTTATTGTATTCTGCGGAAAAGCGATTCTGTGCAACAATGGGAACACTTCTCCTTCCCAGGCACAGAGAAGGTGCTAGCAGGGAATTCTCTGCCTGCCTTTCCCCAGTGCTCTGCAAGCTCTCTGGGGCAACAGCAAATGTGGGGCTCTGTGCTTTCTTTCGTTCTGAACAAGTTTTAGTGTTTTCTGCAGCGACGCAAATACGATTCTGCGCAACAATGGGAACACTTCTCCTTCCCAGGCACAGAGAAGGTGCTAGCAGGGAATTCTCTGCCTGCCTTTCCCCAGTGCTCTGCAAGCTCTCCAGGGCAACAGAAAATGTGGGGCTCTGTGCTTTCTTTCGTTCTGAACAAGTGTTAGTGTTTTCAGCGGAAAAGCCATTCTGCGCAACAATGGGAACACTTCTCCTTCCCAGGCACAGAGAAGGTGCTAGCAGGGAATTCTCTGCCTGCCTTTCCCCAGTGCTCTGCAAGCTCTCCAGGGCAACAGCAAATGTGGGGCTCTGTGCTTTCTTTCGTTCTGAACAAGTTTTAGTGTTTTCTGCAGCGACGCAAATACGATTCTGCGCAACAATGCGAACACTTCTCCTTCCCAGGCACAGAGAAGTTGCTAGAAGGAAATTCTCTGCCTGCCTTTCCCCAGTGCTCTGCAAGCTCTCCAGGGCAACAGCAAATGTGGGTCTCTGTGCTTTCTTTCGTTCTGAACAAGTGTTAGTGTTTTCAGCGGAAAAGCAATTCTGCGCAACAATGGGAACACATCTCCTTCCCAGGCACAGAGAAGGTGCTAGCAGGGAATTCTCTGCCTGCCTTTCCCCAGTGCTCTGCAAGCTCTCCAGGGCAACAGCAAATGTGGGGCTCTGTGCTTTCTTTCGTTCTGAAAAAGTGTTATTTTTTTTCTGCGGAAAAGCGATTCTGTGCAACAATGGGAACACTTCTCCTTCCCAGGCACAGAGAAGGTGCTAGCAGGGAATTCTCTGCCTGCCTTTCCCCAGTGCTCTGCAAGCTCTCCAGGGCAACAGCAAATGTGGGGCTCTGTGCTTTCTTTCGTTCTGAACAAGTGTTAGTGTTTTCAGCAGAAAAGCGATTCTGCGCAACATTGGGAACACTTCTACTTCCCAGGCACAGAGAAGGTGCTAGCAGGGAATTCTCTGCCTGCCTTTCCCCAGTGCTCTGCAAGCTCTCCAGGGCAACAGCAAATGTGGGGCTCTGTGCTTTCTTTCATTCTGAAAAAGTGTTAGTGTTTTCTGCAGCGACGCAAATACGATTCTGCGCAACAATGGGAACACTTCTCCTTCCCAGGCACAGAGAAGGTGCTAGCAGGGAATTCTCTGCCTGCCTTTCCCCAGTGCTCTGCAAGCTCTCCAGGGCAACAGCAAATGTGGGGCTCTGTGCTTTCTTTCGTTCTGAACAAGTTTTAGTGTTTTCAGCGGAAAAGCCATTCTGCGCAACAATGGGAACACTTCTCCTTCCCAGGCACAGAGAAGGTGCTAGCAGGGAATTCTCTGCCTGCCTTTCCCCAGTGCTCTGCAAGCTCTCCAGGGCAACAGCAAATGTGGGGCTCTGTGCTTTCTTTCGTTCTGAACAAGTTTTAGTGTTTTCTGCAGCGACGCAAATACGATTCTGCGCAACATTGGGAACACTTCTCCTTCCCAGGCACAGAGAAGGTGCTAGCAGGGAATTCTCTGCCTGCCTTTCCCCAGTGCTCTGCAAGCTCTCCAGGAGAACAGCAAATGTGGGGCTCTGTGCTTTCTTTTGTTCTGAAAAAGTGTTATTGTATTCTGCGGAAAAGCGATTCTGTGCAACAATGGGAACACTTCTCCTTCCCAGGCACAGAGAAGGTGCTAGCAGGGAATTCTCTGCCTGCCTTTAACCAGTGCTCTGCAAGCTCTCCGGGGCAACAGCAAATGTGGGGCTCTGTGCTTTCTTTCGTTCTGAACAAGTTTTAGTGTTTTCTGCAGCGACGCAAATACGATTCTGCGCAACAATGGGAACACTTCTCCTTCCCAGGCACAGAGAAGGTACTAGCAGGGAATTCTCTGCCTGCCTTTCCCCAGTGCTCTGCAAGCTCTCCAGGGCAACAGAAAATGTGGGGCTCTGTGCTTTCTTTCGTTCTGAACAAGTGTTAGTGTTTTCAGCGGAAAAGCCATTCTGCGCAACAATGGGAACACTTCTCCTTCCCAGGCACAGAGAAGGTGCTAGCAGGGAATTCTCTGCCTGCCTTTCCCCAGTGCTCTGCAAGCTCTCCAGGGCAACAGCAAATGTGGGGCTCTGTGCTTTCTTTCGTTCTGAACAAGTTTTAGTGTTTTCTGCAGCGACGCAAATACGATTCTGCGCAACAATGCGAACACTTCTCCTTCCCAGGCACAGAGAAGTTGCTAGAAGGAAATTCTCTGCCTGCCTTTCCCCAGTGCTCTGCAAGCTCTCCAGGGCAACAGCAAATGTGGGGCTCTGTGCTTTCTTTCGTTCTGAACAAGTGTTAGTGTTTTCAGCGGAAAAGCAATTCTGCGCAACAATGGGAACACATCACCTTCCCAGGCACAGAGAAGGTGCTAGCAGGGAATTCTCTGCCTGCCTTTCCCCAGTGCTCTGCAAGCTCTCCAGGGCAACAGCAAATGTGGGGCTCTGTGCTTTCTTTCGTTCTGAAAAAGTGTTATTTTTTTTCTGCGGAAAAGCGATTCTGTGCAACAATGGGAACACTTCTGCTTCCCAGGCACAGAGAAGGTGCTAGCAGGGAATTCTCTGCCTGCCTTTCCCCAGTGCTCTGCAAGCTCTCCAGGGCAACAGCAAATGTGGGGCTCTGTGCTTTCTTTCGTTCTGAACAAGTGTTAGTGTTTTCAGCGGAAAAGCGATTCTGCGCAACATTGGGAACACTTCTACTTCCCAGGCACAGAGAAGGTGCTAGCAGGGAATTCTCTGCCTGCCTTTCCCCAGTGCTCTGCAAGCTCTCCAGGGCAACAGCAAATGTGGGGCTCTGTGCTTTCTTTCATTCTGAAAAAGTGTTAGTGTTTTCTGCAGCGACGCAAATACGATTCTGCGCAACAATGGGAACACTTCTCCTTCCCAGGCACAGAGAAGGTGCTAGCAGGGAATTCTCTGCCTGCCTTTCCCCAGTGCTCTGCAAGCTCTCCAGGGCAACAGCAAATGTGGGGCTCTGTGCTTTCTTTCGTTCTGAACAAGTGTTAGTGTTTTCAGCGGAAAAGCCATTCTGCGCAAGAACGGGAACACTTCTCCTTCCCAGGCACAGAGAAGGTGCTAGCAGGGAATTCTCTGCCTGCCTTTCCCCAGTGCTCTGCAAGCTCTCCAGGGCAACAGCAAATGTGGGGCTCTGTGCTTTCTTTCGTTCTGAACAAGTTTTAGTGTTTTCTGCAGCGACGCAAATACGATTCTGCGCAACATTGGGAACACTTCTCCTTCCCAGGCACAGAGAAGGTGCTAGCAGGGAATTCTCTGCCTGCCTTTCCCCAGTGCTCTGCAAGCTCTCCAGGAGAACAGCAAATGTGGGGCTCTGTGCTTTCTTTTGTTCTGAAAAAGTGTTATTGTATTCTGCGGAAAAGCGATTCTGTGCAACAATGGGAACACTTCTCCTACCCAGGCACAGAGAAGGTGCTAGCAGGGAATTCTCTGCCTGCCTTTAACCAGTGCTCTGCAAGCTCTCCGGGGCAACAGCAAATGTGGGGCTCTGTGCTTTCTTTCGTTCTGAACAAGTTTTAGTGTTTTCTGCAGCGACGCAAATACGATTCTGCGCAACAATGGGAACACTTCTCCTTCCCAGGCACAGAGAAGGTACTAGCAGGGAATTCTCTGCCTGCCTTTCCCCAGTGCTCTGCAAGCTCTCCAGGGCAACAGAAAATGTGGGGCTCTGTGCTTTCTTTCGTTCTGAACAAGTGTTAGTGTTTTCAGCGGAAAAGCCATTCTGCGCAACAATGGGAACACTTCTCCTTCCCAGGCACAGAGAAGGTGCTAGCAGGGAATTCTCTGCCTGCCTTTCCCCAGTGCTCTGCAAGCTCTCCAGGGCAACAGCAAATGTGGGGCTCTGTGCTTTCTTTCGTTCTGAACAAGTTTTAGTGTTTTCTGCAGCGACGCAAATACGATTCTGCGCAACAATGCGAACACTTCTCCTTCCCAGGCACAGAGAAGTTGCTAGAAGGAAATTCTCTGCCTGCCTTTCCCCAGTGCTCTGCAAGCTCTCCAGGGCAACAGCAAATGTGGGGCTCTGTGCTTTCTTTCGTTCTGAACAAGTGTTAGTGTTTTCAGCGGAAAAGCAATTCTGCGCAACAATGGGAACACTTCTCCTTCCCAGGCATAGAGAAGGTCCTAGCAGGGAATTCTCTGCCTGCCTTTCCCCAGTGCTCTGCAAGCTCTCCAGGGCAACAGCAAATGTGGGGCTCTGTGCTTTCTTTCGTTCTGAACAAGTTTTAGTGTTTTCTGCAGCGACGCAAATACGATTCTGCGCAACAATGGGAACACTTCTCCTTCCCAGGCACAGAGAAGGTGCTAGCAGGGAATTCTCTGCCTGCCTTTCCCCAGTGCTCTGCAAGCTCTCCAGGGCAACAGCAAATGTGGGGCTCTGTGCTTTCTTTTGTTCTGAACAAGTGTTAGTGTTTTCAGCGGAAAAGCGATTATGCGCAACATTGGGAACACTTCTCCTTCCCAGGCACAGAGAAGGTGCTAGCAGGGAATTCTCTGCCTGCCTTTCCCCAGTGCTCTGCAAGCTCTACAGGGAAACAGCAAATGTGGGGCTCTGTGCTTTCTTTCGTTCTGAACAAGTTTTAGTGTTTTCTGCAGCGACGCAAATACGATTCTGCGCAACAATGGGAACACTTCTCCTTCCCAGGCACAGAGAAGGTGCTAGCAGGGAATTCTCTGCCTGCCTTTCCCCAGTGCTCTGCAAGCTCTCCAGGGCAACAGCAAATGTGGGGCTCTGTGCTTTCTTTCGTTCTGAAAAAATGTTAGTGTTTTCAGCGGAAAAGCGATTCTGCGCAACAATGGGAACACATCTCCTTCCCAGGCACAGAGAAGGTGCTAGCAGGGAATTCTCTGCCTGCCTTTCCCCAGTGCTCTGCAAGCTCTCCAGGGCAACAGCAAATGTGGGGCTCTGTGCTTTCTTTCGTTCTGAAAAAGTGTTAATTTTTTTCTGCGGAAAAGCGATTCTGCGCAACATTGGGAACACTTCTCCTTCCCAGGCACAGAGAAGGTGCTAGCAGGGAATTCTCTGCCTGCCTTTCCCCAGTGCTCTGCAAGCTCTCCAGGGCAACAGCAAATGTGGGGCTCTGTGCTTTCTTTTGTTCTGAAAAAGTGTTATTGTATTCTGCGGAAAAGCGATTCTGTGCAACAATGGGAACACTTCTCCTTCCCAGGCACAGAGAAGGTGCTAGCAGGGACATCTCTGCCTGCCTTTCCCCAGTGCTCTGCAAGCTCTCCAGGGCAACAGCAAATGTGGGGCTCTGTGCTTTCTTTCGTTCTGAACAAGTTTTAGTGTTTTCTGCAGCGACGCAAATACGATTCTGCGCAACAATGCGAACACTTCTCCTTCCCAGGCACAGAGAAGTTGCTAGAAGGAAATTCTCTGCCTGCCTTTCCCCAGTGCTCTGCAAGCTCTCCAGGGCAACAGCAAATGTGGGGCTCTGTGCTTTCTTTCGTTCTGAACAAGTGTTAGTGTTTTCAGCGGAAAAGCCATTCTGCGCAACAATGGGAACACTTCTCCTTCCCAGGCACAGAGAAGGTGCTAGCAGGGAATTCTCTGCCTGCCTTTCCCCAGTGCTCTGCAAGCTCTCCAGGGCAACAGCAAATGTGGGGCTCTGTGCTTTCTTTCGTTCTGAACAAGTTTTAATGTTTTCTGCAGCGACGCAAATACGATTCTGCGCAACAATGGGAACACTTCTCCTTCCCAGGCACAGAGAAGGTGCTAGCAGGGAATTCTCTGCCTGCCTTTCCCCAGTGCTCTGCAAGCTCTCCAGGGCAACAGCAAATGTGGGGCTCTGTGCTTTCTTTCGTTCTGAAAAAGTGTTAGTGTTTTCAGCGGAAAAGCGATTCTGCGCAACATTGGGAACACTTCTCCTTCCCAGGCACAGAGAAGGTGCTAGCAGGGAATTCTCTGCCTGCCTTTCCCCAGTGCTCTGCAAGCTCTCCAGGGAAACAGCAAATGTGGGGCTCTGTGCTTTCTTTCGTTCTGAACAAGTTTTAGTGTTTTCTGCAGCGACGCAAATACGATTCTGCGCAACAATGGGAACACTTCTCCTTCCCAGGCACAGAGAAGGTGCTAGCAGGGAATTCTCTGCCTGCCTTTCCCCAGTGCTCTGCAAGCTCTCCAGGGCAACAGCAAATGTGGGGCTCTGTGCTTTCTTTCGTTCTGAAAAAGTGTTAGTGTTTTCAGCGGAAAAGCGATTCTGCGCAACAATGGGAACACATCTCCTTCCCAGGCACAGAGAAGGTGCTAGCAGGGAATTCTCTGCCTGCCTTTCCCCAGTGCTCTGCAAGCTCTCCAGGGCAACAGCAAATGTGGGGCTCTGTGCTTTCTTTCGTTCTGAAAAAGTGTTATTTTTTTTCTGCGGAAAAGCGATTCCGTGCAACAATGGGAACACTTCTCCTTCCCAGGCACAGAGAAGGTGCTAGCAGGGAATTCTCTGCCTGCCTTTCCCCAGTGCTCTGCAAGCTCTCCAGGGCAACAGCAAATGTGGGGCTCTGTGCTTTCTTTCGTTCTGAACAAGTTTTAGTGTTTTCAGCGGAAAAGCGATTCTGCGCAACATTGGGAACACTTCTACTTCCCAGGCACAGAGAAGGTGCTAGCAAGGAATTCTCTGCCTGCCTTTCCCCAGTGCTCTGCAAGCTCTCCAGGGCAACAGCAAATGTGGGGCTCTGTGCTTTCTTTCATTCTGAAAAAGTGTTAGTGTTTTCTGCAGCGACGCAAATGCCATTCTGCGCAACATTGGGAACACTTCTCCTTCCCAGGCACAGAGAAGGTGCTAGCAGGAAATTCTCTGCCTGCCTTTCCCCAGTGCTCTGCAAGCTCTCCAGGGCAACAGCAAATGTGGGGCTCTGTGCTTTCTTTCTTTCTGAACAAGTGTTAGTGTTTTCTGCGGAAAAGCGATTCTGCGCAACATTGGGAACACTTCTCCTTCCCAGGCACAGAGAAGGTGCTAGCAGGGAATTCTCTGCCTGCCTTTCCCCAGTGCTCTGCAAGCTCTCCAGGGCAACAGCAAATGTGGGGCTCTGTGCTTTCTTTCGTTCTGAACAAGTTTTAGTGTTTTCTGCAGCGACGCAAATACGATTCTGCGCAACAATGGGAACACTTCTCCTTCCCAGGCACAGAGAAGGTGCTAGCAGGGAATTCTCTGCCTGCCTTTCCCCAGTGCTCTGCAAGCTCTCCAGGGCAACAGCAAATGTGGGGCTCTGTGCTTTCTTTCGTTCTGAACAAGTTTTAGTGTTTTCAGCGGAAAAGCCATTCTGCGCAACAATGGGAACACTTCTCCTTCCCAGGCACAGAGAAGGTGCTAGCAGGGAATTCTCTGCCTGCCTTTCCCCAGTGCTCTGCAAGCTCTCCAGGGCAACAGCAAATGTGGGGCTCTGTGCTTTCTTTCGTTCTGAAAAAGTGTTATTTTTTTTCTGCGGAAAAGCGATTCTGTGCAACAATGGGAACACTTCTGCTTCCCAGGCACAGAGAAGGTGCTAGCAGGGAATTCTCTGCCTGCCTTTCCCCAGTGCTCTGCAAGCTCTCCAGGGCAACAGCAAATGTGGGGCTCTGTGCTTTCTTTCGTTCTGAACAAGTTTTAGTGTTTTCAGCGGAAAAGCGATTCTGCGCAACATTGGGAACACTTCTACTTCCCAGGCACAGAGAAGGTGCTAGCAGGGAATTCTCTGCCTGCCTTTCCCCAGTGCTCTGCAAGCTCTCCAGGGCAACAGCAAATGTGGGGCTCTGTGCTTTCTTTCATTCTGAAAAAGTGTTAGTGTTTTCTGCAGCGACGCAAATACGATTCTGCGCAACAATGGGAACACTTCTCCTTCCCAGGCACAGAGAAGGTGCTAGCAGGGAATTCTCTGCCTGCCTTTCCCCAGTGCTCTGCAAGCTCTCCAGGGCAACAGCAAATGTGGGGCTCTGTGCTTTCTTTCGTTCTGAACAAGTTTTAGTGTTTTCAGCGGAAAAGCCATTCTGCGCAACAATGGGAACACTTCTCCTTCCCAGGCACAGAGAAGGTGCTAGCAGGGAATTCTCTGCCTGCCTTTCCCCAGTGCTCTGCAAGCTCTCCAGGGCAACAGCAAATGTGGGGCTCTGTGCTTTCTTTCGTTCTGAACAAGTTTTAGTGTTTTCTGCAGCGACGCAAATACGATTCTGCGCAACATTGGGAACACTTCTCCTTCCCAGGCACAGAGAAGGTGCTAGCAGGGAATTCTCTGCCTGCCTTTCCCCAGTGCTCTGCAAGCTCTCCAGGAGAACAGCAAATGTGGGGCTCTGTGCTTTCTTTTGTTCTGAAAAATTGTTATTGTATTCTGCGGAAAAGCGATTCTGTGCAACAATGGGAACACTTCTCCTTCCCAGGCACAGAGAAGGTGCTAGCAGGGAATTCTCTGCCTGCCTTTCCCCAGTGCTCTGCAAGCTCTCCAGGGCAACAGCAAATGTGGGGCTCTGTGCTTTCTTTCGTTCTGAACAAGTTTTAGTGTTTTCTGCAGCGACGCAAATACGATTCTGCGCAACAATGCGAACACTTCTCCTTCCCAGGCACAGAGAAGTTGCTAGAAGGAAATTCTCTGCCTGCCTTTCCCCAGTGCTCTGCAAGCTCTCCAGGGCAACAGCAAATGTGGGGCTCTGTGCTTTCTTTCGTTCTGAACAAGTGTTAGTGTTTTCAGCGGAAAAGCAATTCTGCGCAACAATGGGAACACATCACCTTCCCAGGCACAGAGAAGGTGCTAGCAGGGAATTCTCTGCCTGCCTTTCCCCAGTGCTCTGCAAGCTCTCCAGGGCAACAGCAAATGTGGGGCTCTGTGCTTTCTTTCGTTCTGAAAAAGTGTTATTTTTTTTCTGCGGAAAAGCGATTCTGTGCAACAATGGGAACACTTCTGCTTCCCAGGCACAGAGAAGGTGCTAGCAGGGAATTCTCTGCCTGCCTTTCCCCAGTGCTCTGCAAGCTCTCCAGGGCAACAGCAAATGTGGGGCTCTGTGCTTTCTTTCGTTCTGAACAAGTGTTAGTGTTTTCAGCGGAAAAGCGATTCTGCGCAACATTGGGAACACTTCTACTTCCCAGGCACAGAGAAGGTGCTAGCAGGGAATTCTCTGCCTGCCTTTCCCCAGTGCTCTGCAAGCTCTCCAGGGCAACAGCAAATGTGGGGCTCTGTGCTTTCTTTCATTCTGAAAAAGTGTTAGTGTTTTCTGCAGCGACGCAAATACGATTCTGCGCAACAATGGGAACACTTCTCCTTCCCAGGCACAGAGAAGGTGCTAGCAGGGAATTCTCTGCCTGCCTTTCCCCAGTGCTCTGCAAGCTCTCCAGGGCAACAGCAAATGTGGGGCTCTGTGCTTTCTTTCGTTCTGAAAAAGTGTTAGTGTTTTCAGCGGAAAAGCCATTCTGCGCAACAATGGGAACACTTCTCCTTCCCAGGCACAGAGAAGGTGCTAGCAGGGAATTCTCTGCCTGCCTTTCCCCAGTGCTCTGCAAGCTCTCCAGGGCAACAGCAAATGTGGGGCTCTGTGCTTTCTTTCGTTCTGAACAAGTTTTAGTGTTTTCTGCAGCGACGCAAATACGATTCTGCGCAACAATGCGAACACTTCTCCTTCCCAGGCACAGAGAAGTTGCTAGAAGGAAATTCTCTGCCTGCCTTTCCCCAGTGCTCTGCAAGCTCTCCAGGGCAACAGCAAATGTGGGGCTCTGTGCTTTCTTTCGTTCTGAACAAGTGTTAGTGTTTTCAGCGGAAAAGCAATTCTGCGCAACAATGGGAACACATCACCTTCCCAGGCACAGAGAAGGTGCTAGCAGGGAATTCTCTGCCTGCCTTTCCCCAGTGCTCTGCAAGCTCTCCAGGGCAACAGCAAATGTGGGGCTCTGTGCTTTCTTTCGTTCTGAAAAAGTGTTATTTTTTTTCTGCGGAAAAGCGATTCTGTGCAACAATGGGAACACTTCTGCTTCCCAGGCACAGAGAAGGTGCTAGCAGGGAATTCTCTGCCTGCCTTTCCCCAGTGCTCTGCAAGCTCTCCAGGGCAACAGCAAATGTGGGGCTCTGTGCTTTCTTTCGTTCTGAACAAGTGTTAGTGTTTTCAGCGGAAAAGCGATTCTGCGCAACATTGGGAACACTTCTACTTCCCAGGCACAGAGAAGGTGCTAGCAGGGAATTCTCTGCCTGCCTTTCCCCAGTGCTCTGCAAGCTCTCCAGGGCAACAGCAAATGTGGGGCTCTGTGCTTTCTTTCATTCTGAAAAAGTGTTAGTGTTTTCTGCAGCGACGCAAATACGATTCTGCGCAACAATGGGAACACTTCTCCTTCCCAGGCACAGAGAAGGTGCTAGCAGGGAATTCTCTGCCTGCCTTTCCCCAGTGCTCTGCAAGCTCTCCAGGGCAACAGCAAATGTGGGGCTCTGTGCTTTCTTTCGTTCTGAAAAAGTGTTAGTGTTTTCAGCGGAAAAGCCATTCTGCGCAACAATGGGAACACTTCTCCTTCCCAGGCACAGAGAAGGTGCTAGCAGGGAATTCTCTGCCTGCCTTTCCCCAGTGCTCTGCAAGCTCTCCAGGGCAACAGCAAATGTGGGGCTCTGTGCTTTCTTTCGTTCTGAACAAGTTTTAGTGTTTTCTGCAGCGACGCAAATACGATTCTGCGCAACATTGGGAACACTTCTCCTTCCCAGGCACAGAGAAGGTGCTAGCAGGGAATTCTCTGCCTGCCTTTCCCCAGTGCTCTGCAAGCTCTCCAGGAGAACAGCAAATGTGGGGCTCTGTGCTTTCTTTTGTTCTGAAAAAGTGTTATTGTATTCTGCGGAAAAGCGATTCTGTGCAACAATGGGAACACTTCTCCTACCCAGGCACAGAGAAGGTGCTAGCAGGGAATTCTCTGCCTGCCTTTAACCAGTGCTCTGCAAGCTCTCCGGGGCAACAGCAAATGTGGGGCTCTGTGCTTTCTTTCGTTCTGAACAAGTTTTAGTGTTTCCTGCAGCGACGCAAATACGATTCTGCGCAACAATGGGAACACTTCTCCTTCCCAGGCACAGAGAAGGTACTAGCAGGGAATTCTCTGCCTGCCTTTCCCCAGTGCTCTGCAAGCTCTCCAGGGCAACAGAAAATGTGGGGCTCTGTGCTTTCTTTCGTTCTGAACAAGTGTTAGTGTTTTCAGCGGAAAAGCCATTCTGCGCAACAATGGGAACACTTCTCCTTCCCAGGCACAGAGAAGGTGCTAGCAGGGAATTCTCTGCCTGCCTTTCCCCAGTGCTCTGCAAGCTCTCCAGGGCAACAGCAAATGTGGGGCTCTGTGCTTTCTTTCGTTCTGAACAAGTTTTAGTGTTTTCTGCAGCGACGCAAATACGATTCTGCGCAACAATGCGAACACTTCTCCTTCCCAGGCACAGAGAAGTTGCTAGAAGGAAATTCTCTGCCTGCCTTTCCCCAGTGCTCTGCAAGCTCTCCAGGGCAACAGCAAATGTGGGGCTCTGTGCTTTCTTTCGTTCTGAACAAGTGTTAGTGTTTTCAGCGGAAAAGCAATTCTGCGCAACAATGGGAACACTTCTCCTTCCCAGGCATAGAGAAGGTCCTAGCAGGGAATTCTCTGCCTGCCTTTCCCCAGTGCTCTGCAAGCTCTCCAGGGCAACAGCAAATGTGGGGCTCTGTGCTTTCTTTCGTTCTGAACAAGTTTTAGTGTTTTCTGCAGCGACGCAAATACGATTCTGCGCAACAATGGGAACACTTCTCCTTCCCAGGCACAGAGAAGGTGCTAGCAGGGAATTCTCTGCCTGCCTTTCCCCAGTGCTCTGCAAGCTCTCCAGGGCAACAGCAAATGTGGGGCTCTGTGCTTTCTTTTGTTCTGAACAAGTGTTAGTGTTTTCAGCGGAAAAGCGATTATGCGCAACATTGGGAACACTTCTCCTTCCCAGGCACAGAGAAGGTGCTAGCAGGGAATTCTCTGCCTGCCTTTCCCCAGTGCTCTGCAAGCTCTACAGGGAAACAGCAAATGTGGGGCTCTGTGCTTTCTTTCGTTCTGAACAAGTTTTAGTGTTTTCTGCAGCGACGCAAATACGATTCTGCGCAACAATGGGAACACTTCTCCTTCCCAGGCACAGAGAAGGTGCTAGCAGGGAATTCTCTGCCTGCCTTTCCCCAGTGCTCTGCAAGCTCTCCAGGGCAACAGCAAATGTGGGGCTCTGTGCTTTCTTTCGTTCTGAACAAGTTTTAGTGTTTTCAGCGGAAAAGCGATTCTGCGCAACAATGGGAACACATCTCCTTCCCAGGCACAGAGAAGGTGCTAGCAGGGAATTCTCTGCCTGCCTTTCCCCAGTGCTCTGCAAGCTCTCCAGGGCAACAGAAAATGTGGGGCTCTGTGCTTTCTTTCGTTCTGAAAAAGTGTTAATTTTTTTCTGCGGAAAAGCGATTCTGCGCAACATTGGGAACACTTCTCCTTCCCAGGCACAGAGAAGGTGCTAGCAGGGAATTCTCTGCCTGCCTTTCCCCAGTGCTCTGCAAGCTCTCCAGGGCAACAGCAAATGTGGGGCTCTGTGCTTTCTTTTGTTCTGAAAAAGTGTTATTGTATTCTGCGGAAAAGCGATTCTGTGCAACAATGGGAACACTTCTCCTTCCCAGGCACAGAGAAGGTGCTAGCAGGGACATCTCTGCCTGCCTTTCCCCAGTGCTCTGCAAGCTCTCCAGGGCAACAGCAAATGTGGGGCTCTGTGCTTTCTTTCGTTCTGAATAAGTTTTAGTGTTTTCTGCAGCGACGCAAATACGATTCTGCGCAACAATGGGAACACTTCTCCTTCCCAGGCACAGAGAAGGTACTAGCAGGGAATTCTCTGCCTGCCTTTCCCCAGTGCTCTGCAAGCTCTCCAGGGCAACAGCAAATGTGGGGCTCTGTGCTTTCTTTCGTTCTGAACAACTGTTAGTGTTTTCAGCAGAAAAGCCATTCTGCGCAACAATGGGAACACTTCTCCTTCCCAGGCACAGAGAAGGTGCTAGCAGGGAATTCTCTGCCTGCCTTTCCCCAGTGCTCTGCAAGCTCTCCAGGGCAACAGCAAATGTGGGGCTCTGTGCTTTCTTTCGTTCTGAACAAGTTTTAGTGTTTTCTGCAGCGACGCAAATACGATTCTGCGCAACAATGCGAACACTTCTCCTTCCCAGGCACAGAGAAGTTGCTAGAAGGAAATTCTCTGCCTGCCTTTCCCCAGTGCTCTGCAAGCTCTCCAGGGCAACAGCAAATGTGGGGCTCTGTGCTTTCTTTCGTTCTGAACAAGTGTTAGTGTTTTCAGCGGAAAAGCAATTCTGCGCAACAATGGGAACACTTCTCCTTCCCAGGCACAGAGAAGGTGCTAGCAGGGAATTCTCTGCCTGCCTTTCCCCAGTGCTCTGCAAGCTCTCCAGGGCAACAGCAAATGTGGGGCTCTGTGCTTTCTTTCGTTCTGAACAAGTTTTAATGTTTTCTGCAGCGACGCAAATACGATTCTGCGCAACAATGCGAACACTTCTCCTTCCCAGGCACAGAGAAGGTGCTAGCAGGGAATTCTCTGCCTGCCTTTCCCCAGTGCTCTGCAAGCTCTCCAGGGCAACAGCAAATGTGGGGCTCTGTGCTTTCTTTCGTTCTGAAAAAGTGTTAGTGTTTTCAGCGGAAAAGCGATTCTGCGCAACATTGGGAACACTTCTCCTTCCCAGGCACAGAGAAGGTGCTAGCAGGGAATTCTCTGCCTGCCTTTCCCCAGTGCTCTGCAAGCTCTCCAGGGAAACAGCAAATGTGGGGCTCTGTGCTTTCTTTCGTTCTCAACAAGTTTTAGTGTTTTCTGCAGCGACGCAAATACGATTCTGCGCAACAATGGGAACACTTCTCCTTCCCAGGCACAGAGAAGGTGCTAGCAGGGAATTCTCTGCCTGCCTTTCCCCAGTGCTCTGCAAGCTCTCCAGGGCAACAGCAAATGTGGGGCTCTGTGCTTTCTTTCGTTCTGAAAAAGTGTTAGTGTTTTCAGCGGAAAAGCGATTCTGCGCAACAATGGGAACACATCTCCTTCCCAGGCACAGAGAAGGTGCTAGCAGGGAATTCTCTGCCTGCCTTTCCCCAGTGCTCTGCAAGCTCTCCAGGGCAACAGCAAATGTGGGGCTCTGTGCTTTCTTTCGTTCTGAAAAAGTTTTAGTGTTTTCTGCAGCGACGCAAATACGATTCTGCGCAACATTGGGAACACTTCTCCTTCCCAGGCACAGAGAAGGTGCTAGCAGGGAATTCTCTGCCTGCCTTTCCCCAGTGCTCTGCAAGCTCTCCAGGAGAACAGCAAATGTGGGGCTCTGTGCTTTCTTTTGTTCTGAAAAATTGTTATTGTATTCTGCGGAAAAGCGATTCTGTGCAACAATGGGAACACTTCTCCTTCCCAGGCACAGAGAAGGTGCTAGCAGGGAATTCTCTGCCTGCCTTTCCCCAGTGCTCTGCAAGCTCTCCAGGGCAACAGCAAATGTGGGGCTCTGTGCTTTCTTTCGTTCTGAACAAGTTTTAGTGTTTTCTGCAGCGACGCAAATACGATTCTGCGCAACAATGCGAACACTTCTCCTTCCCAGGCACAGAGAAGTTGCTAGAAGGAAATTCTCTGCCTGCCTTTCCCAGTGCTCTGCAAGCTCTCCAGGGCAACAGCAAATGTGGGGCTCTGTGCTTTCTTTCGTTCTGAACAAGTGTTAGTGTTTTCAGCGGAAAAGCAATTCTGCGCAACAATGGGAACACATCACCTTCCCAGGCACAGAGAAGGTGCTAGCAGGGAATTCTCTGCCTGCCTTTCCCCAGTGCTCTGCAAGCTCTCCAGGGCAACAGCAAATGTGGGGCTCTGTGCTTTCTTTCGTTCTGAAAAAGTGTTATTTTTTTTCTGCGGAAAAGCGATTCTGTGCAACAATGGGAACACTTCTGCTTCCCAGGCACAGAGAAGGTGCTAGCAGGGAATTCTCTGCCTGCCTTTCCCCAGTGCTCTGCAAGCTCTCCAGGGCAACAGCAAATGTGGGGCTCTGTGCTTTCTTTCGTTCTGAACAAGTGTTAGTGTTTTCAGCGGAAAAGCGATTCTGCGCAACATTGGGAACACTTCTACTTCCCAGGCACAGAGAAGGTGCTAGCAGGGAATTCTCTGCCTGCCTTTCCCCAGTGCTCTGCAAGCTCTCCAGGGCAACAGCAAATGTGGGGCTCTGTGCTTTCTTTCATTCTGAAAAAGTGTTAGTGTTTTCTGCAGCGACGCAAATACGATTCTGCGCAACAATGGGAACACTTCTCCTTCCCAGGCACAGAGAAGGTGCTAGCAGGGAATTCTCTGCCTGCCTTTCCCCAGTGCTCTGCAAGCTCTCCAGGGCAACAGCAAATGTGGGGCTCTGTGCTTTCTTTCGTTCTGAAAAAGTGTTAGTGTTTTCAGCGGAAAAGCCATTCTGCGCAACAATGGGAACACTTCTCCTTCCCAGGCACAGAGAAGGTGCTAGCAGGGAATTCTCTGCCTGCCTTTCCCCAGTGCTCTGCAAGCTCTCCAGGGCAACAGCAAATGTGGGGCTCTGTGCTTTCTTTCGTTCTGAACAAGTTTTAGTGTTTTCTGCAGCGACGCAAATACGATTCTGCGCAACATTGGGAACACTTCTCCTTCCCAGGCACAGAGAAGGTGCTAGCAGGGAATTCTCTGCCTGCCTTTCCCCAGTGCTCTGCAAGCTCTCCAGGAGAACAGCAAATGTGGGGCTCTGTGCTTTCTTTTGTTCTGAAAAAGTGTTATTGTATTCTGCGGAAAAGCGATTCTGTGCAACAATGGGAACACTTCTCCTACCCAGGCACAGAGAAGGTGCTAGCAGGGAATTCTCTGCCTGCCTTTAACCAGTGCTCTGCAAGCTCTCCGGGGCAACAGCAAATGTGGGGCTCTGTGCTTTCTTTCGTTCTGAACAAGTTTTAGTGTTTCCTGCAGCGACGCAAATACGATTCTGCGCAACAATGGGAACACTTCTCCTTCCCAGGCACAGAGAAGGTACTAGCAGGGAATTCTCTGCCTGCCTTTCCCCAGTGCTCTGCAAGCTCTCCAGGGCAACAGAAAATGTGGGGCTCTGTGCTTTCTTTCGTTCTGAACAAGTGTTAGTGTTTTCAGCGGAAAAGCCATTCTGCGCAACAATGGGAACACTTCTCCTTCCCAGGCACAGAGAAGGTGCTAGCAGGGAATTCTCTGCCTGCCTTTCCCCAGTGCTCTGCAAGCTCTCCAGGGCAACAGCAAATGTGGGGCTCTGTGCTTTCTTTCGTTCTGAACAAGTTTTAGTGTTTTCTGCAGCGACGCAAATACGATTCTGCGCAACAATGCGAACACTTCTCCTTCCCAGGCACAGAGAAGTTGCTAGAAGGAAATTCTCTGCCTGCCTTTCCCCAGTGCTCTGCAAGCTCTCCAGGGCAACAGCAAATGTGGGGCTCTGTGCTTTCTTTCGTTCTGAACAAGTGTTAGTGTTTTCAGCGGAAAAGCAATTCTGCGCAACAATGGGAACACTTCTCCTTCCCAGGCATAGAGAAGGTCCTAGCAGGGAATTCTCTGCCTGCCTTTCCCCAGTGCTCTGCAAGCTCTCCAGGGCAACAGCAAATGTGGGGCTCTGTGCTTTCTTTCGTTCTGAACAAGTTTTAGTGTTTTCTGCAGCGACGCAAATACGATTCTGCGCAACAATGGGAACACTTCTCCTTCCCAGGCACAGAGAAGGTGCTAGCAGGGAATTCTCTGCCTGCCTTTCCCCAGTGCTCTGCAAGCTCTCCAGGGCAACAGCAAATGTGGGGCTCTGTGCTTTCTTTTGTTCTGAACAAGTGTTAGTGTTTTCAGCGGAAAAGCGATTATGCGCAACATTGGGAACACTTCTCCTTCCCAGGCACAGAGAAGGTGCTAGCAGGGAATTCTCTGCCTGCCTTTCCCCAGTGCTCTGCAAGCTCTACAGGGAAACAGCAAATGTGGGGCTCTGTGCTTTCTTTCGTTCTGAACAAGTTTTAGTGTTTTCTGCAGCGACGCAAATACGATTCTGCGCAACAATGGGAACACTTCTCCTTCCCAGGCACAGAGAAGGTGCTAGCAGGGAATTCTCTGCCTGCCTTTCCCCAGTGCTCTGCAAGCTCTCCAGGGCAACAGCAAATGTGGGGCTCTGTGCTTTCTTTCGTTCTGAACAAGTTTTAGTGTTTTCAGCGGAAAAGCGATTCTGCGCAACAATGGGAACACATCTCCTTCCCAGGCACAGAGAAGGTGCTAGCAGGGAATTCTCTGCCTGCCTTTCCCCAGTGCTCTGCAAGCTCTCCAGGGCAACAGAAAATGTGGGGCTCTGTGCTTTCTTTCGTTCTGAAAAAGTGTTAATTTTTTTCTGCGGAAAAGCGATTCTGCGCAACATTGGGAACACTTCTCCTTCCCAGGCACAGAGAAGGTGCTAGCAGGGAATTCTCTGCCTGCCTTTCCCCAGTGCTCTGCAAGCTCTCCAGGGCAACAGCAAATGTGGGGCTCTGTGCTTTCTTTTGTTCTGAAAAAGTGTTATTGTATTCTGCGGAAAAGCGATTCTGTGCAACAATGGGAACACTTCTCCTTCCCAGGCACAGAGAAGGTGCTAGCAGGGACATCTCTGCCTGCCTTTCCCCAGTGCTCTGCAAGCTCTCCAGGGCAACAGCAAATGTGGGGCTCTGTGCTTTCTTTCGTTCTGAATAAGTTTTAGTGTTTTCTGCAGCGACGCAAATACGATTCTGCGCAACAATGGGAACACTTCTCCTTCCCAGGCACAGAGAAGGTACTAGCAGGGAATTCTCTGCCTGCCTTTCCCCAGTGCTCTGCAAGCTCTCCAGGGCAACAGCAAATGTGGGGCTCTGTGCTTTCTTTCGTTCTGAACAACTGTTAGTGTTTTCAGCAGAAAAGCCATTCTGCGCAACAATGGGAACACTTCTCCTTCCCAGGCACAGAGAAGGTGCTAGCAGGGAATTCTCTGCCTGCCTTTCCCCAGTGCTCTGCAAGCTCTCCAGGGCAACAGCAAATGTGGGGCTCTGTGCTTTCTTTCGTTCTGAACAAGTTTTAGTGTTTTCTGCAGCGACGCAAATACGATTCTGCGCAACAATGCGAACACTTCTCCTTCCCAGGCACAGAGAAGTTGCTAGAAGGAAATTCTCTGCCTGCCTTTCCCCAGTGCTCTGCAAGCTCTCCAGGGCAACAGCAAATGTGGGGCTCTGTGCTTTCTTTCGTTCTGAACAAGTGTTAGTGTTTTCAGCGGAAAAGCAATTCTGCGCAACAATGGGAACACTTCTCCTTCCCAGGCACAGAGAAGGTGCTAGCAGGGAATTCTCTGCCTGCCTTTCCCCAGTGCTCTGCAAGCTCTCCAGGGCAACAGCAAATGTGGGGCTCTGTGCTTTCTTTCGTTCTGAACAAGTTTTAATGTTTTCTGCAGCGACGCAAATACGATTCTGCGCAACAATGCGAACACTTCTCCTTCCCAGGCACAGAGAAGGTGCTAGCAGGGAATTCTCTGCCTGCCTTTCCCCAGTGCTCTGCAAGCTCTCCAGGGCAACAGCAAATGTGGGGCTCTGTGCTTTCTTTCGTTCTGAAAAAGTGTTAGTGTTTTCAGCGGAAAAGCGATTCTGCGCAACATTGGGAACACTTCTCCTTCCCAGGCACAGAGAAGGTGCTAGCAGGGAATTCTCTGCCTGCCTTTCCCCAGTGCTCTGCAAGCTCTCCAGGGAAACAGCAAATGTGGGGCTCTGTGCTTTCTTTCGTTCTGAACAAGTTTTAGTGTTTTCTGCAGCGACGCAAATACGATTCTGCGCAACAATGGGAACACTTCTCCTTCCCAGGCACAGAGAAGGTGCTAGCAGGGAATTCTCTGCCTGCCTTTCCCCAGTGCTCTGCAAGCTCTCCAGGGCAACAGCAAATGTGGGGCTCTGTGCTTTCTTTCGTTCTGAAAAAGTGTTAGTGTTTTCAGCGGAAAAGCGATTCTGCGCAACAATGGGAACACATCTCCTTCCCAGGCACAGAGAAGGTGCTAGCAGGGAATTCTCTGCCTGCCTTTCCCCAGTGCTCTGCAAGCTCTCCAGGGCAACAGCAAATGTGGGGCTCTGTGCTTTCTTTCGTTCTGAAAAAGTGTTATTTTTTTTCTGCGGAAAAGCGATTCCGTGCAACAATGGGAACACTTCTCCTTCCCAGGCACAGAGAAGGTGCTAGCAGGGACATCTCTGCCTGCCTTTCCCCAGTGCTCTGCAAGCTCTCCAGGGCAACAGCAAATGTGGGGCTCTGTGCTTTCTTTCGTTCTGAACAAGTGTTAGTGTTTTCAGCGGAAAAGCGATTCTGCGCAACATTGGGAACACTTCTACTTCCCAGGCACAGAGAAGGTGCTAGCAGGGAATTCTCTGCCTGCCTTTCCCCAGTGCTCTGCAAGCTCTCCAGGGCAACAGCAAATGTGGGGCTCTGTGCTTTCTTTCATTCTGAAAAAGTGTTAGTGTTTTCTGCAGCGACGCAAATGCCATTCTGCGCAACAATGGGAACACTTCTCCTTCCCAGGCACAGAGAAGGTGCTAGCAGGAAATTCTCTGCCTGCCTTTAACCAGTGCTCTGCAAGCTCTCCAGGGCAACAGCAAATGTGGGGCTCTGTGCTTTCTTTCTTTCTGAACAAGTGTTAGTGTTTTCTGCGGAAAAGCGATTCTGCGCAACATTGGGAACACTTCTCCTTCCCAGGCACAGAGAAGGTGCTAGCAGGGAATTCTCTGCCTGCCTTTCCCCAGTGCTCTGCAAGCTCTCCAGGGAAACAGCAAATGTGGGGCTCTGTGCTTTCTTTCGTTCTGAACAAGTTTTAGTGTTTTCTGCAGCGACGCAAATACGATTCTGCGCAACAATGGGAACACTTCTCCTTCCCAGGCACAGAGAAGGTGCTAGCAGGGAATTCTCTGCCTGCCTTTCCCCAGTGCTCTGCAAGCTCTCCAGGGCAACAGAAAATGTGGGGCTCTGTGCTTTCTTTCGTTCTGAACAAGTTTTAGTGTTTTCAGCGGAAAAGCCATTCTGCGCAACAATGGGAACACTTCTCCTTCCCAGGCACAGAGAAGGTGCTAGCAGGGAATTCTCTGCCTGCCTTTCCCCAGTGCTCTGCAAGCTCTCCAGGGCAACAGCAAATGTGGGGCTCTGTGCTTTCTTTCGTTCTGAAAAAGTGTTATTTTTTTTCTGCGGAAAAGCGATTCTGTGCAACAATGGGAACACTTCTGCTTCCCAGGCACAGAGAAGGTGCTAGCAGGGAATTCTCTGCCTGCCTTTCCCCAGTGCTCTGCAAGCTCTCCAGGGCAACAGCAAATGTGGGGCTCTGTGCTTTCTTTCGTTCTGAACAAGTTTTAGTGTTTTCTGCAGCGACGCAAATACGATTCTGCGCAACATTGGGAACACTTCTCCTTCCCAGGCACAGAGAAGGTGCTAGCAGGGAATTCTCTGCCTGCCTTTCCCCAGTGCTCTGCAAGCTCTCCAGGGCAACAGCAAATGTGGGGCTCTGTGCTTTCTTTTGTTCTGAAAAAGTGTTATTGTATTCTGCGGAAAAGCGATTCTGTGCAACAATGGGAACACTTCTCCTTCCCAGGCACAGAGAAGGTGCTAGCAGGGACATCTCTGCCTGCCTTTCCCCAGTGCTCTGCAAGCTCTCCAGGGCAACAGCAAATGTGGGGCTCTGTGCTTTCTTTCGTTCTGAACAAGTTTTAGTGTTTTCTGCAGCGACGCAAATACGATTCTGCGCAACATTGGGAACACTTCTCCTTCCCAGGCACAGAGAAGGTGCTAGCAGGGAATTCTCTGCCTGCCTTTCCCCAGTGCTCTGCAAGCTCTCCAGGGAAACAGCAAATGTGGGGCTCTGTGCTTTCTTTCGTTCTGAACAAGTTTTAGTGTTTTCTGCAGCGACGCAAATACGATTCTGCGCAACAATGGGAACACTTCTCCTTCCCAGGCACAGAGAAGGTGCTAGCAGGGAATTCTCTGCCTGCCTTTCCCCAGTGCTCTGCAAGCTCTCCAGGGCAACAGCAAATGTGGGGCTCTGTGCTTTCTTTCGTTCTGAAAAAGTGTTATTTTTTTTCTGCGGAAAAGCGATTCTGTGCAACAATGGGAACACTTCTGCTTCCCAGGCACAGAGAAGGTGCTAGCAGGGAATTCTCTGCCTGCCTTTCCCCAGTGCTCTGCAAGCTCTCCAGGGCAACAGCAAATGTGGGGCTCTGTGCTTTCTTTCGTTCTGAACAAGTTTTAGTGTTTTCTGCAGCGACGCAAATACGATTCTGCGCAACATTGGGAACACTTCTCCTTCCCAGGCACAGAGAAGGTGCTAGCAGGGAATTCTCTGCCTGCCTTTCCCCAGTGCTCTGCAAGCTCTCCAGGGCAACAGCAAATGTGGGGCTCTGTGCTTTCTTTTGTTCTGAAAAAGTGTTATTGTATTCTGCGGAAAAGCGATTCTGTGCAACAATGGGAACACTTCTCCTTCCCAGGCACAGAGAAGGTGCTAGCAGGGACATCTCTGCCTGCCTTTCCCCAGTGCTCTGCAAGCTCTCCAGGGCAACAGCAAATGTGGGGCTCTGTGCTTTCTTTCGTTCTGAACAAGTTTTAGTGTTTTCTGCAGCGACGCAAATACGATTCTGCGCAACATTGGGAACACTTCTCCTTCCCAGGCACAGAGAAGGTGCTAGCAGGGAATTCTCTGCCTGCCTTTCCCCAGTGCTCTGCAAGCTCTCCAGGGAAACAGCAAATGTGGGGCTCTGTGCTTTCTTTCGTTCTGAACAAGTTTTAGTGTTTTCTGCAGCGACGCAAATACGATTCTGCGCAACAATGGGAACACTTCTCCTTCCCAGGCACAGAGAAGGTGCTAGCAGGGAATTCTCTGCCTGCCTTTCCCCAGTGCTCTGCAAGCTCTCCAGGGCAACAGCAAATGTGGGGCTCTGTGCTTTCTTTCGTTCTGAAAAAGTGTTAGTGTTTTCAGCGGAAAAGCCATTCTGCGCAACAATGGGAACACATCTCCTTCCCAGGCACAGAGAAGGTGCTAGCAGGGAATTCTCTGCCTGCCTTTCCCCAGTGCTCTGCAAGCTCTCCAGGGCAACAGCAAATGTGGGGCTCTGTGCTTTCTTTCGTTCTGAAAAAGTGTTATTTTTTTTCTGCGGAAAAGCGATTCCGTGCAACAATGGGAACACTTCTCCTTCCCAGGCACAGAGAAGGTGCTAGCAGGGAATTCTCTGCCTGCCTTTCCCCAGTGCTCTGCAAGCTCTCCAGGGCAACAGCAAATGTGGGGCTCTGTGCTTTCTTTCGTTCTGAACAAGTGTTAGTGTTTTCAGCGGAAAAGCGATTCTGCGCAACATTGGGAACACTTCTACTTCCCAGGCACAGAGAAGGTGCTAGCAGGGAATTCTCTGCCTGCCTTTCCCCAGTGCTCTGCAAGCTCTCCAGGGCAACAGCAAATGTGGGGCTCTGTGCTTTCTTTCATTCTGAAAAAGTGTTAGTGTTTTCTGCAGCGACGCAAATGCCATTCTGCGCAACAATGGGAACACTTCTCCTTCCCAGGCACAGAGAAGGTGCTAGCAGGAAATTCTCTGCCTGCCTTTAACCAGTGCTCTGCAAGCTCTCCAGGGCAACAGCAAATGTGGGGCTCTGTGCTTTCTTTCTTTCTGAACAAGTGTTAGTGTTTTCTGCGGAAAAGCGATTCTGCGCAACATTGGGAACACTTCTCCTTCCCAGGCACAGAGAAGGTGCTAGCAGGGAATTCTCTGCCTGCCTTTCCCCAGTGCTCTGCAAGCTCTCCAGGGAAACAGCAAATGTGGGGCTCTGTGCTTTCTTTCGTTCTGAACAAGTTTTAGTGTTTTCTGCAGCGACGCAAATACGATTCTGCGCAACAATGGGAACACTTCTCCTTCCCAGGCACAGAGAAGGTGCTAGCAGGGAATTCTCTGCCTGCCTTTCCCCAGTGCTCTGCAAGCTCTCCAGGGCAACAGAAAATGTGGGGCTCTGTGCTTTCTTTCGTTCTGAACAAGTTTTAGTGTTTTCAGCGGAAAAGCCATTCTGCGCAACAATGGGAACACTTCTCCTTCCCAGGCACAGAGAAGGTGCTAGCAGGGAATTCTCTGCCTGCCTTTCCCCAGTGCTCTGCAAGCTCTCCAGGGCAACAGCAAATGTGGGGCTCTGTGCTTTCTTTCGTTCTGAAAAAGTGTTATTTTTTTTCTGCGGAAAAGCGATTCTGTGCAACAATGGGAACACTTCTGCTTCCCAGGCACAGAGAAGGTGCTAGCAGGGAATTCTCTGCCTGCCTTTCCCCAGTGCTCTGCAAGCTCTCCAGGGCAACAGCAAATGTGGGGCTCTGTGCTTTCTTTCGTTCTGAACAAGTTTTAGTGTTTTCTGCAGCGACGCAAATACGATTCTGCGCAACATTGGGAACACTTCTCCTTCCCAGGCACAGAGAAGGTGCTAGCAGGGAATTCTCTGCCTGCCTTTCCCCAGTGCTCTGCAAGCTCTCCAGGGCAACAGCAAATGTGGGGCTCTGTGCTTTCTTTTGTTCTGAAAAAGTGTTATTGTATTCTGCGGAAAAGCGATTCTGTGCAACAATGGGAACACTTCTCCTTCCCAGGCACAGAGAAGGTGCTAGCAGGGACATCTCTGCCTGCCTTTCCCCAGTGCTCTGCAAGCTCTCCAGGGCAACAGCAAATGTGGGGCTCTGTGCTTTCTTTCGTTCTGAACAAGTTTTAGTGTTTTCTGCAGCGACGCAAATACGATTCTGCGCAACATTGGGAACACTTCTCCTTCCCAGGCACAGAGAAGGTGCTAGCAGGGAATTCTCTGCCTGCCTTTCCCCAGTGCTCTGCAAGCTCTCCAGGGCAACAGCAAATGTGGGGCTCTGTGCTTTCTTTCGTTCTGAACAAGTTTTAGTGTTTTCTGCAGCGACGCAAATACGATTCTGCGCAACAATGGGAACACTTCTCCTTCCCAGGCACAGAGAAGTTGCTAGAAGGAAATTCTCTGCCTGCCTTTCCCCAGTGCTCTGCAAGCTCTCCAGGGCAACAGCAAATGTGGGGCTCTGTGCTTTCTTTCTTTCTGAACAAGTGTTAGTGTTTTCAGCGGAAAAGCAATTCTGCGCAACAATGGGAACACTTCTCCTTCCCAGCACAGAGAAGGTGCTAGCAGGGAATTCTCTGCCTGCCTTTCCCCAGTGCTCTGCAAGCTCTCCAGGGCAACAGCAAATGTGGGGCTCTGTGCTTTCTTTCGTTCTGAACAAGTTTTAGTGTTTTCTGCAGCGACGCAAATACGATTCTGCGCAACAATGGGAACACTTCTCCTTCCCAGGCACAGAGAAGGTGCTAGCAGGGAATTCTCTGCCTGCCTTTCCCCAGTGCTCTGCAAGCTCTCCAGGGCAACAGCAAATGTGGGGCTCTGTGCTTTCTTTCGTTCTGAAAAAGTGTTATTTTTTTTCTGCGGAAAAGCGATTCCGTGCAACAATGGGAACACTTCTGCTTCCCAGGCACAGAGAAGGTGCTAGCAGGGAATTCTCTGCCTGCCTTTCCCCAGTGCTCTGCAAGCTCTCCAGGGCAACAGCAAATGTGGGGCTCTGTGCTTTCTTTCGTTCTGAACAAGTTTTAGTGTTTTCTGCAGCGACGCAAATACGATTCTGCGCAACATTGGGAACACTTCTCCTTCCCAGGCACAGAGAAGGTGCTAGCAGGGAATTCTCTGCCTGCCTTTCCCCAGTGCTCTGCAAGCTCTCCAGGGCAACAGCAAATGTGGGGCTCTCTGCTTTCTTTTGTTCTGAAAAAGTGTTATTGTATTCTGCGGAAAAGCGATTCTGTGCAACAATGGGAACAGTTCTCCTTCCCAGGCACAGAGAAGGTGCTAGCAGGGACATCTCTGCCTGCCTTTCCCCAGTGCTCTGCAAGCTCTCCAGGGCAACAGCAAATGTGGGGCTCTGTGCTTTCTTTCGTTCTGAACAAGTTTTAGTGTTTTCTGCAGCGACGCAAATACGATTCTGCGCAACAATGGGAACACTTCTCCTTCCCAGGCACAGAGAAGGTACTAGCAGGGAATTCTCTGCCTGCCTTTCCCCAGTGCTCTGCAAGCTCTCCAGGGCAACAGAAAATGTGGGGCTCTGTGCTTTCTTTCGTTCTGAACAAGTGTTAGTGTTTTCAGCGGAAAAGCCATTCTGCGCAACAATGGGAACACTTCTCCTTCCCAGGCACAGAGAAGTTGCTAGAAGGAAATTCTCTGCCTGCCTTTCCCCAGTGCTCTGCAAGCTCTCCAGGGCAACAGCAAATGTGGGGCTCTGTGCTTTCTTTCGTTCTGAACAAGTTTTAGTGTTTTCTGCAGCGACGCAAATACGATTCTGCGCAACAATGGGAACACTTCTCCTTCCCAGGCACAGAGAAGGTGCTAGCAGGGAATTCTCTGCCTGCCTTTCCCCAGTGCTCTGCAAGCTCTCCAGGGCAACAGCAAATGTGGGGCTCTGTGCTTTCTTTTGTTCTGAAAAAGTGTTAGTGTTTTCAGCGGAAAAGCGATTCTGCGCAACATTGGGAACACTTCTCCTTCCCAGGCACAGAGAAGGTGCTAGCAGGGAATTCTCTGCCTGCCTTTCCCCAGTGCTCTGCAAGCTCTCCAGGGCAACAGCAAATGTGGGGCTCTGTGCTTTCTTTCGTTCTGAACAAGTTTTAGTGTTTTCTGCAGCGACGCAAATACGATTCTGCGCAACAATGGGAACACTTCTCCTTCCCAGGCACAGAGAAGGTGCTAGCAGGGAATTCTCTGCCTGCCTTTCCCCAGTGCTCTGCAAGCTCTCCAGGGCAACAGCAAATGTGGGGCTCTGTGCTTTCTTTCGTTCTGAAAAAGTGTTAGTGTTTTCAGCGGAAAAGCGGTTCTGCGCAAAAATGGGAACACATCTCCTTCCCAGGCACAGAGAAGGTGCTAGCAGGGAATTCTCTGCCTGCCTTTCCCCAGTGCTCTGCAAGCTCTCCAGGGCAACAGCAAATGTGGGGCTCTGTGCTTTCTTTCGTTCTGAAAAAGTGTTATTTTTTTTCTGCGGAAAAGCGATTCCGTGCAACAATGGGAACACTTCTGCTTCCCAGGCACAGAGAAGGTGCTAGCAGGGAATTCTCTGCCTGCCTTTCCCCAGTGCTCTGCAAGCTCTCCAGGGCAACAGCAAATGTGGGGCTCTGTGCTTTCTTTCGTTCTGAACAAGTGTTAGTGTTTTCAGCGGAAAAGCGATTCTGCGCAACATTGGGAACACTTCTACTTCCCAGGCACAGAGAAGGTGCTAGCAGGGAATTCTCTGCCTGCCTTTCCCCAGTGCTCTGCAAGCTCTCCAGGGCAACAGCAAATGTGGGGCTCTGTGCTTTCTTTCATTCTGAAAAAGTGTTAGTGTTTTCTGCAGCGACGCAAATGCCATTCTGCGCAACAATGGGAACACTTCTCCTTCCCAGGCACAGAGAAGGTGCTAGCAGGAAATTCTCTGCCTGCCTTTCCCCAGTGCTCTGCAAGCTCTCCAGGGCAACAGCAAATGTGGGGCTCTGTGCTTTCTTTCTTTCTGAACAAGTGTTAGTGTTTTCTGCGGAAAAGCGATTCTGCGCAACATTGGGAACACTTCTCCTTCCCAGGCACAGAGAAGGTGCTAGCAGGGAATTCTCTGCCTGCCTTTCCCCAGTGCTCTGCAAGCTCTCCAGGGCAACAGCAAATGTGGGGCTCTGTGCTTTCTTTCGTTCTGAACAAGTTTTAGTGTTATCTGCAGCGACGCAAATACGATTCTGCGCAACAATGGGAACACTTCTCCTTCCCAGGCACAGAGAAGGTGCTAGCAGGGAATTCTCTGCCTGCCTTTCCCCAGTGCTCTGCAAGCTCTCCAGGGCAACAGAAAATGTGGGGCTCTGTGCTTTCTTTCGTTCTGAACAAGTGTTAGTGTTTTCAGCGGAAAAGCCATTCTGCGCAACAATGGGAACACTTCTCCTTCCCAGGCACAGAGAAGGTGCTAGCAGGGAATTCTCTGCCTGCCTTTCCCCAGTGCTCTGCAAGCTCTCCAGGGCAACAGCAAATGTGGGGCTCTGTGCTTTCTTTCGTTCTGAAAAAGTGTTATTTTTTTTCTGCGGAAAAGCGATTCTGTGCAACAATGGGAACACTTCTGCTTCCCAGGCACAGAGAAGGTGCTAGCAGGGAATTCTCTGCCTGCCTTTCCCCAGTGCTCTGCAAGCTCTCCAGGGCAACAGCAAATGTGGGGCTCTGTGCTTTCTTTCGTTCTGAACAAGTTTTAGTGTTTTCTGCAGCGACGCAAATACGATTCTGCGCAACATTGGGAACACTTCTCCTTCCCAGGCACAGAGAAGGTGCTAGCAGGGAATTCTCTGCCTGCCTTTCCCCAGTGCTCTGCAAGCTCTCCAGGGCAACAGCAAATGTGGGGCTCTGTGCTTTCTTTTGTTCTGAAAAAGTGTTATTGTATTCTGCGGAAAAGCGATTCTGTGCAACAATGGGAACACTTCTCCTTCCCAGGCACAGAGAAGGTGCTAGCAGGGACATCTCTGCCTGCCTTTCCCCAGTGCTCTGCAAGCTCTCCAGGGCAACAGCAAATGTGGGGCTCTGTGCTTTCTTTCGTTCTGAACAAGTTTTAGTGTTTTCTGCAGCGACGCAAATACGATTCTGCGCAACATTGGGAACACTTCTCCTTCCCAGGCACAGAGAAGGTGCTAGCAGGGAATTCTCTGCCTGCCTTTCCCCAGTGCTCTGCAAGCTCTCCAGGGCAACAGCAAATGTGGGGCTCTGTGCTTTCTTTCGTTCTGAACAAGTTTTAGTGTTTTCTGCAGCGACGCAAATACGATTCTGCGCAACAATGGGAACACTTCTCCTTCCCAGGCACAGAGAAGTTGCTAGAAGGAAATTCTCTGCCTGCCTTTCCCCAGTGCTCTGCAAGCTCTCCAGGGCAACAGCAAATGTGGGGCTCTGTGCTTTCTTTCGTTCTGAACAAGTGTTAGTGTTTTCAGCGGAAAAGCAATTCTGCGCAACAATGGGAACACTTCTCCTTCCCAGCACAGAGAAGGTGCTAGCAGGGAATTCTCTGCCTGCCTTTCCCCAGTGCTCTGCAAGCTCTCCAGGGCAACAGCAAATGTGGGGCTCTGTGCTTTCTTTCGTTCTGAACAAGTTTTAGTGTTTTCTGCAGCGACGCAAATACGATTCTGCGCAACAATGGGAACACTTCTCCTTCCCAGGCACAGAGAAGGTGCTAGCAGGGAATTCTCTGCCTGCCTTTCCCCAGTGCTCTGCAAGCTCTCCAGGGCAACAGCAAATGTGGGGCTCTGTGCTTTCTTTCGTTCTGAAAAAGTGTTATTTTTTTTCTGCGGAAAAGCGATTCCGTGCAACAATGGGAACACTTCTGCTTCCCAGGCACAGAGAAGGTGCTAGCAGGGAATTCTCTGCCTGCCTTTCCCCAGTGCTCTGCAAGCTCTCCAGGGCAACAGCAAATGTGGGGCTCTGTGCTTTCTTTCGTTCTGAACAAGTTTTAGTGTTTTCTGCAGCGACGCAAATACGATTCTGCGCAACATTGGGAACACTTCTCCTTCCCAGGCACAGAGAAGGTGCTAGCAGGGAATTCTCTGCCTGCCTTTCCCCAGTGCTCTGCAAGCTCTCCAGGGCAACAGCAAATGTGGGGCTCTCTGCTTTCTTTTGTTCTGAAAAAGTGTTATTGTATTCTGCGGAAAAGCGATTCTGTGCAACAATGGGAACAGTTCTCCTTCCCAGGCACAGAGAAGGTGCTAGCAGGGACATCTCTGCCTGCCTTTCCCCAGTGCTCTGCAAGCTCTCCAGGGCAACAGCAAATGTGGGGCTCTGTGCTTTCTTTCGTTCTGAAAAAGTTTTAGTGTTTTCTGCAGCGACGCAAATACGATTCTGCGCAACAATGGGAACACTTCTCCTTCCCAGGCACAGAGAAGGTACTAGCAGGGAATTCTCTGCCTGCCTTTCCCCAGTGCTCTGCAAGCTCTCCAGGGCAACAGAAAATGTGGGGCTCTGTGCTTTCTTTCGTTCTGAACAAGTGTTAGTGTTTTCAGCGGAAAAGCCATTCTGCGCAACAATGGGAACACTTCTCCTTCCCAGGCACAGAGAAGGTGCTAGCAGGGAATTCTCTGCCTGCCTTTCCCCAGTGCTCTGCAAGCTCTCCAGGGCAACAGCAAATGTGGGGCTCTGTGCTTTCTTTCGTTCTGAACAAGTTTTAGTGTTTTCTGCAGCGACGCAAATACGATTCTGCGCAACAATGGGAACACTTCTCCTTCCCAGGCACAGAGAAGGTGCTAGCAGGGAATTCTCTGCCTGCCTTTCCCCAGTGCTCTGCAAGCTCTCCAGGGCAACAGCAAATGTGGGGCTCTGTGCTTTCTTTTGTTCTGAACAAGTGTTAGTGTTTTCAGCGGAAAAGCGATTCTGCGCAACATTGGGAACACTTCTCCTTCCCAGGCACAGAGAAGGTGCTAGCAGGGAATTCTCTGCCTGCCTTTCCCCAGTGCTCTGCAAGCTCTCCAGGGCAACAGCAAATGTGGGGCTCTGTGCTTTCTTTCGTTCTGAACAAGTTTTAGTGTTTTCTGCAGCGACGCAAATACGATTCTGCGCAACAATGGGAACACTTCTCCTTCCCAGGCACAGAGAAGGTGCTAGCAGGGAATTCTCTGCCTGCCTTTCCCCAGTGCTCTGCAAGCTCTCCAGGGCAACAGCAAATGTGGGGCTCTGTGCTTTCTTTCGTTCTGAACAAGTTTTAGTGTTTTCAGCGGAAAAGCGATTCTGCGCAACAATGGGAACACATCTCCTTCCCAGGCACAGAGAAGGTGCTAGCAGGGAATTCTCTGCCTGCCTTTCCCCAGTGCTCTGCAAGCTCTCCAGGGCAACAGCAAATGTGGGGCTCTGTGCTTTCTTTCGTTCTGAAAAAGTGTTATTTTTTTTCTGCGGAAAAGCGATTCCGTGCAACAATGGGAACACTTCTCCTTCCCAGGCACAGAGAAGGTGCTAGCAGGGAATTCTCTGCCTGCCTTTCCCCAGTGCTCTGCAAGCTCTCCAGGGCAACAGCAAATGTGGGGCTCTGTGCTTTCTTTCGTTCTGAACAAGTGTTAGTGTTTTCAGCGGAAAAGCGATTCTGCGCAACATTGGGAACACTTCTACTTCCCAGGCACAGAGAAGGTGCTAGCAGGGAATTCTCTGCCTGCCTTTCCCCAGTGCTCTGCAAGCTCTCCAGGGCAACAGCAAATGTGGGGCTCTGTGCTTTCTTTCATTCTGAAAAAGTGTTAGTGTTTTCTGCAGCGACGCAAATGCCATTCTGCGCAACAATGGGAACACTTCTCCTTCCCAGGCACAGAGAAGGTGCTAGCAGGAAATTCTCTGCCTGCCTTTCCCCAGTGCTCTGCAAGCTCTCCAGGGCAACAGCAAATGTGGGGCTCTGTGCTTTCTTTCTTTCTGAACAAGTGTTAGTGTTTTCTGCGGAAAAGCGATTCTGCGCAACATTGGGAACACTTCTCCTTCCCAGGCACAGAGAAGGTGCTAGCAGGGAATTCTCTGCCTGCCTTTCCCCAGTGCTCTGCAAGCTCTCCAGGGAAACAGCAAATGTGGGGCTCTGTGCTTTCTTTCGTTCTGAACAAGTTTTAGTGTTTTCTGCAGCGACGCAAATACGATTCTGCGCAACAATGGGAACACTTCTCCTTCCCAGGCACAGAGAAGGTGCTAGCAGGGAATTCTCTGCCTGCCTTTCCCCAGTGCTCTGCAAGCTCTCCAGGGCAACAGAAAATGTGGGGCTCTGTGCTTTCTTTCGTTCTGAACAAGTTTTAGTGTTTTCAGCGGAAAAGCCATTCTGCGCAACAATGGGAACACTTCTCCTTCCCAGGCACAGAGAAGGTGCTAGCAGGGAATTCTCTGCCTGCCTTTCCCCAGTGCTCTGCAAGCTCTCCAGGGCAACAGCAAATGTGGGGTTCTGTGCTTTCTTTCGTTCTGAACAAGTTTTAGTGTTTTCTGCAGCGACGCAAATACGATTCTGCGCAACAATGCGAACACTTCTCCTTCCCAGGCACAGAGAAGGTGCTAGCAGGGAATTCTCTGCCTGCCTTTCCCCAGTGCTCTGCAAGCTCTCCAGGGCAACAGCAAATGTGGGGCTCTGTGCTTTCTTTCGTTCTGAAAAAGTGTTAGTGTTTTCAGCGGAAAAGCAATTCTGCGCAACAATGGGAACACTTCTCCTTCCCAGGCACAGAGAAGGTGCTAGCAGGGAATTCTCTGCCTGCCTTTCCCCAGTGCTCTGCAAGCTCTCCAGGGCAACAGCAAATGTGGGGCTCTGTGCTTTCTTTCGTTCTGAACAAGTTTTAGTGTTTTCTGCAGCGACGCAAATACGATTCTGCGCAACAATGGGAACACTTCTCCTTCCCAGGCACAGAGAAGGTGCTAGCAGGGAATTCTCTGCCTGCCTTTCCCCAGTGCTCTGCAAGCTCTCCAGGGCAACAGCAAATGTGGGGCTCTGTGCTTTCTTTTGTTCTGAACAAGTGTTAGTGTTTTCAGCGGAAAAGCGATTCTGCGCAACATTGGGAACACTTCTCCTTCCCAGGCACAGAGAAGGTGCTAGCAGGGAATTCTCTGCCTGCCTTTCCCCAGTGCTCTGCAAGCTCTCCAGGGAAACAGCAAATGTGGGGCTCTGTGCTTTCTTTCGTTCTGAACAAGTTTTAGTGTTTTCTGCAGCGACGCAAATACGATTCTGCGCAACAATGGGAACACTTCTCCTTCCCAGGCACAGAGAAGGTGCTAGCAGGGAATTCTCTGCCTGCCTTTCCCCAGTGCTCTGCAAGCTCTCCAGGGCAACAGCAAATGTGGGGCTCTGTGCTTTCTTTCGTTCTGAACAAGTTTTAGTGTTTTCTGCAGCGACGCAAATACGATTCTGCGCAACAATGGGAACACTTCTCCTTCCCAGGCACAGAGAAGGTGCTAGCAGGGAATTCTCTGCCTGCCTTTCCCCAGTGCTCTGCAAGCTCTCCAGGGCAACAGAAAATGTGGGGCTCTGTGCTTTCTTTCGTTCTGAACAAGTTTTAGTGTTTTCAGCGGAAAAGCCATTCTGCGCAACAATGGGAACACTTCTCCTTCCCAGGCACAGAGAAGGTGCTAGCAGGGAATTCTCTGCCTGCCTTTCCCCAGTGCTCTGCAAGCTCTCCAGGGCAACAGCAAATGTGGGGTTCTGTGCTTTCTTTCGTTCTGAACAAGTTTTAGTGTTTTCTGCAGCGACGCAAATACGATTCTGCGCAACAATGCGAACACTTCTCCTTCCCAGGCACAGAGAAGGTGCTAGCAGGGAATTCTCTGCCTGCCTTTCCCCAGTGCTCTGCAAGCTCTCCAGGGCAACAGCAAATGTGGGGCTCTGTGCTTTCTTTCGTTCTGAAAAAGTGTTAGTGTTTTCAGCGGAAAAGCAATTCTGCGCAACAATGGGAACACTTCTCCTTCCCAGGCACAGAGAAGGTGCTAGCAGGGAATTCTCTGCCTGCCTTTCCCCAGTGCTCTGCAAGCTCTCCAGGGCAACAGCAAATGTGGGGCTCTGTGCTTTCTTTCGTTCTGAACAAGTTTTAGTGTTTTCTGCAGCGACGCAAATACGATTCTGCGCAACAATGGGAACACTTCTCCTTCCCAGGCACAGAGAAGGTGCTAGCAGGGAATTCTCTGCCTGCCTTTCCCCAGTGCTCTGCAAGCTCTCCAGGGCAACAGCAAATGTGGGGCTCTGTGCTTTCTTTCGTTCTGAAAAAGTGTTAGTGTTTTCAGCGGAAAAGCGATTCTGCGCAACAATGGGAACACATCTCCTTCCCAGGCACAGAGAAGGTGCTAGCAGGGAATTCTCTGCCTGCCTTTCCCCAGTGCTCTGCAAGCTCTCCAGGGCAACAGCAAATGTGGGGCTCTGTGCTTTCTTTCGTTCTGAAAAAGTGTTATTTTTTTTCTGCGGAAAAGCGATTCCGTGCAACAATGGGAACACTTCTGCTTCCCAGGCACAGAGAAGGTGCTAGCAGGGAATTCTCTGCCTGCCTTTCCCCAGTGCTCTGCAAGCTCTCCAGGGCAACAGCAAATGTGGGGCTCTGTGCTTTCTTTCGTTCTGAACAAGTGTTAGTGTTTTCAGCGGAAAAGCGATTCTGCGCAACATTGGGAACACTTCTACTTCCCAGGCACAGAGAAGGTGCTAGCAGGGAATTCTCTGCCTGCCTTTCCCCAGTGCTCTGCAAGCTCTCCAGGGCAACAGCAAATGTGGGGCTCTGTGCTTTCTTTCATTCTGAAAAAGTGTTAGTGTTTTCTGCAGCGACGCAAATGCCATTCTGCGCAACAATGGGAACACTTCTCCTTCCCAGGCACAGAGAAGGTGCTAGCAGGAAATTCTCTGCCTGCCTTTCCCCAGTGCTCTGCAAGCTCTCCAGGGCAACAGCAAATGTGGGGCTCTGTGCTTTCTTTCTTTCTGAACAAGTGTTAGTGTTTTCTGCGGAAAAGCGATTCTGCGCAACATTGGGAACACTTCTCCTTCCCAGGCACAGAGAAGGTGCTAGCAGGGAATTCTCTGCCTGCCTTTCCCCAGTGCTCTGCAAGCTCTCCAGGGAAACAGCAAATGTGGGGCTCTGTGCTTTCTTTCGTTCTGAACAAGTTTTAGTGTTTTCTGCAGCGACGCAAATACGATTCTGCGCAACAATGGGAACACTTCTCCTTCCCAGGCACAGAGAAGGTGCTAGCAGGGAATTCTCTGCCTGCCTTTCCCCAGTGCTCTGCAAGCTCTCCAGGGCAACAGAAAATGTGGGGCTCTGTGCTTTCTTTCGTTCTGAACAAGTTTTAGTGTTTTCTGCAGCGACGCAAATACGATTCTGCGCAACAATGGGAACACTTCTCCTTCCCAGGCACAGAGAAGGTGCTAGCAGGGAATTCTCTGCCTGCCTTTCCCCAGTGCTCTGCAAGCTCTCCAGGGCAACAGAAAATGTGGGGCTCTGTGCTTTCTTTCGTTCTGAAGAAGTTTTAGTGTTTTCTGCAGCGACGCAAATACGATTCTGCGCAACATTGGGAACACTTCTCCTTCCCAGGCACAGAGAAGGTGCTAGCAGGGAATTCTCTGCCTGCCTTTCCCCAGTGCTCTGCAAGCTCTCCAGGGCAACAGCAAATGTGGGGCTCTGTGCTTTCTTTCGTTCTGAAAAAGTGTTATTTTTTTTCTGCGGAAAAGCGATTCTGTGCAACAATGGGAACACTTCTGCTTCCCAGGCACAGAGAAGGTGCTAGCAGGGAATTCTCTGCCTGCCTTTCCCCAGTGCTCTGCAAGCTCTCCAGGGCAACAGCAAATGTGGGGCTCTGTGCTTTCTTTCGTTCTGAACAAGTTTTAGTGTTTTCTGCAGCGACGCAAATACGATTCTGCGCAACATTGGGAACACTTCTCCTTCCCAGGCACAGAGAAGGTGCTAGCAGGGAATTCTCTGCCTGCCTTTCCCCAGTGCTCTGCAAGCTCTCCAGGGCAACAGCAAATGTGGGGCTCTGTGCTTTCTTTTGTTCTGAAAAAGTGTTATTGTATTCTGCGGAAAAGCGATTCTGTGCAACAATGGGAACACTTCTCCTTCCCAGGCACAGAGAAGGTGCTAGCAGGGACATCTCTGCCTGCCTTTCCCCAGTGCTCTGCAAGCTCTCCAGGGCAACAGCAAATGTGGGGCTCTGTGCTTTCTTTCGTTCTGAACAAGTTTTAGTGTTTTCTGCAGCGACGCAAATACGATTCTGCGCAACAATGGGAACACTTCTCCTTCCCAGGCACAGAGAAGTTGCTAGAAGGAAATTCTCTGCCTGCCTTTCCCCAGTGCTCTGCAAGCTCTCCAGGGCAACAGCAAATGTGGGGCTCTGTGCTTTCTTTCGTTCTGAACAAGTGTTAGTGTTTTCAGCGGAAAAGCAATTCTGCGCAACAATGGGAACACTTCTCCTTCCCAGGCACAGAGAAGGTGCTAGCAGGGAATTCTCTGCCTGCCTTTCCCCAGTGCTCTGCAAGCTCTCCAGGGCAACAGCAAATGTGGGGCTCTGTGCTTTCTTTCGTTCTGAACAAGTTTTAGTGTTTTCTGCAGCGACGCAAATACGATTCTGCTCAACAATGGGAACACTTCTCCTTCCCAGGCACAGAGAAGGTGCTAGCAGGGAATTCTCTGCCTGCCTTTCCCCAGTGCTCTGCAAGCTCTCCAGGGCAACAGCAAATGTGGGGCTCTGTGCTTTCTTTTGTTCTGAAAAAGTGTTATTGTATTCTGCGGAAAAGCGATTCTGTGCAACAATGGGAACACTTCTCCTTCCCAGGCACAGAGAAGGTGCTAGCAGGGACATCTCTGCCTGCCTTTCCCCAGTGCTCTGCAAGCTCTCCAGGGCAACAGCAAATGTGGGGCTCTGTGCTTTCTTTCGTTCTGAACAAGTTTTAGTGTTTTCTGCAGCGACGCAAATACGATTCTGCGCAACAATGGGAACACTTCTCCTTCCCAGGCACAGAGAAGGTACTAGCAGGGAATTCTCTGCCTGCCTTTCCCCAGTGCTCTGCAAGCTCTCCAGGGCAACAGCAAATGTGGGGCTCTGTGCTTTCTTTCGTTCTGAACAAGTGTTAGTGTTTTCAGCGGAAAAGCCATTCTGCGCAACAATGGGAACACTTCTCCTTCCCAGGCACAGAGAAGGTGCTAGCAGGGAATTCTCTGCCTGCCTTTCCCCAGTGCTCTGCAAGCTCTCCAGGGCAACAGCAAATGTGGGGCTCTGTGCTTTCTTTCGTTCTGAACAAGTTTTAGTGTTTTCTGCAGCGACGCAAATACGATTCTGCGCAACAATGCGAACACTTCTCCTTCCCAGGCACAGAGAAGGTGCTAGCAGGGAATTCTCTGCCTGCCTTTCCCCAGTGCTCTGCAAGCTCTCCAGGGCAACAGCAAATGTGGGGCTCTGTGCTTTCTTTCGTTCTGAACAAGTGTTAGTGTTTTCAGCGGAAAAGCAATTCTGCGCAACAATGGGAACACTTCTCCTTCCCAGGCACAGAGAAGGTGCTAGCAGGGAATTCTCTGCCTGCCTTTCCCCAGTGCTCTGCAAGCTCTCCAGGGCAACAGCAAATGTGGGGCTCTGTGCTTTCTTTCGTTCTGAACAAGTTTTAGTGTTTTCTGCAGCGACGCAAATACGATTCTGCGCAACAATGGGAACACTTCTCCTTCCCAGGCACAGAGAAGGTGCTAGCAGGGAATTCTCTGCCTGCCTTTCCCCAGTGCTCTGCAAGCTCTCCAGGGCAACAGCAAATGTGGGGCTCTGTGCTTTCTTTTGTTCTGAACAAGTGTTAGTGTTTTCAGCGGAAAAGCGATTCTGCGCAACATTGGGAACACTTCTCCTTCCCAGGCACAGAGAAGGTGCTAGCAGGGAATTCTCTGCCTGCCTTTCCCCAGTGCTCTGCAAGCTCTCCAGGGCAACAGCAAATGTGGGGCTCTGTGCTTTCTTTCGTTCTGAACAAGTTTTAGTGTTTTCTGCAGCGACGCAAATACGATTCTGCGCAACAATGGGAACACTTCTCCTTCCCAGGCACAGAGAAGGTGCTAGCAGGGAATTCTCTGCCTGCCTTTCCCCAGTGCTCTGCAAGCTCTCCAGGGCAACAGCAAATGTGGGGCTCTGTGCTTTCTTTCGTTCTGAAAAAGTGTTATTGTTTTTCTGCGGAAAAGCGATTCTGTGCAACAATGGGAACACTTCTGCTTCCCAGGCACAGAGAAGGTGCTAGCAGGGAATTCTCTGCCTGCCTTTCCCCAGTGCTCTGCAAGCTCTCCAGGGCAACAGCAAATGTGGGGCTCTGTGCTTTCTTTTGTTCTGAACAAGTGTTATTGTATTCTGCGGAAAAGCGATTCTGTGCAACAATGGGAACACTTCTCCTTCCCAGGCACAGAGAAGGTGCTAGCAGGGACATCTCTGCCTGCCTTTCCCCAGTGCTCTGCAAGCTCTCCAGGGCAACAGCAAATGTGGGGCTCTGTGCTTTCTTTCGTTCTGAACAAGTTTTAGTGTTTTCTGCAGCGACGCAAATACGATTCTGCGCAACAATGGGAACACTTCTCCTTCCCAGGCACAGAGAAGGTACTAGCAGGGAATTCTCTGCCTGCCTTTCCCCAGTGCTCTGCAAGCTCTCCAGGGCAACAGAAAATGTGGGGCTCTGTGCTTTCTTTCGTTCTGAACAAGTGTTAGTGTTTTCAGCGGAAAAGCCATTCTGCGCAACAATGGGAACACTTCTCCTTCCCAGGCACAGAGAAGGTGCTAGCAGGGAATTCTCTGCCTGCCTTTCCCCAGTGCTCTGCAAGCTCTCCAGGGCAACAGCAAATGTGGGGCTCTGTGCTTTCTTTCGTTCTGAACAAGTTTTAGTGTTTTCTGCAGCGACGCAAATACGATTCTGCGCAACAATGCGAACACTTCTCCTTCCCAGGCACAGAGAAGGTGCTAGCAGGGAATTCTCTGCCTGCCTTTCCCCAGTGCTCTGCAAGCTCTCCAGGGCAACAGCAAATGTGGGGCTCTGTGCTTTCTTTCGTTCTGAACAAGTTTTAGTGTTTTCTGCAGCGACGCAAATACGATTCTGCGCAACAATGGGAACACTTCTCCTTCCCAGGCACAGAGAAGGTACTAGCAGGGACATCTCTGCCTGCCTTTCCCCAGTGCTCTGCAAGCTCTCCAGGGCAACAGCAAATGTGGGGCTCTGTGCTTTCTTTTGTTCTGAAAAAGTGTTATTGTATTCTGCGGAAAAGCGATTCTGTGCAACAATGGGAACACTTCTCCTTCCCAGGCACAGAGAAGGTGCTAGCAGGGACATCTCTGCCTGCCTTTCCCCAGTGCTCTGCAAGCTCTCCAGGGCAACAGCAAATGTGGGGCTCTGTGCTTTCTTTCGTTCTGAACAAGTTTTAGTGTTTTCTGCAGCGACGCAAATACGATTCTGCGCAACAATGGGAACACTTCTCCTTCCCAGGCACAGAGAAGGTACTAGCAGGGAATTCTCTGCCTGCCTTTCCCCAGTGCTCTGCAAGCTCTCCAGGGCAACAGAAAATGTGGGGCTCTGTGCTTTCTTTCGTTCTGAACAAGTGTTAGTGTTTTCAGCGGAAAAGCCATTCTGCGCAACAATGGGAACACTTCTCCTTCCCAGGCACAGAGAAGGTGCTAGCAGGGAATTCTCTGCCTGCCTTTCCCCAGTGCTCTGCAAGCTCTCCAGGGCAACAGCAAATGTGGGGCTCTGTGCTTTCTTTCGTTCTGAACAAGTTTTAGTGTTTTCTGCAGCGACGCAAATACGATTCTGCGCAACAATGCGAACACTTCTCCTTCCCAGGCACAGAGAAGTTGCTAGAAGGAAATTCTCTGCCTGCCTTTCCCCAGTGCTCTGCAAGCTCTCCAGGGCAACAGCAAATGTGGGGCTCTGTGCTTTCTTTCGTTCTGAACAAGTGTTAGTGTTTTCAGCGGAAAAGCAATTCTGCGCAACAATGGGAACACTTCTCCTTCCCAGGCACAGAGAAGGTGCTAGCAGGGAATTCTCTGCCTGCCTTTCCCCAGTGCTCTGCAAGCTCTCCAGGGCAACAGCAAATGTGGGGCTCTGTGCTTTCTTTCGTTCTGAACAAGTTTTAGTGTTTTCTGCAGCGACGCAAATACGATTCTGCGCAACAATGGGAACACTTCTCCTTCCCAGGCACAGAGAAGGTGCTAGCAGGGAATTCTCTGCCTGCCTTTCCCCAGTGCTCTGCAAGCTCTCCAGGGCAACAGCAAATGTGGGGCTCTGTGCTTTCTTTCGTTCTGAAAAAGTGTTAGTGTTTTCAGCGGAAAAGCCATTCTGCGCAACAATGGGAACACATCTCCTTCCCAGGCACAGAGAAGGTGCTAGCAGGGAATTCTCTGCCTGCCTTTCCCCAGTGCTCTGCAAGCTCTCCAGGGAAACAGCAAATGTGGGGCTCTGTGCTTTCTTTCGTTCTGAAAAAGTGTTATTTTTTTTCTGCGGAAAAGCGATTCTGTGCAACAATGGGAACACTTCTCCTTCCCAGGCACAGAGAAGGTGCTAGCAGGGAATTCTCTGCCTGCCTTTCCCCAGTGCTCTGCAAGCTCTCCAGGGCAACAGCAAATGTGGGGCTCTGTGCTTTCTTTCGTTCTGAACAAGTGTTAGTGTTTTCAGCGGAAAAGCGATTCTGCGCAACATTGGGAACACTTCTACTTCCCAGGCACAGAGAAGGTGCTAGCAGGGAATTCTCTGCCTGCCTTTCCCCAGTGCTCTGCAAGCTCTCCAGGGCAACAGCAAATGTGGGGCTCTGTGCTTTCTTTCATTCTGAAAAAGTGTTAGTGTTTTCTGCAGCGACGCAAATACGATTCTGCGCAACAATGGGAACACTTCTCCTTCCCAGGCACAGAGAAGGTGCTAGCAGGGAATTCTCTGCCTGCCTTTCCCCAGTGCTCTGCAAGCTCTCCAGGGCAACAGCAAATGTGGGGCTCTGTGCTTTCTTTCTTTCTGAACAAGTGTTAGTGTTTTCTGCGGAAAAGCGATTCTGCGCAACAATGGGAACACTTCTCCTTCCCAGGCACAGAGAAGGTGCTAGCAGGGAATTCTCTGCCTGCCTTTCCCCAGTGCTCTGCAAGCTCTCCAGGGCAACAGCAAATGTGGGGCTCTGTGCTTTCTTTCGTTCTGAACAAGTTTTAGTGTTTTCTGCAGCGACGCAAATACGATTCTGCGCAACAGTGGGAACACTTCTCCTTCCCAGGCACAGAGAAGGTGCTAGCAGGGAATTCTCTGCCTGCCTTTCCCCAGTGCTCTGCAAGCTCTCCAGGGCAACAGCAAATGTGGGGCTCTGTGCTTTCTTTTGTTCTGAAAAAGTGTTATTGTATTCTGCGGAAAAGCGATTCTGTGCAACAATGGGAACACTTCTCCTTCCCAGGCACAGAGAAGGTGCTAGCAGGGAATTCTCTGCCTGCCTTTCCCCAGTGCTCTGCAAGCTCTCCAGGGCAACAGCAAATGTGGGGCTCTGTGCTTTCTTTCGTTCTGAACAAGTTTTAGTGTTTTCTGCAGCGACGCAAATACGATTCTGCGCAACAATGCGAACACTTCTCCTTCCCAGGCACAGAGAAGGTGCTAGCAGGGAATTCTCTGCCTGCCTTTCCCCAGTGCTCTGCAAGCTCTCCAGGGCAACAGCAAATGTGGGGCTCTGTGCTTTCTTTCGTTCTGAAAAAGTGTTATTTTTTTTCTGCGGAAAAGCGATTCTGTGCAACAATGGGAACACTTCTCCTTCCCAGGCACAGAGAAGGTGCTAGCAGGGACATCTCTGCCTGCCTTTCCCCAGTGCTCTGCAAGCTCTCCAGGGCAACAGCAAATGTGGGGCTCTGTGCTTTCTTTCGTTCTGAACAAGTTTTAGTGTTTTCAGCGGAAAAGCGATTCTGCGCAACATTGGGAACACTTCTACTTCCCAGGCACAGAGAAGGTGCTAGCAGGGAATTCTCTGCCTGCCTTTCCCCAGTGCTCTGCAAGCTCTCCAGGGCAACAGCAAATGTGGGGCTCTGTGCTTTCTTTCATTCTGAAAAAGTGTTAGTGTTTTCTGCAGCGACGCAAATGCCATTCTGCGCAACAATGGGAACACTTCTCCTTCCCAGGCACAGAGAAGGTGCTAGCAGGAAATTCTCTGCCTGCCTTTCCCCAGTGCTCTGCAAGCTCTCCAGGGCAACAGCAAATGTGGGGCTCTGTGCTTTCTTTCTTTCTGAACAAGTGTTAGTGTTTTCTGCGGAAAAGCGATTCTGCGCAACATTGGGAACACTTCTCCTTCCCAGGCACAGAGAAGGTGCTAGCAGGGAATTCTCTGCCTGCCTTTCCCCAGTGCTCTGCAAGCTCTCCAGGGCAACAGCAAATGTGGGGCTCTGTGCTTTCTTTCGTTCTGAACAAGTGTTAGTGTTTTCAGCGGAAAAGCGATTCTGCGCAACATTGGGAACACTTCTCCTTCCCAGGCACAGAGAAGGTGCTAGCAGGGAATTCTCTGCCTGCCTTTCCCCAGTGCTCTGCAAGCTCTCCAGGGCAACAGCAAATGTGGGGCTCTGTGCTTTCTTTCGTTCTGAAAAAGTGTTAGTGTTTTCTGCAGCGACGCAAATGCCATTCTGCGCAACAATGGGAACACTTCTCCTTCCCAGGCACAGAGAAGGTGCTAGCAGGGAATTCTCTGCCTGCCTTTCCCCAGTGCTCTGCAAGCTCTCCAGGGCAACAGCAAATGTGGGGCTCTGTGCTTTCTTTCTTTCTGAACAAGTGTTAGTGTTTTCTGCGGAAAAGCGATTCTGCGCAACATTGGGAACACTTCTCCTTCCCAGGCACAGAGAAGGTGCTAGCAGGGAATTCTCTGCCTGCCTTTCCCCAGTGCTCTGCAAGCTCTCCAGGGAAACAGCAAATGTGGGGCTCTGTGCTTTCTTTCGTTCTGAACAAGTTTTAGTGTTTTCTGCAGCGACGCAAATACGATTCTGCGCAACAATGGGAACACTTCTCCTTCCCAGGCACAGAGAAGGTGCTAGCAGGGAATTCTCTGCCTGCCTTTCCCCAGTGCTCTGCAAGCTCTCCAGGGCTTCAGCAAATGTGGGGCTCTGTGCTTTCTTTCATTCTGAAAAAGTGTTAGTGTTTTCTGCAGCGACGCAAATGCCATTCTGCGCAACAATGGGAACACTTCTCCTTCCCAGGCACAGAGAAGGTGCTAGCAGGAAATTCTCTGCCTGCCTTTCCCCAGTGCTCTGCAAGCTCTCCAGGGCAACAGCAAATGTGGGGCTCTGTGCTTTCTTTCTTTCTGAACAAGTGTTAGTGTTTTCTGCGGAAAAGCGATTCTGCGCAACAATGGGAACACTTCTCCTTCCCAGGCACAGAGAAGGTGCTAGCAGGGAATTCTCTGCCTGCCTTTCCCCAGTGCTCTGCAAGCTCTCCAAGGCAACAGCAAATGTGGGGCTCTGTGCTTTCTTTCGTTCTGAACAAGTGTTAGTGTTTTCAGCGGAAAAGCGATTCTGCGCAACATTGGGAACACTTCTACTTCCCAGGCACAGAGAAGGTGCTAGCAGGGAATTCTCTGCCTGCCTTTCCCCAGTGCTCTGCAAGCTCTCCAGGGCAACAGCAAATGTGGGGCTCTGTGCTTTCTTTCGTTCTGAAAAAGTGTTAGTGTTTTCTGCAGCGACGCAAATGCCATTCTGCGCAACAATGGGAACACTTCTCCTTCCCAGGCACAGAGAAGGTGCTAGCAGGGAATTCTCTGCCTGCCTTTCCCCAGTGCTCTGCAAGCTCTCCAGGGCAACAGCAAATGTGGGGCTCTGTGCTTTCTTTCATTCTGAAAAAGTGTTAGTGTTTTCTGCAGCGACGCAAATGCCATTCTGCGCAACAATGGGAACACTTCTCCTTCCCAGGCACAGAGAAGGTGCTAGCAGGAAATTCTCTGCCTGCCTTTCCCCAGTGCTCTGCAAGCTCTCCAGGGCAACAGCAAATGTGGGGCTCTGTGCTTTCTTTCTTTCTGAACAAGTGTTAGTGTTTTCTGCGGAAAAGCGATTCTGCGCAACAATGGGAACACTTCTCCTTCCCAGGCACAGAGAAGGTGCTAGCAGGGAATTCTCTGCCTGCCTTTCCCCAGTGCTCTGCAAGCTCTCCAGGGAAACAGCAAATGTGGGGCTCTGTGCTTTCTTTCGTTCTGAACAAGTTTTAGTGTTTTCTGCAGCGACGCAAATACGATTCTGCGCAACAATGGGAACACTTCTCCTTCCCAGGCACAGAGAAGGTGCTAGCAGGGAATTCTCTGCCTGCCTTTCCCCAGTGCTCTGCAAGCTCTCCAGGGCAACAGAAAATGTGGGGCTCTGTGCTTTCTTTCGTTCTGAACAAGTGTTAGTGTTTTCAGCGGAAAAGCCATTCTGCGCAACAATGGGAACACTTCTCCTTCCCAGGCACAGAGAAGGTGCTAGCAGGGAATTCTCTGCCTGCCTTTCCCCAGTGCTCTGCAAGCTCTCCAGGGCAACAGCAAATGTGGGGCTCTGTGCTTTCTTTCGTTCTGAAAAAGTGTTATTTTTTTTCTGCGGAAAAGCGATTCTGTGCAACAATGGGAACACTTCTGCTTCCCAGGCACAGAGAAGGTGCTAGCAGGGAATTCTCTGCCTGCCTTTCCCCAGTGCTCTGCAAGCTCTCCAGGGCAACAGCAAATGTGGGGCTCTGTGCTTTCTTTCGTTCTGAACAAGTGTTAGTGTTTTCAGCGGAAAAGCGATTCTGCGCAACATTGGGAACACTTCTACTTCCCAGGCACAGAGAAGGTGCTAGCAGGGAATTCTCTGCCTGCCTTTCCCCAGTGCTCTGCAAGCTCTCCAGGGCAACAGCAAATGTGGGGCTCTGTGCTTTCTTTCATTCTGAAAAAGTGTTAGTGTTTTCGGCAGCGACGCAAATGCCATTCTGCGCAACAATGGGAACACTTCTCCTTCCCAGGCACAGAGAAGGTGCTAGCAGGGAATTCTCTGCCTGCCTTTCCCCAGTGCTCTGCAAGCTCTCCAGGGCAACAGCAAATGTGGGGCTCTGTGCTTTCTTTCTTTCTGAACAAGTGTTAGTGTTTTCTGCGGAAAAGCGATTCTGCGCAACATTGGGAACACTTCTCCTTCCCAGGCACAGAGAAGGTGCTAGCAGGGAATTCTCTGCCTGCCTTTCCCCAGTGCTCTGCAAGCTCTCCAGGGCAACAGCAAATGTGGGGCTCTGTGCTTTCTTTCGTTCTGAACAAGTTTTAGTGTTTTCTGCAGCGACGCAAATACGATTCTGCGCAACAATGGGAACACTTCTCCTTCCCAGGCACAGAGAAGGTGCTAGCAGGGAATTCTCTGCCTGCCTTTCCCCAGTGCTCTGCAAGCTCTCCAGGGCAACAGCAAATGTGGGGCTCTGTGCTTTCTTTCGTTCTGAACAAGTGTTAGTGTTTTCAGCGGAAAAGCGATTCTGCGCAACATTGGGAACACTTCTACTTCCCAGGCACAGAGAAGGTGCTAGCAGGGAATTCTCTGCCTGCCTTTCCCCAGTGCTCTGCAAGCTCTCCAGGGAAACAGCAAATGTGGGGCTCTGTGCTTTCTTTCATTCTGAAAAAGTGTTAGTGTTTTCGGCAGCGACGCAAATGCCATTCTGCGCAACAATGGGAACACTTCTCCTTCCCAGGCACAGAGAAGGTGCTAGCAGGAAATTCTCTGCCTGCCTTTCCCCAGTGCTCTGCAAGCTCTCCAGGGCAACAGCAAATGTGGGGCTCTGTGCTTTCTTTCTTTCTGAACAAGTGTTAGTGTTTTCTGCGGAAAAGCGATTCTGCGCAACATTGGGAACACTTCTCCTTCCCAGGCACAGAGAAGGTGCTAGCAGGGAATTCTCTGCCTGCCTTTCCCCAGTGCTCTGCAAGCTCTCCAGGGCAACAGCAAATGTGGGGCTCTGTGCTTTCTTTCGTTCTGAACAAGTGTTAGTGTTTTCAGCGGAAAAGCCATTCTGCGCAACATTGGGAACACTTCTCCTTCCCAGGCACAGAGAAGGTGCTAGCAGGGAATTCTCTGCCTGCCTTTCCCCAGTGCTCTGCAAGCTCTCCAGGGCAACAGCAAATGTGGGGCTCTGTGCTTTCTTTCGTTCTGAAAAAGTGTTAGTGTTTTCTGCAGCGACGCAAATGCCATTCTGCGCAACAATGGGAACACTTCTCCTTCCCAGGCACAGAGAAGGTGCTAGCAGGGAATTCTCTGCCTGCCTTTCCCCAGTGCTCTGCAAGCTCTCCAGGGCAACAGCAAATGTGGGGCTCTGTGCTTTCTTTCTTTCTGAACAAGTGTTAGTGTTTTCTGCGGAAAAGCGATTCTGCGCAACATTGGGAACACTTCTCCTTCCCAGGCACAGAGAAGGTGCTAGCAGGGAATTCTCTGCCTGCCTTTCCCCAGTGCTCTGCAAGCTCTCCAGGGAAACAGCAAATGTGGGGCTCTGTGCTTTCTTTCGTTCTGAACAAGTTTTAGTGTTTTCTGCAGCGACGCAAATACGATTCTGCGCAACAATGGGAACACTTCTCCTTCCCAGGCACAGAGAAGGTGCTAGCAGGGAATTCTCTGCCTGCCTTTCCCCAGTGCTCTGCAAGCTCTCCAGGGCTTCAGCAAATGTGGGGCTCTGTGCTTTCTTTCATTCTGAAAAAGTGTTAGTGTTTTCTGCAGCGACGCAAATGCCATTCTGCGCAACAATGGGAACACTTCTCCTTCCCAGGCACAGAGAAGGTGCTAGCAGGAAATTCTCTGCCTGCCTTTCCCCAGTGCTCTGCAAGCTCTCCAGGGCAACAGCAAATGTGGGGCTCTGTGCTTTCTTTCTTTCTGAACAAGTGTTAGTGTTTTCTGCGGAAAAGCGATTCTGCGCAACAATGGGAACACTTCTCCTTCCCAGGCACAGAGAAGGTGCTAGCAGGGAATTCTCTGCCTGCCTTTCCCCAGTGCTCTGCAAGCTCTCCAAGGCAACAGCAAATGTGGGGCTCTGTGCTTTCTTTCGTTCTGAACAAGTGTTAGTGTTTTCAGCGGAAAAGCGATTCTGCGCAACATTGGGAACACTTCTACTTCCCAGGCACAGAGAAGGTGCTAGCAGGGAATTCTCTGCCTGCCTTTCCCCAGTGCTCTGCAAGCTCTCCAGGGCAACAGCAAATGTGGGGCTCTGTGCTTTCTTTCGTTCTGAAAAAGTGTTAGTGTTTTCTGCAGCGACGCAAATGCCATTCTGCGCAACAATGGGAACACTTCTCCTTCCCAGGCACAGAGAAGGTGCTAGCAGGGAATTCTCTGCCTGCCTTTCCCCAGTGCTCTGCAAGCTCTCCAGGGCAACAGCAAATGTGGGGCTCTGTGCTTTCTTTCGTTCTGAACAAGTGTTAGTGTTTTGAGCGGAAAATCGATTCTGCGCAACATTGGGAACACTTCTCCTTCCCAGGCACAGAGAAGGTGCTAGCAGGGAATTCTCTGCCTGCCTTTCCCCAGTGCTCTGCAAGCTCTCCAGGGCAACAGCAAATGTGGGGCTCTGTGCTTTCTTTCGTTCTGAACAAGTTTTAGTGTTTTCTGCAGCGACGCAAATACGATTCTGCGCAACAATGGGAACACTTCTCCTTCCCAGGCACAGAGAAGGTGCTAGCAGGGAATTCTATGCCTGCCTTTCCCCAGTGCTCTGCAAGCTCTCCAGGGCAACAGCAAATGTGGGGCTCTGTGCTTTCTTTCGTTCTGAAAAAGTGTTATTGTTTTTCTGCGGAAAAGCGATTCTGTGCAACAATGGGAACACTTCTGCTTCCCAGGCACAGAGAAGGTGCTAGCAGGGAATTCTCTGCCTGCCTTTCCCCAGTGCTCTGCAAGCTCTCCAGGGCAACAGCAAATGTGGGGCTCTGTGCTTTCTTTTGTTCTGAACAAGTGTTATTGTATTCTGCGGAAAAGCGATTCTGTGCAACAATGGGAACACTTCTCCTTCCCAGGCACAGAGAAGGTGCTAGCAGGGACATCTCTGCCTGCCTTTCCCCAGTGCTCTGCAAGCTCTCCAGGGCAACAGCAAATGTGGGGCTCTGTGCTTTCTTTCGTTCTGAACAAGTTTTAGTGTTTTCTGCAGCGACGCAAATACGATTCTGCGCAACAATGGGAACACTTCTCCTTCCCAGGCACAGAGAAGGTACTAGCAGGGAATTCTCTGCCTGCCTTTCCCCAGTGCTCTGCAAGCTCTCCAGGGCAACAGAAAATGTGGGGCTCTGTGCTTTCTTTCGTTCTGAACAAGTGTTAGTGTTTTCAGCGGAAAAGCCATTCTGCGCAACAATGGGAACACTTCTCCTTCCCAGGCACAGAGAAGGTGCTAGCAGGGAATTCTCTGCCTGCCTTTCCCCAGTGCTCTGCAAGCTCTCCAGGGCAACAGCAAATGTGGGGCTCTGTGCTTTCTTTCGTTCTGAACAAGTTTTAGTGTTTTCTGCAGCGACGCAAATACGATTCTGCGCAACAATGCGAACACTTCTCCTTCCCAGGCACAGAGAAGGTGCTAGCAGGGAATTCTCTGCCTGCCTTTCCCCAGTGCTCTGCAAGCTCTCCAGGGCAACAGCAAATGTGGGGCTCTGTGCTTTCTTTCGTTCTGAACAAGTTTTAGTGTTTTCTGCAGCGACGCAAATACGATTCTGCGCAACAATGGGAACACTTCTCCTTCCCAGGCACAGAGAAGGTACTAGCAGGGACATCTCTGCCTGCCTTTCCCCAGTGCTCTGCAAGCTCTCCAGGGCAACAGCAAATGTGGGGCTCTGTGCTTTCTTTCGTTCTGAACAAGTTTTAGTGTTTTCTGCAGCGACGCAAATACGATTCTGCGCAACATTGGGAACACTTCTCCTTCCCAGGCACAGAGAAGGTGCTAGCAGGGAATTCTCTGCCTGCCTTTCCCCAGTGCTCTGCAAGCTCTCCAGGGCAACAGCAAATGTGGGGCTCTGTGCTTTCTTTTGTTCTGAAAAAGTGTTAGTGTTTTCAGCGGAAAAGCCATTCTGCGCAACAATGGGAACACATCTCCTTCCCAGGCACAGAGAAGGTGCTAGCAGGGAATTCTCTGCCTGCCTTTCCCCAGTGCTCTGCAAGCTCTCCAGGGAAACAGCAAATGTGGGGCTCTGTGCTTTCTTTCGTTCTGAACAAGTGTTATTTTTTTTCTGCGGAAAAGCGATTCTGTGCAACAATGGGAACACTTCTCCTTCCCAGGCACAGAGAAGGTGCTAGCAGGGAATTCTCTGCCTGCCTTTCCCCAGTGCTCTGCAAGCTCTCCAGGGCAACAGCAAATGTGGGGCTCTGTGCTTTCTTTCGTTCTGAACAAGTGTTAGTGTTTTCAGCGGAAAAGCGATTCTGCGCAACATTGGGAACACTTCTACTTCCCAGGCACAGAGAAGGTGCTAGCAGGGAATTCTCTGCCTGCCTTTCCCCAGTGCTCTGCAAGCTCTCCAGGGCAACAGCAAATGTGGGGCTCTGTGCTTTCTTTCATTCTGAAAAAGTGTTAGTGTTTTCTGCAGCGACGCAAATACGATTCTGCGCAACAATGGGAACACTTCTCCTTCCCAGGCACAGAGAAGGTGCTAGCAGGGAATTCTCTGCCTGCCTTTCCCCAGTGCTCTGCAAGCTCTCCAGGGCAACAGCAAATGTGGGGCTCTGTGCTTTCTTTCGTTCTGAACAAGTTTTAGTGTTTTCTGCAGCGACGCAAATACGATTCTGCGCAACAATGCGAACACTTCTCCTTCCCAGACACAGAGAAGGTGCTAGCAGGGAATTCTCTGCCTGCCTTTCCCCAGTGCTCTGCAAGCTCTCCAGGGCAACAGCAAATGTGGGGCTCTGTGCTTTCTTTCGTTCTGAACAAGTGTTAGTGTTTTCAGCGGAAAAGCAATTCTGCGCAACAATGGGAACACTTCTCCTTCCCAGGCACAGAGAAGGTGCTAGCAGGGAATTCTCTGCCTGCCTTTCCCCAGTGCTCTGCAAGCTCTCCAGGGCAACAGCAAATGTGGGGCTCTGTGCTTTCTTTCGTTCTGAACAAGTTTTAGTGTTTTCTGCAGCGACGCAAATACGATTCTGCGCAACAATGGGAACACTTCTCCTTCCCAGGCACAGAGAAGGTGCTAGCAGGGAATTCTCTGCCTGCCTTTCCCCAGTGCTCTGCAAGCTCTCCAGGGCAACAGCAAATGTGGGGCTCTGTGCTTTCTTTTGTTCTGAACAAGTGTTAGTGTTTTCAGCGGAAAAGCGATTCTGCGCAACATTGGGAACACTTCTCCTTCCCAGGCACAGAGAAGGTGCTAGCAGGGAATTCTCTGCCTGCCTTTCCCCAGTGCTCTGCAAGCTCTCCAGGGCAACAGCAAATGTGGGGCTCTGTGCTTTCTTTCGTTCTGAACAAGTTTTAGTGTTTTCTGCAGCGACGCAAATACGATTCTGCGCAACAATGGGAACACTTCTCCTTCCCAGGCACAGAGAAGGTGCTAGCAGGGAATTCTCTGCCTGCCTTTCCCCAGTGCTCTGCAAGCTCTCCAGGGCAACAGCAAATGTGGGGCTCTGTGCTTTCTTTCGTTCTGAAAAAGTGTTATTGTTTTTCTGCGGAAAAGCGATTCTGTGCAACAATGGGAACACTTCTGCTTCCCAGGCACAGAGAAGGTGCTAGCAGGGAATTCTCTGCCTGCCTTTCCCCAGTGCTCTGCAAGCTCTCCAGGGCAACAGCAAATGTGGGGCTCTGTGCTTTCTTTTGTTCTGAACAAGTGTTATTGTATTCTGCGGAAAAGCGATTCTGTGCAACAATGGGAACACTTCTCCTTCCCAGGCACAGAGAAGGTGCTAGCAGGGACATCTCTGCCTGCCTTTCCCCAGTGCTCTGCAAGCTCTCCAGGGCAACAGCAAATGTGGGGCTCTGTGCTTTCTTTCGTTCTGAACAAGTTTTAGTGTTTTCTGCAGCGACGCAAATACGATTCTGCGCAACAATGGGAACACTTCTCCTTCCCAGGCACAGAGAAGGTACTAGCAGGGAATTCTCTGCCTGCCTTTCCCCAGTGCTCTGCAAGCTCTCCAGGGCAACAGAAAATGTGGGGCTCTGTGCTTTCTTTCGTTCTGAACAAGTGTTAGTGTTTTCAGCGGAAAAGCCATTCTGCGCAACAATGGGAACACTTCTCCTTCCCAGGCACAGAGAAGGTGCTAGCAGGGAATTCTCTGCCTGCCTTTCCCCAGTGCTCTGCAAGCTCTCCAGGGCAACAGCAAATGTGGGGCTCTGTGCTTTCTTTCGTTCTGAACAAGTTTTAGTGTTTTCTGCAGCGACGCAAATACGATTCTGCGCAACAATGCGAACACTTCTCCTTCCCAGGCACAGAGAAGGTGCTAGCAGGGAATTCTCTGCCTGCCTTTCCCCAGTGCTCTGCAAGCTCTCCAGGGCAACAGCAAATGTGGGGCTCTGTGCTTTCTTTCGTTCTGAACAAGTTTTAGTGTTTTCTGCAGCGACGCAAATACGATTCTGCGCAACAATGGGAACACTTCTCCTTCCCAGGCACAGAGAAGGTACTAGCAGGGACATCTCTGCCTGCCTTTCCCCAGTGCTCTGCAAGCTCTCCAGGGCAACAGCAAATGTGGGGCTCTGTGCTTTCTTTCGTTCTGAACAAGTTTTAGTGTTTTCTGCAGCGACGCAAATACGATTCTGCGCAACATTGGGAACACTTCTCCTTCCCAGGCACAGAGAAGGTGCTAGCAGGGAATTCTCTGCCTGCCTTTCCCCAGTGCTCTGCAAGCTCTCCAGGGCAACAGCAAATGTGGGGCTCTGTGCTTTCTTTTGTTCTGAAAAAGTGTTATTGTATTCTGCGGAAAAGCGATTCTGTGCAACAATGGGAACACTTCTCCTTCCCAGGCACAGAGAAGGTGCTAGCAGGGACATCTCTGCCTGCCTTTCCCCAGTGCTCTGCAAGCTCTCCAGGGCAACAGCAAATGTGGGGCTCTGTGCTTTCTTTCGTTCTGAACAAGTTTTAGTGTTTTCTGCAGCGACGCAAATACGATTCTGCGCAACAATGGGAACACTTCTCCTTCCCAGGCACAGAGAAGGTACTAGCAGGGAATTCTCTGCCTGCCTTTCCCCAGTGCTCTGCAAGCTCTCCAGGGCAACAGAAAATGTGGGGCTCTGTGCTTTCTTTCGTTCTGAACAAGTGTTAGTGTTTTCAGCGGAAAAGCCATTCTGCGCAACAATGGGAACACTTCTCCTTCCCAGGCACAGAGAAGGTGCTAGCAGGGAATTCTCTGCCTGCCTTTCCCCAGTGCTCTGCAAGCTCTCCAGGGCAACAGCAAATGTGGGGCTCTGTGCTTTCTTTCGTTCTGAACAAGTTTTAGTGTTTTCTGCAGCGACGCAAATACGATTCTGCGCAACAATGCGAACACTTCTCCTTCCCAGGCACAGAGAAGTTGCTAGAAGGAAATTCTCTGCCTGCCTTTCCCCAGTGCTCTGCAAGCTCTCCAGGGCAACAGCAAATGTGGGGCTCTGTGCTTTCTTTCGTTCTGAACAAGTGTTAGTGTTTTCAGCGGAAAAGCAATTCTGCGCAACAATGGGAACACTTCTCCTTCCCAGGCACAGAGAAGGTGCTAGCAGGGAATTCTCTGCCTGCCTTTCCCCAGTGCTCTGCAAGCTCTCCAGGGCAACAGCAAATGTGGGGCTCTGTGCTTTCTTTCGTTCTGAACAAGTTTTAGTGTTTTCTGCAGCGACGCAAATACGATTCTGCGCAACAATGGGAACACTTCTCCTTCCCAGGCACAGAGAAGGTGCTAGCAGGGAATTCTCTGCCTGCCTTTCCCCAGTGCTCTGCAAGCTCTCCAGGGCAACAGCAAATGTGGGGCTCTGTGCTTTCTTTCGTTCTGAAAAAGTGTTAGTGTTTTCAGCGGAAAAGCCATTCTGCGCAACAATGGGAACACATCTCCTTCCCAGGCACAGAGAAGGTGCTAGCAGGGAATTCTCTGCCTGCCTTTCCCCAGTGCTCTGCAAGCTCTCCAGGGAAACAGCAAATGTGGGGCTCTGTGCTTTCTTTCGTTCTGAAAAAGTGTTATTTTTTTTCTGCGGAAAAGCGATTCTGTGCAACAATGGGAACACTTCTCCTTCCCAGGCACAGAGAAGGTGCTAGCAGGGAATTCTCTGCCTGCCTTTCCCCAGTGCTCTGCAAGCTCTCCAGGGCAACAGCAAATGTGGGGCTCTGTGCTTTCTTTCGTTCTGAACAAGTGTTAGTGTTTTCAGCGGAAAAGCGATTCTGCGCAACATTGGGAACACTTCTCCTTCCCAGGCACAGAGAAGGTGCTAGCAGGGAATTCTCTGCCTGCCTTTCCCCAGTGCTCTGCAAGCTCTCCAGGGCAACAGCAAATGTGGGGCTCTGTGCTTTCTTTCATTCTGAAAAAGTGTTAGTGTTTTCTGCAGCGACGCAAATGCCATTCTGCGCAACAATGGGAACACTTCTCCTTCCCAGGCACAGAGAAGGTGCTAGCAGGAAATTCTCTGCCTGCCTTTCCCCAGTGCTCTGCAAGCTCTCCAGGGCAACAGCAAATGTGGGGCTCTGTGCTTTCTTTCTTTCTGAACAAGTGTTAGTGTTTTCTGCGGAAAAGCGATTCTGCGCAACATTGGGAACACTTCTCCTTCCCAGGCACAGAGAAGGTGCTAGCAGGGAATTCTCTGCCTGCCTTTCCCCAGTGCTCTGCAAGCTCTCCAGGGAAACAGCAAATGTGGGGCTCTGTGCTTTCTTTCGTTCTGAACAAGTTTTAGTGTTTTCTGCAGCGACGCAAATACGATTCTGCGCAACAATGGGAACACTTCTCCTTCCCAGGCACAGAGAAGGTGCTAGCAGGGAATTCTCTGCCTGCCTTTCCCCAGTGCTCTGCAAGCTCTCCAGGGCAACAGAAAATGTGGGGCTCTGTGCTTTCTTTCGTTCTGAACAAGTTTTAGTGTTTTCTGCAGCGACGCAAATACGATTCTGCGCAACAATGGGAACACTTCTCCTTCCCAGGCACAGAGAAGGTGCTAGCAGGGAATTCTCTGCCTGCCTTTCCCCAGTGCTCTGCAAGCTCTCCAGGGCAACAGAAAATGTGGGGCTCTGTGCTTTCTTTCGTTCTGAAGAAGTTTTAGTGTTTTCTGCAGCGACGCAAATACGATTCTGCGCAACATTGGGAACACTTCTCCTTCCCAGGCACAGAGAAGGTGCTAGCAGGGAATTCTCTGCCTGCCTTTCCCCAGTGCTCTGCAAGCTCTCCAGGGCAACAGCAAATGTGGGGCTCTGTGCTTTCTTTCATTCTGAAAAAGTGTTAGTGTTTTCTGCAGCGACGCAAATACGATTCTGCGCAACAATGGGAACACTTCTCCTTCCCAGGCACAGAGAAGGTGCTAGCAGGGAATTCTCTGCCTGCCTTTCCCCAGTGCTCTGCAAGCTCTCCAGGGCAACAGAAAATGTGGGGCTCTGTGCTTTCTTTCGTTCTGAACAAGTGTTAGTGTTTTCAGCGGAAAAGCCATTCTGCGCAACAATGGGAACACTTCTCCTTCCCAGGCACAGAGAAGGTGCTAGCAGGGAATTCTCTGCCTGCCTTTCCCCAGTGCTCTGCAAGCTCTCCAGGGCAACAGCAAATGTGGGGCTCTGTGCTTTCTTTCGTTCTGAACAAGTTTTAGTGTTTTCTGCAGCGACGCAAATACGATTCTGCGCAACATTGGGAACACTTCTCCTTCCCAGGCACAGAGAAGGTGCTAGCAGGGAATTCTCTGCCTGCCTTTCCCCAGTGCTCTGCAAGCTCTCCAGGGCAACAGCAAATGTGGGGCTCTGTGCTTTCTTTTGTTCTGAAAAAGTGTTATTGTATTCTGCGGAAAAGCGATTCTGTGCAACAATGGGAACACTTCTCCTTCCCAGGCACAGAGAAGGTGCTAGCAGGGAATTCTCTGCCTGCCTTTCCCCAGTGCTCTGCAAGCTCTCCAGGGCAACAGCAAATGTGGGGCTCTGTGCTTTCTTTCGTTCTGAACAAGTTTTAGTGTTTTCTGCAGCGACGCAAATACGATTCTGCGCAACAATGCGAACACTTCTCCTTCCCAGGCACAGAGAAGTTGCTAGAAGGAAATTCTCTGCCTGCCTTTCCCCAGTGCTCTGCAAGCTCTCCAGGGCAACAGCAAATGTGGGGCTCTGTGCTTTCTTTCGTTCTGAACAAGTGTTAGTGTTTTCAGCGGAAAAGCAATTCTGCGCAACAATGGGAACACTTCTCCTTCCCAGGCACAGAGAAGGTGCTAGCAGGGAATTCTCTGCCTGCCTTTCCCCAGTGCTCTGCAAGCTCTCCAGGGCAACAGCAAATGTGGGGCTCTGTGCTTTCTTTCGTTCTGAACAAGTTTTAGTGTTTTCTGCAGCGACGCAAATACGATTCTGCGCAACAATGGGAACACTTCTCCTTCCCAGGCACAGAGAAGGTGCTAGCAGGGGATTCTCTGCCTGCCTTTCCCCAGTGCTCTGCAAGCTCTCCAGGGCAACAGCAAATGTGGGGCTCTGTGCTTTCTTTTGTTCTGAAAAAGTGTTAGTGTTTTCAGCGGAAAAGCGATTCTGCGCAACATTGGGAACACTTCTCCTTCCCAGGCACAGAGAAGGTGCTAGCAGGGAATTCTCTGCCTGCCTTTCCCCAGTGCTCTGCAAGCTCTCCAGGGCAACAGCAAATGTGGGGCTCTGTGCTTTCTTTCGTTCTGAAAAAGTGTTATTTTTTTTCTGCGGAAAAGCGATTCTGTGCAACAACGGGAACACTTCTGCTTCCCAGGCACAGAGAAGGTGCTAGCAGGGAATTCTCTGCCTGCCTTTCCCCAGTGCTCTGCAAGCTCTCCAGGGCAACAGCAAATGTGGGGCTCTGTGCTTTCTTTCGTTCTGAACAAGTGTTAGTGTTTTCAGCGGAAAAGCGATTCTGCGCAACATTGGGAACACTTCAACTTCCCAGGCACAGAGAAGGTGCTAGCAGGGAATTCTCTGCCTGCCTTTCCCCAGTGCTCTGCAAGCTCTCCAGGGAAACAGCAAATGTGGGGCTCTGTGCTTTCTTTCGTTCTGAACAAGTTTTAGTGTTTTCTGCAGCGACGCAAATACGATTCTTCGCAACAATGGGAACACTTCTCCTTCCCAGGCACAGAGAAGGTGCTAGCAGGGAATTCTCTACCTGCCTTTAACCAGTGCTCTGCAAGCTCTCCAGGGCAACAGAAAATGTGGGGCTCTGTGCTTTCTTTCGTTCTGAACAAGTGTTAGTGTTTTCAGCGGAAAAGCCATTCTGCGCAACAATGGGAACACTTCTCCTTCCCAGGCACAGAGAAGGTGCTAGCAGGGACATCTCTGCCTGCCTTTCCCCAGTGCTCTGCAAGCTCTCCAGGGCAACAGCAAATGTGGGGCTCTGTGCTTTCTTTCGTTCTGAAAAAATGTTATTTTTTTTCTGCGGAAAAGCGATTCTGTGCAACAATGGGAACACTTCTGCTTCCCAGGCACAGAGAAGGTGCTAGCAGGGAATTCTCTGCCTGCCTTTCCCCAGTGCTCTGCAAGCTCTCCAGGGCAACAGCAAATGTGGGGCTCTGTGCTTTCTTTCGTTCTGAACAAGTGTTAGTGTTTTCAGCGGAAAAGCGATTCTGCGCAACATTGGGAACACTTCTACTTCCCAGGCACAGAGAAGGTGCTAGCAGGGAATTCTCTGCCTGCCTTTCCCCAGTGCTCTGCAAGCTCTCCAGGGCAACAGCAAATGTGGGGCTCTGTGCTTTCTTTCATTCTGAAAAAGTGTTAGTGTTTTCTGCAGCGACGCAAATGCCATTCTGCGCAACAATGGGAACACTTCTCCTTCCCAGGCACAGAGAAGGTGCTAGCAGGGAATTCTCTGCCTGCCTTTCCCCAGTGCTCTGCAAGCTCTCCAGGGCAACAGCAAATGTGGGGCTCTGTGCTTTCTTTCGTTCTGAACAAGTGTTAGTGTTTTCAGCGGAAAAGCGATTCTGCGCAACATTGGGAACACTTCTCCTTCCCAGGCACAGAGAAGGTGCTAGCAGGGAATTCTCTGCCTGCCTTTCCCCAGTGCTCTGCAAGCTCTCCAGGGCAACAGCAAATGTGGGGCTCTGTGCTTTCTTTCGTTCTGAAAAAGTGTTAGTGTTTTCTGCAGCGACGCAAATGCCATTCTGCGCAACAATGGGAACACTTCTCCTTCCCAGGCACAGAGAAGGTGCTAGCAGGAAATTCTCTGCCTGCCTTTCCCCAGTGCTCTGCAAGCTCTCCAGGGCAACAGCAAATGTGGGGCTCTGTGCTTTCTTTCTTTCTGAACAAGTGTTAGTGTTTTCTGCGGAAAAGCGATTCTGCGCAACATTGGGAACACTTCTCCTTCCCAGGCACAGAGAAGGTGCTAGCAGGGAATTCTCTGCCTGCCTTTCCCCAGTGCTCTGCAAGCTCTCCAGGGAAACAGCAAATGTGGGGCTCTGTGCTTTCTTTCGTTCTGAACAAGTTTTAGTGTTTTCTGCAGCGACGCAAATACGATTCTGCGCAACAATGGGAACACTTCTCCTTCCCAGGCACAGAGAAGGTGCTAGCAGGGAATTCTCTGCCTGCCTTTCCCCAGTGCTCTGCAAGCTCTCCAGGGCAACAGAAAATGTGGGGCTCTGTGCTTTCTTTCGTTCTGAACAAGTTTTAGTGTTTTCTGCAGCGACGCAAATACGATTCTGCGCAACAATGGGAACACTTCTCCTTCCCAGGCACAGAGAAGGTGCTAGCAGGGAATTCTCTGCCTGCCTTTCCCCAGTGCTCTGCAAGCTCTCCAGGGCAACAGAAAATGTGGGGCTCTGTGCTTTCTTTCGTTCTGAAGAAGTTTTAGTGTTTTCTGCAGCGACGCAAATACGATTCTGCGCAACATTGGGAACACTTCTCCTTCCCAGGCACAGAGAAGGTGCTAGCAGGGAATTCTCTGCCTGCCTTTCCCCAGTGCTCTGCAAGCTCTCCAGGGCAACAGCAAATGTGGGGCTCTGTGCTTTCTTTCATTCTGAAAAAGTGTTAGTGTTTTCTGCAGCGACGCAAATACGATTCTGCGCAACAATGGGAACACTTCTCCTTCCCAGGCACAGAGAAGGTGCTAGCAGGGAATTCTCTGCCTGCCTTTCCCCAGTGCTCTGCAAGCTCTCCAGGGCAACAGAAAATGTGGGGCTCTGTGCTTTCTTTCGTTCTGAACAAGTGTTAGTGTTTTCAGCGGAAAAGCCATTCTGCGCAACAATGGGAACACTTCTCCTTCCCAGGCACAGAGAAGGTGCTAGCAGGGAATTCTCTGCCTGCCTTTCCCCAGTGCTCTGCAAGCTCTCCAGGGCAACAGCAAATGTGGGGCTCTGTGCTTTCTTTCGTTCTGAACAAGTTTTAGTGTTTTCTGCAGCGACGCAAATACGATTCTGCGCAACATTGGGAACACTTCTCCTTCCCAGGCACAGAGAAGGTGCTAGCAGGGAATTCTCTGCCTGCCTTTCCCCAGTGCTCTGCAAGCTCTCCAGGGCAACAGCAAATGTGGGGCTCTGTGCTTTCTTTTGTTCTGAAAAAGTGTTATTGTATTCTGCGGAAAAGCGATTCTGTGCAACAATGGGAACACTTCTCCTTCCCAGGCACAGAGAAGGTGCTAGCAGGGAATTCTCTGCCTGCCTTTCCCCAGTGCTCTGCAAGCTCTCCAGGGCAACAGCAAATGTGGGGCTCTGTGCTTTCTTTCGTTCTGAACAAGTTTTAGTGTTTTCTGCAGCGACGCAAATACGATTCTGCGCAACAATGCGAACACTTCTCCTTCCCAGGCACAGAGAAGTTGCTAGAAGGAAATTCTCTGCCTGCCTTTCCCCAGTGCTCTGCAAGCTCTCCAGGGCAACAGAAAATGTGGGGCTCTGTGCTTTCTTTCGTTCTGAACAAGTGTTAGTGTTTTCAGCGGAAAAGCAATTCTGCGCAACAATGGGAACACTTCTCCTTCCCAGGCACAGAGAAGGTGCTAGCAGGGAATTCTCTGCCTGCCTTTCCCCAGTGCTCTGCAAGCTCTCCAGGGCAACAGCAAATGTGGGGCTCTGTGCTTTCTTTCGTTCTGAACAAGTTTTAGTGTTTTCTGCAGCGACGCAAATACGATTCTGCGCAACAATGGGAACACTTCTCCTTCCCAGGCACAGAGAAGGTGCTAGCAGGGGATTCTCTGCCTGCCTTTCCCCAGTGCTCTGCAAGCTCTCCAGGGCAACAGCAAATGTGGGGCTCTGTGCTTTCTTTTGTTCTGAAAAAGTGTTAGTGTTTTCAGCGGAAAAGCGATTCTGCGCAACATTGGGAACACTTCTCCTTCCCAGGCACAGAGAAGGTGCTAGCAGGGAATTCTCTGCCTGCCTTTCCCCAGTGCTCTGCAAGCTCTCCAGGGCAACAGCAAATGTGGGGCTCTGTGCTTTCTTTCGTTCTGAAAAAGTGTTATTTTTTTTCTGCGGAAAAGCGATTCTGTGCAACAATGGGAACACTTCTGCTTCCCAGGCACAGAGAAGGTGCTAGCAGGGAATTCTCTGCCTGCCTTTCCCCAGTGCTCTGCAAGCTCTCCAGGGCAACAGCAAATGTGGGGCTCTGTGCTTTCTTTCGTTCTGAACAAGTGTTAGTGTTTTCAGCGGAAAAGCGATTCTGCGCAACATTGGGAACACTTCTACTTCCCAGGCACAGAGAAGGTGCTAGCAGGGAATTCTCTGCCTGCCTTTCCCCAGTGCTCTGCAAGCTCTCCAGGGAAACAGCAAATGTGGGGCTCTGTGCTTTCTTTCGTTCTGAACAAGTTTTAGTGTTTTCTGCAGCGACGCAAATACGATTCTGCGCAACAATGGGAACACTTCTCCTTCCCAGGCACAGAGAAGGTGCTAGCAGGGAATTCTCTACCTGCCTTTAACCAGTGCTCTGCAAGCTCTCCAGGGCAACAGAAAATGTGGGGCTCTGTGCTTTCTTTCGTTCTGAACAAGTGTTAGTGTTTTCAGCGGAAAAGCCATTCTGCGCAACAATGGGAACACTTCTCCTTCCCAGGCACAGAGAAGGTGCTAGCAGGGAATTCTCTGCCTGCCTTTCCCCAGTGCTCTGCAAGCTCTCCAGGGCAACAGCAAATGTGGGGCTCTGTGCTTTCTTTCGTTCTGAAAAAATGTTATTTTTTTTCTGCGGAAAAGCGATTCTGTGCAACAATGGGAACACTTCTGCTTCCCAGGCACAGAGAAGGTGCTAGCAGGGAATTCTCTGCCTGCCTTTCCCCAGTGCTCTGCAAGCTCTCCAGGGCAACAGCAAATGTGGGGCTCTGTGCTTTCTTTCGTTCTGAACAAGTGTTAGTGTTTTCAGCGGAAAAGCGATTCTGCGCAACATTGGGAACACTTCTCCTTCCCAGGCACAGAGAAGGTGCTAGCAGGGAATTCTCTGCCTGCCTTTCCCCAGTGCTCTGCAAGCTCTCCAGGGCAACAGCAAATGTGGGGCTCTGTGCTTTCTTTCATTCTGAAAAAGTGTTAGTGTTTTCTGCAGCGACGCAAATGCCATTCTGCGCAACAATGGGAACACTTCTCCTTCCCAGGCACAGAGAAGGTGCTAGCAGGGAATTCTCTGCCTGCCTTTCCCCAGTGCTCTGCAAGCTCTCCAGGGCAACAGCAAATGTGGGGCTCTGTGCTTTCTTTCTTTCTGAACAAGTGTTAGTGTTTTCTGCGGAAAAGCGATTCTGCGCAACATTGGGAACACTTCTCCTTCCCAGGCACAGAGAAGGTGCTAGCAGGGAATTCTCTGCCTGCCTTTCCCCAGTGCTCTGCAAGCTCTCCAGGGAAACAGCAATTGTGGGGCTCTGTGCTTTCTTTCGTTCTGAACAAGTTTTAGTGTTTTCTGCAGCGACGCAAATACGATTCTGCGCAACAATGGGAACACTTCTCCTTCCCAGGCACAGAGAAGGTGCTAGCAGGGAAATCTCTGCCTGCCTTTCCCCAGTGCTCTGCAAGCTCTCCAGGGCTTCAGCAAATGTGGGGCTCTGTGCTTTCTTTCATTCTGAAAAAGTGTTAGTGTTTTCTGCAGCGACGCAAATGCCATTCTGCGCAACAATGGGAACACTTCTCCTTCCCAGGCACAGAGAAGGTGCTAGCAGGAAATTCTCTGCCTGCCTTTCCCCAGTGCTCTGCAAGCTCTCCAGGGCAACAGCAAATGTGGGGCTCTGTGCTTTCTTTCGTTCTGAAAAAGTGTTAGTGTTTTCTGCAGCGACGCAAATGCCATTCTGCGCAACAATGGGAACACTTCTCCTTCCCAGGCACAGAGAAGGTGCTAGCAGGGAATTCTCTGCCTGCCTTTCCCCAGTGCTCTGCAAGCTCTCCAGGGCAACAGCAAATGTGGGGCTCTGTGCTTTCTTTCTTTCTGAACAAGTGTTAGTGTTTTCTGCGGAAAAGCGATTCTGCGCAACATTGGGAACACTTCTCCTTCCCAGGCACAGAGAAGGTGCTAGCAGGGAATTCTCTGCCTGCCTTTCCCCAGTGCTCTGCAAGCTCTCCAGGGAAACAGCAAATGTGGGGCTCTGTGCTTTCTTTCGTTCTGAACAAGTTTTAGTGTTTTCTGCAGCGACGCAAATACGATTCTGCGCAACAATGGGAACACTTCTCCTTCCCAGGCACAGAGAAGGTGCTAGCAGGGAATTCTCTGCCTGCCTTTCCCCAGTGCTCTGCAAGCTCTCCAGGGCAACAGAAAATGTGGGGCTCTGTGCTTTCTTTCGTTCTGAACAAGTGTTAGTGTTTTCAGCGGAAAAGCCATTCTGCGCAACAATGGGAACACTTCTCCTTCCCAGGCACAGAGAAGGTGCTAGCAGGGAATTCTCTGCCTGCCTTTCCCCAGTGCTCTGCAAGCTCTCCAGGGCAACAGCAAATGTGGGGCTCTGTGCTTTCTTTCGTTCTGAAAAAGTGTTATTTTTTTTCTGCGGAAAAGCGATTCTGTGCAACAATGGGAACACTTCTCCTTCCCAGGCACAGAGAAGGTGCTAGCAGGGAATTCTCTGCCTGCCTTTCCCCAGTGCTCTGCAAGCTCTCCAGGGCAACAGCAAATGTGGGGCTCTGTGCTTTCTTTCGTTCTGAACAAGTGTTAGTGTTTTCAGCGGAAAAGCGATTCTGCGCAACATTGGGAACACTTCTACTTCCCAGGCACAGAGAAGGTGCTAGCAGGGAATTCTCTGCCTGCCTTTCCCCAGTGCTCTGCAAGCTCTCCAGGGCAACAGCAAATGTGGGGCTCTGTGCTTTCTTTCATTCTGAAAAAGTGTTAGTGTTTTCTGCAGCGACGCAAATGCCATTCTGCGCAACAATGGGAACACTTCTCCTTCCCAGGCACAGAGAAGGTGCTAGCAGGAAATTCTCTGCCTGCCTTTCCCCAGTGCTCTGCAAGCTCTCCAGGGCAACAGCAAATGTGGGGCTCTGTGCTTTCTTTCTTTCTGAACAAGTGTTAGTGTTTTCTGCGGAAAAGCGATTCTGCGCAACATTGGGAACACTTCTCCTTCCCAGGCACAGAGAAGGTGCTAGCAGGGAATTCTCTGCCTGCCTTTCCCCAGTGCTCTGCAAGCTCTCCAGGGAAACAGCAAATGTGGGGCTCTGTGCTTTCTTTCGTTCTGAACAAGTTTTAGTGTTTTCTGCAGCGACGCAAATACGATTCTGCGCAACAATGGGAACACTTCTCCTTCCCAGGCACAGAGAAGGTGCTAGCAGGGAATTCTCTGCCTGCCTTTCCCCAGTGCTCTGCAAGCTCTCCAGGGCAACAGAAAATGTGGGGCTCTGTGCTTTCTTTCGTTCTGAACAAGTTTTAGTGTTTTCAGCGGAAAAGCGATTCTGCGCAACATTGGGAACACTTCTCCTTCCCAGGCACAGAGAAGGTGCTAGCAGGGAATTCTCTGCCTGCCTTTCCCCAGTGCTCTGCAAGCTCTCCAGGGCAACAGCAAATGTGGGGCTCTGTGCTTTCTTTCGTTCTGAACAAGTTTTAGTGTTTTCTGCAGCGACGCAAATACGATTCTGCGCAACAATGGGAACACTTCTCCTTCCCAGGCACAGAGAAGGTGCTAGCAGGGAATTCTCTGCCTGCCTTTCCCCAGTGCTCTGCAAGCTCTCCAGGGCAACAGCAAATGTGGGGCTCTGTGCTTTCTTTTGTTCTGAACAAGTGTTAGTGTTTTCAGCGGAAAAGCGATTCTGCGCAACATTGGGAACACTTCTCCTTCCCAGGCACAGAGAAGGTGCTAGCAGGGAATTCTCTGCCTGCCTTTCCCCAGTGCTCTGCAAGCTCTCCAGGGCAACAGCAAATGTGGGGCTCTGTGCTTTCTTTCGTTCTGAACAAGTTTTAGTGTTTTCTGCAGCGACGCAAATTCGATTCTGCGCAACAATGGGAACACTTCTCCTTCCCAGGCACAGAGAAGGTGCTAGCAGGGAATTCTCTGCCTGCCTTTCCCCAGTGCTCTGCAAGCTCTCCAGGGCAACAGCAAATGTGGGGCTCTGTGCTTTCTTTCGTTCTGAAAAAGTGTTAGTGTTTTCAGCGGAAAAGCGATTCTGCGCAACAATGGGAACACATCTCCTTCCCAGGCACAGAGAAGGTGCTAGCAGGGAATTCTCTGCCTGCCTTTCCCCAGTGCTCTGCAAGCTCTCCAGGGAAACAGCAAATGTGGGGCTCTGTGCTTTCTTTCGTTCTGAACAAGTTTTAGTGTTTTCTGCAGCGACGCAAATACGATTCTGCGCAACATTGGGAACACTTCTCCTTCCCAGGCACAGAGAAGGTGCTAGCAGGGAATTCTCTGCCTGCCTTTAACCAGTGCTCTGCAAGCTCTCCAGGGCAACAGCAAATGTGGGGCTCTGTGCTTTCTTTCGTTCTGAACAAGTTTTAGTGTTTTCAGCGGAAAAGCAATTCTGCGCAACAATGGGAACACTTCTCCTTCCCAGGCACAGAGAAGGTGCTAGCAGGGAATTCTCTGCCTGCCTTTCCCCAGTGCTCTGCAAGCTCTCCAGGGCAACAGCAAATGTGGGGCTCTGTGCTTTCTTTTGTTCTGAACAAGTGTTAGTGTTTTCTGCGGAAAAGCGATTCTGCGCAACATTGGGAACACTTCTCCTTCCCAGGCACAGAGAAGGTGCTAGCAGGGAATTCTCTGCCTGCCTTTCCCCAGTGCTCTGCAAGCTCTCCAGGGAAACAGCAAATGTGGGGCTCTGTGCTTTCTTTCGTTCTGAACAAGTTTTAGTGTTTTCTGCAGCGACGCAAATACGATTCTGCGCAACAATGGGAACACTTCTCCTTCCCAGGCACAGAGAAGGTGCTAGCAGGGAATTCTCTGCCTGCCTTTCCCCAGTGCTCTGCAAGCTCTCCAGGGCAACAGCAAATGTGGGGCTCTGTGCTTTCTTTCGTTCTGAACAAGTTTTAGTGTTTTCTGCAGCGACGCAAATACGATTCTGCGCAACATTGGGAACACTTCTCCTTCCCAGGCACAGAGAAGGTGCTAGCAGGGAATTCTCTGCCTGCCTTTAACCAGTGCTCTGCAAGCTCTCCAGGGCAACAGCAAATGTGGGGCTCTGTGCTTTCTTTCGTTCTGAACAAGTTGTAGTGTTTTGTGGAGAGAAGCGATTCTGCGCAACAATGGGAACACTTCTCCTTTCCAGGCTCAGAGAAGGTACTACCAGGGAATTCTCTGCCTTCCTCTCCCCAGTGCTCTGCAAGCTCTCCAGGGCAACAGCAAATGTGGGGCTCTGTGCTTTCTTTCATTCTGAAAAAGTGTTAGTGTTTTCTGCAGCGACGCAAATGCCATTCTGCGCAACAATGTGAACACTTCTCCTTCCCAGGCACAGAGAAGGTGCTAGCAGGGAATTCTCTACCTGCCTTTAACCAGTGCTCTGCAAGCTCTCCAGGGCAACAGCAAATGTGGGGCTCTGTGCTTTCTTTCGTTCTGAAAAAGTGTTAGTGTTTTCTGGAGAGAAGCGATTCTGCGCAACAATGGGAACACTTCTCCTTCCCAGGCACAGAGAAGGTGCTAGCAGGGAATTCTCTGCCTGCCTTTCCCCAGTGCTCTGCAAGCTCTCCAGGGCAACAGCAAATGTGGGGCTCTGTGCTTTCTTTCGTTCTGAAAAAGTGTTAGTGTTTTCAGCGGAAAAGCGATTCTGCGCAACAATGGGAACACATCTCCTTCCCAGGCACAGAGAAGGTGCTAGCAGGGAATTCTCTGCCTGCCTTTCCCCAGTGCTCTGCAAGCTCTCCAGGGCAACAGCAATTGTGGGGCTCTGTGCTTTCTTTCGTTCTGAACAAGTTTTAGTGTTTTCTGCAGCGACGCAAATACGATTCTGCGCAACAATGGGAACACTTCTCCTTCCCAGGCACAGAGAAGGTGCTAGCAGGGAATTCTCTGCCTGCCTTTCCCCAGTGCTCTGCAAGCTCTCCAGGGCAACAGCAAATGTGGGGCTCTGTGCTTTCTTTCGTTCTGAACAAGTGTTATTGTTTTCAGCGGAAAAGCCATTCTGCACAACAATGGGAACACTTCTCCTTCCCAGGCACAGAGAAGGTGCTAGCAGGGAATTCTCTGCCTGCCTTTCCCCAGTGCTCTGCAAGCTCTCCAGGGCAACAGCAAATGTGGGGCTCTGTGCTTTCTTTCGTTCTGAACAAGTTTTAGTGTTTTCTGCAGCGACGCAAATACGATTCTGCGCAACATTGGGAACACTTCTCCTTCCCAGGCACAGAGAAGGTGCTAGCAGGGAATTCTCTGCCTGCCTTTCCCCAGTGCTCTGCAAGCTCTCCAGGAGAACAGCAAATGTGGGGCTCTGTGCTTTCTTTTGTTCTGAAAAAGTGTTATTGTATTCTGCGGAAAAGCGATTCTGTGCAACAATGGGAACACTTCTCCTTCCCAGGCACAGAGAAGGTGCTAGCAGGGACATCTCTGCCTGCCTTTCCCCAGTGCTCTGCAAGCTCTCCAGGGCAACAGCAAATGTGGGGCTCTGTGCTTTCTTTCGTTCTGAACAAGTTTTAGTGTTTTCTGCAGCGACGCAAATACGATTCTGCGCAACAATGGGAACACTTCTCCTTCCCAGGCACAGAGAAGGTGCTAGCAGGGAATTCTCTGCCTGCCTTTCCCCAGTGCTCTGCAAGCTCTCCAGGGCAACAGCAAATGTGGGGCTCTGTGCTTTCTTTCGTTCTGAACAAGTTTTAGTGTTTTCTGCAGCGACGCAAATACGATTCTGCGCAACAATGCGAACACTTCTCCTTCCAGGCACGGAGAAGTTGCTAGAAGGAAATTCTCTGCCTGCCTTTCCCCAGTGCTCTGCAAGCTCTCCAGGGCAACAGCAAATGTGGGGCTCTGTGCTTTCTTTCGTTCTGAACAAGTGTTAGTGTTTTCAGCGGAAAAGCGATTCTGCGCAACATTGGGAACACATCTCCTTCCCAGGCACAGAGAAGGTGCTAGCAGGGAATTCTCTGCCTGCCTTTCCCCAGTGCTCTGCAAGCTCTCCAGGGAAACAGCAAATGTGGGGCTCTGTGCTTTCTTTCGTTCTGAACAAGTTTTAGTGTTTTCTGCAGCGACGCAAATACGATTCTGCGCAACAATGGGAACACTTCTCCTTCCCAGGCACAGAGAAGGTGCTAGCAGGGAATTCTCTGCCTGCCTTTCCCCAGTGCTCTGCAAGCTCTCCAGGGCAACAGCAAATGTGGGGCTCTGTGCTTTCTTTCGTTCTGAAAAAGTGTTAGTGTTTTCTGGAGAGAAGCGATTCTGCACAACATTGGGAACACTTCTCCTTCCCAGGCACAGAGAAGGTGCTAGCAGGGAATTCTCTGCCTGCCTTTCCCCAGTGCTCTGCAAGCTCTCCAGGGCAACAGCAAATGTGGGGCTCTGTGCTTTCTTTTGTTCTGAACAAGTTTTAGTGTTTTCTGCAGCGACGCAAATACGATTCTGCGCAACAATGGGAACACTTCTCCTTCCCAGGCACAGAGAAGGTGCTAGCAGGGAATTCTCTGCCTGCCTTTCCCCAGTGCTCTGCAAGCTCTCCAGGGCAACAGCAAATGTGGGGCTCTGTGCTTTCTTTCGTTCTGAACAAGTGTTAGTGTTTTCAGCGGAAAAGCCATTCTGCGCAACAATGGGAACACTTCTCCTTCCCAGGCACAGAGAAGGTGCTAGCAGGGAATTCTCTGCCTGCCTTTCCCCAGTGCTCTGCAAGCTCTCCAGGGCAACAGCAAATGTGGGGCTCTGTGCTTTCTTTCGTTCTGAACAAGTTTTAGTGTTTTCTGCAGCGACGCAAATACGATTCTGCGCAACAATGGGAACACTTCTCCTTCCCAGGCACAGAGAAGGTGCTAGCAGGGAATTCTCTGCCTGCCTTTAACCAGTGCTCTGCAAGCTCTCCAGGAGAACAGCAAATGTGGGGCTCTGTGCTTTCTTTCGTTCTGAAAAAGTGTTAGTGTTTTCTGGAGAGAAGCGATTCTGCGCAACAATGGGAACACTTCTCCTTCCCAGGCACAGAGAAGGTGCTAGCAGGGAATTCTCTGCCTTCCTCTCCCCAGTGCTCTGCAAGCTCTCCAGGGCAACAGCAAATGTGGGGCTCTGTGCTTTCTTTCGTTCTGAACAAGTGTTAGTGTTTTCAGCGGAAAAGCCATTCTGCGCAACAATGGGAACACTTCTCCTTCCCAGGCACAGAGAAGGTGCTAGCAGGGAATTCTCTGCCTGCCTTTCCCCAGTGCTCTGCAAGCTCTCCAGGGCAACAGCAAATGTGGGGCTCTGTGCTTTCTTTCGTTCTGAACAAGTTTTAGTGTTTTCTGCAGCGACGCAAATACGATTCTGCGCAACATTGGGAACACTTCTCCTTCCCAGGCACAGAGAAGGTGCTAGCAGGGAATTCTCTGCCTGCCTTTCCCCAGTGCTCTGCAAGCTCTCCAGGAGAACAGCAAATGTGGGGCTCTGTGCTTTCTTTTGTTCTGAAAAAGTGTTATTGTATTCTGCGGAAAAGCGATTCTGTGCAACAATGGGAACACTTCTCCTTCCCAGGCACAGAGAAGGTGCTAGCAGGGACATCTCTGCCTGCCTTTCCCCAGTGCTCTGCAAGCTCTCCAGGGCAACAGCAAATGTGGGGCTCTGTGCTTTCTTTCGTTCTGAACAAGTTTTAGTGTTTTCTGCAGCGACGCAAATACGATTCTGCGCAACAATGGGAACACTTCTCCTTCCCAGGCACAGAGAAGGTGCTAGCAGGGAATTCTCTGCCTGCCTTTCCCCAGTGCTCTGCAAGCTCTCCAGGGCAACAGCAAATGTGGGGCTCTGTGCTTTCTTTCGTTCTGAACAAGTTTTAGTGTTTTCTGCAGCGACGCAAATACGATTCTGCGCAACAATGCGAACACTTCTCCTTCCAGGCACGGAGAAGTTGCTAGAAGGAAATTCTCTGCCTGCCTTTCCCCAGTGCTCTGCAAGCTCTCCAGGGCAACAGCAAATGTGGGGCTCTGTGCTTTCTTTCGTTCTGAACAAGTGTTAGTGTTTTCAGCGGAAAAGCGATTCTGCGCAACATTGGGAACACATCTCCTTCCCAGGCACAGAGAAGGTGCTAGCAGGGAATTCTCTGCCTGCCTTTCCCCAGTGCTCTGCAAGCTCTCCAGGGAAACAGCAAATGTGGGGCTCTGTGCTTTCTTTCGTTCTGAACAAGTTTTAGTGTTTTCTGCAGCGACGCAAATACGATTCTGCGCAACAATGGGAACACTTCTCCTTCCCAGGCACAGAGAAGGTGCTAGCAGGGAATTCTCTGCCTGCCTTTCCCCAGTGCTCTGCAAGCTCTCCAGGGCAACAGCAAATGTGGGGCTCTGTGCTTTCTTTCGTTCTGAAAAAGTGTTAGTGTTTTCTGGAGAGAAGCGATTCTGCGCAACATTGGGAACACTTCTCCTTCCCAGGCACAGAGAAGGTGCTAGCAGGGAATTCTCTGCCTGCCTTTCCCCAGTGCTCTGCAAGCTCTCCAGGGCAACAGCAAATGTGGGGCTCTGTGCTTTCTTTCGTTCTGAACAAGTTTTAGTGTTTTCTGCAGCGACGCAAATACGATTCTGCGCAACAATGGGAACACTTCTCCTTCCCAGGCACAGAGAAGGTGCTAGCAGGGAATTCTCTGCCTGCCTTTCCCCAGTGCTCTGCAAGCTCTCCAGGGCAACAGAAAATGTGGGGCTCTGTGCTTTCTTTCGTTCTGAACAAGTGTTAGTGTTTTCAGCGGAAAAGCCATTCTGCGCAACAATGGGAACACTTCTCCTTCCCAGGCACAGAGAAGGTGCTAGCAGGGAATTCTCTGCCTGCCTTTCCCCAGTGCTCTGCAAGCTCTCCAGGGAAACAGCAAATGTGGGGCTCTGTGCTTTCTTTCGTTCTGAACAAGTTTTAGTGTTTTCTGCAGCGACGCAAATACGATTCTGCGCAACATTGGGAACACTTCTCCTTCCCAGGCACAGAGAAGGTGCTAGCAGGGAATTCTCTGCCTGCCTTTCCCCAGTGCTCTGCAAGCTCTCCAGGGAAACAGCAAATGTGGGGCTCTGTGCTTTCTTTCGTTCTGAAAAAGTGTTAGTGTTTTCTGGAGAGAAGCGATTCTGCGCAACAATGGGAACACTTCTCCTTCCCAGGCACAGAGAAGGTGCTAGCAGGGAATTCTCTGCCTTCCTCTCCCCAGTGCTCTGCAAGCTCTCCAGGGCAACAGCAAATGTGGGGCTCTGTGCTTTCTTTCGTTCTGAAAAAGTGTTAGTGTTTTCAGCGGAAAAGCGATTCTGCGCAACAATGGGAACACATCTCCTTCCCAGGCACAGAGAAGGTGCTAGCAGGGAATTCTCTGCCTGCCTTTCCCCAGTGCTCTGCAAGCTCTCCAGGGCAACATAAAATGTGGGGCTCTGTGCTTTCTTTCGTTCTGAACAAGTTTTAGTGTTTTCAGCGGAAAAGCGATTCTGCGCAACATTGGGAACACTTCTCCTTCCCAGGCACAGAGAAGGTGCTAGCAGGGAATTCTCTGCCTGCCTTTCCCCAGTGCTCTGCAAGCTCTCCAGGGCAACAGCAAATGTGGGGCTCTGTGCTTTCTTTCGTTCTGAACAAGTGTTAGTGTTTTCAGCGGAAAAGCGATTCTGTGCAACAATGGGAACACTTCTCCTTCCCAGGCACAGAGAAGGTGCTAGCAGGGACATCTCTGCCTGCCTTTCCCCAGTGCTCTGCAAGCTCTCCAGGGCAACAGCAAATGTGGGGCTCTGTGCTTTCTTTCGTTCTGAACAAGTTTTAGTGTTTTCTGCAGCGACGCAAATACGATTCTGCGCAACAATGCGAACACTTCTCCTTCCAGGCACGGAGAAGTTGCTAGAAGGAAATTCTCTGCCTGCCTTTCCCCAGTGCTCTGCAAGCTCTCCAGGGCAACAGCAAATGTGGGGCTCTGTGCTTTCTTTCGTTCTGAACAAGTGTTAGTGTTTTCAGCGGAAAAGCGATTCTGCGCAACATTGGGAACACATCTCCTTCCCAGGCACAGAGAAGGTGCTAGCAGGGAATTCTCTGCCTGCCTTTCCCCAGTGCTCTGCAAGCTCTCCAGGGCAACAGCAAATGTGGGGCTCTGTGCTTTCTTTCGTTCTGAACAAGTTTTAGTGTTTTCTGCAGCGACGCAAATACGATTCTGCGCAACAATGGGAACACTTCTCCTTCCCAGGCACAGAGAAGTTGCTAGCAGGGAATTCTCTGCCTGCCTTTCCCCAGTGCTCTGCAAGCTCTCCAGGGCAACAGCAAATGTGGGGCTCTGTGCTTTCTTTCGTTCTGAAAAAGTGTTAGTGTTTTCTGGAGAGAAGCGATTCTGCGCAACATTGGGAACACTTCTCCTTCCCAGGCACAGAGAAGGTGCTAGCAGGGAATTCTCTGCCTGCCTTTCCCCAGTGCTCTGCAAGCTCTCCAGGGCAACAGCAAATGTGGGGCTCTGTGCTTTCTTTCGTTCTGAACAAGTTTTAGTGTTTTCTGCAGCGACGCAAATACGATTCTGCGCAACAATGGGAACACTTCTCCTTCCCAGGCACAGAGAAGGTGCTAGCAGGGAATTCTCTGCCTGCCTTTCCCCAGTGCTCTGCAAGCTCTCCAGGGCAACAGAAAATGTGGGGCTCTGTGCTTTCTTTCGTTCTGAACAAGTGTTAGTGTTTTCAGCGGAAAAGCCATTCTGCGCAACAATGGGAACACTTCTCCTTCCCAGGCACAGAGAAGGTGCTAGCAGGGAATTCTCTGCCTGCCTTTCCCCAGTGCTCTGCAAGCTCTCCAGGGCAACAGCAAATGTGGGGCTCTGTGCTTTCTTTCGTTCTGAACAAGTTTTAGTGTTTTCTGCAGCGACGCAAATACGATTCTGCGCAACATTGGGAACACTTCTCCTTCCCAGGCACAGAGAAGGTGCTAGCAGGGAATTCTCTGCCTGCCTTTAACCAGTGCTCTGCAAGCTCTCCAGGGCAACAGCAAATGTGGGGCTCTGTGCTTTCTTTCGTTCTGAAAAAGTGTTAGTGTTTTCTGGAGAGAAGCGATTCTGCGCAACAATGGGAACACTTCTCCTTCCCAGGCACAGAGAAGGTGCTAGCAGGGAATTCTCTGCCTTCCTCTCCCCAGTGCTCTGCAAGCTCTCCAGGGCAACAGCAAATGTGGGGCTCTGTGCTTTCTTTCGTTCTGAACAAGTGTTAGTGTTTTCAGCGGAAAAGCCATTCTGCGCAACAATGGGAACACTTCTCCTTCCCAGGCACAGAGAAGGTGCTAGCAGGGAATTCTCTGCCTGCCTTTCCCCAGTGCTCTGCAAGCTCTCCAGGGCAACAGCAAATGTGGGGCTCTGTGCTTTCTTTCGTTCTGAACAAGTTTTAGTGTTTTCTGCAGCGACGCAAATACGATTCTGCGCAACATTGGGAACACTTCTCCTTCCCAGGCACAGAGAAGGTGCTAGCAGGGAATTCTCTGCCTGCCTTTCCCCAGTGCTCTGCAAGCTCTCCAGGGCAACAGCAAATGTGGGGCTCTGTGCTTTCTTTTGTTCTGAAAAAGTGTTATTGTATTCTGCGGAAAAGCGATTCTGTGCAACAATGGGAACACTTCTCCTTCCCAGGCACAGAGAAGGTGCTAGCAGGGACATCTCTGCCTGCCTTTCCCCAGTGCTCTGCAAGCTCTCCAGGGCAACAGCAAATGTGGGGCTCTGTGCTTTCTTTCGTTCTGAACAAGTTTTAGTGTTTTCTGCAGCGACGCAAATACGATTCTGCGCAACAATGGGAACACTTCTCCTTCCCAGGCACAGAGAAGGTGCTAGCAGGGAATTCTCTGCCTGCCTTTCCCCAGTGCTCTGCAAGCTCTCCAGGGCAACAGCAAATGTGGGGCTCTGTGCTTTCTTTCGTTCTGAACAAGTTTTAGTGTTTTCTGCAGCGACGCAAATACGATTCTGCGCAACAATGGGAACACTTCTCCTTCCCAGGCACAGAGAAGGTGCTAGCAGGGAATTCTCTGCCTGCCTTTAACCAGTGCTCTGCAAGCTCTCCAGGGCAACAGCAAATGTGGGGCTCTGTGCTTTCTTTCGTTCTGAAAAAGTGTTAGTGTTTTCTGGAGAGAAGCGATTCTGCGCAACAATGGGAACACTTCTCCTTCCCAGGCACAGAGAAGGTGCTAGCAGGGAATTCTCTGCCTTCCTCTCCCCAGTGCTCTGCAAGCTCTCCAGGGCAACAGCAAATGTGGGGCTCTGTGCTTTCTTTCGTTCTGAACAAGTTTTAGTGTTTTCTGCAGCGACGCAAATGCCATTCTGCGCAACAATGTGAACACTTCTCCTTCCCAGGCACAGAGAAGGTGCTAGCAGGGAATTCTCTACCTGCCTTTAACCAGTGCTCTGCAAGCTCTCCAGGGCAACAGCAAATGTGGGGCTCTGTGCTTTCTTTCGTTCTGAAAAAGTGTTAGTGTTTTCTGGAGAGAAGCGATTCTGCGCAACAATGGGAACACTTCTCCTTCCCAGGCACAGAGAAGGTGCTAGCAGGGAATTCTCTGCCTGCCTTTCCCCAGTGCTCTGCAAGCTCTCCAGGGCAACAGCAAATGTGGGGCTCTGTGCTTTCTTTCGTTCTGAAAAAGTGTTAGTGTTTTCAGCGGAAAAGCGATTCTGCGCAACAATGGGAACACATCTCCTTCCCAGGCACAGAGAAGGTGCTAGCAGGGAATTCTCTGCCTGCCTTTCCCCAGTGCTCTGCAAGCTCTCCAGGGCAACAGCAAATGTGGGGCTCTGTGCTTTCTTTCGTTCTGAACAAGTTTTAGTGTTTTCAGCGGAAAAGCGATTCTGCGCAACAATGGGAACACTTCTCCTTCCCAGGCACAGAGAAGGTGCTAGCAGGGAATTCTCTGCCTTCCTCTCCCCAGTGCTCTGCAAGCTCTCCAGGGCAACAGCAAATGTGGGGCTCTGTGCTTTCTTTCGTTCTGAACAAGTGTTAGTGTTTTCAGCGGAAAAGCCATTCTGCGCAACAATGGGAACACTTCTCCTTCCCAGGCACAGAGAAGGTGCTAGCAGGGAATTCTCTGCCTGCCTTTCCCCAGTGCTCTGCAAGCTCTCCAGGGCAACAGCAAATGTGGGGCTCTGTGCTTTCTTTCGTTCTGAACAAGTTTTAGTGTTTTCTGCAGCGACGCAAATACGATTCTGCGCAACATTGGGAACACTTCTCCTTCCCAGGCACAGAGAAGGTGCTAGCAGGGAATTCTCTGCCTGCCTTTCCCCAGTGCTCTGCAAGCTCTCCAGGAGAACAGCAAATGTGGGGCTCTGTGCTTTCTTTTGTTCTGAAAAAGTGTTATTGTATTCTGCGGAAAAGCGATTCTGTGCAACAATGGGAACACTTCTCCTTCCCAGGCACAGAGAAGGTGCTAGCAGGGACATCTCTGCCTGCCTTTCCCCAGTGCTCTGCAAGCTCTCCAGGGCAACAGCAAATGTGGGGCTCTGTGCTTTCTTTCGTTCTGAACAAGTTTTAGTGTTTTCTGCAGCGACGCAAATACGATTCTGCGCAACAATGGGAACACTTCTCCTTCCCAGGCACAGAGAAGGTGCTAGCAGGGAATTCTCTGCCTGCCTTTCCCCAGTGCTCTGCAAGCTCTCCAGGGCAACAGCAAATGTGGGGCTCTGTGCTTTCTTTCGTTCTGAACAAGTTTTAGTGTTTTCTGCAGCGACGCAAATACGATTCTGCGCAACAATGCGAACACTTCTCCTTCCAGGCACGGAGAAGTTGCTAGAAGGAAATTCTCTGCCTGCCTTTCCCCAGTGCTCTGCAAGCTCTCCAGGGCAACAGCAAATGTGGGGCTCTGTGCTTTCTTTCGTTCTGAACAAGTGTTAGTGTTTTCAGCGGAAAAGCGATTCTGCGCAACATTGGGAACACATCTCCTTCCCAGGCACAGAGAAGGTGCTAGCAGGGAATTCTCTGCCTGCCTTTCCCCAGTGCTCTGCAAGCTCTCCAGGGCAACAGCAAATGTGGGGCTCTGTGCTTTCTTTCGTTCTGAACAAGTTTTAGTGTTTTCTGCAGCGACGCAAATACGATTCTGCGCAACATTGGGAACACTTCTCCTTCCCAGGCACAGAGAAGGTGCTAGCAGGGAATTCTCTGCCTGCCTTTCCCCAGTGCTCTGCAAGCTCTCCAGGAGAACAGCAAATGTGGGGCTCTGTGCTTTCTTTTGTTCTGAAAAAGTGTTATTGTATTCTGCGGAAAAGCGATTCTGTGCAACAATGGGAACACTTCTCCTTCCCAGGCACAGAGAAGGTGCTAGCAGGGACATCTCTGCCTGCCTTTCCCCAGTGCTCTGCAAGCTCTCCAGGGCAACAGCAAATGTGGGGCTCTGTGCTTTCTTTCGTTCTGAACAAGTTTTAGTGTTTTCTGCAGCGACGCAAATACGATTCTGCGCAACAATGGGAACACTTCTCCTTCCCAGGCACAGAGAAGGTGCTAGCAGGGAATTCTCTGCCTGCCTTTCCCCAGTGCTCTGCAAGCTCTCCAGGGCAACAGCAAATGTGGGGCTCTGTGCTTTCTTTCGTTCTGAACAAGTTTTAGTGTTTTCTGGAGAGAAGCGATTCTGCGCAACATTGGGAACACTTCTCCTTCCCAGGCACAGAGAAGGTGCTAGCAGGGAATTCTCTGCCTGCCTTTCCCCAGTGCTCTGCAAGCTCTCCAGGGCAACAGCAAATGTGGGGCTCTGTGCTTTCTTTCGTTCTGAACAAGTTTTAGTGTTTTCTGCAGCGACGCAAATACGATTCTGCGCAACAATGGGAACACTTCTCCTTCCCAGGCACAGAGAAGGTGCTAGCAGGGAATTCTCTGCCTGCCTTTCCCCAGTGCTCTGCAAGCTCTCCAGGGCAACAGAAAATGTGGGGCTCTGTGCTTTCTTTCGTTCTGAACAAGTGTTAGTGTTTTCAGCGGAAAAGCCATTCTGCGCAACAATGGGAACACTTCTCCTTCCCAGGCACAGAGAAGGTGCTAGCAGGGAATTCTCTGCCTGCCTTTCCCCAGTGCTCTGCAAGCTCTCCAGGGCAACAGCAAATGTGGGGCTCTGTGCTTTCTTTCGTTCTGAACAAGTTTTAGTGTTTTCTGCAGCGACGCAAATACGATTCTGCGCAACATTGGGAACACTTCTCCTTCCCAGGCACAGAGAAGGTGCTAGCAGGGAATTCTCTGCCTGCCTTTCCCCAGTGCTCTGCAAGCTCTCCAGGGCAACAGAAAATGTGGGGCTCTGTGCTTTCTTTCGTTCTGAAAAAGTGTTAGTGTTTTCTGGAGAGAAGCGATTCTGCGCAACAATGGGAACACTTCTCCTTCCCAGGCACAGAGAAGGTGCTAGCAGGGAATTCTCTGCCTTCCTCTCCCCAGTGCTCTGCAAGCTCTCCAGGGCAACAGCAAATGTGGGGCTCTGTGCTTTCTTTCGTTCTGAAAAAGTGTTAGTGTTTTCAGCGGAAAAGCGATTCTGCGCAACAATGGGAACACATCTCCTTCCCAGGCACAGAGAAGGTGCTAGCAGGGAATTCTCTGCCTGCCTTTCCCCAGTGCTCTGCAAGCTCTCCAGGGCAACAGCAAATGTGGGGCTCTGTGCTTTCTTTCGTTCTGAAAAAGTGTTATTTTTTTTCTGCGGAAAAGCGATTCTGTGCAACAATGGGAACTCTTCTGCTTCCCAGGCACAGAGAAGGTGCTAGCAGGGAATTCTCTGCCTGCCTTTCCCCAGTGCTCTGCAAGCTCTCCAGGGCAACATAAAATGTGGGGCTCTGTGCTTTCTTTCGTTCTGAACAAGTTTTAGTGTTTTCAGCGGAAAAGCGATTCTGCGCAACATTGGGAACACTTCTCCTTCCCAGGCACAGAGAAGGTGCTAGCAGGGAATTCTCTGCCTGCCTTTCCCCAGTGCTCTGCAAGCTCTCCAGGGCAACAGCAAATGTGGGGCTCTGTGCTTTCTTTCGTTCTGAACAAGTGTTAGTGTTTTCAGCGGAAAAGCGATTCTGTGCAACAATGGGAACACTTCTCCTTCCCAGGCACAGAGAAGGTGCTAGCAGGGACATCTCTGCCTGCCTTTCCCCAGTGCTCTGCAAGCTCTCCAGGGCAACAGCAAATGTGGGGCTCTGTGCTTTCTTTCGTTCTGAACAAGTTTTAGTGTTTTCTGCAGCGACGCAAATACGATTCTGCGCAACAATGCGAACACTTCTCCTTCCAGGCACGGAGAAGTTGCTAGAAGGAAATTCTCTGCCTGCCTTTCCCCAGTGCTCTGCAAGCTCTCCAGGGCAACAGCAAATGTGGGGCTCTGTGCTTTCTTTCGTTCTGAACAAGTGTTAGTGTTTTCAGCGGAAAAGCGATTCTGCGCAACATTGGGAACACATCTCCTTCCCAGGCACAGAGAAGGTGCTAGCAGGGAATTCTCTGCCTGCCTTTCCCCAGTGCTCTGCAAGCTCTCCAGGGAAACAGCAAATGTGGGGCTCTGTGCTTTCTTTCGTTCTGAACAAGTTTTAGTGTTTTCTGCAGCGACGCAAATACGATTCTGCGCAACAATGGGAACACTTCTCCTTCCCAGGCACAGAGAAGGTGCTAGCAGGGAATTCTCTGCCTGCCTTTCCCCAGTGCTCTGCAAGCTCTCCAGGGCAACAGCAAATGTGGGGCTCTGTGCTTTCTTTCGTTCTGAAAAAGTGTTAGTGTTTTCTGGAGAGAAGCGATTCTGCGCAACATTGGGAACACTTCTCCTTCCCAGGCACAGAGAAGGTGCTAGCAGGGAATTCTCTGCCTGCCTTTCCCCAGTGCTCTGCAAGCTCTCCAGGGCAACAGCAAATGTGGGGCTCTGTGCTTTCTTTCGTTCTGAACAAGTTTTAGTGTTTTCTGCAGCGACGCAAATACGATTCTGCGCAACAATGGGAACACTTCTCCTTCCCAGGCACAGAGAAGGTGCTAGCAGGGAATTCTCTGCCTTCCTCTCCCCAGTGCTCTGCAAGCTCTCCAGGGCAACAGCAAATGTGGGGCTCTGTGCTTTCTTTCGTTCTGAACAAGTGTTAGTGTTTTCAGCGGAAAAGCCATTCTGCGCAACAATGGGAACACTTCTCCTTCCCAGGCACAGAGAAGGTGCTAGCAGGGAATTCTCTGCCTGCCTTTCCCCAGTGCTCTGCAAGCTCTCCAGGGCAACAGCAAATGTGGGGCTCTGTGCTTTCTTTCGTTCTGAACAAGTTTTAGTGTTTTCTGCAGCGACGCAAATACGATTCTGCGCAACATTGGGAACACTTCTCCTTCCCAGGCACAGAGAAGGTGCTAGCAGGGAATTCTCTGCCTGCCTTTCCCCAGTGCTCTGCAAGCTCTCCAGGGCAACAGCAAATGTGGGGCTCTGTGCTTTCTTTTGTTCTGAAAAAGTGTTATTGTATTCTGCGGAAAAGCGATTCTGTGCAACAATGGGAACACTTCTCCTTCCCAGGCACAGAGAAGGTGCTAGCAGGGACATCTCTGCCTGCCTTTCCCCAGTGCTCTGCAAGCTCTCCAGGGCAACAGCAAATGTGGGGCTCTGTGCTTTCTTTCGTTCTGAACAAGTTTTAGTGTTTTCTGCAGCGACGCAAATACGATTCTGCGCAACAATGCGAACACTTCTCCTTCCCAGGCACAGAGAAGGTGCTAGCAGGGAATTCTCTGCCTGCCTTTCCCCAGTGCTCTGCAAGCTCTCCAGGGCAACAGCAAATGTGGGGCTCTGTGCTTTCTTTCGTTCTGAACAAGTTTTAGTGTTTTCTGCAGCGACGCAAATACGATTCTGTGCAACAATGGGAACACTTCTCCTTCCCAGGCACAGAGAAGGTGCTAGCAGGGAATTCTCTGCCTGCCTTTCCCCAGTGCTCTGCAAGCTCTCCAGGGCAACAGAAAATGTGGGGCTCTGTGCTTTCTTTCGTTCTGAAAAAGTGTTAGTGTTTTCTGGAGAGAAGCGATTCTGCGCAACATTGGGAACACTTCTCCTTCCCAGGCACAGAGAAGGTGCTAGCAGGGAATTCTCTGCCTGCCTTTCCCCAGTGCTCTGCAAGCTCTCCAGGGCAACAGCAAATGTGGGGCTCTGTGCTTTCTTTCGTTCTGAACAAGTTTTAGTGTTTTCTGCAGCGACGCAAATACGATTCTGCGCAACAATGGGAACACTTCTCCTTCCCAGGCACAGAGAAGGTGCTAGCAGGGAATTCTCTGCCTGCCTTTCCCCAGTGCTCTGCAAGCTCTCCAGGGCAACAGCAAATGTGGGGCTCTGTGCTTTCTTTCGTTCTGAACAAGTTTTAGTGTTTTCTGCAGCGACGCAAATACGATTCTGCGCAACATTGGGAACACTTCTCCTTCCCAGGCACAGAGAAGGTGCTAGCAGGGAATTCTCTGCCTGCCTTTAACCAGTGCTCTGCAAGCTCTCCAGGGCAACAGCAAATGTGGGGCTCTGTGCTTTCTTTCGTTCTGAAAAAGTGTTAGTGTTTTCTGGAGAGAAGCGATTCTGCGCAACAATGGGAACACTTCTCCTTCCCAGGCACAGAGAAGGTGCTAGCAGGGAATTCTCTGCCTTCCTCTCCCCAGTGCTCTGCAAGCTCTCCAGGGCAACAGCAAATGTGGGGCTCTGTGCTTTCTTTCGTTCTGAACAAGTTTTAGTGTTTTCTGCAGCGACGCAAATGCCATTCTGCGCAACAATGTGAACACTTCTCCTTCCCAGGCACAGAGAAGGTGCTAGCAGGGAATTCTCTACCTGCCTTTAACCAGTGCTCTGCAAGCTCTCCAGGGCAACAGCAAATGTGGGGCTCTGTGCTTTCTTTCGTTCTGAAAAAGTGTTAGTGTTTTCTGGAGAGAAGCGATTCTGCGCAACAATGGGAACACTTCTCCTTCCCAGGCACAGAGAAGGTGCTAGCAGGGAATTCTCTGCCTGCCTTTCCCCAGTGCTCTGCAAGCTCTCCAGGGCAACAGCAAATGTGGGGCTCTGTGCTTTCTTTCGTTCTGAAAAAGTGTTAGTGTTTTCAGCGGAAAAGCGATTCTGCGCAACAATGGGAACACATCTCCTTCCCAGGCACAGAGAAGGTGCTAGCAGGGAATTCTCTGCCTGCCTTTCCCCAGTGCTCTGCAAGCTCTCCAGGGCAACAGCAAATGTGGGGCTCTGTGCTTTCTTTCGTTCTGAACAAGTTTTAGTGTTTTCAGCGGAAAAGCGATTCTGCGCAACATTGGGAACACTTCTCCTTCCCAGGTACAGAGAAGGTGCTAGCAGGGAATTCTCTGCCTGCCTTTAACCAGTGCTCTGCAAGCTCTCCAGGGCAACAGCAAATGTGGGGCTCTGTGCTTTCTTTCGTTCTGAACAAGTGTTAATGTTTTCAGCGGAAAAGCAATTCTGCGCAACAATGGGAACACTTCTCCTTCCCAGGCACAGAGAAGGTGCTAGCAGGGAATTCTCTGCCTGCCTTTCCCCAGTGCTCTGCAAGCTCTCCAGGAAAACAGCAAATGTGGGGCTCTGTGCTTTCTTTCGTTCTGAACAAGTTTTAGTGTTTTCTGCAGCGACGCAAATACGATTCTGCGCAACAATGGGAACACTTCTCCTTCCCAGGCACAGAGAAGGTGCTAGCAGGGAATTCTCTGCCTGCCTTTCCCCAGTGCTCTGCAAGCTCTCCAGGGCAACAGCAAATGTGGGGCTCTGTGCTTTCTTTCGTTCTGAAAAAGTGTTAGTGTTTTCTGGAGAAAAGCGATTCTGCGCAACATTGGGAACACTTCTCCTTCCCAGGCACAGAGAAGGTGCTAGCAGGGACATCTCTGCCTGCCTTTCCCCAGTGCTCTGCAAGCTCTCCAGGGCAACAGCAAATGTGGGGCTCTGTGCTTTCTTTCGTTCTGAACAAGTGTTAGTGTTTTCTGCAGCGACGCAAATACGATTCTGCGCAACAATGCGAACACTTCTCCTTCCCAGGCACAGAGAAGGTGCTAGCAGGGAATTCTCTGCCTGCCTTTCCCCAGTGCTCTGCAAGCTCTCCAGGGCAACAGCAAATGTGGGGCTCTGTGCTTTCTTTCGTTCTGAACAAGTTTTAGTGTTTTCTGCAGCGACGCAAATACGATTCTGCGCAACAATGGGAACACTTCTCCTTCCCAGGCACAGAGAAGGTGCTAGCAGGGAATTCTCTGCCTGCCTTTCCCCAGTGCTCTGCAAGCTCTCCAGGGCAACAGCAAATGTGGGGCTCTGTGCTTTCTTTCGTTCTGAACAAGTTTTAGTGTTTTCTGCAGCGACGCAAATACGATTCTGCGCAACAATGGGAACACTTCTCCTTCCCAGGCACAGAGAAGGTGCTAGCAGGGAATTCTCTGCCTGCCTTTCCCCAGTGCTCTGCAAGCTCTCCAGGGCAACAGCAAATGTGGGGCTCTGTGCTTTCTTTCGTTCTGAACAAGTTTTAGTGTTTTCTGCAGCGACGCAAATACGATTCTGCGCAACATTGGGAACACTTCTCCTTCCCAGGCACAGAGAAGGTGCTAGCAGGGAATTCTCTGCCTGCCTTTAACCAGTGCTCTGCAAGCTCTCCAGGGCAACAGCAAATGTGGGGCTCTGTGCTTTCTTTCGTTCTGAAAAAGTGTTAGTGTTTTCTGGAGAGAAGCGATTCTGCGCAACAATGGGAACACTTCTCCTTCCCAGGCACAGAGAAGGTGCTAGCAGGGAATTCTCTGCCTTCCTCTCCCCAGTGCTCTGCAAGCTCTCCAGGGCAACAGCAAATGTGGGGCTCTGTGCTTTCTTTCGTTCTGAACAAGTTTTAGTGTTTTCTGCAGCGACGCAAATGCCATTCTGCGCAACAATGTGAACACTTCTCCTTCCCAGGCACAGAGAAGGTGCTAGCAGGGAATTCTCTACCTGCCTTTAACCAGTGCTCTGCAAGCTCTCCAGGGCAACAGCAAATGTGGGGCTCTGTGCTTTCTTTCGTTCTGAAAAAGTGTTAGTGTTTTCTGGAGAGAAGCGATTCTGCGCAACAATGGGAACACTTCTCCTTCCCAGGCACAGAGAAGGTGCTAGCAGGGAATTCTCTGCCTGCCTTTCCCCAGTGCTCTGCAAGCTCTCCAGGGCAACAGCAAATGTGGGGCTCTGTGCTTTCTTTCGTTCTGAAAAAGTGTTAGTGTTTTCAGCGGAAAAGCGATTCTGCGCAACAATGGGAACACATCTCCTTCCCAGGCACAGAGAAGGTGCTAGCAGGGAATTCTCTGCCTGCCTTTCCCCAGTGCTCTGCAAGCTCTCCAGGGCAACAGCAAATGTGGGGCTCTGTGCTTTCTTTCGTTCTGAAAAAGTGTTATTTTTTTTCTGCGGAAAAGCGATTCTGTGCAACAATGGGAACTCTTCTGCTTCCCAGGCACAGAGAAGGTGCTAGCAGGGAATTCTCTGCCTGCCTTTCCCCAGTGCTCTGCAAGCTCTCCAGGGCAACATAAAATGTGGGGCTCTGTGCTTTCTTTCGTTCTGAACAAGTTTTAGTGTTTTCAGCGGAAAAGCGATTCTGCGCAACATTGGGAACACTTCTCCTTCCCAGGCACAGAGAAGGTGCTAGCAGGGAATTCTCTGCCTGCCTTTAACCAGTGCTCTGCAAGCTCTCCAGGGCAACAGCAAATGTGGGGCTCTGTGCTTTCTTTCGTTCTGAACAAGTGTTAGTGGTTTCAGCGGAAAAGCAATTCTGCGCAACAATGGGAACACTTCTCCTTCCCAGGCACAGAGAAGGTGCTAGCAGGGAATTCTCTGCCTGCCTTTCCCCAGTGCTCTGCAAGCTCTCCAGGAAAACAGCAAATGTGGGGCTCTGTGCTTTCTTTCGTTCTGAACAAGTTTTAGTGTTTTCTGCAGCGACGCAAATACGATTCTGCGCAACAATGGGAACACTTCTCCTTCCCAGGCACAGAGAAGGTGCTAGCAGGGAATTCTCTGCCTGCCTTTCCCCAGTGCTCTGCAAGCTCTCCAGGGCAACAGCAAATGTGGGGCTCTGTGCTTTCTTTCGTTCTGAAAAAGTGTTAGTGTTTTCTGGAGAAAAGCGATTCTGCGCAACATTGGGAACACTTCTCCTTCCCAGGCACAGAGAAGGTGCTAGCAGGGAATTCTCTGCCTGCCTTTCCCCAGTGCTCTGCAAGCTCTCCAGGGCAACAGAAAATGTGGGGCTCTGTGCTTTCTTTCGTTCTGAACAAGTTTTAGTGTTTTCTGCAGCGACGCAAATACGATTCTGCGCAACAATGGGAACACTTCTCCTTCCCAGGCACAGAGAAGGTGCTAGCAGGGAATTCTCTGCCTGCCTTTCCCCAGTGCTCTGCAAGCTCTCCAGGGCAACAGAAAATGTGGGGCTCTGTGCTTTCTTTCGTTCTGAACAAGTGTTAGTGTTTTCAGCGGAAAAGCCATTCTGCGCAACAATGGGAACACTTCTCCTTCCCAGGCACAGAGAAGGTGCTAGCAGGGAATTCTCTGCCTGCCTTTCCCCAGTGCTCTGCAAGCTCTCCAGGGCAACAGCAAATGTGGGGCTCTGTGCTTTCTTTCGTTCTGAACAAGTTTTAGTGTTTTCTGCAGCGACGCAAATACGATTCTGCGCAACATTGGGAACACTTCTCCTTCCCAGGCACAGAGAAGGTGCTAGCAGGGAATTCTCTGCCTGCCTTTAACCAGTGCTCTGCAAGCTCTCCAGGGCAACAGCAAATGTGGGGCTCTGTGCTTTCTTTCGTTCTGAAAAAGTGTTAGTGTTTTCTGGAGAGAAGCGATTCTGCGCAACAATGGGAACACTTCTCCTTCCCAGGCACAGAGAAGGTGCTAGCAGGGAATTCTCTGCCTTCCTCTCCCCAGTGCTCTGCAAGCTCTCCAGGGCAACAGCAAATGTGGGGCTCTGTGCTTTCTTTCATTCTGAAAAAGTGTTAGTGTTTTCTGCAGCGACGCAAATGCCATTCTGCGCAACAATGTGAACACTTCTCCTTCCCAGGCACAGAGAAGGTGCTAGCAGGGAATTCTCTACCTGCCTTTAACCAGTGCTCTGCAAGCTCTCCAGGGCAACAGCAAATGTGGGGCTCTGTGCTTTCTTTCGTTCTGAAAAAGTGTTAGTGTTTTCTGGAGAGAAGCGATTCTGCGCAACAATGGGAACACTTCTCCTTCCCAGGCACAGAGAAGGTGCTAGCAGGGAATTCTCTGCCTGCCTTTCCCCAGTGCTCTGCAAGCTCTCCAGGGCAACAGCAAATGTGGGGCTCTGTGCTTTCTTTCGTTCTGAAAAAGTGTTAGTGTTTTCAGCGGAAAAGCGATTCTGCGCAACAATGGGAACACATCTCCTTCCCAGGCACAGAGAAGGTGCTAGCAGGGAATTCTCTGCCTGCCTTTCCCCAGTGCTCTGCAAGCTCTCCAGGGCAACAGCAAATGTGGGGCTCTGTGCTTTCTTTCGTTCTGAAAAAGTGTTATTTTTTTTCTGCGGAAAAGCGATTCTGTGCAACAATGGGAAATCTTCTGCTTCCCAGGCACAGAGAAGGTGCTAGCAGGGAATTCTCTGCCTGCCTTTCCCCAGTGCTCTGCAAGCTCTCCAGGGCAACATAAAATGTGGGGCTCTGTGCTTTCTTTCGTTCTGAACAAGTTTTAGTGTTTTCAGCGGAAAAGCGATTCTGCGCAACATTGGGAACACTTCTCCTTCCCAGGCACAGAGAAGGTGCTAGCAGGGAATTCTCTGCCTGCCTTTCCCCAGTGCTCTGCAAGCTCTCCAGGGCAACAGCAAATGTGGGGCTCTGTGCTTTCTTTCGTTCTGAACAAGTGTTAGTGTTTTCAGCGGAAAAGCAATTCTGCGCAACAATGGGAACACTTCTCCTTCCCAGGCACAGAGAAGGTGCTAGCAGGGAATTCTCTGCCTGCCTTTCCCCAGTGCTCTGCAAGCTCTCCAGGGAAACAGCAAATGTGGGGCTCTGTGCTTTCTTTCGTTCTCAACAAGTTTTAGTGTTTTCTGCAGCGACGCAAATACGATTCTGCGCAACAATGGGAACACTTCTCCTTCCCAGGCACAGAGAAGGTGCTAGCAGGGAATTCTCTGCCTGCCTTTCCCCAGTGCTCTGCAAGCTCTCCAGGGCAACAGCAAATGTGGGGCTCTGTGCTTTCTTTTGTTCTGAAAAAGTGTTAGTGTTTTCAGCGGAAAAGCCATTCTGCGCAACATTGGGAACACTTCTCCTTCCCAGGCACAGAGAAGGTGCTAGCAGGGAATTCTCTGCCTGCCTTTCCCCAGTGCTCTGCAAGCTCTCCAGGGCAACAGCAAATGTGGGGCTCTGTGCTTTCTTTCGTTCTGAACAAGTTTTAGTGTTTTCTGCAGCGACGCAAATACGATTCTGCGCAACAATGGGAACACTTCTCCTTCCCAGGCACAGAGAAGGTGCTAGCAGGGAATTCTCTGCCTGCCTTTCCCCAGTGCTCTGCAAGCTCTCCAGGGCAACAGCAAATGTGGGGCTCTGTGCTTTCTTTCGTTCTGAACAAGTGTTAGTGTTTTCAGCGGAAAAGCCATTCTGCGCAACAATGGGAACACTTCTCCTTCCCAGGCACAGAGAAGGTGCTAGCAGGGAATTCTCTGCCTGCCTTTCCCCAGTGCTCGGCAAGCTCTCCAGGGCAACAGCAAATGTGGGGCTCTGTGCTTTCTTTCGTTCTGAAAAAGTGTTAGTGTTTTCAGCGGAAAAGCGATTCTGCGCAACAATGGGAACACATCTCCTTCCCAGGCACAGAGAAGGTGCTAGCAGGGAATTCTCTGCCTGCCTTTCCCCAGTGCTCTGCAAGCTCTCCAGGGCAACAGCAAATGTGGGGCTCTGTGCTTTCTTTCGTTCTGAAAAAGTGTTATTTTTTTTCTGCGGAAAAGCGATTCTGTGCAACAATGGGAACTCTTCTGCTTCCCAGGCACAGAGAAGGTGCTAGCAGGGAATTCTCTGCCTGCCTTTCCCCAGTGCTCTGCAAGCTCTCCAGGGCAACATAAAATGTGGGGCTCTGTGCTTTCTTTCGTTCTGAACAAGTTTTAGTGTTTTCAGCGGAAAAGCGATTCTGCTCAACATTGGGAACACTTCTCCTTCCCAGGCACAGAGAAGGTGCTAGCAGGGAATTCTCTGCCTGCCTTTCCCCAGTGCTCTGCAAGCTCTCCAGGGCAACAGCAAATGTGGGGCTCTGTGCTTTCTTTCGTTCTGAAAAAGTGTTAGTGTTTTCAGCGGAAAAGCGATTCTGCGCAACATTGGGAACACTTCTCCTTCCCAGGCACAGAGAAGGTGCTAGCAGGGAATTCTCTGCCTGCCTTTCCCCAGTGCTCTGCAAGCTCTCCAGGGCAACAGAAAATGTGGGGCTCTGTGCTTTCTTTCGTTCTGAACAAGTTTTAGTGTTTTCTGCAGCGACGCAAATACGATTCTGCGCAACAATGGGAACACTTCTCCTTCCCAGGCACAGAGAAGGTGCTAGCAGGGAATTCTCTGCCTGCCTTTCCCCAGTGCTCTGCAAGCTCTCCAGGGCAACAGAAAATGTGGGGCTCTGTGCTTTCTTTCGTTCTGAACAAGTGTTAGTGTTTTCAGCGGAAAAGCCATTCTGCGCAACAATGGGAACACTTCTCCTTCCCAGGCACAGAGAAGGTGCTAGCAGGGAATTCTCTGCCTGCCTTTAACCAGTGCTCTGCAAGCTCTCCAGGGCAACAGCAAATGTGGGGCTCTGTGCTTTCTTTCGTTCTGAACAAGTTTTAGTGTTTTCTGGAGAGAAGCGATTCTGCGCAACAATGGGAACACTTCTCCTTCCCAGGCACAGAGAAGGTGCTAGCAGGGAATTCTCTGCCTTCCTCTCCCCAGTGCTCTGCAAGCTCTCCAGGGCAACAGCAAATGTGGGGCTCTGTGCTTTCTTTCATTCTGAAAAAGTGTTAGTGTTTTCTGCAGCGACGCAAATGCCATTCTGCGCAACAATGTGAACACTTCTCCTTCCCAGGCACAGAGAAGGTGCTAGCAGGGAATTCTCTACCTGCCTTTAACCAGTGCTCTGCAAGCTCTCCAGGGCAACAGCAAATGTGGGGCTCTGTGCTTTCTTTCGTTCTGAAAAAGTGTTAGTGTTTTCTGGAGAGAAGCGATTCTGCGCAACAATGGGAACACTTCTCCTTCCCAGGCACAGAGAAGGTGCTAGCAGGGAATTCTCTGCCTGCCTTTCCCCAGTGCTCTGCAAGCTCTCCAGGGCAACAGCAAATGTGGGGCTCTGTGCTTTCTTTCGTTCTGAAAAAGTGTTAGTGTTTTCAGCGGAAAAGCGATTCTGCGCAACAATGGGAACACATCTCCTTCCCAGGCACAGAGAAGGTGCTAGCAGGGAATTCTCTGCCTGCCTTTCCCCAGTGCTCTGCAAGCTCTCCAGGGCAACAGCAAATGTGGGGCTCTGTGCTTTCTTTCGTTCTGAAAAAGTGTTATTTTTTTTCTGCGGAAAAGCGATTCTGTGCAACAATGGGAAATCTTCTGCTTCCCAGGCACAGAGAAGGTGCTAGCAGGGAATTCTCTGCCTGCCTTTCCCCAGTGCTCTGCAAGCTCTCCAGGGCAACATAAAATGTGGGGCTCTGTGCTTTCTTTCGTTCTGAACAAGTTTTAGTGTTTTCAGCGGAAAAGCGATTCTGCGCAACATTGGGAACACTTCTCCTTCCCAGGCACAGAGAAGGTGCTAGCAGGGAATTCTCTGCCTGCCTTTCCCCAGTGCTCTGCAAGCTCTCCAGGGCAACAGCAAATGTGGGGCTCTGTGCTTTCTTTCGTTCTGAACAAGTGTTAGTGTTTTCAGCGGAAAAGCAATTCTGCGCAACAATGGGAACACTTCTCCTTCCCAGGCACAGAGAAGGTGCTAGCAGGGAATTCTCTGCCTGCCTTTCCCCAGTGCTCTGCAAGCTCTCCAGGGAAACAGCAAATGTGGGGCTCTGTGCTTTCTTTCGTTCTGAACAAGTTTTAGTGTTTTCTGCAGCGACGCAAATACGATTCTGCGCAACAATGGGAACACTTCTCCTTCCCAGGCACAGAGAAGGTGCTAGCAGGGAATTCTCTGCCTGCCTTTCCCCAGTGCTCTGCAAGCTCTCCAGGGCAACAGCAAATGTGGGGCTCTGTGCTTTCTTTTGTTCTGAAAAAGTGTTAGTGTTTTCAGCGGAAAAGCCATTCTGCGCAACATTGGGAACACTTCTCCTTCCCAGGCACAGAGAAGGTGCTAGCAGGGAATTCTCTGCCTGCCTTTCCCCAGTGCTCTGCAAGCTCTCCAGGGCAACAGAAAATGTGGGGCTCTGTGCTTTCTTTCGTTCTGAACAAGTGTTAGTGTTTTCTGCAGCGACGCAAATACGATTCTGCGCAACAATGGGAACACTTCTCCTTCCCAGGCACAGAGAAGGTGCTAGCAGGGAATTCTCTGCCTGCCTTTCCCCAGTGCTCTGCAAGCTCTCCAGGGCAACAGAAAATGTGGGGCTCTGTGCTTTCTTTCATTCTGAACAAGTGTTAGTGTTTTCAGCGGAAAAGCCATTCTGCGCAACAATGGGAACACTTGTCCTTCCCAGGCACAGAGAAGGTGCTAGCAGGGAATTCTCTGCCTGCCTTTCCCCAGTGCTCTGCAAGCTCTCCAGGGCAACAGCAAATGTGGGGCTCTGTGCTTTCTTTCGTTCTGAAAAAGTGTTAGTGTTTTCAGCGGAAAAGCGATTCTGCGCAACAATGGGAACACATCTCCTTCCCAGGCACAGAGAAGGTGCTAGCAGGGAATTCTCTGCCTGCCTTTCCCCAGTGCTCTGCAAGCTCTCCAGGGCAACAGCAAATGTGGGGCTCTGTGCTTTCTTTCGTTCTGAAAAAGTGTTATTTTTTTTCTGCGGAAAAGCGATTCTGTGCAACAATGGGAACTCTTCTGCTTCCCAGGCACAGAGAAGGTGCTAGCAGGGAATTCTCTGCCTGCCTTTCCCCAGTGCTCTGCAAGCTCTCCAGGGCAACAGCAAATGTGGGGCTCTGTGCTTTCTTTCGTTCTGAACAAGTTTTAGTGTTTTCAGCGGAAAAGCGATTCTGCGCAACATTGGGAACACTTCTCCTTCCCAGGCACAGAGAAGGTGCTAGCAGGGAATTCTCTGCCTGCCTTTCCCCAGTGCTCTGCAAGCTCTCCAGGGCAACAGCAAATGTGGGGCTCTGTGCTTTCTTTCGTTCTGAACAAGTTTTAGTGTTTTCTGGAGAGAAGCGATTCTGCGCAACAATGGGAACACTTCTCCTTCCCAGGCACAGAGAAGGTGCTAGCAGGGAATTCTCTGCCTTCCTCTCCCCAGTGCTCTGCAAGCTCTCCAGGGCAACAGCAAATGTGGGGCTCTGTGCTTTCTTTCATTCTGAAAAAGTGTTAGTGTTTTCTGCAGCGACGCAAATGCCATTCTGCGCAACAATGTGAACACTTCTCCTTCCCAGGCACAGAGAAGGTGCTAGCAGGGAATTCTCTACCTGCCTTTAACCAGTGCTCTGCAAGCTCTCCAGGGCAACAGCAAATGTGGGGCTCTGTGCTTTCTTTCGTTCTGAAAAAGTGTTAGTGTTTTCTGGAGAGAAGCGATTCTGCGCAACAATGGGAACACTTCTCCTTCCCAGGCACAGAGAAGGTGCTAGCAGGGAATTCTCTGCCTGCCTTTCCCCAGTGCTCTGCAAGCTCTCCAGGGCAACAGCAAATGTGGGGCTCTGTGCTTTCTTTCGTTCTGAAAAAGTGTTAGTGTTTTCAGCGGAAAAGCGATTCTGCGCAACAATGGGAACACATCTCCTTCCCAGGCACAGAGAAGGTGCTAGCAGGGAATTCTCTGCCTGCCTTTCCCCAGTGCTCTGCAAGCTCTCCAGGGCAACAGCAAATGTGGGGCTCTGTGCTTTCTTTCGTTCTGAAAAAGTGTTATTTTTTTTCTGCGGAAAAGCGATTCTGTGCAACAATGGGAAATCTTCTGCTTCCCAGGCACAGAGAAGGTGCTAGCAGGGAATTCTCTGCCTGCCTTTCCCCAGTGCTCTGCAAGCTCTCCAGGGCAACATAAAATGTGGGGCTCTGTGCTTTCTTTCGTTCTGAACAAGTTTTAGTGTTTTCAGCGGAAAAGCGATTCTGCGCAACATTGGGAACACTTCTCCTTCCCAGGCACAGAGAAGGTGCTAGCAGGGAATTCTCTGCCTGCCTTTCCCCAGTGCTCTGCAAGCTCTCCAGGGCAACAGCAAATGTGGGGCTCTGTGCTTTCTTTCGTTCTGAACAAGTGTTAGTGTTTTCAGCGGAAAAGCGATTCTGCGCAACAATGGGAACACATCTCCTTCCCAGGCACAGAGAAGGTGCTAGCAGGGAATTCTCTGCCTGCCTTTCCCCAGTGCTCTGCAAGCTCTCCAGGGAAACAGCAAATGTGGGGCTCTGTGCTTTCTTTCGTTCTGAACAAGTTTTAGTGTTTTCTGCAGCGACGCAAATACGATTCTGCGCAACAATGGGAACACTTCTCCTTCCCAGGCACAGAGAAGGTGCTAGCAGGGAATTCTCTGCCTGCCTTTCCCCAGTGCTCTGCAAGCTCTCCAGGGCAACAGCAAATGTGGGGCTCTGTGCTTTCTTTTGTTCTGAAAAAGTGTTAGTGTTTTCAGCGGAAAAGCCATTCTGCGCAACATTGGGAACACTTCTCCTTCCCAGGCACAGAGAAGGTGCTAGCAGGGAATTCTCTGCCTGCCTTTCCCCAGTGCTCTGCAAGCTCTCCAGGGCAACAGAAAATGTGGGGCTCTGTGCTTTCTTTCGTTCTGAACAAGTTTTAGTGTTTTCTGCAGCGACGCAAATACGATTCTGCGCAACAATGGGAACACTTCTCCTTCCCAGGCACAGAGAAGGTGCTAGCAGGGAATTCTCTGCCTGCCTTTCCCCAGTGCTCTGCAAGCTCTCCAGGGCAACAGAAAATGTGGGGCTCTGTGCTTTCTTTCATTCTGAACAAGTGTTAGTGTTTTCAGCGGAAAAGCCATTCTGCGCAACAATGGGAACACTTGTCCTTCCCAGGCACAGAGAAGGTGCTAGCAGGGAATTCTCTGCCTGCCTTTCCCCAGTGCTCTGCAAGCTCTCCAGGGCAACAGCAAATGTGGGGCTCTGTGCTTTCTTTCGTTCTGAAAAAGTGTTAGTGTTTTCAGCGGAAAAGCCATTCTGCGCAACAATGGGAACACATCTCCTTCCCAGGCACAGAGAAGGTGCTAGCAGGGAATTCTCTGCCTGCCTTTCCCCAGTGCTCTGCAAGCTCTCCAGGGCAACAGCAAATGTGGGGCTCTGTGCTTTCTTTCGTTCTGAAAAAGTGTTATTTTTTTTCTGCGGAAAAGCGATTCTGTGCAACAATGGGAACTCTTCTGCTTCCCAGGCACAGAGAAGGTGCTAGCAGGGAATTCTCTGCCTGCCTTTCCCCAGTGCTCTGCAAGCTCTCCAGGGCAACAGCAAATGTGGGGCTCTGTGCTTTCTTTCGTTCTGAACAAGTTTTAGTGTTTTCAGCGGAAAAGCGATTCTGCGCAACATTGGGAACACTTCTCCTTCCCAGGCACAGAGAAGGTGCTAGCAGGGAATTCTCTGCCTGCCTTTCCCCAGTGCTCTGCAAGCTCTCCAGGGCAACAGCAAATGTGGGGCTCTGTGCTTTCTTTCGTTCTGAACAAGTTTTAGTGTTTTCTGCAGCGACGCAAATACGATTCTGCGCAACAATGGGAACACTTCTCCTTCCCAGGCACAGAGAAGGTGCTAGCAGGGAATTCTCTGCCTGCCTTTCCCCAGTGCTCTGCAAGCTCTCCAGGGCAACAGAAAATGTGGGGCTCTGTGCTTTCTTTCGTTCTGAAAAAGTGTTAGTGTTTTCTGGAGAGAAGCGATTCTGCGCAACAATGGGAACACTTCTACTTCCCAGGCACAGAGAAGGTGCTAGCAGGGAATTCTCTGCCTGCCTTTCCCCAGTGCTCTGCAAGCTCTCCAGGGCATTGCAGATGTGGGGCTCTGTGCTTTCTTTCGTTCTGAACAAGTTTTAGTGTTTTCAGCGGAAAAGCAATTCTGCGCAACAATGGGAACACTTCTCCTTCCCAGGCACAGAGAAGGTGCTAGCAGGGAATTCTCTGCCTGCCTTTCCCCAGTGCTCTGCAAGCTCTCCAGGGCAACAGCAAATGTGGGGCTCTGTGCTTTCTTTCGTTCTGAACAAGTTTTAGTGTTTTCTGCAGCGACGCAAATACGATTCTGCGCAACAATGGGAACACTTCTCCTTCCCAGGCACAGAGAAGGTGCTAGCAGGGAATTCTCTGCCTGCCTTTCCCCAGTGCTCTGCAAGCTCTCCAGGGCAACAGCAAATGTGGGGCTCTGTGCTTTCTTTTGTTCTGAACAAGTGTTAGTGTTTTCAGCGGAAAAGCGATTCTGCGCAACATTGGGAACACTTCTCCTTCCCAGGCACAGAGAAGGTGCTAGCAGGGAATTCTCTGCCTGCCTTTCCCCAGTGCTCTGCAAGCTCTCCAGGGCAACAGCAAATGTGGGGCTCTGTGCTTTCTTTCGTTCTGAACAAGTTTTAGTGTTTTCTGCAGCGACGCAAATACGATTCTGCGCAACAATGGGAACACTTCTCCTTCCCAGGCACAGAGAAGGTGCTAGCAGGGAATTCTCTGCCTGCCTTTCCCCAGTGCTCTGCAAGCTCTCCAGGGCAACAGCAAATGTGGGGCTCTGTGCTTTCTTTCGTTCTGAAAAAGTGTTAGTGTTTTCAGCGGAAAAGCGATTCTGCGCAACAATGGGAACACATCTCCTTCCCAGGCACAGAGAAGGTGCTAGCAGGGAATTCTCTGCCTGCCTTTCCCCAGTGCTCTGCAAGCTCTCCAGGGCAACAGCAAATGTGGGGCTCTGTGCTTTCTTTCGTTCTGAAAAAGTGTTATTTTTTTTCTGCGGAAAAGCGATTCTGTGCAACAATGGGAACACTTCTGCTTCCCAGGCACAGAGAAGGTGCTAGCAGGGAATTCTCTGCCTGCCTTTCCCCAGTGCTCTGCAAGCTCTCCAGGGCAACAGCAAATGTGGGGCTCTGTGCTTTCTTTCGTTCTGAACAAGTGTTAGTGTTTTCAGCGGAAAAGCGATTCTGCGCAACATTGGGAACACTTCTACTTCCCAGGCACAGAGAAGGTGCTAGCAGGGAATTCTCTGCCTGCCTTTCCCCAGTGCTCTGCAAGCTCTCCAGGGCAACAGCAAATGTGGGGCTCTGTGCTTTCTTTCATTCTGAACAAGTGTTAGTGTTTTCTGCAGCGACGCAAATGCCATTCTGCGCAACAATGGGAACACTTCTCCTTCCCAGGCACAGAGAAGGTGCTAGCAGGGAATTCTCTGCCTGCCTTTCCCCAGTGCTCTGCAAGCTCTCCAGGGCAACAGCAAATGTGGGGCTCTGTGCTTTCTTTCGTTCTGAACAAGTTTTAGTGTTTTCTGCAGCGACGCAAATACGATTCTGCGCAACAATGGGAACACTTCTCCTTCCCAGGCACAGAGAAGGTGCTAGCAGGGAATTCTCTGCCTGCCTTTCCCCAGTGCTCTGCAAGCTCTCCAGGGCAACAGCAAATGTGGGGCTCTGTGCTTTCTTTCGTTCTGAAAAAGTGTTAGTGTTTTCAGCGGAAAAGCGATTCTGCGCAACAATGGGAACACATCTCCTTCCCAGGCACAGAGAAGGTGCTAGCAGGGAATTCTCTGCCTGCCTTTCCCCAGTGCTCTGCAAGCTCTCCAGGGCAACAGCAAATGTGGGGCTCTGTGCTTTCTTTCGTTCTGAAAAAGTGTTATTTTTTTTCTGCGGAAAAGCGATTCTGTGCAACAATGGGAAATCTTCTGCTTCCCAGGCACAGAGAAGGTGCTAGCAGGGAATTCTCTGCCTGCCTTTCCCCAGTGCTCTGCAAGCTCTCCAGGGCAACATAAAATGTGGGGCTCTGTGCTTTCTTTCGTTCTGAACAAGTTTTAGTGTTTTCAGCGGAAAAGCGATTCTGCGCAACATTGGGAACACTTCTCCTTCCCAGGCACAGAGAAGGTGCTAGCAGGGAATTCTCTGCCTGCCTTTCCCCAGTGCTCTGCAAGCTCTCCAGGGCAACAGCAAATGTGGGGCTCTGTGCTTTCTTTCGTTCTGAACAAGTGTTAGTGTTTTCAGCGGAAAAGCAATTCTGCGCAACAATGGGAACACTTCTCCTTCCCAGGCACAGAGAAGGTGCTAGCAGGGAATTCTCTGCCTGCCTTTCCCCAGTGCTCTGCAAGCTCTCCAGGGAAACAGCAAATGTGGGGCTCTGTGCTTTCTTTCGTTCTGAACAAGTTTTAGTGTTTTCTGCAGCGACGCAAATACGATTCTGCGCAACAATGGGAACACTTCTCCTTCCCAGGCACAGAGAAGGTGCTAGCAGGGAATTCTCTGCCTGCCTTTCCCCAGTGCTCTGCAAGCTCTCCAGGGCAACAGCAAATGTGGGGCTCTGTGCTTTCTTTTGTTCTGAAAAAGTGTTAGTGTTTTCAGCGGAAAAGCCATTCTGCGCAACATTGGGAACACTTCTCCTTCCCAGGCACAGAGAAGGTGCTAGCAGGGAATTCTCTGCCTGCCTTTCCCCAGTGCTCTGCAAGCTCTCCAGGGCAACAGAAAATGTGGGGCTCTGTGCTTTCTTTCGTTCTGAACAAGTGTTAGTGTTTTCTGCAGCGACGCAAATACGATTCTGCGCAACAATGGGAACACTTCTCCTTCCCAGGCACAGAGAAGGTGCTAGCAGGGAATTCTCTGCCTGCCTTTCCCCAGTGCTCTGCAAGCTCTCCAGGGCAACAGAAAATGTGGGGCTCTGTGCTTTCTTTCATTCTGAACAAGTGTTAGTGTTTTCAGCGGAAAAGCCATTCTGCGCAACAATGGGAACACTTGTCCTTCCCAGGCACAGAGAAGGTGCTAGCAGGGAATTCTCTGCCTGCCTTTCCCCAGTGCTCTGCAAGCTCTCCAGGGCAACAGCAAATGTGGGGCTCTGTGCTTTCTTTCGTTCTGAAAAAGTGTTAGTGTTTTCAGCGGAAAAGCGATTCTGCGCAACAATGGGAACACATCTCCTTCCCAGGCACAGAGAAGGTGCTAGCAGGGAATTCTCTGCCTGCCTTTCCCCAGTGCTCTGCAAGCTCTCCAGGGCAACAGCAAATGTGGGGCTCTGTGCTTTCTTTCGTTCTGAAAAAGTGTTATTTTTTTTCTGCGGAAAAGCGATTCTGTGCAACAATGGGAACTCTTCTGCTTCCCAGGCACAGAGAAGGTGCTAGCAGGGAATTCTCTGCCTGCCTTTCCCCAGTGCTCTGCAAGCTCTCCAGGGCAACAGCAAATGTGGGGCTCTGTGCTTTCTTTCGTTCTGAACAAGTTTTAGTGTTTTCAGCGGAAAAGCGATTCTGCGCAACATTGGGAACACTTCTCCTTCCCAGGCACAGAGAAGGTGCTAGCAGGGAATTCTCTGCCTGCCTTTCCCCAGTGCTCTGCAAGCTCTCCAGGGCAACAGCAAATGTGGGGCTCTGTGCTTTCTTTCGTTCTGAACAAGTTTTAGTGTTTTCTGGAGAGAAGCGATTCTGCGCAACAATGGGAACACTTCTCCTTCCCAGGCACAGAGAAGGTGCTAGCAGGGAATTCTCTGCCTTCCTCTCCCCAGTGCTCTGCAAGCTCTCCAGGGCAACAGCAAATGTGGGGCTCTGTGCTTTCTTTCATTCTGAAAAAGTGTTAGTGTTTTCTGCAGCGACGCAAATGCCATTCTGCGCAACAATGTGAACACTTCTCCTTCCCAGGCACAGAGAAGGTGCTAGCAGGGAATTCTCTACCTGCCTTTAACCAGTGCTCTGCAAGCTCTCCAGGGCAACAGCAAATGTGGGGCTCTGTGCTTTCTTTCGTTCTGAAAAAGTGTTAGTGTTTTCTGGAGAGAAGCGATTCTGCGCAACAATGGGAACACTTCTCCTTCCCAGGCACAGAGAAGGTGCTAGCAGGGAATTCTCTGCCTGCCTTTCCCCAGTGCTCTGCAAGCTCTCCAGGGCAACAGCAAATGTGGGGCTCTGTGCTTTCTTTCGTTCTGAAAAAGTGTTAGTGTTTTCAGCGGAAAAGCGATTCTGCGCAACAATGGGAACACATCTCCTTCCCAGGCACAGAGAAGGTGCTAGCAGGGAATTCTCTGCCTGCCTTTCCCCAGTGCTCTGCAAGCTCTCCAGGGCAACAGCAAATGTGGGGCTCTGTGCTTTCTTTCGTTCTGAAAAAGTGTTATTTTTTTTCTGCGGAAAAGCGATTCTGTGCAACAATGGGAAATCTTCTGCTTCCCAGGCACAGAGAAGGTGCTAGCAGGGAATTCTCTGCCTGCCTTTCCCCAGTGCTCTGCAAGCTCTCCAGGGCAACATAAAATGTGGGGCTCTGTGCTTTCTTTCGTTCTGAACAAGTTTTAGTGTTTTCAGCGGAAAAGCGATTCTGCGCAACATTGGGAACACTTCTCCTTCCCAGGCACAGAGAAGGTGCTAGCAGGGAATTCTCTGCCTGCCTTTCCCCAGTGCTCTGCAAGCTCTCCAGGGCAACAGCAAATGTGGGGCTCTGTGCTTTCTTTCGTTCTGAACAAGTGTTAGTGTTTTCAGCGGAAAAGCGATTCTGCGCAACAATGGGAACACTTCTCCTTCCCAGGCACAGAGAAGGTGCTAGCAGGGAATTCTCTGCCTGCCTTTCCCCAGTGCTCTGCAAGCTCTCCAGGGAAACAGCAAATGTGGGGCTCTGTGCTTTCTTTCGTTCTGAACAAGTTTTAGTGTTTTCTGCAGCGACGCAAATACGATTCTGCGCAACAATGGGAACACTTCTCCTTCCCAGGCACAGAGAAGGTGCTAGCAGGGAATTCTCTGCCTGCCTTTCCCCAGTGCTCTGCAAGCTCTCCAGGGCAACAGCAAATGTGGGGCTCTGTGCTTTCTTTTGTTCTGAAAAAGTGTTAGTGTTTTCAGCGGAAAAGCCATTCTGCGCAACATTGGGAACACTTCTCCTTCCCAGGCACAGAGAAGGTGCTAGCAGGGAATTCTCTGCCTGCCTTTCCCCAGTGCTCTGCAAGCTCTCCAGGGCAACAGAAAATGTGGGGCTCTGTGCTTTCTTTCGTTCTGAACAAGTTTTAGTGTTTTCTGCAGCGACGCAAATACGATTCTGCGCAACAATGGGAACACTTCTCCTTCCCAGGCACAGAGAAGGTGCTAGCAGGGAATTCTCTGCCTGCCTTTCCCCAGTGCTCTGCAAGCTCTCCAGGGCAACAGAAAATGTGGGGCTCTGTGCTTTCTTTCATTCTGAACAAGTGTTAGTGTTTTCAGCGGAAAAGCCATTCTGCGCAACAATGGGAACACTTGTCCTTCCCAGGCACAGAGAAGGTGCTAGCAGGGAATTCTCTGCCTGCCTTTCCCCAGTGCTCTGCAAGCTCTCCAGGGCAACAGCAAATGTGGGGCTCTGTGCTTTCTTTCGTTCTGAAAAAGTGTTAGTGTTTTCAGCGGAAAAGCCATTCTGCGCAACAATGGGAACACATCTCCTTCCCAGGCACAGAGAAGGTGCTAGCAGGGAATTCTCTGCCTGCCTTTCCCCAGTGCTCTGCAAGCTCTCCAGGGCAACAGCAAATGTGGGGCTCTGTGCTTTCTTTCGTTCTGAAAAAGTGTTATTTTTTTTCTGCGGAAAAGCGATTCTGTGCAACAATGGGAACTCTTCTGCTTCCCAGGCACAGAGAAGGTGCTAGCAGGGAATTCTCTGCCTGCCTTTCCCCAGTGCTCTGCAAGCTCTCCAGGGCAACAGCAAATGTGGGGCTCTGTGCTTTCTTTCGTTCTGAACAAGTTTTAGTGTTTTCAGCGGAAAAGCGATTCTGCGCAACATTGGGAACACTTCTCCTTCCCAGGCACAGAGAAGGTGCTAGCAGGGAATTCTCTGCCTGCCTTTCCCCAGTGCTCTGCAAGCTCTCCAGGGCAACAGCAAATGTGGGGCTCTGTGCTTTCTTTCGTTCTGAACAAGTTTTAGTGTTTTCTGCAGCGACGCAAATACGATTCTGCGCAACAATGGGAACACTTCTCCTTCCCAGGCACAGAGAAGGTGCTAGCAGGGAATTCTCTGCCTGCCTTTCCCCAGTGCTCTGCAAGCTCTCCAGGGCAACAGAAAATGTGGGGCTCTGTGCTTTCTTTCGTTCTGAAAAAGTGTTAGTGTTTTCTGGAGAGAAGCGATTCTGCGCAACAATGGGAACACTTCTACTTCCCAGGCACAGAGAAGGTGCTAGCAGGGAATTCTCTGCCTGCCTTTCCCCAGTGCTCTGCAAGCTCTCCAGGGCATTGCAGATGTGGGGCTCTGTGCTTTCTTTCGTTCTGAACAAGTTTTAGTGTTTTCAGCGGAAAAGCAATTCTGCGCAACAATGGGAACACTTCTCCTTCCCAGGCACAGAGAAGGTGCTAGCAGGGAATTCTCTGCCTGCCTTTCCCCAGTGCTCTGCAAGCTCTCCAGGGCAACAGCAAATGTGGGGCTCTGTGCTTTCTTTCGTTCTGAACAAGTTTTAGTGTTTTCTGCAGCGACGCAAATACGATTCTGCGCAACAATGGGAACACTTCTCCTTCCCAGGCACAGAGAAGGTGCTAGCAGGGAATTCTCTGCCTGCCTTTCCCCAGTGCTCTGCAAGCTCTCCAGGGCAACAGCAAATGTGGGGCTCTGTGCTTTCTTTTGTTCTGAACAAGTGTTAGTGTTTTCAGCGGAAAAGCGATTCTGCGCAACATTGGGAACACTTCTCCTTCCCAGGCACAGAGAAGGTGCTAGCAGGGAATTCTCTGCCTGCCTTTCCCCAGTGCTCTGCAAGCTCTCCAGGGCAACAGCAAATGTGGGGCTCTGTGCTTTCTTTCGTTCTGAACAAGTTTTAGTGTTTTCTGCAGCGACGCAAATACGATTCTGCGCAACAATGGGAACACTTCTCCTTCCCAGGCACAGAGAAGGTGCTAGCAGGGAATTCTCTGCCTGCCTTTCCCCAGTGCTCTGCAAGCTCTCCAGGGCAACAGCAAATGTGGGGCTCTGTGCTTTCTTTCGTTCTGAAAAAGTGTTAGTGTTTTCAGCGGAAAAGCGATTCTGCGCAACAATGGGAACACATCTCCTTCCCAGGCACAGAGAAGGTGCTAGCAGGGAATTCTCTGCCTGCCTTTCCCCAGTGCTCTGCAAGCTCTCCAGGGCAACAGCAAATGTGGGGCTCTGTGCTTTCTTTCGTTCTGAAAAAGTGTTATTTTTTTTCTGCGGAAAAGCGATTCTGTGCAACAATGGGAACACTTCTGCTTCCCAGGCACAGAGAAGGTGCTAGCAGGGAATTCTCTGCCTGCCTTTCCCCAGTGCTCTGCAAGCTCTCCAGGGCAACAGCAAATGTGGGGCTCTGTGCTTTCTTTCGTTCTGAACAAGTGTTAGTGTTTTCAGCGGAAAAGCGATTCTGCGCAACATTGGGAACACTTCTACTTCCCAGGCACAGAGAAGGTGCTAGCAGGGAATTCTCTGCCTGCCTTTCCCCAGTGCTCTGCAAGCTCTCCAGGGCAACAGCAAATGTGGGGCTCTGTGCTTTCTTTCATTCTGAACAAGTGTTAGTGTTTTCTGCAGCGACGCAAATGCCATTCTGCGCAACAATGGGAACACTTCTCCTTCCCAGGCACAGAGAAGGTGCTAGCAGGGAATTCTCTGCCTGCCTTTCCCCAGTGCTCTGCAAGCTCTCCAGGGCAACAGCAAATGTGGGGCTCTGTGCTTTCTTTCGTTCTGAACAAGTTTTAGTGTTTTCTGCAGCGACGCAAATACGATTCTGCGCAACAATGGGAACACTTCTCCTTCCCAGGCACAGAGAAGGTGCTAGCAGGGAATTCTCTGCCTGCCTTTCCCCAGTGCTCTGCAAGCTCTCCAGGGCAACAGCAAATGTGGGGCTCTGTGCTTTCTTTCGTTCTGAAAAAGTGTTAGTGTTTTCAGCGGAAAAGCGATTCTGCGCAACATTGGGAACACTTCTCCTTCCCAGGCACAGAGAAGGTGCTAGCAGGGAATTCTCTGCCTGCCTTTCCCCAGTGCTCTGCAAGCTCTCCAGGGCAACAGAAAATGTGGGGCTCTGTGCTTTCTTTCGTTCTGAACAAGTTTTAGTGTTTTCTGCAGCGACGCAAATACGATTCTGCGCAACAATGGGAACACTTCTCCTTCCCAGGCACAGAGAAGGTGCTAGCAGGGAATTCTCTGCCTGCCTTTCCCCAGTGCTCTGCAAGCTCTCCAGGGCAACAGAAAATGTGGGGCTCTGTGCTTTCTTTCGTTCTGAACAAGTGTTAGTGTTTTCAGCGGAAAAGCCATTCTGCGCAACAATGGGAACACTTCTCCTTCCCAGGCACAGAGAAGGTGCTAGCAGGGAATTCTCTGCCTGCCTTTAACCAGTGCTCTGCAAGCTCTCCAGGGCAACAGCAAATGTGGGGCTCTGTGCTTTCTTTCGTTCTGAACAAGTTTTAGTGTTTTCTGGAGAGAAGCGATTCTGCGCAACAATGGGAACACTTCTCCTTCCCAGGCACAGAGAAGGTGCTAGCAGGGAATTCTCTGCCTTCCTCTCCCCAGTGCTCTGCAAGCTCTCCAGGGCAACAGCAAATGTGGGGCTCTGTGCTTTCTTTCATTCTGAAAAAGTGTTAGTGTTTTCTGCAGCGACGCAAATGCCATTCTGCGCAACAATGTGAACACTTCTCCTTCCCAGGCACAGAGAAGGTGCTAGCAGGGAATTCTCTACCTGCCTTTAACCAGTGCTCTGCAAGCTCTCCAGGGCAACAGCAAATGTGGGGCTCTGTGCTTTCTTTCGTTCTGAAAAAGTGTTAGTGTTTTCTGGAGAGAAGCGATTCTGCGCAACAATGGGAACACTTCTCCTTCCCAGGCACAGAGAAGGTGCTAGCAGGGAATTCTCTGCCTGCCTTTCCCCAGTGCTCTGCAAGCTCTCCAGGGCAACAGCAAATGTGGGGCTCTGTGCTTTCTTTCGTTCTGAAAAAGTGTTAGTGTTTTCAGCGGAAAAGCGATTCTGCGCAACAATGGGAACACATCTCCTTCCCAGGCACAGAGAAGGTGCTAGCAGGGAATTCTCTGCCTGCCTTTCCCCAGTGCTCTGCAAGCTCTCCAGGGCAACAGCAAATGTGGGGCTCTGTGCTTTCTTTCGTTCTGAAAAAGTGTTATTTTTTTTCTGCGGAAAAGCGATTCTGTGCAACAATGGGAAATCTTCTGCTTCCCAGGCACAGAGAAGGTGCTAGCAGGGAATTCTCTGCCTGCCTTTCCCCAGTGCTCTGCAAGCTCTCCAGGGCAACATAAAATGTGGGGCTCTGTGCTTTCTTTCGTTCTGAACAAGTTTTAGTGTTTTCAGCGGAAAAGCGATTCTGCGCAACATTGGGAACACTTCTCCTTCCCAGGCACAGAGAAGGTGCTAGCAGGGAATTCTCTGCCTGCCTTTCCCCAGTGCTCTGCAAGCTCTCCAGGGCAACAGCAAATGTGGGGCTCTGTGCTTTCTTTCGTTCTGAACAAGTGTTAGTGTTTTCAGCGGAAAAGCAATTCTGCGCAACAATGGGAACACTTCTCCTTCCCAGGCACAGAGAAGGTGCTAGCAGGGAATTCTCTGCCTGCCTTTCCCCAGTGCTCTGCAAGCTCTCCAGGGAAACAGCAAATGTGGGGCTCTGTGCTTTCTTTCGTTCTGAACAAGTTTTAGTGTTTTCTGCAGCGACGCAAATACGATTCTGCGCAACAATGGGAACACTTCTCCTTCCCAGGCACAGAGAAGGTGCTAGCAGGGAATTCTCTGCCTGCCTTTCCCCAGTGCTCTGCAAGCTCTCCAGGGCAACAGCAAATGTGGGGCTCTGTGCTTTCTTTTGTTCTGAAAAAGTGTTAGTGTTTTCAGCGGAAAAGCCATTCTGCGCAACATTGGGAACACTTCTCCTTCCCAGGCACAGAGAAGGTGCTAGCAGGGAATTCTCTGCCTGCCTTTCCCCAGTGCTCTGCAAGCTCTCCAGGGCAACAGCAAATGTGGGGCTCTGTGCTTTCTTTCGTTCTGAAAAAGTGTTATTTTTTTTCTGCGGAAAAGCGATTCTGTGCAACAATGGGAAATCTTCTGCTTCCCAGGCACAGAGAAGGTGCTAGCAGGGAATTCTCTGCCTGCCTTTCCCCAGTGCTCTGCAAGCTCTCCAGGGCAACATAAAATGTGGGGCTCTGTGCTTTCTTTCGTTCTGAACAAGTTTTAGTGTTTTCAGCGGAAAAGCGATTCTGCGCAACATTGGGAACACTTCTCCTTCCCAGGCACAGAGAAGGTGCTAGCAGGGAATTCTCTGCCTGCCTTTCCCCAGTGCTCTGCAAGCTCTCCAGGGCAACAGCAAATGTGGGGCTCTGTGCTTTCTTTCGTTCTGAACAAGTGTTAGTGTTTTCAGCGGAAAAGCAATTCTGCGCAACAATGGGAACACTTCTCCTTCCCAGGCACAGAGAAGGTGCTAGCAGGGAATTCTCTGCCTGCCTTTCCCCAGTGCTCTGCAAGCTCTCCAGGGAAACAGCAAATGTGGGGCTCTGTGCTTTCTTTCGTTCTGAACAAGTTTTAGTGTTTTCTGCAGCGACGCAAATACGATTCTGCGCAACATTGGGAACACTTCTCCTTCCCAGGCACAGAGAAGGTGCTAGCAGGGAATTCTCTGCCTGCCTTTCCCCAGTGCTCTGCAAGCTCTCCAGGGCAACAGCAAATGTGGGGCTCTGTGCTTTCTTTTGTTCTGAAAAAGTGTTAGTGTTTTCAGCGGAAAAGCCATTCTGCGCAACATTGGGAACACTTCTCCTTCCCAGGCACAGAGAAGGTGCTAGCAGGCACATCTCTGCCTGCCTTTCCCCAGTGCTCTGCAAGCTCTCCAGGGCAACAGAAAATGTGGGGCTCTGTGCTTTCTTTCATTCTGAACAAGTGTTAGTGTTTTCAGCGGAAAAGCCATTCTGCGCAACATTGGGAACACTTGTCCTTCCCAGGCACAGAGAAGGTGCTAGCAGGGAATTCTCTGCCTGCCTTTCCCCAGTGCTCTGCAAGCTCTCCAGGGCAACAGCAAATGTGGGGCTCTGTGCTTTCTTTCGTTCTGAAAAAGTGTTAGTGTTTTCAGCGGAAAAGCGATTCTGCGCAACAATGGGAACACATCTCCTTCCCAGGCACAGAGAAGGTGCTAGCAGGGAATTCTCTGCCTGCCTTTCCCCAGTGCTCTGCAAGCTCTCCAGGGCAACAGCAAATGTGGGGCTCTGTGCTTTCTTTCGTTCTGAAAAAGTGTTATTTTTTTTCTGCGGAAAAGCGATTCTGTGCAACAATGGGAACTCTTCTGCTTCCCAGGCACAGAGAAGGTGCTAGCAGGGAATTCTCTGCCTGCCTTTCCCCAGTGCTCTGCAAGCTCTCCAGGGCAACAGCAAATGTGGGGCTCTGTGCTTTCTTTCGTTCTGAACAAGTTTTAGTGTTTTCAGCGGAAAAGCGATTCTGCGCAACATTGGGAACACTTCTCCTTCCCAGGCACAGAGAAGGTGCTAGCAGGGAATTCTCTGCCTGCCTTTCCCCAGTGCTCTGCAAGCTCTCCAGGGCAACAGCAAATGTGGGGCTCTGTGCTTTCTTTCGTTCTGAACAAGTTTTAGTGTTTTCTGCAGCGACGCAAATACGATTCTGCGCAACAATGGGAACACTTCTCCTTCCCAGGCACAGAGAAGGTGCTAGCAGGGAATTCTCTGCCTGCCTTTCCCCAGTGCTCTGCAAGCTCTCCAGGGCAACAGAAAATGTGGGGCTCTGTGCTTTCTTTCGTTCTGAAAAAGTGTTAGTGTTTTCTGGAGAGAAGCGATTCTGCGCAACAATGGGAACACTTCTACTTCCCAGGCACAGAGAAGGTGCTAGCAGGGAATTCTCTGCCTGCCTTTCCCCAGTGCTCTGCAAGCTCTCCAGGGCAACAGCAGATGTGGGGCTCTGTGCTTTCTTTCGTTCTGAACAAGTTTTAGTGTTTTCAGCGGAAAAGCAATTCTGCGCAACAATGGGAACACTTCTCCTTCCCAGGCACAGAGAAGGTGCTAGCAGGGAATTCTCTGCCTGCCTTTCCCCAGTGCTCTGCAAGCTCTCCAGGGCAACAGCAAATGTGGGGCTCTGTGCTTTCTTTCGTTCTGAACAAGTTTTAGTGTTTTCTGCAGCGACGCAAATACGATTCTGCGCAACAATGGGAACACTTCTCCTTCCCAGGCACAGAGAAGGTGCTAGCAGGGAATTCTCTGCCTGCCTTTCCCCAGTGCTCTGCAAGCTCTCCAGGGCAACAGCAAATGTGGGGCTCTGTGCTTTCTTTTGTTCTGAACAAGTGTTAGTGTTTTCAGCGGAAAAGCGATTCTGCGCAACATTGGGAACACTTCTCCTTCCCAGGCACAGAGAAGGTGCTAGCAGGGAATTCTCTGCCTGCCTTTCCCCAGTGCTCTGCAAGCTCTCCAGGGCAACAGCAAATGTGGGGCTCTGTGCTTTCTTTCGTTCTGAACAAGTTTTAGTGTTTTCTGCAGCGACGCAAATACGATTCTGCGCAACAATGGGAACACTTCTCCTTCCCAGGCACAGAGAAGGTGCTAGCAGGGAATTCTCTGCCTGCCTTTCCCCAGTGCTCTGCAAGCTCTCCAGGGCAACAGCAAATGTGGGGCTCTGTGCTTTCTTTCGTTCTGAAAAAGTGTTAGTGTTTTCAGCGGAAAAGCGATTCTGCGCAACAATGGGAACACATCTCCTTCCCAGGCACAGAGAAGGTGCTAGCAGGGAATTCTCTGCCTGCCTTTCCCCAGTGCTCTGCAAGCTCTCCAGGGCAACAGCAAATGTGGGGCTCTGTGCTTTCTTTCGTTCTGAAAAAGTGTTATTTTTTTTCTGCGGAAAAGCGATTCTGTGCAACAATGGGAACACTTCTGCTTCCCAGGCACAGAGAAGGTGCTAGCAGGGAATTCTCTGCCTGCCTTTCCCCAGTGCTCTGCAAGCTCTCCAGGGCAACAGCAAATGTGGGGCTCTGTGCTTTCTTTCGTTCTGAACAAGTGTTAGTGTTTTCAGCGGAAAAGCGATTCTGCGCAACATTGGGAACACTTCTACTTCCCAGGCACAGAGAAGGTGCTAGCAGGGAATTCTCTGCCTGCCTTTCCCCAGTGCTCTGCAAGCTCTCCAGGGCAACAGCAAATGTGGGGCTCTGTGCTTTCTTTCATTCTGAACAAGTGTTAGTGTTTTCTGCAGCGACGCAAATGCCATTCTGCGCAACAATGGGAACACTTCTCCTTCCCAGGCACAGAGAAGGTGCTAGCAGGCACATCTCTGCCTGCCTTTCCCCAGTGCTCTGCAAGCTCTCCAGGGCAACAGCAAATGTGGGGCTCTGTGCTTTCTTTCATTCTGAACAAGTGTTAGTGTTTTCAGCGGAAAAGCCATTCTGCGCAACAATGGGAACACTTGTCCTTCCCAGGCACAGAGAAGGTGCTAGCAGGGAATTCTCTGCCTGCCTTTCCCCAGTGCTCTGCAAGCTCTCCAGGGCAACAGCAAATGTGGGGCTCTGTGCTTTCTTTCGTTCTGAAAAAGTGTTAGTGTTTTCAGCGGAAAAGCGATTCTGCGCAACAATGGGAACACATCTCCTTCCCAGGCACAGAGAAGGTGCTAGCAGGGAATTCTCTGCCTGCCTTTCCCCAGTGCTCTGCAAGCTCTCCAGGGCAACAGCAAATGTGGGGCTCTGTGCTTTCTTTCGTTCTGAACAAGTTTTAGTGTTTTCTGCAGCGACGCAAATACGATTCTGCGCAACAATGGGAACACTTCTCCTTCCCAGGCACAGAGAAGGTGCTAGCAGGGAATTCTCTGCCTGCCTTTCCCCAGTGCTCTGCAAGCTCTCCAGGGCAACAGAAAATGTGGGGCTCTGTGCTTTCTTTCGTTCTGAAAAAGTGTTAGTGTTTTCTGGAGAGAAGCGATTCTGCGCAACAATGGGAACACTTCTACTTCCCAGGCACAGAGAAGGTGCTAGCAGGGAATTCTCTGCCTGCCTTTCCCCAGTGCTCTGCAAGCTCTCCAGGGCAACAGCAAATGTGGGGCTCTGTGCTTTCTTTTGTTCTGAACAAGTGTTAGTGTTTTCAGCGGAAAAGCGATTCTGCGCAACATTGGGAACACTTCTCCTTCCCAGGCACAGAGAAGGTGCTAGCAGGGAATTCTCTGCCTGCCTTTCCCCAGTGCTCTGCAAGCTCTCCAGGGCAACAGCAAATGTGGGGCTCTGTGCTTTCTTTCGTTCTGAACAAGTTTTAGTGTTTTCTGCAGCGACGCAAATACGATTCTGCGCAACAATGGGAACACTTCTCCTTCCCAGGCACAGAGAAGGTGCTAGCAGGGAATTCTCTGCCTGCCTTTCCCCAGTGCTCTGCAAGCTCTCCAGGGCAACAGCAAATGTGGGGCTCTGTGCTTTCTTTCGTTCTGAAAAAGTGTTAGTGTTTTCAGCGGAAAAGCGATTCTGCGCAACAATGGGAACACATCTCCTTCCCAGGCACAGAGAAGGTGCTAGCAGGGAATTCTCTGCCTGCCTTTCCCCAGTGCTCTGCAAGCTCTCCAGGGCAACAGCAAATGTGGGGCTCTGTGCTTTCTTTCGTTCTGAAAAAGTGTTATTTTTTTTCTGCGGAAAAGCGATTCTGTGCAACAATGGGAACACTTCTGCTTCCCAGGCACAGAGAAGGTGCTAGCAGGGAATTCTCTGCCTGCCTTTCCCCAGTGCTCTGCAAGCTCTCCAGGGCAACAGCAAATGTGGGGCTCTGTGCTTTCTTTCGTTCTGAACAAGTGTTAGTGTTTTCAGCGGAAAAGCGATTCTGCGCAACATTGGGAACACTTCTACTTCCCAGGCACAGAGAAGGTGCTAGCAGGGAATTCTCTGCCTGCCTTTCCCCAGTGCTCTGCAAGCTCTCCAGGGCAACAGCAAATGTGGGGCTCTGTGCTTTCTTTCATTCTGAACAAGTGTTAGTGTTTTCTGCAGCGACGCAAATGCCATTCTGCGCAACAATGGGAACACTTCTCCTTCCCAGGCACAGAGAAGGTGCTAGCAGGAAATTCTCTGCCTGCCTTTCCCCAGTGCTCTGCAAGCTCTCCAGGGCAACAGCAAATGTGGGGCTCTGTGCTTTCTTTCTTTCTGAACAAGTGTTAGTGTTTTCTGCGGAAAAGCGATTCTGCGCAACATTGGGAACACTTCTCCTTCCCAGGCACAGAGAAGGTGCTAGCAGGGAATTCTCTGCCTGCCTTTCCCCAGTGCTCTGCAAGCTCTCAAGGGCAAACAGCAAATGTGGGGCTCTGTGCTTTCTTTCGTTCTGAAAAAGTGTTAGTGTTTTCAGCGGAAAAGCGATTCTGCGCAACAATGGGAACACATCTCCTTCCCAGGCACAGAGAAGGTGCTAGCAGGGAATTCTCTGCCTGCCTTTCCCCAGTGCTCTGCAAGCTCTCCAGGGCAACAGCAAATGTGGGGCTCTGTGCTTTCTTTCGTTCTGAAAAAGTGTTATTTTTTTTCTGCGGAAAAGCAATTCTGTGCAACAATGGGAACACTTCTCCTTCCCAGGCACAGAGAAGGTGCTAGCAGGGAATTCTCTGCCTGCCTTTCCCCAGTGCTCTGCAAGCTCTCCAGGAGAACAGCAAATGTGGGGCTCTGTGCTTTCTTTTGTTCTGAAAAAGTGTTATTGTATTCTGCGGAAAAGCGATTCTGCGCAACATTGGGAACACTTCTCCTTCCCAGGCACAGAGAAGGTGCTAGCAGGGAATTCTCTGCCTGCCTTTCCCCAGTGCTCTGCAAGCTCTCCAGGGCAACAGCAAATGTGGGGCTCTGTGCTTTCTTTCGTTCTGAACAAGTTTTAGTGTTTTCAGCGGAAAAGCAATTCTGCGCAACAATGGGAACACTTCTCCTTCCCAGGCACAGAGAAGGTGCTAGCAGGGAATTCTCTGCCTGCCTTTCCCCAGTGCTCTGCAAGCTCTCCAGGGCAACAGCAAATGTGGGGCTCTGTGCTTTCTTTCTTTCTGAACAAGTGTTAGTGTTTTCTGCGGAAAAGCGATTCTGCGCAACATTGGGAACACTTCTCCTTCCCAGGCACAGAGAAGGTACTAGCAGGGAATTCTCTGCCTGCCTTTCCCCAGTGCTCTGCAAGCTCTCCAGGGCAACAGCAAATGTGGGGCTCTGTGCTTTCTTTCGTTCTGAACAAGTTTTAGTGTTTTCTGCAGCGACGCAAATACGATTCTGCGCAACATTGGGAACACTTCTCCTTCCCAGGCACAGAGAAGGTGCTAGCAGGGAATTCTCTGCCTGCCTTTAACCAGTGCTCTGCAAGCTCTCCAGGGCAACAGCAAATGTGGGGCTCTGTGCTTTCTTTCGTTCTGAACAAGTTGTAGTGTTTTGTGGAGAGAAGCGATTCTGCGCAACAATGGGAACACTTCTCCTTTCCAGGCTCAGAGAAGGTACTACCAGGGAATTCTCTGCCTGCCTCTCCCCAGTGCTCTGCAAGCTCTCCAGGGCAACAGCAAATGTGGGGCTCTGTGCTTTCTTTCATTCTGAAAAAGTGTTAGTGTTTTCTGCAGCGACGCAAATACGATTCTGCGCAACAATGTGAACACTTCTCCTTCCCAGGCACAGAGAAGGTGCTAGCAGGGAATTCTCTACCTGCCTTTAACCAGTGCTCTGCAAGCTCTCCAGGGCAACAGCAAATGTGGGGCTCTGTGCTTTCTTTCGTTCTGAAAAAGTGTTATTTTTTTTCTGCGGAAAAGCAATTCTGTGCAACAATGGGAACACTTCTCCTTCCCAGGCACAGAGAAGGTGCTAGCAGGGAATTCTCTGCCTGCCTTTCCCCAGTGCTCTGCAAGCTCTCCAGGAGAACAGCAAATGTGGGGCTCTGTGCTTTCTTTTGTTCTGAAAAAGTGTTATTGTATTCTGCGGAAAAGCGATTCTGCGCAACATTGGGAACACTTCTCCTTCCCAGGCACAGAGAAGGTGCTAGCAGGGAATTCTCTGCCTGCCTTTCCCCAGTGCTCTGCAAGCTCTCCAGGGCAACAGCAAATGTGGGGCTCTGTGCTTTCTTTCGTTCTGAACAAGTTTTAGTGTTTTCAGCGGAAAAGCAATTCTGCGCAACAATGGGAACACTTCTCCTTCCCAGGCACAGAGAAGGTGCTAGCAGGGAATTCTCTGCCTGCCTTTCCCCAGTGCTCTGCAAGCTCTCCAGGGCAACAGCAAATGTGGGGCTCTGTGCTTTCTTTCTTTCTGAACAAGTGTTAGTGTTTTCTGCGGAAAAGCGATTCTGCGCAACATTGGGAACACTTCTCCTTCCCAGGCACAGAGAAGGTGCTAGCAGGGAATTCTCTGCCTGCCTTTCCCCAGTGCTCTGTAAGCTCTCCAGGGAAACAGCAAATGTGGGGCTCTGTGCTTTCTTTCGTTCTGAACAAGTTTTAGTGTTTTCTGCAGCGACGCAAATACGATTCTGCGCAACAATGGGAACACTTCTCCTTCCCAGGCACAGAGAAGGTACTAGCAGGGAATTCTCTGCCTGCCTTTCCCCAGTGCTCTGCAAGCTCTCCAGGGCAACAGCAAATGTGGGGCTCTGTGCTTTCTTTCGTTCTGAACAAGTTTTAGTGTTTTCTGCAGCGACGCAAATACGATTCTGCGCAACATTGGGAACACTTCTCCTTCCCAGGCACAGAGAAGGTGCTAGCAGGGAATTCTCTGCCTGCCTTTAACCAGTGCTCTGCAAGCTCTCCAGGGCAACAGCAAATGTGGGGCTCTGTGCTTTCTTTCGTTCTGAACAAGTTGTAGTGTTTTGTGGAGAGAAGCGATTCTGCGCAACAATGGGAACACTTCTCCTTTCCAGGCTCAGAGAAGGTACTACCAGGGAATTCTCTGCCTGCCTCTCCCCAGTGCTCTGCAAGCTCTCCAGGGCAACAGCAAATGTGGGGCTCTGTGCTTTCTTTCATTCTGAAAAAGTGTTAGTGTTTTCTGCAGCGACGCAAATACGATTCTGCGCAACAATGTGAACACTTCTCCTTCCCAGGCACAGAGAAGGTGCTAGCAGGGAATTCTCTACCTGCCTTTAACCAGTGCTCTGCAAGCTCTCCAGGGCAACAGCAAATGTGGGGCTCTGTGCTTTCTTTCGTTCTGAACAAGTGTTAGTGTTTTCAGCGGAAAAGCGATTCTGCGCAACATTGGGAACACTTCTCCTTCCCAGGCACAGAGAAGGTGCTAGCAGGGAATTCTCTGCCTGCCTTTCCCCAGTGCTCTGCAAGCTCTCCAGGGCAACAGCAAATGTGGGGCTCTGTGCTTTCTTTCGTTCTGAACAATTTTTAGTGTTTTCAGCGGAAAAGCAATTCTGCGCAACAATGGGAACACTTCTCCTTCCCAGGCACAGAGAAGGTGCTAGCAGGGAATTCTCTGCCTGCCTTTCCCCAGTGCTCTGCAAGCTCTCCAGGGCAACAGCAAATGTGGGGCTCTGTGCTTTCTTTTGTTCTGAACAAGTGTTAGTGTTTTCTGCGGAAAAGCGATTCTGCGCAACATTGGTAACACTTCTCCTTCCCAGGCACAGAGAAGGTGCTAGCAGGGAATTCTCTGCCTGCCTTTCCCCAGTGCTCTGCAAGCTCTCCAGGGAAACAGCGAATGTGGGGCTCTGTGCTTTCTTTCGTTCTGAACAAGTTTTAGTGTTTTCTGCAGCGACGCAAATACGATTCTGCGCAACAATGGGAACACTTCTCCTTCCCAGGCACAGAGAAGGTGCTAGCAGGGAATTCTCTGCCTGCCTTTCCCCAGTGCTCTGCAAGCTCTCCAGGGCAACAGCAAATGTGGGGCTCTGTGCTTTCTTTCGTTCTGAACAAGTGTTAGTGTTTTCAGCGGAAAAGCCATTCTGCGCAACAATGGGAACACTTCTCCTTCCCAGGCACAGAGAAGGTGCTAGCAGGGAATTCTCTGCCTGCCTTTCCCCAGTGCTCTGCAAGCTCTCCAGGGCAACAGCAAATGTGGGGCTCTGTGCTTTCTTTCGTTCTGAACAAGTTTTAGTGTTTTCTGCAGCGACGCAAATACGATTCTGCGCAACATTGGGAACACTTCTCCTTCCCAGGCACAGAGAAGGTGCTAGCAGGGAATTCTCTGCCTGCCTTTCCCCAGTGCTCTGCAAGCTCTCCAGGGCAACAGCAAATGTGGGGCTCTGTGCTTTCTTTCGTTCTGAACAAGTTGTAGTGTTTTGTGGAGAGAAGCGATTCTGCGCAACAATGGGAACACTTCTCCTTTCCAGGCTCAGAGAAGGTACTACCAGGGAATTCTCTGCCTTCCTCTCCCCAGTGCTCTGCAAGCTCTCCAGGGCAACAGCAAATGTGGGGCTCTGTGCTTTCTTTCATTCTGAAAAAGTGTTAGTGTTTTCTGCAGCGACGCAAATGCCATTCTGCGCAACAATGTGAACACTTCTCCTTCCCAGGCACAGAGAAGGTGCTAGCAGGGAATTCTCTACCTGCCTTTAACCAGTGCTCTGCAAGCTCTCCAGGGCAACAGCAAATGTGGGGCTCTGTGCTTTCTTTCGTTCTGAAAAAGTGTTAGTGTTTTCTGGAGAGAAGCGATTCTGCGCAACAATGGGAACACTTCTCCTTCCCAGGCACAGAGAAGGTGCTAGCAGGGAATTCTCTGCCTGCCTTTCCCCAGTGCTCTGCAAGCTCTCCAGGGCAACAGCAAATGTGGGGCTCTGTGCTTTCTTTCGTTCTGAAAATGTGTTAGTGTTTTCAGCGGAAAAGCCATTCTGCGCAACAATGGGAACACATCTCCTTCCCAGGCACAGAGAAGGTGCTAGCAGGGAATTCTCTGCCTGCCTTTCCCCAGTGCTCTGCAAGCTCTCCAGGGCAACAGCAAATGTGGGGCTCTGTGCTTTCTTTCGTTCTGAACAAGTTTTAGTGTTTTCTGCAGCGACGCAAATACGATTCTGCGCAACAATGGGAACACTTCTCCTTCCCAGGCACAGAGAAGGTGCTAGCAGGGAATTCTCTGCCTGCCTTTCCCCAGTGCTCTGCAAGCTCTCCAGGGCAACAGCAAATGTGGGGCTCTGTGCTTTCTTTCGTTCTGAACAAGTTTTAGTGTTTTCAGCGGAAAAGCCATTCTGCGCAACAATGGGAACACTTCTCCTTCCCAGGCACAGAGAAGGTGCTAGCAGGGAATTCTCTGCCTGCCTTTCCCCAGTGCTCTGCAAGCTCTCCAGGGCAACAGCAAATGTGGGGCTCTGTGCTTTCTTTCGTTCTGAACAAGTTTTAGTGTTTTCTGCAGCGACGCAAATACGATTCTGCGCAACAATGCGAACACTTCTCCTTCCCAGGCACAGAGAAGGTGCTAGCAGGCAATTCTCTGCCTGCCTTTCCCCAGTGCTCTGCAAGCTCTCCAGGAGAACAGCAAATGTGGGGCTCTGTGCTTTCTTTTCTTCTGAAAAAGTGTTATTGTATTCTGCGGAAAAGCGATTCTGTGCAACAATGGGAACACTTCTCCTTCCCAGGCACAGAGAAGGTGCTAGCAGGGACATCTCTGCCTGCCTTTCCCCAGTGCTCTGCAAGCTCTCCAGGGCAACAGCAAATGTGGGGCTCTGTGCTTTCTTTCGTTCTGAACAAGTTTTAGTGTTTTCTGCAGCGACGCAAATACGATTCTGTGCAACAATGGGAACACTTCTCCTTCCCAGGCACAGAGAAGGTGCTAGCAGGGAATTCTCTGCCTGCCTTTCCCCAGTGCTCTGCAAGCTCTCCAGGGCAACAGCAAATGTGGGGCTCTGTGCTTTCTTTCGTTCTGAACAAGTTTTAGTGTTTTCTGCAGCGACGCAAATACGATTCTGCGCAACAATGCGAACACTTCTCCTTCCAGGCACGGAGAAGTTGCTAGAAGGAAATTCTCTGCCTGCCTTTCCCCAGTGCTCTGCAAGCTCTCCAGGGCAACAGCAAATGTGGGGCTCTGTGCTTTCTTTCGTTCTGAACAAGTGTTAGTGTTTTCAGCGGAAAAGCGATTCTGCGCAACATTGGGAACACTTCTCCTTCCCAGGCACAGAGAAGGTGCTAGCAGGGAATTCTCTGCCTGCCTTTCCCCAGTGCTCTGCAAGCTCTCCAGGGAAACAGCAAATGTGGGGCTCTGTGCTTTCTTTCGTTCTGAACAAGTTTTAGTGTTTTCTGCAGCGACGCAAATACGATTCTGCGCAACAATGTGAACACTTCTCCTTCCCAGGCACAGAGAAGGTGCTAGCAGGGAATTCTCTGCCTGCCTTTCCCCAGTGCTCTGCAAGCTCTCCAGGGCAACAGCAAATGTGGGGCTCTGTGCTTTCTTTCGTTCTGAACAAGTTGTAGTGTTTTGTGGAGAGAAGCGATTCTGCGCAACAATGGGAACACTTCTCCTTTCCAGGCTCAGAGAAGGTACTACCAGGGAATTCTCTGCCTTCCTCTCCCCAGTGCTCTGCAAGCTCTCCAGGGCAACAGCAAATGTGGGGCTCTGTGCTTTCTTTCATTCTGAAAAAGTGTTAGTGTTTTCTGCAGCGACGCAAATGCCATTCTGCGCAACAATGTGAACACTTCTCCTTCCCAGGCACAGAGAAGGTGCTAGCAGGGAATTCTCTACCTGCCTTTAACCAGTGCTCTGCAAGCTCTCCAGGGCAACAGCAAATGTGGGGCTCTGTGCTTTCTTTCGTTCTAAAAAGTGTTAGTGTTTTCTGGAGAGAAGCGATTCTGCGCAACAATGGGAACACTTCTCCTTCCCAGGCACAGAGAAGGTGCTAGCAGGGAATTCTCTGCCTGCCTTTCCCCAGTGCTCTGCAAGCTCTCCAGGGCAACAGCAAATGTGGGGCTCTGTGCTTTCTTTCGTTCTGAAAAAGTGTTAGTGTTTTCAGCGGAAAAGCGATTCTGCGCAACAATGGGAACACATCTCCTTCCCAGGCACAGAGAAGGTGCTAGCAGGGAATTCTCTGCCTGCCTTTCCCCAGTGCTCTGCAAGCTCTCCAGGGCAACAGCAAATGTGGGGCTCTGTGCTTTCTTTCGTTCTGAACAAGTTTTAGTGTTTTCTGCAGCGACGCAAATACGATTCTGCGCAACAATGGGAACACTTCTCCTTCCCAGGCACAGAGAAGGTGCTAGCAGGGAATTCTCTGCCTGCCTTTCCCCAGTGCTCTGCAAGCTCTCCAGGGCAACAGCAAATGTGGGGCTCTGTGCTTTCTTTCGTTCTGAACAAGTGTTAGTGTTTTCAGCGGAAAAGCCATTCTGCGCAACAATGGGAACACTTCTCCTTCCCAGGCACAGAGAAGGTGCTAGCAGGGAATTCTCTGCCTGCCTTTCCCCAGTGCTCTGCAAGCTCTCCAGGGCAACAGCAAATGTGGGGCTCTGTGCTTTCTTTCGTTCTGAACAAGTTTTAGTGTTTTCTGCAGCGACGCAAATACGATTCTGCGCAACATTGGGAACACTTCTCCTTCCCAGGCACAGAGAAGGTGCTAGCAGGGAATTCTCTGCCTGCCTTTCCCCAGTGCTCTGCAAGCTCTCCAGGAGAACAGCAAATGTGGGGCTCTGTGCTTTCTTTTGTTCTGAAAAAGTGTTATTGTATTGTGCGGAAAAGCGATTCTGTGCAACAATGGGAACACTTCTCCTTCCCAGGCACAGAGAAGGTGCTAGCAGGGACATCTCTGCCTGCCTTTCCCCAGTGCTCTGCAAGCTCTCCAGGGCAACAGCAAATGTGGGGCTCTGTGCTTTCTTTCGTTCTGAACAAGTTTTAGTGTTTTCTGCAGCGACGCAAATACGATTCTGCGCAACAATGGGAACACTTCTCCTTCCCAGGCACAGAGAAGGTGCTAGCAGGGAATTCTCTGCCTGCCTTTCCCCAGTGCTCTGCAAGCTCTCCAGGGCAACAGCAAATGTGGGGCTCTGTGCTTTCTTTCGTTCTGAACAAGTTTTAGTGTTTTCTGCAGCGACGCAACTACGATTCTGCGCAACAATGCGAACACTTCTCCTTCCAGGCACGGAGAAGTTGCTAGAAGGAAATTCTCTACCTGCCTTTAACCAGTGCTCTGCAAGCTCTCCAGGGCAACAGCAAATGTGGGGCTCTGTGCTTTCTTTCGTTCTGAACAAGTGTTAGTGTTTTCAGCGGAAAAGCGATTCTGCGCAACATTGGGAACACTTCTCCTTCCCAGGCACAGAGAAGGTGCTAGCAGGGAATTCTCTGCCTGCCTTTCCCCAGTGCTCTGCAAGCTCTCCAGGGAAACAGCAAATGTGGGGCTCTGTGCTTTCTTTCGTTCTGAACAAGTTTTAGTGTTTTCTGCAGCGACGCAAATACGATTCTGCGCAACAATGGGAACACTTCTCCTTCCCAGGCACAGAGAAGGTGCTAGCAGGGAATTCTCTGCCTGCCTTTCCCCAGTGCTCTGCAAGCTCTCCAGGGCAACAGCAAATGTGGGGCTCTGTGCTTTCTTTCGTTCTGAAAAAGTGTTAGTGTTTTCTGGAGAGAAGCGATTCTGCGCAACATTGGGAACACTTCTCCTTCCCAGGCACAGAGAAGGTGCTAGCAGGGAATTCTCTGCCTGCCTTTCCCCAGTGCTCTGCAAGCTCTCCAGGGCAACAGCAAATGTGGGGCTCTGTGCTTTCTTTCGTTCTGAACAAGTTTTAGTGTTTTCTGCAGCGACGCAAATACGATTCTGCGCAACAATGGGAACACTTCTCCTTCCCAGGCACAGAGAAGGTGCTAGCAGGGAATTCTCTGCCTGCCTTTCCCCAGTGCTCTGCAAGCTCTCCAGGGCAACAGAAAATGTGGGGCTCTGTGCTTTCTTTCGTTCTGAACAAGTTGTAGTGTTTTCAGCGGAAAAGCCATTCTGCGCAACAATGGGAACACTTCTCCTTCCCAGGCACAGAGAAGGTGCTAGCAGGGAATTCTCTGCCTGCCTTTCCCCAGTGCTCTGCAAGCTCTCCAGGGCAACAGCAAATGTGGGGCTCTGTGCTTTCTTTCGTTCTGAACAAGTTTTAGTGTTTTCTGCAGCGACGCAAATACGATTCTGCGCAACATTGGGAACACTTCTCCTTCCCAGGCACAGAGAAGGTGCTAGCAGGGAATTCTCTGCCTGCCTTTAACCAGTGCTCTGCAAGCTCTCCAGGGCAACAGCAAATGTGGGGCTCTGTGCTTTCTTTCGTTCTGAAAAAGTGTTAGTGTTTTCTGGAGAGAAGCGATTCTGCGCAACAATGGGAACACTTCTCCTTCCCAGGCACAGAGAAGGTGCTAGCAGGGAATTCTCTGCCTGCCTTTCCCCAGTGCTCTGCAAGCTCTCCAGGGCAACAGCAAATGTGGGGCTCTGTGCTTTCTTTCGTTCTGAACAAGTGTTAGTGTTTTCAGCGGAAAAGCAATTCTGCGCAACAATGGGAACACATCTCCTTCCCAGGCACAGAGAAGGTGCTAGCAGGGAATTCTCTGCCTGCCTTTCCCCAGTGCTCTGCAAGCTCTCCAGGGCAACAGCAAATGTGGGGCTCTGTGCTTTCTTTCGTTCTGAAAAAGTGTTATTTTTTTTCTGCGGAAAAGCGATTCTGTGCAACAATGGGAACTCTTCTGCTTCCCAGGCACAGAGAAGGTGCTAGCAGGGAATTCTCTGCCTGCCTTTCCCCAGTGCTCTGCAAGCTCTCCAGGGCAACATAAAATGTGGGGCTCTGTGCTTTCTTTCGTTCTGAACAAGTTTTAGTGTTTTCAGCGGAAAAGCGATTCTGCGCAACATTGGGAACACTTCTCCTTCCCAGGCACAGAGAAGGTGCTAGCAGGGAATTCTCTGCCTGCCTTTCCCCAGTGCTCTGCAAGCTCTCCAGGGCAACAGCAAATGTGGGGCTCTGTGCTTTCTTTCGTTCTGAACAAGTGTTAGTGTTTTCAGCGGAAAAGCAATTCTGCGCAACAATGGGAACACTTCTCCTTCCCAGGCACAGAGAAGGTGCTAGCAGGGAATTCTCTGCCTGCCTTTCCCCAGTGCTCTGCAAGCTCTCCAGGGCAACAGCAAATGTGGGGCTCTGTGCTTTCTTTCGTTCTGAACAAGTTTTAGTGTTTTCTGCAGCGACGCAAATACGATTCTGCGCAACAATGGGAACACTTCTCCTTCCCAGGCACAGAGAAGGTGCTAGCAGGGAATTCTCTGCCTGCCTTTCCCCAGTGCTCTGCAAGCTCTCCAGGGCAACAGCAAATGTGGGGCTCTGTGCTTTCTTTTGTTCTGAAAAAGTGTTAGTGTTTTCAGCGGAAAAGCCATTCTGCGCAACATTGGGAACACTTCTCCTTCCCAGGCACAGAGAAGGTGCTAGCAGGGAATTCTCTGCCTGCCTTTCCCCAGTGCTCTGCAAGCTCTCCAGGGCAACAGAAAATGTGGGGCTCTGTGCTTTCTTTCGTTCTGAACAAGTTTTAGTGTTTTCTGCAGCGACGCAAATACGATTCTGCGCAACAATGGGAACACTTCTCCTTCCCAGGCACAGAGAAGGTGCTAGCAGGGAATTCTCTGCCTGCCTTTCCCCAGTGCTCTGCAAGCTCTCCAGGGCAACAGCAAATGTGGGGCTCTGTGCTTTCTTTCGTTCTGAAAAAGTGTTAGTGTTTTCTGGAGAGAAGCGATTCTGCGCAACATTGGGAACTCTTCTCCTTCCCAGGCACAGAGAAGGTGCTAGCAGGGAATTCTCTGCCTGCCTTTCCCCAGTGCTCTGCAAGCTCTCCAGGGCAACAGAAAATGTGGGGATCTGTGCTTTCTTTCGTTCTGAACAAGTGTTAGTGTTTTCAGCGGAAAAGCCATTCTGCGCAACAATGGGAACACTTCTCCTTCCCAGGCACAGAGAAGGTGCTAGCAGGGAATTCTCTGCCTGCCTTTCCCCAGTGCTCTGCAAGCTCTCCAGGGCAACAGCAAATGTGGGGCTCTGTGCTTTCTTTCGTTCTGAACAAGTTTTAGTGTTTTCTGCAGCGACGCAAATACGATTCTGCGCAACATTGGGAACACTTTTCCTTCCCAGGCACAGAGAAGGTGCTAGCAGGGAATTCTCTGCCTGCCTTTCCCCAGTGCTCTGCAAGCTCTCCAGGGCAACAGCAAATGTGGGGCTCTGTGCTTTCTTTCGTTCTGAACAAGTTTTAGTGTTTTCTGCAGCGACGCAAATACGATTCTGCGCAACAATGGGAACACTTCTCCTTCCCAGGCACAGAGAAGGTGCTAGCAGGGAATTCTCTGCCTGCCTTTCCCCAGTGCTCTGCAAGCTCTCCAGGGCAACAGCAAATGTGGGGCTCTGTGCTTTCTTTTGTTCTGAAAAAGTGTTAGTGTTTTCAGCGGAAAAGCCATTCTGCGCAACATTGGGAACACTTCTCCTTCCCAGGCACAGAGAAGGTGCTAGCAGGGAATTCTCTGCCTGCCTTTCCCCAGTGCTCTGCAAGCTCTCCAGGGCAACAGCAAATGTGGGGCTCTGTGCTTTCTTTTGTTCTGAAAAAGTGTTAGTGTTTTCAGCGGAAAAGCCATTCTGCGCAACATTGGGAACACTTCTCCTTCCCAGGCACAGAGAAGGTGCTAGCAGGGAATTCTCTGCCTGCCTTTCCCCAGTGCTCTGCAAGCTCTCCAGGGCAACAGAAAATGTGGGGCTCTGTGCTTTCTTTCGTTCTGAACAAGTTTTAGTGTTTTCTGCAGCGACGCAAATACGATTCTGCGCAACAATGGGAACACTTCTCCTTCCCAGGCACAGAGAAGGTGCTAGCAGGGAATTCTCTGCCTGCCTTTCCCCAGTGCTCTGCAAGCTCTCCAGGGCAACAGCAAATGTGGGGCTCTGTGCTTTCTTTCGTTCTGAAAAAGTGTTAGTGTTTTCTGGAGAGAAGCGATTCTGCGCAACAATGGGAACACTTCTCCTTCCCAGGCACAGAGAAGGTGCTAGCAGGGAATTCTCTGCCTGCCTTTCCCCAGTGCTCTGCAAGCTCTCCAGGGCAACAGCAAATGTGGGGCTCTGTGCTTTCTTTCGTTCTGAAAAAGTGTTAGTGTTTTCAGCGGAAAAGCGATTCTGCGCAACAATGGGAACACATCTCCTTCCCAGGCACAGAGAAGGTGCTAGCAGGGAATTCTCTGCCTGCCTTTCCCCAGTGCTCTGCAAGCTCTCCAGGGAAACAGCAAATGTGGGGCTCTGTGCTTTCTTTCGTTCTGAAAAAGTGTTATTTTTTTTCTGCGGAAAAGCGATTCTGTGCAACAATGGGAACTCTTCTGCTTCCCAGGCACAGAGAAGGTGCTAGCAGGGAATTCTCTGCCTGCCTTTCCCCAGTGCTCTGCAAGCTCTCCAGGGCAACAGCAAATGTGGGGCTCTGTGCTTTCTTTCGTTCTGAACAAGTTTTAGTGTTTTCAGCGGAAAAGCGATTCTGCGCAACATTGGGAACACTTCTCCTTCCCAGGCACAGAGAAGGTGCTAGCAGGGAATTCTCTGCCTGCCTTTCCCCAGTGCTCTGCAAGCTCTCCAGGGCAAGAGCAAATGTGGGGCTCTGTGCTTTCTTTCGTTCTGAACAAGTTTTAGTGTTTTCTGCAGCGACGCAAATACGATTCTGCGCAACAATGGGAACACTTCTCCTTCCCAGGCACAGAGAAGGTGCTAGCAGGGAATTCTCTGCCTGCCTTTCCCCAGTGCTCTGCAAGCTCTCCAGGGCAACAGCAAATGTGGGGCTCTGTGCTTTCTTTCGTTCTGAAAAAGTGTTAGTGTTTTCTGGAGAGAAGCGATTCTGCGCAACAATGGGAACACTTCTACTTCCCAGGCACAGAGAAGGTGCTAGCAGGGAATTCTCTGCCTGCCTTTCCCCAGTGCTCTGCAAGCTCTCAAGGGCAACAGCAAATGTGGGGCTCTGTGCTTTCTTTCGTTCTGAAAAAGTGTTAGTGTTTTCAGCGGAAAAGCGATTCTGCGCAACAATGGGAACACATCTCCTTCCCAGGCACAGAGAAGGTGCTAGCAGGGAATTCTCTGCCTGCCTTTCCCCAGTGCTCTGCAAGCTCTCCAGGGCAACAGCAAATGTGGGGCTCTGTGCTTTCTTTCGTTCTGAAAAAGTGTTAGTGTTTTCTGGAGAGAAGCGATTCTGCGCAACAATGGGAACACTTCTCCTTCCCAGGCACAGAGAAGGTGCTAGCAGGGAATTCTCTGCCTGCCTTTCCCCAGTGCTCTGCAAGCTCTCCAGGGCAACAGCAAATGTGGGGCTCTGTGCTTTCTTTCGTTCTGAACAAGTTTTAGTGTTTTCTGCAGCGACGCAAATACGATTCTGCGCAACAATGGGAACACTTCTCCTTCCCAGGCACAGAGAAGGTGCTAGCAGGGAATTCTCTGCCTGCCTTTCCCCAGTGCTCTGCAAGCTCTCCAGGGCAACAGCAAATGTGGGGCTCTGTGCTTTCTTTCGTTCTGAAAAAGTGTTAGTGTTTTCTGGAGAGAAGCGATTCTGCGCAACAATGGGAACACTTCTCCTTCCCAGGCACAGAGAAGGTGCTAGCAGGGAATTCTCTGCCTGCCTTTCCCCAGTGCTCTGCAAGCTCTCCAGGGCAACAGCAAATGTGGGGCTCTGTGCTTTCTTTCGTTCTGAACAAGTTTTAGTGTTTTCAGCGGAAAAGCGATTCTGCGCAACAATGGGAACACATCTCCTTCCCAGGCACAGAGAAGGTGCTAGCAGGGAATTCTCTGCCTGCCTTTCCCCAGTGCTCTGCAAGCTCTCCAGGGCAACAGCAAATGTGGGGCTCTGTGCTTTCTTTCGTTCTGAAAAAGTGTTATTTTTTTTCTGCGGAAAAGCGATTCTGCGCAACATTGGGAACACTTCTCCTTCCCAGGCAGAGAGAAAGTGCTAGCAGGGAATTCTCTGCCTGCCTTTCCCCAGTGCTCTGCAAGCTCTCCAGGGCAACAGCAAATGTGGGGCTCTGTGCTTTCTTTCGTTCTGAACAAGTTTTAGTGTTTTCTGCAGCGACGCAAATACGATTCTGCGCAACATTGGGAACACTTCTCCTTCCCAGGCACAGAGAAGGTGCTAGCAGGGAATTCTCTGCCTGCCTTTAACCAGTGCTCTGCAAGCTCTCCAGGGCAACAGCAAATGTGGGGCTCTGTGCTTTCTTTCATTCTGAAAAAGTGTTAGTGTTTTCTGCAGCGACGCAAATGCCATTCTGCGCAAGAACGTGAACACTTCTCCTTCCCAGGCACAGAGAAGGTGCTAGCAGGGAATTCTCTACCTGCCTTTAACCAGTGCTCTGCAAGCTCTCCAGGGCAACAGCAAATGTGGGGCTCTGTGCTTTCTTTCGTTCTGAACAAGTGTTAGTGTTTTCTGGAGAGAAGCGATTCTGCGCAACAATGGGAACACTTCTCCTTCCCAGGCACAGAGAAGGTGCTAGCAGGGAATTCTCTGCCTGCCTTTCCCCAGTGCTCTGCAAGCTCTCCAGGGCAACAGCAAATGTGGGGCTCTGTGCTTTCTTTCGTTCTGAAAAAGTGTTAGTGTTTTCAGCGGAAAAGCCATTCTGCGCAACAATGGGAACACTTCTCCTTCCCAGGCACAGAGAAGGTGCTAGCAGGGAATTCTCTGCCTGCCTTTCCCCAGTGCTCTGCAAGCTCTCCAGGGAAACAGCAAATGTGGGGCTCTGTGCTTTCTTTCGTTCTGAACAAGTTTTAGTGTTTTCTGCAGCGACGCAAATACGATTCTGCGCAACAATGGGAACACTACTCCTTCCCAGGCACAGAGAAGGTGCTAGCAGGGAATTCTCTGCCTGCCTTTCCCCAGTGCTCTGCAAGCTCTCCAGGGCAACAGAAAATGTGGGGCTCTGTGCTTTCTTTCGTTCTGAACAAGTGTTAGTGTTTTCTGCGGAAAAGCGATTCTGCGCAACATTGGGAACACTTCTACTTCCCAGGCACAGAGAAGGTGCTAGCAGGGAATTCTCTGCCTGCCTTTCCCCAGTGCTCTGCAAGCTCTCCAGGGAAACAGCAAATGTGGGGCTCTGTGCTTTGTTTCGTTCTGAACAAGTTTTAGTGTTTTGTGGAGAGAAGCGATTCTGCGCAACAATGGGAACACTTCTCCTTTCCAGGCTCAGAGAAGGTACTACCAGGGAATTCTCTGCCTTCCTCTCCCCAGTGCTCTGCAAGCTCTCCAGGGCAACAGCAAATGTGGGGCTCTGTGCTTTCTTTCGTTCTGAAAAAGTGTTAGTGTTTTCTGCAGCGACGCAAATGCCATTCTGCGCAACAATGTGAACACTTCTCCTTCCCAGGCACAGAGAAGGTGCTAGCAGGGAATTCTCGACCTGCCTTTAACCAGTGGTCTGCAAGCTCTCGAGGACAACAGCAAATGTGGGGCTCTGTGCTTTCTTTCGTTCTGAAAAAGTGTTAGTGTTTTCTGGAGAGAAGCGATTCTGCGCAACAATGGGAACACTTCTCCTTCCCAGGCACAGAGAAGGTGCTAGCAGGGAATTCTCTGCCTGCCTTTCCCCAGTGCTCTGCAAGCTCTCCAGGGCAACAGCAAATGTGGGGCTCTGTGCTTTCTTTCGTTCTGAACAAGTTTTAGTGTTTTCTGCAGCGACGCAAATACGATTCTGCGCAACATTGGGAACACTTCTCCTTCCCAGGCACAGAGAAGGTGCTAGCAGGGAATTCTCTGCCTGCCTTTCCCCAGTGCTCTGCAAGCTCTCCAGGGCAACAGCAAATGTGGGGCTCTGTGCTTTCTTTTGTTCTGAAAAAGTGTTATTGTATTCTGCGGAAAAGCGATTCTGTGCAACAATGGGAACACTTCTCCTTCCCAGGCACAGAGAAGGTGCTAGCAGGGAATTCTCTGCCTGCCTTTCCCCAGTGCTCTGCAAGCTCTCCAGGGCAACAGAAAATGTGGGGCTCTGTGCTTTCTTTCGTTCTGAACAAGTGTTAGTGTTTTCAGCGGAAAAGCCATTCTGCGCAACAATGGGAACACTTCTCCTTCCCAGGCACAGAGAAGGTGCTAGCAGGGAATTCTCTGCCTGCCTTTCCCCAGTGCTCTGCAAGCTCTCCAGGGAAACAGCAAATGTGGGGCTCTGTGCTTTCTTTCGTTCTGAACAAGTTTTAGTGTTTTCTGCAGCGACGCAAATACGATTCTGCGCAACAATGGGAACACTTCTCCTTCCCAGGCACAGAGAAGGTGCTAGCAGGGAATTCTCTGCCTGCCTTTCCCCAGTGCTCTGCAAGCTCTCCAGGGCAACAGCAAATGTGGGGCTCTGTGCTTTCTTTCGTTCTGAACAAGTGTTAGTGTTTTCAGCGGAAAAGCGATTCTGCGCAACAATGGGAACACATCTCCTTCCCAGGCACAGAGAAGGTGCTAGCAGGGAATTCTCTGCCTGCCTTTCCCCAGTGCTCTGCAAGCTCTCCAGGGCAACAGCAAATGTGGGGCTCTGTGCTTTCTTTCGTTCTGAACAAGTTTTAGTGTTTTCTGCAGCGACGCAAATACGATTCTGCGCAACAATGGGAACACTTCTCCTTCCCAGGCACAGAGAAGGTGCTAGCAGGGAATTCTCTGCCTGCCTTTCCCCAGTGCTCTGCAAGCTCTCCAGGGCAACAGCAAATGTGGGGCTCTGTGCTTTCTTTCGTTCTGAACAAGTGTTAGTGTTTTCAGCGGAAAAGCCATTCTGCGCAACAATGGGAACACTTCTCCTTCCCAGGCACAGAGAAGGTGCTAGCAGGGAATTCTCTGCCTGCCTTTCCCCAGTGCTCTGCAAGCTCTCCAGGGCAACAGCAAATGTGGGGCTCTGTGCTTTCTTTCGTTCTGAACAAGTTTTAGTGTTTTCTGCAGCGACGCAAATACGATTCTGCGCAACATTGGGAACACTTCTCCTTCCCAGGCACAGAGAAGGTGCTAGCAGGGAATTCTCTGCCTGCCTTTCCCCAGTGCTCTGCAAGCTCTCCAGGAGAACAGCAAATGTGGGGCTCTGTGCTTTCTTTTGTTCTGAAAAAGTGTTATTGTATTGTGCGGAAAAGCGATTCTGTGCAACAATGGGAACACTTCTCCTTCCCAGGCACAGAGAAGGTGCTAGCAGGGACATCTCTGCCTGCCTTTCCCCAGTGCTCTGCAAGCTCTCCAGGGCAACAGCAAATGTGGGGCTCTGTGCTTTCTTTCGTTCTGAACAAGTTTTAGTGTTTTCTGCAGCGACGCAAATACGATTCTGCGCAACAATGGGAACACTTCTCCTTCCCAGGCACAGAGAAGGTGCTAGCAGGGAATTCTCTGCCTGCCTTTCCCCAGTGCTCTGCAAGCTCTCCAGGGCAACAGCAAATGTGGGGCTCTGTGCTTTCTTTCGTTCTGAACAAGTTTTAGTGTTTTCTGCAGCGACGCAACTACGATTCTGCGCAACAATGCGAACACTTCTCCTTCCAGGCACGGAGAAGTTGCTAGAAGGAAATTCTCTACCTGCCTTTAACCAGTGCTCTGCAAGCTCTCCAGGGCAACAGCAAATGTGGGGCTCTGTGCTTTCTTTCGTTCTGAACAAGTGTTAGTGTTTTCAGCGGAAAAGCGATTCTGCGCAACATTGGGAACACTTCTCCTTCCCAGGCACAGAGAAGGTGCTAGCAGGGAATTCTCTGCCTGCCTTTCCCCAGTGCTCTGCAAGCTCTCCAGGGAAACAGCAAATGTGGGGCTCTGTGCTTTCTTTCGTTCTGAACAAGTTTTAGTGTTTTCTGCAGCGACGCAAATACGATTCTGCGCAACAATGGGAACACTTCTCCTTCCCAGGCACAGAGAAGGTGCTAGCAGGGAATTCTCTGCCTGCCTTTCCCCAGTGCTCTGCAAGCTCTCCAGGGCAACAGCAAATGTGGGGCTCTGTGCTTTCTTTCGTTCTGAAAAAGTGTTAGTGTTTTCTGGAGAGAAGCGATTCTGCGCAACATTGGGAACACTTCTCCTTCCCAGGCACAGAGAAGGTGCTAGCAGGGAATTCTCTGCCTGCCTTTCCCCAGTGCTCTGCAAGCTCTCCAGGGCAACAGCAAATGTGGGGCTCTGTGCTTTCTTTCGTTCTGAACAAGTTTTAGTGTTTTCTGCAGCGACGCAAATACGATTCTGCGCAACAATGGGAACACTTCTCCTTCCCAGGCACAGAGAAGGTGCTAGCAGGGAATTCTCTGCCTGCCTTTCCCCAGTGCTCTGCAAGCTCTCCAGGGCAACAGAAAATGTGGGGCTCTGTGCTTTCTTTCGTTCTGAACAAGTTGTAGTGTTTTCAGCGGAAAAGCCATTCTGCGCAACAATGGGAACACTTCTCCTTCCCAGGCACAGAGAAGGTGCTAGCAGGGAATTCTCTGCCTGCCTTTCCCCAGTGCTCTGCAAGCTCTCCAGGGCAACAGCAAATGTGGGGCTCTGTGCTTTCTTTCGTTCTGAACAAGTTTTAGTGTTTTCTGCAGCGACGCAAATACGATTCTGCGCAACATTGGGAACACTTCTCCTTCCCAGGCACAGAGAAGGTGCTAGCAGGGAATTCTCTGCCTGCCTTTAACCAGTGCTCTGCAAGCTCTCCAGGGCAACAGCAAATGTGGGGCTCTGTGCTTTCTTTCGTTCTGAAAAAGTGTTAGTGTTTTCTGGAGAGAAGCGATTCTGCGCAACAATGGGAACACTTCTCCTTCCCAGGCACAGAGAAGGTGCTAGCAGGGAATTCTCTGCCTGCCTTTCCCCAGTGCTCTGCAAGCTCTCCAGGGCAACAGCAAATGTGGGGCTCTGTGCTTTCTTTCGTTCTGAACAAGTGTTAGTGTTTTCAGCGGAAAAGCAATTCTGCGCAACAATGGGAACACATCTCCTTCCCAGGCACAGAGAAGGTGCTAGCAGGGAATTCTCTGCCTGCCTTTCCCCAGTGCTCTGCAAGCTCTCCAGGGCAACAGCAAATGTGGGGCTCTGTGCTTTCTTTCGTTCTGAAAAAGTGTTATTTTTTTTCTGCGGAAAAGCGATTCTGTGCAACAATGGGAACTCTTCTGCTTCCCAGGCACAGAGAAGGTGCTAGCAGGGAATTCTCTGCCTGCCTTTCCCCAGTGCTCTGCAAGCTCTCCAGGGCAACATAAAATGTGGGGCTCTGTGCTTTCTTTCGTTCTGAACAAGTTTTAGTGTTTTCAGCGGAAAAGCGATTCTGCGCAACATTGGGAACACTTCTCCTTCCCAGGCACAGAGAAGGTGCTAGCAGGGAATTCTCTGCCTGCCTTTCCCCAGTGCTCTGCAAGCTCTCCAGGGCAACAGCAAATGTGGGGCTCTGTGCTTTCTTTCGTTCTGAACAAGTGTTAGTGTTTTCAGCGGAAAAGCAATTCTGCGCAACAATGGGAACACTTCTCCTTCCCAGGCACAGAGAAGGTGCTAGCAGGGAATTCTCTGCCTGCCTTTCCCCAGTGCTCTGCAAGCTCTCCAGGGCAACAGCAAATGTGGGGCTCTGTGCTTTCTTTCGTTCTGAACAAGTTTTAGTGTTTTCTGCAGCGACGCAAATACGATTCTGCGCAACAATGGGAACACTTCTCCTTCCCAGGCACAGAGAAGGTGCTAGCAGGGAATTCTCTGCCTGCCTTTCCCCAGTGCTCTGCAAGCTCTCCAGGGCAACAGCAAATGTGGGGCTCTGTGCTTTCTTTTGTTCTGAAAAAGTGTTAGTGTTTTCAGCGGAAAAGCCATTCTGCGCAACATTGGGAACACTTCTCCTTCCCAGGCACAGAGAAGGTGCTAGCAGGGAATTCTCTGCCTGCCTTTCCCCAGTGCTCTGCAAGCTCTCCAGGGCAACAGAAAATGTGGGGCTCTGTGCTTTCTTTCGTTCTGAACAAGTTTTAGTGTTTTCTGCAGCGACGCAAATACGATTCTGCGCAACAATGGGAACACTTCTCCTTCCCAGGCACAGAGAAGGTGCTAGCAGGGAATTCTCTGCCTGCCTTTCCCCAGTGCTCTGCAAGCTCTCCAGGGCAACAGCAAATGTGGGGCTCTGTGCTTTCTTTCGTTCTGAAAAAGTGTTAGTGTTTTCTGGAGAGAAGCGATTCTGCGCAACATTGGGAACTCTTCTCCTTCCCAGGCACAGAGAAGGTGCTAGCAGGGAATTCTCTGCCTGCCTTTCCCCAGTGCTCTGCAAGCTCTCCAGGGCAACAGAAAATGTGGGGATCTGTGCTTTCTTTCGTTCTGAACAAGTGTTAGTGTTTTCAGCGGAAAAGCCATTCTGCGCAACAATGGGAACACTTCTCCTTCCCAGGCACAGAGAAGGTGCTAGCAGGGAATTCTCTGCCTGCCTTTCCCCAGTGCTCTGCAAGCTCTCCAGGGCAACAGCAAATGTGGGGCTCTGTGCTTTCTTTCGTTCTGAACAAGTTTTAGTGTTTTCTGCAGCGACGCAAATACGATTCTGCGCAACATTGGGAACACTTTTCCTTCCCAGGCACAGAGAAGGTGCTAGCAGGGAATTCTCTGCCTGCCTTTCCCCAGTGCTCTGCAAGCTCTCCAGGGCAACAGCAAATGTGGGGCTCTGTGCTTTCTTTCGTTCTGAACAAGTTTTAGTGTTTTCTGCAGCGACGCAAATACGATTCTGCGCAACAATGGGAACACTTCTCCTTCCCAGGCACAGAGAAGGTGCTAGCAGGGAATTCTCTGCCTGCCTTTCCCCAGTGCTCTGCAAGCTCTCCAGGGCAACAGCAAATGTGGGGCTCTGTGCTTTCTTTTGTTCTGAAAAAGTGTTAGTGTTTTCAGCGGAAAAGCCATTCTGCGCAACATTGGGAACACTTCTCCTTCCCAGGCACAGAGAAGGTGCTAGCAGGGAATTCTCTGCCTGCCTTTCCCCAGTGCTCTGCAAGCTCTCCAGGGCAACAGCAAATGTGGGGCTCTGTGCTTTCTTTTGTTCTGAAAAAGTGTTAGTGTTTTCAGCGGAAAAGCCATTCTGCGCAACATTGGGAACACTTCTCCTTCCCAGGCACAGAGAAGGTGCTAGCAGGGAATTCTCTGCCTGCCTTTCCCCAGTGCTCTGCAAGCTCTCCAGGGCAACAGAAAATGTGGGGCTCTGTGCTTTCTTTCGTTCTGAACAAGTTTTAGTGTTTTCTGCAGCGACGCAAATACGATTCTGCGCAACAATGGGAACACTTCTCCTTCCCAGGCACAGAGAAGGTGCTAGCAGGGAATTCTCTGCCTGCCTTTCCCCAGTGCTCTGCAAGCTCTCCAGGGCAACAGCAAATGTGGGGCTCTGTGCTTTCTTTCGTTCTGAAAAAGTGTTAGTGTTTTCTGGAGAGAAGCGATTCTGCGCAACAATGGGAACACTTCTCCTTCCCAGGCACAGAGAAGGTGCTAGCAGGGAATTCTCTGCCTGCCTTTCCCCAGTGCTCTGCAAGCTCTCCAGGGCAACAGCAAATGTGGGGCTCTGTGCTTTCTTTCGTTCTGAAAAAGTGTTAGTGTTTTCAGCGGAAAAGCGATTCTGCGCAACAATGGGAACACATCTCCTTCCCAGGCACAGAGAAGGTGCTAGCAGGGAATTCTCTGCCTGCCTTTCCCCAGTGCTCTGCAAGCTCTCCAGGGCAACAGCAAATGTGGGGCTCTGTGCTTTCTTTCGTTCTGAAAAAGTGTTATTTTTTTTCTGCGGAAAAGCGATTCTGTGCAACAATGGGAACTCTTCTGCTTCCCAGGCACAGAGAAGGTGCTAGCAGGGAATTCTCTGCCTGCCTTTCCCCAGTGCTCTGCAAGCTCTCCAGGGCAACAGCAAATGTGGGGCTCTGTGCTTTCTTTCGTTCTGAACAAGTTTTAGTGTTTTCAGCGGAAAAGCGATTCTGCGCAACATTGGGAACACTTCTCCTTCCCAGGCACAGAGAAGGTGCTAGCAGGGAATTCTCTGCCTGCCTTTCCCCAGTGCTCTGCAAGCTCTCCAGGGCAAGAGCAAATGTGGGGCTCTGTGCTTTCTTTCGTTCTGAACAAGTTTTAGTGTTTTCTGCAGCGACGCAAATACGATTCTGCGCAACAATGGGAACACTTCTCCTTCCCAGGCACAGAGAAGGTGCTAGCAGGGAATTCTCTGCCTGCCTTTCCCCAGTGCTCTGCAAGCTCTCCAGGGCAACAGCAAATGTGGGGCTCTGTGCTTTCTTTCGTTCTGAAAAAGTGTTAGTGTTTTCTGGAGAGAAGCGATTCTGCGCAACAATGGGAACACTTCTACTTCCCAGGCACAGAGAAGGTGCTAGCAGGGAATTCTCTGCCTGCCTTTCCCCAGTGCTCTGCAAGCTCTCAAGGGCAACAGCAAATGTGGGGCTCTGTGCTTTCTTTCGTTCTGAAAAAGTGTTAGTGTTTTCAGCGGAAAAGCGATTCTGCGCAACAATGGGAACACATCTCCTTCCCAGGCACAGAGAAGGTGCTAGCAGGGAATTCTCTGCCTGCCTTTCCCCAGTGCTCTGCAAGCTCTCCAGGGCAACAGCAAATGTGGGGCTCTGTGCTTTCTTTCGTTCTGAAAAAGTGTTAGTGTTTTCTGGAGAGAAGCGATTCTGCGCAACAATGGGAACACTTCTCCTTCCCAGGCACAGAGAAGGTGCTAGCAGGGAATTCTCTGCCTGCCTTTCCCCAGTGCTCTGCAAGCTCTCCAGGGCAACAGCAAATGTGGGGCTCTGTGCTTTCTTTCGTTCTGAACAAGTTTTAGTGTTTTCTGCAGCGACGCAAATACGATTCTGCGCAACAATGGGAACACTTCTCCTTCCCAGGCACAGAGAAGGTGCTAGCAGGGAATTCTCTGCCTGCCTTTCCCCAGTGCTCTGCAAGCTCTCCAGGGCAACAGCAAATGTGGGGCTCTGTGCTTTCTTTCGTTCTGAAAAAGTGTTAGTGTTTTCTGGAGAGAAGCGATTCTGCGCAACAATGGGAACACTTCTCCTTCCCAGGCACAGAGAAGGTGCTAGCAGGGAATTCTCTGCCTGCCTTTCCCCAGTGCTCTGCAAGCTCTCCAGGGCAACAGCAAATGTGGGGCTCTGTGCTTTCTTTCGTTCTGAACAAGTTTTAGTGTTTTCAGCGGAAAAGCGATTCTGCGCAACAATGGGAACACATCTCCTTCCCAGGCACAGAGAAGGTGCTAGCAGGGAATTCTCTGCCTGCCTTTCCCCAGTGCTCTGCAAGCTCTCCAGGGCAACAGCAAATGTGGGGCTCTGTGCTTTCTTTCGTTCTGAAAAAGTGTTATTTTTTTTCTGCGGAAAAGCGATTCTGCGCAACATTGGGAACACTTCTCCTTCCCAGGCAGAGAGAAAGTGCTAGCAGGGAATTCTCTGCCTGCCTTTCCCCAGTGCTCTGCAAGCTCTCCAGGGCAACAGCAAATGTGGGGCTCTGTGCTTTCTTTCGTTCTGAACAAGTTTTAGTGTTTTCTGCAGCGACGCAAATACGATTCTGCGCAACATTGGGAACACTTCTCCTTCCCAGGCACAGAGAAGGTGCTAGCAGGGAATTCTCTGCCTGCCTTTAACCAGTGCTCTGCAAGCTCTCCAGGGCAACAGCAAATGTGGGGCTCTGTGCTTTCTTTCATTCTGAAAAAGTGTTAGTGTTTTCTGCAGCGACGCAAATGCCATTCTGCGCAAGAACGTGAACACTTCTCCTTCCCAGGCACAGAGAAGGTGCTAGCAGGGAATTCTCTACCTGCCTTTAACCAGTGCTCTGCAAGCTCTCCAGGGCAACAGCAAATGTGGGGCTCTGTGCTTTCTTTCGTTCTGAACAAGTGTTAGTGTTTTCTGGAGAGAAGCGATTCTGCGCAACAATGGGAACACTTCTCCTTCCCAGGCACAGAGAAGGTGCTAGCAGGGAATTCTCTGCCTGCCTTTCCCCAGTGCTCTGCAAGCTCTCCAGGGCAACAGCAAATGTGGGGCTCTGTGCTTTCTTTCGTTCTGAAAAAGTGTTAGTGTTTTCAGCGGAAAAGCCATTCTGCGCAACAATGGGAACACTTCTCCTTCCCAGGCACAGAGAAGGTGCTAGCAGGGAATTCTCTGCCTGCCTTTCCCCAGTGCTCTGCAAGCTCTCCAGGGAAACAGCAAATGTGGGGCTCTGTGCTTTCTTTCGTTCTGAACAAGTTTTAGTGTTTTCTGCAGCGACGCAAATACGATTCTGCGCAACAATGGGAACACTACTCCTTCCCAGGCACAGAGAAGGTGCTAGCAGGGAATTCTCTGCCTGCCTTTCCCCAGTGCTCTGCAAGCTCTCCAGGGCAACAGCAAATGTGGGGCTCTGTGCTTTCTTTCGTTCTGAACAAGTGTTAGTGTTTTCTGCGGAAAAGCGATTCTGCGCAACATTGGGAACACTTCTACTTCCCAGGCACAGAGAAGGTGCTAGCAGGGAATTCTCTGCCTGCCTTTCCCCAGTGCTCTGCAAGCTCTCCAGGGAAACAGCAAATGTGGGGCTCTGTGCTTTGTTTCGTTCTGAACAAGTTTTAGTGTTTTGTGGAGAGAAGCGATTCTGCGCAACAATGGGAACACTTCTCCTTTCCAGGCTCAGAGAAGGTACTACCAGGGAATTCTCTGCCTTCCTCTCCCCAGTGCTCTGCAAGCTCTCCAGGGCAACAGCAAATGTGGGGCTCTGTGCTTTCTTTCGTTCTGAAAAAGTGTTAGTGTTTTCTGCAGCGACGCAAATGCCATTCTGCGCAACAATGTGAACACTTCTCCTTCCCAGGCACAGAGAAGGTGCTAGCAGGGAATTCTCGACCTGCCTTTAACCAGTGGTCTGCAAGCTCTCGAGGACAACAGCAAATGTGGGGCTCTGTGCTTTCTTTCGTTCTGAAAAAGTGTTAGTGTTTTCTGGAGAGAAGCGATTCTGCGCAACAATGGGAACACTTCTCCTTCCCAGGCACAGAGAAGGTGCTAGCAGGGAATTCTCTGCCTGCCTTTCCCCAGTGCTCTGCAAGCTCTCCAGGGCAACAGCAAATGTGGGGCTCTGTGCTTTCTTTCGTTCTGAACAAGTTTTAGTGTTTTCTGCAGCGACGCAAATACGATTCTGCGCAACATTGGGAACACTTCTCCTTCCCAGGCACAGAGAAGGTGCTAGCAGGGAATTCTCTGCCTGCCTTTCCCCAGTGCTCTGCAAGCTCTCCAGGGCAACAGCAAATGTGGGGCTCTGTGCTTTCTTTTGTTCTGAAAAAGTGTTATTGTATTCTGCGGAAAAGCGATTCTGTGCAACAATGGGAACACTTCTCCTTCCCAGGCACAGAGAAGGTGCTAGCAGGGAATTCTCTGCCTGCCTTTCCCCAGTGCTCTGCAAGCTCTCCAGGGCAACAGAAAATGTGGGGCTCTGTGCTTTCTTTCGTTCTGAACAAGTGTTAGTGTTTTCAGCGGAAAAGCCATTCTGCGCAACAATGGGAACACTTCTCCTTCCCAGGCACAGAGAAGGTGCTAGCAGGGAATTCTCTGCCTGCCTTTCCCCAGTGCTCTGCAAGCTCTCCAGGGAAACAGCAAATGTGGGGCTCTGTGCTTTCTTTCGTTCTGAACAAGTTTTAGTGTTTTCTGCAGCGACGCAAATACGATTCTGCGCAACAATGGGAACACTTCTCCTTCCCAGGCACAGAGAAGGTGCTAGCAGGGAATTCTCTGCCTGCCTTTCCCCAGTGCTCTGCAAGCTCTCCAGGGCAACAGCAAATGTGGGGCTCTGTGCTTTCTTTCGTTCTGAACAAGTGTTAGTGTTTTCAGCGGAAAAGCGATTCTGCGCAACAATGGGAACACTTCTCCTTCCCAGGCACAGAGAAGGTGCTAGCAGGGAATTCTCTGCCTGCCTTTCCCCAGTGCTCTGCAAGCTCTCTAGGGCAACAGCAAATGTGGGGCTCTGTGCTTTCTTTCGTTCTGAACAAGTGTTATTTTTTTTCTGCGGAAAAGCGATTCTGTGCAACAATGGGAATTCTTCTGCTTCCCAGGCACAGAGAAGGTGCTAGCAGGGAATTCTCTGCCTGCCTTTCCCCAGTGCTCTGCAAGCTCTCCAGGGCAACAGCAAATGTGGGGCTCTGTGCTTTCTTTCGTTCTGAACAAGTTTTAGTGATTTCTGCAGCGACGCAAATACGATTCTGCGCAACAATGGGAACACTTCTCCTTCCCAGGCACAGAGAAGGTGCTAGCAGGGAATTCTCTGCCTGCCTTTCCCCAGTGCTCTGCAAGCTCTCCAGGGCAACAGCAAATGTGGGGCTCTGTGCTTTCTTTCGTTCTGAACAAGTGTTACTGTTTTCTGCACAAAGGCGATTCTGCGAAGCAATGTGAACACTTCTGCTTCCCAGGCACAGAGAAGGTGCTAGCAGGGAATTCTCTGCCTGCCTTTCCCCAGTGCTCTGCAAGCTCTCCAGAACAACAGCAAATCTGGGGCTCTGTGCTTTCTTTTGTTCTGAACAAGTGTTAGTGTTTTCTGCACAAAGGCGATTCTGCGAAGCAATGTGAACACTTCTGCTTCCCAGGCACAGAGAAGGTGCTAACAGGGAATTCTCTGCCTGCCTTTCCCCAGTGCTCTGCAAGCTCTCCAGAACAACAGCAAATCTGGGGCTCTGTGCTTTCTTTTCTTCTGAACAAGTGTTAGTGTTTTCTGCAGAAAAGCGATTCTGCGAAGCAATGTGAACACTTCTGCTTCCCAGGCACAGAGAAGGTGCTAGCAGGGAATTCTCTGCCTGCCTTTCCCCAGTGCTCTGCAAGCTCTCCAGGGCAACAGAAAATGTGGGGCTCTGTGCTTTCTTTCGTTCTGAACAAGTGTTAGTGTTTTCAGCGGAAAAGCCATTCTGCGCAACAATGGGAACACTTCTCCTTCCCAGGCACAGAGAAGGTGCTAGCAGGGAATTCTCTGCCTGCCTTTCCCCAGTGCTCTGCAAGCTCTCCAGGGAAACAGCAAATGTGGGGCTCTGTGCTTTCTTTCGTTCTGAACAAGTTTTAGTGTTTTCTGCAGCGACGCAAATACGATTCTGCGCAACAATGGGAACACTTCTCCTTCCCAGGCACAGAGAAGGTGCTAGCAGGGAATTCTCTGCCTGCCTTTCCCCAGTGCTCTGCAAGCTCTCCAGGGCAACAGCAAATGTGGGGCTCTGTGCTTTCTTTCGTTCTGAACAAGTGTTAGTGTTTTCAGCGGAAAAGCGATTCTGCGCAACAATGGGAACACTTCTCCTTCCCAGGCACAGAGAAGGTGCTAGCAGGGAATTCTCTGCCTGCCTTTCCCCAGTGCTCTGCAAGCTCTCTAGGGCAACAGCAAATGTGGGGCTCTGTGCTTTCTTTCGTTCTGAACAAGTGTTATTTTTTTTCTGCGGAAAAGCGATTCTGTGCAACAATGGGAATTCTTCTGCTTCCCAGGCACAGAGAAGGTGCTAGCAGGGAATTCTCTGCCTGCCTTTCCCCAGTGCTCTGCAAGCTCTCCAGGGCAACAGCAAATGTGGGGCTCTGTGCTTTCTTTCGTTCTGAACAAGTTTTAGTGATTTCTGCAGCGACGCAAATACGATTCTGCGCAACAATGGGAACACTTCTCCTTCCCAGGCACAGAGAAGGTGCTAGCAGGGAATTCTCTGCCTGCCTTTCCCCAGTGCTCTGCAAGCTCTCCAGGGCAACAGCAAATGTGGGGCTCTGTGCTTTCTTTCGTTCTGAACAAGTTTTAGTGTTTTCTGCAGCGACGCAAATACGATTCTGCGCAACAATGGGAACACTTCTCCTTCCCAGGCACAGAGAAGGTGCTAGCAGGGAATTCTCTGCCTGCCTTTCCCCAGTGCTCTGCAAGCTCTCCAGGGCAACAGCAAATGTGGGGCTCTGTGCTTTCTTTCGTTCTGAACAAGTTTTAGTGATTTCTGCAGCGACGCAAATACGATTCTGCGCAACAATGGGAACACTTCTCCTTCCCAGGCACAGAGAAGGTGCTAGCAGGGAATTCTCTGCCTGCCTTTCCCCAGTGCTCTGCAAGCTCTCCAGGGCAACAGCAAATGTGGGGCTCTGTGCTTTCTTTCGTTCTGAACAAGTTTTAGTGTTTTCAGCGGAAAAGCGATTCTGCGCAACAATGGGAACACTTCTCCTTCCCAGGCACAGAGAAGGTGCTAGCAGGGAATTCTCTGCCTGCCTTTCCCCAGTGCTCTGCAAGCTCTCCAGGGCAACAGCAAATGTGGGGCTCTGTGCTTTCTTTCGTTCTGAACAAGTTTTAGTGTTTTCTGCAGCGACGCAAATACGATTCTGCGCAACATTGGGAACACTTCTCCTTCCCAGGCACAGAGAAGGTGCTAGCAGGGAATTCTCTGCCTGCCTTTCCCCAGTGCTCTGCAAGCTCTCCAGGGCAACAGCAAATGTGGGGCTCTGTGCTTTCTTTTGTTCTGAAAAAGTGTTATTGTATTCTGCGGAAAAGCGATTCTGTGCAACAATGGGAACACTTCTCCTTCCCAGGCACAGAGAAGGTGCTAGCAGGGAATTCTCTGCCTGCCTTTCCCCAGTGCTCTGCAAGCTCTCCAGGGCAACAGAAAATGTGGGGCTCTGTGCTTTCTTTCGTTCTGAACAAGTGTTAGTGTTTTCAGCGGAAAAGCCATTCTGCGCAACAATGGGAACACTTCTCCTTCCCAGGCACAGAGAAGGTGCTAGCAGGGAATTCTCTGCCTGCCTTTCCCCAGTGCTCTGCAAGCTCTCCAGGGAAACAGCAAATGTGGGGCTCTGTGCTTTCTTTCGTTCTGAACAAGTTTTAGTGTTTTCTGCAGCGACGCAAATACGATTCTGCGCAACAATGGGAACACTTCTCCTTCCCAGGCACAGAGAAGGTGCTAGCAGGGAATTCTCTGCCTGCCTTTCCCCAGTGCTCTGCAAGCTCTCCAGGGCAACAGCAAATGTGGGGCTCTGTGCTTTCTTTCGTTCTGAACAAGTGTTAGTGTTTTCAGCGGAAAAGCGATTCTGCGCAACAATGGGAACACTTCTCCTTCCCAGGCACAGAGAAGGTGCTAGCAGGGAATTCTCTGCCTGCCTTTCCCCAGTGCTCTGCAAGCTCTCTAGGGCAACAGCAAATGTGGGGCTCTGTGCTTTCTTTCGTTCTGAACAAGTGTTATTTTTTTTCTGCGGAAAAGCGATTCTGTGCAACAATGGGAATTCTTCTGCTTCCCAGGCACAGAGAAGGTGCTAGCAGGGAATTCTCTGCCTGCCTTTCCCCAGTGCTCTGCAAGCTCTCCAGGGCAACAGCAAATGTGGGGCTCTGTGCTTTCTTTCGTTCTGAACAAGTTTTAGTGATTTCTGCAGCGACGCAAATACGATTCTGCGCAACAATGGGAACACTTCTCCTTCCCAGGCACAGAGAAGGTGCTAGCAGGGAATTCTCTGCCTGCCTTTCCCCAGTGCTCTGCAAGCTCTCCAGGGCAACAGCAAATGTGGGGCTCTGTGCTTTCTTTCGTTCTGAACAAGTGTTAGTGTTTTCAGCGGAAAAGCAATTCTGCGCAACAATGGGAACACTTCTCCTTCCCAGGCACAGAGAAGGTGCTAGCAGGGAATTCTCTGCCTGCCTTTCCCCAGTGCTCTGCAAGCTCTCCAGGGCAACAGCAAATGTGGGGCTCTGTGCTTTCTTTCGTTCTGAACAAGTTTTAGTGATTTCTGCAGCGACGCAAATACGATTCTGCGCAACAATGGGAACACTTCTCCTTCCCAGGCACAGAGAAGGTGCTAGCAGGGAATTCTCTGCCTGCCTTTCCCCAGTGCTCTGCAAGCTCTCCAGGGCAACAGCAAATGTGGGGCTCTGTGCTTTCTTTCGTTCTGAACAAGTTTTAGTGTTTTCAGCGGAAAAGCAATTCTGCGCAACAATGGGAACACTTCTCCTTCCCAGGCACAGAGAAGGTGCTAGCAGGGAATTCTCTGCCTGCCTTTCCCCAGTGCTCTGCAAGCTCTCCAGGGCAACAGCAAATGTGGGGCTCTGTGCTTTCTTTCGTTCTGAACAAGTTTTAGTGTTTTCAGCGGAAAAGCAATTCTGCGCAACAATGGGAACACTTCTCCTTCCCAGGCACAGAGAAGGTGCTAGCAGGGAATTCTCTGCCTGCCTTTCCCCAGTGCTCTGCAAGCTCTCCAGGGCAACAGCAAATGTGGGGCTCTGTGCTTTCTTTCGTTCTGAACAAGTGTTAGTGTTTTCTGCAGCGACGCAAATACGATTCTGCGCAACAATGGGAACACTTCTCCTTCCCAGGCACAGAGAAGGTGCTAGCAGGGAATTCTCTGCCTGCCTTTCCCCAGTGCTCTGCAAGCTCTCCAGGGCAACAGCAAATGTGGGGCTCTGTGCTTTCTTTTGTTCTGAAAAAGTGTTAGTGTTTTCAGCGGAAAAGCCATTCTGCGCAACATTGGGAACACTTCTCCTTCCCAGGCACAGAGAAGGTGCTAGCAGGGAATTCTCTGCCTGCCTTTCCCCACTGCTCTGCAAGCTCTCCAGGGAAACAGCAAATGTGGGGCTCTGTGCTTTCTTTCGTTCTGAACAAGTTTTAGTGATTTCTGCAGCGACGCAAATACGATTCTGCGCAACAATGGGAACACTTCTCCTTCCCAGGCACAGAGAAGGTGCTAGCAGGGAATTCTCTGCCTGCCTTTCCCCAGTGCTCTGCAAGCTCTCCAGGGCAACAGCAAATGTGGGGCTCTGTGCTTTCTTTCGTTCTGAACAAGTGTTAGTGTTTTCAGCGGAAAAGCGATTCTGCGCAACAATGGGAACACATCTCCTTCCCAGGCACAGAGAAGGTGCTAGCAGGGAATTCTCTGCCTGCCTTTCCCCAGTGCTCTGCAAGCTCTCTAGGGCAACAGCAAATGTGGGGCTCTGTGCTTTCTTTCGTTCTGAAAAAGTGTTATTTTTTTTCTGCGGAAAAGCGATTCTGTGCAACAATGGGAATTCTTCTGCTTCCCAGGCACAGAGAAGGTGCTAGCAGGGAATTCTCTGCCTGCCTTTCCCCAGTGCTCTGCAAGCTCTCCAGGGCAACAGAAAATGTGGGGCTCTGTGCTTTCTTTCGTTCTGAACAAGTTTTAGTGTTTTCAGCGGAAAAGCGATTCTGCGCAACATTGGGAACACTTCTCCTTCCCAGGCACAGAGAAGGTGCTAGCAGGGAATTCTCTGCCTGCCTTTCCCCAGTGCTCTGCAAGCTCTCCAGGGCAACAGCAAATGTGGGGCTCTGTGCTTTCTTTCGTTCTGAACAAGTTTTAGTGTTTTCTGCAGCGACGCAAATACGATTCTGCGCAACAATGGGAACACTTCTCCTTCCCAGGCACAGAGAAGGTGCTAGCAGGGAATTCTCTGCCTGCCTTTCCCCAGTGCTCTGCAAGCTCTCCAGGGCAACAGCAAATGTGGGGCTCTGTGCTTTCTTTCGTTCTGAACAAGTGTTAGTGTTTTCTGCAGCGACGCAAATACGATTCTGCGCAACAATGGGAACACTTCTCCTTCCCAGGCACAGAGAAGGTGCTAGCAGGGAATTCTCTGCCTGCCTTTCCCCAGTGCTCTGCAAGCTCTCCAGGGCAACAGCAAATGTGGGGCTCTGTGCTTTCTTTTGTTCTGAAAATTGTTAGTGTTTTCAGCGGAAAAGCCATTCTGCGCAACATTGGGAACACTTCTCCTTCCCAGGCACAGAGAAGGTGCTAGCAGGGAATTCTCTGCCTGCCTTTCCCCAGTGCTCTGCAAGCTCTCCAGGGCAACAGCAAATGTGGGGCTCTGTGCTTTCTTTCGTTCTGAACAAGTTTTAGTGATTTCTGCAGCGACGCAAATACGATTCTGCGCAACAATGGGAACACTTCTCCTTCCCAGGCACAGAGAAGGTGCTAGCAGGGAATTCTCTGCCTGCCTTTCCCCAGTGCTCTGCAAGCTCTCCAGGGCAACAGCAAATGTGGGGCTCTGTGCTTTCTTTCGTTCTGAACAAGTTTTAGTGTTTTCAGCGGAAAAGCAATTCTGCGCAACAATGGGAACACTTCTCCTTCCCAGGCACAGAGAAGGTGCTAGCAGGGAATTCTCTGCCTGCCTTTCCCCAGTGCTCTGCAAGCTCTCCAGGGCAACAGCAAATGTGGGGCTCTGTGCTTTCTTTCGTTCTGAACAAGTTTTAGTGTTTTCTGCAGCGACGCAAATACGATTCTGCGCAACAATGCGAACACTTCTCCTTCCCAGGCACAGAGAAGGTGCTAGCAGGGAATTCTCTGCCTGCCTTTCCCCAGTGCTCTGCAAGCTCTCCAGGGCAACAGCAAATGTGGGGCTCTGTGCTTTCTTTCGTTCTGAACAAGTGTTAGTGTTTTCAGCGGAAAAGCGATTCTGCGCAACATTGGGAACACTTCTCCTTCCCAGGCACAGAGAAGGTGCTAGCAGGGAATTCTCTGCCTGCCTTTCCCCAGTGCTCTGCAAGCTCTCCAGGGCAACAGCAAATGTGGGGCTCTGTGCTTTCTTTCGTTCTGAACAAGTTTTAGTGTTTTCTGCAGCGACGCAAATACGATTCTGCGCAACAATGGGAACACTTCTCCTTCCCAGGCACAGAGAAGGTGCTAGCAGGGAATTCTCTGCCTGCCTTTCCCCAGTGCTCTGCAAGCTCTCCAGGGCAACAGCAAATGTGGGGCTCTGTGCTTTCTTTCGTTCTGAACAAGTTTTAGTGTTTTCAGCGGAAAAGCGATTCTGCGCAACATTGGGAACACTTCTCCTTCCCAGGCACAGAGAAGGTGCTAGCAGGGAATTCTCTGCCTGCCTTTCCCCCGTGCTCTGCAAGCTCTCCAGGGCAACAGCAAATGTGGGGCTCTGTGCTTTCTTTCGTTCTGAACAAGTTTTAGTGTTTTCTGCAGCGACGCAAATACGATTCTGCGCAACAATGGGAACACTTCTCCTTCCCAGGCACAGAGAAGGTGCTAGCAGGGAATTCTCTGCCTGCCTTTCCCCAGTGCTCTGCAAGCTCTCCAGGGCAACAGCAAATGTGGGGCTCTGTGCTTTCTTTCGTTCTGAAAAAGTGTTAGTGTTTTCTGGAGAGAAGCGATTCTGCGCACCAACGGGAACACTTCTACTTCCCAGGCACAGAGAAGGTGCTAGCAGGGAATTCTCTGCCTGCCTTTCCCCAGTGCTCTGCAAGCTCTCCAGGGCAACAGCAAATGTGGGGCTCTGTGCTTTCTTTCGTTCTGAAAAAGTGTTAGTGTTTTCAGCGGAAAAGCGATTCTGCGCAACAATGGGAACACATCTCCTTCCCAGGCACAGAGAAGGTGCTAGCAGGGAATTCTCTGCCTGCCTTTCCCCAGTGCTCTGCAAGCTCTCCAGGGCAACAGCAAATGTGGGGCTCTGTGCTTTCTTTCGTTCTGAAAAAGTGTTATTTTTTTTCTGCGGAAAAGCGATTCTGCGCAACATTGGGAACACTTCTCCTTCCCAGGCAGAGAGAAAGTGCTAGCAGGGAATTCTCTGCCTGCCTTTCCCCAGTGCTCTGCAAGCTCTCCAGGGCAACAGCAAATGTGGGGCTCTGTGCTTTCTTTCGTTCTGAACAAGTTTTAGTGTTTTCTGCAGCGACGCAAATACGATTCTGCGCAACATTGGGAACACTTCTCCTTCCCAGGCACAGAGAAGGTGCTAGCAGGGAATTCTCTGCCTGCCTTTAACCAGTGCTCTGCAAGCTCTCCAGGGCAACAGCAAATGTGGGGCTCTGTGCTTTCTTTCATTCTGAAAAAGTGTTAGTGTTTTCTGCAGCGACGCAAATGCCATTCTGCGCAAGAACGTGAACACTTCTCCTTCCCAGGCACAGAGAAGGTGCTAGCAGGGAATTCTCTACCTGCCTTTAACCAGTGCTCTGCAAGCTCTCCAGGGCAACAGCAAATGTGGGGCTCTGTGCTTTCTTTCGTTCTGAACAAGTGTTAGTGTTTTCTGGAGAGAAGCGATTCTGCGCAACAATGGGAACACTTCTCCTTCCCAGGCACAGAGAAGGTGCTAGCAGGGAATTCTCTGCCTGCCTTTCCCCAGTGCTCTGCAAGCTCTCCAGGGCAACAGCAAATGTGGGGCTCTGTGCTTTCTTTCGTTCTGAAAAAGTGTTAGTGTTTTCAGCGGAAAAGCCATTCTGCGCAACAATGGGAACACTTCTCCTTCCCAGGCACAGAGAAGGTGCTAGCAGGGAATTCTCTGCCTGCCTTTCCCCAGTGCTCTGCAAGCTCTCCAGGGAAACAGCAAATGTGGGGCTCTGTGCTTTCTTTCGTTCTGAACAAGTTTTAGTGTTTTCTGCAGCGACGCAAATACGATTCTGCGCAACAATGGGAACACTTCTCCTTCCCAGGCACAGAGAAGGTGCTAGCAGGGAATTCTCTGCCTGCCTTTCCCCAGTGCTCTGCAAGCTCTCCAGGGCAACAGCAAATGTGGGGCTCTGTGCTTTCTTTCGTTCTGAACAAGTGTTAGTGTTTTCTGCGGAAAAGCGATTCTGCGCAACATTGGGAACACTTCTCCTTCCCAGGCACAGAGAAGGTGCTAGCAGGGAATTCTCTGCCTGCCTTTCCCCAGTGCTCTGCAAGCTCTCCAGGGAAACAGCAAATGTGGGGCTCTGTGCTTTGTTTCGTTCTGAACAAGTTTTAGTGTTTTGTGGAGAGAAGCGATTCTGCGCAACAATGGGAACACTTCTCCTTTCCAGGCTCAGAGAAGGTACTACCAGGGAATTCTCTGCCTTCCTCTCCCCAGTGCTCTGCAAGCTCTCCAGGGCAACAGCAAATGTGGGGCTCTGTGCTTTCTTTCGTTCTGAAAAAGTGTTAGTGTTTTCTGCAGCGACGCAAATGCCATTCTGCGCAACAATGTGAACACTTCTCCTTCCCAGGCACAGAGAAGGTGCTAGCAGGGAATTCTCGACCTGCCTTTAACCAGTGGTCTGCAAGCTTTCGAGGGCAACAGCAAATGTGGGGCTCTGTGCTTTCTTTCGTTCTGAAAAAGTGTTAGTGTTTTCTGGAGAGAAGCGATTCTGCGCAACAATGGGAACACTTCTCCTTCCCAGGCACAGAGAAGGTGCTAGCAGGGAATTCTCTGCCTGCCTTTCCCCAGTGCTCTGCAAGCTCTCCAGGGCAACAGCAAATGTGGGGCTCTGTGCTTTCTTTCGTTCTGAACAAGTTTTAGTGTTTTCTGCAGCGACGCAAATACGATTCTGCGCAACATTGGGAACACTTCTCCTTCCCAGGCACAGAGAAGGTGCTAGCAGGGAATTCTCTGCCTGCCTTTCCCCAGTGCTCTGCAAGCTCTCCAGGGCAACAGCAAATGTGGGGCTCTGTGCTTTCTTTTGTTCTGAAAAAGTGTTATTGTATTCTGCGGAAAAGCGATTCTGTGCAACAATGGGAACACTTCTCCTTCCCAGGCACAGAGAAGGTGCTAGCAGGGAATTCTCTGCCTGCCTTTCCCCAGTGCTCTGCAAGCTCTCCAGGGCAACAGCAAATGTGGGGCTCTGTGCTTTCTTTCGTTCTGAACAAGTTTTAGTGATTTCTGCAGCGACGCAAATACGATTCTGCGCAACAATGGGAACACTTCTCCTTCCCAGGCACAGAGAAGGTGCTAGCAGGGAATTCTCTGCCTGCCTTTCCCCAGTGCTCTGCAAGCTCTCCAGGGAAACAGCAAATGTGGGGCTCTGTGCTTTCTTTCGTTCTGAACAAGTTTTAGTGTTTTCTGCAGCGACGCAAATACGATTCTGCGCAACAATGGGAACACTTCTCCTTCCCAGGCACAGAGAAGGTGCTAGCAGGGAATTCTCTGCCTGCCTTTCCCCAGTGCTCTGCAAGCTCTCCAGGGCAACAGCAAATGTGGGGCTCTGTGCTTTCTTTCGTTCTGAACAAGTGTTAGTGTTTTCAGCGGAAAAGCGATTCTGCGCAACAATGGGAACACATCTCCTTCCCAGGCACAGAGAAGGTGCTAGCAGGGAATTCTCTGCCTGCCTTTCCCCAGTGCTCTGCAAGCTCTCTAGGGCAACAGCAAATGTGGGGCTCTGTGCTTTCTTTCGTTCTGAACAAGTGTTATTTTTTTTCTGCGGAAAAGCGATTCTGTGCAACAATGGGAATTCTTCTGCTTCCCAGGCACAGAGAAGGTGCTAGCAGGGAATTCTCTGCCTGCCTTTCCCCAGTGCTCTGCAAGCTCTCCAGGGCAACAGCAAATGTGGGGCTCTGTGCTTTCTTTCGTTCTGAACAAGTTTTAGTGTTTTCTGCAGCGACGCAAATACGATTCTGCGCAACAATGCGAACACTTCTCCTTCCCAGGCACAGAGAAGTTGCTAGAAGGAAATTCTCTGCCTGCCTTTCCCCAGTGCTCTGCAAGCTCTCCAGGGCAACAGCAAATGTGGGGCTCTGTGCTTTCTTTCGTTCTGAACAAGTGTTAGTGTTTTCAGCGGAAAAGCAATTCTGCGCAACAATGGGAACACTTCTCCTTCCCAGGCACAGAGAAGGTGCTAGCAGGGAATTCTCTGCCTGCCTTTCCCCAGTGCTCTGCAAGGTCTCCAGGGCAACAGCAAATGTGGGGCTCTGTGCTTTGTTTCGTTCTGAACAAGTTTTAGTGTTTTCTGCAGCGACGCAAATACGATTCTGCGCAACAATGGGAACACTTCTCCTTCCCAGGCACAGAGAAGGTGCTAGCAGGGAATTCTCTGCCTGCCTTTCCCCAGTGCTCTGCAAGCTCTCCAGGGCAACAGCAAATGTGGGGCTCTGTGCTTTCTTTTGTTCTGAAAAAGTGTTAGTGTTTTCAGCGGAAAAGCCATTCTGCGCAACAATGGGAACACTTCTCCTTCCCAGGCACAGAGAAGGTGCTAGCAGGGAATTCTCTGCCTGCCTTTCCCCAGTGCTCTGCAAGCTCTCCAGGGCAACAGCAAATGTGGGGCTCTGTGCTTTCTTTCGTTCTGAACAAGTTTTAGTGTTTTCTGCAGCGACGCAAATAGGATTCTGCGCAACAATGGGAACACTTTTCCTTCCCAGGCACAGAGAAGGTGCTAGCAGGGAATTCTCTGCCTGCCTTTCCCCAGTGCTCTGCAAGCTCTCCAGGGCAACAGCAAATGTGGGGCTCTGTGCTTTCTTTCGTTCTGAACAAGTTTTAGTGTTTTCAGCGGAAAAGCAATTCTGCGCAACAATGGGAACACTTCTCCTTCCCAGGCACAGAGAAGGTGCTAGCAGGGAATTCTCTGCCTGCCTTTCCCCAGTGCTCTGCAAGCTCTCCAGGGCAACAGCAAATGTGGGGCTCTGTGCTTTCTTTCGTTCTGAACAAGTGTTAGTGTTTTCAGCGGAAAAGCAATTCTGCGCAACAATGGGAACACTTCTCCTTCCCAGGCACAGAGAAGGTGCTAGCAGGGAATTCTCTGCCTGCCTTTCCCCAGTGCTCTGCAAGCTCTCCAGGGCAACAGCAAATGTGGGGCTCTGTGCTTTCTTTCGTTCTGAACAAGTTTTAGTGTTTTCTGCAGCGACGCAAATACGATTCTGCGCAACAATGGGAACACTTCTCCTTCCCAGGCACAGAGAAGGTGCTAGCAGGGAATTCTCTGCCTGCCTTTCCCCAGTGCTCTGCAAGCTCTCCAGGGCAACAGCAAATGTGGGGCTCTGTGCTTTCTTTTGTTCTGAACAAGTGTTAGTGTTTTCTGCGGAAAAGCGATTCTGCGCAACAATGGGAACACTTCTCCTTCCCAGGCACAGAGAAGGTGCTAGCAGGGAATTCTCTGCCTGCCTTTCCCCAGTGCTCTGAAGCTCTCCAGGGCAACAGCAAATGTGGGGCTCTGTGCTTTCTTTCGTTCTGAACAAGTTTTAGTGTTTTCAGCGGAAAAGCGATTCTGCGCAACATTGGGAACACTTCTCCTTCCCAGGCACAGAGAAGGTGCTAGCAGGGAATTCTCTGCCTGCCTTTCCCCAGTGCTCTGCAAGCTCTCCAGGGCAACAGCAAATGTGGGGCTCTGTGCTTTCTTTCGTTCTGAACAAGTTTTGGTGTTTTCTGCAGCGACGCAAATACGATTCTGCGCAACAATGGGAACACTTCTCCTTCCCAGGCACAGAGAAGGTGCTAGCAGGGAATTCTCTGCCTGCCTTTCCCCAGTGCTCTGCAAGCTCTCCAGGGCAACAGCAAATGTGGGGCTCTGTGCTTTCTTTCGTTCTGAAAAAGTGTTAGTGTTTTCTGGAGAGAAGCGATTCTGCGCAACAACGGGAACACTTCTACTTCCCAGGCACAGAGAAGGTGCTAGCAGGGAATTCTCTGCCTGCCTTTCCCCAGTGCTCTGCAAGCTCTCCAGGGCAACAGCAAATGTGGGGCTCTGTGCTTTCTTTCGTTCTGAAAAAGTGTTAGTGTTTTCAGCGGAAAAGCGATTCTGTGCAACAATGGGAACACTTCTCCTTCCCAGGCACAGAGAAGGTGCTAGCAGGGAATTCTCTGCCTGCCTTTCCCCAGTGCTCTGCAAGCTCTCCAGGGCAACAGCAAATGTGGGTCTCTGTGCTTTCTTTCATTCTGAACAAGTGTTAGTGTTTTCTGCAGCGACGCAAATGCCATTCTGCGCAACAATGGGAACACTTCTCCTTCCCAGGCACAGAGAAGGTGCTAGCAGGAAATTCTCTGCCTGCCTTTCCCCAGTGCTCTGCAAGCTCTCCAGGGCAACAGCAAATGTGGGGCTCTGTGCTTTCTTTCTTTCTGAAAAAGTGTTAGTGTTTTGAGTGGAAAAGCGATTCTGCGCAACATTGGGAACACTTCTCCTTCCCAGGCACAGAGAAAGTGCTAGCAGGGAATTCTCTGCCTGCCTTTCCCCAGTGCTCTGCAAGCTCTCCAGGGCAACAGAAAATGTGGGGCTCTGTGCTTTCTTTCGTTCTGAACAAGTTTTAGTGTTTTCTGCAGCGACGCAAATACGATTCTGCGCAACATTGGGAACACTTCTCCTTCCCAGGCACAGAGAAGGTGCTAGCAGGGAATTCTCTACCTGCCTTTAACCAGTGCTCTGCAAGCTCTCCAGGGCAACAGCAAATGTGGGGCTCTGTGCTTTCTTTCGTTCTGAAAAAGTGTTAGTGTTTTCTGGAGAGAAGCGATTCTGCGCAACAATGGGAACACTTCTCCTTCCCAGGCACAGAGAAGGTGCTAGCAGGGAATTCTCTGCCTGCCTTTCCCCAGTGCTCTGCAAGCTCTCCAGGGCAACAGCAAATGTGGGGCTCTGTGCTTTCTTTCGTTCTGAAAAAGTGTTAGTGTTTTCAGCGGAAAAGCGATTCTGCGCAACAATGGGAACACATCTCCTTCCCAGGCACAGAGAAGGTGCTAGCAGGGAATTCTCTGCCTGCCTTTCCCCAGTGCTCTGCAAGCTCTCCAGGGCAACAGCAAATGTGGGGCTCTGTGCTTTCTTTCGTTCTGAAAAAGTGTTATTTTTTTTCTGCGGAAAAGCGATTCTGTGCAACAATGGGAACTCTTCTGCTTCCCAGGCACAGAGAAGGTGCTAGCAGGGAATTCTCTGCCTGCCTTTCCCCAGTGCTCTGCAAGCTCTCCAGGGCAACAGCAAATGTGGGGCTCTGTGCTTTCTTTCGTTCTGAACAAGTTTTAGTGTTTTCAGCGGAAAAGCGATTCTGCGCAACATTGGGAACTCTTCTGCTTCCCAGGCACAGAGAAGGTGCTAGCAGGGAATTCTCTGCCTGCCTTTCCCCAGTGCTCTGCAAGCTCTCCAGGGCAACAGCAAATGTGGGGCTCTGTGCTTTCTTTCGTTCTGAAAAAGTGTTAGTGTTTTCAGCGGAAAAGCGATTCTGTGCAACAATGGGAACACTTCTTCCCAGGCACAGAGAAGGTGCTAGCAGGGAATTCTCTGCCTGCCTTTCCCCAGTGCTCTGCAAGCTCTCCAGGGAAACAGCAAATGTGGGGCTCTGTGCTTTCTTTCGTTCTGAACAAGTTTTAGTGTTTTCTGCAGCGACGCAAATACGATTCTGCGCAACAATGGGAACACTTCTCCTTCCCAGGCACAGAGAAGGTGCTAGCAGGGAATTCTCTGCCTGCCTTTCCCCAGTGCTCTGCAAGCTCTCCAGGGCAACAGCAAATGTGGGGCTCTGTGCTTTCTTTCGTTCTGAACAAGTGTTAGTGTTTTCAGCGGAAAAGCGATTCTGCGCAACAATGGGAACACATCTCCTTCCCAGGCACAGAGAAGGTGCTAGCAGGGAATTCTCTGCCTGCCTTTCCCCAGTGCTCTGCAAGCTCTCTAGGGCAACAGCAAATGTGGGGCTCTGTGCTTTCTTTCGTTCTGAACAAGTGTTATTTTTTTTCTGCGGAAAAGCGATTCTGTGCAACAATGGGAATTCTTCTGCTTCCCAGGCACAGAGAAGGTGCTAGCAGGGAATTCTCTGCCTGCCTTTCCCCAGTGCTCTGCAAGCTCTCCAGGGCAACAGCAAATGTGGGGCTCTGTGCTTTCTTTCGTTCTGAACAAGTTTTAGTGTTTTCTGCAGCGACGCAAATACGATTCTGCGCAACAATGGGAACACTTCTCCTTCCCAGGCACAGAGAAGGTGCTAGCAGGGAATTCTCTGCCTGCCTTTCCCCAGTGCTCTGCAAGCTCTCCAGGGCAACAGCAAATGTGGGGCTCTGTGCTTTCTTTCGTTCTGAACAAGTGTTAGTGTTTTCAGCGGAAAAGCAATTCTGCGCAACAATGGGAACACTTCTCCTTCCCAGGCACAGAGAAGGTGCTAGCAGGGAATTCTCTGCCTGCCTTTCCCCAGTGCTCTGCAAGCTCTCCAGGGAAACAGCAAATGTGGGGCTCTGTGCTTTCTTTCGTTCTGAACAAGTTTTAGTGTTTTCTGCAGCGACGCAAATACGATTCTGCGCAACAATGGGAACACTTCTCCTTCCCAGGCACAGAGAAGGTGCTAGCAGGGAATTCTCTGCCTGCCTTTCCCCAGTGCTCTGCAAGCTCTCCAGGGCAACAGCAAATGTGGGGCTCTGTGCTTTCTTTTGTTCTGAACAAGTGTTAGTGTTTTCTGCGGAAAAGCGATTCTGCGCAACAATGGGAACACTTCTCCTTCCCAGGCACAGAGAAGGTGCTAGCAGGGAATTCTCTGCCTGCCTTTCCCCAGTGCTCTGCAAGCTCTCCAGGGCAACAGCAAATGTGGGGCTCTGTGCTTTCTTTTGTTCTGAACAAGTGTTAGTGTTTTCAGCGGAAAAGCGATTCTGCGCAACATTGGGAACACTTCTCCTTCCCAGGCACAGAGAAGGTGCTAGCAGGGAATTCTCTGCCTGCCTTTCCCCAGTGCTCTGCAAGCTCTCCAGGGCAACAGCAAATGTGGGGCTCTGTGCTTTCTTTCGTTCTGAACAAGTTTTAGTGTTTTCTGCAGCGACGCAAATACGATTCTGCGCAACAATGGGAACACTTCTCCTTCCCAGGCACAGAGAAGGTGCTAGCAGGGAATTCTCTGCCTGCCTTTCCCCAGTGCTCTGCAAGCTCTCCAGGGCAACAGCAAATGTGGGGCTCTGTGCTTTCTTTCGTTCTGAAAAAGTGTTAGTGTTTTCTGGAGAGAAGCGATTCTGCGCAACAACGGGAACACTTCTACTTCCCAGGCACAGAGAAGGTGCTAGCAGGGAATTCTCTGCCTGCCTTTCCCCAGTGCTCTGCAAGCTCTCCAGGGCAACAGCAAATGTGGGGCTCTGTGCTTTCTTTCATTCTGAACAAGTGTTAGTGTTTTCAGCGGAAAAGCAATTCTGCGCAACAATGGGAACACTTCTCCTTCCCAGGCAAAGAGAAGGTGCTAGCAGGGAATTCTCTGCCTGCCTTTCCCCAGTGCTCTGCAAGCTCTCCAGGGCAACAGCAAATGTGGGGCTCTGTGCTTTCTTTCATTCTGAACAAGTGTTAGTGTTTTCTGCAGCGACGCAAATGCCATTCTGCGCAACAATGGGAACACTTCTCCTTCCCAGGCACAGAGAAGGTGCTAGCAGGAAATTCTCTGCCTGCCTTTCCCCAGTGCTCTGCAAGCTCTCCAGGGCAACAGCAAATGTGGGGCTCTGTGCTTTCTTTCTTTCTGAAAAAGTGTTAGTGTTTTGAGTGGAAAAGCGATTCTGCGCAACATTGGGAACACTTCTCCTTCCCAGGCACAGAGAAAGTGCTAGCAGGGAATTCTCTGCCTGCCTTTCCCCAGTGCTCTGCAAGCTCTCCAGGGCAACAGAAAATGTGGGGCTCTGTGCTTTCTTTCGTTCTGAACAAGTTTTAGTGTTTTCTGCAGCGACGCAAATACGATTCTGCGCAACATTGGGAACACTTCTCCTTCCCAGGCACAGAGAAGGTGCTAGCAGGGAATTCTCTACCTGCCTTTAACCAGTGCTCTGCAAGCTCTCCAGGGCAACAGCAAATGTGGGGCTCTGTGCTTTCTTTCGTTCTGAAAAAGTGTTAGTGTTTTCTGGAGAGAAGCGATTCTGCGCAACAATGGGAACACTTCTCCTTCCCAGGCACAGAGAAGGTGCTAGCAGGGAATTCTCTGCCTGCCTTTCCCCAGTGCTCTGCAAGCTCTCCAGGGCAACAGCAAATGTGGGGCTCTGTGCTTTCTTTCGTTCTGAACAAGTGTTAGTGTTTTCAGCGGAAAAGCGATTCTGTGCAACAATGGGAACACTTCTCCTTCCCAGGCACAGAGAAGGTGCTAGCAGGGAATTCTCTGCCTGCCTTTCCCCAGTGCTCTGCAAGCTCTCCAGGGCAACAGCAAATGTGGGGCTCTGTGCTTTCTTTCATTCTGAACAAGTGTTAGTGTTTTCTGCAGCGACGCAAATGCCATTCTGCGCAACAATGGGAACACTTCTCCTTCCCAGGCACAGAGAAGGTGCTAGCAGGAAATTCTCTGCCTGCCTTTCCCCAGTGCTCTGCAAGCTCTCCAGGGCAACAGCAAATGTGGGGCTCTGTGCTTTCTTTCTTTCTGAAAAAGTGTTAGTGTTTTGAGTGGAAAAGCGATTCTGCGCAACATTGGGAACACTTCTCCTTCCCAGGCACAGAGAAAGTGCTAGCAGGGAATTCTCTGCCTGCCTTTCCCCAGTGCTCTGCAAGCTCTCCAGGGCAACAGCAAATGTGGGGCTCTGTGCTTTCTTTCGTTCTGAACAAGTTTTAGTGTTTTCTGCAGCGACGCAAATACGATTCTGCGCAACATTGGGAACACTTCTCCTTCCCAGGCACAGAGAAGGTGCTAGCAGGGAATTCTCTACCTGCCTTTAACCAGTGCTCTGCAAGCTCTCCAGGGCAACAGCAAATGTGGGGCTCTGTGCTTTCTTTCGTTCTGAAAAAGTGTTAGTGTTTTCTGGAGAGAAGCGATTCTGCGCAACAATGGGAACACTTCTCCTTCCCAGGCACAGAGAAGGTGCTAGCAGGGAATTCTCTGCCTGCCTTTCCCCAGTGCTCTGCAAGCTCTCCAGGGCAACAGCAAATGTGGGGCTCTGTGCTTTCTTTCGTTCTGAAAAAGTGTTAGTGTTTTCAGCGGAAAAGCGATTCTGCGCAACAATGGGAACACATCTCCTTCCCAGGCACAGAGAAGGTGCTAGCAGGGAATTCTCTGCCTGCCTTTCCCCAGTGCTCTGCAAGCTCTCCAGGGCAACAGCAAATGCGGGGCTCTGTGCTTTCTTTCGTTCTGAAAAAGTGTTATTTTTTTTCTGCGGAAAAGCGATTCTGTGCAACAATGGGAACTCTTCTGCTTCCCAGGCACAGAGAAGGTGCTAGCAGGGAATTCTCTGCCTGCCTTTCCCCAGTGCTCTGCAAGCTCTCCAGGGCAACAGCAAATGTGGGGCTCTGTGCTTTCTTTCGTTCTGAACAAGTTTTAGTGTTTTCAGCGGAAAAGCGATTCTGCGCAACATTGGGAACACTTCTCCTTCCCAGGCACAGAGAAGGTGCTAGCAGGGAATTCTCTGCCTGCCTTTCCCCAGTGCTCTGCAAGCTCTCCAGGGCAACAGCAAATGTGGGGCTCTGTGCTTTCTTTCGTTCTGAAAAAGTGTTAGTGTTTTCAGCGGAAAAGCGATTCTGTGCAACAATGGGAACACTTCTCCTTCCCAGGCACAGAGAAGGTGCTAGCAGGGAATTCTCTGCCTGCCTTTCCCCAGTGCTCTGCAAGCTCTCCAGGGCAACAGCAAATGTGGGGCTCTGTGCTTTCTTTCATTCTGAACAATTGTTAGTGTTTTCTGCAGCGACGCAAATGCCATTCTGCGCAACATTGGGAACACTTCTCCTTCCCAGGCACAGAGAAGGTGCTAGCAGGGAATTCTCTGCCTGCCTTTCCCCAGTGCTCTGCAAGCTCTCCAGGGCAACAGCAAATGTGGGGCTCTGTGCTTTCTTTCGTTCTGAACAAGTTTTAGTGTTTTCTGCAGCGACGCAAATACGATTCTGCGCAACAATGGGAACACTGCTCCTTCCCAGGCACAGAGAAGGTGCTAGCAGGGAATTCTCTGCCTGCCTTTCCCCAGTGCTCTGCAAGCTCTCCAGGGCAACAGCAAATGTGGGGCTCTGTGCTTTCTTTCGTTCTGAAAAAGTGTTAGTGTTTTCTGGAGAGAAGCGATTCTGCGCAACAACGGGAACACTTCTACTTCCCAGGCACAGAGAAGGTGCTAGCAGGGAATTCTCTGCCTGCCTTTCCCCAGTGCTCTGCAAGCTCTCCAGGGCAACAGCAAATGTGGGGCTCTGTGCTTTCTTTCGTTCTGAAAAAGTGTTAGTGTTTTCAGCGGAAAAGCGATTCTGTGCAACAATGGGAACACTTCTCCTTCCCAGGCACAGAGAAGGTGCTAGCAGGGAATTCTCTGCCTGCCTTTCCCCAGTGCTCTGCAAGCTCTCCAGGGCAACAGCAAATGTGGGGCTCTGTGCTTTCTTTCATTCTGAACAAGTGTTAGTGTTTTCTGCAGCGACGCAAATGCCATTCTGCGCAACAATGGGAACACTTCTCCTTCCCAGGCACAGAGAAGGTGCTAGCAGGAAATTCTCTGCCTGCCTTTCCCCAGTGCTCTGCAAGCTCTCCAGGGCAACAGCAAATGTGGGGCTCTGTGCTTTCTTTCTTTCTGAAAAAGTGTTAGTGTTTTGAGTGGAAAAGCGATTCTGCGCAACATTGGGAACACTTCTCCTTCCCAGGCACAGAGAAAGTGCTAGCAGGGAATTCTCTGCCTGCCTTTCCCCAGTGCTCTGCAAGCTCTCCAGGGCAACAGAAAATGTGGGGCTCTGTGCTTTCTTTCGTTCTGAACAAGTTTTAGTGTTTTCTGCAGCGACGCAAATACGATTCTGCGCAACATTGGGAACACTTCTCCTTCCCAGGCACAGAGAAGGTGCTAGCAGGGAATTCTCTACCTGCCTTTAACCAGTGCTCTGCAAGCTCTCCAGGGCAACAGCAAATGTGGGGCTCTGTGCTTTCTTTCGTTCTGAAAAAGTGTTAGTGTTTTCTGGAGAGAAGCGATTCTGCGCAACAATGGGAACACTTCTCCTTCCCAGGCACAGAGAAGGTGCTAGCAGGGAATTCTCTGCCTGCCTTTCCCCAGTGCTCTGCAAGCTCTCCAGGGCAACAGCAAATGTGGGGCTCTGTGCTTTCTTTCGTTCTGAAAAAGTGTTAGTGTTTTCAGCGGAAAAGCGATTCTGTGCAACAATGGGAACACTTCTCCTTCCCAGGCACAGAGAAGGTGCTAGCAGGGAATTCTCTGCCTGCCTTTCCCCAGTGCTCTGCAAGCTCTCCAGGGCAACAGCAAATGTGGGGCTCTGTGCTTTCTTTCATTCTGAACAAGTGTTAGTGTTTTCTGCAGCGACGCAAATGCCATTCTGCGCAACAATGGGAACACTTCTCCTTCCCAGGCACAGAGAAGGTGCTAGCAGGAAATTCTCTGCCTGCCTTTCCCCAGTGCTCTGCAAGCTCTCCAGGGCAACAGCAAATGTGGGGCTCTGTGCTTTCTTTCTTTCTGAAAAAGTGTTAGTGTTTTGAGTGGAAAAGCGATTCTGCGCAACATTGGGAACACTTCTCCTTCCCAGGCACAGAGAAAGTGCTAGCAGGGAATTCTCTGCCTGCCTTTCCCCAGTGCTCTGCAAGCTCTCCAGGGCAACAGAAAATGTGGGGCTCTGTGCTTTCTTTCGTTCTGAACAAGTTTTAGTGTTTTCTGCAGCGACGCAAATACGATTCTGCGCAACATTGGGAACACTTCTCCTTCCCAGGCACAGAGAAGGTGCTAGCAGGGAATTCTCTACCTGCCTTTAACCAGTGCTCTGCAAGCTCTCCAGGGCAACAGCAAATGTGGGGCTCTGTGCTTTCTTTCGTTCTGAAAAAGTGTTAGTGTTTTCTGGAGAGAAGCGATTCTGCGCAACAATGGGAACACTTCTCCTTCCCAGGCACAGAGAAGGTGCTAGCAGGGAATTCTCTGCCTGCCTTTCCCCAGTGCTCTGCAAGCTCTCCAGGGCAACAGCAAATGTGGGGCTCTGTGCTTTCTTTCGTTCTGAATAAGTTTTAGTGTTTTCAGCGGAAAAGCGATTCTGCGCAACATTGGGAACTCTTCTGCTTCCCAGGCACAGAGAAGGTGCTAGCAGGGAATTCTCTGCCTGCCTTTCCCCAGTGCTCTGCAAGCTCTCCAGGGCAACAGCAAATGTGGGGCTCTGTGCTTTCTTTCATTCTGAAAAAGTGTTAGTGTTTTCAGCGGAAAAGCGATTCTGTGCAACAATGGGAACACTTCTCCTTCCCAGGCACAGAGAAGGTGCTAGCAGGGAATTCTCTGCCTGCCTTTCCCCAGTGCTCTGCAAGCTCTCCAGGGAAACAGCAAATGTGGGGCTCTGTGCTTTCTTTCGTTCTGAACAAGTTTTAGTGTTTTCTGCAGCGACGCAAATACGATTCTGCGCAACAATGGGAACACTTCTCCTTCCCAGGCACAGAGAAGGTGCTAGCAGGGAATTCTCTGCCTGCCTTTCCCCAGTGCTCTGCAAGCTCTCCAGGGCAACAGCAAATGTGGGGCTCTGTGCTTTCTTTCGTTCTGAACAAGTGTTAGTGTTTTCAGCGGAAAAGCGATTCTGCGCAACAATGGGAACACATCTCCTTCCCAGGCACAGAGAAGGTGCTAGCAGGGAATTCTCTGCCTGCCTTTCCCCAGTGCTCTGCAAGCTCTCTAGGGCAACAGCAAATGTGGGGCTCTGTGCTTTCTTTCGTTCTGAACAAGTGTTATTTTTTTTCTGCGGAAAAGCGATTCTGTGCAACAATGGGAATTCTTCTGCTTCCCAGGCACAGAGAAGGTGCTAGCAGGGAATTCTCTGCCTGCCTTTCCCCAGTGCTCTGCAAGCTCTCCAGGGCAACAGCAAATGTGGGGCTCTGTGCTTTCTTTCGTTCTGAACAAGTTTTAGTGTTTTCTGCAGCGACGCAAATACGATTCTGCGCAACAATGGGAACACTTCTCCTTCCCAGGCACAGAGAAGGTGCTAGCAGGGAATTCTCTGCCTGCCTTTCCCCAGTGCTCTGCAAGCTCTCCAGGGCAACAGCAAATGTGGGGCTCTGTGCTTTCTTTCGTTCTGAACAAGTGTTAGTGTTTTCAGCGGAAAAGCAATTCTGCGCAACAATGGGAACACTTCTCCTTCCCAGTCACAGAGAAGGTGCTAGCAGGGAATTCTCTGCCTGCCTTTCCCCAGTGCTCTGCAAGCTCTCCAGGGCAACAGCAAATGTGGGGCTCTGTGCTTTCTTTCGTTCTGAACAAGTTTTAGTGTTTTCTGCAGCGACGCAAATACGATTCTGCGCAACAATGGGAACACTTCTCCTTCCCAGGCACAGAGAAGGTGCTAGCAGGGAATTCTCTGCCTGCCTTTCCCCAGTGCTCTGCAAGCTCTCCAGGGCAACAGCAAATGTGGGGCTCTGTGCTTTCTTTTGTTCTGAACAAGTGTTAGTGCTTTCTGCGGAAAAGCGATTCTGCGCAACAATGGGAACACTTCTCCTTCCCAGGCACAGAGAAGGTGCTAGCAGGGAATTCTCTGCCTGCCTTTCCCCAGTGCTCTGCAAGCTCTCCAGGGCAACAGCAAATGTGGGGCTCTGTGCTTTCTTTCGTTCTGAACAAGTGTTATTTTTTTTCTGCGGAAAAGCGATTCTGTGCAACAATGGGAATTCTTCTGCTTCCCAGGCACAGAGAAGGTGCTAGCAGGGAATTCTCTGCCTGCCTTTCCCCAGTGCTCTGCAAGCTCTCCAGGGCAACAGCAAATGTGGGGCTCTGTGCTTTCTTTCGTTCTGAACAAGTTTTAGTGTTTTCTGCAGCGACGCAAATACGATTCTGCGCAACAATGGGAACACTTCTCCTTCCCAGGCACAGAGAAGGTGCTAGCAGGGAATTCTCTGCCTGCCTTTCCCCAGTGCTCTGCAAGCTCTCCAGGGCAACAGCAAATGTGGGGCTCTGTGCTTTCTTTCGTTCTGAAAAAGTGTTAGTGTTTTCTGGAGAGAAGCGATTCTGCGCAACAACGGGAACACTTCTACTTCCCAGGCACAGAGAAGGTGCTAGCAGGGAATTCTCTGCCTGCCTTTCCCCAGTGCTCTGCAAGCTCTCCAGGGCAACAGCAAATGTGGGGCTCTGTGCTTTCTTTCTTTCTGAAAAAGTGTTAGTGTTTTGAGTGGAAAAGCGATTCTGCGCAACATTGGGAACACTTCTCCTTCCCAGGCACAGAGAAAGTGCTAGCAGGGAATTCTCTGCCTGCCTTTCCCCAGTGCTCTGCAAGCTCTCCAGGGCAAAAGAAAATGTGGGGCTCTGTGCTTTCTTTCGTTCTGAACAAGTTTTAGTGTTTTCTGCAGCGACGCAAATACGATTCTGCGCAACATTGGGAACACTTCTCCTTCCCAGGCACAGAGAAGGTGCTAGCAGGGAATTCTCTACCTGCCTTTAACCAGTGCTCTGCAAGCTCTCCAGGGCAACAGCAAATGTGGGGCTCTGTGCTTTCTTTCGTTCTGAAAAAGTGTTAGTGTTTTCTGGAGAGAAGCGATTCTGCGCAACAATGGGAACACTTCTCCTTCCCAGGCACAGAGAAGGTGCTAGCAGGGAATTCTCTGCCTGCCTTTCCCCAGTGCTCTGCAAGCTCTCCAGGGCAACAGCAAATGTGGGGCTCTGTGCTTTCTTTCGTTCTGAAAAAGTGTTAGTGTTTTCAGCGGAAAAGCGATTCTGTGCAACAATGGGAACACTTCTCCTTCCCAGGCACAGAGAAGGTGCTAGCAGGGAATTCTCTGCCTGCCTTTCCCCAGTGCTCTGCAAGCTCTCCAGGGCAACAGCAAATGTGGGGCTCTGTGCTTTCTTTCATTCTGAACAAGTGTTAGTGTTTTCTGCAGCGACGCAAATGCCATTCTGCGCAACAATGGGAACACTTCTCCTTCCCAGGCACAGAGAAGGTGCTAGCAGGAAATTCTCTGCCTGCCTTTCCCCAGTGCTCTGCAAGCTCTCCAGGGCAACAGCAAATGTGGGGCTCTGTGCTTTCTTTCTTTCTGAAAAAGTGTTAGTGTTTTGAGTGGAAAAGCGATTCTGCGCAACATTGGGAACACTTCTCCTTCCCAGGCACAGAGAAAGTGCTAGCAGGGAATTCTCTGCCTGCCTTTCCCCAGTGCTCTGCAAGCTCTCCAGGGCAACAGCAAATGTGGGGCTCTGTGCTTTCTTTCGTTCTGAACAAGTTTTAGTGTTTTCTGCAGCGACGCAAATACGATTCTGCGCAACATTGGGAACACTTCTCCTTCCCAGGCACAGAGAAGGTGCTAGCAGGGAATTCTCTACCTGCCTTTAACCAGTGCTCTGCAAGCTCTCCAGGGCAACAGCAAATGTGGGGCTCTGTGCTTTCTTTCGTTCTGAAAAAGTGTTAGTGTTTTCTGGAGAGAAGCGATTCTGCGCAACAATGGGAACACTTCTCCTTCCCAGGCACAGAGAAGGTGCTAGCAGGGAATTCTCTGCCTGCCTTTCCCCAGTGCTCTGCAAGCTCTCCAGGGCAACAGCAAATGTGGGGCTCTGTGCTTTCTTTCGTTCTGAAAAAGTGTTAGTGTTTTCAGCGGAAAAGCGATTCTGCGCAACAATGGGAACACATCTCCTTCCCAGGCACAGAGAAGGTGCTAGCAGGGAATTCTCTGCCTGCCTTTCCCCAGTGCTCTGCAAGCTCTCCAGGGCAACAGCAAATGTGGGGCTCTGTGCTTTCTTTCGTTCTGAACAAGTTTTAGTGTTTTCAGCGGAAAAGCGATTCTGCGCAACATTGGGAACACTTCTCCTTCCCAGGCACAGAGAAGGTGCTAGCAGGGAATTCTCTGCCTGCCTTTCCCCAGTGCTCTGCAAGCTCTCCAGGGCAACAGCAAATGTGGGGCTCTGTGCTTTCTTTCGTTCTGAAAAAGTGTTAGTGTTTTCAGCGGAAAAGCGATTCTGTGCAACAATGGGAACACTTCTCCTTCCCAGGCACAGAGAAGGTGCTAGCAGGGAATTCTCTGCCTGCCTTTCCCCAGTGCTCTGCAAGCTCTCCAGGGCAACAGCAAATGTGGGGCTCTGTGCTTTCTTTCATTCTGAACAATTGTTAGTGTTTTCTGCAGCGACGCAAATGCCATTCTGCGCAACAATGGGAACACTTCTCCTTCCCAGGCACAGAGAAGGTGCTAGCAGGAAATTCTCTGCCTGCCTTTCCCCAGTGCTCTGCAAGCTCTCCAGGGCAACAGCAAATGTGGGGCTCTGTGCTTTCTTTCTTTCTGAAAAAGTGTTAGTGTTTTGAGTGGAAAAGCGATTCTGCGCAACATTGGGAACACTTCTCCTTCCCAGGCACAGAGAAAGTGCTAGCAGGGAATTCTCTGCCTGCCTTTCCCCAGTGCTCTGCAAGCTCTCCAGGGCAACAGAAAATGTGGGGCTCTGTGCTTTCTTTCGTTCTGAACAAGTTTTAGTGTTTTCTGCAGCGACGCAAATACGATTCTGCGCAACATTGGGAACACTTCTCCTTCCCAGGCACAGAGAAGGTGCTAGCAGGGAATTCTCTACCTGCCTTTAACCAGTGCTCTGCAAGCTCTCCAGGGCAACAGCAAATGTGGGGCTCTGTGCTTTCTTTCGTTCTGAACAAGTGTTAGTGTTTTCTGGAGAGAAGCGATTCTGCGCAACAATGTGAACACTTCTCCTTCCCAGGCACAGAGAAGGTGCTAGCAGGGAATTCTCTGCCTGCCTTTCCCCAGTGCTCTGCAAGCTCTCCAGGGCAACAGCAAATGTGGGGCTCTGTGCTTTCTTTCGTTCTGAAAAAGTGTTAGTGTTTTCAGCGGAAAAGCGATTCTGCGCAACAATGGGAACACATCTCCTTCCCAGGCACAGAGAAGGTGCTAGCAGGGAATTCTCTGCCTGCCTTTCCCCAGTGCTCTGCAAGCTCTCCAGGGCAACAGCAAATGTGGGGCTCTGTGCTTTCTTTCGTTCTGAAAAAGTGTTATTTTTATTCTGCGGAAAAGCGATTCTGTGCAACAATGGGAACTCTTCTGCTTCCCAGGCACAGAGAAGGTGCTAGCAGGGAATTCTCTGCCTGCCTTTAACCAGTGCTCTGCAAGCTCTCCAGGGCAACAGCAAATGTGGGGCTCTGTGCTTTCTTTCGTTCTGAACAAGTTTTAGTGTTTTCAGCGGAAAAGCGATTCTGCGCAACATTGGGAACACTTCTCCTTCCCAGGCACAGAGAAGGTGCTAGCAGGGAATTCTCTGCCTGCCTTTCCCCAGTGCTCTGCAAGCTCTCCAGGGCAACAGCAAATGTGGGGCTCTGTGCTTTCTTTCGTTCTGAACAAGTTTTAGTGTTTTCTGCAGCGACGCAAATACGATTCTGCGCAACAATGGGAACACTTCTCCTTCCCAGGCACAGAGAAGGTGCTAGCAGGGAATTCTCTGCCTGCCTTTCCCCAGTGCTCTGCAAGCTCTCCAGGGCAACAGCAAATGTGGGGCTCTGTGCTTTCTTTCGTTCTGAACAAGTGTTAGTGTTTTCAGCGGAAAAGCCATTCTGCGCAACAATGGGAACACTTCTCCTTCCCAGGCACAGAGAAGGTGCTAGCAGGGAATTCTCTGCCTGCCTTTCCCCAGTGCTCTGCAAGCTCTCCAGGGCAACAGCAAATGTGGGGCTCTGTGCTTTCTTTCGTTCTGAACAAGTGTTAGTGTTTTCAGCGGAAAAGCAATTCTGCGCAACAATGGGAACACTTCTCCTTCCCAGGCACAGAGAAGGTGCTAGCAGGGAATTCTCTGCCTGCCTTTCCCCAGTGCTCTGCAAGCTCTCCAGGGCAACAGCAAATGTGGGGCTCTGTGCTTTCTTTCGTTCTGAACAAGTTTTAGTGTTTTCTGCAGCGACGCAAGTACGATTCTGCGCAACATTGGGAACACTTCTCCTTCCCAGGCACAGAGAAGGTGCTAGCAGGGAATTCTCTACCTGCCTTTAACCAGTGCTCTGCAAGCTCTCCAGGGCAACAGCAAATGTGGGGCTCTGTGCTTTCTTTCGTTCTGAAAAAGTGTTAGTGTTTTCTGGAGAGAAGCGATTCTGCGCAACAATGGGAACACTTCTCCTTCCCAGGCACAGAGAAGGTGCTAGCAGGGAATTCTCTGCCTGCCTTTCCCCAGTGCTCTGCAAGCTCTCCAGGGCAACAGCAAATGTGGGGCTCTGTGCTTTCTTTCGTTCTGAACAAGTGTTAGTGTTTTCAGCGGAAAAGCAATTCTGCGCAACAATGGGAACACTTCTCCTTCCCAGGCACAGAGAAGGTGCTAGCAGGGAATTCTCTGCCTGCCTTTCCCCAGTGCTCTGCAAGCTCTCCAGGGCAACAGCAAATGTGGGGCTCTGTGCTTTCTTTCGTTCTGAAAAAGTGTTATTTTTTTTCTGCGGAAAAGCGATTCTGTGCAACAATGGGAACTCTTCTGCTTCCCAGGCACAGAGAAGGTGCTAGCAGGGAATTCTCTGCCTGCCTTTCCCCAGTGCTCTGCAAGCTCTCCAGGGCAACAGCAAATGTGGGGCTCTGTGCTTTCTTTCGTTCTGAACAAGTGTTAGTGTTTTCAGCGGAAAAGCGATTCTGCGCAACATTGGGAACACTTCTCCTTCCCAGGCACAGAGAAGGTGCTAGCAGGGAATTCTCTGCCTGCCTTTCCCCAGTGCTCTGCAAGCTCTCCAGGGCAACAGCAAATGTGGGGCTCTGTGCTTTCTTTCGTTCTGAACAAGTTTTAGTGTTTTCTGCAGCGACGCAAATACGATTCTGCGCAACAATGGGAACACTTCTCCTTCCCAGGCACAGAGAAGGTGCTAGCAGGGAATTCTCTGCCTGCCTTTCCCCAGTGCTCTGCAAGCTCTCCAGGGCAACAGCAAATGTGGGGCTCTGTGCTTTCTTTCGTTCTGAACAAGTGTTAGTGTTTTCAGCGGAAAAGCAATTCTGCGCAACAATGGGAACACTTCTCCTTCCCAGGCACAGAGAAGGTGCTAGCAGGGAATTCTCTGCCTGCCTTTCCCCAGTGCTCTGCAAGCTCTCCAGGGCAACAGCAAATGTGGGGCTCTGTGCTTTCTTTCGTTCTGAACAAGTTTTAGTGTTTTCTGCAGCGACGCAAATACGATTCTGCGCAACATTGGGAACACTTCTCCTTCCCAGGCACAGAGAAGGTGCTAGCAGGGAATTCTCTACCTGCCTTTCCCCAGTGCTCTGCAAGCTCTCCAGGGCAACAGCAAATGTGGGGCTCTGTGCTTTCTTTCGTTCTGAAAAAGTGTTAGTGTTTTCTGGAGAGAAGCGATTCTGCGCAACAATGGGAACACTTCTCCTTCCCAGGCACAGAGAAGGTGCTAGCAGGGAATTCTCTGCCTGCCTTTCCCCAGTGCTCTGCAAGCTCTCCAGGGCAACAGCAAATGTGGGGCTCTGTGCTTTCTTTCGTTCTGAAAAAGTGTTAGTGTTTTCAGCGGAAAAGCGATTCTGCGCAACAATGGGAACACATCTCCTTCCCAGGCACAGAGAAGGTGCTAGCAGGGAATTCTCTGCCTGCCTTTCCCCAGTGCTCTGCAAGCTCTCCAGGGCAACAGCAAATGTGGGGCTCTGTGCTTTCTTTCGTTCTGAACAAGTTTTAGTGTTTTCTGCAGCGACGCAAATACGATTCTGCGCAACAATGGGAACACTTCTCCTTCCCAGGCACAGAGAAGGTGCTAGCAGGGAATTCTCTGCCTGCCTTTCCCCAGTGCTCTGCAAGCTCTCCAGGGCAACAGCAAATGTGGGGCTCTGTGCTTTCTTTCGTTCTGAAAAAGTGTTAGTGTTTTCAGCGGAAAAGCGATTCTGTGCAACAATGGGAACACTTCTCCTTCCCAGGCACAGAGAAGGTGCTAGCAGGGAATTCTCTGCCTGCCTTTCCCCAGTGCTCTGCAAGCTCTCCAGGGCAACAGCAAATGTGGGGCTCTGTGCTTTCTTTCATTCTGAACAAGTGTTAGTGTTTTCTGCAGCGACGCAAATGCCATTCTGCGCAACAATGGGAACACTTCTCCTTCCCAGGCACAGAGAAGGTGCTAGCAGGAAATTCTCTGCCTGCCTTTCCCCAGTGCTCTGCAAGCTCTCCAGGGCAACAGCAAATGTGGGGCTCTGTGCTTTCTTTCTTTCTGAAAAAGTGTTAGTGTTTTGAGTGGAAAAGCGATTCTGCGCAACATTGGGAACACTTCTCCTTCCTAGGCACAGAGAAAGTGCTAGCAGGGAATTCTCTGCCTGCCTTTCCCCAGTGCTCTGCAAGCTCTCCAGGGCAACAGCAAATGTGGGGCTCTGTGCTTTCTTTCGTTCTGAACAAGTTTTAGTGTTTTCTGCAGCGACGCAAATACGATTCTGCGCAACATTGGGAACACTTCTCCTTCCCAGGCACAGAGAAGGTGCTAGCAGGGAATTCTCTACCTGCCTTTAACCAGTGCTCTGCAAGCTCTCCAGGGCAACAGCAAATGTGGGGCTCTGTGCTTTCTTTCGTTCTGAAAAAGTGTTAGTGTTTTCTGGAGAGAAGCGATTCTGCGCAACAATGGGAACACTTCTCCTTCCCAGGCACAGAGAAGGTGCTAGCAGGGAATTCTCTGCCTGCCTTTCCCCAGTGCTCTGCAAGCTCTCCAGGGCAACAGCAAATGTGGGGCTCTGTGCTTTCTTTCGTTCTGAAAAAGTGTTAGTGTTTTCAGCGGAAAAGCGATTCTGCGCAACAATGGGAACACATCTCCTTCCCAGGCACAGAGAAGGTGCTAGCAGGGAATTCTCTGCCTGCCTTTCCCCAGTGCTCTGCAAGCTCTCCAGGGCAACAGCAAATGTGGGGCTCTGTGCTTTCTTTCGTTCTGAACAAGTTTTAGTGTTTTCAGCGGAAAAGCGATTCTGCGCAACATTGGGAACACTTCTCCTTCCCAGGCACAGAGAAGGTGCTAGCAGGGAATTCTCTGCCTGCCTTTCCCCAGTGCTCTGCAAGCTCTCCAGGGCAACAGCAAATGTGGGGCTCTGTGCTTTCTTTCGTTCTGAAAAAGTGTTAGTGTTTTCAGCGGAAAAGCGATTCTGTGCAACAATGGGAACACTTCTCCTTCCCAGGCACAGAGAAGGTGCTAGCAGGGAATTCTCTGCCTGCCTTTCCCCAGTGCTCTGCAAGCTCTCCAGGGCAACAGCAAATGTGGGGCTCTGTGCTTTCTTTCATTCTGAACAATTGTTAGTGTTTTCTGCAGCGACGCAAATGCCATTCTGCGCAACAATGGGAACACTTCTCCTTCCCAGGCACAGAGAAGGTGCTAGCAGGAAATTCTCTGCCTGCCTTTCCCCAGTGCTCTGCAAGCTCTCCAGGGCAACAGCAAATGTGGGGCTCTGTGCTTTCTTTCTTTCTGAAAAATTGTTAGTGTTTTGAGTGGAAAAGCGATTCTGCGCAACATTGGGAACACTTCTCCTTCCCAGGCACAGAGAAAGTGCTAGCAGGGAATTCTCTGCCTGCCTTTCCCCAGTGCTCTGCAAGCTCTCCAGGGCAACAGAAAATGTGGGGCTCTGTGCTTTCTTTCGTTCTGAACAAGTTTTAGTGTTTTCTGCAGCGACGCAAATACGATTCTGCGCAACATTGGGAACACTTCTCCTTCCCAGGCACAGAGAAGGTGCTAGCAGGGAATTCTCTACCTGCCTTTAACCAGTGCTCTGCAAGCTCTCCAGGGCAACAGCAAATGTGGGGCTCTGTGCTTTCTTTCGTTCTGAACAAGTGTTAGTGTTTTCTGGAGAGAAGCGATTCTGCGCAACAATGTGAACACTTCTCCTTCCCAGGCACAGAGAAGGTGCTAGCAGGGAATTCTCTGCCTGCCTTTCCCCAGTGCTCTGCAAGCTCTCCAGGGCAACAGCAAATGTGGGGCTCTGTGCTTTCTTTCGTTCTGAAAAAGTGTTAGTGTTTTCAGCGGAAAAGCGATTCTGCGCAACAATGGGAACACATCTCCTTCCCAGGCACAGAGAAGGTGCTAGCAGGGAATTCTCTGCCTGCCTTTCCCCAGTGCTCTGCAAGCTCTCCAGGGCAACAGCAAATGTGGGGCTCTGTGCTTTCTTTCGTTCTGAAAAAGTGTTATTTTTATTCTGCGGAAAAGCGATTCTGTGCAACAATGGGAACTCTTCTGCTTCCCAGGCACAGAGAAGGTGCTAGCAGGGAATTCTCTGCCTGCCTTTAACCAGTGCTCTGCAAGCTCTCCAGGGCAACAGCAAATGTGGGGCTCTGTGCTTTCTTTCGTTCTGAACAAGTTTTAGTGTTTTCAGCGGAAAAGCTATTCTGCGCAACATTGGGAACACTTCTCCTTCCCAGGCACAGAGAAGGTGCTAGCAGGGAATTCTCTGCCTGCCTTTCCCCAGTGCTCTGCAAGCTCTCCAGGGCAACAGCAAATGTGGGGCTCTGTGCTTTCTTTCGTTCTGAACAAGTTTTAGTGTTTTCTGCAGCGACGCAAATACGATTCTGCGCAACAATGGGAACACTTCTCCTTCCCAGGCACAGAGAAGGTGCTAGCAGGGAATTCTCTGCCTGCCTTTCCCCAGTGCTCTGCAAGCTCTCCAGGGCAACAGCAAATGTGGGGCTCTGTGCTTTCTTTCGTTCTGAACAAGTGTTAGTGTTTTCAGCGGAAAAGCCATTCTGCGCAACAATGGGAACACTTCTCCTTCCCAGGCACAGAGAAGGTGCTAGCAGGGAATTCTCTGCCTGCCTTTCCCCAGTGCTCTGCAAGCTCTCCAGGGCAACAGCAAATGTGGGGCTCTGTGCTTTCTTTCGTTCTGAACAAGTGTTAGTGTTTTCAGCGGAAAAGCAATTCTGCGCAACAATGGGAACACTTCTCCTTCCCAGGCACAGAGAAGGTGCTAGCAGGGAATTCTCTGCCTGCCTTTCCCCAGTGCTCTGCAAGCTCTCCAGGGCAACAGCAAATGTGGGGCTCTGTGCTTTCTTTCGTTCTGAACAAGTTTTAGTGTTTTCTGCAGCGACGCAAATACGATTCTGCGCAACATTGGGAACACTTCTCCTTCCCAGGCACAGAGAAGGTGCTAGCAGGGAATTCTCTACCTGCCTTTAACCAGTGCTCTGCAAGCTCTCCAGGGCAACAGCAAATGTGGGGCTCTGTGCTTTCTTTCGTTCTGAAAAAGTGTTAGTGTTTTCTGGAGAGAAGCGATTCTGCGCAACAATGGGAACACTTCTCCTTCCCAGGCACAGAGAAGGTGCTAGCAGGGAATTCTCTGCCTGCCTTTCCCCAGTGCTCTGCAAGCTCTCCAGGGCAACAGCAAATGTGGGGCTCTGTGCTTTCTTTCGTTCTGAACAAGTGTTAGTGTTTTCAGCGGAAAAGCCATTCTGCGCAACAATGGGAACACTTCTCCTTCCCAGGCACAGAGAAGGTGCTAGCAGGGAATTCTCTGCCTGCCTTTCCCCAGTGCTCTGCAAGCTCTCCAGGGCAACAGCAAATGTGGGGCTCTGTGCTTTCTTTCGTTCTGAAAAAGTGTTATTTTTTTTCTGCGGAAAAGCGATTCTGTGCAACAATGGGAACTCTTCTGCTTCCCAGGCACAGAGAAGGTGCTAGCAGGGAATTCTCTGCCTGCCTTTCCCCAGTGCTCTGCAAGCTCTCCAGGGCAACAGCAAATGTGGGGCTCTGTGCTTTCTTTCGTTCTGAAAAAGTGTTAGTGTTTTCAGCGGAAAAGCGATTCTGTGCAACAATGGGAACACTTCTCCTTCCCAGGCACAGAGAAGGTGCTAGCAGGGAATTCTCTGCCTGCCTTTCCCCAGTGCTCTGCAAGCTCTCCAGGGCAACAGCAAATGTGGGGCTCTGTGCTTTCTTTCATTCTGAACAATTGTTAGTGTTTTCTGCAGCGACGCAAATGCCATTCTGCGCAACAATGGGAACACTTCTCCTTCCCAGGCACAGAGAAGGTGCTAGCAGGAAATTCTCTGCCTGCCTTTCCCCAGTGCTCTGCAAGCTCTCCAGGGCAACAGCAAATGTGGGGCTCTGTGCTTTCTTTCTTTCTGAAAAAGTGTTAGTGTTTTGAGTGGAAAAGCGATTCTGCGCAACATTGGGAACACTTCTCCTTCCCAGGCACAGAGAAAGTGCTAGCAGGGAATTCTCTGCCTGCCTTTCCCCAGTGCTCTGCAAGCTCTCCAGGGCAACAGAAAATGTGGGGCTCTGTGCTTTCTTTCGTTCTGAACAAGTTTTAGTGTTTTCTGCAGCGACGCAAATACGATTCTGCGCAACATTGGGAACACTTCTCCTTCCCAGGCACAGAGAAGGTGCTAGCAGGGAATTCTCTACCTGCCTTTAACCAGTGCTCTGCAAGCTCTCCAGGGCAACAGCAAATGTGGGGCTCTGTGCTTTCTTTCGTTCTGAACAAGTGTTAGTGTTTTCTGGAGAGAAGCGATTCTGCGCAACAATGTGAACACTTCTCCTTCCCAGGCACAGAGAAGGTGCTAGCAGGGAATTCTCTGCCTGCCTTTCCCCAGTGCTCTGCAAGCTCTCCAGGGCAACAGCAAATGTGGGGCTCTGTGCTTTCTTTCGTTCTGAAAAAGTGTTAGTGTTTTCAGCGGAAAAGCGATTCTGCGCAACAATGGGAACACATCTCCTTCCCAGGCACAGAGAAGGTGCTAGCAGGGAATTCTCTGCCTGCCTTTCCCCAGTGCTCTGCAAGCTCTCCAGGGCAACAGCAAATGTGGGGCTCTGTGCTTTCTTTCGTTCTGAAAAAGTGTTATTTTTATTCTGCGGAAAAGCGATTCTGTGCAACAATGGGAACTCTTCTGCTTCCCAGGCACAGAGAAGGTGCTAGCAGGGAATTCTCTGCCTGCCTTTAACCAGTGCTCTGCAAGCTCTCCAGGGCAACAGCAAATGTGGGGCTCTGTGCTTTCTTTCGTTCTGAACAAGTTTTAGTGTTTTCAGCGGAAAAGCGATTCTGCGCAACATTGGGAACACTTCTCCTTCCCAGGCACAGAGAAGGTGCTAGCAGGGAATTCTCTGCCTGCCTTTCCCCAGTGCTCTGCAAGCTCTCCAGGGCAACAGCAAATGTGGGGCTCTGTGCTTTCTTTCGTTCTGAACAAGTTTTAGTGTTTTCTGCAGCGACGCAAATACGATTCTGCGCAACAATGGGAACACTTCTCCTTCCCAGGCACAGAGAAGGTGCTAGCAGGGAATTCTCTGCCTGCCTTTCCCCAGTGCTCTGCAAGCTCTCCAGGGCAACAGCAAATGTGGGGCTCTGTGCTTTCTTTCGTTCTGAACAAGTGTTAGTGTTTTCAGCGGAAAAGCCATTCTGCGCAACAATGGGAACACTTCTCCTTCCCAGGCACAGAGAAGGTGCTAGCAGGGAATTCTCTGCCTGCCTTTCCCCAGTGCTCTGCAAGCTCTCCAGGGCAACAGCAAATGTGGGGCTCTGTGCTTTCTTTCGTTCTGAACAAGTGTTAGTGTTTTCAGCGGAAAAGCAATTCTGCGCAACAATGGGAACACTTCTCCTTCCCAGGCACAGAGAAGGTGCTAGCAGGGAATTCTCTGCCTGCCTTTCCCCAGTGCTCTGCAAGCTCTCCAGGGCAACAGCAAATGTGGGGCTCTGTGCTTTCTTTCGTTCTGAACAAGTTTTAGTGTTTTCTGCAGCGACGCAAATACGATTCTGCGCAACATTGGGAACACTTCTCCTTCCCAGGCACAGAGAAGGTGCTAGCAGGGAATTCTCTACCTGCCTTTAACCAGTGCTCTGCAAGCTCTCCAGGGCAACAGCAAATGTGGGGCTCTGTGCTTTCTTTCGTTCTGAAAAAGTGTTAGTGTTTTCTGGAGAGAAGCGATTCTGCGCAACAATGGGAACACTTCTCCTTCCCAGGCACAGAGAAGGTGCTAGCAGGGAATTCTCTGCCTGCCTTTCCCCAGTGCTCTGCAAGCTCTCCAGGGCAACAGCAAATGTGGGGCTCTGTGCTTTCTTTCGTTCTGAACAAGTGTTAGTGTTTTCAGCGGAAAAGCCATTCTGCGCAACAATGGGAACACTTCTCCTTCCCAGGCACAGAGAAGGTGCTAGCAGGGAATTCTCTGCCTGCCTTTCCCCAGTGCTCTGCAAGCTCTCCAGGGCAACAGCAAATGTGGGGCTCTGTGCTTTCTTTCGTTCTGAAAAAGTGTTATTTTTTTTCTGCGGAAAAGCGATTCTGTGCAACAATGGGAACTCTTCTGCTTCCCAGGCACAGAGAAGGTGCTAGCAGGGAATTCTCTGCCTGCCTTTCCCCAGTGCTCTGCAAGCTCTCCAGGGCAACAGCAAATGTGGGGCTCTGTGCTTTCTTTCGTTCTGAACAAGTGTTAGTGTTTTCAGCGGAAAAGCGATTCTGCGCAACATTGGGAACACTTCTCCTTCCCAGGCACAGAGAAGGTGCTAGCAGGGAATTCTCTGCCTGCCTTTCCCCAGTGCTCTGCAAGCTCTCCAGGGCAACAGCAAATGTGGGGCTCTGTGCTTTCTTTCGTTCTGAACAAGTTTTAGTGTTTTCTGCAGCGACGCAAATACGATTCTGCGCAACAATGGGAACACTTCTCCTTCCCAGGCACAGAGAAGGTGCTAGCAGGGAATTCTCTGCCTGCCTTTCCCCAGTGCTCTGCAAGCTCTCCAGGGCAACAGCAAATGTGGGGCTCTGTGCTTTCTTTCGTTCTGAACAAGTGTTAGTGTTTTCAGCGGAAAAGCAATTCTGCGCAACAATGGGAACACTTCTCCTTCCCAGGCACAGAGAAGGTGCTAGCAGGGAATTCTCTGCCTGCCTTTCCCCAGTGCTCTGCAAGCTCTCCAGGGCAACAGCAAATGTGGGGCTCTGTGCTTTCTTTCGTTCTGAACAAGTTTTAGTGTTTTCTGCAGCGACGCAAATACGATTCTGCGCAACATTGGGAACACTTCTCCTTCCCAGGCACAGAGAAGGTGCTAGCAGGGAATTCTCTACCTGCCTTTCCCCAGTGCTCTGCAAGCTCTCCAGGGCAACAGCAAATGTGGGGCTCTGTGCTTTCTTTCGTTCTGAAAAAGTGTTAGTGTTTTCTGGAGAGAAGCGATTCTGCGCAACAATGGGAACACTTCTCCTTCCCAGGCACAGAGAAGGTGCTAGCAGGGAATTCTCTGCCTGCCTTTCCCCAGTGCTCTGCAAGCTCTCCAGGGCAACAGCAAATGTGGGGCTCTGTGCTTTCTTTCGTTCTGAAAAAGTGTTAGTGTTTTCAGCGGAAAAGCGATTCTGCGCAACAATGGGAACACATCTCCTTCCCAGGCACAGAGAAGGTGCTAGCAGGGAATTCTCTGCCTGCCTTTCCCCAGTGCTCTGCAAGCTCTCCAGGGCAACAGCAAATGTGGGGCTCTGTGCTTTCTTTCGTTCTGAACAAGTTTTAGTGTTTTCTGCAGCGACGCAAATACGATTCTGCGCAACAATGGGAACACTTCTCCTTCCCAGGCACAGAGAAGGTGCTAGCAGGGAATTCTCTGCCTGCCTTTCCCCAGTGCTCTGCAAGCTCTCCAGGGCAACAGCAAATGTGGGGCTCTGTGCTTTCTTTCGTTCTGAAAAAGTGTTAGTGTTTTCAGCGGAAAAGCGATTCTGTGCAACAATGGGAACACTTCTCCTTCCCAGGCACAGAGAAGGTGCTAGCAGGGAATTCTCTGCCTGCCTTTCCCCAGTGCTCTGCAAGCTCTCCAGGGCAACAGCAAATGTGGGGCTCTGTGCTTTCTTTCATTCTGAACAAGTGTTAGTGTTTTCTGCAGCGACGCAAATGCCATTCTGCGCAACAATGGGAACACTTCTCCTTCCCAGGCACAGAGAAGGTGCTAGCAGGAAATTCTCTGCCTGCCTTTCCCCAGTGCTCTGCAAGCTCTCCAGGGCAACAGCAAATGTGGGGCTCTGTGCTTTCTTTCTTTCTGAAAAAGTGTTAGTGTTTTGAGTGGAAAAGCGATTCTGCGCAACATTGGGAACACTTCTCCTTCCTAGGCACAGAGAAAGTGCTAGCAGGGAATTCTCTGCCTGCCTTTCCCCAGTGCTCTGCAAGCTCTCCAGGGCAACAGCAAATGTGGGGCTCTGTGCTTTCTTTCGTTCTGAACAAGTGTTAGTGTTTTCTGCAGCGACGCAAATACGATTCTGCGCAACATTGGGAACACTTCTCCTTCCCAGGCACAGAGAAGGTGCTAGCAGGGAATTCTCTACCTGCCTTTAACCAGTGCTCTGCAAGCTCTCCAGGGCAACAGCAAATGTGGGGCTCTGTGCTTTCTTTCGTTCTGAAAAAGTGTTAGTGTTTTCTGGAGAGAAGCGATTCTGCGCAACAATGGGAACACTTCTCCTTCCCAGGCACAGAGAAGGTGCTAGCAGGGAATTCTCTGCCTGCCTTTCCCCAGTGCTCTGCAAGCTCTCCAGGGCAACAGCAAATGTGGGGCTCTGTGCTTTCTTTCGTTCTGAAAAAGTGTTAGTGTTTTCAGCGGAAAAGCGATTCTGCGCAACAATGGGAACACATCTCCTTCCCAGGCACAGAGAAGGTGCTAGCAGGGAATTCTCTGCCTGCCTTTCCCCAGTGCTCTGCAAGCTCTCCAGGGCAACAGCAAATGTGGGGCTCTGTGCTTTCTTTCGTTCTGAAAAAGTGTTATTTTTTTTCTGCGGAAAAGCGATTCTGTGCAACAATGGGAACTCTTCTGCTTCCCAGGCACAGAGAAGGTGCTAGCAGGGAATTCTCTGCCTGCCTTTCCCCAGTGCTCTGCAAGCTCTCCAGGGCAACAGCAAATGTGGGGCTCTGTGCTTTCTTTCGTTCTGAACAAGTTTTAGTGTTTTCAGCGGAAAAGCGATTCTGCGCAACATTGGGAACACTTCTCCTTCCCAGGCACAGAGAAGGTGCTAGCAGGGAATTCTCTGCCTGCCTTTCCCCAGTGCTCTGCAAGCTCTCCAGGGCAACAGCAAATGTGGGGCTCTGTGCTTTCTTTCGTTCTGAAAAAGTGTTAGTGTTTTCAGCGGAAAAGCGATTCTGCGCAACAATGGGAACACTTCTCCTTCCCAGGCACAGAGAAGGTGCTAGCAGGGAATTCTCTGCCTGCCTTTCCCCAGTGCTCTGCAAGCTCTCCAGGGCAACAGCAAATGTGGGGCTCTGTGCTTTCTTTCTTTCTGAAAAAGTGTTAGTGTTTTGAGTGGAAAAGCGATTCTGCGCAACATTGGGAACACTTCTCCTTCCCAGGCACAGAGAAAGTGCTAGCAGGGAATTCTCTGCCTGCCTTTCCCCAGTGCTCTGCAAGCTCTCCAGGGCAACAGAAAATGTGGGGCTCTGTGCTTTCTTTCGTTCTGAACAAGTTTTAGTGTTTTCTGCAGCGACGCAAATACGATTCTGCGCAACATTGGGAACACTTCTCCTTCCCAGGCACAGAGAAGGTGCTAGCAGGGAATTCTCTACCTGCCTTTAACCAGTGCTCTGCAAGCTCTCCAGGGCAACAGCAAATGTGGGGCTCTGTGCTTTCTTTCGTTCTGAACAAGTGTTAGTGTTTTCTGGAGAGAAGCGATTCTGCGCAACAATGGGAACACTTCTCCTTCCCAGGCACAGAGAAGGTGCTAGCAGGGAATTCTCTGCCTGCCTTTCCCCAGTGCTCTGCAAGCTCTCCAGGGCAACAGCAAATGTGGGGCTCTGTGCTTTCTTTCGTTCTGAAAAAGTGTTAGTGTTTTCAGCGGAAAAGCGATTCTGCGCAACAATGGGAACACATCTCCTTCCCAGGCACAGAGAAGGTGCTAGCAGGGAATTCTCTGCCTGCCTTTCCCCAGTGCTCTGCAAGCTCTCCAGGGCAACAGCAAATGTGGGGCTCTGTGCTTTCTTTCGTTCTGAAAAAGTGTTATTTTTTTTCTGCGGAAAAGCGATTCTGTGCAACAATGGGAACTCTTCTGCTTCCCAGGCACAGAGAAGGTGCTAGCAGGGAATTCTCTGCCTGCCTTTAACCAGTGCTCTGCAAGCTCTCCAGGGCAACAGCAAATGTGGGGCTCTGTGCTTTCTTTCGTTCTGAACAAGTTTTAGTGTTTTCAGCGGAAAAGCGATTCTGCGCAACATTGGGAACACTTCTCCTTCCCAGGCACAGAGAAGGTGCTAGCAGGGAATTCTCTGCCTGCCTTTCCCCAGTGCTCTGCAAGCTCTCCAGGGCAACAGCAAATGTGGGGCTCTGTGCTTTCTTTCGTTCTGAACAAGTTTTAGTGTTTTCTGCAGCGACGCAAATACGATTCTGCGCAACAATGGGAACACTTCTCCTTCCCAGGCACAGAGAAGGTGCTAGCAGGGAATTCTCTGCCTGCCTTTCCCCAGTGCTCTGCAAGCTCTCCAGGGCAACAGCAAATGTGGGGCTCTGTGCTTTCTTTCGTTCTGAACAAGTGTTAGTGTTTTCAGCGGAAAAGCCATTCTGCGCAACAATGGGAACACTTCTCCTTCCCAGGCACAGAGAAGGTGCTAGCAGGGAATTCTCTGCCTGCCTTTCCCCAGTGCTCTGCAAGCTCTCCAGGGCAACAGCAAATGTGGGGCTCTGTGCTTTCTTTCGTTCTGAACAAGTGTTAGTGTTTTCAGCGGAAAAGCAATTCTGCGCAACAATGGGAACACTTCTCCTTCCCAGGCACAGAGAAGGTGCTAGCAGGGAATTCTCTGCCTGCCTTTCCCCAGTGCTCTGCAAGCTCTCCAGGGCAACAGCAAATGTGGGGCTCTGTGCTTTCTTTCGTTCTGAACAAGTTTTAGTGTTTTCTGCAGCGACGCAAATACTATTCTGCGCAACATTGGGAACACTTCTCCTTCCCAGGCACAGAGAAGGTGCTAGCAGGGAATTCTCTACCTGCCTTTAACCAGTGCTCTGCAAGCTCTCCAGGGCAACAGCAAATGTGGGGCTCTGTGCTTTCTTTCGTTCTGAAAAAGTGTTAGTGTTTTCTGGAGAGAAGCGATTCTGCGCAACAATGGGAACACTTCTCCTTCCCAGGCACAGAGAAGGTGCTAGCAGGGAATTCTCTGCCTGCCTTTCCCCAGTGCTCTGCAAGCTCTCCAGGGCAACAGCAAATGTGGGGCTCTGTGCTTTCTTTCGTTCTGAACAAGTGTTAGTGTTTTCAGCGGAAAAGCCATTCTGCGCAACAATGGGAACACTTCTCCTTCCCAGGCACAGAGAAGGTGCTAGCAGGGAATTCTCTGCCTGCCTTTCCCCAGTGCTCTGCAAGCTCTCCAGGGCAACAGCAAATGTGGGGCTCTGTGCTTTCTTTCGTTCTGAAAAAGTGTTATTTTTTTTCTGCGGAAAAGCGATTCTGTGCAACAATGGGAACTCTTCTGCTTCCCAGGCACAGAGAAGGTGCTAGCAGGGAATTCTCTGCCTGCCTTTCCCCAGTGCTCTGCAAGCTCTCCAGGGCAACAGCAAATGTGGGGCTCTGTGCTTTCTTTCGTTCTGAACAAGTGTTAGTGTTTTCAGCGGAAAAGCGATTCTGCGCAACATTGGGAACACTTCTCCTTCCCAGGCACAGAGAAGGTGCTAGCAGGGAATTCTCTGCCTGCCTTTCCCCAGTGCTCTGCAAGCTCTCCAGGGCAACAGCAAATGTGGGGCTCTGTGCTTTCTTTCGTTCTGAACAAGTTTTAGTGTTTTCTGCAGCGACGCAAATACGATTCTGCGCAACAATGGGAACACTTCTCCTTCCCAGGCACAGAGAAGGTGCTAGCAGGGAATTCTCTGCCTGCCTTTCCCCAGTGCTCTGCAAGCTCTCCAGGGCAACAGCAAATGTGGGGCTCTGTGCTTTCTTTCGTTCTGAACAAGTGTTAGTGTTTTCAGCGGAAAAGCAATTCTGCGCAACAATGGGAACACTTCTCCTTCCCAGGCACAGAGAAGGTGCTAGCAGGGAATTCTCTGCCTGCCTTTCCCCAGTGCTCTGCAAGCTCTCCAGGGCAACAGCAAATGTGGGGCTCTGTGCTTTCTTTCGTTCTGAACAAGTTTTAGTGTTTTCTGCAGCGACGCAAATACGATTCTGCGCAACATTGGGAACACTTCTCCTTCCCAGGCACAGAGAAGGTGCTAGCAGGGAATTCTCTACCTGCCTTTAACCAGTGCTCTGCAAGCTCTCCAGGGCAACAGCAAATGTGGGGCTCTGTGCTTTCTTTCGTTCTGAAAAAGTGTTAGTGTTTTCAGCGGAAAAGCGATTCTGCGCAACAATGGGAACACTTCTCCTTCCCAGGCACAGAGAAGGTGCTAGCAGGGAATTCTCTGCCTGCCTTTCCCCAGTGCTCTGCAAGCTCTCCAGGGCAACAGCAAATGTGGGGCTCTGTGCTTTCTTTCGTTCTGAACAAGTGTTAGTGTTTTCAGCGGAAAAGCCATTCTGCGCAACAATGGGAACACTTCTCCTTCCCAGGCACAGAGAAGGTGCTAGCAGGGAATTCTCTGCCTGCCTTTCCCCAGTGCTCTGCAAGCTCTCCAGGGCAACAGCAAATGTGGGGCTCTGTGCTTTCTTTCGTTCTGAACAAGTGTTAGTGTTTTCAGCGGAAAAGCGATTCTGCGCAACATTGGGAACACTTCTCCTTCCCAGGCACAGAGAAGGTGCTAGCAGGGAATTCTCTGCCTGCCTTTCCCCGGTGCTCTGCAAGCTCTCCAGGGCAACAGCAAATGTGGGGCTCTGTGCTTTCTTTCGTTCTGAAAAAGTGTTAGTGTTTTCAGCGGAAAAGCGATTCTGCGCAACAATGGGAACACATCTCCTTCCCAGGCACAGAGAAGGTGCTAGCAGGGAATTCTCTGCCTGCCTTTCCCCAGTGCTCTGCAAGCTCTCCAGGGCAACAGCAAATGTGGGGCTCTGTGCTTTCTTTCGTTCTGAAAAAGTGTTATTTTTTTTCTGCGGAAAAGCGATTCTGTGCAACAATGGGAACTCTTCTGCTTCCCAGGCACAGAGAAGGTGCTAGCAGGGAATTCTCTGCCTGCCTTTCCCCAGTGCTCTGCAAGCTCTCCAGGGCAACAGCAAATGTGGGGCTCTGTGCTTTCTTTCGTTCTGAACAAGTTTTAGTGTTTTCAGCGGAAAAGCGATTCTGGGCAACATTGGGAACACTTCTCCTTCCCAGGCACAGAGAAGGTGCTAGCAGGGAATTCTCTGCCTGCCTTTCCCCCGTGCTCTGCAAGCTCTCCAGGGCAACAGCAAATGTGGGGCTCTGTGCTTTCTTTCGTTCTGAACAAGTTTTAGTGTTTTCTGCAGCGACGCAAATACGATTCTGCGCAACAATGGGAACACTTCTCCTTCCCAGGCACAGAGAAGGTGCTAGCAGGGAATTCTCTTCCTGCCTTTCCCCAGTGCTCTGCAAGCTCTCCAGGGCAACAGCAAATGTGGGGCTCTGTGCTTTCTTTCGTTCTGAACAAGTTTTAGTGTTTTCAGCGGAAAAGCAATTCTGCGCAACAATGGGAACACTTCTCCTTCCCAGGCACAGAGAAGGTGCTAGCAGGGAATTCTCTGCCTGCCTTTCCCCAGTGCTCTGCAAGCTCTCCAGGGCAACAGCAAATGTGGGGCTCTGTGCTTTCTTTCGTTCTGAACAAGTGTTAGTGTTTTCAGCGGAAAAGCGATTCTGCGCAACATTGGGAACACTTCTCCTTCCCAGGCACAGAGAAGGTGCTAGCAGGGAATTCTCTGCCTGCCTTTCCCCAGTGCTCTGCAAGCTCTCCAGGGCAACAGCAAATGTGGGGCTCTGTGCTTTCTTTCGTTCTGAACAAGTTTTAGTGTTTTCTGCAGCGACGCAAATACGATTCTGCGCAACAATGGGAACACTTCTCCTTCCCAGGCACAGAGAAGGTGCTAGCAGGGAATTCTCTGCCTGCCTTTCCCCAGTGCTCTGCAAGCTCTCCAGGGCAACAGCAAATGTGGGGCTCTGTGCTTTCTTTTGTTCTGAACAAGTGTTAGTGTTTTCTGCGGAAAAGCGATTCTGCGCAACATTGGGAACACTTCTCCTTCCCAGGCACAGAGAAGGTGCTAGCAGGGAATTCTCTGCCTGCCTTTCCCCAGTGCTCTGCAAGCTCTCCAGGGCAACAGAAAATGTGGGGCTCTGTGCTTTCTTTCGTTCTGAACAAGTTTTAGTGTTTTCTGCAGCGACGCAAATACGATTCTGCGCAACAATGGGAACACTTCTCCTTCCCAGGCACAGAGAAGGTGCTAGCAGGGAATTCTCTGCCTGCCTTTCCCCAGTGCTCTGCAAGCTCTCCAGGGCAACAGCAAATGTGGGGCTCTGTGCTTTCTTTCGTTCTGAAAAAGTGTTAGTGTTTTCTGGAGAGAAGCGATTCTGCGCAACAATGGGAACACTTCTACTTCCCAGGCACAGAGAAGGTGCTAGCAGGGAATTCTCTGCCTGCCTTTCCCCAGTGCTCTGCAAGCTCTCCAGGGCAACAGCAAATGTGGGGCTCTGTGCTTTCTTTCGTTCTGAAAAAGTGTTAGTGTTTTCAGCGGAAAAGCGATTCTGCGCAACAATGGGAACACATCTCCTTCCCAGGCACAGAGAAGGTGCTAGCAGGGAATTCTCTGCCTGCCTTTCCCCAGTGCTCTGCAAGCTCTCCAGGGCAACAGAAAATGTGGGGCTCTGTGCTTTCTTTCGTTCTGAAAAAGTGTTATTTTTTTTCTGCGGAAAAGCGATTCTGTGCAACAATGGGAATACTTCTCCTTCCCAGGCACAGAGAAGGTGCTAGCAGGGAATTCTCTGCCTGCCTTTCCCCAGTGCTCTGCAAGCTCTCCAGGGCAACAGCAAATGTGGGGCTCTGTGCTTTCTTTCATTCTGAACAAGTGTTAGTGTTTTCTGCAGCGACGCAAATGCCATTCTGCGCAACAATGGGAACACTTCTCCTTCCCAGGCACAGAGAAGGTGCTAGCAGGAAATTCTCTGCCTGCCTTTCCCCAGTGCTCTGCAAGCTCTCCAGGGCAACAGCAAATGTGGGGCTCTGTGCTTTCTTTCTTTCTGAAAAAGTGTTAGTGTTTTGAGTGGAAAAGCGATTCTGCGCAACATTGGGAACACTTCTCCTTCCCAGGCACAGAGAAAGTGCTAGCAGGGAATTCTCTACCTGCCTTTCCCCAGTGCTCTGCAAGCTCTCCAGGGCAACAGAAAATGTGGGGCTCTGTGCTTTCTTTCGTTCTGAACAAGTGTTAGTGTTTTCTGCAGCGACGCAAATACGATTCTGCGCAACATTGGGAACACTTCTCCTTCCCAGGCACAGAGAAGGTGCTAGCAGGGAATTCTCTACCTGCCTTTAACCAGTGCTCTGCAAGCTCTCCAGGGCAACAGCAAATGTGGGGCTCTGTGCTTTCTTTCGTTCTGAAAAAGTGTTAGTGTTTTCAGCGGAAAAGCGATTCTGCGCAACAATGGGAACACATCTCCTTCCCAGGCACAGAGAAGGTGCTAGCAGGGAATTCTCTGCCTGCCTTTCCCCAGTGCTCTGCAAGCTCTCCAGGGCAACAGCAAATGTGGGGCTCTGTGCTTTCTTTCGTTCTGAAAAAGTGTTACTTTTTTTCTGCGGAAAAGCGATTCTGTGCAACAATGGGAACACTTCTGCTTCCCAGGCACAGAGAAGGTGCTAGCAGGGAATTCTCTGCCTGCCTTTCCCCAGTGCTCTGCAAGCTCTCCAGGGCAACAGCAAATGTGGGGCTCTGTGCTTTCTTTCGTTCTGAACAAGTGTTAGTGTTTTCAGCGGAAAAGCGATTCTGCGCAACATTGGGAACACTTCTCCTTCCCAGGCACAGAGAAGGTGCTAGCAGGGAATTCTCTGCCTGCCTTTCCCCAGTGCTCTGCAAGCTCTCCAGGGCAACAGCAAATGTGGGGCTCTGTGCTTTCTTTCGTTCTGAACAAGTTTTAGTGTTTTCTGCAGCGACGCAAATACGATTCTGCGCAACAATGGGAACACTTCTCCTTCCCAGGCACAGAGAAGGTGCTAGCAGGGAATTCTCTGCCTGCCTTTCCCCAGTGCTCTGCAAGCTCTCCAGGGCAACAGCAAATGTGGGGCTCTGTGCTTTCTTTCGTTCTGAACAAGTTTTAGTGTTTTCAGCGGAAAAGCAATTCTGCGCAACAATGGGAACACTTCTCCTTCCCAGGCACAGAGAAGGTGCTAGCAGGGAATTCTCTGCCTGCCTTTCCCCAGTGCTCTGCAAGCTCTCCAGGGCAACAGCAAATGTGGGGCTCTGTGCTTTCTTTCGTTCTGAACAAGTTTTAGTGTTTTCTGCAGCGACGCAAATACGATTCTGCGCAACAATGGGAACACTTCTCCTTCCCAGGCACAGAGAAGGTGCTAGCAGGGAATTCTCTGCCTGCCTTTCCCCAGTGCTCTGCAAGCTCTCCAGGGCAACAGCAAATGTGGGGCTCTGTGCTTTCTTTTGTTCTGAACAAGTTTTAGTGTTTTCTGCAGCGACGCAAATACGATTCTGCGCAACAATGGGAACACTTCTCCTTCCCAGGCACAGAGAAGGTGCTAGCAGGGAATTCTCTGCCTGCCTTTCCCCAGTGCTCTGCAAGCTCTCCAGGGCAACAGCAAATGTGGGGCTCTGTGCTTTCTTTCGTTCTGAACAAGTTTTAGTGTTTTCAGCGGAAAAGCGATTCTGCGCAACATTGGGAACACTTCTCCTTCCCAGGCACAGAGAAGGTGCTAGCAGGGAATTCTCTGCCTGCCTTTCCCCAGTGCTCTGCAAGCTCTCCAGGGCAACAGCAAATGTGGGGCTCTGTGCTTTCTTTCGTTCTGAACAAGTTTTAGTGTTTTCTGCAGCGACGCAAATACGATTCTGCGCAACAATGGGAACACTTCTCCTTCCCAGGCACAGAGAAGGTGCTAGCAGGGAATTCTCTGCCTGCCTTTCCCCAGTGCTCTGCAAGCTCTCCAGGGCAACAGCAAATGTGGGGCTCTGTGCTTTCTTTCGTTCTGAACAAGTTTTAGTGTTTTCTGCAGCGACGCAAATACGATTCTGCGCAACATTGGGAACACTTCTCCCTCCCAGGCACAGAGAAGGTGCTAGCAGGGAATTCTCTACCTGCCTTTAACCAGTGCTCTGCAAGCTCTCCAGGGCAACAGCAAATGTGGGGCTCTGTGCTTTCTTTCGTTCTGAAAAAGTGTTATTTTTTTTCTGCGGAAAAGCGATTCTGTGCAACAATGGGAACTCTTCTGCTTCCCAGGCACAGAGAAGGTGCTAGCAGGGAATTCTCTGCCTGCCTTTCCCCAGTGCTCTGCAAGCTCTCCAGGGCAACAGCAAATGTGGGGCTCTGTGCTTTCTTTCGTTCTGAACAAGTTTTAGTGTTTTCAGCGGAAAAGCGATTCTGCGCAACATTGGGAACACTTCTCCTTCCCAGGCACAGAGAAGGTGCTAGCAGGTAATTCTCTGCCTGCCTTTCCCCAGTGCTCTGCAAGCTCTCCAGGGCAACAGCAAATGTGGGGCTCTGTGCTTTCTTTCGTTCTGAACAAGTTTTAGTGTTTTCTGCAGCGACGCAAATACGATTCTGCGCAACAATGGGAACACTTCTCCTTCCCAGGCACAGAGAAGGTGCTAGCAGGGAATTCTCTGCCTGCCTTTCCCCAGTGCTCTGCAAGCTCTCCAGGGCAACAGCAAATGTGGGGCTCTGTGCTTTCTTTCGTTCTGAACAAGTGTTAGTGTTTTCAGCGGAAAAGCAATTCTGCGCAACAATGGGAACACTTCTTCCCAGGCACAGAGAAGGTGCTAGCAGGGAATTCTCTGCCTGCCTTTCCCCAGTGCTCTGCAAGCTCTCCAGGGCAACAGCAAATGTGGGGCTCTGTGCTTTCTTTCGTTCTGAACAAGTTTTAGTGTTTTCTGCAGCGACGCAAATACGATTCTGCGCAACAATGGGAACACTTCTCCTTCCCAGGCACAGAGAAGGTGCTAGCAGGGAATTCTCTGCCTGCCTTTCCCCAGTGCTCTGCAAGCTCTCCAGGGCAACAGCAAATGTGGGGCTCTGTGCTTTCTTTTGTTCTGAAAAAGTGTTAGTGTTTTGAGTGGAAAAGCGATTCAGCGCAACATTGGGAACACTTCTCCTTCCCAGGCACAGAGAAAGTGCTAGCAGGGAATTCTCTGCCTGCCTTTCCCCAGTGCTCTGCAAGCTCTCCAGGGCAACAGCAAATGTGGGGCTCTGTGCTTTCTTTCGTTCTGAACAAGTTTTAGTGTTTTCTGCAGCGACGCAAATACGATTCTGCGCAACATTGGGAACACTTCTCCTTCCCAGGCACAGAGAAGGTGCTAGCAGGGAATTCTCTACCTGCCTTTAACCAGTGCTCTGCAAGCTCTCCAGGGCAACAGCAAATGTGGGGCTCTGTGCTTTCTTTCGTTCTGAAAAAGTGTTAGTGTTTTCTGGAGAGAAGCGATTCTGCGCAACAATGGGAACACTTCTCCTTCCCAGGCACAGAGAAGGTGCTAGCAGGGAATTCTCTGCCTGCCTTTCCCCAGTGCTCTGCAAGCTCTCCAGGGCAACAGCAAATGTGGGGCTCTGTGCTTTCTTTCGTTCTGAAAAAGTGTTAGTGTTTTCAGCGGAAAAGCGATTCTGCGCAACAATGGGAACACATCTCCTTCCCAGGCACAGAGAAGGTGCTAGCAGGGAATTCTCTGCCTGCCTTTCCCCAGTGCTCTGCAAGCTCTCCAGGGCAACAGCAAATGTGGGGCTCTGTGCTTTCTTTCGTTCTGAAAAAGTGTTACTTTTTTTCTGCGGAAAAGCGATTCTGTGCAACAATGGGAACACTTCTGCTTCCCAGGCACAGAGAAGGTGCTAGCAGGGAATTCTCTGCCTGCCTTTCCCCAGTGCTCTGCAAGCTCTCCAGGGCAACAGCAAATGTGGGGCTCTGTGCTTTCTTTCGTTCTGAACAAGTGTTAGTGTTTTCAGCGGAAAAGCGATTCTGCGCAACATTGGGAACACTTCTCCTTCCCAGGCACAGAGAAGGTGCTAGCAGGGAATTCTCTGCCTGCCTTTCCCCAGTGCTCTGCAAGCTCTCCAGGGCAACAGCAAATGTGGGGCTCTGTGCTTTCTTTCGTTCTGAACAAGTTTTAGTGTTTTCTGCAGCGACGCAAATACGATTCTGCGCAACAATGGGAACACTTCTCCTTCCCAGGCACAGAGAAGGTGCTAGCAGGGAATTCTCTGCCTGCCTTTCCCCAGTGCTCTGCAAGCTCTCCAGGGCAACAGCAAATGTGGGGCTCTGTGCTTTCTTTCGTTCTGAACAAGTTTTAGTGTTTTCAGCGGAAAAGCAATTCTGCGCAACAATGGGAACACTTCTCCTTCCCAGGCACAGAGAAGGTGCTAGCAGGGAATTCTCTGCCTGCCTTTCCCCAGTGCTCTGCAAGCTCTCCAGGGCAACAGCAAATGTGGGGCTCTGTGCTTTCTTTCGTTCTGAACAAGTGTTAGTGTTTTCAGCGGAAAAGCAATTCTGCGCAACAATGGGAACACTTCTCCTTCCCAGGCACAGAGAAGGTGCTAGCAGGGAATTCTCTGCCTGCCTTTCCCCAGTGCTCTGCAAGCTCTCCAGGGCAACAGCAAATGTGGGGCTCTGTGCTTTCTTTTGTTCTGAACAAGTGTTAGTGTTTTCTGCGGAAAAGCGATTCTGCGCAACATTGGGAACACTTCTCCTTCCCAGGCACAGAGAAGGTGCTAGCAGGGAATTCTCTGCCTGCCTTTCCCCAGTGCTCTGCAAGCTCTCCAGGGCAACAGCAAATGTGGGGCTCTGTGCTTTCTTTCGTTCTGAACAAGTTTTAGTGTTTTCAGCGGAAAAGCGATTCTGCGCAACATTGGGAACACTTCTCCTTCCCAGGCACAGAGAAGGTGCTAGCAGGGAATTCTCTGCCTGCCTTTCCCCAGTGCTCTGCAAGCTCTCCAGGGCAACAGCAAATGTGGGGCTCTGTGCTTTCTTTCGTTCTGAACAAGTTTTAGTGTTTTCTGCAGCGACGCAAATACGATTCTGCGCAACAATGGGAACACTTCTCCTTCCCAGGCACAGAGAAGGTGCTAGCAGGGAATTCTCTGCCTGCCTTTCCCCAGTGCTCTGCAAGCTCTCCAGGGCAACAGCAAATGTGGGGCTCTGTGCTTTCTTTCGTTCTGAACAAGTTTTAGTGTTTTCTGCAGCGACGCAAATACGATTCTGCGCAACATTGGGAACACTTCTCCCTCCCAGGCACAGAGAAGGTGCTAGCAGGGAATTCTCTACCTGCCTTTAACCAGTGCTCTGCAAGCTCTCCAGGGCAACAGCAAATGTGGGGCTCTGTGCTTTCTTTCGTTCTGAAAAAGTGTTATTTTTTTTCTGCGGAAAAGCGATTCTGTGCAACAATGGGAACTCTTCTGCTTCCCAGGCACAGAGAAGGTGCTAGCAGGGAATTCTCTGCCTGCCTTTCCCCAGTGCTCTGCAAGCTCTCCAGGGCAACAGCAAATGTGGGGCTCTGTGCTTTCTTTCGTTCTGAACAAGTTTTAGTGTTTTCAGCGGAAAAGCGATTCTGCGCAACATTGGGAACACTTCTCCTTCCCAGGCACAGAGAAGGTGCTAGCAGGGAATTCTCTGCCTGCCTTTCCCCAGTGCTCTGCAAGCTCTCCAGGGCAACAGCAAATGTGGGGCTCTGTGCTTTCTTTCGTTCTGAACAAGTTTTAGTGTTTTCTGCAGCGACGCAAATACGATTCTGCGCAACAATGGGAACACTTCTCCTTCCCAGGCACAGAGAAGGTGCTAGCAGGGAATTCTCTGCCTGCCTTTCCCCAGTGCTCTGCAAGCTCTCCAGGGCAACAGCAAATGTGGGGCTCTGTGCTTTCTTTCGTTCTGAACAAGTGTTAGTGTTTTCAGCGGAAAAGCAATTCTGCGCAACAATGGGAACACTTCTTCCCAGGCACAGAGAAGGTGCTAGCAGGGAATTCTCTGCCTGCCTTTCCCCAGTGCTCTGCAAGCTCTCCAGGGCAACAGCAAATGTGGGGCTCTGTGCTTTCTTTCGTTCTGAACAAGTTTTAGTGTTTTCTGCAGCGACGCAAATACGATTCTGCGCAACAATGGGAACACTTCTCCTTCCCAGGCACAGAGAAGGTGCTAGCAGGGAATTCTCTGCCTGCCTTTCCCCAGTGCTCTGCAAGCTCTCCAGGGCAACAGCAAATGTGGGGCTCTGTGCTTTCTTTCGTTCTGAAAAAGTGTTAGTGTTTTGAGTGGAAAAGCGATTCAGCGCAACATTGGGAACACTTCTCCTTCCCAGGCACAGAGAAAGTGCTAGCAGGGAATTCTCTGCCTGCCTTTCCCCAGTGCTCTGCAAGCTCTCCAGGGCAACAGAAAATGTGGGGCTCTGTGCTTTCTTTCGTTCTGAACAAGTTTTAGTGTTTTCTGCAGCGACGCAAATACGATTCTGCGCAACATTGGGAACACTTCTCCTTCCCAGGCACAGAGAAGGTGCTAGCAGGGAATTCTCTACCTGCCTTTAACCAGTGCTCTGCAAGCTCTCCAGGGCAACAGCAAATGTGGGGCTCTGTGCTTTCTTTCGTTCTGAAAAAGTGTCAGTGTTTTCTGGATAGAAGCTATTCTGCGCAACAATGGGAACACTTCTCCTTCCCAGGCACAGAGAAGGTGCTAGCAGGGAATTCTCTGCCTGCCTTTCCCCAGTGCTCTGCAAGCTCTCCAGGGCAACAGCAAATGTGGGGCTCTGTGCTTTCTTTCGTTCTGAAAAAGTTTTAGTGTTTTCAGCGGAAAAGCGATTCTGCGCAACAATGGGAACACATCTCCTTCCCAGGCACAGAGAAGGTGCTAGCAGGGAATTCTCTGCCTGCCTTTCCCCAGTGCTCTGCAAGCTCTCCAGGGCAACAGCAAATGTGGGGCTCTGTGCTTTCTTTCGTTCTGAAAAAGTGTTATTTTTTTTCTGCGGAAAAGCGATTCTGTGCAACAATGGGAACTCTTCTGCTTCCCAGGCACAGAGAAGGTGCTAGCAGGGAATTCTCTGCCTGCCTTTCCCCAGTGCTCTGCAAGCTCTCCAGGGCAACAGCAAATGTGGGGCTCTGTGCTTTCTTTCGTTCTGAACAAGTGTTAGTGTTTTCAGCGGAAAAGCCATTCTGCGCAACAATGGGAACACTTCTCCTTCCCAGGCACAGAGAAGGTGCTAGCAGGGAATTCTCTGCCTGCCTTTCCCCAGTGCTCTGCAAGCTCTCCAGGGCAACAGCAAATGTGGGGCTCTGTGCTTTCTTTCGTTCTGAACAAGTTTTAGTGTTTTCTGCAGCGACGCAAATACGATTCTGCGCAACATTGGGAACACTTCTCCTTCCCAGGCACAGAGAAGGTGCTAGCAGGGAATTCTCTGCCTGCCTTTCCCCAGTGCTCTGCAAGCTCTCCAGGGCAACAGCAAATGTGGGGCTCTGTGCTTTCTTTCGTTCTGAACAAGTTTTAGTGTTTTCAGCGGAAAAGCAATTCTGCGCAACAATGGGAACACTTCTCCTTCCCAGGCACAGAGAAGGTGCTAGCAGGGAATTCTCTGCCTGCCTTTCCCCAGTGCTCTGCAAGCTCTCCAGGGCAACAGCAAATGTGGGGCTCTGTGCTTTCTTTCGTTCTGAACAAGTGTTAGTGTTTTCAGCGGAAAAGCCATTCTGCGCAACAATGGGAACAATTCTCCTTCCCAGGCACAGAGAAGGTGCTACCAGGGAATTCTCTGCCTGCCTTTCCCCAGTGCTCTGCAAGCTCTCCAGGGCAACAGCAAATGTGGGGCTCTGTGCTTTCTTTCGTTCTGAACAAGTTTTAGTGTTTTCTGCAGCGACGCAAATACGATTCTGCGCAACATTGGGAACACTTCTCCTTCCCAGGCACAGAGAAGGTGCTAGCAGGGAATTCTCTGCCTGCCTTTCCCCAGTGCTCTGCAAGCTCTCCAGGGCAACAGCAAATGTGGGGCTCTGTGCTTTCTTTCGTTCTGAACAAGTTTTAGTGTTTTCAGCGGAAAAGCAATTCTGCGCAACAATGGGAACACTTCTCCTTCCCAGGCACAGAGAAGGTGCTAGCAGGGAATTCTCTGCCTGCCTTTCCCCAGTGCTCTGCAAGCTCTCCAGGGCAACAGTAAATGTGGGGCTCTGTGCTTTCTTTCGTTCTGAACAAGTTTTAGTGTTTTCTGGAGAGAAGCGATTCTGCGCAACAATGGGAACACTTCTCCTTCCCAGGCACAGAGAAGGTGCTAGCAGGGAATTCTCTACCTGCCTTTAACCAGTGCTCTGCAAGCTCTCCAGGGCAACAGCAAATGTGGGGCTCTGTGCTTTCTTTCGTTCTGAAAAAGTGTTAGTGTTTTCTGGAGAGAAGCGATTCTGCGCAACAATGGGAACACATCTCCTTCCCAGGCACAGAGAAGGTGCTAGCAGGGAATTCTCTGCCTGCCTTTCCCCAGTGCTCTGCAAGCTCTCCAGGGCAACAGCAAATGTGGGGCTCTGTGCTTTCTTTCGTTCTGAAAAAATGTTATTTTTTTTCTGCGGAAAAGCGATTCTGTGCAACAATGGGAACTCTTCTGCTTCCCAGGCACAGAGAAGGTGCTAGCAGGGAATTCTCTGCCTGCCTTTCCCCAGTGCTCTGCAAGCTCTCCAGGGCAACAGCAAATGTGGGGCTCTGTGCTTTCTTTCATTCTGAAAAAGTGTTAGTGTTTTCAGCGGAAAAGCGATTCTGCGCAACAATGGGAACACATCTCCTTCCCAGGCACAGAGAAGGTGCTAGCAGGGAATTCTCTGCCTGCCTTTCCCCAGTGCTCTGCAAGCTCTCCAGGGCAACAGCAAATGTGGGGCTCTGTGCTTTCTTTCGTTCTGAAAAAATGTTATTTTTTTTCTGGAGAGAAGCGATTCTGCGCAACAATGGGAACACTTCTCCTTCCCAGGCACAGAGAAGGTGCTAGCAGGGAATTCTCTGCCTGCCTTTCCCCAGTGCTCTGCAAGCTCTCCAGGGCAACAGCAAATGTGGGGCTCTGTGCTTTCTTTCGTTCTGAAAAAGTTTTAGTGTTTTCAGCGGAAAAGCGATTCTGCGCAACATTGGGAACACTTCTCCTTCCCAGGCACAGAGAAGGTGCTAGCAGGGAATTCTCTGCCTGCCTTTCCCCAGTGCTCTGCAAGCTCTCCAGGGCAACAGCAAATGTGGGGCTCTCTGCTTTCTTTCGTTCTGAAAAAGTGTTAGTGTTTTCTGGAGAGAAGCGATTCTGCGCAACAATGGGAACACTTCTCCTTCCCAGGCACAGAGAAGGTGCTAGCAGGGAATTCTCTGCCTGCCTTTCCCCAGTGCTCTGCAAGCTCTCCAGGGCAACAGCAAATGTGGGGCTCTGTGCTTTCTTTCGTTCTGAAAAAGTGTTAGTGTTTTCTGGAGAGAAGCGATTCTGCGCAACAATGGGAACACTTCTACTTCCCAGGCACAGAGAAGGTGCTAGCAGGGAATTCTCTGCCTGCCTTTCCCCAGTGCTCTGCAAGCTCTCCAGGGCAACAGCAAATGTGGGGCTCTGTGCGTTCTTTCGTTCTGAAAAAGTGTTAGTGTTTTCAGCGGAAAAGCGATTCTGCGCAACAATGGGAACACTTCTGCTTCCCAGGCACAGAGAAGGTGCTAGCAGGTAATTCTCTGCCTGCCTTTCCCCAGTGCTCTGCAAGCTCTCCAGGGCAACAGCAAATGTGGGGCTCTGTGCTTTCTTTCGTTCTGAACAAGTTTTAGTGTTTTCAGCGGAAAAGCGATTCTGCGCGACATTGGGAACACTTCTACTTCCCAGGCACAGAGAAGGTGCTAGCAGGGAATTCTCTGCCTGCCTTTCCCCAGTGCTCTGCAAGCTCTCCAGGGCAACAGCAAATGTGGGGCTCTGTGCTTTCTTTCATTCTGAAAAAGTGTTAGTGTTTTCTGCAGCGACGCAAATGCCATTCTGCGCAACAATGGGAACACTTCTCCTTCCCAGGCACAGAGAAGGTGCTAGCAGGAAATTCTCTGCCTGACTTTAACCAGTGGTCTGCAAGCTCTCGAGGGCAACAGCAAATGTGAGGCTCTGTGCTTTCTTTCGTTCTGAAAAAGTGTTAGTGTTTTCTGGAGAGAAGCGATTCTGCGCAACAATGGGAACACTTCTCCTTCCCAGGCACAGAGAAGGTGCTAGCAGGGAATTCTCTGCCTGCCTTTCCCCAGTGCTCTGCAAGCTCTCCAGGGAAACAGCAAATGTGGGGCTCTGTGCTTTCTTTTGTTCTGAAAAAGTGTGATTGTATTCTGCGGAAAAGCGATTCTGTGCAACAATGGGAACACTTCTCCTTCCCAGGCACAGAGAAGGTGCTAGCAGGGAATTCTCTGCCTGCCTTTCCCCAGTGCTCTGCAAGCTCTCCAGGGCAACAGAAAATGTGGGGCTCTGTGCTTTCTTTCGTTCTGAACAAGTGTTAGTGTTTTCAGCGGAAAAGCAATTCTGCGCAACAATGGGAACACTTCTCCTTCCCAGGCACAGAGAAGGTGCTAGCAGGGAATTCTCTGCCTGCCTTTCCCCAGTGCTCTGCAAGCTCTCCAGGGCAACAGCAAATGTGGGGCTCTGTGCTTTCTTTCGTTCTGAAAAAGTGTTATTTTTTTTCTGCGGAAAAGCGATTCTGTGCAACAATGGGAACACTTCTGCTTCCCAGGCACAGAGAAGGTGCTAGCAGGGAATTCTCTGCCTGCCTTTCCCCAGTGCTCTGCAAGCTCTCCAGGGCAACAGCAAATGTGGGGCTCTGTGCTTTCTTTCATTCTGAAAAAGTGTTAGTGTTTTCTGCAGCGACGCAAATGCCATTCTGCGCAACAATGGGAACACTTCTCCTTCCCAGGCACAGAGAAGGTGCTAGCAGGGAATTCTCTACCTGCCTTTAACCAGTGCTCTGCAAGCTCTCCAGGGCAACAGCAAATGTGGGGCTCTGTGCTTTCTTTCGTTCTGAAAAAGTGTTAGTGTTTTCTGGAGAGAAGCGATTCTGCGCAACAATGGGAACACTTCTCCTTCCCAGGCACAGAGAAGGTGCTAGCAGGGAATTCTCTGCCTGCCTTTCCCCAGTGCTCTGCAAGCTCTCCAGGGCAACAGCAAATGTGGGGCTCTGTGCTTTCTTTCGTTCTGAAAAAGTGTTAGTGTTTTCAGCGGAAAAGCGATTCTGCGCAACAATGGGAACACATCTCCTTCCCAGGCACAGAGAAGGTGCTAGCAGGGAATTCTCTGCCTGCCTTTCCCCAGTGCTCTGCAAGCTCTCCAGGGCAACAGCAAATGTGGGGCTCTGTGCTTTCTTTCGTTCTGAAAAAGTGTTATTTTTTTTCTGCGGAAAAGCGATTCTGTGCAACAATGGGAACACTTCTGCTTCCCAGGCACAGAGAAGGTGCTAGCAGGGAATTCTCTGCCTGCCTTTCCCCAGTGCTCTGCAAGCTCTCCAGGGCAACAGCAAATGTGGGGCTCTGTGCTTTCTTTCGTTCTGAACAAGTTTTAGTGTTTTCAGCGGAAAAGCGATTCTGCGCAACATTGGGAACACTTCTCCTTCCCAGGCACAGAGAAGGTGCTAGCAGGGAATTCTCTGCCTGCCTTTCCCCAGTGCTCTGCAAGCTCTCCAGGGCAACAGCAAATGTGGGGCTCTGTGCTTTCTTTCGTTCTGAACAAGTTTTAGTGTTTTCTGCAGCGACGCAAATACGATTCTGCGCAACAATGGGAACACTTCTCCTTCCCAGGCACAGAGAAGGTGCTAGCAGGGAATTCTCTGCCTGCCTTTCCCCAGTGCTCTGCAAGCTCTCCAGGGCAACAGCAAATGTGGGGCTCTGTGCTTTCTTTCGTTCTGAACAAGTTTTAGTGTTTTCAGCGGAAAAGCAATTCTGCGCAACAATGGGAACACTTCTCCTTCCCAGGCACAGAGAAGGTGCTAGCAGGGAATTCTCTGCCTGCCTTTCCCCAGTGCTCTGCAAGCTCTCCAGGGCAACAGCAAATGTGGGGCTCTGTGCTTTCTTTCGTTCTGAACAAGTGTTAGTGTTTTCAGCGGAAAAGCAATTCTGCGCAACAATGGGAACACTTCTCCTTCCCAGACACAGAGAAGGTGCTAGCAGGGAATTCTCTGCCTGCCTTTCCCCAGTGCTCTGCAAGCTCTCCAGGGCAACAGCAAATGTGGGGCTCTGTGCTTTCTTTCGTTCTGAACAAGTTTTAGTGTTTTCTGCAGCGACGCAAATACGATTCTGCGCAACAATGGGAACACTTCTCCTTCCCAGGCACAGAGAAGGTGCTAGCAGGGAATTCTCTGCCTGCCTTTCCCCAGTGCTCTGCAAGCTCTCCAGGGCAACAGCAAATGTGGGGCTCTGTGCTTTCTTTTGTTCTGAACAAGTGTTAGTGTTTTCTGCGGAAAAGCGATTCTGCGCAACATTGGGAACACTTCTCCTTCCCAGGCACAGAGAAGGTGCTAGCAGGGAATTCTCTGCCTGCCTTTCCCCAGTGCTCTGCAAGCTCTCCAGGGCAACAGCAAATGTGGGGCTCTGTGCTTTCTTTCGTTCTGAACAAGTTTTAGTGTTTTCAGCGGAAAAGCGATTCTGCGCAACATTGGGAACACTTCTCCTTCCCAGGCACAGAGAAGGTGCTAGCAGGGAATTCTCTGCCTGCCTTTCCCCAGTGCTCTGCAAGCTCTCCAGGGCAACAGCAAATGTGGGGCTCTGTGCTTTCTTTCGTTCTGAACAAGTTTTAGTGTTTTCTGCAGCGACGCAAATACGATTCTGCGCAACATTGGGAACACTTCTCCCTCCCAGGCACAGAGAAGGTGCTAGCAGGGAATTCTCTGCCTGCCTTTCCCCAGTGCTCTGCAAGCTCTCCAGGGCAACAGCAAATGTGGGGCTCTGTGCTTTCTTTCGTTCTGAAAAAGTGTAAGTGTTTTCTGGAGAGAAGCGATTCTGCGCAACAATGGGAACACTTCTCCTTCCCAGGCACAGAGAAGGTGCTAGCAGGGAATTCTCTGCCTGCCTTTCGCCAGTGCTCTGCAAGCTCTCCAGGGCAACAGCAAATGTGGGGCTCTGTGCTTTCTTTCGTTCTGAAAAAGTGTTAGTGTTTTCAGCGGAAAAGCGATTCTGCGCAACAATGGGAACACATCTCCTTCCCAGGCACAGAGAAGGTGCTAGCAGGGAATTCTCTGCCTGCCTTTCCCCAGTGCTCTGCAAGCTCTCCAGGGCAACAGCAAATGTGGGGCTCTGTGCTTTCTTTCGTTCTGAACAAGTTTTAGTGTTTTCAGCGGAAAAGCGATTCTGCGCAACAATGGGAACACTTCTCCTTCCCAGGCACAGAGAAGGTGCTAGCAGGGAATTCTCTGCCTGCCTTTCCCCAGTGCTCTGCAAGCTCTCCAGGGCAACAGCAAATGTGGGGCTCTGTGCTTTCTTTTGTTCTGAAAAAGTGTGATTGTATTCTGCGGAAAAGCGATTCTGTGCAACAATGGGAACACTTCTCCTTCCCAGGCACAGAGAAGGTGCTAGCAGGGAATTCTCTGCCTGCCTTTCCCCAGTGCTCTGCAAGCTCTCCAGGGCAACAGCAAATGTGGGGCTCTGTGCTTTCTTTCGTTCTGAAAAAGTGTTAGTGTTTTCAGCGGAAAAGCCATTCTGCGCAACAATGGGAACACTTCTCCTTCCCAGGCACAGAGAAGGTGCTAGCAGGGAATTCTCTGCCTGCCTTTCCTCAGTGCTCTGCAAGCTCTCCAGGGAAACAGCAAATGTGGGGCTCTGTGCTTTCTTTCGTTCTGAACAAGTTTTAGTGTTTTCTGCAGCGACGCAAATACGATTCTGCGCAACAATGTGAACACTTCTCCTTCCCAGGCACAGAGAAGGTGCTAGCAGGGAATTCTCTGCCTGCCTTTCCCCAGTGCTCTGCAAGCTCTCCAGGGCAACAGAAAATGTGGGGCTCTGTGCTTTCTTTCGTTCTGAACAAGTGTTAGTGTTTTCAGCGGAAAAGCAATTCTGCGCAACAATGGGAACACTTCTCCTTCCCAGGCACAGAGAAGGTGCTAGCAGGGAATTCTCTGCCTGCCTTTCCCCAGTGCTCTGCAAGCTCTCCAGGGCAACAGCAAATGTGGGGCTCTGTGCTTTCTTTCGTTCTGAAAAAGTGTTATTTTTTTTCTGCGGAAAAGCGATTCTGTGCAACAATGGGAACACTTCTGCTTCCCAGGCACAGAGAAGGTGCTAGCAGGGAATTCTCTGCCTGCCTTTCCCCAGTGCTCTGCAAGCTCTCCAGGGCAACAGCAAATGTGGGGCTCTGTGCTTTCTTTCATTCTGAAAAAGTGTTAGTGTTTTCTGCAGCGACGCAAATGCCATTCTGCGCAACAATGTGAACACTTCTCCTTCCCAGGCACAGAGAAGGTGCTAGCAGGGAATTCTCTACCTGCCTTTAACCAGTGCTCTGCAAGCTCTCCAGGGCAACAGCAAATGTGGGGCTCTGTGCTTTCTTTCGTTCTGAAAAAGTGTTAGTGTTTTCTGGAGAGAAGCGATTCTGCGCAACAATGGGGACACTTCTCCTTCCCAGGCACAGAGAAGGTGCTAGCAGGGAATTCTCTGCCTGCCTTTCCCCAGTGCTCTGCAAGCTCTCCAGGGCAACAGCAAATGTGGGGCTCTGTGCTTTCTTTCGTTCTGAAAAAGTGTTAGTGTTTTCAGCGGAAAAGCGATTCTGCGCAACAATGGGAACACATCTCCTTCCCAGGCACAGAGAAGGTGCTAGCAGGGAATTCTCTGATGCCTTTCCCCAGTGCTCTGCAAGCTCTCTAGGGCAACAGAAAATGTGGGGCTCTGTGCTTTCTTTCGTTCTGAAAAAGTGTTATTTTTTTTCTGCGGAAAAGCGATTCTGTGCAACAATGGGAATTCTTCTGCTTCCCAGGCACAGAGAAGGTGCTAGCAGGGAATTCTCTGCCTGCCTTTCCCCAGTGCTCTGCAAGCTCTCCAGGGCAACAGAAAATGTGGGGCTCTGTGCTTTCTTTCGTTCTGAACAAGTTTTAGTGTTTTCAGCGGAAAAGCGATTCTGCGCAACATTGGGAACACTTCTCCTTCCCAGGCACAGAGAAGGTGCTAGCAGGGAATTCTCTGCCTGCCTTTCCCCAGTGCTCTGCAAGCTCTCCAGGGCAACAGCAAATGTGGGGCTCTGTGCTTTCTTTCGTTCTGAACAAGTTTTAGTGTTTTCTGCAGCGACGCAAATACGATTCTGCGCAACAATGCGAACACTTCTCCTTCCCAGGCACAGAGAAGTTGCTAGAAGGAAATTCTCTGCCTGCCTTTCCCCAGTGCTCTGCAAGCTCTCCAGGGCAACAGCAAATGTGGGGCTCTGTGCTTTCTTTCGTTCTGAACAAGTGTTAGTGTTTTCAGCGGAAAAGCAATTCTGCGCAACAATGGGAACACATCTCCTTCCCAGGCACAGAGAAGGTGCTAGCAGGGAATTCTCTGCCTGCCTTTCCCCAGTGCTCTGCAAGCTCTCTAGGGCAACAGAAAATGTGGGGCTCTGTGCTTTCTTTCGTTCTGATGTTATTTTTTTTCTGCGGAAAAGCGATTCTGTGCAACAATGGGAATTCTTCTGCTTCCCAGGCACAGAGAAGGTGCTAGCAGGGAATTCTCTGCCTGCCTTTCCCCAGTGCTCTGCAAGCTCTCCAGGGCAACAGAAAATGTGGGGCTCTGTGCTTTCTTTCGTTCTGAACAAGTTTTAGTGTTTTCAGCGGAAAAGCCATTCTGCGCAACAATGGGAACACTTCTCCTTCCCAGGCACAGAGAAGGTGCTAGCAGGGAATTCTCTGCCTGCCTTTCCTCAGTGCTCTGCAAGCTCTCCAGGGAAACAGCAAATGTGGGGCTCTGTGCTTTCTTTCGTTCTGAACAAGTTTTAGTGTTTTCTGCAGCGACGCAAATACGATTCTGCGCAACAATGTGAACACTTCTCCTTCCCAGGCACAGAGAAGGTGCTAGCAGGGAATTCTCTGCCTGCCTTTCCCCAGTGCTCTGCAAGCTCTCCAGGGCAACAGAAAATGTGGGGCTCTGTTCTTTCTTTCGTTCTGAACAAGTGTTAGTGTTTTCAGCGGAAAAGCAATTCTGCGCAACAATGGGAACACTTCTCCTTCCCAGGCACAGAGAAGGTGCTAGCAGGGAATTCTCTGCCTGCCTTTCCCCAGTGCTCTGCAAGCTCTCCAGGGCAACAGCAAATGTGGGGCTCTGTGCTTTCTTTCGTTCTGAAAAAGTGTTATTTTTTTTCTGCGGAAAAGCGATTCTGTGCAACAATGGGAACACTTCTGCTTCCCAGGCACAGAGAAGGTGCTAGCAGGGAATTCTCTGCCTGCCTTTCCCCAGTGCTCTGCAAGCTCTCCAGGGCAACAGCAAATGTGGGGCTCTGTGCTTTCTTTCATTCTGAAAAAGTGTTAGTGTTTTCTGCAGCGACGCAAATGCCATTCTGCGCAACAATGTGAACACTTCTCCTTCCCAGGCACAGAGAAGGTGCTAGCAGGGAATTCTCTACCTGCCTTTAACCAGTGCTCTGCAAGCTCTCCAGGGCAACAGCAAATGTGGGGCTCTGTGCTTTCTTTCGTTCTGAAAAAGTGTTAGTGTTTTCTGGAGAGAAGCGATTCTGCGCAACAATGGGAACACTTCTCCTTCCCAGGCACAGAGAAGGTGCTAGCAGGGAATTCTCTGCCTGCCTTTCCCCAGTGCTCTGCAAGCTCTCCAGGGCAACAGCAAATGTGGGGCTCTGTGCTTTCTTTCGTTCTGAAAAAGTGTTAGTGTTTTCAGCGGAAAAGCGATTCTGCGCAACAATGGGAACACATCTCCTTCCCAGGCACAGAGAAGGTGCTAGCAGGGAATTCTCTGCCTGCCTTTCCCCAGTGCTCTGCAAGCTCTCTAGGGCAACAGAAAATGTGGGGCTCTGTGCTTTCTTTCGTTCTGAAAAAGTGTTATTTTTTTTCTGCGGAAAAGCGATTCTGTGCAACAATGGGAATTCTTCTGCTTCCCAGGCACAGAGAAGGTGCTAGCAGGGAATTCTCTGCCTGCCTTTCCCCAGTGCTCTGCAAGCTCTCCAGGGCAACAGAAAATGTGGGGCTCTGTGCTTTCTTTCGTTCTGAACAAGTTTTAGTGTTTTCAGAGGAAAAGCGATTCTGCGCAACATTGGGAACACTTCTCCTTCCCAGGCACAGAGAAGGTGCTAGCAGGGAATTCTCTGCCTGCCTTTCCCCAGTGCTCTGCAAGCTCTCCAGGGCAACAGCAAATGTGGGGCTCTGTGCTTTCTTTCGTTCTGAACAAGTTTTAGTGTTTTGTGGAGAGAAGCGATTCTGCGCAACAATGGGAACACTTCTCCTTTCCAGGCTCAGAGAAGGTACTACCAGGGAATTCTCTGCCTTCCTCTCCCCAGTGCTCTGCAAGCTCTCCAGGGCAACAGCAAATGTGGGGCTCTGTGCTTTCTTTCGTTCTGAAAAAGTGTTAGTGTTTTCTGCAGCGACGCAAATGCCATTCTGCGCAACAATGTGAACACTTCTCCTTCCCAGGCACAGAGAAGGTGCTAGCAGGGAATTCTCTACCTGACTTTAACCAGTGGTCTGCAAGCTCTCGAGGGCAACAGCAAATGTGAGGCTCTGTGCTTTCTTTCGTTCTGAAAAAGTGTTAGTGTTTTCTGGAGAGAAGCGATTCTGCGCAACAATGGGAACACTTCTCCTTCCCAGGCACAGAGAAGGTGCTAGCAGGGAATTCTCTGCCTGCCTTTCCCCAGTGCTCTGCAAGCTCTCCAGGGCAACAGCAAATGTGGGGCTCTGTGCTTTCTTTTGTTCTGAAAAAGTGTGATTGTATTCTGCGGAAAAGCGATTCTGTGCAACAATGGGAACACTTCTCCTTCCCAGGCACAGAGAAGGTGCTAGCAGGGAATTCTCTGCCTGCCTTTCCCCAGTGCTCTGCAAGCTCTCCAGGGCAACAGAAAATGTGGGGCTCTGTGCTTTCTTTCGTTCTGAACAAGTGTTAGTGTTTTCAGCGGAAAAGCCATTCTGCGCAACAATGGGAACACTTCTCCTTCCCAGGCACAGAGAAGGTGCTAGCAGGGAATTCTCTGCCTGCCTTTCCCCAGTGCTCTGCAAGCTCTCCAGGGAAACAGCAAATGTGGGGCTCTGTGCTTTCTTTCGTTCTGAACAAGTTTTAGTGTTTTCTGCAGCGACGCAAATACGATTCTGCGCAACAATGTGAACACTTCTCCTTCCCAGGCACAGAGAAGGTGCTAGCAGGGAATTCTCTGCCTGCCTTTCCCCAGTGCTCTGCAAGCTCTCCAGGGCAACAGCAAATGTGGGGCTCTGTGCTTTCTTTCGTTCTGAACAAGTGTTAGTGTTTTCAGCGGAAAAGCAATTCTGCGCAACAATGGGAACACTTCTCCTTCCCAGGCACAGAGAAGGTGCTAGCAGGGAATTCTCTGCCTGCCTTTCCCCAGTGCTCTGCAAGCTCTCCAGGGCAACAGCAAATGTGGGGCTCTGTGCTTTCTTTCGTTCTGAAAAAGTGTTATTTTTTTTCTGCGGAAAAGCGATTCTGTGCAACAATGGGAACACTTCTGCTTCCCAGGCACAGAGAAGGTGCTAGCAGGGAATTCTCTGCCTGCCTTTCCCCAGTGCTCTGCAAGCTCTCCAGGGCAACAGCAAATGTGGGGCTCTGTGCTTTCTTTCATTCTGAAAAAGTGTTAGTGTTTTCTGCAGCGACGCAAATGCCATTCTGCGCAACAATGTGAACACTTCTCCTTCCCAGGCACAGAGAAGGTGCTAGCAGGGAATTCTCTACCTGCCTTTAACCAGTGCTCTGCAAGCTCTCCAGGGCAACAGCAAATGTGGGGCTCTGTGCTTTCTTTCGTTCTGAAAAAGTGTTAGTGTTTTCTGGAGAGAAGCGATTCTGCGCAACAATGGGAACACTTCTCCTTCCCAGGCACAGAGAAGGTGCTAGCAGGGAATTCTCTGCCTGCCTTTCCCCAGTGCTCTGCAAGCTCTCCAGGGCAACAGCAAATGTGGGGCTCTGTGCTTTCTTTCGTTCTGAAAAAGTGTTAGTGTTTTCAGCGGAAAAGCGATTCTGCGCAACAATGGGAACACATCTCCTTCCCAGGCACAGAGAAGGTGCTAGCAGGGAATTCTCTGCCTGCCTTTCCCCAGTGCTCTGCAAGCTCTCCAGGGCAACAGAAAATGTGGGGCTCTGTGCTTTCTTTCGTTCTGAACAAGTTTTAGTGTTTTCAGCGGAAAAGCGATTCTGCGCAACAATGGGAACACTTCTCCTTCCCAGGCACAGAGAAGGTGCTAGCAGGGAATTCTCTGCCTGCCTTTCCCCAGTGCTCTGCAAGCTCTCCAGGGCAACAGCAAATGTGGGGCTCTGTGCTTTCTTTCGTTCTGAAAAAGTGTTATTTTTTTTCTGCGGAAAAGCGATTCTGTGCAACAATGGGAACACTTCTGCTTCCCAGGCACAGAGAAGGTGCTAGCAGGGAATTCTCTGCCTGCCTTTCCCCAGTGCTCTGCAAGCTCTCCAGGGCAACAGCAAATGTGGGGCTCTGTGCTTTCTTTCATTCTGAAAAAGTGTTAGTGTTTTCTGCAGCGACGCAAATGCCATTCTGCGCAACAATGTGAACACTTCTCCTTCCCAGGCACAGAGAAGGTGCTAGCAGGGAATTCTCTACCTGCCTTTAACCAGTGCTCTGCAAGCTCTCCAGGGCAACAGCAAATGTGGGGCTCTGTGCTTTCTTTCGTTCTGAAAAAGTGTTAGTGTTTTCTGGAGAGAAGCGATTCTGCGCAACAATGGGAACACTTCTCCTTCCCAGGCACAGAGAAGGTGCTAGCAGGGAATTCTCTGCCTGCCTTTCCCCAGTGCTCTGCAAGCTCTCCAGGGCAACAGCAAATGTGGGGCTCTGTGCTTTCTTTCGTTCTGAAAAAGTGTTAGTGTTTTCAGCGGAAAAGCGATTCTGCGCAACAATGGGAACACATCTCCTTCCCAGGCACAGAGAAGGTGCTAGCAGGGAATTCTCTGCCTGCCTTTCCCCAGTGCTCTGCAAGCTCTCCAGGGCAACAGAAAATGTGGGGCTCTGTGCTTTCTTTCGTTCTGAACAAGTTTTAGTGTTTTCAGCGGAAAAGCGATTCTGCGCAACAATGGGAACACTTCTCCTTCCCAGGCACAGAGAAGGTGCTAGCAGGGAATTCTCTGCCTGCCTTTCCCCAGTGCTCTGCAAGCTCTCCAGGGCAACAGCAAATGTGGGGCTCTGTGCTTTCTTTTGTTCTGAAAAAGTGCTATTGTATTCTGCGGAAAAGCGATTCTGTGCAACAATGGGAACACTTCTCCTTCCCAGGCACAGAGAAGGTGCTAGCAGGGAATTCTCTGCCTGCCTTTCCCCAGTGCTCTGCAAGCTCTCCAGGGCAACAGAAAATGTGGGGCTCTGTGCTTTCTTTCGTTCTGAACAAGTGTTAGTGTTTTCAGCGGAAAAGCCATTCTGCGCAACAATGGGAACACTTCTCCTTCCCAGGCACAGAGAAGGTGCTAGCAGGGAATTCTCTGCCTGCCTTTCCCCAGTGCTCTGCAAGCTCTCCAGGGAAACAGCAAATGTGGGGCTCTGTGCTTTCTTTCGTTCTGAACAAGTTTTAGTGTTTTCTGCAGCGACGCAAATACGATTCTGCGCAACAATGTGAACACTTCTCCTTCCCAGGCACAGAGAAGGTGCTAGCAGGGAATTCTCTGCCTGCCTTTCCCCAGTGCTCTGCAAGCTCTCCAGGGCAACAGAAAATGTGGGGCTCTGTGCTTTCTTTCGTTCTGAACAAGTGTTAGTGTTTTCAGCGGAAAAGCAATTCTGCGCAACAATGGGAACACTTCTCCTTCCCAGGCACAGAGAAGGTGCTAGCAGGGAATTCTCTGCCTGCCTTTCCCCAGTGCTCTGCAAGCTCTCCAGGGCAACAGCAAATGTGGGGCTCTGTGCTTTCTTTCGTTCTGAAAAAGTGTTATTTTTTTTCTGCGGAAAAGCGATTCTGTGCAACAATGGGAACACTTCTGCTTCCCAGGCACAGAGAAGGTGCTAGCAGGGAATTCTCTGCCTGCCTTTCCCCAGTGCTCTGCAAGCTCTCCAGGGCAACAGCAAATGTGGGGCTCTGTGCTTTCTTTCATTCTGAAAAAGTGTTAGTGTTTTCTGCAGCGACGCAAATGCCATTCTGCGCAACAATGTGAACACTTCTCCTTCCCAGGCACAGAGAAGGTGCTAGCAGGGAATTCTCTACCTGCCTTTAACCAGTGCTCTGCAAGCTCTCCAGGGCAACAGCAAATGTGGGGCTCTGTGCTTTCTTTCGTTCTGAAAAAGTGTTAGTGTTTTCTGGAGAGAAGCGATTCTGCGCAACAATGGGAACACTTCTCCTTCCCAGGCACAGAGAAGGTGCTAGCAGGGAATTCTCTGCCTGCCTTTCCCCAGTGCTCTGCAAGCTCTCCAGGGCAACAGCAAATGTGGGGCTCTGTGCTTTCTTTCGTTCTGAACAAGTGTTAGTGTTTTCCGCGGAAAAGCGATTCTGCGCAACAATGGGAACACATCTCCTTCCCAGGCACAGAGAAGGTGCTAGCAGGGAATTCTCTGATGCCTTTCCCCAGTGCTCTGCAAGCTCTCTAGGGCAACAGAAAATGTGGGGCTCTGTGCTTTCTTTCGTTCTGAACAAGTTTTAGTGTTTTCAGCGGAAAAGCGATTCTGCGCAACAATGGGAACACTTCTCCTTCCCAGGCACAGAGAAGGTGCTAGCAGGGAATTCTCTGCCTGCCTTTCCCCAGTGCTCTGCAAGCTCTCCAGGGCAACAGCAAATGTGGGGCTCTGTGCTTTCTTTCGTTCTGAAAAAGTGTTATTTTTTTTCTGCGGAAAAGCGATTCTGTGCAACAATGGGAATTCTTCTGCTTCCCAGGCACAGAGAAGGTGCTAGCAGGGAATTCTCTGCCTGCCTTTCCCCAGTGCTCTGCAAGCTCTCTAGGGCAACAGAAAATGTGGGGCTCTGTGCTTTCTTTCGTTCTGAAAAAGTGTTATTTTTTTTCTGCGGAAAAGCGATTCTGTGCAACAATGGGAATTCTTCTGCTTCCCAGGCACAGAGAAGGTGCTAGCAGGGAATTCTCTGCCTGCCTTTCCCCAGTGCTCTGCAAGCTCTCCAGGGCAACAGAAAATGTGGGGCTCTGTGCTTTCTTTCGTTCTGAACAAGTTTTAGTGTTTTCAGCGGAAAAGCCATTCTGCGCAACAATGGGAACACTTCTCCTTCCCAGGCACAGAGAAGGTGCTAGCAGGGAATTCTCTGCCTGCCTTTCCTCAGTGCTCTGCAAGCTCTCCAGGGAAACAGCAAATGTGGGGCTCTGTGCTTTCTTTCGTTCTGAACAAGTTTTAGTGTTTTCTGCAGCGACGCAAATACGATTCTGCGCAACAATGTGAACACTTCTCCTTCCCAGGCACAGAGAAGGTGCTAGCAGGGAATTCTCTGCCTGCCTTTCCCCAGTGCTCTGCAAGCTCTCCAGGGCAACAGAAAATGTGGGGCTCTGTTCTTTCTTTCGTTCTGAACAAGTGTTAGTGTTTTCAGCGGAAAAGCAATTCTGCGCAACAATGGGAACACTTCTCCTTCCCAGGCACAGAGAAGGTGCTAGCAGGGAATTCTCTGCCTGCCTTTCCCCAGTGCTCTGCAAGCTCTCCAGGGCAACAGCAAATGTGGGGCTCTGTGCTTTCTTTCGTTCTGAAAAAGTGTTATTTTTTTTCTGCGGAAAAGCGATTCTGTGCAACAATGGGAACACTTCTGCTTCCCAGGCACAGAGAAGGTGCTAGCAGGGAATTCTCTGCCTGCCTTTCCCCAGTGCTCTGCAAGCTCTCCAGGGCAACAGCAAATGTGGGGCTCTGTGCTTTCTTTCATTCTGAAAAAGTGTTAGTGTTTTCTGCAGCGACGCAAATGCCATTCTGCGCAACAATGTGAACACTTCTCCTTCCCAGGCACAGAGAAGGTGCTAGCAGGGAATTCTCTACCTGCCTTTAACCAGTGCTCTGCAAGCTCTCCAGGGCAACAGCAAATGTGGGGCTCTGTGCTTTCTTTCGTTCTGAAAAAGTGTTAGTGTTTTCTGGAGAGAAGCGATTCTGCGCAACAATGGGAACACTTCTCCTTCCCAGGCACAGAGAAGGTGCTAGCAGGGAATTCTCTGCCTGCCTTTCCCCAGTGCTCTGCAAGCTCTCCAGGGCAACAGCAAATGTGGGGCTCTGTGCTTTCTTTCGTTCTGAAAAAGTGTTAGTGTTTTCAGCGGAAAAGCGATTGTGCGCAACAATGGGAACACATCTCCTTCCCAGGCACAGAGAAGGTGCTAGCAGGGAATTCTCTGCCTGCCTTTCCCCAGTGCTCTGCAAGCTCTCTAGGGCAACAGAAAATGTGGGGCTCTGTGCTTTCTTTCGTTCTGAAAAAGTGTTATTTTTTTTCTGCGGAAAAGCGATTCTGTGCAACAATGGGAATTCTTCTGCTTCCCAGGCACAGAGAAGGTGCTAGCAGGGAATTCTCTGCCTGCCTTTCCCCAGTGCTCTGCAAGCTCTCCAGGGCAACAGAAAATGTGGGGCTCTGTGCTTTCTTTCGTTCTGAACAAGTTTTAGTGTTTTCAGCGGAAAAGCGATTCTGCGCAACAATGGGAACACTTCTCCTTCCCAGGCACAGAGAAGGTGCTAGCAGGGGATTCTCTGCCTGCCTTTCCCCAGTGCTCTGCAAGCTCTCCAGGGCAACAGCAAATGTGGGGCTCTGTGCTTTCTTTCGTTCTGAACAAGTTTTAGTGTTTTCTGCAGCGACGCAAATACGATTCTGCGCAACAATGCGAACACTTCTCCTTCCCAGGCACAGAGAAGTTGCTAGAAGGAAATTCTCTGCCTGCCTTTCCCCAGTGCTCTGCAAGCTCTCCAGGGCAACAGCAAATGTGGGGCTCTGTGCTTTCTTTCGTTCTGAACAAGTGTTAGTGTTTTCAGCGGAAAAGCAATTCTGCGCAACAATGGGAACACTTCTCCTTCCCAGGCACAGAGAAGGTGCTAGCAGGGAATTCTCTGCCTGCCTTTCCCCAGTGCTCTGCAAGCTCTCCAGGGCAACAGCAAATGTGGGGCTCTGTGCTTTCTTTCGTTCTGAACAAGTTTTAGTGTTTTCTGCAGCGACGCAAATACGATTCTGCGCAACAATGGGAACACTTCTCCTTCCCAGGCACAGAGAAGGTGCTAGCAGGGAATTCTCTGCCTGCCTTTCCCCAGTGCTCTGCAAGCTCTCCAGGGCAACAGCAAATGTGGGGCTCTGTGCTTTCTTTTGTTCTGAAAAAGTGTTAGTGTTTTCAGCGGAAAAGCAATTCTGCGCAACATTGGGAACACTTCTCCTTCCCAGGCACAGAGAAGGTGCTAGCAGGGAATTCTCTGCCTGCCTTTCCCCAGTGCTCTGCAAGCTCTCCAGGGCAACAGCAAATGTGGGGCTCTGTGCTTTCTTTCGTTCTGAACAAGTTTTAGTGTTTTCTGCAGCGACGCAAATACGATTCTGCGCAACAATGGGAACACTTCTCCTTCCCAGGCACAGAGAAGGTGCTAGCAGGGAATTCTCTGCCTGCCTTTCCCCAGTGCTCTGCAAGCTCTCCAGGGCAACAGCAAATGTGGGGCTCTGTGCTTTCTTTCGTTCTGAACAAGTTTTAGTGTTTTCAGCGGAAAAGCAATTCTGCGCAACAATGGGAACACTTCTCCTTCCCAGGCACAGAGAAGGTGCTAGCAGGGAATTCTCTGCCTGCCTTTCCCCAGTGCTCTGCAAGCTCTCCAGGGCAACAGCAAATGTGGGGCTCTGTGCTTTCTTTCGTTCTGAACAAGTGTTAGTGTTTTCAGCGGAAAAGCAATTCTGCGCAACAATGGGAACACTTCTCCTTCCCAGGCACAGAGAAGGTGCTAGCAGGGAATTCTCTGCCTGCCATTCCCCAGTGCTCTGCAAGCTCTCCAGGGCAACAGCAAATGTGGGGCTCTGTGCTTTCTTTCGTTCTGAACAAGTTTTAGTGTTTTCTGCAGCGACGCAAATACGATTCTGCGCAACAATGGGAACACTTCTCCTTCCCAGGCACAGAGAAGGTGCTAGCAGGGAATTCTCTGCCTGCCTTTCCCCAGTGCTCTGCAAGCTCTCCAGGGCAACAGCAAATGTGGGGCTCTGTGCTTTCTTTCGTTCTGAACAAGTTTTAGTGTTTTCAGCGGAAAAGCGATTCTGCGCAACATTGGGATCACTTCTCCTTTCCAGGCTCAGAGAAGGTGCTAGCAGGGAATTCTCTGCCTGCCTTTCCCCAGTGCTCTGCAAGCTCTCCAGGGCAACAGCAAATGTGGGGCTCTGTGCTTTCTTTCGTTCTGAACAAGTTTTAGTGTTTTCTGCAGCGACGCAAATACGATTCTGCGCAACAATGGGAACACTTCTCCTTCCCAGGCACAGAGAAGGTGCTAGCAGGGAATTCTCTGCCTGCCTTTCCCCAGTGCTCTGCAAGCTCTCCAGGGCAACAGCAAATGTGGGGCTCTGTGCTTTCTTTCGTTCTGAACAAGTGTTAGTGTTTTCAGCGGAAAAGCCATTCTGCGCAACAATGGGAACACTTCTCCTTCCCAGGCACAGAGAAGGTGCTAGCAGGGAATTCTCTGCCTGCCTTTCCCCAGTGCTCTGCAAGCTCTCCAGGGCAACAGCAAATGTGGGGCTCTGTGCTTTCTTTCGTTCTGAACAAGTGTTAGTGTTTTCAGCGGAAAAGCAATTCTGCGCAACAATGGGAACACTTCTCCTTCCCAGGCACAGAGAAGGTGCTAGCAGGGAATTCTCTGCCTGCCTTTCCCCAGTGCTCTGCAAGCTCTCCAGGGCAACAGCAAATGTGGGGCTCTGTGCTTTCTTTCGTTCTGAACAAGTTTTAGTGTTTTCTGCAGCGACGCAAATACGATTCTGCGCAACATTGGGAACACTTCTCCTTCCCAGGCACAGAGAAGGTGCTAGCAGGGAATTCTCTACCTGCCTTTAACCAGTGCTCTGCAAGCTCTCCAGGGCAACAGCAAATGTGGGTCTCTGTGCTTTCTTTCGTTCTGAAAAAGTGTTAGTGTTTTCTGGAGAGAAGCGATTCTGCGCAACAATGGGAACACTTCTCCTTCCCAGGCACAGAGAAGGTGCTAGCAGGGAATTCTCTGCCTGCCTTTCCCCAGTGCTCTGCAAGCTCTCCAGGGCAACAGCAAATGTGGGGCTCTGTGCTTTCTTTCGTTCTGAACAAGTTTTAGTGTTTTCAGCGGAAAAGCGATTCTGCGCAACATTGGGAACACTTCTCCTTCCCAGGCACAGAGAAGGTGCTAGCAGGGAATTCTCTGCCTGCCTTTCCCCAGTGCTCTGCAAGCTCTCCAGGGCAACAGCAAATGTGGGGCTCTGTGCTTTCTTTCGTTCTGAACAAGTTTTAGTGTTTTCTGCAGCGACGCAAATACGATTCTGCGCAACAATGGGAACACATCTCCTTCCCAGGCACAGAGAAGGTGCTAGCAGGGAATTCTCTGCCTGCCTTTCCCCAGTGCTCTGCAAGCTCTCCAGGGCAACAGCAAATGTGGGGCTCTGTGCTTTCTTTCGTTCTGAACAAGTGTTAGTGTTTTCAGCGGAAAAGCAATTCTGCGCAACAATGGGAACACTTCTCCTTCCCAGGCACAGAGAAGGTGCTAGCAGGGAATTCTCTGCCTGCCTTTCCCCAGTGCTCTGCAAGCTCTCCAGGGCAACAGCAAATGTGGGGCTCTGTGCTTTCTTTCGTTCTGAACAAGTTTTAGTGTTTTCAGCGGAAAAGCGATTCTGCGCAACATTGGGATCACTTCTCCTTTCCAGGCTCAGAGAAGGTGCTAGCAGGGAATTCTCTGCCTGCCTTTCCCCAGTGCTCTGCAAGCTCTCCAGGGCAACAGCAAATGTGGGGCTCTGTGCTTTCTTTCGTTCTGAACAAGTTTTAGTGTTTTCTGCAGCGACGCAAATACGATTCTGCGCAACAATGCGAACACTTCTCCTTCCCAGGCACAGAGAAGTTGCTAGAAGGAAATTCTCTGCCTGCCTTTCCCCAGTGCTCTGCAAGCTCTCCAGGGCAACAGCAAATGTGGGGCTCTGTGCTTTCTTTCGTTCTGAACAAGTGTTAGTGTTTTCAGCGGAAAAGCAATTCTGCGCAACAATGGGAACACTTCTCCTTCCCAGGCACAGAGAAGGTGCTAGCAGGGAATTCTCTGCCTGCCTTTCCCCAGTGCTCTGCAAGCTCTCCAGGGCAACAGCAAATGTGGGGCTCTGTGCTTTCTTTCGTTCTGAACAAGTTTTAGTGTTTTCTGCAGCGACGCAAATACGATTCTGCGCAACAATGGGAACACTTCTCCTTCCCAGGCACAGAGAAGGTGCTAGCAGGGAATTCTCTGCCTGCCTTTCCCCAGTGCTCTGCAAGCTCTCCAGGGCAACAGCAAATGTGGGGCTCTGTGCTTTCTTTTGTTCTGAAAAAGTGTTAGTGTTTTCAGCGGAAAAGCAATTCTGCGCAACATTGGGAACACTTCTCCTTCCCAGGCACAGAGAAGGTGCTAGCAGGGAATTCTCTGCCTGCCTTTCCCCAGTGCTCTGCAAGCTCTCCAGGGCAACAGCAAATGTGGGGCTCTGTGCTTTCTTTCGTTCTGAACAAGTTTTAGTGTTTTCTGCAGCGACGCAAATACGATTCTGCGCAACAATGGGAACACTTCTCCTTCCCAGGCACAGAGAAGGTGCTAGCAGGGAATTCTCTGCCTGCCTTTCCCCAGTGCTCTGCAAGCTCTCCAGGGCAACAGCAAATGTGGGGCTCTGTGCTTTCTTTCGTTCTGAACAAGTTTTAGTGTTTTCAGCGGAAAAGCAATTCTGCGCAACAATGGGAACACTTCTCCTTCCCAGGCACAGAGAAGGTGCTAGCAGGGAATTCTCTGCCTGCCTTTCCCCAGTGCTCTGCAAGCTCTCCAGGGCAACAGCAAATGTGGGGCTCTGTGCTTTCTTTCGTTCTGAACAAGTGTTAGTGTTTTCAGCGGAAAAGCAATTCTGCGCAACAATGGGAACACTTCTCCTTCCCAGGCACAGAGAAGGTGCTAGCAGGGAATTCTCTGCCTGCCATTCCCCAGTGCTCTGCAAGCTCTCCAGGGCAACAGCAAATGTGGGGCTCTGTGCTTTCTTTCGTTCTGAACAAGTTTTAGTGTTTTCTGCAGCGACGCAAATACGATTCTGCGCAACAATGGGAACACTTCTCCTTCCCAGGCACAGAGAAGGTGCTAGCAGGGAATTCTCTGCCTGCCTTTCCCCAGTGCTCTGCAAGCTCTCCAGGGCAACAGCAAATGTGGGGCTCTGTGCTTTCTTTCGTTCTGAACAAGTTTTAGTGTTTTCAGCGGAAAAGCGATTCTGCGCAACATTGGGATCACTTCTCCTTTCCAGGCTCAGAGAAGGTGCTAGCAGGGAATTCTCTGCCTGCCTTTCCCCAGTGCTCTGCAAGCTCTCCAGGGCAACAGCAAATGTGGGGCTCTGTGCTTTCTTTCGTTCTGAACAAGTTTTAGTGTTTTCTGCAGCGACGCAAATACGATTCTGCGCAACAATGGGAACACTTCTCCTTCCCAGGCACAGAGAAGGTGCTAGCAGGGAATTCTCTGCCTGCCTTTCCCCAGTGCTCTGCAAGCTCTCCAGGGCAACAGCAAATGTGGGGCTCTGTGCTTTCTTTCGTTCTGAACAAGTGTTAGTGTTTTCAGCGGAAAAGCCATTCTGCGCAACAATGGGAACACTTCTCCTTCCCAGGCACAGAGAAGGTGCTAGCAGGGAATTCTCTGCCTGCCTTTCCCCAGTGCTCTGCAAGCTCTCCAGGGCAACAGCAAATGTGGGGCTCTGTGCTTTCTTTCGTTCTGAACAAGTGTTAGTGTTTTCAGCGGAAAAGCAATTCTGCGCAACAATGGGAACACTTCTCCTTCCCAGGCACAGAGAAGGTGCTAGCAGGGAATTCTCTGCCTGCCTTTCCCCAGTGCTCTGCAAGCTCTCCAGGGCAACAGCAAATGTGGGGCTCTGTGCTTTCTTTCGTTCTGAACAAGTTTTAGTGTTTTCTGCAGCGACGCAAATACGATTCTGCGCAACATTGGGAACACTTCTCCTTCCCAGGCACAGAGAAGGTGCTAGCAGGGAATTCTCTACCTGCCTTTAACCAGTGCTCTGCAAGCTCTCCAGGGCAACAGCAAATGTGGGGCTCTGTGCTTTCTTTCGTTCTGAAAAAGTGTTAGTGTTTTCTGGAGAGAAGCGATTCTGCGCAACAATGGGAACACTTCTCCTTCCCAGGCACAGAGAAGGTGCTAGCAGGGAATTCTCTGCCTGCCTTTCCCCAGTGCTCTGCAAGCTCTCCAGGGCAACAGCAAATGTGGGGCTCTGTGCTTTCTTTCGTTCTGAACAAGTTTTAGTGTTTTCAGCGGAAAAGCGATTCTGCGCAACATTGGGAACACTTCTCCTTCCCAGGCACAGAGAAGGTGCTAGCAGGGAATTCTCTGCCTGCCTTTCCCCAGTGCTCTGCAAGCTCTCCAGGGCAACAGCAAATGTGGGGCTCTGTGCTTTCTTTCGTTCTGAACAAGTTTTAGTGTTTTCTGCAGCGACGCAAATACGATTCTGCGCAACAATGGGAACACATCTCCTTCCCAGGCACAGAGAAGGTGCTAGCAGGGAATTCTCTGCCTGCCTTTCCCCAGTGCTCTGCAAGCTCTCCAGGGCAACAGCAAATGTGGGGCTCTGTGCTTTCTTTCGTTCTGAACAAGTGTTAGTGTTTTCAGCGGAAAAGCAATTCTGCGCAACAATGGGAACACTTCTCCTTCCCAGGCACAGAGAAGGTGCTAGCAGGGAATTCTCTGCCTGCCTTTCCCCAGTGCTCTGCAAGCTCTCCAGGGCAACAGCAAATGTGGGGCTCTGTGCTTTCTTTCGTTCTGAACAAGTTTTAGTGTTTTCAGCGGAAAAGCGATTCTGCGCAACATTGGGATCACTTCTCCTTTCCAGGCTCAGAGATGGTGCTAGCAGGGAATTCTCTGCCTGCCTTTCCCCAGTGCTCTGCAAGCTCTCCAGGGCAACAGCAAATGTGGGGCTCTGTGCTTTCTTTCGTTCTGAACAAGTGTTAGTGTTTTCAGCGGAAAAGCCATTCTGCGCAACAATGGGAACACTTCTCCTTCCCAGGCACAGAGAAGGTGCTAGCAGGGAATTCTCTGCCTGCCTTTCCCCAGTGCTCTGCAAGCTCTCCAGGGCAACAGCAAATGTGGGGCTCTGTGCTTTCTTTCGTTCTGAACAAGTGTTAGTGTTTTCAGCGGAAAAGCAATTCTGCGCAACAATGGGAACACTTCTCCTTCCCAGGCACAGAGAAGGTGCTAGCAGGGAATTCTCTGCCTGCCTTTCCCCAGTGCTCTGCAAGCTCTCCAGGGCAACAGCAAATGTGGGGCTCTGTGCTTTCTTTCGTTCTGAACAAGTTTTAGTGTTTTCTGCAGCGACGCAAATACGATTCTGCGCAACATTGGGAACACTTCTCCTTCCCAGGCACAGAGAAGGTGCTAGCAGGGAATTCTCTACCTGCCTTTAACCAGTGCTCTGCAAGCTCTCCAGGGCAACAGCAAATGTGGGTCTCTGTGCTTTCTTTCGTTCTGAAAAAGTGTTAGTGTTTTCTGGAGAGAAGCGATTCTGCGCAACAATGGGAACACTTCTCCTTCCCAGGCACAGAGAAGGTGCTAGCAGGGAATTCTCTGCCTGCCTTTCCCCAGTGCTCTGCAAGCTCTCCAGGGCAACAGCAAATGTGGGGCTCTGTGCTTTCTTTCGTTCTGAACAAGTTTTAGTGTTTTCAGCGGAAAAGCGATTCTGTGCAACATTGGGAACACTTCTCCTTCCCAGGCACAGAGAAGGTGCTAGCAGGGAATTCTCTGCCTGCCTTTCCCCAGTGCTCTGCAAGCTCTCCAGGGCAACAGCAAATGTGGGGCTCTGTGCTTTCTTTCGTTCTGAACAAGTTTTAGTGTTTTCTGCAGCGACGCAAATACGATTCTGCGCAACAATGGGAACACATCTCCTTCCCAGGCACAGAGAAGGTGCTAGCAGGGAATTCTCTGCCTGCCTTTCCCCAGTGCTCTGCAAGCTCTCCAGGGCAACAGCAAATGTGGGGCTCTGTGCTTTCTTTCGTTCTGAACAAGTGTTAGTGTTTTCAGCGGAAAAGCAATTCTGCGCAACAATGGGAACACTTCTCCTTCCCAGGCACAGAGAAGGTGCTAGCAGGGAATTCTCTGCCTGCCTTTCCCCAGTGCTCTGCAAGCTCTCCAGGGCAACAGCAAATGTGGGGCTCTGTGCTTTCTTTCGTTCTGAACAAGTTTTAGTGTTTTCTGCAGCGACGCAAATACGATTCTGCGCAACAATGGGAACACTTCTCCTTCCCAGGCACAGAGAAGGTGCTAGCAGGGAATTCTCTGCCTGCCTTTCCCCAGTGCTCTGCAAGCTCTCCAGGGCAACAGCAAATGTGGGGCTCTGTGCTTTCTTTTGTTCTGAACAAGTGTTAGTGTTTTCTGCGGAAAAGCGATTCTGCGCAACATTGGGAACACTTCTCCTTCCCAGGCACAGAGAAGGTGCTAGCAGGGAATTCTCTGCCTGCCTTTCCCCAGTGCTCTGCAAGCTCTCCAGGGCAACAGCAAATGTGGGGCTCTGTGCTTTCTTTCGTTCTGAACAAGTTTTAGTGTTTTCTGCAGCGACGCAAATACGATTCTGCGCAACAATGGGAACACTTCTCCTTCCCAGGCACAGAGAAGGTGCTAGCAGGGAATTCTCTGCCTGCCTTTCCCCAGTGCTCTGCAAGCTCTCCAGGGCAACAGCAAATGTGGGGCTCTGTGCTTTCTTTCGTTCTGAAAAAGTGTTAGTGTTTTCTGGAGAGAAGCGATTCTGCGCAACAATGGGAACACATCTCCTTCCCAGGCACAGAGAAGGTGCTAGCAGGGAATTCTCTGCCTGCCTTTCCCCAGTGCTCTGCAAGCTCTCCAGGGCAACAGCAAATGTGGGGCTCTGTGCTTTCTTTCGTTCTGAAAAAGTGTTATTTTTTTTCTGCGGAAAAGCGATTCTGTGCAACAATGGGAACACTTCTCCTTCCCAGGCACAGAGAAGGTGCTAGCAGGGAATTCTCTGCCTGCCTTTCCCCAGTGCTCTGCAAGCTCTCCAGGGCAACAGCAAATGTGGGGCTCTGTGCTTTCTTTCATTCTGAACAAGTGTTAGTGTTTTCTGCAGCGACGCAAATGCCATTCTGCGCAACAATGGGAACACTTCTCCTTCCCAGGCACAGAGAAGGTGCTAGCAGGGAATTCTCTGCCTGCCTTTCCCCAGTGCTCTGCAAGCTCTCCAGGGCAACAGAAAATGTGGGGCTCTGTGCTTTCTTTCGTTCTGAACAAGTTTTAGTGTTTTCTGCAGCGACGCAAATACGATTCTGCGCAACAATGGGAACACTTCTCCTTCCCAGGCACAGAGAAGGTGCTAGCAGGGAATTCTCCACCTGCCTTTAACCAGTGCTCTGCAAGCTCTCCAGGGCAACAGCAAATGTGGGGCTCTGTGCTTTCTTTCGTTCTGAAAAAGTATTAGTGTTTTCTGGAGAGAAGCGATTCTGCGCAACAATGGGAACACTTCTCCTTCCCAGGCACAGAGAAGGTGCTAGCAGGGAATTCTCTGCCTGCCTTTCCCCAGTGCTCTGCAAGCTCTCCAGGGCAACAGCAAATGTGGGGCTCTGTGCTTTCTTTCGTTCTGAAAAAGTGTTAGTGTTTTCAGCGGAAAAGCGATTCTGCGCAACAATGGGAACACATCTCCTTCCCAGGCACAGAGAAGGTGCTAGCAGGGAATTCTCTGCCTGCCTTTCCCCAGTGCTCTGGAAGCTCTCCAGGGCAACAGCAAATGTGGGGCTCTGTGCTTTCTTTCGTTCTGAAAAAGTGTTATTTTTTTTCTGCGGAAAAGCGATTCTGTGCAACAATGGGAACTCTTCTCCTTCCCAGGCACAGAGAAGGTGCTAGCAGGGAATTCTCTGCCTGCCTTTCCCCAGTGCTCTGCAAGCTCTCCAGGGCAACAGCAAATGTGGGGCTCTGTGCTTTCTTTCGTTCTGAACAAGTTTTAGTGTTTTCAGCGGAAAAGCGATTCTGCGCAACATTGGGAACACTTCTCCTTCCCAGGCACAGAGAAGGTGCTAGCAGGTAATTCTCTGCCTGCCTTTCCCCAGTGCTCTGCAAGCTCTCCAGGGCAACAGCAAATGTGGGGCTCTGTGCTTTCTTTCGTTCTGAACAAGTTTTAGTGTTTTCTGCAGCGACGCAAATACGATTCTGCGCAACAATGGGAACACTTCTCCTTCCCAGGCACAGAGAAGGTGCTAGCAGGGAATTCTCTGCCTGCCTTTCCCCAGTGCTCTGCAAGCTCTCCAGGGCAACAGCAAATGTGGGGCTCTGTGCTTTCTTTCGTTCTGAACAAGTGTTAGTGTTTTCAGCGGAAAAGCAATTCTGCGCAACAATGGGAACACTTCTCCTTCCCAGGCACAGAGAAGGTGCTAGCAGGGAATTCTCTGCCTGCCTTTCCCCAGTGCTCTGCAAGCTCTCCAGGGCAACAGCAAATGTGGGGCTCTGTGCTTTCTTTCGTTCTGAAAAAGTGTTATTTTTTTTCTGCGGAAAAGCGATTCTGTGCAACAATGGGAACTCTTCTGCTTCCCAGGCACAGAGAAGGTGCTAGCAGGGAATTCTCTGCCTGCCTTTCCCCAGTGCTCTGCAAGCTCTCCAGGGCAACAGCAAATGTGGGGCTCTGTGCTTTCTTTCGTTCTGAACAAGTTTTAGTGTTTTCAGCGGAAAAGCGATTCTGCGCAACATTGGGAACACTTCTCCTTCCCAGGCACAGAGAAGGTGCTAGCAGGGAATTCTCTGCCTGCCTTTCCCCAGTGCTCTGCAAGCTCTCCAGGGCAACAGCAAATGTGGGGCTCTGTGCTTTCTTTCGTTCTGAACAAGTTTTAGTGTTTTCTGCAGCGACGCAAATACGATTCTGCGCAACAATGGGAACACTTCTCCTTCCCAGGCACAGAGAAGGTGCTAGCAGGGAATTCTCTGCCTGCCTTTCCCCAGTGCTCTGCAAGCTCTCCAGGGCAACAGCAAATGTGGGGCTCTGTGCTTTCTTTCGTTCTGAACAAGTGTTAGTGTTTTCAGCGGAAAAGCAATTCTGCGCAACAATGGGAACACTTCTCCTTCCCAGGCACAGAGAATGTGCTAGCAGGGAATTCTCTGCCTGCCTTTCCCCAGTGCTCTGCAAGCTCTCCAGGGCAACAGCAAATGTGGGGCTCTGTGCTTTCTTTCGTTCTGAACAAGTGTTAGTGTTTTCAGCGGAAAAGCAATTCTGCGCAACATTGGGAACACTTCTCCTTCCCAGGCACAGAGAAGGTGCTAGCAGGGAATTCTCTGCCTGCCTTTCCCCAGTGCTCTGCAAGCTCTCCAGGGCAACAGCAAATGTGGGGCTCTGTGCTTTCTTTCGTTCTGAACAAGTTTTAGTGTTTTCTGCAGCGACGCAAATACGATTCTGCGCAACAATGGGAACACTTCTCCTTCCCAGGCACAGAGAAGGTGCTAGCAGGGAATTCTCTGCCTGCCTTTCCCCAGTGCTCTGCAAGCTCTCCAGGGCAACAGCAAATGTGGGGCTCTGTGCTTTCTTTTGTTCTGAACAAGTGTTAGTGTTTTCTGCGGAAAAGCGATTCTGCGCAACATTGGGAACACTTCTCCTTCCCAGGCACAGAGAAGGTGCTAGCAGGGAATTCTCTGCCTGCCTTTCCCCAGTGCTCTGCAAGCTCTCCAGGGCAACAGCAAATGTGGGGCTCTGTGCTTTCTTTCGTTCTGAACAAGTGTTAGTGTTTTCAGCGGAAAAGCAATTCTGCGCAACAATGGGAACACTTCTCCTTCCCAGGCACAGAGAAGGTGCTAGCAGGGAATTCTCTGCCTGCCTTTCCCCAGTGCTCTGCAAGCTCTCCAGGGCAACAGCAAATGTGGGGCTCTGTGCTTTCTTTCGTTCTGAACAAGTTTTAGTGTTTTCTGCAGCGACGCAAATACGATTCTGCGCAACATTGGGAACACTTCTCCTTCCCAGGCACAGAGAAGGTGCTAGCAGGGAATTCTCTACCTGCCTTTAACCAGTGCTCTGCAAGCTCTCCAGGGCAACAGCAAATGTGGGTCTCTGTGCTTTCTTTCGTTCTGAAAAAGTGTTAGTGTTTTCTGGAGAGAAGCGATTCTGCGCAACAATGGGAACACTTCTCCTTCCCAGGCACAGAGAAGGTGCTAGCAGGGAATTCTCTGCCTGCCTTTCCCCAGTGCTCTGCAAGCTCTCCAGGGCAACAGCAAATGTGGGGCTCTGTGCTTTCTTTCGTTCTGAACAAGTTTTAGTGTTTTCAGCGGAAAAGCGATTCTGCGCAACATTGGGAACACTTCTCCTTCCCAGGCACAGAGAAGGTGCTAGCAGGGAATTCTCTGCCTGCCTTTCCCCAGTGCTCTGCAAGCTCTCCAGGGCAACAGCAAATGTGGGGCTCTGTGCTTTCTTTCGTTCTGAACAAGTTTTAGTGTTTTCTGCAGCGACGCAAATACGATTCTGCGCAACAATGGGAACACATCTCCTTCCCAGGCACAGAGAAGGTGCTAGCAGGGAATTCTCTGCCTGCCTTTCCCCAGTGCTCTGCAAGCTCTCCAGGGCAACAGCAAATGTGGGGCTCTGTGCTTTCTTTCGTTCTGAACAAGTGTTAGTGTTTTCAGCGGAAAAGCAATTCTGCGCAACAATGGGAACACTTCTCCTTCCCAGGCACAGAGAAGGTGCTAGCAGGGAATTCTCTGCCTGCCTTTCCCCAGTGCTCTGCAAGCTCTCCAGGGCAACAGCAAATGTGGGGCTCTGTGCTTTCTTTCGTTCTGAACAAGTTTTAGTGTTTTCAGCGGAAAAGCGATTCTGCGCAACATTGTGATCACTTCTCCTTTCCAGGCTCAGAGAAGGTGCTAGCAGGGAATTCTCTGCCTGCCTTTCCCCAGTGCTCTGCAAGCTCTCCAGGGCAACAGCAAATGTGGGGCTCTGTGCTTTCTTTCGTTCTGAACAAGTGTTAGTGTTTTCAGCGGAAAAGCCATTCTGCGCAACAATGGGAACACTTCTCCTTCCCAGGCACAGAGAAGGTGCTAGCAGGGAATTCTCTGCCTGCCTTTCCCCAGTGCTCTGCAAGCTCTCCAGGGCAACAGCAAATGTGGGGCTCTGTGCTTTCTTTCGTTCTGAACAAGTGTTAGTGTTTTCAGCGGAAAAGCAATTCTGCGCAACAATGGGAACACTTCTCCTTCCCAGGCACAGAGAAGGTGCTAGCAGGGAATTCTCTGCCTGCCTTTCCCCAGTGCTCTGCAAGCTCTCCAGGGCAACAGCAAATGTGGGGCTCTGTGCTTTCTTTCGTTCTGAACAAGTTTTAGTGTTTTCTGCAGCGACGCAAATACGATTCTGCGCAACATTGGGAACACTTCTCCTTCCCAGGCACAGAGAAGGTGCTAGCAGGGAATTCTCTACCTGCCTTTAACCAGTGCTCTGCAAGCTCTCCAGGGCAACAGCAAATGTGGGTCTCTGTGCTTTCTTTCGTTCTGAAAAAGTGTTAGTGTTTTCTGGAGAGAAGCGATTCTGCGCAACAATGGGAACACTTCTCCTTCCCAGGCACAGAGAAGGTGCTAGCAGGGAATTCTCTGCCTGCCTTTCCCCAGTGCTCTGCAAGCTCTCCAGGGCAACAGCAAATGTGGGGCTCTGTGCTTTCTTTCGTTCTGAACAAGTTTTAGTGTTTTCAGCGGAAAAGCGATTCTGCGCAACATTGGGAACACTTCTCCTTCCCAGGCACAGAGAAGGTGCTAGCAGGGAATTCTCTGCCTGCCTTTCCCCAGTGCTCTGCAAGCTCTCCAGGGCAACAGCAAATGTGGGGCTCTGTGCTTTCTTTCGTTCTGAACAAGTTTTAGTGTTTTCTGCAGCGACGCAAATACGATTCTGCGCAACAATGGGAACACATCTCCTTCCCAGGCACAGAGAAGGTGCTAGCAGGGAATTCTCTGCCTGCCTTTCCCCAGTGCTCTGCAAGCTCTCCAGGGCAACAGCAAATGTGGGGCTCTGTGCTTTCTTTCGTTCTGAACAAGTGTTAGTGTTTTCAGCGGAAAAGCAATTCTGCGCAACAATGGGAACACTTCTCCTTCCCAGGCACAGAGAAGGTGCTAGCAGGGAATTCTCTGCCTGCCTTTCCCCAGTGCTCTGCAAGCTCTCCAGGGCAACAGCAAATGTGGGGCTCTGTGCTTTCTTTCGTTCTGAACAAGTTTTAGTGTTTTCAGCGGAAAAGCGATTCTGCGCAACATTGTGATCACTTCTCCTTTCCAGGCTCAGAGAAGGTGCTAGCAGGGAATTCTCTGCCTGCCTTTCCCCAGTGCTCTGCAAGCTCTCCAGGGCAACAGCAAATGTGGGGCTCTGTGCTTTCTTTCGTTCTGAACAAGTGTTAGTGTTTTCAGCGGAAAAGCCATTCTGCGCAACAATGGGAACACTTCTCCTTCCCAGGCACAGAGAAGGTGCTAGCAGGGAATTCTCTGCCTGCCTTTCCCCAGTGCTCTGCAAGCTCTCCAGGGCAACAGCAAATGTGGGGCTCTGTGCTTTCTTTCGTTCTGAACAAGTGTTAGTGTTTTCAGCGGAAAAGCAATTCTGCGCAACAATGGGAACACTTCTCCTTCCCAGGCACAGAGAAGGTGCTAGCAGGGAATTCTCTGCCTGCCTTTCCCCAGTGCTCTGCAAGCTCTCCAGGGCAACAGCAAATGTGGGGCTCTGTGCTTTCTTTCGTTCTGAACAAGTTTTAGTGTTTTCTGCAGCGACGCAAATACGATTCTGCGCAACATTGGGAACACTTCTCCTTCCCAGGCACAGAGAAGGTGCTAGCAGGGAATTCTCTACCTGCCTTTAACCAGTGCTCTGCAAGCTCTCCAGGGCAACAGCAAATGTGGGTCTCTGTGCTTTCTTTCGTTCTGAAAAAGTGTTAGTGTTTTCTGGAGAGAAGCGATTCTGCGCAACAATGGGAACACTTCTCCTTCCCAGGCACAGAGAAGGTGCTAGCAGGGAATTCTCTGCCTGCCTTTCCCCAGTGCTCTGCAAGCTCTCCAGGGCAACAGCAAATGTGGGGCTCTGTGCTTTCTTTCGTTCTGAACAAGTTTTAGTGTTTTCAGCGGAAAAGCGATTCTGCGCAACATTGGGAACACTTCTCCTTCCCAGGCACAGAGAAGGTGCTAGCAGGGAATTCTCTGCCTGCCTTTCCCCAGTGCTCTGCAAGCTCTCCAGGGCAACAGCAAATGTGGGGCTCTGTGCTTTCTTTCGTTCTGAACAAGTTTTAGTGTTTTCTGCAGCGACGCAAATACGATTCTGCGCAACAATGGGAACACATCTCCTTCCCAGGCACAGAGAAGGTGCTAGCAGGGAATTCTCTGCCTGCCTTTCCCCAGTGCTCTGCAAGCTCTCCAGGGCAACAGCAAATGTGGGGCTCTGTGCTTTCTTTCGTTCTGAACAAGTGTTAGTGTTTTCAGCGGAAAAGCAATTCTGCGCAACAATGGGAACACTTCTCCTTCCCAGGCACAGAGAAGGTGCTAGCAGGGAATTCTCTGCCTGCCTTTCCCCAGTGCTCTGCAAGCTCTCCAGGGCAACAGCAAATGTGGGGCTCTGTGCTTTCTTTCGTTCTGAACAAGTTTTAGTGTTTTCTGCAGCGACGCAAATACGATTCTGCGCAACAATGGGAACACTTCTCCTTCCCAGGCACAGAGAAGGTGCTAGCAGGGAATTCTCTGCCTGCCTTTCCCCAGTGCTCTGCAAGCTCTCCAGGGCAACAGCAAATGTGGGGCTCTGTGCTTTCTTTTGTTCTGAACAAGTGTTAGTGTTTTCTGCGGAAAAGCGATTCTGCGCAACATTGGGAACACTTCTCCTTCCCAGGCACAGAGAAGGTGCTAGCAGGGAATTCTCTGCCTGCCTTTCCCCAGTGCTCTGCAAGCTCTCCAGGGCAACAGCAAATGTGGGGCTCTGTGCTTTCTTTCGTTCTGAACAAGTTTTAGTGTTTTCTGCAGCGACGCAAATACGATTCTGCGCAACAATGGGAACACTTCTCCTTCCCAGGCACAGAGAAGGTGCTAGCAGGGAATTCTCTGCCTGCCTTTCCCCAGTGCTCTGCAAGCTCTCCAGGGCAACAGCAAATGTGGGGCTCTGTGCTTTCTTTCGTTCTGAAAAAGTGTTAGTGTTTTCTGGAGAGAAGCGATTCTGCGCAACAATGGGAACACATCTCCTTCCCAGGCACAGAGAAGGTGCTAGCAGGGAATTCTCTGCCTGCCTTTCCCCAGTGCTCTGCAAGCTCTCCAGGGCAACAGCAAATGTGGGGCTCTGTGCTTTCTTTCGTTCTGAAAAAGTGTTATTTTTTTTCTGCGGAAAAGCGATTCTGTGCAACAATGGGAACACTTCTCCTTCCCAGGCACAGAGAAGGTGCTAGCAGGGAATTCTCTGCCTGCCTTTCCCCAGTGCTCTGCAAGCTCTCCAGGGCAACAGCAAATGTGGGGCTCTGTGCTTTCTTTCATTCTGAACAAGTGTTAGTGTTTTCTGCAGCGACGCAAATGCCATTCTGCGCAACAATGGGAACACTTCTCCTTCCCAGGCACAGAGAAGGTGCTAGCAGGGAATTCTCTGCCTGCCTTTCCCCAGTGCTCTGCAAGCTCTCCAGGGCAACAGCAAATGTGGGGCTCTGTGCTTTCTTTCGTTCTGAACAAGTTTTAGTGTTTTCTGCAGCGACGCAAATACGATTCTGCGCAACAATGGGAACACTTCTCCTTCCCAGGCACAGAGAAGGTGCTAGCAGGGAATTCTCCACCTGCCTTTAACCAGTGCTCTGCAAGCTCTCCAGGGCAACAGCAAATGTGGGGCTCTGTGCTTTCTTTCGTTCTGAAAAAGTATTAGTGTTTTCTGGAGAGAAGCGATTCTGCGCAACAATGGGAACACTTCTCCTTCCCAGGCACAGAGAAGGTGCTAGCAGGGAATTCTCTGCCTGCCTTTCCCCAGTGCTCTGCAAGCTCTCCAGGGCAACAGCAAATGTGGGGCTCTGTGCTTTCTTTCGTTCTGAAAAAGTGTTAGTGTTTTCAGCGGAAAAGCGATTCTGCGCAACAATGGGAACACATCTCCTTCCCAGGCACAGAGAAGGTGCTAGCAGGGAATTCTCTGCCTGCCTTTCCCCAGTGCTCTGGAAGCTCTCCAGGGCAACAGCAAATGTGGGGCTCTGTGCTTTCTTTCGTTCTGAAAAAGTGTTATTTTTTTTCTGCGGAAAAGCGATTCTGTGCAACAATGGGAACTCTTCTGCTTCCCAGGCACAGAGAAGGTGCTAGCAGGGAATTCTCTGCCTGCCTTTCCCCAGTGCTCTGCAAGCTCTCCAGGGCAACAGCAAATGTGGGGCTCTGTGCTTTCTTTCGTTCTGAACAAGTTTTAGTGTTTTCAGCGGAAAAGCGATTCTGCGCAACATTGGGAACACTTCTCCTTCCCAGGCACAGAGAAGGTGCTAGCAGGTAATTCTCTGCCTGCCTTTCCCCAGTGCTCTGCAAGCTCTCCAGGGCAACAGCAAATGTGGGGCTCTGTGCTTTCTTTCGTTCTGAACAAGTTTTAGTGTTTTCTGCAGCGACGCAAATACGATTCTGCGCAACAATGGGAACACTTCTCCTTCCCAGGCACAGAGAAGGTGCTAGCAGGGAATTCTCTGCCTGCCTTTCCCCAGTGCTCTGCAAGCTCTCCAGGGCAACAGCAAATGTGGGGCTCTGTGCTTTCTTTCGTTCTGAACAAGTGTTAGTGTTTTCAGCGGAAAAGCAATTCTGCGCAACAATGGGAACACTTCTCCTTCCCAGGCACAGAGAAGGTGCTAGCAGGGAATTCTCTGCCTGCCTTTCCCCAGTGCTCTGCAAGCTCTCCAGGGCAACAGCAAATGTGGGGCTCTGTGCTTTCTTTCGTTCTGAAAAAGTGTTATTTTTTTTCTGCGGAAAAGCGATTCTGTGCAACAATGGGAACTCTTCTGCTTCCCAGGCACAGAGAAGGTGCTAGCAGGGAATTCTCTGCCTGCCTTTCCCCAGTGCTCTGCAAGCTCTCCAGGGCAACAGCAAATGTGGGGCTCTGTGCTTTCTTTCGTTCTGAAAAAGTGTTAGTGTTTTCAGCGGAAAAGCGATTCTGCGCAACAATGGGAACACATCTCCTTCCCAGGCACAGAGAAGGTGCTAGCAGGGAATTCTCTGCCTGCCTTTCCCCAGTGCTCTGGAAGCTCTCCAGGGCAACAGCAAATGTGGGGCTCTGTGCTTTCTTTCGTTCTGAACAAGTTTTAGTGTTTTCTGCAGCGACGCAAATACGATTCTGCGCAACAATGGGAACACTTCTCCTTCCCAGGCACAGAGAAGGTGCTAGCAGGGAATTCTCTGCCTGCCTTTCCCCAGTGCTCTGCAAGCTCTCCAGGGCAACAGCAAATGTGGGGCTCTGTGCTTTCTTTCGTTCTGAACAAGTGTTAGTGTTTTCAGCGGAAAAGCAATTCTGCGCAACAATGGGAACACTTCTCCTTCCCAGGCACAGAGAAGGTGCTAGCAGGGAATTCTCTGCCTGCCTTTCCCCAGTGCTCTGCAAGCTCTCCAGGGCAACAGCAAATGTGGGGCTCTGTGCTTTCTTTCGTTCTGAACAAGTGTTAGTGTTTTCAGCGGAAAAGCAATTCTGTGCAACATTGGGAACACTTCTCCTTCCCAGGCACAGAGAAGGTGCTAGCAGGGAATTCTCTGCCTGCCTTTCCCCAGTGCTCTGCAAGCTCTCCAGGGCAACAGCAAATGTGGGGCTCTGTGCTTTCTTTCGTTCTGAACAAGTTTTAGTGTTTTCTGCAGCGACGCAAATACGATTCTGCGCAACAATGGGAACACTTCTCCTTCCCAGGCACAGAGAAGGTGCTAGCAGGGAATTCTCTGCCTGCCATTCCCCAGTGCTCTGCAAGCTCTCCAGGGCAACAGCAAATGTGGGGCTCTGTGCTTTCTTTCGTTCTGAACAAGTTTTAGTGTTTTCTGCGGAAAAGCGATTCTGCGCAACATTGGGAACACTTCTCCTTCCCAGGCACAGAGAAGGTGCTAGCAGGGAATTCTCTGCCTGCCTTTCCCCAGTGCTCTGCAAGCTCTCCAGGGCAACAGCAAATGTGGGGCTCTGTGCTTTCTTTCGTTCTGAACAAGTTTTAGTGTTTTCTGCAGCGACGCAAATACGATTCTGCGCAACAATGGGAACACTTCTCCTTCCCAGGCACAGAGAAGGTGCTAGCAGGGAATTCTCTGCCTGCCTTTCCCCAGTGCTCTGCAAGCTCTCCAGGGCAACAGCAAATGTGGGGCTCTGTGCTTTCTTTCGTTCTGAAAAAGTGTTAGTGTTTTCTGGAGAGAAGCGATTCTGCGCAACAATGGGAACACTTCTACTTCCCAGGCACAGAGAAGGTGCTAGCAGGGAATTCTCTGCCTGCCTTTCCCCAGTGCTCTGCAAGCTCTCCAGGGCAACAGCAAATGTGGGGCTCTGTGCTTTCTTTCGTTCTGAAAAAGTGTTAGTGTTTTCAGCGGAAAAGCGATTCTGCGCAACAATGGGAACACATCTCCTTCCCAGGCACAGAGAAGGTGCTAGCAGGGAATTCTCTGCCTGCCTTTCCCCAGTGCTCTGCAAGCTCTCCAGGGCAACAGCAAATGTGGGGCTCTGTGCTTTCTTTCTTTCTGAAAAAGTGTTAGTGTTTTGAGTGGAAAAGCGATTCTGCGCAACATTGGGAACACTTCTCCTTCCCAGGCACAGAGAAGGTGCTAGCAGGGAATTCTCTGCCTGCCTTTCCCCAGTGCTCTGCAAGCTCTCCAGGGCAACAGTAAATGTGGGGCTCTGTGCTTTCTTTCGTTCTGAACAAGTTTTAGTGTTTTCTGCAGCGACGCAAATACGATTCTGCGCAACATTGGGAACACTTCTCCTTCCCAGGCACAGAGAAGGTGCTAGCAGGGAATTCTCTACCTGCCTTTAACCAGTGCTCTGCAAGCTCTCCAGGGCAACAGCAAATGTGGGGCTCTGTGCTTCCTTTCGTTCTGAAAAAGTGTTAGTGTTTTCTGGAGAGAAGCGATTCTGCGCAACAATGGGAACACTTCTCCTTCCCAGGCACAGAGAAGGTGCTAGCAGGGAATTCTCTGCCTGCCTTTCCCCAGTGCTCTGCAAGCTCTCCAGGGCAACAGCAAATGTGGGGCTCTGTGCTTTCTTTCGTTCTGAAAAAGTGTTATTTTTTTTCTGCGGAAAAGCGATTCTGTGCAATAATGGGAACTCTTCTGCTTCCCAGGCACAGAGAAGGTGCTAGCAGGGAATTCTCTGCCTGCCTTTCCCCAGTGCTCTGCAAGCTCTCCAGGGCAACAGCAAATGTGGGGCTCTGTGCTTTCTTTCGTTCTGAACAAGTTTTAGTGTTTTCAGCGGAAAAGCGATTCTGCGCAACATTGGGAACACTTCTCCTTCCCAGGCACAGAGAAGGTGCTAGCAGGGAATTCTCTGCCTGCCTTTCCCCAGTGCTCTGCAAGCTCTCCAGGGCAACAGCAAATGTGGGGCTCTGTGCTTTCTTTCGTTCTGAACAAGTTTTAGTGTTTTCTGCAGCGACGCAAATACGATTCTGCGCAACATTGGGAACACTTCTCCTTCCCAGGCACAGAGAAGGTGCTAGCAGGGAATTCTCTACCTGCCTTTAACCAGTGCTCTGCAAGCTCTCCAGGGCAACAGCAAATGTGGGGCTCTGTGCTTTCTTTCGTTCTGAAAAAGTGTTAGTGTTTTCTGGAGAGAAGCGATTCTGCGCAACAATGGGAACACTTCTCCTTCCCAGGCACAGAGAAGGTGCTAGCAGGGAATTCTCTGCCTGCCTTTCCCCAGTGCTCTGCAAGCTCTCCAGGGCAACAGAAAATGTGGGGCTCTGTGCTTTCTTTCGTTCTGAAAAAGTGTTAGTGTTTTCAGCGGAAAAGCGATTCTGCGCAACAATGGGAACACATCTCCTTCCCAGGCACAGAGAAGGTGCTAGCAGGGAATTCTCTGCCTGCCTTTCCCCAGTGCTCTGCAAGCTCTCCAGGGCAACAGCAAATGTGGGGCTCTGTGCTTTCTTTCGTTCTGAACAAGTGTTATTTTTTTTCTGCGGAAAAGCGATTCTGTGCAACAATGGGAACTCTTCTGCTTCCCAGGCACAGAGAAGGTGCTAGCAGGGAATTCTCTGCCTGCCTTTCCCCAGTGCTCTGCAAGCTCTCCAGGGCAACAGCAAATGTGGGGCTCTGTGCTTTCTTTCATTCTGAAAAAGTGTTAGTGTTTTCTGCAGCGACGCAAATACATTCTGCGCAACAATGGGAACACTTCTCCTTCCCAGGCACAGAGAAGGTGCTAGCAGGGAATTCTCTGCCTGCCTTTCCCCAGTGCTCTGCAAGCTCTCCAGGGCAACAGCAAATGTGGGGCTCTGTGCTTTCTTTCGTTCTGAAAAAGTGTTAGTGTTTTCTGCGGAAAAGCGATTCTGCGCAACATTGGGAACACTTCTCCTTCCCAGGCACAGAGAAGGTGCTAGCAGGGAATTCTCTGCCTGCCTTTCCCCAGTGCTCTGCAAGCTCTCCAGGGCAACAGCAAATGTGGGGCTCTGTGCTTTCTTTCGTTCTGAACAAGTTTTAGTGTTTTCTGCAGCGACGCAAATACGATTCTGCGCAACAATGGGAACACTTCTCCTTCCCAGGCACAGAGAAGGTGCTAGCAGGGAATTCTCTGCCTGCCTTTCCCCAGTGCTCTGCAAGCTCTCCAGGGCAACAGCAAATGTGGGGCTCTGTGCTTTCTTTTGTTCTGAACAAGTGTTAGTGTTTTCTGCGGAAAAGCGATTCTGCGCAACATTGGGAACACTTCTCCTTCCCAGGCACAGAGAAGGTGCTAGCAGGGAATTCTCTGCCTGCCTTTCCCCAGTGCTCTGCAAGCTCTCCAGGGCAACAGCAAATGTGGGGCTCTGTGCTTTCTTTCGTTCTGAACAAGTTTTAGTGTTTTCTGCAGCGACGCAAATACGATTCTGCGCAACAATGGGAACACTTCTCCTTCCCAGGCACAGAGAAGGTGCTAGCAGGGAATTCTCTGCCTGCCTTTCCCCAGTGCTCTGCAAGCTCTCCAGGGCAACAGCAAATGTGGGGCTCTGTGCTTTCTTTCGTTCTGAAAAAGTGTTAGTGTTTTCTGGAGAGAAGCGATTCTGCGCAACAATGGGAACACTTCTACTTCCCAGGCACAGAGAAGGTGCTAGCAGGGAATTCTCTGCCTGCCTTTCCCCAGTGCTCTGCAAGCTCTCCAGGGCAACAGCAAATGTGGGGCTCTGTGCTTTCTTTCGTTCTGAAAAAGTGTTAGTGTTTTCAGCGGAAAAGCGATTCTGCGCAACAATGGGAACACATCTCCTTCCCAGGCACAGAGAAGGTGCTAGCAGGGAATTCTCTGCCTGCCTTTCCCCAGTGCTCTGCAAGCTCTCCAGGGCAACAGCAAATGTGGGGCTCTGTGCTTTCTTTCATTCTGAAAAAGTGTTAGTGTTTTCTGCAGCGACGCAAATACATTCTGCGCAACAATGGGAACACTTCTCCTTCCCAGGCACAGAGAAGGTGCTAGCAGGGAATTCTCTGCCTGCCTTTCCCCAGTGCTCTGCAAGCTCTCCAGGGCAACAGCAAATGTGGGGCTCTGTGCTTTCTTTCTTTCTGAAAAAGTGTTAGTGTTTTGACTGGAAAAGCGATTCTGCGCAACATTGGGAACACTTCTCCTTCCCAGGCACAGAGAAGGTGCTAGCAGGGAATTCTCTGCCTGCCTTTCCCCAGTGCTCTGCAAGCTCTCCAGGGCAACAGTAAATGTGGGGCTCTGTGCTTTCTTTCGTTCTGAACAAGTTTTAGTGTTTTCTGCAGCGACGCAAATACGATTCTGCGCAACATTGGGAACACTTCTCCTTCCCAGGCACAGAGAAGGTGCTAGCAGGGAATTCTCTACCTGCCTTTAACCAGTGCTCTGCAAGCTCTCCAGGGCAACAGCAAATGTGGGGCTCTGTGCTTCCTTTCGTTCTGAAAAAGTGTTAGTGTTTTCTGGAGAGAAGCGATTCTGCGCAACAATGGGAACACTTCTCCTTCCCAGGCACAGAGAAGGTGCTAGCAGGGAATTCTCTGCCTGCCTTTCCCCAGTGCTCTGCAAGCTCTCCAGGGCAACAGCAAATGTGGGGCTCTGTGCTTTCTTTCGTTCTGAAAAAGTGTTATTTTTTTTCTGCGGAAAAGCGATTCTGTGCAATAATGGGAACTCTTCTGCTTCCCAGGCACAGAGAAGGTGCTAGCAGGGAATTCTCTGCCTGCCTTTCCCCAGTGCTCTGCAAGCTCTCCAGGGCAACAGCAAATGTGGGGCTCTGTGCTTTCTTTCGTTCTGAACAAGTTTTAGTGTTTTCAGCGGAAAAGCGATTCTGCGCAACATTGGGAACACTTCTCCTTCCCAGGCACAGAGAAGGTGCTAGCAGGGAATTCTCTGCCTGCCTTTCCCCAGTGCTCTGCAAGCTCTCCAGGGCAACAGCAAATGTGGGGCTCTGTGCTTTCTTTCGTTCTGAACAAGTTTTAGTGTTTTCTGCAGCGACGCAAATACGATTCTGCGCAACATTGGGAACACTTCTCCTTCCCAGGCACAGAGAAGGTGCTAGCAGGGAATTCTCTACCTGCCTTTAACCAGTGCTCTGCAAGCTCTCCAGGGCAACAGCAAATGTGGGGCTCTGTGCTTTCTTTCGTTCTGAAAAAGTGTTAGTGTTTTCTGGAGAGAAGCGATTCTGCGCAACAATGGGAACACTTCTCCTTCCCAGGCACAGAGAAGGTGCTAGCAGGGAATTCTCTGCCTGCCTTTCCCCAGTGCTCTGCAAGCTCTCCAGGGCAACAGCAAATGTGGGGCTCTGTGCTTTCTTTCGTTCTGAAAAAGTGTTAGTGTTTTCAGCGGAAAAGCGATTCTGCGCAACAATGGGAACACTTCTCCTTCCCAGGCACAGAGAAGGTGCTAGCAGGGAATTCTCTGCCTGCCTTTCCCCAGTGCTCTGCAAGCTCTCCAGGGCAACAGCAAATGTGGGGCTCTGTGCTTTCTTTCGTTCTGAAAAAGTGTTATTTTTTTTCTGCGGAAAAGCGATTCTGTGCAACAATGGGAACTCTTCTGCTTCCCAGGCACAGAGAAGGTGCTAGCAGGGAATTCTCTGCCTGCCTTTCCCCAGTGCTCTGCAAGCTCTCCAGGGCAACAGCAAATGTGGGGCTCTGTGCTTTCTTTCATTCTGAAAAAGTGTTAGTGTTTTCTGCAGCGACGCAAATACATTCTGCGCAACAATGGGAACACTTCTCCTTCCCAGGCACAGAGAAGGTGCTAGCAGGGAATTCTCTGCCTGCCTTTCCCCAGTGCTCTGCAAGCTCTCCAGGGCAACAGCAAATGTGGGGCTCTGTGCTTTCTTTCTTTCTGAAAAAGTGTTAGTGTTTTGAGTGGAAAAGCGATTCTGCGCAACATTGGGAACACTTCTCCTTCCCAGGCACAGAGAAAGTGCTAGCAGGGAATTCTCTGCCTGCCTTTCCCCAGTGCTCTGCAAGCTCTCCAGGGCAACAGTAAATGTGGGGCTCTGTGCTTTCTTTCGTTCTGAACAAGTTTTAGTGTTTTCTGCAGCGACGCAAATACGATTCTGCGCAACATTGGGAACACTTCTCCTTCCCAGGCACAGAGAAGGTGCTAGCAGGGAATTCTCTACCTGCCTTTAACCAGTGCTCTGCAAGCTCTCCAGGGCAACAGCAAATGTGGGGCTCTGTGCTTTCTTTCGTTCTGAAAAAGTGTTAGTGTTTTCTGGAGAGAAGCGATTCTGCGCAACAATGGGAACACTTCTCCTTCCCAGGCACAGAGAAGGTGCTAGCAGGGAATTCTCTGCCTGCCTTTCCCCAGTGCTCTGCAAGCTCTCCAGGGCAACAGCAAATGTGGGGCTCTGTGCTTTCTTTCGTTCTGAAAAAGTGTTATTTTTTTTCTGCGGAAAAGCGATTCTGTGCAACAATGGGAACTCTTCTGCTTCCCAGGCACAGAGAAGGTGCTAGCAGGGAATTCTCTGCCTGCCTTTCCCCAGTGCTCTGCAAGCTCTCCAGGGCAACAGCAAATGTGGGGCTCTGTGCTTTCTTTCGTTCTGAACAAGTTTTAGTGTTTTCAGCGGAAAAGCAATTCTGCGCAACATTGGGAACACTTCTCCTTCCCAGGCACAGAGAAGGTGCTAGCAGGGAATTCTCTGCCTGCCTTTCCCCAGTGCTCTGCAAGCTCTCCAGGGCAACAGCAAATGTGGGGCTCTGTGCTTTCTTTCGTTCTGAACAAGTTTTAGTGTTTTCTGCAGCGACGCAAATACGATTCTGCGCAACATTGGGAACACTTCTCCTTCCCAGGCACAGAGAAGGTGCTAGCAGGGAATTCTCTACCTGCCTTTAACCAGTGCTCTGCAAGCTCTCCAGGGCAACAGCAAATGTGGGGCTCTGTGCTTTCTTTCGTTCTGAAAAAGTGTTAGTGTTTTCTGGAGAGAAGCGATTCTGCGCAACAATGGGAACACTTCTACTTCCCAGGCACAGAGAAGGTGCTAGCAGGGAATTCTCTGCCTGCCTTTCCCCAGTGCTCTGCAAGCTCTCCAGGGCAACAGAAAATGTGGGGCTCTGTGCTTTCTTTCGTTCTGAAAAAGTGTTAGTGTTTTCAGCGGAAAAGCGATTCTGCGCAACAATGGGAACACATCTCCTTCCCAGGCACAGAGAAGGTGCTAGCAGGGAATTCTCTGCCTGCCTTTCCCCAGTGCTCTGCAAGCTCTCCAGGGCAACAGCAAATGTGGGGCTCTGTGCTTTCTTTCGTTCTGAAAAAGTGTTATTTTTTTTCTGCGGAAAAGCGATTCTGTGCAACAATGGGAACTCTTCTGCTTCCCAGGCACAGAGAAGGTGCTAGCAGGGAATTCTCTGCCTGCCTTTCCCCAGTGCTCTGCAAGCTCTCCAGGGCAACAGCAAATGTGGGGCTCTGTGCTTTCTTTCATTCTGAAAAAGTGTTAGTGTTTTCTGCAGCGACGCAAATACATTCTGCGCAACATTGGGAACACTTCTCCTTCCCAGGCACAGAGAAGGTGCTAGCAGGGAATTCTCTGCCTGCCTTTCCCCAGTGCTCTGCAAGCTCTCCAGGGCAACAGCAAATGTGGGGCTCTGTGCTTTCTTTCTTTCTGAAAAAGTGTTAGTGTTTTGAGTGGAAAAGCGATTCTGCGCAACATTGGGAACACTTCTCCTTCCCAGGCACAGAGAAAGTGCTAGCAGGGAATTCTCTGCCTGCCTTTCCCCAGTGCTCTGCAAGCTCTCCAGGGCAACAGTAAATGTGGGGCTCTGTGCTTTCTTTCGTTCTGAACAAGTTTTAGTGTTTTCTGCAGCGACGCAAATACGATTCTGCGCAACATTGGGAACACTTCTCCTTCCCAGGCACAGAGAAGGTGCTAGCAGGGAATTCTCTACCTGCCTTTAACCAGTGCTCTGCAAGCTCTCCAGGGCAACAGCAAATGTGGGGCTCTGTGCTTTCTTTCGTTCTGAAAAAGTGTTAGTGTTTTCTGGAGAGAAGCGATTCTGCGCAACAATGGGAACACTTCTCCTTCCCAGGCACAGAGAAGGTGCTAGCAGGGAATTCTCTGCCTGCCTTTCCCCAGTGCTCTGCAAGCTCTCCAGGGCAACAGCAAATGTGGGGCTCTGTGCTTTCTTTCGTTCTGAAAAAGTGTTATTTTTTTTCTGCGGAAAAGCGATTCTGTGCAACAATGGGAACTCTTCTGCTTCCCAGGCACAGAGAAGGTGCTAGCAGGGAATTCTCTGCCTGCCTTTCCCCAGTGCTCTGCAAGCTCTCCAGGGCAACAGCAAATGTGGGGCTCTGTGCTTTCTTTCGTTCTGAACAAGTTTTAGTGTTTTAAGCGGAAAAGCGATTCTGCGCAACATTGGGAACACTTCTCCTTCCCAGGCACAGAGAAGGTGCTAGCAGGGAATTCTCTGCCTGCCTTTCCCCAGTGCTCTGCAAGCTCTCCAGGGCAACAGCAAATGTGGGGCTCTGTGCTTTCTTTCGTTCTGAACAAGTTTTAGTGTTTTCTGCAGCGACGCAAATACGATTCTGCGCAACATTGGGAACACTTCTCCTTCCCAGGCACAGAGAAGGTGCTAGCAGGGAATTCTCTACCTGCCTTTAACCAGTGCTCTGCAAGCTCTCCAGGGCAACAGCAAATGTGGGGCTCTGTGCTTTCTTTCGTTCTGAAAAAGTGTTAGTGTTTTCTGGAGAGAAGCGATTCTGCGCAACAATGGGAACACTTCTCCTTCCCAGGCACAGAGAAGGTGCTAGCAGGGAATTCTCTGCCTGCCTTTCCCCAGTGCTCTGCAAGCTCTCCAGGGCAACAGCAAATGTGGGGCTCTGTGCTTTCTTTCGTTCTGAACAAGTTTTAGTGTTTTCAGCGGAAAAGCGATTCTGCGCAACATTGGGAACACTTCTCCTTCCCAGGCACAGAGAAGGTGCTAGCAGGGAATTCTCTGCCTGCCTTTCCCCAGTGCTCTGCAAGCTCTCCAGGGCAACAGCAAATGTGGGGCTCTGTGCTTTCTTTCGTTCTGAACAAGTTTTAGTGTTTTCTGCAGCGACGCAAATACGATTCTGCGCAACAATGGGAACACATCTCCTTCCCAGGCACAGAGAAGGTGCTAGCAGGGAATTCTCTGCCTGCCTTTCCCCAGTGCTCTGCAAGCTCTCCAGGGCAACAGCAAATGTGGGGCTCTGTGCTTTCTTTCGTTCTGAACAAGTGTTAGTGTTTTCAGCGGAAAAGCAATTCTGCGCAACAATGGGAACACTTCTCCTTCCCAGGCACAGAGAAGGTGCTAGCAGGGAATTCTCTGCCTGCCTTTCCCCAGTGCTCTGCAAGCTCTCCAGGGCAACAGCAAATGTGGGGCTCTGTGCTTTCTTTCGTTCTGAACAAGTTTTAGTGTTTTCTGCAGCGACGCAAATACGATTCTGCGCAACAATGGGAACACTTCTCCTTCCCAGGCACAGAGAAGGTGCTAGCAGGGAATTCTCTGCCTGCCTTTCCCCAGTGCTCTGCAAGCTCTCCAGGGCAACAGCAAATGTGGGGCTCTGTGCTTTCTTTTGTTCTGAACAAGTGTTAGTGTTTTCTGCGGAAAAGCGATTCTGCGCAACATTGGGAACACTTCTCCTTCCCAGGCACAGAGAAGGTGCTAGCAGGGAATTCTCTGCCTGCCTTTCCCCAGTGCTCTGCAAGCTCTCCAGGGCAACAGCAAATGTGGGGCTCTGTGCTTTCTTTCGTTCTGAACAAGTTTTAGTGTTTTCTGCAGCGACGCAAATACGATTCTGCGCAACAATGGGAACACTTCTCCTTCCCAGGCACAGAGAAGGTGCTAGCAGGGAATTCTCTGCCTGCCTTTCCCCAGTGCTCTGCAAGCTCTCCAGGGCAACAGCAAATGTGGGGCTCTGTGCTTTCTTTCGTTCTGAAAAAGTGTTAGTGTTTTCTGGAGAGAAGCGATTCTGCGCAACAATGGGAACACTTCTACTTCCCAGGCACAGAGAAGGTGCTAGCAGGGAATTCTCTGCCTGCCTTTCCCCAGTGCTCTGCAAGCTCTCCAGGGCAACAGCAAATGTGGGGCTCTGTGCTTTCTTTCGTTCTGAAAAAGTGTTAGTGTTTTCAGCGGAAAAGCGATTCTGCGCAACAATGGGAACACATCTCCTTCCCAGGCACAGAGAAGGTGCTAGCAGGGAATTCTCTGCCTGCCTTTCCCCAGTGCTCTGCAAGCTCTCCAGGGCAACAGCAAATGTGGGGCTCTGTGCTTTCTTTCGTTCTGAAAAAGTGTTATTTTTTTTCTGCGGAAAAGCGATTCTGTGCAACAATGGGAACACTTCTCCTTCCCAGGCACAGAGAAGGTGCTAGCAGGGAATTCTCTGCCTGCCTTTCCCCAGTGCTCTGCAAGCTCTCCAGGGCAACAGCAAATGTGGGGCTCTGTGCTTTCTTTCATTCTGAACAAGTGTTAGTGTTTTCTGCAGCGACGCAAATGCCATTCTGCGCAACAATGGGAACACTTCTCCTTCCCAGGCACAGAGAAGGTGCTAGCAGGGAATTCTCTGCCTGCCTTTCCCCAGTGCTCTGCAAGCTCTCCAGGGCAACAGAAAATGTGGGGCTCTGTGCTTTCTTTCGTTCTGAACAAGTTTTAGTGTTTTCTGCAGCGACGCAAATACGATTCTGCGCAACATTGGGAACACTTCTCCTTCCCAGGCACAGAGAAGGTGCTAGCAGGGAATTCTCCACCTGCCTTTAACCAGTGCTCTGCAAGCTCTCCAGGGCAACAGCAAATGTGGGGCTCTGTGCTTTCTTTCGTTCTGAAAAAGTATTAGTGTTTTCTGGAGAGAAGCGATTCTGCGCAACAATGGGAACACTTCTCCTTCCCAGGCACAGAGAAGGTGCTAGCAGGGAATTCTCTGCCTGCCTTTCCCCAGTGCTCTGCAAGCTCTCCAGGGCAACAGCAAATGTGGGGCTCTGTGCTTTCTTTCGTTCTGAAAAAGTGTTAGTGTTTTCAGCGGAAAAGCGATTCTGCGCAACAATGGGAACACATCTCCTTCCCAGGCACAGAGAAGGTGCTAGCAGGGAATTCTCTGCCTGCCTTTCCCCAGTGCTCTGGAAGCTCTCCAGGGCAACAGCAAATGTGGGGCTCTGTGCTTTCTTTCATTCTGAAAAAGTGTTATTTTTTTTCTGCGGAAAAGCGATTCTGTGCAACAATGGGAACTCTTCTGCTTCCCAGGCACAGAGAAGGTGCTAGCAGGGAATTCTCTGCCTGCCTTTCCCCAGTGCTCTGCAAGCTCTCCAGGGCAACAGCAAATGTGGGGCTCTGTGCTTTCTTTCGTTCTGAACAAGTTTTAGTGTTTTCAGCGGAAAAGCGATTCTGCGCAACATTGGGAACACTTCTCCTTCCCAGGCACAGAGAAGGTGCTAGCAGGTAATTCTCTGCCTGCCTTTCCCCAGTGCTCTGCAAGCTCTCCAGGGCAACAGCAAATGTGGGGCTCTGTGCTTTCTTTCGTTCTGAACAAGTTTTAGTGTTTTCTGCAGCGACGCAAATACGATTCTGCGCAACAATGGGAACACTTCTCCTTCCCAGGCACAGAGAAGGTGCTAGCAGGGAATTCTCTGCCTGCCTTTCCCCAGTGCTCTGCAAGCTCTCCAGGGCAACAGCAAATGTGGGGCTCTGTGCTTTCTTTCGTTCTGAACAAGTTTTAGTGTTTTCAGCGGAAAAGCAATTCTGCGCAACAATGGGAACACTTCTCCTTCCCAGGCACAGAGAAGGTGCTAGCAGGGAATTCTCTGCCTGCCTTTCCCCAGTGCTCTGCAAGCTCTCCAGGGCAACAGCAAATGTGGGGCTCTGTGCTTTCTTTCGTTCTGAACAAGTGTTAGTGTTTTCAGCGGAAAAGCAATTCTGCGCAACATTGGGAACACTTCTCCTTCCCAGGCACAGAGAAGGTGCTAGCAGGGAATTCTCTGCCTGCCTTTCCCCAGTGCTCTGCAAGCTCTCCAGGGCAACAGCAAATGTGGGGCTCTGTGCTTTCTTTCGTTCTGAACAAGTTTTAGTGTTTTCTGCAGCGACGCAAATACGATTCTGCGCAACAATGGGAACACTTCTCCTTCCCAGGCACAGAGAAGGTGCTAGCAGGGAATTCTCTGCCTGCCTTTCCCCAGTGCTCTGCAAGCTCTCCAGGGCAACAGCAAATGTGGGGCTCTGTGCTTTCTTTTGTTCTGAACAAGTGTTAGTGTTTTCTGCGGAAAAGCGATTCTGCGCAACATTGGGAACACTTCTCCTTCCCAGGCACAGAGAAGGTGCTAGCAGGGAATTCTCTGCCTGCCTTTCCCCAGTGCTCTGCAAGCTCTCCAGGGCAACAGCAAATGTGGGGCTCTGTGCTTTCTTTCGTTCTGAACAAGTTTTAGTGTTTTCTGCAGCGACGCAAATACGATTCTGCGCAACAATGGGAACACTTCTCCTTCCCAGGCACAGAGAAGGTGCTAGCAGGGAATTCTCTGCCTGCCTTTCCCCAGTGCTCTGCAAGCTCTCCAGGGCAACAGCAAATGTGGGGCTCTGTGCTTTCTTTCGTTCTGAAAAAGTGTTAGTGTTTTCTGGAGAGAAGCGATTCTGCGCAACAATGGGAACACTTCTACTTCCCAGGCACAGAGAAGGTGCTAGCAGGGAATTCTCTGCCTGCCTTTCCCCAGTGCTCTGCAAGCTCTCCAGGGCAACAGCAAATGTGGGGCTCTGTGCTTTCTTTCGTTCTGAAAAAGTGTTAGTGTTTTCAGCGGAAAAGCGATTCTGCGCAACAATGGGAACACATCTCCTTCCCAGGCACAGAGAAGGTGCTAGCAGGGAATTCTCTGCCTGCCTTTCCCCAGTGCTCTGCAAGCTCTCCAGGGCAACAGCAAATGTGGGGCTCTGTGCTTTCTTTCATTCTGAAAAAGTGTTAGTGTTTTCTGCAGCGACGCAAATACATTCTGTGCAACAATGGGAACACTTCTCCTTCCCAGGCACAGAGAAGGTGCTAGCAGGGAATTCTCTGCCTGCCTTTCCCCAGTGCTCTGCAAGCTCTCCAGGGCAACAGCAAATGTGGGGCTCTGTGCTTTCTTTCTTTCTGAAAAAGTGTTAGTGTTTTGAGTGGAAAAGCGATTCTGCGCAACATTGGGAACACTTCTCCTTCCCAGGCACAGAGAAAGTGCTAGCAGGGAATTCTCTGCCTGCCTTTCCCCAGTGCTCTGCAAGCTCTCCAGGGCAACAGTAAATGTGGGGCTCTGTGCTTTCTTTCGTTCTGAACAAGTTTTAGTGTTTTCTGCAGCGACGCAAATACGATTCTGCGCAACATTGGGAACACTTCTCCTTCCCAGGCACAGAGAAGGTGCTAGCAGGGAATTCTCTGCCTGCCTTTCCCCAGTGCTCTGCAAGCTCTCCAGGGCAACAGAAAATGTGGGGCTCTGTGCTTTCTTTCGTTCTGAAAAAGTGTTAGTGTTTTCAGCGGAAAAGCGATTCTGCGCAACAATGGGAACACATCTCCTTCCCAGGCACAGAGAAGGTGCTAGCAGGGAATTCTCTGCCTGCCTTTCCCCAGTGCTCTGCAAGCTCTCCAGGGCAACAGCAAATGTGGGGCTCTGTGCTTTCTTTCGTTCTGAAAAAGTGTTATTTTTTTTCTGCGGAAAAGCGATTCTGTGCAACAATGGGAACTCTTCTGCTTCCCAGGCACAGAGAAGGTGCTAGCAGGGAATTCTCTGCCTGCCTTTCCCCAGTGCTCTGCAAGCTCTCCAGGGCAACAGCAAATGTGGGGCTCTGTGCTTTCTTTCGTTCTGAACAAGTTTTAGTGTTTTCAGCGGAAAAGCGATTCTGCGCAACATTGGGAACACTTCTCCTTCCCAGGCACAGAGAAGGTGCTAGCAGGGAATTCTCTGCCTGCCTTTCCCCAGTGCTCTGCAAGCTCTCCAGGGCAACAGCAAATGTGGGGCTCTGTGCTTTCTTTCGTTCTGAACAAGTTTTAGTGTTTTCTGCAGCGACGCAAATACGATTCTGCGCAACATTGGGAACACTTCTCCTTCCCAGGCACAGAGAAGGTGCTAGCAGGGAATTCTCTGCCTGCCTTTCCCCAGTGCTCTGCAAGCTCTCCAGGGCAACAGAAAATGTGGGGCTCTGTGCTTTCTTTCGTTCTGAAAAAGTGTTAGTGTTTTCAGCGGAAAAGCGATTCTGCGCAACAATGGGAACACATCTCCTTCCCAGGCACAGAGAAGGTGCTAGCAGGGAATTCTCTGCCTGCCTTTCCCCAGTGCTCTGCAAGCTCTCCAGGGCAACAGCAAATGTGGGGCTCTGTGCTTTCTTTCGTTCTGAACAAGTGTTATTTTTTTTCTGCGGAAAAGCGATTCTGTGCAACAATGGGAACTCTTCTGCTTCCCAGGCACAGAGAAGGTGCTAGCAGGGAATTCTCTGCCTGCCTTTCCCCAGTGCTCTGCAAGCTCTCCAGGGCAACAGCAAATGTGGGGCTCTGTGCTTTCTTTCATTCTGAAAAAGTGTTAGTGTTTTCTGCAGCGACGCAAATACATTCTGCGCAACAATGGGAACACTTCTCCTTCCCAGGCACAGAGAAGGTGCTAGCAGGGAATTCTCTGCCTGCCTTTCCCCAGTGCTCTGCAAGCTCTCCAGGGCAACAGCAAATGTGGGGCTCTGTGCTTTCTTTCTTTCTGAAAAAGTGTTAGTGTTTTGAGTGGAAAAGCGATTCTGCGCAACATTGGGAACACTTCTCCTTCCCAGGCACAGAGAAAGTGCTAGCAGGGAATTCTCTGCCTGCCTTTCCCCAGTGCTCTGCAAGCTCTCCAGGGCAACAGTAAATGTGGGGCTCTGTGCTTTCTTTCGTTCTGAACAAGTTTTAGTGTTTTCTGCAGCGACGCAAATACGATTCTGCGCAACATTGGGAACACGTCTCCTTCCCAGGCACAGAGAAGGTGCTAGCAGGGAATTCTCTACCTGCCTTTAACCAGTGCTCTGCAAGCTCTCCAGGGCAACAGCAAATGTGGGGCTCTGTGCTTTCTTTCGTTCTGAAAAAGTGTTAGTGTTTTCTGGAGAGAAGCGATTCTGCGCAACAATGGGAACACTTCTCCTTCCCAGGCACAGAGAAGGTGCTAGCAGGGAATTCTCTGCCTGCCTTTCCCCAGTGCTCTGCAAGCTCTCCAGGGCAACAGCAAATGTGGGGCTCTGTGCTTTCTTTCGTTCTGAAAAAGTGTTATTTTTTTTCTGCGGAAAAGCGATTCTGTGCAACAATGGGAACTCTTCTGCTTCCCAGGCACAGAGAAGGTGCTAGCAGGGAATTCTCTGCCTGCCTTTCCCCAGTGCTCTGCAAGCTCTCCAGGGCAACAGCAAATGTGGGGCTCTGTGCTTTCTTTCGTTCTGAACAAGTTTTAGTGTTTTCAGCGGAAAAGCAATTCTGCGCAACATTGGGAACACTTCTCCTTCCCAGGCACAGAGAAGGTGCTAGCAGGGAATTCTCTGCCTGCCTTTCCCCAGTGCTCTGCAAGCTCTCCAGGGCAACAGCAAATGTGGGGCTCTGTGCTTTCTTTCGTTCTGAACAAGTTTTAGTGTTTTCTGCAGCGACGCAAATACGATTCTGCGCAACATTGGGAACACTTCTCCTTCCCAGGCACAGAGAAGGTGCTAGCAGGGAATTCTCTACCTGCCTTTAACCAGTGCTCTGCAAGCTCTCCAGGGCAACAGCAAATGTGGGGCTCTGTGCTTTCTTTCGTTCTGAAAAAGTGTTAGTGTTTTCTGGAGAGAAGCGATTCTGCGCAACAATGGGAACACTTCTCCTTCCCAGGCACAGAGAAGGTGCTAGCAGGGAATTCTCTGCCTGCCTTTCCCCAGTGCTCTGCAAGCTCTCCAGGGCAACAGAAAATGTGGGGCTCTGTGCTTTCTTTCGTTCTGAAAAAGTGTTAGTGTTTTCAGCGGAAAAGCGATTCTGCGCAACAATGGGAACACATCTCCTTCCCAGGCACAGAGAAGGTGCTAGCAGGGAATTCTCTGCCTGCCTTTCCCCAGTGCTCTGCAAGCTCTCCAGGGCAACAGCAAATGTGGGGCTCTGTGCTTTCTTTCGTTCTGAAAAAGTGTTATTTTTTTTCTGCGGAAAAGCGATTCTGTGCAACAATGGGAACTCTTCTGCTTCCCAGGCACAGAGAAGGTGCTAGCAGGGAATTCTCTGCCTGCCTTTCCCCAGTGCTCTGCAAGCTCTCCAGGGCAACAGCAAATGTGGGGCTCTGTGCTTTCTTTCATTCTGAAAAAGTGTTAGTGTTTTCTGCAGCGACGCAAATACATTCTGCGCAACAATGGGAACACTTCTCCTTCCCAGGCACAGAGAAGGTGCTAGCAGGGAATTCTCTGCCTGCCTTTCCCCAGTGCTCTGCAAGCTCTCCAGGGCAACAGCAAATGTGGGGCTCTGTGCTTTCTTTCTTTCTGAAAAAGTGTTAGTGTTTTGAGTGGAAAAGCGATTCTGCGCAACATTGGGAACACTTCTCCTTCCCAGGCACAGAGAAAGTGCTAGCAGGGAATTCTCTGCCTGCCTTTCCCCAGTGCTCTGCAAGCTCTCCAGGGCAACAGTAAATGTGGGGCTCTGTGCTTTCTTTCGTTCTGAACAAGTTTTAGTGTTTTCTGCAGCGACGCAAATACGATTCTGCGCAACATTGGGAACACTTCTCCTTCCCAGGCACAGAGAAGGTGCTAGCAGGGAATTCTCTACCTGCCTTTAACCAGTGCTCTGCAAGCTCTCCAGGGCAACAGCAAATGTGGGGCTCTGTGCTTTCTTTCGTTCTGAAAAAGTGTTAGTGTTTTCTGGAGAGAAGCGATTCTGCGCAACAATGGGAACACTTCTCCTTCCCAGGCACAGAGAAGGTGCTAGCAGGGAATTCTCTGCCTGCCTTTCCCCAGTGCTCTGCAAGCTCTCCAGGGCAACAGCAAATGTGGGGCTCTGTGCTTTCTTTCGTTCTGAAAAAGTGTTATTTTTTTTCTGCGGAAAAGCGATTCTGTGCAACAATGGGAACTCTTCTGCTTCCCAGGCACAGAGAAGGTGCTAGCAGGGAATTCTCTGCCTGCCTTTCCCCAGTGCTCTGCAAGCTCTCCAGGGCAACAGCAAATGTGGGGCTCTGTGCTTTCTTTCGTTCTGAACAAGTTTTAGTGTTTTCAGCGGAAAAGCGATTCTGCGCAACATTGGGAACACTTCTCCTTCCCAGGCACAGAGAAGGTGCTAGCAGGGAATTCTCTGCCTGCCTTTCCCCAGTGCTCTGCAAGCTCTCCAGGGCAACAGCAAATGTGGGGCTCTGTGCTTTCTTTCGTTCTGAACAAGTTTTAGTGTTTTCTGCAGCGACGCAAATACGATTCTGCGCAACAATGGGAACACTTCTCCTTCCCAGGCACAGAGAAGGTGCTAGCAGGGAATTCTCTGCCTGCCTTTCCCCAGTGCTCTGCAAGCTCTCCAGGGCAACAGCAAATGTGGGGCTCTGTGCTTTCTTTCGTTCTGAAAAAGTGTTAGTGTTTTCTGGAGAGAAGCGATTCTGCGCAACAATGGGAACACTTCTCCTTCCCAGGCACAGAGAAGGTGCTAGCAGGGAATTCTCTGCCTGCCTTTCCCCAGTGCTCTGCAAGCTCTCCAGGGCAACAGCAAATGTGGGGCTCTGTGCTTTCTTTCGTTCTGAAAAAGTGTTAGTGTTTTCAGCGGAAAAGCGATTCTGCGCAACAATGGGAACACATCTCCTTCCCAGGCACAGAGAAGGTGCTAGCAGGGAATTCTCTGCCTGCCTTTCCCCAGTGCTCTGCAAGCTCTCCAGGGCAACAGCAAATGTGGGGCTCTGTGCTTTCTTTCGTTCTGAAAAAGTGTTATTTTTTTTCTGCGGAAAAGCGATTCTGTGCAACAATGGGAACACTTCTCCTTCCCAGGCACAGAGAAGGTGCTAGCAGGGAATTCTCTGCCTGCCTTTCCCCAGTGCTCTGCAAGCTCTCCAGGGCAACAGCAAATGTGGGGCTCTGTGCTTTCTTTCATTCTGAACAAGTGTTAGTGTTTTCTGCAGCGACGCAAATGCCATTCTGCGCAACAATGGGAACACTTCTCCTTCCCAGGCACAGAGAAGGTGCTAGCAGGGAATTCTCTGCCTGCCTTTCCCCAGTGCTCTGCAAGCTCTCCAGGGCAACAGAAAATGTGGGGCTCTGTGCTTTCTTTCGTTCTGAACAAGTTTTAGTGTTTTCTGCAGCGACGCAAATACGATTCTGCGCAACATTGGGAACACTTCTCCTTCCCAGGCACAGAGAAGGTGCTAGCAGGGAATTCTCCACCTGCCTTTAACCAGTGCTCTGCAAGCTCTCCAGGGCAACAGCAAATGTGGGGCTCTGTGCTTTCTTTCGTTCTGAAAAAGTATTAGTGTTTTCTGGAGAGAAGCGATTCTGCGCAACAATGGGAACACTTCTCCTTCCCAGGCACAGAGAAGGTGCTAGCAGGGAATTCTCTGCCTGCCTTTCCCCAGTGCTCTGCAAGCTCTCCAGGGCAACAGCAAATGTGGGGCTCTGTGCTTTCTTTCGTTCTGAAAAAGTGTTAGTGTTTTCAGCGGAAAAGCGATTCTGCGCAACAATGGGAACACATCTCCTTCCCAGGCACAGAGAAGGTGCTAGCAGGGAATTCTCTGCCTGCCTTTCCCCAGTGCTCTGCAAGCTCTCCAGGGCAACAGCAAATGTGGGGCTCTGTGCTTTCTTTCGTTCTGAAAAAGTGTTATTTTTTTTCTGCGGAAAAGCGATTCTGTGCAACAATGGGAACTCTTCTGCTTCCCAGGCACAGAGAAGGTGCTAGCAGGGAATTCTCTGCCTGCCTTTCCCCAGTGCTCTGCAAGCTCTCCAGGGCAACAGCAAATGTGGGGCTCTGTGCTTTCTTTCGTTCTGAACAAGTTTTAGTGTTTTCAGCGGAAAAGCGATTCTGCGCAACATTGGGAACACTTCTCCTTCCCAGGCACAGAGAAGGTGCTAGCAGGGAATTCTCTGCCTGCCTTTCCCCAGTGCTCTGCAAGCTCTCCAGGGCAACAGCAAATGTGGGGCTCTGTGCTTTCTTTCGTTCTGAACAAGTTTTAGTGTTTTCTGCAGCGACGCAAATACGATTCTGCGCAACAATGGGAACACTTCTCCTTCCCAGGCACAGAGAAGGTGCTAGCAGGGAATTCTCTGCCTGCCTTTCCCCAGTGCTCTGCAAGCTCTCCAGGGCAACAGCAAATGTGGGGCTCTGTGCTTTCTTTCGTTCTGAACAAGTGTTAGTGTTTTCAGCGGAAAAGCAATTCTGTGCAACAATGGGAACACTTCTCCTTCCCAGGCACAGAGAAGGTGCTAGCAGGGAATTCTCTGCCTGCCTTTCCCCAGTGCTCTGCAAGCTCTCCAGGGCAACAGCAAATGTGGGGCTCTGTGCTTTCTTTCGTTCTGAACAAGTGTTAGTGTTTTCAGCGGAAAAGCAATTCTGCGCAACATTGGGAACACTTCTCCTTCCCAGGCACAGAGAAGGTGCTAGCAGGGAATTCTCTGCCTGCCTTTCCCCAGTGCTCTGCAAGCTCTCCAGGGCAACAGCAAATGTGGGGCTCTGTGCTTTCTTTCGTTCTGAACAAGTTTTAGTGTTTTCTGCAGCGACGCAAATACGATTCTGCGCAACAATGGGAACACTTCTCCTTCCCAGGCACAGAGAAGGTGCTAGCAGGGAATTCTCTGCCTGCCTTTCCCCAGTGCTCTGCAAGCTCTCCAGGGCAACAGCAAATGTGGGGCTCTGTGCTTTCTTTTGTTCTGAACAAGTGTTAGTGTTTTCTGCGGAAAAGCGATTCTGCGCAACATTGGGAACACTTCTCCTTCCCAGGCACAGAGAAGGTGCTAGCAGGGAATTCTCTGCCTGCCTTTCCCCAGTGCTCTGCAAGCTCTCCAGGGCAACAGCAAATGTGGGGCTCTGTGCTTTCTTTCGTTCTGAACAAGTTTTAGTGTTTTCTGCAGCGACGCAAATACGATTCTGCGCAACAATGGGAACACTTCTCCTTCCCAGGCACAGAGAAGGTGCTAGCAGGGAATTCTCTGCCTGCCTTTCCCCAGTGCTCTGCAAGCTCTCCAGGGCAACAGCAAATGTGGGGCTCTGTGCTTTCTTTCGTTCTGAACAAGTGTTAGTGTTTTCTGGAGAGAAGCGATTCTGCGCAACAATGGGAACATTTCTACTTCCCAGGCACAGAGAAGGTGCTAGCAGGGAATTCTCTGCCTGCCTTTCCCCAGTGCTCTGCAAGCTCTCCAGGGCAACAGCAAATGTGGGGCTCTGTGCTTTCTTTCGTTCTGAAAAAGTGTTATTTTTTTTCTGCGGAAAAGCGATTCTGTGCAACAATGGGAACTCTTCTGCTTCCCAGGCACAGAGAAGGTGCTAGCAGGGAATTCTCTGCCTGCCTTTCCCCAGTGCTCTGCAAGCTCTCCAGGGCAACAGCAAATGTGGGGCTCTGTGCTTTCTTTCATTCTGAAAAAGTGTTAGTGTTTTCTGCAGCGACGCAAATACATTCTGCGCAACAATGGGAACACTTCTCCTTCCCAGGCACAGAGAAGGTGCTAGCAGGGAATTCTCTGCCTGCCTTTCCCCAGTGCTCTGCAAGCTCTCCAGGGCAACAGCAAATGTGGGGCTCTGTGCTTTCTTTCTTTCTGAAAAAGTGTTAGTGTTTTGAGTGGAAAAGCGATTCTGCGCAACATTGGGAACACTTCTCCTTCCCAGGCACAGAGAAAGTGCTAGCAGGGAATTCTCTGCCTGCCTTTCCCCAGTGCTCTGCAAGCTCTCCAGGGCAACAGTAAATGTGGGGCTCTGTGCTTTCTTTCGTTCTGAACAAGTTTTAGTGTTTTCTGCAGCGACGCAAATACGATTCTGCGCAACATTGGGAACACTTCTCCTTCCCAGGCACAGAGAAGGTGCTAGCAGGGAATTCTCTACCTGCCTTTAACCAGTGCTCTGCAAGCTCTCCAGGGCAACAGCAAATGTGGGGCTCTGTGCTTTCTTTCGTTCTGAAAAAGTGTTAGTGTTTTCTGGAGAGAAGCGATTCTGCGCAACAATGGGAACACTTCTCCTTCCCAGGCACAGAGAAGGTGCTAGCAGGGAATTCTCTGCCTGCCTTTCCCCAGTGCTCTGCAAGCTCTCCAGGGCAACAGCAAATGTGGGGCTCTGTGCTTTCTTTCGTTCTGAAAAAGTGTTATTTTTTTTCTGCGGAAAAGCGATTCTGTGCAACAATGGGAACTCTTCTGCTTCCCAGGCACAGAGAAGGTGCTAGCAGGGAATTCTCTGCCTGCCTTTCCCCAGTGCTCTGCAAGCTCTCCAGGGCAACAGCAAATGTGGGGCTCTGTGCTTTCTTTCGTTCTGAACAAGTTTTAGTGTTTTCAGCGGAAAAGCGATTCTGCGCAACATTGGGAACACTTCTCCTTCCCAGGCACAGAGAAGGTGCTAGCAGGGAATTCTCTGCCTGCCTTTCCCCAGTGCTCTGCAAGCTCTCCAGGGCAACAGCAAATGTGGGGCTCTGTGCTTTCTTTCGTTCTGAACAAGTTTTAGTGTTTTCTGCAGCGACGCAAATACGATTCTGCGCAACATTGGGAACACTTCTCCTTCCCAGGCACAGAGAAGGTGCTAGCAGGGAATTCTCTACCTGCCTTTAACCAGTGCTCTGCAAGCTCTCCAGGGCAACAGCAAATGTGGGGCTCTGTGCTTTCTTTCGTTCTGAAAAAGTGTTAGTGTTTTCTGGAGAGAAGCGATTCTGCGCAACAATGGGAACACTTCTCCTTCCCAGGCACAGAGAAGGTGCTAGCAGGGAATTCTCTGCCTGCCTTTCCCCAGTGCTCTGCAAGCTCTCCAGGGCAACAGCAAATGTGGGGCTCTGTGCTTTCTTTCGTTCTGAAAAAGTGTTAGTGTTTTCAGCGGAAAAGCGATTCTGCGCAACAATGGGAACACATCTCCTTCCCAGGCACAGAGAAGGTGCTAGCAGGGAATTCTCTGCCTGCCTTTCCCCAGTGCTCTGCAAGCTCTCCAGGGCAACAGCAAATGTGGGGCTCTGTGCTTTCTTTCGTTCTGAAAAAGTGTTATTTTTTTCTGCGGAAAAGCGATTCTGTGCAACAATGGGAACTCTTCTGCTTCCCAGGCACAGAGAAGGTGCTAGCAGGGAATTCTCTGCCTGCCTTTCCCCAGTGCTCTGCAAGCTCTCCAGGGCAACAGCAAATGTGGGGCTCTGTGCTTTCTTTCGTTCTGAACAAGTTTTAGTGTTTTCAGCGGAAAAGCGATTTTGCGCAACATTAGGAACACTTCTCCTTCCCAGGCACAGAGAAGGTGCTAGCAGGGAATTCTCTGCCTGCCTTTCCCCAGTGCTCTGCAAGCTCTCCAGGGCAACAGCAAATGTGGGGCTCTGTGCTTTCTTTCGTTCTGAAAAAGTGTTAGTGTTTTCTGCAGCGACGCAAATACGATTCTGCGCAACATTGGGAACACTTCTCCTTCCCAGGCACAGAGAAGGTGCTAGCAGGGAATTCTCTACCTGCCTTTAACCAGTGCTCTGCAAGCTCTCCAGGGCAACAGCAAATGTGGGGCTCTGTGCTTTCTTTCGTTCTGAAAAAGTGTTAGTGTTTTCTGGAGAGAAGCGATTCTGCGCAACAATGGGAACACTTCTCCTTCCCAGGCACAGAGAAGGTGCTAGCAGGGAATTCTCTGCCTGCCTTTCCCCAGTGCTCTGCAAGCTCTCCAGGGCAACAGCAAATGTGGGGCTCTGTGCTTTCTTTCGTTCTGAAAAAGTGTTAGTGTTTTCAGCGGAAAAGCGATTCTGCGCAACAATGGGAACACATCTCCTTCCCAGGCACAGAGAAGGTGCTAGCAGGGAATTCTCTGCCTGCCTTTCCCCAGTGCTCTGCAAGCTCTCCAGGGCAACAGCAAATGTGGGGCTCTGTGCTTTCTTTCGTTCTGAAAAAGTGTTATTTTTTTTCTGCGGAAAAGCGATTCTGTGCAACAATGGGAACACTTCTGCTTCCCAGGCACAGAGAAGGTGCTAGCAGGGAATTCTCTGCCTGCCTTTCCCCAGTGCTCTGCAAGCTCTCCAGGGAAACAGCAAATGTGGGGCTCTGTGCTTTCTTTCATTCTGAAAAAGTGTTAGTGTTTTCTGCAGCGACGCAAATGCCATTCTGCGCAACAATGTGAACACTTCTCCTTCCCAGGCACAGAGAAGGTGCTAGCAGGGAATTCTCTACCTGCCTTTAACCAGTGCTCTGCAAGCTCTCCAGGGCAACAGCAAATGTGGGGCTCTGTGCTTTCTTTCGTTCTGAACAAGTGTTAGTGTTTTCTGGAGAGAAGCGATTCTGCGCAACAATGGGAACACTTCTCCTTCCCAGGCACAGAGAAGGTGCTAGCAGGGAATTCTCTGCCTGCCTTTCCCCAGTGCTCTGCAAGCTCTCCAGGGCAACAGCAAATGTGGGGCTCTGTGCTTTCTTTCGTTCTGAAAAAGTGTTAGTGTTTTCAGCGGAAAAGCGATTCTGCGCAACAATGGGAACACATCTCCTTCCCAGGCACAGAGAAGGTGCTAGCAGGGAATTCTCTGCCTGCCTTTCCCCAGTGCTCTGCAAGCTCTCTAGGGCAACAGAAAATGTGGGGCTCTGTGCTTTCTTTCGTTCTGAAAAAGTGTTATTTTTTTTCTGCGGAAAAGCGATTCTGTGCAACAATGGGAATTCTTCTGCTTCCCAGGCACAGAGAAGGTGCTAGCAGGGAATTATCTGCCTGCCTTTCCCCAGTGCTCTGCAAGCTCTCCAGGGCAACAGAAAATGTGGGGCTCTGTGCTTTCTTTCGTTCTGAACAAGTTTTAGTGTTTTCAGCGGAAAAGCGATTCTGCGCAACATTGGGAACACTTCTCCTTCCCAGGCACAGAGAAGGTGCTAGCAGGGAATTCTCTGCCTGCCTTTCCCCAGTGCTCTGCAAGCTCTCCAGGGCAACAGCAAATGTGGGGCTCTGTGCTTTCTTTCGTTCTGAACAAGTTTTAGTGTTTTCTGCAGCGACGCAAATACGATTCTGCGCAACAATGCGAACACTTCTCCTTCCCAGGCACAGAGAAGTTGCTAGAAGGAAATTCTCTGCCTGCCTTTCCCCAGTGCTCTGCAAGCTCTCCAGGGCAACAGCAAATGTGGGGCTCTGTGCTTTCTTTCGTTCTGAACAAGTTTTAGTGTTTTCTGCAGCGACGCAAATACGATTCTGCGCAACAATGGGAACACTTCTCCTTCCCAGGCACAGAGAAGGTGCTAGCAGGGAATTCTCTGCCTGCCTTTCCCCAGTGCTCTGCAAGCTCTCCAGGGCAACAGCAAATGTGGGGCTCTGTGCTTTCTTTTGTTCTGAAAAAGTGTTAGTGTTTTCAGCGGAAAAGCCATTCTGCGCAACATTGGGAACACTTCTCCTTCCCAGGCACAGAGAAGGTGCTAGCAGGGAATTCTCTGCCTGCCTTTCCCCAGTGCTCTGCAAGCTCTCCAGGGAAACAGCAAATGTGGGGCTCTGTGCTTTCTTTCGTTCTGAACAAGTTTTAGTGTTTTCTGCAGCGACGCAAATACGATTCTGCGCAACAATGGGAACACTTCTCCTTCCCAGGCACAGAGAAGGTGCTAGCAGGGAATTCTCTGCCTGCCTTTCCCCAGTGCTCTGCAAGCTCTCCAGGGCAACAGCAAATGTGGGGCTCTGTGCTTTCTTTCGTTCTGAAAAAGTGTTAGTGTTTTCTGGAGAGAAGCGATTCTGCGCAACAATGGGAACACTTCTCCTTCCCAGGCACAGAGAAGGTGCTAGCAGGGAATTCTCTGCCTGCCTTTCCCCAGTGCTCTGCAAGCTCTCCAGCGCAACAGCAAATGTGGGGCTCTGTGCTTTCTTTCGTTCTGAACAAGTGTTAGTGTTTTCAGCGGAAAAGCAATTCTGCGCAACAATGGGAACACTTCTCCTTCGCAGGCACAGAGAAGGTGCTAGCAGGGAATTCTCTGCCTGCCTTTCCCCAGTGCTCTGCAAGCTCTCCAGGGCAACAGCAAATGTGGGGCTCTGTGCTTTCTTTCGTTCTGAACAAGTTTTAGTGTTTTCTGCAGCGACGCAAATACGATTGTGCGCAACAATGGGAACACTTCTCCTTCCCAGGCACAGAGAAGGTGCTAGCAGGGAATTCTCTACCTGCCTTTCCCCAGTGCTCTGCAAGCTCTCCAGGGCAACAGCAAATGTGGGGCTCTGTGCTTTCTTTTGTTCTGAACAAGTGTTAGTGTTTTCTGCGGAAAAGCGATTCTGCGCAACAATGGGAACACTTCTCCTTCCCAGGCACAGAGAAGGTGCTAGCAGGGAATTCTCTGCCTGCCTTTCCCCAGTGCTCTGCAAGCTCTCCAGGGCAACAGCAAATGTGGGGCTCTGTGCTTTCTTTCGTTCTGAAAAAGTGTTAGTGTTTTCAGCGGAAAAGCGATTCTGCGCAACATTGGGAACACTTCTCCTTCCCAGGCACAGAGAAGGTGCTAGCAGGGAATTCTCTGCCTGCCTTTCCCCAGTGCTCTGCAAGCTCTCCAGGGCAACAGCAAATGTGGGGCTCTGTGCTTTCTTTCGTTCTGAACAAGTTTTAGTGTTTTCTGCAGCGACGCAAATACGATTCTGCGCAACAATGGGAACACTTCTCCTTCCCAGGCACAGAGAAGGTGCTAGCAGGGAATTCTCTGCCTGCCTTTCCCCAGTGCTCTGCAAGCTCTCCAGGGCAACAGCAAATGTGGCGCTCTGTGCTTTCTTTCGTTCTGAACAAGTGTTAGTGTTTTCAGCGGAAAAGCCATTCTGCGCAACAATGGGAACACTTCTCCTTCCCAGGCACAGAGAAGGTGCTAGCAGGGAATTCTCTGCCTGCCTTTCCCCAGTGCTCTGCAAGCTCTCCAGGGCAACAGCAAATGTGGGGCTCTGTGCTTTCTTTCGTTCTGAACAAGTTTTAGTGTTTTCAGCGGAAAAGCAATTCTGCGCAACAATGGGAACACTTCTCCTTCCCAGGCACAGAGAAGGTGCTAGCAGGGAATTCTCTGCCTGCCTTTCCCCAGTGCTCTGCAAGCTCTCCAGGGCAACAGCAAATGTGGGGCTCTGTGCTTTCTTTCGTTCTGAACAAGTTTTAGTGTTTTCTGCAGCGACGCAAATACGATTCTGCGCAACATTGGGAACACTTCTCCTTCCCAGGCACAGAGAAGGTGCTAGCAGGGAATTCTCTACCTGCCTTTAACCAGTGCTCTGCAAGCTCTCCAGGGCAACAGCAAATGTGGGTCTCTGTGCTTTCTTTCGTTCTGAAAAAGTGTTAGTGTTTTCTGGAGAGAAGCGATTCTGCGCAACAATGGGAACACTTCTCCTTCCCAGGCACAGAGAAGGTGCTAGCAGGGAATTCTCTGCCTGCCTTTCCCCAGTGCTCTGCAAGCTCTCCAGGGCAACAGCAAATGTGGGGCTCTGTGCTTTCTTTCGTTCTGAAAAAGTGTTAGTGTTTTCAGCGGAAAAGCGATTCTGCGCAACAATGGGAACACTTCTCCTTCCCAGGCACAGAGAAGGTGCTAGCAGGGAATTCTCTGCCTGCCTTTCCCCAGTGCTCTGCAAGCTCTCCAGGGCAACAGCAAATGTGGGGCTCTGTGCTTTCTTTCGTTCTGAAAAAGTGTTATTTTTTTTCTGCGGAAAAGCGATTCTGTGCAACAATGGGAACTCTTCTGCTTCCCAGGCACAGAGAAGGTGCTAGCAGGGAATTCTCTGCCTGCCTTTCCCCAGTGCTCTGCAAGCTCTCCAGGGCAACAGCAAATGTGGGGCTCTGTGTTTCTTTCGTTCTGAACAAGTTTTAGTGTTTTCAGCGGAAAAGCGATTCTGCGCAACATTGGGAACACTTCTCCTTCCCAGGCACAGAGAAGGTGCTAGCAGGGAATTCTCTGCCTGCCTTTCCCCAGTGCTCTGCAAGCTCTCCAGGGCAACAGCAAATGTGGGGCTCTGTGCTTTCTTTCGTTCTGAACAAGTTTTAGTGTTTTCTGCAGCGACGCAAATACGATTCTGCGCAACAATGGGAACACTTCTCCTTCCCAGGCACAGAGAAGGTGCTAGCAGGGAATTCTCTGCCTGCCTTTCCCCAGTGCTCTGCAAGCTCTCCAGGGCAACAGCAAATGTGGGGCTCTGTGCTTTCTTTCGTTCTGAACAAGTTTTAGTGTTTTCAGCGGAAAAGCAATTCTGCGCAACAATGGGAACACTTCTCCTTCCCAGGCACAGAGAAGGTGCTAGCAGGGAATTCTCTGCCTGCCTTTCCCCAGTGCTCTGCAAGCTCTCCAGGGCAACAGCAAATGTGGGGCTCTGTGCTTTCTTTCGTTCTGAACAAGTGTTAGTGTTTTCAGCGGAAAAGCAATTCTGCGCAACAATGGGAACACTTCTCCTTCCCAGGCACAGAGAAGGTGCTAGCAGGGAATTCTCTGCCTGCCTTTCCCCAGTGCTCTGCAAGCTCTCCAGGGCAACAGCAAATGTGGGGCTCTGTGCTTTCTTTCGTTCTGAACAAGTTTTAGTGTTTTCTGCAGCGACGCAAATACGATTCTGCGCAACAATGGGAACACTTCTCCTTCCCAGGCACAGAGAAGGTGCTAGCAGGGAATTCTCTGCCTGCCTTTCCCCAGTGCTCTGCAAGCTCTCCAGGGCAACAGCAAATGTGGGGCTCTGTGCTTTCTTTTGTTCTGAACAAGTGTTAGTGTTTTCTGCGGAAAAGCGATTCTGCGCAACATTGGGAACACTTCTCCTTCCCAGGCACAGAGAAGGTGCTAGCAGGGAATTCTCTGCCTGCCTTTCCCCAGTGCTCTGCAAGCTCTCCAGGGCAACAGCAAATGTGGGGCTCTGTGCTTTCTTTCGTTCTGAACAAGTTTTAGTGTTTTCTGCAGCGACGCAAATACGATTCTGCGCAACAATGGGAACACTTCTCCTTCCCAGGCACAGAGAAGGTGCTAGCAGGGAATTCTCTGCCTGCCTTTCCCCAGTGCTCTGCAAGCTCTCCAGGGCAACAGCAAATGTGGGGCTCTGTGCTTTCTTTCGTTCTGAAAAAGTGTTAGTGTTTTCTGGAGAGAAGCGATTCTGCGCAACAATGGGAACACTTCTACTTCCCAGGCACAGAGAAGGTGCTAGCAGGGAATTCTCTGCCTGCCTTTCCCCAGTGCTCTGCAAGCTCTCCAGGGCAACAGCAAATGTGGGGCTCTGTGCTTTCTTTCGTTCTGAAAAAGTGTTAGTGTTTTCAGCGGAAAAGCGATTCTGCGCAACAATGGGAACACATCTCCTTCCCAGGCACAGAGAAGGTGCTAGCAGGGAATTCTCTGCCTGCCTTTCCCCAGTGCTCTGCAAGCTCTCCAGGGCAACAGCAAATGTGGGGCTCTGTGCTTTCTTTCGTTCTGAAAAAGTGTTATTTTTTTTCTGCGGAAAAGCGATTCTGTGCAACAATGGGAACACTTCTCCTTCCCAGGCACAGAGAAGGTGCTAGCAGGGAATTCTCTGCCTGCCTTTCCCCAGTGCTCTGCAAGCTCTCCAGGGCAACAGAAAATGTGGGGCTCTGTGCTTTCTTTCGTTCTGAACAAGTTTTAGTGTTTTCTGCAGCGACGCAAATACGATTCTGCGCAACATTGGGAACACTTCTCCTTCCCAGGCACAGAGAAGGTGCTAGCAGGGAATTCTCTACCTGCCTTTAACCAGTGCTCTGCAAGCTCTCCAGGGCAACAGCAAATGTGGGGCTCTGTGCTTTCTTTCGTTCTGAAAAAGTGTTAGTGTTTTCTGGAGAGAAGCGATTCTGCGCAACAATGGGAACACTTCTCCTTCCCAGGCACAGAGAAGGTGCTAGCAGGGAATTCTCTGCCTGCCTTTCCCCAGTGCTCTGCAAGCTCTCCAGGGCAACAGCAAATGTGGGGCTCTGTGCTTTCTTTCGTTCTGAAAAAGTGTTATTTTTTTTCTGCGGAAAAGCGATTCTGTGCAACAATGGGAACTCTTCTGCTTCCCAGGCACAGAGAAGGTGCTAGCAGGGAATTCTCTGCCTGCCTTTCCCCAGTGCTCTGCAAGCTCTCCAGGGCAACAGCAAATGTGGGGCTCTGTGCTTTCTTTCGTTCTGAACAAGTTTTAGTGTTTTCAGCGGAAAAGCGATTCTGCGCAACATTGGGAACACTTCTCCTTCCCAGGCACAGAGAAGGTGCTAGCAGGGAATTCTCTGCCTGCCTTTCCCCAGTGCTCTGCAAGCTCTCCAGGGCAACAGCAAATGTGGGGCTCTGTGCTTTCTTTCGTTCTGAACAAGTTTTAGTGTTTTCTGCAGCGACGCAAATACGATTCTGCGCAACATTGGGAACACTTCTCCTTCCCAGGCACAGAGAAGGTGCTAGCATGGAATTCTCTACCTGCCTTTAACCAGTGCTCTGCAAGCTCTCCAGGGCAACAGCAAATGTGGGGCTCTGTGCTTTCTTTCGTTCTGAAAAAGTGTTAGTGTTTTCTGGAGAGAAGCGATTCTGCGCAACAATGGGAACACTTCTCCTTCCCAGGCACAGAGAAGGTGCTAGCAGGGAATTCTCTGCCTGCCTTTCTCCAGTGCTCTGCAAGCTCTCCAGGGCAACAGCAAATGTGGGGCTCTGTGCTTTCTTTCGTTCTGAAAAAGTGTTAGTGTTTTCAGCGGAAAAGCGATTCTGCGCAACAATGGGAACACATCTCCTTCCCAGGCACAGAGAAGGTGCTAGCAGGGAATTCTCTGCCTGCCTTTCCCCAGTGCTCTGCAAGCTCTCCAGGGCAACAGCAAATGTGGGGCTCTGTGCTTTCTTTCATTCTGAACAAGTTTTAGTGTTTTCAGCGGAAAAGCGATTCTGCGCAACATTGGGAACACTTCTCCTTCCCAGGCACAGAGAAGGTGCTAGCAGGGAATTCTCTGCCTGCCTTTCCCCAGTGCTCTGCAAGCTCTCCAGGGCAACAGCAAATGTGGGGCTCTGTGCTTTCTTTCGTTCTGAAAAAGTGTTAGTGTTTTCTGCAGCGACGCAAATACGATTCTGCGCAACATTGGGAACACTTCTCCTTCCCAGGCACAGAGAAGGTGCTAGCAGGGAATTCTCTACCTGCCTTTAACCAGTGCTCTGCAAGCTCTCCAGGGCAACAGCAAATGTGGGGCTCTGTGCTTTCTTTCGTTCTGAAAAAGTGTTAGTGTTTTCTGGAGAGAAGCGATTCTGCGCAACAATGGGAACACTTCTCCTTCCCAGGCACAGAGAAGGTGCTAGCAGGGAATTCTCTGCCTGCCTTTCCCCAGTGCTCTGCAAGCTCTCCAGGGCAACAGCAAATGTGGGGCTCTGTGCTTTCTTTCGTTCTGAAAAAGTGTTAGTGTTTTCAGCGGAAAAGCGATTCTGCGCAACAATGGGAACACATCTCCTTCCCAGGCACAGAGAAGGTGCTAGCAGGGAATTCTCTGCCTGCCTTTCCCCAGTGCTCTGCAAGCTCTCCAGGGCAACAGCAAATGTGGGGCTCTGTGCTTTCTTTCGTTCTGAAAAAGTGTTATTTTTTTTCTGCGGAAAAGCGATTCTGTGCAACAATGGGAACTCTTCTGCTTCCCAGGCACAGAGAAGGTGCTAGCAGGGAATTCTCTGCCTGCCTTTCCCCAGTGCTCTGCAAGCTCTCCAGGGCAACAGCAAATGTGGGGCTCTGTGCTTTCTTTCGTTCTGAACAAGTTTTAGTGTTTTCAGCGGAAAAGCGATTCTGCGCAACATTGGGAACACTTCTCCTTCCCAGGCACAGAGAAGGTGCTAGCAGGGAATTCTCTGCCTGCCTTTCCCAGTGCTCTGCAAGCTCTCCAGGGCAACAGCAAATGTGGGGCTCTGTGCTTTCTTTCGTTCTGAACAAGTTTTAGTGTTTTCTGCAGCGACGCAAATACGATTCTGCGCAACAATGGGAACACTTCTCCTTCCCAGGCACAGAGAAGGTGCTAGCAGGGAATTCTCTGCCTGCCTTTCCCCAGTGCTCTGCAAGCTCTCCAGGGCAACAGCAAATGTGGGGCTCTGTGCTTTCTTTCGTTCTGAACAAGTGTTAGTGTTTTCTGCAGCGACGCAAATACGATTCTGCGCAACATTGGGAACACTTCTCCTTCCCAGGCACAGAGAAGGTGCTAGCAGGGAATTCTCTGCCTGCCTTTAACCAGTGCTCTGCAAGCTCTCCAGGACAACATAGAATCTGGGGCTCTGTGCTTTCTTTCGTTCTGAACAAGTTGTAGTGTTTTGTGGAGAGAAGCGATTCTGCGCAACAATGGGAACACTTCTCCTTTCCAGGCTCAGAGAAGGTACTACCAGGGAATTCTCTGCCTTCCTCTCCCCAGTGCTCTGCAAGCTCTCCAGGGCAACAGCAAATGTGGGGCTCTGTGCTTTCTTTCATTCTGAAAAAGTGTTAGTGTTTTCTGCAGCGACGCAAATGCCATTCTGCGCAACAATGGGAACACTTCTCCTTCCCAGGCACAGAGAAGGTGCTAGCAGGGAATTCTCTGCCTGCCTTTCCCCAGTGCTCTGCAAGCTCTCCAGGGCAACAGCAAATGTGGGGCTCTGTGCTTTCTTTCGTTCTGAAAAAGTTTTAGTGTTTTCAGCGGAAAAGCCATTCTGCGCAACAATGGGAACACTTCTCCTTCCCAGGCACAGAGAAGGTGCTAGCAGGGAATTCTCTGCCTGCCTTTCCCCAGTGCTCTGCAAGCTCTCCAGGGCAACAGCAAATGTGGGGCTCTGTGCTTTTTTTCGTTCTGAACATGTTTTAGTGTTTTCTGCAGCGACGCAAATATGATTCTGCGCAACAATGGGAACACTTCTGCTTCCCAGGCACAGAGAAGGTGCTAGCAGGGAATTCTCTGCCTGCCTTTCCCCAGTGCTCTGCAAGCTCTCCAGGGCAACAGCAAATGTGGGGCTCTGTGCTTTCTTTCGTTCTGAACAAGTGTTAGTGTTTTCAGCGGAAAAGCGATTCTGCGCAACATTGGGAACACTTCTACTTCCCAGGCACAGAGAAGGTGCTAGCAGGGAATTCTCTGCCTGCCTTTCCCCAGTGCTCTGCAAGCTCTCCAGGGCAACAGCAAATGTGGGGCTCTGTGCTTTCTTTCATTCTGAACAAGTTTTAGTGTTTTCTGCAGCGACGCAAATGCCATTCTGCGCAACAATGGGAACACTTCTCCTTCCCAGGCACAGAGAAGGTGCTAGCAGGAAATTCTCTGCCTGCCTTTCCCCAGTGCTCTGCAAGCTCTCCAGGGAAATAGCAAATGTGGGGCTCTGTGCTTTGTTTCGTTCTGAACAAGTTGTAGTGTTTTGTGGAGAGAAGCGATTCTGCGCAACAATGGGAACACTTCTCCTTTCCAGGCTCAGAGAAGGTAGTACCAGGGAATTCTCTGCCTTCCTCTCCCCAGTGCTCTGCAAGCTCTCCAGGGCAACAGCAAATGTGGGGCTCTGTGCTTTCTTTCGTTCTGAAAAAGTGTTAGTGTTTTCTGCAGCGACGCAAATGCCATTCTGCGCAACAATGTAAACACTTCTCCTTCCCAGGCACAGAGAAGGTGCTAGCAGGGAATTCTCTACCTGCCTTTCCCCAGTGCTCTGCAAGCTCTCCAGGGCAACAGCAAATGTGGGGCTCTGTGCTTTCTTTCGTTCTGAACAAGTGTTAGTGTTTTCAGCGGAAAAGCAATTCTGCGCAACAATGGGAACACTTCTCCTTCCCAGGCACAGAGAAGGTGCTAGCAGGGAATTCTCTGCCTGCCTTTCCCCAGTGCTCTGCAAGCTCTCCAGGGAAACAGCAAATGTGGGGCTCTGTGCTTTCTTTCGTTCTGAACAAGTTTTAGTGTTTTCTGCAGCGACGCAAATACGATTCTGCGCAACAATGGGAACACTTCTCCTTCCCAGGCACAGAGAAGGTGCTAGCAGGGAATTCTCTGCCTGCCTTTCCCCAGTGCTCTGCAAGCTCTCCAGGGCAACAGCAAATGTGGGGCTCTGTGCTTTCTTTCGTTCTGAAAAAGTGTTATTTTTTTTCTGCGGAAAAGCGATTCTGTGCAACAATGGGAACACTTCTGCTTCCCAGGCACAGAGAAGGTGCTAGCAGGGAATTCTCTACCTGCCTTTAACCAGTGCTCTGCAAGCTCTCCAGGGCAACAGCAAATGTGGGGCTCTGTGCTTTCTTTCGTTCTGAACAAGTTTTAGTGTTTTCTGCAGCGACGCAAATACGATTCTGCGCAACAATGGGAACACTTCTCCTTCCCAGGCACAGAGAAGGTGCTAGCAGGGAATTCTCTGCCTGCCTTTCCCCAGTGCTCTGCAAGCTCTCCAGGGCAACAGCAAATGTGGGGCTCTGTGCTTTCTTTCGTTCTGAAAAAGTGTTAGTGTTTTCAGCGGAAAAGCCATTCTGCGCAACAATGGGAACACTTCTCCTTCCCAGGCACAGAGAAGGTGCTAGCAGGGAATTCTCTGCCTGCCTTTCCCCAGTGCTCTGCAAGCTCTCCAGGGCAACAGCAAATGTGGGGCTCTGTGCTTTCTTTCGTTCTGAACAAGTTTTAGTGTTTTCTGCAGCGACGCAAATACGATTCTGCGCAACAATGGGAACACTTCTGTTTCCCAGGCACAGAGAAGGTGCTAGCAGGGAATTCTCTGCCTGCCTTTCCCCAGTGCTCTGCAAGCTCTCCAGGGCAACAGCAAATGTGGGGCTCTGTGCTTTCTTTCGTTCTGAAAAAGTGTTAGTGTTTTCTGGAGAGAAGCGATTCTGCGCAACAATGGGAACACTTCTCCTTCCCAGGCACAGAGAAGGTGCTAGCAGGGAATTCTCTGCCTGCCTTTCCCCAGTGCTCTGCAAGCTCTCCAGGGCAACAGCAAATGTGGGGCTCTGTGCTTTCTTTCGTTCTGAAAAAGTTTTAGTGTTTTCAGCGGAAAAGCCATTCTGCGCAACAATGGGAACACTTCTCCTTCCCAGGCACAGAGAAGGTGCTAGCAGGGAATTCTCTGCCTGCCTTTCCCCAGTGCTCTGCAAGCTCTCCAGGGCAACAGCAAATGTGGGGCTCTGTGCTTTTTTTCGTTCTGAACATGTTTTAGTGTTTTCTGCAGCGACGCAAATACGATTCTGCGCAACAATGGGAACACTTCTGCTTCCCAGGCACAGAGAAGGTGCTAGCAGGGAATTCTCTGCCTGCCTTTCCCCAGTGCTCTGCAAGCTCTCCAGGGCAACAGCAAATGTGGGGCTCTGTGCTTTCTTTCGTTCTGAACAAGTGTTAGTGTTTTCAGCGGAAAAGCGATTCTGCGCAACATTGGGAACACTTCTACTTCCCAGGCACAGAGAAGGTGCTAGCAGGGAATTCTCTGCCTGCCTTTCCCCAGTGCTCTGCAAGCTCTCCAGGGCAACAGCAAATGTGGGGCTCTGTGCTTTCTTTCATTCTGAACAAGTTTTAGTGTTTTCTGCAGCGACGCAAATGCCATTCTGCGCAACAATGGGAACACTTCTCCTTCCCAGGCACAGAGAAGGTGCTAGCAGGAAATTCTCTGCCTGCCTTTCCCCAGTGCTCTGCAAGCTCTCCAGGGAAATAGCAAATGTGGGGCTCTGTGCTTTGTTTCGTTCTGAACAAGTTGTAGTGTTTTGTGGAGAGAAGCGATTCTGCGCAACAATGGGAACACTTCTCCTTTCCAGGCTCAGAGAAGGTAGTACCAGGGAATTCTCTGCCTTCCTCTCCCCAGTGCTCTGCAAGCTCTCCAGGGCAACAGCAAATGTGGGGCTCTGTGCTTTCTTTCGTTCTTAAAAAAGTGTTAGTGTTTTCTGCAGCGACGCAAATGCCATTCTGCGCAACAATGTAAACACTTCTCCTTCCCAGGCACAGAGAAGGTGCTAGCAGGGAATTCTCTACCTGCCTTTAACCAGTGGTCTGCAAGCTCTCCAGGGCAACAGCAAATGTGGGGCTCTGTGCTTTCTTTCGTTCTGAACAAGTGTTAGTGTTTTCAGCGGAAAAGCAATTCTGCGCAACAATGGGAACACTTCGCCTTCCCAGGCACAGAGAAGGTGCTAGCAGGGAATTCTCTGCCTGCCTTTCCCCAGTGCTCTGCAAGCTCTCCAGGGAAACAGCAAATGTGGGGCTCTGTGCTTTCTTTCGTTCTGAACAAGTTTTAGTGTTTTCTGCAGCGACGCAAATACGATTCTGCGCGACAATGTGAACACTTCTCCTTCCCAGGCACAGAGAAGGTGCTAGCAGGGAATTCTCTGCCTGCCTTTCCCCAGTGCTCTGCAAGCTCTCCAGGGCAACAGCAAATGTGGGGCTCTGTGCTTTCTTTCGTTCTGAAAAAGTGTTATTTTTTTTCTGCGGAAAAGCGATTCTGTGCAACAATGGGAACACTTCTGCTTCCCAGGCACAGAGAAGGTGCTAGCAGGGAATTCTCTGCCTGCCTTTCCCCAGTGCTCTGCAAGCTCTCCAGGGCAACAGCAAATGTGGGGCTCTGTGCTTTCTTTCGTTCTGAAAAAGTGTTAGTGTTTTCTGCAGCGACGCAAATACGATTCTGCGCAACAATGGGAACACTTCTCCTTCCCAGGCACAGAGAAGGTGCTAGCAGGGAATTCTCTGCCTGCCTTTCCCCAGTGCTCTGCAAGCTCTCCAGGGAAACAGCAAATGTGGGGCTCTGTGCTTTCTTTTGTTCTGAAAAAGTGTTAGTGTTTTCTGCGGAAAAGCGATTCTGCGCAACATTGGGAACACTTCTCCTTCCCAGGCACAGAGAAGGTGCTAGCAGGGAATTCTCTGCCTGCCTTTCCCCAGTGCTCTGCAAGCTCTCCAGGGCAACAGCAAATGTGGGGCTCTGTGCTTTCTTTCGTTCTGAACAAGTTTTAGTGTTTTCTGCAGCGACGCAAATACGATTCTGCGCAACAATGGGAACACTTCTCCTTCCCAGGCACAGAGAAGGTGCTAGCAGGGAATTCTCTGCCTGCCTTTCCCCAGTGCTCTGCAAGCTCTCCAGGGCAACAGCAAATGTGGGGCTCTGTGCTTTCTTTCGTTCTGAACAAGTTTTAGTGTTTTCTGCAGCGACGCAAATACGATTCTGCGCAACAATGGGAACACTTCTCCTTCCCAGGCACAGAGAAGGTGCTAGCAGGGAATTCTCTGCCTGCCTTTCCCCAGTGCTCTGCAAGCTCTCCAGGGCAACAGCAAATGTGGGGCTCTGTGCTTTCTTTCGTTCTGAAAAAGTGTTAGTGTTTTCTGGAGAGAAGCGATTCTGCGCAACAATGGGAACACTTCTCCTTCCCAGGCACAGAGAAGGTGCTAGCAGGGAATTCTCTGCCTGCCTTTCCCCAGTGCTCTGCAAGCTCTCCAGGGCAACAGCAAATGTGGGGCTCTGTGCTTTCTTTCGTTCTGAAAAAGTGTTATTTTTTTTCTGCGGAAAAGCGATTCTGTGCAACAATGGGAACTCTTCTGCTTCCCAGGCACAGAGAAGGTGCTAGCAGGGAATTCTCTGCCTGCCTTTCCCCAGTGCTCTGCAAGCTCTCCAGGGCAACAGCAAATGTGGGGCTCTGTGCTTTCTTTCGTTCTGAACAAGTTTTAGTGTTTTCTGCAGCGACGCAAATACGATTCTGCGCAACAATGGGAACACTTCTACTTCCCAGGCACAGAGAAGGTGCTAGCAGGGAATTCTCTGCCTGCCTTTCCCCAGTGCTCTGCAAGCTCTCCAGGGCAACAGCAAATGTGGGGCTCTGTGCTTTCTTTTGTTCTGAAAAAGTGTTAGTGTTTTCTGCGGAAAAGCGATTCTGCGCAACATTGGGAACACTTCTCCTTCCCAGGCACAGAGAAGGTGCTAGCAGGGAATTCTTTGCCTGCCTTTCCCCAGTGCTCTGCAAGCTCTCCAGGGCAACAGCAAATGTGGGGCTCTGTGCTTTCTTTCGTTCTGAACAAGTTTTAGTGTTTTCTGCAGCGACGCAAATACGATTCTGCGCAACAATGGGAACACTTCTCCTTCCCAGGCACAGAGAAGGTGCTAGCAGGGAATTCTCTGCCTGCCTTTCCCCAGTGCTCTGCAAGCTCTCCAGGGAAACAGCAAATGTGGGGCTCTGTGCTTTCTTTTGTTCTGAAAAAGTGTTAGTGTTTTCTGCGGAAAAGCGATTCTGCGCAACATTGGGAACACTTCTCCTTCCCAGGCACAGAGAAGGTGCTAGCAGGGAATTCTCTGCCTGCCTTTCCCCAGTGCTCTGCAAGCTCTCCAGGGCAACAGCAAATGTGGGGCTCTGTGCTTTCTTTCGTTCTGAACAAGTTTTAGTGTTTTCTGCAGCGACGCAAATACGATTCTGCGCAACAATGGGAACACTTCTCCTTCCCAGGCACAGAGAAGGTGCTAGCAGGGAATTCTCTGCCTGCCTTTCCCCAGTGCTCTGCAAGCTCTCCAGGGCAACAGCAAATGTGGGGCTCTGTGCTTTCTTTCGTTCTGAACAAGTTTTAGTGTTTTCTGCAGCGACGCAAATACGATTCTGCGCAACAATGCGAACACTTCTCCTTCCCAGGCACAGAGAAGGTGCTAGCAGGGAATTCTCTGCCTGCCTTTCCCCAGTGCTCTGCAAGCTCTCCAGGGCAACAGCAAATGTGGGGCTCTGTGCTTTCTTTCGTTCTGAAAAAGTGTTAGTGTTTTCTGGAGAGAAGCGATTCTGCGCAACAATGGGAACACTTCTCCTTCCCAGGCACAGAGAAGGTGCTAGCAGGGAATTCTCTGCCTGCCTTTCCCCAGTGCTCTGCAAGCTCTCCAGGGAAACAGCAAATGTGGGGCTCTGTGCTTTCTTTCGTTCTGAAAAAGTGTTATTTTTTTTCTGCGGAAAAGCGATTCTGTGCAACAATGGGAACACTTCTGCTTCCCAGGCACAGAGAAGGTGCTAGCAGGGAATTCTCTGCCTGCCTTTCCCCAGTGCTCTGCAAGCTCTCCAGGGCAACAGCAAATGTGGGGCTCTGTGCTTTCTTTCGTTCTGAACAAGTTTTAGTGTTTTCTGCAGCGACGCAAATACGATTCTGCGCAACATTGGGAACACTTCTACTTCCCAGGCACAGAGAAGGTGCTAGCAGGGAATTCTCTGCCTGCCTTTCCCCAGTGCTCTGCAAGCTCTCCAGGGCAACAGCAAATGTGGGGCTCTGTGCTTTCTTTTGTTCTGAAAAAGTGTTAGTGTTTTCTGCGGAAAAGCGATTCTGCGCAACATTGGGAACACTTCTCCTTCCCAGGCACAGAGAAGGTGCTAGCAGGGAATTCTTTGCCTGCCTTTCCCCAGTGCTCTGCAAGCTCTCCAGGGCAACAGCAAATGTGGGGCTCTGTGCTTTCTTTCGTTCTGAACAAGTTTTAGTGTTTTCTGCAGCGACGCAAATACGATTCTGCGCAACAATGGGAACACTTCTCCTTCCCAGGCACAGAGAAGGTGCTAGCAGGAAATTCTCTGCCTGCCTTTCCCCAGTGCTCTGCAAGCTCTCCAGGGAAATAGCAAATGTGGGGCTCTGTGCTTTGTTTCGTTCTGAACAAGTTGTAGTGTTTTGTGGAGAGAAGCGATTCTGCGCAACAATGGGAACACTTCTCCTTTCCAGGCTCAGAGAAGGTAGTACCAGGGAATTCTCTGCCTTCCTCTCCCCAGTGCTCTGCAAGCTCTCCAGGGCAACAGCAAATGTGGGGCTCTGTGCTTTCTTTCGTTCTGAAAAAGTGTTAGTGTTTTCTGCAGCGACGCAAATGCCATTCTGCGCAACAATGTAAACACTTCTCCTTCCCAGGCACAGAGAAGGTGCTAGCAGGGAATTCTCTACCTGCCTTTAACCAGTGGTCTGCAAGCTCTCCAGGGCAACAGCAAATGTGGGGCTCTGTGCTTTCTTTCGTTCTGAACAAGTGTTAGTGTTTTCAGCGGAAAAGCAATTCTGCGCAACAATGGGAACACTTCGCCTTCCCAGGCACAGAGAAGGTGCTAGCAGGGAATTCTCTGCCTGCCTTTCCCCAGTGCTCTGCAAGCTCTCCAGGGAAACAGCAAATGTGGGGCTCTGTGCTTTCTTTCGTTCTGAACAAGTTTTAGTGTTTTCTGCAGCGACGCAAATACGATTCTGCGCAACAATGTGAACACTTCTCCTTCCCAGGCACAGAGAAGGTGCTAGCAGGGAATTCTCTGCCTGCCTTTCCCCAGTGCTCTGCAAGCTCTCCAGGGCAACAGAAAATGTGGGGCTCTGTGCTTTCTTTCGTTCTGAAAAAGTGTTATTTTTTTTCTGCGGAAAAGCGATTCTGTGCAACAATGGGAACACTTCTGCTTCCCAGGCACAGAGAAGGTGCTAGCAGGGAATTCTCTGCCTGCCTTTCCCCAGTGCTCTGCAAGCTCTCCAGGGCAACAGAAAATGTGGGGCTCTGTGCTTTCTTTCGTTCTGAAAAAGTGTTATTTTTTTTCTGCGGAAAAGCGATTCTGTGCAACAATGGGAACACTTCTGCTTCCCAGGCACAGAGAAGGTGCTAGCAGGGAATTCTCTGCCTGCCTTTCCCCAGTGCTCTGCAAGCTCTCCAGGGCAACAGCAAATGTGGGGCTCTGTGCTTTCTTTCGTTCTGAAAAAGTGTTAGTGTTTTCTGCAGCGACGCAAATACGATTCTGCGCAACAATGGGAACACTTCTACTTCCCAGGCACAGAGAAGGTGCTAGCAGGGAATTCTCTGCCTGCCTTTCCCCAGTGCTCTGCAAGCTCTCCAGGGCAACAGCAAATGTGGGGCTCTGTGCTTTCTTTTGTTCTGAAAAAGTGTTAGTGTTTTCTGCGGAAAAGCGATTCTGCGCAACATTGGGAACACTTCTCCTTCCCAGGCACAGAGAAGGTGCTAGCAGGGAATTCTTTGCCTGCCTTTCCCCAGTGCTCTGCAAGCTCTCCAGGGCAACAGCAAATGTGGGGCTCTGTGCTTTCTTTCGTTCTGAACAAGTTTTAGTGTTTTCTGCAGCGACGCAAATACGATTCTGCGCAACAATGGGAACACTTCTCCTTCCCAGGCACAGAGAAGGTGCTAGCAGGAAATTCTCTGCCTGCCTTTCCCCAGTGCTCTGCAAGCTCTCCAGGGAAATAGCAAATGTGGGGCTCTGTGCTTTGTTTCGTTCTGAACAAGTTGTAGTGTTTTGTGGAGAGAAGCGATTCTGCGCAACAATGGGAACACTTCTCCTTTCCAGGCTCAGAGAAGGTAGTACCAGGGAATTCTCTGCCTTCCTCTCCCCAGTGCTCTGCAAGCTCTCCAGGGCAACAGCAAATGTGGGGCTCTGTGCTTTCTTTCGTTCTGAAAAAGTGTTAGTGTTTTCTGCAGCGACGCAAATGCCATTCTGCGCAACAATGTAAACACTTCTCCTTCCCAGGCACAGAGAAGGTGCTAGCAGGGAATTCTCTACCTGCCTTTAACCAGTGGTCTGCAAGCTCTCCAGGGCAACAGCAAATGTGGGGCTCTGTGCTTTCTTTCGTTCTGAACAAGTGTTAGTGTTTTCAGCGGAAAAGCAATTCTGCGCAACAATGGGAACACTTCTCCTTCCCAGGCACAGAGAAGGTGCTAGCAGGGAATTCTCTGCCTGCCTTTCCCCAGTGCTCTGCAAGCTCTCCAGGGAAACAGCAAATGTGGGGCTCTGTGCTTTCTTTCGTTCTGAACAAGTTTTAGTGTTTTCTGCAGCGACGCAAATACGATTCTGCGCAACAATGTGAACACTTCTCCTTCCCAGGCACAGAGAAGGTGCTAGCAGGGAATTCTCTGCCTGCCTTTCCCCAGTGCTCTGCAAGCTCTCCAGGGAAACAGCAAATGTGGGGCTCTGTGCTTTCTTTTGTTCTGAAAAAGTGTTAGTGTTTTCTGCGGAAAAGCGATTCTGCGCAACATTGGGAACACCTCTCCTTCCCAGGCACAGAGAAGGTGCTAGCAGGGAATTCTCTGCCTGCCTTTCCCCAGTGCTCTGCAAGCTCTCCAGGGCAACAGCAAATGTGGGGCTCTGTGCTTTCTTTCGTTCTGAACAAGTTTTAGTGTTTTCTGCAGCGACGCAAATACGATTCTGCGCAACAATGTGAACACTTCTCCTTCCCAGGCACAGAGAAGGTGCTAGCAGGGAATTCTCTGCCTGCCTTTCCCCAGTGCTCTGCAAGCTCTCCAGGGCAACAGAAAATGTGGGGCTCTGTGCTTTCTTTCGTTCTGAAAAAGTGTTATTTTTTTTCTGCGGAAAAGCGATTCTGTGCAACAATGGGAACACTTCTGCTTCCCAGGCACAGAGAAGGTGCTAGCAGGGAATTCTCTGCCTGCCTTTCCCCAGTGCTCTGCAAGCTCTCCAGGGCAACAGCAAATGTGGGGCTCTGTGCTTTCTTTCGTTCTGAAAAAGTGTTAGTGTTTTCTGCAGCGACGCAAATAAGATTCTGCGCAACAATGGGAACACTTCTCCTTCCCAGGCACAGAGAAGGTGCTAGCAGGGAATTCTCTGCCTGCCTTTCCCCAGTGCTCTGCAAGCTCTCCAGGGAAACAGCAAATGTGGGGCTCTGTGCTTTCTTTTGTTCTGAAAAAGTGTTAGTGTTTTCTGCGGAAAAGCGATTCTGCGCAACATTGGGAACACTTCTCCTTCCCAGGCACAGAGAAGGTGCTAGCAGGGAATTCTCTGCCTGCCTTTCCCCAGTGCTCTGCAAGCTCTCCAGGGCAACAGCAAATGTGGGGCTCTGTGCTTTCTTTCGTTCTGAACAAGTTTTAGTGTTTTCTGCAGCGACGCAAATACGATTCTGCGCAACAATGGGAACACTTCTCCTTCCCAGGCACAGAGAAGGTGCTAGCAGGGAATTCTCTGCCTGCCTTTCCCCAGTGCTCTGCAAGCTCTCCAGGGCAACAGCAAATGTGGGGCTCTGTGCTTTCTTTCGTTCTGAAAAAGTGTTAGTGTTTTCAGCGGAAAAGCCATTCTGCGCAACAATGGGAACACTTCTCCTTCCCAGGCACAGAGAAGGTGCTAGCAGGGAATTCTCTGCCTGCCTTTCCCCAGTGCTCTGCAAGCTCTCCAGGGCAACAGCAAATGTGGGGCTCTGTGCTTTCTTTCGTTCTGAACAAGTTTTAGTGTTTTCTGCAGCGACGCAAATACGATTCTGCGCAACAATGGGAACACTTCTCTTTCCCAGGCACAGAGAAGGTGCTAGCAGGGAATTCTCTGCCTGCCTTTCCCCAGTGCTCTGCAAGCTCTCCAGGGCAACAGCAAATGTGGGGCTCTGTGCTTTCTTTCGTTCTGAAAAAGTGTTAGTGTTTTCTGGAGAGAAGCGATTCTGCGCAACAATGGGAACACTTCTCCTTCCCAGGCACAGAGAAGGTGCTAGCAGGGAATTCTCTGCCTGCCTTTCCCCAGTGCTCTGCAAGCTCTCCAGGGCAACAGCAAATGTGGGGCTCTGTGCTTTCTTTCGTTCTGAAAAAGTTTTAGTGTTTTCAGCGGAAAAGCCATTCTGCGCAACAATGGGAACACTTCTCCTTCCCAGGCACAGAGAAGGTGCTAGCAGGGAATTCTCTGCCTGCCTTTCCCCAGTGCTCTGCAAGCTCTCCAGGGCAACAGCAAATGTGGGGCTCTGTGCTTTTTTTCGTTCTGAACATGTTTTAGTGTTTTCTGCAGCGACTCAAATACGATTCTGCGCAACAATGGGAACACTTCTGCTTCCCAGGCACAGAGAAGGTGCTAGCAGGAAATTCTCTGCCTGCCTTTCCCCAGTGCTCTGCAAGCTCTCCAGGGCAACAGCAAATGTGGGGCTCTGTGCTTTCTTTCGTTCTGAACAAGTGTTAGTGTTTTCAGCGGAAAAGCGATTCTGCGCAACATTGGGAACACTTCTACTTCCCAGGCACAGAGAAGGTGCTAGCAGGGAATTCTCTGCCTGCCTTTCCCCAGTGCTCTGCAAGCTCTCCAGGGCAACAGCAAATGTGGGGCTCTGTGCTTTCTTTCATTCTGAACAAGTTTTAGTGTTTTCTGCAGCGACGCAAATGCCATTCTGCGCAACAATGGGAACACTTCTCCTTCCCAGGCACAGAGAAGGTGCTAGCAGGAAATTCTCTGCCTGCCTTTCCCCAGTGCTCTGCAAGCTCTCCAGGGAAATAGCAAATGTGGGGCTCTGTGCTTTGTTTCGTTCTGAACAAGTTGTAGTGTTTTGTGGAGAGAAGCGATTCTGCGCAACAATGGGAACACTTCTCCTTTCCAGGCTCAGAGAAGGTAGTACCAGGGAATTCTCTGCCTTCCTCTCCCCAGTGCTCTGCAAGCTCTCCAGGGCAACAGCAAATGTGGGGCTCTGTGCTTTCTTTCGTTCTTAAAAAAGTGTTAGTGTTTTCTGCAGCGACGCAAATGCCATTCTGCGCAACAATGTAAACACTTCTCCTTCCCAGGCACAGAGAAGGTGCTAGCAGGGAATTCTCTACCTGCCTTTAACCAGTGGTCTGCAAGCTCTCCAGGGCAACAGCAAATGTGGGGCTCTGTGCTTTCTTTCGTTCTGAACAAGTGTTAGTGTTTTCAGCGGAAAAGCAATTCTGCGCAACAATGGGAACACTTCGCCTTCCCAGGCACAGAGAAGGTGCTAGCAGGGAATTCTCTGCCTGCCTTTCCCCAGTGCTCTGCAAGCTCTCCAGGGAAACAGCAAATGTGGGGCTCTGTGCTTTCTTTCGTTCTGAACAAGTTTTAGTGTTTTCTGCAGCGACGCAAATACGATTCTGCGCAACAATGTGAACACTTCTCCTTCCCAGGCACAGAGAAGGTGCTAGCAGGGAATTCTCTGCCTGCCTTTCCCCAGTGCTCTGCAAGCTCTCCAGGGCAACAGAAAATGTGGGGCTCTGTGCTTTCTTTCGTTCTGAAAAAGTGTTATTTTTTTTCTGCGGAAAAGCGATTCTGTGCAACAATGGGAACACTTCTGCTTCCCAGGCACAGAGAAGGTGCTAGCAGGGAATTCTCTGCCTGCCTTTCCCCAGTGCTCTGCAAGCTCTCCAGGGCAACAGCAAATGTGGGGCTCTGTGCTTTCTTTCGTTCTGAAAAAGTGTTAGTGTTTTCTGCAGCGACGCAAATACGATTCTGCGCAACAATGGGAACACTTCTCCTTCCCAGGCACAGAGAAGGTGCTAGCAGGGAATTCTCTGCCTGCCTTTCCCCAGTGCTCTGCAAGCTCTCCAGGGAAACAGCAAATGTGGGGCTCTGTGCTTTCTTTTGTTCTGAAAAAGTGTTAGTGTTTTCTGCGGAAAAGCGATTCTGCGCAACATTGGGAACACTTCTCCTTCCCAGGCACAGAGAAGGTGCTAGCAGGGAATTCTCTGCCTGCCTTTCCCCAGTGCTCTGCAAGCTCTCCAGGGCAACAGCAAATGTGGGGCTCTGTGCTTTCTTTCGTTCTGAACAAGTTTTAGTGTTTTCTGCAGCGACGCAAATACGATTCTGCGCAACAATGGGAACACTTCTCCTTCCCAGGCACAGAGAAGGTGCTAGCAGGGAATTCTCTGCCTGCCTTTCCCCAGTGCTCTGCAAGCTCTCCAGGGCAACAGAAAATGTGGGGCTCTGTGCTTTCTTTCGTTCTGAACAAGTGTTAGTGTTTTCAGCGGAAAAGCCATTCTGCGCAACAATGGGAACACTTCTCCTTCCCAGGCACAGAGAAGGTGCTAGCAGGGAATTCTCTGCCTGCCTTTCCCCAGTGCTCTGCAAGCTCTCCAGGGCAACAGCAAATGTGGGGCTCTGTGCTTTCTTTCGTTCTGAACAAGTTTTAGTGTTTTCTGCAGCGACGCAAATACGATTCTGCGCAACAATGGGAACACTTCTCCTTCCCAGGCACAGAGAAGGTGCTAGCAGGGAATTCTCTGCCTGCCTTTCCCCAGTGCTCTGCAAGCTCTCCAGGGCAACAGCAAATGTGGGGCTCTGTGCTTTCTTTCGTTCTGAAAAAGTGTTAGTGTTTTCTGGAGAGAAGCGATTCTGCGCAACAATGGGAACACTTCTCCTTCCCAGGCACAGAGAAGGTGCTAGCAGGGAATTCTCTGCCTGCCTTTCCCCAGTGCTCTGCAAGCTCTCCAGGGAAACAGCAAATGTGGGGCTCTGTGCTTTCTTTCGTTCTGAAAAAGTGTTATTTTTTTTCTGCGGAAAAACGATTCTGTGCAACAATGGGAACACTTCTCCTTCCCAGGCACAGAGAAGGTGCTAGCAGGGAATTCTCTGCCTGCCTTTCCCCAGTGCTCTGCAAGCTCTCCAGGGAAACAGCAAATGTGGGGCTCTGTGCTTTCTTTCGTTCTGAACAAGTTTTAGTGTTTTCTGCAGCGACGCAAATACGATTCTGCGCAACAATGTGAACACTTCTCCTTCCCAGGCACAGAGAAGGTGCTAGCAGGGAATTCTCTGCCTGCCTTTCCCCAGTGCTCTGCAAGCTCTCCAGGGCAACAGAAAATGTGGGGCTCTGTGCTTTCTTTCGTTCTGAAAAAGTGTTATTTTTTTTCTGCGGAAAAGCGATTCTGTGCAACAATGGGAACACTTCTGCTTCCCAGGCACAGAGAAGGTGCTAGCAGGGAATTCTCTGCCTGCCTTTCCCCAGTGCTCTGCAAGCTCTCCAGGGCAACAGCAAATGTGGGGCTCTGTGCTTTCTTTCGTTCTGAAAAAGTGTTAGTGTTTTCTGCAGCGACGCAAATACGATTCTGCGCAACAATGGGAACACTTCTCCTTCCCAGGCACAGAGAAGGTGCTAGCAGGGAATTCTCTGCCTGCCTTTCCCCAGTGCTCTGCAAGCTCTCCAGGGCAACAGAAAATGTGGGGCTCTGTGCTTTCTTTCGTTCTGAACAAGTGTTAGTGTTTTCAGCGGAAAAGCCATTCTGCGCAACAATGGGAACACTTCTCCTTCCCAGGCACAGAGAAGGTGCTAGCAGGGAATTCTCTGCCTGCCTTTCCCCAGTGCTCTGCAAGCTCTCCAGGGCAACAGCAAATGTGGGGCTCTGTGCTTTCTTTCGTTCTGAACAAGTTTTAGTGTTTTCTGCAGCGACGCAAATACGATTCTGCGCAACAATGGGAACACTTCTCCTTCCCAGGCACAGAGAAGGTGCTAGCAGGGAATTCTCTGCCTGCCTTTCCCCAGTGCTCTGCAAGCTCTCCAGGGCAACAGCAAATGTGGGGCTCTGTGCTTTCTTTCGTTCTGAAAAAGTGTTAGTGTTTTCTGGAGAGAAGCGATTCTGCGCAACAATGGGAACACTTCTCCTTCCCAGGCACAGAGAAGGTGCTAGCAGGGAATTCTCTGCCTGCCTTTCCCCAGTGCTCTGCAAGCTCTCCAGGGAAACAGCAAATGTGGGGCTCTGTGCTTTCTTTCGTTCTGAAAAAGTGTTATTTTTTTTCTGCGGAAAAGCGATTCTGTGCAACAATGGGAACACTTCTGCTTCCCAGGCACAGAGAAGGTGCTAGCAGGGAATTCTCTGCCTGCCTTTCCCCAGTGCTCTGCAAGCTCTCCAGGGCAACAGCAAATGTGGGGCTCTGTGCTTTCTTTCGTTCTGAACAAGTTTTAGTGTTTTCTGCAGCGACGCAAATACGATTCTGCGCAACAATGGGAACACTTCTACTTCCCAGGCACAGAGAAGGTGCTAGCAGGGAATTCTCTGCCTGCCTTTCCCCAGTGCTCTGCAAGCTCTCCAGGGCAACAGCAAATGTGGGGCTCTGTGCTTTCTTTTGTTCTGAAAAAGTGTTAGTGTTTTCTGCGGAAAAGCGATTCTGCGCAACATTGGGAACACTTCTCCTTCCCAGGCACAGAGAAGGTGCTAGCAGGGAATTCTCTGCCTGCCTTTCCCCAGTGCTCTGCAAGCTCTCCAGGGCAACAGCAAATGTGGGGCTCTGTGCTTTCTTTCGTTCTGAACAAGTTTTAGTGTTTTCTGCAGCGACGCAAATACGATTCTGCGCAACATTGGGAACACTTCTCCTTCCCAGGCACAGAGAAGGTGCTAGCAGGGAATTCTCTGCCTGCCTTTCCCCAGTGCTCTGCAAGCTCTCCAGGGCAACAGCAAATGTGGGGCTCTGTGCTTTCTTTCGTTCTGAAAAAGTGTTAGTGTTTTCAGCGGAAAAGCGATTCTGCGCAACAATGGGAACACATCTCCTTCCCAGGCACAGAGAAGGTGCTAGCAGGGAATTCTCTGCCTGCCTTTCCCCAGTGCTCTGCAAGCTCTCCAGGGCAACAGCAAATGTGGGGCTCTGTGCTTTCTTTCATTCTGAAAAAGTGTTAGTGTTTTCTGCAGCGACGCAAATACATTCTGCGCAACAATGGGAACACATCTCCTTCCCAGGCACAGAGAAGGTGCTAGCAGGGAATTCTCTGCCTGCCTTTCCCCAGTGCTCTGCAAGCTCTCCAGGGCAACAGCAAATGTGGGGCTCTGTGCTTTCTTTCGTTCTGAAAAAGTGTTATTTTTTTTCTGCGGAAAAGCGATTCTGTGCAACAATGGGAACTCTTCTGCTTCCCAGGCACAGAGAAGGTGCTAGCAGGGAATTCTCTGCCTGCCTTTCCCCAGTGCTCTGCAAGCTCTCCAGGGCAACAGCAAATGTGGGGCTCTGTGCTTTCTTTCGTTCTGAACAAGTTTTAGTGTTTTCTGCAGCGACGCAAATACGATTCTGCGCAACAATGGGAACACTTCTCCTTCCCAGGCACAGAGAAGGTGCTAGCAGGGAATTCTCTGCCTGCCTTTCCCCAGTGCTCTGCAAGCTCTCCAGGGCAACAGCAAATGTGGGGCTCTGTGCTTTCTTTCGTTCTGAAAAAGTGTTAGTGTTTTCTGGAGAGAAGCGATTCTGCGCAACAATGGGAACATTTCTACTTCCCAGGCACAGAGAAGGTGCTAGCAGGGAATTCTCTGCCTGCCTTTCCCCAGTGCTCTGCAAGCTCTCCAGGGCAACAGCAAATGTGGGGCTCTGTGCTTTCTTTCGTTCTGAAAAAGTGTTAGTGTTTTCAGCGGAAAAGCGATTCTGTGCAACAATGGGAACACATCTCCTTCCCAGGCACAGAGAAGGTGCTAGCAGGGAATTCTCTGCCTGCCTTTCCCCAGTGCTCTGCAAGCTCTCCAGGGCAACAGCAAATGTGGGGCTCTGTGCTTTCTTTCATTCTGAAAAAGTGTTAGTGTTTTCTGCAGCGACGCAAATACATTCTGCGCAACAATGGGAACACTTCTCCTTCCCAGGCACAGAGAAGGTGCTAGCAGGGAATTCTCTGCCTGCCTTTCCCCAGTGCTCTGCAAGCTCTCCAGGGCAACAGCAAATGTGGGGCTCTGTGCTTTCTTTTGTTCTGAAAAAGTGTTAGTGTTTTCTGCGGAAAAGCGATTCTGCGCAACATTGGGAACACTTCTCCTTCCCAGGCACAGAGAAGGTGCTAGCAGGGAATTCTCTGCCTGCCTTTCCCCAGTGCTCTGCAAGCTCTCCAGGGCAACAGCAAATGTGGGGCTCTGTGCTTTCTTTCGTTCTGAACAAGTTTTAGTGTTTTCTGCAGCGACGCAAATACGATTCTGCGCAACATTGGGAACACTTCTCCTTCCCAGGCACAGAGAAGGTGCTAGCAGGGAATTCTCTGCCTGCCTTTCCCCAGTGCTCTGCAAGCTCTCCAGGGCAACAGCAAATGTGGGGCTCTGTGCTTTCTTTCGTTCTGAAAAAGTGTTAGTGTTTTCAGCGGAAAAGCGATTCTGCGCAACAATGGGAACACATCTCCTTCCCAGGCACAGAGAAGGTGCTAGCAGGGAATTCTCTGCCTGCCTTTCCCCAGTGCTCTGCAAGCTCTCCAGGGCAACAGCAAATGTGGGGCTCTGTGCTTTCTTTCATTCTGAAAAAGTGTTAGTGTTTTCTGCAGCGACGCAAATACATTCTGCGCAACAATGGGAACACATCTCCTTCCCAGGCACAGAGAAGGTGCTAGCAGGGAATTCTCTGCCTGCCTTTCCCCAGTGCTCTGCAAGCTCTCCAGGGCAACAGCAAATGTGGGGCTCTGTGCTTTCTTTCGTTCTGAAAAAGTGTTATTTTTTTTCTGCGGAAAAGCGATTCTGTGCAACAATGGGAACTCTTCTGCTTCCCAGGCACAGAGAAGGTGCTAGCAGGGAATTCTCTGCCTGCCTTTCCCCAGTGCTCTGCAAGCTCTCCAGGGCAACAGCAAATGTGGGGCTCTGTGCTTTCTTTCGTTCTGAACAAGTTTTAGTGTTTTCTGCAGCGACGCAAATACGATTCTGCGCAACAATGGGAACACTTCTCCTTCCCAGGCACAGAGAAGGTGCTAGCAGGGAATTCTCTGCCTGCCTTTCCCCAGTGCTCTGCAAGCTCTCCAGGGCAACAGCAAATGTGGGGCTCTGTGCTTTCTTTCGTTCTGAAAAAGTGTTAGTGTTTTCTGGAGAGAAGCGATTCTGCGCAACAATGGGAACATTTCTACTTCCCAGGCACAGAGAAGGTGCTAGCAGGGAATTCTCTGCCTGCCTTTCCCCAGTGCTCTGCAAGCTCTCCAGGGCAACAGCAAATGTGGGGCTCTGTGCTTTCTTTCGTTCTGAAAAAGTGTTAGTGTTTTCAGCGGAAAAGCGATTCTGTGCAACAATGGGAACACATCTCCTTCCCAGGCACAGAGAAGGTGCTAGCAGGGAATTCTCTGCCTGCCTTTCCCCAGTGCTCTGCAAGCTCTCCAGGGCAACAGCAAATGTGGGGCTCTGTGCTTTCTTTCATTCTGAAAAAGTGTTAGTGTTTTCTGCAGCGACGCAAATACATTCTGCGCAACAATGGGAACACTTCTCCTTCCCAGGCACAGAGAAGGTGCTAGCAGGGAATTCTCTGCCTGCCTTTCCCCAGTGCTCTGCAAGCTCTCCAGGGCAACAGCAAATGTGGGGCTCTGTGCTTTCTTTCTTTCTGAAAAAGTGTTAGTGTTTTGAGTGGAAAAGCGATTCTGCGCAACATTGGGAACACTTCTCCTTCCCAGGCACAGAGAAAGTGCTAGCAGGGAATTCTCTGCCTGCCTTTCCCCAGTGCTCTGCAAGCTCTCCAGGGCAACAGCAAATGTGGGGCTCTGTGCTTTCTTTCGTTCTGAACAAGTTTTAGTGTTTTCTGCAGCGACGCAAATACGATTCTGCGCAACATTGGGAACACTTCTCCTTCCCAGGCACAGAGAAGGTGCTAGCAGGGAATTCTCTACCTGCCTTTAACCAGTGCTCTGCAAGCTCTCCAGGGCAACAGCAAATGTGGGGCTCTGTGCTTTCTTTCGTTCTGAAAAAGTGTTAGTGTTTTCTGGAGAGAAGCGATTCTGCGCAACAATGGGAACACTTCTCCTTCCCAGGCACAGAGAAGGTGCTAGCAGGGAATTCTCTGCCTGCCTTTCCCCAGTGCTCTGCAAGCTCTCCAGGGCAACAGCAAATGTGGGGCTCTGTGCTTTCTTTCGTTCTGAAAAAGTGTTATTTTTTTTCTGCGGAAAAGCGATTCTGTGCAACAATGGGAACTCTTCTGCTTCCCAGGCACAGAGAAGGTGCTAGCAGGGAATTCTCTGCCTGCCTTTCCCCAGTGCTCTGCAAGCTCTCCAGGGCAACAGCAAATGTGGGGCTCTGTGCTTTCTTTCGTTCTGAACAAGTTTTAGTGTTTTCAGCGGAAAAGCCATTCTGCGCAACATTGGGAACACTTCTCCTTCCCAGGCACAGAGAAGGTGCTAGCAGGGAATTCTCTGCCTGCCTTTCCCCAGTGCTCTGCAAGCTCTCCAGGGCAACAGCAAATGTGGGGCTCTGTGCTTTCTTTCGTTCTGAACAAGTTTTAGTGTTTTCTGCAGCGACGCAAATACGATTCTGCGCAACATTGGGAACACTTCTCCTTCCCAGGCACAGAGAAGGTGCTAGCAGGGAATTCTCTACCTGCCTTTAACCAGTGCTCTGCAAGCTCTCCAGGGCAACAGCAAATGTGGGGCTCTGTGCTTTCTTTCGTTCTGAAAAAGTGTTAGTGTTTTCTGGAGAGAAGCGATTCTGCGCAACAATGGGAACACTTCTCCTTCCCAGGCACAGAGAAGGTGCTAGCAGGGAATTCTCTGCCTGCCTTTCCCCAGTGCTCTGCAAGCTCTCCAGGGCAACAGAAAATGTGGGGCTCTGTGCTTTCTTTCATTCTGAAAAAGTGTTAGTGTTTTCAGCGGAAAAGCGATTCTGCGCAACAATGGGAACACATCTTCTTCCCAGGCACAGAGAAGGTGCTAGCAGGGAATTCTCTGCCTGCCTTTCCCCAGTGCTCTGCAAGCTCTCCAGGGCAACAGCAAATGTGGGGCTCTGTGCTTTCTTTCGTTCTGAAAAAGTGTTATTTTTTTTCTGCGGAAAAGCGATTCTGTGCAACAATGGGAACTCTTCTGCTTCCCAGGCACAGAGAAGGTGCTAGCAGGGAATTCTCTGCCTGCCTTTCCCCAGTGCTCTGCAAGCTCTCCAGGGCAACAGCAAATGTGGGGCTCTGTGCTTTCTTTCGTTCTGAAAAAGTGTTATTTTTTTTCTGCGGAAAAGCGATTCTGTGCAACAATGGGAACACTTCTCCTTCCCAGGCACAGAGAAGGTGCTAGCAGGGAATTCTCTGCCTGCCTTTCCCCAGTGCTCTGCAAGCTCTCCAGGGCAACAGCAAATGTGGGGCTCTGTGCTTTCTTTCGTTCTGAAAAAGTGTTAGTGTTTTCAGCGGAAAAGCGATTCTGCGCAACAATGGGAACACATCTCCTTCCCAGGCACAGAGAAGGTGCTAGCAGGGAATTCTCTGCCTGCCTTTCCCCAGTGCTCTGCAAGCTCTCCAGGGCAACAGCAAATGTGGGGCTCTGTGCTTTCTTTCGTTCTGAAAAAGTGTTATTTTTTTTCTGCGGAAAAGCGATTCTGTGCAACAATGGGAACTCTTCTGCTTCCCAGGCACAGAGAAGGTGCTAGCAGGGAATTCTCTGCCTGCCTTTCCCCAGTGCTCTGCAAGCTCTCCAGGGCAACAGCAAATGTGGGGCTCTGTGCTTTCTTTCGTTCTGAACAAGTTTTAGTGTTTTCAGCGGAAAAGCGATTCTGCGCAACATTGGGAACACTTCTCCTTCCCAGGCACAGAGAAGGTGCTAGCAGGGAATTCTCTGCCTGCCTTTCCCCAGTGCTCTGCAAGCTCTCCAGGGAAACAGCAAATGTGGGGCTCTGTGCTTTCTTTCGTTCTGAACAAGTTTTAGTGTTTTCTGCAGCGACGCAAATACGATTCTGCGCAACAATGGGAACACTTCTCCTTCCCAGGCACAGAGAAGGTGCTAGCAGGGAATTCTCTGCCTGCCTTTCCCCAGTGCTCTGCAAGCTCTCCAGGGCAACAGCAAATGTGGGGCTCTGTGCTTTCTTTCGTTCTGAACAAGTGTTAGTGTTTTCAGCGGAAAAGCAATTCTGCGCAACAATGGGAACACTTCTCCTTCCCAGGCACAGAGAAGGTGCTAGCAGGGAATTCTCTGCCTGCCTTTCCCCAGTGCTCTGCGAGCTCTCCAGGGCAACAGCAAATGTGGGGCTCTGTGCTTTCTTTCGTTCTGAACAAGTGTTAGTGTTTTCAGCGGAAAAGCAATTCTGCGCAATATTGGGAACACTTCTCCTTCCCAGGCACAGAGAAGGTGCTAGCAGGGAATTCTCTGCCTGCCTTTCCCCAGTGCTCTGCAAGCTCTCCAGGGCAACAGCAAATGTGGGGCTCTGTGCTTTCTTTCGTTCTGAACAAGTTTTAGTGTTTTCTGCAGCGACGCAAATACGATTCTGCGCAACAATGGGAACACTTCTCCTTCCCAGGCACAGAGAAGGTGCTAGCAGGGAATTCTCTGCCTGCCTTTCCCCAGTGCTCTGCAAGCTCTCCAGGGCAACAGCAAATGTGGGGCTCTGTGCTTTCTTTCGTTCTGAACAAGTTTTAGTGTTTTCTGCAGCGACGCAAATACGATTCTGCGCAACAATGGGAACACTTCTCCTTCCCAGGCACAGAGAAGGTGCTAGCAGGGAATTCTCTGCCTGCCTTTCCCCAGTGCTCTGCAAGCTCTCCAGGGCAACAGCAAATGTGGGGCTCTGTGCTTTCTTTTGTTCTGAACAAGTGTTAGTGTTTTCTGCGGAAAAGCGATTCTGCGCAACATTGGGAACACTTCTCCTTCCCAGGCACAGAGAAGGTGCTAGCAGGGAATTCTCTGCCTGCCTTTCCCCAGTGCTCTGCAAGCTCTCCAGGGCAACAGCAAATGTGGGGCTCTGTGCTTTCTTTCGTTCTGAACAAGTTTTAGTGTTTTCTGCAGCGACGCAAATACGATTCTGCGCAACAATGGGAACACTTCTCCTTCCCAGGCACAGAGAAGGTGCTAGCAGGGAATTCTCTGCCTGCCTTTCCCCAGTGCTCTGCAAGCTCTCCAGGGCAACAGCAAATGTGGGGCTCTGTGCTTTCTTTCGTTCTGAAAAAGTGTTAGTGTTTTCTGGAGAGAAGCGATTCTGCGCAACAATGGGAACATTTCTACTTCCCAGGCACAGAGAAGGTGCTAGCAGGGAATTCTCTGCCTGCCTTTCCCCAGTGCTCTGCAAGCTCTCCAGGGCAACAGCAAATGTGGGGCTCTGTGCTTTCTTTCGTTCTGAAAAAGTGTTATTTTTTTTCTGCGGAAAAGCGATTCTGCGCAACAATGGGAACTCTTCTGCTTCCCAGGCACAGAGAAGGTGCTAGCAGGGAATTCTCTGCCTGCCTTTCCCCAGTGCTCTGCAAGCTCTCCAGGGCAACAGCAAATGTGGGGCTCTGTGCTTTCTTTCATTCTGAAAAAGTGTTAGTGTTTTCTGCAGCGACGCAAATACATTCTGCGCAACAATGGGAACACTTCTCCTTCCCAGGCACAGAGAAGGTGCTAGCAGGGAATTCTCTGCCTGCCTTTCCCCAGTGCTCTGCAAGCTCTCCAGGGCAACAGCAAATGTGGGGCTCTGTGCTTTCTTTCTTTCTGAAAAAGTGTTAGTGTTTTGAGTGGAAAAGCGATTCTGCGCAACATTGGGAACACTTCTCCTTCCCAGGCACAGAGAAAGTGCTAGCAGGGAATTCTCTGCCTGCCTTTCCCCAGTGCTCTGCAAGCTCTCCAGGGCAACAGCAAATGTGGGGCTCTGTGCTTTCTTTCGTTCTGAACAAGTTTTAGTGTTTTCTGCAGCGACGCAAATACGATTCTGCGCAACATTGGGAACACTTCTCCTTCCCAGGCACAGAGAAGGTGCTAGCAGGGAATTCTCTACCTGCCTTTAACCAGTGCTCTGCAAGCTCTCCAGGGCAACAGCAAATGTGGGGCTCTGTGCTTTCTTTCGTTCTGAAAAAGTGTTAGTGTTTTCTGGAGAGAAGCGATTCTGCGCAACAATGGGAACACTTCTCCTTCCCAGGCACAGAGAAGGTGCTAGCAGGGAATTCTCTGCCTGCCTTTCCCCAGTGCTCTGCAAGCTCTCCAGGGCAACAGCAAATGTGGGGCTCTGTGCTTTCTTTCGTTCTGAAAAAGTGTTATTTTTTTTCTGCGGAAAAGCGATTCTGTGCAACAATGGGAACTCTTCTGCTTCCCAGGCACAGAGAAGGTGCTAGCAGGGAATTCTCTGCCTGCCTTTCCCCAGTGCTCTGCAAGCTCTCCAGGGCAACAGCAAATGTGGGGCTCTGTGCTTTCTTTCGTTCTGAACAAGTTTTAGTGTTTTCAGCGGAAAAGCAATTCTGCGCAACATTGGGAACACTTCTCCTTCCCAGGCACAGAGAAGGTGCTAGCAGGGAATTCTCTGCCTGCCTTTCCCCAGTGCTCTGCAAGCTCTCCAGGGCAACAGCAAATGTGGGGCTCTGTGCTTTCTTTCGTTCTGAACAAGTTTTAGTGTTTTCTGCAGCGACGCAAATACGATTCTGCGCAACATTGGGAACACTTCTCCTTCCCAGGCACAGAGAAGGTGCTAGCAGGGAATTCTCTACCTGCCTTTAACCAGTGCTCTGCAAGCTCTCCAGGGCAACAGCAAATGTGGGGCTCTGTGCTTTCTTTCGTTCTGAAAAAGTGTTAGTGTTTTCTGGAGAGAAGCGATTCTGCGCAACAATGGGAACACTTCTCCTTCCCAGGCACAGAGAAGGTGCTAGCAGGGAATTCTCTGCCTGCCTTTAACCAGTGCTCTGCAAGCTCTCCAGGGCAACAGAAAATGTGGGGCTCTGTGCTTTCTTTCGTTCTGAAAAAGTGTTAGTGTTTTCAGCGGAAAAGCGATTCTGCGCAACAATGGGAACACATCTTCTTCCCAGGCACAGAGAAGGTGCTAGCAGGGAATTCTCTGCCTGCCTTTCCCCAGTGCTCTGCAAGCTCTCCAGGGCAACAGCAAATGTGGGGCTCTGTGCTTTCTTTCGTTCTGAAAAAGTGTTATTTTTTTTCTGCGGAAAAGCGATTCTGTGCAACAATGGGAACTCTTCTGCTTCCCAGGCACAGAGAAGGTGCTAGCAGGGAATTCTCTGCCTGCCTTTCCCCAGTGCTCTGCAAGCTCTCCAGGGCAACAGCAAATGTGGGGCTCTGTGCTTTCTTTCATTCTGAAAAAGTGTTAGTGTTTTCTGCAGCGACGCAAATACATTCTGCGCAACAATGGGAACACTTCTCCTTCCCAGGCACAGAGAAGGTGCTAGCAGGGAATTCTCTGCCTGCCTTTCCCCAGTGCTCTGCAAGCTCTCCAGGGCAACAGCAAATGTGGGGCTCTGTGCTTTCTTTCTTTCTGAAAAAGTGTTAGTGTTTTGAGTGGAAAAGCGATTCTGCGCAACATTGGGAACACTTCTCCTTCCCAGGCACAGAGAAAGTGCTAGCAGGGAATTCTCTGCCTGCCTTTCCCCAGTGCTCTGCAAGCTCTCCAGGGCAACAGTAAATGTGGGGCTCTGTGCTTTCTTTCGTTCTGAACAAGTTTTAGTGTTTTCTGCAGCGACGCAAATACGATTCTGCGCAACATTGGGAACACTTCTCCTTCCCAGGCACAGAGAAGGTGCTAGCAGGGAATTCTCTACCTGCCTTTAACCAGTGCTCTGCAAGCTCTCCAGGGCAACAGCAAATGTGGGGCTCTGTGCTTTCTTTCGTTCTGAAAAAGTGTTAGTGTTTTCTGGAGAGAAGCGATTCTGCGCAACAATGGGAACACTTCTCCTTCCCAGGCACAGAGAAGGTGCTAGCAGGGAATTCTCTGCCTGCCTTTCCCCAGTGCTCTGCAAGCTCTCCAGGGCAACAGCAAATGTGGGGCTCTGTGCTTTCTTTCGTTCTGAAAAAGTGTTATTTTTTTTCTGCGGAAAAGCGATTCTGTGCAACAATGGGAACTCTTCTGCTTCCCAGGCACAGAGAAGGTGCTAGCAGGGAATTCTCTGCCTGCCTTTCCCCAGTGCTCTGCAAGCTCTCCAGGGCAACAGCAAATGTGGGGCTCTGTGCTTTCTTTCGTTCTGAACAAGTTTTAGTGTTTTCAGCGGAAAAGCCATTCTGCGCAACATTGGGAACACTTCTCCTTCCCAGGCACAGAGAAGGTGCTAGCAGGGAATTCTCTGCCTGCCTTTCCCCAGTGCTCTGCAAGCTCTCCAGGGCAACAGCAAATGTGGGGCTCTGTGCTTTCTTTCGTTCTGAACAAGTTTTAGTGTTTTCTGCAGCGACGCAAATACGATTCTGCGCAACATTGGGAACACTTCTCCTTCCCAGGCACAGAGAAGGTGCTAGCAGGGAATTCTCTACCTGCCTTTAACCAGTGCTCTGCAAGCTCTCCAGGGCAACAGCAAATGTGGGGCTCTGTGCTTTCTTTCGTTCTGAAAAAGTGTTAGTGTTTTCTGGAGAGAAGCGATTCTGCGCAACAATGGGAACACTTCTCCTTCCCAGGCACAGAGAAGGTGCTAGCAGGGAATTCTCTGCCTGCCTTTCCCCAGTGCTCTGCAAGCTCTCCAGGGCAACAGAAAATGTGGGGCTCTGTGCTTTCTTTCATTCTGAAAAAGTGTTAGTGTTTTCAGCGGAAAAGCGATTCTGCGCAACAATGGGAACACATCTTCTTCCCAGGCACAGAGAAGGTGCTAGCAGGGAATTCTCTGCCTGCCTTTCCCCAGTGCTCTGCAAGCTCTCCAGGGCAACAGCAAATGTGGGGCTCTGTGCTTTCTTTCGTTCTGAAAAAGTGTTATTTTTTTTCTGCGGAAAAGCGATTCTGTGCAACAATGGGAACTCTTCTGCTTCCCAGGCACAGAGAAGGTGCTAGCAGGGAATTCTCTGCCTGCCTTTCCCCAGTGCTCTGCAAGCTCTCCAGGGCAACAGCAAATGTGGGGCTCTGTGCTTTCTTTCGTTCTGAAAAAGTGTTATTTTTTTTCTGCGGAAAAGCGATTCTGTGCAACAATGGGAACACTTCTCCTTCCCAGGCACAGAGAAGGTGCTAGCAGGGAATTCTCTGCCTGCCTTTCCCCAGTGCTCTGCAAGCTCTCCAGGGCAACAGCAAATGTGGGGCTCTGTGCTTTCTTTCGTTCTGAAAAAGTGTTAGTGTTTTCAGCGGAAAAGCGATTCTGCGCAACAATGGGAACACATCTCCTTCCCAGGCACAGAGAAGGTGCTAGCAGGGAATTCTCTGCCTGCCTTTCCCCAGTGCTCTGCAAGCTCTCCAGGGCAACAGCAAATGTGGGGCTCTGTGCTTTCTTTCGTTCTGAAAAAGTGTTATTTTTTTTCTGCGGAAAAGCGATTCTGTGCAACAATGGGAACTCTTCTGCTTCCCAGGCACAGAGAAGGTGCTAGCAGGGAATTCTCTGCCTGCCTTTCCCCAGTGCTCTGCAAGCTCTCCAGGGCAACAGCAAATGTGGGGCTCTGTGCTTTCTTTCGTTCTGAACAAGTTTTAGTGTTTTCAGCGGAAAAGCGATTCTGCGCAACATTGGGAACACTTCTCCTTCCCAGGCACAGAGAAGGTGCTAGCAGGGAATTCTCTGCCTGCCTTTCCCCAGTGCTCTGCAAGCTCTCCAGGGCAACAGCAAATGTGGGGCTCTGTGCTTTCTTTCGTTCTGAACAAGTTTTAGTGTTTTCTGCAGCGACGCAAATACGATTCTGCGCAACAATGGGAACACTTCTCCTTCCCAGGCACAGAGAAGGTGCTAGCAGGGAATTCTCTGCCTGCCTTTCCCCAGTGCTCTGCAAGCTCTCCAGGGCAACAGCAAATGTGGGGCTCTGTGCTTTCTTTCGTTCTGAACAAGTGTTAGTGTTTTCAGCGGAAAAGCAATTCTGCGCAACAATGGGAACACTTCTCCTTCCCAGGCACAGAGAAGGTGCTAGCAGGGAATTCTCTGCCTGCCTTTCCCCAGTGCTCTGCAAGCTCTCCAGGGCAACAGCAAATGTGGGGCTCTGTGCTTTCTTTCGTTCTGAACAAGTGTTAGTGTTTTCAGCGGAAAAGCAATTCTGCGCAATATTGGGAACACTTCTCCTTCCCAGGCACAGAGAAGGTGCTAGCAGGGAATTCTCTGCCTGCCTTTCCCCAGTGCTCTGCAAGCTCTCCAGGGCAACAGCAAATGTGGGGCTCTGTGCTTTCTTTCGTTCTGAACAAGTTTTAGTGTTTTCTGCAGCGACGCAAATACGATTCTGCGCAACAATGGGAACACTTCTCCTTCCCAGGCACAGAGAAGGTGCTAGCAGGGAATTCTCTGCCTGCCTTTCCCCAGTGCTCTGCAAGCTCTCCAGGGCAACAGCAAATGTGGGGCTCTGTGCTTTCTTTCGTTCTGAACAAGTTTTAGTGTTTTCTGCAGCGACGCAAATACGATTCTGCGCAACAATGGGAACACTTCTCCTTCCCAGGCACAGAGAAGGTGCTAGCAGGGAATTCTCTGCCTGCCTTTCCCCAGTGCTCTGCAAGCTCTCCAGGGCAACAGCAAATGTGGGGCTCTGTGCTTTCTTTTGTTCTGAACAAGTGTTAGTGTTTTCTGCGGAAAAGCGATTCTGCGCAACATTGGGAACACTTCTCCTTCCCAGGCACAGAGAAGGTGCTAGCAGGGAATTCTCTGCCTGCCTTTCCCCAGTGCTCTGCAAGCTCTCCAGGGCAACAGCAAATGTGGGGCTCTGTGCTTTCTTTCGTTCTGAACAAGTTTTAGTGTTTTCTGCAGCGACGCAAATACGATTCTGCGCAACAATGGGAACACTTCTCCTTCCCAGGCACAGAGAAGGTGCTAGCAGGGAATTCTCTGCCTGCCTTTCCCCAGTGCTCTGCAAGCTCTCCAGGGCAACAGCAAATGTGGGGCTCTGTGCTTTCTTTCGTTCTGAAAAAGTGTTAGTGTTTTCTGGAGAGAAGCGATTCTGCGCAACAATGGGAACATTTCTACTTCCCAGGCACAGAGAAGGTGCTAGCAGGGAATTCTCTGCCTGCCTTTCCCCAGTGCTCTGCAAGCTCTCCAGGGCAACAGCAAATGTGGGGCTCTGTGCTTTCTTTCGTTCTGAAAAAGTGTTATTTTTTTTCTGCGGAAAAGCGATTCTGCGCAACAATGGGAACTCTTCTGCTTCCCAGGCACAGAGAAGGTGCTAGCAGGGAATTCTCTGCCTGCCTTTCCCCAGTGCTCTGCAAGCTCTCCAGGGCAACAGCAAATGTGGGGCTCTGTGCTTTCTTTCATTCTGAAAAAGTGTTAGTGTTTTCTGCAGCGACGCAAATACATTCTGCGCAACAATGGGAACACTTCTCCTTCCCAGGCACAGAGAAGGTGCTAGCAGGGAATTCTCTGCCTGCCTTTCCCCAGTGCTCTGCAAGCTCTCCAGGGCAACAGCAAATGTGGGGCTCTGTGCTTTCTTTCTTTCTGAAAAAGTGTTAGTGTTTTGAGTGGAAAAGCGATTCTGCGCAACATTGGGAACACTTCTCCTTCCCAGGCACAGAGAAAGTGCTAGCAGGGAATTCTCTGCCTGCCTTTCCCCAGTGCTCTGCAAGCTCTCCAGGGCAACAGCAAATGTGGGGCTCTGTGCTTTCTTTCGTTCTGAACAAGTTTTAGTGTTTTCTGCAGCGACGCAAATACGATTCTGCGCAACATTGGGAACACTTCTCCTTCCCAGGCACAGAGAAGGTGCTAGCAGGGAATTCTCTACCTGCCTTTAACCAGTGCTCTGCAAGCTCTCCAGGGCAACAGCAAATGTGGGGCTCTGTGCTTTCTTTCGTTCTGAAAAAGTGTTAGTGTTTTCTGGAGAGAAGCGATTCTGCGCAACAATGGGAACACTTCTCCTTCCCAGGCACAGAGAAGGTGCTAGCAGGGAATTCTCTGCCTGCCTTTCCCCAGTGCTCTGCAAGCTCTCCAGGGCAACAGCAAATGTGGGGCTCTGTGCTTTCTTTCGTTCTGAAAAAGTGTTATTTTTTTTCTGCGGAAAAGCGATTCTGTGCAACAATGGGAACTCTTCTGCTTCCCAGGCACAGAGAAGGTGCTAGCAGGGAATTCTCTGCCTGCCTTTCCCCAGTGCTCTGCAAGCTCTCCAGGGCAACAGCAAATGTGGGGCTCTGTGCTTTCTTTCGTTCTGAACAAGTTTTAGTGTTTTCAGCGGAAAAGCGATTCTGCGCAACATTGGGAACACCTCTCCTTCCCAGGCACAGAGAAGGTGCTAGCAGGGAATTCTCTGCCTGCCTTTCCCCAGTGCTCTGCAAGCTCTCCAGGGCAACAGCAAATGTGGGGCTCTGTGCTTTCTTTCGTTCTGAACAAGTTTTAGTGTTTTCTGCAGCGACGCAAATACGATTCTGCGCAACATTGGGAACACTTCTCCTTCCCAGGCACAGAGAAGGTGCTAGCAGGGAATTCTCTACCTGCCTTTAACCAGTGCTCTGCAAGCTCTCCAGGGCAACAGCAAATGTGGGGCTCTGTGCTTTCTTTCGTTCTGAAAAAGTGTTAGTGTTTTCTGGAGAGAAGCGATTCTGCGCAACAATGGGAACACTTCTCCTTCCCAGGCACAGAGAAGGTGCTAGCAGGGAATTCTCTGCCTGCCTTTAACCAGTGCTCTGCAAGCTCTCCAGGGCAACAGAAAATGTGGGGCTCTGTGCTTTCTTTCGTTCTGAAAAAGTGTTAGTGTTTTCAGCGGAAAAGCGATTCTGCGCAACAATGGGAACACATCTTCTTCCCAGGCACAGAGAAGGTGCTAGCAGGGAATTCTCTGCCTGCCTTTCCCCAGTGCTCTGCAAGCTCTCCAGGGCAACAGCAAATGTGGGGCTCTGTGCTTTCTTTCGTTCTGAAAAAGTGTTATTTTTTTTCTGCGGAAAAGCGATTCTGTGCAACAATGGGAACTCTTCTGCTTCCCAGGCACAGAGAAGGTGCTAGCAGGGAATTCTCTGCCTGCCTTTCCCCAGTGCTCTGCAAGCTCTCCAGGGCAACAGCAAATGTGGGGCTCTGTGCTTTCTTTCATTCTGAAAAAGTGTTAGTGTTTTCTGCAGCGACGCAAATACATTCTGCGCAACAATGGGAACACTTCTCCTTCCCAGGCACAGAGAAGGTGCTAGCAGGGAATTCTCTGCCTGCCTTTCCCCAGTGCTCTGCAAGCTCTCCAGGGCAACAGCAAATGTGGGGCTCTGTGCTTTCTTTCTTTCTGAAAAAGTGTTAGTGTTTTGAGTGGAAAAGCGATTCTGCGCAACATTGGGAACACTTCTCCTTCCCAGGCACAGAGAAAGTGCTAGCAGGGAATTCTCTGCCTGCCTTTCCCCAGTGCTCTGCAAGCTCTCCAGGGCAACAGTAAATGTGGGGCTCTGTGCTTTCTTTCGTTCTGAACAAGTTTTAGTGTTTTCTGCAGCGACGCAAATACGATTCTGCGCAACATTGGGAACACTTCTCCTTCCCAGGCACAGAGAAGGTGCTAGCAGGGAATTCTCTACCTGCCTTTAACCAGTGCTCTGCAAGCTCTCCAGGGCAACAGCAAATGTGGGGCTCTGTGCTTTCTTTCGTTCTGAAAAAGTGTTAGTGTTTTCTGGAGAGAAGCGATTCTGCGCAACAATGGGAACACTTCTCCTTCCCAGGCACAGAGAAGGTGCTAGCAGGGAATTCTCTGCCTGCCTTTCCCCAGTGCTCTGCAAGCTCTCCAGGGCAACAGCAAATGTGGGGCTCTGTGCTTTCTTTCGTTCTGAAAAAGTGTTATTTTTTTTCTGCGGAAAAGCGATTCTGTGCAACAATGGGAACTCTTCTGCTTCCCAGGCACAGAGAAGGTGCTAGCAGGGAATTCTCTGCCTGCCTTTCCCCAGTGCTCTGCAAGCTCTCCAGGGCAACAGCAAATGTGGGGCTCTGTGCTTTCTTTCGTTCTGAACAAGTTTTAGTGTTTTCAGCGGAAAAGCGATTCTGCGCAACATTGGGAACACTTCTCCTTCCCAGGCACAGAGAAGGTGCTAGCAGGGAATTCTCTGCCTGCCTTTCCCCAGTGCTCTGCAAGCTCTCCAGGGCAACAGCAAATGTGGGGCTCTGTGCTTTCTTTCGTTCTGAACAAGTTTTAGTGTTTTCTGCAGCGACGCAAATACGATTCTGCGCAACATTGGGAACACTTCTCCTTCCCAGGCACAGAGAAGGTGCTAGCAGGGAATTCTCTACCTGCCTTTAACCAGTGCTCTGCAAGCTCTCCAGGGCAACAGCAAATGTGGGGCTCTGTGCTTTCTTTCGTTCTGAAAAAGTGTTAGTGTTTTCTGGAGAGAAGCGATTCTGCGCAACAATGGGAACACTTCTCCTTCCCAGGCACAGAGAAGGTGCTAGCAGGGAATTCTCTGCCTGCCTTTCCCCAGTGCTCTGCAAGCTCTCCAGGGCAACAGCAAATGTGGGGCTCTGTGCTTTCTTTCGTTCTGAAAAAGTGTTAGTGTTTTCAGCGGAAAAGCGATTCTGCGCAACAATGGGAACACATCTCCTTCCCAGGCACAGAGAAGGTGCTAGCAGGGAATTCTCTGCCTGCCTTTCCCCAGTGCTCTGCAAGCTCTCCAGGGCAACAGCAAATGTGGGGCTCTGTGCTTTCTTTCGTTCTGAAAAAGTGTTATTTTTTTCTGCGGAAAAGCGATTCTGTGCAACAATGGGAACTCTTCTGCTTCCCAGGCACAGAGAAGGTGCTAGCAGGGAATTCTCTGCCTGCCTTTCCCCAGTGCTCTGCAAGCTCTCCAGGGCAACAGCAAATGTGGGGCTCTGTGCTTTCTTTCGTTCTGAACAAGTTTTAGTGTTTTCAGCGGAAAAGCGATTTTGCGCAACATTAGGAACACTTCTCCTTCCCAGGCACAGAGAAGGTGCTAGCAGGGAATTCTCTGCCTGCCTTTCCCCAGTGCTCTGCAAGCTCTCCAGGGCAACAGCAAATGTGGGGCTCTGTGCTTTCTTTCGTTCTGAAAAAGTGTTAGTGTTTTCTGCAGCGACGCAAATACGATTCTGCGCAACATTGGGAACACTTCTCCTTCCCAGGCACAGAGAAAGTGCTAGCAGGGAATTCTCTACCTGCCTTTAACCAGTGCTCTGCAAGCTCTCCAGGGCAACAGCAAATGTGGGGCTCTGTGCTTTCTTTCGTTCTGAAAAAGTGTTAGTGTTTTGTGGAGAGAAGCGATTCTGCGCAACAATGGGAACACTTCTCCTTCCCAGGCACAGAGAAGGTGCTAGCAGGGAATTCTCTGCCTGCCTTTCCCCAGTGCTCTGCAAGCTCTCCAGGGCAACAGCAAATGTGGGGCTCTGTGCTTTCTTTCGTTCTGAAAAAGTGTTAGTGTTTTCAGCGGAAAAGCGATTCTGCGCAACATTGGGAACACATCTCCTTCCCAGGCACAGAGAAGGTGCTAGCAGGGAATTCTCTGCCTGCCTTTCCCCAGTGCTCTGCAAGCTCTCCAGGGCAACAGCAAATGTGGGGCTCTGTGCTTTCTTTCGTTCTGAAAAAGTGTTATTTTTTTTCTGCGGAAAAGCGATTCTGTGCAACAATGGGAACTCTTCTGCTTCCCAGGCACAGAGAAGGTGCTAGCAGGGAATTCTCTGCCTGCCTTTCCCCAGTGCTCTGCAAGCTCTCCAGGGCAACAGCAAATGTGGGGCTCTGTGCTTTCTTTCGTTCTGAACAAGTTTTAGTGTTTTCAGCGGAAAAGCGATTCTGCGCAACATTGGGAACACTTCTCCTTCCCAGGCACAGAGAAGGTGCTAGCAGGGAATTCTCTGCCTGCCTTTCCCCAGTGCTCTGCAAGCTCTCCAGGGCAACAGCAAATGTGGGGCTCTGTGCTTTCTTTCGTTCTGAACAAGTTTTAGTGTTTTCTGCAGCGACGCAAATACGATTCTGCGCAACATTGGGAACACTTCTCCTTCCCAGGCACAGAGAAGGTGCTAGCAGGGAATTCTCTACCTGCCTTTAACCAGTGCTCTGCAAGCTCTCCAGGGCAACAGCAAATGTGGGGCTCTGTGCTTTCTTTCGTTCTGAAAAAGTGTTAGTGTTTTCTGGAGAGAAGCGATTCTGCGCAACAATGGGAACACTTCTCCTTCCCAGGCACAGAGAAGGTGCTAGCAGGGAATTCTCTGCCTGCCTTTAACCAGTGCTCTGCAAGCTCTCCAGGGCAACAGAAAATGTGGGGCTCTGTGCTTTCTTTCGTTCTGAAAAAGTGTTAGTGTTTTCAGCGGAAAAGCGATTCTGCGCAACAATGGGAACACATCTTCTTCCCAGGCACAGAGAAGGTGCTAGCAGGGAATTCTCTGCCTGCCTTTCCCCAGTGCTCTGCAAGCTCTCCAGGGCAACAGCAAATGTGGGGCTCTGTGCTTTCTTTCGTTCTGAAAAAGTGTTATTTTTTTTCTGCGGAAAAGCGATTCTGTGCAACAATGGGAACTCTTCTGCTTCCCAGGCACAGAGAAGGTGCTAGCAGGGAATTCTCTGCCTGCCTTTCCCCAGTGCTCTGCAAGCTCTCCAGGGCAACAGCAAATGTGGGGCTCTGTGCTTTCTTTCATTCTGAAAAAGTGTTAGTGTTTTCTGCAGCGACGCAAATACATTCTGCGCAACAATGGGAACACTTCTCCTTCCCAGGCACAGAGAAGGTGCTAGCAGGGAATTCTCTGCCTGCCTTTCCCCAGTGCTCTGCAAGCTCTCCAGGGCAACAGCAAATGTGGGGCTCTGTGCTTTCTTTCTTTCTGAAAAAGTGTTAGTGTTTTGAGTGGAAAAGCGATTCTGCGCAACATTGGGAACACTTCTCCTTCCCAGGCACAGAGAAAGTGCTAGCAGGGAATTCTCTGCCTGCCTTTCCCCAGTGCTCTGCAAGCTCTCCAGGGCAACAGTAAATGTGGGGCTCTGTGCTTTCTTTCGTTCTGAACAAGTTTTAGTGTTTTCTGCAGCGACGCAAATACGATTCTGCGCAACATTGGGAACACTTCTCCTTCCCAGGCACAGAGAAGGTGCTAGCAGGGAATTCTCTACCTGCCTTTAACCAGTGCTCTGCAAGCTCTCCAGGGCAACAGCAAATGTGGGGCTCTGTGCTTTCTTTCGTTCTGAAAAAGTGTTAGTGTTTTCTGGAGAGAAGCGATTCTGCGCAACAATGGGAACACTTCTCCTTCCCAGGCACAGAGAAGGTGCTAGCAGGGAATTCTCTGCCTGCCTTTCCCCAGTGCTCTGCAAGCTCTCCAGGGCAACAGCAAATGTGGGGCTCTGTGCTTTCTTTCGTTCTGAAAAAGTGTTATTTTTTTTCTGCGGAAAAGCGATTCTGTGCAACAATGGGAACTCTTCTGCTTCCCAGGCACAGAGAAGGTGCTAGCAGGGAATTCTCTGCCTGCCTTTCCCCAGTGCTCTGCAAGCTCTCCAGGGCAACAGCAAATGTGGGGCTCTGTGCTTTCTTTCGTTCTGAACAAGTTTTAGTGTTTTCAGCGGAAAAGCGATTCTGCGCAACATTGGGAACACTTCTCCTTCCCAGGCACAGAGAAGGTGCTAGCAGGGAATTCTCTGCCTGCCTTTCCCCAGTGCTCTGCAAGCTCTCCAGGGCAACAGCAAATGTGGGGCTCTGTGCTTTCTTTCGTTCTGAACAAGTTTTAGTGTTTTCTGCAGCGACGCAAATACGATTCTGCGCAACATTGGGAACACTTCTCCTTCCCAGGCACAGAGAAGGTGCTAGCAGGGAATTCTCTACCTGCCTTTAACCAGTGCTCTGCAAGCTCTCCAGGGCAACAGCAAATGTGGGGCTCTGTGCTTTCTTTCGTTCTGAAAAAGTGTTAGTGTTTTCTGGAGAGAAGCGATTCTGCGCAACAATGGGAACACTTCTCCTTCCCAGGCACAGAGAAGGTGCTAGCAGGGAATTCTCTGCCTGCCTTTCCCCAGTGCTCTGCAAGCTCTCCAGGGCAACAGCAAATGTGGGGCTCTGTGCTTTCTTTCGTTCTGAACAAGTTTTAGTGTTTTCAGCGGAAAAGCGATTTTGCGCAACATTAGGAACACTTCTCCTTCCCAGGCACAGAGAAGGTGCTAGCAGGGAATTCTCTGCCTGCCTTTCCCCAGTGCTCTGCAAGCTCTCCAGGGCAACAGCAAATGTGGGGCTCTGTGCTTTCTTTCGTTCTGAAAAAGTGTTAGTGTTTTCTGCAGCGACGCAAATACGATTCTGCGCAACATTGGGAACACTTCTCCTTCCCAGGCACAGAGAAAGTGCTAGCAGGGAATTCTCTACCTGCCTTTAACCAGTGCTCTGCAAGCTCTCCAGGGCAACAGCAAATGTGGGGCTCTGTGCTTTCTTTCGTTCTGAAAAAGTGTTAGTGTTTTGTGGAGAGAAGCGATTCTGCGCAACAATGGGAACACTTCTCCTTCCCAGGCACAGAGAAGGTGCTAGCAGGGAATTCTCTGCCTGCCTTTCCCCAGTGCTCTGCAAGCTCTCCAGGGCAACAGCAAATGTGGGGCTCTGTGCTTTCTTTCGTTCTGAAAAAGTGTTAGTGTTTTCAGCGGAAAAGCGATTCTGCGCAACAATGGGAACACATCTCCTTCCCAGGCACAGAGAAGGTGCTAGCAGGGAATTCTCTGCCTGCCTTTCCCCAGTGCTCTGCAAGCTCTCCAGGGCAACAGCAAATGTGGGGCTCTGTGCTTTCTTTCGTTCTGAAAAAGTGTTATTTTTTTCTGCGGAAAAGCGATTCTGTGCAACAATGGGAACTCTTCTGCTTCCCAGGCACAGAGAAGGTGCTAGCAGGGAATTCTCTGCCTGCCTTTCCCCAGTGCTCTGCAAGCTCTCCAGGGCAACAGCAAATGTGGGGCTCTGTGCTTTCTTTCGTTCTGAACAAGTTTTAGTGTTTTCAGCGGAAAAGCGATTTTGCGCAACATTAGGAACACTTCTCCTTCCCAGGCACAGAGAAGGTGCTAGCAGGGAATTCTCTGCCTGCCTTTCCCCAGTGCTCTGCAAGCTCTCCAGGGCAACAGCAAATGTGGGGCTCTGTGCTTTCTTTCGTTCTGAAAAAGTGTTAGTGTTTTCTGCAGCGACGCAAATACGATTCTGCGCAACATTGGGAACACTTCTCCTTCCCAGGCACAGAGAAGGTGCTAGCAGGGAATTCTCTACCTGCCTTTAACCAGTGCTCTGCAAGCTCTCCAGGGCAACAGCAAATGTGGGGCTCTGTGCTTTCTTTCGTTCTGAAAAAGTGTTAGTGTTTTGTGGAGAGAAGCGATTCTGCGCAACAATGGGAACACTTCTCCTTCCCAGGCACAGAGAAGGTGCTAGCAGGGAATTCTCTGCCTGCCTTTCCCCAGTGCTCTGCAAGCTCTCCAGGGCAACAGCAAATGTGGGGCTCTGTGCTTTCTTTCGTTCTGAAAAAGTGTTAGTGTTTTCAGCGGAAAAGCGATTCTGCGCAACATTGGGAACACATCTCCTTCCCAGGCACAGAGAAGGTGCTAGCAGGGAATTCTCTGCCTGCCTTTCCCCAGTGCTCTGCAAGCTCTCCAGGGCAACAGCAAATGTGGGGCTCTGTGCTTTCTTTCGTTCTGAAAAAGTGTTATTTTTTTTCTGCGGAAAAGCGATTCTGTGCAACAATGGGAACACTTCTGCTTCCCAGGCACAGAGAAGGTGCTAGCAGGGAATTCTCTGCCTGCCTTTCCCCAGTGCTCTGCAAGCTCTCCAGGGAAACAGCAAATGTGGGGCTCTGTGCTTTCTTTCATTCTGAAAAAGTGTTAGTGTTTTCTGCAGCGACGCAAATGCCATTCTGCGCAACAATGTGAACACTTCTCCTTCCCAGGCACAGAGAAGGTGCTAGCAGGGAATTCTCTACCTGCCTTTAACCAGTGCTCTGCAAGCTCTCCAGGGCAACAGCAAATGTGGGGCTCTGTGCTTTCTTTCGTTCTGAAAAAGTGTTAGTGTTTTCTGGAGAGAAGCGATTCTGCGCAACAATGGGAACACTTCTCCTTCCCAGGCACAGAGAAGGTGCTAGCAGGGAATTCTCTGCCTGCCTTTCCCCAGTGCTCTGCAAGCTCTCCAGGGCAACAGCAAATGTGGGGCTCTGTGCTTTCTTTCGTTCTGAAAAAGTGTTAGTGTTTTCAGCGGAAAAGCGATTCTGCGCAACAATGGGAACACATCTCCTTCCCAGGCACAGAGAAGGTGCTAGCAGGGAATTCTCTGCCTGCCTTTCCCCAGTGCTCTGCAAGCTCTCTAGGGCAACAGAAAATGTGGGGCTCTGTGCTTTCTTTCGTTCTGAAAAAGTGTTATTTTTTTTCTGCGGAAAAGCGATTCTGTGCAACAATGGGAATTCTTCTGCTTCCCAGGCACAGAGAAGGTGCTAGCAGGGAATTCTCTGCCTGCCTTTCCCCAGTGCTCTGCAAGCTCTCCAGGGCAACAGAAAATGTGGGGCTCTGTGCTTTCTTTCGTTCTGAACAAGTTTTAGTGTTTTCAGCGGAAAAGCGATTCTGCGCAACATTGGGAACACTTCTCCTTCCCAGGCACAGAGAAGGTGCTAGCAGGGAATTCTCTGCCTGCCTTTCCCCAGTGCTCTGCAAGCTCTCCAGGGCAACAGCAAATGTGGGGCTCTGTGCTTTCTTTCGTTCTGAACAAGTTTTAGTGTTTTCTGCAGCGACGCAAATACGATTCTGCGCAACAATGCGAACACTTCTCCTTCCCAGGCACAGAGAAGTCGCTAGAAGGAAATTCTCTGCCTGCCTTTCCCCAGTGCTCTGCAAGCTCTCCAGGGCAACAGCAAATGTGGGGCTCTGTGCTTTCTTTTGTTCTGAAAAAGTGTTAGTGTTTTCAGCGGAAAAGCCATTCTGCGCAACATTGGGAACACTTCTCCTTCCCAGGCACAGAGAAGGTGCTAGCAGGGAATTCTCTGCCTGCCTTTCCCCAGTGCTCTGCAAGCTCTCCAGGGAAACAGCAAATGTGGGGCTCTGTGCTTTCTTTCGTTCTGAACAAGTTTTAGTGTTTTCTGCAGCGACGCAAATACGATTCTGCGCAACAATGGGAACACTTCTCCTTCCCAGGCACAGAGAAGGTGCTAGCAGGGAATTCTCTGCCTGCCTTTCCCCAGTGCTCTGCAAGCTCTCCAGGGCAACAGCAAATGTGGGGCTCTGTGCTTTCTTTCGTTCTGAACAAGTTTTAGTGTTTTCAGCGGAAAAGCAATTCTGCGCAACAATGGGAACACTTCTCCTTCCCAGGCACAGAGAAGGTGCTAGCAGGGAATTCTCTGCCTGCCTTTCCCCAGTGCTCTGCAAGCTCTCCAGGGCAACAGCAAATGTGGGGCTCTGTGCTTTCTTTCGTTCTGAAAAAGTGTTAGTGTTTTCAGCGGAAAAGCCATTCTGTGCAACAATGGGAACACTTCTCCTTCCCAGGCACAGAGAAGGTGCTAGCAGGGAATTCTCTGCCTGCCTTTCCCCAGTGCTCTGCAAGCTCTCCAGGGCAACAGCAAATGTGGGGCTCTGTGCTTTCTTTCGTTCTGAACAAGTTTTAGTGTTTTCAGCGGAAAAGCGATTCTGCGCAACATTGGGAACACTTCTCCTTCCCAGGCACAGAGAAGGTGCTAGCAGGGAATTCTCTGCCTGCCTTTCCCCAGTGCTCTGCAAGCTCTCCAGGGCAACAGCAAATGTGGGGCTCTGTGCTTTCTTTCGTTCTGAACAAGTTTTAGTGTTTTCTGCAGCGACGCAAATACGATTCTGCGCAACATTGGGAACACTTCTCCTTCCCAGGCACAGAGAAGGTGCTAGCAGGGAATTCTCTACCTGCCTTTAACCAGTGCTCTGCAAGCTCTCCAGGGCAACAGCAAATGTGGGGCTCTGTGCTTTCTTTCGTTCTGAAAAAGTGTTAGTGTTTTCTGGAGAGAAGCGATTCTGCGCAACAATGGGAACACTTCTCCTTCCCAGGCACAGAGAAGGTGCTAGCAGGGAATTCTCTGCCTGCCTTTCCCCAGTGCTCTGCAAGCTCTCCAGGGCAACAGCAAATGTGGGGCTCTGTGCTTTCTTTCGTTCTGAAAAAGTGTTAGTGTTTTCAGCGGAAAAGCGATTCTGCGCAACAATGGGAACACATCTCCTTCCCAGGCACAGAGAAGGTGCTAGCAGGGAATTCTCTGCCTGCCTTTCCCCAGTGCTCTGCAAGCTCTCCAGGGCAACAGCAAATGTGGGGCTCTGTGCTTTCTTTCGTTCTGAAAAAGTGTTATTTTTTTCTGCGGAAAAGCGATTCTGTGCAACAATGGGAACTCTTCTGCTTCCCAGGCACAGAGAAGGTGCTAGCAGGGAATTCTCTGCCTGCCTTTCCCCAGTGCTCTGCAAGCTCTCCAGGGCAACAGCAAATGTGGGGCTCTGTGCTTTCTTTCGTTCTGAACAAGTTTTAGTGTTTTCAGCGGAAAAGCGATTTTGCGCAACATTAGGAACACTTCTCCTTCCCAGGCACAGAGAAGGTGCTAGCAGGGAATTCTCTGCCTGCCTTTCCCCAGTGCTCTGCAAGCTCTCCAGGGCAACAGCAAATGTGGGGCTCTGTGCTTTCTTTCGTTCTGAAAAAGTGTTAGTGTTTTCTGCAGCGACGCAAATACGATTCTGCGCAACATTGGGAACACTTCTCCTTCCCAGGCACAGAGAAGGTGCTAGCAGGGAATTCTCTACCTGCCTTTAACCAGTGCTCTGCAAGCTCTCCAGGGCAACAGCAAATGTGGGGCTCTGTGCTTTCTTTCGTTCTGAAAAAGTGTTAGTGTTTTGTGGAGAGAAGCGATTCTGCGCAACAATGGGAACACTTCTCCTTCCCAGGCACAGAGAAGGTGCTAGCAGGGAATTCTCTGCCTGCCTTTCCCCAGTGCTCTGCAAGCTCTCCAGGGCAACAGCAAATGTGGGGCTCTGTGCTTTCTTTCGTTCTGAAAAAGTGTTAGTGTTTTCAGCGGAAAAGCGATTCTGCGCAACATTGGGAACACATCTCCTTCCCAGGCACAGAGAAGGTGCTAGCAGGGAATTCTCTGCCTGCCTTTCCCCAGTGCTCTGCAAGCTCTCCAGGGCAACAGCAAATGTGGGGCTCTGTGCTTTCTTTCGTTCTGAAAAAGTGTTATTTTTTTTCTGCGGAAAAGCGATTCTGTGCAACAATGGGAACACTTCTGCTTCCCAGGCACAGAGAAGGTGCTAGCAGGGAATTCTCTGCCTGCCTTTCCCCAGTGCTCTGCAAGCTCTCCAGGGAAACAGCAAATGTGGGGCTCTGTGCTTTCTTTCATTCTGAAAAAGTGTTAGTGTTTTCTGCAGCGACGCAAATGCCATTCTGCGCAACAATGTGAACACTTCTCCTTCCCAGGCACAGAGAAGGTGCTAGCAGGGAATTCTCTACCTGCCTTTAACCAGTGCTCTGCAAGCTCTCCAGGGCAACAGCAAATGTGGGGCTCTGTGCTTTCTTTCGTTCTGAAAAAGTGTTAGTGTTTTCTGGAGAGAAGCGATTCTGCGCAACAATGGGAACACTTCTCCTTCCCAGGCACAGAGAAGGTGCTAGCAGGGAATTCTCTGCCTGCCTTTCCCCAGTGCTCTGCAAGCTCTCCAGGGCAACAGCAAATGTGGGGCTCTGTGCTTTCTTTCGTTCTGAAAAAGTGTTAGTGTTTTCAGCGGAAAAGCGATTCTGCGCAACAATGGGAACACATCTCCTTCCCAGGCACAGAGAAGGTGCTAGCAGGGAATTCTCTGCCTGCCTTTCCCCAGTGCTCTGCAAGCTCTCTAGGGCAACAGAAAATGTGGGGCTCTGTGCTTTCTTTCGTTCTGAACAAGTTTTAGTGTTTTCAGCGGAAAAGCGATTCTGTGCAACAATGGGAATTCTTCTGCTTCCCAGGCACAGAGAAGGTGCTAGCAGGGAATTCTCTGCCTGCCTTTCCCCAGTGCTCTGCAAGCTCTCCAGGGCAACAGAAAATGTGGGGCTCTGTGCTTTCTTTCGTTCTGAACAAGTTTTAGTGTTTTCAGCGGAAAAGCGATTCTGCGCAACATTGGGAACACTTCTCCTTCCCAGGCACAGAGAAGGTGCTAGCAGGGAATTCTCTGCCTGCCTTTCCCCAGTGCTCTGCAAGCTCTCCAGGGCAACAGCAAATGTGGGGCTCTGTGCTTTCTTTCGTTCTGAACAAGTTTTAGTGTTTTCTGCAGCGACGCAAATACGATTCTGCGCAACAATGCGAACACTTCTCCTTCCCAGGCACAGAGAAGTCGCTAGAAGGAAATTCTCTGCCTGCCTTTCCCCAGTGCTCTGCAAGCTCTCCAGGGCAACAGCAAATGTGGGGCTCTGTGCTTTCTTTTGTTCTGAAAAAGTGTTAGTGTTTTCTGCGGAAAAGCCATTCTGCGCAACATTGGGAACACTTCTCCTTCCCAGGCACAGAGAAGGTGCTAGCAGGGAATTCTCTGCCTGCCTTTCCCCAGTGCTCTGCAAGCTCTCCAGGGAAACAGCAAATGTGGGGCTCTGTGCTTTCTTTCGTTCTGAACAAGTTTTAGTGTTTTCTGCAGCGACGCAAATACGATTCTGCGCAACAATGGGAACACTTCTCCTTCCCAGGCACAGAGAAGGTGCTAGCAGGGAATTCTCTGCCTGCCTTTCCCCAGTGCTCTGCAAGCTCTCCAGGGCAACAGCAAATGTGGGGCTCTGTGCTTTCTTTCGTTCTGAACAAGTTTTAGTGTTTTCAGCGGAAAAGCAATTCTGCGCAACAATGGGAACACTTCTCCTTCCCAGGCACAGAGAAGGTGCTAGCAGGGAATTCTCTGCCTGCCTTTCCCCAGTGCTCTGCAAGCTCTCCAGGGCAACAGCAAATGTGGGGCTCTGTGCTTTCTTTCGTTCTGAAAAAGTGTTAGTGTTTTCAGCGGAAAAGCCATTCTGCGCAACAATGGGAACACATCTCCTTCCCAGGCACAGAGAAGGTGCTAGCAGGGAATTCTCTGCCTGCCTTTCCCCAGTGCTCTGCAAGCTCTCCAGGGCAACAGCAAATGTGGGGCTCTGTGCTTTCTTTCGTTCTGAACAAGTTTTAGTGTTTTCTGCAGCGACGCAAATACGATTCTGCGCAACAATGGGAACACTTCTCCTTCCCAGGCACAGAGAAGGTGCTAGCAGGGAATTCTCTACCTGCCTTTCCCCAGTGCTCTGCAAGCTCTCCAGGGCAACAGCAAATGTGGGGCTCTGTGCTTTCTTTTGTTCTGAACAAGTGTTAGTGTTTTCTGCGGAAAAGCGATTCTGCGCAACAATGGGAACACTTCTCCTTCCCAGGCACAGAGAAGGTGCTAGCAGGGAATTCTCTGCCTGCCTTTCCCCAGTGCTCTGCAAGCTCTCCAGGGCAACAGCAAATGTGGGGCTCTGTGCTTTCTTTCGTTCTGAAAAAGTGTTAGTGTTTTCAGCGGAAAAGCGATTCTGCGCAACATTGGGAACACTTCTCCTTCCCAGGCACAGAGAAGGTGCTAGCAGGGAATTCTCTGCCTGCCTTTCCCCAGTGCTCTGCAAGCTCTCCAGGGCAACAGCAAATGTGGGGCTCTGTGCTTTCTTTCGCTCTGAACAAGTTTTAGTGTTTTCTGCAGCGACGCAAATACGATTCTGTGCAACAATGGGAACACTTCTCCTTCCCAGGCACAGAGAAGGTGCTAGCAGGGAATTCTCTGCCTGCCTTTCCCCAGTGCTCTGCAAGCTCTCCAGGGCAACAGCAAATGTGGGGCTCTGTGCTTTCTTTCGTTCTGAACAAGTGTTAGTGTTTTCAGCGGAAAAGCCATTCTGCGCAACAATGGGAACACTTCTCCTTCCCAGGCACAGAGAAGGTGCTAGCAGGGAATTCTCTGCCTGCCTTTCCCCAGTGCTCTGCAAGCTCTCCAGGGCAACAGCAGATGTGGGGCTCTGTGCTTTCTTTCGTTCTGAACAAGTTTTAGTGTTTTCAGCGGAAAAGCAATTCTGCGCAACAATGGGAACACTTCTCCTTCCCAGGCACAGAGAAGGTGCTAGCAGGGAATTCTCTGCCTGCCTTTCCCCAGTGCTCTGCAAGCTCTCCAGGGCAACAGCAAATGTGGGGCTCTGTGCTTTCTTTCGTTCTGAACAAGTTTTAGTGTTTTCTGCAGCGACGCAAATACGATTCTGCGCAACATTGGGAACACTTCTCCTTCCCAGGCACAGAGAAGGTGCTAGCAGGGAATTCTCTACCTGCCTTTAACCAGTGCTCTGCAAGCTCTCCAGGGCAACAGCAAATGTGGGTCTCTGTGCTTTCTTTTGTTCTGAAAAAGTGTTAGTGTTTTCTGGAGAGAAGCGATTCTGCGCAACAATGGGAACACTTCTCCTTCCCAGGCACAGAGAAGGTGCTAGCAGGGAATTCTCTGCCTGCCTTTCCCCAGTGCTCTGCAAGCTCTCCAGGGCAACAGCAAATGTGGGGCTCTGTGCTTTCTTTCGTTCTGAAAAAGTGTTAGTGTTTTCAGCGGAAAAGCGATTCTGCGCAACAATGGGAACACTTCTCCTTCCCAGGCACAGAGAAGGTGCTAGCAGGGAATTCTCTGCCTGCCTTTCCCCAGTGCTCTGCAAGCTCTCCAGGGCAACAGCAAATGTGGGGCTCTGTGCTTTCTTTCGTTCTGAAAAAGTGTTATTTTTTTTCTGCGGAAAAGCGATTCTGTGCAACAATGGGAACTCTTCTGCTTCCCAGGCACAGAGAAGGTGCTAGCAGGGAATTCTCTGCCTGCCTTTCCCCAGTGCTCTGCAAGCTCTCCAGGGCAACAGCAAATGTGGGGCTCTGTGCTTTCTTTCGTTCTGAACAAGTTTTAGTGTTTTCAGCGGAAAAGCGATTCTGCGCAACATTGGGAACACTTCTCCTTCCCAGGCACAGAGAAGGTGCTAGCAGGGAATTCTCTGCCTGCCTTTCCCCAGTGCTCTGCAAGCTCTCCAGGGCAACAGCAAATGTGGGGCTCTGTGCTTTCTTTCATTCTGAACAAGTTTTAGTGTTTTCTGCAGCGACGCAAATACGATTCTGCGCAACAATGGGAACACATCTCCTTCCCAGGCACAGAGAAGGTGCTAGCAGGGAATTCTCTGCCTGCCTTTCCCCAGTGCTCTGCAAGCTCTCCAGGGCAACAGCAAATGTGGGGCTCTGTGCTTTCTTTCGTTCTGAACAAGTTTTAGTGTTTTCAGCGGAAAAGCAATTCTGCGCAACAATGGGAACACTTCTCCTTCCCAGGCACAGAGAAGGTGCTAGCAGGGAATTCTCTGCCTGCCTTTCCCCAGTGCTCTGCAAGCTCTCCAGGGCAACAGCAAATGTGGGGCTCTGTGCTTTCTTTCGTTCTGAACAAGTGTTAGTGTTTTCAGCGGAAAAGCAATTCTGCGCAACAACGGGAACACTTCTCCTTCCCAGGCACAGAGAAGGTGCTAGCAGGGAATTCTCTGCCTGCCTTTCCCCAGTGCTCTGCAAGCTCTCCAGGGCAACAGCAAATGTGGGGCTCTGTGCTTTCTTTCGTTCTGAACAAGTTTTAGTGTTTTCTGCAGCGACGCAAATACGATTCTGCGCAACAATGGGAACACTTCTCCTTCCCAGGCACAGAGAAGGTGCTAGCAGGGAATTCTCTGCCTGCCTTTCCCCAGTGCTCTGCAAGCTCTCCAGGGCAACAGCAAATGTGGGGCTCTGTGCTTTCTTTTGTTCTGAACAAGTGTTAGTGTTTTCTGCGGAAAAGCGATTCTGCGCAACATTGGGAACACTTCTCCTTCCCAGGCACAGAGAAGGTGCTAGCAGGGAATTCTCTGCCTGCCTTTCCCCAGTGCTCTGCAAGCTCTCCAGGGCAACAGCAAATGTGGGGCTCTGTGCTTTCTTTCGTTCTGAACAAGTTTTAGTGTTTTCTGCAGCGACGCAAATACGATTCTGCGCAACAATGGGAACACTTCTCCTTCCCAGGCACAGAGAAGGTGCTAGCAGGGAATTCTCTGCCTGCCTTTCCCCAGTGCTCTGCAAGCTCTCCAGGGCAACAGCAAATGTGGGGCTCTGTGCTTTCTTTCGTTCTGAAAAAGTGTTAGTGTTTTCTGGAGAGAAGCGATTCTGCGCAACAATGGGAACACTTCTACTTCCCAGGCACAGAGAAGGTGCTAGCAGGGAATTCTCTGCCTGCCTTTCCCCAGTGCTCTGCAAGCTCTCCAGGGCAACAGCAAATGTGGGGCTCTGTGCTTTCTTTCGTTCTGAAAAAGTGTTAGTGTTTTCTGCGGAAAAGCGATTCTGTGCAACAATGGGAACACATCTCCTTCCCAGGCACAGAGAAGGTGCTAGCAGGGAATTCTCTGCCTGCCTTTCCCCAGTGCTCTGCAAGCTCTCCAGGGCAACAGCAAATGTGGGGCTCTGTGCTTTCTTTCGTTCTGAAAAAGTGTTATTTTTTTTCTGCGGAAAAGCGATTCTGTGCAACAATGGGAACACTTCTCCTTCCCAGGCACAGAGAAGGTGCTAGCAGGGAATTCTCTGCCTGCCTTTCCCCAGTGCTCTGCAAGCTCTCCAGGGCAACAGAAAATGTGGGGCTCTGTGCTTTCTTTCGTTCTGAACAAGTTTTAGTGTTTTCTGCAGCGACGCAAATACGATTCTGCGCAACATTGGGAACACTTCTCCTTCCCAGGCACAGAGAAGGTGCTAGCAGGGAATTCTCTACCTGCCTTTAACCAGTGCTCTGCAAGCTCTCCAGGGCAACAGCAAATGTGGGGCTCTGTGCTTTCTTTCGTTCTGAAAAAGTGTTAGTGTTTTCTGGAGAGAAGCGATTCTGCGCAACAATGGGAACACTTCTCCTTCCCAGGCACAGAGAAGGTGCTAGCAGGGAATTCTCTGCCTGCCTTTCCCCAGTGCTCTGCAAGCTCTCCAGGGCAACAGCAAATGTGGGGCTCTGTGCTTTCTTTCTTTCTGAAAAAGTGTTAGTGTTTTGAGTGGAAAAGCGATTCTGCGCAACATTGGGAACACTTCTCCTTCCCAGGCACAGAGAAAGTGCTAGCAGGGAATTCTCTGCCTGCCTTTCCCCAGTGCTCTGCAAGCTCTCCAGGGCAACAGTAAATGTGGGGCTCTGTGCTTTCTTTCGTTCTGAACAAGTTTTAGTGTTTTCTGCAGCGACGCAAATACGATTCTGCGCAACATTGGGAACACTTCTCCTTCCCAGGCACAGAGAAGGTGCTAGCAGGGAATTCTCTGCCTGCCTTTCCCCAGTGCTCTGCAAGCTCTCCAGGGCAACAGCAAATGTGGGGCTCTGTGCTTTCTTTCGTTCTGAAAAAGTGTTATTTTTTTTCTGCGGAAAAGCGATTCTGTGCAACAATGGGAACTCTTCTGCTTCCCAGGCACAGAGAAGGTGCTAGCAGGGAATTCTCTGCCTGCCTTTCCCCAGTGCTCTGCAAGCTCTCCAGGGCAACAGCAAATGTGGGGCTCTGTGCTTTCTTTCGTTCTGAACAAGTTTTAGTGTTTTCAGCGGAAAAGCGATTCTGCGCAACATTGGGAACACTTCTCCTTCCCAGGCACAGAGAAGGTGCTAGCAGGGAATTCTCTGCCTGCCTTTCCCCAGTGCTCTGCAAGCTCTCCAGGGCAACAGCAAATGTGGGGCTCTGTGCTTTCTTTCGTTCTGAACAAGTTTTAGTGTTTTCTGCAGCGACGCAAATACGATTCTGCGCAACATTGGGAACACTTCTCCTTCCCAGGCACAGAGAAGGTGCTAGCAGGGAATTCTCTACCTGCCTTTAACCAGTGCTCTGCAAGCTCTCCAGGGCAACAGCAAATGTGGGGCTCTGTGCTTTCTTTCGTTCTGAAAAAGTGTTAGTGTTTTCTGGAGAGAAGCGATTCTGCGCAACAATGGGAACACTTCTCCTTCCCAGGCACAGAGAAGGTGCTAGCAGGGAATTCTCTGCCTGCCTTTCCCCAGTGCTCTGCAAGCTCTCCAGGGCAACAGCAAATGTGGGGCTCTGTGCTTTCTTTCGTTCTGAAAAAGTGTTAGTGTTTTCAGCGGAAAAGCGATTCTGCGCAACAATGGGAACACATCTCCTTCCCAGGCACAGAGAAGGTGCTAGCAGGGAATTCTCTGCCTGCCTTTCCCCAGTGCTCTGCAAGCTCTCCAGGGCAACAGCAAATGTGGGGCTCTGTGCTTTCTTTCGTTCTGAAAAAGTGTTATTTTTTTCTGCGGAAAAGCGATTCTGTGCAACAATGGGAACTCTTCTGCTTCCCAGGCACAGAGAAGGTGCTAGCAGGGAATTCTCTGCCTGCCTTTCCCCAGTGCTCTGCAAGCTCTCCAGGGCAACAGCAAATGTGGGGCTCTGTGCTTTCTTTCGTTCTGAAAAAGTGTTAGTGTTTTCTGCAGCGACGCAAATACGATTCTGCGCAACATTGGGAACACTTCTCCTTCCCAGGCACAGAGAAGGTGCTAGCAGGGAATTCTCTGCCTGCCTTTCCCCAGTGCTCTGCAAGCTCTCCAGGGCAACAGCAAATGTGGGGCTCTGTGCTTTCTTTCGTTCTGAAAAAGTGTTATTTTTTTTCTGCGGAAAAGCGATTCTGTGCAACAATGGGAACACTTCTGCTTCCCAGGCACAGAGAAGGTGCTAGCAGGGAATTCTCTGCCTGCCTTTCCCCAGTGCTCTGCAAGCTCTCCAGGGAAACAGCAAATGTGGGGCTCTGTGCTTTCTTTCATTCTGAAAAAGTGTTAGTGTTTTCTGCAGCGACGCAAATGCCATTCTGCGCAACAATGTGAACACTTCTCCTTCCCAGGCACAGAGAAGGTGCTAGCAGGGAATTCTCTACCTGCCTTTAACCAGTGCTCTGCAAGCTCTCCAGGGCAACAGCAAATGTGGGGCTCTGTGCTTTCTTTCGTTCTGAAAAAGTGTTAGTGTTTTCTGGAGAGAAGCGATTCTGCGCAACAATGGGAACACTTCTCCTTCCCAGGCACAGAGAAGGTGCTAGCAGGGAATTCTCTGCCTGCCTTTCCCCAGTGCTCTGCAAGCTCTCCAGGGCAACAGCAAATGTGGGGCTCTGTGCTTTCTTTCGTTCTGAAAAAGTGTTAGTGTTTTCAGCGGAAAAGCGATTCTGCGCAACAATGGGAACACATCTCCTTCCCAGGCACAGAGAAGGTGCTAGCAGGGAATTCTCTGCCTGCCTTTCCCCAGTGCTCTGCAAGCTCTCTAGGGCAACAGAAAATGTGGGGCTCTGTGCTTTCTTTCGTTCTGAAAAAGTGTTATTTTTTTTCTGCGGAAAAGCGATTCTGTGCAACAATGGGAATTCTTCTGCTTCCCAGGCACAGAGAAGGTGCTAGCAGGGAATTCTCTGCCTGCCTTTCCCCAGTGCTCTGCAAGCTCTCCAGGGCAACAGAAAATGTGGGGCTCTGTGCTTTCTTTCGTTCTGAACAAGTTTTAGTGTTTTCAGCGGAAAAGCGATTCTGCGCAACATTGGGAACACTTCTCCTTCCCAGGCACAGAGAAGGTGCTAGCAGGGAATTCTCTGCCTGCCTTTCCCCAGTGCTCTGCAAGCTCTCCAGGGAAACAGCAAATGTGGGGCTCTGTGCTTTCTTTCGTTCTGAACAAGTTTTAGTGTTTTCTGCAGCGACGCAAATACGATTCTGCGCAACAATGGGAACACTTCTCCTTCCCAGGCACATAGAAGGTGCTAGCAGGGAATTCTCTGCCTGCCTTTCCCCAGTGCTCTGCAAGCTCTCCAGGGCAACAGCAAATGTGGGGCTCTGTGCTTTCTTTTGTTCTGAAAAAGTGTTAGTGTTTTCAGCGGAAAAGCCATTCTGCGCAACATTGGGAACACTTCTCCTTCCCAGGCACAGAGAAGGTGCTAGCAGGGAATTCTCTGCCTGCCTTTCCCCAGTGCTCTGCAAGCTCTCCAGGGAAACAGCAAATGTGGGGCTCTGTGCTTTCTTTCGTTCTGAACAAGTTTTAGTGTTTTCTGCAGCGACGCAAATACGATTCTGCGCAACAATGGGAACACTTCTCCTTCCCAGGCACAGAGAAGGTGCTAGCAGGGAATTCTCTGCCTGCCTTTCCCCAGTGCTCTGCAAGCTCTCCAGGGCAACAGCAAATGTGGGGCTCTGTGCTTTCTTTCGTTCTGAACAAGTTTTAGTGTTTTCAGCGGAAAAGCAATTCTGCGCAACAATGGGAACACTTCTCCTTCCCAGGCACAGAGAAGGTGCTAGCAGGGAATTCTCTGCCTGCCTTTCCCCAGTGCTCTGCAAGCTCTCCAGGGCAACAGCAAATGTGGGGCTCTGTGCTTTCTTTCGTTCTGAAAAAGTGTTAGTGTTTTCTGCAGCGACGCAAATACGATTCTGCGCAACAATGGGAACACTTCTCCTTCCCAGGCACAGAGAAGGTGCTAGCAGGGAATTCTCTGCCTGCCTTTCCCCAGTGCTCTGCAAGCTCTCCAGGGCAACAGCAAATGTGGGGCTCTGTGCTTTCTTTCGTTCTGAACAAGTTTTAGTGTTTTCTGCAGCGACGCAAATACGATTCTGCGCAACAATGGGAACACTTCTCCTTCCCAGGCACAGAGAAGGTGCTAGCAGGGAATTCTCTACCTGCCTTTCCCCAGTGCTCTGCAAGCTCTCCAGGGCAACAGCAAATGTGGGGCTCTGTGCTTTCTTTTGTTCTGAACAAGTGTTAGTGTTTTCTGCGGAAAAGCGATTCTGCGCAACAATGGGAACACTTCTCCTTCCCAGGCACAGAGAAGGTGCTAGCAGGGAATTCTCTGCCTGCCTTTCCCCAGTGCTCTGCAAGCTCTCCAGGGCAACAGCAAATGTGGGGCTCTGTGCTTTCTTTCGTTCTGAAAAAGTGTTAGTGTTTTCAGCGGAAAAGCGATTCTGCGCAACATTGGGAACACTTCTCCTTCCCATGCACAGAGAAGGTGCTAGCAGGGAATTCTCTGCCTGCCTTTCCCCAGTGCTCTGCAAGCTCTCCAGGGCAACAGCAAATGTGGGGCTCTGTGCTTTATTTCGCTCTGAACAAGTTTTAGTGTTTTCTGCAGCGACGCAAATACGATTCTGTGCAACAATGGGAACACTTCTCCTTCCCAGGCACAGAGAAGGTGCTAGCAGGGAATTCTCTGCCTGCCTTTCCCCAGTGCTCTGCAAGCTCTCCAGGGCAACAGCAAATGTGGGGCTCTGTGCTTTCTTTCGTTCTGAACAAGTGTTAGTGTTTTCAGCGGAAAAGCCATTCTGCGCAACAATGGGAACACTTCTCCTTCCCAGGCACAGAGAAGGTGCTAGCAGGGAATTCTCTGCCTGCCTTTCCCCAGTGCTCTGCAAGCTCTCCAGGGCAACAGCAAATGTGGGGCTCTGTGCTTTCTTTCGTTCTGAACAAGTTTTAGTGTTTTCAGCGGAAAAGCAATTCTGCGCAACAATGGGAACACTTCTCCTTCCCAGGCACAGAGAAGGTGCTAGCAGGGAATTCTCTGCCTGCCTTTCCCCAGTGCTCTGCAAGCTCTCCAGGGCAACAGCAAATGTGGGGCTCTGTGCTTTCTTTCGTTCTGAAAAAGTGTTAGTGTTTTCTGGAGAGAAGCGATTCTGCGCAACAATGGGAACACTTCTCCTTCCCAGGCACAGAGAAGGTGCTAGCAGGGAATTCTCTGCCTGCCTTTCCCCAGTGCTCTGCAAGCTCTCCAGGGCAACAGCAAATGTGGGGCTCTGTGCTTTCTTTCGTTCTGAAAAAGTGTTAGTGTTTTCAGCGGAAAAGCGATTCTGCGCAACAATGGGAACACTTCTCCTTCCCAGGCACAGAGAAGGTGCTAGCAGGGAATTCTCTGCCTGCCTTTCCCCAGTGCTCTGCAAGCTCTCCAGGGCAACAGCAAATGTGGGGCTCTGTGCTTTCTTTCGTTCTGAAAAAGTGTTATTTTTTTTCTGCGGAAAAGCGATTCTGTGCAACAATGGGAACTCTTCTGCTTCCCAGGCACAGAGAAGGTGCTAGCAGGGAATTCTCTGCCTGCCTTTCCCCAGTGCTCTGCAAGCTCTCCAGGGCAACAGCAAATGTGGGGCTCTGTGCTTTCTTTCGTTCTGAACAAGTTTTAGTGTTTTCAGCGGAAAAGCGATTCTGCGCAACATTGGGAACACTTCTCCTTCCCAGGCACAGAGAAGGTGCTAGCAGGGAATTCTCTGCCTGCCTTTCCCCAGTGCTCTGCAAGCTCTCCAGGGCAACAGCAAATGTGGGGCTCTGTGCTTTCTTTCGTTCTGAACAAGTTTTAGTGTTTTCTGCAGCGACGCAAATACGATTCTGCGCAACAATGGGAACACATCTCCTTCCCAGGCACAGAGAAGGTGCTAGCAGGGAATTCTCTGCCTGCCTTTCCCCAGTGCTCTGCAAGCTCTCCAGGGCAACAGCAAATGTGGGGCTCTGTGCTTTCTTTCGTTCTGAACAAGTTTTAGTGTTTTCAGCGGAAAAGCAATTCTGCGCAACAATGGGAACACTTCTCCTTCCCAGGCACAGAGAAGGTGCTAGCAGGGAATTCTCTGCCTGCCTTTCCCCAGTGCTCTGCAAGCTCTCCAGGGCAACAGCAAATGTGGGGCTCTGTGCTTTCTTTCGTTCTGAACAAGTGTTAGTGTTTTCAGCGGAAAAGCAATTCTGCGCAACAATGGGAACACTTCTCCTTCCCAGGCACAGAGAAGGTGCTAGCAGGGAATTCTCTGCCTGCCTTTCCCCAGTGCTCTGCAAGCTCTCCAGGGCAACAGCAAATGTGGGGCTCTGTGCTTTCTTTCGTTCTGAACAAGTTTTAGTGTTTTCTGCAGCGACGCAAATACGATTCTGCGCAACAATGGGAACACTTCTCCTTCCCAGGCACAGAGAAGGTGCTAGCAGGGAATTCTCTGCCTGCCTTTCCCCAGTGCTCTGCAAGCTCTCCAGGGCAACAGCAAATGTGGGGCTCTGTGCTTTCTTTCGTTCTGAAAAAGTGTTAGTGTTTTCTGGAGAGAAGCGATTCTGCGCAACAATGGGAACACTTCTCCTTCCCAGGCACAGAGAAGGTGCTAGCAGGGAATTCTCTGCCTGCCTTTCCCCAGTGCTCTGCAAGCTCTCCAGGGCAACAGCAAATGTGGGGCTCTGTGCTTTCTTTCGTTCTGAACAAGTTTTAGTGTTTTCTGCAGCGACGCAAATACGATTCTGCGCAACAATGGGAACACTTCTCCTTCCCAGGCACAGAGAAGGTGCTAGCAGGGAATTCTCTGCCTGCCTTTCCCCAGTGCTCTGCAAGCTCTCCAGGGCAACAGCAAATGTGGGGCTCTGTGCTTTCTTTCGTTCTGAAAAAGTGTTAGTGTTTTCTGGAGAGAAGCGATTCTGCGCAACAATGGGAACACTTCTACTTCCCAGGCACAGAGAAGGTGCTAGCAGGGAATTCTCTGCCTGCCTTTCCCCAGTGCTCTGCAAGCTCTCCAGGGCAACAGCAAATGTGGGGCTCTGTGCTTTCTTTCGTTCTGAAAAAGTGTTAGTGTTTTCAGCGGAAAAGCGATTCTGCGCAACAATGGGAACACATCTCCTTCCCAGGCACAGAGAAGGTGCTAGCAGGGAATTCTCTGCCTGCCTTTCCCCAGTGCTCTGCAAGCTCTCCAGGGCAACAGCAAATGTGGGGCTCTGTGCTTTCTTTCGTTCTGAAAAAGTGTTATTTTTTTTCTGCGGAAAAGCGATTCTGTGCAACAATGGGAACACTTCTCCTTCCCAGGCACAGAGAAGGTGCTAGCAGGGAATTCTCTGCCTGCCTTTCCCCAGTGCTCTGCAAGCTCTCCAGGGCAACAGAAAATGTGGGGCTCTGTGCTTTCTTTCGTTCTGAACAAGTTTTAGTGTTTTCTGCAGCGACGCAAATACGATTCTGCGCAACATTGGGAACACTTCTCCTTCCCAGGCACAGAGAAGGTGCTAGCAGGGAATTCTCTACCTGCCTTTAACCAGTGCTCTGCAAGCTCTCCAGGGCAACAGCAAATGTGGGGCTCTGTGCTTTCTTTCGTTCTGAAAAAGTGTTAGTGTTTTCTGGAGAGAAGCGATTCTGCGCAACAATGGGAACACTTCTCCTTCCCAGGCACAGAGAAGGTGCTAGCAGGGAATTCTCTGCCTGCCTTTCCCCAGTGCTCTGCAAGCTCTCCAGGGCAACAGCAAATGTGGGGCTCTGTGCTTTCTTTCGTTCTGAAAAAGTGTTATTTTTTTTCTGCGGAAAAGCGATTCTGTGCAACAATGGGAACTCTTCTGCTTCCCAGGCACAGAGAAGGTGCTAGCAGGGAATTCTCTGCCTGCCTTTCCCCAGTGCTCTGCAAGCTCTCCAGGGCAACAGCAAATGTGGGGCTCTGTGCTTTCTTTCGTTCTGAACAAGTTTTAGTGTTTTCAGCGGAAAAGCGATTCTGCGCAACATTGGGAACACTTCTGCTTCCCAGGCACAGAGAAGGTGCTAGCAGGGAATTCTCTGCCTGCCTTTCCCCAGTGCTCTGCAAGCTCTCCAGGGCAACAGCAAATGTGGGGCTCTGTGCTTTCTTTCGTTCTGAACAAGTTTTAGTGTTTTCTGCAGCGACGCAAATACGATTCTGCGCAACATTGGGAACACTTCTCCTTCCCAGGCACAGAGAAGGTGCTAGCAGGGAATTCTCTACCTGCCTTTAACCAGTGCTCTGCAAGCTCTCCAGGGCAACAGCAAATGTGGGGCTCTGTGCTTTCTTTCGTTCTGAAAAAGTGTTAGTGTTTTCTGGAGAGAAGCGATTCTCCGCAACAATGGGAACACTTCTCCTTCCCAGGCACAGAGAAGGTGCTAGCAGGGAATTCTCTGCCTGCCTTTCTCCAGTGCTCTGCAAGCTCTCCAGGGCAACAGCAAATGTGGGGCTCTGTGCTTTCTTTCGTTCTGAAAAAGTGTTAGTGTTTTCAGCGGAAAAGCGATTCTGCGCAACAATGGGAACACATCTCCTTCCCAGGCACAGAGAAGGTGCTAGCAGGGAATTCTCTGCCTGCCTTTCCCCAGTGCTCTGCAAGCTCTCCAGGGCAACAGCAAATGTGGGGCTCTGTGCTTTCTTTCGTTCTGAAAAAGTGTTATTTTTTTTCTGCGGAAAAGCGATTCTGTGCAACAATGGGAACTCTTCTGCTTCCCAGGCACAGAGAAGGTGCTAGCAGGGAATTCTCTGCCTGCCTTTCCCCAGTGCTCTGCAAGCTCTCCAGGGCAACAGCAAATGTGGGGCTCTGTGCTTTCTTTCGTTCTGAACAAGTTTTAGTGTTTTCAGCGGAAAAGCGATTCTGCGCAACATTGGGAACACTTCTCCTTCCCAGGCACAGAGAAAGTGCTAGCAGGGAATTCTCTGCCTGCCTTTCCCCAGTGCTCTGCAAGCTCTCCAGGGCAACAGAAAATGTGGGGCTCTGTGCTTTCTTTCGTTCTGAACAAGTGTTAGTGTTTTCTGCAGCGACGCAAATACGATTCTGCGCAACACTGGGAACACTTCTCCTTCCCAGGCACAGAGAAGGTGCTAGCAGGGAATTCTCTACCTGCCTTTAACCAGTGCTCTGCAAGCTCTCCAGGGCAACAGCAAATGTGGGGCTCTGTGCTTTCTTTCGTTCTGAAAAAGTGTTAGTGTTTTCTGGAGAGAAGCGATTCTGCGCAACAATGGGAACACTTCTCCTTCCCAGGCACAGAGAAGGTGCTAGCAGGGAATTCTCTGCCTGCCTTTCCCCAGTGCTCTGCAAGCTCTCCAGGGCAACAGCAAATGTGGGGCTCTGTGCTTTCTTTCGTTCTGAAAAAGTGTTAGTGTTTTCAGCGGAAAAGCGATTCTGCGCAACAATGGGAACACATCTCCTTCCCAGGCACAGAGAAGGTGCTAGCAGGGAATTCTCTGCCTGCCTTTCCCCAGTGCTCTGCAAGCTCTCCAGGGCAACAGCAAATGTGGGGCTCTGTGCTTTCTTTCGTTCTGAAAAAGTGTTATTTTTTTTCTGCGGAAAAGCGATTCTGTGCAACAATGGGAACTCTTCTGCTTCCCAGGCACAGAGAAGGTGCTAGCAGGGAATTCTCTGCCTGCCTTTCCCCAGTGCTCTGCAAGCTCTCCAGGGCAACAGCAAATGTGGGGCTCTGTGCTTTCTTTCGTTCTGAACAAGTTTTAGTGTTTTCAGCGGAAAAGCGATTCTGCGCAACATTGGGAACACTTCTCCTTCCCAGGCACAGAGAAGGTGCTAGCAGGGAATTCTCTGCCTGCCTTTCCCAGTGCTCTGCAAGCTCTCCAGGGCAACAGCAAATGTGGGGCTCTGTGCTTTCTTTCGTTCTGAACAAGTTTTAGTGTTTTCTGCAGCGACGCAAATACGATTCTGCGCAACAATGGGAACACTTCTCCTTCCCAGGCACAGAGAAGGTGCTAGCAGGGAATTCTCTGCCTGCCTTTCCCCAGTGCTCTGCAAGCTCTCCAGGGCAACAGCAAATGTGGGGCTCTGTGCTTTCTTTCGTTCTGAAAAAGTGTTAGTGTTTTCTGGAGAGAAGCGATTCTGCGCAACAATGGGAACACTTCTACTTCCCAGGCACAGAGAAGGTGCTAGCAGGGAATTCTCTGCCTGCCTTTCCCCAGTGCTCTGCAAGCTCTCCAGGGCAACAGCAAATGTGGGGCTCTGTGCTTTCTTTCGTTCTGAAAAAGTGTTAGTGTTTTCAGCGGAAAAGCGATTCTGCGCAACAATGGGAACACTTCTCCTTCCCAGGCACAGAGAAAGTGCTAGCAGGGAATTCTCTGCCTGCCTTTCCCCAGTGCTCTGCAAGCTCTCCAGGGCAACAGCAAATGTGGGGCTCTGTGCTTTCTTTCGTTCTGAACAAGTGTTAGTGTTTTCTGCAGCGACGCAAATACGATTCTGCGCAACATTGGGAACACTTCTCCTTCCCAGGCACAGAGAAGGTGCTAGCAGGGAATTCTCTGCCTGCCTTTAACCAGTGCTCTGCAAGCTCTCCAGGGCAACAGCAAATGTGGGGCTCTGTGCTTTCTTTCGTTCTGAACAAGTTGTAGTGTTTTGTGGAGAGAAGCGATTCTGCGCAACAATGGGAACACTTCTCCTTTCCAGGCTCAGAGAAGGTACTACCAGGGAATTCTCTGCCTTCCTCTCCCCAGTGCTCTGCAAGCTCTCCAGGGCAACAGCAAATGTGGGGCTCTGTGCTTTCTTTCATTCTGAAAAAGTGTTAGTGTTTTCTGCAGCGACGCAAATGCCATTCTGCGCAACAATGGGAACACTTCTCCTTCCCAGGCACAGAGAAGGTGCTAGCAGGGAATTCTCTGCCTGCCTTTCCCCAGTGCTCTGCAAGCTCTCCAGGGCAACAGCAAATGTGGGGCTCTGTGCTTTTTTTCGTTCTGAACATGTTTTAGTGTTTTCTGCAGCGACGCAAATACGATTCTGCGCAACAATGGGAACACTTCTGCTTCCCAGGCACAGAGAAGGTGCTAGCAGGGAATTCTCTGCCTGCCTTTCCCCAGTGCTCTGCAAGCTCTCCAGGGCAACAGCAAATGTGGGGCTCTGTGCTTTCTTTCGTTCTGAACAAGTGTTAGTGTTTTCAGCGGAAAAGCGATTCTGCGCAACATTGGGAACACTTCTACTTCCCAGGCACAGAGAAGGTGCTAGCAGGGAATTCTCTGCCTGCCTTTCCCCAGTGCTCTGCAAGCTCTCCAGGGCAACAGCAAATGTGGGGCTCTGTGCTTTCTTTCATTCTGAACAAGTTTTAGTGTTTTCTGCAGCGACGCAAATGCCATTCTGCGCAACAATGGGAACACTTCTCCTTCCCAGGCACAGAGAAGGTGCTAGCAGGAAATTCTCTGCCTGCCTTTCCCCAGTGCTCTGCAAGCTCTCCAGGGAAATAGCAAATGTGGGGCTCTGTGCTTTGTTTCGTTCTGAACAAGTTGTAGTGTTTTGTGGAGAGAAGCGATTCTGCGCAACAATGGGAACACTTCTCCTTTCCAGGCTCAGAGAAGGTAGTACCAGGGAATTCTCTGCCTTCCTCTCCCCAGTGCTCTGCAAGCTCTCCAGGGCAACAGCAAATGTGGGGCTCTGTGCTTTCTTTCGTTCTGAAAAAGTGTTAGTGTTTTCTGCAGCGACGCAAATGCCATTCTGCGCAACAATGTAAACACTTCTCCTTCCCAGGCACAGAGAAGGTGCTAGCAGGGAATTCTCTACCTGCCTTTAACCAGTGGTCTGCAAGCTCTCCAGGGCAACAGCAAATGTGGGGCTCTGTGCTTTCTTTCGTTCTGAACAAGTGTTAGTGTTTTCAGCGGAAAAGCAATTCTGCGCAACAATGGGAACACTTCGCCTTCCCAGGCACAGAGAAGGTGCTAGCAGGGAATTCTCTGCCTGCCTTTCCCCAGTGCTCTGCAAGCTCTCCAGGGAAACAGCAAATGTGGGGCTCTGTGCTTTCTTTCGTTCTGAACAAGTTTTAGTGTTTTCTGCAGCGACGCAAATACGATTCTGCGCAACAATGTGAACACTTCTCCTTCCCAGGCACAGAGAAGGTGCTAGCAGGGAATTCTCTGCCTGCCTTTCCCCAGTGCTCTGCAAGCTCTCCAGGGCAACAGAAAATGTGGGGCTCTGTGCTTTCTTTCGTTCTGAAAAAGTGTTATTTTTTTTCTGCGGAAAAGCGATTCTGTGCAACAATGGGAACACTTCTGCTTCCCAGGCACAGAGAAGGTGCTAGCAGGGAATTCTCTGCCTGCCTTTCCCCAGTGCTCTGCAAGCTCTCCAGGGCAACAGCAAATGTGGGGCTCTGTGCTTTCTTTCGTTCTGAAAAAGTGTTAGTGTTTTCTGCAGCGACGCAAATACGATTCTGCGCAACAATGGGAACACTTCTCCTTCCCAGGCACAGAGAAGGTGCTAGCAGGGAATTCTCTGCCTGCCTTTCCCCAGTGCTCTGCAAGCTCTCCAGGGCAACAGCAAATGTGGGGCTCTGTGCTTTCTTTCGTTCTGAAAAAGTGTTAGTGTTTTCAGCGGAAAAGCCATTCTGCGCAACAATGGGAACACTTCTCCTTCCCAGGCACAGAGAAGGTGCTAGCAGGGAATTCTCTGCCTGCCTTTCCCCAGTGCTCTGCAAGCTCTCCAGGGCAACAGCAAATGTGGGGCTCTGTGCTTTCTTTCGTTCTGAACAAGTTTTAGTGTTTTCTGCAGCGACGCAAATACGATTCTGCGCAACAATGGGAACACTTCTCCTTCCCAGGCACAGAGAAGGTGCTAGCAGGGAATTCTCTGCCTGCCTTTCCCCAGTGCTCTGCAAGCTCTCCAGGGCAACAGCAAATGTGGGGCTCTGTGCTTTCTTTCGTTCTGAAAAAGTGTTAGTGTTTTCTGGAGAGAAGCGATTCTGCGCAACAATGGGAACACTTCTCCTTCCCAGGCACAGAGAAGGTGCTAGCAGGGAATTCTCTGCCTGCCTTTCCCCAGTGCTCTGCAAGCTCTCCAGGGCAACAGCAAATGTGGGGCTCTGTGCTTTCTTTCGTTCTGAAAAAGTTTTAGTGTTTTCAGCGGAAAAGCCATTCTGCGCAACAATGGGAACACTTCTCCTTCCCAGGCACAGAGAAGGTGCTAGCAGGGAATTCTCTGCCTGCCTTTCCCCAGTGCTCTGCAAGCTCTCCAGGGCAACAGCAAATGTGGGGCTCTGTGCTTTCTTTCGTTCTGAACAAGTTTTAGTGTTTTCTGCAGCGACGCAAATACGATTCTGCGCAACATTGGGAACACTTCTCCTTCCCAGGCACAGAGAAGGTGCTAGCAGGGAATTCTCTACCTGCCTTTAACCAGTGCTCTGCAAGCTCTCCAGGGCAACAGCAAATGTGGGGCTCTGTGCTTTCTTTCGTTCTGAAAAAGTGTTAGTGTTTTCTGGAGAGAAGCGATTCTGCGCAACAATGGGAACACTTCTCCTTCCCAGGCACAGAGAAGGTGCTAGCAGGGAATTCTCTGCCTGCCTTTCCCCAGTGCTCTGCAAGCTCTCCAGGGCAACAGCAAATGTGGGGCTCTGTGCTTTCTTTCGTTCTGAAAAAGTGTTAGTGTTTTCAGCGGAAAAGCGATTCTGCGCAACAATGGGAACACATCTCCTTCCCAGGCACAGAGAAGGTGCTAGCAGGGAATTCTCTGCCTGCCTTTCCCCAGTGCTCTGCAAGCTCTCCAGGGCAACAGCAAATGTGGGGCTCTGTGCTTTCTTTCGTTCTGAAAAAGTGTTATTTTTTTCTGCGGAAAAGCGATTCTGTGCAACAATGGGAACTCTTCTGCTTCCCAGGCACAGAGAAGGTGCTAGCAGGGAATTCTCTGCCTGCCTTTCCCCAGTGCTCTGCAAGCTCTCCAGGGCAACAGCAAATGTGGGGCTCTGTGCTTTCTTTCGTTCTGAAAAAGTGTTAGTGTTTTCTGCAGCGACGCAAATACGATTCTGCGCAACATTGGGAACACTTCTCCTTCCCAGGCACAGAGAAGGTGCTAGCAGGGAATTCTCTGCCTGCCTTTCCCCAGTGCTCTGCAAGCTCTCCAGGGCAACAGCAAATGTGGGGCTCTGTGCTTTCTTTCGTTCTGAAAAAGTGTTATTTTTTTTCTGCGGAAAAGCGATTCTGTGCAACAATGGGAACACTTCTGCTTCCCAGGCACAGAGAAGGTGCTAGCAGGGAATTCTCTGCCTGCCTTTCCCCAGTGCTCTGCAAGCTCTCCAGGGAAACAGCAAATGTGGGGCTCTGTGCTTTCTTTCATTCTGAAAAAGTGTTAGTGTTTTCTGCAGCGACGCAAATGCCATTCTGCGCAACAATGTGAACACTTCTCCTTCCCAGGCACAGAGAAGGTGCTAGCAGGGAATTCTCTACCTGCCTTTAACCAGTGCTCTGCAAGCTCTCCAGGGCAACAGCAAATGTGGGGCTCTGTGCTTTCTTTCGTTCTGAAAAAGTGTTAGTGTTTTCTGGAGAGAAGCGATTCTGCGCAACAATGGGAACACTTCTCCTTCCCAGGCACAGAGAAGGTGCTAGCAGGGAATTCTCTGCCTGCCTTTCCCCAGTGCTCTGCAAGCTCTCCAGGGCAACAGCAAATGTGGGGCTCTGTGCTTTCTTTCGTTCTGAAAAAGTGTTAGTGTTTTCAGCGGAAAAGCGATTCTGCGCAACAATGGGAACACATCTCCTTCCCAGGCACAGAGAAGGTGCTAGCAGGGAATTCTCTGCCTGCCTTTCCCCAGTGCTCTGCAAGCTCTCTAGGGCAACAGAAAATGTGGGGCTCTGTGCTTTCTTTCGTTCTGAAAAAGTGTTATTTTTTTTCTGCGGAAAAGCGATTCTGTGCAACAATGGGAATTCTTCTGCTTCCCAGGCACAGAGAAGGTGCTAGCAGGGAATTCTCTGCCTGCCTTTCCCCAGTGCTCTGCAAGCTCTCCAGGGCAACAGAAAATGTGGGGCTCTGTGCTTTCTTTCGTTCTGAACAAGTTTTAGTGTTTTCAGCGGAAAAGCGATTCTGCGCAACATTGGGAACACTTCTCCTTCCCAGGCACAGAGAAGGTGCTAGCAGGGAATTCTCTGCCTGCCTTTCCCCAGTGCTCTGCAAGCTCTCCAGGGAAACAGCAAATGTGGGGCTCTGTGCTTTCTTTCGTTCTGAACAAGTTTTAGTGTTTTCTGCAGCGACGCAAATACGATTCTGCGCAACAATGGGAACACTTCTCCTTCCCAGGCACATAGAAGGTGCTAGCAGGGAATTCTCTGCCTGCCTTTCCCCAGTGCTCTGCAAGCTCTCCAGGGCAACAGCAAATGTGGGGCTCTGTGCTTTCTTTTGTTCTGAAAAAGTGTTAGTGTTTTCAGCGGAAAAGCCATTCTGCGCAACATTGGGAACACTTCTCCTTCCCAGGCACAGAGAAGGTGCTAGCAGGGAATTCTCTGCCTGCCTTTCCCCAGTGCTCTGCAAGCTCTCCAGGGAAACAGCAAATGTGGGGCTCTGTGCTTTCTTTCGTTCTGAACAAGTTTTAGTGTTTTCTGCAGCGACGCAAATACGATTCTGCGCAACAATGGGAACACTTCTCCTTCCCAGGCACAGAGAAGGTGCTAGCAGGGAATTCTCTGCCTGCCTTTCCCCAGTGCTCTGCAAGCTCTCCAGGGCAACAGCAAATGTGGGGCTCTGTGCTTTCTTTCGTTCTGAACAAGTTTTAGTGTTTTCAGCGGAAAAGCAATTCTGCGCAACAATGGGAACACTTCTCCTTCCCAGGCACAGAGAAGGTGCTAGCAGGGAATTCTCTGCCTGCCTTTCCCCAGTGCTCTGCAAGCTCTCCAGGGCAACAGCAAATGTGGGGCTCTGTGCTTTCTTTCGTTCTGAAAAAGTGTTAGTGTTTTCTGCAGCGACGCAAATACGATTCTGCGCAACAATGGGAACACTTCTCCTTCCCAGGCACAGAGAAGGTGCTAGCAGGGAATTCTCTGCCTGCCTTTCCCCAGTGCTCTGCAAGCTCTCCAGGGCAACAGCAAATGTGGGGCTCTGTGCTTTCTTTCGTTCTGAACAAGTTTTAGTGTTTTCTGCAGCGACGCAAATACGATTCTGCGCAACAATGGGAACACTTCTCCTTCCCAGGCACAGAGAAGGTGCTAGCAGGGAATTCTCTACCTGCCTTTCCCCAGTGCTCTGCAAGCTCTCCAGGGCAACAGCAAATGTGGGGCTCTGTGCTTTCTTTTGTTCTGAACAAGTGTTAGTGTTTTCTGCGGAAAAGCGATTCTGCGCAACAATGGGAACACTTCTCCTTCCCAGGCACAGAGAAGGTGCTAGCAGGGAATTCTCTGCCTGCCTTTCCCCAGTGCTCTGCAAGCTCTCCAGGGCAACAGCAAATGTGGGGCTCTGTGCTTTCTTTCGTTCTGAAAAAGTGTTAGTGTTTTCAGCGGAAAAGCGATTCTGCGCAACATTGGGAACACTTCTCCTTCCCATGCACAGAGAAGGTGCTAGCAGGGAATTCTCTGCCTGCCTTTCCCCAGTGCTCTGCAAGCTCTCCAGGGCAACAGCAAATGTGGGGCTCTGTGCTTTCTTTCGCTCTGAACAAGTTTTAGTGTTTTCTGCAGCGACGCAAATACGATTCTGTGCAACAATGGGAACACTTCTCCTTCCCAGGCACAGAGAAGGTGCTAGCAGGGAATTCTCTGCCTGCCTTTCCCCAGTGCTCTGCAAGCTCTCCAGGGCAACAGCAAATGTGGGGCTCTGTGCTTTCTTTCGTTCTGAACAAGTGTTAGTGTTTTCAGCGGAAAAGCCATTCTGCGCAACAATGGGAACACTTCTCCTTCCCAGGCACAGAGAAGGTGCTAGCAGGGAATTCTCTGCCTGCCTTTCCCCAGTGCTCTGCAAGCTCTCCAGGGCAACAGCAAATGTGGGGCTCTGTGCTTTCTTTCGTTCTGAACAAGTTTTAGTGTTTTCAGCGGAAAAGCAATTCTGCGCAACAATGGGAACACTTCTCCTTCCCAGGCACAGAGAAGGTGCTAGCAGGGAATTCTCTGCCTGCCTTTCCCCAGTGCTCTGCAAGCTCTCCAGGGCAACAGCAAATGTGGGGCTCTGTGCTTTCTTTCGTTCTGAAAAAGTGTTAGTGTTTTCTGGAGAGAAGCGATTCTGCGCAACAATGGGAACACTTCTCCTTCCCAGGCACAGAGAAGGTGCTAGCAGGGAATTCTCTGCCTGCCTTTCCCCAGTGCTCTGCAAGCTCTCCAGGGCAACAGCAAATGTGGGGCTCTGTGCTTTCTTTCGTTCTGAAAAAGTGTTAGTGTTTTCAGCGGAAAAGCGATTCTGCGCAACAATGGGAACACTTCTCCTTCCCAGGCACAGAGAAGGTGCTAGCAGGGAATTCTCTGCCTGCCTTTCCCCAGTGCTCTGCAAGCTCTCCAGGGCAACAGCAAATGTGGGGCTCTGTGCTTTCTTTCGTTCTGAAAAAGTGTTATTTTTTTTCTGCGGAAAAGCGATTCTGTGCAACAATGGGAACTCTTCTGCTTCCCAGGCACAGAGAAGGTGCTAGCAGGGAATTCTCTGCCTGCCTTTCCCCAGTGCTCTGCAAGCTCTCCAGGGCAACAGCAAATGTGGGGCTCTGTGCTTTCTTTCGTTCTGAACAAGTTTTAGTGTTTTCAGCGGAAAAGCGATTCTGCGCAACATTGGGAACACTTCTCCTTCCCAGGCACAGAGAAGGTGCTAGCAGGGAATTCTCTGCCTGCCTTTCCCCAGTGCTCTGCAAGCTCTCCAGGGCAACAGCAAATGTGGGGCTCTGTGCTTTCTTTCGTTCTGAACAAGTTTTAGTGTTTTCTGCAGCGACGCAAATACGATTCTGCGCAACAATGGGAACACATCTCCTTCCCAGGCACAGAGAAGGTGCTAGCAGGGAATTCTCTGCCTGCCTTTCCCCAGTGCTCTGCAAGCTCTCCAGGGCAACAGCAAATGTGGGGCTCTGTGCTTTCTTTCGTTCTGAACAAGTTTTAGTGTTTTCAGCGGAAAAGCAATTCTGCGCAACAATGGGAACACTTCTCCTTCCCAGGCACAGAGAAGGTGCTAGCAGGGAATTCTCTGCCTGCCTTTCCCCAGTGCTCTGCAAGCTCTCCAGGGCAACAGCAAATGTGGGGCTCTGTGCTTTCTTTCGTTCTGAACAAGTGTTAGTGTTTTCAGCGGAAAAGCAATTCTGCGCAACAATGGGAACACTTCTCCTTCCCAGGCACAGAGAAGGTGCTAGCAGGGAATTCTCTGCCTGCCTTTCCCCAGTGCTCTGCAAGCTCTCCAGGGCAACAGCAAATGTGGGGCTCTGTGCTTTCTTTCGTTCTGAACAAGTTTTAGTGTTTTCTGCAGCGACGCAAATACGATTCTGCGCAACAATGGGAACACTTCTCCTTCCCAGGCACAGAGAAGGTGCTAGCAGGGAATTCTCTGCCTGCCTTTCCCCAGTGCTCTGCAAGCTCTCCAGGGCAACAGCAAATGTGGGGCTCTGTGCTTTCTTTTGTTCTGAACAAGTGTTAGTGTTTTCTGCGGAAAAGCGATTCTGCGCAACATTGGGAACACTTCTCCTTCCCAGGCACAGAGAAGGTGCTAGCAGGGAATTCTCTGCCTGCCTTTCCCCAGTGCTCTGCAAGCTCTCCAGGGCAACAGCAAATGTGGGGCTCTGTGCTTTCTTTCGTTCTGAACAAGTTTTAGTGTTTTCTGCAGCGACGCAAATACGATTCTGCGCAACAATGGGAACACTTCTCCTTCCCAGGCACAGAGAAGGTGCTAGCAGGGAATTCTCTGCCTGCCTTTCCCCGGTGCTCTGCAAGCTCTCCAGGGCAACAGCAAATGTGGGGCTCTGTGCTTTCTTTCGTTCTGAAAAAGTGTTAGTGTTTTCTGGAGAGAAGCGATTCTGCGCAACAATGGGAACACTTCTACTTCCCAGGCACAGAGAAGGTGCTAGCAGGGAATTCTCTGCCTGCCTTTCCCCAGTGCTCTGCAAGCTCTCCAGGGCAACAGCAAATGTGGGGCTCTGTGCTTTCTTTCGTTCTGAAAAAGTGTTAGTGTTTTCAGCGGAAAAGCGATTCTGCGCAACAATGGGAACACATCTCCTTCCCAGGCACAGAGAAGGTGCTAGCAGGGAATTCTCTGCCTGCCTTTCCCCAGTGCTCTGCAAGCTCTCCAGGGCAACAGCAAATGTGGGGCTCTGTGCTTTCTTTCGTTCTGAAAAAGTGTTATTTTTTTTCTGCGGAAAAGCGATTCTGTGCAACAATGGGAACACTTCTCCTTCCCAGGCACAGAGAAGGTGCTAGCAGGGAATTCTCTGCCTGCCTTTCCCCAGTGCTCTGCAAGCTCTCCAGGGCAACAGAAAATGTGGGGCTCTGTGCTTTCTTTCGTTCTGAACAAGTTTTAGTGTTTTCTGCAGCGACGCAAATACGATTCTGCGCAACATTGGGAACACTTCTCCTTCCCAGGCACAGAGAAGGTGCTAGCAGGGAATTCTCTACCTGCCTTTAACCAGTGCTCTGCAAGCTCTCCAGGGCAACAGCAAATGTGGGGCTCTGTGCTTTCTTTCGTTCTGAAAAAGTGTTAGTGTTTTCTGGAGAGAAGCGATTCTGCGCAACAATGGGAACACTTCTCCTTCCCAGGCACAGAGAAGGTGCTAGCAGGGAATTCTCTGCCTGCCTTTCCCCAGTGCTCTGCAAGCTCTCCAGGGCAACAGCAAATGTGGGGCTCTGTGCTTTCTTTCGTTCTGAAAAAGTGTTATTTTTTTTCTGCGGAAAAGCGATTCTGTGCAACAATGGGAACTCTTCTGCTTCCCAGGCACAGAGAAGGTGCTAGCAGGGAATTCTCTGCCTGCCTTTCCCCAGTGCTCTGCAAGCTCTCCAGGGCAACAGCAAATGTGGGGCTCTGTGCTTTCTTTCGTTCTGAACAAGTTTTAGTGTTTTCAGCGGAAAAGCGATTCTGCGCAACATTGGGAACACTTCTGCTTCCCAGGCACAGAGAAGGTGCTAGCAGGGAATTCTCTGCCTGCCTTTCCCCAGTGCTCTGCAAGCTCTCCAGGGCAACAGCAAATGTGGGGCTCTGTGCTTTCTTTCGTTCTGAACAAGTTTTAGTGTTTTCTGCAGCGACGCAAATACGATTCTGCGCAACATTGGGAACACTTCTCCTTCCCAGGCACAGAGAAGGTGCTAGCAGGGAATTCTCTACCTGCCTTTAACCAGTGCTCTGCAAGCTCTCCAGGGCAACAGCAAATGTGGGGCTCTGTGCTTTCTTTCGTTCTGAAAAAGTGTTAGTGTTTTCTGGAGAGAAGCGATTCTCCGCAACAATGGGAACACTTCTCCTTCCCAGGCACAGAGAAGGTGCTAGCAGGGAATTCTCTGCCTGCCTTTCTCCAGTGCTCTGCAAGCTCTCCAGGGCAACAGCAAATGTGGGGCTCTGTGCTTTCTTTCGTTCTGAAAAAGTGTTAGTGTTTTCAGCGGAAAAGCGATTCTGCGCAACAATGGGAACACATCTCCTTCCCAGGCACAGAGAAGGTGCTAGCAGGGAATTCTCTGCCTGCCTTTCCCCAGTGCTCTGCAAGCTCTCCAGGGCAACAGCAAATGTGGGGCTCTGTGCTTTCTTTCGTTCTGAAAAAGTGTTATTTTTTTTCTGCGGAAAAGCGATTCTGTGCAACAATGGGAACTCTTCTGCTTCCCAGGCACAGAGAAGGTGCTAGCAGGGAATTCTCTGCCTGCCTTTCCCCAGTGCTCTGCAAGCTCTCCAGGGCAACAGCAAATGTGGGGCTCTGTGCTTTCTTTCGTTCTGAACAAGTTTTAGTGTTTTCAGCGGAAAAGCGATTCTGCGCAACATTGGGAACACTTCTCCTTCCCAGGCACAGAGAAAGTGCTAGCAGGGAATTCTCTGCCTGCCTTTCCCCAGTGCTCTGCAAGCTCTCCAGGGCAACAGAAAATGTGGGGCTCTGTGCTTTCTTTCGTTCTGAACAAGTTTTAGTGTTTTCTGCAGCGACGCAAATACGATTCTGCGCAACACTGGGAACACTTCTCCTTCCCAGGCACAGAGAAGGTGCTAGCAGGGAATTCTCTACCTGCCTTTAACCAGTGCTCTGCAAGCTCTCCAGGGCAACAGCAAATGTGGGGCTCTGTGCTTTCTTTCGTTCTGAAAAAGTGTTAGTGTTTTCTGGAGAGAAGCGATTCTGCGCAACAATGGGAACACTTCTCCTTCCCAGGCACAGAGAAGGTGCTAGCAGGGAATTCTCTGCCTGCCTTTCCCCAGTGCTCTGCAAGCTCTCCAGGGCAACAGCAAATGTGGGGCTCTGTGCTTTCTTTCGTTCTGAAAAAGTGTTAGTGTTTTCAGCGGAAAAGCGATTCTGCGCAACAATGGGAACACATCTCCTTCCCAGGCACAGAGAAGGTGCTAGCAGGGAATTCTCTGCCTGCCTTTCCCCAGTGCTCTGCAAGCTCTCCAGGGCAACAGCAAATGTGGGGCTCTGTGCTTTCTTTCGTTCTGAAAAAGTGTTATTTTTTTTCTGCGGAAAAGCGATTCTGTGCAACAATGGGAACTCTTCTGCTTCCCAGGCACAGAGAAGGTGCTAGCAGGGAATTCTCTGCCTGCCTTTCCCCAGTGCTCTGCAAGCTCTCCAGGGCAACAGCAAATGTGGGGCTCTGTGCTTTCTTTCGTTCTGAACAAGTTTTAGTGTTTTCAGCGGAAAAGCGATTCTGCGCAACATTGGGAACACTTCTCCTTCCCAGGCACAGAGAAGGTGCTAGCAGGGAATTCTCTGCCTGCCTTTCCCAGTGCTCTGCAAGCTCTCCAGGGCAACAGCAAATGTGGGGCTCTGTGCTTTCTTTCGTTCTGAACAAGTTTTAGTGTTTTCTGCAGCGACGCAAATACGATTCTGCGCAACAATGGGAACACTTCTCCTTCCCAGGCACAGAGAAGGTGCTAGCAGGGAATTCTCTGCCTGCCTTTCCCCAGTGCTCTGCAAGCTCTCCAGGGCAACAGCAAATGTGGGGCTCTGTGCTTTCTTTCGTTCTGAAAAAGTGTTAGTGTTTTCTGGAGAGAAGCGATTCTGCGCAACAATGGGAACACTTCTACTTCCCAGGCACAGAGAAGGTGCTAGCAGGGAATTCTCTGCCTGCCTTTCCCCAGTGCTCTGCAAGCTCTCCAGGGCAACAGCAAATGTGGGGCTCTGTGCTTTCTTTCGTTCTGAAAAAGTGTTAGTGTTTTCAGCGGAAAAGCGATTCTGCGCAACAATGGGAACACTTCTCCTTCCCAGGCACAGAGAAAGTGCTAGCAGGGAATTCTCTGCCTGCCTTTCCCCAGTGCTCTGCAAGCTCTCCAGGGCAACAGCAAATGTGGGGCTCTGTGCTTTCTTTCGTTCTGAACAAGTGTTAGTGTTTTCTGCAGCGACGCAAATACGATTCTGCGCAACATTGGGAACACTTCTCCTTCCCAGGCACAGAGAAGGTGCTAGCAGGGAATTCTCTGCCTGCCTTTAACCAGTGCTCTGCAAGCTCTCCAGGGCAACAGCAAATGTGGGGCTCTGTGCTTTCTTTCGTTCTGAACAAGTTGTAGTGTTTTGTGGAGAGAAGCAATTCTGCGCAACAATGGGAACACTTCTCCTTTCCAGGCTCAGAGAAGGTAGTACCAGGGAATTCTCTGCCTTCCTCTCCCCAGTGCTCTGCAAGCTCTCCAGGGCAACAGCAAATGTGGGGCTCTGTGCTTTCTTTCATTCTGAAAAAGTGTTAGTGTTTTCTGCAGCGACGCAAATGCCATTCTGCGCAACAATGGGAACACTTCTCCTTCCCAGGCACAGAGAAGGTGCTAGCAGGGAATTCTCTGCCTGCCTTTCCCCAGTGCTCTGCAAGCTCTCCAGGGCAACAGCAAATGTGGGGCTCTGTGCTTTTTTTCGTTCTGAACATGTTTTAGTGTTTTCTGCAGCGACGCAAATACGATTCTGCGCAACAATGGGAACACTTCTGCTTCCCAGGCACAGAGAAGGTGCTAGCAGGGAATTCTCTGCCTGCCTTTCCCCAGTGCTCTGCAAGCTCTCCAGGGCAACAGCAAATGTGGGGCTCTGTGCTTTCTTTCGTTCTGAACAAGTGTTAGTGTTTTCAGCGGAAAAGCGATTCTGCGCAACATTGGGAACACTTCTACTTCCCAGGCACAGAGAAGGTGCTAGCAGGGAATTCTCTGCCTGCCTTTCCCCAGTGCTCTGCAAGCTCTCCAGGGCAACAGCAAATGTGGGGCTCTGTGCTTTCTTTCATTCTGAACAAGTTTTAGTGTTTTCTGCAGCGACGCAAATGCCATTCTGCGCAACAATGGGAACACTTCTCCTTCCCAGGCACAGAGAAGGTGCTAGCAGGAAATTCTCTGCCTGCCTTTCCCCAGTGCTCTGCAAGCTCTCCAGGGAAATAGCAAATGTGGGGCTCTGTGCTTTGTTTCGTTCTGAACAAGTTGTAGTGTTTTGTGGAGAGAAGCGATTCTGCGCAACAATGGGAACACTTCTCCTTTCCAGGCTCAGAGAAGGTAGTACCAGGGAATTCTCTGCCTTCCTCTCCCCAGTGCTCTGCAAGCTCTCCAGGGCAACAGCAAATGTGGGGCTCTGTGCTTTCTTTCGTTCTGAAAAAGTGTTAGTGTTTTCTGCAGCGACGCAAATGCCATTCTGCGCAACAATGTAAACACTTCTCCTTCCCAGGCACAGAGAAGGTGCTAGCAGGGAATTCTCTACCTGCCTTTAACCAGTGGTCTGCAAGCTCTCCAGGGCAACAGCAAATGTGGGGCTCTGTGCTTTCTTTCGTTCTGAACAAGTGTTAGTGTTTTCAGCGGAAAAGCAATTCTGCGCAACAATGGGAACACTTCGCCTTCCCAGGCACAGAGAAGGTGCTAGCAGGGAATTCTCTGCCTGCCTTTCCCCAGTGCTCTGCAAGCTCTCCAGGGAAACAGCAAATGTGGGGCTCTGTGCTTTCTTTCGTTCTGAACAAGTTTTAGTGTTTTCTGCAGCGACGCAAATACGATTCTGCGCAACAATGTGAACACTTCTCCTTCCCAGGCACAGAGAAGGTGCTAGCAGGGAATTCTCTGCCTGCCTTTCCCCAGTGCTCTGCAAGCTCTCCAGGGCAACAGAAAATGTGGGGCTCTGTGCTTTCTTTCGTTCTGAAAAAGTGTTATTTTTTTTCTGCGGAAAAGCGATTCTGTGCAACAATGGGAACACTTCTGCTTCCCAGGCACAGAGAAGGTGCTAGCAGGGAATTCTCTGCCTGCCTTTCCCCAGTGCTCTGCAAGCTCTCCAGGGCAACAGCAAATGTGGGGCTCTGTGCTTTCTTTCGTTCTGAAAAAGTGTTAGTGTTTTCTGCAGCGACGCAAATACGATTCTGCGCAACAATGGGAACACTTCTCCTTCCCAGGCACAGAGAAGGTGCTAGCAGGGAATTCTCTGCCTGCCTTTCCCCAGTGCTCTGCAAGCTCTCCAGGGAAACAGCAAATGTGGGGCTCTGTGCTTTCTTTTGTTCTGAAAAAGTGTTAGTGTTTTCTGCGGAAAAGCGATTCTGCGCAACATTGGGAACACTTCTCCTTCCCAGGCACAGAGAAGGTGCTAGCAGGGAATTCTCTGCCTGCCTTTCCCCAGTGCTCTGCAAGCTCTCCAGGGCAACAGCAAATGTGGGGCTCTGTGCTTTCTTTCGTTCTGAACAAGTTTTAGTGTTTTCTGCAGCGACGCAAATACGATTCTGCGCAACAATGGGAACACTTCTCCTTCCCAGGCACAGAGAAGGTGCTAGCAGGGAATTCTCTGCCTGCCTTTCCCCAGTGCTCTGCAAGCTCTCCAGGGCAACAGCAAATGTGGGGCTCTGTGCTTTCTTTCGTTCTGAAAAAGTGTTAGTGTTTTCAGCGGAAAAGCCATTCTGCGCAACAATGGGAACACTTCTCCTTCCCAGGCACAGAGAAGGTGCTAGCAGGGAATTCTCTGCCTGCCTTTCCCCAGTGCTCTGCAAGCTCTCCAGGGCAACAGCAAATGTGGGGCTCTGTGCTTTCTTTCGTTCTGAACAAGTTTTAGTGTTTTCTGCAGCGACGCAAATACGATTCTGCGCAACAATGGGAACACTTCTCTTTCCCAGGCACAGAGAAGGTGCTAGCAGGGAATTCTCTGCCTGCCTTTCCCCAGTGCTCTGCAAGCTCTCCAGGGCAACAGCAAATGTGGGGCTCTGTGCTTTCTTTCGTTCTGAAAAAGTGTTAGTGTTTTCTGGAGAGAAGCGATTCTGCGCAACAATGGGAACACTTCTCCTTCCCAGGCACAGAGAAGGTGCTAGCAGGGAATTCTCTGCCTGCCTTTCCCCAGTGCTCTGCAAGCTCTCCAGGGCAACAGCAAATGTGGGGCTCTGTGCTTTCTTTCGTTCTGAAAAAGTTTTAGTGTTTTCAGCGGAAAAGCCATTCTGCGCAACAATGGGAACACTTCTCCTTCCCAGGCACAGAGAAGGTGCTAGCAGGGAATTCTCTGCCTGCCTTTCCCCAGTGCTCTGCAAGCTCTCCAGGGCAACAGCAAATGTGGGGCTCTGTGCTTTTTTTCGTTCTGAACATGTTTTAGTGTTTTCTGCAGCGACGCAAATACGATTCTGCGCAACAATGGGAACACTTCTCCTTCCCAGGCACAGAGAAGGTGCTAGCAGGGAATTCTCTGCCTGCCTTTCCCCAGTGCTCTGCAAGCTCTCCAGGGCAACAGCAAATGTGGGGCTCTGTGCTTTCTTTCGTTCTGAACAAGTGTTAGTGTTTTCAGCGGAAAAGCGATTCTGCGCAACATTGGGAACACTTCTACTTCCCAGGCACAGAGAAGGTGCTAGCAGGGAATTCTCTGCCTGCCTTTCCCCAGTGCTCTGCAAGCTCTCCAGGGCAACAGCAAATGTGGGGCTCTGTGCTTTCTTTCATTCTGAACAAGTTTTAGTGTTTTCTGCAGCGACGCAAATGCCATTCTGCGCAACAATGGGAACACTTCTCCTTCCCAGGCACAGAGAAGGTGCTAGCAGGAAATTCTCTGCCTGCCTTTCCCCAGTGCTCTGCAAGCTCTCCAGGGAAATAGCAAATGTGGGGCTCTGTGCTTTGTTTCGTTCTGAACAAGTTGTAGTGTTTTGTGGAGAGAAGCGATTCTGCGCAACAATGGGAACACTTCTCCTTTCCAGGCTCAGAGAAGGTAGTACCAGGGAATTCTCTGCCTTCCTCTCCCCAGTGCTCTGCAAGCTCTCCAGGGCAACAGCAAATGTGGGGCTCTGTGCTTTCTTTCGTTCTTAAAAAAGTGTTAGTGTTTTCTGCAGCGACGCAAATGCCATTCTGCGCAACAATGTAAACACTTCTCCTTCCCAGGCACAGAGAAGGTGCTAGCAGGGAATTCTCTACCTGCCTTTAACCAGTGGTCTGCAAGCTCTCCAGGGCAACAGCAAATGTGGGGCTCTGTGCTTTCTTTCGTTCTGAACAAGTGTTAGTGTTTTCAGCGGAAAAGCAATTCTGCGCAACAATGGGAACACTTCGCCTTCCCAGGCACAGAGAAGGTGCTAGCAGGGAATTCTCTGCCTGCCTTTCCCCAGTGCTCTGCAAGCTCTCCAGGGAAACAGCAAATGTGGGGCTCTGTGCTTTCTTTCGTTCTGAACAAGTTTTAGTGTTTTCTGCAGCGACGCAAATACGATTCTGCGCAACAATGTGAACACTTCTCCTTCCCAGGCACAGAGAAGGTGCTAGCAGGGAATTCTCTGCCTGCCTTTCCCCAGTGCTCTGCAAGCTCTCCAGGGCAACAGAAAATGTGGGGCTCTGTGCTTTCTTTCGTTCTGAAAAAGTGTTATTTTTTTTCTGCGGAAAAGCGATTCTGTGCAACAATGGGAACACTTCTGCTTCCCAGGCACAGAGAAGGTGCTAGCAGGGAATTCTCTGCCTGCCTTTCCCCAGTGCTCTGCAAGCTCTCCAGGGCAACAGCAAATGTGGGGCTCTGTGCTTTCTTTCGTTCTGAAAAAGTGTTAGTGTTTTCTGCAGCGACGCAAATACGATTCTGCGCAACAATGGGAACACTTCTCCTTCCCAGGCACAGAGAAGGTGCTAGCAGGGAATTCTCTGCCTGCCTTTCCCCAGTGCTCTGCAAGCTCTCCAGGGAAACAGCAAATGTGGGGCTCTGTGCTTTCTTTTGTTCTGAAAAAGTGTTAGTGTTTTCTGCGGAAAAGCGATTCTGCGCAACATTGGGAACACTTCTCCTTCCCAGGCACAGAGAAGGTGCTAGCAGGGAATTCTCTGCCTGCCTTTCCCCAGTGCTCTGCAAGCTCTCCAGGGCAACAGCAAATGTGGGGCTCTGTGCTTTCTTTCGTTCTGAACAAGTTTTAGTGTTTTCTGCAGCGACGCAAATACGATTCTGCGCAACAATGGGAACACTTCTCCTTCCCAGGCACAGAGAAGGTGCTAGCAGGGAATTCTCTGCCTGCCTTTCCCCAGTGCTCTGCAAGCTCTCCAGGGCAACAGAAAATGTGGGGCTCTGTGCTTTCTTTCGTTCTGAACAAGTGTTAGTGTTTTCAGCGGAAAAGCCATTCTGCGCAACAATGGGAACACTTCTCCTTCCCAGGCACAGAGAAGGTGCTAGCAGGGAATTCTCTGCCTGCCTTTCCCCAGTGCTCTGCAAGCTCTCCAGGGCAACAGCAAATGTGGGGCTCTGTGCTTTCTTTCGTTCTGAACAAGTTTTAGTGTTTTCTGCAGCGACGCAAATACGATTCTGCGCAACAATGGGAACACTTCTCCTTCCCAGGCACAGAGAAGGTGCTAGCAGGGAATTCTCTGCCTGCCTTTCCCCAGTGCTCTGCAAGCTCTCCAGGGCAACAGCAAATGTGGGGCTCTGTGCTTTCTTTCGTTCTGAAAAAGTGTTAGTGTTTTCAGCGGAAAAGCCATTCTGCGCAACAATGGGAACACTTCTCCTTCCCAGGCACAGAGAAGGTGCTAGCAGGGAATTCTCTGCCTGCCTTTCCCCAGTGCTCTGCAAGCTCTCCAGGGCAACAGCAAATGTGGGGCTCTGTGCTTTCTTTCGTTCTGAAAAAGTGTTAGTGTTTTCTGCAGCGACGCAAATGCCATTCTGCGCAACAATGGGAACACTTCTCCTTCCCAGGCACAGAGAAGGTGCTAGCAGGGAATTCTCTGCCTGCCTTTCCCCAGTGCTCTGCAAGCTCTCCAGGGCAACAGCAAATGTGGGGCTCTGTGCTTTCTTTCGTTCTGAACAAGTGTTAGTGTTTTCAGCGGAAAAGCGATTCTGCGCAACATTGGGAACACTTCTACTTCCCAGGCACAGAGAAGGTGCTAGCAGGGAATTCTCTGCCTGCCTTTCCCCAGTGCTCTGCAAGCTCTCCAGGGCAACAGCAAATGTGGGGCTCTGTGCTTTCTTTCATTCTGAACAAGTTTTAGTGTTTTCTGCAGCGACGCAAATGCCATTCTGCGCAACAATGGGAACACTTCTCCTTCCCAGGCACAGAGAAGGTGCTAGCAGGAAATTCTCTACCTGCCTTTCCCCAGTGCTCTGCAAGCTCTCCAGGGAAATAGCAAATGTGGGGCTCTGTGCTTTGTTTCGTTCTGAACAAGTTGTAGTGTTTTGTGGAGAGAAGCGATTCTGCGCAACAATGGGAACACTTCTCCTTTCCAGGCTCAGAGAAGGTAGTACCAGGGAATTCTCTGCCTTCCTCTCCCCAGTGCTCTGCAAGCTCTCCAGGGCAACAGCAAATGTGGGGCTCTGTGCTTTCTTTCGTTCTTAAAAAAGTGTTAGTGTTTTCTGCAGCGACGCAAATGCCATTCTGCGCAACAATGTAAACACTTCTCCTTCCCAGGCACAGAGAAGGTGCTAGCAGGGAATTCTCTACCTGCCTTTAACCAGTGGTCTGCAAGCTCTCCAGGGCAACAGCAAATGTGGGGCTCTGTGCTTTCTTTCGTTCTGAACAAGTGTTAGTGTTTTCAGCGGAAAAGCAATTCTGCGCAACAATGGGAACACTTCGCCTTCCCAGGCACAGAGAAGGTGCTAGCAGGGAATTCTCTGCCTGCCTTTCCCCAGTGCTCTGCAAGCTCTCCAGGGAAACAGCAAATGTGGGGCTCTGTGCTTTCTTTCGTTCTGAACAAGTTTTAGTGTTTTCTGCAGCGACGCAAATACGATTCTGCGCAACAATGTGAACACTTCTCCTTCCCAGGCACAGAGAAGGTGCTAGCAGGGAATTCTCTGCCTGCCTTTCCCCAGTGCTCTGCAAGCTCTCCAGGGCAACAGAAAATGTGGGGCTCTGTGCTTTCTTTCGTTCTGAAAAAGTGTTATTTTTTTTCTGCGGAAAAGCGATTCTGTGCAACAATGGGAACACTTCTGCTTCCCAGGCACAGAGAAGGTGCTAGCAGGGAATTCTCTGCCTGCCTTTCCCCAGTGCTCTGCAAGCTCTCCAGGGCAACAGCAAATGTGGGGCTCTGTGCTTTCTTTCGTTCTGAAAAAGTGTTAGTGTTTTCTGCAGCGACGCAAATACGATTCTGCGCAACAATGGGAACACTTCTCCTTCCCAGGCACAGAGAAGGTGCTAGCAGGGAATTCTCTGCCTGCCTTTCCCCAGTGCTCTGCAAGCTCTCCAGGGAAACAGCAAATGTGGGGCTCTGTGCTTTCTTTTGTTCTGAAAAAGTGTTAGTGTTTTCTGCGGAAAAGCGATTCTGCGCAACATTGGGAACACTTCTCCTTCCCAGGCACAGAGAAGGTGCTAGCAGGGAATTCTCTGCCTGCCTTTCCCCAGTGCTCTGCAAGCTCTCCAGGGCAACAGCAAATGTGGGGCTCTGTGCTTTCTTTCATTCTGAACAAGTTTTAGTGTTTTCTGCAGCGACGCAAATACGATTCTGCGCAACAATGGGAACACTTCTCCTTCCCAGGCACAGAGAAGGTGCTAGCAGGGAATTCTCTGCCTGCCTTTCCCCAGTGCTCTGCAAGCTCTCCAGGGCAACAGCAAATGTGGGGCTCTGTGCTTTCTTTCGTTCTGAAAAAGTGTTAGTGTTTTCTGCAGCGACGCAAATGCCATTCTGCGCAACAATGGGAACACTTCTCCTTCCCAGGCACAGAGAAGGTGCTAGCAGGGAATTCTCTGCCTGCCTTTCCCCAGTGCTCTGCAAGCTCTCCAGGGCAACAGCAAATGTGGGGCTCTGTGCTTTCTTTCGTTCTGAACAAGTGTTAGTGTTTTCAGCGGAAAAGCGATTCTGCGCAACATTGGGAACACTTCTACTTCCCAGGCACAGAGAAGGTGCTAGCAGGGAATTCTCTGCCTGCCTTTCCCCAGTGCTCTGCAAGCTCTCCAGGGCAACAGCAAATGTGGGGCTCTGTGCTTTCTTTCATTCTGAACAAGTTTTAGTGTTTTCTGCAGCGACGCAAATGCCATTCTGCGCAACAATGGGAACACTTCTCCTTCCCAGGCACAGAGAAGGTGCTAGCAGGAAATTCTCTACCTGCCTTTCCCCAGTGCTCTGCAAGCTCTCCAGGGAAATAGCAAATGTGGGGCTCTGTGCTTTGTTTCGTTCTGAACAAGTTGTAGTGTTTTGTGGAGAGAAGCGATTCTGCGCAACAATGGGAACACTTCTCCTTTCCAGGCTCAGAGAAGGTAGTACCAGGGAATTCTCTGCCTTCCTCTCCCCAGTGCTCTGCAAGCTCTCCAGGGCAACAGCAAATGTGGGGCTCTGTGCTTTCTTTCGTTCTTAAAAAAGTGTTAGTGTTTTCTGCAGCGACGCAAATGCCATTCTGCGCAACAATGTAAACACTTCTCCTTCCCAGGCACAGAGAAGGTGCTAGCAGGGAATTCTCTACCTGCCTTTAACCAGTGGTCTGCAAGCTCTCCAGGGCAACAGCAAATGTGGGGCTCTGTGCTTTCTTTCGTTCTGAACAAGTGTTAGTGTTTTCAGCGGAAAAGCAATTCTGCGCAACAATGGGAACACTTCGCCTTCCCAGGCACAGAGAAGGTGCTAGCAGGGAATTCTCTGCCTGCCTTTCCCCAGTGCTCTGCAAGCTCTCCAGGGAAACAGCAAATGTGGGGCTCTGTGCTTTCTTTCGTTCTGAACAAGTTTTAGTGTTTTCTGCAGCGACGCAAATACGATTCTGCGCAACAATGTGAACACTTCTCCTTCCCAGGCACAGAGAAGGTGCTAGCAGGGAATTCTCTGCCTGCCTTTCCCCAGTGCTCTGCAAGCTCTCCAGGGCAACAGAAAATGTGGGGCTCTGTGCTTTCTTTCGTTCTGAAAAAGTGTTATTTTTTTTCTGCGGAAAAGCGATTCTGTGCAACAATGGGAACACTTCTGCTTCCCAGGCACAGAGAAGGTGCTAGCAGGGAATTCTCTGCCTGCCTTTCCCCAGTGCTCTGCAAGCTCTCCAGGGCAACAGCAAATGTGGGGCTCTGTGCTTTCTTTCGTTCTGAAAAAGTGTTAGTGTTTTCTGCAGCGACGCAAATACGATTCTGCGCAACAATGGGAACACTTCTCCTTCCCAGGCACAGAGAAGGTGCTAGCAGGGAATTCTCTGCCTGCCTTTCCCCAGTGCTCTGCAAGCTCTCCAGGGAAACAGCAAATGTGGGGCTCTGTGCTTTCTTTTGTTCTGAAAAAGTGTTAGTGTTTTCTGCGGAAAAGCGATTCTGCGCAACATTGGGAACACTTCTCCTTCCCAGGCACAGAGAAGGTGCTAGCAGGGAATTCTCTGCCTGCCTTTCCCCAGTGCTCTGCAAGCTCTCCAGGGCAACAGCAAATGTGGGGCTCTGTGCTTTCTTTCATTCTGAACAAGTTTTAGTGTTTTCTGCAGCGACGCAAATACGATTCTGCGCAACAATGGGAACACTTCTCCTTCCCAGGCACAGAGAAGGTGCTAGCAGGGAATTCTCTGCCTGCCTTTCCCCAGTGCTCTGCAAGCTCTCCAGGGCAACAGAAAATGTGGGGCTCTGTGCTTTCTTTCGTTCTGAACAAGTGTTAGTGTTTTCAGCGGAAAAGCCATTCTGCGCAACAATGGGAACACTTCTCCTTCCCAGGCACAGAGAAGGTGCTAGCAGGGAATTCTCTGCCTGCCTTTCCCCAGTGCTCTGCAAGCTCTCCAGGGCAACAGCAAATGTGGGGCTCTGTGCTTTCTTTCGTTCTGAAAAAGTGTTAGTGTTTTCTGCAGCGACGCAAATGCCATTCTCCGCAACAATGGGAACACTTCTCCTTCCCAGGCACAGAGAAGGTGCTAGCAGGGAATTCTCTGCCTGCCTTTCCCCAGTGCTCTGCAAGCTCTCCAGGGCAACAGCAAATGTGGGGCTCTGTGCTTTCTTTCGTTCTGAACAAGTGTTAGTGTTTTCAGCGGAAAAGCGATTCTGCGCAACATTGGGAACACTTCTACTTCCCAGGCACAGAGAAGGTGCTAGCAGGGAATTCTCTGCCTGCCTTTCCCCAGTGCTCTGCAAGCTCTCCAGGGCAACAGCAAATGTGGGGCTCTGTGCTTTCTTTCATTCTGAACAAGTTTTAGTGTTTTCTGCAGCGACGCAAATGCCATTCTGCGCAACAATGGGAACACTTCTCCTTCCCAGGCACAGAGAAGGTGCTAGCAGGAAATTCTCTGCCTGCCTTTCCCCAGTGCTCTGCAAGCTCTCCAGGGAAATAGCAAATGTGGGGCTCTGTGCTTTGTTTCGTTCTGAACAAGTTGTAGTGTTTTGTGGAGAGAAGCGATTCTGCGCAACAATGGGAACACTTCTCCTTTCCAGGCTCAGAGAAGGTAGTACCAGGGAATTCTCTGCCTTCCTCTCCCCAGTGCTCTGCAAGCTCTCCAGGGCAACAGCAAATGTGGGGCTCTGTGCTTTCTTTCGTTCTTAAAAAAGTGTTAGTGTTTTCTGCAGCGACGCAAATGCCATTCTGCGCAACAATGTAAACACTTCTCCTTCCCAGGCACAGAGAAGGTGCTAGCAGGGAATTCTCTACCTGCCTTTAACCAGTGGTCTGCAAGCTCTCCAGGGCAACAGCAAATGTGGGGCTCTGTGCTTTCTTTCGTTCTGAACAAGTTTTAGTGTTTTCTGCAGCGACGCAAATACGATTCTGCGCAACAATGTGAACACTTCTCCTTCCCAGGCACAGAGAAGGTGCTAGCAGGGAATTCTCTGCCTGCCTTTCCCCAGTGCTCTGCAAGCTCTCCAGGGCAACAGAAAATGTGGGGCTCTGTGCTTTCTTTCGTTCTGAAAAAGTGTTATTTTTTTTCTGCGGAAAAGCGATTCTGTGCAACAATGGGAACACTTCTGCTTCCCAGGCACAGAGAAGGTGCTAGCAGGGAATTCTCTGCCTGCCTTTCCCCAGTGCTCTGCAAGCTCTCCAGGGCAACAGCAAATGTGGGGCTCTGTGCTTTCTTTCGTTCTGAAAAAGTGTTAGTGTTTTCTGCAGCGACGCAAATACGATTCTGCGCAACAATGGGAACACTTCTCCTTCCCAGGCACAGAGAAGGTGCTAGCAGGGAAGTCTCTGCCTGCCTTTCCCCAGTGCTCTGCAAGCTCTCCAGGGAAACAGCAAATGTGGGGCTCTGTGCTTTCTTTTGTTCTGAAAAAGTGTTAGTGTTTTCTGCGGAAAAGCGATTCTGCGCAACATTGGGAACACTTCTCCTTCCCAGGCACAGAGAAGGTGCTAGCAGGGAATTCTCTGCCTGCCTTTCCCCAGTGCTCTGCAAGCTCTCCAGGGCAACAGCAAATGTGGGGCTCTGTGCTTTCTTTCATTCTGAACAAGTTTTAGTGTTTTCTGCAGCGACGCAAATACGATTCTGCGCAACAATGGGAACACTTCTCCTTCCCAGGCACAGAGAAGGTGCTAGCAGGGAATTCTCTGCCTGCCTTTCCCCAGTGCTCTGCAAGCTCTCCAGGGCAACAGCAAATGTGGGGCTCTGTGCTTTCTTTCGTTCTGAACAAGTTTTAGTGTTTTCTGCAGCGACGCAAATACGATTCTGCGCAACAATGGGAACACTTCTACTTCCCAGGCACAGAGAAGGTGCTAGCAGGGAATTCTCTGCCTGCCTTTCCCCAGTGCTCTGCAAGCTCTCCAGGGCAACAGCAAATGTGGGGCTCTGTGCTTTCTTTTGTTCTGAAAAAGTGTTAGTGTTTTCTGCGGAAAAGCGATTCTGCGCAACATTGGGAACACTTCTCCTTCCCAGGCACAGAGAAGGTGCTAGCAGGGAATTCTTTGCCTGCCTTTCCCCAGTGCTCTGCAAGCTCTCCAGGGCAACAGCAAATGTGGGGCTCTGTGCTTTCTTTCGTTCTGAACAAGTTTTAGTGTTTTCTGCAGCGACGCAAATACGATTCTGCGCAACAATGGGAACACTTCTCCTTCCCAGGCACAGAGAAGGTGCTAGCAGGAAATTCTCTGCCTGCCTTTCCCCAGTGCTCTGCAAGCTCTCCAGGGAAATAGCAAATGTGGGGCTCTGTGCTTTGTTTCGTTCTGAACAAGTTGTAGTGTTTTGTGGAGAGAAGCGATTCTGTGCAACAATGGGAACACTTCTCCTTTCCAGGCTCAGAGAAGGTAGTACCAGGGAATTCTCTGCCTTCCTCTCCCCAGTGCTCTGCAAGCTCTCCAGGGCAACAGCAAATGTGGGGCTCTGTGCTTTCTTTCGTTCTGAAAAAGTGTTAGTGTTTTCTGCAGCGACGCAAATGCCATTCTGCGCAACAATGTAAACACTTCTCCTTCCCAGGCACAGAGAAGGTGCTAGCAGGGAATTCTCTACCTGCCTTTAACCAGTGGTCTGCAAGCTCTCCAGGGCAACAGCAAATGTGGGGCTCTGTGCTTTCTTTCGTTCTGAACAAGTGTTAGTGTTTTCAGCGGAAAAGCAATTCTGCGCAACAATGGGAACACTTCGCCTTCCCAGGCACAGAGAAGGTGCTAGCAGGGAATTCTCTGCCTGCCTTTCCCCAGTGCTCTGCAAGCTCTCCAGGGAAACAGCAAATGTGGGGCTCTGTGCTTTCTTTCGTTCTGAACAAGTTTTAGTGTTTTCTGCAGCGACGCAAATACGATTCTGCGCAACAATGTGAACACTTCTCCTTCCCAGGCACAGAGAAGGTGCTAGCAGGGAATTCTCTGCCTGCCTTTCCCCAGTGCTCTGCAAGCTCTCCAGGGCAACAGCAAATGTGGGGCTCTGTGCTTTCTTTCGTTCTGAAAAAGTGTTATTTTTTTTCTGCGGAAAAGCGATTCTGTGCAACAATGGGAACACTTCTGCTTCCCAGGCACAGAGAAGGTGCTAGCAGGGAATTCTCTGCCTGCCTTTCCCCAGTGCTCTGCAAGCTCTCCAGGGCAACAGCAAATGTGGGGCTCTGTGCTTTCTTTCGTTCTGAAAAAGTGTTAGTGTTTTCTGCAGCGACGCAAATACGATTCTGCGCAACAATGGGAACACTTCTCCTTCCCAGGCACAGAGAAGGTGCTAGCAGGGAATTCTCTGCCTGCCTTTCCCCAGTGCTCTGCAAGCTCTCCAGGGAAACAGCAAATGTGGGGCTCTGTGCTTTCTTTTGTTCTGAAAAAGTGTTAGTGTTTTCTGCGGAAAAGCGATTCTGCGCAACATTGGGAACACTTCTCCTTCCCAGGCACAGAGAAGGTGCTAGCAGGGAATTCTCTGCCTGCCTTTCCCCAGTGCTCTGCAAGCTCTCCAGGGCAACAGCAAATGTGGGGCTCTGTGCTTTCTTTCGTTCTGAACAAGTTTTAGTGTTTTCTGCAGCGACGCAAATACGATTCTGCGCAACAATGGGAACACTTCTCCTTCCCAGGCACAGAGAAGGTGCTAGCAGGGAATTCTCTGCCTGCCTTTCCCCAGTGCTCTGCAAGCTCTCCAGGGCAACAGCAAATGTGGGGCTCTGTGCTTTCTTTCGTTCTGAAAAAGTGTTAGTGTTTTCAGCGGAAAAGCCATTCTGCGCAACAATGGGAACACTTCTCCTTCCCAGGCACAGAGAAGGTGCTAGCAGGGAATTCTCTGCCTGCCTTTCCCCAGTGCTCTGCAAGCTCTCCAGGGCAACAGCAAATGTGGGGCTCTGTGCTTTCTTTCGTTCTGAACAAGTTTTAGTGTTTTCTGCAGCGACGCAAATACGATTCTGCGCAACAATGGGAACACTTCTCTATCCCAGGCACAGAGAAGGTGCTAGCAGGGAATTCTCTGCCTGCCTTTCCCCAGTGCTCTGCAAGCTCTCCAGGGCAACAGCAAATGTGGGGCTCTGTGCTTTCTTTCGTTCTGAAAAAGTGTTAGTGTTTTCTGGAGAGAAGCGATTCTGCGCAACAATGGGAACACTTCTCCTTCCCAGGCACAGAGAAGGTGCTAGCAGGGAATTCTCTGCCTGCCTTTCCCCAGTGCTCTGCAAGCTCTCCAGGGCAACAGCAAATGTGGGGCTCTGTGCTTTCTTTCGTTCTGAAAAAGTTTTAGTGTTTTCAGCGGAAAAGCCATTCTGCGCAACAATGGGAACACTTCTCCTTCCCAGGCACAGAGAAGGTGCTAGCAGGGAATTCTCTGCCTGCCTTTCCCCAGTGCTCTGCAAGCTCTCCAGGGCAACAGCAAATGTGGGGCTCTGTGCTTTCTTTCGTTCTGAAAAAGTGTTAGTGTTTTCTGCAGCGACGCAAATGCCATTCTGCGCAACAATGGGAACACTTCTCCTTCCCAGGCACAGAGAAGGTGCTAGCAGGGAATTCTCTGCCTGCCTTTCCCCAGTGCTCTGCAAGCTCTCCAGGGCAACAGCAAATGTGGGGCTCTGTGCTTTCTTTCGTTCTGAAAAAGTGTTAGTGTTTTGAGTGGAAAAGCGATTCTGCGCAACATTGGGAACACTTCTCCTTCCCAGGCACAGAGAAGGTGCTAGCAGGGAATTCTTTGCCTGCCTTTCCCCAGTGCTCTGCAAGCTCTCCAGGGCAACAGCAAATGTGGGGCTCTGTGCTTTCTTTCGTTCTGAACAAGTTTTAGTGTTTTCTGCAGCGACGCAAATACGATTCTGCGCAACAATGGGAACACTTCTCCTTCCCAGGCACAGAGAAGGTGCTAGCAGGAAATTCTCTGCCTGCCTTTCCCCAGTGCTCTGCAAGCTCTCCAGGGAAATAGCAAATGTGGGGCTCTGTGCTTTGTTTCGTTCTGAACAAGTTGTAGTGTTTTGTGGAGAGAAGCGATTCTGCGCAACAATGGGAACACTTCTCCTTTCCAGGCTCAGAGAAGGTAGTACCAGGGAATTCTCTGCCTTCCTCTCCCCAGTGCTCTGCAAGCTCTCCAGGGCAACAGCAAATGTGGGGCTCTGTGCTTTCTTTCGTTCTGAAAAAGTGTTAGTGTTTTCTGCAGCGACGCAAATGCCATTCTGCGCAACAATGTAAACACTTCTCCTTCCCAGGCACAGAGAAGGTGCTAGCAGGGAATTCTCTACCTGCCTTTAACCAGTGGTCTGCAAGCTCTCCAGGGCAACAGCAAATGTGGGGCTCTGTGCTTTCTTTCGTTCTGAACAAGTGTTAGTGTTTTCAGCGGAAAAGCAATTCTGCGCAACAATGGGAACACTTCGCCTTCCCAGGCACAGAGAAGGTGCTAGCAGGGAATTCTCTGCCTGCCTTTCCCCAGTGCTCTGCAAGCTCTCCAGGGAAACAGCAAATGTGGGGCTCTGTGCTTTCTTTCGTTCTGAACAAGTTTTAGTGTTTTCTGCAGCGACGCAAATACGATTCTGCGCAACAATGGGAACACTTCTCCTTCCCAGGCACAGAGAAGGTGCTAGCAGGGAATTCTCTGCCTGCCTTTCCCCAGTGCTCTGCAAGCTCTCCAGGGCAACAGAAAATGTGGGGCTCTGTGCTTTCTTTCGTTCTGAAAAAGTGTTATTTTTTTTCTGCGGAAAAGCGATTCTGTGCAACAATGGGAACACTTCTGCTTCCCAGGCACAGAGAAGGTGCTAGCAGGGAATTCTCTGCCTGCCTTTCCCCAGTGCTCTGCAAGCTCTCCAGGGCAACAGCAAATGTGGGGCTCTGTGCTTTCTTTCGTTCTGAAAAAGTGTTAGTGTTTTCTGCAGCGACGCAAATACGATTCTGCGCAACAATGGGAACACTTCTCCTTCCCAGGCACAGAGAAGGTGCTAGCAGGGAATTCTCTGCCTGCCTTTCCCCAGTGCTCTGCAAGCTCTCCAGGGAAACAGCAAATGTGGGGCTCTGTGCTTTCTTTTGTTCTGAAAAAGTGTTAGTGTTTTCTGCGGAAAAGCGATTCTGCGCAACATTGGGAACACTTCTCCTTCCCAGGCACAGAGAAGGTGCTAGCAGGGAATTCTCTGCCTGCCTTTCCCCAGTGCTCTGCAAGCTCTCCAGGGCAACAGCAAATGTGGGGCTCTGTGCTTTCTTTCGTTCTGAACAAGTTTTAGTGTTTTCTGCAGCGACGCAAATACGATTCTGCGCAACAATGGGAACACTTCTCCTTCCCAGGCACAGAGAAGGTGCTAGCAGGGAATTCTCTGCCTGCCTTTCCCCAGTGCTCTGCAAGCTCTCCAGGGCAACAGCAAATGTGGGGCTCTGTGCTTTCTTTCGTTCTGAACAAGTGTTAGTGTTTTCAGCGGAAAAGCCATTCTGCGCAACAATGGGAACACTTCTCCTTCCCAGGCACAGAGAAGGTGCTAGCAGGGAATTCTCTGCCTGCCTTTCCCCAGTGCTCTGCAAGCTCTCCAGGGCAACAGCAAATGTGGGGCTCTGTGCTTTCTTTCGTTCTGAACAAGTTTTAGTGTTTTCTGCAGCGACGCAAATACGATTCTGCGCAACAATGGGAACACTTCTCCTTCCCAGGCACAGAGAAGGTGCTAGCAGGGAATTCTCTGCCTGCCTTTCCCCAGTGCTCTGCAAGCTCTCCAGGGCAACAGCAAATGTGGGGCTCTGTGCTTTCTTTCGTTCTGAAAAAGTGTTAGTGTTTTCTGGAGAGAAGCGATTCTGCGCAACAATGGGAACACTTCTCCTTCACAGGCACAGAGAAGGTGCTAGCAGGGAATTCTCTGCCTGCCTTTCCCCAGTGCTCTGCAAGCTCTCCAGGGCAACAGCAAATGTGGGGCTCTGTGCTTTCTTTCGTTCTGAAAAAGTGTTATTTTTTTTCTGCGGAAAAGCGATTCTGTGCAACAATGGGAACACTTCTGCTTCCCAGGCACAGAGAAGGTGCTAGCAGGGAATTCTCTGCCTGCCTTTCCCCAGTGCTCTGCAAGCTCTCCAGGGCAACAGCAAATGTGGGGCTCTGTGCTTTCTTTCGTTCTGAACAAGTTTTAGTGTTTTCTGCAGCGACGCAAATACGATTCTGCGCAACAATGGGAACACTTCTACTTCCCAGGCACAGAGAAGGTGCTAGCAGGGAATTCTCTGCCTGCCTTTCCCCAGTGCTCTGCAAGCTCTCCAGGGCAACAGCAAATGTGGGGCTCTGTGCTTTCTTTTGTTCTGAAAAAGTGTTAGTGTTTTCTGCGGAAAAGCGATTCTGCGCAACATTGGGAACACTTCTCCTTCCCAGGCACAGAGAAGGTGCTAGCAGGGAATTCTCTGCCTGCCTTTCCCCAGTGCTCTGCAAGCTCTCCAGGGAAACAGCAAATGTGGGGCTCTGTGCTTTCTTTCGTTCTGAACAAGTTTTAGTGTTTTCTGCAGCGACGCAAATACGATTCTGCGCAACAATGGGAACACTTCTCCTTCCCAGGCACAGAGAAGGTGCTAGCAGGAAATTCTCTGCCTGCCTTTCCCCAGTGCTCTGCAAGCTCTCCAGGGCAACAGCAAATGTGGGGCTCTGTGCTTTCTTTCGTTCTGAAAAAGTGTTAGTGTTTTGAGTGGAAAAGCGATTCTGCGCAACATTGGGAACACTTCTCCTTCCCAGGCACAGAGAAAGTGCTAGCAGGGAATTCTCTGCCTGCCTTTCCCCAGTGCTCTGCAAGCTCTCCAGGGCAACAGTAAATGTGGGGCTCTGTGCTTTCTTTCGTTCTGAACAAGTTTTAGTGTTTTCTGCAGCGACGCAAATACGATTCTGCGCAACATTGGGAACACTTCTCCTTCCCAGGCACAGAGAAGGTGCTAGCAGGGAATTCTCTACCTGCCTTTAACCAGTGCTCTGCAAGCTCTCCAGGGCAACAGCAAATGTGGGGCTCTGTGCTTTCTTTCGTTCTGAAAAAGTGTTATTTTTTTTCTGCGGAAAATCGATTCTGTGCAACAATGGGAACTCTTCTGCTTCCCAGGCACAGAGAAGGTGCTAGCAGGGAATTCTCTGCCTGCCTTTCCCCAGTGCTCTGCAAGCTCTCCAGGGCAACAGCAAATGTGGGGCTCTGTGCTTTCTTTCATTCTGAACAAGTTTTAGTGTTTTCAGCGGAAAAGCGATTCTGCGCAACATTGGGAACAATTCTCCTTCCCAGGCACAGAGAAGGTGCTAGCAGGGAATTCTCTGCCTGCCTTTCCCCAGTGCTCTGCAAGCTCTCCAGGGCAACAGCAAATGTGGGGCTCTGTGCTTTCTTTCGTTCTGAACAAGTTTTAGTGTTTTCTGCAGCGACGCAAATACGATTCTGCGCAACAATGGGAACACTTCTCCTTCCCAGGCACAGAGAAGGTGCTAGCAGGGAATTCTCTGCCTGCCTTTCCCCAGTGCTCTGCAAGCTCTCCAGGGCAACAGCAAATGTGGGGCTCTGTGCTTTCTTTCGTTCTGAACAAGTTTTAGTGTTTTCAGCGGAAAAGCAATTCTGCGCAACAATGGGAACACTTCTCCTTCCCAGGCACAGAGAAGGTGCTAGCAGGGAATTCTCTGCCTGCCTTTCCCCAGTGCTCTGCAAGCTCTCCAGGGCAACAGCAAATGTGGGGCTCTGTGCTTTCTTTCGTTCTGAACAAGTTTTAGTGTTTTCAGCGGAAAAGCCATTCTGCGCAACAATGGGAACACTTCTCCTTCCCAGGCACAGAGAAGGTGCTAGCAGGGAATTCTCTGCCTGCCTTTCCCCAGTGCTCTGCAAGCTCTCCAGGGCAACAGCAAATGTGGGGCTCTGTGCTTTCTTTCGTTCTGAACAAGTTTTAGTGTTTTCTGCAGCGACGCAAATACGATTCTGCGCAACAATGGGAACACTTCTCCTTCCCAGGCACAGAGAAGGTGCTAGCAGGGAATTCTCTGCCTGCCTTTCCCCAGTGCTCTGCAAGCTCTCCAGGGCAACAGCAAATGTGGGGCTCTGTGCTTTCTTTCGTTCTGAAAAAGTGTTAGTGTTTTCTGCAGCGACGCAAATACGATTCTGCGCAACAATGGGAACACTTCTCCTTCCCAGGCACAGAGAAGGTGCTAGCAGGGAATTCTCTGCCTGCCTTTCCCCAGTGCTCTGCAAGCTCTCCAGGGAAACAGCAAATGTGGGGCTCTGTGCTTTCTTTTGTTCTGAAAAAGTGTTAGTGTTTTCTGCGGAAAAGCGATTCTGCGCAACATTGGGAACACTTCTCCTTCCCAGGCACAGAGAAGGTGCTAGCAGGGAATTCTCTGCCTGCCTTTCCCCAGTGCTCTGCAAGCTCTCCAGGGCAACAGCAAATGTGGGGCTCTGTGCTTTCTTTCGTTCTGAACAAGTTTTAGTGTTTTCTGCAGCGACGCAAATACGATTCTGCGCAACAATGGGAACACTTCTCCTTCCCAGGCACAGAGAAGGTGCTAGCAGGGAATTCTCTGCCTGCCTTTCCCCAGTGCTCTGCAAGCTCTCCAGGGCAACAGCAAATGTGGGGCTCTGTGCTTTCTTTCGTTCTGAAAAAGTGTTAGTGTTTTCAGCGGAAAAGCCATTCTGCGCAACAATGGGAACACTTCTCCTTCCCAGGCACAGAGAAGGTGCTAGCAGGGAATTCTCTGCCTGCCTTTCCCCAGTGCTCTGCAAGCTCTCCAGGGCAACAGCAAATGTGGGGCTCTGTGCTTTCTTTCGTTCTGAACAAGTTTTAGTGTTTTCTGCAGCGACGCAAATACGATTCTGCGCAACAATGGGAACACTTCTCTTTCCCAGGCACAGAGAAGGTGCTAGCAGGGAATTCTCTGCCTGCCTTTCCCCAGTGCTCTGCAAGCTCTCCAGGGCAACAGCAAATGTGGGGCTCTGTGCTTTCTTTCGTTCTGAAAAAGTGTTAGTGTTTTCTGGAGAGAAGCGATTCTGCGCAACAATGGGAACACTTCTCCTTCCCAGGCACAGAGAAGGTGCTAGCAGGGAATTCTCTGCCTGCCTTTCCCCAGTGCTCTGCAAGCTCTCCAGGGCAACAGCAAATGTGGGGCTCTGTGCTTTCTTTCGTTCTGAAAAAGTTTTAGTGTTTTCAGCGGAAAAGCCATTCTGCGCAACAATGGGAACACTTCTCCTTCCCAGGCACAGAGAAGGTGCTAGCAGGGAATTCTCTGCCTGCCTTTCCCCAGTGCTCTGCAAGCTCTCCAGGGCAACAGCAAATGTGGGGCTCTGTGCTTTCTTTCGTTCTGAAAAAGTGTTAGTGTTTTCTGCAGCGACGCAAATGCCATTCTGCGCAACAATGGGAACACTTCTCCTTCCCAGGCACAGAGAAGGTGCTAGCAGGGAATTCTCTACCTGCCTTTAACCAGTGGTCTGCAAGCTCTCCAGGGCAACAGCAAATGTGGGGCTCTGTGCTTTCTTTCGTTCTGAACAAGTGTTAGTGTTTTCAGCGGAAAAGCAATTCTGCGCAACAATGGGAACACTTCGCCTTCCCAGGCACAGAGAAGGTGCTAGCAGGGAATTCTCTGCCTGCCTTTCCCCAGTGCTCTGCAAGCTCTCCAGGGAAACAGCAAATGTGGGGCTCTGTGCTTTCTTTCGTTCTGAACAAGTTTTAGTGTTTTCTGCAGCGACGCAAATACGATTCTGCGCAACAATGTGAACACTTCTCCTTCCCAGGCACAGAGAAGGTGCTAGCAGGGAATTCTCTGCCTGCCTTTCCCCAGTGCTCTGCAAGCTCTCCAGGGCAACAGAAAATGTGGGGCTCTGTGCTTTCTTTCGTTCTGAAAAAGTGTTATTTTTTTTCTGCGGAAAAGCGATTCTGTGCAACAATGGGAACACTTCTGCTTCCCAGGCACAGAGAAGGTGCTAGCAGGGAATTCTCTGCCTGCCTTTCCCCAGTGCTCTGCAAGCTCTCCAGGGCAACAGCAAATGTGGGGCTCTGTGCTTTCTTTCGTTCTGAAAAAGTGTTAGTGTTTTCTGCAGCGACGCAAATACGATTCTGCGCAACAATGGGAACACTTCTCCTTCCCAGGCACAGAGAAGGTGCTAGCAGGGAATTCTCTGCCTGCCTTTCCCCAGTGCTCTGCAAGCTCTCCAGGGAAACAGCAAATGTGGGGCTCTGTGCTTTCTTTTGTTCTGAAAAAGTGTTAGTGTTTTCTGCGGAAAAGCGATTCTGCGCAACATTGGGAACACTTCTCCTTCCCAGGCACAGAGAAGGTGCTAGCAGGGAATTCTCTGCCTGCCTTTCCCCAGTGCTCTGCAAGCTCTCCAGGGCAACAGCAAATGTGGGGCTCTGTGCTTTCTTTCGTTCTGAACAAGTTTTAGTGTTTTCTGCAGCGACGCAAATACGATTCTGCGCAACAATGGGAACACTTCTCCTTCCCAGGCACAGAGAAGGTGCTAGCAGGGAATTCTCTGCCTGCCTTTCCCCAGTGCTCTGCAAGCTCTCCAGGGCAACAGAAAATGTGGGGCTCTGTGCTTTCTTTCGTTCTGAACAAGTGTTAGTGTTTTCAGCGGAAAAGCCATTCTGCGCAACAATGGGAACACTTCTCCTTCCCAGGCACAGAGAAGGTGCTAGCAGGGAATTCTCTGCCTGCCTTTCCCCAGTGCTCTGCAAGCTCTCCAGGGCAACAGCAAATGTGGGGCTCTGTGCTTTCTTTCGTTCTGAACAAGTTTTAGTGTTTTCTGCAGCGACGCAAATACGATTCTGCGCAACAATGGGAACACTTCTCTTTCCCAGGCACAGAGAAGGTGCTAGCAGGGAATTCTCTGCCTGCCTTTCCCCAGTGCTCTGCAAGCTCTCCAGGGCAACAGCAAATGTGGGGCTCTGTGCTTTCTTTCGTTCTGAAAAAGTGTTAGTGTTTTCTGGAGAGAAGCGATTCTGCGCAACAATGGGAACACTTCTCCTTCCCAGGCACAGAGAAGGTGCTAGCAGGGAATTCTCTGCCTGCCTTTCCCCAGTGCTCTGCAAGCTCTCCAGGGCAACAGCAAATGTGGGGCTCTGTGCTTTCTTTCGTTCTGAAAAAGTGTTATTTTTTTTCTGCGGAAAAGCGATTCTGTGCAACAATGGGAACACTTCTGCTTCCCAGGCACAGAGAAGGTGCTAGCAGGGAATTCTCTGCCTGCCTTTCCCCAGTGCTCTGCAAGCTCTCCAGGGCAACAGCAAATGTGGGGCTCTGTGCTTTCTTTCGTTCTGAACAAGTTTTAGTGTTTTCTGCAGCGACGCAAATACGATTCTGCGCAACAATGGGAACACTTCTACTTCCCAGGCACAGAGAAGGTGCTAGCAGGGAATTCTCTGCCTGCCTTTCCCCAGTGCTCTGCAAGCTCTCCAGGGCAACAGCAAATGTGGGGCTCTGTGCTTTCTTTTGTTCTGAAAAAGTGTTAGTGTTTTCTGCGGAAAAGCGATTCTGCGCAACATTGGGAACACTTCTCCTTCCCAGGCACAGAGAAGGTGCTAGCAGGGAATTCTCTGCCTGCCTTTCCCCAGTGCTCTGCAAGCTCTCCAGGGAAACAGCAAATGTGGGGCTCTGTGCTTTCTTTCGTTCTGAACAAGTTTTAGTGTTTTCTGCAGCGACGCAAATACGATTCTGCGCAACAATGGGAACACTTCTCCTTCCCAGGCACAGAGAAGGTGCTAGCAGGAAATTCTCTGCCTGCCTTTCCCCAGTGCTCTGCAAGCTCTCCAGGGCAACAGCAAATGTGGGGCTCTGTGCTTTCTTTCGTTCTGAAAAAGTGTTAGTGTTTTCAGCGGAAAAGCGATTCTGCGCAACATTGGGAACACTTCTCCTTCCCAGGCACAGAGAAGGTGCTAGCAGGGAATTCTCTGCCTGCCTTTCCCCAGTGCTCTGCAAGCTCTCCAGGGCAACAGCAAATGTGGGGCTCTGTTCTTTCTTTCGTTCTGAACAAGTTTTAGTGTTTTCTGCAGCGACGCAAATACGATTCTGCGCAACAATGGGAACACTTCTCCTTCCCAGGCACAGAGAAGGTGCTAGCAGGGAATTCTCTGCCTGCCTTTAACCAGTGCTCTGCAAGCTCTCCAGGGCAACAGCAAATGTGGGGCTCTGTGCTTTCTTTCGTTCTGAAAAAGTGTTATTTTTTTTCTGCGGAAAATCGATTCTGTGCAACAATGGGAACTCTTCTGCTTCCCAGGCACAGAGAAGGTGCTAGCAGGGAATTCTCTGCCTGCCTTTCCCCAGTGCTCTGCAAGCTCTCCAGGGCAACAGCAAATGTGGGGCTCTGTGCTTTCTTTCATTCTGAACAAGTTTTAGTGTTTTCAGCGGAAAAGCGATTCTGCGCAACATTGGGAACACTTCTCCTTCCCAGGCACAGAGAAGGTGCTAGCAGGGAATTCTCTGCCTGCCTTTCCCCAGTGCTCTGCAAGCTCTCCAGGGCAACAGCAAATGTGGGGCTCTGTGCTTTCTTTCGTTCTGAACAAGTTTTAGTGTTTTCTGCAGCGACGCAAATACGATTCTGCGCAACAATGGGAACACTTCTCCTTCCCAGGCACAGAGAAGGTGCTAGCAGGGAATTCTCTGCCTGCCTTTCCCCAGTGCTCTGCAAGCTCTCCAGGGCAACAGCAAATGTGGGGCTCTGTGCTTTCTTTCGTTCTGAACAAGTTTTAGTGTTTTCAGCGGAAAAGCAATTCTGCGCAACAATGGGAACACTTCTCCTTCCCAGGCACAGAGAAGGTGCTAGCAGGGAATTCTCTGCCTGCCTTTCCCCAGTGCTCTGCAAGCTCTCCAGGGCAACAGCAAATGTGGGGCTCTGTGCTTTCTTTCGTTCTGAACAAGTGTTAGTGTTTTCAGCGGAAAAGCCATTCTGCGCAACAATGGGAACACTTCTCCTTCCCAGGCACAGAGAAGGTGCTAGCAGGGAATTCTCTGCCTGCCTTTCCCCAGTGCTCTGCAAGCTCTCCAGGGCAACAGCAAATGTGGGGCTCTGTGCTTTCTTTCGTTCTGAACAAGTTTTAGTGTTTTCTGCAGCGACGCAAATACGATTCTGCGCAACAATGGGAACACTTCTCCTTCCCAGGCACAGAGAAGGTGCTAGCAGGGAATTCTCTGCCTGCCTTTCCCCAGTGCTCTGCAAGCTCTCCAGGGCAACAGCAAATGTGGGGCTCTGTGCTTTCTTTTGTTCTGAACAAGTGTTAGTGTTTTCTGCGGAAAAGCGATTCTGCGCAACATTGGGAACACTTCTCCTTCCCAGGCACAGAGAAGGTGCTAGCAGGGAATTCTCTGCCTGCCTTTCCCCAGTGCTCTGCAAGCTCTCCAGGGCAACAGCAAATGTGGGGCTCTGTGCTTTCTTTCGTTCTGAACAAGTTTTAGTGTTTTCAGCGGAAAAGCGATTCTGCGCAACATTGGGAACACTTCTCCTTCCCAGGCACAGAGAAGGTGCTAGCAGGGAATTCTCTGCCTGCCTTTCCCCAGTGCTCTGCAAGCTCTCCAGGGCAACAGCAAATGTGGGGCTCTGTGCTTTCTTTCGTTCTGAACAAGTTTTAGTGTTTTCTGCAGCGACGCAAATACGATTCTGCGCAACAATGGGAACACTTCTCCTTCCCAGGCACAGAGAAGGTGCTAGCAGGGAATTCTCTGCCTGCCTTTCCCCAGTGCTCTGCAAGCTCTCCAGGGCAACAGCAAATGTGGGGCTCTGTGCTTTCTTTCGTTCTGAAAAAGTGTTAGTGTTTTCTGGAGAGAAGCGATTCTGCGCAACAATGGGAACACTTCTCCTTCCCAGGCACAGAGAAGGTGCTAGCAGGGAATTCTCTGCCTGCCTTTCCCCAGTGCTCTGCAAGCTCTCCAGGGCAACAGCAAATGTGGGGCTCTGTGCTTTCTTTCGTTCTGAAAAAGTGTTAGTGTTTTCAGCGGAAAAGCGATTCTGCGCAACAATGGGAACACATCTCCTTCCCAGGCACAGAGAAGGTGCTAGCAGGGAATTCTCTGCCTGCCTTTCCCCAGTGCTCTGCAAGCTCTCCAGGGCAACAGCAAATGTGGGGCTCTGTGCTTTCTTTCGTTCTGAAAAAGTGTTATTTTTTTTCTGCGGAAAAGCGATTCTGTGCAACAATGGGAACACTTCTCCTTCCCAGGCACAGAGAAGGTGCTAGCAGGGAATTCTCTGCCTGCCTTTCCCCAGTGCTCTGCAAGCTCTCCAGGGCAACAGCAAATGTGGGGCTCTGTGCTTTCTTTCATTCTGAAAAAGTGTTAGTGTTTTCTGCAGCGACGCAAATGCCATTCTGCGCAACAATGGGAACACTTCTCCTTCCCAGGCACAGAGAAGGTGCTAGCAGGAAATTCTCTGCCTGCCTTTCCCCAGTGCTCTGCAAGCTCTCCAGGGCAACAGCAAATGTGGGGCTCTGTGCTTTCTTTCGTTCTGAAAAAGTGTTAGTGTTTTGAGTGGAAAAGCGATTCTGCGCAACATTGGGAACACTTCTCCTTCCCAGGCACAGAGAAAGTGCTAGCAGGGAATTCTCTGCCTGCCTTTCCCCAGTGCTCTGCAAGCTCTCCAGGGCAACAGTAAATGTGGGGCTCTGTGCTTTCTTTCGTTCTGAACAAGTTTTAGTGTTTTCTGCAGCGACGCAAATACGATTCTGCGCAACATTGGGAACACTTCTCCTTCCCAGGCACAGAGAAGGTGCTAGCAGGAAATTCTCTGCCTGCCTTTCCCCAGTGCTCTGCAAGCTCTCCAGGGCAACAGCAAATGTGGGGCTCTGTGCTTTCTTTCGTTCTGAAAAAGTGTTAGTGTTTTGAGTGGAAAAGCGATTCTGCGCAACATTGGGAACACTTCTCCTTCCCAGGCACAGAGAAGGTGCTAGCAGGGAATTCTCTGCCTGCCTTTCCCCAGTGCTCTGCAAGCTCTCCAGGGCAACAGAAAATGTGGGGCTCTGTGCTTTCTTTCGTTCTGAACAAGTTTTAGTGTTTTCTGCAGCGACGCAAATACGATTCTGCGCAACATTGGGAACACTTCTCCTTCCCAGGCACAGAGAAGGTGCTAGCAGGGAATTCTCTACCTGCCTTTAACCAGTGCTCTGCAAGCTCTCCAGGGCAACAGCAAATGTGGGGCTCTGTGCTTTCTTTCGTTCTGAAAAAGTGTTAGTGTTTTCTGGAGAGAAGCGATTCTGCGCAACAATGGGAACACTTCTCCTTCCCAGGCACAGAGAAGGTGCTAGCAGGGAATTCTCTGCCTGCCTTTCCCCAGTGCTCTGCAAGCTCTCCAGGGCAACAGCAAATGTGGGGCTCTGTGCTTTCTTTCGTTCTGAAAAAGTGTTAGTGTTTTCAGCGGAAAAGCGATTCTGCGCAACAATGGGAACACATCTCCTTCCCAGGCACAGAGAAGGTGCTAGCAGGGAATTCTCTGCCTGCCTTTCCCCAGTGCTCTGCAAGCTCTCCAGGGCAACAGCAAATGTGGGGCTCTGTGCTTTCTTTCGTTCTGAAAAAGTGTTATTTTTTTTCTGCGGAAAAGCGATTCTGTGCAACAATGGGAACTCTTCTGCTTCCCAGGCACAGAGAAGGTGCTAGCAGGGAATTCTCTGCCTGCCTTTCCCCAGTGCTCTGCAAGCTCTCCAGGGCAACAGCAAATGTGGGGCTCTGTGCTTTCTTTCGTTCTGAACAAGTTTTAGTGTTTTCAGCGGAAAAGCGATTCTGCGCAACATTGGGAACACTTCTCCTTCCCAGGCACAGAGAAGGTGCTAGCAGGGAATTCTCTGCCTGCCTTTCCCCAGTGCTCTGCAAGCTCTCCAGGGCAACAGCAAATGTGGGGCTCTGTGCTTTCTTTCGTTCTGAAAAAGTGTTAGTGTTTTCTGCAGCGACGCAAATACGATTCTGCGCAACATTGGGAACACTTCTCCTTCCCAGGCACAGAGAAGGTGCTAGCAGGGAATTCTCTACCTGCCTTTAACCAGTGCTCTGCAAGCTCTCCAGGGCAACAGCAAATGTGGGGCTCTGTGCTTTCTTTCGTTCTGAAAAAGTGTTAGTGTTTTCTGGAGAGAAGCGATTCTGCGCAACAATGGGAACACTTCTCCTTCCCAGGCACAGAGAAGGTGCTAGCAGGGAATTCTCTGCCTGCCTTTCCCCAGTGCTCTGCAAGCTCTCCAGGGCAACAGCAAATGTGGGGCTCTGTGCTTTCTTTCGTTCTGAAAAAGTGTTAGTGTTTTCAGCGGAAAAGCGATTCTGCGCAACAATGGGAACACATCTCCTTCCCAGGCACAGAGACGGTGCTAGCAGGGAATTCTCTGCCTGCCTTTCCCCAGTGCTCTGCAAGCTCTCCAGGGCAACAGCAAATGTGGGGCTCTGTGCTTTCTTTCGTTCTGAAAAAGTGTTATTTTTTTTCTGCGGAAAAGCGATTCTGTGCAACAATGGGAACTCTTCTGCTTCCCAGGCACAGAGAAGGTGCTAGCAGGGAATTCTCTGCCTGCCTTTCCCCAGTGCTCTGCAAGCTCTCCAGGGCAACAGCAAATGTGGGGCTCTGTGCTTTCTTTCGTTCTGAACAAGTTTTAGTGTTTTCAGCGGAAAAGCGATTCTGCGCAACATTGGGAACACTTCTCCTTCCCAGGCACAGAGAAGGTGCTAGCAGGGAATTCTCTGCCTGCCTTTCCCAGTGCTCTGCAAGCTCTCCAGGGCAACAGCAAATGTGGGGCTCTGTGCTTTCTTTCGTTCTGAACAAGTTTTAGTGTTTTCTGCAGCGACGCAAATACGATTCTGCGCAACAATGGGAACACTTCTCCTTCCCAGGCACAGAGAAGGTGCTAGCAGGGAATTCTCTGCCTGCCTTTCCCCAGTGCTCTGCAAGCTCTCCAGGGCAACAGCAAATGTGGGGCTCTGTGCTTTCTTTCGTTCTGAAAAAGTGTTAGTGTTTTCAGCGGAAAAGCGATTCTGCGCAACAATGGGAACACTTCTCCTTCCCAGGCACAGAGAAGGTGCTAGCAGGGAATTCTCTGCCTGCCTTTCCCCAGTGCTCTGCAAGCTCTCCAGGGCAACAGGAAATGTGGGGCTCTGTGCTTTCTTTCGTTCTGAACAAGTTTTAGTGTTTTCTGCAGCGACGCAAATACGATTCTGCGCAACATTGGGAACACTTCTCCTTCCCAGGCACAGAGAAGGTGCTAGCAGGGAATTCTCTGCCTGCCTTTCCCCAGTGCTCTGCAAGCTCTCCAGGGCAACAGCAAATGTGGGGCTCTGTGCTTTCTTTCGTTCTGAAAAAGTGTTAGTGTTTTCTGGAGAGAAGCGATTCTGCGCAACAATGGGAACACTTCTCCTTCCCAGGCACAGAGAAGGTGCTAGCAGGGAATTCTCTGCCTGCCTTTCCCCAGTGCTCTGCAAGCTCTCCAGGGCAACAGCAAATGTGGGGCTCTGTGCTTTCTTTCGTTCTGAAAAAGTGTTAGTGTTTTCAGCGGAAAAGCGATTCTGCGCAACAATGGGAACACATCTCCTTCCCAGGCACAGAGAAGGTGCTAGCAGGGAATTCTCTGCCTGCCTTTCCCCAGTGCTCTGCAAGCTCTCCAGGGCAACAGAAAATGTGGGGCTCTGTGCTTTCTTTCGTTCTGAAAAAGTGTTATTTTTTTTCTGCGGAAAAGCGATTCTGTGCAACAATGGGAACTCTTCTGCTTCCCAGGCACAGAGAAGGTGCTAGCAGGGAATTCTCTGCCTGCCTTTCCCCAGTGCTCTGCAAGCTCTCCAGGGCAACAGCAAATGTGGGGCTCTGTGCTTTCTTTCGTTCTGAACAAGTTTTAGTGTTTTCAGCGGAAAAGCGATTCTGCGCAACATTGGGAACACTTCTCCTTCCCAGGCACAGAGAAGGTGCTAGCAGGTAATTCTCTGCCTGCCTTTCCCCAGTGCTCTGCAAGCTCTCCAGGGCAACAGCAAATGTGGGGCTCTGTGCTTTCTTTCGTTCTGAAAAAGTGTTAGTGTTTTCTGCAGCGACGCAAATACGATTCTGCGCAACATTGGGAACACTTCTCCTTCCCAGGCACAGAGAAGGTGCTAGCAGGGAATTCTCTACCTGCCTTTAACCAGTGCTCTGCAAGCTCTCCAGGGCAACAGCAAATGTGGGGCTCTGTGCTTTCTTTCGTTCTGAAAAAGTGTTAGTGTTTTCTGGAGAGAAGCGATTCTGCGCAACAATGGGAACACTTCTCCTTCCCAGGCACAGAGAAGGTGCTAGCAGGGAATTCTCTGCCTGCCTTTCCCCAGTGCTCTGCAAGCTCTCCAGGGCAACAGCAAATGTGTGGCTCTGTGCTTTCTTTCGTTCTGAAAAAGTGTTAGTGTTTTCAGCGGAAAAGCGATTCTGCGCAACAATGGGAACACATCTCCTTCCCAGGCACAGAGAAGGTGCTAGCAGGGAATTCTCTGCCTGCCTTTCCCCAGTGCTCTGCAAGCTCTCCAGGGCAACAGCAAATGTGGGGCTCTGTGCTTTCTTTCGTTCTGAAAAAGTGTTATTTTTTTTCTGCGGAAAAGCGATTCTGTGCAACAATGGGAACTCTTCTGCTTCCCAGGCACAGAGAAGGTGCTAGCAGGGAATTCTCTGCCTGCCTTTCCCCAGTGCTCTGCAAGCTCTCCAGGGCAACAGCAAATGTGGGGCTCTGTGCTTTCTTTCGTTCTGAACAAGTTTTAGTGTTTTCAGCGGAAAAGCGATTCTGCGCAACATTGGGAACACTTCTCCTACCCAGGCACAGAGAAGGTGCTAGCAGGGAATTCTCTGCCTGCCTTTCCCAGTGCTCTGCAAGCTCTCCAGGGCAACAGCAAATGTGGGGCTCTGTGCTTTCTTTCGTTCTGAACAAGTTTTAGTGTTTTCTGCAGCGACGCAAATACGATTCTGCGCAACAATGGGAACACTTCTCCTTCCCAGGCACAGAGAAGGTGCTAGCAGGGAATTCTCTGCCTGCCTTTCCCCAGTGCTCTGCAAGCTCTCCAGGGCAACAGCAAATGTGGGGCTCTGTGCTTTCTTTCGTTCTGAAAAAGTGTTAGTGTTTTCTGGAGAGAAGCGATTCTGCGCAACAATGGGAACACTTCTACTTCCCAGGCACAGAGAAGGTGCTAGCAGGGAATTCTCTGCCTGCCTTTCCCCAGTGCTCTGCAAGCTCTCCAGGGCAACAGCAAATGTGGGGCTCTGTGCTTTCTTTCGTTCTGAAAAAGTGTTAGTGTTTTCAGCGGAAAAGCGATTCTGCGCAACAATGGGAACACTTCTCCTTCCCAGGCACAGAGAAAGTGCTAGCAGGGAATTCTCTGCCTGCCTTTCCCCAGTGCTCTGCAAGCTCTCCAGGGCAACAGCAAATGTGGGGCTCTGTGCTTTCTTTCGTTCTGAACAAGTTTTAGTGTTTTCTGCAGCGACGCAAATACGATTCTGCGCAACATTGGGAACACTTCTCCTTCCCAGGCACAGAGAAGGTGCTAGCAGGGAATTCTCTGCCTGCCTTTCCCCAGTGCTCTGCAAGCTCTCCAGGGCAACAGCAAATGTGGGGCTCTGTGCTTTCTTTCGTTCTGAACAAGTTGTAGTGTTTTCTGCAGCGACGCAAATGCCATTCTGCGCAACAATGGGAACACTTCTCCTTCCCAGGCACAGAGAAGGTGCTAGCAGGGAATTCTCTGCCTGCCTTTCCCCAGTGCTCTGCAAGCTCTCCAGGGCAACAGCAAATGTGGGGCTCTGTGCTTTCTTTCGTTCTGAAAAAGTTTTAGTGTTTTCAGCGGAAAAGCAATTCTGCGCAACAATGGGAACACTTCTCCTTCCCAGGCACAGAGAAGGTGCTAGCAGGGAATTCTCTGCCTGCCTTTCCCCAGTGCTCTGCAAGCTCTCCAGGGCAACAGCAAATGTGGGGCTCTGTGCTTTCTTTCGTTCTGAACATGTTTTAGTGTTTTCTGCAGCGACGCAAATACGATTCTGCGCAACAATGGGAACACTTCTGCTTCCCAGGCACAGAGAAGGTGCTAGCAGGGAATTCTCTGCCTGCCTTTCCCCAGTGCTCTGCAAGCTCTCCAGGGCAACAGCAAATGTGGGGCTCTGTGCTTTCTTTCGTTCTGAAAAAGTGTTAGTGTTTTCAGCGGAAAAGCGATTCTGCGCAACATTGGGAACACTTCTACTTCCCAGGCACAGAGAAGGTGCTAGCAGGGAATTCTCTGCCTGCCTTTCCCCAGTGCTCTGCAAGCTCTCCAGGGCAACAGCAAATGTGGGGCTCTGTGCTTTCTTTCATTCTGAACAAGTTTTAGTGTTTTCTGCAGCGACGCAAATGCCATTCTGCGCAACAATGGGAACACTTCTCCTTCCCAGGCACAGAGAAGGTGCTAGCAGGAAATTCTCTGCCTGCCTTTCCCCAGTGCTCTGCAAGCTCTCCAGGGAAATAGCAAATGTGGGGCTCTGTGCTTTGTTTCGTTCTGAACAAGTGTTAGTGTTTTGTGGAGAGAAGCGATTCTGCGCAACAATGGGAACACTTCTCCTTTCCAGGCTCAGAGAAGGTAGTACCAGGGAATTCTCTGCCTTCCTCTCCCCAGTGCTCTGCAAGCTCTCCAGGGCAACAGCAAATGTGGGGCTCTGTGCTTTCTTTCGTTCTGAAAAAGTGTTAGTGTTTTCTGCAGCGACGCAAATGCCATTCTGCGCAACAATGTGAACACTTCTCCTTCCCAGGCACAGAGAAGGTGCTAGCAGGGAATTCTCTACCTGCCTTTAACCAGTGGTCTGCAAGCTCTCCAGGGCAACAGCAAATGTGGGGCTCTGTGCTTTCTTTCGTTCTGAACAAGTGTTAGTGTTTTCAGCGGAAAAGCAATTCTGCGCAACAATGGGAACACTTCGCCTTCCCAGGCACAGAGAAGGTGCTAGCAGGGAATTCTCTGCCTGCCTTTCCCCAGTGCTCTGCAAGCTCTCCAGGGAAACAGCAAATGTGGGGCTCTGTGCTTTCTTTCGTTCTGAACAAGTTTTAGTGTTTTCTGCAGCGACGCAAATACGATTCTGCGCAACAATGGGAACACTTCTCCTTCCCAGGCACAGAGAAGGTGCTAGCAGGGAATTCTCTGCCTGCCTTTCCCCAGTGCTCTGCAAGCTCTCCAGGGCAACAGAAAATGTGGGGCTCTGTGCTTTCTTTCGTTCTGAACAAGTGTTAGTGTTTTCAGCGGAAAAGCAATTCTGCGCAACAATGGGAACACTTCTCCTTCCCAGGCACAGAGAAGGTGCTAGCAGGGAATTCTCTGCCTGCCTTTCCCCAGTGCTCTGCAAGCTCTCCAGGGCAACAGCAAATGTGGGGCTCTGTGCTTTCTTTCGTTCTGAAAAAGTGTTATTTTTTTTCTGCGGAAAAGCGATTCTGTGCAACAATGGGAACACTTCTGCTTCCCAGGCACAGAGAAGGTGCTAGCAGGGAATTCTCTGCCTGCCTTTCCCCAGTCCTCTGCAAGCTCTCCAGGGAAATAGCAAATGTGGGGCTCTGTGCTTTGTTTCGTTCTGAACAAGTTGTAGTGTTTTGTGGAGAGAAGCGATTCTGCGCAACAATGGGAACACTTCTCCTTTCCAGGCTCAGAGAAGGTAGTACCAGGGAATTCTCTGCCTTCCTCTCCCCAGTGCTCTGCAAGCTCTCCAGGGCAACAGCAAATGTGGGGCTCTGTGCTTTCTTTCGTTCTGAAAAAGTGTTAGTGTATTCTGCAGCGACGCAAATGCCATTCTGCGCAACAATGTAAACACTTCTCCTTCCCAGGCACAGAGAAGGTGCTAGCAGGGAATTCTCTACCTGCCTTTAACCAGTGGTCTGCAAGCTCTCCAGGGCAACAGCAAATGTGGGGCTCTGTGCTTTCTTTCGTTCTGAACATGTTTTAGTGTTTTCTGCAGCGACGCAAATACGATTCTGCGCAACAATGGGAACACTTCTGCTTCCCAGGCACAGAGAAGGTGCTAGCAGGGAATTCTCTGCCTGCCTTTCCCCAGTGCTCTGCAAGCTCTCCAGGGCAACAGCAAATGTGGGGCTCTGTGCTTTCTTTCGTTCTGAAAAAGTGTTAGTGTTTTCAGCGGAAAAGCGATTCTGCGCAACATTGGGAACACTTCTACTTCCCAGGCACAGAGAAGGTGCTAGCAGGGAATTCTCTGCCTGCCTTTCCCCAGTGCTCTGCAAGCTCTCCAGGGCAACAGCAAATGTGGGGCTCTGTGCTTTCTTTCATTCTGAACAAGTTTTAGTGTTTTCTGCAGCGACGCAAATACGATTCTGCGCAACAATGTGAACACTTCTCCTTCCCAGGCACAGAGAAGGTGCTAGCAGGGAATTCTCTGCCTGCCTTTCCCCAGTGCTCTGCAAGCTCTCCAGGGCAACAGAAAATGTGGGGCTCTGTGCTTTCTTTCGTTCTGAAAAAGTGTTATTTTTTTTCTGCGGAAAAGCGATTCTGTGCAACAATGGGAACACTTCTGCTTCCCAGGCACAGAGAAGGTGCTAGCAGGGAATTCTCTGCCTGCCTTTCCCCAGTGCTCTGCAAGCTCTCCAGGGCAACAGCAAATGTGGGGCTCTGTGCTTTCTTTCATTCTGAAAAAGTGTTAGTGTTTTCTGCAGCGACGCAAATACGATTCTGCGCAACAATGGGAACACTTCTCCTTCCCAGGCACAGAGAAGGTGCTAGCAGGGAATTCTCTGCCTGCCTTTCCCCAGTGCTCTGCAAGCTCTCCAGGGAAACAGCAAATGTGGGGCTCTGTGCTTTCTTTTGTTCTGAAAAAGTGTTAGTGTTTTCTGCGGAAAAGCGATTCTGCGCAACATTGGGAACACTTCTCCTTCCCAGGCACAGAGAAGGTGCTAGCAGGGAATTCTCTGCCTGCCTTTCCCCAGTGCTCTGCAAGCTCTCCAGGGCAACAGCAAATGTGGGGCTCTGTGCTTTCTTTCGTTCTGAACAAGTTTTAGTGTTTTCTGCAGCGACGCAAATACGATTCTGCGCAACAATGGGAACACTTCTCCTTCCCAGGCACAGAGAAGGTGCTAGCAGGGAATTCTCTGCCTGCCTTTCCCCAGTGCTCTGCAAGCTCTCCAGGGCAACAGCAAATGTGGGGCTCTGTGCTTTCTTTCGTTCTGGAAAAGTGTTAGTGTTTTCAGCGGAAAAGCCATTCTGCGCAACAATGGGAACACTTCTCCTTCCCAGGCACAGAGAAGGTGCTAGCAGGGAATTCTCTGCCTGCCTTTCCCCAGTGCTCTGCAAGCTCTCCAGGGCAACAGCAAATGTGGGGCTCTGTGCTTTCTTTCGTTCTGAACAAGTTTTAGTGTTTTCTGCAGCGACGCAAATACGATTCTGCGCAACAATGGGAACACTTCTCCTTCCCAGGCACAGAGAAGGTGCTAGCAGGGAATTCTCTGCCTGCCTTTCCCCAGTGCTCTGCAAGCTCTCCAGGGCAACAGCAAATGTGGGGCTCTGTGCTTTCTTTCGTTCTGAAAAAGTGTTAGTGTTTTCTGGAGAGAAGAGATTCTGCGCAACAATGGGAACACTTCTCCTTCCCAGGCACAGAGAAGGTGCTAGCAGGGAATTCTCTGCCTGCCTTTCCCCAGTGCTCTGCAAGCTCTCCAGGGAAACAGCAAATGTGGGGCTCTGTGCTTTCTTTCGTTCTGAAAAAGTGTTATTTTTTTTCTGCGGAAAAGCGATTCTGTGCAACAATGGGAACACTTCTGCTTCCCAGGCACAGAGAAGGTGCTAGCAGGGAATTCTCTGCCTGCCTTTCCCCAGTGCTCTGCAAGCTCTCCAGGGCAACAGCAAATGTGGGGCTCTGTGCTTTCTTTCGTTCTGAACAAGTGTTAGTGTTTTCAGCGGAAAAGCCTTTCTGCGCAACAATGGGAACACTTCTGCTTCCCAGGCACAGAGAAGGTGCTAGCAGGGAATTCTCTGCCTGCCTTTCCCCAGTGCTCTGCAAGCTCTCCAGGGCAACAGCAAATGTGGGGCTCTGTGCTTTCTTTTGTTCTGAAAAAGTGTTAGTGTTTTCTGCGGAAAAGCGATTCTGCGCAACATTGGGAACACTTCTCCTTCCCAGGCACAGAGAAGGTGCTAGCAGGGAATTCTCTGCCTGCCTTTCCCCAGTGCTCTGCAAGCTCTCCAGGGCAACAGCAAATGTGGGGCTCTGTGCTTTCTTTCGTTCTGAACAAGTTTTAGTGTTTTCTGCAGCGACGCAAATACGATTCTGCGCAACAATGGGAACACTTCTCCTTCCCAGGCACAGAGAAGGTGCTAGCAGGAAATTCTCTGCCTGCCTTTCCCCAGTGCTCTGCAAGCTCTCCAGGGCAACAGCAAATGTGGGGCTCTGTGCTTTCTTTCTTTCTGAAAAAGTGTTAGTGTTTTGAGTGGAAAAGCGATTCTGCGCAACATTGGGAACACTTCTCCTTCCCAGGCACAGAGAAAGTGCTAGCAGGGAATTCTCTGCCTGCCTTTCCCCAGTGCTCTGCAAGCTCTCCAGGGCAACAGTAAATGTGGGGCTCTGTGCTTTCTTTCGTTCTGAACAAGTTTTAGTGTTTTCTGCAGCGACGCAAATACGATTCTGCGCAACATTGGGAACACTTCTCCTTCCCAGGCACAGAGAAGGTGCTAGCAGGGAATTCTCTACCTGCCTTTAACCAGTGCTCTGCAAGCTCTCCAGGGCAACAGCAAATGTGGGGCTCTGTGCTTTCTTTCGTTCTGAAAAAGTGTTAGTGTTTTCTGGAGAGAAGCGATTCTGCGCAACAATGGGAACACTTCTCCTTCCCAGGCACAGAGAAGGTGCTAGCAGGGAATTCTCTGCCTGCCTTTCCCCAGTGCTCTGCAAGCTCTCCAGGGCAACAGCAAATGTGGGGCTCTGTGCTTTCTTTCGTTCTGAAAAAGTGTTAGTGTTTTCAGCGGAAAAGCGATTCTGCGCAACAATGGGAACACATCTCCTTCCCAGGCACAGAGAAGGTGCTAGCAGGGAATTCTCTGCCTGCCTTTCCCCAGTGCTCTGCAAGCTCTCCAGGGCAACAGCAAATGTGGGGCTCTGTGCTTTCTTTCGTTCTGAACAAGTTTTAGTGTTTTCTGCAGCGACGCAAATACGATTCTGCGCAACAATGGGAACACTTCTCCTTCCCAGGCACAGAGAAGGTGCTAGCAGGGAATTCTCTGCCTGCCTTTCCCCAGTGCTCTGCAAGCTCTCCAGGGCAACAGCAAATGTGGGGCTCTGTGCTTTCTTTCGTTCTGAAAAAGTGTTATTTTTTTTCTGCGGAAAAGCGATTCTGTGCAACAATGGGAACACTTCTGCTTCCCAGGCACAGAGAAGGTGCTAGCAGGGAATTCTCTGCCTGCCTTTCCCCAGTGCTCTGCAAGCTCTCCAGGGCAACAGCAAATGTGGGGCTCTGTGCTTTCTTTCGTTCTGAAAAAGTGTTAGTGTTTTCTGGAGAGAAGCGATTCTGCGCAACAATGGGAACACTTCTCCTTCCCAGGCACAGAGAAGGTGCTAGCAGGGAATTCTCTGCCTGCCTTTCCCCAGTGCTCTGCAAGCTCTCCAGGGCAACAGCAAATGTGGGGCTCTGTGCTTTCTTTCATTCTGAACAAGTTTTAGTGTTTTCAGCGGAAAAGCCATTCTGCGCAACAATGGGAACACTTCTCCTTCCCAGGCACAGAGAAGGTACTAGCAGGGAATTCTCTGCCTGCCTTTCCCCAGTGCTCTGCAAGCTCTCCAGGGCAACAGCAAATGTGGGGCTCTGTGCTTTTTTTCGTTCTGAACATGTTTTAGTGTTTTCTGCAGCGACGCAAATACGATTCTGCGCAACAATGGGAACACTTCTGCTTCCCAGGCACAGAGAAGGTGCTAGCAGGGAATTCTCTGCCTGCCTTTCCCCAGTCCTCTGCAAGCTCTCCAGGGAAATAGCAAATGTGGGGCTCTGTGCTTTGTTTCGTTCTGAACAAGTTGTAGTGTTTTGTGGAGAGAAGCGATTCTGCGCAACAATGGGAACACTTCTCCTTTCCAGGCTCAGAGAAGGTAGTACCAGGGAATTCTCTGCCTTCCTCTCCCCAGTGCTCTGCAAGCTCTCCAGGACAACAGCAAATGTGGGGCTCTGTGCTTTCTTTCGTTCTGAAAAAGTGTTAGTGTTTTCTGCAGCGACGCAAATGCCATTCTGCGCAACAATGTAAACACTTCTCCTTCCCAGGCACAGAGAAGGTGCTAGCAGGGAATTCTCTACCTGCCTTTAACCAGTGGTCTGCAAGCTCTCCAGGGCAACAGCAAATGTGGGGCTCTGTGCTTTCTTTCGTTCTGAACATGTTTTAGTGTTTTCTGCAGCGACGCAAATACGATTCTGCGCAACAATGGGAACACTTCTGCTTCCCAGGCACAGAGAAGGTGCTAGCAGGGAATTCTCTGCCTGCCTTTCCCCAGTGCTCTGCAAGCTCTCCAGGGCAACAGCAAATGTGGGGCTCTGTGCTTTCTTTCGTTCTGAAAAAGTGTTAGTGTTTTCAGCGGAAAAGCGATTCTGCGCAACATTGGGAACACTTCTACTTCCCAGGCACAGAGAAGGTGCTAGCAGGGAATTCTCTGCCTGCCTTTCCCCAGTGCTCTGCAAGCTCTCCAGGGCAACAGCAAATGTGGGGCTCTGTGCTTTCTTTCATTCTGAACAAGTTTTAGTGTTTTCTGCAGCGACGCAAATACGATTCTGCGCAACAATGTGAACACTTCTCCTTCCCAGGCACAGAGAAGGTGCTAGCAGGGAATTCTCTGCCTGCCTTTCCCCAGTGCTCTGCAAGCTCTCCAGGGCAACAGAAAATGTGGGGCTCTGTGCTTTCTTTCGTTCTGAAAAAGTGTTATTTTTTTTCTGCGGAAAAGCGATTCTGTGCAACAATGGGAACACTTCTGCTTCCCAGGCACAGAGAAGGTGCTAGCAGGGAATTCTCTGCCTGCCTTTCCCCAGTGCTCTGCAAGCTCTCCAGGGCAACAGCAAATGTGGGGCTCTGTGCTTTCTTTCGTTCTGAAAAAGTGTTAGTGTTTTCTGCAGCGACGCAAATACGATTCTGCGCAACAATGGGAACACTTCTCCTTCCCAGGCACAGAGAAGGTGCTAGCAGGGAATTCTCTGCCTGCCTTTCCCCAGTGCTTTGCAAGCTCTCCAGGGAAACAGCAAATGTGGGGCTCTGTGCTTTCTTTTGTTCTGAAAAAGTGTTAGTGTTTTCTGCGGAAAAGCGATTCTGCGCAACATTGGGAACACTTCTCCTTCCCAGGCACAGAGAAGGTGCTAGCAGGGAATTCTCTGCCTGCCTTTCCCCAGTGCTCTGCAAGCTCTCCAGGGCAACAGCAAATGTGGGGCTCTGTGCTTTCTTTCGTTCTGAACAAGTTTTAGTGTTTTCTGCAGCGACGCAAATACGATTCTGCGCAACAATGGGAACACTTCTCCTTCCCAGGCACAGAGAAGGTGCTAGCAGGGAATTCTCTGCCTGCCTTTCCCCAGTGCTCTGCAAGCTCTCCAGGGCAACAGCAAATGTGGGGCTCTGTGCTTTCTTTCGTTCTGGAAAAGTGTTAGTGTTTTCAGCGGAAAAGCCATTCTGCGCAACAATGGGAACACTTCTCCTTCCCAGGCACAGAGAAGGTGCTAGCAGGGAATTCTCTGCCTGCCTTTCCCCAGTGCTCTGCAAGCTCTCCAGGGCAACAGCAAATGTGGGGCTCTGTGCTTTCTTTCGTTCTGAACAAGTTTTAGTGTTTTCTGCAGCGACGCAAATACGATTCTGCGCAACAATGGGAACACTTCTCCTTCCCAGGCACAGAGAAGGTGCTAGCAGGGAATTCTCTGCCTGCCTTTCCCCAGTGCTCTGCAAGCTCTCCAGGGCAACAGCAAATGTGGGGCTCTGTGCTTTCTTTCGTTCTGAAAAAGTGTTAGTGTTTTCTGGAGAGAAGCGATTCTGCGCAACAATGGGAACACTTCTCCTTCCCAGGCACAGAGAAGGTGCTAGCAGGGAATTCTCTGCCTGCCTTTCCCCAGTGCTCTGCAAGCTCTCCAGGGAAACAGCAAATGTGGGGCTCTGTGCTTTCTTTCGTTCTGAAAAAGTGTTATTTTTTTTCTGCGGAAAAGCGATTCTGTGCAACAATGGGAACACTTCTGCTTCCCAGGCACAGAGAAGGTGCTAGCAGGGAATTCTCTGCCTGCCTTTCCCCAGTGCTCTGCAAGCTCTCCAGGGCAACAGCAAATGTGGGGCTCTGTGCTTTCTTTCGTTCTGAACAAGTGTTAGTGTTTTCAGCGGAAAAGCCTTTCTGCGCAACAATGGGAACACTTCTGCTTCCCAGGCACAGAGAAGGTGCTAGCAGGGAATTCTCTGCCTGCCTTTCCCCAGTGCTCTGCAAGCTCTCCAGGGCAACAGCAAATGTGGGGCTCTGTGCTTTCTTTTGTTCTGAAAAAGTGTTAGTGTTTTCTGCGGAAAAGCGATTCTGCGCAACATTGGGAACACTTCTCCTTCCCAGGCACAGAGAAGGTGCTAGCAGGGAATTCTCTGCCTGCCTTTCCCCAGTGCTCTGCAAGCTCTCCAGGGCAACAGCAAATGTGGGGCTCTGTGCTTTCTTTCGTTCTGAACAAGTTTTAGTGTTTTCTGCAGCGACGCAAATACGATTCTGCGCAACAATGGGAACACTTCTCCTTCCCAGGCACAGAGAAGGTGCTAGCAGGAAATTCTCTGCCTGCCTTTCCCCAGTGCTCTGCAAGCTCTCCAGGGCAACAGCAAATGTGGGGCTCTGTGCTTTCTTTCTTTCTGAAAAAGTGTTAGTGTTTTGAGTGGAAAAGCGATTCTGCGCAACATTGGGAACACTTCTCCTTCCCAGGCACAGAGAAAGTGCTAGCAGGGAATTCTCTGCCTGCCTTTCCCCAGTGCTCTGCAAGCTCTCCAGGGCAACAGTAAATGTGGGGCTCTGTGCTTTCTTTCGTTCTGAACAAGTTTTAGTGTTTTCTGCAGCGACGCAAATACGATTCTGCGCAACATTGGGAACACTTCTCCTTCCCAGGCACAGAGAAGGTGCTAGCAGGGAATTCTCTACCTGCCTTTAACCAGTGCTCTGCAAGCTCTCCAGGGCAACAGCAAATGTGGGGCTCTGTGCTTTCTTTCGTTCTGAAAAAGTGTTAGTGTTTTCTGGAGAGAAGCGATTCTGCGCAACAATGGGAACACTTCTCCTTCCCAGGCACAGAGAAGGTGCTAGCAGGGAATTCTCTGCCTGCCTTTCCCCAGTGCTCTGCAAGCTCTCCAGGGCAACAGCAAATGTGGGGCTCTGTGCTTTCTTTCGTTCTGAACAAGTTTTAGTGTTTTCTGCAGCGACGCAAATACGATTCTGCGCAACAATGGGAACACTTCTCCTTCCCAGGCACAGAGAAGGTGCTAGCAGGGAATTCTCTGCCTGCCTTTCCCCAGTGCTCTGCAAGCTCTCCAGGGCAACAGCAAATGTGGGGCTCTGTGCTTTCTTTCGTTCTGAAAAAGTGTTAGTGTTTTCTGGAGAGAAGCGATTCTGCGCAACAATGGGAACACTTCTCCTTCCCAGGCACAGAGAAGGTGCTAGCAGGGAATTCTCTGCCTGCCTTTCCCCAGTGCTCTGCAAGCTCTCCAGGGCAACAGCAAATGTGGGGCTCTGTGCTTTCTTTCGTTCTGAAAAAGTGTTAGTGTTTTCAGCGGAAAAGCGATTCTGCGCAACAATGGGAACACATCTCCTTCCCAGGCACAGAGAAGGTGCTAGCAGGGAATTCTCTGCCTGCCTTTCCCCAGTGCTCTGCAAGCTCTCCAGGGCAACAGCAAATGTGGGGCTCTGTGCTTTCTTTCGTTCTGAACAAGTGTTATTTTTTTTCTGCGGAAAAGCGATTCTGTGCAACAATGGGAACACTTCTCCTTCCCAGGCACAGAGAAGGTGCTAGCAGGGAATTCTCTGCCTGCCTTTCCCCAGTGCTCTGCAAGCTCTCCAGGGCAACAGCAAATGTGGGGCTCTGTGCTTTCTTTCGTTCTGAACAAGTGTTAGTGTTTTCTGCAGCGACGCAAATGCCATTCTGCGCAACAATGGGAACACTTCTCCTTCCCAGGCACAGAGAAGGTGCTAGCAGGGAATTCTCTGCCTGCCTTTCCCCAGTGCTCTGCAAGCTCTCCAGGGCAACAGCAAATGTGGGGCTCTGTGCTTTCTTTCGTTCTGAACAAGTTTTAGTGTTTTCTGCAGCGACGCAAATACGATTCTGCGCAACAATGGGAACACTTCTCCTTCCCAGGCACAGAGAAGGTGCTAGCAGGGAATTCTCTGCCTGCCTTTCCCCAGTGCTCTGCAAGCTCTCCAGGGCAACAGCAAATGTGGGGCTCTGTGCTTTCTTTCGTTCTGAAAAAGTGTTAGTGTTTTCTGGAGAGAAGCGATTCTGCGCAACAATGGGAACACTTCTCCTTCCCAGGCACAGAGAAGGTGCTAGCAGGGAATTCTCTGCCTGCCTTTCCCCAGTGCTCTGCAAGCTCTCCAGGGCAACAGCAAATGTGGGGCTCTGTGCTTTCTTTCGTTCTGAAAAAGTGTTAGTGTTTTCAGCGGAAAAGCGATTCTGCGCAACAATGGGAACACATCTCCTTCCCAGGCACAGAGAAGGTGCTAGCAGGGAATTCTCTGCCTGCCTTTCCCCAGTGCTCTGCAAGCTCTCCAGGGCAACAGCAAATGTGGGGCTCTGTGCTTTCTTTCGTTCTGAACAAGTGTTATTTTTTTTCTGCGGAAAAGCGATTCTGTGCAACAATGGGAACACTTCTCCTTCCCAGGCACAGAGAAGGTGCTAGCAGGGAATTCTCTGCCTGCCTTTCCCCAGTGCTCTGCAAGCTCTCCAGGGCAACAGCAAATGTGGGGCTCTGTGCTTTCTTTCGTTCTGAACAAGTGTTAGTGTTTTCTGCAGCGACGCAAATGCCATTCTGCGCAACAATGGGAACACTTCTCCTTCCCAGGCACAGAGAAGGTGCTAGCAGGGAATTCTCTGCCTGCCTTTCCCCAGTGCTCTGCAAGCTCTCCAGGGCAACAGCAAATGTGGGGCTCTGTGCTTTCTTTCGTTCTGAACAAGTTTTAGTGTTTTCTGCAGCGACGCAAATACGATTCTGCGCAACATTGGGAACACTTCTCCTTCCCAGGCACAGAGAAGGTGCTAGCAGGGAATTCTCTACCTGCCTTTAACCAGTGCTCTGCAAGCTCTCCAGGGCAACAGCAAATGTGGGGCTCTGTGCTTTCTTTCGTTCTGAAAAAGTGTTAGTGTTTTCTGGAGAGAAGCGATTCTGCGCAACAATGGGAACACTTCTCCTTCCCAGGCACAGAGAAGGTGCTAGCAGGGAATTCTCTGCCTGCCTTTCCCCAGTGCTCTGCAAGCTCTCCAGGGCAACAGCAAATGTGGGGCTCTGTGCTTTCTTTCGTTCTGAAAAAGTGTTAGTGTTTTCAGCGGAAAAGCGATTCTGCGCAACAATGGGAACACATCTCCTTCCCAGGCACAGAGAAGGTGCTAGCAGGGAATTCTCTGCCTGCCTTTCCCCAGTGCTCTGCAAGCTCTCCAGGGCAACAGCAAATGTGGGGCTCTGTGCTTTCTTTCGTTCTGAACAAGTTTTAGTGTTTTCAGCGGAAAAGCGATTCTGCGCAACATTGGGAACACTTCTCCTTCCCAGGCACAGAGAAGGTGCTAGCAGGGAATTCTCTGCCTGCCTTTCCCCAGTGCTCTGCAAGCTCTCCAGGGCAACAGCAAATGTGGGGCTCTGTGCTTTCTTTCGTTCTGAACAAGTTTTAGTGTTTTCTGCAGCGACGCAAATACGATTCTGCGCAACAATGGGAACACTTCTCCTTCCCAGGCACAGAGAAGGTGCTAGCAGGGAATTCTCTGCCTGCCTTTCCCCAGTGCTCTGCAAGCTCTCCAGGGCAACAGCAAATGTGGGGCTCTGTGCTTTCTTTCGTTCTGAACAAGTGTTAGTGTTTTCAGCGGAAAAGCAATTCTGCGCAACAATGGGAACACTTCTCCTTCCCAGGCACAGAGAAGGTGCTAGCAGGGAATTCTCTGCCTGCCTTTCCCCAGTGCTCTGCAAGCTCTCCAGGGCAACAGCAAATGTGGGGCTCTGTGCTTTCTTTCGTTCTGAACAAGTTTTAGTGTTTTCTGCAGCGACGCAAATACGATTCTGCGCAACAATGGGAACACTTCTCCTTCCCAGGCACAGAGAAGGTGCTAGCAGGGAATTCTCTGCCTGCCTTTCCCCAGTGCTCTGCAAGCTCTCCAGGGCAACAGCAAATGTGGGGCTCTGTGCTTTCTTTCGTTCTGAACAAGTTTTAGTGTTTTCTGCAGCGACGCAAATACGATTCTGCGCAACAATGGGAACACTTCTCCTTCCCAGGCACAGAGAAGGTGCTAGCAGGGAATTCTCTGCCTGCCTTTCCCCAGTGCTCTGCAAGCTCTCCAGGGCAACAGCAAATGTGGGGCTCTGTGCTTTCTTTCGTTCTGAAAAAGTGTTAGTGTTTTCTGGAGAGAAGCGATTCTGCGCAACAATGGGAACACTTCTACTTCCCAGGCACAGAGAAGGTGCTAGCAGGGAATTCTCTGCCTGCCTTTCCCCAGTGCTCTGCAAGCTCTCCAGGGCAACAGAAAATGTGGGGCTCTGTGCTTTCTTTCGTTCTGAAAAAGTGTTAGTGTTTTCAGCGGAAAAGCGATTCTGCGCAACAATGGGAACACATCTCCTTCCCAGGCACAGAGAAGGTGCTAGCAGGGAATTCTCTGCCTGCCTTTCCCCAGTGCTCTGCAAGCTCTCCAGGGCAACAGCAAATGTGGGGCTCTGTGCTTTCTTTCGTTCTGAAAAAGTGTTATTTTTTTTCTGCGGAAAAGCGATTCTGTGCAACAATGGGAACACTTCTCCTTCCCAGGCACAGAGAAGGTGCTAGCAGGGAATTCTCTGCCTGCCTTTCCCCAGTGCTCTGCAAGCTCTCCAGGGCAACAGCAAATGTGGGGCTCTGTGCTTTCTTTCGTTCTGAACAAGTTTTAGTGTTTTCTGCAGCGACGCAAATACGATTCTGCGCAACAATGGGAACACTTCTCCTTCCCAGGCACAGAGAAGGTGCTAGCAGGGAATTCTCTGCCTGCCTTTCCCCAGTGCTCTGCAAGCTCTCCAGGGCAACAGCAAATGTGGGGCTCTGTGCTTTCTTTTGTTCTGAACAAGTGTTAGTGTTTTCTGCGGAAAAGCGATTCTGCGCAACATTGGGAACACTACTCCTTCCCAGGCACAGAGAAGGTGCTAGCAGGGAATTCTCTGCCTGCCTTTCCCCAGTGCTCTGCAAGCTCTCCAGGGCAACAGCAAATGTGGGGCTCTGTGCTTTCTTTCGTTCTGAACAAGTTTTAGTGTTTTCAGCGGAAAAGCGATTCTGCGCAACATTGGGAACACTTCTCCTTCCCAGGCACAGAGAAGGTGCTAGCAGGGAATTCTCTGCCTGCCTTTCCCCAGTGCTCTGCAAGCTCTCCAGGGCAACAGCAAATGTGGGGCTCTGTGCTTTCTTTCGTTCTGAACAAGTTTTAGTGTTTTCTGCAGCGACGCAAATACGATTCTGCGCAACAATGGGAACACTTCTCCTTCCCAGGCACAGAGAAGGTGCTAGCAGGGAATTCTCTGCCTGCCTTTCCCCAGTGCTCTGCAAGCTCTCCAGGGCAACAGCAAATGTGGGGCTCTGTGCTTTCTTTCGTTCTGAAAAAGTGTTAGTGTTTTCAGCGGAAAAGCGATTCTGCGCAACAATGGGAACACATCTCCTTCCCAGGCACAGAGAAGGTGCTAGCAGGGAATTCTCTGCCTGCCTTTCCCCAGTGCTCTGCAAGCTCTCCAGGGCAACAGCAAATGTGGGGCTCTGTGCTTTCTTTCGTTCTGAAAAAGTGTTATTTTTTTTCTGCGGAAAAGCGATTCTGTGCAACAATGGGAACACTTCTCCTTCCCAGGCACAGAGAAGGTGCTAGCAGGGAATTCTCTGCCTGCCTTTCCCCAGTGCTCTGCAAGCTCTCCAGGGCAACAGCAAATGTGGGGCTCTGTGCTTTCTTTCATTCTGAAAAAGTGTTAGTGTTTTCTGCAGCGACGCAAATGCCATTCTGCGCAACAATGGGAACACTTCTCCTTCCCAGGCACAGAGAAGGTGCTAGCAGGGAATTCTCTGCCTGCCTTTCCCCAGTGCTCTGCAAGCTCTCCAGGGAAACAGCAAATGTGGGGCTCTGTGCTTTCTTTTGTTCTGAAAAAGTGTTAGTGTTTTCTGCGGAAAAGCGATTCTGCGCAACATTGGGAACACTTCTCCTTCCCAGGCACAGAGAAGGTGCTAGCAGGGAATTCTCTGCCTGCCTTTCCCCAGTGCTCTGCAAGCTCTCCAGGGCAACAGCAAATGTGGGGCTCTGTGCTTTCTTTCGTTCTGAACAAGTTTTAGTGTTTTCTGCAGCGACGCAAATACGATTCTGCGCAACAATGGGAACACTTCTCCTTCCCAGGCACAGAGAAGGTGCTAGCAGGGAATTCTCTGCCTGCCTTTCCCCAGTGCTCTGCAAGCTCTCCAGGGCAACAGCAAATGTGGGGCTCTGTGCTTTCTTTCGTTCTGGAAAAGTGTTAGTGTTTTCAGCGGAAAAGCCATTCTGCGCAACAATGGGAACACTTCTCCTTCCCAGGCACAGAGAAGGTGCTAGCAGGGAATTCTCTGCCTGCCTTTCCCAGTGCTCTGCAAGCTCTCCAGGGCAACAGCAAATGTGGGGCTCTGTGCTTTCTTTCGTTCTGAACAAGTTTTAGTGTTTTCTGCAGCGACGCAAATACGATTCTGCGCAACAATGGGAACACTTCTCCTTCCCAGGCACAGAGAAGGTGCTAGCAGGGAATTCTCTGCCTGCCTTTCCCCAGTGCTCTGCAAGCTCTCCAGGGCAACAGCAAATGTGGGGCTCTGTGCTTTCTTTCGTTCTGAAAAAGTGTTATTTTTTTTCTGCGGAAAAGCGATTCTGTGCAACAATGGGAACACTTCTGCTTCCCAGGCACAGAGAAGGTGCTAGCAGGGAATTCTCTGCCTGCCTTTCCCCAGTGCTCTGCAAGCTCTCCAGGGCAACAGCAAATGTGGGGCTCTGTGCTTTCTTTCGTTCTGAACAAGTTTTAGTGTTTTCTGCAGCGACGCAAATACGATTCTGCGCAACAATGGGAACACTTCTACTTCCCAGGCACAGAGAAGGTGCTAGCAGGGAATTCTCTGCCTGCCTTTCCCCAGTGCTCTGCAAGCTCTCCAGGGCAACAGCAAATGTGGGGCTCTGTGCTTTCTTTTGTTCTGAAAAAGTGTTAGTGTTTTCTGCGGAAAAGCGATTCTGCGCAACATTGGGAACACTTCTCCTTCCCAGGCACAGAGAAGGTGCTAGCAGGGAATTCTCTGCCTGCCTTTCCCCAGTGCTCTGCAAGCTCTCCAGGGCAACAGCAAATGTGGGGCTCTGTGCTTTCTTTCATTCTGAAAAAGTGTTAGTGTTTTCTGCAGCGACGCAAATGCCATTCTGCGCAACAATGGGAACACTTCTCCTTCCCAGGCACAGAGAAGGTGCTAGCAGGAAATTCTCTGCCTGCCTTTCCCCAGTGCTCTGCAAGCTCTCCAGGGCAACAGCAAATGTGGGGCTCTGTGCTTTCTTTCGTTCTGAAAAAGTGTTAGTGTTTTGAGTGGAAAAGCGATTCTGCGCAACATTGGGAACACTTCTCCTTCCCAGGCACAGAGAAAGTGCTAGCAGGGAATTCTCTGCCTGCCTTTCCCCAGTGCTCTGCAAGCTCTCCAGGGCAACAGTAAATGTGGGGCTCTGTGCTTTCTTTCGTTCTGAACAAGTTTTAGTGTTTTCTGCAGCGACGCAAATACGATTCTGCGCAACATTGGGAACACTTCTCCTTCCCAGGCACAGAGAAGGTGCTAGCAGGGAATTCTCTACCTGCCTTTAACCAGTGCTCTGCAAGCTCTCCAGGGCAACAGCAAATGTGGGGCTCTGTGCTTTCTTTCGTTCTGAAAAAGTGTTAGTGTTTTCTGGAGAGAAGCGATTCTGCGCAACAATGGGAACACTTCTCCTTCCCAGGCACAGAGAAGGTGCTAGCAGGGAATTCTCTGCCTGCCTTTCCCCAGTGCTCTGCAAGCTCTCCAGGGCAACAGCAAATGTGGGGCTCTGTGCTTTCTTTCGTTCTGAAAAAGTGTTAGTGTTTTCAGCGGAAAAGCGATTCTGCGCAACAATGGGAACACATCTCCTTCCCAGGCACAGAGAAGGTGCTAGCAGGGAATTCTCTGCCTGCCTTTCCCCAGTGCTCTGCAAGCTCTCCAGGGCAACAGCAAATGTGGGGCTCTGTGCTTTCTTTCGTTCTGAAAAAGTGTTATTTTTTTTCTGCGGAAAAGCGATTCTGTGCAACAATGGGAACACTTCTGCTTCCCAGGCACAGAGAAGGTGCTAGCAGGGAATTCTCTGCCTGCCTTTCCCCAGTGCTCTGCAAGCTCTCCAGGGCAACAGCAAATGTGGGGCTCTGTGCTTTCTTTCGTTCTGAACAAGTTTTAGTGTTTTCAGCGGAAAAGCGATTCTGCGCAACATTGGGAACACTTCTCCTTCCCAGGCACAGAGAAGGTGCTAGCAGGGAATTCTCTGCCTGCCTTTCCCCAGTGCTCTGCAAGCTCTCCAGGGCAACAGCAAATGTGGGGCTCTGTGCTTTCTTTCGTTCTGAACAAGTTTTAGTGTTTTCTGCAGCGACGCAAATACGATTCTGCGCAACATTGGGAACACTTCTCCTTCCCAGGCACAGAGAAGGTGCTAGCAGGGAATTCTCTACCTGCCTTTAACCAGTGCTCTGCAAGCTCTCCAGGGCAACAGCAAATGTGGGGCTCTGTGCTTTCTTTCGTTCTGAAAAAGTGTTAGTGTTTTCTGGAGAGAAGCGATTCTGCGCAACAATGGGAACACTTCTCCTTCCCAGGCACAGAGAAGGTGCTAGCAGGGAATTCTCTGCCTGCCTTTCCCCAGTGCTCTGCAAGCTCTCCAGGGCAACAGCAAATGTGGGGCTCTGTGCTTTCTTTCGTTCTGAAAAAGTGTTAGTGTTTTCAGCGGAAAAGCGATTCTGCGCAACAATGGGAACACATCTCCTTCCCAGGCACAGAGAAGGTGCTAGCAGGGAATTCTCTGCCTGCCTTTCCCCAGTGCTCTGCAAGCTCTCCAGGGCAACAGCAAATGTGGGGCTCTGTGCTTTCTTTCGTTCTGAAAAAGTGTTATTTTTTTTCTGCGGAAAAGCGATTCTGTGCAACAATGGGAACACTTCTGCTTCCCAGGCACAGAGAAGGTGCTAGCAGGGAATTCTCTGCCTGCCTTTCCCCAGTGCTCTGCAAGCTCTCCAGGGCAACAGCAAATGTGGGGCTCTGTGCTTTCTTTCGTTCTGAACAAGTTTTAGTGTTTTCAGCGGAAAAGCGATTCTGCGCAACATTGGGAACACTTCTCCTTCCCAGGCACAGAGAAGGTGCTAGCAGGGAATTCTCTGCCTGCCTTTCCCCAGTGCTCTGCAAGCTCTCCAGGGCAACAGCAAATGTGGGGCTCTGTGCTTTCTTTCGTTCTGAACAAGTTTTAGTGTTTTCTGCAGCGACGCAAATACGATTCTGCGCAACAATGGGAACACTTCTCCTTCCCAGGCACAGAGAAGGTGCTAGCAGGGAATTCTCTGCCTGCCTTTCCCCAGTGCTCTGCAAGCTCTCCAGGGCAACAGCAAATGTGGGGCTCTGTGCTTTCTTTCGTTCTGAACAAGTGTTAGTGTTTTCAGCGGAAAAGCAATTCTGCGCAACAATGGGAACACTTCTCCTTCCCAGGCACAGAGAAGGTGCTAGCAGGGAATTCTCTGCCTGCCTTTCCCCAGTGCTCTGCAAGCTCTCCAGGGCAACAGCAAATGTGGGGCTCTGTGCTTTCTTTCGTTCTGAACAAGTTTTAGTGTTTTCTGCAGCGACGCAAATACGATTCTGCGCAACAATGGGAACACTTCTCCTTCCCAGGCACAGAGAAGGTGCTAGCAGGGAATTCTCTGCCTGCCTTTCCCCAGTGCTCTGCAAGCTCTCCAGGGCAACAGCAAATGTGGGGCTCTGTGCTTTCTTTTGTTCTGAACAAGTGTTAGTGTTTTCTGCGGAAAAGCGATTCTGCGCAACATTGGGAACACTTCTCCTTCCCAGGCACAGAGAAGGTGCTAGCAGGGAATTCTCTGCCTGCCTTTCCCCAGTGCTCTGCAAGCTCTCCAGGGCAACAGCAAATGTGGGGCTCTGTGCTTTCTTTCGTTCTGAACAAGTTTTAGTGTTTTCAGCGGAAAAGCGATTCTGCGCAACATTGGGAACACTTCTCCTTCCCAGGCACAGAGAAGGTGCTAGCAGGGAATTCTCTGCCTGCCTTTCCCCAGTGCTCTGCAAGCTCTCCAGGGCAACAGCAAATGTGGGGCTCTGTGCTTTCTTTCGTTCTGAACAAGTTTTAGTGTTTTCTGCAGCGACGCAAATACGATTCTGCGCAACAATGGGAACACTTCTCCTTCCCAGGCACAGAGAAGGTGCTAGCAGGGAATTCTCTGCCTGCCTTTCCCCAGTGCTCTGCAAGCTCTCCAGGGCAACAGCAAATGTGGGGCTCTGTGCTTTCTTTCGTTCTGAAAAAGTGTTAGTGTTTTCTGGAGAGAAGCGATTCTGCGCAACAATGGGAACACTTCTACTTCCCAGGCACAGAGAAGGTGCTAGCAGGGAATTCTCTGCCTGCCTTTCCCCAGTGCTCTGCAAGCTCTCCAGGGCAACAGCAAATGTGGGGCTCTGTGCTTTCTTTCGTTCTGAAAAAGTGTTAGTGTTTTCAGCGGAAAAGCGATTCTGCGCAACAATGGGAACACATCTCCTTCCCAGGCACAGAGAAGGTGCTAGCAGGGAATTCTCTGCCTGCCTTTCCCCAGTGCTCTGCAAGCTCTCCAGGGCAACAGCAAATGTGGGGCTCTGTGCTTTCTTTCGTTCTGAAAAAGTGTTATTTTTTTTCTGCGGAAAAGCGATTCTGTGCAACAATGGGAACACTTCTCCTTCCCAGGCACAGAGAAGGTGCTAGCAGGGAATTCTCTGCCTGCCTTTCCCCAGTGCTCTGCAAGCTCTCCAGGGCAACAGCAAATGTGGGGCTCTGTGCTTTCTTTCGTTCTGAACAAGTTTTAGTGTTTTCTGCAGCGACGCAAATACGATTCTGCGCAACAATGGGAACACTTCTCCTTCCCAGGCACAGAGAAGGTGCTAGCAGGGAATTCTCTGCCTGCCTTTCCCCAGTGCTCTGCAAGCTCTCCAGGGCAACAGCAAATGTGGGGCTCTGTGCTTTCTTTTGTTCTGAACAAGTGTTAGTGTTTTCTGCGGAAAAGCGATTCTGCGCAACATTGGGAACACTTCTCCTTCCCAGGCACAGAGAAGGTGCTAGCAGGGAATTCTCTGCCTGCCTTTCCCCAGTGCTCTGCAAGCTCTCCAGGGCAACAGCAAATGTGGGGCTCTGTGCTTTCTTTCGTTCTGAACAAGTTTTAGTGTTTTCAGCGGAAAAGCGATTCTGCGCAACATTGGGAACACTTCTCCTTCCCAGGCACAGAGAAGGTGCTAGCAGGGAATTCTCTGCCTGCCTTTCCCCAGTGCTCTGCAAGCTCTCCAGGGCAACAGCAAATGTGGGGCTCTGTGCTTTCTTTCGTTCTGAACAAGTGTTAGTGTTTTCAGCGGAAAAGCCTTTCTGCGCAACAATGGGAACACTTCTGCTTCCCAGGCACAGAGAAGGTGCTAGCAGGGAATTCTCTGCCTGCCTTTCCCCAGTGCTCTGCAAGCTCTCCAGGGCAACAGCAAATGTGGGGCTCTGTGCTTTCTTTTGTTCTGAAAAAGTGTTAGTGTTTTCTGCGGAAAAGCGATTCTGCGCAACATTGGGAACACTTCTCCTTCCCAGGCACAGAGAAGGTGCTAGCAGGGAATTCTCTGCCTGCCTTTCCCCAGTGCTCTGCAAGCTCTCCAGGGCAACAGCAAATGTGGGGCTCTGTGCTTTCTTTCGTTCTGAACAAGTTTTAGTGTTTTCTGCAGCGACGCAAATACGATTCTGCGCAACAATGGGAACACTTCTCCTTCCCAGGCACAGAGAAGGTGCTAGCAGGAAATTCTCTGCCTGCCTTTCCCCAGTGCTCTGCAAGCTCTCCAGGGCAACAGCAAATGTGGGGCTCTGTGCTTTCTTTCTTTCTGAAAAAGTGTTAGTGTTTTGAGTGGAAAAGCGATTCTGCGCAACATTGGGAACACTTCTCCTTCCCAGGCACAGAGAAAGTGCTAGCAGGGAATTCTCTGCCTGCCTTTCCCCAGTGCTCTGCAAGCTCTCCAGGGCAACAGTAAATGTGGGGCTCTGTGCTTTCTTTCGTTCTGAACAAGTTTTAGTGTTTTCTGCAGCGACGCAAATACGATTCTGCGCAACATTGGGAACACTTCTCCTTCCCAGGCACAGAGAAGGTGCTAGCAGGGAATTCTCTACCTGCCTTTAACCAGTGCTCTGCAAGCTCTCCAGGGCAACAGCAAATGTGGGGCTCTGTGCTTTCTTTCGTTCTGAAAAAGTGTTAGTGTTTTCTGGAGAGAAGCGATTCTGCGCAACAATGGGAACACTTCTCCTTCCCAGGCACAGAGAAGGTGCTAGCAGGGAATTCTCTGCCTGCCTTTCCCCAGTGCTCTGCAAGCTCTCCAGGGCAACAGCAAATGTGGGGCTCTGTGCTTTCTTTCGTTCTGAACAAGTTTTAGTGTTTTCTGCAGCGACGCAAATACGATTCTGCGCAACAATGGGAACACTTCTCCTTCCCAGGCACAGAGAAGGTGCTAGCAGGGAATTCTCTGCCTGCCTTTCCCCAGTGCTCTGCAAGCTCTCCAGGGCAACAGCAAATGTGGGGCTCTGTGCTTTCTTTCGTTCTGAAAAAGTGTTAGTGTTTTCTGGAGAGAAGCGATTCTGCGCAACAATGGGAACACTTCTCCTTCCCAGGCACAGAGAAGGTGCTAGCAGGGAATTCTCTGCCTGCCTTTCCCCAGTGCTCTGCAAGCTCTCCAGGGCAACAGCAAATGTGGGGCTCTGTGCTTTCTTTCGTTCTGAAAAAGTGTTAGTGTTTTCAGCGGAAAAGCGATTCTGCGCAACAATGGGAACACATCTCCTTCCCAGGCACAGAGAAGGTGCTAGCAGGGAATTCTCTGCCTGCCTTTCCCCAGTGCTCTGCAAGCTCTCCAGGGCAACAGCAAATGTGGGGCTCTGTGCTTTCTTTCGTTCTGAACAAGTGTTATTTTTTTTCTGCGGAAAAGCGATTCTGTGCAACAATGGGAACACTTCTCCTTCCCAGGCACAGAGAAGGTGCTAGCAGGGAATTCTCTGCCTGCCTTTCCCCAGTGCTCTGCAAGCTCTCCAGGGCAACAGCAAATGTGGGGCTCTGTGCTTTCTTTCGTTCTGAACAAGTGTTAGTGTTTTCTGCAGCGACGCAAATGCCATTCTGCGCAACAATGGGAACACTTCTCCTTCCCAGGCACAGAGAAGGTGCTAGCAGGGAATTCTCTGCCTGCCTTTCCCCAGTGCTCTGCAAGCTCTCCAGGGCAACAGCAAATGTGGGGCTCTGTGCTTTCTTTCGTTCTGAACAAGTTTTAGTGTTTTCTGCAGCGACGCAAATACGATTCTGCGCAACATTGGGAACACTTCTCCTTCCCAGGCACAGAGAAGGTGCTAGCAGGGAATTCTCTACCTGCCTTTAACCAGTGCTCTGCAAGCTCTCCAGGGCAACAGCAAATGTGGGGCTCTGTGCTTTCTTTCGTTCTGAAAAAGTGTTAGTGTTTTCTGGAGAGAAGCGATTCTGCGCAACAATGGGAACACTTCTCCTTCCCAGGCACAGAGAAGGTGCTAGCAGGGAATTCTCTGCCTGCCTTTCCCCAGTGCTCTGCAAGCTCTCCAGGGCAACAGCAAATGTGGGGCTCTGTGCTTTCTTTCGTTCTGAAAAAGTGTTAGTGTTTTCAGCGGAAAAGCGATTCTGCGCAACAATGGGAACACATCTCCTTCCCAGGCACAGAGAAGGTGCTAGCAGGGAATTCTCTGCCTGCCTTTCCCCAGTGCTCTGCAAGCTCTCCAGGGCAACAGCAAATGTGGGGCTCTGTGTTTTCTTTCGTTCTGAACAAGTTTTAGTGTTTTCAGCGGAAAAGCGATTCTGCGCAACATTGGGAACACTTCTCCTTCCCAGGCACAGAGAAGGTGCTAGCAGGGAATTCTCTGCCTGCCTTTCCCCAGTGCTCTGCAAGCTCTCCAGGGCAACAGCAAATGTGGGGCTCTGTGCTTTCTTTCGTTCTGAACAAGTTTTAGTGTTTTCTGCAGCGACGCAAATACGATTCTGCGCAACAATGGGAACACTTCTCCTTCCCAGGCACAGAGAAGGTGCTAGCAGGGAATTCTCTGCCTGCCTTTCCCCAGTGCTCTGCAAGCTCTCCAGGGCAACAGCAAATGTGGGGCTCTGTGCTTTCTTTCGTTCTGAACAAGTGTTAGTGTTTTCAGCGGAAAAGCAATTCTGCGCAACAATGGGAACACTTCTCCTTCCCAGGCACAGAGAAGGTGCTAGCAGGGAATTCTCTGCCTGCCTTTCCCCAGTGCTCTGCAAGCTCTCCAGGGCAACAGCAAATGTGGGGCTCTGTGCTTTCTTTCGTTCTGAACAAGTTTTAGTGTTTTCTGCAGCGACGCAAATACGATTCTGCGCAACAATGGGAACACTTCTCCTTCCCAGGCACAGAGAAGGTGCTAGCAGGGAATTCTCTGCCTGCCTTTCCCCAGTGCTCTGCAAGCTCTCCAGGGCAACAGCAAATGTGGGGCTCTGTGCTTTCTTTCGTTCTGAACAAGTTTTAGTGTTTTCTGCAGCGACGCAAATACGATTCTGCGCAACAATGGGAACACTTCTCCTTCCCAGGCACAGAGAAGGTGCTAGCAGGGAATTCTCTGCCTGCCTTTCCCCAGTGCTCTGCAAGCTCTCCAGGGCAACAGCAAATGTGGGGCTCTGTGCTTTCTTTCGTTCTGAAAAAGTGTTAGTGTTTTCTGGAGAGAAGCGATTCTGCGCAACAATGGGAACACTTCTACTTCCCAGGCACAGAGAAGGTGCTAGCAGGGAATTCTCTGCCTGCCTTTCCCCAGTGCTCTGCAAGCTCTCCAGGGCAACAGCAAATGTGGGGCTCTGTGCTTTCTTTCGTTCTGAAAAAGTGTTAGTGTTTTCAGCGGAAAAGCGATTCTGCGCAACAATGGGAACACATCTCCTTCCCAGGCACAGAGAAGGTGCTAGCAGGGAATTCTCTGCCTGCCTTTCCCCAGTGCTCTGCAAGCTCTCCAGGGCAACAGCAAATGAGGGGCTCTGTGCTTTCTTTCGTTCTGAAAAAGTGTTATTTTTTTTCTGCGGAAAAGCGATTCTGTGCAACAATGGGAACACTTCTCCTTCCCAGGCACAGAGAAGGTGCTAGCAGGGAATTCTCTGCCTGCCTTTCCCCAGTGCTCTGCAAGCTCTCCAGGGCAACAGCAAATGTGGGGCTCTGTGCTTTCTTTCGTTCTGAACAAGTTTTAGTGTTTTCTGCAGCGACGCAAATACGATTCTGCGCAACAATGGGAACACTTCTCCTTCCCAGGCACAGAGAAGGTGCTAGCAGGGAATTCTCTGCCTGCCTTTCCCCAGTGCTCTGCAAGCTCTCCAGGGCAACAGCAAATGTGGGGCTCTGTGCTTTCTTTTGTTCTGAACAAGTGTTAGTGTTTTCTGCGGAAAAGCGATTCTGCGCAACATTGGGAACACTACTCCTTCCCAGGCACAGAGAAGGTGCTAGCAGGGAATTCTCTGCCTGCCTTTCCCCAGTGCTCTGCAAGCTCTCCAGGGCAACAGCAAATGTGGGGCTCTGTGCTTTCTTTCGTTCTGAACAAGTTTTAGTGTTTTCAGCGGAAAAGCGATTCTGCGCAACATTGGGAACACTTCTCCTTCCCAGGCACAGAGAAGGTGCTAGCAGGGAATTCTCTGCCTGCCTTTCCCCAGTGCTCTGCAAGCTCTCCAGGGCAACAGCAAATGTGGGGCTCTGTGCTTTCTTTCGTTCTGAACAAGTTTTAGTGTTTTCTGCAGCGACGCAAATACGATTCTGCGCAACAATGGGAACACTTCTCCTTCCCAGGCACAGAGAAGGTGCTAGCAGGGAATTCTCTGCCTGCCTTTCCCCAGTGCTCTGCAAGCTCTCCAGGGCAACAGCAAATGTGGGGCTCTGTGCTTTCTTTCGTTCTGAAAAAGTGTTAGTGTTTTCTGGAGAGAAGCGATTCTGCGCAACAATGGGAACACTTCTACTTCCCAGGCACAGAGAAGGTGCTAGCAGGGAATTCTCTGCCTGCCTTTCCCCAGTGCTCTGCAAGCTCTCCAGGGCAACAGCAAATGTGGGGCTCTGTGCTTTCTTTCGTTCTGAAAAAGTGTTAGTGTTTTCAGCGGAAAAGCGATTCTGCGCAACAATGGGAACACATCTCCTTCCCAGGCACAGAGAAGGTGCTAGCAGGGAATTCTCTGCCTGCCTTTCCCCAGTGCTCTGCAAGCTCTCCAGGGCAACAGCAAATGTGGGGCTCTGTGCTTTCTTTCGTTCTGAAAAAGTGTTATTTTTTTTCTGCGGAAAAGCGATTCTGTGCAACAATGGGAACACTTCTCCTTCCCAGGCACAGAGAAGGTGCTAGCAGGGAATTCTCTGCCTGCCTTTCCCCAGTGCTCTGCAAGCTCTCCAGGGCAACAGCAAATGTGGGGCTCTGTGCTTTCTTTCATTCTGAAAAAGTGTTAGTGTTTTCTGCAGCGACGCAAATGCCATTCTGCGCAACAATGGGAACACTTCTCCTTCCCAGGCACAGAGAAGGTGCTAGCAGGGAATTCTCTGCCTGCCTTTCCCCAGTGCTCTGCAAGCTCTCCAGAGAAACAGCAAATGTGGGGCTCTGTGCTTTCTTTTGTTCTGAAAAAGTGTTAGTGTTTTCTGCGGAAAAGCGATTCTGCGCAACATTGGGAACACTTCTCCTTCCCAGGCACAGAGAAGGTGCTAGCAGGGAATTCTCTGCCTGCCTTTCCCCAGTGCTCTGCAAGCTCTCCAGGGCAACAGCAAATGTGGGGCTCTGTGCTTTCTTTCGTTCTGAACAAGTTTTAGTGTTTTCTGCAGCGACGCAAATACGATTCTGCGCAACAATGGGAACACTTCTCCTTCCCAGGCACAGAGAAGGTGCTAGCAGGGAATTCTCTGCCTGCCTTTCCCCAGTGCTCTGCAAGCTCTCCAGGGCAACAGCAAATGTGGGGCTCTGTGCTTTCTTTCGTTCTGAAAAAGTGTTATTTTTTTTCTGCGGAAAAGCGATTCTGTGCAACAATGGGAACACTTCTGCTTCCCAGGCACAGAGAAGGTGCTAGCAGGGAATTCTCTGCCTGCCTTTCCCCAGTGCTCTGCAAGCTCTCCAGGGCAACAGCAAATGTGGGGCTCTGTGCTTTCTTTCGTTCTGAACAAGTTTTAGTGTTTTCTGCAGCGACGCAAATACGATTCTGCGCAACAATGGGAACACTTCTACTTCCCAGGCACAGAGAAGGTGCTAGCAGGGAATTCTCTGCCTGCCTTTCCCCAGTGCTCTGCAAGCTCTCCAGGGCAACAGCAAATGTGGGGCTCTGTGCTTTCTTTTGTTCTGAAAAAGTGTTAGTGTTTTCTGCGGAAAAGCGATTCTGCGCAACATTGGGAACACTTCTCCTTCCCAGGCACAGAGAAGGTGCTAGCAGGGAATTCTCTGCCTGCCTTTCCCCAGTGCTCTGCAAGCTCTCCAGGGCAACAGCAAATGTGGGGCTCTGTGCTTTCTTTCATTCTGAAAAAGTGTTAGTGTTTTCTGCAGCGACGCAAATGCCATTCTGCGCAACAATGGGAACACTTCTCCTTCCCAGGCACAGAGAAGGTGCTAGCAGGAAATTCTCTGCCTGCCTTTCCCCAGTGCTCTGCAAGCTCTCCAGGGCAACAGCAAATGTGGGGCTCTGTGCTTTCTTTCGTTCTGAAAAAGTGTTAGTGTTTTGAGTGGAAAAGCGATTCTGCGCAACATTGGGAACACTTCTCCTTCCCAGGCACAGAGAAAGTGCTAGCAGGGAATTCTCTGCCTGCCTTTCCCCAGTGCTCTGCAAGCTCTCCAGGGCAACAGTAAATGTGGGGCTCTGTGCTTTCTTTCGTTCTGAACAAGTTTTAGTGTTTTCTGCAGCGACGCAAATACGATTCTGCGCAACATTGGGAACACTTCTCCTTCCCAGGCACAGAGAAGGTGCTAGCAGGGAATTCTCTACCTGCCTTTAACCAGTGCTCTGCAAGCTCTCCAGGGCAACAGCAAATGTGGGGCTCTGTGCTTTCTTTCGTTCTGAAAAAGTGTTAGTGTTTTCTGGAGAGAAGCGATTCTGCGCAACAATGGGAACACTTCTCCTTCCCAGGCACAGAGAAGGTGCTAGCAGGGAATTCTCTGCCTGCCTTTCCCCAGTGCTCTGCAAGCTCTCCAGGGCAACAGCAAATGTGGGGCTCTGTGCTTTCTTTCGTTCTGAAAAAGTGTTAGTGTTTTCAGCGGAAAAGCGATTCTGCGCAACAATGGGAACACATCTCCTTCCCAGGCACAGAGAAGGTGCTAGCAGGGAATTCTCTGCCTGCCTTTCCCCAGTGCTCTGCAAGCTCTCCAGGGCAACAGCAAATGTGGGGCTCTGTGCTTTCTTTCGTTCTGAAAAAGTGTTATTTTTTTTCTGCGGAAAAGCGATTCTGTGCAACAATGGGAACACTTCTGCTTCCCAGGCACAGAGAAGGTGCTAGCAGGGAATTCTCTGCCTGCCTTTCCCCAGTGCTCTGCAAGCTCTCCAGGGCAACAGCAAATGTGGGGCTCTGTGCTTTCTTTCGTTCTGAACAAGTTTTAGTGTTTTCAGCGGAAAAGCGATTCTGCGCAACATTGGGAACACTTCTCCTTCCCAGGCACAGAGAAGGTGCTAGCAGGGAATTCTCTGCCTGCCTTTCCCCAGTGCTCTGCAAGCTCTCCAGGGCAACAGCAAATGTGGGGCTCTGTGCTTTCTTTCGTTCTGAACAAGTTTTAGTGTTTTCTGCAGCGACGCAAATACGATTCTGCGCAACATTGGGAACACTTCTCCTTCCCAGGCACAGAGAAGGTGCTAGCAGGGAATTCTCTACCTGCCTTTAACCAGTGCTCTGCAAGCTCTCCAGGGCAACAGCAAATGTGGGGCTCTGTGCTTTCTTTCGTTCTGAAAAAGTGTTAGTGTTTTCTGGAGAGAAGCGATTCTGCGCAACAATGGGAACACTTCTCCTTCCCAGGCACAGAGAAGGTGCTAGCAGGGAATTCTCTGCCTGCCTTTCCCCAGTGCTCTGCAAGCTCTCCAGGGCAACAGCAAATGTGGGGCTCTGTGCTTTCTTTCGTTCTGAAAAAGTGTTAGTGTTTTCAGCGGAAAAGCGATTCTGCGCAACAATGGGAACACATCTCCTTCCCAGGCACAGAGAAGGTGCTAGCAGGGAATTCTCTGCCTGCCTTTCCCCAGTGCTCTGCAAGCTCTCCAGGGCAACAGCAAATGTGGGGCTCTGTGCTTTCTTTCGTTCTGAAAAAGTGTTATTTTTTTTCTGCGGAAAAGCGATTCTGTGCAACAATGGGAACACTTCTGCTTCCCAGGCACAGAGAAGGTGCTAGCAGGGAATTCTCTGCCTGCCTTTCCCCAGTGCTCTGCAAGCTCTCCAGGGCAACAGCAAATGTGGGGCTCTGTGCTTTCTTTCGTTCTGAACAAGTTTTAGTGTTTTCAGCGGAAAAGCGATTCTGCGCAACATTGGGAACACTTCTCCTTCCCAGGCACAGAGAAGGTGCTAGCAGGGAATTCTCTGCCTGCCTTTCCCCAGTGCTCTGCAAGCTCTCCAGGGCAACAGCAAATGTGGGGCTCTGTGCTTTCTTTCGTTCTGAACAAGTTTTAGTGTTTTCTGCAGCGACGCAAATACGATTCTGCGCAACAATGGGAACACTTCTCCTTCCCAGGCACAGAGAAGGTGCTAGCAGGGAATTCTCTGCCTGCCTTTCCCCAGTGCTCTGCAAGCTCTCCAGGGCAACAGCAAATGTGGGGCTCTGTGCTTTCTTTCGTTCTGAACAAGTGTTAGTGTTTTCAGCGGAAAAGCAATTCTGCGCAACAATGGGAACACTTCTCCTTCCCAGGCACAGAGAAGGTGCTAGCAGGGAATTCTCTGCCTGCCTTTCCCCAGTGCTCTGCAAGCTCTCCAGGGCAACAGCAAATGTGGGGCTCTGTGCTTTCTTTCGTTCTGAACAAGTTTTAGTGTTTTCTGCAGCGACGCAAATACGATTCTGCGCAACAATGGGAACACTTCTCCTTCCCAGGCACAGAGAAGGTGCTAGCAGGGAATTCTCTGCCTGCCTTTCCCCAGTGCTCTGCAAGCTCTCCAGGGCAACAGCAAATGTGGGGCTCTGTGCTTTCTTTTGTTCTGAACAAGTGTTAGTGTTTTCTGCGGAAAAGCGATTCTGCGCAACATTGGGAACACTTCTCCTTCCCAGGCACAGAGAAGGTGCTAGCAGGGAATTCTCTGCCTGCCTTTCCCCAGTGCTCTGCAAGCTCTCCAGGGCAACAGCAAATGTGGGGCTCTGTGCTTTCTTTCGTTCTGAACAAGTTTTAGTGTTTTCAGCGGAAAAGCGATTCTGCGCAACATTGGGAACACTTCTCCTTCCCAGGCACAGAGAAGGTGCTAGCAGGGAATTCTCTGCCTGCCTTTCCCCAGTGCTCTGCAAGCTCTCCAGGGCAACAGCAAATGTGGGGCTCTGTGCTTTCTTTCGTTCTGAACAAGTTTTAGTGTTTTCTGCAGCGACGCAAATACGATTCTGCGCAACAATGGGAACACTTCTCCTTCCCAGGCACAGAGAAGGTGCTAGCAGGGAATTCTCTGCCTGCCTTTCCCCAGTGCTCTGCAAGCTCTCCAGGGCAACAGCAAATGTGGGGCTCTGTGCTTTCTTTCGTTCTGAAAAAGTGTTAGTGTTTTCTGGAGAGAAGCGATTCTGCGCAACAATGGGAACACTTCTACTTCCCAGGCACAGAGAAGGTGCTAGCAGGGAATTCTCTGCCTGCCTTTCCCCAGTGCTCTGCAAGCTCTCCAGGGCAACAGCAAATGTGGGGCTCTGTGCTTTCTTTCGTTCTGAAAAAGTGTTAGTGTTTTCAGCGGAAAAGCGATTCTGCGCAACAATGGGAACACATCTCCTTCCCAGGCACAGAGAAGGTGCTAGCAGGGAATTCTCTGCCTGCCTTTCCCCAGTGCTCTGCAAGCTCTCCAGGGCAACAGCAAATGTGGGGCTCTGTGCTTTCTTTCGTTCTGAAAAAGTGTTATTTTTTTTCTGCGGAAAAGCGATTCTGTGCAACAATGGGAACACTTCTCCTTCCCAGGCACAGAGAAGGTGCTAGCAGGGAATTCTCTGCCTGCCTTTCCCCAGTGCTCTGCAAGCTCTCCAGGGCAACAGCAAATGTGGGGCTCTGTGCTTTCTTTCGTTCTGAACAAGTTTTAGTGTTTTCTGCAGCGACGCAAATACGATTCTGCGCAACAATGGGAACACTTCTCCTTCCCAGGCACAGAGAAGGTGCTAGCAGGGAATTCTCTGCCTGCCTTTCCCCAGTGCTCTGCAAGCTCTCCAGGGCAACAGCAAATGTGGGGCTCTGTGCTTTCTTTTGTTCTGAACAAGTGTTAGTGTTTTCTGCGGAAAAGCGAATCTGCGCAACATTGGGAACACTTCTCCTTCCCAGGCACAGAGAAGGTGCTAGCAGGGAATTCTCTGCCTGCCTTTCCCCAGTGCTCTGCAAGCTCTCCAGGGCAACAGCAAATGTGGGGCTCTGTGCTTTCTTTCGTTCTGAACAAGTTTTAGTGTTTTCAGCGGAAAAGCGATTCTGCGCAACATTGGGAACACTTCTCCTTCCCAGGCACAGAGAAGGTGCTAGCAGGGAATTCTCTGCCTGCCTTTCCCCAGTGCTCTGCAAGCTCTCCAGGGCAACAGCAAATGTGGGGCTCTGTGCTTTCTTTCGTTCTGAACAAGTTTTAGTGTTTTCTGCAGCGACGCAAATACGATTCTGCGCAACAATGGGAACACTTCTCCTTCCCAGGCACAGAGAAGGTGCTAGCAGGGAATTCTCTGCCTGCCTTTCCCCAGTGCTCTGCAAGCTCTCCAGGGCAACAGCAAATGTGGGGCTCTGTGCTTTCTTTCGTTCTGAAAAAGTGTTAGTGTTTTCTGGAGAGAAGCGATTCTGCGCAACAATGGGAACACTTCTACTTCCCAGGCACAGAGAAGGTGCTAGCAGGGAATTCTCTGCCTGCCTTTCCCCAGTGCTCTGCAAGCTCTCCAGGGCAACAGCAAATGTGGGGCTCTGTGCTTTCTTTCGTTCTGAAAAAGTGTTAGTGTTTTCAGCGGAAAAGCGATTCTGCGCAACAATGGGAACACATCTCCTTCCCAGGCACAGAGAAGGTGCTAGCAGGGAATTCTCTGCCTGCCTTTCCCCAGTGCTCTGCAAGCTCTCCAGGGCAACAGCAAATGTGGGGCTCTGTGCTTTCTTTCGTTCTGAAAAAGTGTTATTTTTTTTCTGCGGAAAAGCGATTCTGTGCAACAATGGGAACACTTCTCCTTCCCAGGCACAGAGAAGGTGCTAGCAGGGAATTCTCTGCCTGCCTTTCCCCAGTGCTCTGCAAGCTCTCCAGGGCAACAGCAAATGTGGGGCTCTGTGCTTTCTTTCGTTCTGAAAAAGTGTTAGTGTTTTCTGCAGCGACGCAAATGCCATTTTGCGCAACAATGGGAACACTTCTCCTTCCCAGGCACAGAGAAAGTGCTAGCAGGGAATTCTCTGCCTGCCTTTCCCCAGTGCTCTGCAAGCTCTCCAGGGAAACAGCAAATGTGGGGCTCTGTGCTTTCTTTTGTTCTGAAAAAGTGTTAGTGTTTTCTGCGGAAGAGCGATTCTGCGCAACATTGGGAACACTTCTCCTTCCCAGGCACAGAGAAGGTGCTAGCAGGGAATTCTCTGCCTGCCTTTCCCCAGTGCTCTGCAAGCTCTCCAGGGCAACAGCAAATGTGGGGCTCTGTGCTTTCTTTCGTTCTGAACAAGTTTTAGTGTTTTCTGCAGCGACGCAAATACGATTCTGCGCAACAATGGGAACACTTCTCCTTCCCAGGCACAGAGAAGGTGCTAGCAGGGAATTCTCTGCCTGCCTTTCCCCAGTGCTCTGCAAGCTCTCCAGGGCAACAGCAAATGTGGGGCTCTGTGCTTTCTTTCGTTCTGGAAAAGTGTTAGTGTTTTCAGCGGAAAAGCCATTCTGCACAACAATGGGAACACTTCTCCTTCCCAGGCACAGAGAAGGTGCTAGCAGGGAATTCTCTGCCTGCCTTTCCCAGTGCTCTGCAAGCTCTCCAGGGCAACAGCAAATGTGGGGCTCTGTGCTTTCTTTCGTTCTGAACAAGTTTTAGTGTTTTCTGCAGCGACGCAAATACGATTCTGCGCAACAATGGGAACACTTCTCCTTCCCAGGCACAGAGAAGGTGCTAGCAGGGAATTCTCTGCCTGCCTTTCCCCAGTGCTCTGCAAGCTCTCCAGGGCAACAGCAAATGTGGGGCTCTGTGCTTTCTTTCGTTCTGAAAAAGTGTTAGTGTTTTCTGCGGAAAAGCGATTCTGCGCAACATTGGGAACACTTCTCCTTCCCAGGCACAGAGAAGGTGCTAGCAGGGAATTCTCTGCCTGCCTTTCCCCAGTGCTCTGCAAGCTCTCCAGGGAAACAGCAAATGTGGGGCTCTGTGCTTTCTTTCGTTCTGAAAAAGTGTTATTTTTTTTCTGCGGAAAAGCGATTCTGTGCAACAATGGGAACACTTCTGCTTCCCAGGCACAGAGAAGGTGCTAGCAGGGAATTCTCTGCCTGCCTTTCCCCAGTGCTCTGCAAGCTCTCCAGGGCAACAGCAAATGTGGGGCTCTGTGCTTTCTTTCGTTCTGAACAAGTTTTAGTGTTTTCTGCAGCGACGCAAATACGATTCTGCGCAACAATGGGAACACTTCTACTTCCCAGGCACAGAGAAGGTGCTAGCAGGGAATTCTCTGCCTGCCTTTCCCCAGTGCTCTGCAAGCTCTCCAGGGCAACAGCAAATGTGGGGCTCTGTGCTTTCTTTTGTTCTGAAAAAGTGTTAGTGTTTTCTGCGGAAAAGCGATTCTGCGCAACATTGGGAACACTTCTCCTTCCCAGGCACAGAGAAGGTGCTAGCAGGGAATTCTCTGCCTGCCTTTCCCCAGTGCTCTGCAAGCTCTCCAGGGCAACAGCAAATGTGGGGCTCTGTGCTTTCTTTCATTCTGAAAAAGTGTTAGTGTTTTCTGCAGCGACGCAAATGCCATTCTGCGCAACAATGGGAACACTTCTCCTTCCCAGGCACAGAGAAGGTGCTAGCAGGAAATTCTCTGCCTGCCTTTCCCCAGTGCTCTGCAAGCTCTCCAGGGCAACAGCAAATGTGGGGCTCTGTGCTTTCTTTCGTTCTGAAAAAGTGTTAGTGTTTTGAGTGGAAAAGCGATTCTGCGCAACATTGGGAACACTTCTCCTTCCCAGGCACAGAGAAAGTGCTAGCAGGGAATTCTCTGCCTGCCTTTCCCCAGTGCTCTGCAAGCTCTCCAGGGCAACAGTAAATGTGGGGCTCTGTGCTTTCTTTCGTTCTGAACAAGTTTTAGTGTTTTCTGCAGCGACGCAAATACGATTCTGCGCAACATTGGGAACACTTCTCCTTCCCAGGCACAGAGAAGGTGCTAGCAGGGAATTCTCTACCTGCCTTTAACCAGTGCTCTGCAAGCTCTCCAGGGCAACAGCAAATGTGGGGCTCTGTGCTTTCTTTCGTTCTGAAAAAGTGTTAGTGTTTTCTGGAGAGAAGCGATTCTGCGCAACAATGGGAACACTTCTCCTTCCCAGGCACAGAGAAGGTGCTAGCAGGGAATTCTCTGCCTGCCTTTCCCCAGTGCTCTGCAAGCTCTCCAGGGCAACAGCAAATGTGGGGCTCTGTGCTTTCTTTCGTTCTGAAAAAGTGTTAGTGTTTTCAGCGGAAAAGCGATTCTGCGCAACAATGGGAACACATCTCCTTCCCAGGCACAGAGAAGGTGCTAGCAGGGAATTCTCTGCCTGCCTTTCCCCAGTGCTCTGCAAGCTCTCCAGGGCAACAGCAAATGTGGGGCTCTGTGCTTTCTTTCGTTCTGAAAAAGTGTTATTTTTTTTCTGCGGAAAAGCGATTCTGTGCAACAATGGGAACACTTCTGCTTCCCAGGCACAGAGAAGGTGCTAGCAGGGAATTCTCTGCCTGCCTTTCCCCAGTGCTCTGCAAGCTCTCCAGGGCAACAGCAAATGTGGGGCTCTGTGCTTTCTTTCGTTCTGAACAAGTTTTAGTGTTTTCAGCGGAAAAGCGATTCTGCGCAACATTGGGAACACTTCTCCTTCCCAGGCACAGAGAAGGTGCTAGCAGGGAATTCTCTGCCTGCCTTTCCCCAGTGCTCTGCAAGCTCTCCAGGGCAACAGCAAATGTGGGGCTCTGTGCTTTCTTTCGTTCTGAACAAGTTTTAGTGTTTTCTGCAGCGACGCAAATACGATTCTGCGCAACATTGGGAACACTTCTCCTTCCCAGGCACAGAGAAGGTGCTAGCAGGGAATTCTCTACCTGCCTTTAACCAGTGCTCTGCAAGCTCTCCAGGGCAACAGCAAATGTGGGGCTCTGTGCTTTCTTTCGTTCTGAAAAAGTGTTAGTGTTTTCTGCAGAGAAGCGATTCTGCGCAACAATGGGAACACTTCTCCTTCCCAGGCACAGAGAAGGTGCTAGCAGGGAATTCTCTGCCTGCCTTTCCCCAGTGCTCTGCAAGCTCTCCAGGGCAACAGCAAATGTGGGGCTCTGTGCTTTCTTTCGTTCTGAAAAAGTGTTAGTGTTTTCAGCGGAAAAGCGATTCTGCGCAACAATGGGAACACATCTCCTTCCCAGGCACAGAGAAGGTGCTAGCAGGGAATTCTCTGCCTGCCTTTCCCCAGTGCTCTGCAAGCTCTCCAGGGCAACAGCAAATGTGGGGCTCTGTGCTTTCTTTCGTTCTGAAAAAGTGTTATTTTTTTTCTGCGGAAAAGCGATTCTGTGCAACAATGGGAACTCTTCTGCTTCCCAGGCACAGAGAAGGTGCTAGCAGGGAATTCTCTGCCTGCCTTTCCCCAGTGCTCTGCAAGCTCTCCAGGGCAACAGCAAATGTGGGGCTCTGTGCTTTCTTTCGTTCTGAACAAGTTTTAGTGTTTTCAGCGGAAAAGCGATTCTGCGCAACATTGGGAACACTTCTCCTTCCCAGGCACAGAGAAGGTGCTAGCAGGGAATTCTCTGCCTGCCTTTCCCCAGTGCTCTGCAAGCTCTCCAGGGCAACAGCAAATGTGGGGCTCTGTGCTTTCTTTCGTTCCTAAAAAGTGTTAGTGTTTTCTGCAGCGACGCAAATACGATTCTGCGCAACATTGGGAACACTTCTCCTTCCCAGGCACAGAGAAGGTGCTAGCAGGGAATTCTCTGCCTGCCTTTCCCCAGTGCTCTGCAAGCTCTCCAGGGCAACAGCAAATGTGGGGCTCTGTGCTTTCTTTCGTTCTGAAAAAGTGTTAGTGTTTTCTGGAGAGAAGCGATTCTGCGCAACAATGGGAACACTTCTCCTTCCCAGGCACAGAGAAGGTGCTAGCAGGGAATTCTCTGCCTGCCTTTCCCCAGTGCTCTGCAAGCTCTCCAGGGCAACAGCAAATGTGGGGCTCTGTGCTTTCTTTCGTTCTGAAAAAGTGTTAGTGTTTTCAGCGGAAAAGCGATTCTGCGCAACAATGGGAACACATCTCCTTCCCAGGCACAGAGAAGGTGCTAGCAGGGAATTCTCTGCCTGCCTTTCCCCAGTGCTCTGCAAGCTCTCCAGGGCAACAGCAAATGTGGGGCTCTGTGCTTTCTTTCGTTCTGAAAAAGTGTTATTTTTTTTCTGCGGAAAAGCGATTCTGCGCAACAATGGGAACACTTCTCCTTCCCAGGCACAGAGAAGGTGCTAGCAGGGAATTCTCTGCCTGCCTTTCCCCAGTGCTCTGCAAGCTCTCCAGGGCAACAGCAAATGTGGGGCTCTGTGCTTTCTTTCGTTCTGAACAAGTTTTAGTGTTTTCAGCGGAAAAGCGATTCTGCGCAACATTGGGAACACTTCTCCTTCCCAGGCACAGAGAAGGTGCTAGCAGGGAATTCTCTGCCTGCCTTTCCCAGTGCTCTGCAAGCTCTCCAGGGCAACAGCAAATGTGGGGCTCTGTGCTTTCTTTCGTTCTGAACAAGTTTTAGTGTTTTCTGCAGCGACGCAAATACGATTCTGCGCAACAATGGGAACACTTCTCCTTCCCAGGCACAGAGAAGGTGCTAGCAGGGAATTCTCTGCCTGCCTTTCCCCAGTGCTCTGCAAGCTCTCCAGGGCAACAGCAAATGTGGGGCTCTGTGCTTTCTTTCGTTCTGAAAAAGTGTTAGTGTTTTCAGCGGAAAAGCGATTCTGCGCAACAATGGGAACACTTCTCCTTCCCAGGCACAGAGAAGGTGCTAGCAGGGAATTCTCTGCCTGCCTTTCCCCAGTGCTCTGCAAGCTCTCCAGGGCAACAGCAAATGTGGGGCTCTGTGCTTTCTTTCGTTCTGAACAAGTTTTAGTGTTTTCTGCAGCGACGCAAATACGATTCTGCGCAACATTGGGAACACTTCTCCTTCCCAGGCACAGAGAAGGTGCTAGCAGGGAATTCTCTACCTGCCTTTAACCAGTGCTCTGCAAGCTCTCCAGGGCAACAGCAAATGTGGGGCTCTGTGCTTTCTTTCGTTCTGAAAAAGTGTTAGTGTTTTCTGGAGAGAAGCGATTCTGCGCAACAATGGGAACACTTCTCCTTCCCAGGCACAGAGAAGGTGCTAGCAGGGAATTCTCTGCCTGCCTTTCCCCAGTGCTCTGCAAGCTCTCCAGGGCAACAGCAAATGTGGGGCTCTGTGCTTTCTTTCGTTCTGAACAAGTTTTAGTGTTTTCAGCGGAAAAGCGATTCTGCGCAACATTGGGAACACTTCTCCTTCCCAGGCACAGAGAAGGTGCTAGCAGGTAATTCTCTGCCTGCCTTTCCCCAGTGCTCTGCAAGCTCTCCAGGGCAACAGCAAATGTGGGGCTCTGTGCTTTCTTTCGTTCTGAAAAAGTGTTAGTGTTTTCTGCAGCGACGCAAATACGATTCTGCGCAACATTGGGAACACTTCTCCTTCCCAGGCACAGAGAAGGTGCTAGCAGGGAATTCTCTACCTGCCTTTAACCAGTGCTCTGCAAGCTCTCCAGGGCAACAGCAAATGTGGGGCTCTGTGCTTTCTTTCGTTCTGAAAAAGTGTTAGTGTTTTCTGGAGAGAAGCGATTCTGCGCAACAATGGGAACACTTCTCCTTCCCAGGCACAGAGAAGGTGCTAGCAGGGAATTCTCTGCCTGCCTTTCCCCAGTGCTCTGCAAGCTCTCCAGGGCAACAGCAAATGTGGGGCTCTGTGCTTTCTTTCGTTCTGAAAAAGTGTTAGTGTTTTCAGCGGAAAAGCGATTCTGCGCAACAATGGGAACACATCTCCTTCCCAGGCACAGAGAAGGTGCTAGCAGGGAATTCTCTGCCTGCCTTTCCCCAGTGCTCTGCAAGCTCTCCAGGGCAACAGCAAATGTGGGGCTCTGTGCTTTCTTTCGTTCTGAAAAAGTGTTATTTTTTTTCTGCGGAAAAGCGATTCTGTGCAACAATGGGAACTCTTCTGCTTCCCAGGCACAGAGAAGGTGCTAGCAGGGAATTCTCTGCCTGCCTTTCCCCAGTGCTCTGCAAGATCTCCAGGGCAACAGCAAATGTGGGGCTCTGTGCATTCTTTCGTTCTGAACAAGTTTTAGTGTTTTCAGCGGAAAAGCGATTCTGCGCAACATTGGGAACACTTCTCCTACCCAGGCACAGAGAAGGTGCTAGCAGGGAATTCTCTGCCTGCCTTTCCCAGTGCTCTGCAAGCTCTCCAGGGCAACAGCAAATGTGGGGCTCTGTGCTTTCTTTCGTTCTGAACAAGTTTTAGTGTTTTCTGCAGCGACGCAAATACGATTCTGCGCAACAATGGGAACACTTCTCCTTCCCAGGCACAGAGAAGGTGCTAGCAGGGAATTCTCTGCCTGCCTTTCCCCAGTGCTCTGCAAGCTCTCCAGGGCAACAGCAAATGTGGGGCTCTGTGCTTTCTTTCGTTCTGAAAAAGTGTTAGTGTTTTCTGGAGAGAAGCGATTCTGCGCAACAATGGGAACACTTCTACTTCCCAGGCACAGAGAAGGTGCTAGCAGGGAATTCTCTGCCTGCCTTTAACCAGTGCTCTGCAAGCTCTCCAGGGCAACAGCAAATGTGGGGCTCTGTGCTTTCTTTCGTTCTGAACAAGTTGTAGTGTTTTCTGCAGCGACGCAAATGCCATTCTGCGCAACAATGGGAACACTTCTCCTTCCCAGGCACAGAGAAGGTGCTAGCAGGGAATTCTCTGCCTGCCTTTCCCCAGTGCTCTGCAAGCTCTCCAGGGCAACAGCAAATGTGGGGCTCTGTGCTTTCTTTCGTTCTGAACAAGTTTTAGTGTTTTCAGCGGAAAAGCAATTCTGCGCAACAATGGGAACACTTCTCCTTCCCAGGCACAGAGAAGGTGCTAGCAGGGAATTCTCTGCCTGCCTTTCCCCAGTGCTCTGCAAGCTCTCCAGGGCAACAGCAAATGTGGGGCTCTGTGCTTTCTTTCGTTCTGAACATGTTTTAGTGTTTTCTGCAGCGACGCAAATACGATTCTGCGCAACAATGGGAACACTTCTGCTTCCCAGGCACAGAGAAGGTGCTAGCAGGGAATTCTCTGCCTGCCTTTCCCCAGTGCTCTGCAAGCTCTCCAGGGCAACAGCAAATGTGGGGCTCTGTGCTTTCTTTCGTTCTGAACAAGTGTTAGTGTTTTCAGCGGAAAAGCGATTCTGCGCAACATTGGGAACACTTCTACTTCCCAGGCACAGAGAAGGTGCTAGCAGGGAATTCTCTGCCTGCCTTTCCCCAGTGCTCTGCAAGCTCTCCAGGGCAACAGCAAATGTGGGGCTCTGTGCTTTCTTTCATTCTGAACAAGTTTTAGTGTTTTCTGCAGCGACGCAAATGCCATTCTGCGCAACAATGGGAACACTTCTCCTTCCCAGGCACAGAGAAGGTGCTAGCAGGAAATTCTCTGCCTGCCTTTCCCCAGTGCTCTGCAAGCTCTCCAGGGAAATAGCAAATGTGGGGCTCTGTGCTTTGTTTCGTTCTGAACAAGTTGTAGTGTTTTGTGGAGAGAAGCGATTCTGCGCAACAATGGGAACACTTCTCCTTTCCAGGCTCAGAGAAGGTAGTACCAGGGAATTCTCTGCCTTCCTCTCCCCAGTGCTCTGCAAGCTCTCCAGGGCAACAGCAAATGTGGGGCTCTGTGCTTTCTTTCGTTCTGAAAAAGTGTTAGTGTTTTCTGCAGCGACGCAAATGCCATTCTGCGCAACAATGTGAACACTTCTCCTTCCCAGGCACAGAGAAGGTGCTAGCAGGGAATTCTCTACCTGCCTTTAACCAGTGGTCTGCAAGCTCTCCAGGGCAACAGCAAATGTGGGGCTCTGTGCTTTCTTTCGTTCTGAACAAGTGTTAGTGTTTTCAGCGGAAAAGCGATTCTGCGCAACAATGGGAACACTTCGCCTTCCCAGGCACAGAGAAGGTGCTAGCAGGGAATTCTCTGCCTGCCTTTCCCCAGTGCTCTGCAAGCTCTCCAGGGAAACAGCAAATGTGGGGCTCTGTGCTTTCTTTCGTTCTGAACAAGTTTTAGTGTTTTCTGCAGCGACGCAAATACGATTCTGCGCAACAATGTGAACACTTCTCCTTCCCAGGCACAGAGAAGGTGCTAGCAGGGAATTCTCTGCCTGCCTTTCCCCAGTGCTCTGCAAGCTCTCCAGGGCAACAGAAAATGTGGGGCTCTGTGCTTTCTTTCGTTCTGAACAAGTGTTAGTGTTTTCAGCGGAAAAGCAATTCTGCGCAACAATGGGAACACTTCTCCTTCCCAGGCACAGAGAAGGTGCTAGCAGGGAATTCTCTGCCTGCCTTTCCCCAGTGCTCTGCAAGCTCTCCAGGGCAACAGCAAATGTGGGGCTCTGTGCTTTCTTTCGTTCTGAAAAAGTGTTATTTTTTTTCTGCGGAAAAGCGATTCTGTGCAACAATGGGAACACTTCTGCTTCCCAGGCACAGAGAAGGTGCTAGCAGGGAATTCTCTGCCTGCCTTTCCCCAGTGCTCTGCAAGCTCTCCAGGGCAACAGCAAATGTGGGGCTCTGTGCTTTCTTTCGTTCTGAAAAAGTGTTAGTGTTTTCTGGAGAGAAGCGATTCTGCGCAACAATGGGAACACTTCTCCTTCCCAGGCACAGAGAAGGTGCTAGCAGGGAATTCTCTGCCTGCCTTTCCCCAGTGCTCTGCAAGCTCTCCAGGGCAACAGCAAATGTGGGGCTCTGTGCTTTCTTTCGTTCTGAAAAAGTTTTAGTGTTTTCAGCGGAAAAGCCATTCTGCGCAACAATGGGAACACTTCGCCTTCCCAGGCACAGAGAAGGTGCTAGCAGGGAATTCTCTGCCTGCCTTTCCCCAGTGCTCTGCAAGCTCTCCAGGGCAACAGCAAATGTGGGGCTCTGTGCTTTTTTTCGTTCTGAACATGTTTTAGTGTTTTCTGCAGCGACGCAAATACGATTCTGCGCAACAATGGGAACACTTCTGCTTCCCAGGCACAGAGAAGGTGCTAGCAGGGAATTCTCTGCCTGCCTTTAACCAGTGCTCTGCAAGATCTCCAGGGAAATAGCAAATGTGGGGCTCTGTGCTTTGTTTCGTTCTGAACAAGTTGTAGTGTTTTGTGGAGAGAAGCGATTCTGCGCAACAATGGGAACACTTCTCCTTTCCAGGCTCAGAGAAGGTAGTACCAGGGAATTCTCTGCCTTCCTCTCCCCAGTGCTCTGCAAGCTCTCCAGGGCAACAGCAAATGTGGGGCTCTGTGCTTTCTTTCGTTCTGAAAAAGTCTTAGTGTTTTCTGCAGCGACGCATATGACATTCTGCGCAACAATGTAAACACTTCTCCTTCCCAGGCACAGAGAAGGTGCTAGCAGGGAATTCTCTACCTGCCTTTAACCAGTGGTCTGCAAGCTCTCCAGGGCAACAGCAAATGTGGGGCTCTGTGCTTTCTTTCGTTCTGAACAAGTGTTAGTGTTTTCAGCGGAAAAGCAATTCTGCGCAACAATGGGAACACTTCGCCTTCCCAGGCACAGAGAAGGTGCTAGCAGGGAATTCTCTGCCTGCCTTTCCCCAGTGCTCTGCAAGCTCTCCAGGGAAACAGCAAATGTGGGGCTCTGTGCTTTCTTTCGTTCTGAACAAGTTTTAGTGTTTTCTGCAGCGACGCAAATACGATTCTGCGCAACAATGTGAACACTTCTCCTTCCCAGGCACAGAGAAGGTGCTAGCAGGGAATTCTCTGCCTGCCTTTCCCCAGTGCTCTGCAAGCTCTCCAGGGCAACAGAAAATGTGGGGCTCTGTGCTTTCTTTCGTTCTGAAAAAGTGTTATTTTTTTTCTGCGGAAAAGCGATTCTGTGCAACAATGGGAACACTTCTGCTTCCCAGGCACAGAGAAGGTGCTAGCAGGGAATTCTCTGCCTGCCTTTCCCCAGTGCTCTGCAAGCTCTCCAGGGCAACAGCAAATGTGGGGCTCTGTGCTTTCTTTCGTTCTGAACAAGTTTTAGTGTTTTCTGCAGCGACGCAAATACGATTCTGCGCAACAATGGGAACACTTCTCCTTCCCAGGCACAGAGAAGGTGCTAGCAGGGAATTCTCTGCCTGCCTTTCCCCAGTGCTCTGCAAGCTCTCCAGGGCAACAGCAAATGTGGGGCTCTGTGCTTTCTTTCGTTCTGAACAAGTGTTAGTGTTTTCAGCGGAAAAGCCATTCTGCGCAACAATGGGAACACTTCTCCTTCCCAGGCACAGAGAAGGTGCTAGCAGGGAATTCTCTGCCTGCCTTTCCCCAGTGCTCTGCAAGCTCTCCAGGGCAACAGCAAATGTGGGGCTCTGTGCTTTCTTTCGTTCTGAACAAGTTTTAGTGTTTTCTGCAGCGACGCAAATACGATTCTGCGCAACAATGGGAACACTTCTCCTTCCCAGGCACAGAGAAGGTGCTAGCAGGGAATTCTCTGCCTGCCTTTCCCCAGTGCTCTGCAAGCTCTCCAGGGCAACAGCAAATGTGGGGCTCTGTGCTTTCTTTCGTTCTGGAAAAGTGTTAGTGTTTTCAGCGGAAAAGCCATTCTGCGCAACAATGGGAACACTTCTCCTTCCCAGGCACAGAGAAGGTGCTAGCAGGGAATTCTCTGCCTGCCTTTCCCCAGTGCTCTGCAAGCTCTCCAGGGCAACAGCAAATGTGGGGCTCTGTGCTTTCTTTCGTTCTGAACAAGTTTTAGTGTTTTCTGCAGCGACGCAAATGCGATTCTGCGCAACAATGGGAACACTTCTCCTTCCCAGGCACAGAGAAGGTGCTAGCAGGGAATTCTCTGCCTGCCTTTCCCCAGTGCTCTGCAAGCTCTCCAGGGAAACAGCAAATGTGGGGCTCTGTGCTTTCTTTCGTTCTGAACAAGTTTTAGTGTTTTCTGCGGAAAAGCGATTCTGCGCAACATTGGGAACACTTCTCCTTCCCAGGCACAGAGAAGGTGCTAGCAGGGAATTCTCTGCCTGCCTTTCCCCAGTGCTCTGCAAGCTCTCCAGGGAAACAGCAAATGTGGGGCTCTGTGCTTTCTTTCGTTCTGAAAAAGTGTTATTTTTTTTCTGCGGAAAAGCGATTCTGTGCAACAATGGGAACACTTCTGCTTCCCAGGCACAGAGAAGGTGCTAGCAGGGAATTCTCTGCCTGCCTTTCCCCAGTGCTCTGCAAGCTCTCCAGGGCAACAGCAAATGTGGGGCTCTGTGCTTTCTTTCGTTCTGAACAAGTTTTAGTGTTTTCTGCAGCGACGCAAATACGATTCTGCGCAACAATGGGAACACTTCTACTTCCCAGGCACAGAGAAGGTGCTAGCAGGGAATTCTCTGCCTGCCTTTCCCCAGTGCTCTGCAAGCTCTCCAGGGCAACAGCAAATGTGGGGCTCTGTGCTTTCTTTTGTTCTGAAAAAGTGTTAGTGTTTTCTGCGGAAAAGCGATTCTGCGCAACATTGGGAACACTTCTCCTTCCCAGGCACAGAGAAGGTGCTAGCAGGGAATTCTCTGCCTGCCTTTCCCCAGTGCTCTGCAAGCTCTCCAGGGCAACAGCAAATGTGGGGCTCTGTGCTTTCTTTCATTCTGAAAAAGTGTTAGTGTTTTCTGCAGCGACGCAAATGCCATTCTGCGCAACAATGGGAACACTTCTCCTTCCCAGGCACAGAGAAGGTGCTAGCAGGAAATTCTCTGCCTGCCTTTCCCCAGTGCTCTGCAAGCTTTCCAGGGCAACAGCAAATGTGGGGCTCTGTGCTTTCTTTCGTTCTGAAAAAGTGTTAGTGTTTTGAGTGGAAAAGCGATTCTGCGCAACATTGGGAACACTTCTGCTTCCCAGGCACAGAGAAAGTGCTAGCAGGGAATTCTCTGCCTGCCTTTCCCCAGTGCTCTGCAAGCTCTCCAGGGCAACAGTAAATGTGGGGCTCTGTGCTTTCTTTCGTTCTGAACAAGTTTTAGTGTTTTCTGCAGCGACGCAAATACGATTCTGCGCAACATTGGGAACACTTCTCCTTCCCAGGCACAGAGAAGGTGCTAGCAGGGAATTCTCTACCTGCCTTTAACCAGTGCTCTGCAAGCTCTCCAGGGCAACAGCAAATGTGGGGCTCTGTGCTTTCTTTCGTTCTGAAAAAGTGTTAGTGTTTTCTGGAGAGAAGCGATTCTGCGCAACAATGGGAACACTTCTCCTTCCCAGGCACAGAGAAGGTGCTAGCAGGGAATTCTCTGCCTGCCTTTCCCCAGTGCTCTGCAAGCTCTCCAGGGCAACAGCAAATGTGGGGCTCTGTGCTTTCTTTCGTTCTGAAAAAGTTTTAGTGTTTTCAGCGGAAAAGCGATTCTGCGCAACATTGGGAACACTTCTCCTTCCCAGGCACAGAGAAGGTGCTAGCAGGGAATTCTCTGCCTGCCTTTCCCCAGTGCTCTGCAAGCTCTCCAGGGCAACAGCAAATGTGGGGCTCTGTGCTTTCTTTCGTTCTGAACAAGTTTTAGTGTTTTCTGCAGCGACGCAAATACGATTCTGCGCAACATTGGGAACACTTCTCCTTCCCAGGCACAGAGAAGGTGCTAGCAGGGAATTCTCTACCTGCCTTTAACCAGTGCTCTGCAAGCTCTCCAGGGCAACAGCAAATGTGGGGCTCTGTGCTTTCTTTCGTTCTGAAAAAGTGTTAGTGTTTTCTGGAGAGAAGCGATTCTGCGCAACAATGGGAACACTTCTCCTTCCCAGGCACAGAGAAGGTGCTAGCAGGGAATTCTCTGCCTGCCTTTCCCCAGTGCTCTGCAAGCTCTCCAGGGCAACAGCAAATGTGGGGCTCTGTGCTTTCTTTCGTTCTGAAAAAGTGTTAGTGTTTTCAGCGGAAAAGCGATTCTGCGCAACAATGGGAACACATCTCCTTCCCAGGCACAGAGAAGGTGCTAGCAGGGAATTCTCTGCCTGCCTTTCCCCAGTGCTCTGCAAGCTCTCCAGGGCAACAGCAAATGTGGGGCTCTGTGCTTTCTTTCGTTCTGAAAAAGTGTTATTTTTTTTCTGCGGAAAAGCGATTCTGTGCAACAATGGGAACTCTTCTGCTTCCCAGGCACAGAGAAGGTGCTAGCAGGGAATTCTCTGCCTGCCTTTCCCCAGTGCTCTGCAAGCTCTCCAGGGCAACAGCAAATGTGGGGCTCTGTGCTTTCTTTCGTTCTGAACAAGTTTTAGTGTTTTCAGCGGAAAAGCGATTCTGCGCAACATTGGGAACACTTCTCCTTCCCAGGCACAGAGAAGGTGCTAGCAGGGAATTCTCTGCCTGCCTTTCCCCAGTGCTCTGCAAGCTCTCCAGGGCAACAGCAAATGTGGGGCTCTGTGCTTTCTTTCGTTCTGAAAAAGTGTTAGTGTTTTCTGCAGCGACGCAAATACGATTCTGCGCAACATTGGGAACACTTCTCCTTCCCAGGCACAGAGAAGGTGCTAGCAGGGAATTCTCTACCTGCCTTTAACCAGTGCTCTGCAAGCTCTCCAGGGCAACAGCAAATGTGGGGCTCTGTGCTTTCTTTCGTTCTGAAAAAGTGTTAGTGTTTTCTGGAGAGAAGCGATTCTGCGCAACAATGGGAACACTTCTCCTTCCCAGGCACAGAGAAGGTGCTAGCAGGGAATTCTCTGCCTGCCTTTCCCCAGTGCTCTGCAAGCTCTCCAGGGCAACAGCAAATGTGGGGCTCTGTGCTTTCTTTCGTTCTGAAAAAGTGTTAGTGTTTTCAGCGGAAAAGCGATTCTGCGCAACAATGGGAACACATCTCCTTCCCAGGCACAGAGAAGGTGCTAGCAGGGAATTCTCTGCCTGCCTTTCCCCAGTGCTCTGCAAGCTCTCCAGGGCAACAGCAAATGTGGGGCTCTGTGCTTTCTTTCGTTCTGAAAAAGTGTTATTTTTTTTCTGCGGAAAAGCGATTCTGTGCAACAATGGGAACTCTTCTGCTTCCCAGGCACAGAGAAGGTGCTAGCAGGGAATTCTCTGCCTGCCTTTCCCCAGTGCTCTGCAAGCTCTCCAGGGCAACAGCAAATGTGGGGCTCTGTGCTTTCTTTCGTTCTGAACAAGTTTTAGTGTTTTCAGCGGAAAAGCGATTCTGCGCAACATTGGGAACACTTCTCCTTCCCAGGCACAGAGAAGGTGCTAGCAGGGAATTCTCTGCCTGCCTTTCCCAGTGCTCTGCAAGCTCTCCAGGGCAACAGCAAATGTGGGGCTCTGTGCTTTCTTTCGTTCTGAACAAGTTTTAGTGTTTTCTGCAGCGACGCAAATACGATTCTGCGCAACAATGGGAACACTTCTCCTTCCCAGGCACAGAGAAGGTGCTAGCAGGGAATTCTCTGCCTGCCTTTCCCCAGTGCTCTGCAAGCTCTCCAGGGCAACAGCAAATGTGGGGCTCTGTGCTTTCTTTCGTTCTGAAAAAGTGTTAGTGTTTTCAGCGGAAAAGCGATTCTGCGCAACAATGGGAACACTTCTCCTTCCCAGGCACAGAGAAGGTGCTAGCAGGGAATTCTCTGCCTGCCTTTCCCCAGTGCTCTGCAAGCTCTCCAGGGCAACAGCAAATGTGGGGCTCTGTGCTTTCTTTCGTTCTGAACAAGTTTTAGTGTTTTCTGCAGCGACGCAAATACGATTCTGCGCAACATTTGGAACACTTCTCCTTCCCAGGCACAGAGAAGGTGCTAGCAGGGAATTCTCTACCTGCCTTTAACCAGTGCTCTGCAAGCTCTCCAGGGCAACAGCAAATGTGGGGCTCTGTGCTTTCTTTCGTTCTGAAAAAGTGTTAGTGTTTTCTGGAGAGAAGCGATTCTGCGCAACAATGGGAACACTTCTGCTTCCCAGGCACAGAGAAGGTGCTAGCAGGGAATTCTCTGCCTGCCTTTCCCCAGTGCTCTGCAAGCTCTCCAGGGCAACAGCAAATGTGGGGCTCTGTGCTTTCTTTCGTTCTGAAAAAGTGTTAGTGTTTTCAGCGGAAAAGCGATTCTGCGCAACAATGGGAACACATCTCCTTCCCAGGCACAGAGAAGGTGATAGCAGGGAATTCTCTGCCTGCCTTTCCCCAGTGCTCTGCAAGCTCTCCAGGGCAACAGCAAATGTGGGGCTCTGTGCTTTCTTTCGTTCTGAAAAAGTGTTATTTTTTTTCTGCGGAAAAGCGATTCTGTGCAACAATGGGAACTCTTCTGCTTCCCAGGCACAGAGAAGGTGCTAGCAGGGAATTCTCTGCCTGCCTTTCCCCAGTGCTCTGCAAGCTCTCCAGGGCAACAGCAAATGTGGGGCTCTGTGCTTTCTTTCGTTCTGAACAAGTTTTAGTGTTTTCAGCGGAAAAGCGATTCTGCGCAACATTGGGAACACTTCTCCTTCCCAGGCACAGAGAAGGTGCTAGCAGGTAATTCTCTGCCTGCCTTTCCCCAGTGCTCTGCAAGCTCTCCAGGGCAACAGCAAATGTGGGGCTCTGTGCTTTCTTTCGTTCTGAAAAAGTGTTAGTGTTTTCTGCAGCGACGCAAATACGATTCTGCGCAACATTGGGAACACTTCTCCTTCCCAGGCACAGAGAAGGTGCTAGCAGGGAATTCTCTACCTGCCTTTAACCAGTGCTCTGCAAGCTCTCCAGGGCAACAGCAAATGTGGGGCTCTGTGCTTTCTTTCGTTCTGAAAAAGTGTTAGTGTTTTCAGCGGAAAAGCGATTCTGCGCAACAATGGGAACACATCTCCTTCCCAGGCACAGAGAAGGTGCTAGCAGGGAATTCTCTGCCTGCCTTTCCCCAGTGCTCTGCAAGCTCTCCAGGGCAACAGCAAATGTGGGGCTCTGTGCTTTCTTTCGTTCTGAAAAAGTGTTATTTTTTTTCTGCGGAAAAGCGATTCTGTGCAACAATGGGAACTCTTCTGCTTCCCAGGCACAGAGAAGGTGCTAGCAGGGAATTCTCTGCCTGCCTTTCCCCAGTGCTCTGCAAGCTCTCCAGGGCAACAGCAAATGTGGGGCTCTGTGCTTTCTTTCGTTCTGAACAAGTTTTAGTGTTTTCAGCGGAAAAGCGATTCTGCGCAACATTGGGAACACTTCTCCTACCCAGGCACAGAGAAGGTGCTAGCAGGGAATTCTCTGCCTGCCTTTCCCAGTGCTCTGCAAGCTCTCCAGGGCAACAGCAAATGTGGGGCTCTGTGCTTTCTTTCGTTCTGAACAAGTTTTAGTGTTTTCTGCAGCGACGCAAATACGATTCTGCGCAACATTGGGAACACTTCTCCTTCCCAGGCACAGAGAAGGTGCTAGCAGGGAATTCTCTGCCTGCCTTTCCCCAGTGCTCTGCAAGCTCTCCAGGGCAACAGCAAATGTGGGGCTCTGTGCTTTCTTTCGTTCTGAAAAAGTTTTAGTGTTTTCTGGAGAGAAGCGATTCTGCGCAACAATGGGAACACTTCTACTTCCCAGGCACAGAGAAGGTGCTAGCAGGGAATTCTCTGCCTGCCTTTCCCCAGTGCTCTGCAAGCTCTCCAGGGCAACAGCAAATGTGGGGCTCTGTGCTTTCTTTCGTTCTGAAAAAGTGTTAGTGTTTTCAGCGGAAAAGCGATTCTGCGCAACAATGGGAACACTTCTCCTTCCCAGGCACAGAGAAAGTGCTAGCAGGGAATTCTCTGCCTGCCTTTCCCCAGTGCTCTGCAAGCTCTCCAGGGCAACAGCAAATGTGGGGCTCTGTGCTTTCTTTCGTTCTGAACAAGTTTTAGTGTTTTCTGCAGCGACGCAAATACGATTCTGCGCAACATTGGGAACACTTCTCCTTCCCAGGCACAGAGAAGGTGCTAGCAGGGAATTCTCTGCCTGCCTTTAACCAGTGCTCTGCAAGCTCTCCAGGGCAACAGCAAATGTGGGGCTCTGTGCTTTCTTTCGTTCTGAACAAGTTGTAGTGTTTTCTGCAGCGACGCAAATGCCATTCTGCGCAACAATGGGAACACTTCTCCTTCCCAGGCACAGAGAAGGTGCTAGCAGGGAATTCTCTGCCTGCCTTTCCCCAGTGCTCTGCAAGCTCTCCAGGGCAACAGCAAATGTGGGGCTCTGTGCTTTCTTTCGTTCTGAAAAAGTGTTATTTTATTTCTGCGGAAAAGCGATTCTGTGCAACAATGGGAACACTTCTGCTTCCCAGGCACAGAGAAGGTGCTAGCAGGGAATTCTCTGCCTGCCTTTCCCCAGTGCTCTGCAAGCTCTCCAGGGCAACAGCAAATGTGGGGCTCTGTGCTTTCTTTCGTTCTGAACAAGTTTTAGTGTTTTCTGCAGCGACGCAAATACGATTCTGCGCAACATTGGGAACACTTCTCCTTCCCAGGCACAGAGAAGGTGCTAGCAGGGAATTCTCTACCTGCCTTTAACCAGTGCTCTGCAAGCTCTCCAGGGCAACAGCAAATGTGGGGCTCTGTGCTTTCTTTCGTTCTGAAAAAGTGTTAGTGTTTTCTGGAGAGAAGCGATTCTGCGCAACAATGGGAACACTTCTCCTTCCCAGGCACAGAGAAGGTGCTAGCAGGGAATTCTCTGCCTGCCTTTCCCCAGTGCTCTGCAAGCTCTCCAGGGCAACAGCAAATGTGGGGCTCTGTGCTTTCTTTCGTTCTGAAAAAGTGTTAGTGTTTTCAGCGGAAAAGCGATTCTGCGCAACAATGGGAACACATCTCCTTCCCAGGCACAGAGAAGGTGCTAGCAGGGAATTCTCTGCCTGCCTTTCCCCAGTGCTCTGCAAGCTCTCCAGGGCAACAGCAAATGTGGGGCTCTGTGCTTTCTTTCGTTCTGAAAAAGTGTTATTTTTTTTCTGCGGAAAAGCGATTCTGTGCAACAATGGGAACTCTTCTGCTTCCCAGGCACAGAGAAGGTGCTAGCAGGGAATTCTCTGCCTGCCTTTCCCCAGTGCTCTGCAAGCTCTCCAGGGCAACAGCAAATGTGGGGCTCTGTGCTTTCTTTCGTTCTGAACAAGTTTTAGTGTTTTCAGCGGAAAAGCGATTCTGCGCAACATTGGGAACACTTCTGCTTCCCAGGCACAGAGAAGGTGCTAGCAGGGAATTCTCTGCCTGCCTTTCCCCAGTGCTCTGCAAGCTCTCCAGGGCAACAGCAAATGTGGGGCTCTGTGCTTTCTTTCGTTCTGAAAAAGTGTTAGTGTTTTCTGCAGCGACGCAAATACGATTCTGCGCAACATTGGGAACACTTCTCCTTCCCAGGCACAGAGAAGGTGCTAGCAGGGAATTCTCTACCTGCCTTTAACCAGTGCTCTGCAAGCTCTCCAGGGCAACAGCAAATGTGGGGCTCTGTGCTTTCTTTCGTTCTGAAAAAGTGTTAGTGTTTTCTGGAGAGAAGCGATTCTGCGCAACAATGGGAACACTTCTCCTTCCCAGGCACAGAGAAGGTGCTAGCAGGGAATTCTCTGCCTGCCTTTCCCCAGTGCTCTGCAAGCTCTCCAGGGCAACAGCAAATGTGGGGCTCTGTGCTTTCTTTCGTTCTGAACAAGTTTTAGTGTTTTCAGCGGAAAAGCGATTCTGCGCAACAATGGGAACACATCTCCTTCCCAGGCACAGAGAAGGTGCTAGCAGGGAATTCTCTGCCTGCCTTTCCCCAGTGCTCTGCAAGCTCTCCAGGGCAACAGCAAATGTGGGGCTCTGTGCTTTCTTTCGTTCTGAAAAAGTGTTATTTTTTTTCTGCGGAAAAGCGATTCTGTGCAACAATGGGAACTCTTCTGCTTCCCAGGCACAGAGAAGGTGCTAGCAGGGAATTCTCTGCCTGCCTTTCCCCAGTGCTCTGCAAGCTCTCCAGGGCAACAGCAAATGTGGGGCTCTGTGCTTTCTTTCGTTCTGAACAAGTTTTAGTGTTTTCAGCGGAAAAGCGATTCTGCGCAACATTGGGAACACTTCTCCTTCCCAGGCACAGAGAAGGTGCTAGCAGGGAATTCTCTGCCTGCCTTTCCCAGTGCTCTGCAAGCTCTCCAGGGCAACAGCAAATGTGGGGCTCTGTGCTTTCTTTCGTTCTGAACAAGTTTTAGTGTTTTCTGCAGCGACGCAAATACGATTCTGCGCAACAATGGGAACACTTCTCCTTCCCAGGCACAGAGAAGGTGCTAGCAGGGAATTCTCTGCCTGCCTTTCCCCAGTGCTCTGCAAGCTCTCCAGGGCAACAGCAAATGTGGGGCTCTGTGCTTTCTTTCGTTCTGAAAAAGTGTTAGTGTTTTCAGCGGAAAAGCGATTCTGCGCAACAATGGGAACACTTCTCCTTCCCAGGCACAGAGAAGGTGCTAGCAGGGAATTCTCTGCCTGCCTTTCCCCAGTGCTCTGCAAGCTCTCCAGGGCAACAGCAAATGTGGGGCTCTGTGCTTTCTTTCGTTCTGAACAAGTTTTAGTGTTTTCTGCAGCGACGCAAATACGATTCTGCGCAACATTGGGAACACTTCTCCTTCCCAGGCACAGAGAAGGTGCTAGCAGGGAATTCTCTACCTGCCTTTAACCAGTGCTCTGCAAGCTCTCCAGGGCAACAGCAAATGTGGGGCTCTGTGCTTTCTTTCGTTCTGAAAAAGTGTTAGTGTTTTCTGGAGAGAAGCGATTCTGCGCAACAATGGGAACACTTCTCCTTCCCAGGCACAGAGAAGGTGCTAGCAGGGAATTCTCTGCCTGCCTTTCCCCAGTGCTCTGCAAGCTCTCCAGGGCAACAGCAAATGTGGGGCTCTGTGCTTTCTTTCGTTCTGAAAAAGTGTTAGTGTTTTCAGCGGAAAAGCGATTCTGCGCAACAATGGGAACACATCTCCTTCCCAGGCACAGAGAAGGTGCTAGCAGGGAATTCTCTGCCTGCCTTTCCCCAGTGCTCTGCAAGCTCTCCAGGGCAACAGCAAATGTGGGGCTCTGTGCTTTCTTTCGTTCTGAAAAAGTGTTATTTTTTTTCTGCGGAAAAGCGATTCTGTGCAACAATGGGAACTCTTCTGCTTCCCAGGCACAGAGAAGGTGCTAGCAGGGAATTCTCTGCCTGCCTTTCCCCAGTGCTCTGCAAGCTCTCCAGGGCAACAGCAAATGTGGGGCTCTGTGCTTTCTTTCGTTCTGAACAAGTTTTAGTGTTTTCAGCGGAAAAGCGATTCTGCGCAACATTGGGAACACTTCTCCTTCCCAGGCACAGAGAAGGTGCTAGCAGGTAATTCTCTGCCTGCCTTTCCCCAGTGCTCTGCAAGCTCTCCAGGGCAACAGCAAATGTGGGGCTCTGTGCTTTCTTTCGTTCTGAAAAAGTGTTAGTGTTTTCTGCAGCGACGCAAATACGATTCTGCGCAACATTGGGAACACTTCTCCTTCCCAGGCACAGAGAAGGTGCTAGCAGGGAATTCTCTACCTGCCTTTAACCAGTGGTCTGCAAGCTCTCCAGGGCAACAGCAAATGTGGGGCTCTGTGCTTTCTTTCGTTCTGAAAAAGTGTTAGTGTTTTCAGCGGAAAAGCGATTCTGCGCAACAATGGGAACACATCTCCTTCCCAGGCACAGAGAAGGTGCTAGCAGGGAATTCTCTGCCTGCCTTTCCCCAGTGCTCTGCAAGCTCTCCAGGGAAACAGCAAATGTGGGGCTCTGTGCTTTCTTTCGTTCTGAAAAAGTGTTATTTTTTTTCTGCGGAAAAGCGATTCTGTGCAACAATGGGAACTCTTCTGCTTCCCAGGCACAGAGAAGGTGCTAGCAGGGAATTCTCTGCCTGCCTTTCCCCAGTGCTCTGCAAGCTCTCCAGGGCAACAGCAAATGTGGGGCTCTGTGCTTTCTTTCGTTCTGAACAAGTTTTAGTGTTTTCAGCGGAAAAGCGATTCTGCGCAACATTGGGAACACTTCTCCTACCCAGGCACAGAGAAGGTGCTAGCAGGGAATTCTCTACCTGCCTTTCCCAGTGCTCTGCAAGCTCTCCAGGGCAACAGCAAATGTGGGGCTCTGTGCTTTCTTTCGTTCTGAACAAGTTTTAGTGTTTTCTGCAGCGACGCAAATACGATTCTGCGCAACAATGGGAACACTTCTCCTTCCCAGGCACAGAGAAGGTGCTAGCAGGGAATTCTCTGCCTGCCTTTCCCCAGTGCTCTGCAAGCTCTCCAGGGCAACAGCAAATGTGGGGCTCTGTGCTTTCTTTCGTTCTGAAAAAGTGTTAGTGTTTTCTGGAGAGAAGCGATTCTGCGCAACAATGGGAACACTTCTACTTCCCAGGCACAGAGAAGGTGCTAGCAGGGAATTCTCTGCCTGCCTTTCCCCAGTGCTCTGCAAGCTCTCCAGGGCAACAGCAAATGTGGGGCTCTGTGCTTTCTTTCGTTCTGAACATGTTTTAGTGTTTTCTGCAGCGACGCAAATACGATTCTGCGCAACAATGGGAACACTTCTACTTCCCAGGCACAGAGAAGGTGCTAGCAGGGAATTCTCTGCCTGCCTTTCCCCAGTGCTCTGCAAGCTCTCCAGGGCAACAGCAAATGTGGGGCTCTGTGCTTTCTTTCGTTCTGAAAAAGTGTTAGTGTTTTCAGCGGAAAAGCGATTCTGCGCAACATTGGGAACACTTCTACTTCCCAGGCACAGAGAAGGTGCTAGCAGGGAATTCTCTGCCTGCCTTTCCCCAGTGCTCTGCAAGCTCTCCAGGGCAACAGCAAATGTGGGGCTCTGTGCTTTCTTTCATTCTGAACAAGTTTTAGTGTTTTCTGCAGCGACGCAAATGCCATTCTGCGCAACAATGGGAACACTTCTCCTTCCCAGGCACAGAGAAGGTGCTAGCAGGAAATTCTCTGCCTGCCTTTCCCCAGTGCTCTGCAAGCTCTCCAGGGAAATAGCAAATGTGGGGCTCTGTGCTTTGTTTCGTTCTGAACAAGTTGTAGTGTTTTGTGGAGAGAAGCGATTCTGCGCAACAATGGGAACACTTCTCCTTTCCAGGCTCAGAGAAGGTAGTACCAGGGAATTCTCTGCCTTCCTCTCCCCAGTGCTCTGCAAGCTCTCCAGGGCAACAGCAAATGTGGGGCTCTGTGCTTTCTTTCGTTCTGAAAAAGTGTTAGTGTTTTCTGCAGCGACGCAAATGCCATTCTGCGCAACAATGTGAACACTTCTCCTTCCCAGGCACAGAGAAGGTGCTAGCAGGGAATTCTCTACCTGCCTTTAACCAGTGGTCTGCAAGCTCTCCAGGGCAACAGCAAATGTGGGGCTCTGTGCTTTCTTTCGTTCTGAACAAGTGTTAGTGTTTTCAGCGGAAAAGCAATTCTGCGCAACAATGGGAACACTTCGCCTTCCCAGGCACAGAGAAGGTGCTAGCAGGGAATTCTCTGCCTGCCTTTCCCCAGTGCTCTGCAAGCTCTCCAGGGAAACAGCAAATGTGGGGCTCTGTGCTTTCTTTCGTTCTGAACAAGTTTTAGTGTTTTCTGCAGCGACGCAAATACGATTCTGCGCAACAATGTGAACACTTCTCCTTCCCAGGCACAGAGAAGGTGCTAGCAGGGAATTCTCTGCCTGCCTTTCCCCAGTGCTCTGCAAGCTCTCCAGGGCAACAGAAAATGTGGGGCTCTGTGCTTTCTTTCGTTCTGAACAAGTGTTAGTGTTTTCAGCGGAAAAGCAATTCTGCGCAACAATGGGAACACTTCGCCTTCCCAGGCACAGAGAAGGTGCTAGCAGGGAATTCTCTGCCTGCCTTTCCCCAGTGCTCTGCAAGCTCTCCAGGGAAACAGCAAATGTGGGGCTCTGTGCTTTCTTTCGTTCTGAAAAAGTGTTATTTTTTTTCTGCGGAAAAGCGATTCTGTGCAACAATGGGAACACTTCTGCTTCCCAGGCACAGAGAAGGTGCTAGCAGGGAATTCTCTGCCTGCCTTTCCCCAGTGCTCTGCAAGCTCTCCAGGGCAACAGCAAATGTGGGGCTCTGTGCTTTCTTTCGTTCTGAAAAAGTGTTAGTGTTTTCTGGAGAGAAGCGATTCTGCGCAACAATGGGAACACTTCTCCTTCCCAGGCACAGAGAAGGTGCTAGCAGGGAATTCTCTGCCTGCCTTTCCCCAGTGCTCTGCAAGCTCTCCAGGGCAACAGCAAATGTGGGGCTCTGTGCTTTCTTTCGTTCTGAAAAAGTTTTAGTGTTTTCAGCGGAAAAGCCATTCTGCGCAACAATGGGAACACTTCTCCTTCCCAGGCACAGAGAAGGTGCTAGCAGGGAATTCTCTGCCTGCCTTTCCCCAGTGCTCTGCAAGCTCTCCAGGGCAACAGCAAATGTGGGGCTCTGTGCTTTTTTTCGTTCTGAACATGTTTTAGTGTTTTCTGCAGCGACGCAAATACGATTCTGCGCAACAATGGGAACACTTCTGCTTCCCAGGCACAGAGAAGGTGCTAGCAGGGAATTCTCTGCCTGCCTTTCCCCAGTGCTCTGCAAGCTCTCCAGGGAAATAGCAAATGTGGGGCTCTGTGCTTTGTTTCGTTCTGAACAAGTTGTAGTGTTTTGTGGAGAGAAGCGATTCTGCGCAACAATGGGAACACTTCTCCTTTCCAGGCTCAGAGAAGGTAGTACCAGGGAATTCTCTGCCTTCCTCTCCCCAGTGCTCTGCAAGCTCTCCAGGGCAACAGCAAATGTGGGGCTCTGTGCTTTCTTTCGTTCTGAAAAAGTGTTAGTGTTTTCTGCAGCGACGCAAATGCCATTCTGCGCAACAATGTAAACACTTCTCCTTCCCAGGCACAGAGAAGGTGCTAGCAGGGAATTCTCTACCTGCCTTTAACCAGTGGTCTGCAAGCTCTCCAGGGCAACAGCAAATGTGGGGCTCTGTGCTTTCTTTCGTTCTGAACAAGTGTTAGTGTTTTCAGCGGAAAAGCAATTCTGCGCAACAATGGGAACACTTCGCCTTCCCAGGCACAGAGAAGGTGCTAGCAGGGAATTCTCTGCCTGCCTTTCCCCAGTGCTCTGCAAGCTCTCCAGGGAAACAGCAAATGTGGGGCTCTGTGCTTTCTTTCGTTCTGAACAAGTTTTAGTGTTTTCTGCAGCGACGCAAATACGATTCTGCGCAACAATGGGAACACTTCTACTTCCCAGGCACAGAGAAGGTGCTAGCAGGGAATTCTCTGCCTGCCTTTCCCCAGTGCTCTGCAAGCTCTCCAGGGCAACAGAAAATGTGGGGCTCTGTGCTTTCTTTCGTTCTGAAAAAGTGTTATTTTTTTTCTGCGGAAAAGCGATTCTGTGCAACAATGGGAACACTTCTGCTTCCCAGGCACAGAGAAGGTGCTAGCAGGGAATTCTCTGCCTGCCTTTCCCCAGTGCTCTGCAAGCTCTCCAGGGCAACAGCAAATGTGGGGCTCTGTGCTTTCTTTCGTTCTGAAAAAGTGTTAGTGTTTTCTGCAGCGACGCAAATACGATTCTGCGCAACAATGGGAACACTTCTCCTTCCCAGGCACAGAGAAGGTGCTAGCAGGGAATTCTCTGCCTGCCTTTCCCCAGTGCTCTGCAAGCTCTCCAGGGAAACAGCAAATGTGGGGCTCTGTGCTTTCTTTTGTTCTGAAAAAGTGTTAGTGTTTTCTGCGGAAAAGCGATTCTGCGCAACATTGGGAACACTTCTCCTTCCCAGGCACAGAGAAGGTGCTAGCAGGGAATTCTCTGCCTGCCTTTCCCCAGTGCTCTGCAAGCTCTCCAGGGCAACAGCAAATGTGGGGCTCTGTGCTTTCTTTCGTTCTGAACAAGTTTTAGTGTTTTCTGCAGCGACGCAAATACGATTCTGCGCAACAATGGGAACACTTCTCCTTCCCAGGCACAGAGAAGGTGCTAGCAGGGAATTCTCTGCCTGCCTTTCCCCAGTGCTCTGCAAGCTCTCCAGGGAAACAGCAAATGTGGGGCTCTGTGCTTTCTTTCGTTCTGAAAAAGTGTTATTTTTTTTCTGCGGAAAAGCGATTCTGTGCAACAATGGGAACACTTCTGCTTCCCAGGCACAGAGAAGGTGCTAGCAGGGAATTCTCTGCCTGCCTTTCCCCAGTGCTCTGCAAGCTCTCCAGGGCAACAGCAAATGTGGGGCTCTGTGCTTTCTTTCGTTCTGAAAAAGTGTTAGTGTTTTCTGGAGAGAAGCGATTCTGCGCAACAATGGGAACACTTCTCCTTCCCAGGCACAGAGAAGGTGCTAGCAGGGAATTCTCTGCCTGCCTTTCCCCAGTGCTCTGCAAGCTCTCCAGGGCAACAGCAAATGTGGGGCTCTGTGCTTTCTTTCGTTCTGAAAAAGTTTTAGTGTTTTCAGCGGAAAAGCCATTCTGCGCAACAATGGGAACACTTCTCCTTCCCAGGCACAGAGAAGGTGCTAGCAGGGAATTCTCTGCCTGCCTTTCCCCAGTGCTCTGCAAGCTCTCCAGGGCAACAGCAAATGTGGGGCTCTGTGCTTTTTTTCGTTCTGAACATGTTTTAGTGTTTTCTGCAGCGACGCAAATACGATTCTGCGCAACAATGGGAACACTTCTGCTTCCCAGGCACAGAGAAGGTGCTAGCAGGGAATTCTCTGCCTGCCTTTCCCCAGTGCTCTGCAAGCTCTCCAGGGAAATAGCAAATGTGGGGCTCTGTGCTTTGTTTCGTTCTGAACAAGTTGTAGTGTTTTGTGGAGAGAAGCGATTCTGCGCAACAATGGGAACACTTCTCCTTTCCAGGCTCAGAGAAGGTAGTACCAGGGAATTCTCTGCCTTCCTCTCCCCAGTGCTCTGCAAGCTCTCCAGGGCAACAGCAAATGTGGGGCTCTGTGCTTTCTTTCGTTCTGAAAAAGTGTTAGTGTTTTCTGCAGCGACGCAAATGCCATTCTGCGCAACAATGTAAACACTTCTCCTTCCCAGGCACAGAGAAGGTGCTAGCAGGGAATTCTCTACCTGCCTTTAACCAGTGGTCTGCAAGCTCTCCAGGGCAACAGCAAATGTGGGGCTCTGTGCTTTCTTTCGTTCTGAACAAGTGTTAGTGTTTTCAGCGGAAAAGCAATTCTGCGCAACAATGGGAACACTTCGCCTTCCCAGGCACAGAGAAGGTGCTAGCAGGGAATTCTCTGCCTGCCTTTCCCCAGTGCTCTGCAAGCTCTCCAGGGAAACAGCAAATGTGGGGCTCTGTGCTTTCTTTCGTTCTGAACAAGTTTTAGTGTTTTCTGCAGCGACGCAAATACGATTCTGCGCAACAATGGGAACACTTCTACTTCCCAGGCACAGAGAAGGTGCTAGCAGGGAATTCTCTGCCTGCCTTTCCCCAGTGCTCTGCAAGCTCTCCAGGGCAACAGAAAATGTGGGGCTCTGTGCTTTCTTTCGTTCTGAAAAAGTGTTATTTTTTTTCTGCGGAAAAGCGATTCTGTGCAACAATGGGAACACTTCTGCTTCCCAGGCACAGAGAAGGTGCTAGCAGGGAATTCTCTGCCTGCCTTTCCCCAGTGCTCTGCAAGCTCTCCAGGGCAACAGCAAATGTGGGGCTCTGTGCTTTCTTTCGTTCTGAAAAAGTGTTAGTGTTTTCTGCAGCGACGCAAATACGATTCTGCGCAACAATGGGAACACTTCTCCTTCCCAGGCACAGAGAAGGTGCTAGCAGGGAATTCTCTGCCTGCCTTTCCCCAGTGCTCTGCAAGCTCTCCAGGGAAACAGCAAATGTGGGGCTCTGTGCTTTCTTTTGTTCTGAAAAAGTGTTAGTGTTTTCTGCGGAAAAGCGATTCTGCGCAACATTGGGAACACTTCTCCTTCCCAGGCACAGAGAAGGTGCTAGCAGGGAATTCTCTGCCTGCCTTTCCCCAGTGCTCTGCAAGCTCTCCAGGGCAACAGCAAATGTGGGGCTCTGTGCTTTCTTTCGTTCTGAACAAGTTTTAGTGTTTTCTGCAGCGACGCAAATACGATTCTGCGCAACAATGGGAACACTTCTCCTTCCCAGGCACAGAGAAGGTGCTAGCAGGGAATTCTCTGCCTGCCTTTCCCCAGTGCTCTGCAAGCTCTCCAGGGCAACAGCAAATGTGGGGCTCTGTGCTTTCTTTCGTTCTGGAAAAGTGTTAGTGTTTTCAGCGGAAAAGCCATTCTGCGCAACAATGGGAACACTTCTCCTTCCCAGGCACAGAGAAGGTGCTAGCAGGGAATTCTCTGCCTGCCTTTCCCCAGTGCTCTGCAAGCTCTCCAGGGCAACAGCAAATGTGGGGCTCTGTGCTTTCTTTCGTTCTGAACAAGTTTTAGTGTTTTCTGCAGCGACGCAAATACGATTCTGCGCAACAATGGGAACACTTCTCCTTCCCAGGCACAGAGAAGGTGCTAGCAGGGAATTCTCTGCCTGCCTTTCCCCAGTGCTCTGCAAGCTCTCCAGGGCAACAGCAAATGTGGGGCTCTGTGCTTTCTTTCGTTCTGAAAAAGTGTTAGTGTTTTCTGGAGAGAAGCGATTCTGCGCAACAATGGGAACACTTCTCCTTCCCAGGCACAGAGAAGGTGCTAGCAGGGAATTCTCTGCCTGCCTTTAACCAGTGGTCTGCAAGCTCTCCAGGGCAACAGCAAATGTGGGGCTCTGTGCTTTCTTTCGTTCTGAACAAGTGTTAGTGTTTTCAGCGGAAAAGCAATTCTGCGCAACAATGGGAACACTTCGCCTTCCCAGGCACAGAGAAGGTGCTAGCAGGGAATTCTCTGCCTGCCTTTCCCCAGTGCTCTGCAAGCTCTCCAGGGCAACAGCAAATGTGGGGCTCTGTGCTTTCTTTCGTTCTGAAAAAGTGTTAGTGTTTTCAGCGGAAAAGCGATTCTGCGCAACATTGGGAACACTTCTACTTCCCAGGCACAGAGAAGGTGCTAGCAGGGAATTCTCTGCCTGCCTTTCCCCAGTGCTCTGCAAGCTCTCCAGGGCAACAGCAAATGTGGGGCTCTGTGCTTTCTTTCATTCTGAACAAGTTTTAGTGTTTTCTGCAGCGACGCAAATGCCATTCTGCGCAACAATGGGAACACTTCTCCTTCCCAGGCACAGAGAAGGTGCTAGCAGGAAATTCTCTGCCTGCCTTTCCCCAGTGCTCTGCAAGCTCTCCAGGGAAATAGCAAATGTGGGGCTCTGTGCTTTGTTTCGTTCTGAACAAGTTGTAGTGTTTTGTGGAGAGAAGCGATTCTGCGCAACAATGGGAACACTTCTCCTTTCCAGGCTCAGAGAAGGTAGTACCAGGGAATTCTCTGCCTTCCTCTCCCCAGTGCTCTGCAAGCTCTCCAGGGCAACAGCAAATGTGGGGCTCTGTGCTTTCTTTCGTTCTGAAAAAGTGTTAGTGTTTTCTGCAGCGACGCAAATGCCATTCTGCGCAACAATGTGAACACTTCTCCTTCCCAGGCACAGAGAAGGTGCTAGCAGGGAATTCTCTACCTGCCTTTAACCAGTGGTCTGCAAGCTCTCCAGGGCAACAGCAAATGTGGGGCTCTGTGCTTTCTTTCGTTCTGAACAAGTGTTAGTGTTTTCAGCGGAAAAGCAATTCTGCGCAACAATGGGAACACTTCGCCTTCCCAGGCACAGAGAAGGTGCTAGCAGGGAATTCTCTGCCTGCCTTTCCCCAGTGCTCTGCAAGCTCTCCAGGGAAACAGCAAATGTGGGGCTCTGTGCTTTCTTTCGTTCTGAACAAGTTTTAGTGTTTTCTGCAGCGACGCAAATACGATTCTGCGCAACAATGTGAACACTTCTCCTTCCCAGGCACAGAGAAGGTGCTAGCAGGGAATTCTCTGCCTGCCTTTCCCCAGTGCTCTGCAAGCTCTCCAGGGCAACAGAAAATGTGGGGCTCTGTGCTTTCTTTCGTTCTGAACAAGTGTTAGTGTTTTCAGCGGAAAAGCAATTCTGCGCAACAATGGGAACACTTCGCCTTCCCAGGCACAGAGAAGGTGCTAGCAGGGAATTCTCTGCCTGCCTTTCCCCAGTGCTCTGCAAGCTCTCCAGGGAAACAGCAAATGTGGGGCTCTGTGCTTTCTTTCGTTCTGAAAAAGTGTTATTTTTTTTCTGCGGAAAAGCGATTCTGTGCAACAATGGGAACACTTCTGCTTCCCAGGCACAGAGAAGGTGCTAGCAGGGAATTCTCTGCCTGCCTTTCCCCAGTGCTCTGCAAGCTCTCCAGGGCAACAGCAAATGTGGGGCTCTGTGCTTTCTTTCGTTCTGAAAAAGTGTTAGTGTTTTCTGGAGAGAAGCGATTCTGCGCAACAATGGGAACACTTCTCCTTCCCAGGCACAGAGAAGGTGCTAGCAGGGAATTCTCTGCCTGCCTTTCCCCAGTGCTCTGCAAGCTCTCCAGGGCAACAGCAAATGTGGGGCTCTGTGCTTTCTTTCGTTCTGAAAAAGTTTTAGTGTTTTCAGCGGAAAAGCCATTCTGCGCAACAATGGGAACACTTCTCCTTCCCAGGCACAGAGAAGGTGCTAGCAGGGAATTCTCTGCCTGCCTTTCCCCAGTGCTCTGCAAGCTCTCCAGGGCAACAGCAAATGTGGGGCTCTGTGCTTTTTTTCGTTCTGAACATGTTTTAGTGTTTTCTGCAGCGACGCAAATACGATTCTGCGCAACAATGGGAACACTTCTGCTTCCCAGGCACAGAGAAGGTGCTAGCAGGGAATTCTCTGCCTGCCTTTCCCCAGTGCTCTGCAAGCTCTCCAGGGAAATAGCAAATGTGGGGCTCTGTGCTTTGTTTCGTTCTGAACAAGTTGTAGTGTTTTGTGGAGAGAAGCGATTCTGCGCAACAATGGGAACACTTCTCCTTTCCAGGCTCAGAGAAGGTAGTACCAGGGAATTCTCTGCCTTCCTCTCCCCAGTGCTCTGCAAGCTCTCCAGGGCAACAGCAAATGTGGGGCTCTGTGCTTTCTTTCGTTCTGAAAAAGTGTTAGTGTTTTCTGCAGCGACGCAAATGCCATTCTGCGCAACAATGTAAACACTTCTCCTTCCCAGGCACAGAGAAGGTGCTAGCAGGGAATTCTCTACCTGCCTTTAACCAGTGGTCTGCAAGCTCTCCAGAGCAACAGCAAATGTGGGGCTCTGTGCTTTCTTTCGTTCTGAACAAGTGTTAGTGTTTTCAGCGGAAAAGCAATTCTGCGCAACAATGGGAACACTTCGCCTTCCCAGGCACAGAGAAGGTGCTAGCAGGGAATTCTCTGCCTGCCTTTCCCCAGTGCTCTGCAAGCTCTCCAGGGAAACAGCAAATGTGGGGCTCTGTGCTTTCTTTCGTTCTGAACAAGTTTTAGTGTTTTCTGCAGCGACGCAAATACGATTCTGCGCAACAATGGGAACACTTCTACTTCCCAGGCACAGAGAAGGTGCTAGCAGGGAATTCTCTGCCTGCCTTTCCCCAGTGCTCTGCAAGCTCTCCAGGGCAACAGAAAATGTGGGGCTCTGTGCTTTCTTTCGTTCTGAAAAAGTGTTATTTTTTTTCTGCGGAAAAGCGATTCTGTGCAACAATGGGAACACTTCTGCTTCCCAGGCACAGAGAAGGTGCTAGCAGGGAATTCTCTGCCTGCCTTTCCCCAGTGCTCTGCAAGCTCTCCAGGGCAACAGCAAATGTGGGGCTCTGTGCTTTCTTTCGTTCTGAAAAAGTGTTAGTGTTTTCTGCAGCGACGCAAATACGATTCTGCGCAACAATGGGAACACTTCTCCTTCCCAGGCACAGAGAAGGTGCTAGCAGGGAATTCTCTGCCTGCCTTTCCCCAGTGCTCTGCAAGCTCTCCAGGGAAACAGCAAATGTGGGGCTCTGTGCTTTCTTTTGTTCTGAAAAAGTGTTAGTGTTTTCTGCGGAAAAGCGATTCTGCGCAACATTGGGAACACTTCTCCTTCCCAGGCACAGAGAAGGTGCTAGCAGGGAATTCTCTGCCTGCCTTTCCCCAGTGCTCTGCAAGCTCTCCAGGGCAACAGCAAATGTGGGGCTCTGTGCTTTCTTTCGTTCTGAACAAGTTTTAGTGTTTTCTGCAGCGACGCAAATACGATTCTGCGCAACAATGGGAACACTTCTCCTTCCCAGGCACAGAGAAGGTGCTAGCAGGGAATTCTCTGCCTGCCTTTCCCCAGTGCTCTGCAAGCTCTCCAGGGCAACAGCAAATGTGGGGCTCTGTGCTTTCTTTCGTTCTGGAAAAGTGTTAGTGTTTTCAGCGGAAAAGCCATTCTGCGCAACAATGGGAACACTTCTCCTTCCCAGGCACAGAGAAGGTGCTAGCAGGGAATTCTCTGCCTGCCTTTCCCCAGTGCTCTGCAAGCTCTCCAGGGCAACAGCAAATGTGGGGCTCTGTGCTTTCTTTCGTTCTGAACAAGTTTTAGTGTTTTCTGCAGCGACGCAAATACGATTCTGCGCAACAATGGGAACACTTCTCCTTCCCAGGCACAGAGAAGGTGCTAGCAGGGAATTCTCTGCCTGCCTTTCCCCAGTGCTCTGCAAGCTCTCCAGGGCAACAGCAAATGTGGGGCTCTGTGCTTTCTTTCGTTCTGAAAAAGTGTTAGTGTTTTCTGGAGAGAAGCGATTCTGCGCAACAATGGGAACACTTCTCCTTCCCAGGCACAGAGAAGGTGCTAGCAGGGAATTCTCTGCCTGCCTTTAACCAGTGGTCTGCAAGCTCTCCAGGGCAACAGCAAATGTGGGGCTCTGTGCTTTCTTTCGTTCTGAACAAGTGTTAGTGTTTTCAGCGGAAAAGCAATTCTGCGCAACAATGGGAACACTTCGCCTTCCCAGGCACAGAGAAGGTGCTAGCAGGGAATTCTCTGCCTGCCTTTCCCCAGTGCTCTGCAAGCTCTCCAGGGAAACAGCAAATGTGGGGCTCTGTGCTTTCTTTCGTTCTGAACAAGTTTTAGTGTTTTCTGCAGCGACGCAAATACGATTCTGCGCAACAATGGGAACACTTCTCCTTCCCAGGCACAGAGAAGGTGCTAGCAGGGAATTCTCTGCCTGCCTTTCCCCAGTGCTCTGCAAGCTCTCCAGGGCAACAGCAAATGTGGGGCTCTGTGCTTTCTTTCGTTCTGAAAAAGTGTTAGTGTTTTCTGGAGAGAAGCGATTCTGCGCAACAATGGGAACACTTCTCCTTCCCAGGCACAGAGAAGGTGCTAGCAGGGAATTCTCTGCCTGCCTTTAACCAGTGGTCTGCAAGCTCTCCAGGGCAACAGCAAATGTGGGGCTCTGTGCTTTCTTTCGTTCTGAACAAGTGTTAGTGTTTTCAGCGGAAAAGCAATTCTGCGCAACAATGGGAACACTTCGCCTTCCCAGGCACAGAGAAGGTGCTAGCAGGGAATTCTCTGCCTGCCTTTCCCCAGTGCTCTGCAAGCTCTCCAGGGAAACAGCAAATGTGGGGCTCTGTGCTTTCTTTCGTTCTGAACAAGTTTTAGTGTTTTCTGCAGCGACGCAAATGCGATTCTGCGCAACAATGGGAACACTTCTCCTTCCCAGGCACAGAGAAGGTGCTAGCAGGGAATTCTCTGCCTGCCTTTCCCCAGTGCTCTGCAAGCTCTCCAGGGCAACAGCAAATGTGGGGCTCTGTGCTTTCTTTCGTTCTGAAAAAGTGTTAGTGTTTTCTGCGGAAAAGCGATTCTGCGCAACATTGGGAACACTTCTCCTTCCCAGGCACAGAGAAGGTGCTAGCAGGGAATTCTCTGCCTGCCTTTCCCCAGTGCTCTGCAAGCTCTCCAGGGAAACAGCAAATGTGGGGCTCTGTGCTTTCTTTCGTTCTGAAAAAGTGTTATTTTTTTTCTGCGGAAAAGCGATTCTGTGCAACAATGGGAACACTTCTGCTTCCCAGGCACAGAGAAGGTGCTAGCAGGGAATTCTCTGCCTGCCTTTCCCCAGTGCTCTGCAAGCTCTCCAGGGCAACAGCAAATGTGGGGCTCTGTGCTTTCTTTCGTTCTGAACAAGTTTTAGTGTTTTCTGCAGCGACGCAAATACGATTCTGCGCAACAATGGGAACACTTCTACTTCCCAGGCACAGAGAAGGTGCTAGCAGGGAATTCTCTGCCTGCCTTTCCCCAGTGCTCTGCAAGCTCTCCAGGGCAACAGCAAATGTGGGGCTCTGTGCTTTCTTTTGTTCTGAAAAAGTGTTAGTGTTTTCTGCGGAAAAGCGATTCTGCGCAACATTGGGAACACTTCTCCTTCCCAGGCACAGAGAAGGTGCTAGCAGGGAATTCTCTGCCTGCCTTTCCCCAGTGCTCTGCAAGCTCTCCAGGGCAACAGCAAATGTGGGGCTCTGTGCTTTCTTTCATTCTGAAAAAGTGTTAGTGTTTTCTGCAGCGACGCAAATGCCATTCTGCGCAACAATGGGAACACTTCTCCTTCCCAGGCACAGAGAAGGTGCTAGCAGGAAATTCTCTGCCTGCCTTTCCCCAGTGCTCTGCAAGCTCTCCAGGGCAACAGCAAATGTGGGGCTCTGTGCTTTCTTTCGTTCTGAAAAAGTGTTAGTGTTTTGAGTGGAAAAGCGATTCTGCGCAACATTGGGAACACTTCTCCTTCCCAGGCACAGAGAAAGTGCTAGCAGGGAATTCTCTGCCTGCCTTTCCCCAGTGCTCTGCAAGCTCTCCAGGGCAACAGTAAATGTGGGGCTCTGTGCTTTCTTTCGTTCTGAACAAGTTTTAGTGTTTTCTGCAGCGACGCAAATACGATTCTGCGCAACATTGGGAACACTTCTCCTTCCCAGGCACAGAGAAGGTGCTAGCAGGGAATTCTCTACCTGCCTTTAACCAGTGCTCTGCAAGCTCTCCAGGGCAACAGCAAATGTGGGGCTCTGTGCTTTCTTTCGTTCTGAAAAAGTGTTAGTGTTTTCTGGAGAGAAGCGATTCTGCGCAACAATGGGAACACTTCTCCTTCCCAGGCACAGAGAAGGTGCTAGCAGGGAATTCTCTGCCTGCCTTTCCCCAGTGCTCTGCAAGCTCTCCAGGGCAACAGCAAATGTGGGGCTCTGTGCTTTCTTTCGTTCTGAAAAAGTTTTAGTGTTTTCAGCGGAAAAGCGATTCTGCGCAACATTGGGAACACTTCTCCTTCCCAGGCACAGAGAAGGTGCTAGCAGGGAATTCTCTGCCTGCCTTTCCCCAGTGCTCTGCAAGCTCTCCAGGGCAACAGCAAATGTGGGGCTCTGTGCTTTCTTTCGTTCTGAACAAGTTTTAGTGTTTTCTGCAGCGACGCAAATACGATTCTGCGCAACAATGGGAACACTTCTCCTTCCCAGGCACAGAGAAGGTGCTAGCAGGGAATTCTCTACCTGCCTTTAACCAGTGCTCTGCAAGCTCTCCAGGGCAACAGCAAATGTGGGGCTCTGTGCTTTCTTTCGTTCTGAAAAAGTGTTAGTGTTTTCTGGAGAGAAGCGATTCTGCGCAACAATGGGAACACTTCTCCTTCCCAGGCACAGAGAAGGTGCTAGCAGGGAATTCTCTGCCTGCCTTTCCCCAGTGCTCTGCAAGCTCTCCAGGGCAACAGCAAATGTGGGGCTCTGTGCTTTCTTTCGTTCTGAAAAAGTGTTAGTGTTTTCAGCGGAAAAGCGATTCTGCGCAACAATGGGAACACATCTCCTTCCCAGGCACAGAGAAGGTGCTAGCAGGGAATTCTCTGCCTGCCTTTCCCCAGTGCTCTGCAAGCTCTCCAGGGCAACAGCAAATGTGGGGCTCTGTGCTTTCTTTCGTTCTGAAAAAGTGTTATTTTTTTTCTGCGGAAAAGCGATTCTGTGCAACAATGGGAACTCTTCTGCTTCCCAGGCACAGAGAAGGTGCTAGCAGGGAATTCTCTGCCTGCCTTTCCCCAGTGCTCTGCAAGCTCTCCAGGGCAACAGCAAATGTGGGGCTCTGTGCTTTCTTTCGTTCTGAACAAGTTTTAGTGTTTTCAGCGGAAAAGCGATTCTGCGCAACATTGGGAACACTTCTCCTTCCCAGGCACAGAGAAGGTGCTAGCAGGGAATTCTCTGCCTGCCTTTCCCCAGTGCTCTGCAAGCTCTCCAGGGCAACAGCAAATGTGGGGCTCTGTGCTTTCTTTCGTTCTGAAAAAGTGTTAGTGTTTTCTGCAGCGACGCAAATACGATTCTGCGCAACATTGGGAACACTTCTCCTTCCCAGGCACAGAGAAGGTGCTAGCAGGGAATTCTCTACCTGCCTTTAACCAGTGCTCTGCAAGCTCTCCAGGGCAACAGCAAATGTGGGGCTCTGTGCTTTCTTTCGTTCTGAAAAAGTGTTAGTGTTTTCTGGAGAGAAGCGATTCTGCGCAACAATGGGAACACTTCTCCTTCCCAGGCACAGAGAAGGTGCTAGCAGGGAATTCTCTGCCTGCCTTTCCCCAGTGCTCTGCAAGCTCTCCAGGGCAACAGCAAATGTGGGGCTCTGTGCTTTCTTTCGTTCTGAAAAAGTGTTATTTTTTTTCTGCGGAAAAGCGATTCTGTGCAACAATGGGAACTCTTCTGCTTCCCAGGCACAGAGAAGGTGCTAGCAGGGAATTCTCTGCCTGCCTTTCCCCAGTGCTCTGCAAGCTCTCCAGGGCAACAGCAAATGTGGGGCTCTGTGCTTTCTTTCGTTCTGAACAAGTTTTAGTGTTTTCAGCGGAAAAGCGATTCTGCGCAACATTGGGAACACTTCTCCTTCCCAGGCACAGAGAAGGTGCTAGCAGGGAATTCTCTGCCTGCCTTTCCCCAGTGCTCTGCAAGCTCTCCAGGGCAACAGCAAATGTGGGGCTCTGTGCTTTCTTTCGTTCTGAACAAGTTTTAGTGTTTTCTGCAGCGACGCAAATACGATTCTGCGCAACAATGGGAACACTTCTCCTTCCCAGGCACAGAGAAGGTGCTAGCAGGGAATTCTCTGCCTGCCTTTCCCCAGTGCTCTGCAAGCTCTCCAGGGCAACAGCAAATGTGGGGCTCTGTGCTTTCTTTCGTTCTGAAAAAGTGTTAGTGTTTTCAGCGGAAAAGCGATTCTGCGCAACAATGGGAACACTTCTCCTTCCCAGGCACAGAGAAGGTGCTAGCAGGGAATTCTCTGCCTGCCTTTCCCCAGTGCTCTGCAAGCTCTCCAGGGCAACAGCAAATGTGGGGCTCTGTGCTTTCTTTCGTTCTGAACAAGTTTTAGTGTTTTCTGCAGCGACGCAAATACGATTCTGCGCAACATTTGGAACACTTCTCCTTCCCAGGCACAGAGAAGGTGCTAGCAGGGAATTCTCTACCTGCCTTTAACCAGTGCTCTGCAAGCTCTCCAGGGCAACAGCAAATGTGGGGCTCTGTGCTTTCTTTCGTTCTGAAAAAGTGTTAGTGTTTTCTGGAGAGAAGCGATTCTGCGCAACAATGGGAACACTTCTCCTTCCCAGGCACAGAGAAGGTGCTAGCAGGGAATTCTCTGCCTGCCTTTCCCCAGTGCTCTGCAAGCTCTCCAGGGCAACAGCAAATGTGGGGCTCTGTGCTTTCTTTCGTTCTGAAAAAGTGTTAGTGTTTTCAGCGGAAAAGCGATTCTGCGCAACAATGGGAACACATCTCCTTCCCAGGCACAGAGAAGGTGCTAGCAGGGAATTCTCTGCCTGCCTTTCCCCAGTGCTCTGCAAGCTCTCCAGGGCAACAGCAAATGTGGGGCTCTGTGCTTTCTTTCGTTCTGAAAAAGTGTTATTTTTTTTCTGCGGAAAAGCGATTCTGTGCAACAATGGGAACTCTTCTGCTTCCCAGGCACAGAGAAGGTGCTAGCAGGGAATTCTCTGCCTGCCTTTCCCCAGTGCTCTGCAAGCTCTCCAGGGCAACAGCAAATGTGGGGCTCTGTGCTTTCTTTCGTTCTGAACAAGTTTTAGTGTTTTCAGCGGAAAAGCGATTCTGCGCAACATTGGGAACACTTCTCCTTCCCAGGCACAGAGAAGGTGCTAGCAGGTAATTCTCTGCCTGCCTTTCCCCAGTGCTCTGCAAGCTCTCCAGGGCAACAGCAAATGTGGGGCTCTGTGCTTTCTTTCGTTCTGAAAAAGTGTTAGTGTTTTCTGCAGCGACGCAAATACGATTCTGCGCAACATTGGGAACACTTCTCCTTCCCAGGCACAGAGAAGGTGCTAGCAGGGAATTCTCTACCTGCCTTTAACCAGTGCTCTGCAAGCTCTCCAGGGCAACAGCAAATGTGGGGCTCTGTGCTTTCTTTCGTTCTGAAAAAGTGTTAGTGTTTTCAGCGGAAAAGCGATTCTGCGCAACAATGGGAACACATCTCCTTCCCAGGCACAGAGAAGGTGCTAGCAGGGAATTCTCTGCCTGCCTTTCCCCAGTGCTCTGCAAGCTCTCCAGGGCAACAGCAAATGTGGGGCTCTGTGCTTTCTTTCGTTCTGAAAAAGTGTTATTTTTTTTCTGCGGAAAAGCGATTCTGTGCAACAATGGGAACTCTTCTGCTTCCCAGGCACAGAGAAGGTGCTAGCAGGGAATTCTCTGCCTGCCTTTCCCCAGTGCTCTGCAAGCTCTCCAGGGCAACAGCAAATGTGGGGCTCTGTGCTTTCTTTCGTTCTGAACAAGTTTTAGTGTTTTCTGCAGCGACGCAAATACGATTCTGCGCAACAATGGGAACACTTCTCCTTCCCAGGCACAGAGAAGGTGCTAGCAGGGAATTCTCTGCCTGCCTTTCCCCAGTGCTCTGCAAGCTCTCCAGGGCAACAGCAAATGTGGGGCTCTGTGCTTTCTTTCGTTCTGAAAAAGTTTTAGTGTTTTCTGGAGAGAAGCGATTCTGCGCAACAATGGGAACACTTCTACTTCCCAGGCACAGAGAAGGTGCTAGCAGGGAATTCTCTGCCTGCCTTTCCCCAGTGCTCTGCAAGCTCTCCAGGGCAACAGCAAATGTGGGGCTCTGTGCTTTCTTTCGTTCTGAAAAAGTGTTAGTGTTTTCAGCGGAAAAGCGATTCTGCGCAACAATGGGAACACTTCTCCTTCCCAGGCACAGAGAAGGTGCTAGCAGGGAATTCTCTGCCTGCCTTTCCCCAGTGCTCTGCAAGCTCTCCAGGGCAACAGCAAATGTGGGGCTCTGTGCTTTCTTTCGTTCTGAACAAGTTTTAGTGTTTTCTGCAGCGACGCAAATACGATTCTGCGCAACATTGGGAACACTTCTCCTTCCCAGGCACAGAGAAGGTGCTAGCAGGGAATTCTCTGCCTGCCTTTAACCAGTGCTCTGCAAGCTCTCCAGGGCAACAGCAAATGTGGGGCTCTGTGCTTTCTTTCGTTCTGAACAAGTTGTAGTGTTTTCTGCAGCGACGCAAATGCCATTCTGCGCAACAATGGGAACACTTCTCCTTCCCAGGCACAGAGAAGGTGCTAGCAGGGAATTCTCTGCCTGCCTTTCCCCAGTGCTCTGCAAGCTCTCCAGGGCAACAGCAAATGTGGGGCTCTGTGCTTTCTTTCGTTCTGAAAAAGTGTTATTTTTTTTCTGCGGAAAAGCGATTCTGTGCAACAATGGGAACACTTCTGCTTCCCAGGCACAGAGAAGGTGCTAGCAGGGAATTCTCTGCCTGCCTTTCCCCAGTGCTCTGCAAGCTCTCCAGGGCAACAGCAAATGTGGGGCTCTGTGCTTTCTTTCGTTCTGAACAAGTTTTAGTGTTTTCAGCGGAAAAGCGATTCTGCGCAACATTGGGAACACTTCTCCTTCCCAGGCACAGAGAAGGTGCTAGCAGGGAATTCTCTGCCTGCCTTTCCCCAGTGCTCTGCAAGCTCTCCAGGGCAACAGCAAATGTGGGGCTCTGTGCTTTCTTTCGTTCTGAACAAGTTTTAGTGTTTTCTGCAGCGACGCAAATACGATTCTGCGCAACATTGGGAACACTTCTCCTTCCCAGGCACAGAGAAGGTGCTAGCAGGGAATTCTCTACCTGCCTTTAACCAGTGCTCTGCAAGCTCTCCAGGGCAACAGCAAATGTGGGGCTCTGTGCTTTCTTTCGTTCTGAAAAAATGTTAGTGTTTTCAGCGGAAAAGCGATTCTGCGCAACAATGGGAACACATCTCCTTCCCAGGCACAGAGAAGGTGCTAGCAGGGAATTCTCTGCCTGCCTTTCCCCAGTGCTCTGCAAGCTCTCCAGGGCAACAGCAAATGTGGGGCTCTGTGCTTTCTTTCGTTCTGAAAAAGTGTTATTTTTTTTCTGCGGAAAAGCGATTCTGTGCAACAATGGGAACTCTTCTGCTTCCCAGGCACAGAGAAGGTGCTAGCAGGGAATTCTCTGCCTGCCTTTCCCCAGTGCTCTGCAAGCTCTCCAGGGCAACAGCAAATGTGGGGCTCTGTGCTTTCTTTCGTTCTGAACAAGTTTTAGTGTTTTCAGCGGAAAAGCGATTCTGCGCAACATTGGGAACACTTCTCCTTCCCAGGCACAGAGAAGGTGCTAGCAGGGAATTCTCTGCCTGCCTTTCCCCAGTGCTCTGCAAGCTCTCCAGGGCAACAGCAAATGTGGGGCTCTGTGCTTTCTTTCGTTCTGAAAAAGTGTTAGTGTTTTCTGCAGCGACGCAAATACGATTCTGCGCAACATTGGGAACACTTCTCCTTCCCAGGCACAGAGAAGGTGCTAGCAGGGAATTCTCTACCTGCCTTTAACCAGTGCTCTGCAAGCTCTCCAGGGCAACAGCAAATGTGGGGCTCTGTGCTTTCTTTCGTTCTGAAAAAGTGTTAGTGTTTTCTGGAGAGAAGCGATTCTGCGCAACAATGGGAACACTTCTCCTTCCCAGGCACAGAGAAGGTGCTAGCAGGGAATTCTCTGCCTGCCTTTCCCCAGTGCTCTGCAAGCTCTCCAGGGCAACAGCAAATGTGGGGCTCTGTGCTTTCTTTCGTTCTGAAAAAGTGTTAGTGTTTTCAGCGGAAAAGCGATTCTGCGCAACAATGGGAACACATCTCCTTCCCAGGCACAGAGAAGGTGCTAGCAGGGAATTCTCTGCCTGCCTTTCCCCAGTGCTCTGCAAGCTCTCCAGGGCAACAGCAAATGTGGGGCTCTGTGCTTTCTTTCGTTCTGAAAAAGTGTTATTTTTTTTCTGCGGAAAAGCGATTCTGTGCAACAATGGGAACTCTTCTGCTTCCCAGGCACAGAGAAGGTGCTAGCAGGGAATTCTCTGCCTGCCTTTCCCCAGTGCTCTGCAAGCTCTCCAGGGCAACAGCAAATGTGGGGCTCTGTGCTTTCTTTCGTTCTGAACAAGTTTTAGTGTTTTCAGCGGAAAAGCGATTCTGCGCAACATTGGGAACACTTCTCCTTCCCAGGCACAGAGAAGGTGCTAGCAGGGAATTCTCTGCCTGCCTTTCCCAGTGCTCTGCAAGCTCTCCAGGGCAACAGCAAATGTGGGGCTCTGTGCTTTCTTTCGTTCTGAACAAGTTTTAGTGTTTTCTGCAGCGACGCAAATACGATTCTGCGCAACAATGGGAACACTTCTCCTTCCCAGGCACAGAGAAGGTGCTAGCAGGGAATTCTCTGCCTGCCTTTCCCCAGTGCTCTGCAAGCTCTCCAGGGCAACAGCAAATGTGGGGCTCTGTGCTTTCTTTCGTTCTGAAAAAGTGTTAGTGTTTTCAGCGGAAAAGCGATTCTGCGCAACAATGGGAACACTTCTCCTTCCCAGGCACAGAGAAGGTGCTAGCAGGGAATTCTCTGCCTGCCTTTCCCCAGTGCTCTGCAAGCTCTCCAGGGCAACAGCAAATGTGGGGCTCTGTGCTTTCTTTCGTTCTGAACAAGTTTTAGTGTTTTCTGCAGCGACGCAAATACGATTCTGCGCAACATTGGGAACACTTCTCCTTCCCAGGCACAGAGAAGGTGCTAGCAGGGAATTCTCTACCTGCCTTTAACCAGTGCTCTGCAAGCTCTCCAGGGCAACAGCAAATGTGGGGCTCTGTGCTTTCTTTCGTTCTGAAAAAGTGTTAGTGTTTTCTGGAGAGAAGCGATTCTGCGCAACAATGGGAACACTTCTCCTTCCCAGGCACAGAGAAGGTGCTAGCAGGGAATTCTCTGCCTGCCTTTCCCCAGTGCTCTGCAAGCTCTCCAGGGCAACAGCAAATGTGGGGCTCTGTGCTTTCTTTCGTTCTGAAAAAGTGTTAGTGTTTTCAGCGGAAAAGCGATTCTGCGCAACAATGGGAACACATCTCCTTCCCAGGCACAGAGAAGGTGCTAGCAGGGAATTCTCTGCCTGCCTTTCCCCAGTGCTCTGCAAGCTCTCCAGGGCAACAGCAAATGTGGGGCTCTGTGCTTTCTTTCGTTCTGAAAAAGTGTTATTTTTTTTCTGCGGAAAAGCGATTCTGTGCAACAATGGGAACTCTTCTGCTTCCCAGGCACAGAGAAGGTGCTAGCAGGGAATTCTCTGCCTGCCTTTCCCCAGTGCTCTGCAAGCTCTCCAGGGCAACAGCAAATGTGGGGCTCTGTGCTTTCTTTCGTTCTGAACAAGTTTTAGTGTTTTCAGCGGAAAAGCGATTCTGCGCAACATTGGGAACACTTCTCCTTCCCAGGCACAGAGAAGGTGCTAGCAGGTAATTCTCTGCCTGCCTTTCCCCAGTGCTCTGCAAGCTCTCCAGGGCAACAGCAAATGTGGGGCTCTGTGCTTTCTTTCGTTCTGAAAAAGTGTTAGTGTTTTCTGCAGCGACGCAAATACGATTCTGCGCAACATTGGGAACACTTCTCCTTCCCAGGCACAGAGAAGGTGCTAGCAGGGAATTCTCTACCTGCCTTTAACCAGTGCTCTGCAAGCTCTCCAGGGCAACAGCAAATGTGGGGCTCTGTGCTTTCTTTCGTTCTGAAAAAGTGTTAGTGTTTTCAGCGGAAAAGCGATTCTGCGCAACAATGGGAACACATCTCCTTCCCAGGCACAGAGAAGGTGCTAGCAGGGAATTCTCTGCCTGCCTTTCCCCAGTGCTCTGCAAGCTCTCCAGGGCAACAGCAAATGTGGGGCTCTGTGCTTTCTTTCGTTCTGAAAAAGTGTTATTTTTTTTCTGCGGAAAAGCGATTCTGTGCAACAATGGGAACTCTTCTGCTTCCCAGGCACAGAGAAGGTGCTAGCAGGGAATTCTCTGCCTGCCTTTCCCCAGTGCTCTGCAAGCTCTCCAGGGCAACAGCAAATGTGGGGCTCTGTGCTTTCTTTCGTTCTGAACAAGTTTTAGTGTTTTCAGCGGAAAAGCGATTCTGCGCAACATTGGGAACACTTCTCCTACCCAGGCACAGAGAAGGTGCTAGCAGGGAATTCTCTGCCTGCCTTTCCCAGTGCTCTGCAAGCTCTCCAGGGCAACAGCAAATGTGGGGCTCTGTGCTTTCTTTCGTTCTGAACAAGTTTTAGTGTTTTCTGCAGCGACGCAAATACGATTCTGCGCAACAATGGGAACACTTCTCCTTCCCAGGCACAGAGAAGGTGCTAGCAGGGAATTCTCTGCCTGCCTTTCCCCAGTGCTCTGCAAGCTCTCCAGGGCAACAGCAAATGTGGGGCTCTGTGCTTTCTTTCGTTCTGAAAAAGTGTTAGTGTTTTCTGGAGAGAAGCGATTCTGCGCAACAATGGGAACACTTCTACTTCCCAGGCACAGAGAAGGTGCTAGCAGGGAATTCTCTGCCTGCCTTTCCCCAGTGCTCTGCAAGCTCTCCAGGGCAACAGCAAATGTGGGGCTCTGTGCTTTCTTTCGTTCTGAAAAAGTGTTAGTGTTTTCTGCAGCGACGCAAATGCCATTCTGCGCAACAATGTGAACACTTCTCCTTCCCAGGCACAGAGAAGGTGCTAGCAGGGAATTCTCTACCTGCCTTTAACCAGTGGTCTGCAAGCTCTCCAGGGCAACAGCAAATGTGGGGCTCTGTGCTTTCTTTCGTTCTGAACAAGTGTTAGTGTTTTCAGCGGAAAAGCAATTCTGCGCAACAATGGGAACACTTCGCCTTCCCAGGCACAGAGAAGGTGCTAGCAGGGAATTCTCTGCCTGCCTTTCCCCAGTGCTCTGCAAGCTCTCCAGGGAAACAGCAAATGTGGGGCTCTGTGCTTTCTTTCGTTCTGAACAAGTTTTAGTGTTTTCTGCAGCGACGCAAATACGATTCTGCGCAACAATGTGAACACTTCTCCTTCCCAGGCACAGAGAAGGTGCTAGCAGGGAATTCTCTGCCTGCCTTTCCCCAGTGCTCTGCAAGCTCTCCAGGGCAACAGAAAATGTGGGGCTCTGTGCTTTCTTTCGTTCTGAACAAGTGTTAGTGTTTTCAGCGGAAAAGCAATTCTGCGCAACAATGGGAACACTTCGCCTTCCCAGGCACAGAGAAGGTGCTAGCAGGGAATTCTCTGCCTGCCTTTCCCCAGTGCTCTGCAAGCTCTCCAGGGAAACAGCAAATGTGGGGCTCTGTGCTTTCTTTCGTTCTGAAAAAGTGTTATTTTTTTTCTGCGGAAAAGCGATTCTGTGCAACAATGGGAACACTTCTGCTTCCCAGGCACAGAGAAGGTGCTAGCAGGGAATTCTCTGCCTGCCTTTCCCCAGTGCTCTGCAAGCTCTCCAGGGCAACAGCAAATGTGGGGCTCTGTGCTTTCTTTCGTTCTGAAAAAGTGTTAGTGTTTTCTGGAGAGAAGCGATTCTGCGCAACAATGGGAACACTTCTCCTTCCCAGGCACAGAGAAGGTGCTAGCAGGGAATTCTCTGCCTGCCTTTCCCCAGTGCTCTGCAAGCTCTCCAGGGCAACAGCAAATGTGGGGCTCTGTGCTTTCTTTCGTTCTGAAAAAGTGTTAGTGTTTTCAGCGGAAAAGCGATTCTGCGCAACAATGGGAACACATCTCCTTCCCAGGCACAGAGAAGGTGCTAGCAGGGAATTCTCTGCCTGCCTTTCCCCAGTGCTCTGCAAGCTCTCCAGGGCAACAGCAAATGTGGGGCTCTGTGCTTTCTTTCGTTCTGAAAAAGTGTTATTTTTTTTCTGCGGAAAAGCGATTCTGTGCAACAATGGGAACTCTTCTGCTTCCCAGGCACAGAGAAGGTGCTAGCAGGGAATTCTCTGCCTGCCTTTCCCCAGTGCTCTGCAAGCTCTCCAGGGCAACAGCAAATGTGGGGCTCTGTGCTTTCTTTCGTTCTGAACAAGTTTTAGTGTTTTCAGCGGAAAAGCGATTCTGCGCAACATTGGGAACACTTCTCCTTCCCAGGCACAGAGAAGGTGCTAGCAGGTAATTCTCTGCCTGCCTTTCCCCAGTGCTCTGCAAGCTCTCCAGGGCAACAGCAAATGTGGGGCTCTGTGCTTTCTTTCGTTCTGAAAAAGTGTTAGTGTTTTCTGCAGCGACGCAAATACGATTCTGCGCAACATTGGGAACACTTCTCCTTCCCAGGCACAGAGAAGGTGCTAGCAGGGAATTCTCTACCTGCCTTTAACCAGTGCTCTGCAAGCTCTCCAGGGCAACAGCAAATGTGGGGCTCTGTGCTTTCTTTCGTTCTGAAAAAGTGTTAGTGTTTTCAGCGGAAAAGCGATTCTGCGCAACAATGGGAACACATCTCCTTCCCAGGCACAGAGAAGGTGCTAGCAGGGAATTCTCTGCCTGCCTTTCCCCAGTGCTCTGCAAGCTCTCCAGGGCAACAGCAAATGTGGGGCTCTGTGCTTTCTTTCGTTCTGAAAAAGTGTTATTTTTTTTCTGCGGAAAAGCGATTCTGTGCAACAATGGGAACTCTTCTGCTTCCCAGGCACAGAGAAGGTGCTAGCAGGGAATTCTCTGCCTGCCTTTCCCCAGTGCTCTGCAAGCTCTCCAGGGCAACAGCAAATGTGGGGCTCTGTGCTTTCTTTCGTTCTGAACAAGTTTTAGTGTTTTCAGCGGAAAAGCGATTCTGCGCAACATTGGGAACACTTCTCCTACCCAGGCACAGAGAAGGTGCTAGCAGGGAATTCTCTGCCTGCCTTTCCCAGTGCTCTGCAAGCTCTCCAGGGCAACAGCAAATGTGGGGCTCTGTGCTTTCTTTCGTTCTGAACAAGTTTTAGTGTTTTCTGCAGCGACGCAAATACGATTCTGCGCAACAATGGGAACACTTCTCCTTCCCAGGCACAGAGAAGGTGCTAGCAGGGAATTCTCTGCCTGCCTTTCCCCAGTGCTCTGCAAGCTCTCCAGGGCAACAGCAAATGTGGGGCTCTGTGCTTTCTTTCGTTCTGAAAAAGTGTTAGTGTTTTCTGGAGAGAAGCGATTCTGCGCAACAATGGGAACACTTCTACTTCCCAGGCACAGAGAAGGTGCTAGCAGGGAATTCTCTGCCTGCCTTTCCCCAGTGCTCTGCAAGCTCTCCAGGGCAACAGCAAATGTGGGGCTCTGTGCTTTCTTTCGTTCTGAAAAAGTGTTAGTGTTTTCTGCAGCGACGCAAATGCCATTCTGCGCAACAATGTGAACACTTCTCCTTCCCAGGCACAGAGAAGGTGCTAGCAGGGAATTCTCTACCTGCCTTTAACCAGTGGTCTGCAAGCTCTCCAGGGCAACAGCAAATGTGGGGCTCTGTGCTTTCTTTCGTTCTGAACAAGTGTTAGTGTTTTCAGCGGAAAAGCAATTCTGCGCAACAATGGGAACACTTCGCCTTCCCAGGCACAGAGAAGGTGCTAGCAGGGAATTCTCTGCCTGCCTTTCCCCAGTGCTCTGCAAGCTCTCCAGGGAAACAGCAAATGTGGGGCTCTGTGCTTTCTTTCGTTCTGAACAAGTTTTAGTGTTTTCTGCAGCGACGCAAATACGATTCTGCGCAACAATGTGAACACTTCTCCTTCCCAGGCACAGAGAAGGTGCTAGCAGGGAATTCTCTGCCTGCCTTTCCCCAGTGCTCTGCAAGCTCTCCAGGGCAACAGAAAATGTGGGGCTCTGTGCTTTCTTTCGTTCTGAACAAGTGTTAGTGTTTTCAGCGGAAAAGCAATTCTGCGCAACAATGGGAACACTTCGCCTTCCCAGGCACAGAGAAGGTGCTAGCAGGGAATTCTCTGCCTGCCTTTCCCCAGTGCTCTGCAAGCTCTCCAGGGAAACAGCAAATGTGGGGCTCTGTGCTTTCTTTCGTTCTGAAAAAGTGTTATTTTTTTTCTGCGGAAAAGCGATTCTGTGCAACAATGGGAACACTTCTGCTTCCCAGGCACAGAGAAGGTGCTAGCAGGGAATTCTCTGCCTGCCTTTCCCCAGTGCTCTGCAAGCTCTCCAGGGCAACAGCAAATGTGGGGCTCTGTGCTTTCTTTCGTTCTGAAAAAGTGTTAGTGTTTTCTGGAGAGAAGCGATTCTGCGCAACAATGGGAACACTTCTCCTTCCCAGGCACAGAGAAGGTGCTAGCAGGGAATTCTCTGCCTGCCTTTCCCCAGTGCTCTGCAAGCTCTCCAGGGCAACAGCAAATGTGGGGCTCTGTGCTTTCTTTCGTTCTGAAAAAGTTTTAGTGTTTTCAGCGGAAAAGCCATTCTGCGCAACAATGGGAACACTTCTCCTTCCCAGGCACAGAGAAGGTGCTAGCAGGGAATTCTCTGCCTGCCTTTCCCCAGTGCTCTGCAAGCTCTCCAGGGCAACAGCAAATGTGGGGCTCTGTGCTTTTTTTCGTTCTGAACATGTTTTAGTGTTTTCTGCAGCGACGCAAATACGATTCTGCGCAACAATGGGAACACTTCTGCTTCCCAGGCACAGAGAAGGTGCTAGCAGGAAATTCTCTGCCTGCCTTTCCCCAGTGCTCTGCAAGCTCTCCAGGGCAACAGCAAATGTGGGGCTCTGTGCTTTCTTTCGTTCTGAAAAAGTGTTAGTGTTTTGAGTGGAAAAGCGATTCTGCGCAACATTGGGAACACTTCTCCTTCCCAGGCACAGAGAAAGTGCTAGCAGGGAATTCTCTGCCTGCCTTTCCCCAGTGCTCTGCAAGCTCTCCAGGGCAACAGTAAATGTGGGGCTCTGTGCTTTCTTTCGTTCTGAACAAGTTTTAGTGTTTTCTGCAGCGACGCAAATACGATTCTGCGCAACATTGGGAACACTTCTCCTTCCCAGGCACAGAGAAGGTGCTAGCAGGGAATTCTCTACCTGCCTTTAACCAGTGCTCTGCAAGCTCTCCAGGGCAACAGCAAATGTGGGGCTCTGTGCTTTCTTTCGTTCTGAAAAAGTGTTAGTGTTTTCTGGAGAGAAGCGATTCTGCGCAACAATGGGAACACTTCTCCTTCCCAGGCACAGAGAAGGTGCTAGCAGGGAATTCTCTGCCTGCCTTTCCCCAGTGCTCTGCAAGCTCTCCAGGGCAACAGCAAATGTGGGGCTCTGTGCTTTCTTTCGTTCTGAAAAAGTGTTAGTGTTTTCAGCGGAAAAGCGATTCTGCGCAACAATGGGAACACATCTCCTTCCCAGGCACAGAGAAGGTGCTAGCAGGGAATTCTCTGCCTGCCTTTCCCCAGTGCTCTGCAAGCTCTCCAGGGCAACAGCAAATGTGGGGCTCTGTGCTTTCTTTCGTTCTGAAAAAGTTTTAGTGTTTTCTGCAGCGACGCAAATACGATTCTGCGCAACAATGGGAACACTTCTCCTTCCCAGGCACAGAGAAGGTGCTAGCAGGGAATTCTCTGCCTGCCTTTCCCCAGTGCTCTGCAAGCTCTCCAGGGCAACAGCAAATGTGGGGCTCTGTGCTTTCTTTTGTTCTGAACAAGTGTTAGTGTTTTCTGCGGAAAAGCGAATCTGCGCAACATTGGGAACACTTCTCCTTCCCAGGCACAGAGAAGGTGCTAGCAGGGAATTCTCTGCCTGCCTTTCCCCAGTGCTCTGCAAGCTCTCCAGGGCAACAGCAAATGTGGGGCTCTGTGCTTTCTTTCGTTCTGAACAAGTTTTAGTGTTTTCTGCAGCGACGCAAATACGATTCTGCGCAACAATGGGAACACTTCTCCTTCCCAGGCACAGAGAAGGTGCTAGCAGGGAATTCTCTGCCTGCCTTTCCCCAGTGCTCTGCAAGCTCTCCAGGGCAACAGCAAATGTGGGGCTCTGTGCTTTCTTTCGTTCTGAACAAGTTTTAGTGTTTTCTGCAGCGACGCAAATACGATTCTGCGCAACAATGGGAACACTTCTCCTTCCCAGGCACAGAGAAGGTGCTAGCAGGGAATTCTCTGCCTGCCTTTCCCCAGTGCTCTGCAAGCTCTCCAGGGCAACAGCAAATGTGGGGCTCTGTGCTTTCTTTCGTTCTGAAAAAGTGTTAGTGTTTTCAGCGGAAAAGCGATTCTGTGCAACAATGGGAACACTTCTCCTTCCCAGGCACAGAGAAGGTGCTAGCAGGGAATTCTCTGCCTGCCTTTCCCCAGTGCTCTGCAAGCTCTCCAGGGCAACAGCAAATGTGGGGCTCTGTGCTTTCTTTCATTCTGAACAAGTGTTAGTGTTTTCTGCAGCGACGCAAATGCCATTCTGCGCAACAATGGGAACACTTCGCCTTCCCAGGCACAGAGAAGGTGCTAGCAGGGAATTCTCTGCCTGCCTTTCCCCAGTGCTCTGCAAGCTCTCCAGGGCAACAGAAAATGTGGGGCTCTGTGCTTTCTTTCGTTCTGAACAAGTTTTAGTGTTTTCTGCAGCGACGCAAATACGATTCTGCGCAACATTGGGAACACTTCTCCTTCCCAGGCACAGAGAAGGTGCTAGCAGGGAATTCTCTACCTGCCTTTAACCAGTGCTCTGCAAGCTCTCCAGGGCAACAGCAAATGTGGGGCTCTGTGCTTTCTTTCGTTCTGAAAAAGTGTTAGTGTTTTCTGGAGAGAAGCGATTCTGCGCAACAATGGGAACACTTCTCCTTCCCAGGCACAGAGAAGGTGCTAGCAGGGAATTCTCTGCCTGCCTTTCCCCAGTGCTCTGCAAGCTCTCCAGGGCAACAGCAAATGTGGGGCTCTGTGCTTTCTTTCGTTCTGAAAAAGTGTTAGTGTTTTCAGCGGAAAAGCGATTCTGCGCAACAATGGGAACACATCTCCTTCCCAGGCACAGAGAAGGTGCTAGCAGGGAATTCTCTGCCTGCCTTTCCCCAGTGCTCTGCAAGCTCTCCAGGGCAACAGCAAATGTGGGGCTCTGTGCTTTCTTTCGTTCTGAAAAAGTGTTATTTTTTTTCTGCGGAAAAGCGATTCTGTGCAACAATGGGAACTCTTCTGCTTCCCAGGCACAGAGAAGGTGCTAGCAGGGAATTCTCTGCCTGCCTTTCCCCAGTGCTCTGCAAGCTCTCCAGGGCAACAGCAAATGTGGGGCTCTGTGCTTTCTTTCGTTCTGAACAAGTTTTAGTGTTTTCAGCGGAAAAGCGATTCTGCGCAACATTGGGAACACTTCTCCTTCCCAGGCACAGAGAAGGTGCTAGCAGGGAATTCTCTGCCTGCCTTTCCCCAGTGCTCTGCAAGCTCTCCAGGGCAACAGCAAATGTGGGGCTCTGTGCTTTCTTTCGTTCTGAACAAGTTTTAGTGTTTTCTGCAGCGACGCAAATACGATTCTGCGCAACAATGGGAACACTTCTCCTTCCCAGGCACAGAGAAGGTGCTAGCAGGGAATTCTCTGCCTGCCTTTCCCCAGTGCTCTGCAAGCTCTCCAGGGCAACAGCAAATGTGGGGCTCTGTGCTTTCTTTCGTTCTGAACAAGTTTTAGTGTTTTCAGCGGAAAAGCGATTCTGCGCAACATTGGGAACACTTCTCCTTCCCAGGCACAGAGAAGGTGCTAGCAGGGAATTCTCTGCCTGCCTTTCCCCAGTGCTCTGCAAGCTCTCCAGGGCAACAGCAAATGTGGGGCTCTGTGCTTTCTTTCGTTCTGAACAAGTGTTAGTGTTTTCAGCGGAAAAGCAATTCTGCGCAACAATGGGAACACTTCTCCTTCCCAGGCACAGAGAAGGTGCTAGCAGGGAATTCTCTGCCTGCCTTTCCCCAGTGCTCTGCAAGCTCTCCAGGGCAACAGCAAATGTGGGGCTCTGTGCTTTCTTTCGTTCTGAACAAGTTTTAGTGTTTTCTGCAGCGACGCAAATACGATTCTGCGCAACAATGGGAACACTTCTCCTTCCCAGGCACAGAGAAGGTGCTAGCAGGGAATTCTCTGCCTGCCTTTCCCCAGTGCTCTGCAAGCTCTCCAGGGCAACAGCAAATGTGGGGCTCTGTGCTTTCTTTCGTTCTGAACAAGTGTTAGTGTTTTCTGCGGAAAAGCGATTCTGCGCAACATTGGGAACACTTCTCCTTCCCAGGCACAGAGAAGGTGCTAGCAGGGAATTCTCTGCCTGCCTTTCCCCAGTGCTCTGCAAGCTCTCCAGGGCAACAGCAAATGTGGGGCTCTGTGCTTTCTTTCGTTCTGAACAAGTTTTAGTGTTTTCAGCGGAAAAGCGATTCTGCGCAACATTGGGAACACTTCTCCTTCCCAGGCACAGAGAAGGTGCTAGCAGGGAATTCTCTGCCTGCCTTTCCCCAGTGCTCTGCAAGCTCTCCAGGGCAACAGCAAATGTGGGGCTCTGTGCTTTCTTTCGTTCTGAACAAGTTTTAGTGTTTTCTGCAGCGACGCAAATACAATTCTGCGCAACAATGGGAACACTTCTCCTTCCCAGGCACAGAGAAGGTGCTAGCAGGGAATTCTCTGCCTGCCTTTCCCCAGTGCTCTGCAAGCTCTCCAGGGCAACAGCAAATGTGGGGCTCTGTGCTTTCTTTCGTTCTGAAAAAGTGTTAGTGTTTTCTGCAGCGACGCAAATACGATTCTGCGCAACAATGGGAACACTTCTCCTTCCCAGGCACAGAGAAGGTGCTAGCAGGGAATTCTCTGCCTGCCTTTCCCCAGTGCTCTGCAAGCTCTCCAGGGAAACAGCAAATGTGGGGCTCTGTGCTTTCTTTTGTTCTGAAAAAGTGTTAGTGTTTTCTGCGGAAAAGCGAATCTGCGCAACATTGGGAACACTTCTCCTTCCCAGGCACAGAGAAGGTGCTAGCAGGGAATTCTCTGCCTGCCTTTCCCCAGTGCTCTGCAAGCTCTCCAGGGCAACAGCAAATGTGGGGCTCTGTGCTTTCTTTCGTTCTGAACAAGTTTTAGTGTTTTCTGCAGCGACGCAAATACGATTCTGCGCAACAATGGGAACACTTCTCCTTCCCAGGCACAGAGAAGGTGCTAGCAGGGAATTCTCTGCCTGCCTTTCCCCAGTGCTCTGCAAGCTCTCCAGGGCAACAGCAAATGTGGGGCTCTGTGCTTTCTTTCGTTCTGGAAAAGTGTTAGTGTTTTCAGCGGAAAAGCCATTCTGCGCAACAATGGGAACACTTCTCCTTCCCAGGCACAGAGAAGGTGCTAGCAGGGAATTCTCTGCCTGCCTTTCCCCAGTGCTCTGCAAGCTCTCCAGGGCAACAGCAAATGTGGGGCTCTGTGCTTTCTTTCGTTCTGAACAAGTTTTAGTGTTTTCTGCAGCGACGCAAATACGATTCTGCGCAACAATGGGAACACTTCTCCTTCCCAGGCACAGAGAAGGTGCTAGCAGGGAATTCTCTGCCTGCCTTTCCCCAGTGCTCTGCAAGCTCTCCAGGGCAACAGCAAATGTGGGGCTCTGTGCTTTCTTTCGTTCTGAAAAAGTGTTAGTGTTTTCTGGAGAGAAGCGATTCTGCGCAACAATGGGAACACTTCTCCTTCCCAGGCACAGAGAAGGTGCTAGCAGGGAATTCTCTGCCTGCCTTTCCCCAGTGCTCTGCAAGCTCTCCAGGGAAACAGCAAATGTGGGGCTCTGTGCTTTCTTTCGTTCTGAAAAAGTGTTATTTTTTTTCTGCGGAAAAGCGATTCTGTGCAACAATGGGAACACTTCTGCTTCCCAGGCACAGAGAAGGTGCTAGCAGGGAATTCTCTGCCTGCCTTTCCCCAGTGCTCTGCAAGCTCTCCAGGGCAACAGCAAATGTGGGGCTCTGTGCTTTCTTTCGTTCTGAACAAGTTTTATTGTTTTCTGCAGCGACGCAAATACGATTCTGCGCAACAATGGGAACACTTCTCCTTCCCAGGCACAGAGAAGGTGCTAGCAGGGAATTCTCTGCCTGCCTTTCCCCAGTGCTCTGCAAGCTCTCCAGGGCAACAGCAAATGTGGGGCTCTGTGCTTTCTTTTGTTCTGAACAAGTTTTAGTGTTTTCTGCAGCGACGCAAATACGATTCTGCGCAACAATGGGAACACTTCCCCTTCCCAGGCACAGAGAAGGTGCTAGCAGGAAATTCTCTGCCTGCCTTTCCCCAGTGCCCTGCAAGCTCTCCAGGGCAACAGCAAATGTGGGGCTCTGTGCTTTCTTTCTTTCTGAAAAAGTGTTAGTGTTTTGAGTGGAAAAGCGATTCTGCGCAACATTGGGAACACTTCTCCTTCCCAGGCACAGAGAAAGTGCTAGCAGGGAATTCTCTGCCTGCCTTTCCCCAGTGCTCTGCAAGCTCTCCAGGGCAACAGTAAATGTGGGGCTCTGTGCTTTCTTTCGTTCTGAACAAGTTTTAGTGTTTTCTGCAGCGACGCAAATACGATTCTGCGCAACATTGGGAACACTTCTCCTTCCCAGGCACAGAGAAGGTGCTAGCAGGGAATTCTCTACCTGCCTTTAACCAGTGCTCTGCAAGCTCTCCAGGGCAACAGCAAATGTGGGGCTCTGTGCTTTCTTTCGTTCTGAAAAAGTGTTAGTGTTTTCTGGAGAGAAGCGATTCTGCGCAACAATGGGAACACTTCTCCTTCCCAGGCACAGAGAAGGTGCTAGCAGGGAATTCTCTGCCTGCCTTTCCCCAGTGCTCTGCAAGCTCTCCAGGGCAACAGCAAATGTGGGGCTCTGTGCTTTCTTTCGTTCTGAAAAAGTGTTAGTGTTTTCAGCGGAAAAGCGATTCTGCGCAACAATGGGAACACATCTCCTTCCCAGGCACAGAGAAGGTGCTAGCAGGGAATTCTCTGCCTGCCTTTCCCCAGTGCTCTGCAAGCTCTCCAGGGCAACAGCAAATGTGGGGCTCTGTGCTTTCTTTCGTTCTGAACAAGTTTTAGTGTTTTCTGCAGCGACGCAAATACGATTCTGCGCAACAATGGGAACACTTCTCCTTCCCAGGCACAGAGAAGGTGCTAGCAGGGAATTCTCTGCCTGCCTTTCCCCAGTGCTCTGCAAGCTCTCCAGGGCAACAGCAAATGTGGGGCTCTGTGCTTTCTTTCGTTCTGAACAAGTTTTAGTGTTTTCTGCAGCGACGCAAATACGATTCTGCGCAACAATGGGAACACTTCTCCTTCCCAGGCACAGAGAAGGTGCTAGCAGGGAATTCTCTGCCTGCCTTTCCCCAGTGCTCTGCAAGCTCTCCAGGGCAACAGCAAATGTGGGGCTCTGTGCTTTCTTTCGTTCTGAACAAGTTTTAGTGTTTTCTGCAGCGACGCAAATACGATTCTGCGCAACAATGGGAACACTTCTCCTTCCCAGGCACAGAGAAGGTGCTAGCAGGGAATTCTCTGCCTGCCTTTCCCCAGTGCTCTGCAAGCTCTCCAGGGCAACAGCAAATGTGGGGCTCTGTGCTTTCTTTCGTTCTGAAAAAGTGTTAGTGTTTTCAGCGGAAAAGCGATTCTGCGCAACAATGGGAACACATCTCCTTCCCAGGCACAGAGAAGGTGCTAGCAGGGAATTCTCTGCCTGCCTTTCCCCAGTGCTCTGCAAGCTCTCCAGGGCAACAGCAAATGTGGGGCTCTGTGCTTTCTTTCGTTCTGAAAAAGTGTTATTTTTTTTCTGCGGAAAAGCGATTCTGTGCAACAATGGGAACACTTCTCCTTCCCAGGCACAGAGAAGGTGCTAGCAGGGAATTCTCTGCCTGCCTTTCCCCAGTGCTCTGCAAGCTCTCCAGGGCAACAGCAAATGTGGGGCTCTGTGCTTTCTTTCATTCTGAACAAGTGTTAGTGTTTTCTGCAGCGACGCAAATGCCATTCTGCGCAACAATGGGAACACTTCGCCTTCCCAGGCACAGAGAAGGTGCTAGCAGGGAATTCTCTGCCTGCCTTTCCCCAGTGCTCTGCAAGCTCTCCAGGGCAACAGAAAATGTGGGGCTCTGTGCTTTCTTTCGTTCTGAACAAGTTTTAGTGTTTTCTGCAGCGACGCAAATACGATTCTGCGCAACATTGGGAACACTTCTCCTTCCCAGGCACAGAGAAGGTGCTAGCAGGGAATTCTCTACCTGCCTTTAACCAGTGCTCTGCAAGCTCTCCAGGGCAACAGCAAATGTGGGGCTCTGTGCTTTCTTTCGTTCTGAAAAAGTGTTAGTGTTTTCTGGAGAGAAGCGATTCTGCGCAACAATGGGAACACTTCTCCTTCCCAGGCACAGAGAAGGTGCTAGCAGGGAATTCTCTGCCTGCCTTTCCCCAGTGCTCTGCAAGCTCTCCAGGGCAACAGCAAATGTGGGGCTCTGTGCTTTCTTTCGTTCTGAAAAAGTGTTAGTGTTTTCAGCGGAAAAGCGATTCTGCGCAACAATGGGAACACATCTCCTTCCCAGGCACAGAGAAGGTGCTAGCAGGGAATTCTCTGCCTGCCTTTCCCCAGTGCTCTGCAAGCTCTCCAGGGCAACAGCAAATGTGGGGCTCTGTGCTTTCTTTCGTTCTGAACAAGTTTTAGTGTTTTCAGCGGAAAAGCGATTCTGCGCAACATTGGGAACACTTCTCCTTCCCAGGCACAGAGAAGGTGCTAGCAGGGAATTCTCTGCCTGCCTTTCCCCAGTGCTCTGCAAGCTCTCCAGGGCAACAGCAAATGTGGGGCTCTGTGCTTTCTTTCGTTCTGAACAAGTTTTAGTGTTTTCTGCAGCGACGCAAATACGATTCTGCGCAACAATGGGAACACTTCTCCTTCCCAGGCACAGAGAAGGTGCTAGCAGGGAATTCTCTGCCTGCCTTTCCCCAGTGCTCTGCAAGCTCTCCAGGGCAACAGCAAATGTGGGGCTCTGTGCTTTCTTTCGTTCTGAACAAGTTTTAGTGTTTTCAGCGGAAAAGCAATTCTGCGCAACAATGGGAACACTTCTCCTTCCCAGGCACAGAGAAGGTGCTAGCAGGGAATTCTCTGCCTGCCTTTCCCCAGTGCTCTGCAAGCTCTCCAGGGCAACAGCAAATGTGGGGCTCTGTGCTTTCTTTCGTTCTGAACAAGTGTTAGTGTTTTCTGCGGAAAAGCGATTCTGCGCAACATTGGGAACACTTCTCCTTCCCAGGCACAGAGAAGGTGCTAGCAGGGAATTCTCTGCCTGCCTTTCCCCAGTGCTCTGCAAGCTCTCCAGGGCAACAGCAAATGTGGGGCTCTGTGCTTTCTTTCGTTCTGAACAAGTTTTAGTGTTTTCTGCAGCGACGCAAATACGATTCTGCGCAACAATGGGAACACTTCTCCTTCCCAGGCACAGAGAAGGTGCTAGCAGGGAATTCTCTGCCTGCCTTTCCCCAGTGCTCTGCAAGCTCTCCAGGGCAACAGCAAATGTGGGGCTCTGTGCTTTCTTTCGTTCTGAACAAGTGTTAGTGTTTTCTGCGGAAAAGCGATTCTGCGCAACATTGGGAACACTTCTCCTTCCCAGGCACAGAGAAGGTGCTAGCAGGGAATTCTCTGCCTGCCTTTCCCCAGTGCTCTGCAAGCTCTCCAGGGCAACAGCAAATGTGGGGCTCTGTGCTTTCTTTCGTTCTGAACAAGTTTTAGTGTTTTCAGCGGAAAAGCGATTCTGCGCAACATTGGGAACACTTCTCCTTCCCAGGCACAGAGAAGGTGCTAGCAGGGAATTCTCTGCCTGCCTTTCCCCAGTGCTCTGCAAGCTCTCCAGGGCAACAGCAAATGTGGGGCTCTGTGCTTTCTTTCGTTCTGAACAAGTTTTAGTGTTTTCTGCAGCGACGCAAATACGATTCTGCGCAACAATGGGAACACTTCTCCTTCCCAGGCACAGAGAAGGTGCTAGCAGGGAATTCTCTGCCTGCCTTTCCCCAGTGCTCTGCAAGCTCTCCAGGGCAACAGCAAATGTGGGGCTCTGTGCTTTCTTTCGTTCTGAAAAAGTGTTAGTGTTTTCTGGAGAGAAGCGATTCTGCGCAACAATGGGAACACTTCTACTTCCCAGGCACAGAGAAGGTGCTAGCAGGGAATTCTCTGCCTGCCTTTCCCCAGTGCTCTGCAAGCTCTCCAGGGCAACAGCAAATGTGGGGCTCTGTGCTTTCTTTCGTTCTGAAAAAGTGTTAGTGTTTTCAGCGGAAAAGCGATTCTGCGCAACAATGGGAACACATCTCCTTCCCAGGCACAGAGAAGGTGCTAGCAGGGAATTCTCTGCCTGCCTTTCCCCAGTGCTCTGCAAGCTCTCCAGGGCAACAGCAAATGTGGGGCTCTGTGCTTTCTTTCGTTCTGAAAAAGTGTTATTTTTTTTCTGCGGAAAAGCGATTCTGTGCAACAATGGGAACACTTCTCCTTCCCAGGCACAGAGAAGGTGCTAGCAGGGAATTCTCTGCCTGCCTTTCCCCAGTGCTCTGCAAGCTCTCCAGGGCAACAGCAAATGTGGGGCTCTGTGCTTTCTTTCGTTCTGAACAAGTTTTAGTGTTTTCTGCAGCGACGCAAATACGATTCTGCGCAACAATGGGAACACTTCTCCTTCCCAGGCACAGAGAAGGTGCTAGCAGGGAATTCTCTGCCTGCCTTTCCCCAGTGCTCTGCAAGCTCTCCAGGGCAACAGCAAATGTGGGGCTCTGTGCTTTCTTTTGTTCTGAACAAGTGTTAGTGTTTTCTGCGGAAAAGCGATTCTGCGCAACATTGGGAACACTTCTCCTTCCCAGGCACAGAGAAGGTGCTAGCAGGGAATTCTCTGCCTGCCTTTCCCCAGTGCTCTGCAAGCTCTCCAGGGCAACAGCAAATGTGGGGCTCTGTGCTTTCTTTCGTTCTGAACAAGTTTTAGTGTTTTCAGCGGAAAAGCGATTCTGCGCAACATTGGGAACACTTCTCCTTCCCAGGCACAGAGAAGGTGCTAGCAGGGAATTCTCTGCCTGCCTTTCCCCAGTGCTCTGCAAGCTCTCCAGGGCAACAGCAAATGTGGGGCTCTGTGCTTTCTTTCGTTCTGAACAAGTTTTAGTGTTTTCTGCAGCGACGCAAATACGATTCTGCGCAACAATGGGAACACTTCTCCTTCCCAGGCACAGAGAAGGTGCTAGCAGGGAATTCTCTGCCTGCCTTTCCCCAGTGCTCTGCAAGCTCTCCAGGGCAACAGCAAATGTGGGGCTCTGTGCTTTCTTTCGTTCTGAAAAAGTGTTAGTGTTTTCTGGAGAGAAGCGATTCTGCGCAACAATGGGAACACTTCTACTTCCCAGGCACAGAGAAGGTGCTAGCAGGGAATTCTCTGCCTGCCTTTCCCCAGTGCTCTGCAAGCTCTCCAGGGCAACAGCAAATGTGGGGCTCTGTGCTTTCTTTCGTTCTGAAAAAGTGTTAGTGTTTTCAGCGGAAAAGCGATTCTGCGCAACAATGGGAACACATCTCCTTCCCAAGCACAGAGAAGGTGCTAGCAGGGAATTCTCTGCCTGCCTTTCCCCAGTGCTCTGCAAGCTCTCCAGGGCAACAGCAAATGTGGGGCTCTGTGCTTTCTTTCGTTCTGAAAAAGTGTTATTTTTTTTCTGCGGAAAAGCGATTGTGTGCAACAATGGGAACACTTCTCCTTCCCAGGCACAGAGAAGGTGCTAGCAGGGAATTCTCTGCCTGCCTTTCCCCAGTGCTCTGCAAGCTCTCCAGGGCAACAGCAAATGTGGGGCTCTGTGCTTTCTTTCATTCTGAAAAAGTGTTAGTGTTTTCAGCAGCGACGCAAATGCCATTCTGCGCAACAATGGGAACACTTCTCCTTCCCAGGCACAGAGAAAGTGCTAGCAGGGAATTCTCTGCCTGCCTTTCCCCAGTGCTCTGCAAGCTCTCCAGGGAAACAGCAAATGTGGGGCTCTGTGCTTTCTTTTGTTCTGAAAAAGTGTTAGTGTTTTCTGCGGAAAAGCGATTCTGCGCAACATTGGGAACACTTCTCCTTCCCAGGCACAGAGAAGGTGCTAGCAGGGAATTCTCTGCCTGCCTTTCCCCAGTGCTCTGCAAGCTCTCCAGGGCAACAGCAAATGTGGGGCTCTGTGCTTTCTTTCGTTCTGAACAAGTTTTAGTGTTTTCTGCAGCGACGCAAATACGATTCTGCGCAACAATGGGAACACTTCTCCTTCCCAGGCACAGAGAAGGTGCTAGCAGGGAATTCTCTGCCTGCCTTTCCCCAGTGCTCTGCAAGCTCTCCAGGGCAACAGCAAATGTGGGGCTCTGTGCTTTCTTTCGTTCTGGAAAAGTGTTAGTGTTTTCAGCGGAAAAGCCATTCTGCGCAACAATGGGAACACTTCTCCTTCCCAGGCACAGAGAAGGTGCTAGCAGGGAATTCTCTGCCTGCCTTTCCCCAGTGCTCTGCAAGCTCTCCAGGGCAACAGAAAATGTGGGGCTCTGTGCTTTCTTTCGTTCTGAACAAGTTTTAGTGTTTTCTGCAGCGACGCAAATACGATTCTGCGCAACAATGGGAACACTTCTCCTTCCCAGGCACAGAGAAGGTGCTAGCAGGGAATTCTCTGCCTGCCTTTCCCCAGTGCTCTGCAAGCTCTCCAGGGCAACAGCAAATGTGGGGCTCTGTGCTTTCTTTCGTTCTGAAAAAGTGTTAGTGTTTTCTGCGGAAAAGCGATTCTGCGCAACATTGGGAACACTTTTACTTCCCAGGCACAGAGAAGGTGCTAGCAGGGAATTCTCTGCCTGCCTTTCCCCAGTGCTCTGCAAGCTCTCCAGGGCAACAGCAAATGTGGGGCTCTGTGCTTTCTTTCGTTCTGAAAAAGTGTTATTTTTTTTCTGCGGAAAAGCGATTCTGTGCAACAATGGGAACACTTCTGCTTCCCAGGCACAGAGAAGGTGCTAGCAGGGAATTCTCTGCCTGCCTTTCCCCAGTGCTCTGCAAGCTCTCCAGGGCAACAGCAAATGTGGGGCTCTGTGCTTTCTTTCGTTCTGAACAAGTTTTAGTGTTTTCTGCAGCGACGCAAATACGATTCTGCGCAACAATGGGAACACTTCTACTTCCCAGGCACAGAGAAGGTGCTAGCAGGGAATTCTCTGCCTGCCTTTCCCCAGTGCTCTGCAAGCTCTCCAGGGCAACAGCAAATGTGGGGCTCTGTGCTTTCTTTTGTTCTGAAAAAGTGTTAGTGTTTTCTGCGGAAAAGCGATTCTGCGCAACATTGGGAACACTTCTCCTTCCCAGGCACAGAGAAGGTGCTAGCAGGGAATTCTCTGCCTGCCTTTCCCCAGTGCTCTGCAAGCTCTCCAGGGCAACAGCAAATGTGGGGCTCTGTGCTTTCTTTCGTTCTGAACAAGTTTTAGTGTTTTCTGCAGCGACGCAAATACGATTCTGCGCAACAATGGGAACACTTCTCCTTCCCAGGCACAGAGAAGGTGCTAGCAGGAAATTCTCTGCCTGCCTTTCCCCAGTGCTCTGCAAGCTCTCCAGGGCAACAGCAAATGTGGGGCTCTGTGCTTTCTTTCTTTCTGAAAAAGTGTTAGTGTTTTGAGTGGAAAAGCGATTCTGCGCAACATTGGGAACACTTCTCCTTCCCAGGCACAGAGAAAGTGCTAGCAGGGAATTCTCTGCCTGCCTTTCCCCAGTGCTCTGCAAGCTCTCCAGGGCAACAGTAAATGTGGGGCTCTGTGCTTTCTTTCGTTCTGAACAAGTTTTAGTGTTTTCTGCAGCGACGCAAATACGATTCTGCGCAACATTGGGAACACTTCTCCTTCCCAGGCACAGAGAAGGTGCTAGCAGGGAATTCTCTACCTGCCTTTAACCAGTGCTCTGCAAGCTCTCCAGGGCAACAGCAAATGTGGGGCTCTGTGCTTTCTTTCGTTCTGAAAAAGTGTTAGTGTTTTCTGGAGAGAAGCGATTCTGCGCAACAATGGGAACACTTCTCCTTCCCAGGCACAGAGAAGGTGCTAGCAGGGAATTCTCTGCCTGCCTTTCCCCAGTGCTCTGCAAGCTCTCCAGGGCAACAGCAAATGTGGGGCTCTGTGCTTTCTTTCGTTCTGAAAAAGTGTTAGTGTTTTCAGCGGAAAAGCGATTCTGCGCAACAATGGGAACACATCTCCTTCCCAGGCACAGAGAAGGTGCTAGCAGGGAATTCTCTGCCTGCCTTTCCCCAGTGCTCTGCAAGCTCTCCAGGGCAACAGCAAATGTGGGGCTCTGTGCTTTCTTTCGTTCTGAACAAGTTTTAGTGTTTTCTGCAGCGACGCAAATACGATTCTGCGCAACAATGGGAACACTTCTCCTTCCCAGGCACAGAGAAGGTGCTAGCAGGGAATTCTCTGCCTGCCTTTCCCCAGTGCTCTGCAAGCTCTCCAGGGCAACAGCAAATGTGGGGCTCTGTGCTTTCTTTCGTTCTGAAAAAGTGTTATTTTTTTTCTGCGGAAAAGCGATTCTGTGCAACAATGGGAACTCTTCTGCTTCCCAGGCACAGAGAAGGTGCTAGCAGGGAATTCTCTGCCTGCCTTTCCCCAGTGCTCTGCAAGCTCTCCAGGGCAACAGCAAATGTGGGGCTCTGTGCTTTCTTTCGTTCTGAACAAGTGTTAGTGTTTTCTGCGGAAAAGCGATTCTGCGCAACATTGGGAACACTTCTCCTTCCCAGGCACAGAGAAGGTGCTAGCAGGGAATTCTCTGCCTGCCTTTCCCCAGTGCTCTGCAAGCTCTCCAGGGCAACAGCAAATGTGGGGCTCTGTGCTTTCTTTCGTTCTGAACAAGTTTTAGTGTTTTCTGCAGCGACGCAAATACGATTCTGCGCAACAATGGGAACACTTCTCCTTCCCAGGCACAGAGAAGGTGCTAGCAGGGAATTCTCTGCCTGCCTTTCCCCAGTGCTCTGCAAGCTCTCCAGGGCAACAGCAAATGTGGGGCTCTGTGCTTTCTTTCGTTCTGAAAAAGTGTTAGTGTTTTCTGGAGAGAAGCGATTCTGCGCAACAATGGGAACACTTCTCCTTCCCAGGCACAGAGAAGGTGCTAGCAGGGAATTCTCTGCCTGCCTTTCCCCAGTGCTCTGCAAGCTCTCCAGGGCAACAGCAAATGTGGGGCTCTGTGCTTTTTTTCGTTCTGAAAAAGTGTTAGTGTTTTCAGCGGAAAAGCGATTCTGCGCAACAATGGGAACACATCTCCTTCCCAGGCACAGAGAAGGTGCTAGCAGGGAATTCTCTGCCTGCCTTTCCCCAGTGCTCTGCAAGCTCTCCAGGGCAACAGCAAATGTGGGGCTCTGTGCTTTCTTTCGTTCTGAAAAAGTGTTATTTTTTTTCTGCGGAAAAGCGATTCTGTGCAACAATGGGAACACTTCTCCTTCCCAGGCACAGAGAAGGTGCTAGCAGGGAATTCTCTGCCTGCCTTTCCCCAGTGCTCTGCAAGCTCTCCAGGGCAACAGCAAATGTGGGGCTCTGTGCTTTCTTTCATTCTGAACAAGTGTTAGTGTTTTCTGCAGCGACGCAAATGCCATTCTGCGCAACAATGGGAACACTTCTCCTTCCCAGGCACAGAGAAGGTGCTAGCAGGGAATTCTCTGCCTGCCTTTCCCCAGTGCTCTGCAAGCTCTCCAGGGCAACAGAAAATGTGGGGCTCTGTGCTTTCTTTCGTTCTGAACAAGTTTTAGTGTTTTCTGCAGCGACGCAAATACGATTCTGCGCAACATTGGGAACACTTCTCCTTCCCAGGCACAGAGAAGGTGCTAGCAGGGAATTCTCTACCTGCCTTTAACCAGTGCTCTGCAAGCTCTCCAGGGCAACAGCAAATGTGGGGCTCTGTGCTTTCTTTCGTTCTGAAAAAGTGTTAGTGTTTTCTGGAGAGAAGCGATTCTGCGCAACAATGGGAACACTTCTCCTTCCCAGGCACAGAGAAGGTGCTAGCAGGGAATTCTCTGCCTGCCTTTCCCCAGTGCTCTGCAAGCTCTCCAGGGCAACAGCAAATGTGGGGCTCTGTGCTTTCTTTCGTTCTGAAAAAGTGTTAGTGTTTTCAGCGGAAAAGCGATTCTGCGCAACAATGGGAACACATCTCCTTCCCAGGCACAGAGAAGGTGCTAGCAGGGAATTCTCTGCCTGCCTTTCCCCAGTGCTCTGCAAGCTCTCCAGGGCAACAGCAAATGTGGGGCTCTGTGCTTTCTTTCGTTCTGAAAAAGTGTTATTTTTTTTCTGCGGATAAGCGATTCTGTGCAACAATGGGAACTCTTCTGCTTCCCAGGCACAGAGAAGGTGCTAGCAGGGAATTCTCTGCCTGCCTTTCCCCAGTGCTCTGCAAGCTCTCCAGGGCAACAGCAAATGTGGGGCTCTGTGCTTTCTTTCGTTCTGAACAAGTTTTAGTGTTTTCAGCGGAAAAGCGATTCTGCGCAACATTGGGAACACTTCTCCTTCCCAGGCACAGAGAAGGTGCTAGCAGGGAATTCTCTGCCTGCCTTTCCCCAGTGCTCTGCAAGCTCTCCAGGGCAACAGCAAATGTGGGGCTCTGTGCTTTCTTTCGTTCTGAACAAGTTTTAGTGTTTTCTGCAGCGACGCAAATACGATTCTGCGCAACAATGGGAACACTTCTCCTTCCCAGGCACAGAGAAGGTGCTAGCAGGGAATTCTCTGCCTGCCTTTCCCCAGTGCTCTGCAAGCTCTCCAGGGCAACAGCAAATGTGGGGCTCTGTGCTTTCTTTCGTTCTGAACAAGTTTTAGTGTTTTCAGCGGAAAAGCAATTCTGCGCAACAATGGGAACACTTCTCCTTCCCAGGCACAGAGAAGGTGCTAGCAGGGAATTCTCTGCCTGCCTTTCCCCAGTGCTCTGCAAGCTCTCCAGGGCAACAGCAAATGTGGGGCTCTGTGCTTTCTTTCGTTCTGAACAAGTGTTAGTGTTTTCAGCGGAAAAGCAATTCTGCGCAACAATGGGAACACTTCTCCTTCCCAGGCACAGAGAAGGTGCTAGCAGGGAATTCTCTGCCTGCCTTTCCCCAGTGCTCTGCAAGCTCTCCAGGGCAACAGCAAATGTGGGGCTCTGTGCTTTCTTTCGTTCTGAACAAGTTTTAGTGTTTTCTGCAGCGACGCAAATACGATTCTGCGCAACAATGGGAACACTTCTCCTTCCCAGGCACAGAGAAGGTGCTAGCAGGGAATTCTCTGCCTGCCTTTCCCCAGTGCTCTGCAAGCTCTCCAGGGCAACAGCAAATGTGGGGCTCTGTGCTTTCTTTTGTTCTGAACAAGTGTTAGTGTTTTCTGCGGAAAAGCGATTCTGCGCAACATTGGGAACACTTCTCCTTCCCAGGCACAGAGAAGGTGCTAGCAGGGAATTCTCTGCCTGCCTTTCCCCAGTGCTCTGCAAGCTCTCCAGGGCAACAGCAAATGTGGGGCTCTGTGCTTTCTTTCGTTCTGAACAAGTTTTAGTGTTTTCAGCGGAAAAGCGATTCTGCGCAACATTGGGAACACTTCTCCTTCCCAGGCACAGAGAAGGTGCTAGCAGGGAATTCTCTGCCTGCCTTTCCCCAGTGCTCTGCAAGCTCTCCAGGGCAACAGCAAATGTGGGGCTCTGTGCTTTCTTTCGTTCTGAACAAGTTTTAGTGTTTTCTGCAGCGACGCAAATACGATTCTGCGCAACAATGGGAACACTTCTCCTTCCCAGGCACAGAGAAGGTGCTAGCAGGGAATTCTCTGCCTGCCTTTCCCCAGTGCTCTGCAAGCTCTCCAGGGCAACAGCAAATGTGGGGCTCTGTGCTTTCTTTCGTTCTGAACAAGTTTTAGTGTTTTCAGCGGAAAAGCAATTCTGCGCAACAATGGGAACACTTCTCCTTCCCAGGCACAGAGAAGGTGCTAGCAGGGAATTCTCTGCCTGCCTTTCCCCAGTGCTCTGCAAGCTCTCCAGGGCAACAGCAAATGTGGGGCTCTGTGCTTTCTTTCGTTCTGAACAAGTGTTAGTGTTTTCAGCGGAAAAGCAATTCTGCGCAACAATGGGAACACTTCTCCTTCCCAGGCACAGAGAAGGTGCTAGCAGGGAATTCTCTGCCTGCCTTTCCCCAGTGCTCTGCAAGCTCTCCAGGGCAACAGCAAATGTGGGGCTCTGTGCTTTCTTTCGTTCTGAACAAGTTTTAGTGTTTTCTGCAGCGACGCAAATACGATTCTGCGCAACAATGGGAACACTTCTCCTTCCCAGGCACAGAGAAGGTGCTAGCAGGGAATTCTCTGCCTGCCTTTCCCCAGTGCTCTGCAAGCTCTCCAGGGCAACAGCAAATGTGGGGCTCTGTGCTTTCTTTTGTTCTGAACAAGTGTTAGTGTTTTCTGCGGAAAAGCGATTCTGCGCAACATTGGGAACACTTCTCCTTCCCAGGCACAGAGAAGGTGCTAGCAGGGAATTCTCTGCCTGCCTTTCCCCAGTGCTCTGCAAGCTCTCCAGGGCAACAGCAAATGTGGGGCTCTGTGCTTTCTTTCGTTCTGAACAAGTTTTAGTGTTTTCAGCGGAAAAGCGATTCTGCGCAACATTGGGAACACTTCTCCTTCCCAGGCACAGAGAAGGTGCTAGCAGGGAATTCTCTGCCTGCCTTTCCCCAGTGCTCTGCAAGCTCTCCAGGGCAACAGCAAATGTGGGGCTCTGTGCTTTCTTTCGTTCTGAACAAGTTTTAGTGGTTTCTGCAGCGACGCAAATACGATTCTGCGCAACAATGGGAACACTTCTCCTTCCCAGGCACAGAGAAGGTGCTAGCAGGGAATTCTCTGCCTGCATTTCCCCAGTGCTCTGCAAGCTCTCCAGGGCAACAGCAAATGTGGGGCTCTGTGCTTTCTTTCGTTCTGAAAAAGTGTTAGTGTTTTCTGGAGAGAAGCGATTCTGCGCAACAATGGGAACACTTCTACTTCCCAGGCACAGAGAAGGTGCTAGCAGGGAATTCTCTGCCTGCCTTTCCCCAGTGCTCTGCAAGCTCTCCAGGGCAACAGCAAATGTGGGGCTCTGTGCTTTCTTTCGTTCTGAAAAAGTGTTAGTGTTTTCAGCGGAAAAGCGATTCTGCGCAACAATGGGAACACATCTCCTTCCCAGGCACAGAGAAGGTGCTAGCAGGGAATTCTCTGCCTGCCTTTCCCCAGTGCTCTGCAAGCTCTCCAGGGCAACAGCAAATGTGGGGCTCTGTGCTTTCTTTCATTCTGAAAAAGTGTTAGTGTTTTCTGCAGCGACGCAAATGCCATTCTGCGCAACAATGGGAACACTTCTCCTTCCCAGGCACAGAGAAGGTGCTAGCAGGAAATTCTCTGCCTGCCTTTCCCCAGTGCTCTGCAAGCTCTCCAGGGCAACAGCAAATGTGGGGCTCTGTGCTTTCTTTCGTTCTGAAAAAGTGTTAGTGTTTTGAGTGGAAAAGCGATTCTGCGCAACATTGGGAACACTTCTCTTTCCCAGGCACAGAGAAAGTGCTAGCAGGGAATTCTCTGCCTGCCTTTCCCCAGTGCTCTGCAAGCTCTCCAGGGCAACAGTAAATGTGGGGCTCTGTGCTTTCTTTCGTTCTGAACAAGTTTTAGTGTTTTCTGCAGCGACGCAAATACGATTCTGCGCAACATTGGGAACACTTCTCCTTCCCAGGCACAGAGAAGGTGCTAGCAGGGAATTCTCTACCTGCCTTTAACCAGTGCTCTGCAAGCTCTCCAGGGCAACAGCAAATGTGGGGCTCTGTGCTTTCTTTCGTTCTGAAAAAGTGTTAGTGTTTTCTGGAGAGAAGCGATTCTGCGCAACAATGGGAACACTTCTCCTTCCCAGGCACAGAGAAGGTGCTAGCAGGGAATTCTCTGCCTGCCTTTCCCCAGTGCTCTGCAAGCTCTCCAGGGCAACAGCAAATGTGGGGCTCTGTGCTTTCTTTCGTTCTGAAAAAGTGTTAGTGTTTTCAGCGGAAAAGCGATTCTGCGCAACAATGGGAACACATCTCCTTCCCAGGCACAGAGAAGGTGCTAGCAGGGAATTCTCTGCCTGCCTTTCCCCAGTGCTCTGCAAGCTCTCCAGGGCAACAGAAAATGTGGGGCTCTGTGCTTTCTTTCGTTCTGAAAAAGTGTTATTTTTTTTCTGCGGAAAAGCGATTCTGTGCAACAATGGGAACACTTCTGCTTCCCAGGCACAGAGAAGGTGCTAGCAGGGAATTCTCTGCCTGCCTTTCCCCAGTGCTCTGCAAGCTCTCCAGGGCAACAGCAAATGTGGGGCTCTGTGCTTTCTTTCGTTCTGAACAAGTTTTAGTGTTTTCAGCGGAAAAGCGATTCTGCGCAACATTGGGAACACTTCTCCTTCCCAGGCACAGAGAAGGTGCTAGCAGGGAATTCTCTGCCTGCCTTTCCCCAGTGCTCTGCAAGCTCTCCAGGGCAACAGCAAATGTGGGGCTCTGTGCTTTCTTTCGTTCTGAACAAGTTTTAGTGTTTTCTGCAGCGACGCAAATACGATTCTGCGCAACATTGGGAACACTTCTCCTTCCCAGGCACAGAGAAGGTGCTAGCAGGGAATTCTCTACCTGCCTTTAACCAGTGCTCTGCAAGCTCTCCAGGGCAACAGCAAATGTGGGGCTCTGTGCTTTCTTTCGTTCTGAAAAAGTGTTAGTGTTTTCTGGAGAGAAGCGATTCTGCGCAACAATGGGAACACTTCTCCTTCCCAGGCACAGAGAAGGTGCTAGCAGGGAATTCTCTGCCTGCCTTTCCCCAGTGCTCTGCAAGCTCTCCAGGGCAACAGCAAATGTGGGGCTCTGTGCTTTCTTTCGTTCTGAAAAAGTGTTAGTGTTTTCAGCGGAAAAGCGATTCTGCGCAACAATGGGAACACATCTCCTTCCCAGGCACAGAGAAGGTGCTAGCAGGGAATTCTCTGCCTGCCTTTCCCCAGTGCTCTGCAAGCTCTCCAGGGCAACAGCAAATGTGGGGCTCTGTGCTTTCTTTCGTTCTGAAAAAGTGTTATTTTTTTTCTGCGGAAAAGCGATTCTGTGAAACAATGGGAACTCTTCTGCTTCCCAGGCACAGAGAAGGTGCTAGCAGGGAATTCTCTGCCTGCCTTTCCCCAGTGCTCTGCAAGCTCTCCAGGGCAACAGCAAATGTGGGGCTCTGTGCTTTCTTTCGTTCTGAACAAGTTTTAGTGTTTTCAGCGGAAAAGCGATTCTGCGCAACATTGGGAACACTTCTCCTTCCCAGGCACAGAGAAGGTGCTAGCAGGGAATTCTCTGCCTGCCTTTCCCCAGTGCTCTGCAAGCTCTCCAGGGCAACAGCAAATGTGGGGCTCTGTGCTTTCTTTCGTTCTGAAAAAGTGTTAGTGTTTTCTGCAGCGACGCAAATACGATTCTGCGCAACATTGGGAACACTTCTCCTTCCCAGGCACAGAGAAGGTGCTAGCAGGGAATTCTCTACCTGCCTTTAACCAGTGCTCTGCAAGCTCTCCAGGGCAACAGCAAATGTGGGGCTCTGTGCTTTCTTTCGTTCTGAAAAAGTGTTAGTGTTTTCTGGAGAGAAGCGATTCTGCGCAACAATGGGAACACTTCTACTTCCCAGGCACAGAGAAGGTGCTAGCAGGGAATTCTCTGCCTGCCTTTCCCCAGTGCTCTGCAAGCTCTCCAGGGCAACAGCAAATGTGGGGCTCTGTGCTTTCTTTCGTTCTGAAAAAGTGTTAGTGTTTTCAGCGGAAAAGCGATTCTGCGCAACAATGGGAACACATCTCCTTCCCAGGCACAGAGAAGGTGCTAGCAGGGAATTCTCTGCCTGCCTTTCCCCAGTGCTCTGCAAGCTCTCCAGGGCAACAGCAAATGTGGGGCTCTGTGCTTTCTTTCGTTCTGAAAAAGTGTTATTTTTTTTCTGCGGAAAAGCGATTCTGTGCAACAATGGGAACACTTCTGCTTCCCAGGCACAGAGAAGGTGCTAGCAGGGAATTCTCTGCCTGCCTTTCCCCAGTGCTCTGCAAGCTCTCCAGGGCAACAGCAAATGTGGGGCTCTGTGCTTTCTTTCGTTCTGAACAAGTTTTAGTGTTTTCAGCGGAAAAGCGATTCTGCGCAACATTGGGAACACTTCTCCTTCCCAGGCACAGAGAAGGTGCTAGCAGGGAATTCTCTGCCTGCCTTTCCCAGTGCTCTGCAAGCTCTCCAGGGCAACAGCAAATGTGGGGCTCTGTGCTTTCTTTCGTTCTGAACAAGTTTTAGTGTTTTCTGCAGCGACGCAAATACGATTCTGCGCAACAATGGGAACACTTCTCCTTCCCAGGCACAGAGAAGGTGCTAGCAGGGAATTCTCTGCCTGCCTTTCCCCAGTGCTCTGCAAGCTCTCCAGGGCAACAGCAAATGTGGGGCTCTGTGCTTTCTTTCGTTCTGAACAAGTTTTAGTGTTTTCAGCGGAAAAGCGATTCTGCGCAACATTGGGAACACTTCTACTTCCCAGGCACAGAGAAGGTGCTAGCAGGGAATTCTCTGCCTGCCTTTCCCCAGTGCTCTGCAAGCTCTCCAGGGCAACAGCAAATGTGGGGCTCTGTGCTTTCTTTCGTTCTGAAAAAGTGTTAGTGTTTTCAGCGGAAAAGCGATTCTGCGCAACAATGGGAACACTTCTCCTTCCCAGGCACAGAGAAGGTGCTAGCAGGGAATTCTCTGCCTGCCTTTCCCCAGTGCTCTGCAAGCTCTCCAGGGCAACAGCAAATGTGGGGCTCTGTGCTTTCTTTCGTTCTGAAAAAGTGTTAGTGTTTTCTGCAGCGACGCAAATACGATTCTGCGCAACATTGGGAACACTTCTCCTTCCCAGGCACAGAGAAGGTGCTAGCAGGGAATTCTCTACCTGCCTTTAACCAGTGCTCTGCAAGCTCTCCAGGGCAACAGCAAATGTGGGGCTCTGTGCTTTCTTTCGTTCTGAAAAAGTGTTAGTGTTTTCTGGAGAGAAGCGATTCTGCGCAACAATGGGAACACTTCTCCTTCCCAGGCACAGAGAAGGTGCTAGCAGGGAATTCTCTGCCTGCCTTTCCCCAGTGCTCTGCAAGCTCTCCAGGGCAACAGCAAATGTGGGGCTCTGTGCTTTCTTTCGTTCTGAAAAAGTGTTAGTGTTTTCAGCGGAAAAGCGATTCTGCGCAACAATGGGAACACATCTCCTTCCCAGGCACAGAGAAGGTGCTAGCAGGGAATTCTCTGCCTGCCTTTCCCCAGTGCTCTGCAAGCTCTCCAGGGCAACAGCAAATGTGGGGCTCTGTGCTTTCTTTCGTTCTGAAAAAGTGTTATTTTTTTTCTGCGGAAAAGCGATTCTGTGCAACAATGGGAACTCTTCTGCTTCCCAGGCACAGAGAAGGTGCTAGCAGGGAATTCTCTGCCTGCCTTTCCCCAGTGCTCTGCAAGCTCTCCAGGGCAACAGCAAATGTGGGGCTCTGTGCTTTCTTTCGTTCTGAACAAGTTTTAGTGTTTTCAGCGGAAAAGCGATTCTGCGCAACATTGGGAACACTTCTCCTTCCCAGGCACAGAGAAGGTGCTAGCAGGGAATTCTCTGCCTGCCTTTCCCCAGTGCTCTGCAAGCTCTCCAGGGCAACAGCAAATGTGGGGCTCTGTGCTTTCTTTCGTTCTGAACAAGTTTTAGTGTTTTCTGCAGCGACGCAAATACGATTCTGCGCAACATTGGGAACACTTCTCCTTCCCAGGCACAGAGAAGGTGCTAGCAGGGAATTCTCTACCTGCCTTTAACCAGTGCTCTGCAAGCTCTCCAGGGCAACAGCAAATGTGGGGCTCTGTGCTTTCTTTCGTTCTGAAAAAGTGTTAGTGTTTTCTGGAGAGAAGCGATTCTGCGCAACAATGGGAACACTTCTCCTTCCCAGGCACAGAGAAGGTGCTAGCAGGGAATTCTCTGCCTGCCTTTCCCCAGTGCTCTGCAAGCTCTCCAGGGCAACAGCAAATGTGGGGCTCTGTGCTTTCTTTCGTTCTGAAAAAGTGTTAGTGTTTTCAGCGGAAAAGCGATTCTGCGCAACATTGGGAACACATCTCCTTCCCAGGCACAGAGAAGGTGCTAGCAGGGAATTCTCTGCCTGCCTTTCCCCAGTGCTCTGCAAGCTCTCCAGGGCAACAGCAAATGTGGGGCTCTGTGCTTTCTTTCGTTCTGAAAAAGTGTTATTTTTTTTCTGCGGAAAAGCGATTCTGTGCAACAATGGGAACTCTTCTGCTTCCCAGGCACAGAGAAGGTGCTAGCAGGGAATTCTCTGCCTGCCTTTCCCCAGTGCTCTGCAAGCTCTCCAGGGCAACAGCAAATGTGGGGCTCTGTGCTTTCTTTCGTTCTGAACAAGTTTTAGTGTTTTCTGCAGCGACGCAAATACGATTCTGCGCAACAATGGGAACACTTCTCCTTCCCGGCAACAGAGAAGGTGCTAGCAGGGAATTCTCTGCCTGCCTTTCCCCAGTGCTCTGCAAGCTCTCCAGGGCAACAGCAAATGTGGGGCTCTGTGCTTTCTTTCGTTCTGAAAAAGTGTTAGTGTTTTCTGGAGAGAAGCGATTCTGCGCAACAATGGGAACACTTCTACTTCCCAGGCACAGAGAAGGTGCTAGCAGGGAATTCTCTGCCTGCCTTTCCCCAGTGCTCTGCAAGCTCTCCAGGGCAACAGCAAATGTGGGGCTCTGTGCTTTCTTTCGTTCTGAAAAAGTGTTAGTGTTTTCAGCGGAAAAGCGATTCTGCGCAACAATGGGAACACTTCTCCTTCCCAGGCACAGAGAAAGTGCTAGCAGGGAATTCTCTGCCTGCCTTTCCCCAGTGCTCTGCAAGCTCTCCAGGGCAACAGCAAATGTGGGGCTCTGTGCTTTCTTTCGTTCTGAACAAGTTTTAGTGTTTTCTGCAGCGACGCAAATACGATTCTGCGCAACATTGGGAACACTTCTCCTTCCCAGGCACAGAGAAGGTGCTAGCAGGGAATTCTCTGCCTGCCTTTCCCCAGTGCTCTGCAAGCTCTCCAGGGCAACAGCAAATGTGGGGCTCTGTGCTTTCTTTCGTTCTGAACATGTTTTAGTGTTTTCTGCAGCGACGCAAATACGATTCTGCGCAACAATGGGAACACTTCTGCTTCCCAGGCACAGAGAAGGTGCTAGCAGGGAATTCTCTGCCTGCCTTTCCCCAGTGCTCTGCAAGCTCTCCAGGGCAACAGCAAATGTGGGGCTCTGTGCTTTCTTTCGTTCTGAAAAAGTGTTAGTGTTTTCAGCGGAAAAGCGATTCTGCGCAACATTGGGAACACTTCTACTTCCCAGGCACAGAGAAGGTGCTAGCAGGGAATTCTCTGCCTGCCTTTCCCCAGTGCTCTGCAAGCTCTCCAGGGCAACAGCAAATGTGGGGCTCTGTGCTTTCTTTCATTCTGAACAAGTTTTAGTGTTTTCTGCAGCGACGCAAATGCCATTCTGTGCAACAATGGGAACACTTCTCCTTCCCAGGCACAGAGAAGGTGCTAGCAGGGAATTCTCTGCCTGCCTTTCCCCAGTGCTCTGCAAGCTCTCCAGGGAAATAGCAAATGTGGGGCTCTGTGCTTTGTTTCGTTCTGAACAAGTTGTAGTGTTTTGTGGAGAGAAGCGATTCTGCGCAACAATGGGAACACTTCTCCTTTCCAGGCTCAGAGAAGGTAGTACCAGGGAATTCTCTGCCTTCCTCTCCCCAGTGCTCTGCAAGCTCTCCAGGGCAACAGCAAATGTGGGGCTCTGTGCTTTCTTTCGTTCTGAAAAAGTGTTAGTGTTTTCTGCAGCGACGCAAATGCCATTCTGCGCAACAATGTGAACACTTCTCCTTCCCAGGCACAGAGAAGGTGCTAGCAGGGAATTCTCTACCTGCCTTTAACCAGTGGTCTGCAAGCTCTCCAGGGCAACAGCAAATGTGGGGCTCTGTGCTTTCTTTCGTTCTGAACAAGTGTTAGTGTTTTCAGCGGAAAAGCAATTCTGCGCAACAATGGGAACACTTCGCCTTCCCAGGCACAGAGAAGGTGCTAGCAGGGAATTCTCTGCCTGCCTTTCCCCAGTGCTCTGCAAGCTCTCCAGGGAAACAGCAAATGTGGGGCTCTGTGCTTTCTTTCGTTCTGAACAAGTTTTAGTGTTTTCTGCAGCGACGCAAATACGATTCTGCGCAACAATGGGAACACTTCTCCTTCCCAGGCACAGAGAAGGTGCTAGCAGGGAATTCTCTGCCTGCCTTTCCCCAGTGCTCTGCAAGCTCTCCAGGGCAACAGAAAATGTGGGGCTCTGTGCTTTCTTTCGTTCTGAACAAGTGTTAGTGTTTTCAGCGGAAAAGCAATTCTGCGCAACAATGGGAACACTTCTCCTTCCCAGGCACAGAGAAGGTGCTAGCAGGGAATTCTCTGCCTGCCTTTCCCCAGTGCTCTGCAAGCTCTCCAGGGCAACAGCAAATGTGGGGCTCTGTGCTTTCTTTCGTTCTGAAAAAGTGTTATTTTTTTTCTGCGGAAAAGCGATTCTGTGCAACAATGGGAACACTTCTGCTTCCCAGGCACAGAGAAGGTGCTAGCAGGGAATTCTCTGCCTGCCTTTCCCCAGTGCTCTGCAAGCTCTCCAGGGCAACAGCAAATGTGGGGCTCTGTGCTTTCTTTCGTTCTGAAAAAGTGTTAGTGTTTTCTGCAGCGACGCAAATACGATTCTGCGCAACAATGGGAACACTTCTCCTTCCCAGGCACAGAGAAGGTGCTAGCAGGGAATTCTCTGCCTGCCTTTCCCCAGTGCTCTGCAAGCTCTCCAGGGAAACAGCAAATGTGGGGCTCTGTGCTTTCTTTTGTTCTGAAAAAGTGTTAGTGTTTTCTGCGGAAAAGCGATTCTGCGCAACATTGGGAACACTTCTCCTTCCCAGGCACAGAGAAGGTGCTAGCAGGGAATTCTCTGCCTGCCTTTCCCCAGTGCTCTGCAAGCTCTCCAGGGCAACAGCAAATGTGGGGCTCTGTGCTTTCTTTCGTTCTGAAAAAGTGTTAGTGTTTTCAGCGGAAAAGCGATTCTGCGCAACAATGGGAACACTTCTCCTTCCCAGGCACAGAGAAAGTGCTAGCAGGGAATTCTCTGCCTGCCTTTCCCCAGTGCTCTGCAAGCTCTCCAGGGCAACAGCAAATGTGGGGCTCTGTGCTTTCTTTCGTTCTGAACAAGTTTTAGTGTTTTCTGCAGCGACGCAAATACGATTCTGCGCAACATTGGGAACACTTCTCCTTCCCAGGCACAGAGAAGGTGCTAGCAGGGAATTCTCTGCCTGCCTTTAACCAGTGCTCTGCAAGCTCTCCAGGGCAACAGCAAATGTGGGGCTCTGTGCTTTCTTTCGTTCTGAACAAGTTGTAGTGTTTTGTGGGGAGAAGCGATTCTGCGCAACAATGGGAACACTTCTCCTTTCCAGGCTCAGAGAAGGTACTACCAGGGAATTCTCTGCCTTCCTCTCCCCAGTGCTCTGCAAGCTCTCCAGGGCAACAGCAAATGTGGGGCTCTGTGCTTTCTTTCATTCTGAAAAAGTGTTAGTGTTTTCTGCAGCGACGCAAATGCCATTCTGCGCAACAATGGGAACACTTCTCCTTCCCAGGCACAGAGAAGGTGCTAGCAGGGAATTCTCTGCCTGCCTTTCCCCAGTGCTCTGCAAGCTCTCCAGGGCAACAGCAAATGTGGGGCTCTGTTCTTTCTTTCGTTCTGAAAAAGTTTTAGTGTTTTCAGCGGAAAAGCCATTCTGCGCAACAATGGGAACACTTCTCCTTCCCAGGCACAGAGAAGGTGCTAGCAGGGAATTCTCTGCCTGCCTTTCCCCAGTGCTCTGCAAGCTCTCCAGGGCAACAGCAAATGTGGGGCTCTGTGCTTTCTTTCGTTCTGAACATGTTTTAGTGTTTTCTGCAGCGACGCAAATACGATTCTGCGCAACAATGGGAACACTTCTGCTTCCCAGGCACAGAGAAGGTGCTAGCAGGGAATTCTCTGCCTGCCTTTCCCCAGTGCTCTGCAAGCTCTCCAGGGCAACAGCAAATGTGGGGCTCTGTGCTTTCTTTCGTTCTGAAAAAGTGTTAGTGTTTTCAGCGGAAAAGCGATTCTGCGCAACATTGGGAACACTTCTACTTCCCAGGCACAGAGAAGGTGCTAGCAGGGAATTCTCTGCCTGCCTTTCCCCAGTGCTCTGCAAGCTCTCCAGGGCAACAGCAAATGTGGGGCTCTGTGCTTTCTTTCATTCTGAACAAGTTTTAGTGTTTTCTGCAGCGACGCAAATGCCATTCTGCGCAACAATGGGAACACTTCTCCTTCCCAGGCACAGAGAAGGTGCTAGCAGGGAATTCTCTGCCTGCCTTTCCCCAGTGCTCTGCAAGCTCTCCAGGGAAATAGCAAATGTGGGGCTCTGTGCTTTGTTTCGTTCTGAACAAGTTGTAGTGTTTTGTGGAGAGAAGCGATTCTGCGCAACAATGGGAACAATTCTCCTTTCCAGGCTCAGAGAAGGTAGTACCAGGGAATTCTCTGCCTTCCTCTCCCCAGTGCTCTGCAAGCTCTCCAGGGCAACAGCAAATGTGGGGCTCTGTGCTTTCTTTCGTTCTGAAAAAGTGTTAGTGTTTTCTGCAGCGACGCAAATGCCATTCTGCGCAACAATGTGAACACTTCTCCTTCCCAGGCACAGAGAAGGTGCTAGCAGGGAATTCTCTACCTGCCTTTAACCAGTGGTCTGCAAGCTCTCCAGGGCAACAGCAAATGTGGGGCTCTGTGCTTTCTTTCGTTCTGAACAAGTGTTAGTGTTTTCAGCGGAAAAGCAATTCTGCGCAACAATGGGAACACTTCGCCTTCCCAGGCACAGAGAAGGTGCTAGCAGGGAATTCTCTGCCTGCCTTTCCCCAGTGCTCTGCAAGCTCTCCAGGGAAACAGCAAATGTGGGGCTCTGTGCTTTCTTTCGTTCTGAACAAGTTTTAGTGTTTTCTGCAGCGACGCAAATACGATTCTGCGCAACAATGGGAACACTTCTCCTTCCCAGGCACAGAGAAGGTGCTAGCAGGGAATTCTCTGCCTGCCTTTCCCCAGTGCTCTGCAAGCTCTCCAGGGCAACAGAAAATGTGGGGCTCTGTGCTTTCTTTCGTTCTGAACAAGTGTTAGTGTTTTCAGCGGAAAAGCAATTCTGCGCAACAATGGGAACACTTCTCCTTCCCAGGCACAGAGAAGGTGCTAGCAGGGAATTCTCTGCCTGCCTTTCCCCAGTGCTCTGCAAGCTCTCCAGGGCAACAGCAAATGTGGGGCTCTGTGCTTTCTTTCGTTCTGAAAAAGTGTTATTTTTTTTCTGCGGAAAAGCGATTCTGTGCAACAATGGGAACACTTCTGCTTCCCAGGCACAGAGAAGGTGCTAGCAGGGAATTCTCTGCCTGCCTTTCCCCAGTGCTCTGCAAGCTCTCCAGGGCAACAGCAAATGTGGGGCTCTGTGCTTTCTTTCGTTCTGAAAAAGTGTTAGTGTTTTCTGCAGCGACGCAAATACGATTCTGCGCAACAATGGGAACACTTCTCCTTCCCAGGCACAGAGAAGGTGCTAGCAGGGAATTCTCTGCCTGCCTTTCCCCAGTGCTCTGCAAGCTCTCCAGGGAAACAGCAAATGTGGGGCTCTGTGCTTTCTTTTGTTCTGAAAAAGTGTTAGTGTTTTCTGCGGAAAAGCGATTCTGCGCAACATTGGGAACACTTCTCCTTCCCAGGCACAGAGAAGGTGCTAGCAGGGAATTCTCTGCCTGCCTTTCCCCAGTGCTCTGCAAGCTCTCCAGGGCAACAGCAAATGTGGGGCTCTGTGCTTTCTTTCGTTCTGAACAAGTTTTAGTGTTTTCTGCAGCGACGCAAATACGATTCTGCGCAACAATGGGAACACTTCTCCTTCCCAGGCACAGAGAAGGTGCTAGCAGGGAATTCTCTGCCTGCCTTTCCCCAGTGCTCTGCAAGCTCTCCAGGGCAACAGCAAATGTGGGGCTCTGTGCTTTCTTTCGTTCTGAAAAAGTGTTAGTGTTTTCAGCGGAAAAGCGATTCTGCGCAACAATGGGAACACATCTCCTTCCCAGGCACAGAGAAGGTGCTAGCAGGGAATTCTCTGCCTGCCTTTCCCCAGTGCTCTGCAAGCTCTCCAGGGCAACAGCAAATGTGGGGCTCTGTGCTTTCTTTCGTTCTGAAAAAGTGTTAGTGTTTTCTGCAGCGACGCAAATGCCATTCTGCGCAACAATGTGAACACTTCTCCTTCCCAGGCACAGAGAAGGTGCTAGCAGGGAATTCTCTACCTGCCTTTAACCAGTGGTCTGCAAGCTCTCCAGGGCAACAGCAAATGTGGGGCTCTGTGCTTTCTTTCGTTCTGAACAAGTGTTAGTGTTTTCAGCGGAAAAGCAATTCTGCGCAACAATGGGAACACTTCGCCTTCCCAGGCACAGAGAAGGTGCTAGCAGGGAATTCTCTGCCTGCCTTTCCCCAGTGCTCTGCAAGCTCTCCAGGGAAACAGCAAATGTGGGGCTCTGTGCTTTCTTTCGTTCTGAACAAGTTTTAGTGTTTTCTGCAGCGACGCAAATACGATTCTGCGCAACAATGTGAACACTTCTCCTTCCCAGGCACAGAGAAGGTGCTAGCAGGGAATTCTCTGCCTGCCTTTCCCCAGTGCTCTGCAAGCTCTCCAGGGCAACAGAAAATGTGGGGCTCTGTGCTTTCTTTCGTTCTGAACAAGTGTTAGTGTTTTCAGCGGAAAAGCAATTCTGCGCAACAATGGGAACACTTCTCCTTCCCAGGCACAGAGAAGGTGCTAGCAGGGAATTCTCTGCCTGCCTTTCCCCAGTGCTCTGCAAGCTCTCCAGGGCAACAGCAAATGTGGGGCTCTGTGCTTTCTTTCGTTCTGAAAAAGTGTTATTTTTTTTCTGCGGAAAAGCGATTCTGTGCAACAATGGGAACACTTCTGCTTCCCAGGCACAGAGAAGGTGCTAGCAGGGAATTCTCTGCCTGCCTTTCCCCAGTGCTCTGCAAGCTCTCCAGGGCAACAGCAAATGTGGGGCTCTGTGCTTTCTTTCGTTCTGAAAAAGTGTTAGTGTTTTCTGCAGCGACGCAAATACGATTCTGCGCAACAATGGGAACACTTCTCCTTCCCAGGCACAGAGAAGGTGCTAGCAGGGAATTCTCTGCCTGCCTTTCCCCAGTGCTCTGCAAGCTCTCCAGGGAAACAGCAAATGTGGGGCTCTGTGCTTTCTTTTGTTCTGAAAAAGTGTTAGTGTTTTCTGCGGAAAAGCGATTCTGCGCAACATTGGGAACACTTCTCCTTCCCAGGCACAGAGAAGGTGCTAGCAGGGAATTCTCTGCCTGCCTTTCCCCAGTGCTCTGCAAGCTCTCCAGGGCAACAGCAAATGTGGGGCTCTGTGCTTTCTTTCGTTCTGAACAAGTTTTAGTGTTTTCTGCAGCGACGCAAATACGATTCTGCGCAACAATGGGAACACTTCTCCTTCCCAGGCACAGAGAAGGTGCTAGCAGGGAATTCTCTGCCTGCCTTTCCCCAGTGCTCTGCAAGCTCTCCAGGGCAACAGCAAATGTGGGGCTCTGTGCTTTCTTTCGTTCTGAAAAAGTGTTAGTGTTTTCAGCGGAAAAGCCATTCTGCGCAACAATGGGAACACTTCTCCTTCCCAGGCACAGAGAAGGTGCTAGCAGGGAATTCTCTGCCTGCCTTTCCCCAGTGCTCTGCAAGCTCTCCAGGGCAACAGCAAATGTGGGGCTCTGTGCTTTCTTTCGTTCTGAACAAGTTTTAGTGTTTTCTGCAGCGACGCAAATACGATTCTGCGCAACAATGGGAACACTTCTCCTTCCCAGGCACAGAGAAGGTGCTAGCAGGGAATTCTCTGCCTGCCTTTCCCCAGTGCTCTGCAAGCTCTCCAGGGCAACAGCAAATGTGGGGCTCTGTGCTTTCTTTCGTTCTGAAAAAGTGTTAGTGTTTTCTGGAGAAAAGCGATTCTGCGCAACAACGGGAACACTTCTCCTTCCCAGGCACAGAGAAGGTGCTAGCAGGGAATTCTCTGCCTGCCTTTCCCCAGTGCTCTGCAAGCTCTCCAGGGAAACAGCAAATGTGGGGCTCTGTGCTTTCTTTCGTTCTGAAAAAGTGTTATTTTTTTTCTGCGGAAAAGCGATTCTGTGCAACAATGGGAACACTTCTGCTTCCCAGGCACAGAGAAGGTGCTAGCAGGGAATTCTCTGCCTGCCTTTCCCCAGTGCTCTGCAAGCTCTCCAGGGCAACAGCAAATGTGGGGCTCTGTGCTTTCTTTCGTTCTGAACAAGTTTTAGTGTTTTCTGCAGCGACGCAAATACGATTCTGCGCAACATTGGGAACACTTCTCCTTCCCAGGCACAGAGAAGGTGCTAGCAGGGAATTCTCTACCTGCCTTTAACCAGTGCTCTGCAAGCTCTCCAGGGCAACAGCAAATGTGGGGCTCTGTGCTTTCTTTCGTTCTGAAAAAGTGTTAGTGTTTTCTGCAGCGACGCAAATGCCATTCTGCGCAACAATGGGAACACTTCTCCTTCCCAGGCACAGAGAAGGTGCTAGCAGGAAATTCTCTGCCTGCCTTTCCCCAGTGCTCTGCAAGCTCTCCAGGGAAATAGCAAATGTGGGGCTCTGTGCTTTCTTTCGTTCTGAAAAAGTGTTAGTGTTTTGAGTGGAAAAGCGATTCTGCGCAACATTGGGAACACTTCTCCTTCCCAGGCACAGAGAAAGTGCTAGCAGGGAATTCTCTGCCTGCCTTTCCCCAGTGCTCTGCAAGCTCTCCAGGGCAACAGTAAATGTGGGGCTCTGTGCTTTCTTTCGTTCTGAACAAGTTTTAGTGTTTTCTGCAGCGACGCAAATACGATTCTGCGCAACATTGGGAACACTTCTCCTTCCCAGGCACAGAGAAGGTGCTAGCAGGGAATTCTCTACCTGCCTTTAACCAGTGCTCTGCAAGCTCTCCAGGGCAACAGCAAATGTGGGGCTCTGTGCTTTCTTTCGTTCTGAAAAAGTGTTAGTGTTTTCTGGAGAGAAGCGATTCTGCGCAACAATGGGAACACTTCTCCTTCCCAGGCACAGAGAAGGTGCTAGCAGGGAATTCTCTGCCTGCCTTTCCCCAGTGCTCTGCAAGCTCTCCAGGGCAACAGCAAATGTGGGGCTCTGTGCTTTCTTTCGTTCTGAAAAAGTGTTAGTGTTTTCAGCGGAAAAGCGATTCTGCGCAACAATGGGAACACATCTCCTTCCCAGGCACAGAGAAGGTGCTAGCAGGGAATTCTCTGCCTGCCTTTCCCCAGTGCTCTGCAAGCTCTCCAGGGCAACAGCAAATGTGGGGCTCTGTGCTTTCTTTCGTTCTGAAAAAGTGTTATTTTTTTTCTGCGGAAAAGCGATTCTGTGCAACAATGGGAACACTTCTGCTTCCCAGGCACAGAGAAGGTGCTAGCAGGGAATTCTCTGCCTGCCTTTCCCCAGTGCTCTGCAAGCTCTCCAGGGCAACAGCAAATGTGGGGCTCTGTGCTTTCTTTCGTTCTGAACAAGTTTTAGTGTTTTCAGCGGAAAAGCGATTCTGCGCAACATTGGGAACACTTCTCCTTCCCAGGCACAGAGAAGGTGCTAGCAGGGAATTCTCTGCCTGCCTTTCCCCAGTGCTCTGCAAGCTCTCCAGGGCAACAGCAAATGTGGGGCTCTGTGCTTTCTTTCGTTCTGAACAAGTTTTAGTGTTTTCTGCAGCGACGCAAATACGATTCTGCGCAACATTGGGAACACTTCTCCTTCCCAGGCACAGAGAAGGTGCTAGCAGGGAATTCTCTACCTGCCTTTAACCAGTGCTCTGCAAGCTCTCCAGGGCAACAGCAAATGTGGGGCTCTGTGCTTTCTTTCGTTCTGAAAAAGTGTTAGTGTTTTCTGGAGAGAAGCGATTCTGCGCAACAATGGGAACACTTCTCCTTCCCAGGCACAGAGAAGGTGCTAGCAGGGAATTCTCTGCCTGCCTTTCCCCAGTGCTCTGCAAGCTCTCCAGGGCAACAGCAAATGTGGGGCTCTGTGCTTTCTTTCGTTCTGAAAAAGTGTTAGTGTTTTCAGCGGAAAAGCGATTCTGCGCAACAATGGGAACACATCTCCTTCCCAGGCACAGAGAAGGTGCTAGCAGGGAATTCTCTGCCTGCCTTTCCCCAGTGCTCTGCAAGCTCTCCAGGGCAACAGCAAATGTGGGGCTCTGTGCTTTCTTTCGTTCTGAAAAAGTGTTATTTTTTTTCTGCGGAAAAGCGATTCTGTGCAACAATGGGAACTCTTCTGCTTCCCAGGCACAGAGAAGGTGCTAGCAGGGAATTCTCTGCCTGCCTTTCCCCAGTGCTCTGCAAGCTCTCCAGGGCAACAGCAAATGTGGGGCTCTGTGCTTTCTTTCGTTCTGAACAAGTTTTAGTGTTTTCAGCGGAAAAGCGATTCTGCGCAACATTGGGAACACTTCTCCTTCCCAGGCACAGAGAAGGTGCTAGCAGGGAATTCTCTGCCTGCCTTTCCCCAGTGCTCTGCAAGCTCTCCAGGGCAACAGCAAATGTGGGGCTCTGTGCTTTCTTTCGTTCTGAAAAAGTGTTAGTGTTTTCTGGAGAGAAGCGATTCTGCGCAACAATGGGAACACTCCTACTTCCCAGGCACAGAGAAGGTGCTAGCAGGGAATTCTCTGCCTGCCTTTCCCCAGTGCTCTGCAAGCTCTCCAGGGCAACAGCAAATGTGGGGCTCTGTGCTTTCTTTCGTTCTGAAAAAGTGTTAGTGTTTTCAGCGGAAAAGCGATACTGCGCAACAATGGGAACACTTCTCCTTCCCAGGCACAGAGAAGGTGCTAGCAGGGAATTCTCTGCCTGCCTTTCCCCAGTGCTCTGCAAGCTCTCCAGGGCAACAGCAAATGTGGGGCTCTGTGCTTTCTTTCGTTCTGAACAAGTTTTAGTGTTTTCTGCAGCGACGCAAATACGATTCTGCGCAACATTGGGAACACTTCTCCTTCCCAGGCACAGAGAAGGTGCTAGCAGGGAATTCTCTACCTGCCTTTAACCAGTGCTCTGCAAGCTCTCCAGGGCAACAGCAAATGTGGGGCTCTGTGCTTTCTTTCGTTCTGAAAAAGTGTTAGTGTTTTCTGGAGAGAAGCGATTCTGCGCAACAATGGGAACACTTCTCCTTCCCAGGCACAGAGAAGGTGCTAGCAGGGAATTCTCTACCTGCCTTTAACCAGTGCTCTGCAAGCTCTCCAGGGCAACAGCAAATGTGGGGCTCTGTGCTTTCTTTCGTTCTGAAAAAGTGTTAGTGTTTTCTGCGGAAAAGCGATTCTGCGCAACATTGGGAACACTTCTCCTTCCCAGGCACAGAGAAGGTGCTAGCAGGGAATTCTCTACCTGCCTTTCCCCAGTGCTCTGCAAGCTCTCCAGGGCAACAGCAAATGTGGGGCTCTGTGCTTTCTTTCGTTCTGAACAAGTGTTAGTGTTTTCAGCGGAAAAGCAATTCTGCGCAACAATGGGAACACTTCGCCTTCCCAGGCACAGAGAAGGTGCTAGCAGGGAATTCTCTGCCTGCCTTTCCCCAGTGCTCTGCAAGCTCTCCAGGGAAACAGCAAATGTGGGGCTCTGTGCTTTCTTTCGTTCTGAACAAGTTTTAGTGTTTTCTGCAGCGACGCAAATACGATTCTGCGCAACAATGTGAACACTTCTCCTTCCCAGGCACAGAGAAGGTGCTAGCAGGGAATTCTCTGCCTGCCTTTCCCCAGTGCTCTGCAAGCTCTCCAGGGCAACAGAAAATGTGGGGCTCTGTGCTTTCTTTCGTTCTGAACAAGTGTTAGTGTTTTCAGCGGAAAAGCAATTCTGCGCAACAATGGGAACACTTCTCCTTCCCAGGCACAGAGAAGGTGCTAGCAGGGAATTCTCTGCCTGCCTTTCCCCAGTGCTCTGCAAGCTCTCCAGGGCAACAGCAAATGTGGGGCTCTGTGCTTTCTTTCGTTCTGAAAAAGTGTTATTTTTTTTCTGCGGAAAAGCGATTCTGTGCAACAATGGGAACACTTCTGCTTCCCAGGCACAGAGAAGGTGCTAGCAGGGAATTCTCTGCCTGCCTTTCCCCAGTGCTCTGCAAGCTCTCCAGGGCAACAGCAAATGTGGGGCTCTGTGCTTTCTTTCGTTCTGAAAAAGTGTTAGTGTTTTCTGCAGCGACGCAAATACGATTCTGCGCAACAATGGGAACACTTCTCCTTCCCAGGCACAGAGAAGGTGCTAGCAGGGAATTCTCTGCCTGCCTTTCCCCAGTGCTCTGCAAGCTCTCCAGGGAAACAGCAAATGTGGGGCTCTGTGCTTTCTTTTGTTCTGAAAAAGTGTTAGTGTTTTCTGCGGAAAAGCGATTCTGCGCAACATTGGGAACACTTCTCCTTCCCAGGCACAGAGAAGGTGCTAGCAGGGAATTCTCTGCCTGCCTTTCCCCAGTGCTCTGCAAGCTCTCCAGGGCAACAGCAAATGTGGGGCTCTGTGCTTTCTTTCGTTCTGAACAAGTTTTAGTGTTTTCTGCAGCGACGCAAATACGATTCTGCGCAACAATGGGAACACTTCTCCTTCCCAGGCACAGAGAAGGTGCTAGCAGGGAATTCTCTGCCTGCCTTTCCCCAGTGCTCTGCAAGCTCTCCAGGGCAACAGCAAATGTGGGGCTCTGTGCTTACTTTCGTTCTGAAAAAGTGTTAGTGTTTTCAGCGGAAAAGCCATTCTGCGCAACAATGGGAACACTTCTCCTTCCCAGGCACAGAGAAGGTGCTAGCAGGGAATTCTCTGCCTGCCTTTCCCCAGTGCTCTGCAAGCTCTCCAGGGCAACAGCAAATGTGGGGCTCTGTGCTTTCTTTCGTTCTGAAAAAGTGTTAGTGTTTTCTGCAGCGACGCAAATGCCATTCTGCGCAACAATGTGAACACTTCTCCTTCCCAGGCACAGAGAAGGTGCTAGCAGGGAATTCTCTACCTGCCTTTAACCAGTGGTCTGCAAGCTCTCCAGGGCAACAGCAAATGTGGGGCTCTGTGCTTTCTTTCGTTCTGAACAAGTGTTAGTGTTTTCAGCGGAAAAGCAATTCTGCGCAACAATGGGAACACTTCTCCTTCCCAGGCACAGAGAAGGTGCTAGCAGGGAATTCTCTGCCTGCCTTTCCCCAGTGCTCTGCAAGCTCTCCAGGGAAACAGCAAATGTGGGGCTCTGTGCTTTCTTTCGTTCTGAACAAGTTTTAGTGTTTTCTGCAGCGACGCAAATACGATTCTGCGCAACAATGTGAACACTTCTCCTTCCCAGGCACAGAGAAGGTGCTAGCAGGGAATTCTCTGCCTGCCTTTCCCCAGTGCTCTGCAAGCTCTCCAGGGCAACAGAAAATGTGGGGCTCTGTGCTTTCTTTCGTTCTGAACAAGTGTTAGTGTTTTCAGCGGAAAAGCAATTCTGCGCAACAATGGGAACACTTCTCCTTCCCAGGCACAGAGAAGGTGCTAGCAGGGAATTCTCTGCCTGCCTTTCCCCAGTGCTCTGCAAGCTCTCCAGGGCAACAGCAAATGTGGGGCTCTGTGCTTTCTTTCGTTCTGAAAAAGTGTTATTTTTTTTCTGCGGAAAAGCGATTCTGTGCAACAATGGGAACACTTCTGCTTCCCAGGCACAGAGAAGGTGCTAGCAGGGAATTCTCTGCCTGCCTTTCCCCAGTGCTCTGCAAGCTCTCCAGGGCAACAGCAAATGTGGGGCTCTGTGCTTTCTTTCGTTCTGAAAAAGTGTTAGTGTTTTCTGCAGCGACGCAAATACGATTCTGCGCAACAATGGGAACACTTCTCCTTCCCAGGCACAGAGAAGGTGCTAGCAGGGAATTCTCTGCCTGCCTTTCCCCAGTGCTCTGCAAGCTCTCCAGGGAAACAGCAAATGTGGGGCTCTGTGCTTTCTTTTGTTCTGAAAAAGTGTTAGTGTTTTCTGCGGAAAAGCGATTCTGCGCAACATTGGGAACACTTCTCCTTCCCAGGCACAGAGAAGGTGCTAGCAGGGAATTCTCTGCCTGCCTTTCCCCAGTGCTCTGCAAGCTCTCCAGGGCAACAGCAAATGTGGGGCTCTGTGCTTTCTTTCGTTCTGAACAAGTTTTAGTGTTTTCTGCAGCGACGCAAATACGATTCTGCGCAACAATGGGAACACTTCTCCTTCCCAGGCACAGAGAAGGTGCTAGCAGGGAATTCTCTGCCTGCCTTTCCCCAGTGCTCTGCAAGCTCTCCAGGGCAACAGCAAATGTGGGGCTCTGTGCTTTCTTTCGTTCTGAAAAAGTGTTAGTGTTTTCAGCGGAAAAGCCATTCTGCGCAACAATGGGAACACTTCTCCTTCCCAGGCACAGAGAAGGTGCTAGCAGGGAATTCTCTGCCTGCCTTTCCCCAGTGCTCTGCAAGCTCTCCAGGGCAACAGCAAATGTGGGGCTCTGTGCTTTCTTTCGTTCTGAACAAGTTTTAGTGTTTTCTGCAGCGACGCAAATACGATTCTGCGCAACAATGGGAACACTTCTCCTTCCCAGGCACAGAGAAGGTGCTAGCAGGGAATTCTCTGCCTGCCTTTCCCCAGTGCTCTGCAAGCTCTCCAGGGCAACAGCAAATGTGGGGCTCTGTGCTTTCTTTCGTTCTGAAAAAGTGTTAGTGTTTTCTGGAGAAAAGCGATTCTGCGCAACAACGGGAACACTTCTCCTTCCCAGGCACAGAGAAGGTGCTAGCAGGGAATTCTCTGCCTGCCTTTCCCCAGTGCTCTGCAAGCTCTCCAGGGAAACAGCAAATGTGGGGCTCTGTGCTTTCTTTCGTTCTGAAAAAGTGTTATTTTTTTTCTGCGGAAAAGCGATTCTGTGCAACAATGGGAACACTTCTGCTTCCCAGGCACAGAGAAGGTGCTAGCAGGGAATTCTCTGCCTGCCTTTCCCCAGTGCTCTGCAAGCTCTCCAGGGCAACAGCAAATGTGGGGCTCTGTGCTTTCTTTCGTTCTGAACAAGTTTTAGTGTTTTCTGCAGCGACGCAAATACGATTCTGCGCAACATTGGGAACACTTCTCCTTCCCAGGCACAGAGAAGGTGCTAGCAGGGAATTCTCTACCTGCCTTTAACCAGTGCTCTGCAAGCTCTCCAGGGCAACAGCAAATGTGGGGCTCTGTGCTTTCTTTCGTTCTGAAAAAGTGTTAGTGTTTTCTGCAGCGACGCAAATGCCATTCTGCGCAACAATGGGAACACTTCTCCTTCCCAGGCACAGAGAAGGTGCTAGCAGGAAATTCTCTGCCTGCCTTTCCCCAGTGCTCTGCAAGCTCTCCAGGGAAATAGCAAATGTGGGGCTCTGTGCTTTGTTTCGTTCTGAACAAGTTGTAGTGTTTTGTGGAGAGAAGCGATTCTGCGCAACAATGGGAACACTTCTCCTTTCCAGGCTCAGAGAAGGTAGTACCAGGGAATTCTCTGCCTTCCTCTCCCCAGTGCTCTGCAAGCTCTCCAGGGCAACAGCAAATGTGGGGCTCTGTGCTTTCTTTCGTTCTGAAAAAGTGTTATTTTTTTTCTGCGGAAAAGCGATTCTGTGCAACAATGGGAACACTTCTCCTTCCCAGGCACAGAGAAGGTGCTAGCAGGGAATTCTCTGCCTGCCTTTCCCCAGTGCTCTGCAAGCTCTCCAGGGCAACAGCAAATGTGGGGCTCTGTGCTTTCTTTCATTCTGAAAAAGTGTTAGTGTTTTCTGCAGCGACGCAAATGCCATTCTGCGCAACAATGGGAACACTTCTCCTTCCCAGGCACAGAGAAGGTGCTAGCAGGAAATTCTCTGCCTGCCTTTCCCCAGTGCTCTGCAAGCTCTCCAGGGCAACAGCAAATGTGGGGCTCTGTGCTTTCTTTCGTTCTGAAAAAGTGTTAGTGTTTTGAGTGGAAAAGCGATTCTGCGCAACATTGGGAACACTTCTCCTTCCCAGGCACAGAGAAAGTGCTAGCAGGGAATTCTCTGCCTGCCTTTCCCCAGTGCTCTGCAAGCTCTCCAGGGCAACAGTAAATGTGGGGCTCTGTGCTTTCTTTCGTTCTGAACAAGTTTTAGTGTTTTCTGCAGCGACGCAAATACGATTCTGCGCAACATTGGGAACACTTCTCCTTCCCAGGCACAGAGAAGGTGCTAGCAGGGAATTCTCTACCTGCCTTTAACCAGTGCTCTGCAAGCTCTCCAGGGCAACAGCAAATGTGGGGCTCTGTGCTTTCTTTCGTTCTGAAAAAGTGTTAGTGTTTTCTGGAGAGAAGCGATTCTGCGCAACAATGGGAACACTTCTCCTTCCCAGGCACAGAGAAGGTGCTAGCAGGGAATTCTCTGCCTGCCTTTCCCCAGTGCTCTGCAAGCTCTCCAGGGCAACAGCAAATGTGGGGCTCTGTGCTTTCTTTCGTTCTGAAAAAGTGTTAGTGTTTTCAGCGGAAAAGCGATTCTGCGCAACAATGGGAACACATCTCCTTCCCAGGCACAGAGAAGGTGCTAGCAGGGAATTCTCTGCCTGCCTTTCCCCAGTGCTCTGCAAGCTCTCCAGGGCAACAGCAAATGTGGGGCTCTGTGCTTTCTTTCGTTCTGAAAAAGTGTTATTTTTTTTCTGCGGAAAAGCGATTCTGTGCAACAATGGGAACACTTCTGCTTCCCAGGCACAGAGAAGGTGCTAGCAGGGAATTCTCTGCCTGCCTTTCCCCAGTGCTCTGCAAGCTCTCCAGGGCAACAGCAAATGTGGGGCTCTGTGCTTTCTTTCGTTCTGAACAAGTTTTAGTGTTTTCAGCGGAAAAGCGATTCTGCGCAACATTGGGAACACTTCTCCTTCCCAGGCACAGAGAAGGTGCTAGCAGGGAATTCTCTGCCTGCCTTTCCCCAGTGCTCTGCAAGCTCTCCAGGGCAACAGCAAATGTGGGGCTCTGTGCTTTCTTTCGTTCTGAACAAGTTTTAGTGTTTTCTGCAGCGACGCAAATACGATTCTGCGCAACATTGGGAACACTTCTCCTTCCCAGGCACAGAGAAGGTGCTAGCATGGAATTCTCTACCTGCCTTTAACCAGTGCTCTGCAAGCTCTCCAGGGCAACAGCAAATGTGGGGCTCTGTGCTTTCTTTCGTTCTGAAAAAGTGTTAGTGTTTTCTGGAGAGAAGCGATTCTGCGCAACAATGGATACACTTCTCCTTCCCAGGCACAGAGAAGGTGCTAGCAGGGAATTCTCTGCCTGCCTTTCCCCAGTGCTCTGCAAGCTCTCCAGGGCAACAGCAAATGTGGGGCTCTGTGCTTTCTTTCGTTCTGAAAAAGTGTTAGTGTTTTCAGCGGAAAAGCGATTCTGCGCAACAATGGGAACACATCTCCTTCCCAGGCACAGAGAAGGTGCTAGCAGGGAATTCTCTGCCTGCCTTTCCCCAGTGCTCTGCAAGCTCTCCAGGGCAACAGCAAATGTGGGGCTCTGTGCTTTCTTTCGTTCTGAAAAAGTGTTATTTTTTTTCTGCGGAAAAGCGATTCTGTGCAACAATGGGAACTCTTCTGCTTCCCAGGCACAGAGAAGGTGCTAGCAGGGAATTCTCTGCCTGCCTTTCCCCAGTGCTCTGCAAGCTCTCCAGGGCAACAGCAAATGTGGGGCTCTGTGCTTTCTTTCGTTCTGAACAAGTTTTAGTGTTTTCAGCGGAAAAGCGATTCTGCGCAACATTGGGAACACTTCTCCTTCCCAGGCACAGAGAAGGTGCTAGCAGGGAATTCTCTGCCTGCCTTTCCCCAGTGCTCTGCAAGCTCTCCAGGGCAACAGCAAATGTGGGGCTCTGTGCTTTCTTTCGTTCTGAAAAAGTGTTAGTGTTTTCTGGAGAGAAGCGATTCTGCGCAACAATGGGAACACTCCTACTTCCCAGGCACAGAGAAGGTGCTAGCAGGGAATTCTCTGCCTGCCTTTCCCCAGTGCTCTGCAAGCTCTCCAGGGCAACAGCAAATGTGGGGCTCTGTGCTTTCTTTCGTTCTGAAAAAGTGTTAGTGTTTTCAGCGGAAAAGCGATACTGCGCAACAATGGGAACACTTCTCCTTCCCAGGCACAGAGAAGGTGCTAGCAGGGAATTCTCTGCCTGCCTTTCCCCAGTGCTCTGCAAGCTCTCCAGGGCAACAGCAAATGTGGGGCTCTGTGCTTTCTTTCGTTCTGAACAAGTTTTAGTGTTTTCTGCAGCGACGCAAATACGATTCTGCGCAACATTGGGAACACTTCTCCTTCCCAGGCACAGAGAAGGTGCTAGCAGGGAATTCTCTACCTGCCTTTAACCAGTGCTCTGCAAGCTCTCCAGGGCAACAGCAAATGTGGGGCTCTGTGCTTTCTTTCGTTCTGAAAAAGTGTTAGTGTTTTCTGGAGAGAAGCGATTCTGCGCAACAATGGGAACACTTCTCCTTCCCAGGCACAGAGAAGGTGCTAGCAGGGAATTCTCTGCCTGCCTTTCCCCAGTGCTCTGCAAGCTCTCCAGGGCAACAGCAAATGTGGGGCTCTGTGCTTTCTTTCGTTCTGAAAAAGTGTTAGTGTTTTCAGCGGAAAAGCGATTCTGCGCAACAATGGGAACACATCTCCTTCCCAGGCACAGAGAAGGTGCTAGCAGGGAATTCTCTGCCTGCCTTTCCCCAGAGCTCTGCAAGCTCTCCAGGGCAACAGCAAATGTGGGGCTCTGTGCTTTCTTTCGTTCTGAAAAAGTGTTATTTTTTTTCTGCGGAAAAGCGATTCTGTGCAACAATGGGAACTCTTCTGCTTCCCAGGCACAGAGAAGGTGCTAGCAGGGAATTCTCTGCCTGCCTTTCCCCAGTGCTCTGCAAGCTCTCCAGGGCAACAGCAAATGTGGGGCTCTGTGCTTTCTTTCGTTCTGAACAAGTTTTAGTGTTTTCAGCGGAAAAGCGATTCTGCGCAACATTGGGAACACTTCTCCTTCCCAGGCACAGAGAAGGTGCTAGCAGGGAATTCTCTGCCTGCCTTTCCCAGTGCTCTGCAAGCTCTCCAGGGCAACAGCAAATGTGGGGCTCTGTGCTTTCTTTCGTTCTGAACAAGTTTTAGTGTTTTCTGCAGCGACGCAAATACGATTCTGCGCAACAATGGGAACACTTCTCCTTCCCAGGCACAGAGAAGGTGCTAGCAGGGAATTCTCTGCCTGCCTTTCCCCAGTGCTCTGCAAGCTCTCCAGGGCAACAGCAAATGTGGGGCTCTGTGCTTTCTTTCGTTCTGAAAAAGTGTTAGTGTTTTCTGGAGAGAAGCGATTCTGCGCAACAATGGGAACACTTCTACTTCCCAGGCACAGAGAAGGTGCTAGCAGGGAATTCTCTGCCTGCCTTTCCCCAGTGCTCTGCAAGCTCTCCAGGGCAACAGCAAATGTGGGGCTCTGTGCTTTCTTTCGTTCTGAAAAAGTGTTAGTGTTTTCAGCGGAAAAGCGATTCTGCGCAACAATGGGAACACTTCTCCTTCCCAGGCACAGAGAAAGTGCTAGCAGGGAATTCTCTGCCTGCCTTTCCCCAGTGCTCTGCAAGCTCTCCAGGGCAACAGCAAATGTGGGGCTCTGTGCTTTCTTTCGTTCTGAACAAGTTTTAGTGTTTTCTGCAGCGACGCAAATACGATTCTGCGCAACATTGGGAACACTTCTCCTTCCCAGGCACAGAGAAGGTGCTAGCAGGGAATTCTCTGCCTGCCTTTCCCCAGTGCTCTGCAAGCTCTCCAGGGCAACAGCAAATGTGGGGCTCTGTGCTTTCTTTCGTTCTGAACAAGTTGTAGTGTTTTGTGGGGAGAAGCGATTCTGCGCAACAATGGGAACACTTCTCCTTTCCAGGCTCAGAGAAGGTACTACCAGGGAATTCTCTGCCTTCCTCTCCCCAGTGCTCTGCAAGCTCTCCAGGGCAACAGCAAATGTGGGGCTCTGTGCTTTCTTTCATTCTGAAAAAGTGTTAGTGTTTTCTGCAGCGACGCAAATGCTATTCTGCGCAACAATGGGAACACTTCTCCTTCCCAGGCACAGAGAAGGTGCTAGCAGGGAATTCTCTGCCTGCCTTTCCCCAGTGCTCTGCAAGCTCTCCAGGGCAACAGCAAATGTGGGGCTCTGTGCTTTCTTTCGTTCTGAAAAAGTTTTAGTGTTTTCAGCGGAAAAGCCATTCTGCGCAACAATGGGAACACTTCTCCTTCCCAGGCACAGAGAAGGTGCTAGCAGGGAATTCTCTGCCTGCCTTTCCCCAGTGCTCTGCAAGCTCTCCAGGGCAACAGCAAATGTGGGCCTCTGTGCTTTCTTTCGTTCTGAACATGTTTTAGTGTTTTCTGCAGCGACGCAAATACGATTCTGCGCAACAATGGGAACACTTCTGCTTCCCAGGCACAGAGAAGGTGCTAGCAGGGAATTCTCTGCCTGCCTTTCCCCAGTGCTCTGCAAGCTCTCCAGGGCAACAGCAAATGTGGGGCTCTGTGCTTTCTTTCGTTCTGAAAAAGTGTTAGTGTTTTCAGCGGAAAAGCGATTCTGCGCAACATTGGGAACACTTCTACTTCCCAGGCACAGAGAAGGTGCTAGCAGGGAATTCTCTGCCTGCCTTTCCCCAGTGCTCTGCAAGCTCTCCAGGGCAACAGCAAATGTGGGGCTCTGTGCTTTCTTTCATTCTGAACAAGTTTTAGTGTTTTCTGCAGCGACGCAAATGCCATTCTGCGCAACAATGGGAACACTTCTCCTTCCCAGGCACAGAGAAGGTGCTAGCAGGAAATTCTCTGCCTGCCTTTCCCCAGTGCTCTGCAAGCTCTCCTGGGAAATAGCAAATGTGGGGCTCTGTGCTTTGTTTCGTTCTGAACAAGTTGTAGTGTTTTGTGGAGAGAAGCGATTCTGCGCAACAATGGGAACACTTCTCCTTTCCAGGCTCAGAGAAGGTAGTACCAGGGAATTCTCTGCCTTCCTCTCCCCAGTGCTCTGCAAGCTCTCCAGGGCAACAGCAAATGTGGGGCTCTGTGCTTTCTTTCGTTCTGAAAAAGTGTTAGTGTTTTCTGCAGCGACGCAAATGCCATTCTGCGCAACAATGTGAACACTTCTCCTTCCCAGGCACAGAGAAGGTGCTAGCAGGGAATTCTCTACCTGCCTTTAACCAGTGGTCTGCAAGCTCTCCAGGGCAACAGCAAATGTGGGGCTCTGTGCTTTCTTTCGTTCTGAACAAGTGTTAGTGTTTTCAGCGGAAAAGCAATTCTGCGCAACAATGGGAACACTTCGCCTTCCCAGGCACAGAGAAGGTGCTAGCAGGGAATTCTCTGCCTGCCTTTCCCCAGTGCTCTGCAAGCTCTCCAGGGAAACAGCAAATGTGGGGCTCTGTGCTTTCTTTCGTTCTGAACAAGTTTTAGTGTTTTCTGCAGCGACGCAAATACGATTCTGCGCAACAATGGGAACACTTCTCCTTCCCAGGCACAGAGAAGGTGCTAGCAGGGAATTCTCTGCCTGCCTTTCCCCAGTGCTCTGCAAGCTCTCCAGGGCAACAGAAAATGTGGGGCTCTGTGCTTTCTTTCGTTCTGAACAAGTGTTAGTGTTTTCAGCGGAAAAGCAATTCTGCGCAACAATGGGAACACTTCTCCTTCCCAGGCACAGAGAAGGTGCTAGCAGGGAATTCTCTGCCTGCCTTTCCCCAGTGCTCTGCAAGCTCTCCAGGGCAACAGCAAATGTGGGGCTCTGTGCTTTCTTTCGTTCTGAAAAAGTGTTATTTTTTTTCTGCGGAAAAGCGATTCTGTGCAACAATGGGAACACTTCTGCTTCCCAGGCACAGAGAAGGTGCTAGCAGGGAATTCTCTGCCTGCCTTTCCCCAGTGCTCTGCAAGCTCTCCAGGGCAACAGCAAATGTGGGGCTCTGTGCTTTCTTTCGTTCTGAAAAAGTGTTAGTGTTTTCTGCAGCGACGCAAATACGATTCTGCGCAACAATGGGAACACTTCTCCTTCCCAGGCACAGAGAAGGTGCTAGCAGGGAATTCTCTGCCTGCCTTTCCCCAGTGCTCTGCAAGCTCTCCAGGGAAACAGCAAATGTGGGGCTCTGTGCTTTCTTTTGTTCTGAAAAAGTGTTAGTGTTTTCTGCGGAAAAGCGATTCTGCGCAACATTGGGAACACTTCTCCTTCCCAGGCACAGAGAAGGTGCTAGCAGGGAATTCTCTGCCTGCCTTTCCCCAGTGCTCTGCAAGCTCTCCAGGGCAACAGCAAATGTGGGGCTCTGTGCTTTCTTTCGTTCTGAACAAGTTTTAGTGTTTTCTGCAGCGACGCAAATACGATTCTGCGCAACAATGGGAACACTTCTCCTTCCCAGGCACAGAGAAGGTGCTAGCAGGGAATTCTCTGCCTGCCTTTCCCCAGTGCTCTGCAAGCTCTCCAGGGCAACAGCAAATGTGGGGCTCTGTGCTTTCTTTCGTTCTGAAAAAGTGTTAGTGTTTTCAGCGGAAAAGCCATTCTGCGCAACAATGGGAACACTTCTCCTTCCCAGGCACAGAGAAGGTGCTAGCAGGGAATTCTCTGCCTGCCTTTCCCCAGTGCTCTGCAAGCTCTCCAGGGCAACAGCAAATGTGGGGCTCTGTGCTTTCTTTCGTTCTGAACAAGTTTTAGTGTTTTCTGCAGCGACGCAAATACGATTCTGCGCAACAATGGGAACACTTCTCCTTCCCAGGCACAGAGAAGGTGCTAGCAGGGAATTCTCTGCCTGCCTTTCCCCAGTGCTCTGCAAGCTCTCCAGGGCAACAGCAAATGTGGGGCTCTGTGCTTTCTTTCGTTCTGAAAAAGTGTTAGTGTTTTCTGGAGAGAAGCGATTCTGCGCAACAATGGGAACACTTCTCCTTCCCAGGCACAGAGAAGGTGCTAGCAGGGAATTCTCTGCCTGCCTTTCCCCAGTGCTCTGCAAGCTCTCCAGGGAAACAGCAAATGTGGGGCTCTGTGCTTTCTTTCGTTCTGAACAAGTGTTATTTTTTTCTGCGGAAAAGCGATTCTGTGCAACAATGGGAACACTTCTGCTTCCCAGGCACAGAGAAGGTGCTAGCAGGGAATTCTCTGCCTGCCTTTCCCCAGTGCTCTGCAAGCTCTCCAGGGCAACAGCAAATGTGGGGCTCTGTGCTTTCTTTCGTTCTGAACAAGTTTTAGTGTTTTCTGCAGCGACGCAAATACGATTCTGCGCAACAATGGGAACACTTCTACTTCCCAGGCACAGAGAAGGTGCTAGCAGGGAATTCTCTGCCTGCCTTTCCCCAGTGCTCTGCAAGCTCTCCAGGGCAACAGCAAATGTGGGGCTCTGTGCTTTCTTTCGTTCTGAACAAGTTTTAGTGTTTTCTGCAGCGACGCAAATGCCATTCTGCGCAACAATGGGAACACTTCTCCTTCCCAGGCACAGAGAAGGTGCTAGCAGGAAATTCTCTGCCTGCCTTTCCCCAGTGCTCTGCAAGCTCTCCAGGGAAATAGCAAATGTGGGGCTCTGTGCTTTGTTTCGTTCTGAACAAGTTGTAGTGTTTTGTGGAGAGAAGCGATTCTGCGCAACAATGGGAACACTTCTCCTTTCCAGGCTCAGAGAAGGTAGTACCAGGGAATTCTCTGCCTTCCTCTCCCCAGTGCTCTGCAAGCTCTCCAGGGCAACAGCAAATGTGGGGCTCTGTGCTTTCTTTCGTTCTGAAAAAGTGTTAGTGTTTTCTGCAGCGACGCAAATGCCATTCTGCGCAACAATGTGAACACTTCTCCTTCCCAGGCACAGAGAAGGTGCTAGCAGGGAATTCTCTACCTGCCTTTAACCAGTGGTCTGCAAGCTCTCCAGGGCAACAGCAAATGTGGGGCTCTGTGCTTTCTTTCGTTCTGAACAAGTGTTAGTGTTTTCAGCGGAAAAGCAATTCTGCGCAACAATGGGAACACTTCGCCTTCCCAGGCACAGAGAAGGTGCTAGCAGGGAATTCTCTGCCTGCCTTTCCCCAGTGCTCTGCAAGCTCTCCAGGGAAACAGCAAATGTGGGGCTCTGTGCTTTCTTTCGTTCTGAACAAGTTTTAGTGTTTTCTGCAGCGACGCAAATACGATTCTGCGCAACAATGTGAACACTTCTCCTTCCCAGGCACAGAGAAGGTGCTAGCAGGGAATTCTCTGCCTGCCTTTCCCCAGTGCTCTGCAAGCTCTCCAGGGCAACAGAAAATGTGGGGCTCTGTGCTTTCTTTCGTTCTGAACAAGTGTTAGTGTTTTCAGCGGAAAAGCAATTCTGCGCAACAATGGGAACACTTCTCCTTCCCAGGCACAGAGAAGGTGCTAGCAGGGAATTCTCTGCCTGCCTTTCCCCAGTGCTCTGCAAGCTCTCCAGGGCAACAGCAAATGTGGGGCTCTGTGCTTTCTTTCGTTCTGAAAAAGTGTTATTTTTTTTCTGCGGAAAAGCGATTCTGTGCAACAATGGGAACACTTCTGCTTCCCAGGCACAGAGAAGGTGCTAGCAGGGAATTCTCTGCCTGCCTTTCCCCAGTGCTCTGCAAGCTCTCCAGGGCAACAGCAAATGTGGGGCTCTGTGCTTTCTTTCATTCTGAACAAGTTTTAGTGTTTTCTGCAGCGACGCAAATGCCATTCTGCGCAACAATGGGAACACTTCTCCTTCCCAGGCACAGAGAAGGTGCTAGCAGGAAATTCTCTGCCTGCCTTTCCCCAGTGCTCTGCAAGCTCTCCAGGGAAATAGCAAATGTGGGGCTCTGTGCTTTGTTTCGTTCTGAACAAGTTGTAGTGTTTTGTGGAGAGAAGCGATTCTGCGCAACAATGGGAACACTTCTCCTTTCCAGGCTCAGAGAAGGTAGTACCAGGGAATTCTCTGCCTTCCTCTCCCCAGTGCTCTGCAAGCTCTCCAGGGCAACAGCAAATGTGGGGCTCTGTGCTTTCTTTCGTTCTGAAAAAGTGTTAGTGTTTTCTGCAGCGACGCAAATGCCATTCTGCGCAACAATGTGAACACTTCTCCTTCCCAGGCACAGAGAAGGTGCTAGCAGGGAATTCTCTACCTGCCTTTAACCAGTGGTCTGCAAGCTCTCCAGGGCAACAGCAAATGTGGGGCTCTGTGCTTTCTTTCGTTCTGAACAAGTGTTAGTGTTTTCAGCGGAAAAGCAATTCTGCGCAACAATGGGAACACTTCGCCTTCCCAGGCACAGAGAAGGTGCTAGCAGGGAATTCTCTGCCTGCCTTTCCCCAGTGCTCTGCAAGCTCTCCAGGGAAACAGCAAATGTGGGGCTCTGTGCTTTCTTTCGTTCTGAACAAGTTTTAGTGTTTTCTGCAGCGACGCAAATACGATTCTGCGCAACAATGTGAACACTTCTCCTTCCCAGGCACAGAGAAGGTGCTAGCAGGGAATTCTCTGCCTGCCTTTCCCCAGTGCTCTGCAAGCTCTCCAGGGCAACAGAAAATGTGGGGCTCTGTGCTTTCTTTCGTTCTGAACAAGTGTTAGTGTTTTCAGCGGAAAAGCAATTCTGCGCAACAATGGGAACACTTCTCCTTCCCAGGCACAGAGAAGGTGCTAGCAGGGAATTCTCTGCCTGCCTTTCCCCAGTGCTCTGCAAGCTCTCCAGGGCAACAGCAAATGTGGGGCTCTGTGCTTTCTTTCGTTCTGAAAAAGTGTTAGTGTTTTCTGCGGAAAAGCGATTCTGTGCAACAATGGGAACACTTTTCATTCCCAGGCACAGAGAAGGTGCTAGCAGGGAATTCTCTGCCTGCCTTTCCCCAGTGCTCTGCAAGCTCTCCAGGGCAACAGCAAATGTGGGGCTCTGTGCTTTCTTTCGTTCTGAAAAAGTGTTAGTGTTTTCTGCAGCGACGCAAATACGATTCTGCGCAACAATGGGAACACTTCTCCTTCCCAGGCACAGAGAAGGTGCTAGCAGGGAATTCTCTGCCTGCCTTTCCCCAGTGCTCTGCAAGCTCTCCAGGGAAACAGCAAATGTGGGGCTCTGTGCTTTCTTTTGTTCTGAAAAAGTGTTAGTGTTTTCTGCGGAAAAGCGATTCTGCGCAACATTGGGAACACTTCTCCTTCCCAGGCACAGAGAAGGTGCTAGCAGGGAATTCTCTGCCTGCCTTTCCCCAGTGCTCTGCAAGCTCTCCAGGGCAACAGCAAATGTGGGGCTCTGTGCTTTCTTTCGTTCTGAACAAGTTTTAGTGTTTTCTGCAGCGACGCAAATACGATTCTGCGCAACAATGGGAACACTTCTCCTTCCCAGGCACAGAGAAGGTGCTAGCAGGGAATTCTCTGCCTGCCTTTCCCCAGTGCTCTGCAAGCTCTCCAGGGCAACAGCAAATGTGGGGCTCTGTGCTTTCTTTCGTTCTGAAAAAGTGTTAGTGTTTTCAGCGGAAAAGCGATTCTGCGCAACAATGGGAACACATCTCCTTCCCAGGCACAGAGAAGGTGCTAGCAGGGAATTCTCTGCCTGCCTTTCCCCAGTGCTCTGCAAGCTCTCCAGGGCAACAGCAAATGTGGGGCTCTGTGCTTTCTTTCGTTCTGAAAAAGTGTTAGTGTTTTCTGCAGCGACGCAAATGCCATTCTGCGCAACAATGTGAACACTTCTCCTTCCCAGGCACAGAGAAGGTGCTAGCAGGGAATTCTCTACCTGCCTTTAACCAGTGGTCTGCAAGCTCTCCAGGGCAACAGCAAATGTGGGGCTCTGTGCTTTCTTTCGTTCTGAACAAGTGTTAGTGTTTTCAGCGGAAAAGCAATTCTGCGCAACAATGGGAACACTTCGCCTTCCCAGGCACAGAGAAGGTGCTAGCAGGGAATTCTCTGCCTGCCTTTCCCCAGTGCTCTGCAAGCTCTCCAGGGAAACAGCAAATGTGGGGCTCTGTGCTTTCTTTCGTTCTGAACAAGTTTTAGTGTTTTCTGCAGCGACGCAAATACGATTCTGCGCAACAATGTGAACACTTCTCCTTCCCAGGCACAGAGAAGGTGCTAGCAGGGAATTCTCTGCCTGCCTTTCCCCAGTGCTCTGCAAGCTCTCCAGGGCAACAGAAAATGTGGGGCTCTGTGCTTTCTTTCGTTCTGAACAAGTGTTAGTGTTTTCAGCGGAAAAGCAATTCTGCGCAACAATGGGAACACTTCTCCTTCCCAGGCACAGAGAAGGTGCTAGCAGGGAATTCTCTGCCTGCCTTTCCCCAGTGCTCTGCAAGCTCTCCAGGGCAACAGCAAATGTGGGGCTCTGTGCTTTCTTTCGTTCTGAAAAAGTGTTATTTTTTTTCTGCGGAAAAGCGATTCTGTGCAACAATGGGAACACTTCTGCTTCCCAGGCACAGAGAAGGTGCTAGCAGGGAATTCTCTGCCTTCCTCTCCCCAGTGCTCTGCAAGCTCTCCAGGGCAACAGCAAATGTGGGGCTCTGTGCTTTCTTTCGTTCTGAAAAAGTGTTAGTGTTTTCTGCGGAAAAGCGATTCTGCGCAACATTGGGAACACTTCTCCTTCCCAGGCACAGAGAAGGTGCTAGCAGGGAATTCTCTGCCTGCCTTTCCCCAGTGCTCTGCAAGCTCTCCAGGGCAACAGCAAATGTGGGGCTCTGTGCTTTCTTTCGTTCTGAACAAGTTTTAGTGTTTTCTGCAGCGACGCAAATACGATTCTGCGCAACAATGGGAACACTTCTCCTTCCCAGGCACAGAGAAGGTGCTAGCAGGGAATTCTCTGCCTGCCTTTCCCCAGTGCTCTGCAAGCTCTCCAGGGCAACAGCAAATGTGGGGCTCTGTGCTTTCTTTCGTTCTGAAAAAGTGTTAGTGTTTTCAGCGGAAAAGCCATTCTGCGCAACAATGGGAACACTTCTCCTTCCCAGGCACAGAGAAGGTGCTAGCAGGGAATTCTCTGCCTGCCTTTCCCCAGTGCTCTGCAAGCTCTCCAGGGCAACAGCAAATGTGGGGCTCTGTGCTTTCTTTCGTTCTGAACAAGTTTTAGTGTTTTCTGCAGCGACGCAAATACGATTCTGCGCAACAATGGGAACACTTCTCCTTCCCAGGCACAGAGAAGGTGCTAGCAGGGAATTCTCTGCCTGCCTTTCCCCAGTGCTCTGCAAGCTCTCCAGGGCAACAGCAAATGTGGGGCTCTGTGCTTTCTTTCGTTCTGAAAAAGTGTTAGTGTTTTCTGGAGAGAAGCGATTCTGCGCAACAACGGGAACACTTCTCCTTCCCAGGCACAGAGAAGGTGCTAGCAGGGAATTCTCTGCCTGCCTTTCCCCAGTGCTCTGCAAGCTCTCCAGGGAAACAGCAAATGTGGGGCTCTGTGCTTTCTTTCGTTCTGAAAAAGTGTTATTTTTTTTCTGCGGAAAAGCGATTCTGTGCAACAATGGGAACACTTCTGCTTCCCAGGCACAGAGAAGGTGCTAGCAGGGAATTCTCTGCCTGCCTTTCCCCAGTGCTCTGCAAGCTCTCCAGGGCAACAGCAAATGTGGGGCTCTGTGCTTTCTTTCGTTCTGAACAAGTTTTAGTGTTTTCTGCAGCGACGCAAATACGATTCTGCGCAACAATGGGAACACTTCTCCTTCCCAGGCACAGAGAAGGTGCTAGCAGGGAATTCTCTGCCTGCCTTTCCCCAGTGCTCTGCAAGCTCTCCAGGGCAACAGCAAATGTGGGGCTCTGTGCTTTCTTTCATTCTGAACAAGTTTTAGTGTTTTCTGCAGCGACGCAAATGCCATTCTGCGCAACAATGGGAACACTTCTCCTTCCCAGGCACAGAGAAGGTGCTAGCAGGAAATTCTCTGCCTGCCTTTCCCCAGTGCTCTGCAAGCTCTCCAGGGAAATAGCAAATGTGGGGCTCTGTGCTTTGTTTCGTTCTGAACAAGTTGTAGTGTTTTGTGGAGAGAAGCGATTCTGCGCAACAATGGGAACACTTCTCCTTTCCAGGCTCAGAGAAGGTAGTACCAGGGAATTCTCTGCCTTCCTCTCCCCAGTGCTCTGCAAGCTCTCCAGGGCAACAGCAAATGTGGGGCTCTGTGCTTTCTTTCGTTCTGAAAAAGTGTTATTTTTTTTCTGCGGAAAAGCGATTCTGTGCAACAATGGGAACACTTCTCCTTCCCAGGCACAGAGAAGGTGCTAGCAGGGAATTCTCTGCCTGCCTTTCCCCAGTGCTCTGCAAGCTCTCCAGGGCAACAGCAAATGTGGGGCTCTGTGCTTTCTTTCATTCTGAAAAAGTGTTAGTGTTTTCTGCAGCGACGCAAATGCCATTCTGCGCAACAATGGGAACACTTCTCCTTCCCAGGCACAGAGAAGGTGCTAGCAGGAAATTCTCTGCCTGCCTTTCCCCAGTGCTCTGCAAGCTCTCCAGGGCAACAGCAAATGTGGGGCTCTGTGCTTTCTTTCGTTCTGAAAAAGTGTTAGTGTTTTGAGTGGAAAAGCGATTCTGCGCAACATTGGGAACACTTCTCCTTCCCAGGCACAGAGAAAGTGCTAGCAGGGAATTCTCTGCCTGCCTTTCCCCAGTGCTCTGCAAGCTCTCCAGGGCAACAGTAAATGTGGGGCTCTGTGCTTTCTTTCGTTCTGAACAAGTTTTAGTGTTTTCTGCAGCGACGCAAATACGATTCTGCGCAACATTGGGAACACTTCTCCTTCCCAGGCACAGAGAAGGTGCTAGCAGGGAATTCTCTACCTGCCTTTAACCAGTGCTCTGCAAGCTCTCCAGGGCAACAGCAAATGTGGGGCTCTGTGCTTTCTTTCGTTCTGAAAAAGTGTTAGTGTTTTCTGGAGAGAAGCGATTCTGCGCAACAATGGGAACACTTCTCCTTCCCAGGCACAGAGAAGGTGCTAGCAGGGAATTCTCTGCCTGCCTTTCCCCAGTGCTCTGCAAGCTCTCCAGGGCAACAGCAAATGTGGGGCTCTGTGCTTTCTTTCGTTCTGAAAAAGTGTTAGTGTTTTCAGCGGAAAAGCGATTCTGCGCAACAATGGGAACACATCTCCTTCCCAGGCACAGAGAAGGTGCTAGCAGGGAATTCTCTGCCTGCATTTCCCCAGTGCTCTGCAAGCTCTCCAGGGCAACAGCAAATGTGGGGCTCTGTGCTTTCTTTCGTTCTGAAAAAGTGTTATTTTTTTTCTGCGGAAAAGCGATTCTGTGCAACAATGGGAACACTTCTGCTTCCCAGGCACAGAGAAGGTGCTAGCAGGGAATTCTCTGCCTGCCTTTCCCCAGTGCTCTGCAAGCTCTCCAGGGCAACAGCAAATGTGGGGCTCTGTGCTTTCTTTCGTTCTGAACAAGTTTTAGTGTTTTCAGCGGAAAAGCGATTCTGCGCAACATTGGGAACACTTCTCCTTCCCAGGCACAGAGAAGGTGCTAGCAGGGAATTCTCTGCCTGCCTTTCCCCAGTGCTCTGCAAGCTCTCCAGGGCAACAGCAAATGTGGGGCTCTGTGCTTTCTTTCGTTCTGAACAAGTTTTAGTGTTTTCTGCAGCGACGCAAATACGATTCTGCGCAACATTGGGAACACTTCTCCTTCCCAGGCACAGAGAAGGTGCTAGCAGGGAATTCTCTACCTGCCTTTAACCAGTGCTCTGCAAGCTCTCCAGGGCAACAGCAAATGTGGGGCTCTGTGCTTTCTTTCGTTCTGAAAAAGTGTTAGTGTTTTCTGGAGAGAAGCGATTCTGCGCAACAATGGGAACACTTCTCCTTCCCAGGCACAGAGAAGGTGCTAGCAGGGAATTCTCTGCCTGCCTTTCCCCAGTGCTCTGCAAGCTCTCCAGGGCAACAGCAAATGTGGGGCTCTGTGCTTTCTTTCGTTCTGAAAAAGTGTTAGTGTTTTCAGCGGAAAAGCGATTCTGCGCAACAATGGGAACACATCTCCTTCCCAGGCACAGAGAAGGTGCTAGCAGGGAATTCTCTGCCTGCCTTTCCCCAGTGCTCTGCAAGCTCTCCAGGGCAACAGCAAATGTGGGGCTCTGTGCTTTCTTTCGTTCTGAAAAAGTGTTATTTTTTTTCTGCGGAAAAGCGATTCTGTGCAACAATGGGAACTCTTCTGCTTCCCAGGCACAGAGAAGGTGCTAGCAGGGAATTCTCTGCCTGCCTTTCCCCAGTGCTCTGCAAGCTCTCCAGGGCAACAGCAAATGTGGGGCTCTGTGCTTTCTTTCGTTCTGAACAAGTTTTAGTGTTTTCAGCGGAAAAGCGATTCTGCGCAACATTGGGAACACTTCTCCTTCCCAGGCACAGAGAAGGTGCTAGCAGGGAATTCTCTGCCTGCCTTTCCCCAGTGCTCTGCAAGCTCTCCAGGGCAACAGCAAATGTGGGGCTCTGTGCTTTCTTTCGTTCTGAAAAAGTGTTAGTGTTTTCTGGAGAGAAGCGATTCTGCGCAACAATGGGAACACTTCTCCTTCCCAGGCACAGAGAAGGTGCTAGCAGGGAATTCTCTGCCTGCCTTTCCCCAGTGCTCTGCAAGCTCTCCAGGGCAACAGCAAATGTGGGGCTCTGTGCTTTCTTTCGTTCTGAAAAAGTGTTAGTGTTTTCAGCGGAAAAGCGATACTGCGCAACAATGGGAACACTTCTCCTTCCCAGGCACAGAGAAGGTGCTAGCAGGGAATTCTCTGCCTGCCTTTCCCCAGTGCTCTGCAAGCTCTCCAGGGCAACAGTAAATGTGGGGCTCTGTGCTTTCTTTCGTTCTGAACAAGTTTTAGTGTTTTCTGCAGCGACGCAAATACGATTCTGCGCAACATTGGGAACACTTCTCCTTCCCAGGCACAGAGAAGGTGCTAGCAGGGAATTCTCTACCTGCCTTTAACCAGTGCTCTGCAAGCTCTCCAGGGCAACAGCAAATGTGGGGCTCTGTGCTTTCTTTCGTTCTGAAAAAGTGTTAGTGTTTTCTGGAGAGAAGCGATTCTGCGCAACAATGGGAACACTTCTCCTTCCCAGGCACAGAGAAGGTGCTAGCAGGGAATTCTCTGCCTGCCTTTCCCCAGTGCTCTGCAAGCTCTCCAGGGCAACAGCAAATGTGGGGCTCTGTGCTTTCTTTCGTTCTGAAAAAGTGTTAGTGTTTTCAGCGGAAAAGCGATTCTGCGCAACAATGGGAACACATCTCCTTCCCAGGCACAGAGAAGGTGCTAGCAGGGAATTCTCTGCCTGCCTTTCCCCAGTGCTCTGCAAGCTCTCCAGGGCAACAGCAAATGTGGGGCTCTGTGCTTTCTTTCGTTCTGAAAAAGTGTTATTTTTTTTCTGCGGAAAAGCGATTCTGTGCAACAATGGGAACACTTCTGCTTCCCAGGCACAGAGAAGGTGCTAGCAGGGAATTCTCTGCCTGCCTTTCCCCAGTGCTCTGCAAGCTCTCCAGGGCAACAGCAAATGTGGGGCTCTGTGCTTTCTTTCGTTCTGAACAAGTTTTAGTGTTTTCAGCGGAAAAGCGATTCTGCGCAACATTGGGAACACTTCTCCTTCCCAGGCACAGAGAAGGTGCTAGCAGGGAATTCTCTGCCTGCCTTTCCCCAGTGCTCTGCAAGCTCTCCAGGGCAACAGCAAATGTGGGGCTCTGTGCTTTCTTTTGTTCTGAACAAGTTTTAGTGTTTTCTGCAGCGACGCAAATACGATTCTGCGCAACATTGGGAACACTTCTCCTTCCCAGGCACAGAGAAGGTGCTAGCAGGGAATTCTCTACCTGCCTTTAACCAGTGCTCTGCAAGCTCTCCAGGGCAACAGCAAATGTGGGGCTCTGTGCTTTCTTTCGTTCTGAAAAAGTGTTTGTGTTTTCTGGAGAGAAGCGATTCTGCGCAACAATGGGAACACTTCTCCTTCCCAGGCACAGAGAAGGTGCTAGCAGGGAATTCTCTGCCTGCCTTTCCCCAGTGCTCTGCAAGCTCTCCAGGGCAACAGCAAATGTGGGGCTCTGTGCTTTCTTTCGTTCTGAAAAAGTGTTAGTGTTTTCAGCGGAAAAGCGATTCTGCGCAACAATGGGAACACATCTCCTTCCCAGGCACAGAGAAGGTGCTAGCAGGGAATTCTCTGCCTGCCTTTCCCCAGTGCTCTGCAAGCTCTCCAGGGCAACAGCAAATGTGGGGCTCTGTGCTTTCTTTCGTTCTGAAAAAGTGTTATTTTTTTTCTGCGGAAAAGCGATTCTGTGCAACAATGGGAACTCTTCTGCTTCCCAGGCACAGAGAAGGTGCTAGCAGGGAATTCTCTGCCTGCCTTTCCCCAGTGCTCTGCAAGCTCTCCAGGGCAACAGCAAATGTGGGGCTCTGTGCTTTCTTTCGTTCTGAACAAGTTTTAGTGTTTTCAGCGGAAAAGCGATTCTGCGCAACATTGGGAACACTTCTCCTTCCCAGGCACAGAGAAGGTGCTAGCAGGGAATTCTCTGCCTGCCTTTCCCCAGTGCTCTGCAAGCTCTCCAGGGCAACAGCAAATGTGGGGCTCTGTGCTTTCTTTCGTTCTGAAAAAGTGTTAGTGTTTTCTGGAGAGAAGCGATTCTGCGCAACAATGGGAACACTTCTACTTCCCAGGCACAGAGAAGGTGCTAGCAGGGAATTCTCTGCCTGCCTTTCCCCAGTGCTCTGCAAGCTCTCCAGGGCAACAGAAAATGTGGGGCTCTGTGCTTTCTTTCGTTCTGAAAAAGTGTTAGTGTTTTCAGCGGAAAAGCGATACTGCGCAACAATGGGAACACTTCTCCTTCCCAGGCACAGAGAAGGTGCTAGCAGGGAATTCTCTGCCTGCCTTTCCCCAGTGCTCTGCAAGCTCTCCAGGGCAACAGCAAATGTGGGGCTCTGTGCTTTCTTTCGTTCTGAACAAGTTTTAGTGTTTTCTGCAGCGACGCAAATACGATTCTGCGCAACATTGGGAACACTTCTCCTTCCCAGGCACAGAGAAGGTGCTAGCAGGGAATTCTCTACCTGCCTTTAACCAGTGCTCTGCAAGCTCTCCAGGGCAACAGCAAATGTGGGGCTCTGTGCTTTCTTTCGTTCTGAAAAAGTGTTAGTGTTTTCTGGAGAGAAGCGATTCTGCGCAACAATGGGAACACTTCTCCTTCCCAGGCACAGAGAAGGTGCTAGCAGGGAATTCTCTGCCTGCCTTTCCCCAGTGCTCTGCTAGCTCTCCAGGGCAACAGCAAATGTGGGGCTCTGTGCTTTCTTTCGTTCTGAAAAAGTGTTAGTGTTTTCAGCGGAAAAGCGATTCTGCGCAACAATGGGAACACTTCTACTTCCCAGGCACAGAGAAGGTGCTAGCAGGGAATTCTCTGCCTGCCTTTCCCCAGTGCTCTGCAAGCTCTCCAGGGCAACAGCAAATGTGGGGCTCTGTGCTTTCTTTCGTTCTGAAAAAGTGTTATTTTTTTTCTGCGGAAAAGCGATTCTGTGCAACAATGGGAACTCTTCTGCTTCCCAGGCACAGAGAAGGTGCTAGCAGGGAATTCTCTGCCTGCCTTTCCCCAGTGCTCTGCAAGCTCTCCAGGGCAACAGCAAATGTGGGGCTCTGTGCTTTCTTTCGTTCTGAACAAGTTTTAGTGTTTTCAGCGGAAAAGCGATTCTGCGCAACATTGGGAACACTTCTCCTTCCCAGGCACAGAGAAGGTGCTAGCAGGGAATTCTCTGCCTGCCTTTCCCAGTGCTCTGCAAGCTCTCCAGGGCAACAGCAAATGTGGGGCTCTGTGCTTTCTTTCGTTCTGAACAAGTTTTAGTGTTTTCTGCAGCGACGCAAATACGATTCTGCGCAACAATGGGAACACTTCTCCTTCCCAGGCACAGAGAAGGTGCTAGCAGGGAATTCTCTGCCTGCCTTTCCCCAGTGCTCTGCAAGCTCTCCAGGGCAACAGCAAATGTGGGGCTCTGTGCTTTCTTTCGTTCTGAAAAAGTGTTAGTGTTTTCTGGAGAGAAGCGATTCTGCGCAACAATGGGAACACTTCTACTTCCCAGGCACAGAGAAGGTGCTAGCAGGGAATTCTCTGCCTGCCTTTCCCCAGTGCTCTGCAAGCTCTCCAGGGCAACAGCAAATGTGGGGCTCTGTGCTTTCTTTCGTTCTGAAAAAGTGTTAGTGTTTTCAGCGGAAAAGCGATTCTGCGCAACAATGGGAACACTTCTCCTTCCCAGGCACAGAGAAAGTGCTAGCAGGGAATTCTCTGCCTGCCTTTCCCCAGTGCTCTGCAAGCTCTCCAGGGCAACAGCAAATGTGGGGCTCTGTGCTTTCTTTCGTTCTGAACAAGTTTTAGTGTTTTCTGCAGCGACGCAAATACGATTCTGCGCAACATTGGGAACACTTCTCCTTCCCAGGCACAGAGAAGGTGCTAGCAGGGAATTCTCTGCCTGCCTTTCCCCAGTGCTCTGCAAGCTCTCCAGGGCAACAGCAAATGTGGGGCTCTGTGCTTTCTTTCGTTCTGAACAAGTTGTAGTGTTTTGTGGGGAGAAGCGATTCTGCGCAACAATGGGAACACTTCTACTTCCCAGGCTCAGAGAAGGTACTACCAGGGAATTCTCTGCCTTCCTCTCCCCAGTGCTCTGCAAGCTCTCCAGGGCAACAGCAAATGTGGGGCTCTGTGCTTTCTTTCATTCTGAAAAAGTGTTAGTGTTTTCAGCAGCGACGCAAATGCCATTCTGCGCAACATTGGGAACACTTCTCCTTCCCAGGCACAGAGAAGGTGCTAGCAGGGAATTCTCTGCCTGCCTTTCCCCAGTGCTCTGCAAGCTCTCCAGGGCAACAGCAAATGTGGGGCTCTGTGCTTTCTTTCGTTCTGAAAAAGTTTTAGTGTTTTCAGCGGAAAAGCCATTCTGCGCAACAATGGGAACACTTCTCCTTCCCAGGCACAGAGAAGGTGCTAGCAGGGAATTCTCTGCCTGCCTTTCCCCAGTGCTCTGCAAGCTCTCCAGGGCAACAGCAAATGTGGGGCTCTGTGCTTTCTTTCGTTCTGAACATGTTTTAGTGTTTTCTGCAGCGACGCAAATACGATTCTGCGCAACAATGGGAACACTTCTGCTTCCCAGGCACAGAGAAGGTGCTAGCAGGGAATTCTCTGCCTGCCTTTCCCCAGTGCTCTGCAAGCTCTCCAGGGCAACAGCAAATGTGGGGCTCTGTGCTTTCTTTCGTTCTGAAAAAGTGTTAGTGTTTTGAGTGGAAAAGCGATTCTGCGCAACATTGGGAACACTTCTCCTTCCCAGGCACAGAGAAAGTGCTAGCAGGGAATTCTCTGCCTGCCTTTCCCCAGTGCTCTGCAAGCTCTCCAGGGCAACAGCAAATGTGGGGCTCTGTGCTTTCTTTCGTTCTGAAAAAGTGTTAGTGTTTTCTGGAGAGAAGCGATTCTGCGCAACAATGGGAACACTTCTACTTCCCAGGCACAGAGAAGGTGCTAGCAGGGAATTCTCTGCCTGCCTTTCCCCAGTGCTCTGCAAGCTCTCCAGGGCAACAGCAAATGTGGGGCTCTGTGCTTTCTTTCGTTCTGAAAAAGTGTTAGTGTTTTCAGCGGAAAAGCGATACTGCGCAACAATGGGAACACTTCTCCTTCCCAGGCACAGAGAAGGTGCTAGCAGGGAATTCTCTGCCTGCCTTTCCCCAGTGCTCTGCAAGCTCTCCAGGGCAACAGCAAATGTGGGGCTCTGTGCTTTCTTTCGTTCTGAACAAGTTTTAGTGTTTTCTGCAGCGACGCAAATACGATTCTGCGCAACATTGGGAACACTTCTCCTTCCCAGGCACAGAGAAGGTGCTAGCAGGGAATTCTCTACCTGCCTTTAACCAGTGCTCTGCAAGCTCTCCAGGGCAACAGCAAATGTGGGGCTCTGTGCTTTCTTTCGTTCTGAAAAAGTGTTAGTGTTTTCTGGAGAGAAGCGATTCTGCGCAACAATGGGAACACTTCTCCTTCCCAGGCACAGAGAAGGTGCTAGCAGGGAATTCTCTGCCTGCCTTTCCCCAGTGCTCTGCAAGCTCTCCAGGGCAACAGCAAATGTGGGGCTCTGTGCTTTCTTTCGTTCTGAAAAAGTGTTAGTGTTTTCAGCGGAAAAGCGATTCTGCGCAACAATGGGAACACATCTCCTTCCCAGGCACAGAGAAGGTGCTAGCAGGGAATTCTCTGCCTGCCTTTCCCCAGTGCTCTGCAAGCTCTCCAGGGCAACAGCAAATGTGGGGCTCTGTGCTTTCTTTCGTTCTGAAAAAGTGTTATTTTTTTTCTGCGGAAAAGCGATTCTGTGCAACAATGGGAACTCTTCTGCTTCCCAGGCACAGAGAAGGTGCTAGCAGGGAATTCTCTGCCTGCCTTTCCCCAGTGCTCTGCAAGCTCTCCAGGGCAACAGCAAATGTGGGGCTCTGTGCTTTCTTTCGTTCTGAACAAGTTTTAGTGTTTTCAGCGGAAAAGCGATTCTGCGCAACATTGGGAACACTTCTCCTTCCCAGGCACAGAGAAGGTGCTAGCAGGGAATTCTCTGCCTGCCTTTCCCAGTGCTCTGCAAGCTCTCCAGGGCAACAGCAAATGTGGGGCTCTGTGCTTTCTTTCGTTCTGAACAAGTTTTAGTGTTTTCTGCAGCGACGCAAATACGATTCTGCGCAACAATGGGAACACTTCTCCTTCCCAGGCACAGAGAAGGTGCTAGCAGGGACATCTCTGCCTGCCTTTCCCCAGTGCTCTGCAAGCTCTCCAGGGCAACAGCAAATGTGGGGCTCTGTGCTTTCTTTCGTTCTGAAAAAGTGTTAGTGTTTTCTGGAGAGAAGCGATTCTGCGCAACAATGGGAACACTTCTACTTCCCAGGCACAGAGAAGGTGCTAGCAGGGAATTCTCTGCCTGCCTTTCCCCAGTGCTCTGCAAGCTCTCCAGGGCAACAGCAAATGTGGGGCTCTGTGCTTTCTTTCGTTCTGAAAAAGTGTTAGTGTTTTCAGCGGAAAAGCGATTCTGCGCAACAATGGGAACACTTCTCCTTCCCAGGCACAGAGAAGGTGCTAGCAGGGAATTCTCTGCCTGCCTTTCCCCAGTGCTCTGCAAGCTCTCCAGGGCAACAGCAAATGTGGGGCTCTGTGCTTTCTTTCGTTCTGAAAAAGTTTTAGTGTTTTCAGCGGAAAAGCCATTCTGCGCAACAATGGGAACACTTCTCCTTCCCAGGCACAGAGAAGGTGCTAGCAGGGAATTCTCTGCCTGCCTTTCCCCAGTGCTCTGCAAGCTCTCCAGGGCAACAGCAAATGTGGGGCTCTGTGCTTTCTTTCGTTCTGAACATGTTTTAGTGTTTTCTGCAGCGACGCAAATACGATTCTGCGCAACAATGGGAACACTTCTGCTTCCCAGGCACAGAGAAGGTGCTAGCAGGGAATTCTCTGCCTGCCTTTCCCCAGTGCTCTGCAAGCTCTCCAGGGCAACAGCAAATGTGGGGCTCTGTGCTTTCTTTCGTTCTGAAAAAGTGTTAGTGTTTTGAGTGGAAAAGCGATTCTGCGCAACATTGGGAACACTTCTCCTTCCCAGGCACAGAGAAAGTGCTAGCAGGGAATTCTCTGCCTGCCTTTCCCCAGTGCTCTGCAAGCTCTCCAGGGCAACAGCAAATGTGGGGCTCTGTGCTTTCTTTCGTTCTGAAAAAGTGTTAGTGTTTTCTGGAGAGAAGCGATTCTGCGCAACAATGGGAACACTTCTACTTCCCAGGCACAGAGAAGGTGCTAGCAGGGAATTCTCTGCCTGCCTTTCCCCAGTGCTCTGCAAGCTCTCCAGGGCAACAGCAAATGTGGGGCTCTGTGCTTTCTTTCGTTCTGAAAAAGTGTTAGTGTTTTCAGCGGAAAAGCGATACTGCGCAACAATGGGAACACTTCTCCTTCCCAGGCACAGAGAAGGTGCTAGCAGGGAATTCTCTGCCTGCCTTTCCCCAGTGCTCTGCAAGCTCTCCAGGGCAACAGCAAATGTGGGGCTCTGTGCTTTCTTTCGTTCTGAACAAGTTTTAGTGTTTTCTGCAGCGACGCAAATACGATTCTGCGCAACATTGGGAACACTTCTCCTTCCCAGGCACAGAGAAGGTGCTAGCAGGGAATTCTCTACCTGCCTTTAACCAGTGCTCTGCAAGCTCTCCAGGGCAACAGCAAATGTGGGGCTCTGTGCTTTCTTTCGTTCTGAAAAAGTGTTAGTGTTTTCTGGAGAGAAGCGATTCTGCGCAACAATGGGAACACTTCTCCTTCCCAGGCACAGAGAAGGTGCTAGCAGGGAATTCTCTGCCTGCCTTTCCCCAGTGCTCTGCAAGCTCTCCAGGGCAACAGCAAATGTGGGGCTCTGTGCTTTCTTTCGTTCTGAAAAAGTGTTAGTGTTTTCAGCGGAAAAGCGATTCTGCGCAACAATGGGAACACATCTCCTTCCCAGGCACAGAGAAGGTGCTAGCAGGGAATTCTCTGCCTGCCTTTCCCCAGTGCTCTGCAAGCTCTCCAGGGCAACAGCAAATGTGGGGCTCTGTGCTTTCTTTCGTTCTGAAAAAGTGTTATTTTTTTTCTGCGGAAAAGCGATTCTGTGCAACAATGGGAACTCTTCTGCTTCCCAGGCACAGAGAAGGTGCTAGCAGGGAATTCTCTGCCTGCCTTTCCCCAGTGCTCTGCAAGCTCTCCAGGGCAACAGCAAATGTGGGGCTCTGTGCTTTCTTTCGTTCTGAACAAGTTTTAGTGTTTTCAGCGGAAAAGCGATTCTGCGCAACATTGGGAACACTTCTCCTTCCCAGGCACAGAGAAGGTGCTAGCAGGGAATTCTCTGCCTGCCTTTCCCAGTGCTCTGCAAGCTCTCCAGGGCAACAGCAAATGTGGGGCTCTGTGCTTTCTTTCGTTCTGAACAAGTTTTAGTGTTTTCTGCAGCGACGCAAATACGATTCTGCGCAACAATGGGAACACTTCTCCTTCCCAGGCACAGAGAAGGTGCTAGCAGGGACATCTCTGCCTGCCTTTCCCCAGTGCTCTGCAAGCTCTCCAGGGCAACAGCAAATGTGGGGCTCTGTGCTTTCTTTCGTTCTGAAAAAGTGTTAGTGTTTTCTGGAGAGAAGCGATTCTGCGCAACAATGGGAACACTTCTACTTCCCAGGCACAGAGAAGGTGCTAGCAGGGAATTCTCTGCCTGCCTTTCCCCAGTGCTCTGCAAGCTCTCCAGGGCAACAGCAAATGTGGGGCTCTGTGCTTTCTTTCGTTCTGAAAAAGTGTTAGTGTTTTCAGCGGAAAAGCGATTCTGCGCAACAATGGGAACACTTCTCCTTCCCAGGCACAGAGAAAGTGCTAGCAGGGAATTCTCTGCCTGCCTTTCCCCAGTGCTCTGCAAGCTCTCCAGGGCAACAGCAAATGTGGGGCTCTGTGCTTTCTTTCGTTCTGAACAAGTTTTAGTGTTTTCTGCAGCGACGCAAATACGATTCTGCGCAACATTGGGAACACTTCTCCTTCCCAGGCACAGAGAAGGTGCTAGCAGGGAATTCTCTGCCTGCCTTTCCCCAGTGCTCTGCAAGCTCTCCAGGGCAACAGCAAATGTGGGGCTCTGTGCTTTCTTTCGTTCTGAACAAGTTGTAGTGTTTTTTGGGGAGAAGCGATTCTGCGCAACAATGGGAACACTTCTCCTTTCCAGGCTCAGAGAAGGTACTACCAGGGAATTCTCTGCCTTCCTCTCCCCAGTGCTCTGCAAGCTCTCCAGGGCAACAGCAAATGTGGGGCTCTGTGCTTTCTTTCATTCTGAAAAAGTGTTAGTGTTTTCTGCAGCGACGCAAATGCCATTCTGCGCAACAATGGGAACACTTCTCCTTCCCAGGCACAGAGAAGGTGCTAGCAGGGAATTCTCTGCCTGCCTTTCCCCAGTGCTCTGCAAGCTCTCCAGGGCAACAGCAAATGTGGGGCTCTGTGCTTTCTTTCGTTCTGAAAAAGTTTTAGTGTTTTCAGCGGAAAAGCCATTCTGCGCAACAATGGGAACACTTCTCCTTCCCAGGCACAGAGAAGGTGCTAGCAGGGAATTCTCTGCCTGCCTTTCCCCAGTGCTCTGCAAGCTCTCCAGGGCAACAGCAAATGTGGGGCTCTGTGCTTTCTTTCGTTCTGAACATGTTTTAGTGTTTTCTGCAGCGACGCAAATACGATTCTGCGCAACAATGGGAACACTTCTGCTTCCCAGGCACAGAGAAGGTGCTAGCAGGGAATTCTCTGCCTGCCTTTCCCCAGTGCTCTGCAAGCTCTCCAGGGCAACAGCAAATGTGGGGCTCTGTGCTTTCTTTCGTTCTGAAAAAGTGTTAGTGTTTTCAGCGGAAAAGCGATTCTGCGCAACATTGGGAACACTTCTACTTCCCAGGCACAGAGAAGGTGCTAGCAGGGAATTCTCTGCCTGCCTTTCCCCAGTGCTCTGCAAGCTCTCCAGGGCAACAGCAAATGTGGGGCTCTGTGCTTTCTTTCATTCTGAACAAGTTTTAGTGTTTTCTGCAGCGACGCAAATGCCATTCTGCGCAACAATGGGAACACTTCTCCTTCCCAGGCACAGAGAAGGTGCTAGCAGGGAATTCTCTGCCTGCCTTTCCCCAGTGCTCTGCAAGCTCTCCAGGGCAACAGCAAATGTGGGGCTCTGTGCTTTCTTTCGTTCTGAAAAAGTGTTATTTTTTTTCTGCGGAAAAGCGATTCTGTGCAACAATGGGAACACTTCTGCTTCCCAGGCACAGAGAAGGTGCTAGCAGGGAATTCTCTGCCTGCCTTTCCCCAGTGCTCTGCAAGCTCTCCAGGGCAACAGCAAATGTGGGGCTCTGTGCTTTCTTTCGTTCTGAAAAAGTGTTAGTGTTTTCTGCAGCGACGCAAATACGATTCTGCGCAACAATGGGAACACTTCTCCTTCCCAGGCACAGAGAAGGTGCTAGCAGGGAATTCTCTGCCTGCCTTTCCCCAGTGCTCTGCAAGCTCTCCAGGGAAACAGCAAATGTGGGGCTCTGTGCTTTCTTTTGTTCTGAAAAAGTGTTAGTGTTTTCTGCGGAAAAGCGATTCTGCGCAACATTGGGAACACTTCTCCTTCCCAGGCACAGAGAAGGTGCTAGCAGGGAATTCTCTGCCTGCCTTTCCCCAGTGCTCTGCAAGCTCTCCAGGGCAACAGCAAATGTGGGGCTCTGTGCTTTCTTTCGTTCTGAACAAGTTTTAGTGTTTTCTGCAGCGACGCAAATACGATTCTGCGCAACAATGGGAACACTTCTCCTTCCCAGGCACAGAGAAGGTGCTAGCAGGGAATTCTCTGCCTGCCTTTCCCCAGTGCTCTGCAAGCTCTCCAGGGCAACAGCAAATGTGGGGCTCTGTGCTTTCTTTCGTTCTGAAAAAGTGTTAGTGTTTTCTGCGGAAAAGCCATTCTGCGCAACAATGGGAACACTTCTCCTTCCCAGGCACAGAGAAGGTGCTAGCAGGGAATTCTCTGCCTGCCTTTCCCCAGTGCTCTGCAAGCTCTCCAGGGCAACAGCAAATGTGGGGCTCTGTGCTTTCTTTCGTTCTGAACAAGTTTTAGTGTTTTCTGCAGCGACGCAAATACGATTCTGCGCAACAATGGGAACACTTCTCCTTCCCAGGCACAGAGAAGGTGCTAGCAGGGAATTCTCTGCCTGCCTTTCCCCAGTGCTCTGCAAGCTCTCCAGGGAAACAGCAAATGTGGGGCTCTGTGCTTTCTTTCGTTCTGAAAAAGTGTTATTTTTTTTCTGCGGAAAAGCGATTCTGTGCAACAATGGGAACACTTCTGCTTCCCAGGCACAGAGAAGGTGCTAGCAGGGAGTTCTCTGCCTGCCTTTCCCCAGTGCTCTGCAAGCTCTCCAGGGCAACAGCAAATGTGGGGCTCTGTGCTTTCTTTCGTTCTGAACAAGTTTTAGTGTTTTCTGCAGCGACGCAAATACGATTCTGCGCAACAATGGGAACACTTCTACTTCCCAGGCACAGAGAAGGTGCTAGCAGGGAATTCTCTGCCTGCCTTTCCCCAGTGCTCTGCAAGCTCTCCAGGGCAACAGCAAATGTGGGGCTCTGTGCTTTCTTTCATTCTGAACAAGTTTTAGTGTTTTCTGCAGCGACGCAAATGCCATTCTGCGCAACAATGGGAACACTTCTCCTTCCCAGGCACAGAGAAGGTGCTAGCAGGAAATTCTCTGCCTGCCTTTCCCCAGTGCTCTGCAAGCTCTCCAGGGAAATAGCAAATGTGGGGCTCTGTGCTTTGTTTCGTTCTGAACAAGTTGTAGTGTTTTGTGGAGAGAAGCGATTCTGCGCAACAATGGGAACACTTCTCCTTTCCAGGCTCAGAGAAGGTAGTACCAGGGAATTCTCTGCCTTCCTCTCCCCAGTGCTCTGCAAGCTCTCCAGGGCAACAGCAAATGTGGGGCTCTGTGCTTTCTTTCGTTCTGAAAAAGTGTTAGTGTTTTCTGCAGCGACGCAAATGCCATTCTGCGCAACAATGTGAACACTTCTCCTTCCCAGGCACAGAGAAGGTGCTAGCAGGGAATTCTCTACCTGCCTTTAACCAGTGGTCTGCAAGCTCTCCAGGGCAACAGCAAATGTGGGGCTCTGTGCTTTCTTTCGTTCTGAACAAGTGTTAGTGTTTTCAGCGGAAAAGCAATTCTGCGCAACAATGGGAACACTTCGCCTTCCCAGGCACAGAGAAGGTGCTAGCAGGGAATTCTCTGCCTGCCTTTCCCCAGTGCTCTGCAAGCTCTCCAGGGAAACAGCAAATGTGGGGCTCTGTGCTTTCTTTCGTTCTGAACAAGTTTTAGTGTTTTCTGCAGCGACGCAAATACGATTCTGCGCAACAATGTGAACACTTCTCCTTCCCAGGCACAGAGAAGGTGCTAGCAGGGAATTCTCTGCCTGCCTTTCCCCAGTGCTCTGCAAGCTCTCCAGGGCAACAGAAAATGTGGGGCTCTGTGCTTTCTTTCGTTCTGAACAAGTGTTAGTGTTTTCAGCGGAAAAGCAATTCTGCGCAACAATGGGAACACTTCTCCTTCCCAGGCACAGAGAAGGTGCTAGCAGGGAATTCTCTGCCTGCCTTTCCCCAGTGCTCTGCAAGCTCTCCAGGGCAACAGCAAATGTGGGGCTCTGTGCTTTCTTTCGTTCTGAAAAAGTGTTATTTTTTTTCTGCGGAAAAGCGATTCTGTGCAACAATGGGAACACTTCTGCTTCCCAGGCACAGAGAAGGTGCTAGCAGGGAATTCTCTGCCTGCCTTTCCCCAGTGCTCTGCAAGCTCTCCAGGGCAACAGCAAATGTGGGGCTCTGTGCTTTCTTTCGTTCTGAAAAAGTGTTAGTGTTTTCTGCAGCGACGCAAATACGATTCTGCGCAACAATGGGAACACTTCTCCTTCCCAGGCACAGAGAAGGTGCTAGCAGGGAATTCTCTGCCTGCCTTTCCCCAGTGCTCTGCAAGCTCTCCAGGGAAACAGCAAATGTGGGGCTCTGTGCTTTCTTTTGTTCTGAAAAAGTGTTAGTGTTTTCTGCGGAAAAGCGATTCTGCGCAACATTGGGAACACTTCTCCTTCCCAGGCACAGAGAAGGTGCTAGCAGGGAATTCTCTGCCTGCCTTTCCCCAGTGCTCTGCAAGCTCTCCAGGGCAACAGCAAATGTGGGGCTCTGTGCTTTCTTTCGTTCTGAACAAGTTTTAGTGTTTTCTGCAGCGACGCAAATACGATTCTGCGCAACAATGGGAACACTTCTCCTTCCCAGGCACAGAGAAGGTGCTAGCAGGGAATTCTCTGCCTGCCTTTCCCCAGTGCTCTGCAAGCTCTCCAGGGCAACAGCAAATGTGGGGCTCTGTGCTTTCTTTCATTCTGAACAAGTTTTAGTGTTTTCTGCAGCGACGCAAATGCCATTCTGCGCAACAATGGGAACACTTCTCCTTCCCAGGCACAGAGAAGGTGCTAGCAGGGAATTCTCTGCCTGCCTTTCCCCAGTGCTCTGCAAGCTCTCCAGGGAAATAGCAAATGTGGGGCTCTGTGCTTTGTTTCGTTCTGAACAAGTTGTAGTGTTTTGTGGAGAGAAGCGATTCTGCGCAACAATGGGAACACTTCTCCTTTCCAGGCTCAGAGAAGGTAGTACCAGGGAATTCTCTGCCTTCCTCTCCCCAGTGCTCTGCAAGCTCTCCAGGGCAACAGCAAATGTGGGGCTCTGTGCTTTCTTTCGTTCTGAAAAAGTGTTAGTGTTTTCAGCGGAAAAGCGATTCTGCGCAACAATGGGAACACATCTCCTTCCCAGGCACAGAGAAGGTGCTAGCAGGGAATTCTCTACCTGCCTTTAACCAGTGGTCTGCAAGCTCTCCAGGGCAACAGCAAATGTGGGGCTCTGTGCTTTCTTTCGTTCTGAACAAGTGTTAGTGTTTTCAGCGGAAAAGCAATTCTGCGCAACAATGGGAACACTTCGCCTTCCCAGGCACAGAGAAGGTGCTAGCAGGGAATTCTCTGCCTGCCTTTCCCCAGTGCTCTGCAAGCTCTCCAGGGAAACAGCAAATGTGGGGCTCTGTGCTTTCTTTCGTTCTGAACAAGTTTTAGTGTTTTCTGCAGCGACGCAAATACGATTCTGCGCAACAATGTGAACACTTCTCCTTCCCAGGCACAGAGAAGGTGCTAGCAGGGAATTCTCTGCCTGCCTTTCCCCAGTGCTCTGCAAGCTCTCCAGGGCAACAGAAAATGTGGGGCTCTGTGCTTTCTTTCGTTCTGAACAAGTTTTAGTGTTTTCAGCGGAAAAGCAATTCTGCGCAACAATGGGAACACTTCTCCTTCCCAGGCACAGAGAAGGTGCTAGCAGGGAATTCTCTGCCTGCCTTTCCCCAGTGCTCTGCAAGCTCTCCAGGGCAACAGCAAATGTGGGGCTCTGTGCTTTCTTTCGTTCTGAAAAAGTGTTATTTTTTTTCTGCGGAAAAGCGATTCTGTGCAACAATGGGAACACTTCTGCTTCCCAGGCACAGAGAAGGTGCTAGCAGGGAATTCTCTGCCTGCCTTTCCCCAGTGCTCTGCAAGCTCTCCAGGGCAACAGCAAATGTGGGGCTCTGTGCTTTCTTTCGTTCTGAAAAAGTGTTAGTGTTTTCTGCAGCGACGCAAATACGATTCTGCGCAACAATGGGAACACTTCTCCTTCCCAGGCACAGAGAAGGTGCTAGCAGGGAATTCTCTGCCTGCCTTTCCCCAGTGCTCTGCAAGCTCTCCAGGGAAACAGCAAATGTGGGGCTCTGTGCTTTCTTTTGTTCTGAAAAAGTGTTAGTGTTTTCTGCGGAAAAGCGATTCTGCGCAACATTGGGAACACTTCTCCTTCCCAGGCACAGAGAAGGTGCTAGCAGGGAATTCTCTGCCTGCCTTTCCCCAGTGCTCTGCAAGCTCTCCAGGGCAACAGCAAATGTGGGGCTCTGTGCTTTCTTTCGTTCTGAACAAGTTTTAGTGTTTTCTGCAGCGACGCAAATACGATTCTGCGCAACAATGGGAACACTTCTCCTTCCCAGGCACAGAGAAGGTGCTAGCAGGGAATTCTCTGCCTGCCTTTCCCCAGTGCTCTGCAAGCTCTCCAGGGCAACAGCAAATGTGGGGCTCTGTGCTTTCTTTCGTTCTGAAAAAGTGTTAGTGTTTTCAGCGGAAAAGCCATTCTGCGCAACAATGGGAACACTTCTCCTTCCCAGGCACAGAGAAGGTGCTAGCAGGGAATTCTCTGCCTGCCTTTCCCCAGTGCTCTGCAAGCTCTCCAGGGCAACAGCAAATGTGGGGCTCTGTGCTTTGTTTCGTTCTGAACAAGTTGTAGTGTTTTGTGGAGAGAAGCGATTCTGCGCAACAATGGGAACACTTCTCCTTTCCAGGCTCAGAGAAGGTAGTACCAGGGAATTCTCTGCCTTCCTTTCCCCAGTGCTCTGCAAGCTCTCCAGGGCAACAGCAAATGTGGGGCTCTGTGCTTTCTTTCGTTCTGAAAAAGTGTTAGTGTTTTCTGCAGCGACGCAAATGCCATTCTGCGCAACAATGTGAACACTTCTCCTTCCCAGGCACAGAGAAGGTGCTAGCAGGGAATTCTCTACCTGCCTTTAACCAGTGGTCTGCAAGCTCTCCAGGGCAACAGCAAATGTGGGGCTCTGTGCTTTCTTTCGTTCTGAACAAGTGTTAGTGTTTTCAGCGGAAAAGCAATTCTGCGCAACAATGGGAACACTTCGCCTTCCCAGGCACAGAGAAGGTGCTAGCAGGGAATTCTCTGCCTGCCTTTCCCCAGTGCTCTGCAAGCTCTCCAGGGAAACAGCAAATGTGGGGCTCTGTGCTTTCTTTCGTTCTGAACAAGTTTTAGTGTTTTCTGCAGCGACGCAAATACGATTCTGCGCAACAATGTGAACACTTCTCCTTCCCAGGCACAGAGAAGGTGCTAGCAGGGAATTCTCTGCCTGCCTTTCCCCAGTGCTCTGCAAGCTCTCCAGGGCAACAGAAAATGTGGGGCTCTGTGCTTTCTTTCGTTCTGAACAAGTGTTAGTGTTTTCAGCGGAAAAGCAATTCTGCGCAACAATGGGAACACTTCTCCTTCCCAGGCACAGAGAAGGTGCTAGCAGGGAATTCTCTGCCTGCCTTTCCCCAGTGCTCTGCAAGCTCTCCAGGGAAACAGCAAATGTGGGGCTCTGTGCTTTCTTTCGTTCTGAAAAAGTGTTATTTTTTTTCTGCGGAAAAGCGATTCTGTGCAACAATGGGAACACTTCTGCTTCCCAGGCACAGAGAAGGTGCTAGCAGGGAATTCTCTGCCTGCCTTTCCCCAGTGCTCTGCAAGCTCTCCAGGGCAACAGCAAATGTGGGGCTCTGTGCTTTCTTTCGTTCTGAAAAAGTGTTAGTGTTTTCTGCAGCGACGCAAATACGATTCTGCGCAACAATGGGAACACTTCTCCTTCCCAGGCACAGAGAAGGTGCTAGCAGGGAATTCTCTGCCTGCCTTTCCCCAGTGCTCTGCAAGCTCTCCAGGGCAACAGCAAATGTGGGGCTCTGTGCTTTCTTTTGTTCTGAAAAAGTGTTAGTGTTTTCTGCGGAAAAGCGATTCTGCGCAACATTGGGAACACTTCTCCTTCCCAGGCACAGAGAAGGTGCTAGCAGGGAATTCTCTGCCTGCCTTTCCCCAGTGCTCTGCAAGCTCTCCAGGGCAACAGCAAATGTGGGGCTCTGTGCTTTCTTTCGTTCTGAACAAGTTTTAGTGTTTTCTGCAGCGACGCAAATACGATTCTGCGCAACAATGGGAACACTTCTCCTTCCCAGGCACAGAGAAGGTGCTAGCAGGGAATTCTCTGCCTGCCTTTCCCCAGTGCTCTGCAAGCTCTCCAGGGCAACAGCAAATGTGGGGCTCTGTGCTTTCTTTCATTCTGAACAAGTTTTAGTGTTTTCTGCAGCGACGCAAATGCCATTCTGCGCAACAATGGGAACACTTCTCCTTCCCAGGCACAGAGAAGGTGCTAGCAGGAAATTCTCTGCCTGCCTTTCCCCAGTGCTCTGCAAGCTCTCCAGGGAAATAGCAAATGTGGGGCTCTGTGCTTTGTTTCGTTCTGAACAAGTTGTAGTGTTTTGTGGAGAGAAGCGATTCTGCGCAACAATGGGAACACTTCTCCTTTCCAGGCTCAGAGAAGGTAGTACCAGGGAATTCTCTGCCTTCCTCTCCCCAGTGCTCTGCAAGCTCTCCAGGGCAACAGCAAATGTGGGGCTCTGTGCTTTCTTTCGTTCTGAAAAAGTGTTAGTGTTTTCTGCAGCGACGCAAATGCCATTCTGCGCAACAATGTGAACACTTCTCCTTCCCAGGCACAGAGAAGGTGCTAGCAGGGAATTCTCTACCTGCCTTTAACCAGTGGTCTGCAAGCTCTCCAGGGCAACAGCAAATGTGGGGCTCTGTGCTTTCTTTCGTTCTGAACAAGTGTTAGTGTTTTCAGCGGAAAAGCAATTCTGCGCAACAATGGGAACACTTCGCCTTCCCAGGCACAGAGAAGGTGCTAGCAGGGAATTCTCTGCCTGCCTTTCCCCAGTGCTCTGCAAGCTCTCCAGGGAAACAGCAAATGTGGGGCTCTGTGCTTTCTTTCGTTCTGAACAAGTTTTAGTGTTTTCTGCAGCGACGCAAATACGATTCTGCGCAACAATGTGAACACTTCTCCTTCCCAGGCACAGAGAAGGTGCTAGCAGGGAATTCTCTGCCTGCCTTTCCCCAGTGCTCTGCAAGCTCTCCAGGGCAACAGAAAATGTGGGGCTCTGTGCTTTCTTTCGTTCTGAACAAGTTTTAGTGTTTTCAGCGGAAAAGCAATTCTGCGCAACAATGGGAACACTTCTCCTTCCCAGGCACAGAGAAGGTGCTAGCAGGGAATTCTCTGCCTGCCTTTCCCCAGTGCTCTGCAAGCTCTCCAGGGCAACAGCAAATGTGGGGCTCTGTGCTTTCTTTCGTTCTGAAAAAGTGTTATTTTTTTTCTGCGGAAAAGCGATTCTGTGCAACAATGGGAACACTTCTGCTTCCCAGGCACAGAGAAGGTGCTAGCAGGGAATTCTCTGCCTGCCTTTCCCCAGTGCTCTGCAAGCTCTCCAGGGCAACAGCAAATGTGGGGCTCTGTGCTTTCTTTCGTTCTGAAAAAGTGTTAGTGTTTTCTGCAGCGACGCAAATACGATTCTGCGCAACAATGGGAACACTTCTCCTTCCCAGGCACAGAGAAGGTGCTAGCAGGGAATTCTCTGCCTGCCTTTCCCCAGTGCTCTGCAAGCTCTCCAGGGAAACAGCAAATGTGGGGCTCTGTGCTTTCTTTTGTTCTGAAAAAGTGTTAGTGTTTTCTGCGGAAAAGCGATTCTGCGCAACATTGGGAACACTTCTCCTTCCCAGGCACAGAGAAGGTGCTAGCAGGGAATTCTCTGCCTGCCTTTCCCCAGTGCTCTGCAAGCTCTCCAGGGCAACAGCAAATGTGGGGCTCTGTGCTTTCTTTCGTTCTGAACAAGTTTTAGTGTTTTCTGCAGCGACGCAAATACGATTCTGCGCAACAATGGGAACACTTCTCCTTCCCAGGCACAGAGAAGGTGCTAGCAGGGAATTCTCTGCCTGCCTTTCCCCAGTGCTCTGCAAGCTCTCCAGGGCAACAGCAAATGTGGGGCTCTGTGCTTTCTTTCGTTCTGAAAAAGTGTTAGTGTTTTCAGCGGAAAAGCCATTCTGCGCAACAATGGGAACACTTCTCCTTCCCAGGCACAGAGAAGGTGCTAGCAGGGAATTCTCTGCCTGCCTTTCCCCAGTGCTCTGCAAGCTCTCCAGGGCAACAGCAAATGTGGGGCTCTGTGCTTTCTTTCGTTCTGAACAAGTTTTAGTGTTTTCTGCAGCGACGCAAATACGATTCTGCGCAACAATGGGAACACTTCTCCTTCCCAGGCACAGAGAAGGTGCTAGCAGGGAATTCTCTGCCTGCCTTTCCCCAGTGCTCTGCAAGTTCTCCAGGGCAACAGCAAATGTGGGGCTCTGTGCTTTCTTTCGTTCTGAAAAAGTGTTAGTGTTTTCTGGAGAGAAGCGATTCTGCGCAACAATGGGAACACTTCTCCTTCCCAGGCACAGAGAAGGTGCTAGCAGGGAATTCTCTGCCTGCCTTTCCCCAGTGCTCTGCAAGCTCTCCAGGGAAACAGCAAATGTGGGGCTCTGTGCTTTCTTTCGTTCTGAAAAAGTGTTATTTTTTTTCTGCGGAAAAGCGATTCTGTGCAACAATGGGAACACTTCTGCTTCCCAGGCACAGAGAAGGTGCTAGCAGGGAATTCTCTGCCTGCCTTTCCCCAGTGCTCTGCAAGCTCTCCAGGGCAACAGCAAATGTGGGGCTCTGTGCTTTCTTTCGTTCTGAACAAGTTTTAGTGTTTTCTGCAGCGACGCAAATACGATTCTGCGCAACAATGGGAACACTTCTACTTCCCAGGCACAGAGAAGGTGCTAGCAGGGAATTCTCTGCCTGCCTTTCCCCAGTGCTCTGCAAGCTCTCCAGGGCAACAGCAAATGTGGGGCTCTGTGCTTTCTTTTGTTCTGAAAAAGTGTTAGTGTTTTCTGCGGAAAAGCGATTCTGCGCAACATTGGGAACACTTCTCCTTCCCAGGCACAGAGAAGGTGCTAGCAGGGAATTCTCTGCCTGCCTTTCCCCAGTGCTCTGCAAGCTCTCCAGGGCAACAGCAAATGTGGGGCTCTGTGCTTTCTTTCGTTCTGAACAAGTTTTAGTGTTTTCTGCAGCGACGCAAATACGATTCTGCGCAACAATGGGAACACTTCTCCTTCCCAGGCACAGAGAAGGTGCTAGCAGGAAATTCTCTGCCTGCCTTTCCCCAGTGCTCTGCAAGCTCTCCAGGGCAACAGCAAATGTGGGGCTCTGTGCTTTCTGTCTTTCTGAAAAAGTGTTAGTGTTTTGAGTGGAAAAGCGATTCTGCGCAACATTGGGAACACTTCTCCTTCCCAGGCACAGAGAAAGTGCTAGCAGGGAATTCTCTGCCTGCCTTTCCCCAGTGCTCTGCAAGCTCTCCAGGGCAACAGTAAATGTGGGGCTCTGTGCTTTCTTTCGTTCTGAACAAGTTTTAGTGTTTTCTGCAGCGACGCAAATACGATTCTGCGCAACATTGGGAACACTTCTCCTTCCCAGGCACAGAGAAGGTGCTAGCAGGGAATTCTCTACCTGCCTTTAACCAGTGCTCTGCAAGCTCTCCAGGGCAACAGCAAATGTGGGGCTCTGTGCTTTCTTTCGTTCTGAAAAAGTGTTAGTGTTTTCTGGAGAGAAGCGATTCTGCGCAACAATGGGAACACTTCTCCTTCCCAGGCACAGAGAAGGTGCTAGCAGGGAATTCTCTGCCTGCCTTTCCCCAGTGCTCTGCAAGCTCTCCAGGGCAACAGCAAATGTGGGGCTCTGTGCTTTCTTTCGTTCTGAAAAAGTGTTAGTGTTTTCAGCGGAAAAGCGATTCTGCGCAACAATGGGAACACATCTCCTTCCCAGGCACAGAGAAGGTGCTAGCAGGGAATTCTCTGCCTGCCTTTCCCCAGTGCTCTGCAAGCTCTCCAGGGAAACAGCAAATGTGGGGCTCTGTGCTTTCTTTCGTTCTGAAAAAGTGTTATTTTTTTTCTGCGGAAAAGCGATTCTGTGCAACAATGGGAACTCTTCTGCTTCCCAGGCACAGAGAAGGTGCTAGCAGGGAATTCTCTGCCTGCCTTTCCCCAGTGCTCTGCAAGCTCTCCAGGGCAACAGCAAATGTGGGGCTCTGTGCTTTCTTTCGTTCTGAACAAGTTTTAGTGTTTTCAGCGGAAAAGCGATTCTGCGCAACATTGGGAACACTTCTCCTTCCCAGGCACAGAGAAGGTGCTAGCAGGGAATTCTCTGCCTGCCTTTCCCCAGTGCTCTGCAAGCTCTCCAGGGCAACAGCAAATGTGGGGCTCTGTGCTTTCTTTCGTTCTGAAAAAGTGTTATTTTTTTTCTGCGGAAAAGCGATTCTGTGCAACAATGGGAACTCTTCTGCTTCCCAGGCACAGAGAAGGTGCTAGCAGGGAATTCTCTGCCTGCCTTTCCCCAGTGCTCTGCAAGCTCTCCAGGGCAACAGCAAATGTGGGGCTCTGTGCTTTCTTTCGTTCTGAACAAGTTTTAGTGTTTTCAGCGGAAAAGCGATTCTGTGCAACATTGGGAACACTTCTCCTTCCCAGGCACAGAGAAGGTGCTAGCAGGGAATTCTCTGCCTGCCTTTCCCAGTGCTCTGCAAGCTCTCCAGGGCAACAGCAAATGTGGGGCTCTGTGCTTTCTTTCGTTCTGAACAAGTTTTAGTGTTTTCTGCAGCGACGCAAATACGATTCTGCGCAACAATGGGAACACTTCTCCTTCCCAGGCACAGAGAAGGTGCTAGCAGGGAATTCTCTGCCTGCCTTTCCCCAGTGCTCTGCAAGCTCTCCAGGGCAACAGCAAATGTGGGGCTCTGTGCTTTCTTTCGTTCTGAAAAAGTGTTAGTGTTTTCTGGAGAGAAGCGATTCTGCGCAACAATGGGAACACTTCTACTTCCCAGGCACAGAGAAGGTGCTAGCAGGGAATTCTCTGCCTGCCTTTCCCCAGTGCTCTGCAAGCTCTCCAGGGCAACAGCAAATGTGGGGCTCTGTGCTTTCTTTCGTTCTGAAAAAGTGTTAGTGTTTTCAGCGGAAAAGCGATTCTGCGCAACAATGGGAACACATCTCCTTCCCAGGCACAGAGAAGGTGCTAGCAGGGAATTCTCTGCCTGCCTTTCCCCAGTGCTCTGCAAGCTCTCCAGGGCAACAGCAAATGTGGGGCTCTGTGCTTTCTTTCATTCTGAAAAAGTGTTAGTGTTTTCTGCAGCGACGCAAATACGATTCTGCGCAACAATGTGAACACTTCTCCTTCCCAGGCACAGAGAAGGTGCTAGCAGGGAATTCTCTGCCTGCCTTTCCCCAGTGCTCTGCAAGCTCTCCAGGGCAACAGAAAATGTGGGGCTCTGTGCTTTCTTTCGTTCTGAACAAGTGTTAGTGTTTTCAGCGGAAAAGCAATTCTGCGCAACAATGGGAACACTTCTCCTTCCCAGGCACAGAGAAGGTGCTAGCAGGGAATTCTCTGCCTGCCTTTCCCCAGTGCTCTGCAAGCTCTCCAGGGCAACAGCAAATGTGGGGCTCTGTGCTTTCTTTCGTTCTGAAAAAGTGTTATTTTTTTTCTGCGGAAAAGCGATTCTGTGCAACAATGGGAACACTTCTGCTTCCCAGGCACAGAGAAGGTGCTAGCAGGGAATTCTCTGCCTGCCTTTCCCCAGTGCTCTGCAAGCTCTCCAGGGCAACAGCAAATGTGGGGCTCTGTGCTTTCTTTCGTTCTGAAAAAGTGTTAGTGTTTTCTGCAGCGACGCAAATACGATTCTGCGCAACAATGGGAACACTTCTCCTTCCCAGGCACAGAGAAGGTGCTAGCAGGGAATTCTCTGCCTGCCTTTCCCCAGTGCTCTGCAAGCTCTCCAGGGAAACAGCAAATGTGGGGCTCTGTGCTTTCTTTTGTTCTGAAAAAGTGTTAGTGTTTTCTGCGGAAAAGCGATTCTGTGCAACATTGGGAACACGTCTCCTTCCCAGGCACAGAGAAGGTGCTAGCAGGGAATTCTCTGCCTGCCTTTCCCCAGTGCTCTGCAAGCTCTCCAGGGCAACAGCAAATGTGGGGCTCTGTGCTTTCTTTCGTTCTGAACAAGTTTTAGTGTTTTCTGCAGCGACGCAAATACGATTCTGCGCAACAATGGGAACACTTCTCCTTCCCAGGCACAGAGAAGGTGCTAGCAGGGAATTCTCTGCCTGCCTTTCCCGAGTGCTCTGCAAGCTCTCCAGGGCAACAGCAAATGTGGGGCTCTGTGCTTTCTTTCGTTCTGAAAAAGTGTTAGTGTTTTCAGCGGAAAAGCCATTCTGCGCAACAATGGGAACACTTCTCCTTCCCAGGCACAGAGAAGGTGCTAGCAGGGAATTCTCTGCCTGCCTTTCCCCAGTGCTCTGCAAGCTCTCCAGGGCAACAGCAAATGTGGGGCTCTGTGCTTTCTTTCGTTCTGAACAAGTTTTAGTGTTTTCAGCGGAAAAGCGATTCTGCGCAACATTGGGAACACTTCTCCTTCCCAGGCACAGAGAAGGTGCTAGCAGGGAATTCTCTGCCTGCCTTTCCCCAGTGCTCTGCAAGCTCTCCAGGGCAACAGCAAATGTGGGGCTCTGTGCTTTCTTTCGTTCTGAACAAGTGTTAGTGTTTTCAGCGGAAAAGCCATTCTGCGCAACAATGGGAACACTTCTCCTTCCCAGGCACAGAGAAGGTGCTAGCAGGGAATTCTCTGCCTGCCTTTCCCCAGTGCTCTGCAAGCTCTCCAGGGAAACAGCAAATGTGGGGCTCTGTGCTTTCTTTCGTTCTGAAAAAGTGTTATTTTTTTTCTGCGGAAAAGCGATTCTGTGCAACAATGGGAACACTTCTGCTTCCCAGGCACAGAGAAGGTGCTAGCAGGGAATTCTCTGCCTGCCTTTCCCCAGTGCTCTGCAAGCTCTCCAGGGCAACAGCAAATGTGGGGCTCTGTGCTTTCTTTCGTTCTGAAAAAGTGTTAGTGTTTTCTGCAGCGACGCAAATACGATTCTGCGCAACAATGGGAACACTTCTCCTTCCCAGGCACAGAGAAGGTGCTAGCAGGGAATTCTCTGCCTGCCTTTCCCCAGTGCTCTGCAAGCTCTCCAGGGCAACAGCAAATGTGGGGCTCTGTGCTTTCTTTTGTTCTGAAAAAGTGTTAGTGTTTTCTGCGGAAAAGCGATTCTGCGCAACATTGGGAACACTTCTCCTTCCCAGGCACAGAGAAGGTGCTAGCAGGGAATTCTCTGCCTGCCTTTCCCCAGTGCTCTGCAAGCTCTCCAGGGCAACAGCAAATGTGGGGCTCTGTGCTTTCTTTCGTTCTGAACAAGTTTTAGTGTTTTCTGCAGCGACGCAAATACGATTCTGCGCAACAATGGGAACACTTCTCCTTCCCAGGCACAGAGAAGGTGCTAGCAGGGAATTCTCTGCCTGCCTTTCCCCAGTGCTCTGCAAGCTCTCCAGGGCAACAGCAAATGTGGGGCTCTGTGCTTTCTTTCGTTCTGAAAAAGTGTTAGTGTTTTCAGCGGAAAAGAGATTCTGCGCAACAATGGGAACACTTCTCCTTCCCAGGCACAGAGAAGGTGCTAGCAGGGAATTCTCTGCCTGCCTTTCCCCAGTGCTCTGCAAGCTCTCCAGGGCAACAGCAAATGTGGGGCTCTGTGCTTTCTTTCGTTCTGAACAAGTTTTAGTGTTTTCTGCAGCGACGCAAATACGATTCTGCGCAACAATGGGAACACTTCTCCTTCCCAGGCACAGAGAAGGTGCTAGCAGGGAATTCTCTGCCTGCCTTTCCCCAGTGCTCTGCAAGCTCTCCAGGGCAACAGCAAATGTGGGGCTCTGTGCTTTCTTTCGTTCTGAAAAAGTGTTAGTGTTTTCTGGAGAGAAGCGATTCTGCGCAACAATGGGAACACTTCTACTTCCCAGGCACAGAGAAGGTGCTAGCAGGGAATTCTCTGCCTGCCTTTCCCCAGTGCTCTGCAAGCTCTCCAGGGAAACAGCAAATGTGGGGCTCTGTGCTTTCTTTCGTTCTGAAAAAGTGTTATTTTTTTTCTGCGGAAAAGCGATTCTGTGCAACAATGGGAACACTTCTGCTTCCCAGGCACAGAGAAGGTGCTAGCAGGGAATTCTCTGCCTGCCTTTCCCCAGTGCTCTGCAAGCTCTCCAGGGCAACAGCAAATGTGGGGCTCTGTGCTTTCTTTCGTTCTGAACAAGTTTTAGTGTTTTCTGCAGCGACGCAAATACGATTCTGCGCAACAATGGGAACACTTCTCCTTCCCAGGCACAGAGAAGGTGCTAGCAGGGAATTCTCTGCCTGCCTTTCCCCAGTGCTCTGCAAGCTCTCCAGGGCAACAGCAAATGTGGGGCTCTGTGCTTTCTTTTGTTCTGAAAAAGTGTTAGTGTTTTCTGCGGAAAAGCGATTCTGCGCAACATTGGGAACACTTCTCCTTCCCAGGCACAGAGAAGGTGCTAGCAGGGAATTCTCTGCCTGCCTTTCCCCAGTGCTCTGCAAGCTCTCCAGGGCAACAGCAAATGTGGGGCTCTGTGCTTTCTTTCGTTCTGAACAAGTTTTAGTGTTTTCTGCAGCGACGCAAATACGATTCTGCGCAACAATGGGAACACTTCTCCTTCCCAGGCACAGAGAAGGTGCTAGCAGGAAATTCTCTGCCTGCCTTTCCCCAGTGCTCTGCAAGCTCTCCAGGGCAACAGCAAATGTGGGGCTCTGTGCTTTCTGTCTTTCTGAAAAAGTGTTAGTGTTTTGAGTGGAAAAGCGATTCTGCGCAACATTGGGAACACTTCTCCTTCCCAGGCACAGAGAAAGTGCTAGCAGGGAATTCTCTGCCTGCCTTTCCCCAGTGCTCTGCAAGCTCTCCAGGGCAACAGTAAATGTGGGGCTCTGTGCTTTCTTTCGTTCTGAAAAAGTGTTATTTTTTTTCTGCGGAAAAGCGATTCTGTGCAACAATGGGAACTCTTCTGCTTCCCAGGCACAGAGAAGGTGCTAGCAGGGAATTCTCTGCCTGCCTTTCCCCAGTGCTCTGCAAGCTCTCCAGGGCAACAGCAAATGTGGGGCTCTGTGCTTTCTTTCGTTCTGAACAAGTTTTAGTGTTTTCAGCGGAAAAGCGATTCTGCGCAACATTGGGAACACTTCTCCTTCCCAGGCACAGAGAAGGTGCTAGCAGGGAATTCTCTGCCTGCCTTTCCCCAGTGCTCTGCAAGCTCTCCAGGGCAACAGCAAATGTGGGGCTCTGTGCTTTCTTTCGTTCTGAACAAGTTTTAGTGTTTTCTGCAGCGACGCAAATACGATTCTGCGCAACAATGGGAACACTTCTCCTTCCCAGGCACAGAGAAGGTGCTAGCAGGGAATTCTCTGCCTGCCTTTCCCCAGTGCTCTGCAAGCTCTCCAGGGCAACAGCAAATGTGGGGCTCTGTGCTTTCTTTCGTTCTGAAAAAGTGTTAGTGTTTTCTGCAGCGACGCAAATACGATTCTGCGCAACATTGGGAACACTTCTCCTTCCCAGGCACAGAGAAGGTGCTAGCAGGGAATTCTCTACCTGCCTTTAACCAGTGCTCTGCAAGCTCTCCAGGGCAACAGCAAATGTGGGGCTCTGTGCTTTCTTTCGTTCTGAAAAAGTGTTAGTGTTTTCTGGAGAGAAGCGATTCTGCGCAACAATGGGAACACTTCTCCTTCCCAGGCACAGAGAAGGTGCTAGCAGGGAATTCTCTGCCTGCCTTTCCCCAGTGCTCTGCAAGCTCTCCAGGGCAACAGCAAATGTGGGGCTCTGTGCTTTCTTTCGTTCTGAAAAAGTGTTAGTGTTTTCAGCGGAAAAGCGATTCTGCGCAACAATGGGAACACATCTCCTTCCCAGGCACAGAGAAGGTGCTAGCAGGGAATTCTCTGCCTGCCTTTCCCCAGTGCTCTGCAAGCTCTCCAGGGCAACAGCAAATGTGGGGCTCTGTGCTTTCTTTCGTTCTGAACAAGTTTTAGTGTTTTCAGCGGAAAAGCGATTCTGCGCAACATTGGGAACACTTCTCCTTCCCAGGCACAGAGAAGGTGCTAGCAGGGAATTCTCTGCCTGCCTTTCCCAGTGCTCTGCAAGCTCTCCAGGGCAACAGCAAATGTGGGGCTCTGTGCTTTCTTTCGTTCTGAACAAGTTTTAGTGTTTTCTGCAGCGACGCAAATACGATTCTGCGCAACAATGGGAACACTTCTCCTTCCCAGGCACAGAGAAGGTGCTAGCAGGGAATTCTCTGCCTGCCTTTCCCCAGTGCTCTGCAAGCTCTCCAGGGCAACAGCAAATGTGGGGCTCTGTGCTTTCTTTCGTTCTGAAAAAGTGTTAGTGTTTTCTGGAGAGAAGCGATTCTGCGCAACAATGGGAACACTTCTACTTCCCAGGCACAGAGAAGGTGCTAGCAGGGAATTCTCTGCCTGCCTTTCCCCAGTGCTCTGCAAGCTCTCCAGGGCAACAGCAAATGTGGGGCTCTGTGCTTTCTTTCGTTCTGAAAAAGTGTTAGTGTTTTCAGCGGAAAAGCGATTCTGCGCAACAATGGGAACACATCTCCTTCCCAGGCACAGAGAAGGTGCTAGCAGGGAATTCTCTGCCTGCCTTTCCCCAGTGCTCTGCAAGCTCTCCAGGGCAACAGCAAATGTGGGGCTCTGTGCTTTCTTTCATTCTGAAAAAGTGTTAGTGTTTTCTGCAGCGACGCAAATGCCATTCTGCGCAACAATGGGAACACTTCTCCTTCCCAGGCACAGAGAAGGTGCTAGCAGGAAATTCTCTGCCTGCCTTTCCCCAGTGCTCTGCAAGCTCTCCAGGGCAACAGCAAATGTGGGGCTCTGTGCTTTCTTTCTTTCTGAAAAAGTGTTAGTGTTTTCAGCGGAAAAGCAATTCTGCGCAACAATGGGAACACTTCGCCTTCCCAGGCACAGAGAAGGTGCTAGCAGGGAATTCTCTGCCTGCCTTTCCCCAGTGCTCTGCAAGCTCTCCAGGGAAACAGCAAATGTGGGGCTCTGTGCTTTCTTTCGTTCTGAACAAGTTTTAGTGTTTTCTGCAGCGACGCAAATACGATTCTGCGCAACAATGTGAACACTTCTCCTTCCCAGGCACAGAGAAGGTGCTAGCAGGGAATTCTCTGCCTGCCTTTCCCCAGTGCTCTGCAAGCTCTCCAGGGCAACAGAAAATGTGGGGCTCTGTGCTTTCTTTCGTTCTGAACAAGTGTTAGTGTTTTCAGCGGAAAAGCAATTCTGCGCAACAATGGGAACACTTCTCCTTCCCAGGCACAGAGAAGGTGCTAGCAGGGAATTCTCTGCCTGCCTTTCCCCAGTGCTCTGCAAGCTCTCCAGGGCAACAGCAAATGTGGGGCTCTGTGCTTTCTTTCGTTCTGAAAAAGTGTTATTTTTTTTCTGCGGAAAAGCGATTCTGCGCAACAATGGGAACACTTCTGCTTCCCAGGCACAGAGAAGGTGCTAGCAGGGAATTCTCTGCCTGCCTTTCCCCAGTGCTCTGCAAGCTCTCCAGGGCAACAGCAAATGTGGGGCTCTGTGCTTTCTTTCGTTCTGAAAAAGTGTTAGTGTTTTCTGCAGCGACGCAAATACGATTCTGCGCAACAATGGGAACACTTCTCCTTCCCAGGCACAGAGAAGGTGCTAGCAGGGAATTCTCTGCCTGCCTTTCCCCAGTGCTCTGCAAGCTCTCCAGGGAAACAGCAAATGTGGGGCTCTGTGCTTTCTTTTGTTCTGAAAAAGTGTTAGTGTTTTCTGCGGAAAAGCGATTCTGCGCAACATTGGGAACACTTCTCCTTCCCAGGCACAGAGAAGGTGCTAGCAGGGAATTCTCTGCCTGCCTTTCCCCAGTGCTCTGCAAGCTCTCCAGGGCAACAGCAAATGTGGGGCTCTGTGCTTTCTTTCGTTCTGAACAAGTTTTAGTGTTTTCTGCAGCGACGCAAATACGATTCTGAGCAACAATGGGAACACTTCTCCTTCCCAGGCACAGAGAAGGTGCTAGCAGGGAATTCTCTGCCTGCCTTTCCCCAGTGCTCTGCAAGCTCTCCAGGGCAACAGCAAATGTGGGGCTCTGTGCTTTCTTTCGTTCTGAAAAAGTGTTAGTGTTTTCAGCGGAAAAGCCATTCTGCGCAACAATGGGAACACTTCTCCTTCCCAGGCACAGAGAAGGTGCTAGCAGGGAATTCTCTGCCTGCCTTTCCCCAGTGCTCTGCAAGCTCTCCAGGGCAACAGCAAATGTGGGGCTCTGTGCTTTCTTTCGTTCTGAACAAGTGTTATTTTTTTTCTGCGGAAAAGCGATTCTGTGCAACAATGGGAACACTTCTGCTTCCCAGGCACAGAGAAGGTGCTAGCAGGGAATTCTCTGCCTGCCTTTCCCCAGTGCTCTGCAAGCTCTCCAGGGCAACAGCAAATGTGGGGCTCTGTGCTTTCTTTCGTTCTGAACAAGTGTTAGTGTTTTCAGCGGAAAAGCCTTTCTGCGCAACAATGGGAACACTTCTGCTTCCCAGGCACAGAGAAGGTGCTAGCAGGGAATTCTCTGCCTGCCTTTCCCCAGTGCTCTGCAAGCTCTCCAGGGCAACAGCAAATGTGGGGCTCTGTGCTTTCTTTCATTCTGAAGAAGTGTTAGTGTTTTCTGCAGCGACGCAAATGCCATTCTGCGCAACAATGGGAACACTTCTCCTTCCCAGGCACAGAGAAGGTGCTAGCAGGGAATTCTCTGCCTGCCTTTCCCCAGTGCTCTGCAAGCTCTCCAGGGCAACAGCAAATGTGGGGCTCTGTGCTTTCTTTCGTTCTGAACAAGTGTTAGTGTTTTCTGCGGAAAAGCGATTCTGCGCAACATTGGGAACACTTCTCCTTCCCAGGCACAGAGAAGGTGCTAGCAGGGAATTCTCTGCCTGCCTTTCCCCAGTGCTCTGCAAGCTCTCCAGGGAAACAGCAAATGTGGGGCTCTGTGCTTTCTTTCGTTCTGAACAAGTTTTAGTGTTTTCTGCAGCGACGCAAATACGATTCTGCGCAACAATGGGAACACTTCTCCTTCCCAGGCACAGAGAAGGTGCTAGCAGGGAATTCTCTGCCTGCCTTTCCCCAGTGCTCTGCAAGCTCTCCAGGGCAACAGCAAATGTGGGGCTCTGTGCTTTCTTTCGTTCTGAAAAAGTGTTAGTGTTTTCAGCGGAAAAGCCATTCTGCGCAACAATGGGAACACTTCTCCTTCCCAGGCACAGAGAAGGTGCTAGCAGGGAATTCTCTGCCTGCCTTTCCCCAGTGCTCTGCAAGCTCTCCAGGGCAACAGCAAATGTGGGGCTCTGTGCTTTCTTTCATTCTGAACAAGTTTTAGTGTTTTCTGCAGCGACGCAAATGCCATTCTGCGCAACAATGGGAACACTTCTCCTTCCCAGGCACAGAGAAGGTGCTAGCAGGGAATTCTCTGCCTGCCTTTCCCCAGTGCTCTGCAAGCTCTCCAGGGCAACAGCAAATGTGGGGCTCTGTGCTTTCTTTCGTTCTGAAAAAGTGTTAGTGTTTTCAGCGGAAAAGCGATTCTGCGCAACATTGGGAACACTTCTCCTTCCCAGGCACAGAGAAGGTGCTAGCAGGGAATTCTCTGCCTGCCTTTCCCCAGTGCTCTGCAAGCTCTCCAGGGCAACAGCAAATGTGGGGCTCTGTGCTTTCTTTCGTTCTGAAAAAGTGTTATTTTTTTTCTGCGGAAAAGCGATTCTGTGCAACAATGGGAACACTTTTCTTTCCCAGGCACAGAGAAGGTGCTAGCAGGGAATTCTCTGCCTGCCTTTCCCCAGTGCTCTGCAAGCTCTCCAGGGCAACAGCAAATGTGGGGCTCTGTGCTTTCTTTCGTTCTGAACAAGTTTTAGTGTTTTCTGCAGCGACGCAAATACGATTCTGCGCAACAATGGGAACACTTCTCCTTCCCAGGCACAGAGAAGGTGCTAGCAGGGAATTCTCTGCCTGCCTTTCCCCAGTGCTCTGCAAGCTCTCCAGGGCAACAGCAAATGTGGGGCTCTGTGCTTTCTTTTGTTCTGAAAAAGTGTTAGTGTTTTCTGCGGAAAAGCGATTCTGCGCAACATTGGGAACACTTCTCCTTCCCAGGCACAGAGAAGGTGCTAGCAGGGAATTCTCTGCCTGCCTTTCCCCAGTGCTCTGCAAGCTCTCCAGGGCAACAGCAAATGTGGGGCTCTGTGCTTTCTTTCGTTCTGAACAAGTTTTAGTGTTTTCTGCAGCGACGCAAATACGATTCTGCGCAACAATGGGAACACTTCTCCTTCCCAGGCACAGAGAAGGTGCTAGCAGGGAATTCTCTGCCTGCCTTTCCCCAGTGCTCTGCAAGCTCTCCAGGGCAACAGCAAATGTGGGGCTCTGTGCTTTCTTTCGTTCTGAAAAAGTGTTATTTTTTTTCTGCGGAAAAGCGATTCTGTGCAACAATGGGAACACTTCTGCTTCCCAGGCACAGAGAAGGTGCTAGCAGGGAATTCTCTGCCTGCCTTTCCCCAGTGCTCTGCAAGATCTCCAGGGCAACAGCAAATGTGGGGCTCTGTGCTTTCTTTCGTTCTGAAAAAGTGTTAGTGTTTTCAGCGGAAAAGCGATTCTGCGCAACAATGGGAACACATCTCCTTCCCAGGCACAGAGAAGGTGCTAGCAGGGAATTCTCTGCCTGCCTTTCCCCAGTGCTCTGCAAGCTCTCCAGGGCAACAGCAAATGTGGGGCTCTGTGCTTTCTTTCGTTCTGAAAAAGTGTTATTTTTTTTCTGCGGAAAAGCGATTCTGTGCAACAATGGGAACACTTCTGCTTCCCAGGCACAGAGAAGGTGCTAGCAGGGAATTCTCTGCCTGCCTTTCCCCAGTGCTCTGCAAGCTCTCCAGGGCAACAGAAAATGTGGGGCTCTGTGCTTTCTTTCGTTCTGAACAAGTTTTAGTGTTTTCTGCAGCGACGCAAATACGATTCTGCGCAACAATGGGAACACTTCTCCTTCCCAGGCACAGAGAAGGTGCTAGCAGGGAATTCTCTGCCTGCCTTTCCCCAGTGCTCTGCAAGCTCTCCAGGGCAACAGCAAATGTGGGGCTCTGTGCTTTCTTTTGTTCTGAAAAAGTGTTAGTGTTTTCTGCGGAAAAGCGATTCTGCGCAACATTGGGAACACTTCTCCTTCCCAGGCACAGAGAAGGTGCTAGCAGGGAATTCTCTGCCTGCCTTTCCCCAGTGCTCTGCAAGCTCTCCAGGGAAACAGCAAATGTGGGGCTCTGTGCTTTCTTTCGTTCTGAAAAAGTGTTAGTGTTTTCAGCGGAAAAGCGATTCTGCGCAACAATGGGAACACATCTCCTTCCCAGGCACAGAGAAGGTGCTAGCAGGGAATTCTCTGCCTGCCTTTCCCCAGTGCTCTGCAAGCTCTCCAGGGCAACAGCAAATGTGGGGCTCTGTGCTTTCTTTCGTTCTGAAAAAGTGTTATTTTTTTTCTGCGGAAAAGCGATTCTGTGCAACAATGGGAACACTTCTGCTTCCCAGGCACAGAGAAGGTGCTAGCAGGGAATTCTCTGCCTGCCTTTCCCCAGTGCTCTGCAAGCTCTCCAGGGCAACAGCAAATGTGGGGCTCTGTGCTTTCTTTCGTTCTGAACAAGTGTTAGTGTTTTCAGCGGAAAAGCCTTTCTGAGCAACAATGGGAACACTTCTGCTTCCCAGGCACAGAGAAGGTGCTAGCAGGGAATTCTCTGCCTGCCTTTCCCCAGTGCTCTGCAAGCTCTCCAGGGCAACAGCAAATGTGGGGCTCTGTGCTTTCTTTCATTCTGAAGAAGTGTTAGTGTTTTCTGCAGCGACGCAAATGCCATTCTGCGCAACAATGGGAACACTTCTCCTTCCCAGGCACAGAGAAGGTGCTAGCAGGGAATTCTCTGCCTGCCTTTCCCCAGTGCTCTGCAAGCTCTCCAGGGCAACAGCAAATGTGGGGCTCTGTGCTTTCTTTCGTTCTGAAAAAGTGTTAGTGTTTCCAGCGGAAAAGCCATTCTGCGCAACAATGGGAACACTTCTCCTTCCCAGACACAGAGAAGGTGCTAGCAGGGAATTCTCTGCCTGCCTTTCCCCAGTGCTCTGCAAGCTCTCCAGGGCAACAGCAAATGTGGGGCTCTGTGCTTTCTTTCGTTCTGAACAAGTTTTAGTGTTTTCTGCAGCGACGCAAATACGATTCTGCGCAACAATGGGAACACTTCTCCTTCCCAGGCTCAGAGAAGGTGTTAGCAGGGACATCTCTGCCTGCCTTTCCCCAGTGCTCTGCAAGCTCTCCAGGGCAACAGCAAATGTGGGGCTCTGTGCTTTCTTTCGTTCTGAACAAGTTTTAGTGTTTTCTGCAGCGACGCAAATACGATTCTGCGCACCAATGGGAACACTTCTCCTTCCCAGGCACAGAGAAGGTGCTAGCAGGGAATTCTCTGCCTGCCTTTCCCCAGTGCTCTGCAAGCTCTCCAGGGCAACAGAAAATGTGGGGCTCTGTGCTTTCTTTCGTTCTGAACAAGTGTTAGTGTTTTCAGCGGAAAAGCGATTCTGTGCAACAATGGGAACACTTCTTCTTCCCAGGCACAGAGAAGGTGCTAGCAGGGAATTCTCTGCCTGCCTTTCCCCAGTGCTCTGCAAGCTCTCCAGGGCAACAGCAAATGTGGGGCTCTGTGCTTTCTTTCGTTCTGAACAAGTTTTAGTGTTTTCTGCAGCGACGCAAATACGATTCTGCGCAACATTGGGAACACTTCTCCTTCCCAGGCACAGAGAAGGTGCTAGCAGGGAATTCTCTGCCTGCCTTTCCCCAGTGCTCTGCAAGCTCTCCAGGGCAACAGAAAATGTGGGGCTCTGTGCTTTCTTTCGTTCTGAACAAGTGTTAGTGTTTTCTGCAGCGACGCAAATACGATACTGCGCAACAATGGGAACACTTCTCCTTCCCAGGCACAGAGAAGGTACTAGCAGGGAATTCTCTGCCTGCCTTTCCCCAGTGCTCTGCAAGCTCTCCAGGGCAACAGCAAATGTGGGGCTCTGTGCTTTCTTTCGTTCTGAAAAAGTGTTAGTGTCTTCTGCGGAAAAGCCATTCTGCGCAACAATGTGAACACTTCTCCTTCCCAGGCACAGAGAAGGTGCTAGCAGGGAATTCTCTGCCTGCCTTTCCCCAGTGCTCTGCAAGCTCTCCAGGGCAACAGCAAATGTGGGGCTCTGTGCTTTCTTTCGTTCTGAAAAAGTTTTAGTGTTTTCTGCAGCGACGCAAATACGATTCTGCGCAACAATGGGAACACTTCTCCTTCCCAGGCACAGAGAAGGTGCTAGCAGGGAATTCTCTGCCTGCCTTTCCCCAGTGCTCTGCAAGCTCTCCAGGGCAACAGCAAATGTGGGGCTCTGTGCTTTCTTTCATTCTGAAAAAGTGTTAGTGTTTTCAGCGGAAAAGCGATTCTGCGCAACATTGGGAACACTTCTCCTTCCCAGGCACAGAGAAGGTGCTAGCAGGGAATTCTCTGCCTGCCTTTCCCCAGTGCTCTGCAAGCTCTCCAGGGAAACAGCAAATGTGGGGCTCTGTGCTTTCTTTCGTTCTGAAAAAGTGTTAGTGTTTTCAGCGGAAAAGCGATTCTGCGCAACAATGGGAACACATCTCCTTCCCAGGCACAGAGAAGGTGCTAGCAGGGAATTCTCTGCCTGCCTTTCCCCAGTGCTCTGCAAGCTCTCCAGGGCAACAGCAAATGTGGGGCTCTGTGCTTTCTTTCGTTCTGAAAAAGTGTTATTTTTTTTCTGCGGAAAAGCGATTCTGTGCAACAATGGGAACACTTCTGCTTCCCAGGCACAGAGAAGGTGCTAGCAGGGAATTCTCTGCCTGCCTTTCCCCAGTGCTCTGCAAGCTCTCCAGGGCAACAGCAAATGTGGGGCTCTGTGCTTTCTTTCGTTCTGAACAAGTTTTAGTGTTTTCTGCAGCGACGCAAATACGATTCTGCGCAACAATGGGAACACTTCTCCTTCCCAGGCACAGAGAAGGTGCTAGCAGGGAATTCTCTGCCTGCCTTTCCCCAGTGCTCTGCAAGCTCTCCAGGGAAACAGCAAATGTGGGGCTCTGTGCTTTCTTTCGTTCTGAACAAGTTTTAGTGTTTTCAGCGGAAAAGCAATTCTGCGCAACAATGGGAACACTTCTCCTTCCCAGGCACAGAGAAGGTGCTAGCAGGGAATTCTCTGCCTGCCTTTCCCCAGTGCTCTGCAAGCTCTCCAGGGCAACAGCAAATGTGGGGCTCTGTGCTTTCTTTCATTCTGAACAAGTTTTAGTGTTTTCAGCAGCGACGCAAATGCCATTCTGCGCAACAATGGGAACACTTCTCCTTCCCAGGCACAGAGAAGGTGCTAGCAGGGAATTCTCTGCCTGCCTTTCCCCAGTGCTCTGCAAGCTCTCCAGGGCAACAGCAAATGTGGGGCTCTGTGCTTTCTTTCATTCTGAACAAGTTGTAGTGTTTTGTGGAGAGAAGCGATTCTGCGCAACAATGGGAACACTTCTCCTTTCCAGGCTCAGAGAAGGTACTACCAGGGAATTCTCTGCCTTCCTCTCCCAAGTGCTCTGCAAGCTCTCCAGGGCAACAGAAGATGTGGGGCTCTGTGCTTTCTTTCGTTCTGAACAAGTGTTAGTGTTTTCAGCGGAAAAGCAATTCTGCGCAACAATGGGAACACTTCTCCTTCCCAGGCACAGAGAAGGTGCTAGCAGGGAATTCTCTGCCTGCCTTTCCCCAGTGCTCTGCAAGCTCTCCAGGGCAACAGCAAATGTGGGGCTCTGTGCTTTCTTTCGTTCTGAAAAAGTGTTATTTTTTTTCTGCGGAAAAGCGATTCTGTGCAACAATGGGAACACTTTTCTTTCCCAGGCACAGAGAAGGTGCTAGCAGGGAATTCTCTGCCTGCCTTTCCCCAGTGCTCTGCAAGCTCTCCAGGGCAACAGCAAATGTGGGGCTCTGTGCTTTCTTTCGTTCTGAACAAGTTTTAGTGTTTTCTGCAGCGACGCAAATACGATTCTGCGCAACAATGGGAACACTTCTCCTTCCCAGGCACAGAGAAGGTGCTAGCAGGGAATTCTCTGCCTGCCTTTCCCCAGTGCTCTGCAAGCTCTCCAGGGCAACAGCAAATGTGGGGCTCTGTGCTTTCTTTCGTTCTGAAAAAGTGTTAGTGTTTTCAGCGGAAAAGCCATTCTGCGCAACAATGGGAACACTTCTCCTTCCCAGGCACAGAGAAGGTGCTAGCAGGGAATTCTCTGCCTGCCTTTCCCCAGTGCTCTGCAAGCTCTCCAGGGCAACAGCAAATGTGGGGCTCTGTGCTTTCTTTCGTTCTGAACAAGTTTTAGTGTTTTCTGCAGCGACGCAAATACGATTCTGCGCAACAATGGGAACACTTCTCCTTCCCAGGCACAGAGAAGGTGCTAGCAGGGAATTCTCTGCCTGCCTTTCCCCAGTGCTCTGCAAGCTCTCCAGGGCAACAGCAAATGTGGGGCTCTGTGCTTTCTTTCGTTCTGAAAAAGTGTTAGTGTTTTCTGGAGAGAAGCGATTCTGCGCAACAATGGGAACACTTCTACTTCCCAGGCACAGAGAAGGTGCTAGCAGGGAATTCTCTGCCTGCCTTTCCCCAGTGCTCTGCAAGCTCTCCAGGGAAACAGCAAATGTGGGGCTCTGTGCTTTCTTTCGTTCTGAAAAAGTGTTAGTGTTTTCAGCGGAAAAGCGATTCTGCGCAACAATGGGAACACATCTCCTTCCCAGGCACAGAGAAGGTGCTAGCAGGGAATTCTCTGCCTGCCTTTCCCCAGTGCTCTGCAAGCTCTCCAGGGCAACAGCAAATGTGGGGCTCTGTGCTTTCTTTCGTTCTGAACAAGTTTTAGTGTTTTCTGCAGCGACGCAAATACGATTCTGCGCAACAATGGGAACACTTCTCCTTCCCAGGCACAGAGAAGGTGCTAGCAGGGAATTCTCTGCCTGCCTTTCCCCAGTGCTCTGCAAGCTCTCCAGGGCAACAGCAAATGTGGGGCTCTGTGCTTTCTTTTGTTCTGAAAAAGTGTTAGTGTTTTCTGCGGAAAAGCGATTCTGCGCAACATTGGGAACACTTCTCCTTCCCAGGCACAGAGAAGGTGCTAGCAGGGAATTCTCTGCCTGCCTTTCCCCAGTGCTCTGCAAGCTCTCCAGGGAAACAGCAAATGTGGGGCTCTGTGCTTTCTTTCGTTCTGAACAAGTTTTAGTGTTTTCTGCAGCGACGCAAATACGATTCTGCGCAACAATGGGAACACTTCTCCTTCCCAGGCACAGAGAAGGTGCTAGCAGGGAATTCTCTGCCTGCCTTTCCCCAGTGCTCTGCAAGCTCTCCAGGGCAACAGCAAATGTGGGGCTCTGTGCTTTCTTTCGTTCTGAAAAAGTGTTAGTGTTTTCAGCGGAAAAGCGATTCTGCGCAACAATGGGAACACATCTCCTTCCCAGGCACAGAGAAGGTGCTAGCAGGGAATTCTCTGCCTGCCTTTCCCCAGTGCTCTGCAAGCTCTCCAGGGCAACAGCAAATGTGGGGCTCTGTGCTTTCTTTCGTTCTGAACAAGTGTTAGTGTTTTCAGCGGAAAAGCCTTTCTGCGCAACAATGGGAACACTTCTGCTTCCCAGGCACAGAGAAGGTGCTTGCAGGGAATTCTCTGCCTGCCTTTCCCCAGTGCTCTGCAAGCTCTCCAGGGCAACAGCAAATGTGGGGCTCTGTGCTTTCTTTCATTCTGAAGAAGTGTTAGTGTTTTCTGCAGCGACGCAAATGCCATTCTGCGCAACAATGGGAACACTTCTCCTTCCCAGGCACAGAGAAGGTGCTAGCAGGGAATTCTCTGCCTGCCTTTCCCCAGTGCTCTGCAAGCTCTCCAGGGCAACAGCAAATGTGGGGCTCTGTGCTTTCTTTCGTTCTGAACAAGTGTTAGTGTTTCCAGCGGAAAAGCCATTCTGCGCAACAATGGGAACACTTCTCCTTCCCAGGCACAGAGAAGGTGCTAGCAGGGAATTCTCTGCCTGCCTTTCCCCAGTGCTCTGCAAGCTCTCCAGGGCAACAGCAAATGTGGGGCTCTGTGCTTTCTTTCGTTCTGAACAAGTTTTAGTGTTTTCTGCAGCGACGCAAATACGATTCTGCGCAACAATGGGAACACTTCTCCTTCCCAGGCACAGAGAAGGTGCTAGCAGGGAATTCTCTGCCTGCCTTTCCCCAGTGCTCTGCAAGCTCTCCAGGGCAACAGCAAATGTGGGGCTCTGTGCTTTCTTTCGTTCTGAACAAGTTTTAGTGTTTTCAGCGGAAAAGCAATTCTGCGCAACAATGGGAACACTTCTCCTTCCCAGGCACAGAGAAGGTGCTAGCAGGGAATTCTCTGCCTGCCTTTCCCCAGTGCTCTGCAAGCTCTCCAGGGCAACAGCAAATGTGGGGCTCTGTGCTTTCTTTCATTCTGAACAAGTTTTAGTGTTTTCTGCAGCGACGCAAATGCCATTCTGCGCAACAATGGGAACACTTCTCCTTCCCAGGCACAGAGAAGGTGCTAGCAGGGAATTCTCTGCCTGCCTTTCCCCAGTGCTCTGCAAGCTCTCCAGGGCAACAGCAAATGTGGGGCTCTGTGCTTTCTTTCATTCTGAACAAGTTGTAGTGTTTTGTGGAGAGAAGCGATTCTGCGCAACAATGGGAACACTTCTCCTTTCCAGGGTCAGAGAAGGTACTACCAGGGAATTCTCTGCCTTCCTCTCCCAAGTGCTCTGCAAGCTCTCCAGGGCAACAGAAGATGTGGGGCTCTGTGCTTTCTTTCGTTCTGAACAAGTGTTAGTGTTTTCAGCGGAAAAGCAATTCTGCGCAACAATGGGAACACTTCTCCTTCCCAGGCACAGAGAAGGTGCTAGCAGGGAATTCTCTGCCTGCCTTTCCCCAGTGCTCTGCAAGCTCTCCAGGGCAACAGCAAATGTGGGGCTCTGTGCTTTCTTTCGTTCTGAAAAAGTGTTAGTGTTTTCAGCGGAAAAGCGATTCTGCGCAACATTGGGAACACTTCTCCTTCCCAGGCACAGAGAAGGTGCTAGCAGGGAATTCTCTGCCTGCCTTTCCCCAGTGCTCTGCAAGCTCTCCAGGGCAACAGCAAATGTGGGGCTCTGTGCTTTCTTTCGTTCTGAAAAAGTGTTATTTTTTTTCTGCGGAAAAGCGATTCTGTGCAACAATGGGAACACTTTTCTTTCCCAGGCACAGAGAAGGTGCTAGCAGGGAATTCTCTGCCTGCCTTTCCCCAGTGCTCTGCAAGCTCTCCAGGGCAACAGCAAATGTGGGGCTCTGTGCTTTCTTTCGTTCTGAACAAGTTTTAGTGTTTTCTGCAGCGACGCAAATACGATTCTGCGCAACAATGGGAACACTTCTCCTTCCCAGGCACAGAGAAGGTGCTAGCAGGGAATTCTCTGCCTGCCTTTCCCCAGTGCTCTGCAAGCTCTCCAGGGAAACAGCAAATGTGGGGCTCTGTGCTTTCTTTTGTTCTGAAAAAGTGTTAGTGTTTTCTGCGGAAAAGCGATTCTGCGCAACATTGGGAACACTTCTCCTTCCCAGGCACAGAGAAGGTGCTAGCAGGGAATTCTCTGCCTGCCTTTCCCCAGTGCTCTGCAAGCTCTCCAGGGAAACAGCAAATGTGGGGCTCTGTGCTTTCTTTCGTTCTGAACAAGTTTTAGTGTTTTCTGCAGCGACGCAAATACGATTCTGCGCAACAATGGGAACACTTCTCCTTCCCAGGCACAGAGAAGGTGCTAGCAGGGAATTCTCTGCCTGCCTTTCCCCAGTGCTCTGCAAGCTCTCCAGGGCAACAGCAAATGTGGGGCTCTGTGCTTTCTTTCGTTCTGAAAAAGTGTTAGTGTTTTCAGCGGAAAAGCCATTCTGCGCAACAATGGGAACACTTCTCCTTCTCAGGCACAGAGAAGGTGCTAGCAGGGAATTCTCTGCCTGCCTTTCCCCAGTGCTCTGCAAGCTCTCCAGGGCAACAGCAAATGTGGGGCTCTGTGCTTTCTTTCGTTCTGAACAAGTTTTAGTGTTTTCTGCAGCGACGCAAATACGATTCTGCGCAACAATGGGAACACTTCTCCTTCCCAGGCACAGAGAAGGTGCTAGCAGGGAATTCTCTGCCTGCCTTTCCCCAGTGCTCTGCAAGCTCTCCAGGGCAACAGCAAATGTGGGGCTCTGTGCTTTCTTTCGTTCTGAAAAAGTGTTAGTGTTTTCTGGAGAGAAGCGATTCTGCGCAACAATGGGAACACTTCTACTTCCCAGGCACAGAGAAGGTGCTAGCAGGGAATTCTCTGCCTGCCTTTCCCCAGTGCTCTGCAAGCTCTCCAGGGAAACAGCAAATGTGGGGCTCTGTGCTTTCTTTCGTTCTGAAAAAGTGTTAGTGTTTTCAGCGGAAAAGCGATTCTGCGCAAGAATGGGAACACATCTCCTTCCCAGGCACAGAGAAGGTGCTAGCAGGGAATTCTCTGCCTGCCTTTCCCCAGTGCTCTGCAAGCTCTCCAGGGCAACAGCAAATGTGGGGCTCTGTGCTTTCTTTCGTTCTGAACAAGTTTTAGTGTTTTCTGCAGCGACGCAAATACGATTCTGCGCAACAATGGGAACACTTCTCCTTCCCAGGCACAGAGAAGGTGCTAGCAGGGAATTCTCTGCCTGCCTTTCCCCAGTGCTCTGCAAGCTCTCCAGGGCAACAGCAAATGTGGGGCTCTGTGCTTTCTTTTGTTCTGAAAAAGTGTTAGTGTTTTCTGCGGAAAAGCGATTCTGCGCAACATTGGGAACACTTCTCCTTCCCAGGCACAGAGAAGGTGCTAGCAGGGAATTCTCTGCCTGCCTTTCCCCACTCCACTGCAAGCTCTCCAGGGAAACAGCAAATGTGGGGCTCTGTGCTTTCTTTCGTTCTGAACAAGTTTTAGTGTTTTCTGCAGCGACGCAAATACGATTCTGCGCAACAATGGGAACACTTCTCCTTCCCAGGCACAGAGAAGGTGCTAGCAGGGAATTCTCTGCCTGCCTTTCCCCAGTGCTCTGCAAGCTCTCCAGGGCAACAGCAAATGTGGGGCTCTGTGCTTTCTTTCGTTCTGAAAAAGTGTTATATTTTTTCTGCGGAAAAGCGATTCTGTGCAACAATGGGAACACTTCTGCTTCCCAGGCACAGAGAAGGTGCTAGCAGGGAATTCTCTGCCTGCCTTTCCCCAGTGCTCTGCAAGCTCTCCAGGGCAACAGCAAATGTGGGGCTCTGTGCTTTCTTTCGTTCTGAACAAGTGTTAGTGTTTTCAGCGGAAAAGCCTTTCTGCGCAACAATGGGAACACTTCTGCTTCCCAGGCACAGAGAAGGTGCTTGCAGGGAATTCTCTGCCTGCCTTTCCCCAGTGCTCTGCAAGCTCTCCAGGGCAACAGCAAATGTGGGGCTCTGTGCTTTCTTTCATTCTGAAGAAGTGTTAGTGTTTTCTGCAGCGACGCAAATGCCATTCTGCGCAACAATGGGAACACTTCTCCTTCCCAGGCACAGAGAAGGTGCTAGCAGGGAATTCTCTGCCTGCCTTTCCCCAGTGCTCTGCAAGCTCTCCAGGGCAACAGCAAATGTGGGGCTCTGTGCTTTCTTTCGTTCTGAACAAGTGTTAGTGTTTCCAGCGGAAAAGCCATTCTGCGCAACAATGGGAACACTTCTCCTTCCCAGGCACAGAGAAGGTGCTAGCAGGGAATTCTCTGCCTGCCTTTCCCCAGTGCTCTGCAAGCTCTCCAGGAGAACAGCAAATGTGGGGCTCTGTGCTTTCTTTTGTTCTGAAAAAGTGTTATTGTATTCTGCGGAAAAGCGATTCTGTGCAACAATGGGAACACTTCTCCTTCCCAGGCACAGAGAAGGTGCTAGCAGGGACATCTCTGCCTGCCTTTCCCCAGTGCTCTGCAAGCTCTCCAGGGCAACAGAAAATGTGGGGCTCTGTGCTTTCTTTCGTTCTGAACAAGTGTTAGTGTTTTCTGCAGCGACGCAAATACGATACTGCGCAACAATGGGAACACTTCTCCTTCCCAGGCACAGAGAAGGTACTAGCAGGGAATTCTCTGCCTGCCTTTCCCCAGTGCTCTGCAAGCTCTCCAGGGCAACAGCAAATGTGGGGCTCTGTGCTTTCTTTCGTTCTGAAAAAGTGTTAGTGTTTTCTGGAGAGAAGCGATTCTGCGCAACAATGGGAACACTTCTCCTTCCCAGGCACAGAGAAGGTGCTAGCAGGGAATTCTCTGCCTGCCTTTCCCCAGTGCTCTGCAAGCTCTCCAGGGCAACAGCAAATGTGGGGCTCTGTGCTTTCTTTCGTTCTGAAAAAGTTTTAGTGTTTTCTGCAGCGACGCAAATACGATTCTGCGCAACAATGGGAACACTTCTCCTTCCCAGGCACAGAGAAGGTGCTAGCAGGGAATTCTCTGCCTGCCTTTCCCCAGTGCTCTGCAAGCTCTCCAGGGCAACAGCAAATGTGGGGCTCTGTGCTTTCTTTCGTTCTGAAAAAGTGTTATTTTTTTTCTGCGGAAAAGCGATTCTGTGCAACAATGGGAACACTTCTGCTTCCCAGGCACAGAGAAGGTGCTAGCAGGGAATTCTCTGCCTGCCTTTACCCAGTGCTCTGCAAGCTCTCCAGGGAAACAGCAAATGTGGGGCTCTGTGCTTTCTTTCGTTCTGAAAAAGTTTTAGTGTTTTCTGCAGCGACGCAAATACGATTCTGCGCAACAATGGGAACACTTCTCCTTCCCAGGCACAGAGAAGGTGCTAGCAGGGAATTCTCTGCCTGCCTTTCCCCAGTGCTCTGCAAGCTCTCCAGGGAAACAGCAAATGTGGGGCTCTGTGCTTTCTTTCGTTCTGAACAAGTGTTAGTGTTTTCAGCGGAAAAGCAATTCTGCGCAACAATGGGAACACTTCTCCTTCCCAGGCACAGAGAAGGTGCTAGCAGGGAATTCTCTGCCTGCCTTTCCCCAGTGCTCTGCAAGCTCTCCAGGGCAACAGCAAATGTGGGGCTCTGTGCTTTCTTTCGTTCTGAACAAGTTTTAGTGTTTTCTGCAGCGACGCAAATACGATTCTGCGCAACAATGGGAACACTTCTCCTTCCCAGGCACAGAGAAGGTGCTAGCAGGGAATTCTCTGCCTGCCTTTCCCCAGTGCTCTGCAAGCTCTCCAGGGCAACAGCAAATGTGGGGCTCTGTGCTTTCTTTTGTTCTGAAAAAGTGTTAGTGTTTTCTGGAGAGAAGCGATTCTGCGCAACAATGGGAACACTTCTCCTTCCCAGGCACAGAGAAGGTGCTAGCAGGGAATTCTCTGCCTGCCTTTCCCCAGTGCTCTGCAAGCTCTCCAGGGCAACAGCAAATGTGGGGCTCTGTGCTTTCTTTCGTTCTGAAAAAGTGTTATTTTTTTTCTGCGGAAAAGCGATTCTGTGCAACAATGGGAACACTTCTGCTTCCCAGGCACAGAGAAGGTGCTAGCAGGGAATTCTCTGCCTGCCTTTACCCAGTGCTCTGCAAGCTCTCCAGGGAAACAGCAAATGTGGGGCTCTGTGCTTTCTTTCGTTCTGAACAAGTTTTAGTGTTTTCTGCAGCGACGCAAATACGATTCTGCGCAACAATGGGAACACTTCTCCTTCCCAGGCACAGAGAAGGTGCTAGCAGGGAATTCTCTGCCTGCCTTTCCCCAGTGCTCTGCAAGCTCTCCAGGGAAACAGCAAATGTGGGGCTCTGTGCTTTCTTTCGTTCTGAACAAGTGTTAGTGTTTTCAGCGGAAAAGCAATTCTGCGCAACAATGGGAACACTTCTCCTTCCCAGGCACAGAGAAGGTGCTAGCAGGGAATTCTCTGCCTGCCTTTCCCCAGTGCTCTGCAAGCTCTCCAGGGCAACAGCAAATGTGGGGCTCTGTGCTTTCTTTCGTTCTGAACAAGTTTTAGTGTTTTCTGCAGCGACGCAAATACGATTCTGCGCAACAATGGGAACACTTCTCCTTCCCAGGCACAGAGAAGGTGCTAGCAGGGAATTCTCTGCCTGCCTTTCCCCAGTGCTCTGCAAGCTCTCCAGGGCAACAGCAAATGTGGGGCTCTGTGCTTTCTTTTGTTCTGAAAAAGTGTTAGTGTTTTCTGCGGAAAAGCGATTCTGCGCAACAATGGGAATACTTCTCCTTCCCAGGCACAGAGAAGGTGCTAGCAGGGAATTCTCTGCCTGCCTTTCCCCAGTGCTCTGCAAGCTCTCCAGGGAAACAGCAAATGTGGGGCTCTGTGCTTTCTTTCGTTCTGAAAAAGTGTTAGTGTTTTCAGCGTAAAAGCGATTCTGCGCAACAATGGGAACACATCTCCTTCCCAGGCACAGAGAAGGTGCTAGCAGGGAATTCTCTGCCTGCCTTTCCCCAGTGCTCTGCAAGCTCTCCAGGGCAACAGCAAATGTGGGGCTCTGTGCTTTCTTTCGTTCTGAAAAAGTGTTATTTTTTTTCTGCGGAAAAGCGATTCTGTGCAACAATGGGAACACTTCTGCTTCCCAGGCACAGAGAAGGTGCTAGCAGGGAATTCTCTGCCTGCCTTTCCCCAGTGCTCTGCAAGCTCTCCAGGGCAACAGCAAATGTGGGGCTCTGTGCTTTCTTTCGTTCTGAACAAGTGTTAGTGTTTTCTGCAGCGACGCAAATACGATTCTGCGCAACAATGGGAACACTTCTCCTTCCCAGGCACAGAGAAGGTGCTAGCAGGGAATTCTCTGCCTGCCTTTCCCCAGTGCTCTGCAAGCTCTCCAGGGCAACAGCAAATGTGGGGCTCTGTGCTTTCTTTTGTTCTGAAAAAGTGTTAGTGTTTTCTGCGGAAAAGCGATTCTGCGCAACATTGGGAACACTTCTCCTTCCCAGGCACAGAGAAGGTGCTAGCAGGGAATTCTCTGCCTGCCTTTCCCCAGTGCTCTGCAAGCTCTCCAGGGAAACAGAAAATGTGGGGCTCTGTGCTTTCTTTCGTTCTGAACAAGTTTTAGTGTTTTCTGCAGCGACGCAAATACGATTCTGCGCAACAATGGAAACACTTCTCCTTCCCAGGCACAGAGAAGGTGCTAGCAGGGAATTCTCTGCCTGCCTTTCCCCAGTGCTCTGCAAGCTCTCCAGGGCAACAGAAAATGTGGGGCTCTCTGCTTTCTTTCGTTCTGAACAAGTGTTAGTGTTTTCAGCGGAAAAGCAATTCTGCGCAACAATGGGAACACTTCTGCTTCCCAGGCACAGAGAAGGTGCTAGCAGGGACATCTCTGCCTGCCTTTCCCCAGTGCTCTGCAAGCTCTCCAGGGCAACAGCAAATGTGGGGCTCTGTGCTTTCTTTCGTTCTGAACAAGTTTTAGTGTTTTCTGCAGCGACGCAAATACGATTCTGCGCAACAATGGGAACACTTCTCCTTCCCAGGCACAGAGAAGGTGCTAGCAGGGAATTCTCTGCCTGCCTTTCCCCAGTGCTCTGCAAGCTCTCCAGGGCAACAGCAAATGTGGGGCTCTGTGCTTTCTTTCGTTCTGAACAAGTTTTAGTGTTTTCTGCAGCGACGCAAATACGATTCTGCGCAACAATGGGAACACTTCTCCTTCCCAGGCACAGAGAAGGTACTAGCAGGGAATTCTCTGCCTGCCTTTCCCCAGTGCTCTGCAAGCTCTCCAGGGCAACAGCAAATGTGGGGCTCTGTGCTTTCTTTCGTTCTGAACAAGTTTTAGTGTTTTCTGCGGAAAAGCGATTCTGCGCAACATTGGGAACACTTCTCCTTCCCAGGCACAGAGAAGGTGCTAGCAGGGAATTCTCTGCCTGCCTTTCCCCAGTGCTCTGCAAGCTCTCCAGGGCAACAGCAAATGTGGGGCTCTGTGCTTTCTTTCGTTCTGAACAAGTTTTAGTGTTTTCTGCAGCGACGCAAATACGATTCTGCGCAACAATGTGAACACTTCTGCTTCCCAGGCACAGAGAAGGTGCTAGCAGGGAATTCTCTGCCTGCCTTTCCCCAGTGCTCTGCAAGCTCTCCAGGGCAACAGCAAATGTGGGGCTCTGTGCTTTCTTTCGTTCTGAACAAGTGTTAGTGTTTTCTGCGGAAAAGCGATTCTGCGCAACATTGGGAACACTTCTCCTTCCCAGGCACAGAGAAGGTGCTAGCAGGGAATTCTCTGCCTGCCTTTCCCCAGTGCTCTGCAAGCTCTCCAGGGCAACAGCAAATGTGGGGCTCTGTGCTTTCTTTCGTTCTGAACAAGTTTTAGTGTTTCCAGCGGAAAAGCCATTCTGCGCAACAATGGGAACACTTCTCCTTCCCAGGCACAGAGAAGGTGCTAGCAGGGAATTCTCTGCCTGCCTTTCCCCAGTGCTCTGCAAGCTCTCCAGGGCAACAGCAAATGTGGGGCTCTGTGCTTTCTTTCGTTCTGAACAAGTTTTAGTGTTTTCTGCAGCGACGCAAATACGATTCTGCGCAACAATGGGAACACTTCTCCTTCCCAGGCTCAGAGAAGGTGTTAGCAGGGACATCTCTGCCTGCCTTTCCCCAGTGCTCTGCAAGCTCTCCAGGGCAACAGCAAATGTGGGGCTCTGTGCTTTCTTTCGTTCTGAACAAGTTTTAGTGTTTTCTGCAGCGACGCAAATACGATTCTGCGCACCAATGGGAACACTTCTCCTTCCCAGGCACAGAGAAGGTACTAGCAGGGAATTCTCTGCCTGCCTTTCCCCAGTGCTCTGCAAGCTCTCCAGGGCAACAGAAAATGTGGGGCTCTGTGCTTTCTTTCGTTCTGAACAAGTGTTAGTGTTTTCAGAGGAAAAGCCATTCTGCGCAACAATGGGAACACTTCTCCTTCCCAGGCACAGAGAAGGTGCTAGCAGGGAATTCTCTGCCTGCCTTTCCCCAGTGCTCTGCAAGCTCTCCAGGGCAACAGAAAATGTGGGGCTCTGTGCTTTCTTTCGTTCTGAACAAGTTTTAGTGTTTTCTGCAGCGACGCAAATACGATTCTGCGCAACATTGGGAACACTTCTCCTTCCCAGGCACAGAGAAGGTGGTAGCAGGGAATTCTCTGCCTGCCTTTCCCCAGTGCTCTGCAAGCTCTCCAGGAGAACAGCAAATGTGGGGCTCTGTGCTTTCTTTTGTTCTGAAAAAGTGTTAGTGTATTCTGCGGAAAAGCGATTCTGTGCAACAATGGGAACACTTTTCCTTCCCAGGCATAGAGAAGGTGCTAGCAGGGACATCTCTGCCTGCCTTTCCCCAGTGCTCTGCAAGCTCTCCAGGGCAACAGAAAATGTGGGGCTCTGTGCTTTCTTTCGTTCTGAACAAGTGTTAGTGTTTTCTGCAGCGACGCAAATACGATACTGCGCAACGATGGGAACACTTCTCCTTCCCAGGCACAGAGAAGGTACTAGCAGGGAATTCTCTGCCTGCCTTTCCCCAGTGCTCTGCAAGCTCTCCAGGGCAACAGCAAATGTGGGGCTCTGTGCTTTCTTTCGTTCTGAAAAAGTGTTAGTGTTTTCTGCGGAAAAGCCATTCTGCGCAACAATGTGAACACTTCTCCTTCCCAGGCACAGAGAAGGTGCTAGCAGGGAATTCTCTGCCTGCCTTTCCCCAGTGCTCTGCAAGCTCTCCAGGGCAACAGCAAATGTGGGGCTCTGTGCTTTCTTTCGTTCTGAACAAGTTTTAGTGTTTTCTGCAGCGACGCAAATACGATTCTGCGCAACAATGGGAACACTTCTCCTTCCCAGGCACAGAGAAGGTGCTAGCAGGGAATTCTCTGCCTGCCTTTCCCCAGTGCTCTGCAAGCTCTCCAGGGCAACAGCAAATGTGGGGCTCTGTGCTTTCTTTCGTTCTGAAAAAGTGTTAGTGTTTTCTGCGGAAAAGCGATTCTGCGCAACATTGGGAACACTTCTCCTTCCCAGGCACAGAGAAGGTGCTAGCAGGGAATTCTCTGCCTGCCTTTCCCCAGTGCTCTGCAAGCTCTCCAGGGAAACAGCAAATGTGGGGCTCTGTGCTTTCTTTCGTTCTGAAAAAGTGTTAGTGTTTTCAGCGGAAAAGCGATTCTGCGCAACAATGGGAACACATCTCCTTCCCAGGCACAGAGAAGGTGCTAGCAGGGAATTCTCTGCCTGCCTTTCCCCAGTGCTCTGCAAGCTCTCCAGGGCAACAGCAAATGTGGGGCTCTGTGCTTTCTTTCGTTCTGAAAAAGTGTTATTTTTTTTCTGCGGAAAAGCGATTCTGTGCAACAATGGGAACACTTCTGCTTCCCAGGCACAGAGAAGGTGCTAGCAGGGAATTCTCTGCCTGCCTTTCCCCAGTGCTCTGCAAGCTCTCCAGTGCAACAGCAAATGTGGGGCTCTGTGCTTTCTTTCGTTCTGAACAAGTTTTAGTGTTTTCTGCAGCGACGCAAATACGATTCTGCGCAACAATGGGAACACTTCTCCTTCCCAGGCACAGAGAAGGTGCTAGCAGGGAATTCTCTGCCTGCCTTTCCCCAGTGCTCTGCAAGCTCTCCAGGGCAACAGCAAATGTGGGGCTCTGTGCTTTCTTTCGTTCTGAACAAGTTTTAGTGTTTTCAGCGGAAAAGCAATTCTGCGCAACAATGGGAACACTTCTCCTTCCCAGGCACAGAGAAGGTGCTAGCAGGGAATTCTCTGCCTGCCTTTCCCCAGTGCTCTGCAAGCTCTCCAGGGCAACAGCAAATGTGGGGCTCTGTGCTTTCTTTTGTTCTGAACAAGTTTTAGTGTTTTCTGCAGCGACGCAAATACGATTCTGCGCAACAATGGGAACACTTCTCCTTCCCAGGCACAGAGAAGGTGCTAGCAGGGAATTCTCTGCCTGGCTTTCCCCAGTGCTCTGCAAGCTCTCCAGGGAAACAGCAAATGTGGGGCTCTGTGCTTTCTTTTGTTCTGAAAAAGTGTTAGTGTTTTCTGCGGAAAAGCGATTCTGCGCAACAATGGGAATACTTCTCCTTCCCAGGCACAGAGAAGGTGCTAGCAGGGAATTCTCTGCCTGCCTTTCCCCAGTGCTCTGCAAGCTCTCCAGGGAAACAGCAAATGTGGGGCTCTGTGCTTTCTTTCGTTCTGAAAAAGTGTTAGTGTTTTCAGCGTAAAAGCGATTCTGCGCAACAATGGGAACACATCTCCTTCCCAGGCACAGAGAAGGTGCTAGCAGGGAATTCTCTGCCTGCCTTTCCCCAGTGCTCTGCAAGCTCTCCAGGGCAACAGCAAATGTGGGGCTCTGTGCTTTCTTTCGTTCTGAACAAGTGTTAGTGTTTTCTGCAGCGACGCAAATACGATTCTGCGCAACAATGGGAACACTTCTCCTTCCCAGGCACAGAGAAGGTGCTAGCAGGGAATTCTCTGCCTGCCTTTCCCCAGTGCTCTGCAAGCTCTCCAGGGCAACAGCAAATGTGGGGCTCTGTGCTTTCTTTTGGTCTGAAAAAGTGTTAGTGTTTTCTGCGGAAAAGCGATTCTGCGCAACAATGGGAACACTTCTCCTTCCCAGGCACAGAGAAGGTGCTAGCAGGGAATTCTCTGCCTGCCTTTCCCCAGTGCTCTGCAAGCTCTCCAGGGAAACAGCAAATGTGGGGCTCTGTGCTTTCTTTCGTTCTGAACAAGTTTTAGTGTTTTCTGCAGCGACGCAAATACGATTCTGCGCAACAATGGGAACACTTCTCCTTCACAGGCACAGAGAAGGTGCTAGCAGGGAATTCTCTGCCTGCCTTTCCCCAGTGCTCTGCAAGCTCTCCAGGGCAACAGAAAATGTGGGGCTCTCTGCTTTCTTTCGTTCTGAACAAGTGTTAGTGTTTTCAGCGGAAAAGCAATTCTGCGCAACAATGGGAACACTTCTCCTTCCCAGGCACAGAGAAGGTGCTAGCAGGGACATCTCTGCCTGCCTTTCCCCAGTGCTCTGCAAGCTCTCCAGGGCAACAGCAAATGTGGGGCTCTGTGCTTTCTTTCGTTCTGAACAAGTTTTAGTGTTTTCTGCAGCGACGCAAATACGATTCTGCGCAACAATGGGAACACTTCTCCTTCCCAGGCACAGAGAAGGTGCTAGCAGGGAATTCTCTGCCTGCCTTTCCCCAGTGCTCTGCAAGCTCTCCAGGGCAACAGCAAATGTGGGGCTCTGTGCTTTCTTTCGTTCTGAACAAGTTTTAGTGTTTTCTGCAGCGACGCAAATACGATTCTGCGCAACAATGGGAACACTTCTCCTTCCCAGGCACAGAGAAGGTACTAGCAGGGAATTCTCTGCCTGCCTTTCCCCAGTGCTCTGCAAGCTCTCCAGTGCAACAGCAAATGTGGGGCTCTGTGCTTTCTTTCGTTCTGAAAAAGTGTTAGTGTTTTCTGCGGAAAAGCAATTCTGCGCAACAATGGGAACACTTCTCCTTCCCAGGCACAGAGAAGGTGCTAGCAGGGAATTCTCTGCCTGCCTTTCCCCAGTGCTCTGCAAGCTCTCCAGGGCAACAGCAAATGTGGGGCTCTGTGTTTTCTTTTGTTCTGAACAAGTTTTAGTGTTTTCTGCAGCGACGCAAATACGATTCTGCGCAACAATGGGAACACTTCTCCTTCCCAGGCACGGAGAAGGTGCTAGCAGGGAATTCTCTGCCTGCCTTTCCCCAGTGCTCTGCAAGCTCTCCAGGGCAACAGCAAATGTGGGGCTCTGTGCTTTCTTTCGTTCTGAAAAAGTGTTATTTTTTTTCTGCGGAAAAGCGATTCTGTGCAACAATGGGAACACTTCTGCTTCCCAGGCACAGAGAAGGTGCTAGCAGGGAATTCTCTGCCTGCCTTTCCCCAGTGCTCTGCAAGCTCTCCAGGGCAACAGCAAATGTGGGGCTCTGTGCTTTCTTTCGTTCTGAACAAGTGTTAGTGTTTTCAGCGGAAAAGCGATTCTGCGCGACATTGGGAACACTTCTACTTCCCAGGCACAGAGAAGGTGCTAGCAGGGAATTCTCTGCCTGCCTTTCCCCAGTGCTCTGCAAGCTCTCCAGGGAAACAGCAAATGTGGGGCTCTGTGCTTTCTTTCGTTCTGAACAAGTTGCAGTGTTTTGTGGAGAGAAGCGATTCTGCGCAACAATGTGTTAGTGTTTTCAGTGGAAAAGCGATTCTGCTCAACATTGGGAACACTTCTCCTTCCCAGGCACAGAGAAAGTGCTAGCAGGGAATTCTCTGCCTGCCTTTACCCAGTGCTCTGCAAGCTCTCCAGGGCAACAGCAAATGTGGGGCTCTGTGCTTTCTTTCATTCTGAAAAAGTGTTAGTGTTTTCTACAGCGACGCAAATACGATTCTGCGCAACATTGGGAACACTTCTCCTTCCCAGGCACAGAGAAGGTGCTAGCAGGGAATTCTCTGCCTGCCTTTCCCCAGTGCTCTGCAAGCTCTCCAGGGAAACAGCAAATGTGGGGCTCTGTGCTTTCTTTCGTTCTGAACAAGTTGTAGTGTTTTGTGGAGAGAAGCGATTCTGCGCAACAATGGGAACACTTCTCCTTCCCAGGCACAGAGAAGGTGCTAGCAGGGACATCTCTGCCTGCCTTTCCCCAGTGCTCTGCAAGCTCTCCAGGGCAACAGAAAATGTGGGGCTCTGTGCTTTCTTTCGTTCTGAACAAGTTTTAGTGTTTTCTGCAGCGACGCAAATACGATTCTGCGCAACAATGGGAACACTTCTCCTTCCCAGGCACAGAGAAGGTGCTAGCAGGGAATTCTCTGCCTGCCTTTCCCCAGTGCTCTGCAAGCTCTCCAGGGCAACAGCAAATGTGGGGCTCTGTGCTTTCTTTCGTTCTGAACAAGTTTTAGTGTTTTCTGCAGCGACGCAAATACGATTCTGCGCAACAATGGGAACACTTCTCCTTCCCAGGCACAGAGAAGGTACTAGCAGGGAATTCTCTGCCTGCCTTTCCCCAGTGCTCTGCAAGCTCTCCAGTGCAACAGCAAATGTGGGGCTCTGTGCTTTCTTTCGTTCTGAAAAAGTGTTAGTGTTTTCTGCGGAAAAGCGATTCTGCGCAACATTGGGAACACTTCTCCTTCCCAGGCACAGAGAAGGTGCTAGCAGGGAATTCTCTGCCTGCCTTTCCCCAGTGCTCTGCAAGCTCTCCAGGGAAACAGCAAATGTGGGGCTCTGTGCTTTCTTTCGTTCTGAACAAGTTTTAGTGTTTTCTGCAGCGACGCAAATACGATTCTGCGCAACAATGTGAACACTTCTGCTTCCCAGGCACAGAGAAGGTGCTAGCAGGGAATTCTCTGCCTGCCTTTCCCCAGTGCTCTGCAAGCTCTCCAGGGCAACAGCAAATGTGGGGCTCTGTGCTTTCTTTCGTTCTGAACAAGTGTTAGTGTTTTCAGCGGAAAAGCGATTCTGCGCAACAATGGGAACACTTCTCCATCCCAGGCACAGAGAAGGTGCTAGCAGGGAATTCTCTGCCTGCCTTTCCCCGGTGCTCTGCAAGCTCTCCAGGGCAACAGCAAATGTGGGGCTCTGTGCTTTCTTTCGTTCTGAACAAGTGTTAGTGTTTCAAGCGGAAAAGCCATTCTGCGCAACAATGGGAACACTTCTCCTTCCCAGGCACAGAGAAGGTGCTAGCAGGGAATTCTCTGCCTGCCTTTCCCCAGTGCTCTGCAAGCTCTCCAGGGCAACAGCAAATGTGGGGCTCTGTGCTTTCTTTCGTTCTGAACAAGTTTTAGTGTTTTCTGCAGCGACGCAAATACGATTCTGCGCAACAATGGGAACACTTCTCCTTCCCAGGCTCAGAGAAGGTGTTAGCAGGGACATCTCTGCCTGCCTTTCCCCAGTGCTCTGCAAGCTCTCCAGGGCAACAGCAAATGTGGGGCTCTGTGCTTTCTTTCGTTCTGAACAAGTTTTAGTGTTTTCTGCAGCGACGCAAATACGATTCTGCGCACCAATGGGAACACTTCTCCTTCCCAGGCACAGAGAAGGTACTAGCAGGGAATTCTCTGCCTGCCTTTCCCCAGTGCTCTGCAAGCTCTCCAGGGCAACAGCAAATGTGGGGCTCTGTGCTTTCTTTCGTTCTGAAAAAGAGTTAGTGTTTTCTGGAGAGAAGCGATTCTGCGCAACAATGGGAACACTTCTACTTCCCAGGCACAGAGAAGGTGCTAGCAGGGAATTCTCTGCCTGCCTTTCCCCAGTGCTCTGCAAGCTCTCCAGGGCAACAGCAAATGTGGGGCTCTGTGCTTTCTTTCGTTCTGAAAAAGTGTTAGTGTTTTCAGCGGAAAAGCGATTCTGCGCAACAATGGGAACACATCTCCTTCCCAGGCACAGAGAAGGTGCTAGCAGGGAATTCTCTGCCTGCCTTTCCCCAGTGCTCTGCAAGCTCTCCAGGGCAACAGCAAATGTGGGGCTCTGTGATTTCTTTCGTTCTGAAAAAGTGTTATTTTTTTTCTGCGGAAAAGCGATTCTGTGCAACAATGGGAACACTTCTGCTTCCCAGGCACAGAGAAGGTGCTAGCAGGGAATTCTCTGCCTGCCTTTCCCCAGTGCTCTGCAAGCTCTCCAGGGCAACAGCAAATGTGGGGCTCTGTGCTTTCTTTCGTTCTGAACAAGTGTTAGTGTTTTCAGCGGAAAAGCGATTCTGCGCGACATTGGGAACACTTCTACTTCCCAGGCACAGAGAAGGTGCTAGCAGGGAATTCTCTGCCTGCCTTTCCCCAGTGCTCTGCAAGCTCTCCAGGGAAACAGCAAATGTGGGGCTCTGTGCTTTCTTTCGTTCTGAACAAGTTGTAGTGTTTTGTGGAGAGAAGCGATTCTGCGCAACAATGTGTTAGTGTTTTCAGTGGAAAAGCGATTCTGCTCAACATTGGGAACACTTCTCCTTCCCAGGCACAGAGAAAGTGCTAGCAGGGAATTCTCTGCCTGCCTTTACCCAGTGCTCTGCAAGCTCTCCAGGGCAACAGCAAATGTGGGGCTCTGTGCTTTCTTTCATTCTGAAAAAGTGTTAGTGTTTTCTACAGCGACGCAAATACGATTCTGCGCAACATTGGGAACACTTCTCCTTCCCAGGCACAGAGAAGGTGCTAGCAGGGAATTCTCTGCCTGCCTTTCCCCAGTGCTCTGCAAGCTCTCCAGGGCAACAGCAAATGTGGGGCTCTGTGCTTTCTTTCGTTCTGAACAAGTGTTAGTGTTTTGTGGAGAGAAGCGATTCTGCGCAACAATGGGAACACTTCTCCTTCCCAGGCACAGAGAAGGTGCTAGCAGGGACATCTCTGCCTGCCTTTCCCCAGTGCTCTGCAAGCTCTCCAGGGCAACAGCAAATGTGGGGCTCTGTGCTTTCTTTCGTTCTGAACAAGTTTTAGTGTTTTCTGCAGCGACGCAAATACGATTCTGCGCAACAATGGGAACACTTCTCCTTCCCAGGCACAGAGAAGGTGCTAGCAGGGAATTCTCTGCCTGCCTTTCCCCAGTGCTCTGCAAGCTCTCCAGGGCAACAGCAAATGTGGGGCTCTGTGCTTTCTTTCGTTCTGAACAAGTTTTAGTGTTTTCTGCAGCGACGCAAATACGATTCTGCGCAACAATGGGAACACTTCTCCTTCCCAGGCACAGAGAAGGTGCTAGCAGGGAATTCTCTGCCTGCCTTTCCCCAGTGCTCTGCAAGCTCTCCAGTGCAACAGCAAATGTGGGGCTCTGTGCTTTCTTTCGTTCTGAAAAAGTGTTAGTGTTTTCTGCGGAAAAGCGATTCTGCGCAACATTGGGAACACTTCTCCATCCCAGGCACAGAGAAGGTGCTAGCAGGGAATTCTCTGCCTGCCTTTCCCCAGTGCTCTGCAAGCTCTCCAGGGCAACAGCAAATGTGGGGCTCTGTGCTTTCTTTCGTTCTGAAAAAGTGTTAGTGTTTCCAGCGGAAAAGCCATTCTGCGCAACAATGGGAACACTTCTCCTTCCCAGGCACAGAGAAGGTGCTAGCAGGGAATTCTCTGCCTGCCTTTCCCCAGTGCTCTGCAAGCTCTCCAGGGCAACAGCAAATGTGGGGCTCTGTGCTTTCTTTCGTTCTGAACAAGTTTTAGTGTTTTCTGCAGCGACGCAAATACGATTCTGCGCAACAATGGGAACACTTCTCCTTCCCAGGCTCAGAGAAGGTGTTAGCAGGGACATCTCTGCCTGCCTTTCCCCAGTGCTCTGCAAGCTCTCCAGGGCAACAGCAAATGTGGGGCTCTGTGCTTTCTTTCGTTCTGAACAAGTTTTAGTGTTTTCTGCAGCGACGCAAATACGATTCTGCGCAACAATGGGAACACTTCTCCTTCCCAGGCACAGAGAAGGTACTAGCAGGGAATTCTCTGCCTGCCTTTCCCCAGTGCTCTGCAAGCTCTCCAGGGCAACAGAAAATGTGGGGCTCTGTGCTTTCTTTCGTTCTGAACAAGTGTTAGTGTTTTCAGCGGAAAAGCCATTCTGCGCAACAATGGGAACACTTCTCCTTCCCAGGCACAGAGAAGGTGCTAGCAGGGAATTCTCTGCCTGCCTTTCCCCAGTGCTCTGCAAGCTCTCCAGGGCAACAGCAAATGTGGGGCTCTGTGCTTTCTTTCGTTCTGAACAAGTGTTAGTGTTTTCTGCAGCGACGCAAATACGATTCTGCGCAACAATGGGAACACTTCTCCTTCCCAGGCACAGAGAAGGTGCTAGCAGGGAATTCTCTGCCTGCCTTTCCCCAGTGCTCTGCAAGCTCTCCAGTGCAACAGCAAATGTGGGGCTCTGTGCTTTCTTTCGTTCTGAAAAAGTGTTAGTGTTTTCTGCGGAAAAGCGATTCTGCGCAACATTGGGAACACTTCTCCATCCCAGGCACAGAGAAGGTGCTAGCAGGGAATTCTCTGCCTGCCTTTCCCCAGTGCTCTGCAAGCTCTCCAGGGCAACAGCAAATGTGGGGCTCTGTGCTTTCTTTCGTTCTGAAAAAGTGTTAGTGTTTCCAGCGGAAAAGCCATTCTGCGCAACAATGGGAACACTTCTCCTTCCCAGGCACAGAGAAGGTGCTAGCAGGGAATTCTCTGCCTGCCTTTCCCCAGTGCTCTGCAAGCTCTCCAGGGCAACAGCAAATGTGGGGCTCTGTGCTTTCTTTCGTTCTGAACAAGTTTTAGTGTTTTCTGCAGCGACGCAAATACGATTCTGCGCAACAATGGGAACACTTCTCCTTCCCAGGCTCAGAGAAGGTGTTAGCAGGGACATCTCTGCCTGCCTTTCCCCAGTGCTCTGCAAGCTCTCCAGGGCAACAGCAAATGTGGGGCTCTGTGCTTTCTTTCGTTCTGAACAAGTTTTAGTGTTTTCTGCAGCGACGCAAATACGATTCTGCGCAACAATGGGAACACTTCTCCTTCCCAGGCACAGAGAAGGTACTAGCAGGGAATTCTCTGCCTGCCTTTCCCCAGTGCTCTGCAAGCTCTCCAGGGCAACAGAAAATGTGGGGCTCTGTGCTTTCTTTCGTTCTGAACAAGTGTTAGTGTTTTCAGCGGAAAAGCCATTCTGCGCAACAATGGGAACACTTCTCCTTCCCAGGCACAGAGAAGGTGCTAGCAGGGAATTCTCTGCCTGCCTTTCCCCAGTGCTCTGCAAGCTCTCCAGGGCAACAGCAAATGTGGGGCTCTGTGCTTTCTTTCGTTCTGAACAAGTGTTAGTGTTTTCTGCAGCGACGCAAATACGATTCTGCGCAACAATGGGAACACTTCTCCTTCCCAGGCACAGAGAAGGTGCTAGCAGGGAATTCTCTGCCTGCCTTTCCCCAGTGCTCTGCAAGCTCTCCAGGGCAACAGCAAATGTGGGGCTCTGTGCTTTCTTTTGGTCTGAAAAAGTGTTAGTGTTTTCTGCGGAAAAGCGATTCTGCGCAACAATGGGAACACTTCTCCTTCCCAGGCACAGAGAAGGTGCTAGCAGGGAATTCTCTGCCTGCCTTTCCCCAGTGCTCTGCAAGCTCTCCAGGGAAACAGCAAATGTGGGGCTCTGTGCTTTCTTTCGTTCTGAACAAGTTTTAGTGTTTTCTGCAGCGACGCAAATACGATTCTGCGCAACAATGGGAACACTTCTCCTTCACAGGCACAGAGAAGGTGCTAGCAGGGAATTCTCTGCCTGCCTTTCCCCAGTGCTCTGCAAGCTCTCCAGGGCAACAGAAAATGTGGGGCTCTCTGCTTTCTTTCGTTCTGAACAAGTGTTAGTGTTTTCAGCGGAAAAGCAATTCTGCGCAACAATGGGAACACTTCTCCTTCCCAGGCACAGAGAAGGTGCTAGCAGGGAATTCTCTGCCTGCCTTTCCCCAGTGCTCTGCAAGCTCTCCAGGGCAACAGCAAATGTGGGGCTCTGTGCTTTCTTTCGTTCTGAACAAGTTTTAGTGTTTTCTGCAGCGACGCAAATACGATTCTGCGCAACAATGGGAACACTTCTCCTTCCCAGGCACAGAGAAGGTGCTAGCAGGGAATTCTCTGCCTGCCTTTCCCCAGTGCTCTGCAAGCTCTCCAGGGCAACAGCAAATGTGGGGCTCTGTGCTTTCTTTTGGTCTGAAAAAGTGTTAGTGTTTTCTGCGGAAAAGCGATTCTGCGCAACAATGGGAACACTTCTCCTTCCCAGGCACAGAGAAGGTGCTAGCAGGGAATTCTCTGCCTGCCTTTCCCCAGTGCTCTGCAAGCTCTCCAGGGAAACAGCAAATGTGGGGCTCTGTGCTTTCTTTCGTTCTGAACAAGTTTTAGTGTTTTCTGCAGCGACGCAAATACGATTCTGCGCAACAATGGGAACACTTCTCCTTCACAGGCACAGAGAAGGTGCTAGCAGGGAATTCTCTGCCTGCCTTTCCCCAGTGCTCTGCAAGCTCTCCAGGGCAACAGAAAATGTGGGGCTCTCTGCTTTCTTTCGTTCTGAACAAGTGTTAGTGTTTTCAGCGGAAAAGCAATTCTGCGCAACAATGGGAACACTTCTCCTTCCCAGGCACAGAGAAGGTGCTAGCAGGGACATCTCTGCCTGCCTTTCCCCAGTGCTCTGCAAGCTCTCCAGGGCAACAGCAAATGTGGGGCTCTGTGCTTTCTTTCGTTCTGAACAAGTTTTAGTGTTTTCTGCAGCGACGCAAATACGATTCTGCGCAACAATGGGAACACTTCTCCTTCCCAGGCACAGAGAAGGTGCTAGCAGGGAATTCTCTGCCTGCCTTTCCCCAGTGCTCTGCAAGCTCTCCAGGGCAACAGCAAATGTGGGGCTCTGTGCTTTCTTTCGTTCTGAACAAGTTTTAGTGTTTTCTGCAGCGACGCAAATACGATTCTGCGCAACAATGGGAACACTTCTCCTTCCCAGGCACAGAGAAGGTACTAGCAGGGAATTCTCTGCCTGCCTTTCCCCAGTGCTCTGCAAGCTCTCCAGTGCAACAGCAAATGTGGGGCTCTGTGCTTTCTTTCGTTCTGAAAAAGTGTTAGTGTTTTCTGCGGAAAAGCAATTCTGCGCAACAATGGGAACACTTCTCCTTCCCAGGCACAGAGAAGGTGCTAGCAGGGAATTCTCTGCCTGCCTTTCCCCAGTGCTCTGCAAGCTCTCCAGGGCAACAGCAAATGTGGGGCTCTGTGCTTTCTTTTGTTCTGAACAAGTTTTAGTGTTTTCTGCAGCGACGCAAATACGATTCTGCGCAACAATGGGAACACTTCTCCTTCCCAGGCACGGAGAAGGTGCTAGCAGGGAATTCTCTGCCTGCCTTTCCCCAGTGCTCTGCAAGCTCTCCAGGGCAACAGCAAATGTGGGGCTCTGTGCTTTCTTTCGTTCTGAAAAAGTGTTATTTTTTTTCTGCGGAAAAGCGATTCTGTGCAACAATGGGAACACTTCTGCTTCCCAGGCACAGAGAAGGTGCTAGCAGGGAATTCTCTGCCTGCCTTTCCCCAGTGCTCTGCAAGCTCTCCAGGGCAACAGCAAATGTGGGGCTCTGTGCTTTCTTTCGTTCTGAACAAGTGTTAGTGTTTTCAGCGGAAAAGCGATTCTGCGCGACATTGGGAACACTTCTACTTCCCAGGCACAGAGAAGGTGCTAGCAGGGAATTCTCTGCCTGCCTTTCCCCAGTGCTCTGCAAGCTCTCCAGGGAAACAGCAAATGTGGGGCTCTGTGCTTTCTTTCGTTCTGAACAAGTTGTAGTGTTTTGTGGAGAGAAGCGATTCTGCGCAACAATGTGTTAGTGTTTTCAGTGGAAAAGCGATTCTGCTCAACATTGGGAACACTTCTCCTTCCCAGGCACAGAGAAAGTGCTAGCAGGGAATTCTCTGCCTGCCTTTACCCAGTGCTCTGCAAGCTCTCCAGGGCAACAGCAAATGTGGGGCTCTGTGCTTTCTTTCATTCTGAAAAAGTGTTAGTGTTTTCTACAGCGACGCAAATACGATTCTGCGCAACATTGGGAACACTTCTCCTTCCCAGGCACAGAGAAGGTGCTAGCAGGGAATTCTCTGCCTGCCTTTCCCCAGTGCTCTGCAAGCTCTCCAGGGAAACAGCAAATGTGGGGCTCTGTGCTTTCTTTCGTTCTGAACAAGTTGTAGTGTTTTGTGGAGAGAAGCGATTCTGCGCAACAATGGGAACACTTCTCCTTCCCAGGCACAGAGAAGGTGCTAGCAGGGACATCTCTGCCTGCCTTTCCCCAGTGCTCTGCAAGCTCTCCAGGGCAACAGCAAATGTGGGGCTCTGTGCTTTCTTTCGTTCTGAACAAGTTTTAGTGTTTTCTGCAGCGACGCAAATACGATTCTGCGCAACAATGGGAACACTTCTCCTTCCCAGGCACAGAGAAGGTGCTAGCAGGGAATTCTCTGCCTGCCTTTCCCCAGTGCTCTGCAAGCTCTCCAGGGCAACAGCAAATGTGGGGCTCTGTGCTTTCTTTCGTTCTGAACAAGTTTTAGTGTTTTCTGCAGCGACGCAAATACGATTCTGCGCAACAATGGGAACACTTCTCCTTCCCAGGCACAGAGAAGGTACTAGCAGGGAATTCTCTGCCTGCCTTTCCCCAGTGCTCTGCAAGCTCTCCAGTGCAACAGCAAATGTGGGGCTCTGTGCTTTCTTTCGTTCTGAAAAAGTGTTAGTGTTTTCTGCGGAAAAGCGATTCTGCGCAACATTGGGAACACTTCTCCTTCCCAGGCACAGAGAAGGTGCTAGCAGGGAATTCTCTGCCTGCCTTTCCCCAGTGCTCTGCAAGCTCTCCAGGGAAACAGCAAATGTGGGGCTCTGTGCTTTCTTTCGTTCTGAACAAGTTTTAGTGTTTTCTGCAGCGACGCAAATACGATTCTGCGCAACAATGTGAACACTTCTGCTTCCCAGGCACAGAGAAGGTGCTAGCAGGGAATTCTCTGCCTGCCTTTCCCCAGTGCTCTGCAAGCTCTCCAGGGCAACAGCAAATGTGGGGCTCTGTGCTTTCTTTCGTTCTGAACAAGTGTTAGTGTTTTCAGCGGAAAAGCGATTCTGCGCAACAATGGGAACACTTCTCCATCCCAGGCACAGAGAAGGTGCTAGCAGGGAATTCTCTGCCTGCCTTTCCCCGGTGCTCTGCAAGCTCTCCAGGGCAACAGCAAATGTGGGGCTCTGTGCTTTCTTTCGTTCTGAACAAGTGTTAGTGTTTCAAGCGGAAAAGCCATTCTGCGCAACAATGGGAACACTTCTCCTTCCCAGGCACAGAGAAGGTGCTAGCAGGGAATTCTCTGCCTGCCTTTCCCCAGTGCTCTGCAAGCTCTCCAGGGCAACAGCAAATGTGGGGCTCTGTGCTTTCTTTCGTTCTGAACAAGTTTTAGTGTTTTCTGCAGCGACGCAAATACGATTCTGCGCAACAATGGGAACACTTCTCCTTCCCAGGCTCAGAGAAGGTGTTAGCAGGGACATCTCTGCCTGCCTTTCCCCAGTGCTCTGCAAGCTCTCCAGGGCAACAGCAAATGTGGGGCTCTGTGCTTTCTTTCGTTCTGAACAAGTTTTAGTGTTTTCTGCAGCGACGCAAATACGATTCTGCGCACCAATGGGAACACTTCTCCTTCCCAGGCACAGAGAAGGTACTAGCAGGGAATTCTCTGCCTGCCTTTCCCCAGTGCTCTGCAAGCTCTCCAGGGCAACAGCAAATGTGGGGCTCTGTGCTTTCTTTCGTTCTGAAAAAGAGTTAGTGTTTTCTGGAGAGAAGCGATTCTGCGCAACAATGGGAACACTTCTACTTCCCAGGCACAGAGAAGGTGCTAGCAGGGAATTCTCTGCCTGCCTTTCCCCAGTGCTCTGCAAGCTCTCCAGGGCAACAGCAAATGTGGGGCTCTGTGCTTTCTTTCGTTCTGAAAAAGTGTTAGTGTTTTCAGCGGAAAAGCGATTCTGCGCAACAATGGGAACACATCTCCTTCCCAGGCACAGAGAAGGTGCTAGCAGGGAATTCTCTGCCTGCCTTTCCCCAGTGCTCTGCAAGCTCTCCAGGGCAACAGCAAATGTGGGGCTCTGTGATTTCTTTCGTTCTGAAAAAGTGTTATTTTTTTTCTGCGGAAAAGCGATTCTGTGCAACAATGGGAACACTTCTGCTTCCCAGGCACAGAGAAGGTGCTAGCAGGGAATTCTCTGCCTGCCTTTCCCCAGTGCTCTGCAAGCTCTCCAGGGCAACAGCAAATGTGGGGCTCTGTGCTTTCTTTCGTTCTGAACAAGTGTTAGTGTTTTCAGCGGAAAAGCGATTCTGCGCGACATTGGGAACACTTCTACTTCCCAGGCACAGAGAAGGTGCTAGCAGGGAATTCTCTGCCTGCCTTTCCCCAGTGCTCTGCAAGCTCTCCAGGGAAACAGCAAATGTGGGGCTCTGTGCTTTCTTTCGTTCTGAACAAGTTGTAGTGTTTTGTGGAGAGAAGCGATTCTGCGCAACAATGTGTTAGTGTTTTCAGTGGAAAAGCGATTCTGCTCAACATTGGGAACACTTCTCCTTCCCAGGCACAGAGAAAGTGCTAGCAGGGAATTCTCTGCCTGCCTTTACCCAGTGCTCTGCAAGCTCTCCAGGGCAACAGCAAATGTGGGGCTCTGTGCTTTCTTTCATTCTGAAAAAGTGTTAGTGTTTTCTACAGCGACGCAAATACGATTCTGCGCAACATTGGGAACACTTCTCCTTCCCAGGCACAGAGAAGGTGCTAGCAGGGAATTCTCTGCCTGCCTTTCCCCAGTGCTCTGCAAGCTCTCCAGGGCAACAGCAAATGTGGGGCTCTGTGCTTTCTTTCGTTCTGAACAAGTGTTAGTGTTTTGTGGAGAGAAGCGATTCTGCGCAACAATGGGAACACTTCTCCTTCCCAGGCACAGAGAAGGTGCTAGCAGGGACATCTCTGCCTGCCTTTCCCCAGTGCTCTGCAAGCTCTCCAGGGCAACAGCAAATGTGGGGCTCTGTGCTTTCTTTCGTTCTGAACAAGTTTTAGTGTTTTCTGCAGCGACGCAAATACGATTCTGCGCAACAATGGGAACACTTCTCCTTCCCAGGCACAGAGAAGGTGCTAGCAGGGAATTCTCTGCCTGCCTTTCCCCAGTGCTCTGCAAGCTCTCCAGGGCAACAGCAAATGTGGGGCTCTGTGCTTTCTTTCGTTCTGAACAAGTTTTAGTGTTTTCTGCAGCGACGCAAATACGATTCTGCGCAACAATGGGAACACTTCTCCTTCCCAGGCACAGAGAAGGTGCTAGCAGGGAATTCTCTGCCTGCCTTTCCCCAGTGCTCTGCAAGCTCTCCAGTGCAACAGCAAATGTGGGGCTCTGTGCTTTCTTTCGTTCTGAAAAAGTGTTAGTGTTTTCTGCGGAAAAGCGATTCTGCGCAACATTGGGAACACTTCTACTTCCCAGGCACAGAGAAGGTGCTAGCAGGGAATTCTCTGCCTGCCTTTCCCCAGTGCTCTGCAAGCTCTCCAGGGCAACAGCAAATGTGGGGCTCTGTGCTTTCTTTCGTTCTGAAAAAGTGTTAGTGTTTCCAGCGGAAAAGCCATTCTGCGCAACAATGGGAACACTTCTCCTTCCCAGGCACAGAGAAGGTGCTAGCAGGGAATTCTCTGCCTGCCTTTCCCCAGTGCTCTGCAAGCTCTCCAGGGCAACAGCAAATGTGGGGCTCTGTGCTTTCTTTCGTTCTGAACAAGTTTTAGTGTTTTCTGCAGCGACGCAAATACGATTCTGCGCAACAATGGGAACACTTCTCCTTCCCAGGCTCAGAGAAGGTGTTAGCAGGGACATCTCTGCCTGCCTTTCCCCAGTGCTCTGCAAGCTCTCCAGGGCAACAGCAAATGTGGGGCTCTGTGCTTTCTTTCGTTCTGAACAAGTTTTAGTGTTTTCTGCAGCGACGCAAATACGATTCTGCGCAACAATGGGAACACTTCTCCTTCCCAGGCACAGAGAAGGTACTAGCAGGGAATTCTCTGCCTGCCTTTCCCCAGTGCTCTGCAAGCTCTCCAGGGCAACAGAAAATGTGGGGCTCTGTGCTTTCTTTCGTTCTGAACAAGTGTTAGTGTTTTCAGCGGAAAAGCCATTCTGCGCAACAATGGGAACACTTCTCCTTCCCAGGCACAGAGAAGGTGCTAGCAGGGAATTCTCTGCCTGCCTTTCCCCAGTGCTCTGCAAGCTCTCCAGGGCAACAGCAAATGTGGGGCTCTGTGCTTTCTTTCGTTCTGAACAAGTTTTAGTGTTTTCTGCAGCGACGCAAATACGATTCTGCGGAACATTGGGAACACTTCTCCTTCCCAGGCACAGAGAAGGTGCTAGCAGGGAATTCTCTGCCTGCCTTTCCCCAGTGCTCTGCAAGCTCTCCAGGAGAACAGCAAATGTGGGGCTCTGTGCTTTCTTTTGTTCTGAAAAAGTGTTATTGTATTCTGCGGAAAAGCGATTCTGTGCAACAATGGGAACACTTTTCCTTCCCAGGCATAGAGAAGGTGCTAGCAGGGACATCTCTGCCTGCCTTTCCCCAGTGCTCTGCAAGCTCTCCAGGGCAACAGAAAATGTGGGGCTCTGTGCTTTCTTTCGTTCTGAACAAGTGTTAGTGTTTTCTGCAGCGACGCAAATACGATACTGCGCAACGATGGGAACACTTCTCCTTCCCAGGCACAGAGAAGGTACTAGCAGGGAATTCTCTGCCTGCCTTTCCCCAGTGCTCTGCAAGCTCTCCAGGGCAACAGCAAATGTGGGGCTCTGTGCTTTCTTTCGTTCTGAAAAAGTGTTAGTGTTTTCTGCGGAAAAGCCATTCTGCGCAACAATGTGAACACTTCTCCTTCCCAGGCACAGAGAAGGTGCTAGCAGGGAATTCTCTGCCTGCCTTTCCCCAGTGCTCTGCAAGCTCTCCAGGGCAACAGCAAATGTGGGGCTCTGTGCTTTCTTTCGTTCTGAAAAAGTTTTAGTGTTTTCTGCAGCGACGCAAATACATTCTGCGCAACAATGGGAACACTTCTCCTTCCCAGGCACAGAGAAGGTGCTAGCAGGGAATTCTCTGCCTGCCTTTCCCCAGTGCTCTGCAAGCTCTCCAGGGCAACAGCAAATGTGGGGCTCTGTGCTTTCTTTCGTTCTGAACAAGTTTTAGTGTTTTCTGCAGCGACGCAAATACGATTCTGCGGAACATTGGGAACACTTCTCCTTCCCAGGCACAGAGAAGGTGCTAGCAGGGAATTCTCTGCCTGCCTTTCCCCAGTGCTCTGCAAGCTCTCCAGGAGAACAGCAAATGTGGGGCTCTGTGCTTTCTTTTGTTCTGAAAAAGTGTTATTGTATTCTGCGGAAAAGCGATTCTGTGCAACAATGGGAACACTTTTCCTTCCCAGGCATAGAGAAGGTGCTAGCAGGGACATCTCTGCCTGCCTTTCCCCAGTGCTCTGCAAGCTCTCCAGGGCAACAGAAAATGTGGGGCTCTGTGCTTTCTTTCGTTCTGAACAAGTGTTAGTGTTTTCTGCAGCGACGCAAATACGATACTGCGCAACGATGGGAACACTTCTCCTTCCCAGGCACAGAGAAGGTACTAGCAGGGAATTCTCTGCCTGCCTTTCCCCAGTGCTCTGCAAGCTCTCCAGGGCAACAGCAAATGTGGGGCTCTGTGCTTTCTTTCGTTCTGAAAAAGTGTTAGTGTTTTCTGCGGAAAAGCCATTCTGCGCAACAATGTGAACACTTCTCCTTCCCAGGCACAGAGAAGGTGCTAGCAGGGAATTCTCTGCCTGCCTTTCCCCAGTGCTCTGCAAGCTCTCCAGGGCAACAGCAAATGTGGGGCTCTGTGCTTTCTTTCGTTCTGAAAAAGTTTTAGTGTTTTCTGCAGCGACGCAAATACATTCTGCGCAACAATGGGAACACTTCTCCTTCCCAGGCACAGAGAAGGTGCTAGCAGGGAATTCTCTGCCTGCCTTTCCCCAGTGCTCTGCAAGCTCTCCAGGGCAACAGCAAATGTGGGGCTCTGTGCTTTCTTTCGTTCTGAAAAAGTGTTAGTGTTTTCTGCGGAAAAGCGATTCTGCGCAACATTGGGAACACTTCTCCTTCCCAGGCACAGAGAAGGTGCTAGCAGGGAATTCTCTGCCTGCCTTTCCCCAGTGCTCTGCAAGCTCTCCAGGGAAACAGCAAATGTGGGGCTCTGTGCTTTCTTTCGTTCTGAAAAAGTGTTAGTGTTTTCAGCGGAAAAGCGATTCTGCGCAACAATGGGAACACATCTCCTTCCCAGGCACAGAGAAGGTGCTAGCAGGGAATTCTCTGCCTGCCTTTCCCCAGTGCTCTGCAAGCTCTCCAGGGCAACAGCAAATGTGGGGCTCTGTGCTTTCTTTCGTTCTGAAAAAGTGTTATTTTTTTTCTGCGGAAAAGCGATTCTGTGCAACAATGGGAACACTTCTGCTTCCCAGGCACAGAGAAGGTGCTAGCAGGGAATTCTCTGCCTGCCTTTCCCCAGTGCTCTGCAAGCTCTCCAGGGCAACAGCAAATGTGGGGCTCTGTGCTTTCTTTCGTTCTGAACAAGTTTTAGTGTTTTCTGCAGCGACGCAAATACGATTCTGCGCAACAATGGGAACACTTCTCCTTCCCAGGCACAGAGAAGGTGCTAGCAGGGAATTCTCTGCCTGCCTTTCCCCAGTGCTCTGCAAGCTCTCCAGGGAAACAGCAAATGTGGGGCTCTGTGCTTTCTTTCGTTCTGAACAAGTTTTAGTGTTTTCAGCGGAAAAGCAATTCTGCGCAACAATGGGAACACTTCTCCTTCCCAGGCACAGAGAAGGTGCTAGCAGGGAATTCTCTGCCTGCCTTTCCCCAGTGCTCTGCAAGCTCTCCAGGGCAACAGCAAATGTGGGGCTCTGTGCTTTCTTTTGTTCTGAAAAAGTGTTAGTGTTTTCTGCGGAAAAGCGATTCTGCGCAACAATGGGAATACTTCTCCTTCCCAGGCACAGAGAAGGTGCTAGCAGGGAATTCTCTGCCTGCCTTTCCCCAGTGCTCTGCAAGCTCTCCAGGGAAACAGCAAATGTGGGGCTCTGTGCTTTCTTTCGTTCTGAAAAAGTGTTAGTGTTTTCAGCGTAAAAGCGATTCTGCGCAACAATGGGAACACATCTCCTTCCCAGGCACAGAGAAGGTGCTAGCAGGGAATTCTCTGCCTGCCTTTCCCCAGTGCTCTGCAAGCTCTCCAGGGCAACAGCAAATGTGGGTCTCTGTGCTTTCTTTCGTTCTGAAAAAGTGTTATTTTTTTTCTGCGGAAAAGCGATTCTGTGCAACAATGGGAACACTTCTGCTTCCCAGGCACAGAGAAGGTGCTAGCAGGGAATTCTCTGCCTGCCTTTCCCCAGTGCTCTGCAAGCTCTCCAGGGCAACAGCAAATGTGGGGCTCTGTGCTTTCTTTCGTTCTGAACAAGTGTTAGTGTTTTCTGCAGCGACGCAAATACGATTCTGCGCAACAATGGGAACACTTCTCCTTCCCAGGCACAGAGAAGGTGCTAGCAGGGAATTCTCTGCCTGCCTTTCCCCAGTGCTCTGCAAGCTCTCCAGGGCAACAGCAAATGTGGGGCTCTGTGCTTTCTTTTGTTCTGAAAAAGTGTTAGTGTTTTCTGCGGAAAAGCGATTCTGCGCAACATTGGGAACACTTCTCCTTCCCAGGCACAGAGAAGGTGATAGCAGGGAATTCTCTGCCTGCCTTTCCCCAGTGCTCTGCAAGCTCTCCAGGGAAACAGCAAATGTGGGGCTCTGTGCTTTCTTTCGTTCTGAACAAGTTTTAGTGTTTTCTGCAGCGACGCAAATACGATTCTGCGCAACAATGGGAACACTTCTCCTTCCCAGGCACAGAGAAGGTGCTAGCAGGGAATTCTCTGCCTGCCTTTCCCCAGTGCTCTGCAAGCTCTCCAGGGCAACAGAAAATGTGGGGCTCTCTGCTTTCTTTCGTTCTGAACAAGTGTTAGTGTTTTCAGCGGAAAAGCAATTCTGCGCAACAATGGGAACACTTCTCCTTCCCAGGCACAGAGAAGGTGCTAGCAGGGACATCTCTGCCTGCCTTTCCCCAGTGCTCTGCAAGCTCTCCAGGGCAACAGCAAATGTGGGGCTCTGTGCTTTCTTTCGTTCTGAACAAGTTTTAGTGTTTTCTGCAGCGACGCAAATACGATTCTGCGCAACAATGGGAACACTTCTCCTTCCCAGGCACAGAGAAGGTGCTAGCAGGGAATTCTCTGCCTGCCTTTCCCCAGTGCTCTGCAAGCTCTCCAGGGCAACAGAAAATGTGGGGCTCTGTGCTTTCTTTCGTTCTGAACAAGTTTTAGTGTTTTCTGCAGCGACGCAAATACGATTCTGCGCAACAATGGGAACACTTCTCCTTCCCAGGCACAGAGAAGGTACTAGCAGGGAATTCTCTGCCTGCCTTTCCCCAGTGCTCTGCAAGCTCTCCAGTGCAACAGCAAATGTGGGGCTCTGTGCTTTCTTTCGTTCTGAAAAAGTGTTAGTGTTTTCTGCGGAAAAGCGATTCTGCGCAACATTGGGAACACTTCTCCTTCCCAGGCACAGAGAAGGTGCTAGCAGGGAATTCTCTGCCTGCCTTTCCCCAGTGCTCTGCAAGCTCTCCAGGGAAACAGCAAATGTGGGGCTCTGTGCTTTCTTTCGTTCTGAACAAGTTTTAGTGTTTTCTGCAGCGACGCAAATACGATTCTGCGCAACAATGTGAACACTTCTCCTTCCCAGGCACAGAGAAGGTGCTAGCAGGGAATTCTCTGCCTGCCTTTCCCCAGTGCTCTGCAAGCTCTCCAGGGCAACAGAAAATGTGGGGCTCTGTGCTTTCTTTCGTTCTGAACAAGTGTTAGTGTTTTCAGCGGAAAAGCAATTCTGCGCAACAATGGGAACACTTCTCCTTCCCAGGCACAGAGAAGGTGCTAGCAGGGAATTCTCTGCCTGCCTTTCCCCAGTGCTCTGCAAGCTCTCCAGGGCAACAGCAAATGTGGGGCTCTGTGCTTTCTTTTGTTCTGAACAAGTTTTAGTGTTTTCTGCAGCGACGCAAATACGATTCTGCGCAACAATGGGAACACTTCTCCTTCCCAGGCACGGAGAAGGTGCTAGCAGGGAATTCTCTGCCTGCCTTTCCCCAGTGCTCTGCAAGCTCTCCAGGGAAACAGCAAATGTGGGGCTCTGTGCTTTCTTTTGTTCTGAAAATTGTTAGTGTTTTCTGCGGAAAAGCGATTCTGCGCAACATTGGGAACACTTCTCCTTCCCAGGCACAGAGAAGGTGCTAGCAGGGAATTCTCTGCCTGCCTTTCCCCAGTGCTCTGCAAGCTCTCCAGGGAAACAGCAAATGTGGGGCTCTGTGCTTTCTTTCGTTCTGAAAAAGTGTTAGTGTTTTCAGCGGAAAAGCGATTCTGCGCAAGAATGGGAACACATCTCCTTCCCAGGCACAGAGAAGGTGCTAGCAGGGAATTCTCTGCCTGCCTTTCCCCAGTGCTCTGCAAGCTCTCCAGGGCAACAGCAAATGTGGGGCTCTGTGCTTTCTTTCGTTCTGAACAAGTGTTAGTGTTTTCAGCGGAAAAGCCATTCTGCGCAACAATGGGAACACTTCTCCTTCCCAGGCACAGAGAAGGTGCTAGCAGGGAATTCTCTGCCTGCCTTTCCCCAGTGCTCTGCAAGCTCTCCAGGGCAACAGCAAATGTGGGGCTCTGTGCTTTCTTTCGTTCTGAACAAGTTTTAGTGTTTTCTGCAGCGACGCAAATACGATTCTGCGCAACATTGGGAACACTTCTCCTTCCCAGGCACAGAGAAGGTGCTAGCAGGGAATTCTCTGCCTGCCTTTAACCAGTGCTCTGCAAGCTCTCCAGGGCAACAGCAAATGTGGGGCTCTGTGCTTTCTTTCGTTCTGAACAAGTTGTAGTGTTTTGTGGAGAGAAGCGATTCTGCGCAACAATGGGAACACTTCTCCTTTCCAGGCACAGAGAAGGTACTACCAGGGAATTCTCTGCCTTCCTCTCCCCAGTGCTCTGCAAGCTCTCCAGGGCAACAGCAAATGTGGGGCTCTGTGCTTTCTTTCGTTCTGAAAAAGAGTTAGTGTTTTCTGGAGAGAAGCGATTCTGCGCAACAATGGGAACACTTTTCATTACCAGGCACAGAGAAGGTGCTAGCAGGGAATTCTCTGCCTGCCTTTCCCCAGTGCTCTGCAAGCTCTCCAGGGCAACAGCAAATGTGGGGCTCTGTGCTTTCTTTCGTTCTGAAAAAGTGTTAGTGTTTTCAGCGGAAAAGCGATTCTGTGCAACAATGGGAACACTTCTCCTTCCCAGGCACAGAGAAGGTGCTAGCAGGGAATTCTCTGCCTGCCTTTCCCCAGTGCTCTGCAAGCTCTCCAGGGCAACAGCAAATGTGGGGCTCTGTGCTTTCTTTCGTTCTGAACAAGTGTTAGTGTTTTCAGCGGAAAAGCGATTCTGCGCGACATTGGGAACACTTCTACTTCCCAGGCACAGAGAAGGTGCTAGCAGGGAATTCTCTGCCTGCCTTTCCCCAGTGCTCTGCAAGCTCTCCAGGGAAACAGCAAATGTGGGGCTCTGTGCTTTCTTTCGTTCTGAACAAGTTGTAGTGTTTTGTGGAGAGAAGCGATTCTGCGCAACAATGTGTTAGTGTTTTCAGTGGAAAAGCGATTCTGCTCAACATTGGGAACACTTCTCCTTCCCAGGCACAGAGAAAGTGCTAGCAGGGAATTCTCTGCCTGCCTTTACCCAGTGCTCTGCAAGCTCTCCAGGGCAACAGCAAATGTGGGGCTCTGTGCTTTCTTTCATTCTGAAAAAGTGTTAGTGTTTTCTGCAGCGACGCAAATACGATTCTGCGCAACATTGGGAACACTTCTCCTTCCCAGGCACAGAGAAGGTGCTAGCAGGGAATTCTCTGCCTGCCTTTCCCCAGTGCTCTGCAAGCTCTCCAGGGAAACAGCAAATGTGGGGCTCTGTGCTTTCTTTCGTTCTGAACAAGTTGTAGTGTTTTGTGGAGAGAAGCGATTCTGCGCAACAATGGGAACACTTCTCCTTTCCAGGCTCAGAGAAGGTACTACCAGGGAATTCTCTGCCTTCCTCTCCCCAGTGCTCTGCAAGCTCTCCAGGGCAACAGCAAATGTGGGGCTCTGTGCTTTCTTTCGTTCTGAAAAAGTGTTAGTGTTTTCTGCAGCGACGCAAATGCCATTCTGCGCAACAATGGGAACACTTCTCCTTCCCAGGCACAGAGAAGGTGCTAGCAGGGAATTCTCTGCCTGCCTTTCCCCAGTGCTCTGCAAGCTCTCCAGGGCAACAGCAAATGTGGGGCTCTGTGCTTTCTTTCGTTCTGAAAAAGTGTTAGTGTTTTCAGCGGAAAAGCGATTCTGCGCAACAATGGGAACACTTCTCCTTCCCAGGCACAGAGAAGGTGCTAGCAGGGAATTCTCTGCCTGCCTTTCCCCAGTGCTCTGCAAGCTCTCCAGGGCAACAGCAAATGTGGGGCTCTGTGCTTTCTTTCATTCTGAAAAAGTGTTAGTGTTTTCTGCAGCGACGCAAACGCCTTTCTGCGCAACAATGGGAACACTTCTCCTTCCCAGGCACAGAGAAGGTGCTAGCAGGAAATTCTCTGCCTGCCTTTCCCCAGTGCTCTGCAAGCTCTCCAGGGCAACAGCAAATGTGGGGCTCTGTGCTTTCTTTCGTTCTGAAAAAGTGTTAGTGTTTTCAGAGGAAAAGCGATTCTGCGCAACAATGGGAACACATCTCCTTCCCAGGCACAGAGAAGGTGCTAGCAGGGAATTCTCTGCCTGCCTTTCCCCAGTGCTCTGCAAGCTCTCCAGGGCAACAGCAAATGTGGGGCTCTGTGCTTTCTTTCGTTCTGAAAAAGTGTTATTTTTTTTCTGCGGAAAAGCGATTCTGTGCAACAATGGGAACACTTCTGCTTCCCAGGCACAGAGAAGGTGCTAGCAGGGAATTCTCTGCCTGCCTTTCCCCAGTGCTCTGCAAGCTCTCCAGGGCAACAGCAAATGTGGGGCTCTGTGCTTTCTTTCGTTCTGAACAAGTGTTAGTGTTTTCAGCGGAAAAGCGATTCTGCGCAACAATGGGAACACTTCTCCTTCCCAGGCACAGAGAAGGTACTAGCAGGGAATTCTCTGCCTGCCTTTCCCCAGTGCTCTGCAAGCTCTCCAGGGCAACAGCAAATGTGGGGCTCTGTGCTTTCTTTCATTCTGAAGAAGTGTTAGTGTTTTCTGCAGCGACGCAAATGCCATTCTGCGCAACAATGGGAACACTTCTCCTTCCCAGGCACAGAGAAGGTGCTAGCAGGAAATTCTCTGCCTGCCTTTCCCCAGTGCTCTGCAAGCTCTCCAGGGCAACAGCAAATGTGGGGCTCTGTGCTTTCTTTCGTTCTGAAAAAGTGTTAGTGTTTTCAGCAGAAAAGCGATTCTGCGCAACAATGGGAACACTTCTCCTTCCCAGGCACAGAGAAAGTGCTAGCAGGGAATTCTCTGCCTGCCTTTAACCAGTGCTCTGCAAGCTCTCCAGGGCAACAGAAAATGTGGGGCTCTGTGCTTTCTTTCGTTCTGAACAAGTGTTAGTGTTTTCAGCGGAAAAGCCATTCTGCGCAACAATGGGAACACTTCTCCTTCCCAGGCACAGAGAAGGTGCTAGCAGGGAATTCTCTGCCTGCCTTTCCCCAGTGCTCTGCAAGCTCTCCAGGGCAACAGCAAATGTGGGGCTCTGTGCTTTCTTTCGTTCTGAACAAGTTTTAGTGTTTTCTGCAGCGACGCAAATACGATTCTGCGCAACAATGGGAACACTTCTCCTTCCCAGGCACAGAGAAGGTGCTAGCAGGGAATTCTCTGCCTGCCTTTCCCCAGTGCTCTGCAAGCTCTCCAGGGCAACAGAAAATGTGGGACTCTGTGCTTTCTTTCGTTCTGAACAAGTGTTAGTGTTTTCAGCGGAAAAGCCATTCTGCGCAACAATGGGAACACTTCTCCTTCCCAGGCACAGAGAAGGTGCTAGCAGGGAATTCTCTGCCTGCCTTTCCCCAGTGCTCTGCAAGCTCTCCAGGGCAACAGCAAATGTGGGGCTCTGTGCTTTCTTTCGTTCTGAACAAGTTGTAGTGTTTTGTGGAGAGAAGCGATTCTGCGCAACACTGGGAACACTTCTCCTTTCCAGGCACAGAGAAAGTGCTAGCAGGGAATTCTCTGCCTGCCTTTCCCCAGTGCTCTGCAAGCTCTCCAGGGCAACAGCAAATGTGGGGCTCTGTGCTTTCTTTCGTTCTGAACAAGTTTTAGTGTTTTTAGCAGCGACGCAAATACGATTCTGCGCAACAATGTGAACACTTCTCTTTCCCAGGCACAGAGAAGGTACTAGCAGGGAATTCTCTGCCTGCCTTTCCCCAGTGCTCTGCAAGCTCTCCAGGGCAACAGCAAATGTGGGGCTCTGTGCTTTCTTTCGTTCTGAACAAGTGTTAGTGTTTTCAGCGGAAAAGCCATTCTGCGCAACAATGGGAACACTTCTCCTTCCCAGGCACAGAGAAGGTGCTAGCAGGGAATTCTCTGCCTGCCTTTCCCCAGTGCTCTGCAAGCTCTCCAGGGCAACAGCAAATGTGGGGCTCTGTGCTTTCTTTCGTTCTGAACAAGTTTTAGTGTTTTCTGCAGCGACGCAAATACGATTCTGCGCAACAATGGGAACACTTCTCCTTCCCAGGCACAGAGAAGGTGCTAGCAGGGACATCTCTGCCTGCCTTTCCCCAGTGCTCTGCAAGCTCTCCAGGGCAACAGCAAATGTGGGGCTCTGTGCTTTCTTTCGTTCTGAAAAAGTGTTAGTGTTTTCTGCGGAAAAGCGATTCTGCACAACATTGGGAACACTTCTCCTTCCCAGGCACAGAGAAGGTGCTAGCAGGGAATTCTCTGCCTGCCTTTCCCCAGTGCTCTGCAAGCTCTCCAGGGAAACAGCAAATGTGGGGCTCTGTGCTTTCTTTCGTTCTGAACAAGTTTTAGTGTTTTCTGCAGCGACGCAAATACGATTCTGCGCAACAATGTGAACACTTCTCCTTCCCAGGCACAGAGAAGGTGCTAGCAGGGAATTCTCTGCCTGCCTTTCCCCAGTGCTCTGCAAGCTCTCCAGGGCAACAGAAAATGTGGGGCTCTGTGCTTTCTTTCGTTCTGAACAAGTGTTAGTGTTTTCAGCGGAAAAGCAATTCTGCGCAACAATGGGAACACTTCTCCTTCCCAGGCACAGAGAAGGTGCTAGCAGGGAATTCTCTGCCTGCCTTTCCCCAGTGCTCTGCAAGCTCTCCAGGGCAACAGCAAATGTGGGGCTCTGTGCTTTCTTTCGTTCTGAAAAAGTGTTAGTGTTTTCAGCGGAAAAGCAATTCTGCGCAACAATGGGAACACTTCTCCTTCCCAGGCACAGAGAAGGTGCTAGCAGGGACTTCTCTGCCTGCCTTTCCCCAGTGCTCTGCAAGCTCTCCAGGGCAACAGCAAATGTGGGGCTCTGTGCTTTCTTTCGTTCTGAAAAAGTTTTAGTGTTTTCTGCAGCGACGCAAATACATTCTGCGCAACAATGGGAACACTTCTCCTTCCCAGGCACAGAGAAGGTGCTAGCAGGGAATTCTCTGCCTGCCTTTCCCCAGTGCTCTGCAAGCTCTCCAGGGCAACAGCAAATGTGGGGCTCTGTGCTTTCTTTCGTTCTGAAAAAGTGTTAGTGTTTTCTGCGGAAAAGCGATTCTGCGCAACATTGGGAACACTTCTCCTTCCCAGGCACAGAGAAGGTGCTAGCAGGGAATTCTCTGCCTGCCTTTCCCCAGTGCTCTGCAAGCTCTCCAGGGAAACAGCAAATGTGGGGCTCTGTGCTTTCTTTCGTTCTGAAAAAGTGTTAGTGTTTTCAGCGGAAAAGCGATTCTGCGCAACAATGGGAACACATCTCCTTCCCAGGCACAGAGAAGGTGCTAGCAGGGAATTCTCTGCCTGCCTTTCCCCAGTGCTCTGCAAGCTCTCCAGGGCAACAGCAAATGTGGGGCTCTGTGCTTTCTTTCGTTCTGAAAAAGTGTTATTTTTTTTCTGCGGAAAAGCGATTCTGTGCAACAATGGGAACACTTCTGCTTCCCAGGCACAGAGAAGGTGCTAGCAGGGAATTCTCTGCCTGCCTTTCCCCAGTGCTCTGCAAGCTCTCCAGGGCAACAGCAAATGTGGGGCTCTGTGCTTTCTTTCGTTCTGAACAAGTTTTAGTGTTTTCTGCAGCGACGCAAATACGATTCTGCGCAACAATGGGAACACTTCTCCTTCCCAGGCACAGAGAAGGTGCTAGCAGGGAATTCTCTGCCTGCCTTTCCCCAGTGCTCTGCAAGCTCTCCAGGGAAACAGCAAATGTGGGGCTCTGTGCTTTCTTTCGTTCTGAACAAGTTTTAGTGTTTTCAGCGGAAAAGCAATTCTGCGCAACAATGGGAACACTTCTCCTTCCCAGGCACAGAGAAGGTGCTAGCAGGGAATTCTCTGCCTGCCTTTCCCCAGTGCTCTGCAAGCTCTCCAGGGCAACAGAAAATGTGGGGCTCTGTGCTTTCTTTCGTTCTGAACAAGTGTTAGTGTTTTCAGCGGAAAAGCAATTCTGCGCAACAATGGGAACACTTCTCCTTCCCAGGCACAGAGAAGGTGCTAGCAGGGAATTCTCTGCCTGCCTTTCCCCAGTGCTCTGCAAGCTCTCCAGGGCAACAGCAAATGTGGGGCTCTGTGCTTTCTTTCGTTCTGAAAAAGTGTTAGTGTTTTCAGCGGAAAAGCAATTCTGCGCAACAATGGGAACACTTCTCCTTCCCAGGCACAGAGAAGGTGCTAGCAGGGACTTCTCTGCCTGCCTTTCCCCAGTGCTCTGCAAGCTCTCCAGGGCAACAGCAAATGTGGGGCTCTGTGCTTTCTTTCGTTCTGAAAAAGTTTTAGTGTTTTCTGCAGCGACGCAAATACATTCTGCGCAACAATGGGAACACTTCTCCTTCCCAGGCACAGAGAAGGTGCTAGCAGGGAATTCTCTGCCTGCCTTTCCCCAGTGCTCTGCAAGCTCTCCAGGGCAACAGCAAATGTGGGGCTCTGTGCTTTCTTTCGTTCTGAAAAAGTGTTAGTGTTTTCTGCGGAAAAGCGATTCTGCGCAACATTGGGAACACTTCTCCTTCCCAGGCACAGAGAAGGTGCTAGCAGGGAATTCTCTGCCTGCCTTTCCCCAGTGCTCTGCAAGCTCTCCAGGGAAACAGCAAATGTGGGGCTCTGTGCTTTCTTTCGTTCTGAAAAAGTGTTAGTGTTTTCAGCGGAAAAGCGATTCTGCGCAACAATGGGAACACATCTCCTTCCCAGGCACAGAGAAGGTGCTAGCAGGGAATTCTCTGCCTGCCTTTCCCCAGTGCTCTGCAAGCTCTCCAGGGCAACAGCAAATGTGGGGCTCTGTGCTTTCTTTCGTTCTGAAAAAGTGTTATTTTTTTTCTGCGGAAAAGCGATTCTGTGCAACAATGGGAACACTTCTGCTTCCCAGGCACAGAGAAGGTGCTAGCAGGGAATTCTCTGCCTGCCTTTCCCCAGTGCTCTGCAAGCTCTCCAGGGCAACAGCAAATGTGGGGCTCTGTGCTTTCTTTCGTTCTGAACAAGTTTTAGTGTTTTCTGCAGCGACGCAAATACGATTCTGCGCAACAATGGGAACACTTCTCCTTCCCAGGCACAGAGAAGGTGCTAGCAGGGAATTCTCTGCCTGCCTTTCCCCAGTGCTCTGCAAGCTCTCCAGGGAAACAGCAAATGTGGGGCTCTGTGCTTTCTTTCGTTCTGAACAAGTTTTAGTGTTTTCAGCGGAAAAGCAATTCTGCGCAACAATGGGAACACTTCTCCTTCCCAGGCACAGAGAAGGTGCTAGCAGGGAATTCTCTGCCTGCCTTTCCCCAGTGCTCTGCAAGCTCTCCAGGGCAACAGCAAATGTGGGGCTCTGTGCTTTCTTTCGTTCTGAAAAAGTGTTAGTGTTTTCTGCGGAAAAGCGATTCTGCGCAACAATGGGAATACTTCTCCTTCCCAGGCACAGAGAAGGTGCTAGCAGGGAATTCTCTGCCTGCCTTTCCCCAGTGCTCTGCAAGCTCTCCAGGGAAACAGCAAATGTGGGGCTCTGTGCTTTCTTTCGTTCTGAAAAAGTGTTAGTGTTTCCAGCGTAAAAGCGATTCTGCGCAACAATGGGAACACATCTCCTTCCCAGGCACAGAGAAGGTGCTAGCAGGGAATTCTCTGCCTGCCTTTCCCCAGTGCTCTGCAAGCTCTCCAGGGCAACAGCAAATGTGGGGCTCTGTGCTTTCTTTCGTTCTGAAAAAGTGTTATTTTTTTTCTGCGGAAAAGCGATTCTGTGCAACAATGGGAACACTTCTGCTTCCCAGGCACAGAGAAGGTGCTAGCAGGGAATTCTCTGCCTGCCTTTCCCCAGTGCTCTGCAAGCTCTCCAGGGCAACAGCAAATGTGGGGCTCTGTGCTTTCTTTCGTTCTGAACAAGTTTTAGTGTTTTCTGCAGCGACGCAAATACGATTCTGCGCAACAATGGGAACACTTCTCCTTCCCAGGCACAGAGAAGGTGCTAGCAGGGAATTCTCTGCCTGCCTTTCCCCAGTGCTCTGCAAGCTCTCCAGGGCAACAGAAAATGTGGGGCTCTCTGCTTTCTTTCGTTCTGAACAAGTGTTAGTGTTTTCAGCGGAAAAGCAATTCTGCGCAACAATGGGAACACTTCTCCTTCCCAGGCACAGAGAAGGTGCTAGCAGGGACATCTCTGCCTGCCTTTCCCCAGTGCTCTGCAAGCTCTCCAGGGCAACAGCAAATGTGGGGCTCTGTGCTTTCTTTCGTTCTGAAAAAGTGTTAGTGTTTTCTGCGGAAAAGCGATTCTGCGCAACATTGGGAACACTTCTCCTTCCCAGGCACAGAGAAGGTGCTAGCAGGGAATTCTCTGCCTGCCTTTCCCCAGTGCTCTGCAAGCTCTCCAGGGAAACAGCAAATGTGGGGCTCTGTGCTTTCTTTCGTTCTGAACAAGTTTTAGTGTTTTCTGCAGCGACGCAAATACGATTCTGCACAACAATGTGAACACTTCTCCTTCCCAGGCACAGAGAAGGTGCTAGCAGGGAATTCTCTGCCTGCCTTTCCCCAGTGCTCTGCAAGCTCTCCAGGGCAACAGAAAATGTGGGGCTCTGTGCTTTCTTTCGTTCTGAACAAGTGTTAGTGTTTTCAGCGGAAAAGCAATTCTGCGCAACAATGGGAACACTTCTCCTTCCCAGGCACAGAGAAGGTGCTAGCAGGGAATTCTCTGCCTGCCTTTCCCCAGTGCTCTGCAAGCTCTCCAGGGCAACAGCAAATGTGGGGCTCTGTGCTTTCTTTTGTTCTGAACAAGTTTTAGTGTTTTCTGCAGCGACGCAAATACGATTCTGCGCAACAATGGGAACACTTCTCCTTCCCAGGCACGGAGAAGGTGCTAGCAGGGAATTCTCTGCCTGCCTTTCCCCAGTGCTCTGCAAGCTCTCCAGGGCAACAGCAAATGTGGGGCTCTGTGCTTTCTTTTGTTCTGAAAAGTGTTAGTGTTTTCTGCGGAAAAGCGATTCTGTGCAACAATGGGAACACTTCTGCTTCCCAGGCACAGAGAAGGTGCTAGCAGGGAATTCTCTGCCTGCCTTTCCCCAGTGCTCTGCAAGCTCTCCAGGGCAACAGCAAATGTGGGGCTCTGTGCTTTCTTTCGTTCTGAACAAGTTTTAGTGTTTTCTGCAGCGACGCAAATACGATTCTGCGCAACAATGGGAACACTTCTCCTTCCCAGGCACAGAGAAGGTGCTAGCAGGGAATTCTCTGCCTGCCTTTCCCCAGTGCTCTGCAAGCTCTCCAGGGAAACAGCAAATGTGGGGCTCTGTGCTTTCTTTCGTTCTGAACAAGTTTTAGTGTTTTCAGCGGAAAAGCAATTCTGCGCAACAATGGGAACACTTCTCCTTCCCAGGCACAGAGAAGGTGCTAGCAGGGAATTCTCTGCCTGCCTTTCCCCAGTGCTCTGCAAGCTCTCCAGGGCAACAGCAAATGTGGGGCTCTGTGCTTTCTTTCGTTCTGAAAAAGTGTTAGTGTTTTCTGCGGAAAAGCGATTCTGCGCAACAATGGGAATACTTCTCCTTCCCAGGCACAGAGAAGGTGCTAGCAGGGAATTCTCTGCCTGCCTTTCCCCAGTGCTCTGCAAGCTCTCCAGGGAAACAGCAAATGTGGGGCTCTGTGCTTTCTTTCGTTCTGAAAAAGTGTTAGTTTTTCCAGCGTAAAAGCGATTCTGCGCAACAATGGGAACACATCTCCTTCCCAGGCACAGAGAAGGTGCTAGCAGGGAATTCTCTGCCTGCCTTTCCCCAGTGCTCTGCAAGCTCTCCAGGGCAACAGCAAATGTGGGGCTCTGTGCTTTCTTTCGTTCTGAACAAGTTTTAGTGTTTTCTGCAGCGACGCAAATACGATTCTGCGCAACAATGGGAACACTTCTCCTTCCCAGGCACAGAGAAGGTGCTAGCAGGGAATTCTCTGCCTGCCTTTCCCCAGTGCTCTGCAAGCTCTCCAGGGCAACAGAAAATGTGGGGCTCTCTGCTTTCTTTCGTTCTGAACAAGTGTTAGTGTTTTCAGCGGAAAAGCAATTCTGCGCAACAATGGGAACACTTCTCCTTCCCAGGCACAGAGAAGGTGCTAGCAGGGACATCTCTGCCTGCCTTTCCCCAGTGCTCTGCAAGCTCTCCAGGGCAACAGCAAATGTGGGGCTCTGTGCTTTCTTTCGTTCTGAAAAAGTGTTAGTGTTTTCTGCGGAAAAGCGATTCTGCGCAACATTGGGAACACTTCTCCTTCCCAGGCACAGAGAAGGTGCTAGCAGGGAATTCTCTGCCTGCCTTTCCCCAGTGCTCTGCAAGCTCTCCAGGGAAACAGCAAATGTGGGGCTCTGTGCTTTCTTTCGTTCTGAACAAGTTTTAGTGTTTTCTGCAGCGACGCAAATACGATTCTGCGCAACAATGTGAACACTTCTCCTTCCCAGGCACAGAGAAGGTGCTAGCAGGGAATTCTCTGCCTGCCTTTCCCCAGTGCTCTGCAAGCTCTCCAGTGCAACAGCAAATGTGGGGCTCTGTGCTTTCTTTCGTTCTGAAAAAGTGTTAGTGTTTTCAGCGGAAAAGCAATTCTGCGCAACAATGGGAACACTTCTCCTTCCCAGGCACAGAGAAGGTGCTAGCAGGGAATTCTCTGCCTGCCTTTCCCCAGTGCTCTGCAAGCTCTCCAGGGCAACAGCAAATGTGGGGCTCTGTGCTTTCTTTTGTTCTGAACAAGTTTTAGTGTTTTCTGCAGCGACGCAAATACGATTCTGCGCAACAATGGGAACACTTCTCCTTCCCAGGCACGGAGAAGGTGCTAGCAGGGAATTCTCTGCCTGCCTTTCCCCAGTGCTCTGCAAGCTCTCCAGGGCAACAGCAAATGTGGGGCTCTGTGCTTTCTTTTGTTCTGAAAAGTGTTAGTGTTTTCTGCGGAAAAGCGATTCTGTGCAACAATGGGAACACTTCTGCTTCCCAGGCACAGAGAAGGTGCTAGCAGGGAATTCTCTGCCTGCCTTTCCCCAGTGCTCTGCAAGCTCTCCAGGGCAACAGCAAATGTGGGGCTCTGTGCTTTCTTTCGTTCTGAACAAGTTTTAGTGTTTTCTGCAGCGACGCAAATACGATTCTGCGCAACAATGGGAACACTTCTCCTTCCCAGGCACAGAGAAGGTGCTAGCAGGGAATTCTCTGCCTGCCTTTCCCCAGTGCTCTGCAAGCTCTCCAGGGAAACAGCAAATGTGGGGCTCTGTGCTTTCTTTCGTTCTGAACAAGTTTTAGTGTTTTCAGCGGAAAAGCAATTCTGCGCAACAATGGGAACACTTCTCCTTCCCAGGCACAGAGAAGGTGCTAGCAGGGAATTCTCTGCCTGCCTTTCCCCAGTGCTCTGCAAGCTCTCCAGGGCAACAGCAAATGTGGGGCTCTGTGCTTTCTTTCGTTCTGAAAAAGTGTTAGTGTTTTCTGCGGAAAAGCGATTCTGCGCAACAATGGGAATACTTCTCCTTCCCAGGCACAGAGAAGGTGCTAGCAGGGAATTCTCTGCCTGCCTTTCCCCAGTGCTCTGCAAGCTCTCCAGGGAAACAGCAAATGTGGGGCTCTGTGCTTTCTTTCGTTCTGAAAAAGTGTTAGTGTTTCCAGCGTAAAAGCGATTCTGCGCAACAATGGGAACACATCTCCTTCCCAGGCACAGAGAAGGTGCTAGCAGGGAATTCTCTGCCTGCCTTTCCCCAGTGCTCTGCAAGCTCTCCAGGGCAACAGCAAATGTGGGGCTCTGTGCTTTCTTTCGTTCTGAAAAAGTGTTATTTTTTTACTGCGGAAAAGCGATTCTGTGCAACAATGGGAACACTTCTGCTTCCCAGGCACAGAGAAGGTGCTAGCAGGGAATTCTCTGCCTGCCTTTCCCCAGTGCTCTGCAAGCTCTCCAGGGCAACAGCAAATGTGGGGCTCTGTGCTTTCTTTCGTTCTGAACAAGTTTTAGTGTTTTCTGCAGCGACGCAAATACGATTCTGCGCAACAATGGGAACACTTCTCCTTCCCAGGCACAGAGAAGGTGCTAGCAGGGAATTCTCTGCCTGCCTTTCCCCAGTGCTCTGCAAGCTCTCCAGGGCAACAGAAAATGTGGGGCTCTCTGCTTTCTTTCGTTCTGAACAAGTGTTAGTGTTTTCAGCGGAAAAGCAATTCTGCGCAACAATGGGAACACTTCTCCTTCCCAGGCACAGAGAAGGTGCTAGCAGGGACATCTCTGCCTGCCTTTCCCCAGTGCTCTGCAAGCTCTCCAGGGCAACAGCAAATGTGGGGCTCTGTGCTTTCTTTCGTTCTGAAAAAGTGTTAGTGTTTTCTGCGGAAAAGCGATTCTGCGCAACATTGGGAACACTTCTCCTTCCCAGGCACAGAGAAGGTGCTAGCAGGGAATTCTCTGCCTGCCTTTCCCCAGTGCTCTGCAAGCTCTCCAGGGAAACAGCAAATGTGGGGCTCTGTGCTTTCTTTCGTTCTGAACAAGTTTTAGTGTTTTCTGCAGCGACGCAAATACGATTCTGCGCAACAATGTGAACACTTCTCCTTCCCAGGCACAGAGAAGGTGCTAGCAGGGAATTCTCTGCCTGCCTTTCCCCAGTGCTCTGCAAGCTCTCCAGGGCAACAGAAAATTTGGGGCTCTGTGCTTTCTTTCGTTCTGAACAAGTGTTAGTGTTTTCAGCGGAAAAGCAATTCTGCGCAACAATGGGAACACTTCTCCTTCCCAGGCACAGAGAAGGTGCTAGCAGGGAATTCTCTGCCTGCCTTTCCCCAGTGCTCTGCAAGCTCTCCAGGGCAACAGCAAATGTGGGGCTCTGTGCTTTCTTTTGTTCTGAACAAGTTTTAGTGTTTTCTGCAGCGACGCAAATACGATTCTGCGCAACAATGGGAACACTTCTCCTTCCCAGGCACGGAGAAGGTGCTAGCAGGGAATTCTCTGCCTGCCTTTCCCCAGTGCTCTGCAAGCTCTCCAGGGCAACAGCAAATGTGGGGCTCTGTGCTTTCTTTTGTTCTGAAAAGTGTTAGTGTTTTCTGCGGAAAAGCGATTCTGCGCAACATTGGGAACACTTCTCCTTCCCAGGCACAGAGAAGGTGCTAGCAGGGAATTCTCTGCCTGCCTTTCCCCAGTGCTCTGCAAGCTCTCCAGGGAAACAGCAAATGTGGGGCTCTGTGCTTTCTTTCGTTCTGAAAAAGTGTTAGTGTTTTCAGCGGAAAAGCGATTCTGCGCAAGAATGGGAACACTTCTCCTTCCCAGGCACAGAGAAGGTGCTAGCAGGGAATTCTCTGCCTGCCTTTCCCCAGTGCTCTGCAAGCTCTCCAGGGCAACAGCAAATGTGGGGCTCTGTGCTTTCTTTCGTTCTGAAAAAGTGTTATTTTTTTTCTGCGGAAAAGCGATTCTGTGCAACAATGGGAACACTTCTGCTTCCCAGGCACAGAGAAGGTGCTAGCAGGGAATTCTCTGCCTGCCTTTCCCCAGTGCTCTGCAAGCTCTCCAGGGCAACAGCAAATGTGGGGCTCTGTGCTTTCCTTCGTTCTGAACAAGTGTTAGTGTTTTCAGCAGAAAAGCCATTCTGCGCAACAATGGGAACACTTCTCCTTCCCAGGCACAGAGAAGGTGCTAGCAGGGAATTCTCTGCCTGCCTTTCCCCAGTGCTCTGCAAGCTCTCCAGGGCAACAGCAAATGTGGGGCTCTGTGCTTTCTTTCGTTCTGAACAAGTTTTAGTGTTTTCTGCAGCGACGCAAATACGATTCTGCGCAACATTGGGAACACTTCTCCTTCCCAGGCACAGAGAAGGTGCTAGCAGGGAATTCTCTGCCTGCCTTTAACCAGTGCTCTGCAAGCTCTCCAGGGCAACAGCAAATGTGGGGCTCTGTGCTTTCTTTCATTCTGAAGAAGTGTTAGTGTTTTCTGCAGCGACGCAAATGCCATTCTGCGCAACAATGGGAACACTTCTCCTTCCCAGGCACAGAGAAGGTGCTAGCAGGAAATTCTCTGCCTGCCTTTCCCCAGTGCTCTGCAAGCTCTCCAGGGCAACAGCAAATGTGGGGCTCTGTGCTTTCTTTCGTTCTGAAAAAGTGTTAGTGTTTTCAGCAGAAAAGCGATTCTGCGCAACAATGGGAACACTTCTCCTTCCCAGGCACAGAGAAAGTGCTAGCAGGGAATTCTCTGCCTGCCTTTAACCAGTGCTCTGCAAGCTCTCCAGGGCAACAGAAAATGTGGGGCTCTGTGCTTTCTTTCGTTCTGAACAAGTGTTAGTGTTTTCAGCGGAAAAGCCATTCTGCGCAACAATGGGAACACTTCTCCTTCCCAGGCACAGAGAAGGTGCTAGCAGGGAATTCTCTGCCTGCCTTTCCCCAGTGCTCTGCAAGCTCTCCAGGGCAACAGCAAATGTGGGGCTCTGTGCTTTCTTTCGTTCTGAACAAGTTTTAGTGTTTTCTGCAGCGACGCAAATACGATTCTGCGCAACAATGGGAACACTTCTCCTTCCCAGGCACAGAGAAGGTGCTAGCAGGGAATTCTCTGCCTGCCTTTCCCCAGTGCTCTGCAAGCTCTCCAGGGCAACAGAAAATGTGGGACTCTGTGCTTTCTTTCGTTCTGAACAAGTGTTAGTGTTTTCAGCGGAAAAGCCATTCTGCGCAACAATGGGAACACTTCTCCTTCCCTGGCACAGAGAAAGTGCTAGCAGGGAATTCTCTGCCTGCCTTTCCCCAGTGCTCTGCAAGCTCTCCAGGGCAACAGCAAATGTGGGGCTCTGTGCTTTCTTTCGTTCTGAACAAGTTGTAGTGTTTTGTGGAGAGAAGCGATTCTGCGCAACAATGGGAACACTTCTCCTTTCCAGGCACAGAGAAGGTACTACCAGGGAATTCTCTGCCTGCCTTTCCCCAGTGCTCTGCAAGCTCTCCAGGGCAACAGCAAATGTGGGGCTCTGTGCTTTCTTTCGTTCTGGACAAGTTTTAGTGTTTTTAGCAGCGACGCAAATACGATTCTGCGCAACAATGGGAACACTTCTCTTTCCCAGGCACAGAGAAGGTACTAGCAGGGAATTCTCTGCCTGCCTTTAACCAGTGCTCTGCAAGCTCTCCAGGGCAACAGCAAATGTGGGGCTCTGTGCTTTCTTTCGTTCTGAACAAGTGTTAGTGTTTTCAGCGGAAAAGCCATTCTGCGCAACAATGGGAACACTTCTCCTTCCCAGGCACAGAGAAGGTGCTAGCAGGGAATTCTCTGCCTGCCTTTCCCCAGTGCTCTGCAAGCTCTCCAGGGCAACAGCAAATGTGGGGCTCTGTGCTTTCTTTCGTTCTGAACAAGTTTTAGTGTTTTCTGCAGCGACGCAAATACGATTCTGCGCAACAATGGGAACACTTCTCCTTCCCAGGCACAGAGAAGGTGCTAGCAGGGAATTCTCTGCCTGCCTTTCCCCAGTGCTCTGCAAGCTCTCCAGGGCAACAGAAAATGTGGGACTCTGTGCTTTCTTTCGTTCTGAACAAGTGTTAGTGTTTTCAGCGGAAAAGCCATTCTGCGCAACAATGGGAACACTTCTCCTTCCCAGGCACAGAGAAAGTGCTAGCAGGGAATTCTCTGCCTGCCTTTCCCCAGTGCTCTGCAAGCTCTCCAGGGCAACAGCAAATGTGGGGCTCTGTGCTTTCTTTCGTTCTGAACAAGTTGTAGTGTTTTGTGGAGAGAAGCGATTCTGCGCAACAATGGGAACACTTCTCCTTTCCAGGCACAGAGAAGGTACTACCAGGGAATTCTCTGCCTGCCTTTCCCCAGTGCTCTGCAAGCTCTCCAGGGCAACAGCAAATGTGGGGCTCTGTGCTTTCTTTCGTTCTGAACAAGTTTTAGTGTTTTTAGCAGCGACGCAAATACGATTCTGCGCAACAATGGGAACACTTCTCTTTCCCAGGCACAGAGAAGGTACTAGCAGGGAATTCTCTGCCTGCCTTTCCCCAGTGCTCTGCAAGCTCTCCAGGGCAACAGCAAATGTGGGGCTCTGTGCTTTCTTTCGTTCTGAACAAGTGTTAGTGTTTTCAGCGGAAAAGCCATTCTGCGCAACAATGGGAACACTTCTCCTTCCCAGGCACAGAGAAGGTGCTAGCAGGGAACTCTCTGCCTGCCTTTCCCCAGTGCTCTGCAAGCTCTCCAGGGCAACAGCAAATGTGGGGCTCTGTGCTTTCTTTTGTTCTGAAAAAGTGTTAGTGTTTTCTGCGGAAAAGCGATTCTGCGCAACATTGGGAACACTTCTCCTTCCCAGGCACAGAGAAGGTGATAGCAGGGAATTCTCTGCCTGCCTTTCCCCAGTGCTCTGCAAGCTCTCCAGGGAAACAGCAAATGTGGGGCTCTGTGCTTTCTTTCGTTCTGAACAAGTTTTAGTGTTTTCTGCAGCGACGCAAATACGATTCTGCGCAACATTGGGAACACTTCTCCTTCCCAGGCACAGAGAAGGTGCTAGCAGGGAATTCTCTGCCTGCCTTTCCCCAGTGCTCTGCAAGCTCTCCAGGGAAACAGCAAATGTGGGGCTCTGTGCTTTCTTTCGTTCTGAACAAGTTTTAGTGTTTTCTGCAGCGACGCAAATACGATTCTGCACAACAATGTGAACACTTCTCCTTCCCAGGCACAGAGAAGGTGCTAGCAGGGAATTCTCTGCCTGCCTTTCCCCAGTGCTCTGCAAGCTCTCCAGGGCAACAGAAAATGTGGGGCTCTGTGCTTTCTTTCGTTCTGAACAAGTGTTAGTGTTTTCAGCGGAAAAGCAATTCTGCGCAACAATGGGAACACTTCTCCTTCCCAGGCACAGAGAAGGTGCTAGCAGGGAATTCTCTGCCTGCCTTTCCCCAGTGCTCTGCAAGCTCTCCAGGGCAACAGCAAATGTGGGGCTCTGTGCTTTCTTTTGTTCTGAACAAGTTTTAGTGTTTTCTGCAGCGACGCAAATACGATTCTGCGCAACAATGGGAACACTTCTCCTTCCCAGGCACGGAGAAGGTGCTAGCAGGGAATTCTCTGCCTGCCTTTCCCCAGTGCTCTGCAAGCTCTCCAGGGCAACAGCAAATGTGGGGCTCTGTGCTTTCTTTTGTTCTGAAAAGTGTTAGTGTTTTCTGCGGAAAAGCGATTCTGTGCAACAATGGGAACACTTCTGCTTCCCAGGCACAGAGAAGGTGCTAGCAGGGAATTCTCTGCCTGCCTTTCCCCAGTGCTCTGCAAGCTCTCCAGGGCAACAGCAAATGTGGGGCTCTGTGCTTTCTTTCGTTCTGAACAAGTTTTAGTGTTTTCTGCAGCGACGCAAATACGATTCTGCGCAACAATGGGAACACTTCTCCTTCCCAGGCACAGAGAAGGTGCTAGCAGGGAATTCTCTGCCTGCCTTTCCCCAGTGCTCTGCAAGCTCTCCAGGGAAACAGCAAATGTGGGGCTCTGTGCTTTCTTTCGTTCTGAACAAGTTTTAGTGTTTTCAGCGGAAAAGCAATTCTGCGCAACAATGGGAACACTTCTCCTTCCCAGGCACAGAGAAGGTGCTAGCAGGGAATTCTCTGCCTGCCTTTCCCCAGTGCTCTGCAAGCTCTCCAGGGCAACAGCAAATGTGGGGCTCTGTGCTTTCTTTCGTTCTGAAAAAGTGTTAGTGTTTTCTGCGGAAAAGCGATTCTGCGCAACAATGGGAATACTTCTCCTTCCCAGGCACAGAGAAGGTGCTAGCAGGGAATTCTCTGCCTGCCTTTCCCCAGTGCTCTGCAAGCTCTCCAGGGAAACAGCAAATGTGGGGCTCTGTGCTTTCTTTCGTTCTGAAAAAGTGTTAGTGTTTCCAGCGTAAAAGCGATTCTGCGCAACAATGGGAACACATCTCCTTCCCAGGCACAGAGAAGGTGCTAGCAGGGAATTCTCTGCCTGCCTTTCCCCAGTGCTCTGCAAGCTCTCCAGGGCAACAGCAAATGTGGGGCTCTGTGCTTTCTTTCGTTCTGAACAAGTTTTAGTGTTTTCTGCAGCGACGCAAATACGATTCTGCGCAACAATGGGAACACTTCTCCTTCCCAGGCACAGAGAAGGTGCTAGCAGGGAATTCTCTGCCTGCCTTTCCCCAGTGCTCTGCAAGCTCTCCAGGGCAACAGAAAATGTGGGGCTCTCTGCTTTCTTTCGTTCTGAACAAGTGTTAGTGTTTTCAGCGGAAAAGCAATTCTGCGCAACAATGGGAACACTTCTCCTTCCCAGGCACAGAGAAGGTGCTAGCAGGGACATCTCTGCCTGCCTTTCCCCAGTGCTCTGCAAGCTCTCCAGGGCAACAGCAAATGTGGGGCTCTGTGCTTTCTTTCGTTCTGAAAAAGTGTTAGTGTTTTCTGCGGAAAAGCGATTCTGCGCAACATTGGGAACACTTCTCCTTCCCAGGCACAGAGAAGGTGCTAGCAGGGAATTCTCTGCCTGCCTTTCCCCAGTGCTCTGCAAGCTCTCCAGGGCAACAGAAAATGTGGGGCTCTGTGCTTTCTTTCGTTCTGAACAAGTGTTAGTGTTTTCAGCGGAAAAGCAATTCTGCGCAACAATGGGAACACTTCTCCTTCCCAGGCACAGAGAAGGTGCTAGCAGGGAATTCTCTGCCTGCCTTTCCCCAGTGCTCTGCAAGCTCTCCAGGGCAACAGCAAATGTGGGGCTCTGTGCTTTCTTTTGTTCTGAACAAGTTTTAGTGTTTTCTGCAGCGACGCAAATACGATTCTGCGCAACAATGGGAACACTTCTCCTTCCCAGGCACGGAGAAGGTGCTAGCAGGGAATTCTCTGCCTGCCTTTCCCCAGTGCTCTGCAAGCTCTCCAGGGCAACAGCAAATGTGGGGCTCTGTGCTTTCTTTTGTTCTGAAAAGTGTTAGTGTTTTCTGCGGAAAAGCGATTATGTGCAACAATGGGAACACTTCTGCTTCCCAGGCACAGAGAAGGTGCTAGCAGGGAATTCTCTGCCTGCCTTTCCCCAGTGCTCTGCAAGCTCTCCAGGGCAACAGCAAATGTGGGGCTCTGTGCTTTCTTTCGTTCTGAACAAGTTTTAGTGTTTTCTGCAGCGACGCAAATACGATTCTGCGCAACAATGGGAACACTTCTCCTTCCCAGGCACAGAGAAGGTGCTAGCAGGGAATTCTCTGCCTGCCTTTCCCCAGTGCTCTGCAAGCTCTCCAGGGAAACAGCAAATGTGGGGCTCTGTGCTTTCTTTCGTTCTGAACAAGTTTTAGTGTTTTCAGCGGAAAAGCAATTCTGCGCAACAATGGGAACACTTCTCCTTCCCAGGCACAGAGAAGGTGCTAGCAGGGAATTCTCTGCCTGCCTTTCCCCAGTGCTCTGCAAGCTCTCCAGGGCAACAGCAAATGTGGGGCTCTGTGCTTTCTTTCGTTCTGAAAAAGTGTTAGTGTTTTCTGCGGAAAAGCGATTCTGCGCAACAATGGGAATACTTCTCCTTCCCAGGCACAGAGAAGGTGCTAGCAGGGAATTCTCTGCCTGCCTTTCCCCAGTGCTCTGCAAGCTCTCCAGGGAAACAGCAAATGTGGGGCTCTGTGCTTTCTTTCGTTCTGAAAAAGTGTTAGTGTTTCCAGCGTAAAAGCGATTCTGCGCAACAATGGGAACACATCTCCTTCCCAGGCACAGAGAAGGTGCTAGCAGGGAATTCTCTGCCTGCCTTTCCCCAGTGCTCTGCAAGCTCTCCAGGGCAACAGCAAATGTGGGGCTCTGTGCTTTCTTTCGTTCTGAAAAAGTGTTATTTTTTTACTGCGGAAAAGCGATTCTGTGCAACAATGGGAACACTTCTGCTTCCCAGGCACAGAGAAGGTGCTAGCAGGGAATTCTCTGCCTGCCTTTCCCCAGTGCTCTGCAAGCTCTCCAGGGCAACAGCAAATGTGGGGCTCTGTGCTTTCTTTCGTTCTGAACAAGTTTTAGTGTTTTCTGCAGCGACGCAAATACGATTCTGCGCAACAATGGGAACACTTCTCCTTCCCAGGCACAGAGAAGGTGCTAGCAGGGAATTCTCTGCCTGCCTTTCCCCAGTGCTCTGCAAGCTCTCCAGGGCAACAGAAAATGTGGGGCTCTCTGCTTTCTTTCGTTCTGAACAAGTGTTAGTGTTTTCAGCGGAAAAGCAATTCTGCGCAACAATGGGAACACTTCTCCTTCCCAGGCACAGAGAAGGTGCTAGCAGGGACATCTCTGCCTGCCTTTCCCCAGTGCTCTGCAAGCTCTCCAGGGCAACAGCAAATGTGGGGCTCTGTGCTTTCTTTCGTTCTGAAAAAGTGTTAGTGTTTTCTGCGGAAAAGCGATTCTGCGCAACATTGGGAACACTTCTCCTTCCCAGGCACAGAGAAGGTGCTAGCAGGGAATTCTCTGCCTGCCTTTCCCCAGTGCTCTGCAAGCTCTCCAGGGAAACAGCAAATGTGGGGCTCTGTGCTTTCTTTCGTTCTGAACAAGTTTTAGTGTTTTCTGCAGCGACGCAAATACGATTCTGCGCAACAATGTGAACACTTCTCCTTCCCAGGCACAGAGAAGGTGCTAGCAGGGAATTCTCTGCCTGCCTTTCCCCAGTGCTCTGCAAGCTCTCCAGGGCAACAGAAAATTTGGGGCTCTGTGCTTTCTTTCGTTCTGAACAAGTGTTAGTGTTTTCAGCGGAAAAGCAATTCTGCGCAACAATGGGAACACTTCTCCTTCCCAGGCACAGAGAAGGTGCTAGCAGGGAATTCTCTGCCTGCCTTTCCCCAGTGCTCTGCAAGCTCTCCAGGGCAACAGCAAATGTGGGGCTCTGTGCTTTCTTTTGTTCTGAACAAGTTTTAGTGTTTTCTGCAGCGACGCAAATACGATTCTGCGCAACAATGGGAACACTTCTCCTTCCCAGGCACGGAGAAGGTGCTAGCAGGGAATTCTCTGCCTGCCTTTCCCCAGTGCTCTGCAAGCTCTCCAGGGCAACAGCAAATGTGGGGCTCTGTGCTTTCTTTTGTTCTGAAAAGTGTTAGTGTTTTCTGCGGAAAAGCGATTCTGCGCAACATTGGGAACACTTCTCCTTCCCAGGCACAGAGAAGGTGCTAGCAGGGAATTCTCTGCCTGCCTTTCCCCAGTGCTCTGCAAGCTCTCCAGGGAAACAGCAAATGTGGGGCTCTGTGCTTTCTTTCGTTCTGAAAAAGTGTTAGTGTTTTCAGCGGAAAAGCGATTCTGCGCAAGAATGGGAACACTTCTCCTTCCCAGGCACAGAGAAGGTGCTAGCAGGGAATTCTCTGCCTGCCTTTCCCCAGTGCTCTGCAAGCTCTCCAGGGCAACAGCAAATGTGGGGCTCTGTGCTTTCTTTCGTTCTGAAAAAGTGTTATTTTTTTTCTGCGGAAAAGCGATTCTGTGCAACAATGGGAACACTTCTGCTTCCCAGGCACAGAGAAGGTGCTAGCAGGGAATTCTCTGCCTGCCTTTCCCCAGTGCTCTGCAAGCTCTCCAGGGCAACAGCAAATGTGGGGCTCTGTGCTTTCCTTCGTTCTGAACAAGTGTTAGTGTTTTCAGCAGAAAAGCCATTCTGCGCAACAATGGGAACACTTCTCCTTCCCAGGCACAGAGAAGGTGCTAGCAGGGAATTCTCTGCCTGCCTTTCCCCAGTGCTCTGCAAGCTCTCCAGGGCAACAGCAAATGTGGGGCTCTGTGCTTTCTTTCGTTCTGAACAAGTTTTAGTGTTTTCTGCAGCGACGCAAATACGATTCTGCGCAACATTGGGAACACTTCTCCTTCCCAGGCACAGAGAAGGTGCTAGCAGGGAATTCTCTGCCTGCCTTTAACCAGTGCTCTGCAAGCTCTCCAGGGCAACAGCAAATGTGGGGCTCTGTGCTTTCTTTCATTCTGAAGAAGTGTTAGTGTTTTCTGCAGCGACGCAAATGCCATTCTGCGCAACAATGGGAACACTTCTCCTTCCCAGGCACAGAGAAGGTGCTAGCAGGAAATTCTCTGCCTGCCTTTCCCCAGTGCTCTGCAAGCTCTCCAGGGCAACAGCAAATGTGGGGCTCTGTGCTTTCTTTCGTTCTGAAAAAGTGTTAGTGTTTTCAGCAGAAAAGCGATTCTGCGCAACAATGGGAACACTTCTCCTTCCCAGGCACAGAGAAAGTGCTAGCAGGGAATTCTCTGCCTGCCTTTAACCAGTGCTCTGCAAGCTCTCCAGGGCAACAGAAAATGTGGGGCTCTGTGCTTTCTTTCGTTCTGAACAAGTGTTAGTGTTTTCAGCGGAAAAGCCATTCTGCGCAACAATGGGAACACTTCTCCTTCCCAGGCACAGAGAAGGTGCTAGCAGGGAATTCTCTGCCTGCCTTTCCCCAGTGCTCTGCAAGCTCTCCAGGGCAACAGCAAATGTGGGGCTCTGTGCTTTCTTTCGTTCTGAACAAGTTTTAGTGTTTTCTGCAGCGACGCAAATACGATTCTGCGCAACAATGGGAACACTTCTCCTTCCCAGGCACAGAGAAGGTGCTAGCAGGGAATTCTCTGCCTGCCTTTCCCCAGTGCTCTGCAAGCTCTCCAGGGCAACAGAAAATGTGGGACTCTGTGCTTTCTTTCGTTCTGAACAAGTGTTAGTGTTTTCAGCGGAAAAGCCATTCTGCGCAACAATGGGAACACTTCTCCTTCCCTGGCACAGAGAAAGTGCTAGCAGGGAATTCTCTGCCTGCCTTTCCCCAGTGCTCTGCAAGCTCTCCAGGGCAACAGCAAATGTGGGGCTCTGTGCTTTCTTTCGTTCTGAACAAGTTGTAGTGTTTTGTGGAGAGAAGCGATTCTGCGCAACAATGGGAACACTTCTCCTTTCCAGGCACAGAGAAGGTACTACCAGGGAATTCTCTGCCTGCCTTTCCCCAGTGCTCTGCAAGCTCTCCAGGGCAACAGCAAATGTGGGGCTCTGTGCTTTCTTTCGTTCTGGACAAGTTTTAGTGTTTTTAGCAGCGACGCAAATACGATTCTGCGCAACAATGGGAACACTTCTCTTTCCCAGGCACAGAGAAGGTACTAGCAGGGAATTCTCTGCCTGCCTTTAACCAGTGCTCTGCAAGCTCTCCAGGGCAACAGCAAATGTGGGGCTCTGTGCTTTCTTTCGTTCTGAACAAGTGTTAGTGTTTTCAGCGGAAAAGCCATTCTGCGCAACAATGGGAACACTTCTCCTTCCCAGGCACAGAGAAGGTGCTAGCAGGGAATTCTCTGCCTGCCTTTCCCCAGTGCTCTGCAAGCTCTCCAGGGCAACAGCAAATGTGGGGCTCTGTGCTTTCTTTCGTTCTGAACAAGTTTTAGTGTTTTCTGCAGCGACGCAAATACGATTCTGCGCAACAATGGGAACACTTCTCCTTCCCAGGCACAGAGAAGGTGCTAGCAGGGAATTCTCTGCCTGCCTTTCCCCAGTGCTCTGCAAGCTCTCCAGGGCAACAGAAAATGTGGGACTCTGTGCTTTCTTTCGTTCTGAACAAGTGTTAGTGTTTTCAGCGGAAAAGCCATTCTGCGCAACAATGGGAACACTTCTCCTTCCCAGGCACAGAGAAAGTGCTAGCAGGGAATTCTCTGCCTGCCTTTCCCCAGTGCTCTGCAAGCTCTCCAGGGCAACAGCAAATGTGGGGCTCTGTGCTTTCTTTCGTTCTGAACAAGTTGTAGTGTTTTGTGGAGAGAAGCGATTCTGCGCAACAATGGGAACACTTCTCCTTTCCAGGCACAGAGAAGGTACTACCAGGGAATTCTCTGCCTGCCTTTCCCCAGTGCTCTGCAAGCTCTCCAGGGCAACAGCAAATGTGGGGCTCTGTGCTTTCTTTCGTTCTGAACAAGTTTTAGTGTTTTTAGCAGCGACGCAAATACGATTCTGCGCAACAATGGGAACACTTCTCTTTCCCAGGCACAGAGAAGGTACTAGCAGGGAATTCTCTGCCTGCCTTTCCCCAGTGCTCTGCAAGCTCTCCAGGGCAACAGCAAATGTGGGGCTCTGTGCTTTCTTTCGTTCTGAACAAGTGTTAGTGTTTTCAGCGGAAAAGCCATTCTGCGCAACAATGGGAACACTTCTCCTTCCCAGGCACAGAGAAGGTGCTAGCAGGGAACTCTCTGCCTGCCTTTCCCCAGTGCTCTGCAAGCTCTCCAGGGCAACAGCAAATGTGGGGCTCTGTGCTTTCTTTTGTTCTGAAAAAGTGTTAGTGTTTTCTGCGGAAAAGCGATTCTGCGCAACATTGGGAACACTTCTCCTTCCCAGGCACAGAGAAGGTGATAGCAGGGAATTCTCTGCCTGCCTTTCCCCAGTGCTCTGCAAGCTCTCCAGGGAAACAGCAAATGTGGGGCTCTGTGCTTTCTTTCGTTCTGAACAAGTTTTAGTGTTTTCTGCAGCGACGCAAATACGATTCTGCGCAACATTGGGAACACTTCTCCTTCCCAGGCACAGAGAAGGTGCTAGCAGGGAATTCTCTGCCTGCCTTTAACCAGTGCTCTGCAAGCTCTCCAGGGCAACAGCAAATGTGGGGCTCTGTGCTTTCTTTCGTTCTGAACAAGTTGTAGTGTTTTGTGGAGAGAAGCGATTCTGCGCAACAATGGGAACACTTCTCCTTTCCAGGCACAGAGAAGGTACTACCAGGGAATTCTCTGCCTTCCTCTCCCCAGTGCTCTGCAAGCTCTCCAGGGCAACAGCAAATGTGGGGCTCTGTGCTTTCTTTCGTTCTGAAAAAGTGTTAGTGTTTTCAGCGGAAAAGCGATTCTGCGCAACAATGGGAACACATCTCCTTCCCAGGCACAGAGAAGGTGCTAGCAGGGAATTCTCTGCCTGCCTTTCCCCAGTGCTCTGCAAGCTCTCCAGGGCAACAGCAAATGTGGGGCTCTGTGCTTTCTTTCGTTCTGAAAAAGTGTTATTTTTTTTCTGCGGAAAAGCGATTCTGTGCAACAATGGGAACACTTCTGCTTCCCAGGCACAGAGAAGGTGCTAGCAGGGAATTCTCTGCCTGCCTTTCCCCAGTGCTCTGCAAGCTCTCCAGGGCAACAGCAAATGTGGGGCTCTGTGCTTTCTTTCGTTCTGAACAAGTGTTAGTGTTTTCAGCGGAAAAGCGATTCTGCGCGACATTGGGAACACTTCTACTTCCCAGGCACAGAGAAGGTGCTAGCAGGGAATTCTCTGCCTGCCTTTCCCCAGTGCTCTGCAAGCTCTCCAGGGAAACAGCAAATGTGGGGCTCTGTGCTTTCTTTCGTTCTGAACAAGTTGTAGTGTTTTGTGGAGAGAAGCGATTCTGCGCAACAATGTGTTAGTGTTTTCAGTGGAAAAGCGATTCTGCTCAACATTGGGAACACTTCTCCTTCCCAGGCACAGAGAAAGTGCTAGCAGGGAATTCTCTGCCTGCCTTTACCCAGTGCTCTGCAAGCTCTCCAGGGCAACAGCAAATGTGGGGCTCTGTGCTTTCTTTCATTCTGAAAAAGTGTTAGTGTTTTCTGCAGCGACGCAAATACGATTCTGCGCAACATTGGGAACACTTCTCCTTCCCAGGCACAGAGAAGGTGCTAGCAGGGAATTCTCTGCCTGCCTTTCCCCAGTGCTCTGCAAGCTCTCCAGGGAAACAGCAAATGTGGGGCTCTGTGCTTTCTTTCGTTCTGAACAAGTTGTAGTGTTTTGTGGAGAGAAGCGATTCTGCGCAACAATGGGAACACTTCTCCTTTCCAGGCTCAGAGAAGGTACTACCAGGGAATTCTCTGCCTTCCTCTCCCCAGTGCTCTGCAAGCTCTCCAGGGCAACAGCAAATGTGGGGCTCTGTGCTTTCTTTCGTTCTGAAAAAGTGTTAGTGTTTTCAGCGGAAAAGCGATTCTGCGCAACAATGGGAACACTTCTCCTTCCCAGGCACAGAGAAGGTGCTAGCAGGGAATTCTCTGCCTGCCTTTCCCCAGTGCTCTGCAAGCTCTCCAGGGCAACAGCAAATGTGGGGCTCTGTGCTTTCTTTCGTTCTGAAAAAGTGTTATTTTTTTTCTGCGGAAAAGCGATTCTGTGCAACAATGGGAACACTTCTGCTTCCCAGGCACAGAGAAGGTGCTAGCAGGGAATTCTCTGCCTGCCTTTCCCCAGTGCTCTGCAAGCTCTCCAGGGCAACAGCAAATGTGGGGCTCTGTGCTTTCTTTCGTTCTGAACAAGTGTTAGTGTTTTCAGCGGAAAAGCGATTCTGCGCGACATTGGGAACACTTCTACTTCCCAGGCACAGAGAAGGTGCTAGCAGGGAATTCTCTGCCTGCCTTTCCCCAGTGCTCTGCAAGCTCTCCAGGGAAACAGCAAATGTGGGGCTCTGTGCTTTCTTTCGTTCTGAACAAGTTGTAGTGTTTTGTGGAGAGAAGCGATTCTGCGCAACAATGTGTTAGTGTTTTCAGTGGAAAAGCGATTCTGCTCAACATTGGGAACACTTCTCCTTCCCAGGCACAGAGAAAGTGCTAGCAGGGAATTCTCTGCCTGCCTTTACCCAGTGCTCTGCAAGCTCTCCAGGGCAACAGCAAATGTGGGGCTCTGTGCTTTCTTTCATTCTGAAAAAGTGTTAGTGTTTTCTGCAGCGACGCAAATACGATTCTGCGCAACATTGGGAACACTTCTCCTTCCCAGGCACAGAGAAGGTGCTAGCAGGGAATTCTCTGCCTGCCTTTCCCCAGTGCTCTGCAAGCTCTCCAGGGAAACAGCAAATGTGGGGCTCTGTGCTTTCTTTCGTTCTGAACAAGTTGTAGTGTTTTGTGGAGAGAAGCGATTCTGCGCAACAATGGGAACACTTCTCCTTTCCAGGCTCAGAGAAGGTACTACCAGGGAATTCTCTGCCTTCCTCTCCCCAGTGCTCTGCAAGCTCTCCAGGGCAACAGCAAATGTGGGGCTCTGTGCTTTCTTTCGTTCTGAAAAAGTGTTAGTGTTTTCAGCGGAAAAGCGATTCTGCGCAACAATGGGAACACTTCTCCTTCCCAGGCACAGAGAAGGTGCTAGCAGGGAATTCTCTGCCTGCCTTTCCCCAGTGCTCTGCAAGCTCTCCAGGGCAACAGCAAATGTGGGGCTCTGTGCTTTCTTTCATTCTGAAAAAGTGTTAGTGTTTTCTGCAGCGACGCAAACGCCATTCTGCGCAACAATGGGAACACTTCTCCTTCCCAGGCAGAGAGAAGGTGCTAGCAGGGAATTCTCTGCCTGCCTTTCCCCAGTGCTCTGCAAGCTCTCCAGGGCAACAGCAAATGTGGGGCTCTGTGCTTTCTTTCGTTCTGAAAAAGTGTTATTTTTTTTCTGCGGAAAAGCGATTCTGTGCAACAATGGGAACACTTCTGCTTCCCAGGCACAGAGAAGGTGCTAGCAGGGAATTCTCTGCCTGCCTTTCCCCAGTGCTCTGCAAGCTCTCCAGGGCAACAGCAAATGTGGGGCTCTGTGCTTTCTTTCGTTCTGAACAAGTTTTAGTGTTTTCTGCAGCGACGCAAATACGATTCTGCGCAACAATGGGAACACTTCTCCTTCCCAGGCACAGAGAAGGTGCTAGCAGGGAATTCTCTGCCTGCCTTTCCCCAGTGCTCTGCAAGCTCTCCAGGGCAACAGAAAATGTGGGACTCTGTGCTTTCTTTCGTTCTGAACAAGTGTTAGTGTTTTCAGCGGAAAAGCCATTCTGCGCAACAATGGGAACACTTCTCCTTCCCTGGCACAGAGAAAGTGCTAGCAGGGAATTCTCTGCCTGCCTTTCCCCAGTGCTCTGCAAGCTCTCCAGGGCAACAGCAAATGTGGGGCTCTGTGCTTTCTTTCGTTCTGAACAAGTTGTAGTGTTTTGTGGAGAGAAGCGATTCTGCGCAACAATGGGAACACTTCTCCTTTCCAGGCACAGAGAAGGTACTACCAGGGAATTCTCTGCCTGCCTTTCCCCAGTGCTCTGCAAGCTCTCCAGGGCAACAGCAAATGTGGGGCTCTGTGCTTTCTTTCGTTCTGGACAAGTTTTAGTGTTTTTAGCAGCGACGCAAATACGATTCTGCGCAACAATGGGAACACTTCTCTTTCCCAGGCACAGAGAAGGTACTAGCAGGGAATTCTCTGCCTGCCTTTAACCAGTGCTCTGCAAGCTCTCCAGGGCAACAGCAAATGTGGGGCTCTGTGCTTTCTTTCGTTCTGAACAAGTGTTAGTGTTTTCAGCGGAAAAGCCATTCTGCGCAACAATGGGAACACTTCTCCTTCCCAGGCACAGAGAAGGTGCTAGCAGGGAATTCTCTGCCTGCCTTTCCCCAGTGCTCTGCAAGCTCTCCAGGGCAACAGCAAATGTGGGGCTCTGTGCTTTCTTTCGTTCTGAACAAGTTTTAGTGTTTTCTGCAGCGACGCAAATACGATTCTGCGCAACAATGGGAACACTTCTCCTTCCCAGGCACAGAGAAGGTGCTAGCAGGGAATTCTCTGCCTGCCTTTCCCCAGTGCTCTGCAAGCTCTCCAGGGCAACAGAAAATGTGGGACTCTGTGCTTTCTTTCGTTCTGAACAAGTGTTAGTGTTTTCAGCGGAAAAGCCATTCTGCGCAACAATGGGAACACTTCTCCTTCCCAGGCACAGAGAAAGTGCTAGCAGGGAATTCTCTGCCTGCCTTTCCCCAGTGCTCTGCAAGCTCTCCAGGGCAACAGCAAATGTGGGGCTCTGTGCTTTCTTTCGTTCTGAACAAGTTGTAGTGTTTTGTGGAGAGAAGCGATTCTGCGCAACAATGGGAACACTTCTCCTTTCCAGGCACAGAGAAGGTACTACCAGGGAATTCTCTGCCTGCCTTTCCCCAGTGCTCTGCAAGCTCTCCAGGGCAACAGCAAATGTGGGGCTCTGTGCTTTCTTTCGTTCTGAACAAGTTTTAGTGTTTTTAGCAGCGACGCAAATACGATTCTGCGCAACAATGGGAACACTTCTCTTTCCCAGGCACAGAGAAGGTACTAGCAGGGAATTCTCTGCCTGCCTTTCCCCAGTGCTCTGCAAGCTCTCCAGGGCAACAGCAAATGTGGGGCTCTGTGCTTTCTTTCGTTCTGAACAAGTGTTAGTGTTTTCAGCGGAAAAGCCATTCTGCGCAACAATGGGAACACTTCTCCTTCCCAGGCACAGAGAAGGTGCTAGCAGGGAACTCTCTGCCTGCCTTTCCCCAGTGCTCTGCAAGCTCTCCAGGGCAACAGCAAATGTGGGGCTCTGTGCTTTCTTTTGTTCTGAAAAAGTGTTAGTGTTTTCTGCGGAAAAGCGATTCTGCGCAACATTGGGAACACTTCTCCTTCCCAGGCACAGAGAAGGTGATAGCAGGGAATTCTCTGCCTGCCTTTCCCCAGTGCTCTGCAAGCTCTCCAGGGAAACAGCAAATGTGGGGCTCTGTGCTTTCTTTCGTTCTGAACAAGTTTTAGTGTTTTCTGCAGCGACGCAAATACGATTCTGCGCAACATTGGGAACACTTCTCCTTCCCAGGCACAGAGAAGGTGCTAGCAGGGAATTCTCTGCCTGCCTTTAACCAGTGCTCTGCAAGCTCTCCAGGGCAACAGCAAATGTGGGGCTCTGTGCTTTCTTTCGTTCTGAACAAGTTGTAGTGTTTTGTGGAGAGAAGCGATTCTGCGCAACAATGGGAACACTTCTCCTTTCCAGGCACAGAGAAGGTACTACCAGGGAATTCTCTGCCTTCCTCTCCCCAGTGCTCTGCAAGCTCTCCAGGGCAACAGCAAATGTGGGGCTCTGTGCTTTCTTTCGTTCTGAAAAAGTGTTAGTGTTTTCAGCGGAAAAGCGATTCTGCGCAACAATGGGAACACATCTCCTTCCCAGGCACAGAGAAGGTGCTAGCAGGGAATTCTCTGCCTGCCTTTCCCCAGTGCTCTGCAAGCTCTCCAGGGCAACAGCAAATGTGGGGCTCTGTGCTTTCTTTCGTTCTGAAAAAGTGTTATTTTTTTTCTGCGGAAAAGCGATTCTGTGCAACAATGGGAACACTTCTGCTTCCCAGGCACAGAGAAGGTGCTAGCAGGGAATTCTCTGCCTGCCTTTCCCCAGTGCTCTGCAAGCTCTCCAGGGCAACAGCAAATGTGGGGCTCTGTGCTTTCTTTCGTTCTGAACAAGTGTTAGTGTTTTCAGCGGAAAAGCGATTCTGCGCGACATTGGGAACACTTCTACTTCCCAGGCACAGAGAAGGTGCTAGCAGGGAATTCTCTGCCTGCCTTTCCCCAGTGCTCTGCAAGCTCTCCAGGGAAACAGCAAATGTGGGGCTCTGTGCTTTCTTTCGTTCTGAACAAGTTGTAGTGTTTTGTGGAGAGAAGCGATTCTGCGCAACAATGTGTTAGTGTTTTCAGTGGAAAAGCGATTCTGCTCAACATTGGGAACACTTCTCCTTCCCAGGCACAGAGAAAGTGCTAGCAGGGAATTCTCTGCCTGCCTTTACCCAGTGCTCTGCAAGCTCTCCAGGGCAACAGCAAATGTGGGGCTCTGTGCTTTCTTTCATTCTGAAAAAGTGTTAGTGTTTTCTGCAGCGACGCAAATACGATTCTGCGCAACATTGGGAACACTTCTCCTTCCCAGGCACAGAGAAGGTGCTAGCAGGGAATTCTCTGCCTGCCTTTCCCCAGTGCTCTGCAAGCTCTCCAGGGAAACAGCAAATGTGGGGCTCTGTGCTTTCTTTCGTTCTGAACAAGTTGTAGTGTTTTGTGGAGAGAAGCGATTCTGCGCAACAATGGGAACACTTCTCCTTTCCAGGCTCAGAGAAGGTACTACCAGGGAATTCTCTGCCTTCCTCTCCCCAGTGCTCTGCAAGCTCTCCAGGGCAACAGCAAATGTGGGGCTCTGTGCTTTCTTTCGTTCTGAAAAAGTGTTAGTGTTTTCAGCGGAAAAGCGATTCTGCGCAACAATGGGAACACTTCTCCTTCCCAGGCACAGAGAAGGTGCTAGCAGGGAATTCTCTGCCTGCCTTTCCCCAGTGCTCTGCAAGCTCTCCAGGGCAACAGCAAATGTGGGGCTCTGTGCTTTCTTTCGTTCTGAAAAAGTGTTATTTTTTTTCTGCGGAAAAGCGATTCTGTGCAACAATGGGAACACTTCTGCTTCCCAGGCACAGAGAAGGTGCTAGCAGGGAATTCTCTGCCTGCCTTTCCCCAGTGCTCTGCAAGCTCTCCAGGGCAACAGCAAATGTGGGGCTCTGTGCTTTCTTTCGTTCTGAACAAGTGTTAGTGTTTTCAGCGGAAAAGCGATTCTGCGCGACATTGGGAACACTTCTACTTCCCAGGCACAGAGAAGGTGCTAGCAGGGAATTCTCTGCCTGCCTTTCCCCAGTGCTCTGCAAGCTCTCCAGGGAAACAGCAAATGTGGGGCTCTGTGCTTTCTTTCGTTCTGAACAAGTTGTAGTGTTTTGTGGAGAGAAGCGATTCTGCGCAACAATGTGTTAGTGTTTTCAGTGGAAAAGCGATTCTGCTCAACATTGGGAACACTTCTCCTTCCCAGGCACAGAGAAAGTGCTAGCAGGGAATTCTCTGCCTGCCTTTACCCAGTGCTCTGCAAGCTCTCCAGGGCAACAGCAAATGTGGGGCTCTGTGCTTTCTTTCATTCTGAAAAAGTGTTAGTGTTTTCTGCAGCGACGCAAATACGATTCTGCGCAACATTGGGAACACTTCTCCTTCCCAGGCACAGAGAAGGTGCTAGCAGGGAATTCTCTGCCTGCCTTTCCCCAGTGCTCTGCAAGCTCTCCAGGGAAACAGCAAATGTGGGGCTCTGTGCTTTCTTTCGTTCTGAACAAGTTGTAGTGTTTTGTGGAGAGAAGCGATTCTGCGCAACAATGGGAACACTTCTCCTTTCCAGGCTCAGAGAAGGTACTACCAGGGAATTCTCTGCCTTCCTCTCCCCAGTGCTCTGCAAGCTCTCCAGGGCAACAGCAAATGTGGGGCTCTGTGCTTTCTTTCGTTCTGAAAAAGTGTTAGTGTTTTCAGCGGAAAAGCGATTCTGCGCAACAATGGGAACACTTCTCCTTCCCAGGCACAGAGAAGGTGCTAGCAGGGAATTCTCTGCCTGCCTTTCCCCAGTGCTCTGCAAGCTCTCCAGGGCAACAGCAAATGTGGGGCTCTGTGCTTTCTTTCATTCTGAAAAAGTGTTAGTGTTTTCTGCAGCGACGCAAACGCCATTCTGCGCAACAATGGGAACACTTCTCCTTCCCAGGCAGAGAGAAGGTGCTAGCAGGGAATTCTCTGCCTGCCTTTCCCCAGTGCTCTGCAAGCTCTCCAGGGCAACAGCAAATGTGGGGCTCTGTGCTTTCTTTCGTTCTGAAAAAGTGTTATTTTTTTTCTGCGGAAAAGCGATTCTGTGCAACAATGGGAACACTTCTGCTTCCCAGGCACAGAGAAGGTGCTAGCAGGGAATTCTCTGCCTGCCTTTCCCCAGTGCTCTGCAAGCTCTCCAGGGCAACAGCAAATGTGGGGCTCTGTGCTTTCTTTCGTTCTGAACAAGTGTTAGTGTTTTCAGCGGAAAAGCGATTCTGCGCAACAATGGGAACACTTCTCCTTCCCAGGCACAGAGAAGGTACTAGCAGGGAATTCTCTGCCTGCCTTTCCCCAGTGCTCTGCAAGCTCTCCAGGGCAACAGCAAATGTGGGGCTCTGTGCTTTCTTTCATTCTGAAGAAGTGTTAGTGTTTTCTGCAGCGACGCAAATGCCATTCTGCGCAACAATGGGAACACTTCTCCTTCCCAGGCACAGAGAAGGTGCTAGCAGGAAATTCTCTGCCTGCCTTTCCCCAGTGCTCTGCAAGCTCTCCAGGGCAACAGCAAATGTGGGGCTCTGTGCTTTCTTTCGTTCTGAAAAAGTGTTAGTGTTTTCAGCAGAAAAGCGATTCTGCGCAACAATGGGAACACTTCTCCTTCCCAGGCACAGAGAAAGTGCTAGCAGGGAATTCTCTGCCTGCCTTTCCCCAGTGCTCTGCAAGCTCTCCAGGGCAACAGAAAATGTGGGGCTCTGTGCTTTCTTTCGTTCTGAACAAGTGTTAGTGTTTTCAGCGGAAAAGCCATTCTGCGCAACAATGGGAACACTTCTCCTTCCCAGGCACAGAGAAGGTGCTAGCAGGGAATTCTCTGCCTGCCTTTCCCCAGTGCTCTGCAAGCTCTCCAGGGCAACAGCAAATGTGGGGCTCTGTGCTTTCTTTCGTTCTGAACAAGTTTTAGTGTTTTCTGCAGCGACGCAAATACGATTCTGCGCAACAATGGGAACACTTCTCCTTCCCAGGCACAGAGAAGGTGCTAGCAGGGAATTCTCTGCCTGCCTTTCCCCAGTGCTCTGCAAGCTCTCCAGGGCAACAGCAAATGTGGGGCTCTGTGCTTTCTTTCGTTCTGAACAAGTTGTAGTGTTTTGTGGAGAGAAGCGATTCTGCGCAACAATGGGAACACTTCTCCTTTCCAGGCACAGAGAAGGTACTACCAGGGAATTCTCTGCCTGCCTTTCCCCAGTGCTCTGCAAGCTCTCCAGGGCAACAGCAAATGTGGGGCTCTGTGCTTTCTTTCGTTCTGAACAAGTTTTAGTGTTTTTAGCAGCGACGCAAATACGATTCTGCGCAACAATGGGAACACTTCTCTTTCCCAGGCACAGAGAAGGTACTAGCAGGGAATTCTCTGCCTGCCTTTCCCCAGTGCTCTGCAAGCTCTCCAGGGCAACAGCAAATGTGGGGCTCTGTGCTTTCTTTCGTTCTGAACAAGTGTTAGTGTTTTCAGCGGAAAAGCCATTCTGCGCAACAATGGGAACACTTCTCCTTCCCAGGCACAGAGAAGGTGCTAGCAGGGAATTCTCTGCCTGCCTTTCCCCAGTGCTCTGCAAGCTCTCCAGGGCAACAGCAAATGTGGGGCTCTGTGCTTTCTTTCGTTCTGAACAAGTTTTAGTGTTTTCTGCAGCGACGCAAATACGATTCTGCGCAACAATGGGAACACTTCTCCTTCCCAGGCACAGAGAAGGTGCTAGCAGGGAATTCTCTGCCTGCCTTTCCCCAGTGCTCTGCAAGCTCTCCAGGGCAACAGAAAATGTGGGACTCTGTGCTTTCTTTCGTTCTGAACAAGTGTTAGTGTTTTCAGCGGAAAAGCCATTCTGCGCAACAATGGGAACACTTCTCCTTCCCAGGCACAGAGAAAGTGCTAGCAGGGAATTCTCTGCCTGCCTTTCCCCAGTGCTCTGCAAGCTCTCCAGGGCAACAGCAAATGTGGGGCTCTGTGCTTTCTTTCGTTCTGAACAAGTTGTAGTGTTTTGTGGAGAGAAGCGATTCTGCGCAACAATGGGAACACTTCTCCTTTCCAGGCACAGAGAAGGTACTACCAGGGAATTCTCTGCCTGCCTTTCCCCAGTGCTCTGCAAGCTCTCCAGGGCAACAGCAAATGTGGGGCTCTGTGCTTTCTTTCGTTCTGAACAAGTGTTAGTGTTTTCAGCGGAAAAGCAATTCTGCGCAACAATGGGAACACTTCTCCTTCCCAGGCACAGAGAAGGTGCTAGCAGGGAATTCTCTGCCTGCCTTTCCCCAGTGCTCTGCAAGCTCTCCAGGGCAACAGCAAATGTGGGGCTCTGTGCTTTCTTTCGTTCTGAACAAGTTTTAGTGTTTTCTGCAGCGACGCAAATACGATTCTGCGCAACAATGTGAACACTTCTCCTTCCCAGGCACAGAGAAGGTGCTAGCAGGGAATTCTCTGCCTGCCTTTCCCCAGTGCTCTGCAAGCTCTCCAGGGCAACAGAAAATGTGGGGCTCTGTGCTTTCTTTCGTTCTGAACAAGTGTTAGTGTTTTCAGCGGAAAAGCAATTCTGCGCAACAATGGGAACACTTCTCCTTCCCAGGCACAGAGAAGGTGCTAGCAGGGAATTCTCTGCCTGCCTTTCCCCAGTGCTCTGCAAGCTCTCCAGGGCAACAGCAAATGTGGGGCTCTGTGCTTTCTTTTGTTCTGAACAAGTTTTAGTGTTTTCTGCAGCGACGCAAATACGATTCTGCGCAACAATGGGAACACTTCTCCTTCCCAGGCACGGAGAAGGTGCTAGCAGGGAATTCTCTGCCTGCCTTTCCCCAGTGCTCTGCAAGCTCTCCAGGGCAACAGCAAATGTGGGGCTCTGTGCTTTCTTTTGTTCTGAAAAAGTGTTAGTGTTTTCTGCGGAAAAGCGATTCTGCGCAACATTGGGAACACTTCTCCTTCCCAGGCACAGAGAAGGTGCTAGCAGGGAATTCTCTGCCTGCCTTTCCCCAGTGCTCTGCAAGCTCTCCAGGGAAACAGCAAATGTGGGGCTCTGTGCTTTCTTTCGTTCTGAAAAAGTGTTAGTGTTTTCAGCGGAAAAGCGATTCTGCGCAACAATGGGAACACATCTCCTTCCCAGGCACAGAGAAGGTGCTAGCAGGGAATTCTCTGCCTGCCTTTCCCCAGTGCTCTGCAAGCTCTCCAGGGCAACAGCAAATGTGGGGCTCTGTGCTTTCTTTCGTTCTGAAAAAGTGTTATTTTTTTTCTGCGGAAAAGCGATTCTGTGCAACAATGGGAACACTTCTGCTTCCCAGGCACAGAGAAGGTGCTAGCAGGGAATTCTCTGCCTGCCTTTCCCCAGTGCTCTGCAAGCTCTCCAGGGCAACAGCAAATGTGGGGCTCTGTGCTTTCTTTCGTTCTGAACAAGTGTTAGTGTTTTCAGCGGAAAAGCAATTCTGCGCAACAATGGGAACACTTCTCCTTCCCAGGCACAGAGAAGGTGCTAGCAGGGACATCTCTGCCTGCCTTTCCCCAGTGCTCTGCAAGCTCTCCAGGGCAACAGCAAATGTGGGGCTCTGTGCTTTCTTTCGTTCTGAAAAAGTGTTAGTGTTTTCTGCGGAAAAGCGATTCTGCACAACATTGGGAACACTTCTCCTTCCCAGGCACAGAGAAGGTGCTAGCAGGGAATTCTCTGCCTGCCTTTCCCCAGTGCTCTGCAAGCTCTCCAGGGAAACATCAAATGTGGGCCTCTGTGCTTTCTTTCGTTCTGAACAAGTTTTAGTGTTTTCTGCAGCGACGCAAATACGATTCTGCGCAACAATGTGAACACTTCTCCTTCCCAGGCACAGAGAAGGTGCTAGCAGGGAATTCTCTGCCTGCCTTTCCCCAGTGCTCTGCAAGCTCTCCAGGGCAACAGAAAATGTGGGGCTCTGTGCTTTCTTTCGTTCTGAACAAGTGTTAGTGTTTTCAGCGGAAAAGCAATTCTGCGCAACAATGGGAACACTTCTCCTTCCCAGGCACAGAGAAGGTGCTAGCAGGGAATTCTCTGCCTGCCTTTCCCCAGTGCTCTGCAAGCTCTCCAGGGCAACAGCAAATGTGGGGCTCTGTGCTTTCTTTCGTTCTGAACAAGTTTTAGTGTTTTCTGCAGCGACGCACATACGATTCTGCGCAACAATGGGAACACTTCTCCTTCCCAGGCACGGAGAAGGTGCTAGCAGGGAATTCTCTGCCTGCCTTTCCCCAGTGCTCTGCAAGCTCTCCAGGGCAACAGCAAATGTGGGGCTCTGTGCTTTCTTTTGTTCTGAAAAAGTGTTAGTGTTTTCTGCGGAAAAGCGATTCTGCGCAACATTGGGAACACTTCTCCTTCCCAGGCACAGAGAAGGTGCTAGCAGGGAATTCTCTGCCTGCCTTTCCCCAGTGCTCTGCAAGCTCTCCAGGGAAACAGCAAATGTGGGGCTCTGTGCTTTCTTTCGTTCTGAACAAGTTTTAGTGTTTTCTGCAGCGACGCAAATACGATTCTGCGCAACATTGGGAACACTTCTCCTTCCCAGGCACAGAGAAGGTGCTAGCAGGGAATTCTCTGCCTGCCTTTAACCAGTGCTCTGCAAGCTCTCCAGGGCAACAGCAAATGTGGGGCTCTGTGCTTTCTTTCGTTCTGAACAAGTTGTAGTGTTTTGTGGAGAGAAGCGATTCTGCGCAACAATGGGAACACTTCTCCTTTCCAGGCACAGAGAAGGTACTACCAGGGAATTCTCTGCCTTCCTCTCCCCAGTGCTCTGCAAGCTCTCCAGGGCAACAGCAAATGTGGGGCTCTGTGCTTTCTTTCGTTCTGAAAAAGTGTTAGTGTTTTCAGCGGAAAAGCGATTCTGCGCAACAATGGGAACACATCTCCTTCCCAGGCACAGAGAAGGTGCTAGCAGGGAATTCTCTGCCTGCCTTTCCCCAGTGCTCTGCAAGCTCTCCAGGGCAACAGCAAATGTGGGGCTCTGTGCTTTCTTTCGTTCTGAAAAAGTGTTATTTTTTTTCTGCGGAAAAGCGATTCTGTGCAACAATGGGAACACTTCTGCTTCCCAGGCACAGAGAAGGTGCTAGCAGGGAATTCTCTGCCTGCCTTTCCCCAGTGCTCTGCAAGCTCTCCAGGGCAACAGCAAATGTGGGGCTCTGTGCTTTCTTTCGTTCTGAACAAGTGTTAGTGTTTTCAGCGGAAAAGCGATTCTGCGCGACATTGGGAACACTTCTACTTCCCAGGCACAGAGAAGGTGCTAGCAGGGAATTCTCTGCCTGCCTTTCCCCAGTGCTCTGCAAGCTCTCCAGGGCAACAGCAAATGTGGGGCTCTGTGCTTTCTTTCGTTCTGAACAAGTTGTAGTGTTTTCTGGAGAGAAGCGATTCTGCGCAACAATGTGTTAGTGTTTTCAGTGGAAAAGCGATTCTGCTCAACATTGGGAACACTTCTCCTTCCCAGGCACAGAGAAAGTGCTAGCAGGGAATTCTCTGCCTGCCTTTACCCAGTGCTCTGCAAGCTCTCCAGGGCAACAGCAAATGTGGGGCTCTGTGCTTTCTTTCATTCTGAAAAAGTGTTAGTGTTTTCTGCAGCGACGCAAATACGATTCTGCGCAACATTGGGAACACTTCTCCTTCCCAGGCACAGAGAAGGTGCTAGCAGGGAATTCTCTGCCTGCCTTTCCCCAGTGCTCTGCAAGCTCTCCAGGGAAACAGCAAATGTGGGGCTCTGTGCTTTCTTTCGTTCTGAACAAGTTGTAGTGTTTTGTGGAGAGAAGCGATTCTGCGCAACAATGGGAACACTTCTCCTTTCCAGGCTCAGAGAAGGTACTACCAGGGAATTCTCTGCCTTCCTCTCCCCAGTGCTCTGCAAGCTCTCCAGGGCAACAGCAAATGTGGGGCTCTGTGCTTTCTTTCATTCTGAAAAAGTGTTAGTGTTTTCTGCAGCGACGCAAATGCCATTCTGCGCAACAATGGGAACACTTCTCCTTCCCAGGCACAGAGAAGGTGCTAGCAGGGAATTCTCTGCCTGCCTTTCCCCAGTGCTCTGCAAGCTCTCCAGGGCAACAGCAAATGTGGGGCTCTGTGCTTTCTTTCGTTCTGAAAAAGTGTTAGTGTTTTCAGCGGAAAAGCGATTCTGCGCAACAATGGGAACACTTCTCCTTCCCAGGCACAGAGAAGGTGCTAGCAGGGAATTCTCTGCCTGCCTTTCCCCAGTGCTCTGCAAGCTCTCCAGGGCAACAGCAAATGTGGGGCTCTGTGCTTTCTTTCATTCTGAAAAAGTGTTAGTGTTTTCTGCAGCGACGCAAACGCCATTCTGCGCAACAATGGGAACACTTCTCCTTCCCAGGCACAGAGAAGGTGCTAGCAGGGAATTCTCTGCCTGCCTTTCCCCAGTGCTCTGCAAGCTCTCCAGGGCAACAGCAAATGTGGGGCTCTGTGCTTTCTTTCGTTCTGAAAAAGTGTTAGTGTTTTCAGCGGAAAAGCGATTCTGCGCAACAATGGGAACACATCTCCTTCCCAGGCACAGAGAAGGTGCTAGCAGGGAATTCTCTGCCTGCCTTTCCCCAGTGCTCTGCAAGCTCTCCAGGGCAACAGCAAATGTGGGGCTCTGTGCTTTCTTTCGTTCTGAAAAAGTGTTATTTTTTTTCTGCGGAAAAGCGATTCTGTGCAACAATGGGAACACTTCTGCTTCCCAGGCACAGAGAAGGTGCTAGCAGGGAATTCTCTGCCTGCCTTTCCCCAGTGCTCTGCAAGCTCTCCAGGGCAACAGCAAATGTGGGGCTCTGTGCTTTCTTTCGTTCTGAACAAGTGTTAGTGTTTTCAGCGGAAAAGCGATTCTGCGCAACAATGGGAACACTTCTCCTTCCCAGGCACAGAGAAGGTACTAGCAGGGAATTCTCTGCCTGCCTTTCCCCAGTGCTCTGCAAGCTCTCCAGGGCAACAGCAAATGTGGGGCTCTGTGCTTTCTTTCATTCTGAAGAAGTGTTAGTGTTTTCTGCAGCGACGCAAATGCCATTCTGCGTAACAATGGGAACACTTCTCCTTCCCAGGCACAGAGAAGGTGCTAGCAGGAAATTCTCTGCCTGCCTTTCCCCAGTGCTCTGCAAGCTCTCCAGGGCAACAGCAAATGTGGGGCTCTGTGCTTTCTTTCGTTCTGAAAAAGTGTTAGTGTTTTCAGCAGAAAAGCGATTCTGCGCAACAATGGGAACACTTCTCCTTCCCAGGCACAGAGAAAGTGCTAGCAGGGAATTCTCTGCCTGCCTTTCCCCAGTGCTCTGCAAGCTCTCCAGGGCAACAGAAAATGTGGGGCTCTGTGCTTTCTTTCGTTCTGAACAAGTGTTAGTGTTTTCAGCGGAAAAGCCATTCTGCGCAACAATGGGAACACTTCTCCTTCCCAGGCACAGAGAAGGTGCTAGCAGGGAATTCTCTGCCTGCCTTTCCCCAGTGCTCTGCAAGCTCTCCAGGGCAACAGCAAATGTGGGGCTCTGTGCTTTCTTTCGTTCTGAACAAGTTTTAGTGTTTTCTGCAGCGACGCAAATACGATTCTGCGCAACAATGGGAACACTTCTCCTTCCCAGGCACAGAGAAGGTGCTAGCAGGGAATTCTCTGCCTGCCTTTCCCCAGTGCTCTGCAAGCTCTCCAGGGCAACAGAAAATGTGGGGCTCTGTGCTTTCTTTCGTTCTGAACAAGTGTTAGTGTTTTCAGCGGAAAAGCAATTCTGCGCAACAATGGGAACACTTCTCCTTCCCAGGCACAGAGAAGGTGCTAGCAGGGAATTCTCTGCCTGCCTTTCCCCAGTGCTCTGCAAGCTCTCCAGGGCAACAGCAAATGTGGGGCTCTGTGCTTTCTTTCGTTCTGAACAAGTTTTAGTGTTTTCTGCAGCGACGCACATACGATTCTGCGCAACAATGGGAACACTTCTCCTTCCCAGGCACGGAGAAGGTGCTAGCAGGGAATTCTCTGCCTGCCTTTCCCCAGTGCTCTGCAAGCTCTCCAGGGCAACAGCAAATGTGGGGCTCTGTGCTTTCTTTTGTTCTGAAAAAGTGTTAGTGTTTTCTGCGGAAAAGCGATTCTGCGCAACATTGGGAACACTTCTCCTTCCCAGGCACAGAGAAGGTGCTAGCAGGGAATTCTCTGCCTGCCTTTCCCCAGTGCTCTGCAAGCTCTCCAGGGAAACAGCAAATGTGGGGCTCTGTGCTTTCTTTCGTTCTGAACAAGTTTTAGTGTTTTCTGCAGCGACGCAAATACGATTCTGCGCAACATTGGGAACACTTCTCCTTCCCAGGCACAGAGAAGGTGCTAGCAGGGAATTCTCTGCCTGCCTTTAACCAGTGCTCTGCAAGCTCTCCAGGGCAACAGCAAATGTGGGGCTCTGTGCTTTCTTTCGTTCTGAACAAGTTGTAGTGTTTTGTGGAGAGAAGCGATTCTGCGCAACAATGGGAACACTTCTCCTTTCCAGGCACAGAGAAGGTACTACCAGGGAATTCTCTGCCTTCCTCTCCCCAGTGCTCTGCAAGCTCTCCAGGGCAACAGCAAATGTGGGGCTCTGTGCTTTCTTTCGTTCTGAAAAAGTGTTAGTGTTTTCAGCGGAAAAGCGATTCTGCGCAACAATGGGAACACATCTCCTTCCCAGGCACAGAGAAGGTGCTAGCAGGGAATTCTCTGCCTGCCTTTCCCCAGTGCTCTGCAAGCTCTCCAGGGCAACAGCAAATGTGGGGCTCTGTGCTTTCTTTCGTTCTGAAAAAGTGTTATTTTTTTTCTGCGGAAAAGCGATTCTGTGCAACAATGGGAACACTTCTGCTTCCCAGGCACAGAGAAGGTGCTAGCAGGGAATTCTCTGCCTGCCTTTCCCCAGTGCTCTGCAAGCTCTCCAGGGCAACAGCAAATGTGGGGCTCTGTGCTTTCTTTCGTTCTGAACAAGTGTTAGTGTTTTCAGCGGAAAAGCGATTCTGCGCGACATTGGGAACACTTCTACTTCCCAGGCACAGAGAAGGTGCTAGCAGGGAATTCTCTGCCTGCCTTTCCCCAGTGCTCTGCAAGCTCTCCAGGGCAACAGCAAATGTGGGGCTCTGTGCTTTCTTTCGTTCTGAACAAGTTGTAGTGTTTTCTGGAGAGAAGCGATTCTGCGCAACAATGTGTTAGTGTTTTCAGTGGAAAAGCGATTCTGCTCAACATTGGGAACACTTCTCCTTCCCAGGCACAGAGAAAGTGCTAGCAGGGAATTCTCTGCCTGCCTTTACCCAGTGCTCTGCAAGCTCTCCAGGGCAACAGCAAATGTGGGGCTCTGTGCTTTCTTTCATTCTGAAAAAGTGTTAGTGTTTTCTGCAGCGACGCAAATACGATTCTGCGCAACATTGGGAACACTTCTCCTTCCCAGGCACAGAGAAGGTGCTAGCAGGGAATTCTCTGCCTGCCTTTCCCCAGTGCTCTGCAAGCTCTCCAGGGAAACAGCAAATGTGGGGCTCTGTGCTTTCTTTCGTTCTGAACAAGTTGTAGTGTTTTGTGGAGAGAAGCGATTCTGCGCAACAATGGGAACACTTCTCCTTTCCAGGCTCAGAGAAGGTACTACCAGGGAATTCTCTGCCTTCCTCTCCCCAGTGCTCTGCAAGCTCTCCAGGGCAACAGCAAATGTGGGGCTCTGTGCTTTCTTTCATTCTGAAAAAGTGTTAGTGTTTTCTGCAGCGACGCAAATGCCATTCTGCGCAACAATGGGAACACTTCTCCTTCCCAGGCACAGAGAAGGTGCTAGCAGGGAATTCTCTGCCTGCCTTTCCCCAGTGCTCTGCAAGCTCTCCAGGGCAACAGCAAATGTGGGGCTCTGTGCTTTCTTTCGTTCTGAAAAAGTGTTAGTGTTTTCAGCGGAAAAGCGATTCTGCGCAACAATGGGAACACTTCTCCTTCCCAGGCACAGAGAAGGTGCTAGCAGGGAATTCTCTGCCTGCCTTTCCCCAGTGCTCTGCAAGCTCTCCAGGGCAACAGCAAATGTGGGGCTCTGTGCTTTCTTTCATTCTGAAAAAGTGTTAGTGTTTTCTGCAGCGACGCAAACGCCATTCTGCGCAACAATGGGAACACTTCTCCTTCCCAGGCACAGAGAAGGTGCTAGCAGGGAATTCTCTGCCTGCCTTTCCCCAGTGCTCTGCAAGCTCTCCAGGGCAACAGCAAATGTGGGGCTCTGTGCTTTCTTTCGTTCTGAAAAAGTGTTAGTGTTTTCAGCGGAAAAGCGATTCTGCGCAACAATGGGAACACATCTCCTTCCCAGGCACAGAGAAGGTGCTAGCAGGGAATTCTCTGCCTGCCTTTCCCCAGTGCTCTGCAAGCTCTCCAGGGCAACAGCAAATGTGGGGCTCTGTGCTTTCTTTCGTTCTGAAAAAGTGTTATTTTTTTTCTGCGGAAAAGCGATTCTGTGCAACAATGGGAACACTTCTGCTTCCCAGGCACAGAGAAGGTGCTAGCAGGGAATTCTCTGCCTGCCTTTCCCCAGTGCTCTGCAAGCTCTCCAGGGCAACAGCAAATGTGGGGCTCTGTGCTTTCTTTCGTTCTGAACAAGTGTTAGTGTTTTCAGCGGAAAAGCGATTCTGCGCAACAATGGGAACACTTCTCCTTCCCAGGCACAGAGAAGGTACTAGCAGGGAATTCTCTGCCTGCCTTTCCCCAGTGCTCTGCAAGCTCTCCAGGGCAACAGCAAATGTGGGGCTCTGTGCTTTCTTTCATTCTGAAGAAGTGTTAGTGTTTTCTGCAGCGACGCAAATGCCATTCTGCGTAACAATGGGAACACTTCTCCTTCCCAGGCACAGAGAAGGTGCTAGCAGGAAATTCTCTGCCTGCCTTTCCCCAGTGCTCTGCAAGCTCTCCAGGGCAACAGCAAATGTGGGGCTCTGTGCTTTCTTTCGTTCTGAAAAAGTGTTAGTGTTTTCAGCAGAAAAGCGATTCTGCGCAACAATGGGAACACTTCTCCTTCCCAGGCACAGAGAAAGTGCTAGCAGGGAATTCTCTGCCTGCCTTTCCCCAGTGCTCTGCAAGCTCTCCAGGGCAACAGAAAATGTGGGGCTCTGTGCTTTCTTTCGTTCTGAACAAGTGTTAGTGTTTTCAGCGGAAAAGCCATTCTGCGCAACAATGGGAACACTTCTCCTTCCCAGGCACAGAGAAGGTGCTAGCAGGGAATTCTCTGCCTGCCTTTCCCCAGTGCTCTGCAAGCTCTCCAGGGCAACAGCAAATGTGGGGCTCTGTGCTTTCTTTCGTTCTGAACAAGTTTTAGTGTTTTCTGCAGCGACGCAAATACGATTCTGCGCAACAATGGGAACACTTCTCCTTCCCAGGCACAGAGAAGGTGCTAGCAGGGAATTCTCTGCCTGCCTTTCCCCAGTGCTCTGCAAGCTCTCCAGGGCAACAGCAAATGTGGGGCTCTGTGCTTTCTTTCGTTCTGAACAAGTTGTAGTGTTTTGTGGAGAGAAGCGATTCTGCGCAACAATGGGAACACTTCTCCTTTCCAGGCACAGAGAAGGTACTACCAGGGAATTCTCTGCCTGCCTTTCCCCAGTGCTCTGCAAGCTCTCCAGGGCAACAGCAAATGTGGGGCTCTGTGCTTTCTTTCGTTCTGAACAAGTTTTAGTGTTTTTAGCAGCGACGCAAATACGGTTCTGCGCAACAATGGGAACACTTCTCTTTCCCAGGCACAGAGAAGGTACTAGCAGGGAATTCTCTGCCTGCCTTTCCCCAGTGCTCTGCAAGCTCTCCAGGGCAACAGCAAATGTGGGGCTCTGTGCTTTCTTTCATTCTGAACAAGTGTTAGTGTTTTCAGCGGAAAAGCCTTTCTGCGCAACAATGGGAACACTTCTGCTTCCCAGGCACAGAGAAGGTGCTAGCAGGGAATTCTCTGCCTGCCTTTCCCCAGTGCTCTGCAAGCTCTCCAGGGCAACAGCAAATGTGGGGCTCTGTGCTTTCTTTCGTTCTGAACAAGTTGTAGTGTTTTGTGGAGAGAAGCGATTCTGCGCAACAATGTGTTAGTGTTTTCAGTGGAAAAGCGATTCTGCTCAACATTGGGAACACTTCTCCTTCCCAGGCACAGAGAAGGTGCTAGCAGGGAATTCTCTGCCTGCCTTTACCCAGTGCTCTGCAAGCTCTCCAGGGCAACAGCAAATGTGGGGCTCTGTGCTTTCTTTCATTCTGAAAAAGTGTTAGTGTTTTCTGCAGCGACGCAAATACGATTCTGCGCAACATTGGGAACACTTCTCCTTCGCAGGCACAGAGAAGGTGCTAGCAGGGAATTCTCTGCCTGCCTTTCCCCAGTGCTCTGCAAGCTCTCCAGGGAAACAGCAAATGTGGGGCTCTGTGCTTTCTTTCGTTCTGAACAAGTTGTAGTGTTTTGTGGAGAGAAGCGATTCTGCGCAACAATGGGAACACTTCTCCTTTCCAGGCTCAGAGAAGGTACTACCAGGGAATTCTCTGCCTTCCTCTCCCCAGTGCTCTGCAAGCTCTCCAGGGCAACAGCAAATGTGGGGCTCTGTGCTTTCTTTCATTCTGAAAAAGTGTTAGTGTTTTCTGCAGCGACGCAAATGCCATTCTGCGCAACAATGGGAACACTTCTCCTTCCCAGGCACAGAGAAGGTGCTAGCAGGGAATTCTCTGCCTGCCTTTCCCCAGTGCTCTGCAAGCTCTCCAGGGCAACAGCAAATGTGGGGCTCTGTGCTTTCTTTCGTTCTGAAAAAGTGTTATTTTTTTTCTGCGGAAAAGCGATTCTGTGCAACAATGGGAACACTTCTGCTTCCCAGGCACAGAGAAGGTGCTAGCAGGGAATTCTCTGCCTGCCTTTCCCCAGTGCTCTGCAAGCTCTCCAGGGCAACAGCAAATGTGGGGCTCTGTGCTTTCTTTCGTTCTGAACAAGTGTTAGTGTTTTCAGCGGAAAAGCAATTCTGCGCAACAATGGGAACACTTCTCCTTCCCAGGCACAGAGAAGGTGCTAGCAGGGACATCTCTGCCTGCCTTTCCCCAGTGCTCTGCAAGCTCTCCAGGGCAACAGCAAATGTGGGGCTCTGTGCTTTCTTTCGTTCTGAAAAAGTGTTAGTGTTTTCTGCGGAAAAGCGATTCTGCACAACATTGGGAACACTTCTCCTTCCCAGGCACAGAGAAGGTGCTAGCAGGGAATTCTCTGCCTGCCTTTCCCCAGTGCTCTGCAAGCTCTCCAGGGAAACAGCAAATGTGGGGCTCTGTGCTTTCTTTCGTTCTGAACAAGTTTTAGTGTTTTCTGCAGCGACGCAAATACGATTCTGCGCAACAATGGGAACACTTCTCCTTCCCAGGCACAGAGAAGGTGCTAGCAGGGAATTCTCTGCCTGCCTTTCCCCAGTGCTCTGCAAGCTCTCCAGGGCAACAGAAAATGTGGGGCTCTGTGCTTTCTTTCGTTCTGAACAAGTGTTAGTGTTTTCAGCGGAAAAGCAATTCTGCGCAACAATGGGAACACTTCTCTTTCCCAGGCACAGAGAAGGTGCTAGCAGGGAATTCTCTGCCTGCCTTTCCCCAGTGCTCTGCAAGCTCTCCAGGGCAACAGCAAATGTGGGGCTCTGTGCTTTCTTTCGTTCTGAACAAGTTTTAGTGTTTTCTGCAGCGACGCAAATACGATTCTGCGCAACAATGGGAACACTTCTCCTTCCCAGGCACGGAGAAGGTGCTAGCAGGGAATTCTCTGCCTGCCTTTCCCCAGTGCTCTGCAAGCTCTCCAGGGCAACAGCAAATGTGGGGCTCTGTGCTTTCTTTTGTTCTGAAAAAGTGTTAGTGTTTTCTGCGGAAAAGCGATTCTGCGCAACATTGGGAACACTTCTCCTTCCCAGGCACAGAGAAGGTGCTAGCAGGGAATTCTCTGCCTGCCTTTCCCCAGTGCTCTGCAAGCTCTCCAGGGAAACAGCAAATGTGGGGCTCTGTGCTTTCTTTCGTTCTGAACAAGTTTTAGTGTTTTCTGCAGCGACGCAAATACGATTCTGCGCAACATTGGGAACACTTCTCCTTCCCAGGCACAGAGAAGGTGCTAGCAGGGAATTCTCTGCCTGCCTTTAACCAGTGCTCTGCAAGCTCTCCAGGGCAACAGCAAATGTGGGGCTCTGTGCTTTCTTTCGTTCTGAACAAGTTGTAGTGTTTTGTGGAGAGAAGCGATTCTGCGCAACAATGGGAACACTTCTCCTTTCCAGGCACAGAGAAGGTACTACCAGGGAATTCTCTGCCTTCCTCTCCCCAGTGCTCTGCAAGCTCTCCAGGGCAACAGCAAATGTGGGGCTCTGTGCTTTCTTTCGTTCTGAAAAAGTGTTAGTGTTTTCAGCGGAAAAGCGATTCTGCGCAACAATGGGAACACATCTCCTTCCCAGGCACAGAGAAGGTGCTAGCAGGGAATTCTCTGCCTGCCTTTCCCCAGTGCTCTGCAAGCTCTCCAGGGCAACAGCAAATGTGGGGCTCTGTGCTTTCTTTCGTTCTGAAAAAGTGTTATTTTTTTTCTGCGGAAAAGCGATTCTGTGCAACAATGGGAACACTTCTGCTTCCCAGGCACAGAGAAGGTGCTAGCAGGGAATTCTCTGCCTGCCTTTCCCCAGTGCTCTGCAAGCTCTCCAGGGCAACAGCAAATGTGGGGCTCTGTGCTTTCTTTCGTTCTGAACAAGTTTTAGTGTTTTCAGCGGAAAAGCAATTCTGCGCGACATTGGGAACACTTCTACTTCCCAGGCACAGAGAAGGTGCTAGCAGGGAATTCTCTGCCTGCCTTTCCCCAGTGCTCTGCAAGCTCTCCAGGGAAACAGCAAATGTGGGGCTCTGTGCTTTCTTTCGTTCTGAACAAGTTGTAGTGTTTTGTGGAGAGAAGCGATTCTGCGCAACAATGTGTTAGTGTTTTCAGTGGAAAAGCGATTCTGCTCAACATTGGGAACACTTCTCCTTCCCAGGCACAGAGAAAGTGCTAGCAGGGAATTCTCTGCCTGCCTTTACCCAGTGCTCTGCAAGCTCTCCAGGGCAACAGCAAATGTGGGGCTCTGTGCTTTCTTTCATTCTGAAAAAGTGTTAGTGTTTTCTGCAGCGACGCAAATACGATTCTGCGCAACATTGGGAACACTTCTCCTTCCCAGGCACAGAGAAGGTGCTAGCAGGGAATTCTCTGCCTGCCTTTCCCCAGTGCTCTGCAAGCTCTCCAGGGAAACAGCAAATGTGGGGCTCTGTGCTTTCTTTCGTTCTGAACAAGTTGTAGTGTTTTGTGGAGAGAAGCGATTCTGCGCAACAATGGGAACACTTCTCCTTTCCAGGCTCAGAGAAGGTACTACCAGGGAATTCTCTGCCTTCCTCTCCCCAGTGCTCTGCAAGCTCTCCAGGGCAACAGCAAATGTGGGGCTCTGTGCTTTCTTTCATTCTGAAAAAGTGTTAGTGTTTTCTGCAGCGACGCAAATGCCATTCTGCGCAACAATGGGAACACTTCTCCTTCCCAGGCACAGAGAAGGTGCTAGCAGGGAATTCTCTGCCTGCCTTTCCCCAGTGCTCTGCAAGCTCTCCAGGGAAACAGCAAATGTGGGGCTCTGTGCTTTCTTTCGTTCTGAACAAGTTTTAGTGTTTTCTGCAGCGACGCAAATACGATTCTGCGCAACAATGTGAACACTTCTCCTTCCCAGGCACAGAGAAGGTGCTAGCAGGGAATTCTCTGCCTGCCTTTCCCCAGTGCTCTGCAAGCTCTCCAGGGCAACAGAAAATGTGGGGCTCTGTGCTTTCTTTCGTTCTGAACAAGTGTTAGTGTTTTCAGCGGAAAAGCAATTCTGCGCAACAATGGGAACACTTCTCCTTCCCAGGCACAGAGAAGGTGCTAGCAGGGAATTCTCTGCCTGCCTTTCCCCAGTGCTCTGCAAGCTCTCCAGGGCAACAGCAAATGTGGGGCTCTGTGCTTTCTTTCGTTCTGAACAAGTTTTAGTGTTTTCTGCAGCGACGCAAATACGATTCTGCGCAACAATGGGAACACTTCTCCTTCCCAGGCACGGAGAAGGTGCTAGCAGGGAATTCTCTGCCTGCCTTTCCCCAGTGCTCTGCAAGCTCTCCAGGGCAACAGCAAATGTGGGGCTCTGTGCTTTCTTTTGTTCTGAAAAAGTGTTAGTGTTTTCTGCGGAAAAGCGATTCTGCGCAACATTGGGAACACTTCTCCTTCCCAGGCACAGAGAAGGTGCTAGCAGGGAATTCTCTGCCTGCCTTTCCCCAGTGCTCTGCAAGCTCTCCAGGGAAACAGCAAATGTGGGGCTCTGTGCTTTCTTTCGTTCTGAACAAGTTTTAGTGTTTTCTGCAGCGACGCAAATACGATTCTGCGCAACATTGGGAACACTTCTCCTTCCCAGGCACAGAGAAGGTGCTAGCAGGGAATTCTCTGCCTGCCTTTAACCAGTGCTCTGCAAGCTCTCCAGGGCAACAGCAAATGTGGGGCTCTGTGCTTTCTTTCGTTCTGAACAAGTTGTAGTGTTTTGTGGAGAGAAGCGATTCTGCGCAACAATGGGAACACTTCTCCTTTCCAGGCACAGAGAAGGTACTACCAGGGAATTCTCTGCCTTCCTCTCCCCAGTGCTCTGCAAGCTCTCCAGGGCAACAGCAAATGTGGGGCTCTGTGCTTTCTTTCGTTCTGAAAAAGTGTTAGTGTTTTCAGCGGAAAAGCGATTCTGCGCAACAATGGGAACACATCTCCTTCCCAGGCACAGAGAAGGTGCTAGCAGGGAATTCTCTGCCTGCCTTTCCCCAGTGCTCTGCAAGCTCTCCAGGGCAACAGCAAATGTGGGGCTCTGTGCTTTCTTTCATTCTGAAAAAGTGTTAGTGTTTTCTGCAGCGACGCAAATACGATTCTGCGCAACATTGGGAACACTTCTCCTTCCCAGGCACAGAGAAGGTGCTAGCAGGGAATTCTCTGCCTGCCTTTCCCCAGTGCTCTGCAAGCTCTCCAGGGAAACAGCAAATGTGGGGCTCTGTGCTTTCTTTCGTTCTGAACAAGTTGTAGTGTTTTGTGGAGAGAAGCGATTCTGCGCAACAATGGGAACACTTCTCCTTTCCAGGCTCAGAGAAGGTACTACCAGGGAATTCTCTGCCTTCCTCTCCCCAGTGCTCTGCAAGCTCTCCAGGGCAACAGCAAATGTGGGGCTCTGTGCTTTCTTTCATTCTGAAAAAGTGTTAGTGTTTTCTGCAGCGACGCAAATGCCATTCTGCGCAACAATGGGAACACTTCTCCTTCCCAGGCACAGAGAAGGTGCTAGCAGGGAATTCTCTGCCTGCCTTTCCCCAGTGCTCTGCAAGCTCTCCAGGGAAACAGCAAATGTGGGGCTCTGTGCTTTCTTTCGTTCTGAACAAGTTTTAGTGTTTTCTGCAGCGACGCAAATACGATTCTGCGCAACAATGTGAACACTTCTCCTTCCCAGGCACAGAGAAGGTGCTAGCAGGGAATTCTCTGCCTGCCTTTCCCCAGTGCTCTGCAAGCTCTCCAGGGCAACAGAAAATGTGGGGCTCTGTGCTTTCTTTCGTTCTGAACAAGTGTTAGTGTTTTCAGCGGAAAAGCAATTCTGCGCAACAATGGGAACACTTCTCCTTCCCAGGCACAGAGAAGGTGCTAGCAGGGAATTCTCTGCCTGCCTTTCCCCAGTGCTCTGCAAGCTCTCCAGGGCAACAGCAAATGTGGGGCTCTGTGCTTTCTTTCGTTCTGAACAAGTTTTAGTGTTTTGTGCAGCGACGCAAATACGATTCTGCGCAACAATGGGAACACTTCTCCTTCCCAGGCACGGAGAAGGTGCTAGCAGGGAATTCTCTGCCTGCCTTTCCCCAGTGCTCTGCAAGCTCTCCAGGGCAACAGCAAATGTGGGGCTCTGTGCTTTCTTTTGTTCTGAAAAAGTGTTAGTGTTTTCTGCGGAAAAGCGATTCTGCGCAACATTGGGAACACTTCTCCTTCCCAGGCACAGAGAAGGTGCTAGCAGGGAATTCTCTGCCTGCCTTTCCCCAGTGCTCTGCAAGCTCTCCAGGGAAACAGCAAATGTGGGGCTCTGTGCTTTCTTTCGTTCTGAACAAGTTTTAGTGTTTTCTGCAGCGACGCAAATACGATTCTGCGCAACATTGGGAACACTTCTCCTTCCCAGGCACAGAGAAGGTGCTAGCAGGGAATTCTCTGCCTGCCTTTAACCAGTGCTCTGCAAGCTCTCCAGGGCAACAGCAAATGTGGGGCTCTGTGCTTTCTTTCGTTCTGAACAAGTTGTAGTGTTTTGTGGAGAGAAGCGATTCTGCGCAACAATGGGAACACTTCTCCTTTCCAGGCACAGAGAAGGTACTACCAGGGAATTCTCTGCCTTCCTCTCCCCAGTGCTCTGCAAGCTCTCCAGGGCAACAGCAAATGTGGGGCTCTGTGCTTTCTTTCGTTCTGAAAAAGTGTTAGTGTTTTCAGCGGAAAAGCGATTCTGCGCAACAATGGGAACACATCTCCTTCCCAGGCACAGAGAAGGTGCTAGCAGGGAATTCTCTGCCTGCCTTTCCCCAGTGCTCTGCAAGCTCTCCAGGGCAACAGCAAATGTGGGGCTCTGTGCTTTCTTTCGTTCTGAAAAAGTGTTATTTTTTTTCTGCGGAAAAGCGATTCTGTGCAACAATGGGAACACTTCTGCTTCCCAGGCACAGAGAAGGTGCTAGCAGGGAATTCTCTGCCTGCCTTTCCCCAGTGCTCTGCAAGCTCTCCAGGGCAACAGCAAATGTGGGGCTCTGTGCTTTCTTTCGTTCTGAACAAGTTTTAGTGTTTTCAGCGGAAAAGCAATTCTGCGCGACATTGGGAACACTTCTACTTCCCAGGCACAGAGAAGGTGCTAGCAGGGAATTCTCTGCCTGCCTTTCCCCAGTGCTCTGCAAGCTCTCCAGGGAAACAGCAAATGTGGGGCTCTGTGCTTTCTTTCGTTCTGAACAAGTTGTAGTGTTTTGTGGAGAGAAGCGATTCTGCGCAACAATGTGTTAGTGTTTTCAGTGGAAAAGCGATTCTGCTCAACATTGGGAACACTTCTCCTTCCCAGGCACAGAGAAAGTGCTAGCAGGGAATTCTCTGCCTGCCTTTACCCAGTGCTCTGCAAGCTCTCCAGGGCAACAGCAAATGTGGGGCTCTGTGCTTTCTTTCATTCTGAAAAAGTGTTAGTGTTTTCTGCAGCGACGCAAATACGATTCTGCGCAACATTGGGAACACTTCTCCTTCCCAGGCACAGAGAAGGTGCTAGCAGGGAATTCTCTGCCTGCCTTTCCCCAGTGCTCTGCAAGCTCTCCAGGGAAACAGCAAATGTGGGGCTCTGTGCTTTCTTTCGTTCTGAACAAGTTGTAGTGTTTTGTGGAGAGAAGCGATTCTGCGCAACAATGGGAACACTTCTCCTTTCCAGGCTCAGAGAAGGTACTACCAGGGAATTCTCTGCCTTCCTCTCCCCAGTGCTCTGCAAGCTCTCCAGGGCAACAGCAAATGTGGGGCTCTGTGCTTTCTTTCATTCTGAAAAAGTGTTAGTGTTTTCTGCAGCGACGCAAATGCCATTCTGCGCAACAATGGGAACACTTCTCCTTCCCAGGCACAGAGAAGGTGCTAGCAGGGAATTCTCTGCCTGCCTTTCCCCAGTGCTCTGCAAGCTCTCCAGGGCAACAGCAAATGTGGGGCTCTGTGCTTTCTTTCGTTCTGAAAAAGTGTTAGTGTTTTCAGCGGAAAAGCGATTCTGCGCAACAATGGGAACACTTCTCCTTCCCAGGCACAGAGAAGGTGCTAGCAGGGAATTCTCTGCCTGCCTTTCCCCAGTGCTCTGCAAGCTCTCCAGGGCAACAGCAAATGTGGGGCTCTGTGCTTTCTTTCATTCTGAAAAAGTGTTAGTGTTTTCTGCAGCGACGCAAACGCCATTCTGCGCAACAATGGGAACACTTCTCCTTCCCAGGCACAGAGAAGGTGCTAGCAGGGAATTCTCTGCCTACCTTTCCCCAGTGCTCTGCAAGCTCTCCAGGGCAACAGCAAATGTGGGGCTCTGTGCTTTCTTTCGTTCTGAAAAAGTGTTAGTGTTTTCAGCGGAAAAGCGATTCTGCGCAACAATGGGAACACATCTCCTTCCCAGGCACAGAGAAGGTGCTAGCAGGGAATTCTCTGCCTGCCTTTCCCCAGTGCTCTGCAAGCTCTCCAGGGCAACAGCAAATGTGGGGCTCTGTGCTTTCTTTCGTTCTGAAAAAGTGTTATTTTTTTTCTGCGGAAAAGCGATTCTGTGCAACAATGGGAACACTTCTGCTTCCCAGGCACAGAGAAGGTGCTAGCAGGGAATTCTCTGCCTGCCTTTCCCCAGTGCTCTGCAAGCTCTCCAGGGCAACAGCAAATGTGGGGCTCTGTGCTTTCTTTCGTTCTGAACAAGTGTTAGTGTTTTCAGCGGAAAAGCGATTCTGCGCAACAATGGGAACACTTCTCCTTCCCAGGCACAGAGAAGGTACTAGCAGGGAATTCTCTGCCTGCCTTTCCCCAGTGCTCTGCAAGCTCTCCAGGGCAACAGCAAATGTGGGGCTCTGTGCTTTCTTTCATTCTGAAGAAGTGTTAGTGTTTTCTGCAGCGACGCAAATGCCATTCTGCGTAACAATGGGAACACTTCTCCTTCCCAGGCACAGAGAAGGTGCTAGCAGGAAATTCTCTGCCTGCCTTTCCCCAGTGCTCTGCAAGCTCTCCAGGGCAACAGCAAATGTGGGGCTCTGTGCTTTCTTTCGTTCTGAAAAAGTGTTAGTGTTTTCAGCAGAAAAGCGATTCTGCGCAACAATGGGAACACTTCTCCTTCCCAGGCACAGAGAAAGTGCTAGCAGGGAATTCTCTGCCTGCCTTTCCCCAGTGCTCTGCAAGCTCTCCAGGGCAACAGAAAATGTGGGGCTCTGTGCTTTCTTTCGTTCTGAACAAGTGTTAGTGTTTTCAGCGGAAAAGCCATTCTGCGCAACAATGGGAACACTTCTCCTTCCCAGGCACAGAGAAGGTGCTAGCAGGGAATTCTCTGCCTGCCTTTCCCCAGTGCTCTGCAAGCTCTCCAGGGCAACAGCAAATGTGGGGCTCTGTGCTTTCTTTCGTTCTGAACAAGTTTTAGTGTTTTCTGCAGCGACGCAAATACGATTCTGCGCAACAATGGGAACACTTCTCCTTCCCAGGCACAGAGAAGGTGCTAGCAGGGAATTCTCTGCCTGCCTTTCCCCAGTGCTCTGCAAGCTCTCCAGGGCAACAGCAAATGTGGGGCTCTGTGCTTTCTTTCGTTCTGAACAAGTTTTAGTGTTTTCTGCAGCGACGCAAATACGATTCTGCGCAACAATGGGAACACTTCTCCTTCCCAGGCACGGAGAAGGTGCTAGCAGGGAATTCTCTGCCTGCCTTTCCCCAGTGCTCTGCAAGCTCTCCAGGGCAACAGCAAATGTGGGGCTCTGTGCTTTCTTTTGTTCTGAAAAAGTGTTAGTGTTTTCTGCGGAAAAGCGATTCTGCGCAACATTGGGAACACTTCTCCTTCCCAGGCACAGAGAAGGTGCTAGCAGGGAATTCTCTGCCTGCCTTTCCCCAGTGCTCTGCAAGCTCTCCAGGGAAACAGCAAATGTGGGGCTCTGTGCTTTCTTTCGTTCTGAACAAGTTTTAGTGTTTTCTGCAGCGACGCAAATACGATTCTGCGCAACATTGGGAACACTTCTCCTTCCCAGGCACAGAGAAGGTGCTAGCAGGGAATTCTCTGCCTGCCTTTAACCAGTGCTCTGCAAGCTCTCCAGGGCAACAGCAAATGTGGGGCTCTGTGCTTTCTTTCGTTCTGAACAAGTTGTAGTGTTTTGTGGAGAGAAGCGATTCTGCGCAACAATGGGAACACTTCTCCTTTCCAGGCACAGAGAAGGTACTACCAGGGAATTCTCTGCCTTCCTCTCCCCAGTGCTCTGCAAGCTCTCCAGGGCAACAGCAAATGTGGGGCTCTGTGCTTTCTTTCGTTCTGAAAAAGTGTTAGTGTTTTCAGCGGAAAAGCGATTCTGCGCAACAATGGGAACACATCTCCTTCCCAGGCACAGAGAAGGTGCTAGCAGGGAATTCTCTGCCTGCCTTTCCCCAGTGCTCTGCAAGCTCTCCAGGGCAACAGCAAATGTGGGGCTCTGTGCTTTCTTTCGTTCTGAAAAAGTGTTATTTTTTTTCTGCGGAAAAGCGATTCTGTGCAACAATGGGAACACTTCTGCTTCCCAGGCACAGAGAAGGTGCTAGCAGGGAATTCTCTGCCTGCCTTTCCCCAGTGCTCTGCAAGCTCTCCAGGGCAACAGCAAATGTGGGGCTCTGTGCTTTCTTTCGTTCTGAACAAGTTTTAGTGTTTTCAGCGGAAAAGCAATTCTGCGCGACATTGGGAACACTTCTACTTCCCAGGCACAGAGAAGGTGCTAGCAGGGAATTCTCTGCCTGCCTTTCCCCAGTGCTCTGCAAGCTCTCCAGGGAAACAGCAAATGTGGGGCTCTGTGCTTTCTTTCGTTCTGAACAAGTTGTAGTGTTTTGTGGAGAGAAGCGATTCTGCGCAACAATGTGTTAGTGTTTTCAGTGGAAAAGCGATTCTGCTCAACATTGGGAACACTTCTCCTTCCCAGGCACAGAGAAAGTGCTAGCAGGGAATTCTCTGCCTGCCTTTACCCAGTGCTCTGCAAGCTCTCCAGGGCAACAGCAAATGTGGGGCTCTGTGCTTTCTTTCATTCTGAAAAAGTGTTAGTGTTTTCTGCAGCGACGCAAATACGATTCTGCGCAACATTGGGAACACTTCTCCTTCCCAGGCACAGAGAAGGTGCTAGCAGGGAATTCTCTGCCTGCCTTTCCCCAGTGCTCTGCAAGCTCTCCAGGGAAACAGCAAATGTGGGGCTCTGTGCTTTCTTTCGTTCTGAACAAGTTGTAGTGTTTTGTGGAGAGAAGCGATTCTGCGCAACAATGGGAACACTTCTCCTTTCCAGGCTCAGAGAAGGTACTACCAGGGAATTCTCTGCCTTCCTCTCCCCAGTGCTCTGCAAGCTCTCCAGGGCAACAGCAAATGTGGGGCTCTGTGCTTTCTTTCATTCTGAAAAAGTGTTAGTGTTTTCTGCAGCGACGCAAATGCCATTCTGCGCAACAATGGGAACACTTCTCCTTCCCAGGCACAGAGAAGGTGCTAGCAGGGAATTCTCTGCCTGCCTTTCCCCAGTGCTCTGCAAGCTCTCCAGGGCAACAGCAAATGTGGGGCTCTGTGCTTTCTTTCGTTCTGAAAAAGTGTTAGTGTTTTCAGCGGAAAAGCGATTCTGCGCAACAATGGGAACACTTCTCCTTCCCAGGCACAGAGAAGGTGCTAGCAGGGAATTCTCTGCCTGCCTTTCCCCAGTGCTCTGCAAGCTCTCCAGGGCAACAGCAAATGTGGGGCTCTGTGCTTTCTTTCATTCTGAAAAAGTGTTAGTGTTTTCTGCAGCGACGCAAACGCCATTCTGCGCAACAATGGGAACACTTCTCCTTCCCAGGCACAGAGAAGGTGCTAGCAGGGAATTCTCTGCCTACCTTTCCCCAGTGCTCTGCAAGCTCTCCAGGGCAACAGCAAATGTGGGGCTCTGTGCTTTCTTTCGTTCTGAAAAAGTGTTAGTGTTTTCAGCGGAAAAGCGATTCTGCGCAACAATGGGAACACATCTCCTTCCCAGGCACAGAGAAGGTGCTAGCAGGGAATTCTCTGCCTGCCTTTCCCCAGTGCTCTGCAAGCTCTCCAGGGCAACAGCAAATGTGGGGCTCTGTGCTTTCTTTCGTTCTGAAAAAGTGTTATTTTTTTTCTGCGGAAAAGCGATTCTGTGCAACAATGGGAACACTTCTGCTTCCCAGGCACAGAGAAGGTGCTAGCAGGGAATTCTCTGCCTGCCTTTCCCCAGTGCTCTGCAAGCTCTCCAGGGCAACAGCAAATGTGGGGCTCTGTGCTTTCTTTCGTTCTGAACAAGTTTTAGTGTTTTCAGCGGAAAAGCAATTCTGCGCGACATTGGGAACACTTCTAATTCCCAGGCACAGAGAAGGTGCTAGCAGGGAATTCTCTGCCTGCCTTTCCCCAGTGCTCTGCAAGCTCTCCAGGGAAACAGCAAATGTGGGGCTCTGTGCTTTCTTTCGTTCTGAACAAGTTTTAGTGTTTTCTGCAGCGACGCAAATACGATTCTGCGCAACAATGGGAACACTTCTCCTTCCCAGGCACGGAGAAGGTGCTAGCAGGGAATTCTCTGCCTGCCTTTCCCCAGTGCTCTGCAAGCTCTCCAGGGCAACAGCAAATGTGGGGCTCTGTGCTTTCTTTTGTTCTGAAAAAGTGTTAGTGTTTTCTGCGGAAAAGCGATTCTGCGCAACATTGGGAACACTTCTCCTTCCCAGGCACAGAGAAGGTGCTAGCAGGGAATTCTCTGCCTGCCTTTCCCCAGTGCTCTGCAAGCTCTCCAGGGAAACAGCAAATGTGGGGCTCTGTGCTTTCTTTCGTTCTGAACAAGTTTTAGTGTTTTCTGCAGCGACGCAAATACGATTCTGCGCAACATTGGGAACACTTCTCCTTCCCAGGCACAGAGAAGGTGCTAGCAGGGAATTCTCTGCCTGCCTTTAACCAGTGCTCTGCAAGCTCTCCAGGGCAACAGCAAATGTGGGGCTCTGTGCTTTCTTTCGTTCTGAACAAGTTTTAGTGTTTTCAGCGGAAAAGCAATTCTGCGCGACATTGGGAACACTTCTACTTCCCAGGCACAGAGAAGGTGCTAGCAGGGAATTCTCTGCCTGCCTTTCCCCAGTGCTCTGCAAGCTCTCCAGGGAAACAGCAAATGTGGGGCTCTGTGCTTTCTTTCGTTCTGAAAAAGTGTTAGTGTTTTCAGCGGAAAAGCGATTCTGCGCAACAATGGGAACACATCTCCTTCCCAGGCACAGAGAAGGTGCTAGCAGGGAATTCTCTGCCTGCCTTTCCCCAGTGCTCTGCAAGCTCTCCAGGGCAACAGCAAATGTGGGGCTCTGTGCTTTCTTTCGTTCTGAAAAAGTGTTATTTTTTTTCTGCGGAAAAGCGATTCTGTGCAACAATGGGAACACTTCTGCTTCCCAGGCACAGAGAAGGTGCTAGCAGGGAATTCTCTGCCTGCCTTTCCCCAGTGCTCTGCAAGCTCTCCAGGGCAACAGCAAATGTGGGGCTCTGTGCTTTCTTTCGTTCTGAACAAGTTTTAGTGTTTTCAGCGGAAAAGCAATTCTGCGCGACATTGGGAACACTTCTACTTCCCAGGCACAGAGAAGGTGCTAGCAGGGAATTCTCTGCCTGCCTTTCCCCAGTGCTCTGCAAGCTCTCCAGGGAAACAGCAAATGTGGGGCTCTGTGCTTTCTTTCGTTCTGAACAAGTTGTAGTGTTTTGTGGAGAGAAGCGATTCTGCGCAACAATGTGTTAGTGTTTTCAGTGGAAAAGCGATTCTGCTCAACATTGGGAACACTTCTCCTTCCCAGGCACAGAGAAAGTGCTAGCAGGGAATTCTCTGCCTGCCTTTACCCAGTGCTCTGCAAGCTCTCCAGGGCAACAGCAAATGTGGGGCTCTGTGCTTTCTTTCATTCTGAAAAAGTGTTAGTGTTTTCTGCAGCGACGCAAATACGATTCTGCGCAACATTGGGAACACTTCTCCTTCCCAGGCACAGAGAAGGTGCTAGCAGGGAATTCTCTGCCTGCCTTTCCCCAGTGCTCTGCAAGCTCTCCAGGGAAACAGCAAATGTGGGGCTCTGTGCTTTCTTTCGTTCTGAACAAGTTGTAGTGTTTTGTGGAGAGAAGCGATTCTGCGCAACAATGGGAACACTTCTCCTTTCCAGGCTCAGAGAAGGTACTACCAGGGAATTCTCTGCCTTCCTCTCCCCAGTGCTCTGCAAGCTCTCCAGGGCAACAGCAAATGTGGGGCTCTGTGCTTTCTTTCATTCTGAAAAAGTGTTAGTGTTTTCTGCAGCGACGCAAATGCCATTCTGCGCAACAATGGGAACACTTCTCCTTCCCAGGCACAGAGAAGGTGCTAGCAGGGAATTCTCTGCCTGCCTTTCCCCAGTGCTCTGCAAGCTCTCCAGGGCAACAGCAAATGTGGGGCTCTGTGCTTTCTTTCGTTCTGAAAAAGTGTTAGTGTTTTCAGCGGAAAAGCGATTCTGCGCAACAATGGGAACACTTCTCCTTCCCAGGCACAGAGAAGGTGCTAGCAGGGAATTCTCTGCCTGCCTTTCCCCAGTGCTCTGCAAGCTCTCCAGGGCAACAGCAAATGTGGGGCTCTGTGCTTTCTTTCATTCTGAAAAAGTGTTAGTGTTTTCTGCAGCGACGCAAACGCCATTCTGCGCAACAATGGGAACACTTCTCCTTCCCAGGCACAGAGAAGGTGCTAGCAGGGAATTCTCTGCCTACCTTTCCCCAGTGCTCTGCAAGCTCTCCAGGGCAACAGCAAATGTGGGGCTCTGTGCTTTCTTTCGTTCTGAAAAAGTGTTAGTGTTTTCAGCGGAAAAGCGATTCTGCGCAACAATGGGAACACATCTCCTTCCCAGGCACAGAGAAGGTGCTAGCAGGGAATTCTCTGCCTGCCTTTCCCCAGTGCTCTGCAAGCTCTCCAGGGCAACAGCAAATGTGGGGCTCTGTGCTTTCTTTCGTTCTGAAAAAGTGTTATTTTTTTTCTGCGGAAAAGCGATTCTGTGCAACAATGGGAACACTTCTGCTTCCCAGGCACAGAGAAGGTGCTAGCAGGGAATTCTCTGCCTGCCTTTCCCCAGTGCTCTGCAAGCTCTCCAGGGCAACAGCAAATGTGGGGCTCTGTGCTTTCTTTCGTTCTGAACAAGTGTTAGTGTTTTCAGCGGAAAAGCGATTCTGCGCAACAATGGGAACACTTCTCCTTCCCAGGCACAGAGAAGGTACTAGCAGGGAATTCTCTGCCTGCCTTTCCCCAGTGCTCTGCAAGCTCTCCAGGGCAACAGCAAATGTGGGGCTCTGTGCTTTCTTTCATTCTGAAGAAGTGTTAGTGTTTTCTGCAGCGACGCAAATGCCATTCTGCGTAACAATGGGAACACTTCTCCTTCCCAGGCACAGAGAAGGTGCTAGCAGGAAATTCTCTGCCTGCCTTTCCCCAGTGCTCTGCAAGCTCTCCAGGGCAACAGCAAATGTGGGGCTCTGTGCTTTCTTTCGTTCTGAAAAAGTGTTAGTGTTTTCAGCAGAAAAGCGATTCTGCGCAACAATGGGAACACTTCTCCTTCCCAGGCACAGAGAAAGTGCTAGCAGGGAATTCTCTGCCTGCCTTTCCCCAGTGCTCTGCAAGCTCTCCAGGGCAACAGAAAATGTGGGGCTCTGTGCTTTCTTTCGTTCTGAACAAGTGTTAGTGTTTTCAGCGGAAAAGCCATTCTGCGCAACAATGGGAACACTTCTCCTTCCCAGGCACAGAGAAGGTGCTAGCAGGGAATTCTCTGCCTGCCTTTCCCCAGTGCTCTGCAAGCTCTCCAGGGCAACAGCAAATGTGGGGCTCTGTGCTTTCTTTCGTTCTGAACAAGTTTTAGTGTTTTCTGCAGCGACGCAAATACGATTCTGCGCAACAATGGGAACACTTCTCCTTCCCAGGCACAGAGAAGGTGCTAGCAGGGAATTCTCTGCCTGCCTTTCCCCAGTGCTCTGCAAGCTCTCCAGGGCAACAGCAAATGTGGGGCTCTGTGCTTTCTTTCGTTCTGAACAAGTTGTAGTGTTTTGTGGAGAGAAGCGATTCTGCGCAACAATGGGAACACTTCTCCTTTCCAGGCACAGAGAAGGTACTACCAGGGAATTCTCTGCCTGCCTTTCCCCAGTGCTCTGCAAGCTCTCCAGGGCAACAGCAAATGTGGGGCTCTGTGCTTTCTTTCGTTCTGAACAAGTTTTAGTGTTTTTAGCAGCGACGCAAATACGATTCTGCGCAACAATGGGAACACTTCTCTTTCCCAGGCACAGAGAAGGTACTAGCAGGGAATTCTCTGCCTGCCTTTCCCCAGTGCTCTGCAAGCTCTCCAGGGCAACAGCAAATGTGGGGCTCTGTGCTTTCTTTCGTTCTGAACAAGTGTTAGTGTTTTCAGCGGAAAAGCGATTCTGCGCAACAATGGGAACACTTCTCCTTCCCAGGCACAGAGAAGGTGCTAGCAGGGAATTCTCTGCCTGCCTTTCCCCAGTGCTCTGCAAGCTCTCCAGGGCAACAGCAAATGTGGGGCTCTGTGCTTTCTTTCGTTCTGAACAAGTTTTAGTGTTTTCTGCAGCGACGCAAATACGATTCTGCGCAACAATGGGAACACTTCTCCTTCCCAGGCACAGAGAAGGTGCTAGCAGGGAATTCTCTGCCTGCCTTTCCCCAGTGCTCTGCAAGCTCTCCAGGGCAACAGAAAATGTGGGACTCTGTGCTTTCTTTCGTTCTGAACAAGTGTTAGTGTTTTCAGCGGAAAAGCCATTCTGCGCAACAATGGGAACACTTCTCCTTCCCAGGCACAGAGAAAGTGCTAGCAGGGAATTCTCTGCCTGCCTTTCCCCAGTGCTCTGCAAGCTCTCCAGGGCAACAGCAAATGTGGGGCTCTGTGCTTTCTTTCGTTCTGAACAAGTTGTAGTGTTTTGTGGAGAGAAGCGATTCTGCGCAACAATGGGAACACTTCTCCTTTCCAGGGACAGAGAAGGTACTACCAGGGAATTCTCTGCCTGCCTTTCCCCAGTGCTCTGCAAGCTCTCCAGGGCAACAGCAAATGTGGGGCTCTGTGCTTTCTTTCGTTCTGAACAAGTTTTAGTGTTTTTAGCAGCGACGCAAATACGATTCTGCGCAACAATGGGAACACTTCTCCTTCCCAGGCACAGAGAAGGTGCTAGCAGGGAATTCTCTGCCTGCCTTTAACCAGTGCTCTGCAAGCTCTCCAGGGCAACAGCAAATGTGGGGCTCTGTGCTTTCTTTCGTTCTGAACAAGTTTTAGTGTTTTCAGCGGAAAAGCAATTCTGCGCGACATTGGGAACACTTCTACTTCCCAGGCACAGAGAAGGTGCTAGCAGGGAATTCTCTGCCTGCCTTTCCCCAGTGCTCTGCAAGCTCTCCAGGGAAACAGCAAATGTGGGGCTCTGTGCTTTCTTTCGTTCTGAAAAAGTGTTAGTGTTTTCAGCGGAAAAGCGATTCTGCGCAACAATGGGAACACATCTCCTTCCCAGGCACAGAGAAGGTGCTAGCAGGGAATTCTCTGCCTGCCTTTCCCCAGTGCTCTGCAAGCTCTCCAGGGCAACAGCAAATGTGGGGCTCTGTGCTTTCTTTCGTTCTGAAAAAGTGTTATTTTTTTTCTGCGGAAAAGCGATTCTGTGCAACAATGGGAACACTTCTGCTTCCCAGGCACAGAGAAGGTGCTAGCAGGGAATTCTCTGCCTGCCTTTCCCCAGTGCTCTGCAAGCTCTCCAGGGCAACAGCAAATGTGGGGCTCTGTGCTTTCTTTCGTTCTGAACAAGTTTTAGTGTTTTCAGCGGAAAAGCAATTCTGCGCGACATTGGGAACACTTCTACTTCCCAGGCACAGAGAAGGTGCTAGCAGGGAATTCTCTGCCTGCCTTTCCCCAGTGCTCTGCAAGCTCTCCAGGGAAACAGCAAATGTGGGGCTCTGTGCTTTCTTTCGTTCTGAACAAGTTGTAGTGTTTTGTGGAGAGAAGCGATTCTGCGCAACAATGTGTTAGTGTTTTCAGTGGAAAAGCGATTCTGCTCAACATTGGGAACACTTCTCCTTCCCAGGCACAGAGAAAGTGCTAGCAGGGAATTCTCTGCCTGCCTTTACCCAGTGCTCTGCAAGCTCTCCAGGGCAACAGCAAATGTGGGGCTCTGTGCTTTCTTTCATTCTGAAAAAGTGTTAGTGTTTTCTGCAGCGACGCAAATACGATTCTGCGCAACATTGGGAACACTTCTCCTTCCCAGGCACAGAGAAGGTGCTAGCAGGGAATTCTCTGCCTGCCTTTCCCCAGTGCTCTGCAAGCTCTCCAGGGAAACAGCAAATGTGGGGCTCTGTGCTTTCTTTCGTTCTGAACAAGTTGTAGTGTTTTGTGGAGAGAAGCGATTCTGCGCAACAATGGGAACACTTCTCCTTTCCAGGCTCAGAGAAGGTACTACCAGGGAATTCTCTGCCTTCCTCTCCCCAGTGCTCTGCAAGCTCTCCAGGGCAACAGCAAATGTGGGGCTCTGTGCTTTCTTTCATTCTGAAAAAGTGTTAGTGTTTTCTGCAGCGACGCAAATGCCATTCTGCGCAACAATGGGAACACTTCTCCTTCCCAGGCACAGAGAAGGTGCTAGCAGGGAATTCTCTGCCTGCCTTTCCCCAGTGCTCTGCAAGCTCTCCAGGGCAACAGCAAATGTGGGGCTCTGTGCTTTCTTTCGTTCTGAAAAAGTGTTAGTGTTTTCAGCGGAAAAGCGATTCTGCGCAACAATGGGAACACTTCTCCTTCCCAGGCACAGAGAAGGTGCTAGCAGGGAATTCTCTGCCTGCCTTTCCCCAGTGCTCTGCAAGCTCTCCAGGGCAACAGCAAATGTGGGGCTCTGTGCTTTCTTTCATTCTGAAAAAGTGTTAGTGTTTTCTGCAGCGACGCAAACGCCATTCTGCGCAACAATGGGAACACTTCTCCTTCCCAGGCACAGAGAAGGTGCTAGCAGGGAATTCTCTGCCTACCTTTCCCCAGTGCTCTGCAAGCTCTCCAGGGCAACAGCAAATGTGGGGCTCTGTGCTTTCTTTCGTTCTGAAAAAGTGTTAGTGTTTTCAGCGGAAAAGCGATTCTGCGCAACAATGGGAACACATCTCCTTCCCAGGCACAGAGAAGGTGCTAGCAGGGAATTCTCTGCCTGCCTTTCCCCAGTGCTCTGCAAGCTCTCCAGGGCAACAGCAAATGTGGGGCTCTGTGCTTTCTTTCGTTCTGAAAAAGTGTTATTTTTTTTCTGCGGAAAAGCGATTCTGTGCAACAATGGGAACACTTCTGCTTCCCAGGCACAGAGAAGGTGCTAGCAGGGAATTCTCTGCCTGCCTTTCCCCAGTGCTCTGCAAGCTCTCCAGGGCAACAGCAAATGTGGGGCTCTGTGCTTTCTTTCGTTCTGAACAAGTGTTAGTGTTTTCAGCGGAAAAGCGATTCTGCGCAACAATGGGAACACTTCTCCTTCCCAGGCACAGAGAAGGTACTAGCAGGGAATTCTCTGCCTGCCTTTCCCCAGTGCTCTGCAAGCTCTCCAGGGCAACAGCAAATGTGGGGCTCTGTGCTTTCTTTCATTCTGAAGAAGTGTTAGTGTTTTCTGCAGCGACGCAAATGCCATTCTGCGTAACAATGGGAACACTTCTCCTTCCCAGGCACAGAGAAGGTGCTAGCAGGAAATTCTCTGCCTGCCTTTCCCCAGTGCTCTGCAAGCTCTCCAGGGCAACAGCAAATGTGGGGCTCTGTGCTTTCTTTCGTTCTGAAAAAGTGTTAGTGTTTTCAGCAGAAAAGCGATTCTGCGCAACAATGGGAACACTTCTCCTTCCCAGGCACAGAGAAAGTGCTAGCAGGGAATTCTCTGCCTGCCTTTCCCCAGTGCTCTGCAAGCTCTCCAGGGCAACAGAAAATGTGGGGCTCTGTGCTTTCTTTCGTTCTGAACAAGTGTTAGTGTTTTCAGCGGAAAAGCCATTCTGCGCAACAATGGGAACACTTCTCCTTCCCAGGCACAGAGAAGGTGCTAGCAGGGAATTCTCTGCCTGCCTTTCCCCAGTGCTCTGCAAGCTCTCCAGGGCAACAGCAAATGTGGGGCTCTGTGCTTTCTTTCGTTCTGAACAAGTTTTAGTGTTTTCTGCAGCGACGCAAATACGATTCTGCGCAACAATGGGAACACTTCTCCTTCCCAGGCACAGAGAAGGTGCTAGCAGGGAATTCTCTGCCTGCCTTTCCCCAGTGCTCTGCAAGCTCTCCAGGGCAACAGCAAATGTGGGGCTCTGTGCTTTCTTTCGTTCTGAACAAGTTGTAGTGTTTTGTGGAGAGAAGCGATTCTGCGCAACAATGGGAACACTTCTCCTTTCCAGGCACAGAGAAGGTACTACCAGGGAATTCTCTGCCTGCCTTTCCCCAGTGCTCTGCAAGCTCTCCAGGGCAACAGCAAATGTGGGGCTCTGTGCTTTCTTTCGTTCTGAACAAGTTTTAGTGTTTTTAGCAGCGACGCAAATACGATTCTGCGCAACAATGGGAACACTTCTCTTTCCCAGGCACAGAGAAGGTACTAGCAGGGAATTCTCTGCCTGCCTTTCCCCAGTGCTCTGCAAGCTCTCCAGGGCAACAGCAAATGTGGGGCTCTGTGCTTTCTTTCGTTCTGAACAAGTGTTAGTGTTTTCAGCGGAAAAGCGATTCTGCGCAACAATGGGAACACTTCTCCTTCCCAGGCACAGAGAAGGTGCTAGCAGGGAATTCTCTGCCTGCCTTTCCCCAGTGCTCTGCAAGCTCTCCAGGGCAACAGCAAATGTGGGGCTCTGTGCTTTCTTTCGTTCTGAACAAGTTTTAGTGTTTTCTGCAGCGACGCAAATACGATTCTGCGCAACAATGGGAACACTTCTCCTTCCCAGGCACAGAGAAGGTGCTAGCAGGGAATTCTCTGCCTGCCTTTCCCCAGTGCTCTGCAAGCTCTCCAGGGCAACAGAAAATGTGGGACTCTGTGCTTTCTTTCGTTCTGAACAAGTGTTAGTGTTTTCAGCGGAAAAGCCATTCTGCGCAACAATGGGAACACTTCTCCTTCCCAGGCACAGAGAAAGTGCTAGCAGGGAATTCTCTGCCTGCCTTTCCCCAGTGCTCTGCAAGCTCTCCAGGGCAACAGCAAATGTGGGGCTCTGTGCTTTCTTTCGTTCTGAACAAGTTGTAGTGTTTTGTGGAGAGAAGCGATTCTGCGCAACAATGGGAACACTTCTCCTTTCCAGGGACAGAGAAGGTACTACCAGGGAATTCTCTGCCTGCCTTTCCCCAGTGCTCTGCAAGCTCTCCAGGGCAACAGCAAATGTGGGGCTCTGTGCTTTCTTTCGTTCTGAACAAGTTTTAGTGTTTTTAGCAGCGACGCAAATACGATTCTGCGCAACAATGGGAACACTTCTCTTTCCCAGGCACAGAGAAGGTACTAGCAGGGAATTCTCTGCCTGCCTTTCCCCAGTGCTCTGCAAGCTCTCCAGGGAAACAGCAAATGTGGGGCTCTGTGCTTTCTTTCGTTCTGAACAAGTGTTAGTGTTTTCAGCGGAAAAGCCATTCTGCGCAACAATGGGAACACTTCTCCTTCCCAGGCACAGAGAAGGTGCTAGCAGGGAACTCTCTGCCTGCCTTTCCCCAGTGCTCTGCAAGCTCTCCAGGGCAACAGCAAATGTGGGGCTCTGTGCTTTCTTTCGTTCTGAAAAAGTGTTATTTTTTTTCTGCGGAAAAGCGATTCTGTGCAACAATGGGAACACTTCTGCTTCCCAGGCACAGAGAAGGTGCTAGCAGGGAATTCTCTGCCTGCCTTTCCCCAGTGCTCTGCAAGCTCTCCAGGGCAACAGCAAATGTGGGGCTCTGTGCTTTCTTTCGTTCTGAACAAGTGTTAGTGTTTTCAGCGGAAAAGCCTTTCTGCGCAACAATGGGAACACTTCTGCTTCCCAGGCACAGAGAAGGTGCTAGCAGGGAATTCTCTGCCTGCCTTTCCCCAGTGCTCTGCAAGCTCTCCAGGGCAACAGCAAATGTGGGGCTCTGTGCTTTCTTTCATTCTGAACAAGTGTTAGTGTTTTCAGCGGAAAAGCCTTTCTGCGCAACAATGGGAACACTTCTGCTTCCCAGGCACAGAGAAGGTGCTAGCAGGGAATTCTCTGCCTGCCTTTCCCCAGTGCTCTGCAAGCTCTCCAGGGCAACAGCAAATGTGGGGCTCTGTGCTTTCTTTCGTTCTGAACAAGTTGTAGTGTTTTGTGGAGAGAAGCGATTCTGCGCAACAATGTGTTAGTGTTTTCAGTGGAAAAGCGATTCTGCTCAACATTGGGAACACTTCTCCTTCCCAGGCACAGAGAAAGTGCTAGCAGGGAATTCTCTGCCTGCCTTTACCCAGTGCTCTGCAAGCTCTCCAGGGCAACAGCAAATGTGGGGCTCTGTGCTTTCTTTCATTCTGAAAAAGTGTTAGTGTTTTCTGCAGCGACGCAAATACGATTCTGCGCAACATTGGGAACACTTCTCCTTCCCAGGCACAGAGAAGGTGCTAGCAGGGAATTCTCTGCCTGCCTTTCCCCAGTGCTCTGCAAGCTCTCCAGGGAAACAGCAAATGTGGGGCTCTGTGCTTTCTTTCGTTCTGAACAAGTTGTAGTGTTTTGTGGAGAGAAGCGATTCTGCGCAACAATGGGAACACTTCTCCTTTCCAGGCTCAGAGAAGGTACTACCAGGGAATTCTCTGCCTTCCTCTCCCCAGTGCTCTGCAAGCTCTCCAGGGCAACAGCAAATGTGGGGCTCTGTGCTTTCTTTCATTCTGAAAAAGTGTTAGTGTTTTCTGCAGCGACGCAAATGCCATTCTGCGCAACAATGGGAACACTTCTCCTTCCCAGGCACAGAGAAGGTGCTAGCAGGGAATTCTCTGCCTGCCTTTCCCCAGTGCTCTGCAAGCTCTCCAGGGCAACAGCAAATGTGGGGCTCTGTGCTTTCTTTCGTTCTGAAAAAGTGTTAGTGTTTTCAGCGGAAAAGCGATTCTGCGCAACAATGGGAACACTTCTCCTTCCCAGGCACAGAGAAGGTGCTAGCAGGGAATTCTCTGCCTGCCTTTCCCCAGTGCTCTGCAAGCTCTCCAGGGCAACAGCAAATGTGGGGCTCTGTGCTTTCTTTCATTCTGAAAAAGTGTTAGTGTTTTCTGCAGCGACGCAAACGCCATTCTGCGCAACAATGGGAACACTTCTCCTTCCCAGGCACAGAGAAGGTGCTAGCAGGGAATTCTCTGCCTGCCTTTCCCCAGTGCTCTGCAAGCTCTCCAGGGCAACAGCAAATGTGGGGCTCTGTGCTTTCTTTCGTTCTGAAAAAGTGTTAGTGTTTTCAGCGGAAAAGCGATTCTGCGCAACAATGGGAACACATCTCCTTCCCAGGCACAGAGAAGGTGCTAGCAGGGAATTCTCTGCCTGCCTTTCCCCAGTGCTCTGCAAGCTCTCCAGGGCAACAGCAAATGTGGGGCTCTGTGCTTTCTTTCGTTCTGAAAAAGTGTTATTTTTTTTCTGCGGAAAAGCGATTCTGTGCAACAATGGGAACACTTCTGCTTCCCAGGCACAGAGAAGGTGCTAGCAGGGAATTCTCTGCCTGCCTTTCCCCAGTGCTCTGCAAGCTCTCCAGGGCAACAGCAAATGTGGGGCTCTGTGCTTTCTTTCGTTCTGAACAAGTGTTAGTGTTTTCAGCGGAAAAGCGATTCTGCGCAACAATGGGAACACTTCTCCTTCCCAGGCACAGAGAAGGTACTAGCAGGGAATTCTCTGCCTGCCTTTCCCCAGTGCTCTGCAAGCTCTCCAGGGCAACAGCAAATGTGGGGCTCTGTGCTTTCTTTCATTCTGAAGAAGTGTTAGTGTTTTCTGCAGCGACGCAAATGCCATTCTGCGCAACAATGGGAACACTTCTCCTTCCCAGGCACAGAGAAGGTGCTAGCAGGAAATTCTCTGCCTGCCTTTCCCCAGTGCTCTGCAAGCTCTCCAGGGCAACAGCAAATGTGGGGCTCTGTGCTTTCTTTCGTTCTGAAAAAGTGTTAGTGTTTTCAGCAGAAAAGCGATTCTGCGCAACAATGGGAACACTTCTCCTTCCCAGGCACAGAGAAAGTGCTAGCAGGGAATTCTCTGCCTGCCTTTCCCCAGTGCTCTGCAAGCTCTCCAGGGCAACAGAAAATGTGGGGCTCTGTGCTTTCTTTCGTTCTGAACAAGTGTTAGTGTTTTCAGCGGAAAAGCCATTCTGCGCAACAATGGGAACACTTCTCCTTCCCAGGCACAGAGAAGGTGCTAGCAGGGAATTCTCTGCCTGCCTTTCCCCAGTGCTCTGCAAGCTCTCCAGGGCAACAGCAAATGTGGGGCTCTGTGCTTTCTTTCGTTCTGAACAAGTTTTAGTGTTTTCTGCAGCGACGCAAATACGATTCTGCGCAACAATGGGAACACTTCTCCTTCCCAGGCACAGAGAAGGTGCTAGCAGGGAATTCTCTGCCTGCCTTTCCCCAGTGCTCTGCAAGCTCTCCAGGGCAACAGCAAATGTGGGGCTCTGTGCTTTCTTTCGTTCTGAACAAGTTGTAGTGTTTTGTGGAGAGAAGCGATTCTGCGCAACAATGGGAACACTTCTCCTTTCCAGGCACAGAGAAGGTACTACCAGGGAATTCTCTGCCTGCCTTTCCCCAGTGCTCTGCAAGCTCTCCAGGGCAACAGCAAATGTGGGGCTCTGTGCTTTCTTTCGTTCTGAACAAGTTTTAGTGTTTTTAGCAGCGACGCAAATACGATTCTGCGCAACAATGGGAACACTTCTCTTTCCCAGGCACAGAGAAGGTACTAGCAGGGAATTCTCTGCCTGCCTTTCCCCAGTGCTCTGCAAGCTCTCCAGGGCAACAGCAAATGTGGGGCTCTGTGCTTTCTTTCGTTCTGAACAAGTGTTAGTGTTTTCAGCGGAAAAGCCATTCTGCGCAACAATGGGAACACTTCTCCTTCCCAGGCACAGAGAAGGTGCTAGCAGGGAATTCTCTGCCTGCCTTTCCCCAGTGCTCTGCAAGCTCTCCAGGGCAACAGCAAATGTGGGGCTCTGTGCTTTCTTTCGTTCTGAACAAGTTTTAGTGTTTTCTGCAGCGACGCAAATAAGATTCTGCGCAACAATGGGAACACTTCTCCTTCCCAGGCACAGAGAAGGTGCTAGCAGGGAATTCTCTGCCTGCCTTTCCCCAGTGCTCTGCAAGCTCTCCAGGGCAACAGAAAATGTGGGACTCTGTGCTTTCTTTCGTTCTGAACAAGTGTTAGTGTTTTCAGCGGAAAAGCCATTCTGCGCAACAATGGGAACACTTCTCCTTCCCAGGCACAGAGAAAGTGCTAGCAGGGAATTCTCTGCCTGCCTTTCCCCAGTGCTCTGCAAGCTCTCCAGGGCAACAGCAAATGTGGGGCTCTGTGCTTTCTTTCGTTCTGAACAAGTTGTAGTGTTTTGTGGAGAGAAGCGATTCTGCGCAACAATGGGAACACTTCTCCTTTCCAGGCACAGAGAAGGTACTACCAGGGAATTCTCTGCCTGCCTTTCCCCAGTGCTCTGCAAGCTCTCCAGGGCAACAGCAAATGTGGGGCTCTGTGCTTTCTTTCGTTCTGAACAAGTTTTAGTGTTTTTAGCAGCGACGCAAATACGATTCTGCGCAACAATGGGAACACTTCTCTTTCCCAGGCACAGAGAAGGTACTAGCAGGGAATTCTCTGCCTGCCTTTCCCCAGTGCTCTGCAAGCTCTCCAGGGAAACAGCAAATGTGGGGCTCTGTGCTTTCTTTCGTTCTGAACAAGTGTTAGTGTTTTCAGCGGAAAAGCCATTCTGCGCAACAATGGGAACACTTCTCCTTCCCAGGCACAGAGAAGGTGCTAGCAGGGAACTCTCTGCCTGCCTTTCCCCAGTGCTCTGCAAGCTCTCCAGGGCAACAGCAAATGTGGGGCTCTGTGCTTTCTTTCGTTCTGAAAAAGTGTTATTTTTTTTCTGCGGAAAAGCGATTCTGTGCAACAATGGGAACACTTCTGCTTCCCAGGCACAGAGAAGGTGCTAGCAGGGAATTCTCTGCCTGCCTTTCCCCAGTGCTCTGCAAGCTCTCCAGGGCAACAGCAAATGTGGGGCTCTGTGCTTTCTTTCATTCTGAACAAGTGTTAGTGTTTTCTGCAGCGACGCAAATGCCATTCTGCGCAACAATGGGAACACTTCTCCTTCCCAGGCACAGAGAAGGTGCTAGCAGGGAATTCTCTGCCTGCCTTTCCCCAGTGCTCTGCAAGCTCTCCAGGGCAACAGCAAATGTGGGGCTCTGTGCTTTCTTTCATTCTGAACAAGTGTTAGTGTTTTCAGCGGAAAAGCCTTTCTGCGCAACAATGGGAACACTTCTGCTTCCCAGGCACAGAGAAGGTGCTAGCAGGGAATTCTCTGCCTGCCTTTCCCCAGTGCTCTGCAAGCTCTCCAGGGCAACAGCAAATGTGGGGCTCTGTGCTTTCTTTCGTTCTGAACAAGTTGTAGTGTTTTGTGGAGAGAAGCGATTCTGCGCAACAATGTGTTAGTGTTTTCAGTGGAAAAGCGATTCTGCTCAACATTGGGAACACTTCTCCTTCCCAGGCACAGAGAAAGTGCTAGCAGGGAATTCTCTGCCTGCCTTTACCCAGTGCTCTGCAAGCTCTCCAGGGCAACAGCAAATGTGGGGCTCTGTGCTTTCTTTCATTCTGAAAAAGTGTTAGTGTTTTCTGCAGCGACGCAAATACGATTCTGCGCAACATTGGGAACACTTCTCCTTCCCAGGCACAGAGAAGGTGCTAGCAGGGAATTCTCTGCCTGCCTTTCCCCAGTGCTCTGCAAGCTCTCCAGGGAAACAGCAAATGTGGGGCTCTGTGCTTTCTTTCGTTCTGAACAAGTTGTAGTGTTTTGTGGAGAGAAGCGATTCTGCGCAACAATGGGAACACTTCTCCTTTCCAGGCTCAGAGAAGGTACTACCAGGGAATTCTCTGCCTTCCTCTCCCCAGTGCTCTGCAAGCTCTCCAGGGCAACAGCAAATGTGGGGCTCTGTGCTTTCTTTCATTCTGAAAAAGTGTTAGTGTTTTCTGCAGCGACGCAAATGCCATTCTGCGCAACAATGGGAACACTTCTCCTTCCCAGGCACAGAGAAGGTGCTAGCAGGGAATTCTCTGCCTGCCTTTCCCCAGTGCTCTGCAAGCTCTCCAGGGCAACAGCAAATGTGGGGCTCTGTGCTTTCTTTCGTTCTGAAAAAGTGTTAGTGTTTTCAGCGGAAAAGCGATTCTGCGCAACAATGGGAACACTTCTCCTTCCCAGGCACAGAGAAGGTGCTAGCAGGGAATTCTCTGCCTGCCTTTCCCCAGTGCTCTGCAAGCTCTCCAGGGCAACAGCAAATGTGGGGCTCTGTGCTTTCTTTCATTCTGAAAAAGTGTTAGTGTTTTCTGCAGCGACGCAAACGCCATTCTGCGCAACAATGGGAACACTTCTGCTTCCCAGGCACAGAGAAGGTGCTAGCAGGGAATTCTCTGCCTGCCTTTCCCCAGTGCTCTGCAAGCTCTCCAGGGCAACAGCAAATGTGGGGCTCTGTGCTTTCTTTCGTTCTGAAAAAGTGTTAGTGTTTTCAGCGGAAAAGCGATTCTGCGCAACAATGGGAACACATCTCCTTCCCAGGCACAGAGAAGGTGCTAGCAGGGAATTCTCTGCCTGCCTTTCCCCAGTGCTCTGCAAGCTCTCCAGGGCAACAGCAAATGTGGGGCTCTGTGCTTTCTTTCGTTCTGAAAAAGTGTTATTTTTTTTCTGCGGAAAAGCGATTCTGTGCAACAATGGGAACACTTCTGCTTCCCAGGCACAGAGAAGGTGCTAGCAGGGAATTCTCTGCCTGCCTTTCCCCAGTGCTCTGCAAGCTCTCCAGGGCAACAGCAAATGTGGGGCTCTGTGCTTTCTTTCGTTCTGAACAAGTGTTAGTGTTTTCAGCGGAAAAGCGATTCTGCGCAACAATGGGAACACTTCTCCTTCCCAGGCACAGAGAAGGTACTAGCAGGGAATTCTCTGCCTGCCTTTCCCCAGTGCTCTGCAAGCTCTCCAGGGCAACAGCAAATGTGGGGCTCTGTGCTTTCTTTCATTCTGAAGAAGTGTTAGTGTTTTCTGCAGCGACGCAAATGCCATTCTGCGCAACAATGGGAACACTTCTCCTTCCCAGGCACAGAGAAGGTGCTAGCAGGAAATTCTCTGCCTGCCTTTCCCCAGTGCTCTGCAAGCTCTCCAGGGCAACAGCAAATGTGGGGCTCTGTGCTTTCTTTCGTTCTGAAAAAGTGTTAGTGTTTTCAGCAGAAAAGCGATTCTGCGCAACAATGGGAACACTTCTCCTTCCCAGGCACAGAGAAAGTGCTAGCAGGGAATTCTCTGCCTGCCTTTCCCCAGTGCTCTGCAAGCTCTCCAGGGCAACAGAAAATGTGGGGCTCTGTGCTTTCTTTCGTTCTGAACAAGTGTTAGTGTTTTCAGCGGAAAAGCCATTCTGCGCAACAATGGGAACACTTCTCCTTCCCAGGCACAGAGAAGGTGCTAGCAGGGAATTCTCTGCCTGCCTTTCCCCAGTGCTCTGCAAGCTCTCCAGGGCAACAGCAAATGTGGGGCTCTGTGCTTTCTTTCGTTCTGAACAAGTTTTAGTGTTTTCTGCAGCGACGCAAATACGATTCTGCGCAACAATGGGAACACTTCTCCTTCCCAGGCACAGAGAAGGTGCTAGCAGGGAATTCTCTGCCTGCCTTTCCCCAGTGCTCTGCAAGCTCTCCAGGGCAACAGCAAATGTGGGGCTCTGTGCTTTCTTTCGTTCTGAACAAGTTGTAGTGTTTTGTGGAGAGAAGCGATTCTGCGCAACAATGGGAACACTTCTCCTTTCCAGGCACAGAGAAGGTACTACCAGGGAATTCTCTGCCTGCCTTTCCCCAGTGCTCTGCAAGCTCTCCAGGGCAACAGCAAATGTGGGGCTCTGTGCTTTCTTTCGTTCTGAACAAGTTTTAGTGTTTTTAGCAGCGACGCAAATACGATTCTGCGCAACAATGGGAACACTTCTCTTTCCCAGGCACAGAGAAGGTACTAGCAGGGAATTCTCTGCCTGCCTTTCCCCAGTGCTCTGCAAGCTCTCCAGGGCAACAGCAAATGTGGGGCTCTGTGCTTTCTTTCGTTCTGAACAAGTGTTAGTGTTTTCAGCGGAAAAGCCATTCTGCGCAACAATGGGAACACTTCTCCTTCCCAGGCACAGAGAAGGTGCTAGCAGGGAATTCTCTGCCTGCCTTTCCCCAGTGCTCTGCAAGCTCTCCAGGGCAACAGCAAATGTGGGGCTCTGTGCTTTCTTTCGTTCTGAACAAGTTTTAGTGTTTTCTGCAGCGACGCAAATACGATTCTGCGCAACAATGGGAACACTTCTCCTTCCCAGGCACAGAGAAGGTGCTAGCAGGGAATTCTCTGCCTGCCTTTCCCCAGTGCTCTGCAAGCTCTCCAGGGCAACAGAAAATGTGGGACTCTGTGCTTTCTTTCGTTCTGAACAAGTGTTAGTGTTTTCAGCGGAAAAGCCATTCTGCGCAACAATGGGAACACTTCTCCTTCCCAGGCACAGAGAAAGTGCTAGCAGGGAATTCTCTGCCTGCCTTTCCCCAGTGCTCTGCAAGCTCTCCAGGGCAACAGCAAATGTGGGGCTCTGTGCTTTCTTTCGTTCTGAACAAGTTGTAGTGTTTTGTGGAGAGAAGCGATTCTGCGCAACAATGGGAACACTTCTCCTTTCCAGGCACAGAGAAGGTACTACCAGGGAATTCTCTGCCTGCCTTTCCCCAGTGCTCTGCAAGCTCTCCAGGGCAACAGCAAATGTGGGGCTCTGTGCTTTCTTTCGTTCTGAACAAGTTTTAGTGTTTTTAGCAGCGACGCAAATACGATTCTGCGCAACAATGGGAACTCTTCTCTTTCCCAGGCACAGAGAAGGTACTAGCAGGGAATTCTCTGCCTGCCTTTCCCCAGTGCTCTGCAAGCTCTCCAGGGAAACAGCAAATGTGGGGCTCTGTGCTTTCTTTCGTTCTGAACAAGTGTTAGTGTTTTCAGCGGAAAAGCCATTCTGCGCAACAATGGGAACACTTCTCCTTCCCAGGCACAGAGAAGGTGCTAGCAGGGAACTCTCTGCCTGCCTTTCCCCAGTGCTCTGCAAGCTCTCCAGGGCAACAGCAAATGTGGGGCTCTGTGCTTTCTTTCGTTCTGAAAAAGTGTTATTTTTTTTCTGCGGAAAAGCGATTCTGTGCAACAATGGGAACACTTCTGCTTCCCAGGCACAGAGAAGGTGCTAGCAGGGAATTCTCTGCCTGCCTTTCCCCAGTGCTCTGCAAGCTCTCCAGGGCAACAGCAAATGTGGGGCTCTGTGCTTTCTTTCATTCTGAACAAGTGTTAGTGTTTTCTGCAGCGACGCAAATGCCATTCTGCGCAACAATGGGAACACTTCTCCTTCCCAGGCACAGAGAAGGTGCTAGCAGGGAATTCTCTGCCTGCCTTTCCCCAGTGCTCTGCAAGCTCTCCAGGGCAACAGCAAATGTGGGGCTCTGTGCTTTCTTTCGTTCTGAAAAATTGTTAGTGTTTTCAGCGGAAAAGCGATTCTGCGCAACAATGGGAACACTTCTCCTTCCCAGGCACAGAGAAAGTGCTAGCAGTGAATTCTCTGCCTGCCTTTCCCCAGTGCTCTGCAAGCTCTCCAGGGCAACAGAAAATGTGGGGCTCTGTGCTTTCTTTCGTTCTGAACAAGTGTTAGTGTTTCCAGCGGAAAAGCCATTCTGCGCAACAATGGGAACACTTCTCCTTCCCAGGCACAGAGAAGGTGCTAGCAGGGAATTCTCTGCCTGCCTTTCCCCAGTGCTCTGCAAGCTCTCCAGGGCAACAGCAAATGTGGGGCTCTGTGCTTTCTTTCGTTCTGAACAAGTTTTAGTGTTTTCTGCAGCGACGCAAATACGATTCTGCGCAACAATGGGAACACTTCTCCTTCCCAGGCACAGAGAAGGTGTTAGCAGGGACATCTCTGCCTGCCTTTCCCCAGTGCTCTGCAAGCTCTCCAGGGCAACAGCAAATGTGGGGCTCTGTGCTTTCTTTCGTTCTGAACAAGTTTTAGTGTTTTCTGCAGCGACGCAAATACGATTCTGCGCACCAATGGGAACACTTCTCCTTCCCAGGCACAGAGAAGGTACTAGCAGGGAATTCTCTGCCTGCCTTTCCCCAGTGCTCTGCAAGCTCTCCAGGGCAACAGAAAATGTGGGGCTCTGTGCTTTCTTTCGTTCTGAACAAGTGTTAGTGTTTTCAGCGGAAAAGCCATTCTGCGCAACAATGGGAACACTTCTCCTTCCCAGGCACAGAGAAGGTGCTAGCAGGGAATTCTCTGCCTGCCTTTCCCCAGTGCTCTGCAAGCTCTCCAGGGCAACAGCAAATGTGGGGCTCTGTGCTTTCTTTCGTTCTGAACAAGTGTTAGTGTTTTCAGCGGAAAAGCCATTCTGCGCAACAATGGGAACACTTCTCCTTCCCAGGCACAGAGAAGGTGCTAGCAGGGAATTCTCTGCCTGCCTTTCCCCAGTGCTCTGCAAGCTCTCCAGGGCAACAGCAAATGTGGGGCTCTGTGCTTTCTTTCGTTCTGAACAAGTTTTAGTGTTTTCTGCAGCGACGCAAATACGATTCTGCGCAACAATGGGAACACTTCTCCTTCCCAGGCACAGAGAAGGTGCTAGCAGGGACATCTCTGCCTGCCTTTCCCCAGTGCTCTGCAAGCTCTCCAGGGCAACAGAAAATGTGGGACTCTGTGCTTTCTTTCGTTCTGAACATGTGTTAGTGTTTTCAGCGGAAAAGCCATTCTGCGCAACAATGGGAACACTTCTCCTTCCCAGGCACAGAGAAAGTGCTAGCAGGGAATTCTCTGCCTGCCTTTCCCCAGTGCTCTGCAAGCTCTCCAGGGCAACAGCAAATGTGGGGCTCTGTGCTTTCTTTCGTTCTGAACAAGTTGTAGTGTTTTGTGGAGAGAAGCGATTCTGCGCAACAATGGGAACACTTCTCCTTTACAGGCACAGAGAAGGTACTACCAGGGAATTCTCTGCCTGCCTTTCCCCAGTGCTCTGCAAGCTCTCCAGGGCAACAGCAAATGTGGGGCTCTGTGCTTTCTTTCGTTCTGAACAAGTTTTAGTGTTTTTAGCAGCGACGCAAATACGATTCTGCGCAACAATGGGAACACTTCTCTTTCCCAGGCACAGAGAAGGTACTAGCAGGGAATTCTCTGCCTGCCTTTCCCCAGTGCTCTGCAAGCTCTCCAGGGCAACAGCAAATGTGGGGCTCTGTGCTTTCTTTCGTTCTGAACAAGTGTTAGTGTTTTCAGCGGAAAAGCCATTCTGCGCAACAATGGGAACACTTCTCCTTCCCAGGCACAGAGAAGGTGCTAGCAGGGAATTCTCTGCCTGCCTTTCCCCAGTGCTCTGCAAGCTCTCCAGGGCAACAGCAAATGTGGGGCTCTGTGCTTTCTTTCGTTCTGAACAAGTTTTAGTGTTTTCTGCAGCGACGCGAATACGATTCTGCGCAACAATGCGAACACTTCTCCTTCCCAGGCACAGAGAAGTTGCTAGAAGGAAATTCTCTGCCTGCCTTTCCCCAGTGCTCTGCAAGCTCTCCAGGGCAACAGCAAATGTGGGGCTCTGTGCTTTCTTTCGTTCTGAACAAGTGTTAGTGTTTTCAGCGGAAAAGCAATTCTGCGCAACAATGGGAACACTTCTCCTTCCCAGGCACAGAGAAGGTGCTAGCAGGGACTTCTCTGCCTGCCTTTCCCCAGTGCTCTGCAAGCTCTCCAGGGCAACAGAAAATGTGGGGCTCTGTGCTTTCTTTCGTTCTGAACAAGTTTTAGTGTTTTCTGCAGCAACGCAAATGCGATTCTGCGCAACAATGGGAACACTTCTGCTTCCCAGGCACAGAGAAGGTGCTAGCAGGGAATTCTCTGCCTGCCTTTCCCCAGTGCTCTGCAAGCTCTCCAGGGCAACAGCAAATGTGGGGCTCTGTGCTTTCTTTCGTTCTGAAAAAGTGTTAGTGTTTTCAGCGGAAAAGCGATTCTGCGCAACAATGGGAACACTTCTCCTTCCCAGGCACAGAGAAAGTGCTAGCAGGGAATTCTCTGCCTGCCTTTCCCCAGTGCTCTGCAAGCTCTCCAGGGCAACAGCAAATGTGGGGCTCTGTGCTTTCTTTCGTTCTGAACAAGTGTTAGTGTTTTGTGGAGAGAAGCGATTCTGCGCAACAATGGGAACAATTTTCATTATCATGCACAGAGAAGGTGCTAGCAGGGAATTCTCTGCCTGCCTTTAACCAGTGCTCTGCAAGCTCACCAGGGCAACAGCAAATGTGGGGCTCCGTGCTTTCTTTCGTTCTGAACAAGTGTTAGTGTTTTCAGCGGAAAAGCTATTCTGCGCAACATTGGGAACACTTCTACTTCCCAGGCACAGAGAAGGTGCTAGCAGGGAATTCTCTGCCTGCCTTTCCCCAGTGCTCTGCAAGCTCTCCAGGGCAACAGCAAATGTGGGGCTCTGTGCTTTCTTTCATTCTGAACAAGTGTTAGTGTTTTCTGCGGAAAAGCTATTCTGCACAACATTGGGAACACTTCTGCTTCCCAGGCACAGAGAAGGTGCTAGCAGGGAATTCTCTGCCTGCCTTTCCCCAGTGCTCTGCAAGCTCTCCAGGGCAACAGCAAATGTGGGGCTCTGTGCTTTCTTTCGTTCTGAACAAGTGTTAGTGTTTTCAGCGGAAAAGCCATTCTGCGTAACAATGGGAACACTTTTCATTACCAGGCACAGAGAAGGTGCTAGCAGGGAATTCTCTGCCTGCCTTTCCCCAGTGCTCTGCAAGCTCTCCAGGGCAACAGCAAATGTGGGGCTCTGTGCTTTCTTTCGTTCTGAAAAAGTGTTAGTGTTTTCAGCGGAAAAGCGATTCTGCACAACATTGGGAACACTTCTACTTCCCAGGCACAGAGAAGGTGCTAGCAGGGAATTCTCTGCCTGCCTTTCCCCAGTGCTCTGCAAGCTCTGCACGGCAACAACAAATGTGGGGCTCTGTGCTTTCTTTCGTTCTGAACAAGTTTGAGTGTTTTCTGCAGCGACGCAAATACGATTCTGCGCAACAATGCGAAAACTTCTCCTTCCCAGGCACAGAGAAGGTGCTAGCAGGGAATTCTCTGCCTGCCTTTCCCCAGTGCTCTGCAAGCTCTCCAGGGCAACAGAAAATGTGGGGCTCTGTGCTTTCTTTCGTTCTGAAGAAGTGTTATTGTATTCTGCGGAAAAGCGATTCTGTGCAACATTGGGAATACTTCTCCTTCCCAGGCACAGAGAAGGTGCTAGCAGGGAATTCTCTGCCTGCCTTTCCCCAGTGCTCTGCAAGCTCTCCAGGGCAACAGCAAATCTGGGGCTCTGTGCTTTCTTTCATTCTGAACAAGTGTTAGTGTTTTGTGCAGCGACGCAAATACGATTCTGCGCAACAATGGGAACACTTCTCTTTCCCAGGCACAGAGAAGGTACTAGCAGGGAATTCTCTGCCTGCCTTTCCCCAGTGCTCTGCAAGCTCTCCAGGGCAACAGCAAATGTGGGGCTCTGTGCTTTCTTTCGTTCTGAACAAGTGTTAGTGTTTTCAGCGGAAAAGCCATTCTGCGCAACAATGGGAACACTTCTCCTTCCCAGGCACAGAGAAGGTGCTAGCAGGGAATTCTCTGCCTGCCTTTCCCCAGTGCTCTGCAAGCTCTCCAGGGCAACAGCAAATGTGGGGCTCTGTGCTTTCTTTCGTTCTGAACAAGTTTTAGTGTTTTCTGCAGCGACGCGAATACGATTCTGCGCAACAATGCGAACACTTCTCCTTCCCAGGCACAGAGAAGTTGCTAGAAGGAAATTCTCTGCCTGCCTTTCCCCAGTGCTCTGCAAGCTCTCCAGGGCAACAGCAAATGTGGGGCTCTGTGCTTTCTTTCGTTCTGAACAAGTGTTAGTGTTTTCAGCGGAAAAGCAATTCTGCGCAACAATGGGAACACTTCTCCTTCCCAGGCACAGAGAAGGTGCTAGCAGGGAATTCTCTGCCTGCCTTTCCCCAGTGCTCTGCAAGCTCTCCAGGGCAACAGCAAATGTGGGGCTCTGTGCTTTCTTTCGTTCTGAACAAGTTTTAGTGTTTTCTGCAGCGACGCGAATACGATTCTGCGCAACAATGCGAACACTTCTCCTTCCCAGGCACAGAGAAGTTGCTAGAAGGAAATTCTCTGCCTGCCTTTCCCCAGTGCTCTGCAAGCTCTCCAGGGCAACAGCAAATGTGGGGCTCTGTGCTTTCTTTCGTTCTGAACAAGTTTTAGTGTTTTCTGCAGCGACGCAAATACGATTCTGCGCAACAATGGGAACACTTCTCCTTCCCAGGCACAGAGAAGGTGCTAGCAGGGAATTCTCTGCCTGCCTTTCCCCAGTGCTCTGCAAGCTCTCCAGGGCAACAGCAAATGTGGGGCTCTGTGCTTTCTTTCGTTCTGAAAAAGTGGTAGTGTTTTCAGCGGAAAAGCAATTCTGCGCAACAATGGGAACACTTCTCCTTCCCAGGCACAGAGAAGGTGCTAGCAGGGACTTCTCTGCCTGCCTTTCCCCAGTGCTCTGCAAGCTCTCCAGGGCAACAGAAAATGTGGGGCTCTGTGCTTTCTTTCGTTCTGAACAAGTTTTAGTGTTTTCTGCAGCAACGCAAATGCGATTCTGCGCAACAATGGGAACACTTCTGCTTCCCAGGCACAGAGAAGGTGCTAGCAGGGAATTCTCTGCCTGCCTTTCCCCAGTGCTCTGCAAGCTCTCCAGGGCAACAGCAAATGTGGGGCTCTGTGCTTTCTTTCGTTCTGAAAAAGTGTTAGTGTTTTCAGCGGAAAAGCGATTCTGCGCAACAATGGGAACACTTCTCCTTCCCAGGCACAGAGAAAGTGCTAGCAGGGAATTCTCTGCCTGCCTTTCCCCAGTGCTCTGCAAGCTCTCCAGGGCAACAGCAAATGTGGGGCTCTGTGCTTTCTTTCGTTCTGAACAAGTGTTAGTGTTTTGTGGAGAGAAGCGATTCTGCGCAACAATGGGAACAATTTTCATTATCATGCACAGAGAAGGTGCTAGCAGGGAATTCTCTGCCTGCCTTTAACCAGTGCTCTGCAAGCTCACCAGGGCAACAGCAAATGTGGGGCTCCGTGCTTTCTTTCGTTCTGAACAAGTGTTAGTGTTTTCAGCGGAAAAGCTATTCTGCGCAACATTGGGAACACTTCTACTTCCCAGGCACAGAGAAGGTGCTAGCAGGGAATTCTCTGCCTGCCTTTCCCCAGTGCTCTGCAAGCTCTCCAGGGCAACAGCAAATGTGGGGCTCTGTGCTTTCTTTCATTCTGAACAAGTGTTAGTGTTTTCTGCGGAAAAGCTATTCTGCACAACATTGGGAACACTTCTACTTCCCAGGCACAGAGAAGGTGCTAGCAGGGAATTCTCTGCCTGCCTTTCCCCAGTGCTCTGCAAGCTCTCCAGGGCAACAGCAAATGTGGGGCTCTGTGCTTTCTTTCGTTCTGAACAAGTGTTAGTGTTTTCAGCGGAAAAGCCATTCTGCGTAACAATGGGAACACTTTTCATTACCAGGCACAGAGAAGGTGCTAGCAGGGAATTCTCTGCCTGCCTTTCCCCAGTGCTCTGCAAGCTCTCCAGGGCAACAGCAAATGTGGGGCTCTGTGCTTTCTTTCGTTCTGAAAAAGTGTTAGTGTTTTCAGCGGAAAAGCGATTCTGCACAACATTGGGAACACTTCTACTTCCCAGGCACAGAGAAGGTGCTAGCAGGGAATTCTCTGCCTGCCTTTCCCCAGTGCTCTGCAAGCTCTGCACGGCAACAACAAATGTGGGGCTCTGTGCTTTCTTTCGTTCTGAACAAGTTTGAGTGTTTTCTGCAGCGACGCAAATACGATTCTGCGCAACAATGCGAAAACTTCTCCTTCCCAGGCACAGAGAAGGTGCTAGCAGGGAATTCTCTGCCTGCCTTTCCCCAGTGCTCTGCAAGCTCTCCAGGGCAACAGAAAATGTGGGGCTCTGTGCTTTCTTTCGTTCTGAAGAAGTGTTATTGTATTCTGCGGAAAAGCGATTCTGTGCAACATTGGGAATACTTCTCCTTCCCAGGCACACAGAAGGTGCTAGCAGGGAATTCTCTGCCTGCCTTTCCCCAGTGCTCTGCAAGCTCTCCAGGGCAACAGCAAATCTGGGGCTCTGTGCTTTTTTTCATTCTGAACAAGTGTTAGTGTTTTGTGCAGCGACGCAAATACGATTCTGCGCAACAATGGGAACACTTCTCCTTCCCAGGCACAGAGAACGTGCTAGGAGGGAATTCTCTGCCTGCCTTTCACCAGTGCTCTGCAAGCTCTCCAGGGCAACAGAAAATGTGGGGCTCTGTGCTTTCTTTCGTTCTGAAAAATTGTTAGTGTTTTCAGCGGAAAAGCAATTCTGCGCAACAATGGGAACACATCTGCTTCCCAGGCACAGAGAAGGTGCTAGCAGGGAATTCTCTGCCTGCCTTTCCCCAGTGCTCTGCAAGCTCTCCAGGGCAACAGAAAATGTGGGGCTCTGTGCTTTCTTTCGTTCTGAACAAGTTTTAGTGTTTTCAGCGGAAAAGCCATTCTGTGTATCAATGGGAACACTTCTCCTTCCCAGGCACAGAGAAGGTGCTAGCAGGAAATTCTCTGCCTGCCTTTCCCCAGTGCTCTGCAAGCTCTCCAGGGCAACAGCAAATGTGGGGCTCTGTGCTTTCTTTCGTTCTGAACAAGTTTTAGTGTTTTCTGGAGAGAAGCGATTCTGCGCAACAATGGGAACAATTTTCATTATCATGCACAGAGAAGGTGCTAGCAGGGAATTCTCTGCCTGCCTTTAACCAGTGCTCTGCAAGCTCACCAGGGCAACAGCAAATGTGGGGCTCTGTGCTTTCTTTCGTTCTGAACAAGTGTTAGTGTTTTCAGCGGAAAAGCTATTCTGCGCAACATTGGGAACACTTCTACTTCCCAGGCACAGAGAAGGTGCTAGCAGGGAATTCTCTGCCTGCCTTTCCCCAGTGCTCTGCAAGCTCTCCAGGGCAACAGAAAATGTGGGGCTCTGTGCTTTCTTTCGTTCTGAAAAAGTGTTAGTGTTTTCTGGAGAGAAGCGATTCTGCGCAAGAATGGGAACACTTCTCCTTTCCAGGCACAGAGAAGGTACTAGCAGGGAATTCTCTGCCTTCCTTTCCCCAGTGCTCTGCAAGCTCTCCAGGGCAACAGCAAATGTGGGGCTCTGTGCTTTCTTTTGTTCTGAAAAAGTGTTATTGTATTCTGCGGAAAAGCGATTCTGTGCAACAATGGGAACACTTCTCCTTCGCAGGCACAGAGAAGGTGCTAGCAGGGAATTCTCTGCCTGCCTTTCCCCAGTGCTCTGCAAGCTCTCCAGGGCAACAGCAAATGTGGGGCTCTGTGTTTTCTTTCATTCTGAAAAAGTTTTAGTGTTTTCTGCAGCGACGCAAATACGATTCTGCGCAACAATGGGAACACTCCTCCTTCCCAGGCACAGAGAAGGTGCTAGCAGGGAATTCTCTGCCTGCCTTTCCCCAGTGCTCTGCAAGCTCTCCAGGGCAACAGCAAATGTGGGGCTCTGTGCTTTCTTTCGTTCTGAACAAGTTTTAGTGTTTTCAGCGGAAAAGCAATTCTGCGCAACAATGGGAACACATCTGCTTCCCAGGCACAGAGAAGGTGCTAGCAGGGAATTCTCTGCCTGCCTTTCCCCAGTGCTCTGCAAGCTCTCCAGGGCAACAGAAAATGTGGGGCTCTGTGCTTTCTTTCGTTCTGAAAAAGTGTTAGTGTTTTCTGGAGAGAAGCGATTCTGCGCAAGAATGGGAACACTTCTCCTTTCCAGGCACAGAGAAGGTACTAGCAGGGAATTCTCTGCCTTCCTTTCCCCAGTGCTCTGCAAGCTCTCCAGGGCAACAGCAAATGTGGGGCTCTGTGCTTTCTTTTGTTCTGAAAAAGTGTTATTGTATTCTGCGGAAAAGCGATTCTGTGCAACAATGGGAACACTTCTCCTTCGCAGGCACAGAGAAGGTGCTAGCAGGGAATTCTCTGCCTGCCTTTCCCCAGTGCTCTGCAAGCTCTCCAGGGCAACAGCAAATGTGGGGCTCTGTGTTTTCTTTCATTCTGAAAAAGTTTTAGTGTTTTCTGCAGCGACGCAAATACGATTCTGCGCAACAATGGGAACACTCCTCCTTCCCAGGCACAGAGAAGGTGCTAGCAGGGAATTCTCTGCCTGCCTTTCCCCAGTGCTCTGCAAGCTCTCCAGGGCAACAGCAAATGTGGGGCTCTGTGCTTTCTTTCGTTCTGAACAAGTTTTAGTGTTTTCAGCGGAAAAGCAATTCTGCGCAACAATGGGAACACATCTGCTTCCCAGGCACAGAGAAGGTGCTAGCAGGGAATTCTCTGCCTGCCTTTCACCAGTGCTCTGCAAGCTCTCCAGGGCAACAGAAAATGTGGGGCTCTGTGCTTTCTTTCCTTCTGAACAAGTGTTAGTCTTTTCAGCGGAAAAGCCATTCTGCGTAACAATGGGAACACTTTTCATTACCAGGCACAGAGAAGGTGCTAGCAGGGAATTCTCTGCCTGCCTTTCCCCAGTGCTCTGCAAGCTCTCCAGGGCAACAGCAAATGTGGGGCTCTGTGCTTTCTTTCGTTCTGAAAAAGTGTTAGTGTTTTCTGGAGAGAAGCGATTCTGCGCAACAATGGGAACACTTCTCCTTTCCAGGCACAAAGAAGGTACTAGCAGGGAATTCTCTGCCTTCCTTTCCCCAGTGCTCTGCAAGCTCTCCAGGGCAACAGCAAATGTGGGGCTATGTGCTACCTTTCGTTCTGAAAAAGTGTTAGTGTTTTCTGCAGCGACGCAAATGCGATTCTGCGCAACAATGGGAACACTTCTCCTTCCCAGGCACAGAGAAGGTGCTAGCAGGAAATTCTCTGCCTGCCTTTCCCCAGTGCTCTGCAAGCTCTCCAGGGCAACAGCAAATGTGGGGCTCTGTGCTTTCTTTCGTTCTGAAAAAGTGTTAGTGTTTTCAGCGGAAAAGCCATTCTGCGCAACAATGGGAACACTTCTCCTTCCCATGCACAGAGAAAGTGCTAGCAGGGAATTCTCTGCCTGCCTTTCCCCAGTGCTCTGCAAGCTCTCCAGGGCAACAGCAAATGTGGGGCTCTGTGCTTTCTTTCGTTCTGAACAAGTTGTAGTGTTTTGTGGAGAGAAGCGATTCTGCGCAACAATGGGAACACTTCTCCTTTCCAGGCACAGAGAAGGTACTACCAGGGAATTCTCTGCCTGCCTTTCCCCAGTGCTCTGCAAGCTCTCCAGGGCAACAGCAAATGTGGGGCTCTGTGCTTTCTTTCGTTCTGAACAAGTTTTAGTGTTTTTAGCAGCGACGCAAATACGATTCTGCGCAACAATGGGAACACTTCTCTTTCCCAGGCACAGAGAAGGTACTAGCAGGGAATTCTCTGCCTGCCTTTCCCCAGTGCTCTGCAAGCTCTCCAGGGCAACAGCAAATGTGGGGCTCTGTGCTTTCTTTCGTTCTGAACAAGTGTTAGTGTTTTCAGCGGAAAAGCCATTCTGCGCAACAATGGGAACACTTCTGCTTCCCAGGCACAGAGAAGGTGCTATCAGGGAATTCTCTGCCTGCCTTTCCCCAGTGCTCTGCAAGCTCTCCAGGGCAACAGCAAATGTGGGGCTCTGTGCTTTCTTTCGTTCTGAACAAGTTTTAGTGTTTTCTGCAGCGACGCAAATACGATTCTGCGCAACAATGGGAACACTTCTCCTTCCCAGGCACAGAGAAGGTGTTAGCAGGGACATCTCTGCCTGCCTTTCCCCAGTGCTCTGCAAGCTCTCCAGGGCAACAGCAAATGTGGGGCTCTGTGCTTTCTTTCGTTCTGAACAAGTTTTAGTGTTTTCTGCAGCGACGCAAATAAGATTCTGCGCAACAATGGGAACACTTCTCCTTCCCAGGCACAGAGAAGGTACTAGCAGGGAATTCTCTGCCTGCCTTTCCCCAGTGCTCTGCAAGCTCTCCAGGGCAACAGAAAATGTGGGGCTCTGTGCTTTCTTTCGTTCTGAACAAGTGTTAGTGTTTTCTGCAGCGACGCAAATACGATTCTGCGCAACAATGCGAACACTTCTCCTTCCCAGGCACAGAGAAGTTGCTAGAAGGAAATTCTCTGCCTGCCTTTCCCCAGTGCTCTGCAAGCTCTCCAGGGAAACAGCAAATGTGGGGCTCTGTGCTTTCTTTCGTTCTGATCAAGTTGTAGTGTTTTGTGGAGAGAAGCGATTCTGCGCAACAATGGGAACACTTCTCCTTCCCAGGCACAGAGAAGGTGCTAGCAGGGAATTCTCTGCCTGCCTTTCCCCAGTGCTCTGCAAGCTCTCCAGGGCAACAGCAAATGTGGGGCTCTGTGCTTTCTTTCGTTCTGAAAAAGTGTTAGTGTTTTCAGCGGAAAAGCGATTCTGCGCAACAATGGGAACACTTCTCCTTCCCAGGCACAGAGAAGGTGCTAGCAGGGAATTCTCTGCCTGCCTTTCCCCAGTGCTCTGCAAGCTCTCCAGGGCAACAGCAAATGTGGGGCTCTGTGCTTTCTTTCATTCTGAAAAAGTGTTAGTGTTTTCTGCAGCGACGCAAACGCCATTCTGCGCAACAATGGGAACACTTCTCCTTCCCAGGCACAGAGAAGGTGCTAGCAGGGAATTCTCTGCCTGCCTTTCCCCAGTGCTCTGCAAGCTCTCCAGGGCAACAGCAAATGTGGGGCTCTGTGCTTTCTTTCGTTCTGAACAAGTGTTAGTGTTTTCAGCGGAAAAGCGATTCTGCGCAACAATGGGAACACTTCTCCTTCCCAGGCACAGAGAAGGTGCTAGCAGGGAATTCTCTGCCTGCCTTTCCCCAGTGCTCTGCAAGCTCTCCAGGGCAACAGCAAATGTGGGGCTCTGTGCTTTCTTTCGTTCTGAAAAAGTGTTATTTTTTTTCTGCGGAAAAGCGATTCTGTGCAACAATGGGAACACTTCTGCTTCCCAGGCACAGAGAAGGTGCTAGCAGGGAATTCTCTGCCTGCCTTTCCCCAGTGCTCTGCAAGCTCTCCAGGGCAACAGCAAATGTGGGGCTCTGTGCTTTCTTTCGTTCTGAACAAGTGTTAGTGTTTTCAGCGGAAAAGCGATTCTGCGCAACAATGGGAACACTTCTCCTTCCCAGGCACAGAGAAGGTACTAGCAGGGAATTCTCTGCCTGCCTTTCCCCAGTGCTCTGCAAGCTCTCCAGGGCAACAGCAAATGTGGGGCTCTGTGCTTTCTTTCATTCTGAAGAAGTGTTAGTGTTTTCTGCAGCGACGCAAATGCCATTCTGCGCAACAATGGGAACACTTCTCCTTCCCAGGCACAGAGAAGGTGCTAGCAGGAAATTCTCTGCCTGCCTTTCCCCAGTGCTCTGCAAGCTCTCCAGGGCAACAGCAAATGTGGGGCTCTGTGCTTTCTTTCGTTCTGAAAAAGTGTTAGTGTTTTCAGCAGAAAAGCGATTCTGCGCAACAATGGGAACACTTCTCCTTCCCAGGCACAGAGAAAGTGCTAGCAGGGAATTCTCTGCCTGCCTTTCCCCAGTGCTCTGCAAGCTCTCCAGGGCAACAGAAAATGTGGGGCTCTGTGCTTTCTTTCGTTCTGAACAAGTGTTAGTGTTTTCAGCGGAAAAGCCATTCTGCGCAACAATGGGAACACTTCTCCTTCCCAGGCACAGAGAAGGTGCTAGCAGGGAATTCTCTGCCTGCCTTTCCCCAGTGCTCTGCAAGCTCTCCAGGGCAACAGCAAATGTGGGGCTCTGTGCTTTCTTTCGTTCTGAACAAGTTTTAGTGTTTTCTGCAGCGACGCAAATACGATTCTGCGCAACAATGGGAACACTTCTCCTTCCCAGGCACAGAGAAGGTGCTAGCAGGGAATTCTCTGCCTGCCTTTCCCCAGTGCTCTGCAAGCTCTCCAGGGCAACAGCAAATGTGGGGCTCTGTGCTTTCTTTCGTTCTGAACAAGTGTTAGTGTTTTCAGCGGAAAAGCCATTCTGCGCAACAATGGGAACACTTCTCCTTCCCAGGCACAGAGAAGGTGCTAGCAGGGAATTCTCTGCCTGCCTTTCCCCAGTGCTCTGCAAGCTCTCCAGGGCAACAGCAAATGTGGGGCTCTGTGCTTTCTTTCGTTCTGAACAAGTTTTAGTGTTTTCTGCAGCGACGCAAATACGATTCTGCGCAACAATGGGAACACTTCTCCTTCCCAGGCACAGAGAAGGTGCTAGCAGGGACATCTCTGCCTGCCTTTCCCCAGTGCTCTGCAAGCTCTCCAGGGCAACAGAAAATGTGGGACTCTGTGCTTTCTTTCGTTCTGAACAAGTGTTAGTGTTTTCAGCGGAAAAGCCATTCTGCGCAACAATGGGAACACTTCTCCTTCCCAGGCACAGAGAAAGTGCTAGCAGGGAATTCTCTGCCTGCCTTTCCCCAGTGCTCTGCAAGCTCTCCAGGGCAACAGCAAATGTGGGGCTCTGTGCTTTCTTTCGTTCTGAACAAGTTGTAGTGTTTTGTGGAGAGAAGCGATTCTGCGCAACAATGGGAACACTTCTCCTTTCCAGGCACAGAGAAGGTACTACCAGGGAATTCTCTGCCTGCCTTTCCCCAGTGCTCTGCAAGCTCTCCAGGGCAACAGCAAATGTGGGGCTCTGTGCTTTCTTTCGTTCTGAACAAGTGTTAGTGTTTTTAGCAGCGACGCAAATACGATTCTGCGCAACAATGGGAACACTTCTCTTTCCCAGGCACAGAGAAGGTACTAGCAGGGAATTCTCTGCCTGCCTTTCCCCAGTGCTCTGCAAGCTCTCCAGGGCAACAGCAAATGTGGGGCTCTGTGCTTTCTTTCGTTCTGAACAAGTGTTAGTGTTTTCAGCGGAAAAGCCATTCTGCGCAACAATGGGAACACTTCTCCTTCCCAGGCACAGAGAAGGTGCTAGCAGGGAATTCTCTGCCTGCCTTTCCCCAGTGCTCTGCAAGCTCTCCAGGGCAACAGAAAATGTGGGGCTCTGTGCTTTCTTTCGTTCTGAACAAGTTTTAGTGTTTTCTGCAGCAACGCAAATGCGATTCTGCGCAACAATGGGAACACTTCTCCTTCCCAGGCACAGAGAAGGTGCTAGCAGGGAATTCTCTGCCTGCCTTTCCCCAGTGCTCTGCAAGCTCTCCAGGGCAACAGCAAATGTGGGGCTCTGTGCTTTCTTTCGTTCTGAAAAAGTGTTAGTGTTTTCAGCGGAAAAGCGATTCTGCGCAACAATGGGAACACTTCTCCTTCCCAGGCACAGAGAAAGTGCTAGCAGGGAATTCTCTGCCTGCCTTTCCCCAGTGCTCTGCAAGCTCTCCAGGGCAACAGCAAATGTGGGGCTCTGTGCTTTCTTTCGTTCTGAACAAGTGTTAGTGTTTTCAGCGGAAAAGCCATTCTGCGCAACAATGGGAACACTTCTCCTTCCCAGGCACAGAGAAGGTGCTAGCAGGGAACTCTCTGCCTGCCTTTCCCCAGTGCTCTGCAAGCTCTCCAGGGCAACAGCAAATGTGGGGCTCTGTGCTTTCTTTCGTTCTGAAAAAGTGTTATTTTTTTTCTGCGGAAAAGCGATTCTGTGCAACAATGGGAACACTTCTGCTTCCCAGGCACAGAGAAGGTGCTAGCAGGGAATTCTCTGCCTGCCTTTCCCCAGTGCTCTGCAAGCTCTCCAGGGCAACAGCAAATGTGGGGCTCTGTGCTTTCTTTCGTTCTGAACAAGTGTTAGTGTTTTCAGCGGAAAAGCCTTTCTGCGCAACAATGGGAACACTTCTGCTTCCCAGGCACAGAGAAGGTGCTAGCAGGGAATTCTCTGCCTGCCTTTCCCCAGTGCTCTGCAAGCTCTCCAGGGCAACAGCAAATGTGGGGCTCTGTGCTTTCTTTCATTCTGAACAAGTGTTAGTGTTTTCTGCAGCGACGCAAATGCCATTCTGCGCAACAATGGGAACACTTCTCCTTCCCAGGCACAGAGAAGGTGCTAGCAGGGAATTCTCTGCCTGCTTTTCCCCAGTGCTCTGCAAGCTCTCCAGGGCAACAGCAAATGTGGGGCTCTGTGCTTTCTTTCGTTCTGAAAAAGTGTTAGTGTTTTCAGCGGAAAAGCGATTCTGCGCAACAATGGGAACACTTCTCCTTCCCAGGCACAGAGAAAGTGCTAGCAGGGAATTCTCTGCCTGCCTTTCCCCAGTGCTCTGCAAGCTCTCCAGGGCAACAGAAAATGTGGGGCTCTGTGCTTTCTTTCGTTCTGAACAAGTGTTAGTGTTTCCAGCGGAAAAGCCATTCTGCGCAACAATGGGAACACTTCTCCTTCCCAGGCACAGAGAAGGTGCTAGCAGGGAATTCTCTGCCTGCCTTTCCCCAGTGCTCTGCAAGCTCTCCAGGGCAACAGCAAATGTGGGGCTCTGTGCTTTCTTTCGTTCTGAACAAGTGTTAGTGTTTTCTGCAGCGACGCACATACGATTCTGCGCAACAATGGGAACACTTCTCCTTCCCAGGCACAGAGAAGGTGTTAGCAGGGACATCTCTGCCTGCCTTTCCCCAGTGCTCTGCAAGCTCTCCAGGGCAACAGCAAATGTGGGGCTCTGTGCTTTCTTTCGTTCTGAACAAGTTTTAGTGTTTTCTGCAGCGACGCAAATACGATTCTGCGCACCAATGGGAACACTTCTCCTTCCCAGGCACAGAGAAGGTACTAGCAGGGAATTCTCTGCCTGCCTTTCCCCAGTGCTCTGCAAGCTCTCCAGGGCAACAGAAAATGTGGGGCTCTGTGCTTTCTTTCGTTCTGAACAAGTGTTAGTGTTTTCAGCGGAAAAGCCATTCTGCGCAACAATGGGAACACTTCTCCTTCCCAGGCACAGAGAAGGTGCTAGCAGGGAATTCTCTGCCTGCCTTTCCCCAGTGCTCTGCAAGCTCTCCAGGGCAACAGCAAATGTGGGGCTCTGTGCTTTCTTTCGTTCTGAACAAGTTTTAGTGTTTTCTGCAGCGACGCAAATACGATTCTGCGCAACAATGCGAACACTTATCCTTCCCAGGCACAGAGAAGTTGCTAGAAGGAAATTCTCTGCCTGCCTTTCCCCAGTGCTCTGCAAGCTCTCCAGGGAAACAGCAAATGTGGGGCTCTGTGCTTTCTTTCGTTCTGATCAAGTTGTAGTGTTTTGTGGAGAGAAGCGATTCTGCGCAACAATGGGAACACTTCTCCTTTCCAGGCTCAGAGAAGGTAGTACCAGGGAATTCTCTGCCTTCCTCTCCCCAGTGCTCTGCAAGCTCTCCAGGGCAACAGCAAATGTGGGGCTCTGTGCTTTCTTTCATTCTGAAAAAGTGTTAGTGTTTTCTGCAGCGACGCAAATGCCATTCTGCGCAACAATGGGAACACTTCTCCTTCCCAGGCACAGAGAAGGTGCTAGCAGGGAATTCTCTGCCTGCCTTTCCCCAGTGCTCTGCAAGCTCTCCAGGGCAACAGCAAATGTGGGGCTCTGTGCTTTCTTTCGTTCTGAAAAAGTGTTAGTGTTTTCAGCGGAAAAGCGATTCTGCGCAACAATGGGAACACTTCTCCTTCCCAGGCACAGAGAAGGTGCTAGCAGGGAATTCTCTGCCTGCCTTTCCCCAGTGCTCTGCAAGCTCTCCAGGGCAACAGCAAATGTGGGGCTCTGTGCTTTCTTTCATTCTGAAAAAGTGTTAGTGTTTTCTGCAGCGACGCAAACGCCATTCTGCGCAACAATGGGAACACTTCTCCTTCCCAGGCACAGAGAAGGTGCTAGCAGGGAATTCTCTGCCTGCCTTTCCCCAGTGCTCTGCAAGCTCTCCAGGGCAACAGCAAATGTGGGGCTCTGTGCTTTCTTTCGTTCTGAAAAAGTGTTAGTGTTTTCAGCGGAAAAGCCATTCTGCGCAACAATGGGAACACATCTCCTTCCCAGGCACAGAGAAGGTGCTAGCAGGGAATTCTCTGCCTGCCTTTCCCCAGTGCTCTGCAAGCTCTCCAGGGCAACAGCAAATGTGGGGCTCTGTGCTTTCTTTCGTTCTGAAAAAGTGTTATTTTTTTTCTGCGGAAAAGCGATTCTGTGCAACAATGGGAACACTTCTGCTTCCCAGGCACAGAGAAGGTGCTAGCAGGGAATTCTCTGCCTGCCTTTCCCCAGTGCTCTGCAAGCTCTCCAGGGCAACAGCAAATGTGGGGCTCTGTGCTTTCTTTCGTTCTGAACAAGTGTTAGTGTTTTCAGCGGAAAAGCGATTCTGCGCAACAATGGGAACACTTCTCCTTCCCAGGCACAGAGAAGGTACTAGCAGGGAATTCTCTGCCTGCCTTTCCCCAGTGCTCTGCAAGCTCTCCAGGGCAACAGCAAATGTGGGGCTCTGTGCTTTCTTTCGTTCTGAACAAGTTTTAGTGTTTTCTGCAGCGACGCAAATACGATTCTGCGCAACAATGGGAACACATCTGCTTCCCAGGCACAGAGAAGGTGCTAGCAGGGAATTCTCTGCCTGCCTTTCCCCAGTGCTCTGCAAGCTCTCCAGGGCAACAGCAAATGTGGGGCTCTGTGCTTTCTTTCGTTCTGAACAAGTGTTAGTGTTTTCAGCGGAAAAGCCATTCTGCGCAACAATGGGAACACTTCTCCTTCCCAGGCACAGAGAAGGTGCTAGCAGGGAATTCTCTGCCTGCCTTTCCCCAGTGCTCTGCAAGCTCTCCAGGGCAACAGCAAATGTGGGGCTCTGTGCTTTCTTTCGTTCTGAACAAGTTTTATTGTTTTCTGCAGCGACGCAAATACGATTCTGCGCAACAATGGGAACACTTCTCCTTCCCAGGCACAGAGAAGGTGCTAGCAGGGACATCTCTGCCTGCCTTTCCCCAGTGCTCTGCAAGCTCTCCAGGGCAACAGAAAATGTGGGACTCTGTGCTTTCTTTCGTTCTGAACAAGTGTTAGTGTTTTCAGCGGAAAAGCCATTCTGCGCAACAATGGGAACACTTCTCCTTCCCAGGCACAGAGAAAGTGCTAGCAGGGAATTCTCTGCCTGCCTTTCCCCAGTGCTCTGCAAGCTCTCCAGGGCAACAGCAAATGTGGGGCTCTGTGCTTTCTTTCGTTCTGAACAAGTTGTAGTGTTTTGTGGAGAGAAGCGATTCTGCGCAACAATGGGAACAGTTCTCCTTTCCAGGCACAGAGAAGGTACTACCAGGGAATTCTCTGCCTGCCTTTCCCCAGTGCTCTGCAAGCTCTCCAGGGCAACAGCAAATGTGGGGCTCTGTGCTTTCTTTCGTTCTGAACAAGTGTTAGTGTTTTTAGCAGCGACGCAAATACGATTCTGCGCAACAATGGGAACACTTCTCTTTCCCAGGCACAGAGAAGGTACTAGCAGGGAATTCTCTGCCTGCCTTTCCCCAGTGCTCTGCAAGCTCTCCAGGGCAACAGCAAATGTGGGGCTCTGTGCTTTCTTTCGTTCTGAACAAGTGTTAGTGTTTTCAGCGGAAAAGCCATTCTGCGCAACAATGGGAACACTTCTCCTTCCCAGGCACAGAGAAGGTGCTAGCAGGGAATTCTCTGCCTGCCTTTCCCCAGTGCTCTGCAAGCTCTCCAGGGCAACAGAAAATGTGGGGCTCTGTGCTTTCTTTCGTTCTGAACAAGTTTTAGTGTTTTCTGCAGCAACGCAAATGCGATTCTGCGCAACAATGGGAACACTTCTCCTTCCCAGGCACAGAGAAGGTGCTAGCAGGGAATTCTCTGCCTGCCTTTCCCCAGTGCTCTGCAAGCTCTCCAGGGCAACAGCAAATGTGGGGCTCTGTGCTTTCTTTCGTTCTGAAAAAGTGTTAGTGTTTTCAGCGGAAAAGCGATTCTGCGCAACAATGGGAACACTTCTCCTTCCCAGGCACAGAGAAAGTGCTAGCAGGGAATTCTCTGCCTGCCTTTCCCCAGTGCTCTGCAAGCTCTCCAGGGCAACAGCAAATGTGGGGCTCTGTGCTTTCTTTCGTTCTGAACAAGTGTTAGTGTTTTGTGGAGAGAAGCGATTCTGCGCAACAATGGGAACAATTTTCATTATCATGCACAGAGAAGGTGCTAGCAGGGAATTCTCTGCCTGCCTTTAACCAGTGCTCTGCAAGCTCACCAGGGCAACAGCAAATGTGGGGCTCCGTGCTTTCTTTCGTTCTGAACAAGTGTTAGTGTTTTCAGCGGAAAAGCTATTCTGCGCAACATTGGGAACACTTCTACTTCCCAGGCACAGAGAAGGTGCTAGCAGGGAATTCTCTGCCTGCCTTTCCCCAGTGCTCTGCAAGCTCTCCAGGGCAACAGCAAATGTGGGGCTCTGTGCTTTCTTTCATTCTGAACAAGTGTTAGTGTTTTCTGCGGAAAAGCGATTCTGCACAACATTGGGAACACTTCTACTTCCCAGGCACAGAGAAGGTGCTAGCAGGGAATTCTCTGCCTGCCTTTCCCCAGTGCTCTGCAAGCTCTCCAGGGCAACAGCAAATGTGGGGCTCTGTGCTTTCTTTCGTTCTGAACAAGTGTTAGTGTTTTCAGCGGAAAAGCCATTCTGCGTAACAATGGGAACACTTTTCATTACCAGGCACAGAGAAGGTGCTAGCAGGGAATTCTCTGCCTGCCTTTCCCCAGTGCTCTGCAAGCTCTCCAGGGCAACAGCAAATGTGGGGCTCTGTGCTTTCTTTCGTTCTGAAAAAGTGTTAGTGTTTTCAGCGGAAAAGCGATTCTGCACAACATTGGGAACACTTCTACTTCCCAGGCACAGAGAAGGTGCTAGCAGGGAATTCTCTGCCTGCCTTTCCCCAGTGCTCTGCAAGCTCTGCACGGCAACAACAAATGTGGGGCTCTGTGCTTTCTTTCGTTCTGAACAAGTTTGAGTGTTTTCTGCAGCGACGCAAATACGATTCTGCGCAACAATGCGAAAACTTCTCCTTCCCAGGCACAGAGAAGGTGCTAGCAGGGAATTCTCTGCCTGCCTTTCCCCAGTGCTCTGCAAGCTCTCCAGGGCAACAGAAAATGTGGGGCTCTGTGCTTTCTTTCGTTCTGAAGAAGTGTTATTGTATTCTGCGGAAAAGCGATTCTGTGCAACATTGGGAATACTTCTCCTTCCCAGGCACACAGAAGGTGCTAGCAGGGAATTCTCTGCCTGCCTTTCCCCAGTGCTCTGCAAGCTCTCCAGGGCAACAGCAAATCTGGGGCTCTGTGCTTTTTTTCATTCTGAACAAGTGTTAGTGTTTTGTGCAGCGACGCAAATACGATTCTGCGCAACAATGGGAACACTTCTCCTTCCCAGGCACAGAGAACGTGCTAGGAGGGAATTCTCTGCCTGCCTTTCACCAGTGCTCTGCAAGCTCTCCAGGGCAACAGAAAATGTGGGGCTCTGTGCTTTCTTTCGTTCTGAAAAATTGTTAGTGTTTTCAGCGGAAAAGCAATTCTGCGCAACAATGGGAACACATCTGCTTCCCAGGCACAGAGAAGGTGCTAGCAGGGAATTCTCTGCCTGCCTTTCCCCAGTGCTCTGCAAGCTCTCCAGGGCAACAGAAAATGTGGGGCTCTGTGCTTTCTTTCGTTCTGAACAAGTTTTAGTGTTTTCAGCGGAAAAGCCATTCTGTGTATCAATGGGAACACTTCTCCTTCCCAGGCACAGAGAAGGTGCTAGCAGGAAATTCTCTGCCTGCCTTTCCCCAGTGCTCTGCAAGCTCTCCAGGGCAACAGCAAATGTGGGGCTCTGTGCTTTCTTTCGTTCTGAACAAGTTTTAGTGTTTTCTGGAGAGAAGCGATTCTGCGCAACAATGGGAACAATTTTCATTATCATGCACAGAGAAGGTGCTAGCAGGGAATTCTCTGCCTGCCTTTAACCAGTGCTCTGCAAGCTCACCAGGGCAACAGCAAATGTGGGGCTCTGTGCTTTCTTTCGTTCTGAACAAGTGTTAGTGTTTTCAGCGGAAAAGCTATTCTGCGCAACATTGGGAACACTTCTACTTCCCAGGCACAGAGAAGGTGCTAGCAGGGAATTCTCTGCCTGCCTTTCCCCAGTGCTCTGCAAGCTCTCCAGGGCAACAGAAAATGTGGGGCTCTGTGCTTTCTTTCGTTCTGAAAAAGTGTTAGTGTTTTCTGGAGAGAAGCGATTCTGCGCAAGAATGGGAACACTTCTCCTTTCCAGGCACAGAGAAGGTACTAGCAGGGAATTCTCTGCCTTCCTTTCCCCAGTGCTCTGCAAGCTCTCCAGGGCAACAGCAAATGTGGGGCTCTGTGCTTTCTTTTGTTCTGAAAAAGTGTTATTGTATTCTGCGGAAAAGCGATTCTGTGCAACAATGGGAACACTTCTCCTTCGCAGGCACAGAGAAGGTGCTAGCAGGGAATTCTCTGCCTGCCTTTCCCCAGTGCTCTGCAAGCTCTCCAGGGCAACAGCAAATGTGGGGCTCTGTGTTTTCTTTCATTCTGAAAAAGTTTTAGTGTTTTCTGCAGCGACGCAAATACGATTCTGCGCAACAATGGGAACACTCCTCCTTCCCAGGCACAGAGAAGGTGCTAGCAGGGAATTCTCTGCCTGCCTTTCCCCAGTGCTCTGCAAGCTCTCCAGGGCAACAGCAAATGTGGGGCTCTGTGCTTTCTTTCGTTCTGAACAAGTTTTAGTGTTTTCAGCGGAAAAGCAATTCTGCGCAACAATGGGAACACATCTGCTTCCCAGGCACAGAGAAGGTGCTAGCAGGGAATTCTCTGCCTGCCTTTCCCCAGTGCTCTGCAAGCTCTCCAGGGCAACAGAAAATGTGGGGCTCTGTGCTTTCTTTCGTTCTGAAAAAGTGTTAGTGTTTTCTGGAGAGAAGCGATTCTGCGCAAGAATGGGAACACTTCTCCTTTCCAGGCACAGAGAAGGTACTAGCAGGGAATTCTCTGCCTTCCTTTCCCCAGTGCTCTGCAAGCTCTCCAGGGCAACAGCAAATGTGGGGCTCTGTGCTTTCTTTTGTTCTGAAAAAGTGTTATTGTATTCTGCGGAAAAGCGATTCTGTGCAACAATGGGAACACTTCTCCTTCGCAGGCACAGAGAAGGTGCTAGCAGGGAATTCTCTGCCTGCCTTTCCCCAGTGCTCTGCAAGCTCTCCAGGGCAACAGCAAATGTGGGGCTCTGTGTTTTCTTTCATTCTGAAAAAGTTTTAGTGTTTTCTGCAGCGACGCAAATACGATTCTGCGCAACAATGGGAACACTCCTCCTTCCCAGGCACAGAGAAGGTGCTAGCAGGGAATTCTCTGCCTGCCTTTCCCCAGTGCTCTGCAAGCTCTCCAGGGCAACAGCAAATGTGGGGCTCTGTGCTTTCTTTCGTTCTGAACAAGTTTTAGTGTTTTCAGCGGAAAAGCAATTCTGCGCAACAATGGGAACACATCTGCTTCCCAGGCACAGAGAAGGTGCTAGCAGGGAATTCTCTGCCTGCCTTTCACCAGTGCTCTGCAAGCTCTCCAGGGCAACAGAAAATGTGGGGCTCTGTGCTTTCTTTCCTTCTGAACAAGTGTTAGTCTTTTCTGCGGAAAAGCCATTCTGCGTAACAATGGGAACACTTTTCATTACCAGGCACAGAGAAGGTGCTAGCAGGGAATTCTCTGCCTGCCTTTCCCCAGTGCTCTGCAAGCTCTCCAGGGCAACAGCAAATGTGGGGCTCTGTGCTTTCTTTCGTTCTGAAAAAGTGTTAGTGTTTTCTGGAGAGAAGCGATTCTGCGCAACAATGGGAACACTTCTCCTTTCCAGGCACAAAGAAGGTACTAGCAGGGAATTCTCTGCCTTCCTTTCCCCAGTGCTCTGCAAGCTCTCCAGGGCAACAGCAAATGTGGGGCTATGTGCTATCTTTCGTTCTGAAAAAGTGTTAGTGTTTTCTGCAGCGACGCAAATGCGATTCTGCGCAACAATGGGAACACTTCTCCTTCCCAGGCACAGAGAAGGTGCTAGCAGGAAATTCTCTGCCTGCCTTTCCCCAGTGCTCTGCAAGCTCTCCAGGGCAACAGCAAATGTGGGGCTCTGTGCTTTCTTTCGTTCTGAAAAAGTGTTAGTGTTTTCAGCGGAAAAGCCATTCTGCGCAACAATGGGAACACTTCTCCTTCCCATGCACAGAGAAAGTGCTAGCAGGGAATTCTCTGCCTGCCTTTCCCCAGTGCTCTGCAAGCTCTCCAGGGCAACAGCAAATGTGGGGCTCTGTGCTTTCTTTCGTTCTGAACAAGTTGTAGTGTTTTGTGGAGAGAAGCGATTCTGCGCAACAATGGGAACACTTCTCCTTTCCAGGCACAGAGAAGGTACTACCAGGGAATTCTCTGCCTGCCTTTCCCCAGTGCTCTGCAAGCTCTCCAGGGCAACAGCAAATGTGGGGCTCTGTGCTTTCTTTCGTTCTGAACAAGTTTTAGTGTTTTTAGCAGCGACGCAAATACGATTCTGCGCAACAATGGGAACACTTCTCTTTCCCAGGCACAGAGAAGGTACTAGCAGGGAATTCTCTGCCTGCCTTTCCCCAGTGCTCTGCAAGCTCTCCAGGGCAACAGCAAATGTGGGGCTCTGTGCTTTCTTTCGTTCTGAACAAGTGTTAGTGTTTTCAGCGGAAAAGCCATTCTGCGCAACAATGGGAACACTTCTGCTTCCCAGGCACAGAGAAGGTGCTAGCAGGGAATTCTCTGCCTGCCTTTCCCCAGTGCTCTGCAAGCTCTCCAGGGCAACAGCAAATGTGGGGCTCTGTGCTTTCTTTCGTTCTGAAAAAGTGTTAGTGTTTTCAGCGGAAAAGCGATTCTGCGCAACAATGGGAACACTTCTCCTTCCCAGGCACAGAGAAAGTGCTAGCAGGGAATTCTCTGCCTGCCTTTCCCCAGTGCTCTGCAAGCTCTCCAGGGCAACAGAAAATGTGGGGCTCTGTGCTTTCTTTCGTTCTGAACAAGTGTTAGTGTTTCCAGCGGAAAAGCCATTCTGCGCAACAATGGGAACACTTCTCCTTCCCAGGCACAGAGAAGGTGCTATCAGGGAATTCTCTGCCTGCCTTTCCCCAGTGCTCTGCAAGCTCTCCAGGGCAACAGCAAATGTGGGGCTCTGTGCTTTCTTTCGTTCTGAACAAGTTTTAGTGTTTTCTGCAGCGACGCAAATACGATTCTGCGCAACAATGGGAACACTTCTCCTTCCCAGGCACAGAGAAGGTGTTAGCAGGGACATCTCTGCCTGCCTTTCCCCAGTGCTCTGCAAGCTCTCCAGGGCAACAGCAAATGTGGGGCTCTGTGCTTTCTTTCGTTCTGAACAAGTTTTAGTGTTTTCTGCAGCGACGCAAATACGATTCTGCGCACCAATGGGAACACTTCTCCTTCCCAGGCACAGAGAAGGTACTAGCAGGGAATTCTCTGCCTGCCTTTCCCCAGTGCTCTGCAAGCTCTCCAGGGCAACAGAAAATGTGGGGCTCTGTGCTTTCTTTCGTTCTGAACAAGTGTTAGTGTTTTCTGCAGCGACGCAAATACGATTCTGCGCAACAATGCGAACACTTCTCCTTCCCAGGCACAGAGAAGTTGCTAGAAGGAAATTCTCTGCCTGCCTTTCCCCAGTGCTCTGCAAGCTCTCCAGGGAAACAGCAAATGTGGGGCTCTGTGCTTTCTTTCGTTCTGATCAAGTTGTAGTGTTTTGTGGAGAGAAGCGATTCTGCGCAACAATGGGAACACTTCTCCTTCCCAGGCACAGAGAAGGTGCTAGCAGGGAATTCTCTGCCTGCCTTTCCCCAGTGCTCTGCAAGCTCTCCAGGGCAACAGCAAATGTGGGGCTCTGTGCTTTCTTTCGTTCTGAAAAAGTGTTAGTGTTTTCAGCGGAAAAGCGATTCTGCGCAACAATGGGAACACTTCTCCTTCCCAGGCACAGAGAAGGTGCTAGCAGGGAATTCTCTGCCTGCCTTTCCCCAGTGCTCTGCAAGCTCTCCAGGGCAACAGCAAATGTGGGGCTCTGTGCTTTCTTTCATTCTGAAAAAGTGTTAGTGTTTTCTGCAGCGACGCAAACGCCATTCTGCGCAACAATGGGAACACTTCTCCTTCCCAGGCACAGAGAAGGTGCTAGCAGGGAATTCTCTGCCTGCCTTTCCCCAGTGCTCTGCAAGCTCTCCAGGGCAACAGCAAATGTGGGGCTCTGTGCTTTCTTTCGTTCTGAACAAGTGTTAGTGTTTTCAGCGGAAAAGCGATTCTGCGCAACAATGGGAACACTTCTCCTTCCCAGGCACAGAGAAGGTGCTAGCAGGGAATTCTCTGCCTGCCTTTCCCCAGTGCTCTGCAAGCTCTCCAGGGCAACAGCAAATGTGGGGCTCTGTGCTTTCTTTCGTTCTGAAAAAGTGTTATTTTTTTTCTGCGGAAAAGCGATTCTGTGCAACAATGGGAACACTTCTGCTTCCCAGGCACAGAGAAGGTGCTAGCAGGGAATTCTCTGCCTGCCTTTCCCCAGTGCTCTGCAAGCTCTCCAGGGCAACAGCAAATGTGGGGCTCTGTGCTTTCTTTCGTTCTGAACAAGTGTTAGTGTTTTCAGCGGAAAAGCGATTCTGCGCAACAATGGGAACACTTCTCCTTCCCAGGCACAGAGAAGGTACTAGCAGGGAATTCTCTGCCTGCCTTTCCCCAGTGCTCTGCAAGCTCTCCAGGGCAACAGCAAATGTGGGGCTCTGTGCTTTCTTTCATTCTGAAGAAGTGTTAGTGTTTTCTGCAGCGACGCAAATGCCATTCTGCGCAACAATGGGAACACTTCTCCTTCCCAGGCACAGAGAAGGTGCTAGCAGGAAATTCTCTGCCTGCCTTTCCCCAGTGCTCTGCAAGCTCTCCAGGGCAACAGCAAATGTGGGGCTCTGTGCTTTCTTTCGTTCTGAAAAAGTGTTAGTGTTTTCAGCAGAAAAGCGATTCTGCGCAACAATGGGAACACTTCTCCTTCCCAGGCACAGAGAAAGTGCTAGCAGGGAATTCTCTGCCTGCCTTTCCCCAGTGCTCTGCAAGCTCTCCAGGGCAACAGAAAATGTGGGGCTCTGTGCTTTCTTTCGTTCTGAACAAGTGTTAGTGTTTTCAGCGGAAAAGCCATTCTGCGCAACAATGGGAACACTTCTCCTTCCCAGGCACAGAGAAGGTGCTAGCAGGGAATTCTCTGCCTGCCTTTCCCCAGTGCTCTGCAAGCTCTCCAGGGCAACAGCAAATGTGGGGCTCTGTGCTTTCTTTCGTTCTGAACAAGTTTTAGTGTTTTCTGCAGCGACGCAAATACGATTCTGCGCAACAATGGGAACACTTCTCCTTCCCAGGCACAGAGAAGGTGCTAGCAGGGAATTCTCTGCCTGCCTTTCCCCAGTGCTCTGCAAGCTCTCCAGGGCAACAGCAAATGTGGGGCTCTGTGCTTTCTTTCGTTCTGAACAAGTGTTAGTGTTTTCAGCGGAAAAGCCATTCTGCGCAACAATGGGAACACTTCTCCTTCCCAGGCACAGAGAAGGTGCTAGCAGGGAATTCTCTGCCTGCCTTTCCCCAGTGCTCTGCAAGCTCTCCAGGGCAACAGCAAATGTGGGGCTCTGTGCTTTCTTTCGTTCTGAACAAGTTTTAGTGTTTTCTGCAGCGACGCAAATACGATTCTGCGCAACAATGGGAACACTTCTCCTTCCCAGGCACAGAGAAGGTGCTAGCAGGGACATCTCTGCCTGCCTTTCCCCAGTGCTCTGCAAGCTCTCCAGGGCAACAGAAAATGTGGGACTCTGTGCTTTCTTTCGTTCTGAACAAGTGTTAGTGTTTTCAGCGGAAAAGCCATTCTGCGCAACAATGGGAACACTTCTCCTTCCCAGGCACAGAGAAAGTGCTAGCAGGGAATTCTCTGCCTGCCTTTCCCCAGTGCTCTGCAAGCTCTCCAGGGCAACAGCAAATGTGGGGCTCTGTGCTTTCTTTCGTTCTGAACAAGTTGTAGTGTTTTGTGGAGAGAAGCGATTCTGCGCAACAATGGGAACACTTCTCCTTTCCAGGCACAGAGAAGGTACTACCAGGGAATTCTCTGCCTGCCTTTCCCCAGTGCTCTGCAAGCTCTCCAGGGCAACAGCAAATGTGGGGCTCTGTGCTTTCTTTCGTTCTGAACAAGTGTTAGTGTTTTTAGCAGCGACGCAAATACGATTCTGCGCAACAATGGGAACACTTCTCTTTCCCAGGCACAGAGAAGGTACTAGCAGGGAATTCTCTGCCTGCCTTTCCCCAGTGCTCTGCAAGCTCTCCAGGGCAACAGCAAATGTGGGGCTCTGTGCTTTCTTTCGTTCTGAACAAGTGTTAGTGTTTTCAGCGGAAAAGCCATTCTGCGCAACAATGGGAACACTTCTCCTTCCCAGGCACAGAGAAGGTGCTAGCAGGGAATTCTCTGCCTGCCTTTCCCCAGTGCTCTGCAAGCTCTCCAGGGCAACAGAAAATGTGGGGCTCTGTGCTTTCTTTCGTTCTGAACAAGTTTTAGTGTTTTCTGCAGCAACGCAAATGCGATTCTGCGCAACAATGGGAACACTTCTCCTTCCCAGGCACAGAGAAGGTGCTAGCAGGGAATTCTCTGCCTGCCTTTCCCCAGTGCTCTGCAAGCTCTCCAGGGCAACAGCAAATGTGGGGCTCTGTGCTTTCTTTCGTTCTGAAAAAGTGTTAGTGTTTTCAGCGGAAAAGCGATTCTGCGCAACAATGGGAACACTTCTCCTTCCCAGGCACAGAGAAAGTGCTAGCAGGGAATTCTCTGCCTGCCTTTCCCCAGTGCTCTGCAAGCTCTCCAGGGCAACAGCAAATGTGGGGCTCTGTGCTTTCTTTCGTTCTGAACAAGTGTTAGTGTTTTCAGCGGAAAAGCCATTCTGCGCAACAATGGGAACACTTCTCCTTCCCAGGCACAGAGAAGGTGCTAGCAGGGAACTCTCTGCCTGCCTTTCCCCAGTGCTCTGCAAGCTCTCCAGGGCAACAGCAAATGTGGGGCTCTGTGCTTTCTTTCGTTCTGAAAAAGTGTTATTTTTTTTCTGCGGAAAAGCGATTCTGTGCAACAATGGGAACACTTCTGCTTCCCAGGCACAGAGAAGGTGCTAGCAGGGAATTCTCTGCCTGCCTTTCCCCAGTGCTCTGCAAGCTCTCCAGGGCAACAGCAAATGTGGGGCTCTGTGCTTTCTTTCGTTCTGAACAAGTGTTAGTGTTTTCAGCGGAAAAGCCTTTCTGCGCAACAATGGGAACACTTCTGCTTCCCAGGCACAGAGAAGGTGCTAGCAGGGAATTCTCTGCCTGCCTTTCCCCAGTGCTCTGCAAGCTCTCCAGGGCAACAGCAAATGTGGGGCTCTGTGCTTTCTTTCATTCTGAACAAGTGTTAGTGTTTTCTGCAGCGACGCAAATGCCATTCTGCGCAACAATGGGAACACTTCTCCTTCCCAGGCACAGAGAAGGTGCTAGCAGGGAATTCTCTGCCTGCTTTTCCCCAGTGCTCTGCAAGCTCTCCAGGGCAACAGCAAATGTGGGGCTCTGTGCTTTCTTTCGTTCTGAAAAAGTGTTAGTGTTTTCAGCGGAAAAGCGATTCTGCGCAACAATGGGAACACTTCTCCTTCCCAGGCACAGAGAAAGTGCTAGCAGGGAATTCTCTGCCTGCCTTTCCCCAGTGCTCTGCAAGCTCTCCAGGGCAACAGAAAATGTGGGGCTCTGTGCTTTCTTTCGTTCTGAACAAGTGTTAGTGTTTCCAGCGGAAAAGCCATTCTGCGCAACAATGGGAACACTTCTCCTTCCCAGGCACAGAGAAGGTGCTAGCAGGGAATTCTCTGCCTGCCTTTCCCCAGTGCTCTGCAAGCTCTCCAGGGCAACAGCAAATGTGGGGCTCTGTGCTTTCTTTCGTTCTGAACAAGTGTTAGTGTTTTCTGCAGCGACGCACATACGATTCTGCGCAACAATGGGAACACTTCTCCTTCCCAGGCACAGAGAAGGTGTTAGCAGGGACATCTCTGCCTGCCTTTCCCCAGTGCTCTGCAAGCTCTCCAGGGCAACAGCAAATGTGGGGCTCTGTGCTTTCTTTCGTTCTGAACAAGTTTTAGTGTTTTCTGCAGCGACGCAAATACGATTCTGCGCACCAATGGGAACACTTCTCCTTCCCAGGCACAGAGAAGGTACTAGCAGGGAATTCTCTGCCTGCCTTTCCCCAGTGCTCTGCAAGCTCTCCAGGGCAACAGAAAATGTGGGGCTCTGTGCTTTCTTTCGTTCTGAACAAGTGTTAGTGTTTTCAGCGGAAAAGCCATTCTGCGCAACAATGGGAACACTTCTCCTTCCCAGGCACAGAGAAGGTGCTAGCAGGGAATTCTCTGCCTGCCTTTCCCCAGTGCTCTGCAAGCTCTCCAGGGCAACAGCAAATGTGGGGCTCTGTGCTTTCTTTCGTTCTGAACAAGTTTTAGTGTTTTCTGCAGCGACGCAAATACGATTCTGCGCAACAATGCGAACACTTATCCTTCCCAGGCACAGAGAAGTTGCTAGAAGGAAATTCTCTGCCTGCCTTTCCCCAGTGCTCTGCAAGCTCTCCAGGGAAACAGCAAATGTGGGGCTCTGTGCTTTCTTTCGTTCTGATCAAGTTGTAGTGTTTTGTGGAGAGAAGCGATTCTGCGCAACAATGGGAACACTTCTCCTTTCCAGGCTCAGAGAAGGTAGTACCAGGGAATTCTCTGCCTTCCTCTCCCCAGTGCTCTGCAAGCTCTCCAGGGCAACAGCAAATGTGGGGCTCTGTGCTTTCTTTCATTCTGAAAAAGTGTTAGTGTTTTCTGCAGCGACGCAAATGCCATTCTGCGCAACAATGGGAACACTTCTCCTTCCCAGGCACAGAGAAGGTGCTAGCAGGGAATTCTCTGCCTGCCTTTCCCCAGTGCTCTGCAAGCTCTCCAGGGCAACAGCAAATGTGGGGCTCTGTGCTTTCTTTCGTTCTGAAAAAGTGTTAGTGTTTTCAGCGGAAAAGCGATTCTGCGCAACAATGGGAACACTTCTCCTTCCCAGGCACAGAGAAGGTGCTAGCAGGGAATTCTCTGCCTGCCTTTCCCCAGTGCTCTGCAAGCTCTCCAGGGCAACAGCAAATGTGGGGCTCTGTGCTTTCTTTCATTCTGAAAAAGTGTTAGTGTTTTCTGCAGCGACGCAAACGCCATTCTGCGCAACAATGGGAACACTTCTCCTTCCCAGGCACAGAGAAGGTGCTAGCAGGGAATTCTCTGCCTGCCTTTCCCCAGTGCTCTGCAAGCTCTCCAGGGCAACAGCAAATGTGGGGCTCTGTGCTTTCTTTCGTTCTGAAAAAGTGTTAGTGTTTTCAGCGGAAAAGCCATTCTGCGCAACAATGGGAACACATCTCCTTCCCAGGCACAGAGAAGGTGCTAGCAGGGAATTCTCTGCCTGCCTTTCCCCAGTGCTCTGCAAGCTCTCCAGGGCAACAGCAAATGTGGGGCTCTGTGCTTTCTTTCGTTCTGAAAAAGTGTTATTTTTTTTCTGCGGAAAAGCGATTCTGTGCAACAATGGGAACACTTCTGCTTCCCAGGCACAGAGAAGGTGCTAGCAGGGAATTCTCTGCCTGCCTTTCCCCAGTGCTCTGCAAGCTCTCCAGGGCAACAGCAAATGTGGGGCTCTGTGCTTTCTTTCGTTCTGAACAAGTGTTAGTGTTTTCAGCGGAAAAGCGATTCTGCGCAACAATGGGAACACTTCTCCTTCCCAGGCACAGAGAAGGTACTAGCAGGGAATTCTCTGCCTGCCTTTCCCCAGTGCTCTGCAAGCTCTCCAGGGCAACAGCAAATGTGGGGCTCTGTGCTTTCTTTCGTTCTGAACAAGTTTTAGTGTTTTCTGCAGCGACGCAAATACGATTCTGCGCAACAATGGGAACACATCTGCTTCCCAGGCACAGAGAAGGTGCTAGCAGGGAATTCTCTGCCTGCCTTTCCCCAGTGCTCTGCAAGCTCTCCAGGGCAACAGCAAATGTGGGGCTCTGTGCTTTCTTTCGTTCTGAACAAGTGTTAGTGTTTTCAGCGGAAAAGCCATTCTGCGCAACAATGGGAACACTTCTCCTTCCCAGGCACAGAGAAGGTGCTAGCAGGGAATTCTCTGCCTGCCTTTCCCCAGTGCTCTGCAAGCTCTCCAGGGCAACAGCAAATGTGGGGCTCTGTGCTTTCTTTCGTTCTGAACAAGTTTTATTGTTTTCTGCAGCGACGCAAATACGATTCTGCGCAACAATGGGAACACTTCTCCTTCCCAGGCACAGAGAAGGTGCTAGCAGGGACATCTCTGCCTGCCTTTCCCCAGTGCTCTGCAAGCTCTCCAGGGCAACAGAAAATGTGGGACTCTGTGCTTTCTTTCGTTCTGAACAAGTGTTAGTGTTTTCAGCGGAAAAGCCATTCTGCGCAACAATGGGAACACTTCTCCTTCCCAGGCACAGAGAAAGTGCTAGCAGGGAATTCTCTGCCTGCCTTTCCCCAGTGCTCTGCAAGCTCTCCAGGGCAACAGCAAATGTGGGGCTCTGTGCTTTCTTTCGTTCTGAACAAGTTGTAGTGTTTTGTGGAGAGAAGCGATTCTGCGCAACAATGGGAACAGTTCTCCTTTCCAGGCACAGAGAAGGTACTACCAGGGAATTCTCTGCCTGCCTTTCCCCAGTGCTCTGCAAGCTCTCCAGGGCAACAGCAAATGTGGGGCTCTGTGCTTTCTTTCGTTCTGAACAAGTGTTAGTGTTTTTAGCAGCGACGCAAATACGATTCTGCGCAACAATGGGAACACTTCTCTTTCCCAGGCACAGAGAAGGTACTAGCAGGGAATTCTCTGCCTGCCTTTCCCCAGTGCTCTGCAAGCTCTCCAGGGCAACAGCAAATGTGGGGCTCTGTGCTTTCTTTCGTTCTGAACAAGTGTTAGTGTTTTCAGCGGAAAAGCCATTCTGCGCAACAATGGGAACACTTCTCCTTCCCAGGCACAGAGAAGGTGCTAGCAGGGAATTCTCTGCCTGCCTTTCCCCAGTGCTCTGCAAGCTCTCCAGGGCAACAGAAAATGTGGGGCTCTGTGCTTTCTTTCGTTCTGAACAAGTTTTAGTGTTTTCTGCAGCAACGCAAATGCGATTCTGCGCAACAATGGGAACACTTCTCCTTCCCAGGCACAGAGAAGGTGCTAGCAGGGAATTCTCTGCCTGCCTTTCCCCAGTGCTCTGCAAGCTCTCCAGGGCAACAGCAAATGTGGGGCTCTGTGCTTTCTTTCGTTCTGAAAAAGTGTTAGTGTTTTCAGCGGAAAAGCGATTCTGCGCAACAATGGGAACACTTCTCCTTCCCAGGCACAGAGAAAGTGCTAGCAGGGAATTCTCTGCCTGCCTTTCCCCAGTGCTCTGCAAGCTCTCCAGGGCAACAGCAAATGTGGGGCTCTGTGCTTTCTTTCGTTCTGAACAAGTGTTAGTGTTTTGTGGAGAGAAGCGATTCTGCGCAACAATGGGAACAATTTTCATTATCATGCACAGAGAAGGTGCTAGCAGGGAATTCTCTGCCTGCCTTTAACCAGTGCTCTGCAAGCTCACCAGGGCAACAGCAAATGTGGGGCTCCGTGCTTTCTTTCGTTCTGAACAAGTGTTAGTGTTTTCAGCGGAAAAGCTATTCTGCGCAACATTGGGAACACTTCTACTTCCCAGGCACAGAGAAGGTGCTAGCAGGGAATTCTCTGCCTGCCTTTCCCCAGTGCTCTGCAAGCTCTCCAGGGCAACAGCAAATGTGGGGCTCTGTGCTTTCTTTCATTCTGAACAAGTGTTAGTGTTTTCTGCGGAAAAGCTATTCTGCACAACATTGGGAACACTTCTGCTTCCCAGGCACAGAGAAGGTGCTAGCAGGGAATTCTCTCCCTGCCTTTAACCAGTGCTCTGCAAGCTCTCCAGGGCAACAGCGAATGTGGGGCTCTGTGGTTTCTTTCGTTCTGAACAAGTGTTAGTGTTGTCAGCGGAAAAGCCATTCTGCGTAACAATGGGAACACTTTTCATTACCAGGCACAGAGAAGGTGCTAGCAGGGAATTCTCTGCCTGCCTTTCCCCAGTGCTCTGCAAGCTCTCCAGGGCAACAGCAAATGTGGGGCTCTGTGCTTTCTTTCGTTCTGAAAAAGTGTTAGTGTTTTCAGCGGAAAAGCGATTCTGCACAACATTGGGAACACTTCTACTTCCCAGGCACAGAGAAGGTGCTAGCAGGGAATTCTCTGCCTGCCTTTCCCCAGTGCTCTGCAAGCTCTGCACGGCAACAACAAATGTGGGGCTCTGTGCTTTCTTTCGTTCTGAACAAGTTTGAGTGTTTTCTGCAGCGACGCAAATACGATTCTGCGCAACAATGCGAAAACTTCTCCTTCCCAGGCACAGAGAAGTTGCTAGAAGGGAATTCTCTGCCTGCCTTTCCCCAGTGCTCTGCAAGCTCTCCAGGGCAACAGAAAATGTGGGGCTCTGTGCTTTCTTTCGTTCTGAAGAAGTGTTATTGTATTCTGCGGAAAAGCGATTCTGTGCAACATTGGGAATACTTCTCCTTCCCAGGCACAGAGAAGGTGCTAGCAGGGAATTCTCTGCCTGCCTTTCCCCAGTGCTCTGCAAGCTCTCCAGGGCAACAGCAAATCTGGGGCTCTGTGCTTTCTTTCATTCTGAACAAGTGTTAGTGTTTTGTGCAGCGACGCAAATACGATTCTGCGCAACAATGGGAACACTTCTCCTTCCCAGGCACAGAGAACGTGCTAGGAGGGAATTCTCTGCCTGCCTTTCACCAGTGCTCTGCAAGCTCTCCAGGGCAACAGAAAATGTGGGGCTCTGTGCTTTCTTTCGTTCTGAAAAATTGTTAGTGTTTTCAGCGGAAAAGCAATTCTGCGCAACAATGGGAACACATCTGCTTCCCAGGCACAGAGAAGGTGCTAGCAGGGAATTCTCTGCCTGCCTTTCCCCAGTGCTCTGCAAGCTCTCCAGGGCAACAGAAAATGTGGGGCTCTGTGCTTTCTTTCGTTCTGAACAAGTGTTAGTGTTTTCAGCGGAAAAGCCATTCTGTGTATCAATGGGAACACTTCTCCTTCCCAGGCACAGAGAAGGTGCTAGCAGGAAATTCTCTGCCTGCCTTTCCCCAGTGCTCTGCAAGCTCTCCAGGGCAACAGCAAATGTGGGGCTCTGTGCTTTCTTTCGTTCTGAACAAGTTTTAGTGTTTTCTGGAGAGAAGCGATTCTGCGCAACAATGGGAACAATTTTCATTATCATGCACAGAGAAGGTGCTAGCAGGGAATTCTCTGCCTGCCTTTAACCAGTGCTCTGCAAGCTCACCAGGGCAACAGCAAATGTGGGGCTCTGTGCTTTCTTTCGTTCTGAACAAGTGTTAGTGTTTTCAGCGGAAAAGCTATTCTGCGCAACATTGGGAACACTTCTACTTCCCAGGCACAGAGAAGGTGCTAGCAGGGAATTCTCTGCCTGCCTTTCCCCAGTGCTCTGCAAGCTCTCCAGGGAAACAGCAAATGTGGGGCTCTGTGCTTTCTTTCGTTCTGAAAAAGTGTTAGTGTTTTCTGGAGAGAAGCGATTCTGCGCAAGAATGGGAACACTTCTCCTTTCCAGGCACAGAGAAGGTACTAGCAGGGAATTCTCTGCCTTCCTTTCCCCAGTGCTCTGCAAGCTCTCCAGGGCAACAGCAAATGTGGGGCTCTGTGCTTTCTTTTGTTCTGAAAAAGTGTTATTGTATTCTGCGGAAAAGCGATTCTGTGCAACAATGGGAACACTTCTCCTTCGCAGGCACAGAGAAGGTGCTAGCAGGGAATTCTCTGCCTGCCTTTCCCCAGTGCTCTGCAAGCTCTCCAGGGCAACAGCAAATGTGGGGCTCTGTGTTTTCTTTCATTCTGAAAAAGTTTTAGTGTTTTCTGCAGCGACGCAAATACGATTCTGCGCAACAACGGGAACACTCCTCCTTCCCAGGCACAGAGAAGGTGCTAGCAGGGAATTCTCTGCCTGCCTTTCCCCAGTGCTCTGCAAGCTCTCCAGGGCAACAGCAAATGTGGGGCTCTGTGCTTTCTTTCGTTCTGAACAAGTTTTAGTGTTTTCAGCGGAAAAGCAATTCTGCGCAACAATGGGAACACATCTGCTTCCCAGGCACAGAGAAGGTGCTAGCAGGGAATTCTCTGCCTGCCTTTCACCAGTGCTCTGCAAGCTCTCCAGGGCAACAGCAAATGTGGGGCTCTGTGCTTTCTTTCGTTCTGAAAAAGTGTTAGTGTTTTCTGGAGAGAAGCGATTCTGCGCAACAATGGGAACACTTCTCCTTTCCAGGCACAAAGAAGGTACTAGCAGGGAATTCTCTGCCTTCCTTTCCCCAGTGCTCTGCAAGCTCTCCAGGGCAACAGCAAATGTGGGGCTCTGTGCTTTCTTTCGTTCTGAAAAATTGTTAGTGTTTTCAGCGGAAAAGCAATTCTGCGCAACAATGGGAACACATCTGCTTCCCAGGCACAGAGAAGGTGCTAGCAGGGAATTCTCTGCCTGCCTTTCCCCAGTGCTCTGCAAGCTCTCCAGGGCAACAGAAAATGTGGGGCTCTGTGCTTTCTTTCGTTCTGAACAAGTGTTAGTGTTTTCAGCGGAAAAGCCATTCTGTGTATCAATGGGAACACTTCTCCTTCCCAGGCACAGAGAAGGTGCTAGCAGGAAATTCTCTGCCTGCCTTTCCCCAGTGCTCTGCAAGCTCTCCAGGGCAACAGCAAATGTGGGGCTCTGTGCTTTCTTTCGTTCTGAACAAGTTTTAGTGTTTTCTGGAGAGAAGCGATTCTGCGCAACAATGGGAACAATTTTCATTATCATGCACAGAGAAGGTGCTAGCAGGGAATTCTCTGCCTGCCTTTAACCAGTGCTCTGCAAGCTCACCAGGGCAACAGCAAATGTGGGGCTCTGTGCTTTCTTTCGTTCTGAACAAGTGTTAGTGTTTTCAGCGGAAAAGCTATTCTGCGCAACATTGGGAACACTTCTACTTCCCAGGCACAGAGAAGGTGCTAGCAGGGAATTCTCTGCCTGCCTTTCCCCAGTGCTCTGCAAGCTCTCCAGGGAAACAGCAAATGTGGGGCTCTGTGCTTTCTTTCGTTCTGAAAAAGTGTTAGTGTTTTCTGGAGAGAAGCGATTCTGCGCAAGAATGGGAACACTTCTCCTTTCCAGGCACAGAGAAGGTACTAGCAGGGAATTCTCTGCCTTCCTTTCCCCAGTGCTCTGCAAGCTCTCCAGGGCAACAGCAAATGTGGGGCTCTGTGCTTTCTTTTGTTCTGAAAAAGTGTTATTGTATTCTGCGGAAAAGCGATTCTGTGCAACAATGGGAACACTTCTCCTTCGCAGGCACAGAGAAGGTGCTAGCAGGGAATTCTCTGCCTGCCTTTCCCCAGTGCTCTGCAAGCTCTCCAGGGCAACAGCAAATGTGGGGCTCTGTGTTTTCTTTCATTCTGAAAAAGTTTTAGTGTTTTCTGCAGCGACGCAAATACGATTCTGCGCAACAACGGGAACACTCCTCCTTCCCAGGCACAGAGAAGGTGCTAGCAGGGAATTCTCTGCCTGCCTTTCCCCAGTGCTCTGCAAGCTCTCCAGGGCAACAGCAAATGTGGGGCTCTGTGCTTTCTTTCGTTCTGAACAAGTTTTAGTGTTTTCAGCGGAAAAGCAATTCTGCGCAACAATGGGAACACATCTGCTTCCCAGGCACAGAGAAGGTGCTAGCAGGGAATTCTCTGCCTGCCTTTCCCCAGTGCTCTGCAAGCTCTCCAGGGCAACAGCAAATGTGGGGCTCTGTGCTTTCTTTCGTTGTGAAAAAGTGTTAGTGTTTTCTGGAGAGAAGCGATTCTGCGCAACAATGGGAACACTTCTCCTTTCCAGGCACAAAGAAGGTACTAGCAGGGAATTCTCTGCCTTCCTTTCCCCAGTGCTCTGCAAGCTCTCCAGGGCAACAGCAAATGTGGGGCTATGTGCTATCTTTCGTTCTGAAAAAGTGTTAGTGTTTTCTGCAGCGACGCAAATGCGATTCTGCGCAACAATGGGAACACTTCTCTTTCCCAGGCACAGAGAAGGTGCTAGCAGGGAATTGTCTGCCTGCCTTTCCCCAGTGCTCTGCAAGCTCTCCAGGGCAACAGCAAATGTGGGGCTCTGTGCTTTCTTTCGTTCTGAAAAAGTGTTAGTGTTTTCAGCGGAAAAGCAATTCTGCGCAACGATGGGAACACATCTGCTTCCCAGGCACAGAGAAGGTGCTAGCAGGGAATTGTCTGCCTGCCTTTCCGCAGTGCTCTGCAAGCTCTCCAGGGCAACAGCAAATGTGGAGCTCTGTGCTTTCTTTCGTTGTGAAAAACTGTTAGTGTTTTCTGGAGAGAAGCGATTCTGCGCACAATTGGAACACTTCTCCTTTCCAGGCACAGAGAAGGTACTAGCAGGGAATTCTCTGCCTTCCTTTCCGCAGTGCTCTGCAAGCTCTCCAGGGCAACAGCAAATGTGGGGCTCTGTGCTTTCTTTCGTTCTGAAAAAGTGTTAGTGTTTTCTGCGGAAAAGCAATTCTGCGCAACAATGGGAACACTTCTCCTTCCCAGGCACAGAGAAGGTGCTAGCAGGGAATTCTCTGCCTGCCTTTCCCCAGTGCTCTGCAAGCTCTCCAGGGCAACAGCAAATCTGGGGCTCTGTGCTTTCTTTCATTCTGAACAAGTGTTAGTGTTTTGTGCAGCGACGCAAATACGATTCTGCGCAACAATGGGAACACTTCTCCTTCCCAGGCACAGAGAACGTGCTAGGAGGGAATTCTCTGCCTGCCTTTCACCAGTGCTCTGCAAGCTCTCCAGGGCAACAGCAAATGTGGGGCTCTGTGCTTTCTTTCGTTCTGAAAAATTGTTAGTGTTTTCAGCGGAAAAGCAATTCTGCGCAACAATGGGAACACATCTGCTTCCCAGGCACAGAGAAGGTGCTAGCAGGGAATTCTCTGCCTGCCTTTCCCCAGTGCTCTGCAAGCTCTCCAGGGCAACAGAAAATGTGGGGCTCTGTGCTTTCTTTCGTTCTGAACAAGTGTTAGTGTTTTCAGCGGAAAAGCCATTTTGTGTATCAATGGGAACACATCTCCTTCCCAGGCACAGAGAAGGTGCTAGCAGGAAATTCTCTGCCTGCCTTTCCCCAGTGCTCTGCAAGCTCTCCAGGGCAACAGCAAATGTGGGGCTCTGTGCTTTCTTTCGTTCTGAACAAGTGTTAGTGTTTTCTGGAGAGAAGCGATTCTGCGCAACAATGGGAACAATTTTCATTATCATGCACAGAGAAGGTGCTAGCAGGGAATTCTCTGCCTGCCTTTAACCAGTGCTCTGCAAGCTCACCAGGGCAACAGCAAATGTGGGGCTCTGTGCTTTCTTTCGTTCTGAACAAGTGTTAGTGTTTTCAGCGGAAAAGCAATTCTGCGCAACATTGGGAACACTTCTACTTCCCAGGCACAGAGAAGGTGCTAGCAGGGAATTCTCTGCCTGCCTTTCCCCAGTGCTCTGCAAGCTCTCCAGGGCAACAGCAAATGTGGGGCTCTGTGCTTTCTTTCATTCTGAACAAGTGTTAGTATTTTCTGCGGAAAAGGTATTCTGCACAACATTGGGAACACTTCTTCTTCCCAGGCACAGAGAAGGTGCTAGCAGGGAATTCTCTGCCTGCCTTTCCCCAGTGCTCTGCAAGCTCTCCAGGGCAACAGCGAATGTGGGGCTCTGTGGTTTCTTTCGTTCTGAACAAGTGTTAGTGTTTTCAGCGGAAAAGCGATTCTGCGCAACAATGGGAACACTTCTCCATCCCAGGCACAGAGAAGGTGCTAGCAGGGAATTCTCTGTCTGCCTTTCCCCAGTGCTCTGCAAGCTCTCCAGGGCAACAGAAAATGTGGGGCTCTGTGCTTTCTTTCGTTCTGAAAAAGTGTTAGTGTTTTCAGCGGAAAAGCCATTCTGCGCAACAATGGGAACACTTCTGCTTCCCAGGCACAGAGAAGGTGCTAGCAGGGAATTCTCTGCCTGCCTTTCCCCAGTGCTCTGCAAGCTCTCCAGGGCAACAGCAAATGTGGGGCTCTGTGCTTTCTTTCGTTCTGAAAAAGTGTTAGTGTTTTCAGCGGAAAAGCGATTCTGCGCAACAATGGGAACACTTCTACTTCCCAGGCACAGAGAAGGTGCTAGCAGGGAATTCTCTGCCTGCCTTTCCCCAGTGCTCTGCAAGCTCTCCAGGGCAACAGAAAATGTGGGGCTCTGAGCTTTCTTTCCTTCTGAACAAGTGTTAGTCTTTTCAGCGGAAAAGCCATTCTGCGTAACAATGGGAACACTTTTCATTCCCAGGCACAGAGAAGGTGCTAGCAGGGAATTCTCTGCCTGCCTTTCCCCAGTGCTCTGCAAGCTCTCCAGGGCAACAGCAAATGTGGGGCTATGTGCTTTCTTTCGTTCTGAACAAGTTTGAGTGTGTACTGCAGGGACGCAAATACGATTCTGCGCAACAATGGGAACACTTCTCCTTCCCAGGCACAGAGAAGGTGCTAGCAGGAAATTCTCTGCCTGCCTTTCCCCAGTGCTCTGCAAGCTCTCCAGGGCAACAGCAAATGTGGGGCTCTGTGCTTTCTGTCGTTCTGAAAAAGTGTTAGTGTTTTCTGCGGAAAAGCGATTCTGCGCAACAATGGGAACACTTCTCCTTCCCAGGCACAGAGAAGGTGCTAGCAGGGAATTCTCTGCCTGCCTTTCCCCAGTGCTCTGCAAGCTCTCCAGGGCAACAGCAAATGTGGGGCTCTGTGCTTTCTTTCGTTCTGAACAAGTGTTAGTGTTTTCTGCAGCGACGCAAATGCGATTCTGCGCAACAATGGGAACACTTCTCCTTCCCAGGCACAGAGAAGGTGCTAGCAGGGAATTCTCTGCCTGCCTTTAACCACTGCTCTGCAAGCTCTCCAGGGCAACAGCAAATGTGGGGCTCTGTGCTTTCTTTCGTTCTGAAAAATTGTTAGTGTTTTCAGCGGAAAAGCGATTCTGCGCAACAATGGGAACACATCTGCTTCCCAGGCACAGAGAAGGTGCTAGCAGGGAATTCTCTGCCTGCCTTTCACCAGTGCTCTGCAAGCTCTCCAGGGCAACAGAAAATGTGGGGCTCTGTGCTTTCTTTCCTTCTGAACAAGTGTTAGTCTTTTCAGCGGAAAAGCCATTCTGCGTAACAATGGGAACACTTTTCATTCCCAGGCACAGAGAAGGTGCTAGCAGGGAATTCTCTGCCTGCCTTTCCCCAGTGCTCTGCAAGCTCTCCAGGGCAACAGCAAATGTGGGGCTCTGTGCTTTCTTTCGTTCTGAAAAAGTGTTAGTGTTTTCTGCGGAAAAGCGATTCTGCGCAACAATGGGAACACTTCTCCTTCCCAGGCACAGAGAAGGTGCTAGCAGGGAATTCTCTGCCTGCCTTTCCCCAGTGCTCTGCAAGCTCTCCAGGGCAACAGCAAATGTGGGGCTCTGTGCTTTCTTTCATTCTGAACAAGTGTTAGTGTTTTCTGCAGCGACGCACATACGATTCTGCGCAACAATGGGAACACTTCTCCTTCCCAGGCACAGAGAACGTGCTAGGAGGGAATTCTCTGCCTGCCTTTCCCCAGTGCTCTGCAAGCTCTCCAGGGCAACAGCAAATGTGGGGCTCTGTGCTTTCTTTCGTTCTGAACAAGTGTTAGTGTTTTCAGCGGAAAAGCAATTCTGCGGAACAATGGGAACACATCTGCTTCCCAGGCACAGAGAAGGTGCTAGCAGGGAATTCTCTGCCTGCCTTTCCCCAGTGCTCTGCAAGCTCTCCAGGGCAACAGAAAATGTGGGGCTCTGAGCTTTCTTCCCTTCTGAACAAGTGTTAGTCTTTTCAGCGGAAAAGCCATTCTGCGTAACAATGGGAACACTTTTCATTCCCAGGCACAGAGAAGGTGCTAGCAGGGAATTCTCTGCCTGCCTTTCCCCAGTGCTCTGCAAGCTCTCCAGGGCAACAGCAAATGTGGGGCTATGTGCTTTCTTTCGTTGTGAAAAAGTGTTAGTGTTTTCTGGAGAGAAGCGATTCTGCGCAACAATGGGAACAATTTTCATTATCATGCACAGAGAAGGTGCTAGCAGGGAATTCTCTGCCTGCCTTTAACCAGTGCTCTGCAAGCTCACCAGGGCAACAGCAAATGTGGGGCTCTGTGCTTTCTTTCGTTCTGAACAAGTGTTAGTGTTTTCAGCGGAAAAGCAATTCTGCGCAACATTGGGAACACTTCTACTTCCCAGGCACAGAGAAGGTGCTAGCAGGGAATTCTCTGCCTGCCTTTCCCCAGTGCTCTGCAAGCTCTCCAGGGCAACAGCAAATGTGGGGCTCTGTGCTTTCTTTCATTCTGAACAAGTGTTAGTATTTTCTGCGGAGAAGGTATTCTGCACAACATTGGGAACACTTCTGCTTCCCAGGCACAGAGAAGGTGCTAGCAGGGAATTCTCTGCCTGCCTTTCCCCAGTGCTCTGCAAGCTCTCCAGGGCAACAGCGAATGTGGGGCTCTGTGGTTTCTTTCGTTCTGAACAAGTGTTAGTGTTTTCAGCGGAAAAGCGATTCTGCGCAACAATGGGAACACTTCTCCATCCCAGGCACAGAGAAGGTGCTAGCAGGGAATTCTCTGTCTGCCTTTCCCCAGTGCTCTGCAAGCTCTCCAGGGCAACAGAAAATGTGGGGCTCTGTGCTTTCTTTCGTTCTGAAAAAGTGTTAGTGTTTTCAGCGGAAAAGCCATTCTGCGCAACAATGGGAACACTTCTGCTTCCCAGGCACAGAGAAGGTGCTAGCAGGGAATTCTCTGCCTGCCTTTCCCCAGTGCTCTGCAAGCTCTCCAGGGCAACAGCAAATGTGGGGCTCTGTGCTTTCTTTCGTTCTGAAAAAGTGTTAGTGTTTTCAGCGGAAAAGCGATTCTGCGCAACAATGGGAACACTTCTCCTTCCCAGGCACAGAGAAGGTGCTAGCAGGGAATTCTCTGCCTGCCTTTCCCCAGTGCTCTGCAAGCTCTCCAGGGCAACAGCAAATGTGGGGCTCTGTTCTTTCTTTCGTTCTGAACAAGTGTTAGTGTTTTCTGCAGCGACGCAAATGCGATTCTGCGCAACAATGGGAACACTTCTCCTTCCCAGGCACAGAGAAGGTGCTAGCAGGGAATTCTCTGCCTGCCTTTAACCACTGCTCTGCAAGCTCTCCAGGGCAACAGCAAATGTGGGGCTCTGTGCTTTCTTTCGTTCTGAAAAATTGTTAGTGTTTTCAGCGGAAAAGCGATTCTGCGCAACAATGGGAACACATCTGCTTCCCAGGCACAGAGAAGGTGCTAGCAGGGAATTCTCTGCCTGCCTTTCACCAGTGCTCTGCAAGCTCTCCAGGGCAACAGAAAATGTGGGGCTCTGTGCTTTCTTTCCTTCTGAACAAGTGTTAGTCTTTTCAGCGGAAAAGCCATTCTGCGTAACAATGGGAACACTTTTCATTCCCAGGCACAGAGAAGGTGCTAGCAGGGAATTCTCTGCCTGCCTTTCCCCAGTGCTCTGCAAGCTCTCCAGGGCAACAGCAAATGTGGGGCTCTGTGCTTTCTTTCGTTCTGAAAAAGTGTTAGTGTTTTCTGCGGAAAAGCGATTCTGCGCAACAATGGGAACACTTCTCCTTCCCAGGCACAGAGAAGGTGCTAGCAGGGAATTCTCTGCCTGCCTTTCCCCAGTGCTCTGCAAGCTCTCCAGGGCAACAGCAAATGTGGGGCTCTGTGCTTTCTTTCATTCTGAACAAGTGTTAGTGTTTTCTGCAGCGACGCACATACGATTCTGCGCAACAATGGGAACACTTCTCCTTCCCAGGCACAGAGAACGTGCTAGGAGGGAATTCTCTGCCTGCCTTTCCCCAGTGCTCTGCAAGCTCTCCAGGGCAACAGCAAATGTGGGGCTCTGTGCTTTCATTTGTTCTGAAAAATTGTTAGTGTTTTCAGCGGAAAAGCAATTCTGCGGAACAATGGGAACACATCTGCTTCCCAGGCACAGAGAAGGTGCTAGCAGGGAATTCTCTGCCTGCCTTTCCCCAGTGCTCTGCAAGCTCTCCAGGGCAACAGCAAATGTGGGGCTATGTGCTTTCTTTCGTTCTGAACAAGTTTGAGTGTGTACTGCAGGGACGCAAATACGATTCTGCGCAACAATGGGAACACTTCTCCTTCCCAGGCACAGAGAAGGTGCTAGCAGGGAATTCTCTGCCTGCCTTTCCCCAGTGCTCTGCAAGCTCTCCAGGGCAACAGCAAATGTGGGGCTCTGTGCTTTCTTTCGTTCTGAACAAGTGTTAGTGTTTTCTGCAGCGACGCAAATGCGGTTCTGCGCAACAATGGGAACACTTCTCCTTCCCAGGCACAGAGAAGGTGCTAGCAGGGAATTCTCTGCCTGCCTTTAACCACTGCTCTGCAAGCTCTCCAGGGCAACAGCAAATGTGGGGCTCTGTGCTTTCTTTCGTTCTGAAAAATTGTTAGTGTTTTCAGCGGAAAAGCGATTCTGCGCAACAATGGGAACACATCTGCTTCCCAGGCACAGAGAAGGTGCTAGCAGGGAATTCTCTGCCTGCCTTTCACCAGTGCTCTGCAAGCTCTCCAGGGCAACAGAAAATGTGGGGCTCTGTGCTTTCTTTCCTTCTGAACAAGTGTTAGTCTTTTCAGCGGAAAAGCCATTCTGCGTAACAATGGGAACACTTTTCATTCCCAGGCACAGAGAAGGTGCTAGCAGGGAATTCTCTGCCTGCCTTTCCCCAGTGCTCTGCAAGCTCTCCAGGGCAACAGCAAATGTGGGGCTCTGTGCTTTCTTTCGTTGTGAAAAAGTGTTAGTGTTTTCTGGAGAGAAGCGATTCTGCGCAACAATGGGAACACTTCTCCTTTCCAGGCACAGAGAAGGTACTACCAGGGAATTCTCTGCCTGCCTTTCCCCAGTGCTCTGCAAGCTCTCCAGGGCAACAGCAAATGTGGGGCTCTGTGCTTTCTTTCGTTCTGAACAAGTGTTAGTGTTTTCTGCAGCGACGCAAATGCGATTCTGCGCAACAATGGGAACACTTCTCCTTCCCAGGCACAGAGAAGGTGCTAGCAGGGAATTCTCTGCCTGCCTTTAACCACTGCTCTGCAAGCTCTCCAGGGCAACAGCAAATGTGGGGCTCTGTGCTTTCTTTCGTTCTGAAAAATTGTTAGTGTTTTCAGCGGAAAAGCGATTCTGCGCAACAATGGGAACACATCTGCTTCCCAGGCACAGAGAGGTGCTAGCAGGGAATTCTCTGCCTGCCTTTCACCAGTGCTCTGCAAGCTCTCCAGGGCAACAGCAAATGTGGGGCTCTGTGCTTTCTTTCCTTCTGAACAAGTGTTAGTCTTTTCAGCGGAAAAGCCATTCTGCGTAACAATGGGAACACTTTTCATTCCCAGGCACAGAGAAGGTGCTAGCAGGGAATTCTCTGCCTGCCTTTCCCCAGTGCTCTGCAAGCTCTCCAGGGCAACAGCAAATGTGGGGCTCTGTGCTTTCTTTCGTTCTGAAAAAGTGTTAGTGTTTTCTGCGGAAAAGCGATTCTGCGCAACAATGGGAACACTTCTCCTTCCCAGGCACAGAGAAGGTGCTAGCAGGGAATTCTCTGCCTGCCTTTCCCCAGTGCTCTGCAAGCTCTCCAGGGCAACAGAAAATGTGGGGCTCTGTGCTTTCTTTCGTTCTGAACAAGTGTTAGTGTTTTCAGCGGAAAAGCAATTCTGCGCAACAATGGGAACACATCTGCTTCCCAGGCACAGAGAAGGTGCTAGCAGGGAATTCTCTGCCTGCCTTTCCCCAGTGCTCTGCAAGCTCTCCAGGGCAACAGAAAATGTGGGGCTCTGTGCTTTCTTTCGTTCTGAACAAGTGTTAGTGTTTTCAGCGGAAAAGCCATTTTGTGTATCAATGGGAACACTTCTCCTTCCCAGGCACAGAGAAGGTGCTAGCAGGAAATTCTCTGCCTGCCTTTCCCCAGTGCTCTGCAAGCTCTCCAGGGCAACAGCAAATGTGGGGCTCTGTGCTTTCTTTCGTTCTGAACAAGTGTTAGTGTTTTCTGGAGAGAAGCGATTCTGCGCAACAATGGGAACAATTTTCATTATCATGCACAGAGAAGGTGCTAGCAGGGAATTCTCTGCCTGCCTTTAACCAGTGCTCTGCAAGCTCACCAGGGCAACAGCAAATGTGGGGCTCTGTGCTTTCTTTCGTTCTGAACAAGTGTTAGTGTTTTCAGCGGAAAAGCAATTCTGCGCAACATTGGGAACACTTCTACTTCCCAGGCACAGAGAAGGTGCTAGCAGGGAATTCTCTGCCAGCCTTTCCCCAGTGCTCTGCAAGCTCTCCAGGGCAACAGCAAATGTGGGGCTCTGTGCTTTCTTTCATTCTGAACAAGTGTTAGTATTTTCTGCGGAGAAGGTATTCTGCACAACATTGGGAACACTTCTTCTTCCCAGGCACAGAGAAGGTGCTAGCAGGGAATTCTCTGCCTGCCTTTCCCCAGTGCTCTGCAAGCTCTCCAGGGCAACAGCGAATGTGGGGCTCTGTGGTTTCTTTCGTTCTGAACAAGTGTTAGTGTTTTCAGCGGAAAAGCGATTCTGCGCAACAATGGGAACACTTCTCCATCCCAGGCACAGAGAAGGTGCTAGCAGGGAATTCTCTGTCTGCCTTTCCCCAGTGCTCTGCAAGCTCTCCAGGGCAACAGAAAATGTGGGGCTCTGTGCTTTCTTTCGTTCTGAAAAAGTGTTAGTGTTTTCAGCGGAAAAGCCATTCTGCGCAACAATGGGAACACTTCTGCTTCCCAGGCACAGAGAAGGTGCTAGCAGGGAATTCTCTGCCTGCCTTTCCCCAGTGCTCTGCAAGCTCTCCAGGGCAACAGCAAATGTGGGGCTCTGTGCTTTCTTTCGTTCTGAAAAAGTGTTAGTGTTTTCAGCGGAAAAGCGATTCTGCGCAACAATGGGAACACTTCTACTTCCCAGGCACAGAGAAGGTGCTAGCAGGGAATTCTCTGCCTGCCTTTCCCCAGTGCTCTGCAAGCTCTCCAGGGCAACAGAAAATGTGGGGCTCTGAGCTTTCTTTCCTTCTGAACAAGTGTTAGTCTTTTCAGCGGAAAAGCCATTCTGCGTAACAATGGGAACACTTTTCATTCCCAGGCACAGAGAAGGTGCTAGCAGGGAATTCTCTGCCTGCCTTTCCCCAGTGCTCTGTAAGCTCTCCAGGGCAACAGCAAATGTGGGGCTCTGTGCTTTCTTTCGTTCTGAAAAAGTGTTAGTGTTTTCTGCGGAAAAGCGATTCTGCGCAACAATGGGAACACTTCTCCTTCCCAGGCACAGAGAAGGTGCTAGCAGGGAATTCTCTGCCTGCCTTTCCCCAGTGCTCTGCAAGCTCTCCAGGGCAACAGCAAATGTGGGGCTCTGTGCTTTCTTTCATTCTGAACAAGTGTTAGTGTTTTCTGCAGCGACGCACATACGATTCTGCGCAACAATGGGAACACTTCTCCTTCCCAGGCACAGAGAACGTGCTAGGAGGGAATTCTCTGCCTGCCTTTCCCCAGTGCTCTGCAAGCTCTCCAGGGCAACAGCAAATGTGGGGCTCTGTGCTTTCATTTGTTCTGAAAAATTGTTAGTGTTTTCAGCGGAAAAGCAATTCTGCGGAACAATGGGAACACATCTGCTTCCCAGGCACAGAGAAGGTGCTAGCAGGGAATTCTCTGCCTGCCTTTCCCCAGTGCTCTGCAAGCTCTCCAGGGCAACAGAAAATGTGGGGCTCTGAGCTTTCTTCCCTTCTGAACAAGTGTTAGTCTTTTCAGCGGAAAAGCCATTCTGCGTAACAATGGGAACACTTTTCATTCCCAGGCACAGAGAAGGTGCTAGCAGGGAATTCTCTGCCTGCCTTTCCCCAGTGCTCTGCAAGCTCTCCAGGGCAACAGCAAATGTGGGGCTCTGTGCTTTCTTTCGTTGTGAAAAAGTGTTAGTGTTTTCTGGAGAGAAGCGATTCTGCGCAACAATGGGAACACTTCTCCTTTCCAGGCACAGAGAAGGTACTACCAGGGAATTCTCTGCCTGCCTTTCCCCAGTGCTCTGCAAGCTCTCCAGGGCAACAGCAAATGTGGGGCTCTGTGCTTTCTTTCGTTCTGAACAAGTGTTAGTGTTTTCTGCAGCGACGCAAATGCGATTCTGCGCAACAATGGGAACACTTCTCCTTCCCAGGCACAGAGAAGGTGCTAGCAGGGAATTCTCTGCCTGCCTTTAACCACTGCTCTGCAAGCTCTCCAGGGCAACAGCAAATGTGGGGCTCTGTGCTTTCTTTCGTTCTGAAAAATTGTTAGTGTTTTCAGCGGAAAAGCGATTCTGCGCAACAATGGGAACACATCTGCTTCCCAGGCACAGAGAGGTGCTAGCAGGGAATTCTCTGCCTGCCTTTCACCAGTGCTCTGCAAGCTCTCCAGGGCAACAGCAAATGTGGGGCTCTGTGCTTTCTTTCCTTCTGAACAAGTGTTAGTCTTTTCAGCGGAAAAGCCATTCTGCGTAACAATGGGAACACTTTTCATTCCCAGGCACAGAGAAGGTGCTAGCAGGGAATTCTCTGCCTGCCTTTCCCCAGTGCTCTGCAAGCTCTCCAGGGCAACAGCAAATGTGGGGCTCTGTGCTTTCTTTCGTTCTGAAAAAGTGTTAGTGTTTTCTGCGGAAAAGCGATTCTGCGCAACAATGGGAACACTTCTCCTTCCCAGGCACAGAGAAGGTGCTAGCAGGGAATTCTCTGCCTGCCTTTCCCCAGTGCTCTGCAAGCTCTCCAGGGCAACAGAAAATGTGGGGCTCTGTGCTTTCTTTCGTTCTGAACAAGTGTTAGTGTTTTCAGCGGAAAAGCAATTCTGCGCAACAATGGGAACACATCTGCTTCCCAGGCACAGAGAAGGTGCTAGCAGGGAATTCTCTGCCTGCCTTTCCCCAGTGCTCTGCAAGCTCTCCAGGGCAACAGAAAATGTGGGGCTCTGTGCTTTCTTTCGTTCTGAACAAGTGTTAGTGTTTTCAGCGGAAAAGCCATTTTGTGTATCAATGGGAACACTTCTCCTTCCCAGGCACAGAGAAGGTGCTAGCAGGAAATTCTCTGCCTGCCTTTCCCCAGTGCTCTGCAAGCTCTCCAGGGCAACAGCAAATGTGGGGCTCTGTGCTTTCTTTCGTTCTGAACAAGTGTTAGTGTTTTCTGGAGAGAAGCGATTCTGCGCAACAATGGGAACAATTTTCATTATCATGCACAGAGAAGGTGCTAGCAGGGAATTCTCTGCCTGCCTTTAACCAGTGCTCTGCAAGCTCTCCAGGGCAACAGCAAATGTGGGGCTCTGTGCTTTCTTTCGTTCTGAAAAAGTGTTAGTGTTTTCTGCGGAAAAGCGATTCTGCGCAACAATGGGAACACTTCTCCTTCCCAGGCACAGAGAAGGTGCTAGCAGGGAATTCTCTGCCTGCCTTTCCCCAGTGCTCTGCAAGCTCTCCAGGGCAACAGCAAATGTGGGGCTCTGTGCTTTCTTTCATTCTGAACAAGTGTTAGTGTTTTCTGCAGCGACGCACATACGATTCTGCGCAACAATGGGAACACTTCTCCTTCCCAGGCACAGAGAACGTGCTAGGAGGGAATTCTCTGCCTGCCTTTCCCCAGTGCTCTGCAAGCTCTCCAGGGCAACAGCAAATGTGGGGCTCTGTGCTTTCATTTGTTCTGAAAAATTGTTAGTGTTTTCAGCGGAAAAGCAATTCTGCGGAACAATGGGAACACATCTGCTTCCCAGGCACAGAGAAGGTGCTAGCAGGGAATTCTCTGCCTGCCTTTCCCCAGTGCTCTGCAAGCTCTCCAGGGCAACAGCAAATGTGGGGCTCTGTGCTTTCTTTCGTTCTGAAAAAGTGTTAGTGTTTTCTGCGGAAAAGCGATTCTGCGCAACAATGGGAACACTTCTCCTTCCCAGGCACAGAGAAGGTGCTAGCAGGGAATTCTCTGCCTGCCTTTCCCCAGTGCTCTGCAAGCTCTCCAGGGCAACAGAAAATGTGGGGCTCTGAGCTTTCTTCCCTTCTGAACAAGTGTTAGTCTTTTCAGCGGAAAAGCCATTCTGCGTAACAATGGGAACACTTTTCATTCCCAGGCACAGAGAAGGTGCTAGCAGGGAATTCTCTGCCTGCCTTTCCCCAGTGCTCTGCAAGCTCTCCAGGGCAACAGCAAATGTGGGGCTCTGTGCTTTCTTTCGTTGTGAAAAAGTGTTAGTGTTTTCTGGAGAGAAGCGATTCTGCGCAACAATGGGAACACTTCTCCTTTCCAGGCACAGAGAAGGTACTACCAGGGAATTCTCTGCCTGCCTTTCCCCAGTGCTCTGCAAGCTCTCCAGGGCAACAGCAAATGTGGGGCTCTGTGCTTTCTTTCGTTCTGAACAAGTGTTAGTGTTTTCTGCAGCGACGCAAATGCGATTCTGCGCAACAATGGGAACACTTCTCCTTCCCAGGCACAGAGAACGTGCTAGGAGGGAATTCTCTGCCTGCCTTTCCCCAGTGCTCTGCAAGCTCTCCAGGGCAACAGCAAATGTGGGGCTCTGTGCTTTCATTTGTTCTGAAAAATTGTTAGTGTTTTCAGCGGAAAAGCAATTCTGCGGAACAATGGGAACACATCTGCTTCCCAGGCACAGAGAAGGTGCTAGCAGGGAATTCTCTGCCTGCCTTTCCCCAGTGCTCTGCAAGCTCTCCAGGGCAACAGAAAATGTGGGGCTCTGAGCTTTCTTCCCTTCTGAACAAGTGTTAGTCTTTTCAGCGGAAAAGCCATTCTGCGTAACAATGGGAACACTTTTCATTCCCAGGCACAGAGAAGGTGCTAGCAGGGAATTCTCTGCCTGCCTTTCCCCAGTGCTCTGCAAGCTCTCCAGGGCAACAGCAAATGTGGGGCTCTGTGCTTTCTTTCGTTCTGAACAAGTTTGAGTGTGTACTGCAGGGACGCAAATACGATTCTGCGCAACAATGGGAACACTTCTCCTTCCCAGGCACAGAGAAGGTGCTAGCAGGAAATTCTCTGCCTGCCTTTCCCCAGTGCTCTGCAAGCTCTCCAGGGCAACAGCAAATGTGGGGCTCTGTGCTTTCTGTCGTTCTGAAAAAGTGTTAGTGTTTTCTGCGGAAAAGCGATTCTGCGCAACAATGGGAACACTTCTCCTTCCCAGGCACAGAGAAGGTGCTAGCAGGGAATTCTCTGCCTGCCTTTCCCCAGTGCTCTGCAAGCTCTCCAGGGCAACAGCAAATGTGGGGCTCTGTGCTTTCTTTCGTTCTGAACAAGTGTTAGTGTTTTCTGCAGCGACGCAAATGCGATTCTGCGCAACAATGGGAACACTTCTCCTTCCCAGGCACAGAGAAGGTGCTAGCAGGGAATTCTCTGCCTGCCTTTAACCACTGCTCTGCAAGCTCTCCAGGGCAACAGCAAATGTGGGGCTCTGTGCTTTCTTTCGTTCTGAAAAATTGTTAGTGTTTTCAGCGGAAAAGCGATTCTGCGCAACAATGGGAACACATCTGCTTCCCAGGCACAGAGAAGGTGCTAGCAGGGAATTCTCTGCCTGCCTTTCACCAGTGCTCTGCAAGCTCTCCAGGGCAACAGAAAATGTGGGGCTCTGTGCTTTCTTTCCTTCTGAACAAGTGTTAGTCTTTTCAGCGGAAAAGCCATTCTGCGTAACAATGGGAACACTTTTCATTCCCAGGCACAGAGAAGGTGCTAGCAGGGAATTCTCTGCCTGCCTTTCCCCAGTGCTCTGCAAGCTCTCCAGGGCAACAGCAAATGTGGGGCTCTGTGCTTTCTTTCGTTCTGAAAAAGTGTTAGTGTTTTCTGCGGAAAAGCGATTCTGCGCAACAATGGGAACACTTCTCCTTCCCAGGCACAGAGAAGGTGCTAGCAGGGAATTCTCTGCCTGCCTTTCCCCAGTGCTCTGCAAGCTCTCCAGGGCAACAGCAAATGTGGGGCTCTGTGCTTTCTTTCATTCTGAACAAGTGTTAGTGTTTTCTGCAGCGACGCACATACGATTCTGCGCAACAATGGGAACACTTCTCCTTCCCAGGCACAGAGAACGTGCTAGGAGGGAATTCTCTGCCTGCCTTTCCCCAGTGCTCTGCAAGCTCTCCAGGGCAACAGCAAATGTGGGGCTCTGTGCTTTCATTTGTTCTGAAAAATTGTTAGTGTTTTCAGCGGAAAAGCGATTCTGCGCAACAATGGGAACACATCTGCTTCCCAGGCACAGAGAAGGTGCTAGCAGGGAATTCTCTGCCTGCCTTTCCCCAGTGCTCTGCAAGCTCTCCAGGGCAACAGAAAATGTGGGGCTCTGAGCTTTCTTCCCTTCTGAACAAGTGTTAGTCTTTTCAGCGGAAAAGCCATTCTGCGTAACAATGGGAACACTTTTCATTCCCAGGCACAGAGAAGGTGCTAGCAGGGAATTCTCTGCCTGCCTTTCCCCAGTGCTCTGCAAGCTCTCCAGGGCAACAGCAAATGTGGGGCTCTGTGCTTTCTTTCGTTGTGAAAAAGTGTTAGTGTTTTCTGGAGAGAAGCGATTCTGCGCAACAATGGGAACAATTTTCATTATCATGCACAGAGAAGGTGCTAGCAGGGAATTCTCTGCCTGCCTTTAACCAGTGCTCTGCAAGCTCACCAGGGCAACAGCAAATGTGGGGCTCTGTGCTTTCTTTCGTTCTGAACAAGTGTTAGTGTTTTCAGCGGAAAAGCAATTCTGCGCAACATTGGGAACACTTCTACTTCCCAGGCACAGAGAAGGTGCTAGCAGGGAATTCTCTGCCTGCCTTTCCCCAGTGCTCTGCAAGCTCTCCAGGGCAACAGCAAATGTGGGGCTCTGTGCTTTCTTTCATTCTGAACAAGTGTTAGTATTTTCTGCGGAAAAGGTATTCTGCACAACATTGGGAACACTTCTGCTTCCCAGGCACAGAGAAGGTGCTAGCAGGGAATTCTCTGCCTGCCTTTCCCCAGTGCTCTGCAAGCTCTCCAGGGCAACAGCGAATGTGGGGCTCTGTGGTTTCTTTTGTTCTGAACAAGTGTTAGTGTTTTCAGCGGAAAAGCGATTCTGCGCAACAATGGGAACACTTCTCCATCCCAGGCACAGAGAAGGTGCTAGCAGGGAATTCTCTGTCTGCCTTTCCCCAGTGCTCTGCAAGCTCTCCAGGGCAACAGAAAATGTGGGGCTCTGTGCTTTCTTTCGTTCTGAACAAGTGTTAGTGTTTTCAGCGGAAAAGCCATTCTGCGCAACAATGGGAACACTTCTGCTTCCCAGGCACAGAGAACGTGCTAGGAGGGAATTCTCTGCCTGCCTTTCCCCAGTGCTCTGCAAGCTCTCCAGGGCAACAGCAAATGTGGGGCTCTGTGCTTTCATTTGTTCTGAAAAATTGTTAGTGTTTTCAGCGGAAAAGCAATTCTGCGGAACAATGGGAACACATCTGCTTCCCAGGCACAGAGAAGGTGCTAGCAGGGAATTCTCTGCCTGCCTTTCCCCAGTGCTCTGCAAGCTCTCCAGGGCAACAGAAAATGTGGGGCTCTGAGCTTTCTTCCCTTCTGAACAAGTGTTAGTCTTTTCAGCGGAAAAGCCATTCTGCGTAACAATGGGAACACTTTTCATTCCCAGGCACAGAGAAGGTGCTAGCAGGGAATTCTCTGCCTGCCTTTCCCCAGTGCTCTGCAAGCTCTCCAGGGCAACAGCAAATGTGGGGCTCTGTGCTTTCTTTCGTTGTGAAAAAGTGTTAGTGTTTTCTGGAGAGAAGCGATTCTGCGCAACAATGGGAACACTTCTCCTTTCCAGGCACAGAGAAGGTACTACCAGGGAATTCTCTGCCTGCCTTTCCCCAGTGCTCTGCAAGCTCTCCAGGGCAACAGCAAATGTGGGGCTCTGTGCTTTCTTTCGTTCTGAACAAGTGTTAGTGTTTTCTGCAGCGACGCAAATGCGATTCTGCGCAACAATGGGAACACTTCTCCTTCCCAGGCACAGAGAACGTGCTAGGAGGGAATTCTCTGCCTGCCTTTCCCCAGTGCTCTGCAAGCTCTCCAGGGCAACAGCAAATGTGGGGCTCTGTGCTTTCATTTGTTCTGAAAAATTGTTAGTGTTTTCAGCGGAAAAGCAATTCTGCGGAACAATGGGAACACATCTGCTTCCCAGGCACAGAGAAGGTGCTAGCAGGGAATTCTCTGCCTGCCTTTCCCCAGTGCTCTGCAAGCTCTCCAGGGCAACAGAAAATGTGGGGCTCTGAGCTTTCTTCCCTTCTGAACAAGTGTTAGTCTTTTCAGCGGAAAAGCCATTCTGCGTAACAATGGGAACACTTTTCATTCCCAGGCACAGAGAAGGTGCTAGCAGGGAATTCTCTGCCTGCCTTTCCCCAGTGCTCTGCAAGCTCTCCAGGGCAACAGCAAATGTGGGGCTCTGTGCTTTCTTTCGTTCTGAACAAGTTTGAGTGTGTACTGCAGGGACGCAAATACGATTCTGCGCAACAATGGGAACACTTCTCCTTCCCAGGCACAGAGAAGGTGCTAGCAGGAAATTCTCTGCCTGCCTTTCCCCAGTGCTCTGCAAGCTCTCCAGGGCAACAGCAAATGTGGGGCTCTGTGCTTTCTGTCGTTCTGAAAAAGTGTTAGTGTTTTCTGCGGAAAAGCGATTCTGCGCAACAATGGGAACACTTCTCCTTCCCAGGCACAGAGAAGGTGCTAGCAGGGAATTCTCTGCCTGCCTTTCCCCAGTGCTCTGCAAGCTCTCCAGGGCAACAGCAAATGTGGGGCTCTGTGCTTTCTTTCGTTCTGAACAAGTGTTAGTGTTTTCTGCAGCGACGCAAATGCGATTCTGCGCAACAATGGGAACACTTCTCCTTCCCAGGCACAGAGAAGGTGCTAGCAGGGAATTCTCTGCCTGCCTTTAACCACTGCTCTGCAAGCTCTCCAGGGCAACAGCAAATGTGGGGCTCTGTGCTTTCTTTCGTTCTGAAAAATTGTTAGTGTTTTCAGCGGAAAAGCGATTCTGCGCAACAATGGGAACACATCTGCTTCCCAGGCACAGAGAAGGTGCTAGCAGGGAATTCTCTGCCTGCCTTTCACCAGTGCTCTGCAAGCTCTCCAGGGCAACAGAAAATGTGGGGCTCTGTGCTTTCTTTCCTTCTGAACAAGTGTTAGTCTTTTCAGCGGAAAAGCCATTCTGCGTAACAATGGGAACACTTTTCATTCCCAGGCACAGAGAAGGTGCTAGCAGGGAATTCTCTGCCTGCCTTTCCCCAGTGCTCTGCAAGCTCTCCAGGGCAACAGCAAATGTGGGGCTCTGTGCTTTCTTTCGTTCTGAAAAAGTGTTAGTGTTTTCTGCGGAAAAGCGATTCTGCGCAACAATGGGAACACTTCTCCTTCCCAGGCACAGAGAAGGTGCTAGCAGGGAATTCTCTGCCTGCCTTTCCCCAGTGCTCTGCAAGCTCTCCAGGGCAACAGCAAATGTGGGGCTCTGTGCTTTCTTTCATTCTGAACAAGTGTTAGTGTTTTCTGCAGCGACGCACATACGATTCTGCGCAACAATGGGAACACTTCTCCTTCCCAGGCACAGAGAACGTGCTAGGAGGGAATTCTCTGCCTGCCTTTCCCCAGTGCTCTGCAAGCTCTCCAGGGCAACAGCAAATGTGGGGCTCTGTGCTTTCATTTGTTCTGAAAAATTGTTAGTGTTTTCAGCGGAAAAGCGATTCTGCGCAACAATGGGAACACATCTGCTTCCCAGGCACAGAGAAGGTGCTAGCAGGGAATTCTCTGCCTGCCTTTCCCCAGTGCTCTGCAAGCTCTCCAGGGCAACAGAAAATGTGGGGCTCTGAGCTTTCTTCCCTTCTGAACAAGTGTTAGTCTTTTCAGCGGAAAAGCCATTCTGCGTAACAATGGGAACACTTTTCATTCCCAGGCACAGAGAAGGTGCTAGCAGGGAATTCTCTGCCTGCCTTTCCCCAGTGCTCTGCAAGCTCTCCAGGGCAACAGCAAATGTGGGGCTATGTGCTTTCTTTCGTTGTGAAAAAGTGTTAGTGTTTTCTGGAGAGAAGCGATTCTGCGCAACAATGGGAACAATTTTCATTATCATGCACAGAGAAGGTGCTAGCAGGGAATTCTCTGCCTGCCTTTAACCAGTGCTCTGCAAGCTCACCAGGGCAACAGCAAATGTGGGGCTCTGTGCTTTCTTTCGTTCTGAACAAGTGTTAGTGTTTTCAGCGGAAAAGCAATTCTGCGCAACATTGGGAACACTTCTACTTCCCAGGCACAGAGAAGGTGCTAGCAGGGAATTCTCTGCCTGCCTTTCCCCAGTGCTCTGCAAGCTCTCCAGGGCAACAGCAAATGTGGGGCTCTGTGCTTTCTTTCATTCTGAAAAAGTGTTAGTATTTTCTGCGGAAAAGGTATTCTGCACAACATTGGGAACACTTCTGCTTCCCAGGCACAGAGAAGGTGCTAGCAGGGAATTCTCTGCCTGCCTTTCCCCAGTGCTCTGCAAGCTCTCCAGGGCAACAGCGAATGTGGGGCTCTGTGGTTTCTTTTGTTCTGAACAAGTGTTAGTGTTTTCAGCGGAAAAGCGATTCTGCGCAACAATGGGAACACTTCTCCATCCCAGGCACAGAGAAGGTGCTAGCAGGGAATTCTCTGTCTGCCTTTCCCCAGTGCTCTGCAAGCTCTCCAGGGCAACAGAAAATGTGGGGCTCTGTGCTTTCTTTCGTTCTGAAAAAGTGTTAGTGTTTTCAGCGGAAAAGCCATTCTGCGCAACAATGGGAACACTTCTGCTTCCCAGGCACAGAGAAGGTGCTAGCAGGGAATTCTCTGCCTGCCTTTCCCCAGTGCTCTGCAAGCTCTCCAGGGCAACAGCAAATGTGGGGCTCTGTGCTTTCTTTCGTTCTGAAAAAGTGTTAGTGTTTTCAGCGGAAAAGCGATTCTGCGCAACAATGGGAACACTTCTCCTTCCCAGGCACAGAGAAGGTGCTAGCAGGGAATTCTCTGCCTGCCTTTCCCCAGTGCTCTGCAAGCTCTCCAGGGCAACAGCAAATGTGGGGCTCTGTGCTTTCTTTCGTTCTGAACAAGTGTTAGTGTTTTCTGCAGCGACGCAAATGCGATTCTGCGCAACAATGGGAACACTTCTCCTTCCCAGGCACAGAGAAGGTGCTAGCAGGGAATTCTCTGCCTGCCTTTCACCAGTGCTCTGCAAGCTCTCCAGGGCAACAGAAAATGTGGGGCTCTGTGCTTTCTTTCCTTCTGAACAAGTGTTAGTCTTTTCAGCGGAAAAGCCATTCTGCGTAACAATGGGAACACTTTTCATTCCCAGGCACAGAGAAGGTGCTAGCAGGGAATTCTCTGCCTGCCTTTCCCCAGTGCTCTGCAAGCTCTCCAGGGCAACAGCAAATGTGGGGCTCTGTGCTTTCTTTCGTTCTGAAAAAGTGTTAGTGTTTTCTGCGGAAAAGCGATTCTGCGCAACAATGGGAACACTTCTCCTTCCCAGGCACAGAGAAGGTGCTAGCAGGGAATTCTCTGCCTGCCTTTCCCCAGTGCTCTGCAAGCTCTCCAGGGCAACAGCAAATGTGGGGCTCTGTGCTTTCTTTCATTCTGAACAAGTGTTAGTGTTTTCTGCAGCGACGCACATACGATTCTGCGCAACAATGGGAACACTTCTCCTTCCCAGGCACAGAGAACGTGCTAGGAGGGAATTCTCTGCCTGCCTTTCCCCAGTGCTCTGCAAGCTCTCCAGGGCAACAGCAAATGTGGGGCTCTGTGCTTTCATTTGTTCTGAAAAATTGTTAGTGTTTTCAGCGGAAAAGCAATTCTGCGGAACAATGGGAACACATCTGCTTCCCAGGCACAGAGAAGGTGCTAGCAGGGAATTCTCTGCCTGCCTTTCCCCAGTGCTCTGCAAGCTCTCCAGGGCAACAGAAAATGTGGGGCTCTGAGCTTTCTTCCCTTCTGAACAAGTGTTAGTCTTTTCAGCGGAAAAGCCATTCTGCGTAACAATGGGAACACTTTTCATTCCCAGGCACAGAGAAGGTGCTAGCAGGGAATTCTCTGCCTGCCTTTCCCCAGTGCTCTGCAAGCTCTCCAGGGCAACAGCAAATGTGGGGCTATGTGCTTTCTTTCGTTCTGAACAAGTTTGAGTGTGTACTGCAGGGACGCAAATACGATTCTGCGCAACAATGGGAACACTTCTCCTTCCCAGGCACAGAGAAGGTGCTAGCAGGGAATTCTCTGCCTGCCTTTCCCCAGTGCTCTGCAAGCTCTCCAGGGCAACAGCAAATGTGGGGCTCTGTGCTTTCTTTCGTTCTGAACAAGTGTTAGTGTTTTCTGCAGCGACGCAAATGCGGTTCTGCGCAACAATGGGAACACTTCTCCTTCCCAGGCACAGAGAAGGTGCTAGCAGGGAATTCTCTGCCTGCCTTTAACCACTGCTCTGCAAGCTCTCCAGGGCAACAGCAAATGTGGGGCTCTGTGCTTTCTTTCGTTCTGAAAAATTGTTAGTGTTTTCAGCGGAAAAGCGATTCTGCGCAACAATGGGAACACATCTGCTTCCCAGGCACAGAGAAGGTGCTAGCAGGGAATTCTCTGCCTGCCTTTCACCAGTGCTCTGCAAGCTCTCCAGGGCAACAGCAAATGTGGGGCTCTGTGCTTTCTTTCCTTCTGAACAAGTGTTAGTCTTTTCAGCGGAAAAGCCATTCTGCGTAACAATGGGAACACTTTTCATTCCCAGGCACAGAGAAGGTGCTAGCAGGGAATTCTCTGCCTGCCTTTCCCCAGTGCTCTGCAAGCTCTCCAGGGCAACAGCAAATGTGGGGCTCTGTGCTTTCTTTCGTTGTGAAAAAGTGTTAGTGTTTTCTGGAGAGAAGCGATTCTGCGCAACAATGGGAACACTTCTCCTTTCCAGGCACAGAGAAGGTACTACCAGGGAATTCTCTGCCTGCCTTTCCCCAGTGCTCTGCAAGCTCTCCAGGGCAACAGCAAATGTGGGGCTCTGTGCTTTCTTTCGTTCTGAACAAGTGTTAGTGTTTTCTGCAGCGACGCAAATGCGATTCTGCGCAACAATGGGAACACTTCTCCTTCCCAGGCACAGAGAAGGTGCTAGCAGGGAATTCTCTGCCTGCCTTTAACCACTGCTCTGCAAGCTCTCCAGGGCAACAGCAAATGTGGGGCTCTGTGCTTTCTTTCGTTCTGAAAAATTGTTAGTGTTTTCAGCGGAAAAGCGATTCTGCGCAACAATGGGAACACATCTGCTTCCCAGGCACAGAGAGGTGCTAGCAGGGAATTCTCTGCCTGCCTTTCACCAGTGCTCTGCAAGCTCTCCAGGGCAACAGCAAATGTGGGGCTCTGTGCTTTCTTTCCTTCTGAACAAGTGTTAGTCTTTTCAGCGGAAAAGCCATTCTGCGTAACAATGGGAACACTTTTCATTCCCAGGCACAGAGAAGGTGCTAGCAGGGAATTCTCTGCCTGCCTTTCCCCAGTGCTCTGCAAGCTCTCCAGGGCAACAGCAAATGTGGGGCTCTGTGCTTTCTTTCGTTCTGAAAAAGTGTTAGTGTTTTCTGCGGAAAAGCGATTCTGCGCAACAATGGGAACACTTCTCCTTCCCAGGCACAGAGAAGGTGCTAGCAGGGAATTCTCTGCCTGCCTTTCCCCAGTGCTCTGCAAGCTCTCCAGGGCAACAGCAAATGTGGGGCTCTGTGCTTTCTTTCATTCTGAACAAGTGTTAGTGTTTTGTGCAGCGACGCAAATACGATTCTGCGCAACAATGGGAACACTTCTACTTCCCAGGCACAGAGAACGTGCTAGGAGGGAATTCTCTGCCTGCCTTTCCCCAGTGCTCTGCAAGCTCTCCAGGGCAACAGCAAATGTGGGGCTCTGTGCTTTCATTTGTTCTGAAAAATTGTTAGTGTTTTCAGCGGAAAAGCAATTCTGCGGAACAATGGGAACACATCTGCTTCCCAGGCACAGAGAAGGTGCTAGCAGGGAATTCTCTGCCTGCCTTTCCCCAGTGCTCTGCAAGCTCTCCAGGGCAACAGAAAATGTGGGGCTCTGAGCTTTCTTCCCTTCTGAACAAGTGTTAGTCTTTTCAGCGGAAAAGCCATTCTGCGTAACAATGGGAACACTTTTCATTCCCAGGCACAGAGAAGGTGCTAGCAGGGAATTCTCTGCCTGCCTTTCCCCAGTGCTCTGCAAGCTCTCCAGGGCAACAGCAAATGTGGGGCTCTGTGCTTTCTTTCGTTCTGAACAAGTGTTAGTGTTTTCTGCAGCGACGCAAATGCGATTCTGCGCAACAATGGGAACACTTCTCCTTCCCAGGCACAGAGAAGGTGCTAGCAGGGAATTCTCTGCCTGCCTTTAACCACTGCTCTGCAAGCTCTCCAGGGCAACAGCAAATGTGGGGCTCTGTGCTTTCTTTCGTTCTGAAAAATTGTTAGTGTTTTCAGCGGAAAAGCGATTCTGCGCAACAATGGGAACACATCTGCTTCCCAGGCACAGAGAAGGTGCTAGCAGGGAATTCTCTGCCTGCCTTTCACCAGTGCTCTGCAAGCTCTCCAGGGCAACAGAAAATGTGGGGCTCTGTGCTTTCTTTCCTTCTGAACAAGTGTTAGTCTTTTCAGCGGAAAAGCCATTCTGCGTAACAATGGGAACACTTTTCATTACCAGGCACAGAGAAGGTGCTAGCAGGGAATTCTCTGCCTGCCTTTCCCCAGTGCTCTGCAAGCTCTCCAGGGCAACAGCAAATGTGGGGCTCTGTGCTTTCTTTCGTTGTGAAAAAGTGTTAGTGTTTTCTGGAGAGAAGCGATTCTGCGCAACAATGGGAACACTTCTCCTTTCCAGGCACAGAGAAGGTACTAGCAGGGAATTCTCTGCCTTCCTTTCCCCAGTGCTCTGCAAGCTCTCCAGGGCAACAGCAAATGTGGGGCTATGTGCTATCTTTCGTTCTGAAAAAGTGTTAGTGTTTTCTGCAGCGACGCAAATGCGATTCTGCGCAACAATGGGAACACTTCTCTTTCCCAGGCACAGAGAAGGTGCTAGCAGGGAATTCTCTGCCTGCCTTTCACCAGTGCTCTGCAAGCTCTCCAGGGCAACAGCAAATGTGGGGCTATGTGCTTTCTTTCGTTCTGAAAAAGTGTTAGTGTTTTCAGCGGAAAAGCAATTCTGCGCAACAATGGGAACACTTCTCCTTCCCAGGCACAGAGAAGGTGCTAGCAGGGAATTCTCTGCCTCCCTTTCCCCAGTGCTCTGCAAGCTCTCCAGGGCAACAGCAAATCTGGGGCTCTGTGCTTTCTTTCATTCTGAACAAGTGTTAGTGTTTTGTGCAGCGATGCAAATACGATTCTGCGCAACAATGGGAACACTTCTCCTTCCCAGGCACAGAGAACGTGCTAGGAGGGAATTCTCTGCCTGCCTTTCACCAGTGCTCTGCAAGCTCTCCAGGGCAACAGAAAATGTGGGGCTCTGTGCTTTCTTTCGTTCTGAAAAATTGTTAGTGTTTTCAGCGGAAAAGCAATTCTGCGCAACAATCGGAACACATCTGCTTCCCAGGCACAGAGAAGGTGCTAGCAGGGAATTCTCTGCCTGCCTTTCCCCAGTGCTCTGCAAGCTCTCCAGGGCAACAGCAAATGTGGGGCTCTGTGCTTTCTTTCGTTCTGAACAAGTTTGAGTGTTTTCTGGAGAGAAGCGATTCTGCGCAACAATGGGAACAATTTTCATTATCATGCACAGAGAAGGTGCTAGCAGGGAATTCTCTGCCTGCCTTTAACCAGTGCTCTGCAAGCTCACCAGGGCAACAGCAAATGTGGGGCTCTGTGCTTTCTTTCGTTCTGAACAAGTGTTAGTGTTTTCAGCGGAAAAGCTATTCTGCGCAACATTGGGAACACTTCTACTTCCCAGGCACAGAGAAGGTGCTAGCAGGGAATTCTCTGCCTGCCTTTCCCCAGTGCTCTGCAAGCTCTCCAGGGCAACAGCAAATGTGGGGCTCTGTGCTTTCTTTCATTCTGAACAAGTGTTAGTGTTTTCAGCGGAAAAGCGATTCTGCGCAACAATGGGAACACTTCTCCATCCCAGGCACAGAGAAGGTGCTAGCAGGGAATTCTCTGCCTGCCTTTCCCCAGTGCTCTGCAAGCTCTCCAGGGCAACAGAAAATGTGGGGCTCTGAGCTTTCTTTCCTTCTGAACAAGTGTTAGTCTTTTCAGTGGAAAAGCCATTCTGCGTAACAATGGGAACACTTTTCATTACCAGGCACAGAGAAGGTGCTAGCAGGGAATTCTCTGCCTGCCTTTCCCCAGTGCTCTGCAAGCTCTCCAGGGCAACAGCAAATGTGGGGCTCTGTGCTTTCTTTCGTTCTGAACAAGTGTTAGTGTTTTCAGCGGAAAAGCGATTCTGCGCAACAATGGGAACACTTCGCCTTCCCAGGCACAGAGAAGGTGCTAGCAGGGAATTCTCTGCCTGCCTTTCCCCAGTGCTCTGCAAGCTCTCCAGGGAAACAGCAAATGTGGGGCTCTGTGCTTTCTTTCGTTCTGAACAAGTTTTAGTGTTTTCTGCAGCGACGCAAATACGATTCTGCGCAACAATGTGAACACTTCTCCTTCCCAGGCACAGAGAAGGTGCTAGCAGGGAATTCTCTGCCTGCCTTTCCCCAGTGCTCTGCAAGCTCTCCAGGGCAACAGAAAATGTGGGGCTCTGTGCTTTCTTTCGTTCTGAACAAGTGTTAGTGTTTTCAGCGGAAAAGCAATTCTGCGCAACAATGGGAACACTTCTCCTTCCCAGGCACAGAGAAGGTGCTAGCAGGGAATTCTCTGCCTGCCTTTCCCCAGTGCTCTGCAAGCTCTCCAGGGCAACAGCAAATGTGGGGCTCTGTGCTTTCTTTCGTTCTGAAAAAGTGTTAGTGTTTTCAGCGGAAAAGCCATTCTGCGCAACAATGGGAACACTTCTCCTTCCCAGGCACAGAGAAGGTGCTAGCAGGGAATTCTCTGCCTGCCTTTCCCCAGTGCTCTGCAAGCTCTCCAGGGCAACAGCAAATGTGGGGCTCTGTGCTTTCTTTCGTTCTGAACAAGTTTTAGTGTTTTCTGCAGCGACGCAAATACGATTCTGCGCAACAATGGGAACACTTCTCCTTCCCAGGCACAGAGAAGGTGCTAGCAGGGAATTCTCTGCCTGCCTTTCCCCAGTGCTCTGCAAGCTCTCCAGGGCAACAGCAAATGTGGGGCTCTGTGCTTTCTTTCGTTCTGAAAAAGTGTTAGTGTTTTCTGGAGAGAAGCGATTCTGCGCAACAATGGGAACACTTCTCCTTCCCAGGCACAGAGAAGGTGCTAGCAGGGAATTCTCTGCCTGCCTTTCCCCAGTGCTCTGCAAGCTCTCCAGGGCAACAGAAAATGTGGGGCTCTGTGCTTTCTTTCCTTCTGAACAAGTGTTAGTCTTTTCAGCGGAAAAGCCATTCTGCGTAACAATGGGAACACTTTTAATTACCAGGCACAGAGAAGGTGCTAGCAGGGAATTCTCTGCCTGCCTTTCCCCAGGGCTCTGCAAGCTCTCCAGGGCAACAGCAAATGTGGGGCTCTGTGCTTTCTTTCGTTGTGAAAAAGTGTTAGTGTTTTCTGGAGAGAAGCGATTCTGCGCAACAATGGGAACACTTCTCCTTCCCAGGCACAGAGAAGGTGCTAGCAGGGAATTCTCTGCCTGCCTTTCCCCAGTGCTCTGCAAGCTCTCCAGGGCAACAGCAAATGTGGGGCTCTGTGCTTTCTTTCGTTCTGAAAAATTGTTAGTGTTTTCAGCGGAAAAGCAATTCTGCGCAACAATGAGAACACATCTGCTTCCCAGGCACAGAGAAGGTGCTAGCAGGGAATTCTCTGCCTGCCTTTCACCAGTGCTCTGCAAGCTCTCCAGGGCAACAGCAAATGTGGGGCTCTGTGCTTTCTTTCGTTGTGAAAAAGTGTTAGTGTTTTCTGGAGAGAAGCGATTCTGCGCAACAATGGGAACACTTCTCCTTTCCAGGCACAGAGAAGGTACTAGCAGGGAATTCTCTGCCTTCCTTTCCCCAGTGCTCTGCAAGCTCTCCAGGGCAACAGCAAATGTGGGGCTATGTGCTATCTTTCGTTCTGAAAAAGTGTTAGTGTTTTCTGCAGCGACGCAAATGCGATTCTGCGCAACAATGGGAACACTTCTCTTTCCCAGGCACAGAGAAGGTGCTAGCAGGGAATTGTCTGCCTGCCTTTCCCCAGTGCTCTGCAAGCTCTCCAGGGCAACAGCAAATGTGGGGCTATGTGCTTTCTTCCGTTCTGAAAAAGTGTTAGTGTTTTCAGCGGAAAAGCCATTCTGCGCAACAATGGGAACACTTCTCCTTCCCAGGCACAGAGAAGGTGCTAGCAGGGAATTCTCTGCCTCCCTTTCCCCAGTGCTCTGCAAGCTCTCCAGGGCAACAGCAAATCTGGGGCTCTGTGCTTTCTTTCATTCTGAACAAGTGTTAGTGTTTTGTGCAGCGACGCAAATACGATTCTGCGCAACAATGGGAACACTTCTCCTTCCCAGGCACAGAGAAGGTGCTAGCAGGGAATTCTCTGCCTGCCTTTCCCCAGTGCTCTGCAAGCTCTCCAGGGCAACAGAAAATGTGGGGCTCTGTGCTTTCTTTCGTTCTGAAAAATTGTTAGTGTTTTCAGCGGAAAAGCAATTCTGCGCAACAATGAGAACACATCTGCTTCCCAGGCACAGAGAAGGTGCTAGCAGGGAATTCTCTGCCTGCCTTTCACCAGTGCTCTGCAAGCTCTCCAGGGCAACAGCAAATGTGGGGCTCTGTGCTTTCTTTCGTTGTGAAAAAGTGTTAGTGTTTTCTGGAGAGAAGCGATTCTGCGCAACAATGGGAACACTTCTCCTTTCCAGGCACAGAGAAGGTACTAGCAGGGAATTCTCTGCCTTCCTTTCCCCAGTGCTCTGCAAGCTCTCCAGGGCAACAGCAAATGTGGGGCTATGTGCTATCTTTCGTTCTGAAAAAGTGTTAGTGTTTTCTGCAGCGACGCAAATGCGATTCTGCGCAACAATGGGAACACTTCTCTTTCCCAGGCACAGAGAAGGTGCTAGCAGGGAATTGTCTGCCTGCCTTTCCCCAGTGCTCTGCAAGCTCTCCAGGGCAACAGCAAATGTGGGGCTATGTGCTTTCTTCCGTTCTGAAAAAGTGTTAGTGTTTTCAGCGGAAAAGCCATTCTGCGCAACAATGGGAACACTTCTCCTTCCCAGGCACAGAGAAGGTGCTAGCAGGGAATTCTCTGCCTCCCTTTCCCCAGTGCTCTGCAAGCTCTCCAGGGCAACAGCAAATCTGGGGCTCTGTGCTTTCTTTCATTCTGAACAAGTGTTAGTGTTTTGTGCAGCGACGCAAATACGATTCTGCGCAACAATGGGAACACTTCTCCTTCCCAGGCACAGAGAAGGTGCTAGCAGGGAATTCTCTGCCTGCCTTTCCCCAGTGCTCTGCAAGCTCTCCAGGGCAACAGAAAATGTGGGGCTCTGTGCTTTCTTTCGTTCTGAAAAATTGTTAGTGTTTTCAGCGGAAAAGCAATTCTGCGCAACAATGGGAACACATCTGCTTCCCAGGCACAGAGAAGGTGCTAGCAGGGAATTCTCTGCCTGCCTTTCCCCAGTGCTCTGCAAGCTCTCCAGGGCAACAGCAAATGTGGGGCTCTGTGCTTTCTTTCGTTCTGAACAAGTGTTAGTGTTTTCTGGAGAGAAGCGATTCTGCGCAACAATGGGAACAATTTTCATTATCATGCACAGAGAAGGTGCTAGCAGGGAATTCTCTGCCTGCCTTTAACCAGTGCTCTGCAAGCTCACCAGGGCAACAGCAAATGTGGGGCTCCGTGCTTTCTTTCGTTCTGAACAAGTGTTAGTGTTTTCAGCGGAAAAGCTATTCTGCGCAACATTGGGAACTCTTCTACTTCCCAGGCACAGAGAAGGTGCTAGCAGGAAATTCTCTGCCTGCCTTTCCCCAGTGCTCTGCAAGCTCTCCAGGGCAACAGCAAATGTGGGGCTCTGTGCTTTCTTTCATTCTGAACAAGTGTTAGTGTTTTCTGCGGAAAAGCTATTCTGCACAACATTGGGAACACTTCTGCTTCCCAGGCACAGAGAAGGTGCTAGCAGGGAATTCTCTCCCTGCCTTTAACCAGTGCTCTGCAAGCTCTCCAGGGCAACAGCGAATGTGGGGCTCTGTGGTTTCTTTCGTTCTGAACAAGTGTTAGTGTTTTCAGCAGAAAAGCGATTCTGCGCAACAATGGGAACACTTCTCCATCCCAGGCACAGAGAAGGTGCTAGCAGGGAATTCTCTGCCTGCCTTTCCCCAGTGCTCTGCAAGCTCTCCAGGGCAACAGCAAATGTGGGGCTCTGTGCTTTCTTTCTTTCTGAACAAGTGTTAGTCTTTTCAGCGGAAAAGGCATTCTGCGTAACAATGGGAACACTTTTCATTACCAGGCACAGAGAAGGTGCTAGCAGGGAATTCTCTGCCTGCCTTTCCCCAGTGCTCTGCAAGCTCTCCAGGGCAACAGCAAATGTGGGGCTCTGTGCTTTCTTTCGTTCTGAAAAAGTGTTAGTGTTTTCAGCGGAAAAGCGATTCTGCGCAACATTGGGAACACTTCTACTTCCCAGGCACAGAGAAGGTGCTAGCAGGGAATTCTCTGCCTGCCTTTCCCCAGTGCTCTGCAAGCTCTGCACGGCAACAACAAATGTGGGGCTCTGTGCTTTCTTTCGTTCTGAACAAGTTTGAGTGTTTTCTGCAGCGACGCAAATACGATTCTGCGCAACAATGCGAAAACTTCTCCTTCCCAGGCACAGAGAAGGTGCTAGCAGGGAATTCTCTGCCTGCCTTTCCCCAGTGCTCTGCAAGCTCTCCAGGGCAACAGAAAATGTGGGGCTCTGTGCTTTCTTTCGTTCTGAAGAAGTGTTATTGTATTCTGCGGAAAAGCGATTCTGTGCAACATTGGGAATACTTCTCCTTCCCAGGCACAGAGAAGGTGCTAGCAGGGAATTCTCTGCCTGCCTTTCCCCAGTGCTCTGCAAGCTCTCCAGGGCAACAGCAAATGTGGGGCTCTGTGCTTTCTTTCATTCTGAACAAGTGTTAGTGTTTTGTGCAGCGACGCAAATACGATTCTGCGCAACAATGGGAACACTTCTCCTTCCCAGGCACAGAGAACGTGCTAGGAGGGAATTCTCTGCCTGCCTTTCACCAGTGCTCTGCAAGCTCTCCAGGGCAACAGCAAATGTGGGGCTCTGTGCTTTCTTTCGTTCTGGACAAGTTTTAGTGTTTTCAGCGGAAAAGCAATTCTGCGCAACAATGGGAACACATCTGCTTCCCAGGCACAGAGAAGGTGCTAGCAGGGAATTCTCTGCCTGCCTTTCCCCAGTGCTCTGCAAGCTCTCCAGGGCAACAGAAAATGTGGGGCTCTGTGCTTTCTTTCGTTCTGAACAAGTGTTAGTGTTTTCAGCGGAAACGCCATTCTGTGTATCAATGGGAACACTTCTCCTTCCCAGGCACAGAGAAGGTGCTAGCAGGAAATTCTCTGCCTGCCTTTCCCCAGTGCTCTGCAAGCTCTCCAGGGCAACAGAAAATGTGGGGCTCTGTGCTTTCTTTCGTTCTGAACAAGTTTTAGTGTTTTCTGGAGAGAAGCGATTCTGCGCAACAATGGGAACAATTTTCATTATCATGCACAGAGAAGGTGCTAGCAGGGAATTCTCTGCCTGCCTTTAACCAGTGCTCTGCAAGCTCACCAGGGCAACAGCAAATGTGGGGCTCTGTGCTTTCTTTCGTTCTGAACAAGTGTTAGTGTTTTCAGCGGAAAAGCTATTCTGCGCAACATTGGGAACACTTCTACTTCCCAGGCACAGAGAAGGTGCTAGCAGGGAATTCTCTGCCTGCCTTTCCCCAGTGCTCTGCAAGCTCTGCACGGCAACAACAAATGTGGGGCTCTGTGCTTTCTTTCGTTCTGAAAAAGTGTTAGTGTTTTCTGGAGAGAAGCGATTCTGCGCAAGAATGGGAACACTTCTCCTTTCCAGGCACAGAGAAGGTACTAGCAGGGAATTCTCTGCCTTCCTTTCCCCAGTGCTCTGCAAGCTCTCCAGGGCAACAGCAAATGTGGGGCTCTGTGCTTTCTTTTGTTCTGAAAAAGTGTTATTGTATTCTGCGGAAAAGCGATTCTGTGCAACAATGGGAACACTTCTCCTTCGCAGGCACAGAGAAGGTGCTAGCAGGGAATTCTCTGCCTGCCTTTCCCCAGTGCTCTGCAAGCTCTCCAGGGCAACAGCAAATGTGGGGCTCTGTGTTTTCTTTCATTCTGAAAAAGTTTTAGTGTTTTCTGCAGCGACGCAAATACGATTCTGCGCAACAATGGGAACACTCCTCCTTCCCAGGCACAGAGAAGGTGCTAGCAGGGAATTCTCTGCCTGCCTTTCCCCAGTGCTCTGCAAGCTCTCCAGGGCAACAGCAAATGTGGGGCTCTGTGCTTTCTTTCGTTCTGGACAAGTTTTAGTGTTTTCAGCGGAAAAGCAATTCTGCGCAACAATGGGAACACATCTGCTTCCCAGGCACAGAGAAGGTGCTAGCAGGGAATTCTCTGCCTGCCTTTCACCAGTGCTCTGCAAGCTCTCCAGGGCAACAGAAAATGTGGGGCTCTGTGCTTTCTTTCCTTCTGAACAAGTGTTAGTCTTTTCAGCGGAAAAGCCATTCTGCGTAACAATGGGAACACTTTTCATTACCAGGCACAGAGAAGGTGCTAGCAGGGAATTCTCTGCCTGCCTTTCCCCAGTGCTCTGCAAGCTCTCCAGGGCAACAGCAAATGTGGGGCTCTGTGCTTTCTTTCGTTGTGAAAAAGTGTTAGTGTTTTCTGGAGAGAAGCGATTCTGCGCAACAATGGGAACACTTCTCCTTTCCAGGCACAAAGAAGGTACTAGCAGGGAATTCTCTGCCTTCCTTTCCCCAGTGCTCTGCAAGCTCTCCAGGGCAACAGCAAATGTGGGGCTATGGGCTATCTTTCGTTCTGAAAAAGTGTTAGTGTTTTCTGCAGCGACGCAAATGCGATTCTGCGCAACAATGGGAACACTTCTCTTTCCCAGGCACAGAGAAGGTGCTAGCAGGGAATTGTCTGCCTGCCTTTCCCCAGTGCTCTGCAAGCTCTCCAGGGCAACAGCAAATGTGGGGCTCTGTGCTTTCTTTCGTTCTGAAAAAGTGTTAGTGTTTTCAGCGGAAAAGCAATTCTGCGCAACGATGGGAACACATCTGCTTCCCAGGCACAGAGAAGGTGCTAGCAGGGAATTCTCTGCCTGCCTTTCACCAGTGCTCTGCAAGCTCTCCAGGGCAACAGAAAATGTGGGGCTCTGTGCTTTCTTTCCTTCTGAACAAGTGTTAGTCTTTTCAGCGGAAAAGCCATTCTGCGTAACAATGGGAACACTTTTCATTACCAGGCACAGAGAAGGTGCTAGCAGGGAATTCTCTGCCTGCCTTTCCGCAGTGCTCTGCAAGCTCTCCAGGGCAACAGCAAATGTGGAGCTCTGTGCTTTCTTTCGTTGTGAAAAAGTGTTAGTGATTTCTGGAGAGAAGCGATTCTGCGCACAATTGGAACACTTCTCCTTTCCAGGCACAGAGAAGGTACTAGCAGGGAATTCTCTGCCTTCCTTTCCCCAGTGCTCTGCAAGCTCTCCAGGGCAACAGCAAATGTGGGGCTCTGTGCTTTCTTTCGTTCTGAAAAAGTGTTAGTGTTTTCACCGGAAAAGCAATTCTGCGCAACATTGGGAACACTTCTACTTCCCAGGCACAGAGAAGGTGCTAGCAGGGAATTCTCTGCCTGCCTTTCCCCAGTGCTCTGCAAGCTCTGCACGGCAACAACAAATGTGGGGCTCTGTGCTTTCTTTCGTTCTGAAAAAGTGTTAGTGTTTTCTGGAGAGAAGCGATTCTGCGCAAGAATGGGAACACTTCTCCTTTCCAGGCACAGAGAAGGTACTAGCAGGGAATTCTCTGCCTTCCTTTCCCCAGTGCTCTGCAAGCTCTCCAGGGCAACAGCAAATGTGGGGCTCTGTGCTTTCTTTTGTTCTGAAAAAGTGTTATTGTATTCTGCGGAAAAGCGATTCTGTGCAACAATGGGAACACTTCTCCTTCGCAGGCACAGAGAAGGTGCTAGCAGGGAATTCTCTGCCTGCCTTTCCCCAGTGCTCTGCAAGCTCTCCAGGGCAACAGCAAATGTGGGGCTCTGTGTTTTCTTTCATTCTGAAAAAGTTTTAGTGTTTTCTGCAGCGACGCAAATACGATTCTGCGCAACAATGGGAACACTCCTCCTTCCCAGGCACAGAGAAGGTGCTAGCAGGGAATTCTCTGCCTGCCTTTCCCCAGTGCTCTGCAAGCTCTCCAGGGCAACAGCAAATGTGGGGCTCTGTGCTTTCTTTCGTTCTGGACAAGTTTTAGTGTTTTCAGCGGAAAAGCAATTCTGCGCAACAATGGGAACACATCTGCTTCCCAGGCACAGAGAAGGTGCTAGCAGGGAATTCTCTGCCTGCCTTTCCCCAGTGCTCTGCAAGCTCTCCAGGGCAACAGAAAATGTGGGGCTCTGTGCTTTCTTTCGTTCTGAACAAGTGTTAGTGTTTTCAGCGGAAAAGCCATTCTGCGTAACAATGGGAACACTTTTCATTACCAGGCACAGAGAAGGTGCTAGCAGGGAATTCTCTGCCTGCCTTTCCCCAGTGCTCTGCAAGCTCTCCAGGGCAACAGCAAATGTGGGGCTCTGTGCTTTCTTTCGTTGTGAAAAAGTGTTAGTGTTTTCTGGAGAGAAGCGATTCTGCGCAACAATGGGAACACTTCTCCTTTCCAGGCACAAAGAAGGTACTAGCAGGGAATTCTCTGCCTTCCTTTCCCCAGTGCTCTGCAAGCTCTCCAGGGCAACAGCAAATGTGGGGCTATGTGCTATCTTTCGTTCTGAAAAAGTGTTAGTGTTTTCTGCAGCGACGCAAATGCGATTCTGCGCAACAATGGGAACACTTCTCTTTCCCAGGCACAGAGAAGGTGCTAGCAGGGAATTGTCTGCCTGCCTTTCCCCAGTGCTCTGCAAGCTCTCCAGGGCAACAGCAAATGTGGGGCTCTGTGCTTTCTTTCGTTCTGAAAAAGTGTTAGTGTTTTCAGCGGAAAAGCAATTCTGCGCAACGATGGGAACACATCTGCTTCCCAGGCACAGAGAAGGTGCTAGCAGGGAATTCTCTGCCTGCCTTTCACCAGTGCTCTGCAAGCTCTCCAGGGCAACAGAAAATGTGGGGCTCTGTGCTTTCTTTCCTTCTGAACAAGTGTTAGTCTTTTCAGCGGAAAAGCCATTCTGCGTAACAATGGGAACACTTTTCATTACCAGGCACAGAGAAGGTGCTAGCAGGGAATTCTCTGCCTGCCTTTCCGCAGTGCTCTGCAAGCTCTCCAGGGCAACAGCAAATGTGGAGCTCTGTGCTTTCTTTCGTTGTGAAAAAGTGTTAGTGTTTTCTGGAGAGAAGCGATTCTGCGCACAATTGGAACACTTCTCCTTTCCAGGCACAGAGAAGGTACTAGCAGGGAATTCTCTGCCTTCCTTTCCCCAGTGCTCTGCAAGCTCTCCAGGGCAACAGCAAATGTGGGGCTCTGTGCTTTCTTTCGTTCTGAAAAAGTGTTAGTGTTTTCACCGGAAAAGCAATTCTGCGCAACAATGGGAACACTTCTCCTTCCCAGGCACAGAGAAGGTGCTAGCAGGGAATTCTCTGCCTGCCTTTCCCCAGTGCTCTGCAAGCTCTCCAGGGCAACAGCAAATCTGGGGCTCTGTGCTTTCTTTCATTCTGAACAAGTGTTAGTGTTTTGTGCAGCGACGCAAATACGATTCTGCGCAACAATGGGAACACTTCTCCTTCCCAGGCACAGAGAACGTGCTAGGAGGGAATTCTCTGCCTGCCTTTCACCAGTGCTCTGCAAGCTCTCCAGGGCAACAGAAAATGTGGGGCTCTGTGCTTTCTTTCGTTCTGAACAAGTGTTAGTGTTTTCAGCGGAAAAGCCATTTTGTGTATCAATGGGAACACTTCTCCTTCCCAGGCACAGAGAAGGTGCTAGCAGGAAATTCTCTGCCTGCCTTTCCCCAGTGCTCTGCAAGCTCTCCAGGGCAACAGCAAATGTGGGGCTCTGTGCTTTCTTTCGTTCTGAACAAGTGTTAGTGTTTTCTGGAGAGAAGCGATTCTGCGCAACAATGGGAACAATTTTCATTATCATGCACAGAGAAGGTGCTAGCAGGGAATTCTCTGCCTGCCTTTCCCCAGTGCTCTGCAAGCTCTCCAGGGCAACAGCAAATGTGGGGCTCTGTGCTTTCTTTCGTTCTGGACAAGTTTTAGTGTTTTCAGCGGAAAAGCAATTCTGCGCAACAATGGGAACACATCTGCTTCCCAGGCACAGAGAAGGTGCTAGCAGGGAATTCTCTGCCTGCCTTTCCCCAGTGCTCTGCAAGCTCTCCAGGGCAACAGAAAATGTGGGGCTCTGTGCTTTCTTTCGTTCTGAACAAGTGTTAGTGTTTTCAGCGGAAAAGCCATTCTGCGTAACAATGGGAACACTTTTCATTACCAGGCACAGAGAAGGTGCTAGCAGGGAATTCTCTGCCTGCCTTTCCCCAGTGCTCTGCAAGCTCTCCAGGGCAACAGCAAATGTGGGGCTCTGTGCTTTCTTTCGTTGTGAAAAAGTGTTAGTGTTTTCTGGAGAGAAGCGATTCTGCGCAACAATGGGAACACTTCTCCTTTCCAGGCACAAAGAAGGTACTAGCAGGGAATTCTCTGCCTTCCTTTCCCCAGTGCTCTGCAAGCTCTCCAGGGCAACAGCAAATGTGGGGCTATGTGCTATCTTTCGTTCTGAAAAAGTGTTAGTGTTTTCTGCAGCGACGCAAATGCGATTCTGCGCAACAATGGGAACACTTCTCTTTCCCAGGCACAGAGAAGGTGCTAGCAGGGAATTGTCTGCCTGCCTTTCCCCAGTGCTCTGCAAGCTCTCCAGGGCAACAGCAAATGTGGGGCTCTGTGCTTTCTTTCGTTCTGAAAAAGTGTTAGTGTTTTCAGCGGAAAAGCAATTCTGCGCAACGATGGGAACACATCTGCTTCCCAGGCACAGAGAAGGTGCTAGCAGGGAATTCTCTGCCTGCCTTTCACCAGTGCTCTGCAAGCTCTCCAGGGCAACAGAAAATGTGGGGCTCTGTGCTTTCTTTCCTTCTGAACAAGTGTTAGTCTTTTCAGCGGAAAAGCCATTCTGCGTAACAATGGGAACACTTTTCATTACCAGGCACAGAGAAGGTGCTAGCAGGGAATTCTCTGCCTGCCTTTCCGCAGTGCTCTGCAAGCTCTCCAGGGCAACAGCAAATGTGGAGCTCTGTGCTTTCTTTCGTTGTGAAAAAGTGTTAGTGTTTTCTGGAGAGAAGCGATTCTGCGCACAATTGGAACACTTCTCCTTTCCAGGCACAGAGAAGGTACTAGCAGGGAATTCTCTGCCTTCCTTTCCCCAGTGCTCTGCAAGCTCTCCAGGGCAACAGCAAATGTGGGGCTCTGTGCTTTCTTTCGTTCTGAAAAAGTGTTAGTGTTTTCACCGGAAAAGCAATTCTGCGCAACAATGGGAACACTTCTCCTTCCCAGGCACAGAGAAGGTGCTAGCAGGGAATTCTCTGCCTGCCTTTCCCCAGTGCTCTGCAAGCTCTCCAGGGCAACAGCAAATCTGGGGCTCTGTGCTTTCTTTCATTCTGAACAAGTGTTAGTGTTTTGTGCAGCGACGCAAATACGATTCTGCGCAACAATGGGAACACTTCTCCTTCCCAGGCACAGAGAACGTGCTAGGAGGGAATTCTCTGCCTGCCTTTCACCAGTGCTCTGCAAGCTCTCCAGGGCAACAGAAAATGTGGGGCTCTGTGCTTTCTTTCGTTCTGAACAAGTGTTAGTGTTTTCAGCGGAAAAGCCATTTTGTGTATCAATGGGAACACTTCTCCTTCCCAGGCACAGAGAAGGTGCTAGCAGGAAATTCTCTGCCTGCCTTTCCCCAGTGCTCTGCAAGCTCTCCAGGGCAACAGCAAATGTGGGGCTCTGTGCTTTCTTTCGTTCTGAACAAGTGTTAGTGTTTTCTGGAGAGAAGCGATTCTGCGCAACAATGGGAACAATTTTCATTATCATGCACAGAGAAGGTGCTAGCAGGGAATTCTCTGCCTGCCTTTCCCCAGTGCTCTGCAAGCTCTCCAGGGCAACAGCAAATGTGGGGCTCTGTGCTTTCTTTCGTTCTGAAAAAGTTTTAGTGTTTTCAGCGGAAAAGCGATTCTGCGCAACATTGGGAACACTTCTACTTCCCAGGCACAGAGAAGGTGCTAGCAGGGAATTCTCTGCCTGCCTTTCCCCAGTGCTCTGCAAGCTCTCCAGGGAAACAGCAAATGTGGGGCTCTGTGCTTTCTTTCATTCTGAACAAGTGTTAGTGTTTTCAGCGGAAAAGCAATTCTGCGCAACAATGGGAACACTTCTCCTTCCCAGGCACAGAGAAGGTGCTAGCAGGGAATTCTCTGCCTCCCTTTCCCCAGTGCTCTGCAAGCTCTCCAGGGCAACAGCAAATCTGGGGCTCTGTGCTTTCTTTCATTCTGAACAAGTGTTAGTGTTTTGTGCAGCGACGCAAATACGATTCTGCGCAACAATGGGAACACTTCTCCTTCCCAGGCACAGAGAACGTGCTAGGAGGGAATTCTCTGCCTGCCTTTCACCAGTGCTCTGCAAGCTCTCCAAGGCAACAGAAAATGTGGGGCTCTGTGCTTTCTTTCGTTCTGAAAAATTGTTAGTGTTTTCAGCGGAAAAGCAATTCTGCGCAACAATCGGAACACATCTGCTTCCCAGGCACAGAGAAGGTGCTAGCAGGGAATTCTCTGCCTGCCTTTCCCCAGTGCTCTGCAAGCTCTCCAGGGCAACAGCAAATGTGGGGCTCTGTGCTTTCTTTCGTTCTGAACAAGTTTGAGTGTTTTCTGGAGAGAAGCGATTCTGCGCAACAATGGGAACAATTTTCATTATCATGCACAGAGAAGGTGCTAGCAGGGAATTCTCTGCCTGCCTTTAACCAGTGCTCTGCAAGCTCACCAGGGCAACAGCAAATGTGGGGCTCTGTGCTTTCTTTCGTTCTGAACAAGTGTTAGTGTTTTCAGCGGAAAAGCTATTCTGCGCAACATTGGGAACACTTCTACTTCCCAGGCACAGAGAAGGTGCTAGCAGGGAATTCTCTGCCTGCCTTTCCCCAGTGCTCTGCAAGCTCTCCAGGGCAACAGCAAATGTGGGGCTCTGTGCTTTCTTTCATTCTGAACAAGTGTTAGTGTTTTCTGCGGAAAAGCTATTCTGCACAGCATTGGGAACACTTCTGCTTCCCAGGCACAGAGAAGGTGCTAGCAGGGAATTCTCTGCCTGCCTTTCCCCAGTGCTCTGCAAGCTCTCCAGGGCAACAGCGAATGTGGGGCTCTGTGCTTTCTTTCGTTCTGAACAAGTGTTAGTGTTTTCAGCGGAAAAGCGATTCTGCGCAACAATGGGAACACTTCTCCATCCCAGGCACAGAGAAGGTGCTAGCAGGGAATTCTCTGCCTGCCTTTCCCCAGTGCTCTGCAAGCTCTCCAGGGCAACAGAAAATGTGGGGCTCTGAGCTTTCTTTCCTTCTGAACAAGTGTTAGTCTTTTCAGCGGAAAAGCCATTCTGCGTAACAATGGGAACACTTTTCATTACCAGGCACAGAGAAGGTGCTAGCAGGGAATTCTCTGCCTGCCTTTCCCCAGTGCTCTGCAAGCTCTCCAGGGCAACAGCAAATGTGGGGCTCTGTGCTTTCTTTCGTTCTGAAAAAGTGTTAGTGTTTTCTGCGGAAAAGCGATTCTGCGCAACAATGGGAACACTTCTCCTTCCCAGGCACAGAGAAGGTGCTAGCAGGGAATTCTCTGCCTGCCTTTCCCCAGTGCTCTGCAAGCTCTCCAGGGCAACAGCAAATGTGGGGCTCTGTGCTTTCTTTCATTCTGAACAAGTGTTAGTGTTTTCTGCAGCGACGCACATACGATTCTGCGCAACAATGGGAACACTTCTCCTTCCCAGGCACAGAGAACGTGCTAGGAGGGAATTCTCTGCCTGCCTTTCCCCAGTGCTCTGCAAGCTCTCCAGGGCAACAGCAAATGTGGGGCTCTGTGCTTTCATTCGTTCTGAAAAATTGTTAGTGTTTTCAGCGGAAAAGCAATTCTGCGGAACAATGGGAACACATCTGCTTCCCAGGCACAGAGAAGGTGCTAGCAGGGAATTCTCTGCCTGCCTTTCCCCAGTGCTCTGCAAGCTCTCCAGGGCAACAGAAAATGTGGGGCTCTGTGCTTTCTTCCCTTCTGAACAAGTGTTAGTCTTTTCAGCGGAAAAGCCATTCTGCGTAACAATGGGAACACTTTTCATTACCAGGCACAGAGAAGGTGCTAGCAGGGAATTCTCTGCCTGCCTTTCCCCAGTGCTCTGCAAGCTCTCCAGGGCAACAGCAAATGTGGGGCTCTGTGCTTTCTTTCGTTGTGAAAAAGTGTTAGTGTTTTCTGGAGAGAAGCGATTCTGCGCAACAATGGGAACACTTCTCCTTTCCAGGCACAGAGAAGGTACTAGCAGGGAATTCTCTGCCTTCCTTTCCCCAGTGCTCTGCAAGCTCTCCAGGGCAACAGCAAATGTGGGGCTATGTGCTATCTTTCGTTCTGAAAAAGTGTTAGTGTTTTCTGCAGCGACGCAAATGCGATTCTGCGTAACAATGGGAACACTTCTCTTTCCCAGGCACAGAGAAGGTCCTAGCAGGGAATTGTCTGCCTGCCTTTCCCCAGTGCTCTGCAAGCTCTCCAGGGCAACAGCAAATGTGGGGCTATGTGCTTTCTTTCGTTCTGAACAAGTGTTAGTGTTTTGTGCAGCGACGCAAATACGATTCTGCGCAACAATGGGAACACTTCTCCTTCCCAGGCACAGAGAACGTGCTAGGAGGGAATTCTCTGCCTGCCTTTCACCAGTGCTCTGCAAGCTCTCCAGGGCAACAGAAAATGTGGGGCTCTGTGCTTTCTTTCGTTCTGAACAAGTGTTAGTGTTTTCAGCGGAAAAGCAATTCTGCGCAACAATGGGAACACATCTGCTTCCCAGGCACAGAGAAGGTGCTAGCAGGGAATTCTCTGCCTGCCTTTCCCCAGTGCTCTGCAAGCTCTCCAGGGCAACAGCAAATGTGGGGCTCTGTGCTTTCTTTCGTTCTGAACAAGTGTTAGTGTTTTCTGGAGAGAAGCGATTCTGCGCAACAATGGGAACAATTTTCATTATCATGCACAGAGAAGGTGCTAGCAGGGAATTCTCTGCCTGCCTTTAACCAGTGCTCTGCAAGCTCTCCAGGGCAACAGCAAATGTGGGGCTCTGTGCTTTCTTTCGTTCTGAACAAGTGTTAGTGTTTTCAGCGGAAAAGCTATTCTGCGCAACATTGGGAACACTTCTCCTTCCCAGGCACAGAGAAGGTGCTAGCAGGGAATTCTCTGCCTGCCTTTCCCCAGTGCTCTGCAAGCTCTCCAGGGCAACAGCAAATGTGGGGCTCTGTGCTTTCTTTCGTTCTGAAAAAGTTTTAGTGTTTTCAGCGGAAAAGCGATTCTGCGCAACATTGGGAACACTTCTACTTCGCAGGCACAGAGAAGGTGCTAGCAGGGAATTCTCTGCCTGCCTTTCCCCAGTGCTCTGCAAGCTCTGCACGGCAACAACAAATGTGGGGCTCTGTGCTTTCTTTCGTTCTGAACAAGTTTGAGTGTTTTCTGCAGCGACGCAAATACGATTCTGCGCAACAATGGGAACACTTCTCCTTCCCAGGCACAGAGAACGTGCTAGGAGGGAATTCTCTGCCTGCCTTTCACCAGTGCTCTGCAAGCTCTCCAGGGCAACAGAAAATGTGGGGCTCTGTGCTTTCTTTCGTTCTGAAAAATTGTTAGTGTTTTCAGCGGAAAAGCAATTCTGCGCAACAATGGGAACACATCTGCTTCCCAGGCACAGAGAAGGTGCTAGCAGGGAATTCTCTGCCTGCCTTTCCCCAGTGCTCTGCAAGCTCTCCAGGGCAACAGAAAATGTGGGGCTCTGTGCTTTCTTTCGTTCTGAACAAGTGTTAGTGTTTTCAGCGGAAAAGCCATTCTGTGTATCAATGGGAACACTTCTCCTTCCCAGGCACAGTGAAGGTGCTAGCAGGAAATTCTCTGCCTGCCTTTCCCCAGTGCTCTGCAAGCTCTCCAGGGCAACAGCAAATGTGGGGCTCTGTGCTTTCTTTCGTTCTGAACAAGTGTTAGTGTTTTCTGCGGAAAAGCTATTCTGCGCAACATTGGGAACACTTCTACTTCCCAGGCACAGAGAAGGTGCTAGCAGGGAATTCTCTGCCTGCCTTTCCCCAGTGCTCTGCAAGCTCTCCAGGGCAACAGAAAATGTGGGGCTCTGTGCTTTCTTTCGTTCTGAAAAAGTGTTAGTGTTTTCTGGAGAGAAGCGATTCTGCGCAAGAATGGGAACACTTCTCCTTTCCAGGCACAGAGAAGGTACTAGCAGGGAATTCTCTGCCTTCCTTTCCCCAGTGCTCTGCAAGCTCTCCAGGGCAACAGCAAATGTGGGGCTCTGTGCTTTCTTTTGTTCTGAAAAAGTGTTATTGTATTCTGCGGAAAAGCGATTCTGTGCAACAATGGAAACACTTCTCCTTCCCAGGCACAGAGAAGGTGCTAGCAGGGAATTCTCTGCCTGCCTTTCCCCAGTGCTCTGCAAGCTCTCCAGGGCAACAGCAAATGTGGGGCTCTGTGCTTTCTTTCATTCTGAACAAGTTTTAGTGTTTTCTGCAGCGACGCAAATACGATTCTGCGCAACAATGTGAACACTTCTGCTTCCCAGGCACAGAGAAGGTACAAGGAGGGAATTCTCTGCCTGCCTTTCCCCAGTGCTCTGCAAGCTCTCCAGGGCAACAGAAAATGTGGGGCTTTGTGCTTTCTTTCGTTCTGAACAAGTGTTAGTGTTTTCAGCGGAAAAGCCATTCTGTTCAACAATGCGAACACTTCTCCTTCCCAGGCATAGAGAAGGTGCTAGCAGGGAATTCTCTGCCTGCCTTTCCCAGTGCTCTGCAAGCTCTCCAGGGCAACAGCAAATGTGGGGCTCTGTGCTTTCTTTCGTTCTGAAAAAGTGTTAGTGTTTTCTGCGGAAAAGCGATTCTGCGCAACAATGGGAACACTTCTCCTTCCCAGGCACAGAGAAGGTGCTAGCAGGGAATTCTCTGCCTGCCTTTCCCCAGTGCTCTGCAAGCTCTCCAGGGCAACAGAAAATGTGGGGCTCTGAGCTTTCTTTCCTTCTGAACAAGTGTTAGTCTTTTCAGCGGAAAAGCCATTCTGCGTAACAATGGGAACACTTTTCATTCCCAGGCACAGAGAAGGTGCTAGCAGGGAATTCTCTGCCTGCCTTTCCCCAGTGCTCTGCAAGCTCTCCAGGGCAACAGCAAATGTGGGGCTCTGTGCTTTCTTTCGTTCTGAAAAAGTGTTAGTGTTTTCTGCGGAAAAGCGATTCTGCGCAACAATGGGAACACTTCTCCTTCCCAGGCACAGAGAAGGTGCTAGCAGGGAATTCTCTGCCTGCCTTTCCCCACTGCTCTGCAAGCTCTCCAGGGCAACAGCAAATGTGGGGCTCTGTGCTTTCTTTCATTCTGAACAAGTGTTAGTGTTTTCTGCAGCGACGCACATACGATTCTGCGCAACAATGGGAACACTTCTCCTTCCCAGGCACAGAGAACGTGCTAGGAGGGAATTCTCTGCCTGCCTTTCCCCAGTGCTGTGCAAGCTCTCCAGGGAAACAGCAAATGTGGTGCTCTGTGCTTTCATTCGTTCTGAAAAATTGTTAGTGTTTTCAGCGGAAAAGCAATTCTGCGGAACAATGGGAACACATCTGCTTCTCAGGCACAGAGAAGGTGCTAGCAGGGAATTCTCTGCCTGCCTTTCCCCAGTGCTCTGCAAGCTCTCCAGGGCAATAGAAAATGTGGGGCTCTGGGCTTTCTTCCCTTCTGAACAAGTGTTAGTCTTTTCAGCGGAAAAGCCATTCTGCGTAACAATGGGAACACTTTTCATTCCCAGGCACAGAGAAGGTGCTAGCAGGGAATTCTCTGCCTGCCTTTCCCCAGTGCTCTGCAAGCTCTCCAGGGCAACAGCAAATGTGGGGCTCTGTGCTTTCTTTCGTTCTGAAAAAGTGTTAGTGTTTTCTGCAGCAACGCAAATGCGATTCTGCGCAACAATGGGAACACTTCTCCTTCCCAGGCACAGAGAAGGTGCTAGCAGGGAATTCTCTGCCTGCCTTTCCCCACTGCTCTGCAAGCTCTCCAGGGCAACAGCAAATGTGGGGCTCTGTGCTTTCTTTCATTCTGAACAAGTGTTAGTGTTTTGTGCAGCGACGCAAATACGATTCTGCGCAACAATGGGAACACTTCTCCTTCCCAGGCACAGAAAACGTGCTAGGAGGGAATTCTCTGCCTGCCTTTCCCCAGTGCTCTGCAAGCTCTCCAGGGCAACAGAAAATGTGGGGCTCTGTGCTTTCTTTCGTTCTGAACAAGTGTTAGTGTTTTCTGCGGAAAAGCTATTCTGCGCAACATTGGGAACACTTCTACTTCCCAGGCACAGAGAAGGTGCTAGCAGGGAATTCTCTGCCTGCCTTTCCCCAGTGCTCTGCAAGCTCTCCAGGGCAACAGAAAATGTGGGGCTCTGTGCTTTCTTTCGTTCTGAAAAAGTGTTAGTGTTTTCTGGAGAGAAGCGATTCTGCGCAAGAATGGGAACACTTCTCCTTTCCAGGCACAGAGAAGGTACTAGCAGGGAATTCTCTGCCTGCCTTTCCCCAGTGCTCTGCAAGCTCTCCAGGGCAACAGCAAATGTGGGGCTCTGTGCTTTCTTTCGTTCTGAACAAGTGTTAGTGTTTTCTGGAGAGAAGCGATTCTGCGCAACAATGGGAACAATTTTCATTATCATGCACAGAGAAGGTGCTAGCAGGGAATTCTCTGCCTGCCTTTCCCCAGTGCTCTGCAAGCTCTCCAGGGCAACAGCAAATGTGGGGCTCTGTGCTTTCTTTCGTTCTGAACAAGTGTTAGTGTTTTCAGCGGAAAAGCTATTCTGCGCAACATTGGGAACACTTCTCCTTCCCAGGCACAGAGAAGGTGCTAGCAGGGAATTCTCTGCCTGCCTTTCCCCAGTGCTCTGCAAGCTCTCCAGGGCAACAGCAAATGTGGGGCTCTGTGCTTTCTTTCGTTCTGAAAAATTTTAGTGTTTTCAGCGGAAAAGCGATTCTGCGCAACATTGGGAACACTTCTACTTCGCAGGCACAGAGAAGGTGCTAGCAGGGAATTCTCTGCCTGCCTTTCCCCAGTGCTCTGCAAGCTCTGCACGGCAACAACAAATGTGGGGCTCTGTGCTTTCTTTCGTTCTGAACAAGTTTGAGTGTTTTCTGCAGCGACGCAAATACGATTCTGCGCAACAATGGGAACAATTCTCCTTCCCAGGCACAGAGAACGTGCTAGGAGGGAATTCTCTGCCTGCCTTTCACCAGTGCTCTGCAAGCTCTCCAGGGCAACAGAAAATGTGGGGCTCTGTGCTTTCTTTCGTTCTGAAAAATTGTTAGTGTTTTCAGCGGAAAAGCAATTCTGCGGAACAATGGGAACACATCTGCTTCCCAGGCACAGAGAAGGTGCTAGCAGGGAATTCTCTGCCTGCCTTTCCCCAGTGCTCTGCAAGCTCTCCAGGGCAACAGAAAATGTGGGGCTCTGTGCTTTCTTTCGTTCTGAACAAGTGTTAGTGTTTTCAGCGGAAAAGCCATTCTGTGTATCAATGAGAACACTTCTCCTTCCCAGGCACAGTGAAGGTGCTAGCAGGAAATTCTCTGCCTGCCTTTCCCCAGTGCTCTGCAAGCTCTCCAGGGCAACAGCAAATGTGGGGCTCTGTGCTTTCTTTCGTTCTGAACAAGTGTTAGTGTTTTCAGCGGAAAAGCAATTCTGCGCAACAATGGGAACACATCTGCTTCCCAGGCACAGAGAAGGTGCTAGCAGGGAATTCTCTGCCTGCCTTTCCCCAGTGCTCTGCAAGCTCTCCAGGGCAACAGCAAATGTGGGGCTCTGTGCTTTCTTTCGTTCTGAACAAGTGTTAGTGTTTTCTGGAGAGAAGCGATTCTGCGCAACAATGGGAACAATTTTCATTATCATGCACAGAGAAGGTGCTAGCAGGGAATTCTCTGCCTGCCTTTAACCAGTGCTCTGCAAGCTCTCCAGGGCAACAGCAAATGTGGGGCTCTGTGCTTTCTTTCGTTCTGAACAAGTGTTAGTGTTTTCAGCGGAAAAGCTATTCTGCGCAACATTGGGAACACTTCTCCTTCCCAGGCACAGAGAAGGTGCTAGCAGGGAATTCTCTGCCTGCCTTTCCCCAGTGCTCTGCAAGCTCTCCAGGGCAACAGCAAATGTGGGGCTCTGTGCTTTCTTTCGTTCTGAAAAAGTTTTAGTGTTTTCAGCGGAAAAGCGATTCTGCGCAACATTGGGAACACTTCTACTTCGCAGGCACAGAGAAGGTGCTAGCAGGGAATTCTCTGCCTGCCTTTCCCCAGTGCTCTGCAAGCTCTGCACGGCAACAACAAATGTGGGGCTCTGTGCTTTCTTTCGTTCTGAACAAGTTTGAGTGTTTTCTGCAGCGACGCAAATACGATTCTGCGCAACAATGGGAACACTTCTCCTTCCCAGGCACAGAGAACGTGCTAGGAGGGAATTCTCTGCCTGCCTTTCACCAGTGCTCTGCAAGCTCTCCAGGGCAACAGAAAATGTGGGGCTCTGTGCTTTCTTTCGTTCTGAAAAATTGTTAGTGTTTTCAGCGGAAAAGCAATTCTGCGCAACAATGGGAACACATCTGCTTCCCAGGCACAGAGAAGGTGCTAGCAGGGAATTCTCTGCCTGCCTTTCCCCAGTGCTCTGCAAGCTCTCCAGGGCAACAGAAAATGTGGGGCTCTGTGCTTTCTTTCGTTCTGAACAAGTGTTAGTGTTTTCAGCGGAAAAGCCATTCTGTGTATCAATGGGAACACTTCTCCTTCCCAGGCACAGTGAAGGTGCTAGCAGGAAATTCTCTGCCTGCCTTTCCCCAGTGCTCTGCAAGCTCTCCAGGGCAACAGCAAATGTGGGGCTCTGTGCTTTCTTTCGTTCTGAACAAGTGTTAGTGTTTTCTGCGGAAAAGCTATTCTGCGCAACATTGGGAACACTTCTACTTCCCAGGCACAGAGAAGGTGCTAGCAGGGAATTCTCTGCCTGCCTTTCCCCAGTGCTCTGCAAGCTCTCCAGGGCAACAGAAAATGTGGGGCTCTGTGCTTTCTTTCGTTCTGAAAAAGTGTTAGTGTTTTCTGGAGAGAAGCGATTCTGCGCAAGAATGGGAACACTTCTCCTTTCCAGGCACAGAGAAGGTACTAGCAGGGAATTCTCTGCCTTCCTTTCCCCAGTGCTCTGCAAGCTCTCCAGGGCAACAGCAAATGTGGGGCTCTGTGCTTTCTTTTGTTCTGAAAAAGTGTTATTGTATTCTGCGGAAAAGCGATTCTGTGCAACAATGGAAACACTTCTCCTTCCCAGGCACAGAGAAGGTGCTAGCAGGGAATTCTCTGCCTGCCTTTCCCCAGTGCTCTGCAAGCTCTCCAGGGCAACAGCAAATGTGGGGCTCTGTGCTTTCTTTCATTCTGAACAAGTTTTAGTGTTTTCTGCAGCGACGCAAATACGATTCTGCGCAACAATGTGAACACTTCTGCTTCCCAGGCACAGAGAAGGTACAAGGAGGGAATTCTCTGCCTGCCTTTCCCCAGTGCTCTGCAAGCTCTCCAGGGCAACAGAAAATGTGGGGCTTTGTGCTTTCTTTCGTTCTGAACAAGTGTTAGTGTTTTCAGCGGAAAAGCCATTCTGCGCAACAATGCGAACACTTCTCCTTCCCAGGCATAGAGAAGGTGCTAGCAGGGAATTCTCTGCCTGCCTTTCCCAGTGCTCTGCAAGCTCTCCAGGGCAACAGCAAATGTGGGGCTCTGTGCTTTCTTTCGTTCTGAAAAAGTGTTAGTGTTTTCTGCGGAAAAGCGATTCTGCGCAACAATGGGAACACTTCTCCTTCCCAGGCACAGAGAAGGTGCTAGCAGGGAATTCTCTGCCTGCCTTTCCCCAGTGCTCTGCAAGCTCTCCAGGGCAACAGAAAATGTGGGGCTCTGAGCTTTCTTTCCTTCTGAACAAGTGTTAGTCTTTTCAGCGGAAAAGCCATTCTGCGTAACAATGGGAACACTTTTCATTCCCAGGCACAGAGAAGGTGCTAGCAGGGAATTCTCTGCCTGCCTTTCCCCAGTGCTCTGCAAGCTCTCCAGGGCAACAGCAAATGTGGGGCTCTGTGCTTTCTTTCGTTCTGAAAAAGTGTTAGTGTTTTCTGCGGAAAAGCGATTCTGCGCAACAATGGGAACACTTCTCCTTCCCAGGCACAGAGAAGGTGCTAGCAGGGAATTCTCTGCCTGCCTTTCCCCACTGCTCTGCAAGCTCTCCAGGGCAACAGCAAATGTGGGGCTCTGTGCTTTCTTTCATTCTGAACAAGTGTTAGTGTTTTCTGCAGCGACGCACATACGATTCTGCGCAACAATGGGAACACTTCTCCTTCCCAGGCACAGAGAACGTGCTAGGAGGGAATTCTCTGCCTGCCTTTCCCCAGTGCTGTGCAAGCTCTCCAGGGAAACAGCAAATGTGGTGCTCTGTGCTTTCATTCGTTCTGAAAAATTGTTAGTGTTTTCAGCGGAAAAGCAATTCTGCGGAACAATGGGAACACATCTGCTTCTCAGGCACAGAGAAGGTGCTAGCAGGGAATTCTCTGCCTGCCTTTCCCCAGTGCTCTGCAAGCTCTCCAGGGCAATAGAAAATGTGGGGCTCTGGGCTTTCTTCCCTTCTGAACAAGTGTTAGTCTTTTCAGCGGAAAAGCCATTCTGCGTAACAATGGGAACACTTTTCATTCCCAGGCACAGAGAAGGTGCTAGCAGGGAATTCTCTGCCTGCCTTTCCCCAGTGCTCTGCAAGCTCTCCAGGGCAACAGCAAATGTGGGGCTCTGTGCTTTCTTTCGTTCTGAAAAAGTGTTAGTGTTTTCTGCAGCAACGCAAATGCGATTCTGCGCAACAATGGGAACACTTCTCCTTCCCAGGCACAGAGAAGGTGCTAGCAGGGAATTCTCTGCCTGCCTTTCCCCACTGCTCTGCAAGCTCTCCAGGGCAACAGCAAATGTGGGGCTCTGTGCTTTCTTTCATTCTGAACAAGTGTTAGTGTTTTGTGCAGCGACGCAAATACGATTCTGCGCAACAATGGGAACACTTCTCCTTCCCAGGCACAGAAAACGTGCTAGGAGGGAATTCTCTGCCTGCCTTTCCCCAGTGCTCTGCAAGCTCTCCAGGGCAACAGAAAATGTGGGGCTCTGTGCTTTCTTTCGTTCTGAACAAGTGTTAGTGTTTTCTGCGGAAAAGCTATTCTGCGCAACATTGGGAACACTTCTACTTCCCAGGCACAGAGAAGGTGCTAGCAGGGAATTCTCTGCCTGCCTTTCCCCAGTGCTCTGCAAGCTCTCCAGGGCAACAGAAAATGTGGGGCTCTGTGCTTTCTTTCGTTCTGAAAAAGTGTTAGTGTTTTCTGGAGAGAAGCGATTCTGCGCAAGAATGGGAACACTTCTCCTTTCCAGGCACAGAGAAGGTACTAGCAGGGAATTCTCTGCCTGCCTTTCCCCAGTGCTCTGCAAGCTCTCCAGGGCAACAGCAAATGTGGGGCTCTGTGCTTTCTTTCGTTCTGAACAAGTGTTAGTGTTTTCTGGAGAGAAGCGATTCTGCGCAACAATGGGAACAATTTTCATTATCATGCACAGAGAAGGTGCTAGCAGGGAATTCTCTGCCTGCCTTTCCCCAGTGCTCTGCAAGCTCTCCAGGGCAACAGCAAATGTGGGGCTCTGTGCTTTCTTTCGTTCTGAACAAGTGTTAGTGTTTTCAGCGGAAAAGCTATTCTGCGCAACATTGGGAACACTTCTCCTTCCCAGGCACAGAGAAGGTGCTAGCAGGGAATTCTCTGCCTGCCTTTCCCCAGTGCTCTGCAAGCTCTCCAGGGCAACAGCAAATGTGGGGCTCTGTGCTTTCTTTCGTTCTGAAAAATTTTAGTGTTTTCAGCGGAAAAGCGATTCTGCGCAACATTGGGAACACTTCTACTTCGCAGGCACAGAGAAGGTGCTAGCAGGGAATTCTCTGCCTGCCTTTCCCCAGTGCTCTGCAAGCTCTGCACGGCAACAACAAATGTGGGGCTCTGTGCTTTCTTTCGTTCTGAACAAGTTTGAGTGTTTTCTGCAGCGACGCAAATACGATTCTGCGCAACAATGGGAACAATTCTCCTTCCCAGGCACAGAGAACGTGCTAGGAGGGAATTCTCTGCCTGCCTTTCACCAGTGCTCTGCAAGCTCTCCAGGGCAACAGAAAATGTGGGGCTCTGTGCTTTCTTTCGTTCTGAAAAATTGTTAGTGTTTTCAGCGGAAAAGCAATTCTGCGGAACAATGGGAACACATCTGCTTCCCAGGCACAGAGAAGGTGCTAGCAGGGAATTCTCTGCCTGCCTTTCCCCAGTGCTCTGCAAGCTCTCCAGGGCAACAGAAAATGTGGGGCTCTGTGCTTTCTTTCGTTCTGAACAAGTGTTAGTGTTTTCAGCGGAAAAGCCATTCTGTGTATCAATGAGAACACTTCTCCTTCCCAGGCACAGTGAAGGTGCTAGCAGGAAATTCTCTGCCTGCCTTTCCCCAGTGCTCTGCAAGCTCTCCAGGGCAACAGCAAATGTGGGGCTCTGTGCTTTCTTTCGTTCTGAACAAGTGTTAGTGTTTTCTGCGGAAAAGCTATTCTGCGCAACATTGGGAACACTTCTACTTCCCAGGCACAGAGAAGGTGCTAGCAGGGAATTCTCTGCCTGCCTTTCCCCAGTGCTCTGCAAGCTCTCCAGGGCAACAGAAAATGTGGGGCTCTGTGCTTTCTTTCGTTCTGAAAAAGTGTTAGTGTTTTCTGGAGAGAAGCGATTCTGCGCAAGAATGGGAACACTTCTCCTTTCCAGGCACAGAGAAGGTACTAGCAGGGAATTCTCTGCCTTCCTTTCCCCAGTGCTCTGCAAGCTCTCCAGGGCAACAGCAAATGTGGGGCTCTGTGCTTTCTTTTGTTCTGAAAAAGTGTTATTGTATTCTGCGGAAAAGCGATTCTGTGCAACAATGGAAACACTTCTCCTTCCCAGGCACAGAGAAGGTGCTAGCAGGGAATTCTCTGCCTGCCTTTCCCCAGTGCTCTGCAAGCTCTCCAGGGCAACAGCAAATGTGGGGCTCTGTGCTTTCTTTCATTCTGAACAAGTTTTAGTGTTTTCTGCAGCGACGCAAATACGATTCTGCGCAACAATGTGAACACTTCTGCTTCCCAGGCACAGAGAAGGTACAAGGAGGGAATTCTCTGCCTGCCTTTCCCCAGTGCTCTGCAAGCTCTCCAGGGCAACAGAAAATGTGGGGCTTTGTGCTTTCTTTCGTTCTGAACAAGTGTTAGTGTTTTCAGCGGAAAAGCCATTCTGCGCAACAATGCGAACACTTCTCCTTCCCAGGCATAGAGAAGGTGCTAGCAGGGAATTCTCTGCCTGCCTTTCCCCAGTGCTCTGCAAGCTCTCCAGGGCAACAGCAAATGTGGGGCTCTGTGCTTTCTTTCGTTCTGAAAAAGTGTTAGTGTTTTCTGCGGAAAAGCGATTCTGCGCAACAATGGGAACACTTCTCCTTCCCAGGCACAGAGAAGGTGCTAGCAGGGAATTCTCTGCCTGCCTTTCCCCAGTGCTCTGCAAGCTCTCCAGGGCAACAGAAAATGTGGGGCTCTGAGCTTTCTTTCCTTCTGAACAAGTGTTAGTCTTTTCAGCGGAAAAGCCATTCTGCGTAACAATGGGAACACTTTTCATTCCCAGGCACAGAGAAGGTGCTAGCAGGGAATTCTCTGCCTGCCTTTCCCCAGTGCTCTGCAAGCTCTCCAGGGCAACAGCAAATGTGGGGCTCTGTGCTTTCTTTCGTTCTGAAAAAGTGTTAGTGTTTTCTGCGGAAAAGCGATTCTGCGCAACAATGGGAACACTTCTCCTTCCCAGGCACAGAGAAGGTGCTAGCAGGGAATTCTCTGCCTGCCTTTCCCCACTGCTCTGCAAGCTCTCCAGGGCAACAGCAAATGTGGGGCTCTGTGCTTTCTTTCATTCTGAACAAGTGTTAGTGTTTTCTGCAGCGACGCACATACGATTCTGCGCAACAATGGGAACACTTCTCCTTCCCAGGCACAGAGAACGTGCTAGGAGGGAATTCTCTGCCTGCCTTTCCCCAGTGCTGTGCAAGCTCTCCAGGGAAACAGCAAATGTGGTGCTCTGTGCTTTCATTCGTTCTGAAAAATTGTTAGTGTTTTCAGCGGAAAAGCAATTCTGCGGAACAATGGGAACACATCTGCTTCTCAGGCACAGAGAAGGTGCTAGCAGGGAATTCTCTGCCTGCCTTTCCCCAGTGCTCTGCAAGCTCTCCAGGGCAATAGAAAATGTGGGGCTCTGGGCTTTCTTCCCTTCTGAACAAGTGTTAGTCTTTTCAGCGGAAAAGCCATTCTGCGTAACAATGGGAACACTTTTCATTCCCAGGCACAGAGAAGGTGCTAGCAGGGAATTCTCTGCCTGCCTTTCCCCAGTGCTCTGCAAGCTCTCCAGGGCAACAGCAAATGTGGGGCTCTGTGCTTTCTTTCGTTCTGAAAAAGTGTTAGTGTTTTCTGCAGCAACGCAAATGCGATTCTGCGCAACAATGGGAACACTTCTCCTTCCCAGGCACAGAGAAGGTGCTAGCAGGGAATTCTCTGCCTGCCTTTCCCCACTGCTCTGCAAGCTCTCCAGGGCAACAGCAAATGTGGGGCTCTGTGCTTTCTTTCATTCTGAACAAGTGTTAGTGTTTTGTGCAGCGACGCAAATACGATTCTGCGCAACAATGGGAACACTTCTCCTTCCCAGGCACAGAAAACGTGCTAGGAGGGAATTCTCTGCCTGCCTTTCCCCAGTGCTCTGCAAGCTCTCCAGGGCAACAGAAAATGTGGGGCTCTGTGCTTTCTTTCGTTCTGAACAAGTGTTAGTGTTTTCTGCGGAAAAGCTATTCTGCGCAACATTGGGAACACTTCTACTTCCCAGGCACAGAGAAGGTGCTAGCAGGGAATTCTCTGCCTGCCTTTCCCCAGTGCTCTGCAAGCTCTCCAGGGCAACAGAAAATGTGGGGCTCTGTGCTTTCTTTCGTTCTGAAAAAGTGTTAGTGTTTTCTGGAGAGAAGCGATTCTGCGCAAGAATGGGAACACTTCTCCTTTCCAGGCACAGAGAAGGTACTAGCAGGGAATTCTCTGCCTGCCTTTCCCCAGTGCTCTGCAAGCTCTCCAGGGCAACAGCAAATGTGGGGCTCTGTGCTTTCTTTCGTTCTGAACAAGTGTTAGTGTTTTCTGGAGAGAAGCGATTCTGCGCAACAATGGGAACAATTTTCATTATCATGCACAGAGAAGGTGCTAGCAGGGAATTCTCTGCCTGCCTTTCCCCAGTGCTCTGCAAGCTCTCCAGGGCAACAGCAAATGTGGGGCTCTGTGCTTTCTTTCATTCTGAACAAGTGTTAGTGTTTTCAGCGGAAAAGCTATTCTGCGCAACATTGGGAACACTTCTCCTTCCCAGGCACAGAGAAGGTGCTAGCAGGGAATTCTCTGCCTGCCTTTCCCCAGTGCTCTGCAAGCTCTCCAGGGCAACAGCAAATGTGGGGCTCTGTGCTTTCTTTCGTTCTGAAAAAGTTTTAGTGTTTTCAGCGGAAAAGCGATTCTGCGCAACATTGGGAACACTTCTACTTCGCAGGCACAGAGAAGGTGCTAGCAGGGAATTCTCTGCCTGCCTTTCCCCAGTGCTCTGCAAGCTCTGCACGGCAACAACAAATGTGGGGCTCTGTGCTTTCTTTCGTTCTGAACAAGTGTTAGTGTTTTCTGCAGCGACGCAAATACGATTCTGCGCAACAATGGGAACAATTCTCCTTCCCAGGCACAGAGAACGTGCTAGGAGGGAATTCTCTGCCTGCCTTTCACCAGTGCTCTGCAAGCTCTCCAGGGCAACAGAAAATGTGGGGCTCTGTGCTTTCTTTCGTTCTGAAAAATTGTTAGTGTTTTCAGCGGAAAAGCAATTCTGCGGAACAATGGGAACACATCTGCTTCCCAGGCACAGAGAAGGTGCTAGCAGGGAATTCTCTGCCTGCCTTTCCCCAGTGCTCTGCAAGCTCTCCAGGGCAACAGAAAATGTGGGGCTCTGTGCTTTCTTTCGTTCTGAACAAGTGTTAGTGTTTTCAGCGGAAAAGCCATTCTGTGTATCAATGGGAACACTTCTCCTTCCCAGGCACAGTGAAGGTGCTAGCAGGAAATTCTCTGCCTGCCTTTCCCCAGTGCTCTGCAAGCTCTCCAGGGCAACAGCAAATGTGGGGCTCTGTGCTTTCTTTCGTTCTGAACAAGTGTTAGTGTTTTCTGCGGAAAAGCTATTCTGCGCAACATTGGGAACACTTCTACTTCCCAGGCACAGAGAAGGTGCTAGCAGGGAATTCTCTGCCTGCCTTTCCCCAGTGCTCTGCAAGCTCTCCAGGGCAACAGAAAATGTGGGGCTCTGTGCTTTCTTTCGTTCTGAAAAAGTGTTAGTGTTTTCTGGAGAGAAGCGATTCTGCGCAAGAATGGGAACACTTCTCCTTTCCAGGCACAGAGAAGGTACTAGCAGGGAATTCTCTGCCTTCCTTTCCCCAGTGCTCTGCAAGCTCTCCAGGGCAACAGCAAATGTGGGGCTCTGTGCTTTCTTTTGTTCTGAAAAAGTGTTATTGTATTCTGCGGAAAAGCGATTCTGTGCAACAATGGAAACACTTCTCCTTCCCAGGCACAGAGAAGGTGCTAGCAGGGAATTCTCTGCCTGCCTTTCCCCAGTGCTCTGCAAGCTCTCCAGGGCAACAGCAAATGTGGGGCTCTGTGCTTTCTTTCATTCTGAACAAGTTTTAGTGTTTTCTGCAGCGACGCAAATACGATTCTGCGCAACAATGTGAACACTTCTGCTTCCCAGGCACAGAGAAGGTACAAGGAGGGAATTCTCTGCCTGCCTTTCCCCAGTGCTCTGCAAGCTCTCCAGGGCAACAGAAAATGTGGGGCTTTGTGCTTTCTTTCGTTCTGAACAAGTGTTAGTGTTTTCAGCGGAAAAGCCATTCTGCGCAACAATGCGAACACTTCTCCTTCCCAGGCATAGAGAAGGTGCTAGCAGGGAATTCTCTGCCTGCCTTTCCCCAGTGCTCTGCAAGCTCTCCAGGGCAACAGCAAATGTGGGGCTCTGTGCTTTCTTTCGTTCTGAAAAAGTGTTAGTGTTTTCTGCGGAAAAGCGATTCTGCGCAACAATGGGAACACTTCTCCTTCCCAGGCACAGAGAAGGTGCTAGCAGGGAATTCTCTGCCTGCCTTTCCCCAGTGCTCTGCAAGCTCTCCAGGGCAACAGAAAATGTGGGGCTCTGTGCTTTCTTTCGTTCTGAAAAAGTGTTAGTGTTTTCTGGAGAGAAGCGATTCTGCGCAAGAATGGGAACACTTCTCCTTTCCAGGCACAGAGAAGGTACTAGCAGGGAATTCTCTGCCTTCCTTTCCCCAGTGCTCTGCAAGCTCTCCAGGGCAACAGCAAATGTGGGGCTCTGTGCTTTCTTTTGTTCTGAAAAAGTGTTATTGTATTCTGCGGAAAAGCGATTCTGTGCAACAATGGAAACACTTCTCCTTCCCAGGCACAGAGAAGGTGCTAGCAGGGAATTCTCTGCCTGCCTTTCCCCAGTGCTCTGCAAGCTCTCCAGGGCAACAGCAAATGTGGGGCTCTGTGCTTTCTTTCATTCTAAACAAGTTTTAGTGTTTTCTGCAGCGACGCAAATACGATTCTGCGCAACAATGTGAACACTGCTGCTTCCCAGGCACAGAGAAGGTACAAGGAGGGAATTCTCTGCCTGCCTTTCCCCAGTGCTCTGCAAGCTCTCCAGGGCAACAGAAAATGTGGGGCTCTGTGCTTTCTTTCGTTCTGAACAAGTGTTAGTGTTTTCAGCGGAAAAGCCATTCTGCGCAACAATGCGAACACTTCTCCTTCCCAGGCATAGAGAAGGTGCTAGCAGGGAATTCTCTGCCTGCCTTTCCCCAGTGCTCTGCAAGCTCTCCAGGGCAACAGCAAATGTGGGGCTCTGTGCTTTCTTTCGTTCTGAAAAAGTGTTAGTGTTTTCTGCGGAAAAGCGATTCTGCGCAACAATGGGAACACTTCTCCTTCCCAGGCACAGAGAAGGTGCTAGCAGGGAATTCTCTGCCTGCCTTTCCCCAGTGCTCTGCAAGCTCTCCAGGGCAACAGCAAATGTGGGGCTCTGTGCTTTCTTTCATTCTGAACAAGTGTTAGTGTTTTCTGCAGCGACGCACATACGATTCTGCGCAACAATGGGAACACTTCTCCTTCCCAGGCACAGAGAACGTTCTAGGAGGGAATTCTCTGCCTGCCTTTCCCCAGTGCTGTGCAAGCTCTCCAGGGAAACAGCAAATGTGGTGCTCTGTGCTTTCATTCGTTTTGAAAAATTGTTAGTGTTTTCAGCGGAAAAGCAATTCTGCGGAACAATGGGAACACATCTGCTTCTCAGGCACAGAGAAGGTGCTAGCAGGGAATTCTCTGCCTGCCTTTCCCCAGTGCTCTGCAAGCTCTCCAGGGCAATAGAAAATGTGGGGCTCTGGGCTTTCTTCCCTTCTGAACAAGTGTTAGTCTTTTCAGCGGAAAAGCCATTCTGCGTAACAATGGGAACACTTTTCATTCCCAGGCACAGAGAAGGTGCTAGCAGGGAATTCTCTGCCTGCCTTTCCCCAGTGCTCTGCAAGCTCTCCAGGGCAACAGCAAATGTGGGGCTCTGTGCTTTCTTTCGTTCTGAAAAAGTGTTAGTGTTTTCTGCAGCAACGCAAATGCGATTCTGCGCAACAATGGGAACACTTCTCCTTCCCAGGCACAGAGAAGGTGCTAGCAGGGAATTCTCTGCCTGCCTTTCCCCACTGCTCTGCAAGCTCTCCAGGGCAACAGCAAATGTGGGGCTCTGTGCTTTCTTTCATTCTGAACAAGTGTTAGTGTTTTGTGCAGCGACGCAAATACGATTCTGCGCAACAATGGGAACACTTCTCCTTCCCAGGCACAGAAAACGTGCTAGGAGGGAATTCTCTGCCTGCCTTTCCCCAGTGCTCTGCAAGCTCTCCAGGGCAACAGAAAATGTGGGGCTCTGTGCTTTCTTTCGTTCTGAACAAGTGTTAGTGTTTTCTGCGGAAAAGCTATTCTGCGCAACATTGGGAACACTTCTACTTCCCAGGCACAGAGAAGGTGCTAGCAGGGAATTCTCTGCCTGCCTTTCCCCAGTGCTCTGCAAGCTCTCCAGGGCAACAGAAAATGTGGGGCTCTGTGCTTTCTTTCGTTCTGAAAAAGTGTTAGTGTTTTCTGGAGAGAAGCGATTCTGCGCAAGAATGGGAACACTTCTCCTTTCCAGGCACAGAGAAGGTACTAGCAGGGAATTCTCTGCCTTCCTTTCCCCAGTGCTGTGCAAGCTCTCCAGGGCAACAGCAAATGTGGGGCTCTGTGCTTTCTTTTGTTCTGAAAAAGTGTTATTGTATTCTGCGGAAAAGCGATTCTGTGCAACAATGGGAACACTTCTCCTTCCCAGGCACAGAGAAGGTGCTAGCAGGGAATTCTCTGCCTGCCTTTCCCCAGTGCTCTGCAAGCTCTCCAGGGCAACAGCAAATGTGGGGCTCTGTGCTTTCTTTCATTCTGAACAAGTTTTAGTGTTTTCTGCAGCGACGCAAATACGATTCTGCGCAACAATGTGAACACTTCTGCTTCCCAGGCACAGAGAAGGTACAAGGAGGGAATTCTCTGCCTGCCTTTCCCCAGTGCTCTGCAAGCTCTCCAGGGCAACAGAAAATGTGGGGCTCTGTGCTTTCTTTCGTTCTGAACAAGTGTTAGTGTTTTCAGCGGAAAAGCCATTCTGCGCAACAATGCGAACACTTCTCCTTCCCAGGCACAGAGAAGGTGCTAGAAGGAAATTCTCTGCCTGCCTTTCCCCAGTGCTCTGCAAGCTCTCCAGGGCAACAGCAAATGTGGGGCTCTGTGCTTTCTTTCGTTCTGAAAAAGTGTTAGTGTTTTCTGCGGAAAAGCGATTCTGCGCAACAATGGGAACACTTCTCCTTCCCAGGCACAGAGAAGGTGCTAGCAGGGAATTCTCTGCCTGCCTTTCCCCAGTGCTCTGCAAGCTCTGCAGGGCAACAGCAAATGTGGGGCTCTGTGCTTTCTTTCATTCTGAACAAGTGTTAGTGTTTTCTGCAGCGACGCACATACGATTCTGCGCAACAATGGGAACACTTCTCCTTCCCAGGCACAGAGAACGTGCTAGGAGGGAATTCTCTGCCTGCCTTTCCCCAGTGCTCTGCAAGCTCTCCAGGGCAACAGCAAATGTGGGGCTCTGTGCTTTCATTCGTTCTGAAAAATTGTTAGTGTTTTCAGCGGAAAAGCAATTCTGCGCAACAATGGGAACACTTCTCCTTCCCAGGCACAGAGAAGGTGCTAGCAGGGAATTCTCTGCCTGCCTTTCCCCAGTGCTCTGCAAGCTCTCCAGGGCAACAGAAAATGTGGGGCTCTGAGCTTTCTTTCCTTGTGAACAAGTGTTAGTCTTTTCAGCGGAAAAGCCATTCTGCGTAACAATGGGAACACTTTTCATTACCAGGCACAGAGAAGGTGCTAGCAGGGAATTCTCTGCCTGCCTTTCCCCAGTGCTCTGCAAGCTCTCCAGGGCAACAGCAAATGTGGGGCTCTGTGCTTTCTTTCGTTCTGAAAAAGTGTTAGTGTTTTCTGCGGAAAAGCGATTCTGCGCAACAATGGGAACACTTCTCCTTCCCAGGCACAGAGAAGGTGCTAGCAGGGAATTCTCTGCCTGCCTTTCCCCACTGCTCTGCAAGCTCTCCAGGGCAACAGCAAATGTGGGGCTCTGTGCTTTCTTTCATTCTGAACAAGTGTTAGTGTTTTCTGCAGCGACGCACATACGATTCTGCGCAACAATGGGAACACTTCTCCTTCCCAGGCACAGAGAAGGTGCTAGCAGGGAATTCTCTGCCTGCCTTTCCCCAGTGCTCTGCAAGCTCTCCAGGGCAACAGCAAATGTGGGGCTCTGTGCTTTCTTTCGTTCTGAACAAGTGTTAGTGTTTTCAGCGGAAAAGCAATTCTGCGCAACAATGGGAACACATCTGCTTCCCAGGCACAGAGAAGGTGCTAGCAGGGAATTCTCTGCCTGCCTTTCACCAGTGCTCTGCAAGCTCTCCAGGGCAACAGAAAATGTGGGGCTCTGTGCTTTCTTTCCTTCTGAATAAGTGTTAGTCTTTTCAGCGGAAAAGCCATTCTGCGTAACAATGGGAACACTTTTCATTACCAGGCACAGAGAAGGTGCTAGCAGGGAATTCTCTGCCTGCCTTTCCCCAGTGCTCTGCAAGCTCTCCAGGGCAACAGCAAATGTGGGGCTCTGTGCTTTCTTTCGTTCTGAAAAAGTGTTAGTGTTTTCTGGAGAGAAGCGATTCTGCGCAACAATGGTAACACTTCTCCTTTCCAGGCACAAAGAAGGTACTAGCAGGGAATTCTCTGCCTTCCTTTCCCCAGTGCTCTGCAAGCTCTCCAGGGCAACAGCAAATGTGGGGCTATGTGCTATCTTTCGTTCTGAAAAAGTGTTAGTGTTTTCTGCAGCGACGCAAATACGATTCTGCGCAACAATGGGAACACTTCTCTTTCCCAGGCACAGAGAAGGTGCTAGCAGGGAATTGTCTGCCTGCCTTTCCCCAGTGCTCTGCAAGCTCTCCAGGGCAACAGCAAATGTGGGGCTCTGTGCTTTCTTTCGTTCTGAAAAATTGTTAGTGTTTTCAGCGGAAAAGCAATTCTGCGCAACAATGGGAACACACCTGCTTCCCAGGCACAGAGAAGGTGCTAGCAGGGAATTCTCTGCCTGCCTTTCACCAGTGCTCTGCAAGCTCTCCAGGGCAACAGAAAATGTGGGGCTCTGTGCTTTCTTTCCTTCTGAACAAGTGTTAGTCTTTTCAGCGGAAAAGCCATTCTGCGTAACAATGGGAACACTTTTCATTACCAGGCACAGAGAAGGTGCTAGCAGGGAATTCTCTGCCTGCCTTTCCGCAGTGCTCTGCAAGCTCTCCAGGGCAACAGCAAATGTGGGGCTCTGTGCTTTCTTTCGTTGTGAAAAAGTGTTAGTGTTTTCTGGAGAGAAGCGATTCTGCGCACAATGGGAACACTTCTCCTTTCCAGGCACAGAGAAGGTACTAGCAGGGAATTCTCTGCCTGCCTTTCCCCAGTGCTCTGCAAGCTCTCCAGGGCAACAGAAAATGTGGTGCTCTGTGCTTTCTTTCGTTCTGAAAAAGTGTTAGTGTTTTCTGCAGCGACGCAAATGCGATTCTGCGCAACAATGGGAACACTTCTCTTTCCCAGGCACAGAGAAGGTGCTAGCAGGGAATTGTCTGCCTGCCTTTCCCTAGTGCTCTGCAAGCTCTCCAGGGCAACAGCAAATGTGGTGCTCTGTGCTTTCTTTCGTTCTGAAAAAGTGTTAGTGTTTTCACCGGAAAAGCAATTCTGCGCAACAATGGGAACACTTCTCCTTCCCAGGCACAGAGAAGGTGCTAGCAGGGAATTCTCTGCCTGCCTTTCCCCAGTGCTCTGCAAGCTCTCCAGGGCAACAGCAAATCTGGGGCTCTGTGCTTTCTTTCATTCTGAACAAGTGTTAGTGTTTTGTGCAGCGACGCAAATACGATTCTGCGCAACAATGGGAACACATCTGCTTCCCAGGCACAGAGAAGGTGCTAGCAGGGAATTCTCTGCCTGCCTTTCCCCAGTGCTCTGCAAGCTCTCCAGGGCAACAGCAAATGTGGGGCTATGTGCTTTCTTTCGTTCTGAACAAGTTTGAGTGTGTACTGCAGGGACGCAAATACGATTCTGTGTATCAATGGGAACACTTCTCTTTCCCAGGCACAGAGAAGGTGCTAGCAGGAAATTCTCTGCCTGCCTTTCCCCAGTGCTCTGCAAGCTCTCCAGGGCAACAGCAAATGTGGGGCTCTGTGCTTTCTTTCGTTCTGAAAAAGTGTTAGTGTTTTCTGCAGCAACGCAAATGCGATTCTGCGCAACAATGGGAACACTTCTCCTTCTCAGGCACAGAGAAGGTGCTAGCAGGGAATTCTCTGCCTGCCTTTCCCCACTGCTCTGCAAGCTCTCCAGGGCAACAGCAAATGTGGGGCTCTGTGCTTTCTTTCATTCTGAACAAGTGTTAGTGTTTTCTGCAGCGACGCACATACGATTCTGCGCAACAATGGGAACACTTCTCCTTCCCAGGCACAGAGAACGTGCTAGGAGGGAATTCTCTGCCTGCCTTTCCCCAGTGCTCTGCAAGCTCTCCAGGGCAACAGCAAATGTGGGGCTCTGTGCTTTCTTTCGTTCTGAACAAGTGTTAGTGTTTTCAGCGGAAAAACAATTCTGCGCAACAATGGGAACACATCTGCTTCCCAGGCACAGAGAAAGTGCTAGCAGGGAATTCTCTGCCTGCCTTTCACCAGTGCTCTGCAAGCTCTCCAGGGCAACAGAAAATGTGGGGCTCTGTGCTTTCTTTCCTTCTGAATAAGTGTTAGTCTTTTCAGCGGAAAAGCCATTCTGCGTAACAATGGGAACACTTTTCATTACCAGGCACAGAGAAGGTGCTAGCAGGGAATTCTCTGCCTGCCTTTCCCCAGTGCTCTGCAAGCTCTCCAGGGCAACAGCAAATGTGGGGCTCTGTGCTTTCTTTCGTTGTGAAAAAGTGTTAGTGTTTTCTGGAGAGAAACGATTCTGCGCAACAATGGGAACACTTCTCCTTTCCAGGCACAGAGAAGGTACTAGCAGGGAATTCTCTGCCTTCCTTTCCCCAGTGCTCTGCAAGCTCTCCAGGGCAACAGCAAATGTGGGGCTATGTGCTATCTTTCGTTCTGAAAAAGTGTTAGTGTTTTCTGCAGCGACGCAAATGCGATTCTGCGCAACAATGGGAACACTTCTCTTTCCCAGGCACAGAGAAGGTGCTAGCAGGGAATTGTCTGCCTGCCTTTCCCCAGTGCTCTGCAAGCTCTCCAGGGCAACAGCAAATGTGGGGCTCTGTGCTTTCTTTCGTTCTGAAAAATTGTTAGTGTTTTCAGCGGAAAAGCAATTCTGCGCAACAATGGGAACACATCTGCTTCCCAGGCACAGAGAAGGTGCTAGCAGGGAATTCTCTGCCTGCCTTTCACCAGTGCTCTGCAAGCTCTCCAGGGCAACAGCAAATGTGGGGCTCTGTGCTTTCTTTCGTTCTGAACAAGTGTTAGTGTTTTCAGCGGAAAAGCCATTCTGCGCAACAATGCGAACACTTCTCCTTCCCAGGCATAGAGAAGGTGCTAGCAGGGAATTCTCTGCCTGCCTTTCCCCAGTGCTCTGCAAGCTCTCCAGGGCAACAGCAAATGTGGGGCTCTGTGCTTTCTTTCGTTCTGAAAAAGTGTTAGTGTTTTCTGCGGAAAAGCGATTCTGCGCAACAATGGGAACACTTCTACTTCCCAGGCACAAAGAAGGTACTAGCAGGGAATTCTCTGCCTTCCTTTCCCCAGTGCTCTGCAAGCTCTCCAGGGCAACAGCAAATGTGGGGCTATGTGCTATCTTTCGTTCTGAAAAAGTGTTAGTGTTTTCTGCAGCGACGCAAATACGATTCTGCGCACCAATGGGAACACTTCTCTTTCCCAGGCACAGAGAAGGTGCTAGCAGGGAATTGTCTGCCTGCCTTTCCCCAGTGCTCTGCAAGCTCTCCAGGGCAACAGCAAATGTGGGGCTCTGTGCTTTCTTTCGTTCTGAAAAATTGTTAGTGTTTTCAGCGGAAAAGCAATTCTGCGCAACAATGGGAACACATCTGCTTCCCAGGCACAGAGAAGGTGCTAGCAGGGAATTCTCTGCCTGCCTTTCCCCAGTGCTCTGCAAGCTCTCCAGGGCAACAGAAAATGTGGGGCTCTGTGCTTTCTTTCCTTCTGAACAAGTGTTAGTCTTTTCAGCGGAAAAGCCATTCTGCGTAACAATGGGAACACTTTTCATTACCAGGCACAGAGAAGGTGCTAGCAGGGAATTCTCTGCCTGCCTTTCCGCAGTGCTCTGCAAGCTCTCCAGGGCAACAGCAAATGTGGGGCTCTGTGCTTTCTTTCGTTGTGAAAAAGTGTTAGTGTTTTCTGGAGAGAAGCGATTCTGCGCACAATGGGAACACTTCTCCTTTCCAGGCACAGAGAAGGTACTAGCAGGGAATTCTCTGCCTTCCTTTCCCCAGTGCTCTGCAAGCTCTCCAGGGCAACAGAAAATGTGGTGCTCTGTGCTTTCTTTCGTTCTGAAAAAGTGTTAGTGTTTTCTGCAGCGACGCAAATGCGATTCTGCGCAACAATGGGAACACTTCTCTTTCCCAGGCACAGAGAAGGTGCTAGCAGGGAATTGTCTGCCTGCCTTTCCCCAGTGCTCTGCAAGCTCTCCAGGGCAACAGCAAATGTGGTGCTCTGTGCTTTCTTTCGTTCTGAAAAAGTGTTAGTGTTTTCACCGGAAAAGCAATTCTGCGCAACAATGGGAACACTTCTCCTTCCCAGGCACAGAGAAGGTGCTAGCAGGGAATTCTCTGCCTGCCTTTCCCCAGTGCTCTGCAAGCTCTCCAGGGCAACAGCAAATCTGGGGCTCTGTGCTTTCTTTCATTCTGAACAATTGTTAGTGTTTTGTGCAGCGACGCAAATACGATTCTGCGCAACAATGGGAACACATCTGCTTCCCAGGCACAGAGAAGGTGCTAGCAGGGAATTCTCTGCCTGCCTTTCCCCAGTGCTCTGCAAGCTCTCCAGGGCAACAGAAAATGTGGGGCTCTGTGCTTTCTTTCGTTCTGAACAAGTGTTAGTGTTTTCAGCGGAAAAGCCATTCTGTGTATCAATGGGAACACTTCTCTTTCCCAGGCACAGAGAAGGTGCTAGCAGGAAATTCTCTGCCTGCCTTTCCCCAGTGCTCTGCAAGCTCTCCAGGGCAACAGCAAATGTGGGGCTCTGTGCTTTCTTTCGTTCTGAACAAGTGTTAGTGTTTTCTGGAGAGAAGCGATTCTGCGCAACAATGGGAACAATTTTCATTATCATGCACAGAGAAGGTGCTAGCAGGGAATTCTCTGCCTGCCTTTAACCAGTGCTCTGCAAGCTCACCAGGGCAACAGCAAATGTGGGGCTCTGTGCTTTCTTTCGTTCTGAACAAGTGTTAGTGTTTTCAGCGGAAAAGCTATTCTGCGCAACATTGGGAACACTTCTACTTCCCAGGCACAGAGAAGGTGCTAGCAGGGAATTCTCTGCCTGCCTTTCCCCAGTGCTCTGCAAGCTCTCCAGGGCAACAGCGAATGTGGGGCTCTGTGCTTTCTTTCGTTCTGAACAAGTGTTAGTGTTTTCAGCGGAAAAGCAATTCTGCGCAACAATGGGAACACTTCTCCATCCCAGGCACAGAGAAGGTGCTAGCAGGGAATTCTCTGCCTGCCTTTCCCCAGTGCTCTGCAAGCTCTCCAGGGAAACAGCAAATGTGGTGCTCTGTGCTTTCATTCGTTCTGAAAAATTGTTAGTGTTTTCAGCGGAAAAGCAATTCTGCGGAACAATGGGAACACATCTGCTTCTCAGGCACAGAGAAGGTGCTAGCAGGGAATTCTCTGCCTGCCTTTCCCCAGTGCTCTGCAAGCTCTCCAGGGCAATAGAAAATGTGGGGCTCTGGGCTTTCTTCCCTTCTGAACAAGTGTTAGTCTTTTCAGCGGAAAAGCCATTCTGCGTAACAATGGGAACACTTTTCATTCCCAGGCACAGAGAAGGTGCTAGCAGGGAATTCTCTGCCTGCCTTTCCCCAGTGCTCTGCAAGCTCTCCAGGGCAACAGCAAATGTGGGGCTATGTGCTTTCTTTCGTTCTGAACAAGTTTGAGTGTGTACTGCAGGGACGCAAATACGATTCTGCGCAACAATGGGAACACTTCTCCTTCCCAGGCACAGAGAAGGTGCTAGCAGGGAATTCTCTGCCTGCCTTTCCCCAGTGCTCTGCAAGCTCTCCAGGGCAACAGCAAATGTGGGGCTCTGTGCTTTCTTTCGTTCTGAAAAAGTGTTAGTGTTTTCTGCAGCAACGCAAATGCGATTCTGCGCAACAATGGGAACACTTCTCCTTCCCAGGCACAGAGAAGGTGCTAGCAGGGAATTCTCTGCCTGCCTTTCCCCAGTGCTCTGCAAGCTCTCCAGGGCAACAGCAAATGTGGGGCTCTGTGCTTTCTTTCGTTCTGAAAAATTGTTAGTGTTTTCAGCGGAAAAGCAATTCTGCGCAACAATGGGAACACATCTGCTTCCCAGGCACAGAGAAGGTGCTAGAAGGGAATTCTCTGCCTGCCTTTCCCCAGTGCTCTGCAAGCTCTCCAGGGCAACAGAAAATGTGGGGCTATGTGCTATCTTTCGTTCTGAAAAAGTGTTAGTGTTTTCTGCAGCGACGCAAATACGATTCTGCGCAACAATGGGAACACTTCTCTTTCCCAGGCACAGAGAAGGTGCTAGCAGGGAATTGTCTGCCTGCCTTTCCCCAGTGCTCTGCAAGCTCTCCAGGGCAACAGCAAATGTGGGGCTCTGTGCTTTCTTTCGTTCTGAAAAATTGTTAGTGTTTTCAGCGGAAAAGCAATTCTGCGCAACAATGGGAACACATCTGCTTCCCAGGCACAGAGAAGGTGCTAGCAGGGAATTCTCTGCCTGCCTTTCACCAGTGCTCTGCAAGCTCTCCAGGGCAACAGAAAATGTGGGGCTCTGTGCTTTCTTTCCTTCTGAACAAGTGTTAGTCTTTTCAGCGGAAAAGCCATTCTGCGTAACAATGGGAACACTTTTCATTACCAGGCACAGAGAAGGTGCTAGCAGGGAATTCTCTGCCTGCCTTTCCACAGTGCTCTGCAAGCTCTCCAGGGCAACAGCAAATGTGGGGCTCTGTGCTTTCTTTCGTTGTGAAAAAGTGTTAGTGTTTTCTGGAGAGAAGCGATTCTGCGCACAATGGGAACACTTCTCCTTTCCAGGCACAGAGAAGGTACTAGCAGGGAATTCTCTGCCTTCCTTTCCCCAGTGCTCTGCAAGCTCTCCAGGGCAACAGAAAATGTGGTGCTCTGTGCTTTCTTTCGTTCTGAAAAAGTGTTAGTGTTTTCTGCAGCGACGCAAATGCGATTCTGCGCAACAATGGGAACACTTCTCTTTCCCAGGCACAGAGAAGGTGCTAGCAGGGAATTGTCTGCCTGCCTTTCCCTAGTGCTCTGCAAGCTCTCCAGGGCAACAGCAAATGTGGTGCTCTGTGCTTTCTTTCGTTCTGAAAAAGTGTTAGTGTTTTCAGCGGAAAAGCAATTCTGCGCAACAATGGGAATACTTCTCCTTCCCAGGCACAGAGAAGGTGCTAGCAGGGAATTCTCTGCCTGCCTTTCCCCAGTACTCTGCAAGCTCTCCAGGGCAACAGCAAATCTGGGGCTCTGTGCTTTCTTTCATTCTGAACAAGTGTTAGTGTTTTGTGCAGCGACGCAAATACGATTCTGCGCAACAATGGGAACACATCTGCTTCCCAGGCACAGAGAAGGTGCTAGCAGGGAATTCTCTGCCTGCCTTTCCCCAGTGCTCTGCAAGCTCTCCAGGGCAACAGCAAATGTGGGGCTATGTGCTTTCTTTCGTTCTGAACAAGTTTGAGTGTGTACTGCAGGGACGCAAATACGATTCTGCGCAACAATGGGAACACTTCTCCTTCCCAGGCACAGAGAAGGTGCTAGCAGGAAATTCTCTGCCTGCCTTTCCCCAGTGCTCTGCAAGCTCTCCAGGGCAACAGCAAATGTGGGGCTCTGTGCTTTCTTTCGTTCTGAAAAAGTGTTAGTGTTTTCTGCAGCAACGCAAATGCGATTCTGCGCAACAATGGGAACACTTCTCCTTCCCAGGCACAGAGAAGGTGCTAGCAGGGAATTCTCTGCCTGCCTTTCCCCACTGCTCTGCAAGCTCTCCAGGGCAACAGCAAATGTGGGGCTCTGTGCTTTCTTTCATTCTGAACAAGTGTTAGTGTTTTCTGCAGCGACGCACATACGATTCTGCGCAACAATGGGAACACTTCTCCTTCCCAGGCACAGAGAACGTGCTAGGAGGGAATTCTCTGCCTGCCTTTCCCCAGTGCTCTGCAAGCTCTCCAGGGAAACAGCAAATGTGGGGCTCTGTGCTTTCTTTCGTTCTGAACAAGTGTTAGTGTTTTCAGCGGAAAAGCAATTCTGCGCAACAATGGGAACACATCTGCTTCCCAGGCACAGAGAAGGTGCTAGCAGGGAATTCTCTGCCTGCCTTTCACCAGTGCTCTGCAAGCTCGCCAGGGCAACAGAAAATGTGGGGCTCTGTGCTTTCTTTCCTTCTGAATAAGTGTTAGTCTTTTCAGCGGAAAAGCCATTCTGCGTAACAATGGGAACACTTTTCATTACCAGGCACAGAGAAGGTGCTAGCAGGGAATTCTCTGCCTGCCTTTCCCCAGTGCTCTGCAAGCTCTCCAGGGCAACAGCAAATGTGGGGCTCTGTGCTTTCTTTCGTTGTGAAAAAGTGTTAGTGTTTTCTGGAGAGAAACGATTCTGCGCAACAATGGGAACACTTCTCCTTTCCAGGCACAGAGAAGGTACTAGCAGGGAATTCTCTGCCTTCCTTTCCCCAGTGCTCTGCAACTCTCCAGGGCAACAGCAAATGTGGGGCTATGTGCTATCTTTCGTTCTGAAAAAGTGTTAGTGTTTTCTGCAGCGACGCAAATGCGATTCTGCGCAACAATGGGAACACTTCTCTTTCCCAGGCACAGAGAAGGTGCTAGCAGGGAATTGTCTGCCTGCCTTTCCCATTGCTCTGCAAGCTCTCCAGGGCAACAGCAAATGTGGGGCTCTGTGCTTTCTTTCGTTCTGAAAAATTGTTAGTGTTTTCAGCGGAAAAGCAATTCTGCGCAACAATGGGAACACATCTGCTTCCCAGGCACAGAGAAGGTGCTAGCAAGGAATTCTCTGCCTGCCTTTCACCAGTGCTCTGCAAGCTCTCCAGGGCAACAGAAAATGTGGGGCTCTGTGCTTTCTTTCCTTCTGAACAAGTGTTAGTCTTTTCAGCGGAAAAGCCATTCTGCGTAACAATGGGAACACTTTTCATTACCAGGCACAGAGAAGGTGCTAGCAGGGAATTCTCTGCCTGCCTTTCCCCAGTGCTCTGCAAGCTCTCCAGGGCAACAGCAAATGTGGGGCTCTGTGCTTTCTTTCGTTGTGAAAAAGTGTTAGTGTTTTCTGGAGAGAAGCGATTCTGCGCAACAATGGTAACACTTCTCCTTTCCAGGCACAAAGAAGGTACTAGCAGGGAATTCTCTGCCTTCCTTTCCCCAGTGCTCTGCAAGCTCTCCAGGGCAACAGCAAATGTGGGGCTATGTGCTATCTTTCGTTCTGAAAAAGTGTTAGTGTTTTCTGCAGCGACGCAAATACGATTCTGCGCAACAATGGGAACACTTCTCTTTCCCAGGCACAGAGAAGGTGCTAGCAGGGAATTGTCTGCCTGCCTTTCCCCAGTGCTCTGCAAGCTCTCCAGGGCAACAGCAAATGTGGGGCTCTGTGCTTTCTTTCGTTCTGAAAAATTGTTAGTGTTTTCAGCGGAAAAGCAATTCTGCGCAACAATGGGAACACATCTGCTTCCCAGGCACAGAGAAGGTGCTAGCAGGGAATTCTCTGCCTGCCTTTCACCAGTGCTCTGCAAGCTCTCCAGGGCAACAGAAAATGTGGGGCTCTGTGCTTTCTTTCCTTCTGAACAAGTGTTAGTCTTTTCAGCGGAAAAGCCATTCTGCGTAACAATGGGAACACTTTTCATTACCAGGCACAGAGAAGGTGCTAGCAGGGAATTCTCTGCCTGCCTTTCCCCAGTGCTCTGCAAGCTCTCCAGGGCAACAGCAAATGTGGGGCTCTGTGCTTTCTTTCGTTGTGAAAAAGTGTTAGTGTTTTCTGGAGAGAAGCGATTCTGCGCACAATGGGAACACTTCTCCTTTCCAGGCACAGAGAAGGTACTAGCAGGGAATTCTCTGCCTTCCTTTCCCCAGTGCTCTGCAAGCTCTCCAGGGCAACAGAAAATGTGGTGCTCTGTGCTTTCTTTCGTTCTGAAAAAGTGTTAGTGTTTTCTGCAGCGACGCAAATGCGATTCTGCGCAACAATGGGAACACTTCTCTTTCCCAGGCACAGAGAAGGTGTTAGCAGGGAATTGTCTGCCTGCCTTTCCCTAGTGCTCTGCAAGCTCTCCAGGGCAACAGCAAATGTGGTGCTCTGTGCTTTCTTTCGTTCTGAAAAAGTGTTAGTGTTTTCACCGGAAAAGCAATTCTGCACAACAATGGGAACACTTCTCCTTCCCAGGCACAGAGAAGGTGCTAGCAGGGAATTCTCTGCCTGCCTTTCCCCAGTGCTCTGCAAGCTCTCCAGGGCAACAGCAAATCTGGGGCTCTGTGCTTTCTTTCATTCTGAACAAGTGTTAGTGTTTTGTGCAGCGACGCAAATACGATTCTGCGCAACAATGGGAACACATCTGCTTCCCAGGCACAGAGAAGGTGCTAGCAGGGAATTCTCTGCCTGCCTTTCCCCAGTGCTCTGCAAGCTCTCCAGGGCAACAGAAAATGTGGGGCTCTGTGCTTTCTTTCGTTCTGAACAAGTGTTAGTGTTTTCAGCGGAAAAGCCATTCTGTGTATCAATGGGAACACTTCTCCTTCCCAGGCACAGAGAAGGTGCTAGCAGGAAATTCTCTGCCTGCCTTTCCCCAGTGCTCTGCAAGCTCTCCAGGGCAACAGCAAATGTGGGGCTCTGTGCTTTCTTTCGTTCTGAACAAGTGTTAGTGTTTTCTGGAGAGAAGCGATTCTGCGCAACAATGGGAACAATTTTCATTATCATGCACAGAGAAGGTGCTAGCAGGGAATTCTCTGCCTGCCTTTAACCAGTGCTCTGCAAGCTCACCAGGGCAACAGCAAATGTGGGGCTCTGTGCTTTCTTTCGTTCTGAACAAGTGTTAGTGTTTTCAGCGGAAAAGCTATTCTGCGCAACATTGGGAACACTTCTACTTCCCAGGCACAGAGAAGGTGCTAGCAGGGAATTCTCTGCCTGCCTTTCCCCAGTGCTCTGCAAGCTCTCCAGGGCAACAGCAAATGTGGGGCTCTGTGCTTTCTTTCATTCTGAACAAGTGTTAGTGTTTTCTGCGGAAAAGCTATTCTGCACAACATTGGGAACACTTCTGCTTCCCAGGCACAGAGAAGATGCTAGCAGGGAATTCTCTGCCTGCCTTTCCCCAGTGCTCTGCAAGCTCTCCAGGGCAACAGCAAATGTGGGGCTCTGTGCTTTCTTTCGTTCTGAAAAAGTGTTAGTGTTTTCAGCGGAAAAGCAATTCTGCGCAACAATGGGAACACTTCTCCTTCCCAGGCACAGAGAAGGTGCTAGCAGGGAATTCTCTGCCTGCCTTTCCCCAGTACTCTGCAAGCTCTCCAGGGCAACAGCAAATCTGGGGCTCTGTGCTTTCTTTCATTCTGAACAAGTGTTAGTGTTTTGTGCAGCGACGCAAATACGATTCTGCGCAACAATGGGAACACATCTGCTTCCCAGGCACAGAGAAGGTGCTAGCAGGGAATTCTCTGCCTGCCTTTCCCCAGTGCTCTGCAAGCTCTCCAGGGCAACAGCAAATGTGGGGCTATGTGCTTTCTTTCGTTCTGAAAAAGTGTTAGTGTTTTCAGCGGAAAAGCAATTCTGCGCAACAATGGGAACACTTCTCCTTCCCAGGCACAGAGAAGGTGCTAGCAGGGAATTCTCTGCCTGCCTTTCCCCAGTACTCTGCAAGCTCTCCAGGGCAACAGCAAATCTGGGGCTCTGTGCTTTCTTTCATTCTGAACAAGTGTTAGTGTTTTGTGCAGCGACGCAAATACGATTCTGCGCAACAATGGGAACACATCTGCTTCCCAGGCACAGAGAAGGTGCTAGCAGGGAATTCTCTGCCTGCCTTTCCCCAGTGCTCTGCAAGCTCTCCAGGGCAACAGCAAATGTGGGGCTATGTGCTTTCTTTCGTTCTGAACAAGTTTGAGTGTGTACTGCAGGGACGCAAATACGATTCTGCGCAACAATGGGAACACTTCTCCTTCCCAGGCACAGAGAAGGTGCTAGCAGGAAATTCTCTGCCTGCCTTTCCCCAGTGCTCTGCAAGCTCTCCAGGGCAACAGCAAATGTGGGGCTCTGTGCTTTCTTTCGTTCTGAAAAAGTGTTAGTGTTTTCTGCAGCAACGCAAATGCGATTCTGCGCAACAATGGGAACACTTCTCCTTCCCAGGCACAGAGAAGGTGCTAGCAGGGAATTCTCTGCCTGCCTTTCCCCACTGCTCTGCAAGCTCTCCAGGGCAACAGCAAATGTGGGGCTCTGTGCTTTCTTTCATTCTGAACAAGTGTTAGTGTTTTCTGCAGCGACGCACATACGATTCTGCGCAACAATGGGAACACTTCTCCTTCCCAGGCACAGAGAACGTGCTAGGAGGGAATTCTCTGCCTGCCTTTCCCCAGTGCTCTGCAAGCTCTCCAGGGCAACAGCAAATGTGGGGCTCTGTGCTTTCTTTCGTTCTGAACAAGTGTTAGTGTTTTCAGCGGAAAAGCAATTCTGCGCAACAATGGGAACACATCTGCTTCCCAGGCACAGAGAAGGTGCTAGCAGGGAATTCTCTGCCTGCCTTTCACCAGTGCTCTGCAAGCTCTCCAGGGCAACAGAAAATGTGGGGCTCTGTGCTTTCTTTCCTTCTGAATAAGTGTTAGTCTTTTCAGCGGAAAAGCCATTCTGCGTAACAATGGGAACACTTTTCATTACCAGGCACAGAGAAGGTGCTAGCAGGGAATTCTCTGCCTGCCTTTCCCCAGTGCTCTGCAAGCTCTCCAGGGCAACAGCAAATGTGGGGCTCTGTGCTTTCTTTCGTTGTGAAAAAGTGTTAGTGTTTTCTGGAGAGAAACGATTCTGCGCAACAATGGGAACACTTCTCCTTTCCAGGCACAGAGAAGGTACTAGCAGGGAATTCTCTGCCTTCCTTTCCCCAGTGCTCTGCAAGCTCTCCAGGGCAACAGCAAATGTGGGGCTATGTGCTATCTTTCGTTCTGAAAAAGTGTTAGTGTTTTCTGCAGCGACGCAAATGCGATTCTGCGCAACAATGGGAACACTTCTCTTTCCCAGGCACAGAGAAGGTGCTAGCAGGGAATTGTCTGCCTGCCTTTCCCCAGTGCTCTGCAAGCTCTCCAGGGCAACAGCAAATGTGGGGCTCTGTGCTTTCTTTCGTTCTGAAAAATTGTTAGTGTTTTCAGCGGAAAAGCAATTCTGCGCAACAATGGGAACACATCTGCTTCCCAGGCACAGAGAAGGTGCTAGCAAGGAATTCTCTGCCTGCCTTTCCCCAGTGCTCTGCAAGCTCTCCAGGGCAACAGAAAATGTGGGGCTCTGTGCTTTCTTTCCTTCTGAACAAGTGTTAGTCTTTTCAGCGGAAAAGCCATTCTGCGTAACAATGGGAACACTTTTCATTACCAGGCACAGAGAAGGTGCTAGCAGGGAATTCTCTGCCTGCCTTTCCCCAGTGCTCTGCAAGCTCTCCAGGGCAACAGCAAATGTGGGGCTCTGTGCTTTCTTTCGTTGTGAAAAAGTGTTAGTGTTTTCTGGAGAGAAGCGATTCTGCGCAACAATGGTAACACTTCTCCTTTCCAGGCACAAAGAAGGTACTAGCAGGGAATTCTCTGCCTTCCTTTCCCCAGTGCTCTGCAAGCTCTCCAGGGCAACAGCAAATGTGGGGCTATGTGCTATCTTTCGTTCTGAAAAAGTGTTAGTGTTTTCTGCAGCGACGCAAATACGATTCTGCGCAACAATGGGAACACTTCTCTTTCCCAGGCACAGAGAAGGTGCTAGCAGGGAATTGTCTGCCTGCCTTTCCCCAGTGCTCTGCAAGCTCTCCAGGGCAACAGCAAATGTGGGGCTCTGTGCTTTCTTTCATTCTGAAAAATTGTTAGTGTTTTCAGCGGAAAAGCAATTCTGCGCAACAATGGGAACACATCTGCTTCCCAGGCACAGAGAAGGTGCTAGCAGGGAATTCTCTGCCTGCCTTTCACCAGTGCTCTGCAAGCTCTCCAGGGCAACAGAAAATGTGGGGCTCTGTGCTTTCTTTCCTTCTGAACAAGTGTTAGTCTTTTCAGCGGAAAAGCCATTCTGCGTAACAATGGGAACACTTTTCATTACCAGGCACAGAGAAGGTGCTAGCAGGGAATTCTCTGCCTGCCTTTCCGCAGTGCTCTGCAAGCTCTCCAGGGCAACAGCAAATGTGGGGCTCTGTGCTTTCTTTCGTTGTGAAAAAGTGTTAGTGTTTTCTGGAGAGAAGCGATTCTGCGCACAATGGGAACACTTCTCCTTTCCAGGCACAGAGAAGGTACTAGCAGGGAATTCTCTGCCTTCCTTTCCCCAGTGCTCTGCAAGCTCTCCAGGGCAACAGAAAATGTGGTGCTCTGTGCTTTCTTTCGTTCTGAAAAAGTGTTAGTGTTTTCTGCAGCGACGCAAATGCGATTCTGCGCAACAATGGGAACACTTCTCTTTCCCAGGCACAGAGAAGGTGTTAGCAGGGAATTGTCTGCCTGCCTTTCCCTAGTGCTCTGCAAGCTCTCCAGGGCAACAGCAAATGTGGTGCTCTGTGCTTTCTTTCGTTCTGAAAAAGTGTTAGTGTTTTCACCGGAAAAGCAATTCTGCACAACAATGGGAACACTTCTCCTTCCCAGGCACAGAGAAGGTGCTAGCAGGGAATTCTCTGCCTGCCTTTCCCCAGTGCTCTGCAAGCTCTCCAGGGCAACAGCAAATCTGGGGCTCTGTGCTTTCTTTCATTCTGAACAAGTGTTAGTGTTTTGTGCAGCGACGCAAATACGATTCTGCGCAACAATGGGAACACATCTGCTTCCCAGGCACAGAGAAGGTGCTAGCAGGGAATTCTCTGCCTGCCTTTCCCCAGTGCTCTGCAAGCTCTCCAGGGCAACAGAAAATGTGGGGCTCTGTGCTTTCTTTCGTTCTGAACAAGTGTTAGTGTTTTCAGCGGAAAAGCCATTCTGTGTATCAATGGGAACACTTCTCCTTCCCAGGCACAGAGAAGGTGCTAGCAGGAAATTCTCTGCCTGCCTTTCCCCAGTGCTCTGCAAGCTCTCCAGGGCAACAGCAAATGTGGGGCTCTGTGCTTTCTTTCGTTCTGAACAAGTGTTAGTGTTTTCTGGAGAGAAGCGATTCTGCGCAACAATGGGAACAATTTTCATTATCATGCACAGAGAAGGTGCTAGCAGGGAATTCTCTGCCTGCCTTTAACCAGTGCTCTGCAAGCTCACCAGGGCAACAGCAAATGTGGGGCTCTGTGCTTTCTTTCGTTCTGAACAAGTGTTAGTGTTTTCAGCGGAAAAGCTATTCTGCGCAACATTGGGAACACTTCTACTTCCCAGGCACAGAGAAGGTGCTAGCAGGGAATTCTCTGCCTGCCTTTCCCCAGTGCTCTGCAAGCTCTCCAGGGCAACAGCAAATGTGGGGCTCTGTGCTTTCTTTCATTCTGAACAAGTGTTAGTGTTTTCTGCGGAAAAGCTATTCTGCACAACATTGGGAACACTTCTGCTTCCCAGGCACAGAGAAGATGCTAGCAGGGAATTCTCTGCCTGCCTTTCCCCAGTGCTCTGCAAGCTCTCCAGGGCAACAGCAAATGTGGGGCTCTGTGCTTTCTTTCGTTCTGAAAAAGTGTTAGTGTTTTCAGCGGAAAAGCAATTCTGCGCAACAATGGGAACACTTCTCCTTCCCAGGCACAGAGAAGGTGCTAGCAGGGAATTCTCTGCCTGCCTTTCCCCAGTACTCTGCAAGCTCTCCAGGGCAACAGCAAATCTGGGGCTCTGTGCTTTCTTTCATTCTGAACAAGTGTTAGTGTTTTGTGCAGCGACGCAAATACGATTCTGCGCAACAATGGGAACACATCTGCTTCCCAGGCACAGAGAAGGTGCTAGCAGGGAATTCTCTGCCTGCCTTTCCCCAGTGCTCTGCAAGCTCTCCAGGGCAACAGCAAATGTGGGGCTATGTGCTTTCTTTCGTTCTGAAAAAGTGTTAGTGTTTTCAGCGGAAAAGCAATTCTGCGCAACAATGGGAACACTTCTCCTTCCCAGGCACAGAGAAGGTGCTAGCAGGGAATTCTCTGCCTGCCTTTCCCCAGTACTCTGCAAGCTCTCCAGGGCAACAGCAAATCTGGGGCTCTGTGCTTTCTTTCATTCTGAACAAGTGTTAGTGTTTTGTGCAGCGACGCAAATACGATTCTGCGCAACAATGGGAACACATCTGCTTCCCAGGCACAGAGAAGGTGCTAGCAGGGAATTCTCTGCCTGCCTTTCCCCAGTGCTCTGCAAGCTCTCCAGGGCAACAGCAAATGTGGGGCTATGTGCTTTCTTTCGTTCTGAACAAGTTTGAGTGTGTACTGCAGGGACGCAAATACGATTCTGCGCAACAATGGGAACACTTCTCCTTCCCAGGCACAGAGAAGGTGCTAGCAGGAAATTCTCTGCCTGCCTTTCCCCAGTGCTCTGCAAGCTCTCCAGGGCAACAGCAAATGTGGGGCTCTGTGCTTTCTTTCGTTCTGAAAAAGTGTTAGTGTTTTCTGCAGCAACGCAAATGCGATTCTGCGCAACAATGGGAACACTTCTCCTTCCCAGGCACAGAGAAGGTGCTAGCAGGGAATTCTCTGCCTGCCTTTCCCCAGTGCTCTGCAAGCTCTCCAGGGCAACAGCAAATGTGGGGCTCTGTGCTTTCTTTCGTTCTGAACAAGTGTTAGTGTTTTCAGCGGAAAAGCAATTCTGCGCAACAATGGGAACACATCTGCTTCCCAGGCACAGAGAAGGTGCTAGCAGGGAATTCTCTGCCTGCCTTTCACCAGTGCTCTGCAAGCTCTCCAGGGCAACAGAAAATGTGGGGCTCTGTGCTTTCTTTCCTTCTGAACAAGTGTTAGTCTTTTCAGCGGAAAAGCCATTCTGCGTAACAATGGGAACACTTTTCATTACCAGGCACAGAGAAGGTGCTAGCAGGGAATTCTCTGCCTGCCTTTCCCCAGTGCTCTGCAAGCTCTCCAGGGCAACAGCAAATGTGGGGCTCTGTGCTTTCTTTCGTTGTGAAAAAGTGTTAGTGTTTTCTGGAGAGAAGCGATTCTGCGCAACAATGGTAACACTTCTCCTTTCCAGGCACAAAGAAGGTACTAGCAGGGAATTCTCTGCCTTCCTTTCCCCAGTGCTCTGCAAGCTCTCCAGGGCAACAGCAAATGTGGGGCTATGTGCTATCTTTCGTTCTGAAAAAGTGTTAGTGTTTTCTGCAGCGACGCAAATACGATTCTGCGCAACAATGGGAACACTTCTCTTTCCCAGGCACAGAGAAGGTGCTAGCAGGGAATTGTCTGCCTGCCTTTCCCCAGTGCTCTGCAAGCTCTCCAGGGCAACAGCAAATGTGGGGCTCTGTGCTTTCTTTCATTCTGAAAAATTGTTAGTGTTTTCAGCGGAAAAGCAATTCTGCGCAACAATGGGAACACATCTGCTTCCCAGGCACAGAGAAGGTGCTAGCAGGGAATTCTCTGCCTGCCTTTCACCAGTGCTCTGCAAGCTCTCCAGGGCAACAGAAAATGTGGGGCTCTGTGCTTTCTTTCCTTCTGAACAAGTGTTAGTCTTTTCAGCGGAAAAGCCATTCTGCGTAACAATGGGAACACTTTTCATTACCAGGCACAGAGAAGGTGCTAGCAGGGAATTCTCTGCCTGCCTTTCCGCAGTGCTCTGCAAGCTCTCCAGGGCAACAGCAAATGTGGGGCTCTGTGCTTTCTTTCGTTGTGAAAAAGTGTTAGTGTTTTCTGGAGAGAAGCGATTCTGCGCACAATGGGAACACTTCTCCTTTCCAGGCACAGAGAAGGTACTAGCAGGGAATTCTCTGCCTTCCTTTCCCCAGTGCTCTGCAAGCTCTCCAGGGCAACAGAAAATGTGGTGCTCTGTGCTTTCTTTCGTTCTGAAAAAGTGTTAGTGTTTTCTGCAGCGACGCAAATGCGATTCTGCGCAACAATGGGAACACTTCTCTTTCCCAGGCACAGAGAAGGTGTTAGCAGGGAATTGTCTGCCTGCCTTTCCCTAGTGCTCTGCAAGCTCTCCAGGGCAACAGCAAATGTGGTGCTCTGTGCTTTCTTTCGTTCTGAAAAAGTGTTAGTGTTTTCACCGGAAAAGCAATTCTGCACAACAATGGGAACACTTCTCCTTCCCAGGCACAGAGAAGGTGCTAGCAGGGAATTCTCTGCCTGCCTTTCCCCAGTGCTCTGCAAGCTCTCCAGGGCAACAGCAAATCTGGGGCTCTGTGCTTTCTTTCATTCTGAACAAGTGTTAGTGTTTTGTGCAGCGACGCAAATACGATTCTGCGCAACAATGGGAACACATCTGCTTCCCAGGCACAGAGAAGGTGCTAGCAGGGAATTCTCTGCCTGCCTTTCCCCAGTGCTCTGCAAGCTCTCCAGGGCAACAGAAAATGTGGGGCTCTGTGCTTTCTTTCGTTCTGAACAAGTGTTAGTGTTTTCAGCGGAAAAGCCATTCTGTGTATCAATGGGAACACTTCTCCTTCCCAGGCACAGAGAAGGTGCTAGCAGGAAATTCTCTGCCTGCCTTTCCCCAGTGCTCTGCAAGCTCTCCAGGGCAACAGCAAATGTGGGGCTCTGTGCTTTCTTTCGTTCTGAACAAGTGTTAGTGTTTTCTGGAGAGAAGCGATTCTGCGCAACAATGGGAACAATTTTCATTATCATGCACAGAGAAGGTGCTAGCAGGGAATTCTCTGCCTGCCTTTAACCAGTGCTCTGCAAGCTCACCAGGGCAACAGCAAATGTGGGGCTCTGTGCTTTCTTTCGTTCTGAACAAGTGTTAGTGTTTTCAGCGGAAAAGCTATTCTGCGCAACATTGGGAACACTTCTACTTCCCAGGCACAGAGAAGGTGCTAGCAGGGAATTCTCTGCCTGCCTTTCCCCAGTGCTCTGCAAGCTCTCCAGGGCAACAGCAAATGTGGGGCTCTGTGCTTTCTTTCATTCTGAACAAGTGTTAGTGTTTTCTGCGGAAAAGCTATTCTGCACAACATTGGGAACACTTCTGCTTCCCAGGCACAGAGAAGGTGCTAGCAGGGAATTCTCTGCCTGCCTTTCCCCAGTGCTCTGCAAGCTCTCCAGGGCAACATAGAATCTGGGGCTCTGTGCTTTCTTTCGTTCTGAACAAGTGTTAGTGTTTTCAGCGGAAAAGCAATTCTGCGCAACAATGGGAACACTTCTCCATCCCAGGCACAGAGAAGGTGCTAGCAGGGAATTCTCTGCCTGCCTTTCCCCAGTGCTCTGCAAGCTCTCCAGGGCAACAGCAAATGTGGGGCTCTGTGCTTTCTTTCGTTCTGAAAAAGTGTTAGTGTTTTCAGCGGAAAAGCAATTCTGCACAACAATGGGAACACATATGCTTCCCAGGCACAGAGAAGGTGCTAGCAGGGAATTCTCTGCCTGCCTTTCACCAGTGCTCTGCAAGCTCTCCAGGGCAACAGAAAATGTGGGGCTCTGTGCTTTCTTTCCTTCTGAACAAGTGTTAGTCTTTTTAGCGGAAAAGCCATTCTGCGTAACAATGGGAACACTTTTCATTACCAGGCACAGAGAAGGTGCTAGCAGGGAATTCTCTGCCTGCCTTTCCCCAGTGCTCTGCAAGCTCTCCAGGGCAACAGCAAATGTGGGGCTCTGTGCTTTCTTTCATTCTGAACAAGTGTTAGTGTTTTCTGCAGCGACGCACATACGATTCTGCGCAACAATGGGAACACTTCTCCTTCCCAGGCACAGAGAACGTGCTAGGAGGGAATTCTCTGCCTGCCTTTCCCCAGTGCTCTGCAAGCTCTCCAGGGCAACAGCAAATGTGGGGCTCTGTGCTTTCTTTCGTTCTGAACAAGTGTTAGTGTTTTCAGCGGAAAAGCAATTCTGCGCAACAATGGGAACACATCTGCTTCCCAGGCACAGAGAAGGTGCTAGCAGGGAATTCTCTGCCTGCCTTTCACCAGTGCTCTGCAAGCTCTCCAGGGCAACAGAAAATGTGGGGCTCTGTGCTTTCTTTCCTTCTGAACAAGTGTTAGTCTTTTCAGCGGAAAAGCCATTCTGCGTAACAATGGGAACACTTTTCATTACCAGGCACAGAGAAGGTGCTAGCAGGGAATTCTCTGCCTGCCTTTCCCCAGTGCTCTGCAAGCTCTCCAGGGCAACAGCAAATGTGGGGCTCTGTGCTTTCTTTCGTTGTGAAAAAGTGTTAGTGTTTTCTGGAGAGAAGCGATTCTGCGCAACAATGGTAACACTTCTCCTTTCCAGGCACAAAGAAGGTACTAGCAGGGAATTCTCTGCCTTCCTTTCCCCAGTGCTCTGCAAGCTCTCCAGGGCAACAGCAAATGTGGGGCTATGTGCTATCTTTCGTTCTGAAAAAGTGTTAGTGTTTTCTGCAGCGACGCAAATACGATTCTGCGCAACAATGGGAACACTTCTCTTTCCCAGGCACAGAGAAGGTGCTAGCAGGGAATTGTCTGCCTGCCTTTCCCCAGTGCTCTGCAAGCTCTCCAGGGCAACAGCAAATGTGGGGCTCTGTGCTTTCTTTCATTCTGAAAAATTGTTAGTGTTTTCAGCGGAAAAGCAATTCTGCGCAACAATGGGAACACATCTGCTTCCCAGGCACAGAGAAGGTGCTAGCAGGGAATTCTCTGCCTGCCTTTCACCAGTGCTCTGCAAGCTCTCCAGGGCAACAGAAAATGTGGGGCTCTGTGCTTTCTTTCCTTCTGAACAAGTGTTAGTCTTTTCAGCGGAAAAGCCATTCTGCGTAACAATGGGAACACTTTTCATTACCAGGCACAGAGAAGGTGCTAGCAGGGAATTCTCTGCCTGCCTTTCCGCAGTGCTCTGCAAGCTCTCCAGGGCAACAGCAAATGTGGGGCTCTGTGCTTTCTTTCGTTGTGAAAAAGTGTTAGTGTTTTCTGGAGAGAAGCGATTCTGCGCACAATGGGAACACTTCTCCTTTCCAGGCACAGAGAAGGTACTAGCAGGGAATTCTCTGCCTTCCTTTCCCCAGTGCTCTGCAAGCTCTCCAGGGCAACAGAAAATGTGGTGCTCTGTGCTTTCTTTCGTTCTGAAAAAGTGTTAGTGTTTTCTGCAGCGACGCAAATGCGATTCTGCGCAACAATGGGAACACTTCTCTTTCCCAGGCACAGAGAAGGTGTTAGCAGGGAATTGTCTGCCTGCCTTTCCCTAGTGCTCTGCAAGCTCTCCAGGGCAACAGCAAATGTGGTGCTCTGTGCTTTCTTTCGTTCTGAAAAAGTGTTAGTGTTTTCACCGGAAAAGCAATTCTGCACAACAATGGGAACACTTCTCCTTCCCAGGCACAGAGAAGGTGCTAGCAGGGAATTCTCTGCCTGCCTTTCCCCAGTGCTCTGCAAGCTCTCCAGGGCAACAGCAAATCTGGGGCTCTGTGCTTTCTTTCATTCTGAACAAGTGTTAGTGTTTTGTGCAGCGACGCAAATACGATTCTGCGCAACAATGGGAACACATCTGCTTCCCAGGCACAGAGAAGGTGCTAGCAGGGAATTCTCTGCCTGCCTTTCCCCAGTGCTCTGCAAGCTCTCCAGGGCAACAGAAAATGTGGGGCTCTGTGCTTTCTTTCGTTCTGAACAAGTGTTAGTGTTTTCAGCGGAAAAGCCATTCTGTGTATCAATGGGAACACTTCTCCTTCCCAGGCACAGAGAAGGTGCTAGCAGGAAATTCTCTGCCTGCCTTTCCCCAGTGCTCTGCAAGCTCTCCAGGGCAACAGCAAATGTGGGGCTCTGTGCTTTCTTTCGTTCTGAACAAGTGTTAGTGTTTTCTGGAGAGAAGCGATTCTGCGCAACAATGGGAACAATTTTCATTATCATGCACAGAGAAGGTGCTAGCAGGGAATTCTCTGCCTGCCTTTAACCAGTGCTCTGCAAGCTCACCAGGGCAACAGCAAATGTGGGGCTCTGTGCTTTCTTTCGTTCTGAACAAGTGTTAGTGTTTTCAGCGGAAAAGCAATTCTGCGCAACAATGGGAACACTTCTCCTTCCCAGGCACAGAGAAGGTGCTAGCAGGGAATTCTCTGCCTGCCTTTCCCCAGTACTCTGCAAGCTCTCCAGGGCAACAGCAAATCTGGGGCTCTGTGCTTTCTTTCATTCTGAACAAGTGTTAGTGTTTTGTGCAGCGACGCAAATACGATTCTGCGCAACAATGGGAACACATCTGCTTCCCAGGCACAGAGAAGGTGCTAGCAGGGAATTCTCTGCCTGCCTTTCCCCAGTGCTCTGCAAGCTCTCCAGGGCAACAGCAAATGTGGGGCTATGTGCTTTCTTTCGTTCTGAAAAAGTGTTAGTGTTTTCAGCGGAAAAGCAATTCTGCGCAACAATGGGAACACTTCTCCTTCCCAGGCACAGAGAAGGTGCTAGCAGGGAATTCTCTGCCTGCCTTTCCCCAGTACTCTGCAAGCTCTCCAGGGCAACAGCAAATCTGGGGCTCTGTGCTTTCTTTCATTCTGAACAAGTGTTAGTGTTTTGTGCAGCGACGCAAATACGATTCTGCGCAACAATGGGAACACATCTGCTTCCCAGGCACAGAGAAGGTGCTAGCAGGGAATTCTCTGCCTGCCTTTCCCCAGTGCTCTGCAAGCTCTCCAGGGCAACAGCAAATGTGGGGCTCTGTGCTTTCTTTCGTTCTGAACAAGTGTTAGTGTTTTCTGGAGAGAAGCGATTCTGCGCAACAATGGGAACAATTTTCATTATCATGCACAGAGAAGGTGCTAGCAGGGAATTCTCTGCCTGCCTTTAACCAGTGCTCTGCAAGCTCACCAGGGCAACAGCAAATGTGGGGCTCTGTGCTTTCTTTCGTTCTGAACAAGTGTTAGTGTTTTCAGCGGAAAAGCTATTCTGCGCAACATTGGGAACACTTCTACTTCCCAGGCACAGAGAAGGTGCTAGCAGGGAATTCTCTGCCTGCCTTTCCCCAGTGCTCTGCAAGCTCTCCAGGGCAACAGCAAATGTGGGGCTCTGTGCTTTCTTTCATTCTGAACAAGTGTTAGTGTTTTCTGCGGAAAAGCTATTCTGCACAACATTGGGAACACTTCTGCTTCCCAGGCACAGAGAAGGTGCTAGCAGGGAATTCTCTGCCTGCCTTTCCCCAGTGCTCTGCAAGCTCTCCAGGGCAACATAGAATCTGGGGCTCTGTGCTTTCTTTCGTTCTGAACAAGTGTTAGTGTTTTCAGCGGAAAAGCAATTCTGCGCAACAATGGGAACACTTCTGCTTCCCAGGCACAGAGAAGGTGCTAGCAGGGAATTCTCTGCCTGCCTTTCCCCAGTGCTCTGCAAGCTCTCCAGGGCAACAGCAAATGTGGGGCTCTGTGCTTTCTTTCGTTCTGAAAAAGTGTTAGTGTTTTCAGCGGAAAAGCAATTCTGCACAACAATGGGAACACATCTGCTTCCCAGGCACAGAGAAGGTGCTAGCAGGGAATTCTCTGCCTGCCTTTCACCAGTGCTCTGCAAGCTCTCCAGGGCAACAGAAAATGTGGGGCTCTGTGCTTTCTTTCCTTCTGAACAAGTGTTAGTCTTTTTAGCGGAAAAGCCATTCTGCGTAACAATGGGAACACTTTTCATTACCAGGCACAGAGAAGGTGCTAGCAGGGAATTCTCTGCCTGCCTTTCCCCAGTGCTCTGCAAGCTCTCCAGAGCAACAGCAAATGTGGGGCTCTGTGCTTTCTTTCGTTCTGAAAAAGTGTTAGTGTTTTCTGCAGCGACGCAAATGCGATTCTGCGCAACAATGGGAACACTTCTCCTTCCCAGGCACAGAGAAGGTGCTAGCAGGGAATTCTCTGCCTGCCTTTCCCCAGTGCTCTGCAAGCTCTCCAGGGCAACAGCAAATGTGGGGCTCTGTGCTTTCTTTCATTCTGAACAAGTGTTAGTGTTTTGTGCAGCGACGCAAATACGATTCTGCGCAACAATGGGAACACTTCTCCTTCCCAGGCACAGAGAACGTGCTAGGAGGGAATTGTCTGCCTGCCTTTCCCCAGTGCTCTGCAAGCTCTCCAGGGCAACAGCAAATCTGGGGCTCTGTGCTTTCTTTCATTCTGAACAAGTGTTAGTGTTTTGTGCAGCGACGCAAATACGATTCTGCGCAACAATGGGAACACATCTGCTTCCCAGGCACAGAGAAGGTGCTAGCAGGGAATTCTCTGCCTGCCTTTCCCCAGTGCTCTGCAAGCTCTCCAGGGCAACAGAAAATGTGGGGCTCTGTGCTTTCTTTCGTTCTGAACAAGTGTTAGTGTTTTCAGCGGAAAAGCCATTCTGTGTATCAATGGGAACACTTCTCCTTCCCAGGCACAGAGAAGGTGCTAGCAGGAAATTCTCTGCCTGCCTTTCCCCAGTGCTCTGCAAGCTCTCCAGGGCAACAGCAAATGTGGGGCTCTGTGCTTTCTTTCGTTCTGAACAAGTGTTAGTGTTTTCTGGAGAGAAGCGATTCTGCGCAACAATGGGAACAATTTTCATTATCATGCACAGAGAAGGTGCTAGCAGGGAATTCTCTGCCTGCCTTTAACCAGTGCTCTGCAAGCTCACCAGGGCAACAGCAAATGTGGGGCTCTGTGCTTTCTTTCGTTCTGAACAAGTGTTAGTGTTTTCAGCGGAAAAGCTATTCTGCGCAACATTGGGAACACTTCTACTTCCCAGGCACAGAGAAGGTGCTAGCAGGGAATTCTCTGCCTGCCTTTCCCCAGTGCTCTGCAAGCTCTCCAGGGCAACAGCAAATGTGGGGCTCTGTGCTTTCTTTCATTCTGAACAAGTGTTAGTGTTTTCTGCGGAAAAGCTATTCTGCACAACATTGGGAACACTTTTCATTACCAGGCACAGAGAAGATGCTAGCAGGGAATTCTCTGCCTGCCTTTCCCCAGTGCTCTGCAAGCTCTCCAGGGCAACAGCAAATGTGGGGCTCTGTGCTTTCTTTCGTTCTGAAAAAGTGTTAGTGTTTTCAGCGGAAAAGCAATTCTGCGCAACAATGGGAACACTTCTCCTTCCCAGGCACAGAGAAGGTGCTAGCAGGGAATTCTCTGCCTGCCTTTCCCCAGTACTCTGCAAGCTCTCCAGGGCAACAGCAAATCTGGGGCTCTGTGCTTTCTTTCATTCTGAACAAGTGTTAGTGTTTTGTGCAGCGACGCAAATACGATTCTGCGCAACAATGGGAACACATCTGCTTCCCAGGCACAGAGAAGGTGCTAGCAGGGAATTCTCTGCCTGCCTTTCCCCAGTGCTCTGCAAGCTCTCCAGGGCAACAGCAAATGTGGGGCTATGTGCTTTCTTTCGTTCTGAAAAAGTGTTAGTGTTTTCAGCGGAAAAGCAATTCTGCGCAACAATGGGAACACTTCTCCTTCCCAGGCACAGAGAAGGTGCTAGCAGGGAATTCTCTGCCTGCCTTTCCCCAGTACTCTGCAAGCTCTCCAGGGCAACAGCAAATCTGGGGCTCTGTGCTTTCTTTCATTCTGAACAAGTGTTAGTGTTTTGTGCAGCGACGCAAATACGATTCTGCGCAACAATGGGAACACATCTGCTTCCCAGGCACAGAGAAGGTGCTAGCAGGGAATTCTCTGCCTGCCTTTCCCCAGTGCTCTGCAAGCTCTCCAGGGCAACAGCAAATGTGGGGCTCTGTGCTTTCTTTCGTTCTGAACAAGTGTTAGTGTTTTCTGGAGAGAAGCGATTCTGCGCAACAATGGGAACAATTTTCATTATCATGCACAGAGAAGGTGCTAGCAGGGAATTCTCTGCCTGCCTTTAACCAGTGCTCTGCAAGCTCACCAGGGCAACAGCAAATGTGGGGCTCTGTGCTTTCTTTCGTTCTGAACAAGTGTTAGTGTTTTCAGCGGAAAAGCTATTCTGCGCAACATTGGGAACACTTCTACTTCCCAGGCACAGAGAAGGTGCTAGCAGGGAATTCTCTGCCTGCCTTTCCCCAGTGCTCTGCAAGCTCTCCAGGGCAACAGCAAATGTGGGGCTCTGTGCTTTCTTTCATTCTGAACAAGTGTTAGTGTTTTCTGCGGAAAAGCTATTCTGCACAACATTGGGAACACTTCTGCTTCCCAGGCACAGAGAAGGTGCTAGCAGGGAATTCTCTGCCTGCCTTTCCCCAGTGCTCTGCAAGCTCTCCAGGGCAACATAGAATCTGGGGCTCTGTGCTTTCTTTCGTTCTGAACAAGTGTTAGTGTTTTCAGCGGAAAAGCAATTCTGCGCAACAATGGGAACACTTCTCCATCCCAGGCACAGAGAAGGTGCTAGCAGGGAATTCTCTGCCTGCCTTTCCCCAGTGCTCTGCAAGCTCTCCAGGGCAACAGCAAATGTGGGGCTCTGTGCTTTCTTTCGTTCTGAAAAAGTGTTAGTGTTTTCAGCGGAAAAGCAATTCTGCACAACAATGGGAACACATCTGCTTCCCAGGCACAGAGAAGGTGCTAGCAGGGAATTCTCTGCCTGCCTTTCACCAGTGCTCTGCAAGCTCTCCAGGGCAACAGAAAATGTGGGGCTCTGTGCTTTCTTTCCTTCTGAACAAGTGTTAGTCTTTTTAGCGGAAAAGCCATTCTGAGTAACAATGGGAACACTTTTCATTACCAGGCACAGAGAAGGTGCTAGCAGGGAATTCTCTGCCTGCCTTTCCCCAGTGCTCTGCAAGCTCTCCAGGGCAACAGCAAATGTGGGGCTCTGTGCTTTCTTTCGTTCTGAAAAAGTGTTAGTGTTTTCTGCAGCGACGCAAATGCGATTCTGCGCAACAATGGGAACACTTCTCCTTCCCAGGCACAGAGAAGGTGCTAGCAGGGAATTCTCTGCCTGCCTTTCCCCAGTGCTCTGCAAGCTCTCCAGGGCAACAGCAAATCTGGGGCTCTGTGCTTTCTTTCATTCTGAACAAGTGTTAGTGTTTTGTGCAGCGACGCAAATACGATTCTGCGCAACAATGGGAACACTTCTCCTTCCCAGGCACAGAGAACGTGCTAGGAGGGAATTGTCTGCCTGCCTTTCCCCAGTGCTCTGCAAGCTCTCCAGGGCAACAGAAAATGTGGGGCTCTGTGCTTTCTTTCGTTCTGAAAAATTGTTAGTGTTTCCAGCGGAAAAGCAATTCTGCGCAACAATGGGAACACATCTGCTTCCCAGGCACAGAGAAGGTACTAGCAGGGAATTCTCTGCCTTCCTTTCCCCAGTGCTCTGCAAGCTCTCCAGGGCAACAGCAAATGTGGGGCTCTGTGCTTTCTTTCGTTCTGAAAAAGTGTTAGTGTTTTCTGCAGCGACGCAAATGCGATTCTGCGCAACAATGGGAACACTTCTCTTTCCCAGGCACAGAGAAGGTGCTAGCAGGGAATTGTCTGCCTGCCTTTCCCCAGTGCTCTGCAAGCTCTCCAGGGCAACAGCAAATGTGGGGCTCTGTGCTTTCTTTCGTTCTGAAAAAGTGTTAGTGTTTTCAGCGGAAAAGCAATTCTGCGCAACAATGGGAACACTTCTCCTTCCCAGGCACAGAGAAGGTGCTAGCAGGGAATTCTCTGCCTGCCTTTCCCCAGTACTCTGCAAGCACTCCAGGGCAACAGCAAATGTGGGGCTCTGTGCTTTCTTTCATTCTGAACAAGTGTTAGTGTTTTGTGCAGCGACGCAAATACGATTCTGCGCAACAATGGGAACACTTCTCCATCCCAGGCACAGAGAAGGTGCTAGCAGGGAATTCTCTGCCTGCCTTTCCCCAGTGCTCTGCAAGCTCTCCAGGGCAACAGCAAATGTGGGGCTATGTGCTTTCTTTCGTTCTGAACAAGTTTGAGTGTGTACTGCAGGGACGCAAATACGATTCTGCGCAACAATGGGAACACTTCTCCTTCCCAGGCACAGAGAAGGTGCTAGCAGGAAATTCTCTGCCTGCCTTTCCCCAGTGCTCTGCAAGCTCTCCAGGGCAACAGCAAATGTGGGGCTCTGTGCTTTCTTTCGTTCTGAAAAAGTGTTAGTGTTTTCTGCAGCAACGCAAATGCGATTCTGCGCAACAATGGGAACACTTCTCCTTCCCAGGCACAGAGAAGGTGCTAGCAGGGAATTCTCTGCCTGCCTTTCCCCACTGCTCTGCAAGCTCTCCAGGGCAACAGCAAATGTGGGGCTCTGTGCTTTCTTTCATTCTGAACAAGTGTTAGTGTTTTCTGCAGCGACGCACATACGATTCTGCGCAACAATGGGAACACTTCTCCTTCCCAGGCACAGAGAACGTGCTAGGAGGGAATTCTCTGCCTGCCTTTCCCCAGTGCTCTGCAAGCTCTCCAGGGCAACAGCAAATGTGGGGCTCTGTGCTTTCTTTCGTTCTGAACAAGTGTTAGTGTTTTCAGCGGAAAAGCAATTCTGCGCAACAATGGGAACACATCTGCTTCCCAGGCACAGAGAAGGTGCTAGCAGGGAATTCTCTGCCTGCCTTTCACCAGTGCTCTGCAAGCTCTCCAGGGCAACAGAAAATGTGGGGCTCTGTGCTTTCTTTCCTTCTGAATAAGTGTTAGTCTTTTCAGCGGAAAAGCCATTCTGCGTAACAATGGGAACACTTTTCATTACCAGGCACAGAGAAGGTGCTAGCAGGGAATTCTCTGCCTGCCTTTCCCCAGTGCTCTGCAAGCTCTCCAGGGCAACAGCAAATGTGGGGCTCTGTGCTTTCTTTCGTTGTGAAAAAGTGTTAGTGTTTTCTGGAGAGAAACGATTCTGCGCAACAATGGGAACACTTCTCCTTTCCAGGCACAGAGAAGGTACTAGCAGGGAATTCTCTGCCTTCCTTTCCCCAGTGCTCTGCAAGCTCTCCAGGGCAACAGCAAATGTGGGGCTATGTGCTATCTTTCGTTCTGAAAAAGTGTTAGTGTTTTCTGCAGCGACGCAAATGCGATTCTGCGCAACAATGGGAACACTTCTCTTTCCCAGGCACAGAGAAGGTGCTAGCAGGGAATTGTCTGCCTGCCTTTCCCCAGTGCTCTGCAAGCTCTCCAGGGCAACAGCAAATGTGGGGCTCTGTGCTTTCTTTCGTTCTGAAAAATTGTTAGTGTTTTCAGCGGAAAAGCAATTCTGCGCAACAATGGGAACACATCTGCTTCCCAGGCACAGAGAAGGTGCTAGCAAGGAATTCTCTGCCTGCCTTTCCCCAGTGCTCTGCAAGCTCTCCAGGGCAACAGAAAATGTGGGGCTCTGTGCTTTCTTTCCTTCTGAACAAGTGTTAGTCTTTTCAGCGGAAAAGCCATTCTGCGTAACAATGGGAACACTTTTCATTACCAGGCACAGAGAAGGTGCTAGCAGGGAATTCTCTGCCTGCCTTTCCCCAGTGCTCTGCAAGCTCTCCAGGGCAACAGCAAATGTGGGGCTCTGTGCTTTCTTTCGTTGTGAAAAAGTGTTAGTGTTTTCTGGAGAGAAGCGATTCTGCGCAACAATGGTAACACTTCTCCTTTCCAGGCACAAAGAAGGTACTAGCAGGGAATTCTCTGCCTTCCTTTCCCCAGTGCTCTGCAAGCTCTCCAGGGCAACAGCAAATGTGGGGCTATGTGCTATCTTTCGTTCTGAAAAAGTGTTAGTGTTTTCTGCAGCGACGCAAATACGATTCTGCGCAACAATGGGAACACTTCTCTTTCCCAGGCACAGAGAAGGTGCTAGCAGGGAATTGTCTGCCTGCCTTTCCCCAGTGCTCTGCAAGCTCTCCAGGGCAACAGCAAATGTGGGGCTCTGTGCTTTCTTTCATTCTGAAAAATTGTTAGTGTTTTCAGCGGAAAAGCAATTCTGCGCAACAATGGGAACACATCTGCTTCCCAGGCACAGAGAAGGTGCTAGCAGGGAATTCTCTGCCTGCCTTTCACCAGTGTTCTGCAAGCTCTCCAGGGCAACAGAAAATGTGGGGCTCTGTGCTTTCTTTCGTTCTGAACAAGTGTTAGTCTTTTCAGCGGAAAAGCCATTCTGCGTAACAATGGGAACACTTTTCATTACCAGGCACAGAGAAGGTGCTAGCAGGGAATTCTCTGCCTGCCTTTCCGCAGTGCTCTGCAAGCTCTCCAGGGCAACAGCAAATGTGGGGCTCTGTGCTTTCTTTCGTTGTGAAAAAGTGTTAGTGTTTTCTGGAGAGAAGCGATTCTGCGCACAATGGGAACACTTCTCCTTCCCAGGCACAGAGAAGGTGCTAGCAGGGAATTCTCTGCCTGCCTTTCCCCAGTGCTCTGCAAGCTCTCCAGGGCAACAGCAAATCTGGGGCTCTGTGCTTTCTTTCATTCTGAACAAGTGTTAGTGTTTTGTGCAGCGACGCAAATGCCATTCTGCGCAACAATGGGAACACATCTGCTTCCCAGGCACAGAGAAGGTGCTAGCAGGGAATTCTCTGCCTGCCTTTCCCCAGTGCTCTGCAAGCTCTCCAGGGCAACAGAAAATGTGGGGCTCTGTGCTTTCTTTCGTTCTGAACAAGTGTTAGTGTTTTCAGCGGAAAAGCCATTCTGTGTATCAATGGGAAGACTTCTCCTTCCCAGGCACAGAGAAGGTGCTAGCAGGAAATTCTCTGCCTGCCTTTCCCCAGTGCTCTGCAAGCTCTCCAGGGCAACAGCAAATGTGGGGCTCTGTGCTTTCTTTCGTTCTGAACAAGTGTTAGTGTTTTCTGGAGAGAAGCGATTCTGCGCAACAATGGGAACAATTTTCATTATCATGCACAGAGAAGGTGCTAGCAGGGAATTCTCTGCCTGCCTTTAACCAGTGCTCTGCAAGCTCACCAGGGCAACAGCAAATGTGGGGCTCTGTGCTTTCTTTCGTTCTGAACAAGTGTTAGTGTTTTCAGCGGAAAAGCTATTCTGCGCAACATTGGGAACACTTCTACTTCCCAGGCACAGAGAAGGTGCTAGCAGGGAATTCTCTGCCTGCCTTTCCCCAGTGCTCTGCAAGCTCTCCAGGGCAACAGCAAATGTGGGGCTCTGTGCTTTCTTTCATTCTGAACAAGTGTTAGTGTTTTCTGCGGAAAAGCTATTCTGCACAACATTGGGAACACTTCTGCTTCCCAGGCACAGAGAAGGTGCTAGCAGGGAATTCTCTGCCTGCCTTTCCCCAGTGCTCTGCAAGCTCTCCAGGGCAACATAGAATCTGGGGCTCTGTGCTTTCTTTCGTTCTGAACAAGTGTTAGTGTTTTCAGCGGAAAAGCAATTCTGCGCAACAATGGGAACACATCTGCTTCCCAGGCACAGAGAAGGTGCTAGCAGGGAATTCTCTGCCTGCCTTTCCCCAGTGCTCTGCAAGCTCTCCAGGGCAACAGCAAATGTGGGGCTCTGTGCTTTCTTTCGTTCTGAAAAAGTGTTAGTGTTTTCAGCGGAAAAGCAATTCTGCACAACAATGGGAACACATCTGCTTCCCAGGCACAGAGAAGGTGCTAGCAGGGAATTCTCTGCCTGCCTTTCACCAGTGCTCTGCAAGCTCTCCAGGGCAACAGAAAATGTGGGGCTCTGTGCTTTCTTTCCTTCTGAACAAGTGTTAGTCTTTTTAGCGGAAAAGCCATTCTGCGTAACAATGGGAACACTTTTCATTACCAGGCACAGAGAAGGTGCTAGCAGGGAATTCTCTGCCTGCCTTTCCCCAGTGCTCTGCAAGCTCTCCAGGGCAACAGCAAATGTGGGGCTCTGTGCTTTCTTTCGTTCTGAAAAAGTGTTAGTGTTTTCTGCAGCGACGCAAATGCGATTCTGCGCAACAATGGGAACACTTCTCCTTCCCAGGCACAGAGAAGGTGCTAGCAGGGAATTCTCTGCCTGCCTTTCCCCAGTGCTCTGCAAGCTCTCCAGGGCAACAGCAAATGTGGGGCTCTGTGCTTTCTTTCATTCTGAACAAGTGTTAGTGTTTTGTGCAGCGACGCAAATACGATTCTGCGCAACAATGGGAACACTTCTCCTTCCCAGGCACAGAGAACGTGCTAGGAGGGAATTGTCTGCCTACCTTTCCCCAGTGCTCTGCAAGCTCTCCAGGGCAACAGAAAATGTGGGGCTCTGTGCTTTCTTTCGTTCTGAAAAATTGTTAGTGTTTCCAGCGGAAAAGCAATTCTGCGCAACAATGGGAACACATCTGCTTCCCAGGCACAGAGAAGGTACTAGCAGGGAATTCTCTGCCTTCCTTTCCCCAGTGCTCTGCAAGCTCTCCAGGGCAACAGCAAATGTGGGGCTCTGTGCTTTCTTTCGTTCTGAAAAAGTGTTAGTGTTTTCTGCAGCGACGCAAATGCGATTCTGCGCAACAATGGGAACACTTCTCTTTCCCAGGCACAGAGAAGGTGCTAGCAGGGAATTGTCTGCCTGCCTTTCCCCAGTGCTCTGCAAGCTCTCCAGGGCAACAGCAAATGTGGGGCTCTGTGCTTTCTTTCGTTCTGAAAAAGTGTTAGTGTTTTCACCGGAAAAGCCATTCTGCGCAACAATGCGAACACTTCTCCTTCCCAGGCACAGAGAAGATGCTAGCAGGGAATTCTCTGCCTGCCTTTCCCCAGTGCTCTGCAAGCTCTCCAGGGCAACAGCAAATCTGGGGCTCTGTGCTTTCTTTCATTCTGAACAAGTGTTAGTGTTTTGTGCAGCGACGCAAATACGATTCTGCGCAACAATGGGAACACTTCTCCTTCCCAGGCACAGAGAACGTGCTAGGAGGGAATTCTCTGCCTGCCTCTCACCAGTGCTCTGCAAGCTCTCCAGGGCAACAGAAAATGTGGGGCTCTGTGCTTTCTTTCGTTCTGAAAAATTGTTAGTGTTTTCAGCGGAAAAGCAATTCTGCGCAACAATGGGAACACATCTGCTTCCCAGGCACAGAGAAGGTGCTAGCAGGGAATTCTCTGCCTGCCTTTCCCCAGTGCTCTGCAAGCTCTCCAGGGCAACAGCAAATGTGGGGCTCTGTGCTTTCTTTCGTTCTGAACAAGTGTTAGTGTTTTCTGGAGAGAAGCAATTCTGCGCAACAATAGGAACAATTTTCATTATCATGCACAGAGAAGGTGCTAGCAGGGAATTCTCTGCCTGCCTTTAACCAGTGCTCTGCAAGCTCACCAGGGCAACAGCAAATGTGGGGCTCTGTGCTTTCTTTCGTTCTGAACAAGTGTTAGTGTTTTCAGCGGAAAAGCTATTCTGCGCAACATTGGGAACACTTCTACTTCCCAGGCACAGAGAAGGTGCTAGCAGGGAATTCTCTGCCTGCCTTTCCCCAGTGCTCTGCAAGCTCTCCAGGGCAACAGAAAATGTGGGGCTCTGTGCTTTCTTTCATTCTGAACAAGTGTTAGTGTTTTCTGCGGAAAAGCTATTCTGCACAACATTGGGAACACTTCTGCTTCCCAGGCACAGAGAAGGTGCTAGCAGGGAATTCTCTGCCTGCCTTTCCCCAGTGCTCTGCAAGCTCTCCAGGGCAACAGCAAATGTGGGGCTCTGTGCTTTCTTTCGTTCTGAAAAAGTGTTAGTGTTTTCAGCGGAAAAGCAATTCTGCGCAACAATGGGAACATATCTGCTTCCCAGGCACAGAGAAGGTGCTAGCAGGGAATTCTCTGCCTGCCTTTCCCCAGTACTCTGCAAGCTCTCCAGGGCAACAGAAAATGTGGGGCTCTGTGCTTTCTTTCCTTCTGAACAAGTGTTAGTCTTTTTAGCGGAAAAGCCATTCTGCGTAACAATGGGAACACTTTTCATTACCAGGCACAGAGAAGGTGCTAGCAGGGAATTCTCTGCCTGCCTTTCCCCAGTGCTCTGCAAGCTCTCCAGGGCAACAGCAAATGTGGGGCTCTGTGCTTTCTTTCGTTCTGAACAAGTGTTAGTGTTTTCAGCGGAAAAGCGATTCTGCGCAACATTGGGAACACTTCTGCTTCCCAGGCACAGAGAAGGTGCTAGCAGGGAATTCTCTGCCTGCCTTTCCCCAGTGCTCTGCAAGCTCTCCAGGGCAACAGCAAATGTGGGGCTCTGTGCGTTCTTTCGTTCTGAACAAGTGTTAATGTTTTCAGCGGAAAAGCTATTCTGCGCAACATTGGGAACACTTCTGCTTCCCAGGCACAGAGAAGGTGCTAGGAGGAAATTCTCTGCCTGCCTTTCCCCAGTGCTCTGCAAGCTCTCCAGGGCAGCAGCAAATGTGGGGCTCTGTGCTTTCTTTCGTTCTGAAAAAGTGTTAGTGTTTTCTGCAGAGAAGCGATTCTGCGCAACATTGGGAATACTTCTACTTCCCAGGCACAGAGAAGGTGCTAGCAGGGAATTCTCTGTCTGCATTTCCCCAGTGCTCTGCAAGCTCTCCAGGGCAACAGAAAATGTGGGGCTCTGTGCTTTCTTTCGTTCTGAAAAAGTGTTAGTGTTTTCAGCGGAAAAGCGATTCTGCGCAACAATGGGAACACTTCTCCTTCCCAGGCACAGAGAAGGTGCTAGCAGGGAATTCTCTGCCTGCCTTTAACCAGTGCTCTGCAAGCTCTCCAGGGCAACAGCAAATGTGGGGCTCTGTGCTTTCTTTCGTTCTGAAAAAGTGTTAGTGTTTTCAGCGGAAAAGCCATTCTGCGCAACATTGGGAACACTTCTCCTTCCCAGGCACAGAGAAGGTGCTAGCAGGGAATTCTCTGCCTGCCTTTCCCCAGTGCTCTGCAAGCTCTCCAGGGCAACAGCAAATGTGGGGCTCTGTGCTTTCTTTCGTTCTGAACAAGTTTTAGTGTTTTCTGCAGCGACGCAAATACGATTCTGCGCAACAATGGGAACACTTCTCCTTCCCAGGCACAGAGAAGGTGCTAGCAGGGCATTCTCTGCCTGCCTTTCCCCAGTGCTCTGCAAGCTCTCCAGGGCAACAGAAAATGTGGGGCTCTGTGCTTTCTTTTGTTCTGAAAAAGTGTAATTGTATTCTGCGGAAAAGCGATTCTGCGCAACAATGGGAACACTTCTGCTTCCCAGGCACAGAGAAGGTACTAGCAGGGAATTCTCTGCCTGCCTTTCCCCACTGCTCTGCAAGCTCTCCAGGGCAACAGCAAATCTGGGGCTCTGTGCTTTCTTTCATTCTGAACAAGTGTTAGTGTTTTGTGCAGCGACGCAAATACGATTCTGCGCAACAATGGGAACACATCTGCTTCCCAGGCACAGAGAAGGTGCTAGCAGGGAATTCTCTGCCTGCCTTTCCCCAGTGCTCTGCAAGCTCTCCAGGGCAACAGAAAATGTGGGGCTCTGTGCTTTCTTTCGTTCTGAACAAGTGTTAGTGTTTTCAGCGGAAAAGCCATTCTGTGTATCAATGGGAACACTTCTCCTTCCCAGGCACAGAGAAGGTGCTAGCAGGAAATTCTCTGCCTGCCTTTCCCCAGTGCTCTGCAAGCTCTCCAGGGCAACAGCGAATGTGGGGCTCTGTGCTTTCTTTCGTTCTGAACAAGTGTTAGTGTTTTCAGCGGAAAAGCAATTCTGCGCAACAATGGGAACACTTCTCCATCCCAGGCACAGAGAAGGTGCTAGCAGGGAATTCTCTGCCTGCCTTTCCCCAGTGCTCTGCAAGCTCTCCAGGGCAACAGCAAATGTGGGGCTCTGTGCTTTCTTTCGTTCTGAAAAAGTGTTAGTGTTTTCAGCGGAAAAGCAATTCTGCGCAACAATGGGAACACATCTGCTTCCCAGGCACAGAGAAGGTGCTAGCAGGGAATTCTCTGCCTGCCTTTCACCAGTGCTCTGCAAGCTCTCCAGGGCAACAGAAAATGTGGGGCTCTGTGCTTTCTTTCCTTCTGAAAAGTGTTAGTCTTTTTAGCGGAAAAGCCATTCTGCGTAACAATGGGAACACTTTTCATTACCAGGCACAGAGAAGGTGCTAGCAGGGAATTCTCTGCCTGCCTTTCCCCAGTGCTCTGCAAGCTCTCCAGGGCAACAGCAAATCTGGGGCTCTGTGCTTTCTTTCGTTCTGAAAAAGTGTTAGTGTTTTCTGCAGCGACGCAAATGCGATTCTGCGCAACAATGGGAACACTTCTCCTTCCCAGGCACAGAGAAGGTGCTAGCAAGGAATTCTCTGCCTGCCTTTCCCCAGTGCTCTGCAAGCTCTCCAGGGCAACAGCAAATGTGGGGCTCTGTGCTTTCTTTCATTCTGAACAAGTGTTAGTGTTTTGTGCAGCGACGCAAATACGATTCTGCGCAACAATGGGAACACTTCTCCTTCCCAGGCACAGAGAACGTGCTAGGAGGGAATTGTCTGCCTACCTTTCCCCAGTGCTCTGCAAGCTCTCCAGGGCAACAGAAAATGTGGGGCTCTGTGCTTTCTTTCGTTCTGAAAAATTGTTAGTGTTTCCAGCGGAAAAGCAATTCTGCGCAACAATGGGAACACATCTGCTTCCCAGGCACAGAGAAGGTACTAGCAGGGAATTCTCTGCCTTCCTTTCCCCAGTGCTCTGCAAGCTCTCCAGGGCAACAGCAAATGTGGGGCTCTGTGCTTTCTTTCGTTCTGAAAAAGTGTTAGTGTTTTCTGCAGCGACGCAAATGCGATTCTGCGCAACAATGGGAACACTTCTCTTTCCCAGGCACAGAGAAGGTGCTAGCAGGGAATTGTCTGCCTGCCTTTCCCCAGTGCTCTGCAAGCTCTCCAGGGCAACAGCAAATGTGGGGCTCTGTGCTTTCTTTCGTTCTGAACAAGTGTTAGTGTTTTCTGGAGAGAAGCGATTCTGCGCAACAATGGGAACACTTTTCATTACCAGGCACAGAGAAGGTGCTAGCAGGGAATTCTCTGCCTGCCTTTCCCCAGTGCTCTGCAAGCTCTCCAGGGCAACAGCAAATCTGGGGCTCTGTGCTTTCTTTCGTTCTGAACAAGTGTTAGTGTTTTCAGCGGAAAAGCGATTCTGCGCAACATTGGGAACACTTCTGCTTCCCAGGCACAGAGAAGGTGCTAGCAGGGAATTCTCTGCCTGCCTTTCCCCAGTGCTCTGCAAGCTCTCCAGGGCAACAGCAAATGTGGGGCTCTGTGCGTTCTTTCGTTCTGAACAAGTGTTAATGTTTTCAGCGGAAAAGCTATTCTGCGCAACATTGGGAACACTTCTGCTTCCCAGGCACAGAGAAGGTGCTAGGAGGAAATTCTCTGCCTGCCTTTCCCCAGTGCTCTGCAAGCTCTCCAGGGCAGCAGCAAATGTGGGGCTCTGTGCTTTCTTTCGTTCTGAAAAAGTGTTAGTGTTTTCTGCAGAGAAGCGATTCTGCGCAACATTGGGAATACTTCTACTTCCCAGGCACAGAGAAGGTGCTAGCAGGGAATTCTCTGTCTGCATTTCCCCAGTGCTCTGAAAGCTCTCCAGGGCAACAGAAAATGTGGGGCTCTGTGCTTTCTTTCGTTCTGAAAAAGTGTTAGTGTTTTCAGCGGAAAAGCGATTCTGCGCAACAATGGGAACACTTCTCCTTCCCAGGCACAGAGAAGGTGCTAGCAGGGAATTCTCTGCCTGCCTTTAACCAGTGCTCTGCAAGCTCTCCAGGGCAACAGCAAATGTGGGGCTCTGTGCTTTCTTTCGTTCTGAAAAAGTGTTAGTGTTTTCAGCGGAAAAGCCATTCTGCGCAACATTGGGAACACTTCTCCTTCCCAGGCACAGAGAAGGTGCTAGCAGGGAATTCTCTGCCTGCCTTTCCCCAGTGCTCTGCAAGCTCTCCAGGGCAACAGCAAATGTGGGGCTCTGTGCTTTCTTTCGTTCTGAACAAGTTTTAGTGTTTTCTGCAGCGACGCAAATACGATTCTGCGCAACAATGGGAACACTTCTCCTTCCCAGGCACAGAGAAGGTGCTAGCAGGGCATTCTCTGCCTGCCTTTCCCCAGTGCTCTGCAAGCTCTCCAGGGCAACAGAAAATGTGGGGCTCTGTGCTTTCTTTTGTTCTGAAAAAGTGTAATTGTATTCTGCGGAAAAGCGATTCTGCGCAACAATGGGAACACTTCTGCTTCCCAGGCACAGAGAAGGTACTAGCAGGGAATTCTCTGCCTGCCTTTCCCCACTGCTCTGCAAGCTCTCCAGGGCAACAGCAAATCTGGGGCTCTGTGCTTTCTTTCATTCTGAACAAGTGTTAGTGTTTTGTGCAGCGACGCAAATACGATTCTGCGCAACAATGGGAACACATCTGCTTCCCAGGCACAGAGAAGGTGCTAGCAGGGAATTCTCTGCCTGCCTTTCCCCAGTGCTCTGCAAGCTCTCCAGGGCAACAGAAAATGTGGGGCTCTGTGCTTTCTTTCGTTCTGAACAAGTGTTAGTGTTTTCAGCGGAAAAGCCATTCTGTGTATCAATGGGAACACTTCTCCTTCCCAGGCACAGAGAAGGTGCTAGCAGGAAATTCTCTGCCTGCCTTTCCCCAGTGCTCTGCAAGCTCTCCAGGGCAACAGCGAATGTGGGGCTCTGTGCTTTCTTTCGTTCTGAACAAGTGTTAGTGTTTTCAGCGGAAAAGCAATTCTGCGCAACAATGGGAACACTTCTCCATCCCAGGCACAGAGAAGGTGCTAGCAGGGAATTCTCTGCCTGCCTTTCCCCAGTGCTCTGCAAGCTCTCCAGGGCAACAGCAAATGTGGGGCTCTGTGCTTTCTTTCGTTCTGAAAAAGTGTTAGTGTTTTCAGCGGAAAAGCAATTCTGCGCAACAATGGGAACACATCTGCTTCCCAGGCACAGAGAAGGTGCTAGCAGGGAATTCTCTGCCTGTCTTTCACCAGTGCTCTGCAAGCTCTCCAGGGCAACAGAAAATGTGGGGCTCTGTGCTTTCTTTCCTTCTGAAAAGTGTTAGTCTTTTTAGCGGAAAAGCCATTCTGCGTAACAATGGGAACACTTTTCATTACCAGGCACAGAGAAGGTGCTAGCAGGGAATTCTCTGCCTGCCTTTCCCCAGTGCTCTGCAAGCTCTCCAGGGCAACAGCAAATCTGGGGCTCTGTGCTTTCTTTCGTTCTGAAAAAGTGTTAGTGTTTTCTGCAGCGACGCAAATGCGATTCTGCGCAACAATGGGAACACTTCTCCTTCCCAGGCACAGAGAAGGTGCTAGCAGGGAATTCTCTGCCTGCCTTTCCCCAGTGCTCTGCAAGCTCTCCAGGGCAACAGCAAATGTGGGGCTCTGTGCTTTCTTTCATTCTGAACAAGTGTTAGTGTTTTGTGCAGCGACGCAAATACGATTCTGCGCAACAATGGGAACACTTCTCCTTCCCAGGCACAGAGAACGTGCTAGGAGGGAATTGTCTGCCTACCTTTCCCCAGTGCTCTGCAAGCTCTCCAGGGCAACAGAAAATGTGGGGCTCTGTGCTTTCTTTCGTTCTGAAAAATTGTTAGTGTTTCCAGCGGAAAAGCAATTCTGCGCAACAATGGGAACACATCTGCTTCCCAGGCACAGAGAAGGTACTAGCAGGGAATTCTCTGCCTTCCTTTCCCCAGTGCTCTGCAAGCTCTCCAGGGCAACAGCAAATGTGGGGCTCTGTGCTTTCTTTCGTTCTGAAAAAGTGTTAGTGTTTTCTGCAGCGACGCAAATGCGATTCTGCGCAACAATGGGAACACTTCTCTTTCCCAGGCACAGAGAAGGTGCTAGCAGGGAATTGTCTGCCTGCCTTTCCCCAGTGCTCTGCAAGCTCTCCAGGGCAACAGCAAATGTGGGGCTCTGTGCTTTCTTTCGTTCTGAAAAAGTGTTAGTGTTTTCACCGGAAAAGCCATTCTGCGCAACAATGCGAACACTTCTCCTTCCCAGGCACAGAGAAGGTGCTAGCAGGGAATTCTCTGCCTGCCTTTCCCCAGTGCTCTGCAAGCTCTCCAGGGCAACAGCAAATGTGGGGCTCTGTGCTTTCTTTCATTCTGAACAAGTGTTAGTGTTTTGTGCAGCGACGCAAATACGATTCTGCGCAACAATGGGAACACTTCTCCTTCCCAGGCACAGAGAACGTGCTAGGAGGGAATTCTCTGCCTGCCTTTCACCAGTGCTCTGCAAGCTCTCCAGGGCAACAGAAAATGTGGGGCTCTGTGCTTTCTTTCGTTCTGAAAAATTGTTAGTGTTTTCAGCGGAAAAGCAATTCTGCGCAACAATGGGAACACATCTGCTTCCCAGGCACAGAGAAGGTGCTAGCAGGGAATTCTCTGCCTGCCTTTCCCCAGTGCTCTGCAAGCTCTCCAGGGCAACAGCAAATGTGGGGCTCTGTGCTTTCTTTCGTTCTGAACAAGTGTTAGTGTTTTCTGGAGAGAAGCGATTCTGCGCAACAATGGGAACAATTTTCATTATCATGCACAGAGAAGGTGCTAGCAGGGAATTCTCTGCCTGCCTTTAACCAGTGCTCTGCAAGCTCACCAGGGCAACAGCAAATGTGGGGCTCTGTGCTTTCTTTCGTTCTGAACAAGTGTTAGTGTTTTCAGCGGAAAAGCTATTCTGCGCAACATTGGGAACACTTCTACTTCCCAGGCACAGAGAAGGTGCTAGCAGGGAATTCTCTGCCTGCCTTTCCCCAGTGCTCTGCAAGCTCTCCAGGGCAACAGCAAATGTGGGGCTCTGTGCTTTCTTTCATTCTGAACAAGTGTTAGTGTTTTCTGCGGAAAAGCTATTCTGCACAACATTGGGAACACTTCTGCTTCCCAGGCACAGAGAAGGTGCTAGCAGGGAATTCTCTGCCTGCCTTTCCCCAGTGCTCTGCAAGCTCTCCAGGGCAACAGCGAATGTGGGGCTCTGTGGTTTCTTTCGTTCTGAACAAGTGTTAGTGTTTTCAGCGGAAAAGCGATTCTGCGCAACAATGGGAACACTTCTCCATCCCAGGCACAGAGAAGGTGCTAGCAGGGAATTCTCTGCCTGCCTTTCCCCAGTGCTCTGCAAGCTCTCCAGGGCAACAGAAAATGTGGGGCTCTGTGCTTTCTTTCTTTCTGAAAAAGTGTTAGTGTTTTCAGCGGAAAAGCCATTCTGCGCAACAATGGGAACACTTCTCCTTCCCAGGCACAGAGAAGGTGCTAGCAGGGAATTCTCTGCCTGCCTTTCCCCAGTGCTCTGCAAGCTCTCCAGGGCAACAGCAAATGTGGGGCTCTGTGCTTTCTTTCGTTCTGAACAAGTTTTAGTGTTTTCTGCAGCGACGCAAATACGATTCTGCGCAACAATGGGAACACTTCTCCTTCCCAGGCACAGAGAAGGTGCTAGCAGGGCATTCTCTGCCTGCCTTTCCCCAGTGCTCTGCAAGCTCTCCAGGGCAACAGAAAATGTGGGGCTCTGTGCTTTCTTTTGTTCTGAAAAAGTGTAATTGTATTCTGCGGAAAAGCGATTCTGCGCAACAATGGGAACACTTCTGCTTCCCAGGCACAGAGAAGGTACTAGCAGGGAATTCTCTGCCTGCCTTTCCCCACTGCTCTGCAAGCTCTCCAGGGCAACAGCAAATCTGGGGCTCTGTGCTTTCTTTCATTCTGAACAAGTGTTAGTGTTTTGTGCAGCGACGCAAATACGATTCTGCGCAACAATGGGAACACATCTGCTTCCCAGGCACAGAGAAGGTGCTAGCAGGGAATTCTCTGCCTGCCTTTCCCCAGTGCTCTGCAAGCTCTCCAGGGCAACAGAAAATGTGGGGCTCTGTGCTTTCTTTCGTTCTGAACAAGTGTTAGTGTTTTCAGCGGAAAAGCCATTCTGTGTATCAATGGGAACACTTCTCCTTCCCAGGCACAGAGAAGGTGCTAGCAGGAAATTCTCTGCCTGCCTTTCCCCAGTGCTCTGCAAGCTCTCCAGGGCAACAGCGAATGTGGGGCTCTGTGCTTTCTTTCGTTCTGAACAAGTGTTAGTGTTTTCAGCGGAAAAGCAATTCTGCGCAACAATGGGAACACTTCTCCATCCCAGGCACAGAGAAGGTGCTAGCAGGGAATTCTCTGCCTGCCTTTCCCCAGTGCTCTGCAAGCTCTCCAGGGCAACAGCAAATGTGGGGCTCTGTGCTTTCTTTCGTTCTGAAAAAGTGTTAGTGTTTTCAGCGGAAAAGCAATTCTGCGCAACAATGGGAACACATCTGCTTCCCAGGCACAGAGAAGGTGCTAGCAGGGAATTCTCTGCCTGCCTTTCACCAGTGCTCTGCAAGCTCTCCAGGGCAACAGAAAATGTGGGGCTCTGTGCTTTCTTTCCTTCTGAAAAGTGTTAGTCTTTTTAGCGGAAAAGCCATTCTGCGTAACAATGGGAACACTTTTCATTACCAGGCACAGAGAAGGTGCTAGCAGGGAATTCTCTGCCTGCCTTTCCCCAGTGCTCTGCAAGCTCTCCAGGGCAACAGCAAATCTGGGGCTCTGTGCTTTCTTTCGTTCTGAAAAAGTGTTAGTGTTTTCTGCAGCGACGCAAATGCGATTCTGCGCAACAATGGGAACACTTCTCCTTCCCAGGCACAGAGAAGGTGCTAGCAGGGAATTCTCTGCCTGCCTTTCCCCAGTGCTCTGCAAGCTCTCCAGGGCAACAGCAAATGTGGGGCTCTGTGCTTTCTTTCATTCTGAACAAGTGTTAGTGTTTTGTGCAGCGACGCAAATACGATTCTGCGCAACAATGGGAACACTTCTCCTTCCCAGGCACAGAGAACGTGCTAGGAGGGAATTGTCTGCCTACCTTTCCCCAGTGCTCTGCAAGCTCTCCAGGGCAACAGAAAATGTGGGGCTCTGTGCTTTCTTTCGTTCTGAAAAATTGTTAGTGTTTCCAGCGGAAAAGCAATTCTGCGCAACAATGGGAACACATCTGCTTCCCAGGCACAGAGAAGGTACTAGCAGGGAATTCTCTGCCTTCCTTTCCCCAGTGCTCTGCAAGCTCTCCAGGGCAACAGCAAATGTGGGGCTCTGTGCTTTCTTTCGTTCTGAAAAAGTGTTAGTGTTTTCTGCAGCGACGCAAATGCGATTCTGCGCAACAATGGGAACACTTCTCTTTCCCAGGCACAGAGAAGGTGCTAGCAGGGAATTGTCTGCCTGCCTTTCCCCAGTGCTCTGCAAGCTCTCCAGGGCAACAGCAAATGTGGGGCTCTGTGCTTTCTTTCGTTCTGAAAAAGTGTTAGTGTTTTCACCGGAAAAGCCATTCTGCGCAACAATGCGAACACTTCTCCTTCCCAGGCACAGAGAAGGTGCTAGCAGGGAATTCTCTGCCTGCCTTTCCCCAGTGCTCTGCAAGCTCTCCAGGGCAACAGCAAATCTGGGGCTCTGTGCTTTCTTTCATTCTGAACAAGTGTTAGTGTTTTGTGCAGCGACGCAAATACGATTCTGCGCAACAATGGGAACACATCTGCTTCCCAGGCACAGAGAACGTGCTAGGAGGGAATTCTCTGCCTGCCTTTCACCAGTGCTCTGCAAGCTCTCCAGGGCAACAGAAAATGTGGGGCTCTGTGCTTTCTTTCGTTCTGAAAAATTGTTAGTGTTTTCAGCGGAAAAGCAATTCTGCGCAACAATGGGAACACATCTGCTTCCCAGGCACAGAGAAGGTGCTAGCAGGGAATTCTCTGCCTGCCTTTCCCCAGTGCTCTGCAAGCTCTCCAGGGCAACAGCAAATGTGGGGCTCTGTGCTTTCTTTCGTTCTGAACAAGTGTTAGTGTTTTCTGGAGAGAAGCGATTCTGCGCAACAATGGGAACAATTTTCATTATCATGCACAGAGAAGGTGCTAGCAGGGAATTCTCTGCCTGCCTTTAACCAGTGCTCTGCAAGCTCACCAGGGCAACAGCAAATGTGGGGCTCTGTGCTTTCTTTCGTTCTGAACAAGTGTTAGTGTTTTCAGCGGAAAAGCTATTCTGCGCAACATTGGGAACACTTCTACTTCCCAGGCACAGAGAAGGTGCTAGCAGGGAATTCTCTGCCTGCCTTTCCCCAGTGCTCTGCAAGCTCTCCAGGGCAACAGCAAATGTGGGGCTCTGTGCTTTCTTTCATTCTGAACAAGTGTTAGTGTTTTCTGCGGAAAAGCTATTCTGCACAACATTGGGAACACTTCTGCTTCCCAGGCACAGAGAAGGTGCTAGCAGGGAATTCTCTGCCTGCCTTTCCCCAGTGCTCTGCAAGCTCTCCAGGGCAACAGCGAATGTGGGGCTCTGTGGTTTCTTTCGTTCTGAACAAGTGTTAGTGTTTTCAGCGGAAAAGCGATTCTGCGCAACAATGGGAACACTTCTCCATCCCAGGCACAGAGAAGGTGCTAGCAGGGAATTCTCTGCCTGCCTTTCCCCAGTGCTCTGCAAGCTCTCCAGGGCAACAGAAAATGTGGGGCTCTGTGCTTTCTTTCGTTCTGAAAAAGTGTTAGTGTTTTCAGCGGAAAAGCCATTCTGCGCAACAATGGGAACACTTCTGCTTCCCAGGCACAGAGAAGGTGCTAGCAGGGAATTCTCTGCCTGCCTTTCCCCAGTGCTCTGCAAGCTCTCCAGGGCAACAGCAAATGTGGGGCTCTGTGCGTTCTTTCGTTCTGAACAAGTGTTAATGTTTTCAGCGGAAAAGCTATTCTGCGCAACATTGGGAACACTTCTGCTTCCCAGGCACAGAGAAGGTGCTAGGAGGAAATTCTCTGCCTGCCTTTCCCCAGTGCTCTGCAAGCTCTCCAGGGCAGCAGCAAATGTGGGGCTCTGTGCTTTCTTTCGTTCTGAAAAAGTGTTAGTGTTTTCTGCAGAGAAGCGATTCTGCGCAACATTGGGAATACTTCTACTTCCCAGGCACAGAGAAGGTGCTAGCAGGGAATTCTCTGTCTGCATTTCCCCAGTGCTCTGCAAGCTCTCCAGGGCAACAGAAAATGTGGGGCTCTGTGCTTTCTTTCGTTCTGAAAAAGTGTTAGTGTTTTCAGCGGAAAAGCGATTCTGCGCAACAATGGGAACACTTCTCCTTCCCAGGCACAGAGAAGGTGCTAGCAGGGAATTCTCTGCCTGCCTTTAACCAGTGCTCTGCAAGCTCTCCAGGGCAACAGCAAATGTGGGGCTCTGTGCTTTCTTTCGTTCTGAAAAAGTGTTAGTGTTTTCAGCGGAAAAGCCATTCTGCGCAACATTGGGAACACTTCTCCTTCCCAGGCACAGAGAAGGTGCTAGCAGGGAATTCTCTGCCTGCCTTTCCCCAGTGCTCTGCAAGCTCTCCAGGGCAACAGCAAATGTGGGGCTCTGTGCTTTCTTTCGTTCTGAACAAGTTTTAGTGTTTTCTGCAGCGACGCAAATACGATTTTGCGCAACAATGGGAACACTTCTCCTTCCCAGGCACAGAGAAGGTGCTAGCAGGGCATTCTCTGCCTGCCTTTCCCCAGTGCTCTGCAAGCTCTCCAGGGCAACAGAAAATGTGGGGCTCTGTGCTTTCTTTTGTTCTGAAAAAGTGTAATTGTATTCTGCGGAAAAGCGATTCTGCGCAACAATGGGAACACTTCTGCTTCCCAGGCACAGAGAAGGTACTAGCAGGGAATTCTCTGCCTGCCTTTCCCCACTGCTCTGCAAGCTCTCCAGGGCAACAGCAAATCTGGGGCTCTGTGCTTTCTTTCATTCTGAACAAGTGTTAGTGTTTTGTGCAGCGACGCAAATACGATTCTGCGCAACAATGGGAACACATCTGCTTCCCAGGCACAGAGAAGGTGCTAGCAGGGAATTCTCTGCCTGCCTTTCCCCAGTGCTCTGCAAGCTCTCCAGGGCAACAGAAAATGTGGGGCTCTGTGCTTTCTTTCGTTCTGAACAAGTGTTAGTGTTTTCAGCGGAAAAGCCATTCTGTGTATCAATGGGAACACTTCTCCTTCCCAGGCACAGAGAAGGTGCTAGCAGGAAATTCTCTGCCTGCCTTTCCCCAGTGCTCTGCAAGCTCTCCAGGGCAACAGCGAATGTGGGGCTCTGTGCTTTCTTTCGTTCTGAACAAGTGTTAGTGTTTTCAGCGGAAAAGCAATTCTGCGCAACAATGGGAACACTTCTCCATCCCAGGCACAGAGAAGGTGCTAGCAGGGAATTCTCTGCCTGCCTTTCCCCAGTGCTCTGCAAGCTCTCCAGGGCAACAGCAAATGTGGGGCTCTGTGCTTTCTTTCGTTCTGAAAAAGTGTTAGTGTTTTCAGCGGAAAAGCAATTCTGCGCAACAATGGGAACACATCTGCTTCCCAGGCACAGAGAAGGTGCTAGCAGGGAATTCTCTGCCTGCCTTTCACCAGTGCTCTGCAAGCTCTCCAGGGCAACAGAAAATGTGGGGCTCTGTGCTTTCTTTCCTTCTGAAAAGTGTTAGTCTTTTTAGCGGAAAAGCCATTCTGCGTAACAATGGGAACACTTTTCATTACCAGGCACAGAGAAGGTGCTAGCAGGGAATTCTCTGCCTGCCTTTCCCCAGTGCTCTGCAAGCTCTCCAGGGCAACAGCAAATCTGGGGCTCTGTGCTTTCTTTCGTTCTGAAAAAGTGTTAGTGTTTTCTGCAGCGACGCAAATGCGATTCTGCGCAACAATGGGAACACTTCTCCTTCCCAGGCACAGAGAAGGTGCTAGCAGGGAATTCTCTGCCTGCCTTTCCCCAGTGCTCTGCAAGCTCTCCAGGGCAACAGCAAATGTGGGGCTCTGTGCTTTCTTTCATTCTGAACAAGTGTTAGTGTTTTGTGCAGCGACGCAAATACGATTCTGCGCAACAATGGGAACACTTCTCCTTCCCAGGCACAGAGAACGTGCTAGGAGGGAATTGTCTGCCTACCTTTCCCCAGTGCTCTGCAAGCTCTCCAGGGCAACAGAAAATGTGGGGCTCTGTGCTTTCTTTCGTTCTGAAAAATTGTTAGTGTTTCCAGCGGAAAAGCAATTCTGCGCAACAATGGGAACACATCTGCTTCCCAGGCACAGAGAAGGTACTAGCAGGGAATTCTCTGCCTTCCTTTCCCCAGTGCTCTGCAAGCTCTCCAGGGCAACAGCAAATGTGGGGCTCTGTGCTTTCTTTCGTTCTGAAAAAGTGTTAGTGTTTTCTGCAGCGACGCAAATGCGATTCTGCGCAACAATGGGAACACTTCTCTTTCCCAGGCACAGAGAAGGTGCTAGCAGGGAATTGTCTGCCTGCCTTTCCCCAGTGCTCTGCAAGCTCTCCAGGGCAACAGCAAATGTGGGGCTCTGTGCTTTCTTTCGTTCTGAAAAAGTGTTAGTGTTTTCACCGGAAAAGCCATTCTGCGCAACAATGCGAACACTTCTCCTTCCCAGGCACAGAGAAGGTGCTAGCAGGGAATTCTCTGCCTGCCTTTCCCCAGTGCTCTGCAAGCTCTCCAGGGCAACAGCAAATCTGGGGCTCTGTGCTTTCTTTCATTCTGAACAAGTGTTAGTGTTTTGTGCAGCGACGCAAATACGATTCTGCGCAACAATGGGAACACTTCTCCTTCCCAGGCACAGAGAACGTGCTAGGAGGGAATTCTCTGCCTGCCTTTCACCAGTGCTCTGCAAGCTCTCCAGGGCAACAGAAAATGTGGGGCTCTGTGCTTTCTTTCGTTCTGAAAAATTGTTAGTGTTTTCAGCGGAAAAGCAATTCTGCGCAACAATGGGAACACATCTGCTTCCCAGGCACAGAGAAGGTGCTAGCAGGGAATTCTCTGCCTGCCTTTCCCCAGTGCTCTGCAAGCTCTCCAGGGCAACAGCAAATGTGGGGCTCTGTGCTTTCTTTCGTTCTGAACAAGTGTTAGTGTTTTCTGGAGAGAAGCGATTCTGCGCAACAATGGGAACAATTTTCATTATCATGCACAGAGAAGGTGCTAGCAGGGAATTCTCTGCCTGCCTTTAACCAGTGCTCTGCAAGCTCACCAGGGCAACAGCAAATGTGGGGCTCTGTGCTTTCTTTCGTTCTGAACAAGTGTTAGTGTTTTCAGCGGAAAAGCTATTCTGCGCAACATTGGGAACACTTCTACTTCCCAGGCACAGAGAAGGTGCTAGCAGGGAATTCTCTGCCTGCCTTTCCCCAGTGCTCTGCAAGCTCTCCAGGGCAACAGCAAATGTGGGGCTCTGTGCTTTCTTTCATTCTGAACAAGTGTTAGTGTTTTCTGCGGAAAAGCTATTCTGCACAACATTGGGAACACTTCTGCTTCCCAGGCACAGAGAAGGTGCTAGCAGGGAATTCTCTGCCTGCCTTTCCCCAGTGCTCTGCAAGCTCTCCAGGGCAACAGCGAATGTGGGGCTCTGTGGTTTCTTTCGTTCTGAACAAGTGTTAGTGTTTTCAGCGGAAAAGCGATTCTGCGCAACAATGGGAACACTTCTCCATCCCAGGCACAGAGAAGGTGCTAGCAGGGAATTCTCTGCCTGCCTTTCCCCAGTGCTCTGCAAGCTCTCCAGGGCAACAGAAAATGTGGGGCTCTGTGCTTTCTTTCGTTCTGAAAAAGTGTTAGTGTTTTCAGCGGAAAAGCCATTCTGCGCAACAATGGGAACACTTCTGCTTCCCAGGCACAGAGAAGGTGCTAGCAGGGAATTCTCTGCCTGCCTTTCCCCAGTGCTCTGCAAGCTCTCCAGGGCAACAGCAAATGTGGGGCTCTGTGCGTTCTTTCGTTCTGAACAAGTGTTAATGTTTTCAGCGGAAAAGCTATTCTGCGCAACATTGGGAACACTTCTGCTTCCCAGGCACAGAGAAGGTGCTAGGAGGAAATTCTCTGCCTGCCTTTCCCCAGTGCTCTGCAAGCTCTCCAGGGCAGCAGCAAATGTGGGGCTCTGTGCTTTCTTTCGTTCTGAAAAAGTGTTAGTGTTTTCTGCAGAGAAGCGATTCTGCGCAACATTGGGAATACTTCTACTTCCCAGGCACAGAGAAGGTGCTAGCAGGGAATTCTCTGTCTGCATTTCCCCAGTGCTCTGCAAGCTCTCCAGGGCAACAGAAAATGTGGGGCTCTGTGCTTTCTTTCGTTCTGAAAAAGTGTTAGTGTTTTCAGCGGAAAAGCGATTCTGCGCAACAATGGGAACACTTCTCCTTCCCAGGCACAGAGAAGGTGCTAGCAGGGAATTCTCTGCCTGCCTTTAACCAGTGCTCTGCAAGCTCTCCAGGGCAACAGCAAATGTGGGGCTCTGTGCTTTCTTTCGTTCTGAAAAAGTGTTAGTGTTTTCAGCGGAAAAGCCATTCTGCGCAACATTGGGAACACTTCTCCTTCCCAGGCACAGAGAAGGTGCTAGCAGGGAATTCTCTGCCTGCCTTTCCCCAGTGCTCTGCAAGCTCTCCAGGGCAACAGCAAATGTGGGGCTCTGTGCTTTCTTTCGTTCTGAACAAGTTTTAGTGTTTTCTGCAGCGACGCAAATACGATTCTGCGCAACAATGGGAACACTTCTCCTTCCCAGGCACAGAGAAGGTGCTAGCAGGGCATTCTCTGCCTGCCTTTCCCCAGTGCTCTGCAAGCTCTCCAGGGCAACAGAAAATGTGGGGCTCTGTGCTTTCTTTTGTTCTGAAAAAGTGTAATTGTATTCTGCGGAAAAGCGATTCTGCGCAACAATGGGAACACTTCTGCTTCCCAGGCACAGAGAAGGTACTAGCAGGGAATTCTCTGCCTGCCTTTCCCCACTGCTCTGCAAGCTCTCCAGGGCAACAGCAAATCTGGGGCTCTGTGCTTTCTTTCATTCTGAACAAGTGTTAGTGTTTTGTGCAGCGACGCAAATACGATTCTGCGCAACAATGGGAACACATCTGCTTCCCAGGCACAGAGAAGGTGCTAGCAGGGAATTCTCTGCCTGCCTTTCCCCAGTGCTCTGCAAGCTCTCCAGGGCAACAGAAAATGTGGGGCTCTGTGCTTTCTTTCGTTCTGAACAAGTGTTAGTGTTTTCAGCGGAAAAGCCATTCTGTGTATCAATGGGAACACTTCTCCTTCCCAGGCACAGAGAAGGTGCTAGCAGGAAATTCTCTGCCTGCCTTTCCCCAGTGCTCTGCAAGCTCTCCAGGGCAACAGCGAATGTGGGGCTCTGTGCTTTCTTTCGTTCTGAACAAGTGTTAGTGTTTTCAGCGGAAAAGCAATTCTGCGCAACAATGGGAACACTTCTCCATCCCAGGCACAGAGAAGGTGCTAGCAGGGAATTCTCTGCCTGCCTTTCCCCAGTGCTCTGCAAGCTCTCCAGGGCAACAGCAAATGTGGGGCTCTGTGCTTTCTTTCGTTCTGAAAAAGTGTTAGTGTTTTCAGCGGAAAAGCAATTCTGCGCAACAATGGGAACACATCTGCTTCCCAGGCACAGAGAAGGTGCTAGCAGGGAATTCTCTGCCTGCCTTTCACCAGTGCTCTGCAAGCTCTCCAGGGCAACAGAAAATGTGGGGCTCTGTGCTTTCTTTCCTTCTGAAAAGTGTTAGTCTTTTTAGCGGAAAAGCCATTCTGCGTAACAATGGGAACACTTTTCATTACCAGGCACAGAGAAGGTGCTAGCAGGGAATTCTCTGCCTGCCTTTCCCCAGTGCTCTGCAAGCTCTCCAGGGCAACAGCAAATCTGGGGCTCTGTGCTTTCTTTCGTTCTGAAAAAGTGTTAGTGTTTTCTGCAGCGACGCAAATGCGATTCTGCGCAACAATGGGAACACTTCTCCTTCCCAGGCACAGAGAAGGTGCTAGCAGGGAATTCTCTGCCTGCCTTTCCCCAGTGCTCTGCAAGCTCTCCAGGGCAACAGCAAATGTGGGGCTCTGTGCTTTCTTTCATTCTGAACAAGTGTTAGTGTTTTGTGCAGCGACGCAAATACGATTCTGCGCAACAATGGGAACACTTCTCCTTCCCAGGCACAGAGAACGTGCTAGGAGGGAATTGTCTGCCTACCTTTCCCCAGTGCTCTGCAAGCTCTCCAGGGCAACAGAAAATGTGGGGCTCTGTGCTTTCTTTCGTTCTGAAAAATTGTTAGTGTTTCCAGCGGAAAAGCAATTCTGCGCAACAATGGGAACACATCTGCTTCCCAGGCACAGAGAAGGTACTAGCAGGGAATTCTCTGCCTTCCTTTCCCCAGTGCTCTGCAAGCTCTCCAGGGCAACAGCAAATGTGGGGCTCTGTGCTTTCTTTCGTTCTGAAAAAGTGTTAGTGTTTTCTGCAGCGACGCAAATGCGATTCTGCGCAACAATGGGAACACTTCTCTTTCCCAGGCACAGAGAAGGTGCTAGCAGGGAATTGTCTGCCTGCCTTTCCCCAGTGCTCTGCAAGCTCTCCAGGGCAACAGCAAATGTGGGGCTCTGTGCTTTCTTTCGTTCTGAAAAAGTGTTAGTGTTTTCACCGGAAAAGCCATTCTGCGCAACAATGCGAACACTTCTCCTTCCCAGGCACAGAGAAGGTGCTAGCAGGGAATTCTCTGCCTGCCTTTCCCCAGTGCTCTGCAAGCTCTCCAGGGCAACAGCAAATCTGGGGCTCTGTGCTTTCTTTCATTCTGAACAAGTGTTAGTGTTTTGTGCAGCGACGCAAATACGATTCTGCGCAACAATGGGAACACTTCTCCTTCCCAGGCACAGAGAACGTGCTAGGAGGGAATTCTCTGCCTGCCTTTCACCAGTGCTCTGCAAGCTCTCCAGGGCAACAGAAAATGTGGGGCTCTGTGCTTTCTTTCGTTCTGAAAAATTGTTAGTGTTTTCAGCGGAAAAGCAATTCTGCGCAACAATGGGAACACATCTGCTTCCCAGGCACAGAGAAGGTGCTAGCAGGGAATTCTCTGCCTGCCTTTCCCCAGTGCTCTGCAAGCTCTCCAGGGCAACAGCAAATGTGGGGCTCTGTGCTTTCTTTCGTTCTGAACAAGTGTTAGTGTTTTCTGGAGAGAAGCGATTCTGCGCAACAATGGGAACAATTTTCATTATCATGCACAGAGAAGGTGCTAGCAGGGAATTCTCTGCCTGCCTTTAACCAGTGCTCTGCAAGCTCACCAGGGCAACAGCAAATGTGGGGCTCTGTGCTTTCTTTCGTTCTGAACAAGTGTTAGTGTTTTCAGCGGAAAAGCTATTCTGCGCAACATTGGGAACACTTCTACTTCCCAGGCACAGAGAAGGTGCTAGCAGGGAATTCTCTGCCTGCCTTTCCCCAGTGCTCTGCAAGCTCTCCAGGGCAACAGCAAATGTGGGGCTCTGTGCTTTCTTTCATTCTGAACAAGTGTTAGTGTTTTCTGCGGAAAAGCTATTCTGCACAACATTGGGAACACTTCTGCTTCCCAGGCACAGAGAAGGTGCTAGCAGGGAATTCTCTGCCTGCCTTTCCCCAGTGCTCTGCAAGCTCTCCAGGGCAACAGCGAATGTGGGGCTCTGTGGTTTCTTTCGTTCTGAACAAGTGTTAGTGTTTTCAGCGGAAAAGCGATTCTGCGCAACAATGGGAACACTTCTCCATCCCAGGCACAGAGAAGGTGCTAGCAGGGAATTCTCTGCCTGCCTTTCCCCAGTGCTCTGCAAGCTCTCCAGGGCAACAGAAAATGTGGGGCTCTGTGCTTTCTTTCGTTCTGAAAAAGTGTTAGTGTTTTCAGCGGAAAAGCCATTCTGCGCAACAATGGGAACACTTCTCCTTCCCAGGCACAGAGAAGGTGCTAGCAGGGAATTCTCTGCCTGCCTTTCCCCAGTGCTCTGCAAGCTCTCCAGGGCAACAGCAAATGTGGGGCTCTGTGCTTTCTTTCGTTCTGAAAAAGTGTTAGTGTTTTCAGCGGAAAAGCAATTCTGCGCAACAATGGGAACACATCTGCTTCCCAGGCACAGAGAAGGTGCTAGCAGGGAATTCTCTGCCTGCCTTTCACCAGTGCTCTGCAAGCTCTCCAGGGCAACAGAAAATGTGGGGCTCTGTGCTTTCTTTCGTTCTGAAAAGTGTTAGTCTTTTTAGCGGAAAAGCCATTCTGCGTAACAATGGGAACACTTTTCATTACCAGGCACAGAGAAGGTGCTAGCAGGGAATTCTCTGCCTGCCTTTCCCCAGTGCTCTGCAAGCTCTCCAGGGCAACAGCAAATCTGGGGCTCTGTGCTTTCTTTCGTTCTGAACAAGTGTTAGTGTTTTCAGCGGAAAAGCGATTCTGCGCAACATTGGGAACACTTCTGCTTCCCAGGCACAGAGAAGGTGCTAGCAGGGAATTCTCTGCCTGCCTTTCCCCAGTGCTCTGCAAGCTCTCCAGGGCAACAGCAAATGTGGGGCTCTGTGCGTTCTTTCGTTCTGAACAAGTGTTAATGTTTTCAGCGGAAAAGCTATTCTGCGCAACATTGGGAACACTTCTGCTTCCCAGGCACAGAGAAGGTGCTAGGAGGAAATTCTCTGCCTGCCTTTCCCCAGTGCTCTGCAAGCTCTCCAGGGCAGCAGCAAATGTGGGGCTCTGTGCTTTCTTTCATTCTGAAAAAGTGTTAGTGTTTTCTGCAGAGAAGCGATTCTGCGCAACATTGGGAATACTTCTACTTCCCAGGCACAGAGAAGGTGCTAGCAGGGAATTCTCTGTCTGCATTTCCCCAGTGCTCTGCAAGCTCTCCAGGGCAACAGAAAATGTGGGGCTCTGTGCTTTCTTTCGTTCTGAAAAAGTGTTAGTGTTTTCAGCGGAAAAGCGATTCTGCGCAACATTGGGAACACTTCTCCTTCCCAGGCACAGAGAAGGTGCTAGCAGGGAATTCTCTGCCTGCCTTTCCCCAGTGCTCTGCAAGCTCTCCAGGGCAACAGCAAATGTGGGGCTCTGTGCTTTCTTTCATTCTGAAAAAGTGTTAGTGTTTTCAGCGGAAAAGCGATTCTGCGCAACAATGGGAACACTTCTCCTTCCCAGGCACAGAGAAGGTGCTAGCAGGGAATTCTCTGCCTGCCTTTCCCCAGTGCTCTGCAAGCTCTCCAGGGCAACAGCAAATGTGGGGCTCTGTGCTTTCTTTCGTTCTGAAAAAGTGTTAGTGTTTTCAGCGGAAAAGCGATTCTGCGCAACATTGGGAACACTTCTCCTTCCCAGGCACAGAGAAGGTGCTAGCAGGGAATTCTCTGCCTGCCTTTCCCCAGTGCTCTGCAAGCTCTCCAGGGCAACAGCAAATGTGGGGCTCTGTGCTTTCTTTCGTTCTGAACAAGTTTTAGTGTTTTCTGCAGCGACGCAAATACGATTCTGCGCAACAATGGGAACACTTCTCCTTCCCAGGCACAGAGAAGGTGCTAGCAGGGCATTCTCTGCCTGCCTTTCCCCAGTGCTCTGCAAGCTCTCCAGGGCAACAGCAAATGTGGGGCTCTGTGCTTTCTTTTGTTCTGAAAAAGTGTAATTGTATTCTGCGGAAAAGCGATTCTGCGCAACAATGGGAACACTTCTGCTTCCCAGGCACAGAGAAGGTGCTAGCAGGGAATTCTCTGCCTGCCTTTCCCCACTGCTCTGCAAGCTCTCCAGGGCAACAGCAAATCTGGGGCTCTGTGCTTTCTTTCATTCTGAACAAGTGTTAGTGTTTTGTGCAGCGACGCAAATACGATTCTGCGCAACAATGGGAACACATCTGCTTCCCAGGCACAGAGAAGGTGCTAGCAGGGAATTCTCTGCCTGCCTTTCCCCAGTGCTCTGCAAGCTCTCCAGGGCAACAGAAAATGTGGGGCTCTGTGCTTTCTTTCGTTCTGAACAAGTGTTAGTGTTTTCAGCGGAAAAGCCATTCTGTGTATCAATGGGAACACTTCTCCTTCCCAGGCACAGAGAAGGTGCTAGCAGGAAATTCTCTGCCTGCCTTTCCCCAGTGCTCTGCAAGCTCTCCAGGGCAACAGCAAATGTGGGGCTCTGTGCTTTCTTTCGTTCTGAACAAGTGTTAGTGTTTTCTGGAGAGAAGCGATTCTGCGCAACAATGGGAACAATTTTCATTATCATGCACAGAGAAGGTGCTAGCAGGGAATTCTCTGCCTGCCTTTAACCAGTGCTCTGCAAGCTCACCAGGGCAACAGCAAATGTGGGGCTCTGTGCTTTCTTTCGTTCTGAACAAGTGTTAGTGTTTTCAGCGGAAAAGCTATTCTGCGCAACATTGGGAACACTTCTACTTCCCAGGCACAGAGAAGGTGCTAGCAGGGAATTCTCTGCCTGCCTTTCCCCAGTGCTCTGCAAGCTCTCCAGGGCAACAGCAAATGTGGGGCTCTGTGCTTTCTTTCATTCTGAACAAGTGTTAGTGTTTTCTGCGGAAAAGCTATTCTGCACAACATTGGGAACACTTCTGCTTCCCAGGCACAGAGAAGGTGCTAGCAGGGAATTCTCTGCCTGCCTTTCCCCAGTGCTCTGCAAGCTCTCCAGGGCAACAGCGAATGTGGGGCTCTGTGCTTTCTTTCGTTCTGAACAAGTGTTAGTGTTTTCAGCGGAAAAGCAATTCTGCGCAACAATGGGAACGCTTCTCCATCCCAGGCACAGAGAAGGTGCTAGCAGGGAATTCTCTGCCTGCCTTTCCCCAGTGCTCTGCAAGCTCTCCAGGGCAACAGCAAATGTGGGGCTCTGTGCTTTCTTTCGTTCTGAAAAAGTGTTAGTGTTTTCAGCGGAAAAGCAATTCTGCACAACAATGGGAACACATCTGCTTCCCAGGCACAGAGAAGGTGCTAGCAGGGAATTCTCTGCCTGCCTTTCACCAGTGCTCTGCAAGCTCTCCAGGGCAACAGAAAATGTGGGGCTCTGTGCTTTCTTTCCTTCTGAACAAGTGTTAGTCTTTTTAGCGGAAAAGCCATTCTGCGTAACAATGGGAACACTTTTCATTACCAGGCACAGAGAAGGTGCTAGCAGGGAATTCTCTGCCTGCCTTTCCCCAGTGCTCTGCAAGCTCTCCAGGGCAACAGCAAATGTGGGGCTCTGTGCTTTCTTTCGTTCTGAAAAAGTGTTAGTGTTTTCTGCAGCGACGCAAATGCGATTCTGCGCAACAATGGGAACACTTCTCCTTCCCAGGCACAGAGAAGGTGCTAGCAGGGAATTCTCTGCCTGCCTTTCCCCAGTGCTCTGCAAGCTCTCCAGGGCAACAGCAAATGTGGGGCTCTGTGCTTTCTTTCATTCTGAACAAGTGTTAGTGTTTTGTGCAGCGACGCAAATACGATTCTGCGCAACAATGGGAACACTTCTTCTTCCCAGGCACAGAGAACGTGCTAGGAGGGAATTGTCTGCCTACCTTTCCCCAGTGCTCTGCAAGCTCTCCAGGGCAACAGAAAATGTGGGGCTCTGTGCTTTCTTTCGTTCTGAAAAATTGTTAGTGTTTCCAGCGGAAAAGCAATTCTGCGCAACAATGGGAACACATCTGCTTCCCAGGCACAGAGAAGGTACTAGCAGGGAATTCTCTGCCTTCCTTTCCCCAGTGCTCTGCAAGCTCTCCAGGGCAACAGCAAATGTGGGGCTCTGTGCTTTCTTTCGTTCTGAAAAAGTGTTAGTGTTTTCTGCAGCGACGCAAATGCGATTCTGCGCAACAATGGGAACACTTCTCTTTCCCAGGCACAGAGAAGGTGCTAGCAGGGAATTGTCTGCCTGCCTTTCCCCAGTGCTCTGCAAGCTCTCCAGGGCAACAGCAAATGTGGGGCTCTGTGCTTTCTTTCGTTCTGAAAAAGTGTTAGTGTTTTCACCGGAAAAGCCATTCTGCGCAACAATGCGAACACTTCTCCTTCCCAGGCACAGAGAAGATGCTAGCAGGGAATTCTCTGCCTGCCTTTCCCCAGTGCTCTGCAAGCTCTCCAGGGCAACAGCAAATCTGGGGCTCTGTGCTTTCTTTCATTCTGAACAAGTGTTAGTGTTTTGTGCAGCGACGCAAATACGATTCTGCGCAACAATGGGAACACTTCTCCTTCCCAGGCACAGAGAACGTGCTAGCAGGGAATTCTCTGCCTGCCTTTCACCAGTGCTCTGCAAGCTCTCCAGGGCAACAGAAAATGTGGGGCTCTGTGCTTTCTTTCGTTCTGAAAAATTGTTAGTGTTTTCAGCGGAAAAGCAATTCTGCGCAACAATGGGAACACATCTGCTTCCCAGGCACAGAGAAGGTGCTAGCAGGGAATTCTCTGCCTGCCTTTCCCCAGTGCTCTGCAAGCTCTCCAGGGCAACAGCAAATGTGGGGCTCTGTGCTTTCTTTCGTTCTGAACAAGTGTTAGTGTTTTCTGGAGAGAAGCGATTCTGCGCAACAATGGGAACAATTTTCATTATCATGCACAGAGAAGGTGCTAGCAGGGAATTCTCTGCCTGCCTTTAACCAGTGCTCTGCAAGCTCACCAGGGCAACAGCAAATGTGGGGCTCTGTGCTTTCTTTCGTTCTGAACAAGTGTTAGTGTTTTCAGCGGAAAAGCTATTCTGCGCAACATTGGGAACACTTCTACTTCCCAGGCACAGAGAAGGTGCTAGCAGGGAATTCTCTGCCTGCCTTTCCCCAGTGCTCTGCAAGCTCTCCAGGGCAACAGAAAATGTGGGGCTCTGTGCTTTCTTTCATTCTGAACAAGTGTTAGTGTTTTCTGCGGAAAAGCTATTCTGCACAACATTGGGAACACTTCTGCTTCCCAGGCACAGAGAAGGTGCTAGCAGGGAATTCTCTGCCTGCCTTTCCCCAGTGCTCTGCAAGCTCTCCAGGGCAACAGCGAATGTGGGGCTCTGTGGTTTCTTTCGTTCTGAACAAGTGTTAGTGTTTTCAGCGGAAAAGCGATTCTGCGCAACAATGGGAACACTTCTCCATCCCAGGCACAGAGAAGGTGCTAGCAGGGAATTCTCTGCCTGCCTTTCCCCAGTGCTCTGCAAGCTCTCCAGGGCAACAGAAAATGTGGGGCTCTGTGCTTTCTTTCGTTCTGAAAAAGTGTTAGTGTTTTCAGCGGAAAAGCCATTCTGCGCAACAATGGGAACACTTCTCCTTCCCAGGCACAGAGAAGGTGCTAGCAGGGAATTCTCTGCCTGCCTTTCCCCAGTGCTCTGCAAGCTCTCCAGGGCAACAGCAAATGTGGGGCTCTGTGCTTTCTTTCGTTCTGAAAAAGTGTTAGTGTTTTCAGCGGAAAAGCAATTCTGCGCAACAATGGGAACACATCTGCTTCCCAGGCACAGAGAAGGTGCTAGCAGGGAATTCTCTGCCTGCCTTTCACCAGTGCTCTGCAAGCTCTCCAGGGCAACAGAAAATGTGGGGCTCTGTGCTTTCTTTCGTTCTGAAAAGTGTTAGTCTTTTTAGCGGAAAAGCCATTCTGCGTAACAATGGGAACACTTTTCATTACCAGGCACAGAGAAGGTGCTAGCAGGGAATTCTCTGCCTGCCTTTCCCCAGTGCTCTGCAAGCTCTCCAGGGCAACAGCAAATCTGGGGCTCTGTGCTTTCTTTCGTTCTGAACAAGTGTTAGTGTTTTCAGCGGAAAAGCGATTCTGCGCAACATTGGGAACACTTCTGCTTCCCAGGCACAGAGAAGGTGCTAGCAGGGAATTCTCTGCCTGCCTTTCCCCAGTGCTCTGCAAGCTCTCCAGGGCAACAGCAAATGTGGGGCTCTGTGCGTTCTTTCGTTCTGAACAAGTGTTAATGTTTTCAGCGGAAAAGCTATTCTGCGCAACATTGGGAACACTTCTGCTTCCCAGGCACAGAGAAGGTGCTAGGAGGAAATTCTCTGCCTGCCTTTCCCCAGTGCTCTGCAAGCTCTCCAGGGCAGCAGCAAATGTGGGGCTCTGTGCTTTCTTTCGTTCTGAAAAAGTGTTAGTGTTTTCTGCAGAGAAGCGATTCTGCGCAACATTGGGAATACTTCTCCTTCCCAGGCACAGAGAAGGTGCTAGCAGGGAATTCTCTGTCTGCATTTCCCCAGTGCTCTGCAAGCTCTCCAGGGCAACAGAAAATGTGGGGCTCTGTGCTTTCTTTCGTTCTGAACAAGTGTTAGTGTTTTCAGCGGAAAAGCGATTCTGCGCAACATTGGGAACACTTCTCCTTCCCAGGCACAGAGAAGGTGCTAGCAGGGAATTCTCTGCCTGCCTTTCCCCAGTGCTCTGCAAGCTCTCCAGGGCAACAGCAAATGTGGGGCTCTGTGCTTTCTTTCATTCTGAAAAAGTGTTAGTGTTTTCAGCGGAAAAGCGATTCTGCGCAACAATGGGAACACTTCTCCTTCCCAGGCACAGAGAAGGTGCTAGCAGGGAATTCTCTGCCTGCCTTTCCCCAGTGCTCTGCAAGCTCTCCAGGGCAACAGCAAATGTGGGGCTCTGTGCTTTCTTTCGTTCTGAAAAAGTGTTAGTGTTTTCAGCGGAAAAGCGATTCTGCGCAACATTGGGAACACTTCTCCTTCCCAGGCACAGAGAAGGTGCTAGCAGGGAATTCTCTGCCTGCCTTTCCCCAGTGCTCTGCAAGCTCTCCAGGGCAACAGCAAATGTGGGGCTCTGTGCTTTCTTTCGTTCTGAACAAGTTTTAGTGTTTTCTGCAGCGACGCAAATACGATTCTGCGCAACAATGGGAACACTTCTCCTTCCCAGGCACAGAGAAGGTGCTAGCAGGGCATTCTCTGCCTGCCTTTCCCCAGTGCTCTGCAAGCTCTCCAGGGCAACAGCAAATGTGGGGCTCTGTGCTTTCTTTTGTTCTGAAAAAGTGTAATTGTATTCTGCGGAAAAGCGATTCTGCGCAACAATGGGAACACTTCTGCTTCCCAGGCACAGAGAAGGTGCTAGCAGGGAATTCTCTGCCTGCCTTTCCCCACTGCTCTGCAAGCTCTCCAGGGCAACAGCAAATCTGGGGCTCTGTGCTTTCTTTCATTCTGAACAAGTGTTAGTGTTTTGTGCAGCGACGCAAATACGATTCTGCGCAACAATGGGAACACATCTGCTTCCCAGGCACAGAGAAGGTGCTAGCAGGGAATTCTCTGCCTGCCTTTCCCCAGTGCTCTGCAAGCTCTCCAGGGCAACAGAAAATGTGGGGCTCTGTGCTTTCTTTCGTTCTGAACAAGTGTTAGTGTTTTCAGCGGAAAAGCCATTCTGTGTATCAATGGGAACACTTCTCCTTCCCAGGCACAGAGAAGGTGCTAGCAGGAAATTCTCTGCCTGCCTTTCCCCAGTGCTCTGCAAGCTCTCCAGGGCAACAGCAAATGTGGGGCTCTGTGCTTTCTTTCGTTCTGAACAAGTGTTAGTGTTTTCTGGAGAGAAGCGATTCTGCGCAACAATGGGAACAATTTTCATTATCATGCACAGAGAAGGTGCTAGCAGGGAATTCTCTGCCTGCCTTTAACCAGTGCTCTGCAAGCTCACCAGGGCAACAGCAAATGTGGGGCTCTGTGCTTTCTTTCGTTCTGAACAAGTGTTAGTGTTTTCAGCGGAAAAGCTATTCTGCGCAACATTGGGAACACTTCTACTTCCCAGGCACAGAGAAGGTGCTAGCAGGGAATTCTCTGCCTGCCTTTCCCCAGTGCTCTGCAAGCTCTCCAGGGCAACAGCAAATGTGGGGCTCTGTGCTTTCTTTCATTCTGAACAAGTGTTAGTGTTTTCTGCGGAAAAGCTATTCTGCACAACATTGGGAACACTTCTGCTTCCCAGGCACAGAGAAGGTGCTAGCAGGGAATTCTCTGCCTGCCTTTCCCCAGTGCTCTGCAAGCTCTCCAGGGCAACAGCGAATGTGGGGCTCTGTGCTTTCTTTCGTTCTGAACAAGTGTTAGTGTTTTCAGCGGAAAAGCAATTCTGCGCAACAATGGGAACACATCTGCTTCCCAGGCACAGAGAAGGTGCTAGCAGGGAATTCTCTGCCTGCCTTTCACCAGTGCTCTGCAAGCTCTCCAGGGCAACAGAAAATGTGGGGCTCTGTGCTTTCTTTCGTTCTGAAAAGTGTTAGTCTTTTTAGCGGAAAAGCCATTCTGCGTAACAATGGGAACACTTTTCATTACCAGGCACAGAGAAGGTGCTAGCAGGGAATTCTCTGCCTGCCTTTCCCCAGTGCTCTGCAAGCTCTCCAGGGCAACAGCAAATCTGGGGCTCTGTGCTTTCTTTCGTTCTGAACAAGTGTTAGTGTTTTCAGCGGAAAAGCGATTCTGCGCAACATTGGGAACACTTCTGCTTCCCAGGCACAGAGAAGGTGCTAGCAGGGAATTCTCTGCCTGCCTTTCCCCAGTGCTCTGCAAGCTCTCCAGGGCAACAGCAAATGTGGGGCTCTGTGCGTTCTTTCGTTCTGAACAAGTGTTAATGTTTTCAGCGGAAAAGCTATTCTGCGCAACATTGGGAACACTTCTGCTTCCCAGGCACAGAGAAGGTGCTAGGAGGAAATTCTCTGCCTGCCTTTCCCCAGTGCTCTGCAAGCTCTCCAGGGCAGCAGCAAATGTGGGGCTCTGTGCTTTCTTTCGTTCTGAAAAAGTGTTAGTGTTTTCTGCAGAGAAGCGATTCTGCGCAACATTGGGAATACTTCTACTTCCCAGGCACAGAGAAGGTGCTAGCAGGGAATTCTCTGTCTGCATTTCCCCAGTGCTCTGCAAGCTCTCCAGGGCAACAGCAAATGTGGGGCTCTGTGCTTTCTTTCATTCTGAACAAGTGTTAGTGTTTTCTGCGGAAAAGCTATTCTGCACAACATTGGGAACACTTCTGCTTCCCAGGCACAGAGAAGGTGCTAGCAGGGAATTCTCTGCCTGCCTTTCCCCAGTGCTCTGCAAGCTCTCCAGGGCAACAGCGAATGTGGGGCTCTGTGCTTTCTTTCGTTCTGAACAAGTGTTAGTGTTTTCAGCGGAAAAGCAATTCTGCGCAACAATGGGAACACATCTGCTTCCCAGGCACAGAGAAGGTGCTAGCAGGGAATTCTCTGCCTGCCTTTCACCAGTGCTCTGCAAGCTCTCCAGGGCAACAGAAAATGTGGGGCTCTGTGCTTTCTTTCGTTCTGAAAAGTGTTAGTCTTTTTAGCGGAAAAGCCATTCTGCGTAACAATGGGAACACTTTTCATTACCAGGCACAGAGAAGGTGCTAGCAGGGAATTCTCTGCCTGCCTTTCCCCAGTGCTCTGCAAGCTCTCCAGGGCAACAGCAAATCTGGGGCTCTGTGCTTTCTTTCGTTCTGAACAAGTGTTAGTGTTTTCAGCGGAAAAGCGATTCTGCGCAACATTGGGAACACTTCTGCTTCCCAGGCACAGAGAAGGTGCTAGCAGGGAATTCTCTGCCTGCCTTTCCCCAGTGCTCTGCAAGCTCTCCAGGGCAACAGCAAATGTGGGGCTCTGTGCGTTCTTTCGTTCTGAACAAGTGTTAATGTTTTCAGCGGAAAAGCTATTCTGCGCAACATTGGGAACACTTCTGCTTCCCAGGCACAGAGAAGGTGCTAGGAGGAAATTCTCTGCCTGCCTTTCCCCAGTGCTCTGCAAGCTCTCCAGGGCAGCAGCAAATGTGGGGCTCTGTGCTTTCTTTCGTTCTGAAAAAGTGTTAGTGTTTTCTGCAGAGAAGCGATTCTGCGCAACATTGGGAATACTTCTACTTCCCAGGCACAGAGAAGGTGCTAGCAGGGAATTCTCTGTCTGCATTTCCCCAGTGCTCTGCAAGCTCTCCAGGGCAACAGAAAATGTGGGGCTCTGTGCTTTCTTTCGTTCTGAACAAGTGTTAGTGTTTTCAGCGGAAAAGCGATTCTGCGCAACATTGGGAACACTTCTCCTTCCCAGGCACAGAGAAGGTGCTAGCAGGGAATTCTCTGCCTGCCTTTCCCCAGTGCTCTGCAAGCTCTCCAGGGCAACAGCAAATGTGGGGCTCTGTGCTTTCTTTCATTCTGAAAAAGTGTTAGTGTTTTCAGCGGAAAAGCGATTCTGCGCAACAATGGGAACACTTCTCCTTCCCAGGCACAGAGAAGGTGCTAGCAGGGAATTCTCTGCCTGCCTTTCCCCAGTGCTCTGCAAGCTCTCCAGGGCAACAGCAAATGTGGGGCTCTGTGCTTTCTTTCGTTCTGAAAAAGTGTTAGTGTTTTCAGCGGAAAAGCGATTCTGCGCAACATTGGGAACACTTCTCCTTCCCAGGCACAGAGAAGGTGCTAGCAGGGAATTCTCTGCCTGCCTTTCCCCAGTGCTCTGCAAGCTCTCCAGGGCAACAGCAAATGTGGGGCTCTGTGCTTTCTTTCGTTCTGAACAAGTGTTAGTGTTTTCTGCAGCGACGCAAATACGATTCTGCGCAACAATGGGAACACTTCTCCTTCCCAGGCACAGAGAAGGTGCTAGCAGGGCATTCTCTGCCTGCCTTTCCCCAGTGCTCTGCAAGCTCTCCAGGGCAACAGCAAATGTGGGGCTCTGTGCTTTCTTTTGTTCTGAAAAAGTGTAATTGTATTCTGCGGAAAAGCGATTCTGCGCAACAATGGGAACACTTCTGCTTCCCAGGCACAGAGAAGGTGCTAGCAGGGAATTCTCTGCCTGCCTTTCCCCACTGCTCTGCAAGCTCTCCAGGGCAACAGCAAATCTGGGGCTCTGTGCTTTCTTTCATTCTGAACAAGTGTTAGTGTTTTGTGCAGCGACGCAAATACGATTCTGCGCAACAATGGGAACACATCTGCTTCCCAGGCACAGAGAAGGTGCTAGCAGGGAATTCTCTGCCTGCCTTTCCCCAGTGCTCTGCAAGCTCTCCAGGGCAACAGAAAATGTGGGGCTCTGTGCTTTCTTTCGTTCTGAACAAGTGTTAGTGTTTTCAGCGGAAAAGCCATTCTGTGTATCAATGGGAACACTTCTCCTTCCCAGGCACAGAGAAGGTGCTAGCAGGAAATTCTCTGCCTGCCTTTCCCCAGTGCTCTGCAAGCTCTCCAGGGCAACAGCAAATGTGGGGCTCTGTGCTTTCTTTCGTTCTGAACAAGTGTTAGTGTTTTCTGGAGAGAAGCGATTCTGCGCAACAATGGGAACAATTTTCATTATCATGCACAGAGAAGGTGCTAGCAGGGAATTCTCTGCCTGCCTTTAACCAGTGCTCTGCAAGCTCACCAGGGCAACAGCAAATGTGGGGCTCTGTGCTTTCTTTCGTTCTGAACAAGTGTTAGTGTTTTCAGCGGAAAAGCTATTCTGCGCAACATTGGGAACACTTCTACTTCCCAGGCACAGAGAAGGTGCTAGCAGGGAATTCTCTGCCTGCCTTTCCCCAGTGCTCTGCAAGCTCTCCAGGGCAACAGCAAATGTGGGGCTCTGTGCTTTCTTTCATTCTGAACAAGTGTTAGTGTTTTCTGCGGAAAAGCTATTCTGCACAACATTGGGAACACTTCTGCTTCCCAGGCACAGAGAAGGTGCTAGCAGGGAATTCTCTGCCTGCCTTTCCCCAGTGCTCTGCAAGCTCTCCAGGGCAACAGCGAATGTGGGGCTCTGTGCTTTCTTTCGTTCTGAACAAGTGTTAGTGTTTTCAGCGGAAAAGCAATTCTGCGCAACAATGGGAACACTTCTCCATCCCAGGCACAGAGAAGGTGCTAGCAGGGAATTCTCTGCCTGCCTTTCCCCAGTGCTCTGCAAGCTCTCCAGGGCAACAGCAAATGTGGGGCTCTGTGCTTTCTTTCGTTCTGAAAAAGTGTTAGTGTTTTCAGCGGAAAAGCAATTCTGCACAACAATGGGAACACATCTGCTTCCCAGGCACAGAGAAGGTGCTAGCAGGGAATTCTCTGCCTGCCTTTCACCAGTGCTCTGCAAGCTCTCCAGGGCAACAGAAAATGTGGGGCTCTGTGCTTTCTTTCCTTCTGAACAAGTGTTAGTCTTTTTAGCGGAAAAGCCATTCTGCGTAACAATGGGAACACTTTTCATTACCAGGCACAGAGAAGGTGCTAGCAGGGAATTCTCTGCCTGCCTTTCCCCAGTGCTCTGCAAGCTCTCCAGGGCAACAGCAAATGTGGGGCTCTGTGCTTTCTTTCGTTCTGAAAAAGTGTTAGTGTTTTCTGCAGCGACGCAAATGCGATTCTGCGCAACAATGGGAACACTTCTCCTTCCCAGGCACAGAGAAGGTGCTAGCAGGGAATTCTCTGCCTGCCTTTCCCCAGTGCTCTGCAAGCTCTCCAGGGCAACAGAAAATGTGGGGCTCTGTGCTTTCTTTCGTTCTGAAAAATTGTTAGTGTTTCCAGCGGAAAAGCAATTCTGCGCAACAATGGGAACACATCTGCTTCCCAGGCACAGAGAAGGTACTAGCAGGGAATTCTCTGCCTTCCTTTCCCCAGTGCTCTGCAAGCTCTCCAGGGCAACAGCAAATGTGGGGCTCTGTGCTTTCTTTCGTTCTGAAAAAGTGTTAGTGTTTTCTGCAGCGACGCAAATGCGATTCTGCGCAACAATGGGAACACTTCTCTTTCCCAGGCACAGAGAAGGTGCTAGCAGGGAATTGTCTGCCTGCCTTTCCCCAGTGCTCTGCAAGCTCTCCAGGGCAACAGCAAATGTGGGGCTCTGTGCTTTCTTTCTTTCTGAAAAAGTGTTAGTGTTTTCACCGGAAAAGCCATTCTGCGCAACAATGCGAACACTTCTCCTTCCCAGGCACAGAGAAGATGCTAGCAGGGAATTCTCTGCCTGCCTTTCCCCAGTGCTCTGCAAGCTCTCCAGGGCAACAGCAAATCTGGGGCTCTGTGCTTTCTTTCATTCTGAACAAGTGTTAGTGTTTTGTGCAGCGACGCAAATACGATTCTGCGCAACAATGGGAACACTTCTCCTTCCCAGGCACAGAGAACGTGCTAGGAGGGAATTCTCTGCCTGCCTTTCACCAGTGCTCTGCAAGCTCTCCAGGGCAACAGCAAATGTGGGGCTCTGTGCTTTCTTTCGTTCTGAAAAATTGTTAGTGTTTTCAGCGGAAAAGCAATTCTGCGCAACAATGGGAACACATCTGCTTCCCAGGCACAGAGAAGGTGCTAGCAGGGAATTCTCTGCCTGCCTTTCCCCAGTGCTCTGCAAGCTCTCCAGGGCAACAGCAAATGTGGGGCTCTGTGCTTTCTTTCGTTCTGAACAAGTGTTAGTGTTTTCTGGAGAGAAGCGATTCTGCGCAACAATGCGAACAATTTTCATTATCATGCACAGAGAAGGTGCTAGCAGGGAATTCTCTGCCTGCCTTTAACCAGTGCTCTGCAAGCTCACCAGGGCAACAGCAAATGTGGGGCTCTGTGCTTTCTTTCGTTCTGAACAAGTGTTAGTGTTTTCAGCGGAAAAGCTATTCTGCGCAACATTGGGAACACTTCTACTTCCCAGGCACAGAGAAGGTGCTAGCAGGGAATTCTCTGCCTGCCTTTCCCCAGTGCTCTGCAAGCTCTCCAGGGCAACAGAAAATGTGGGGCTCTGTGCTTTCTTTCATTCTGAACAAGTGTTAGTGTTTTCTGCGGAAAAGCTATTCTGCACAACATTGGGAACACTTCTGCTTCCCAGGCACAGAGAAGGTGCTAGCAGGGAATTCTCTGCCTGCCTTTCCCCAGTGCTCTGCAAGCTCTCCAGGGCAACAGCGAATGTGGGGCTCTGTGGTTTCTTTCGTTCTGAACAAGTGTTAGTGTTTTCAGCGGAAAAGCGATTCTGCGCAACAATGGGAACACTTCTCCATCCCAGGCACAGAGAAGGTGCTAGCAGGGAATTCTCTGCCTGCCTTTCCCCAGTGCTCTGCAAGCTCTCCAGGGCAACAGAAAATGTGGGGCTCTGTGCTTTCTTTCGTTCTGAAAAAGTGTTAGTGTTTTCAGCGGAAAAGCCATTCTGCGCAACAATGGGAACACTTCTCCTTCCCAGGCACAGAGAAGGTGCTAGCAGGGAATTCTCTGCCTGCCTTTCCCCAGTGCTCTGCAAGCTCTCCAGGGCAACAGCAAATGTGGGGCTCTGTGCTTTCTTTCGTTCTGAAAAAGTGTTAGTGTTTTCAGCGGAAAAGCAATTCTGCGCAACAATGGGAACACATCTGCTTCCCAGGCACAGAGAAGGTGCTAGCAGGGAATTCTCTGCCTGCCTTTCACCAGTGCTCTGCAAGCTCTCCAGGGCAACAGAAAATGTGGGGCTCTGTGCTTTCTTTCGTTCTGAAAAGTGTTAGTCTTTTTAGCGGAAAAGCCATTCTGCGTAACAATGGGAACACTTTTCATTACCAGGCACAGAGAAGGTGCTAGCAGGGAATTCTCTGCCTGCCTTTCCCCAGTGCTCTGCAAGCTCTCCAGGGCAACAGCAAATCTGGGGCTCTGTGCTTTCTTTCGTTCTGAACAAGTGTTAGTGTTTTCAGCGGAAAAGCGATTCTGCGCAACATTGGGAACACTTCTGCTTCCCAGGCACAGAGAAGGTGCTAGCAGGGAATTCTCTGCCTGCCTTTCCCCAGTGCTCTGCAAGCTCTCCAGGGCAACAGCAAATGTGGGGCTCTGTGCGTTCTTTCGTTCTGAACAAGTGTTAATGTTTTCAGCGGAAAAGCTATTCTGCGCAACATTGGGAACACTTCTGCTTCCCAGGCACAGAGAAGGTGCTAGGAGGAAATTCTCTGCCTGCCTTTCCCCAGTGCTCTGCAAGCTCTCCAGGGCAGCAGCAAATGTGGGGCTCTGTGCTTTCTTTTGTTCTGAAAAAGTGTAATTGTATTCTGCGGAAAAGCGATTCTGCGCAACATTGGGAATACTTCTACTTCCCAGGCACAGAGAAGGTGCTAGCAGGGAATTCTCTGTCTGCATTTCCCCAGTGCTCTGCAAGCTCTCCAGGGCAACAGAAAATGTGGGGCTCTGTGCTTTCTTTCGTTCTGAAAAAGTGTTAGTGTTTTCAGCGGAAAAGCGATTCTGCGCAACATTGGGAACACTTCTCCTTCCCAGGCACAGAGAAGGTGCTAGCAGGGAATTCTCTGCCTGCCTTTCCCCAGTGCTCTGCAAGCTCTCCAGGGCAACAGCAAATGTGGGGCTCTGTGCTTTCTTTCATTCTGAAAAAGTGTTAGTGTTTTCAGCGGAAAAGCGATTCTGCGCAACAATGGGAACACTTCTCCTTCCCAGGCACAGAGAAGGTGCTAGCAGGGAATTCTCTGCCTGCCTTTAACCAGTGCTCTGCAAGCTCTCCAGGGCAACAGCAAATGTGGGGCTCTGTGCTTTCTTTCGTTCTGAAAAAGTGTTAGTGTTTTCAGCGGAAAAGCGATTCTGCGCAACATTGGGAACACTTCTCCTTCCCAGGCACAGAGAAGGTGCTAGCAGGGAATTCTCTGCCTGCCTTTCCCCAGTGCTCTGCAAGCTCTCCAGGGCAACAGCAAATGTGGGGCTCTGTGCTTTCTTTCGTTCTGAACAAGTTTTAGTGTTTTCTGCAGCGACGCAAATACGATTCTGCGCAACAATGGGAACACTTCTCCTTCCCAGGCACAGAGAAGGTGCTAGCAGGGCATTCTCTGCCTGCCTTTCCCCAGTGCTCTGCAAGCTCTCCAGGGCAACAGAAAATGTGGGGCTCTGTGCTTTCTTTTGTTCTGAAAAAGTGTAATTGTATTCTGCGGAAAAGCGATTCTGCGCAACAATGGGAACACTTCTGCTTCCCAGGCACAGAGAAGGTGCTAGCAGGGAATTCTCTGCCTGCCTTTCCCCACTGCTCTGCAAGCTCTCCAGGGCAACAGCAAATGTGGGGCTCTGTGCTTTCTTTCGTTCTGAACAAGTGTTAGTGTTTTCTGCGGAAAAGCGATTCTGCGCAACAATGGGAACACTTTTCATTACCAGGCACAGAGAAGGTGCTAGCAGGGAATTCTCTGCCTGCCTTTCCCCAGTGCTCTGCAAGCTCTCCAGGGCAACAGCAAATGTGGGGCTCTGTGCTTTCTTTCGTTCTGAACAAGTGTTAGTGTTTTCTGCGGAAAAGCGATTCTGCGCAACATTGGGAACACTTCTCCTTCCCAGGCACAGAGAAGGTGCTAGCAGGGAATTCTCTGCCTGCCTTTCCCCAGTGCTCTGCAAGCTCTCCAGGGCAACAGCAAATCTGGGGCTCTGTGCTTTCTTTCGTTCTGAAAAAGTGTTAGTGTTTTCAGCGGAAAAGCGATTCTGCGCAACAATGGGAACACTTCTCCATCCCAGGCACAGAGAAGGTGCTAGCAGGGAATTCTCTGCCTGCCTTTCCCCAGTGCTCTGCAAGCTCTCCAGGGCAACAGCAAATCTGGGGCTCTGTGCTTTCTTTCTTTCTGAAAAAGTGTTAGTGTTTTCAGCGGAAAAGCGATTCTGCGCAACATTGGGAACACTTCTCCTTCCCAGGCACAGAGAAGGTGCTAGCAGGGAATTCTCTGCCTGCCTTTCCCCAGTGCTCTGCAAGCTCTCCAGGGCAACAGCAAATGTGGGGCTCTGTGCTTTCTTTCATTCTGAAAAAGTGTTAGTGTTTTCAGCGGAAAAGCGATTCTGCGCAACAATGGCAACAATTCTCCTTCCCAGGCACAGAGAAGGTGCTAGCAGGGAATTCTCTGCCTGCCTTTCCCCAGTGCTCTGCAAGCTCTCCAGGGCAACAGCAAATGTGGGGCTCTGTGCTTTCTTTCGTTCTGAACAAGTTTGAGTGTTTACTGCAGGGACGCAAATACGATTCTGCGCAACAATGGGAACACTTCTCCTTCCCAGGCACAGAGAAGGTGCTAGCAGGGAATTCTCTGCCTGCCTTTCCCCAGTGCTCTGCAAGCTCTCCAGGGCAACAGAAAATGTGGGGCTCTGTGCTTTCTTTCGTTCTGAACAAGTGTTAGTGTTTTCTGCAGCGACGCAAATGCGATTCTGCGCAACAATGGGAACACTTCTCCTTCCCAGGCACAGAGAAGGTGCTAGCAGGGAATTCTCTGCCTGCCTTTCCCCAGTGCTCTGCAAGCTCCGCAGGGCAACAGCAGATGTGGGGCTCTGTGCTTTCTTTCGTTCTGAAAAAGTGTTAGTGTTTTCTGCAGAGAAGCGATTCTGCACAACATTGGGAACACTTCTGCTTCCCAGGCACAGAGAAGGTGCTAGCAGGGAATTCTCTGCCTGCCTTTCCCCAGTGCTCTGCAAGCTCTCCAGGGCAACAGCAAGTGTGGGGCTCTGTGCTTTCTTTCGTTCTGAACAAGTTTTAGTGTTTTCTGCAGCAACGCAAATACGATTCTGCGCAACAATGCGAACACTTCTCCTTCCCAGGCACAGAGAAGGTGCTAGCAATGACATCTCTTCCTGGCTTTCCCCAGTGCTCTGCAAGGTCTCCAGGGCAACAGCAAATGTGGGGCTCTGTGCTTTCTTTCGTTCTGAAAAAGTTTTAGTGTTTTCTGTAGAGAAGCAATTCTGCGCAACAATGGGAACACTTCTCCTTTCCAGGCACAGAGAAGGTACTAGCAGGGAATTCTCTGCCTGCCTTTCCCCAGTGCTCTGCAAGCTCTCCAGGGCAACAGCAAATGTGGGGCTCTGTGCTTTCTTTCATTCTGAACAAGTGTTAGTGTTTTCTGCAGCGACGCAAATGCCATTCTGCGCAACAATGGGAACACTTCTCCTTCCCAGGCACAGAGAAGGTGCTAGCAGGAAATTCTCTGCCTGCCTTTCCCCAGTGCTCTGCAAGCTCTCCAGGGCAACAGCAAATGTGGGGCTCTGTGCTTTCTTTCATTCTGAACAAGTGTTAGTGTTTTCTGCGGAAAAGCGATTCTGCGCAACAATGGGAACACTTTTCATTACCAGGCACAGAGAAGGTGCTAGCAGGGAATTCTCTGCCTGCCTTTCCCCAGTGCTCTGCAAGCTCTCCAGGGCAACAGCAAATGTGGGGCTCTGTGCTTTCTTTCGTTCTGAACAAGTGTTAGTGTTTTCTGCGGAAAAGCGATTCTGCGCAACATTGGGAACACTTCTCCTTCCCAGGCACAGAGAAGGTGCTAGCAGGGAATTCTCTGCCTGCCTTTCCCCAGTGCTCTGCAAGCTCTCCAGGGCAACAGCAAATGTGGGGCTCTGTGCTTTCTTTCGTTCTGAAAAAGTGTTAGTGTTTTCAGCGGAAAAGCGATTCTGCGCAACAATGGGAACACTTCTCCATCCCAGGCACAGAGAAGGTGCTAGCAGGGAATTCTCTGCCTGCCTTTCCCCAGTGCTCTGCAAGCTCTCCAGGGCAACAGCAAATCTGGGGCTCTGTGCTTTCTTTCTTTCTGAAAAAGTGTTAGTGTTTTCAGCGGAAAAGCGATTCTGCGCAACATTGGGAACACTTCTCCTTCCCAGGCACAGAGAAGGTGCTAGCAGGGAATTCTCTGCCTGCCTTTCCCCAGTGCTCTGCAAGCTCTCCAGGGCAACAGCAAATGTGGGGCTCTGTGCTTTCTTTCATTCTGAAAAAGTGTTAGTGTTTTCAGCGGAAAAGCGATTCTGCGCAACAATGGCAACAATTCTCCTTCCCAGGCACAGAGAAGGTGCTAGCAGGGAATTCTCTGCCTGCCTTTCCCCAGTGCTCTGCAAGCTCTCCAGGGCAACAGCAAATGTGGGGCTCTGTGCTTTCTTTCGTTCTGAACAAGTTTGAGTGTTTACTGCAGGGACGCAAATACGATTCTGCGCAACAATGGGAACACTTCTCCTTCCCAGGCACAGAGAAGGTGCTAGCAGGGAATTCTCTGCCTGCCTTTCCCCAGTGCTCTGCAAGCTCTCCAGGGCAACAGAAAATGTGGGGCTCTGTGCTTTCTTTCGTTCTGAACAAGTGTTAGTGTTTTCTGCAGCGACGCAAATGCGATTCTGCGCAACAATGGGAACACTTCTCCTTCCCAGGCACAGAGAAGGTGCTAGCAGGGAATTCTCTGCCTGCCTTTCCCCAGTGCTCTGCAAGCTCCGCAGGGCAACAGCAGATGTGGGGCTCTGTGCTTTCTTTCGTTCTGAAAAAGTGTTAGTGTTTTCTGCAGAGAAGCGATTCTGCACAACATTGGGAACACTTCTGCTTCCCAGGCACAGAGAAGGTGCTAGCAGGGAATTCTCTGCCTGCCTTTCCCCAGTGCTCTGCAAGCTCTCCAGGGCAACAGCAAGTGTGGGGCTCTGTGCTTTCTTTCGTTCTGAACAAGTTTTAGTGTTTTCTGCAGCAACGCAAATACGATTCTGCGCAACAATGCGAACACTTCTCCTTCCCAGGCACAGAGAAGGTGCTAGCAATGACATCTCTTCCTGGCTTTCCCCAGTGCTCTGCAAGGTCTCCAGGGCAACAGCAAATGTGGGGCTCTGTGCTTTCTTTCGTTCTGAAAAAGTTTTAGTGTTTTCTGTAGAGAAGCAATTCTGCGCAACAATGGGAACACTTCTCCTTTCCAGGCACAGAGAAGGTACTAGCAGGGAATTCTCTGCCTGCCTTTCCCCAGTGCTCTGCAAGCTCTCCAGGGCAACAGCAAATGTGGGGCTCTGTGCTTTCTTTCATTCTGAACAAGTGTTAGTGTTTTCTGCAGCGACGCAAATGCCATTCTGCGCAACAATGGGAACACTTCTCCTTCCCAGGCACAGAGAAGGTGCTAGCAGGAAATTCTCTGCCTGCCTTTCCCCAGTGCTCTGCAAGCTCTCCAGGGCAACAGCAAATGTGGGGCTCTGTGCTTTCTTTCATTCTGAAAAAGTGTTAGTGTTTTCAGCGGAAAAGCGATTCTGCGCAACAATGGCAACAATTCTCCTTCCCAGGCACAGAGAAGGTGCTAGCAGGGAATTCTCTGCCTGCCTTTCCCCAGTGCTCTGCAAGCTCTCCAGGGCAACAGCAAATGTGGGGCTCTGTGCTTTCTTTCGTTCTGAACAAGTTTGAGTGTTTACTGCAGGGACGCAAATACGATTCTGCGCAACAATGGGAACACTTCTCCTTCCCAGGCACAGAGAAGGTGCTAGCAGGGAATTCTCTGCCTGCCTTTCCCCAGTGCTCTGCAAGCTCTCCAGGGCAACAGAAAATGTGGGGCTCTGTGCTTTCTTTCGTTCTGAACAAGTGTTAGTGTTTTCTGCAGCGACGCAAATGCGATTCTGCGCAACAATGGGAACACTTCACCTTCCCAGGCACAGAGAAGGTGCTAGCAGGGAATTCTCTGCCTGCCTTTCCCCAGTGCTCTGCAAGCTCCGCAGGGCAACAGCAGATGTGGGGCTCTGTGCTTTCTTTCGTTCTGAAAAAGTGTTAGTGTTTTCTGCAGAGAAGCGATTCTGCACAACATTGGGAACACTTCTGCTTCCCAGGCACAGAGAAGGTGCTAGCAGGGAATTCTCTGCCTGCCTTTCCCCAGTGCTCTGCAAGCTCTCCAGGGCAACAGCAAGTGTGGGGCTCTGTGCTTTCTTTCGTTCTGAACAAGTTTTAGTGTTTTCTGCAGCAACGCAAATACGATTCTGCGCAACAATGCGAACACTTCTCCTTCCCAGGCACAGAGAAGGTGCTAGCAATGACATCTCTTCCTGGCTTTCCCCAGTGCTCTGCAAGGTCTCCAGGGCAACAGCAAATGTGGGGCTCTGTGCTTTCTTTCGTTCTGAAAAAGTTTTAGTGTTTTCTGTAGAGAAGCAATTCTGCGCAACAATGGGAACACTTCTCCTTTCCAGGCACAGAGAAGGTACTAGCAGGGAATTCTCTGCCTGCCTTTCCCCAGTGCTCTGCAAGCTCTCCAGGGCAACAGCAAATGTGGGGCTCTGTGCTTTCTTTCATTCTGAACAAGTGTTAGTGTTTTCTGCAGCGACGCAAATGCCATTCTGCGCAACAATGGGAACACTTCTCCTTCCCAGGCACAGAGAAGGTGCTAGCAGGAAATTCTCTGCCTGCCTTTCCCCAGTGCTCTGCAAGCTCTCCAGGGCAACAGCAAATGTGGGGCTCTGTGCTTTCTTTCATTCTGAAAAAGTGTTAGTGTTTTCAGCGGAAAAGCGATTCTGCGCAACAATGGCAACAATTCTCCTTCCCAGGCACAGAGAAGGTGCTAGCAGGGAATTCTCTGCCTGCCTTTCCCCAGTGCTCTGCAAGCTCTCCAGGGCAACAGCAAATGTGGGGCTCTGTGCTTTCTTTCGTTCTGAACAAGTTTGAGTGTTTACTGCAGGGACGCAAATACGATTCTGCGCAACAATGTGAACACTTCTCCTTCCCAGGCACAGAGAAGGTGCTAGCAGGGAATTCTCTGCCTGCCTTTCCCCAGTGCTCTGCAAGCTCTCCAGGGCAACAGAAAATGTGGGGCTCTGTGCTTTCTTTCGTTCTGAACAAGTGTTAGTGTTTTCTGCAGCGACGCAAATGCGATTCTGCGCAACAATGGGAACACTTCACCTTCCCAGGCACAGAGAAGGTGCTAGCAGGGAATTCTCTGCCTGCCTTTCCCCAGTGCTCTGCAAGCTCCGCAGGGCAACAGCAGATGTGGGGTTCTGTGCTTTCTTTCGTTCTGAAAAAGTGTTAGTGTTTTCTGCAGAGAAGCGATTCTGCACAACATTGGGAACACTTCTGCTTCCCAGGCACAGAGAAGGTGCTAGCAGGGAATTCTCTGCCTGCCTTTCCCCAGTGCTCTGCAAGCTCTCCAGGGCAACAGCAAGTGTGGGGCTCTGTGCTTTCTTTCGTTCTGAACAAGTTTTAGTGTTTTCTGCAGCAACGCAAATACGATTCTGCGCAACAATGCGAACACTTCTCCTTCCCAGGCACAGAGAAGGTGCTAGCAATGACATCTCTTCCTGGCTTTCCCCAGTGCTCTGCAAGGTCTCCAGGGCAACAGCAAATGTGGGGCTCTGTGCTTTCTTTCGTTCTGAAAAAGTTTTAGTGTTTTCTGTAGAGAAGCAATTCTGCGCAACAATGGGAACACTTCTCCTTTCCAGGCACAGAGAAGGTACTAGCAGGGAATTCTCTGCCTGCCTTTCCCCAGTGCTCTGCAAGCTCTCAAGGGCAACAGCAAATGTGGGGCTCTGTGCTTTCTTTCGTTCTGAAAAAGTGTTAGTGTTTTCTGCAGCGACGCAAATGCGATTCTGCGCAAAAATGGGAACACTTCTCTTTCCCAGGCACAGAGAAGGTGCTAGCAGGGAATTCTCTGCCTGCCTTTCCCCAGTGCTCTGCAACCTCTCCAGGGCAACAGCAAATGTGGGGCTCTGTGCTTTCTTTTTTTCTGAAAAAGTGTTATTGAATTCTGCGGAAAAGCGATTCAGTGCAACAATGGGAACACTTCTCCTTCCCAGGCACAGAGAAGGTGCTAGCATTGACATCTCTGCCTGCCTTTCCCCAGTGCTCTGCAAGCTCTCCAGGGCAACAGCAAATGTGGGGCTCTGTGCTTTCTTTCATTCTGAAAAAGTGTTAGTGTTTTCAGCGGAAAAGCGATTCTGCGCAACAATGGGAACACTTCTCCTTCCCAGGCACAGAGAAGGTGCTAGCAGGGAATTCTCTGCCTGCCTTTAACCAGTGCTCTGCAAGCTCTCCAGGGCAACAGCAAATGTGGGGCTCTGTGCTTTCTTTCGTTCTGAAAAAGTGTTAGTGTTTTCAGCGGAAAAGCGATTCTGCGCAACATTGGGAACACTTCTCCTTCCCAGGCACAGAGAAGGTGCTAGCAGGGAATTCTCTGCCTGCCTTTCCCCAGTGCTCTGCAAGCTCTCCAGGGCAACAGCAAATGTGGGGCTCTGTGCTTTCTTTCGTTCTGAACAAGTTTTAGTGTTTTCTGCAGCGACGCAAATACGATTCTGCGCAACAATGGGAACACTTCTCCTTCCCAGGCACAGAGAAGGTGCTAGCAGGGCATTCTCTGCCTGCCTTTCCCCAGTGCTCTGCAAGCTCTCCAGGGCAACAGAAAATGTGGGGCTCTGTGCTTTCTTTTGTTCTGAAAAAGTGTAATTGTATTCTGCGGAAAAGCGATTCTGCGCAACAATGGGAACACTTCTGCTTCCCAGGCACAGAGAAGGTGCTAGCAGGGAATTCTCTGCCTGCCTTTCCCCACTGCTCTGCAAGCTCTCCAGGGCAACAGCAAATGTGGGGCTCTGTGCTTTCTTTCGTTCTGAACAAGTGTTAGTGTTTTCTGCGGAAAAGCGATTCTGCGCAACAATGGGAACACTTTTCATTACCAGGCACAGAGAAGGTGCTAGCAGGGAATTCTCTTCCTGCCTTTAACCAGTGCTCTGCAAGCTCTCCAGGGCAACAGCAAATGTGGGGCTCTGTGCTTTCTTTCGTTCTGAACAAGTGTTAGTGTTTTCTGCGGAAAAGCGATTCTGCGCAACATTGGGAACACTTCTCCTTCCCAGGCACAGAGAAGGTGCTAGCAGGGAATTCTCTGCCTGCCTTTCCCCAGTGCTCTGCAAGCTCTCCAGGGCAACAGCAAATGTGGGGCTCTGTGCTTTCTTTCGTTCTGAAAAAGTGTTAGTGTTTTCAGCGGAAAAGCGATTCTGCGCAACAATGGGAACACTTCTCCATCCCAGGCACAGAGAAGGTGCTAGCAGGGAATTCTCTGCCTGCCTTTCCCCAGTGCTCTGCAAGCTCTCCAGGGCAACAGCAAATGTGGGGCTCTGTGCTTTCTTTCTTTCTGAAAAAGTGTTAGTGTTTTCAGCGGAAAAGCGATTCTGCGCAACATTGGGAACACTTCTCCTTCCCAGGCACAGAGAAGGTGCTAGCAGGGAATTCTCTGCCTGCCTTTCCCCAGTGCTCTGCAAGCTCTCCAGGGCAACAGCAAATGTGGGGCTCTGTGCTTTCTTTCATTCTGAAAAAGTGTTAGTGTTTTCAGCGGAAAAGCGATTCTGCGCAACAATGGCAACAATTCTCCTTCCCAGGCACAGAGAAGGTGCTAGCAGGGAATTCTCTGCCTGCCTTTCCCCAGTGCTCTGCAAGCTCTCCAGGGCAACAGCAAATCTGGGGCTCTGTGCTTTCTTTCGTTCTGAACAAGTTTGAGTGTTTACTGCAGGGACGCAAATACGATTCTGCGCAACAATGGGAACACTTCTCCTTCCCAGGCACAGAGAAGGTGCTAGCAGGGAATTCTCTGCCTGCCTTTCCCCAGTGCTCTGCAAGCTCTCCAGGGCAACAGAAAATGTGGGGCTCTGTGCTTTCTTTCGTTCTGAACAAGTGTTAGTGTTTTCTGCAGCGACGCAAATGCGATTCTGCGCAACAATGGGAACACTTCTCCTTCCCAGGCACAGAGAAGGTGCTAGCAGGGAATTCTCTGCCTGCCTTTCCCCAGTGCTCTGCAAGCTCCGCAGGGCAACAGCAAATGTGGGGCTCTGTGCTTTCTTTCGTTCTGAAAAAGTGTTAGTGTTTTCTGCAGAGAAGCGATTCTGCACAACATTGGGAACACTTCTGCTTCCCAGGCACAGAGAAGGTGCTAGCAGGGAATTCTCTGCCTGCCTTTCCCCAGTGCTCTGCAAGCTCTCCAGGGCAACAGCAAGTGTGGGGCTCTGTGCTTTCTTTCGTTCTGAACAAGTTTTAGTGTTTTCTGCAGCAACGCAAATACGATTCTGCACAACAATGCGAACACTTCTCCTTCCCAGGCACAGAGAAGGTGCTAGCAATGACATCTCTTCCTGGCTTTCCCCAGTGCTCTGCAAGGTCTCCAGGGCAACAGCAAATGTGGGGCTCTGTGCTTTCTTTCGTTCTGAAAAAGTTTTAGTGTTTTCTGTAGAGAAGCAATTCTGCGCAACAATGGGAACACTTCTCCTTTCCAGGCACAGAGAAGGTACTAGCAGGGAATTCTCTGCCTGCCTTTCCCCAGTGCTCTGCAAGCTCTCCAGGGCAACAGCAAATGTGGGGCTCTGTGCTTTCTTTCATTCTGAACAAGTGTTAGTGTTTTCTGCAGCGACGCAAATGCCATTCTGCGCAACAATGGGAACACTTCTCCTTCCCAGGCACAGAGAAGGTGCTAGCAGGAAATTCTCTGCCTGCCTTTCCCCAGTGCTCTGCAAGCTCTCCAGGGCAACAGAAAATGTGGGGCTCTGTGCTTTCTTTCATTCTGAAAAAGTGTTAGTGTTTTCAGCGGAAAAGCGATTCTGCGCAACATTGGGAACAATTCTCCTTCCCAGGCACAGAGAAGGTGCTAGCAGGGAATTCTCTGCCTGCCTTTCCCCAGTGCTCTGCAAGCTCTCCAGGGCAACAGCAAATGTGGGGCTCTGTGCTTTCTTTCGTTCTGAACAAGTTTGAGTGTTTACTGCAGGGACGCAAATACGATTCTGCGCAACAATGGGAACACTTCTCCTTCCCAGGCACAGAGAAGGTGCTAGCAGGGAATTCTCTGCCTGCCTTTCCCCAGTGCTCTGCAAGCTCTCCAGGGCAACAGAAAATGTGGGGCTCTGTGCTTTCTTTCGTTCTGAACAAGTGTTAGTGTTTTCTGCAGCGACGCAAATGCGATTCTGCGCAACAATGGGAACACTTCACCTTCCCAGGCACAGAGAAGGTGCTAGCAGGGAATTCTCTGCCTGCCTTTCCCCAGTGCTCTGCAAGCTCCGCAGGGCAACAGCAGATGTGGGGTTCTGTGCTTTCTTTCGTTCTGAAAAAGTGTTAGTGTTTTCTGCAGAGAAGCGATTCTGCACAACATTGGGAACACTTCTGCTTCCCAGGCACAGAGAAGGTGCTAGCAGGGAATTCTCTGCCTGCCTTTCCCCAGTGCTCTGCAAGCTCTCCAGGGCAACAGCAAGTGTGGGGCTCTGTGCTTTCTTTCGTTCTGAACAAGTTTTAGTGTTTTCTGCAGCAACGCAAATACGATTCTGCGCAACAATGCGAACACTTCTCCTTCCCAGGCACAGAGAAGGTGCTAGCAATGACATCTCTTCCTGGCTTTCCCCAGTGCTCTGCAAGGTCTCCAGGGCAACAGCAAATGTGGGGCTCTGTGCTTTCTTTCGTTCTGAAAAAGTTTTAGTGTTTTCTGTAGAGAAGCAATTCTGCGCAACAATGGGAACACTTCTCCTTTCCAGGCACAGAGAAGGTACTAGCAGGGAATTCTCTGCCTGCCTTTCCCCAGTGCTCTGCAAGCTCTCCAGGGCAACAGCAAATGTGGGGCTCTGTGCTTTCTTTCGTTCTGAAAAAGTGTTAGTGTTTTCTGCAGCGACGCAAATGCGATTCTGCGCAAAAATGGGAACACTTCTCTTTCCCAGGCACAGAGAAGGTGCTAGCAGGGAATTCTCTGCCTGCCTTTCCCCAGTGCTCTGCAACCTCTCCAGGGCAACAGCAAATGTGGGGCTCTGTGCTTTCTTTTTTTCTGAAAAAGTGTTATTGAATTCTGCGGAAAAGCGATTCAGTGCAACAATGGGAACACTTCTCCTTCCCAGGCACAGAGAAGGTGCTAGCATTGACATCTCTGCCTGCCTTTCCCCAGTGCTCTGCAAGCTCTCCAGGGCAACAGCAAATGTGGGGCTCTGTGCTTTCTTTCGTTCTGAAAAAGTGTTATTGTTTTCTGCGGAAAAGCCATTCTGCGCAACAATGGGAACACTTTTCATTACCAGGCACAGAGAAGGTGCTAGCAGGGAATTCTCTGCCTGCCTTTCCCCAGTGCTCTGCAAGCTCTCCAGGGCAACAGCAAATGTGGGGCTCTGTGCTTTCTTTCGTTCTGAACAAGTGTTAGTGTTTTCTGCAGCGACGCAAATACGATTCTGCGCAACAATGGGAACACTTCTCCTTCCCAGGCACAGAGAAGGTGCTAGCAGGGAATTCTCTGCCTGCCTTTCCCCAGTGCTCTGCAAGCTCTCCAGGGCAACAGCAAATGTGGGGCTCTGTGCTTTCTTTCGTTCTGAAAAAGTGTTAGTGTTTTCAGCGGAAAAGCCATTCTGCGCAACAATGGGAACACTTCTCCTTCCCAGGCACAGAGAAGGTGCTAGCAGGGAATTCTCTGCCTGCCTTTCCCCAGTGCTCTGCAAGCTCTCCAGGGCAACAGCAAATGTGGGGCTCTGTGCTTTCTTTCGTTCTGAAAAAGTGTTAGTGTTTTCAGCGGAAAAGCGATTCTGCGCAACATTGGGAACACTTCTACTTCCCAGGCACAGAGAAGGTGCTAGCAGGGAATTCTCTGCCTGCCTTTCCCCAGTGCTCTGCAAGCTCTCCAGGGCAACAGCAAATGTGGGGCTCTGTGCTTTCTTTCATTCTGAAAAAGTGTTAGTGTTTTCAGCGGAAAAGCGATTCTGCGCAACATTGGGAACACTTCTCCTTCCCAGGCACAGAGAAGGTGCTAGCAGGGAATTCTCTGCCTGCCTTTCCCCAGTGCTCTGCAAGCTCTCCAGGGCAACAGCAAATGTGGGGCTCTGTGCTTTCTTTCGTTCTGAACAAGTTTGAGTGTTTACTGCAGGGACGCAAATACGATTCTGCGCAACATTGGGAACACTTCTCCTTCCCAGGCACAGAGAAGGTGCTAGCAGGGAATTCTCTGCCTGCCTTTCCCCAGTGCTCTGCAAGCTCTCCAGGGCAACAGAAAATGTGGGGCTCTGTGCTTTCTTTCGTTCTGAAAAAGTTTTAGTGTTTTCTGGAGAGAAGCAATTCTGCGCAACAATGGGAACACTTCTCCTTTCCAGGCACAGAGAAGGTACTAGCAGGGAATTCTCTGCCTTCCTTTCCCCAGTGCTCTGCAAGCTCTCCAGGGCAACAGCAAATGTGGGGATCTGCTTTCTTTCTGAATAAGTGTTAGTGTTTTCTGCAGCAACGCAAATGCGATTCTGCGCAACAATGGGAACACTTCTCCTTCCCAGGCGCAGAGAAGGTGCTATCAGGGAATTCTCTGCCTGCCTTTCCCCAATGCTCTGCAAGCTCTCCAGGGCAACATCAAATGTGGGGCTCTGTGGTTTCTTTCGTTCTGAAAAAGTTTTAGTGTCTTCAGCGGAAAAGCGATTCTGCGCAACAATGTGAGCAATTCCGCTTCTCAGGCACAGAGAAGGTGCTAGCAGGGAATTCTCTGCCTGCCTTTCCCCAGTGCTCTGCAAGCTCTCACGGGCAACAGCAAATGTGGGGCTGTGCTTTCTTTCGTTCTGAAAAAGTGTTAGTGTTTTCAGCGGAAAAGCGATTCTGCGCAACAATGGGAACACTTCTGCTTCCCAGGCACAGAGAAGGTGCTAGCAGGGACTTCTCTGCCTGCCTTTCCCCAGTGCTCTGCAAGCTCTCCAGGGCAACAGCAAATGTGGGATCTGTGCTTTCTTTCGTTCTGAACAAGTGTTAGTGTTTTACGCACAAAAGCGATTCTGCGCATCAATGGCAACACCTCTGCTTCCCAGGCACAGAGAAGGTGCTAGCAGGGAATTCTCTGCCTGCTTTTCCCCAGTGCTCTGCAAGCTCTCCAGGGCAACAGCAAATGTGGGGCTCTGCTTTCTTTCATTCCAAAAAAGTGTTAGTGTTTTCAGCGGAAAAGCGATTCTGCGCAACAATGGGAACACTTCTGCTTCCCAGGCACAGAGAAGGTGCTAGCAGGGACTTCTCTGCCTGCCTTTCCCCAGTGCTCTGCAAGCTCTCCAGGGCAACAGCAAATGTGGGGCTCTGTGCTTTCTTTCGTTCTGAAAAAGTGTTAGTGTTTTCAGCGGAAAAGCGATTCTGCGCAACAATGGGAACACTTCTCCTTCCGAGGCACAGAGAAGGTGCTAGCAGGGACTTCTCTGCCTGCCTTTCCCCAGTGCTCTGCAAGCTCTCCAGGGCAACAGCAAATGTGGGGCTCTGTGCTTTGTTTCGTTCTGAAAAAGTGTTAGTGTTTTCAGCGGAAAAGCGATTCTGCGCAACAATGTGAACGCTTCTTCTTGCCAGGCAGCGAAGGTGCTAGCAGGGAATTCTCTACCTGCCTACCCAAGAGAAGGGCAGTAGAAGGTACACACCACAGGGCACCCTGTGGTTCTTCCTCCGCGACAATGGGGAGAACATGAGAAGGTGGCATGGGCAGCCCACTTCCGCCCTAGCTGCACGAGTACAGCAACTGAAAGGGAAGACCACCATGAAAGGGGAGTCTTCCAAGAGAGATGCAGCTCCAGTGTCTGGTCAGAAACCCCCCAGACAGAATAGAATGGCCAACAGTATGCTTGACCCTCTTGAGGGGACCAGGAAGTCATTCTTGCAGGAGTCACTCTTAGGACAAGTGAGTGATGGTGAGCAGGATTAGAGGGGCCCTGCCTCCAGCCAGGTGGAGGAAAGGGATAATCGGATGTACTGGACGGTGTGGATCCAATGGCCTGGCACATCAGAACCACAAGAATATAAGGCCTTGGTAGACACTGGCGCACAGTGCACCTTGATGCCATCAAGTCACAGTGGGGTTGAATCCATCTGCATCTCTGGAGTGACAGGGGGGGTCCCAACAGCTGACCCTATTAGAGGCTGAAGTAAGCTTAACTGGGAAGGACTGGCATAAGCACCCCATTGTGACTGGCCCAGATGCCCCGTGCATCCTAGGTATAGACTACCTCAGGAGAGGGTACTTTAAAGACCCAAAAGGGTACCGGTGGTCCTTTGGTATAGCTGCCCTGGAGGAGGTTGAGCAATTGTCCACTTTACCCGGCCTCTCAGAGGACCCCTCGGTGGTGGGGTTGCTTAAGGTCGAAGAGCAGCGAGTGCCAATTGCTACCAAGATGGTGCACCGGCGGCAGTACCGTACTAACCGAGATTCTCTAGTCCCCATCCATCAGCTGATCCGTCAACTAGAAAGCCAGGAGGTGATCAGCAAGACTCACTCACCTTTCAACAGCCCTATATGGCCAGTGAGAAAACCTAATGGCGAATGGAGACTGACCGTGGACTACCGTGGCCTGAATGAAGTTACACCAGCAATGAGTGCTGCATTGCCGGACATGTTAGAGCTCCAGTATGAGCTGGAGTCGAAGGCAGCCAAGTGGTACGCCACGATTGACATCGCTAACGCGTTTTTCTCCATTCCAATAGCACCAGAGTGCAGGCCACAGTTTGCGTTCGCTTGGAGGGGTATCCAGTACACATGGAATCGATTGCCCCAGGGGTGGAAACACAGCTCCACCATTTGCCATAGACTGGTCCATACTGCCCTGGAGAAGGGTGGGGCTCCAGAACACCTGCAGTTCATTGATGATATCATTGTATGGGGGGACACAGCTGAGGAAGTCTTTGAGAAAGGAAAGAAGGTAATTGAAATCCTCCTGAAGTCTGGTTTTGCCATCAAGCGACAGAAGGTTAAGGGGTCTGGAAGGGAGATTCAGTTCCTAGGAGTAAAATGGCAAGATGGGCGTCGCCACATCCCAATGGAGGTGATAAACAAGATAACAGCCATGGCCCCACCAACCACCAAAAAAGAGACTCAATCTTTCCTGGGCGCTGTGGGGTTCTGGAGGATGCACATCCCAAACTACAGCCTGATTTTGAGCCCTCTCTACCACGTAACCCGCAAGAAGAACGATTTTAAATGGGGCCCAGAGCAACAACAAGCCTTTGAACAAATTAAGCAGGAGATTACCCAGGCAGTGGCTCTTGGGCCAGTCCGGACAGGGCAGGAGATTAAGAACGTGCTCTACACCGCAGCTGGGGAGAATGGCTCTTCCTGGAGCCTTTGGCAGAGAGCAGATGGGGAATCCCGAGGCCGACCTCTAGGCTTTTGGAGCCGGGGATACAAAGGCTCTGAAGCTAACTATACACTGACTGAGAAGGAGATACTGGCAGCGTATGAAGGAATTTGAGGTGCCTCAGAAGTGGTCGGCACTGAGACACAGCTCCTCCTGGCACCTCGACTGACGGTGCTGGGATGGATGTTCAAAGGAAAGGCTCCCTCCACACATCACGCAACAGATGCCACGTGGAGTAAATGGGTTGCGTTGATAACACAACGGGCCCGAATAGGGAACCGCGACCCCCCAGGGTTAGTGGAAATGATCATGAACTGGCCAGAGAGCAAGGATGCGGGGATGTCACCAGAACAAGAGGTGAAACCTGCTGAGGAGGCCCCACCATATAACGAGCTGCCAGAGGAAGAAAAGCAATATGCCCTGTTCACTGATGGGTCTTGTCGCATTGTGGGAAAACATCGACGATGGAAGGCTGCGGTGTGGAATCCCACACGATGAGTCACTGATTCTGCTGAGGGACAAGGTGAATCGAGCCAGTTCGCAGAGGTGAAAGCCACCCAACTGGCTTTGGATATTGCTGAGCGAGAAAAGTGGCCGAGGCTCTATATCTACACTGACTCGTGGGTGATGGCAAGTGCCCTGTGGATGTGGTTGCAGCAAGGGAAACAGAACAACTGGCAACGCAAGGGCAAACCCATCTGGGCCGCTGAAGTATGGCAGGACATTGCAGCCCGGGTGGAGAACCTCGTTGTGAAGGTGCGCCATGTGGACGCCCATATACCCAAGAGTCGAGCCACTGATGAACATCAGCATAACCAGGCGGACCAAGCTGCTAAGATCGAGGTGGCTCAGGTGGACTTGGACTGGCAGAGCAAAGGTGAACTGTTCATAGCTCGGTGGGCCCATGAGCCCTCGGGCCACCAAGGCAGAGATGCAACATACAGGTTGGCTCGAGATCGAGAGGTGGACCTCACCATTGACACCATCGCAGAGATCATCCACGGATGTGAGATATGTGCTGCAATCAAACAAGCCAAACGGGTGAAGTCCCAGCGGAATGAAGATCGATGGATGAAATATAAATATGGAGAGGCCTGGCAGATCAACTACATCACACCGCCAAGGCAAGCGCCATGTGCTCACAATGGTGGAAGCAACCACTGGATGGCTGGAAACATATCCAGTGTCCCACGCCACCGCCTGGAATACCATCCTGGGCCTTGAAGACAGAGTCCTGTGGCAACACGGCACCCCAGAGAGGATTGAGTCAGACAATGGGACTCACTTCCGAAATAACCTCATAGATGCCTGGGCAGAAGACCACAACATCGAGTGGGTCTACCACATCCCCTACCACGCACCAGTCTCTGGGAAGATCAAGCACTACAATGGACTGTTAAAAACTACATTGAGACCAATGGGAGGTGGAACCTTCAAACACTGGGACACACATCTGACAAAGGCCACTTGGTTAGTCAACACAAGAGGATCTGCCAATTGAGCTGGCCCGGCTCAGTCAAAACTTCCACGTGTTGTGGACGGTGATAGAGTCCCTGTGGTGCGCATGAGGGATGTGCTGGGAAAAATGGTCTGGGTTAGTCGTGCGCTGGGCAAAGGCAAACCTATCCACGGGATTGTTTTTGCTCAAGGACCTGGGTGCACCTGGTGGGTGATGCAGAAGGATGGAGAGGTCCGATGCGTGCCACAAGGGGACTTGATTGTGGGTGAAAACACACCGTGAGTTATACTGTGCTTTTGTTAATTTTTCTTTGTTAATGCTAATTGCTAAGTGGCAGCTGGATGTGACGCACATGGTATAGAATAAAGGGGTGGATTATGTCCTGGTTTAGCCAGGATAGGGCTAAGTTTCCCCAGCAGTGGGGGGGAGCTCTAGCCGGGTTATTCATATACCATGCTGACGTCACGTCCGGGCGCTTTCGCGCAGGAAGAATCGGTGAGAGCAGCCGGTCCTCTCACTGCTGTATCGGTATATACCTTGCCCTGTTCATTGTTATTACTGTTACTGTTATTGTTGGTGTTTGTTGTATTGCTGTTGCACTGTTGTATTAAACTTCTCCTTATCTCAGCCCCAGGACTTTGTATTTCACTCCCTTTATCGAGGAGGGGCAGCGGACACATGGTCTCAGACCCTGGCAGGGACTAAACCACCACACAGATGAACTTAAAAATGGAATTTTTTACTGTGCATTTAATGTGAAGAAGTATAAACTTTAGAGCATCACCTGAGCTGTTTGTATTTGTTTTCAGGAAGAAGGTTGTAGACACTAATGCAATTGTTGATTTAAGATTTCTAATTCAGTATGAGAAAGCAGCTATTGTTTAGCTTGTCTGCCTCCATTCATTCCTTGAAATACCTCTTTCCTTTGACTCTTTCAAGCATACTGTCTTCTTGTATAATAGATAGCAAAACTTAGTCTGTTATGTCTCTTCTGCTCTTGACTTCACTATAACATCCAAATCTTCCTTTGCTTTTGCAAGCTTTCAGAGGTAACTGAATCCTTATTTTTAATCACAGGTCAGATTGACAAAAGCGCAGTAGCGACTAACTGGCCACCACTGGCAGTAAAAGAAGTTTTGTGCTGTAAGGGAGTAGGATTCAACAATGTTGATGCCTCCAGCTTTGTTGAACATTTCTGTTGGAGCTCTGCTTGGACACGTGTGAAAAGAAACCTCATTGAGCATGATATCACTGCTCACTTCGCAGGTGTGAAGTCATGTGGTGAGGCAGAGTGACGCTGCTTCGCAGGTCCTGGTATTTGCCTAGTCTTTGCTAGGGCATATTGCTGCCCACGGGGAACAGGTTCCTGCTGGGAGATGCTAGTTTAGTGTGAGAGCTGTTGGACTGAGCTAGCATCTGTTAAATTCAAATCGAGCAAACAAAAATTCCCAGGGACTTCAGGAATAGCGCTCCAGCTTTAGTCCTTTCCTATTTAAAACAAAAATTATAACTTTTTAGTCTACATTGTTTGACTTCACCTTTAATAAAATTGCATCACCAGAATGAATTCAATTAACTGAAGCAAAGGAAAAATAAATGTATTAAAGCCAGCTGGTATCAGGTCTGTTCACAGAAGTAATTCATCAATGTACTCTGCTGTATGTAAGCAGTCTTCCACAAGATCTCTGACTTGGTGACCAAGCTAGTGGGATACTTCAAGTAACAAATACAGCTATGTGCCCTGATAAGTGTCTGTGGTGGTTTAGCCCCTGCCGAGGTCTGAGACCACGCGGCCGCTGCCCCTCCCCCACAAAGGGAGTGAAATACAAAGCCCCAAGACTGAAATAAGGAAAGGTTTAATACAACAGTGCAATAGCAACACAACAAACAACAACAACAGTAATAGTGATAGCAATGAACAGAGCAAAATAGCTAGCAAATACAGCAGTTTGAAGCACGATGTACAAAACCACGAGTGCACCGCACTCCCGCGCCAGGAAAAAATGTGACGTGCCAGGATGTGACGTCCACATGGTATCTGAATAACCCGGCTAGAGCTCCCCCCCCCCCACTGCTGGGGAAACTTAACCCTATCCTGGTTAAACCAGGACATAATCCACCCTTTTATTCTATACCATGTGCGTCACATCCAGCTGCCACTTAGCAATTAGCATTAACAAAGAAAAATTAACAAAAGCACAGTATAACTCACGGTGTGTTTTCACCCACAATCAAGTCCCCTTGTGGCACGCATCGGACCTCTCCATCCTTCTGCATCACCCACCAGGTGCACCCAGGTCCTTGAGCAAAAACAATCCCGTGGATGGGTTTGCCTTTGCCCAGCGCACGACTAACCCAGACCATTTTTCCCAGCACATCCCTCATGCGCACCACAGGGACTCTATCACCGTCCACAACACGTGGAAGTTTTGACTGAGCCGGGCCAGCTCAATTGGCAGATCCTCTTGTGTTGACTAACCAAGTGGCCTTTGTCAGATGTGTGTCCCAGTGTTTGAAGGTTCCACCTCCCATTGGTCTCAATGTAGTTTTTAACAGTCCATTGTAGCGCTCGATCGTCCCAGAGGCTGGTGCGTGGTAGGGGATGTGGTAGACCCACTCGATGCCGTGTTCTTCTGCCCAGGCATCTATGAGGTTATTTCGGAAGTGAGTCCCGTTGTCCGACTCAATCCTCTCTGGGGTGCCGTGTCGCCACAGGACTCTGTCTTCAAGGCCCAGGATGGTGTTTCGGGCGGTGGCGTGGGACACTGGATAAGGTTCGAGCCACCCAGTGGTGGCTTCCACCATTGTGAGCATGTGGCGCTTGCCTCGGTGGGTCTGTGGCAGTGTGATGTAGTTGATCTGCCAGGCCTCTCCATATTTATATTTCATCCATTGATCTTCATTCTGCTGGGGCTTCACCGGCTTGGCTTGTTTGATTGCAGCACACGTCTCACATCCGTGGATGATCTCTGCGATGGTGTCAATGGTGAGGTCCACCCCTCGATATCAAGCCCACCTGTATGTTGCATCTCTGCCTTGGTGGCCCGAGGGCTCATGGGCCCACCGGGCTATGAACAGTTCACCTTTATGCTGCCAGTCCAAGTCCACCTGAGCCACCTCAATCTTAGCAGCTTGGTTCGCCTGCTGGTTATGCTGATGTTCATCAGTGGCTCGACTCTTGGGTATATGGGCGTCCACATGGCGCACCTTCACAACGAGGTTCTCCACCCGGGCTGCAATGTCCTGCCATACTTCAGCGGCCCAGATGGGTCTGCCCTTGCGTTGCCATTTGTTCTGTTTCCCTTGCTGCAACCACATCCACAGGGCACTTGCCACCACGCACGATTCAGTGTAGAGATAGAGCCCCGGCCACTTTTCTCGCTCAGCAATCTGCAAAGCCAATTGGATGGCTTTCACCTCTGTGAACTGACTCGATTCACCTTGTCCCTCAACAGCTTCAGAGGTTTGATGTGTGGGATGCCACACCGCAGCCTTCCATCGTCGATGCTTCCCCGCAATGCGACAAGACCCATCAGTGAACAGGGCATATTGCTTCTCCTCCTCTGGCAGCTCGTTATATGGTGCGGCCTCCTCAGCACATGTCACCTCTTGTTCTGGTGACATCCCAGAATCTTTGCTCTCTGGCCGGTTTATGATCATTTCCACTAATCCTGGGAGGTCGAGGTTCCCTGTTCGAGCCCGTTGTGTTATCAACCTAACCCATATACTCCACGTCACATCTGTTGCGTGATGTGTGGGGGAAGCCTTTCCTTTGAACATCCATCCCAGCACCAGCAGTCGAGGTGCAGGAGGAGCTGTGTCTCAGTGCCGACCACTTCTGAGACAGCTCAAATTCCTTTGTATGCTGCCAGTATCTCCTTCTCAGTCAGGGTATAGTTAGCTTCAGAGCCTTTGTATCCCCGGCTCCAAAAGCCTAGAGGTCGGCCTCGGGATTCCCCATCTGCTCTCTGCCAAAGGCTCCAGGAAGGGCCATTCTCCCCGGCTGCGGTGTAGAGCACGTTCTTAATCTCCTGCCCTGTCAGGACTGGCCTGAGGGACACTGCCTGGGTAATCTCCTGCTTAATTTGTTCAAAGGCTTGTTTTTGCTCACGGCCCCATTTAAAATTGTTCTTCTTGCGGGTTACGTGGTAGAGAGGGCTCAAAATCAGGCTGTAGTTTGGGATGTGCATCCTCCAGAACCCCATAGCACCCAGGAAAGATTGAGTCTCCTTTTTGGTGGTTGGTGGGGCCATGGCTGTTATCTTGCTTATCACCTCCATTGGGATGTGGCGACGCCCATCTTGCCATTTTATTCCTAGGAACTGAATCTCCCTTCCAGGCCCCTTAACCTTCTGTCGCTTGATGGCAAAACCAGACTTCAGGAGGATTTCAATTACCTTCTTTCCTTTCTCAAAGACTTCCTCAGCTGTGTCCCCCCATACAATGATATCATCAATGAACTGCAGGTGTTCTGGAGCCCCACCTTTCTGCAGTGCAGTATGGACCAGTCTATGGCAAATGGTGGAGCTGTGTTTCCATCCCTGGGGTAATCGATTCCAGGTGTACTGGATACTCCTCCAAGCGAATGCAAACTGTGGCCTGCACTCTGGTGCTATTGGAATAGAGAAGAATGCGTTAGCAATGTCAGTCATGGCGTACCACTTGGCTGCCTTCGACTCCAGCTCATACTGGAGCTCTAACATGTCTGGCAATGCAGCACTCATTGCTGGTGTAACTTCATTCAGCCCACGGTAGTCCACGGTCAGTCTCCATTCACCATTAGGTTTTCTCACTGGCCATATAGGGCTGTTGAAAGGTGAATGAGTCTTGCTGATCACCTTCTGGCTTTCTAGTCGATGGATCAGGTGATGGATGGGGACCAGGGAATCTCGGTTAGTGCGGTACTGCTGCTGGTGCACCGTCTTGGTAGCAATTGGCACTCGCTGCTCTTCAACCTTAAGCAACCCCACCACCGAGGGATCCTCTGAGAGGCCGGGTAAGGTGGACAATTGCTCAACCTCCTCCAGGGCAGCTATACCAAAGGCCCACCAGTACCCTTTTGGGTCTTTAACGTACCCTCTCCTGAGGTAATCTATAGCTAGGATGCACGGGGCATCTGGGCCAGTCACACTGGGATGCTTATGCCAGTCCTTCCCAGTTAAGCTTACTTCAGCTTCTAATAGGGTCAGCTGTTGGGACTGTCACTCTGGAGATGCAGATAGGCTCAACTCCACTGTGGCTTGATGGCATCAGTGTACACTGTGCGCCAGTGTCTACTAAGGCCTTATATTCTTGTGGGTCTGATGTGCCAGGCCATCGGATCCACACCGTCCAGTAAATCTGATTATCCCTTTACTCCACCTGGCTGGAGGCAGGGCCCCTCTAATCCTGCTCACCATCATTCACTTGTCCTAAGAGTGACTCCTGCAAGAATGACTTCCTGGTCCCCTCAAGAGGGTCAAGCATACTGTTGGCCATTCTATTCTGCCTGGGGGATTTCCGACTGGACACTGGAGCTGCGTCTCTCTTGGAAGACTCCCTTTTCATGGTGGTCTTCCCTTTCAGCTGCTGTACTCGTGCAGCTAGGGCGGAAGTGGGCTGTCCATCCCACTTCGTCATGTCTTCGCCATGGTCGCGGAGGAAGAACCACAGGGTGCCCCGTGGTGTGTGTCTTCCACTGCCCTTCTCTTGGGTGGGGAAGCGCCTGCTTCTAATAGCTGAGACATCGGCCCATGCAGGTGGAATGTAGGACATGTCCTCTTCCACTTTCTGGAGCCTCTGAGACAGTTTCTTTACAGCTGAAACCCAGGCATGTTGGGCGGAAGGGAGATTTCCCTGATATTGCCGGAGCTGGCCAATCACTCCGTCCACTGTCTGAGTCTGCGTGTCTCGCCACCAGGACGCTACTGCTAATGCTTTGGAATGTCCCTCTGGTCCACTTTGCAGGAACTTCCGCCACATCAACTGTGTGCAAGGGGCCTGATCTGGATCCATTGGTGACCGCTCATCATTCAGATCACCATAGACCATGTCAAACACAGCCAATTCCCTGAGGTTCTGAATGCCTTTCTCCATGTTGGTCCACTTCCCTAACCGACATAGAGCATCATCCTTGTAGGGGTACCTCTCCCTCACACTGAGCAGGAGTTGCCTCCAAAGGCTGAGGGTTTGACCCTGTTTCCCTATTGCCTTGTCAATGCCAGCCTGCTTGGCTAAATGTCCAACCTGCTTGGCCTCTCTCCCCTCCAATTCCAAACCAGCAGCTCCACTATCCCAGCATTGGAGCAGCCAGGTGCAAATTTGCTCTCCTGGACTGTTGCTAAAATCCTTCCGCATATCTCGCAACTCACTCAGGGATAGAGATCGGATGATTACCTCCGGCTCTCCCTCCTGTTCTTGTGATGGGCCTGGTTCATTGTCGCCCTGTACACTGCGAGGGGATTTCTCGGTATATTTGGTTTTCCCTGTTGGGGCAACTGATATTGGTACTGCTTGTCCCTCTGGCCCAGCTGCTGTACCAGTAGGTTCACTTTCAGATCCTGCAGCCCCTTCTCCCCCTTGAGGGCAGTGAACAGTGTTAAAGATGACACGGTAGGCATGGGCAAGCCCCCAGCACATCGCAAGGATTTGTGTTTCCTGGGGTTTGTCAGATTGGCAGCACACCTTTTCCAAATACTCCACAGTTTATCAGGACTCTCCATTTGTTCGGGAGTGAAATCCCAAAGCATTGGGGGTGACCACTGACTCAGGCACTTGCCCATCTTTTCCCACACACCTTGCCATTTATAACTATCTGCCCTCGGGACAGGTTTCCGGGTGGTGCTATTATTGGAGAACTACCGCATGGCCCAAAACAAGATCTGGCAGACACTCAGAAAGCATTGTGCTGCGAACACAGTGGCCAGGATGCTTCAGGGATAGGTAAAACTCTCAAAAAAACGAGAGGATCTCTTTCCCTGGCTCAACCATAGAGCGGGTGAGACCCCTAACAAAAGCCCAGGCAGCAAACAGCTACCGGTCCCTAACAAAAGCCCAGGCAGCAAACAGGTACTGGTTCAACCCCACAAGTAATGATACAAGCATATTATAAGCAGTCTGCAGCCAGTATAGCAAAGCAAGACCCTTGACACCAAGACCCTTGACCCTTGAAATATGCATAGAAGATGTAGCTTAAACATCATAAAACATGTCTATCTTGAATGTATCCTTATATTTCTTTATGTGTGAGCATGCTAACAGGGCCACAGAAACAGTTGTCTGGCCTTGTGACCTTGCTCATAAATTAACTGGCTAAGCAGGGAAACTCCCTTACCTTCTCCCTTAATCCCTGGCCAGGTTCTGGGGGGAACCTAACGTGAGATTGAAACCAGATATTTCCGCTTAAAACAAAGGTGCCAGCTATTCTGGCTTACTGATTTTTTAGGTATATAAGGCTGGACCCGCTCACAGCGACTTTGGAAGCCTCACCTATGGGTGGACGCACCGCGTAGGATTTCCCACTTGCAGGGAAAGGTTCTCCAAATCCTCGCTGTAACCAGGGCTGCGCAGCGACTGCAGATCTGGATGATGGTAAAGTATGCAAGTGGTGATGTATCTTTCTTAATCACTATTCTCTCTCTCAAGTAGTAATGATTTGATGCATTACCCTGTATTTTCCTATTTGTTTAAGTGCACTATTCTGTCTTTTCTTACTGTATGTTTTCTGTATTATTCTGTTATATTATTTATTTATTTCTGGTAAAATATGCCTGCTCTTTTCACTCTGGTGTCTGAGTTTAATTGATATCCCTGATCAGCAAAACACATACATTACAGTAAGTTAGTGTGAACCTTGTCATTTTTGAATCTACAATTAAGTCACTATTTTGATCATAACATTTTACTGAATTATTTTGTAAACCCTTAAACTGGTTAATTATTAAGTGCTTCTAGTCATTAATAAATCTTGATTTGCTGCTAAATCATTACCTTGTTAATATTTTAATCCACCACACACCCATACAGGTTAGGACCAGTACCTCTTCTGTCTCATTAGCTCCTAACTACTGACATCTACAGGAAAAAGTGTTACAGCCCTCTGATAGAATGTGGCATTAAGTTCCACCTGACTGTAACAGCTTTTATACCACAGTTAGGGGTCGCAAAACTAGAAAGAGCTATTGAAAATGTGCGAAGATAATTAGGAAAAGCTGCTAATGAAAGCACAGATAGTATTACAGCCCACAGGAAGTTCTCTGTTGCCTTTTCATTTCGTTTTATCAGCTGATTTGCATACTAGATGAAGGGAGGTGGGTTTTCCACAAACTCATTTGCATGAGAGGTGAGGAACACTTGGAGCATGGGTTCTGTGCATGCATTGAGGGGGGGGATGGGGTGCATTAACCCTTTTCTCTAATTGAGTCAGTGGTCATGATCTCCCCCTGCCACCTTTACCTCCCCCCCCCCCCCTTTTATCTTCTTGGGTAATTATCCAGCCTTTGGCTTCTTCTAGGGCAGGGTGTTTCCCTCTTAGCAATCCTATAGCTCTTCTTCAGTGGTATAGTCGTTAGCAAGGACTACATCATTTATCAAGCTCCTTATATTAAAGTGTAGGCATTAACCTGAACATATGGTTTACTCAGTCGACATTTCCCCCCTTTGACACTTATCTAGAGAACTTGGCAATAGAACTGCAAGGGAGTGGAGCCATGCACTCTTCGATGCACTCTGTGCTTCCTTAGGCAGATAGTTCATTCCTTAGACTAATGACAAATGTCACAACTTGTCCTTGAGGCTTTCTGCATCAATGAATGTTTGAGGCATTAGCTCCTTCAGTTCCTCACAGTATTACCTTATGTAATGAAAAAAATGTTACTCCTACCTCAGAATTAGTGGATCAAGCTGAAGGTTGAGAATGCTTTTTAACAGATAAAAGGGTCTGTTTTAGAAATGCTGTCCAGGAAAATCAGCACTAAAACTAAAAAAACAAAAACAAAACCAAACCCATAGAGTTTATTTACTGTTTGCGATGAAGTGAGTGGCAGTCCCAGTTTACATGTTTCACAGGTTCTGCCAGTTAGTTTTATATGTTGGTCACACAGTGATCATCTGAACTGTCATTTTTAAAATTATTATGAGTACTTTAGGTTTATCAATTACTTTTCCATGCTGTAAGTTACCTATTTTGAGAGCATAATTTGTTTATAATATATGTTTTAACATAATGATTTTTTTCATGCTTGTAAATAATTTTGAGCTTTGTGTCTAAAATTTCATGACAAATTATTATGGAGAGAGCTATTACTTTGAATATTGCTGCTAAAGACTTGTAATATACTGGAACTTTGACTCTTTTATTACCGAGTTCATTTTAGTGGTCTTTGGACTGGGATTTAGGGACAGTATTGACAGAAGAAACACAGGGTACTGTGACATTGCTACACTAGCACTGGTGGAGTCAGGATTTGCATCCCTCTAAACATTTTGCTAGTGTGCAAAGTGGATCTGAAATAAGGCAACATGTGTGAGAAGGGCTTTTGGAGAATATATGTAGAGGCTGGAGATGGAGAGACTTGGAACTCAAATCCATCTATTTTATTCTATGGAGTTGGGGGGAGGTGACATGGTTTTGGTTTGTAAGTATCTTTGCAGTGGGGAAATAAGTTCTGTGGGGGTGTTGTGCACAGCAGAGAAGAAAGTACAGCACAAGGGAAAAGATGGAAAACAGAAGTCATAAATTGCATTTAATGAAAAGAACAAGCAGCAGGTTTGAATCCGTGCGGAGGACATATGTAATTACATGACGCTTAACTCAGTTGAATGCCTTGTCACGGGACTACTAGACTAGATAAAAAATTTCAGGCAGTGGAAAAAATGAGATTGAGAGCGAGTCCTGGTATCATGCTGTTGATGATGTGAGTGTAGGCCGTGTTTAATGTAAGAGTACTCTGCTGGATTATGACCTGCCTGTCCTCTGCACAGATGAAGTTCAGTGTTGATTTTAGCCAGACAAATTCAAATCACTAGACAAAACTACTGAGAGTGCTGTTACATGAACTCCATTCAGGCCTAACTGATTTGTATTTCACAAGGAAACAGAGTAGATGATGTCAAGCCTCCTTGTGGTGCTAAAATTAAAAAAAAGAAACACTCTTGGTCTCTTAATTAAGAGTGCTGTTAGTTTTGTTGCCTACTGCTGAGACAGGTCCTTGGCAGTTAGAGCTTGGTTTCAGATTGGATTTTTATGGGTTGGTCTTCTGCTTCTCACAATTACTGACCAGCAGCTGGAGGAACAAAATGATTTTCCCTCAGAAATTCCGTTGAAGGATGTTGCTATGGTGCCAATGGCTTTTCTTCCTGAAAAGTATTTGAAAGTTTGTCAGTAACTTTGTAGCCACTGAGCTGCCTTTGGTAAGATCCCACAAAATATGCCTGTTACTCTTGAAGTCAGTAGGTAATCATAGGACTTTCCTAGTCTTCTGAAAATGGTGTATTATTATGCAAAAGAAAATCATTTTAAGCAGAGATGGGAAATTTCACTGGTTCCTCTGACCAGATAGTATGCCTTAAGGTGAGAAGAGAAATTGATTCTAGCCTAACTCTTTGTAAACACTGATTCTGTAGTCTGCCTCAGTCGAAAAGTTTCCCTCTAAGACTTCTTGTTTCCCACTGAAACTGTATCTTCTCATTGAAAGCTTGTTTTCAATCTAGAATTATCACGCCATGTTAAAGAACATGGTGGTTTTTCTCTGCCTTGGAAAAGTTGACGAACATGGAGAGTGACATTTTCCAATTTCTGTACAAAGCTCTGATGTCTGTTTTACTGAAATTTTAAGTAGGGTTTAAGTGTGTGCTAGCAATAAGCATAGACTATTTAGATCATTCACAGATAAAGTAAAAAAATGAATGTGAATGAAGGAGTACAAACACAACAGGAAGGCCTTAGTAAATTATGCTGTACAACTTTTTGGCCCAGTAAATCAAGCTTATTTCAGAATAGTAAATGAGCTGCTCTTTATGACAACTTTTTCTTACACCTTGTTCCTAGACAGTTGAGCAAAGTACCTCAGAACAATACAGGCAATCCAGAAACAGGAAATGGTAATTTCCATTAAAAGCAAATTTTATCTCTGTGGTTTTTTGTTCTCAGAGAGCTAGGTTTCCAAAAAGTAACTGTCTCTGCAATGACTGAAGGTTTCTTCTTCCTACAAAGACAGGGTTTCCTTTTTTGAAAACAATACAATCCAATCCAACAAGTCAAAGGAAATGTTGAAAATTTCGGTTTCAAACATTTGTTGGACATACGCAGAAACATGTAATTTCTCAATGCAACTACATGAGGCTAAAAGCCATTTTTAAAAGTGGGTAATTCTATGGTGAGGATGGTTTGAGGTAGACTCATAGTTATAAATGGCTTTTGAAGGACTTTGTGAGTAGGGTGAAAGATAGCAAAATTCGGTTGAAAGATTTTTACGCATTTCAAAAAGTGACAGTGTTTTCTACTTGAAAACAGAAAAAGTTTTGAGGTAGAACTGGGATGGAAAGCTTTACTTCACATGACATTTTCATAAAGTTCTGCACAATAAGTGGCATTTTAGAATGAAAATGTACATTGCTAAAAAATGCACATCTAGAGATACAAATTAGTATCTGTAAATAAAAGTTTAAGATAGGCAGCTTAATTAAAATAATTCATAGATAGAGATTTTGCTTTTAACATTTTCAACAGTGCTATATGTAGACATGTGTGGCTTAAAGAGACAGAGAATCTGGTGTGTTCTGCTTCTGAGCATTAAGATATGTGTTTCTGCTGCTACTAAATTAAGGTACCTTTAACAGTAGAACTATTTAAAAACACTTCAGTTTTTTGTTAAAAACTATTAAGAGAAATTATTAACTTAGCCTTGTGTTTGGGCAGTATGTGGTATTGCTCAACTTTTCCGGCCACTGACTGACAGACATTTCAAGCGTATAGTCTTCAAACTCTTCAGGAGGAACTGGTTGAAAATATGCATGAGGGTTGAAGCAGGCAGCGAAATTTGTGATACTGGCAGTAGCTTGGAACAGCATGCAGTTCAATCTTAGTTGCTGTATTTGCGTGCTTATGAAACTTGCAGTGAACAATAGTCAATGGTGACTAGCCTCCTTTACCAAGATGAGTAAAAAAACAAGAGGATTGGTGGAAAATACTATTTGCAGGTACATAGATCCCTTTTGTCCTCCCTAAACTTTAAAAGTTTATGACTTTTATTTTGTCTAATTTGCTTCCATTTTGTCTAATTGTGTCTTAATTTGCTGGGATCCTTTCAAAAGGCTCGTTGAAGCGCACAAAAATGGAAATTGCAAAAATGTTACAGTTTGTCCTCTACGTCTAACTGATTTTCCACTAACTTGTCTTCGGAAAAGTGCATATTTGGAACGTTTTTATAATGTAGACTATTATCCCTCTAATTCCCTGTCCATCTGTAGAATAAATGTGTAGACTGTGTGTAAACTGTACCAAGTCTCTACTATACATAATGTATGACAGTATATGATAATGTGCCATGAATGCCAAATTTTATTAAATATAAGCTGCTCTTCCATCTGCGTGTTGGAAACCCCATATATTTTTTGCCAAAAAAAGCACAATTTCCAAGCATTGCATAATTTCACATGGAACAATGTGAAATACTCAGCTTCTTCTCTCCCTTAAATTGTTACAACTCCATTAATTTTAATTCCTCATTCATGGTTTCTTCTTGCTCTAAGAGCAGTGTCAGACTCTGACAATTTAGCAGCAATGCAAGCTCAGCTGAGTTTGTCTGCCAAAAGCAGGAAGACTAGCCAGAGCTATGATTATTTCGTGTTCTGTGTTGGAGTAAGTGGAAGTGGCTGGCCATAGACATATGGGTATTTTGCATTTCCTGTTCATCAGCAAAGACCTTCAGAAGGAGACCTTGTTAGCTGTCACAGCCTTTTTTTTTTTTTTTTTTTACATAGCACACTTTGCTTCAGATCAAGGTGAAGTGGTGCTGCTCAGCACTTATGGGAACAAAATGTGCAGTTACCTCATTTTGTTCAGTGTGAAGCCGGGCTAATGAATGGGATTGGGCACTGGGTGTTCCTGGCTGCCCCCATGAATTGCAGAAGTGGGTGAATCTTACCTGCCTAGCAAAAGACTTCCTCTGTTGAATTACCTTATGCTGAAAAACCTGTTTTCGTAAGCTGTTTGCTTTACGAATAAGAGGATACCATGCCTTTTTAGAAAGGTTGCTTCAGGTCCCAGACTTACTCCCCATGGACTGCTAGGAAAAGTGCTTGGTTTTCTCTGGGCTTTTTTTCCTCTTCCGTAACAGTGCACTCCCACCCTTTCATCGCTTCTCTGCCTTATTTGTCTGGGCCAGGAAGTTTTGTCTGTGTGCCTGTGTACAGCAGCCTGCCCACGGGGCCTCTTGAGTCCATCAACTCATTGCATGAGATACCAATAGTAGAGTTAAATGTTTCAGGCTTTGAATTGCTTTATGTCTAGAATAAAGGGAGGGGGATTCAAGAAAATGAGATTGATGTGATTACGTGATAATGTGATATGTTCATCAGGAAGACAGGAAAGGAGGTAGCCTGCTGTCTGAGATAGACCTAGGAAGTTTGGTGCACGACGAGAACTGCAAACGGGTTGTTTTTCACACCAGAAGTGGTGATGGTGTATGAAGCATTACCAAAGGTCCCAGAGAACAGGAAAGAGAGGCGATGACGGGAAGAGTTACTGTTCGGGAGATCAGCCCCACCCAAGACTTAGAAAATGCTAAAAAAGAGAAGGGTACTATGAAGAAGTGGCCCAGCTGGTGTTTTAGGTCAGTGGAGTTAAATTGCTCCGCATGAGGCCGGTTGCAGGTGAACATGACCATTGCAGCATCTACCCTCACAGCTACAGAGCTAAGTGGGCAACAGCTTGTGCAAGTTTTCCAGTACTTTCACATTTCCCCATCAGGAGAAAAACCATCTGGGCTAAAAAGCTTTTTAGTGAAGCAAAGGGTGCAAAACAGACACTTCGTATAATAAATAGCCAATATCGTGATAGAGACACAATTTTTGTTTTCAAAAAGAACCTTCATTCTGCACCCAGGTAAAAGTCAGCTGAAAGTGGTACCTGCTGGTCTTCTTTCTGCTTAGTTCTTCCTCGGTTCTGTCTTTCCTCTGATTGAAAAATTCCAATGATGAACAAGCCAGCCTGCTGAGTTTCTAACCAGACCAATACTAACAAAGTATGTCATTCCCAAATAGTTAGATAGTTGCAAAATTCATTCATAGTAAAAGCTGTTGAGAAGGTCATGAATCATCTCCCATTCTGCATGTCAAATTCTTGACTATTTTCTCACTACTGCTGATTTAACTGTAAATTGCTTTAAATTAAAATAACACTTAAAGTGTTTAACTTTTCATACCAGTAAGTTCTTAGTGCCATAAGACAAATGTTGTGGTGAGAAGACACTATAAACATATGGCAATCTTTGTATATATACATTTTGTCTTCCCTTAGATGAAGTTATTTTGTAATTTGAAACCTAAGTAGAGGGATTTTTGTTTTATCCTGATCAGACATCTAAGTGTCAGCCCTCTGCTGCTACGTAAGTATTCAAGTTGTTTAAGCACCAAATTAAACTTTAAAATTAGCATTTTCCACTTAGGTGTATTTTTTCCCTTCCTTTTATTTTTTATACTTAAATAAACAGTTTAAGTATTTGTTTACTTGGGGAAAAATAGTGCTATGCTTCTCCTGTTACAATAAGCTACTTATTTGAAGGGCAGAAGGCTAAGACCCCCAACAAGATATTTAGAAGAGTAGGAAGAATTTTAGAGCCATAAATTGGATGTTCTTTGGCTGGCCAAAACTGAGGAGGGGAGGAGCTAAAGGAAAGCAAAAGAGAGTATCTGGGAGCCAATAGTCTGATGTGGGCATAAGGAAAGCTACACTGCAGCATGTCAGGCAAAATATTTTCACGAACTGTAGAGGAGAGTTAATGCCATTGAACAGAGCAGAGTTTGTCTGACATGTCGGCCCTGCTGGTCCTTCACATACCAGAAAGATGACCTCCTCCTAGAAGAACTGGTGAGGAGAGCTGCGGGGATTGCTGGGACATGGGAGATGGACATGCGTGATGACATCAGGGGTGCTTGATTTGCTTAGGATATAAAAGCAAGTAGGAGAAGAGTGGGGTGACTCCTGTAAATGCAGAAGAGAGAGAACAGTTACTAAGCTTGGAAGGGTGTGGACACAAAAAAAAAAAAATGTATACTACCTGGCCGTGAGTAAATGTAAGCTGCAAACTGGAAGAAAACTCTTCAAAGCTTAGAAGATTTGGGTTCTGCAACTGCCTTCCCATGGAAATAAAGGAGAAAGCAACCAGTCAACCCGTTATTCCTTACTATGGAGTTCAGTGAGTTTTTGATGGGCCTGGAGACCTCTTCCAATCTCTCCTTCCTCCAAAGTAACTGCCTCCTCAGGCATTTCTTTGAAGATATGTTTTCACTCTTCACTTTTTAATTGCTCTGATGTCTTCTTGTTTGAAAGTCTGAACTGTTGCTGATCAAGTATTTTGATGGCAAAAAGTGCTATGCTGACAGGTTTCACTTGTGAAATGTGCTTAGATACCAGTTCAGATAATGTGGTTTCATTCAGCAAGAATTATACTTTTTAGTCAGTTAATAAGCATGGAACAAACTTTACCATGTTTGAACTCCTCTACCACTACCACTCGCATTGATGTAGATACGTTGTATGTAGAGTTGTGCTGTGGATAGGCTGGGGTGAGGATCAACATTACATTGTATCGGTCTGATGGGTTCACCTATGATGTTAAAACAATTGTGCTTAGCATCAGTTTAGGTTAGAATAAAGTTTAAAGGCTTCTGAATTCAACGTTTACACACTCTAGGGTCCTATACTGCTAAATTAAGATTGCTCTCTTCAGGGTGTTTCAGCAATACAGGATTTGGCCATTCCCTATATAACTATCCATTTAAAGCTCTGCCATGTAATTCAGGGTAGGATTGAATGTTGTCAACGTAAATCTTATATAAAGGACTACCTCTAGAACTGTTCTTTTTGCAAATTAAAATAAACAGTAGCTCTTACCATTTTGGAAAAAACCAAGAACTTGTTCACAAGAGCAGAAGCCGAAGCATTTGGATAAAGTTGACATATCCTTGCCACTAGCATTGCGCAGGAAACCCCATCAAGAACTCCCAGCACATTGGAGGAAATGGCATGTCCTAGAATGGATACATGTAGTTAGTCTGTAGTGTTTCAATACCCAATATCTATAGAATAGTCAGTATACTTCAACCTTAAAGTCAGTTGTTATTGCAATGCAGTGAGGCAAAAATTGTTTGTCCTTAAAAGTGATGAGAAGAAGAATCATTACCACACTGTTACTGTAACAGCTGGTCTGAAATAACTCTCTAAGACTCAATTTAGAGTTTTAGAAAGTATGCATTCTTTATTGCGGCACCAGACACACAGGGTATAGCTCCACTTAATGTGTGCACCAGGGTATCTAACAGCACTAAATATATACAGTTAAAGTATACATATTCATCTCTTTTCCAAGAAATGATTAACATATTCATACATTTTCTTGGGATTCATTAACATATGCAAATGCCCTGGATGCATGTATCCTCATATTCTTCAGTGGTCTTTGGTGGTTGTCGATAGTCTTCCTCACTGTGTCTGTTAGTTGAACTTGGCTTCTGCACACGCTCAATCCTACTCCTTATTAAGTTTACATACCTTGTTATCTACAGAACCAGTGTGCGCTAGTACTACCCCTTTATTTTATTCTATTCAAGGATAGTGTCTCAGAACAAGTTTCTTTATCTATAAGCATTTGGCCTAGCTGTGCAATTTCAGCGGGAAAGGAATGCAGTTTTATCAAGAGAAGAACCATACATCCTTCAGTTATTGTATCAACACCACTTCCCAAATTACTGCTACTCTGAAATTTGCCTACACTGCTACAGCTACTGCTTCACTCCAACCTCCCTTAAGAAAAAAATTTTGCCATTCTTTCAGCACTTGCTCTAGCCACATGCACAAACTGTACTTTCTTACTCCTTATGTATCAAGCTTTTATACGTAACTTGGCTTTTTTATCATCTGTAGTCAGGTTCCTGATAAGTAATACAGCACCTTGTCTTGTAGGCACTCCCCTCTTCTCCCCACTCTACCCCCATTAAAAAACACACCAAAACTACTCCATGGACAGATCTTGAATCTAATCTAAAAAACGGCTTTTTGCTTGAAAAACTGTCATTTAAATGGCTATCCAAAGCTGAAGTACTTCTAATGGTCTTATTTATCAGCATGACGTGCCTCTGAAAAGTTTAAATATCATGATCACCTTACTCATGTTTTGCCCACAGTTTAATTACATGGAGCATGAACTGGAAGTTCTCTTCATCTGGCACTAGGTATAGTATTTAATCCATAACTATGCAGCCTCTAAGAAAAAATGTGAAGTACAGAAGTTCCTAGTAAGAGATACAAGTCAGTTTTATGCTATGCTGGATCAATAGCTTACAATTTATCATTCAAGTCTATGAAAATAAGTTTGGCTTACTCGTTTTGTATTACATTAAAAATTATAGATCACGCATAACGTTCAGTATCACCGGTGCCCTCAACAGCTTTGTCATAGTTTATAGACTACAGCCAACAATTTTTAATAAGGCCTTTCTAAAGGATTCCAAAAGCCAAGGTTCTTTCGACAGCCAGGAACAATTAAATCAGTCACTGTTAAACAGCAAGCAAGTTAGGCTTCGGGTAGTTTAAATATCTTTTTTTTTTTTATTAACTACCACACATTCTTCTCTAGCAAGTGCTCTACCTATTTAGCTGAAGCAGTTTCTGTGGCAAACTGGAACAGTGCACACACTGATCAAAGAAACATGAAACTTTCTAAACACACAACTCCTTGAAACATCTAAATTTAAGCCCACTCACCACCTCCTCAGATCTCAAGTATACAGGAGATCAGTTTATGCATCTTGTACAGAAATTTGAGTTGTGTAATGTGTATTCTACACCAATTTTTAAAGATATGTAAATATGCTTACCGTTTAAGCTCAGTATACATCTCATATCCAGGCTTCTCAGATGCAAGTCATCTCCGAGATCAAGATTATCAGAAACAGTTTGCAGAGGTGGTCTTACAAACACCAGATCAATCTTAAGAGGAAAAAAAAGGGCATGTAAATGCATTCTAAGGAATCACCACCCCTTTTTCCCAGGTCTCACAGATATCATTGCCTTAGTTTATGGGCCATCCTTCCAAAATGTCTACTGAGTTCATTTAGTCCATAACTTTGGGTTCCATCTGTCATGACAGTCTTTAAGGCTGGAGGAATGAGGTGGAGTTGGCTCAGTCAGTGGAGCAGGAGGCTTTGGATGTGGCAGGAGGATGTTGCGAGGCACCAAATGCAATAACAGGGTTATTTGACAGTTCAATTCATTGGCTATTTTCACCTAAAATCAAATCCCCTTGAGGCACACTTTGGACTTCTCTGTCCTTCTGCATTACCCACCAAGTGCACCCAGGTCCTTGGGCAAAAGTAATCTCACGCATGGGTTTACCTTTCCCCAATGAAGGAGTAACCCAGTCAGTCTTCCCCAGTATATTTTTAATGCGCACTATGGGGGCTTTATCTCCATCCACAGTATGTAGGAGGTTTGATTGAGCAGGGCCAGCTTGCTTGGCAGATCCTCTGTTATTGACTAACCAGGTGACTTTTGCTAAATGCACGTCCCAGTGTTTGAAAGTTCCACCACCCATTGCTCTCAGTTTAGTTTTTAGCAACCCATTGTATCACTCAATTTTCCCAGAGGCTGGTGCATGGTAGGGAATGTGGTATATCCACTCAATGCCATGTTCTTTGGCCCAAGTGTCTATGAGGTTGTTTTGGAAATGTGTCCCATTATCTGACTCAATCTTTTCTGGCATGCCATGCTGCCATAAGACTTTCTTCTCAAGGCCTAAAATGGTGTTCCGGGCAGTGGCATGGGGCATGGCGTAGGTTTCCAACCAACGGGTGGCTGCTTCTGCCATTGTAAGCACATAGTGTTTGCCATGCCGAGTTCGTGAGAGCGTGATATAATCAATCTGCCAGGCCTCCCCATACTTATATTTTAACCATCGTCCTCCATACCAAATGGGTTTTAACTGTTTGGCTTGCTTGGTTGTAGCACACATCTCACATTCATGGATTACTTGTGCAATAGCACCCATAGTTAAGTTCACCCCTCAATCATGAGCCCATCTATATGTTGCATCTCTTCCCTGATGGCCTGAGGAGTCACGGGCCCAGCGAGCCATAAATTGTTCACCCTTATGTTGCCAGTCCAGATCTACTTGAGCCACCTTAATCTTAGCAGCTTGATCCACTGTTGGTTGTTCCGATGTTCTTCAGTGGCCTGGCTCTTGGGTACATGAGCATCTACATGGCGTACTTTCACAACCAGATTCTCTACCCGAGCAGCAATATCTTGCCATAATTCAGCAGCCCAGATGGGTTTGCCTCTGCGCTGTCAGTTGCTCCATTTCCACTGCTGTAACCATCCCCACAGGGCATTTGCCACCATCCATGAGTCAGTATAGAGACAGAGCACTGGCCACTTTTCTCGCTCAGTGGTATTCAAGGCCAGCTGGATGGCTTTCACCTCTGCAAACTGACTCAATTCACCTTCTCCTTTAACAGCTTCAGTGACCCATCACGTGGGGCTCCACACAGCTGCTTTCCACCTTCGATGTTTCCCCACAATGCAACAGGACCCATCGGTAAACAGGGCATATCACTTCTCATTATCCAGTAGTTTATTATATCGTGGGGCCTCTTCAGTATGCGTCACCTCTTCCTCTGGCACCATTCCAAAATATTTGCCTTCTGGCCAATTTGTAATCACTTCCAATATTCCTGGATGGCTGTGGCTCCCTATTCAAGCCTGTTGTGTGATTAATACAACCCATTTACTCTATGTGGCATTGGCTGCGTGGTGTGCAGAGGGGACACTCCCTTTGAACATCCAGCCTAGTGCTGGCAGTTGGGGTGCCAGGAGGAGCTGTGCTTCAGTCCCAATCACTTCTGAAGCAGTTTGGACCCCTTCACATGCTCCAATATCTCCTTTTTGGCTGGAGTACAGTGGTCCTCTGATCCTCTGTATTCCCGACTCCAAAACCCCAGGGGCCAACCCCGAGCCTCCCCTGGTGCCCTCTGCCAGACACACCAGGTAGGGCCATTCTTCCCAGCTGCAGTGTAGATCACGCTTTTGAAATCTTGTCCTGTCCGAACTGGCCCAAGGGGGCTACTGCATGGACTATTTCCTGCTTAATTTGTTCAAATCTTGTCGTTGCTCTGGGCCCCATCTAAAATCATTCTTTTTCTGGGTCATTTGATAGAGAGGGCTTACAGTCTGACTGTAATTTGGAAAGTGCAGTCTCCAGAAACCCACAACACCTAAGAAAGCTTGTGTCTCCTTTCTATTAGTCGATGGGGACATAGCTGTTATTTTATTAATCACTTCCATTGCAACCTCATGACATCTATCTTGCCATTTTACTCCTAAAAACTGAATCTCTTGTGCAGGTCCCTTGACCTTACCACGCTTTATGGCAAAACCGGCTCTCAGAAGGATTTGGATCATTTTCTCCCCTTTCTCAAAAACTTCTTCTGCTGTATTACCCCATATAATGATCTCATCTGTAAGTGTTGCAGGGCTTCACCCTGTTCCAGTGCAGTCTGGATCAGTCCATGGCAAATGGTGGGGCTGTGTTTCCACCCCTGGGGCAGTCGATTCCAGGTGTATTGGACACCCTTCTAGGTAAAATCAAACTGTGGCCTGCACTCTGATGCCAGAGGGATGGAGAAAAATGTGTTGGCAATATCAATCATGGTGTACCACTTGGCTGCCTTCTACTCTAGTTCATACTGAACTTCTAGCATGTCTGGCATGGCAGCACTCAATGGTGGCATGACTTCATTCAGGCCATGATAGTCTACTGTCAATCTCCACTCTCCATTAGACTTTTGCACTGGCCATATGGGGCTGTTAAAGGGGGAGCGCGTCTTGCTGATGACTCCTTGGCTCTCTAGTTGACGAATCAGTTTATGAATAGGGATTACAGAGTCTCGACTGGTGCGATATTGCCGTTGGTGCACTGTTATAGTGGCAATTGGCACCCGTTGTTCTTCAACCCTCAGCAGTCCCACAGCAGAAGGATCCTCTGAGAGACCAGGTAACACAGACAGCTGTTTAATTTCTTCTGTTTCCAAGGCAGCTATACCAAAAGCCCACTGATACCCTTTTGGGTCCCTAAAATATCCTCTCCTGAGATAATCTATACCACGAATACATGGAATGTCTGGGCCAGTCACAATGGGGTGTTTTTCCCACTCTTTTCCACTTAGGCTCACCTCGGTCTCCAATACAGTCAACTGTTGAGACACCACCCCCCCCCCCCCGTCACTCCTGAAATACAAATAGGTTCTGCCCCTTTAAAATTTGACGGCATTAGGGTGCATTGAGCACCAGTGTCCACTAAAGCCTTATACTTCTGGGGGTCAGATGTGCCAGGCCATCGAATCCACACGGGACATTAAACACTATTGTCCCTGTCCTCTGCCTGGCTGGAGGCAGGACCCTTCTAATGTTGGTCATAATACCCACTAACGGCAAATGGGTTAGGGTGGTATGCACAGGTTTCAGTCTCATCTTGATCACTCACTTCTTGTGAATATAGAAGAGATATACAAAAGACAATTCTAGTGTAATAATTTCAAACTAGATTGGGTGCTGTAGGCTGTTTGGGGCAAGATTAGTGCCCATTGACCATCTATCTCACACCACAATATGTTGTTTCAGCTTTGTTAACTGCTACAAGTCAACTGATAGAGCCACTTCACAAATTTATTCAGTGCCCCAAAGACTTCAAGATCTTGATCTAAAGTATCTTTTATACCTTATGTCAATGGCAGTTACTATAGCTTTACTTAATACTTAAGAAAAGTTAAAAGTTGAACTTTAGCATAAATCCTAGTAGTATGGCCTTTAAAAGAAGTAAAAAGGCTTCAGCTGTTTTGATAAGAACGTATAAAAAATCCTTACCTTGCTCTCACCAAGTTCTGAAATCCATTCTTTGCCCAAGTTATTCAGTTTACCAATAACAACCAGCCTGTAAAGAAAACTCATGTTAAGTTTGCCCTAAAAACCCAAGATGTTAACAAATTTGACAGTGTTGTTATACCTGTGATTCAGTTCTTCCTCATCTTCCAACAACCCAAATGGCTTCATCGTTTCAAGTAGCTTCTGAGTATGGATGCAATCTATATCCTTAGGAGGAGCCAAGAGAAGTAATTCTATAGTGCCTTTGAGGCTGGTTCTGCAGCCTAGAAGTACTGTGGGAGAAAAAAAAAAAACTGAAGACTTCACAAAAGCAAAAAAAAAAAAAACCAAACAAAACACCCTACCTTAGTGGAAAACACCCCACCATTCCAAATCAATGTCTGTTCTTTTACCGAGCATTAATATAAATGAGAAGAAAATTGTCCTGCTTATGCTTTTTAGATAACTTGACCTAATTAGGAGTCACAACTACTTTTTAGAAAAACATTTGTGGATATAAGAAAAGATCCAAGTTGCTACCATCTTAGTAAAACTTATTTGCATTGCTCTAGACATTTAGAACTGATCACCAGGAAATGAAAAGGTTTGAAATCCACTAAGGGTGACACCACATATAGCAGAAGTTTGGGACACATTTCAGTTTCATATCAGTTTTGATTTAAGGATATTCCCATCAGCTTCCTGCTAACATTATACAAGACTATTTAACACTGGCTTCTTTAGGTAAATGAATTTGCTGTGCATCTGATTCTGGAAGGGCATTATAGTTGATTGTATAGGAAGGACATATAACGAAGCGGTCTGTTAAACAGATTTGATGCAGTAAATTCAGTATTACCTTGTTTTTGTTCATGGAAGAGTGTGAATGAAAGTATCAACCAATCTGCAGCTAATCTTGCTAGGAGAGCCTCATGCACTTAACAGTGTTCAATTTTTATAGTTCAGAGGCTTAGCTGTACATCTGTTTTATCTAAATCCAAGAGACATATGTCAGCATATAAATTAGCGCAACTTAAGCTCTGTGTGTAGAGGATGCTCAAATCTGGCTTAGCTAGCTCACTGCCCAGTTAGGCTGAGCAGGACACCAGGCACCTGTGTTTGGAGGCCTCTGGAATGCCAATAACATCAAGCCATAATTTTTGTCTCCAGCCCTCTGCTTGTCCTGTATGTTTAGACCTATTTGCAATCAGGAGCAGCACAAGACTGACATGACAGGACAACATTAAATTAAAGGCAGCATTAGCATTTTTTTTTACACCATAGAACCCTTGCTTTAGAAAGGGAAAAATGGAGAAGAAAACCCTACTTTGCATTACCAGCTGAAAGCAGGAGAAAGAAAGGAGTGGGACAGGAGGGAAGCACTGTACTTAATGGATCAAGGGTCTCTGCAGAAATGCTAGTAGCAAAAGGGGGAGACACATTAAAAGTCTATACAACTCATGATGCTTGTCCAAGGAGTCCATATCCAGACCCTAAGGCTAAAGGTATTAATTATGCCATTATTCAAACTGGGTATTTTTCTACTTCACATACAGACAGCCTCAAATATTATCTGGGTTAGTGTCCTGGTTTCGTCCAGGGTAGAGTTAACTTTCCTTGGGCTGAGAGGGAGCACAGCTAGAGGGCTGGGCCCGGATCGATCATTGGAGTATTCCATATCATGTGACATCATAGTCAGTATATAAGGGGACGCTGCTCTCTCAGTTTCGGTTTTGGTTTCCTGGTTGGTCAGCAGCAGGATTTCTGGTGTGGTTGGATCACTGGTGGGGGCGGGCTGCATACCAGTTGTCAGTCAGTGAGCCACTGCTGCATTTTACCCATTTAGACTTACTATTGTTACTGTTGTTTTGTTACTACTACTATTTTTTTAATTCAACCTACGAATTTCTTTTTTTTTGGTCCCTCCCCTATTTCACTGGGGGGGCGGGGGGGAAGTAAATGACTAACCATGTGGTGATTGGCTACTGGCTGAGTTTAAATCACGACAGTTAGTCATAGAATCATAGAGTGGTTTGGGTTGGAAGGGACCTTAAAAGATCATCTAGTTCCAACCCCTCTGCCATGGGCAGGGACACCTTCCACTAGACCAGGTTGCTCAAAGCCCCATCCAACCTTGCCTTGAACACTTCCAGGGAGAGGGCATCCACAGCTTCTCTGGGCAACCTGTTCCAGTGACTCACCACCCCCACAGTAAAGAATTTCTTCCTGATATCTAACCTAAATCTACCCTCTGTCAGTTTAAAACAGTTCCTTTGCATCCTATCACTACACTCCCTAATAAAGAGTCACTCACAAGAGCCCCCTCCTGTAGCCCCTCCCCCACTACCAAACCCCCACCACTCACAAACCCAATACAGCTATGAAGAGTTTTAAAATTGATACAAGCTGTTGGTTCTTGGCTTGTTGATCAAAGATCTGGCATAAGAAACATTTCAAAGCAATCTCTTGCTTCAGCTTAGATGAACAATTATGCTTCAACCACACAAATGAACTAAGAGGAAGTGCAATATAACCCATGTTCTATACAAACCTTAGCAAAGTCCAACTCTGGACATCATTTGCACATTTTACAGTGGAACCATCCTGACTCTTCCACCCAAAGAAAGCAACTTCATATATACTATAGAAATTAATGCAGCAGGATATAGAAACACTGGGATTGACCCAGGCATTGTGAAAACAAGGAGCCTGGAACACAATTCACTGAGGAGACAGGAACTGCTAGATGTCAGCTAGACTGCTACTGAAAAAACATTATTCAAGACAAGATGTGCAGAAGCCCAAAGGTCAACAATGAGTACGGACGAGAACTGCACACTCAGTAACCAGCTCTTCTCTGAATGACTCTAGGGCAATGATAAACAAATATATAGAATCAAATGAAGCCTGACCTACAAACAAAAGATTGCTCATCAGTGTAGCCACATGGGCAGAGAGGTTACTTGGAAAGAATACTTGCGTGACTACCCCTAGATTTACTGCCACAGTTTCAAGATACAGTGTCTGGAAGGGGGAAAAGGGAAAGGACATGACCATCACTTTGCTTAGACAGCCCAGCAAAACTGGCCCAGCAGTTCAACTACTTTTAGAAGTCTTTTCAGCATCCCTTTCCAATTGCCAACTTTCACTTCTCAGGAAAAAAATTGTGTTTTTTGAGGGAGACCTTACAAAATTATCCGTCTCACAGTAACCTGATTAGGAACATTCAGAGAAAGCCTTTTTTCCCCCCCCTACATTTAAGCTGGATACATACCCTAAGACCAGCGTAAAGCCTTAGCCAGTGGCAGCCTGAAGCCAGTCAAGCTGTTGTGAGGTTGCAGGGACAACACAATGTGGAGACCAGCACAGAGACCTGTACCCAGAACCACACCAAAACCACAGGCTCCGACAACTGGGGATAACCCCACAGAGCCTTTAACTAGTGACCGCAGTCCCTGCCTTCACATGGAAAAGGTTTACCATTTATTTTAAAGAAAAGCTTTCCCTGATGGGAGGCAGGTTCCTCCCCCTCACCAACCCACCAACACCCTCAGCCTCCCACCCTCTCAGGCCCCTCACGGGGCTGTGGCTGGAAAAGCCCCTCAGGAAGATGCAAGAGAAGGAGGGGGGACATACCACCTCCCCCCCCCCCCCCTTTCAGGGCTCGCTCAACTTGCAACTGCTGGCCCAGCTGCCTGTCAACCCCTGGTAGGGTGCAGATGAGGCGGATCCATCCCCCCACCCCTCTCCTCACTGGGACTGATGGGCCCGCGCTCGCCAGAGAGGCGGGGGATGTCGTCGGTCACCAAACGGGCTAAGATGCACCTGTACCAGGGCAGATGTTCCCTGTGGCACGAACTGAAGGATGCACAAGCTGCTCTCCTCCTTGCAGGAGGGAGGAGGTGGGCAGGTGGGGCAGGGATGCTGCAGTGGCTGCTGGTGGAGTGCGTGGTGGTGGAATCACTTCCCTGAGGAGAGGCTGTGTGCGGAGGGGAAGGCTGCCTACCACTCCCGGCCAGGGGTTTTGTCTTACCTTCAGGACGTCGCGAAGATGCGTCTCGACATTGTTAGGTGTTGGAATGGGCTGCCCAGGGCAGTGGTGGACTCCCCATCCCTGGAAGTGTTTAAGACTAGGGTCGACATAGCGCTTTAGGGATATGGTGTAGTTGAGAACTGTCAGTGTTAGGTTAATGGTTGGACTAGATGATCTTCAAGGTCTTTTTCAACCTTGATGCTTCTGTGATTCTGTGACAGTTCTGCTCCTGCTCGGGAGCTGGGGACAACTCTCCTTGGGAGGCCGCTGCCCTGTCAGGACCTTTGCGTGGGGTGCCAGGCGCTGAGGAAGCACTTGCAGCAATGAAGAGCCGAGCTGCCCATAGGAGGGACCCACCAGTGAGTGGGCTGGTGTGCCCCACAGAAGGTGGTCCCACCAGCAGCCCTTTCTCTCCTGAAGCTGGGGGACATTCCCATTCCCTGACATCCCCTTTCAGAGAGAGGAGAGAGAAAATGACGGCAATCACTCTTGTGTTAGTTCAGTCTCACCCAGTTATTGCTGAAGAGCAAGTCAAGTGTCGCTTGGCTTAAGGTGGTATTGGGAGCATTTAGCTCACGTTGTTAATGTCAGCAGATAGTTTTGAGTACTCACCACAACTTATCGTCATATATCATTTTGGGCCAACATAGTCTATCACAAGCTGTGTACTAAAGCAGCCAAAATACTCACACTATTCTGCACCATGACATTTAGATGACAGTGCCCCACTCACATTTGAGCTTGCAAAAAGTTTAAAGTAAAACCATAATGTTTTTGTAAAGTTGAATAAATCTTTGGAAAAAAGTTTGCATTCCCAACTGCCTTGATATTTTCTCTATCAGAGCCTTTCTCTGAGATTAGCACGTGCATCATTTCTGTACTTTTCTGGGTTGTCTGTAGTGCCTTTGTTGAAGTAAAATAGACTTTATCTTGCAAGATACTTTGAAGGAACACAAACTTTCATCCTGAAGTTTCAACAAACTAACAAAACAAACATTTGGTGTTCAGACACAAAGGTACTTTTAGCAGGATCGCCTCATCTACCCTACTCAAATAACTTAATGCTATGGAAAGTTAGAAATTACTTTATTTATTTGCTGAATATTATTTGTTGATGGTACTTGTGCTAACATTTCAAAGTGTCTGAAAATCAGATGCTTCTGTAAGAAGCTGCAGTGGTAAAGCCAAAAAAGAAAAAAAAAAGTTTTCAAGCAAATTTCTTGAGAGCTTTTTTTAAACCTCTAGTCATGCCCTTTTCATTTGCAGAAGTTCATCATGGTTTTCAACATTTTATGATCCTCACAATGTTACTGATATGTTATTAATTTGAGCTGATTTTAATGATTTTTGGTGATTTGGATTTAAATAAGGAATGATTTAGAGTAACCATACAACCAGTTATGCTGCTACAAAGGTCTTTTTAAAGTCCCAGGCTAAGTCCACATAGACTAGTAATAATCATTAACCAGATATCTATTCAAAGAAGAAGCCTCATGACGAGGTAAAGGGAAGTTGCTACAAATATGCTTGAAATTGCTAATGTACAGGGACCTGTAAAGTAGGACATTTAGTTTTAATGTTAACCATCACTTGTATTTTACTAGCTTTTATTTTTCCTGTATTTTTCGTCTATTTTACTGTAATGTATATAATTTCATTTATACTTTTTCCTAACTACCCTCTGTAGTCGTTACCCAGTTACCCACTTGTAAGATGTTTTGAAACCTTTAACTCCTTGCCTAGTAAAGATAAGACAGACCTTGAACAATCTGAAGAAAACTCCCTGAGTACATCCCTAATAGCAGGAACCTAAAGAAAACAAGTGCCTAAGAAGATGCCATTGTCAAGATAAGTGACTGAAAGCTAGTCTAAACTAACCTCCTTGGAACAAACAGGAGCTAAAAGATGGATGAAGTAACTCTATGACCATATATAGACACAAGAAACCTGAAGTTCACTAACGGACAGTGTGAGAAAGGCTATGTGGACCCCTAAGGAGGAGAGAAGACCCTCACTCTATTTTTACTACGCATGCTCAGACTATGTAAATGAATTCTGAGAACCCATTAGCATAAGACTGCTTTTTCTAAGAAAGCTGATTAATATGTATGATTTTGTGTATATTAGTCAGAGTGTTTTGTTAGTAAGTGTGGCACTTGTGGTGGAGCGATCCCCAGTGCTGCCCAGCGCTGCAAATAAAGAATACCTGCTTAACAGTTATACCCAATCCTGACTGTTGAGTGAAGCTCTTTGTTTAATCCCTTTTTAGTAGAAGGTGACAATCTTGTCCTTTTTTTTTTAACCTTACAAACTCTTCTTGTCTATTCAAAGTGGGCTAATCAGCTTTTTTGCTCAGTGCACAATTCCTGTAAGTTATTTAGGCTAATCTTTTAAATTTAACTCTTTGCTGTGTCAATTTTTGGCTCGATATGTCAGTTCAAGCTATGTGGTCAAAAATATTGACCCAAGGGAAGAAGAAAGAACATACTGTGATAAGAGAGGAGGATGAGGTGGTTTCTTTCAATATCTCCAAGCTAAATTCTGTACCTTATACAGATCGGATCTTTCTAGCTTACTGAAACTATACTTTCATAGAGTAGTTCTGTGGCAATTAAACTGGTCTAACCCAGGCTGATGTGAGTTTTCTCCTCTCCCTCAAACAGTCTGTGCTAAATTGGTGTGGAGCTAGACCTGTTTCCTAACTGTCGGAGTAAGCGCAGGCTCCTGAACACTGCTGTTGGTGCAAGGGAGAAGGAGAACCACAAACATAGTTGTGGGAGTGGAGAGGTGGGATGATAGCTAGCAGTCTGGATTTAGACTGGTTTACAGTGTACCCAAAAACTTGCATCCTTTTCCAGTATATCAGTTGATTTAAGAAAGCTTATAATCTCTCTCTCCAATTTCTCTGCTTTTATTCTGCTTCTGCAATTCTGAGCACTGTGAAATGTATACAGCTAGGTGTGCCTATCTGCCTGTCACATTTGTACTTGTACACAAGCACACCTGTAAATGTATAGATGAATGCAAATTCTAGTGAAGTACTTAGCATTTCTATATTGGTGAGATAGCTTGGAGGTTTCTTATGGGAAGAATACGACTATTAGCTTTATAGGCTTTATAGGATCAACTTTTATCCACACAGCTATGCACAGTAATATTACCACAGTCAAATATTTTCATGATGCATGTATCACAGGCTGAGCAATTTGAATCTTATGGGTATGTGGAAGATTATACACTCAGATCTGCTGCACTTTGACACATGTACCATCTATCAGCTGACCTTCTGGCACTGTTGGCTGTCTATGTTTGTTTGGAGATAGTTTTTTTACTAAGTGGGATGTCTCTGAGGGTCTCATATTTATGAGGGAGTGTGCTGCTGGAGTCATACAACAATGCTTAACAATAAGCAATATGCCCATGTGAATGGAAAAGGTGTGATATTTTACTCTGTTATTTTCTTAGTTTTGTAGCTTTTTCTCAGATAAATTACGTGTTGCAACCCATAAAAAAAAAAAAAAAACCAACTTTGTTCAGAAAGATTTTTATTGTATTGTATTTGGCAAAGTGCTTCATGACTCTTGTTACAATATTAAACTGTAATGATTAAAGGAGAGTGACACTTTAAATAGATTTTTGAAGGCAGTTTTGGAGGAACATTTTGTATATACATGAAAAGTTATGTACCTACTACTGTACCTGAACCTTTCTGCATCAGCATACAAAGACTGAACTGAAAGGTGAAACTGCTACAGAGAAAATATTGGTGAGATATTGAAATATTATCCTCAGAACAGAAAAATTTATCAAAATTGTTTTCTTCAAACTTTGGATTTTTTCTTACAAATATGGAGGATCTTATCTGTATAATGTACCATATTTCACTAGAGAGAGATTTTCTCAGCAATAATTTGTATATATGCAGGTAGGCCCTGAAGAATATCAGCTGAAAATAACAAGAAATTCAATATTGTAGTAAACATTCTCAAGCTTTATCACATTATGTGGGCAGATATATGGTAGGAGATAAGCGTGAACAGTAGAAGGTGGGGTTGCTGAAGACAGATTTCAGATGGATGGATCTTGAGATCTTGACAGGATGGATCGATGGGCTAAGGTCAACTGTATGAGTTTCAATAAGGTCAAATGCTTAGTTCTGCACTTTGGCCACAACAACCCCCAGCAGCACTACAGGCTTGGGGAGGAGTGGCTGGAGAGCTGCCAGTCAGAGCGGGACCTGGGGGTGTTGATTGATAGCCGGCTGAACATGAGCCAGCAGTGTGCCCAGTTGGCCAAGAAGGCCAATGGTATCCTGGCTTGTATCAGAAATAGCGTGGCCAGCAGGGACAGGGAAGTGATCATTGTACTCGGCACTGGTGAGGCCACACCTCGATTACTGTGTTCAGTTTTGGGCCCCTCACTACAAAAAGGACATTGAATTACTTGAGCTTGTCCAAAGAAGGGCAACGAAGCTGGTGAAGGGTCTGGAGGACAGGTCTTACAAGTAACAGCCGAGGGAATTGGGGTTGTTTAGTCTAGAGAAGAGGAGGCTGAGGGGAGACCTCATCGCCCTCTACAACTACCTGAAAGGAGGTTGCAGAGTGGTGGGGATGAGTCTCTTTAACCAAGTAACAAGTTTTAGGACAAGAGGGAATGGTCTCAAGTTGCACCGGGGAAGGTTTAGACTGGATATTAGGAAGTATTTCTTTACAGAACGGGTTGTTCGGTGTTGGAATGGGCTGCCCAGGGCAGTGGTGGAGTCCCCATCCCTGGAGGTGTATAAGAGTTGGGTTGACATAGCGCTTAGGAATATGGTGTAGTTGAGAACTGTTAATGGTTGGATTAGGTGATCTTCAAGGTCTTTTCCAACCTAGAGGATTCTGTGATTTAAACAAGTGGTAGTTGAAAGGTTTTTTTAGTTGTTTGTGCTTTCAGGTTTTTTTTTTGTCTTTGAATTTCATCAATTTACTTAAGGGACATAATTCTATAGAATGTTGGCATTGGTAACCTGGCAAGCTACTCAGAAATGTAAATCCATAAAACATTCATATTTTAAATTGGTCTAAAGTGTTGCTGCTGAAACACTAAGCTTGCCTTGGAGGGCATGACTTTGGGACTGTTGTTGGTCTATGTCTTTCTAGGCTGGCTTGCTGCTAACGGTTTAGCTCTTCATACTGCCAGTTATAATGGACTCCTGGCTTCCCTGAAATCACCTGGTAGGATTTGAACTTGCCACTGTATGTTGAGCCAGCAAAGCAGTACCTCTGCTCTGCTGCTTTCCCAGGGAAGTCTTGAATGATTGTGCCCGTTAATGTAAAAGTAGTTGCAGGTCGTCACCTGGACACCACCACCAACCAACTAGACATAAACTTGCACTAACTTGTAGGGCAGGTGCAGTATCATCAGGAGGTGGACAGATCACTCCCTTGTTTTACTTCAGATTGAAGCTAAGGTTAATTATGGTGTTACCAGCTTCTAAAACTGGTTAGTTAATGGGAACTAACTGTAGGCTTACTGAAGCAGCACTAATCTGTCTGCTCTCAATGAAGTCTCTGTCCTTGATCAGCTCATTCTCTCTCAGCAGGCTAAAAAATAGCCACAGGATATGAGTGCTTAGTTAATAATCGTGTTAATTTTGCTGGAGGTTTGTCTTTAGCTGTTGGAGATTAATGAATCAAAATGGTGTTTGAATTTACAATCAGTTCTCTTTTAATCACTTGAGAGTGTTATTTATAGCTATTTTCCACTTTGATTACCTGATCCAATCATCTAAAGGACTCTGCTATTCTGCCATATGGGAGTAGATTAGAGCCTTAAATGTCTAGGAACTAGCAAGATGATAGCAGAGGGTGTTGAGATCTTTTCTGCTTTTCCAACTGTGTAAGCACTATGCTGTGTATTTGTTGCAACCATTTCCAAATCCACCATTTGTCTTTCCTCTTCACTCATTTTTGCCCATACAACTATCTTCTCTGACCTTGGAAGAGGAGCCTCCTTTGATTCCACCAGCATCCATCAGACATAGTAACAGTATGTTGGGGATATTCATTTATGTGGAAGTGCAGACAGGACCTTAGATGCCTGATATCTAAGCGCAAGCAAAGGGTCTGCTTAGCAAGGTCTGTCTATGGTAGCATTTGGATAAGCAGCTGGCATATGGAATTGTAGGTTTCTTCAATTTCTTGGGGTCTCACTCAAAGGGGAAAACTGAGGTGGTGAGTTTGAATGTCCTTCTGAAGTGTTTGCATCTCCGACAGACAGCCTAGATATTTTGGTTCTGTAAAGATTTGATTAGAACTCTGGTACACTCCAAAGGTATTAAGCACATAAAATTCTTTGCCACTGCAGTGTACCATTAAGGTGTTTCCTTTTGGGGAAGAAAGTTGAGTGGGAAGTGCACTTGTTCTAGAGAAATAATCTTAAATTACAAGAATAGTGATCTCTGCTAGCTAATACCTGAAGAAGGACAAAAAAACCTTTAGTGGTAGGTGTTGATTCAGAAAGTCTCTTGAGTCAAAAATAGTTGCCAGGAAGGTATTGCCCAAATTCAATGGGATATGCCTCTTGTACTTTTTTTTTTTTCTTTACAATACTACCTTCATTTTACAGGTAATCTTTATTTTATAGGAGTGCTGAAGAGGTGTAACTTGTTAATGTTTAAAATGTGTTTTCTCTGACCTGAATGGAAGTTTCTACAGATGAATATGTTGTATCTTTGTTTATGAATAGCTTTACATAGAGAGCAGAAACACTTATTTTTCTCTTAATAGAGGAAGAGAATAAACCTGTCTAATCTTTGCATTGTTCTTTACTTTTATTTTGGGTGGGGGTGGGGACCCACCTCCTTGGACAGCTGCTGTTGTGTAGCACTGGTATTTGTTCTAGTTCCATTATGGCTCGAACATGGCTGTGAGAGTGGTTTTGGGCATTAAAGCCTGATCTTAATACCTCCGATGCACTACCTCTTATCATGCTGAGGACTCTTTGTCATTCGTTCATTCATTTTGTGCAGAGATCGCATCTAGTTCTGATTGCTTGCAGGGAAGCTCTAAAGAGAGGAATGGATACCGATAATTACTGAAACACCTCGATTCTGTGTCAGAATTGGGAGAAATTTTCATATCCATTAGCCTTGTAGTAAGACCTTGTTGAAGTTTTTTCTCGCCTTTTTACGTGATAGCATGATGTTCAACTTCATGCAGAAACTGTCAAAAAATAGTCAGTTTGATTTGTAAACTTGAGCCCATAGCAGGGAACTGTCAGCTGGACAGCTTCATCTAGCTGGTTTCCTGTGTTTGAGGAGGCAGAGGCTCACTATTTAGCTGGCAAGGCTCTAGGGAGGTTGTGTAGGTGTGCTTGTTTTTAATCTCTTCCTGATAGAGCCCATTGTTTGAAAGGAAACAAAAAATAACGTAAAACAAATAATAATTCTGCTCTAATGTAAAATACAAGTAAATTATATCGATCCTTTTAATAATTGCTCCTTTCATGGCAATCTGGCTAGGCAGTTGTCCTGGTTCAGCTAGGATAGGGTTAAGTTTCCCCAGCAGTGGGGAAGGAGCTCTAGCCGGGTTATTCAATACCATGCTGATGTCAGGCCCGGATGCCCAAGCGCAGGAAGACCAGAGACGGCCTTTGTTCGGTCGATCCACTCACTGCTGTATCCATATGGTGTATCTCTTGTTCTGTTCATTGTTATTACTGTTGTTGTTGGTTTTGGGTTTGTTGGGTTTGTTGTTGTTACACTGTTGTATTAAAACTTTCCTTATCTCAACCCTGGGGTTTGTATTTCACCCCGTCTGGTATGAGGGTGGGGGAGGGGCAGCGGCAGCGTGGTCTCGAGTTCCGGCAGGGCCTAAACCACCACAGCCTTTTTTGGTGCCCAACGTGGGGCACGAGAGGGTTGAGATAAGGACAGAAAGAAAAGGTGTGTTAGAGCAATCTGATAGGTGCAATTTTTCTGTTTCTATTTGTATTTTTTGATAAGGAACATTTGCAATGCTGGCCAATTTGCTTGCGTGGTGGGGCTGGATTAATCCTTATATCCACTGTGTGTTCCCAGTGCTGGTGTTTCTTGGTGGTGGAAAATGTGTCAAGGGTCTTGATTTGCTGTACTGGCTGCAGACTGCTTATAATATGCTTGTATCACTGCTTCTGGGGGTGAACCGGTACCTGTTTGCTGCCTGGGCTTTTGTTAGGGGTCTCACCCGCTCTATGGGTGAGCCAGGGAAAGAGATCCTCTCGTTTTTTGAGAGTTTCAGCTCTCCTTGGAGCATCCAGGCCACTGTGTTTGCGGCACAATGCTTTCTGAGTGTCTGCCAGATCTTGTTTTGGGTCTGTGGTGGTTTGACCTTGGCTAAATGCCAGGTACCCACCAAGTCGCTCTATCACTTCCCCCCCCTTCCCCTTTTTTTCTCAATAGGGCAAAGAAGGGAAAGAAAATAAGATAGGAAAACAAAACAACCCTTGTGGGTAAAACAACAGCAGTTTTAATATAAGCAAAGCGAAGCAAAGGTCCGCGCGCGGAAGCAAAAAAAAAGAAAACAGATTTATTCTCTACTTCCCATTAACAGGCGATGTCGGGCCTTCTCAGGAAGCAGGGCTCTGATATGCGTAGCGGTTGCCTCGGAGGACCAAGGGTGACCCCACCCCCTTCCTCCTTTCTCCCAGCTTTATACTGAGCAGACGTCATATGGTATGGAATATCCCTTTGGTCAGTTCGGGTCAGCTGTCCTGGTTGTGTCCCCTCCCAAGATCTTGCCCACCCCGTCCCACTGTGGGGGGGGTGTAAGGAACTGTATTAGACATTGTTTGTCTCTACATTGCTGCTCCGAGACCACCACTTCCCGCCTTGACATCCTGTTGCTCTAGAGGAGTACGCTACAGAGCCCCGACAAAAAACCACGACATCCGCCCGAAGCAAGAACAACAGCAGCCTCGGCCGTGCCTGCCGTGCTGTAACAAGCTTGGTGCGAGACAAGGAGGACTTGACACCCCCCTCCCCAGCACGACCACCATGGACACCTGGGCAAGACCACGGGGTGGCACCTATTACAATGAGTTCTGTGGAAACGGGTGGACCTTTCGTGGAAACAGCGAGAACTGGGGCTATAAAAGGGTCGCGTACTCCTCTCCAGGGTATCCTGGTCTTCGGCACCTGTTACTTGGACCTGAGACCCCGGCGGCGGTTGGAGCTCCTCCACCTACATCACGGCTGAGCCGACGGATCATCGCTGGATTCCTGGTGGTGGCGGTAACTAGTTGCACCTCTACCGTTTTTCTGGCTTAGGGATTCTGACTTTCTCTTTCCTTTCCCCTCTGTCCTATCGCTGTTATCAGTTGTTACAAAAAATAAAGTTCACAAGATTGTACAGCATCTGACCTCGTTTGTGTCTTAGTCTCGCTCTTGGGATCGTTTAAGAACCCACCCCGATATTGGATCGGGACATTTTAAATTGGCGTCACGGACAGGATCCCTTGAGACGAGAGTGTTGTACTTTCTTACTGTGTTGGATTTAAGCGTCTCAGGACGACTTTACCCACTTTGTGTTACAATAAGTTGTGACCTCCTGAGACTGAATAGGGGAAATTGTGGACAGAGAGGCTGTATTTGGATTAAGATTAGGTGCGACCTCCTGAGACTGGACAGGGGAAGTCTCTATGTCAAAGTGTGACCCTCTCAGGACGCATATCCCCTTTTTAGTTGGAAAGAGAAAATTGATGGGAACCTTGCCGGCAGTCGATGTTTGTGATGAGGTGCTCTTGCGGGGCGAAGGAATAGATAAGTTATATGATCTTTTGGAGGCGCACCGGTCTCGTCCCTCGGTCCAGGGACTTGATTGGGCGAGAAAACATTGGTTCCAGGTGCAGAGTGTGGTGGATAGAATCAGGGTGTTACAAAAGGAAGCTAAAGTTAAGAAGGGAAAAGGAAAATCTATAATTTGTGCAGTACTAGGAGCGAGTCTAGTAGCTGCGATGGAAGAGAAAAAAGAGAAGTCTCGCCAAGATGACATCGTCACAGATTCCCTGCAGTCGGCCATACAGAGCCTGCAGAATCAATTGAGAGAAGCCAAAGAAGTAGTAGAGGACCAAAAGGAGCAAATCATGATACTGAAAAGTGAGTTGAGGGAACAACTTTTGGCAGAGACAGACACACTGGCGGAGGCACAAGTGAAGCTTTTAGAGAAAGGAATACGTCAAATTTACCCACAAGGGGATCTGCAGAAGGCAAGAGAAACTGTAGAAAGTCTTCCCCATATGTATCCTTTGGTCAAAACAGAATATATATACGAGGACGATAGCGATCATCGTCCTCAAGTAATTACCAAAGAAGTCCCATTTACATCAACCGAATTGGCAAAGTTGAAAAAAGATTTTGCAAGGACTGCAAAGGAATCAGAGACGGAATATGTGTGGAGAGTGTCTTTGTCAGGAGGGGATGGAATCTTATTGTCAGAGAAGGAAGCAGAGGGATATTGGGGTCCGGGTGTGTTTTTAACTACCGGTGACCACCGAGCCCCATGGTCATTAACTCAGAGAGTCGCGTATTGGGCTGGAGGGCTAAACCCCTTGGAGAGGGGGGATCCCCTTGCCATAACAGGTACAGTGGATCAGCTAGTAGAAAGTGTGCAGAAGGCAGCCTGTCTGCAGATGATGTATGATCGGGAGCTCAAGCCTAATCAGGGCTCCCCGATGATGATGCCTGTGGACCCAGAGAGGATGACCCCCCTGATACGGGGACTTCCTGACTCCCTAAAACCCATTGGCATTCAGTTACAAGGAAAAATTCAAAATAGTTCCAATGTAGAGAGAATGACGGCCAGTCTTGAGGGGATAGTGACTCCTGACCACCGACAGCCAGGGAGGAAAGTATGGACATGGGGAGAGGTGGCCCAAGAACTAATTAATTTTGGGAGAAAATATGGCCCCGTCAGCGGGTCGTCGCAAAGGATAGAAACTAGGATTTTACGGGCTGCAGAGAAAATTATCGGTCGACAATCATCTATGAAGAAGGGCCAAGGCCTGGGATCACCCCGATTTCAGAACTCTGGGAGAGAGAGACCCCTAACTCGACAGGGACTGTGGCAACTAGGGCTTCAGAAGGGTGTTCCCCGTGACTTGATGGATGGGCTTACCACGAAAAAATTAGAGCAACTTGTGTACAACTGGTCAGGACAAAAGGTCCCTTCCAGACCAACCCCAAGTGCCCCACCAATAGTGAGCGATCCACCCCTGATAGACCTTGGGGAGGAACCGACTGGAGAAAAGAAGGTGGCGGGAAACTAGACCCTCCGCCCCCTCAAGGTGAGGGGGGAGGCGGAGGATGGATGTTTATTAGACAACTCACCTGCAACCCGAAAGGGGACTTACTCATAACTGTTGCTGTAGGACCAAGGAAAAGACTAGTAACCTTTTTGATTGATACTGGGGCACAAATTTCCGCGCTAACGCGGACCGAAGCAGAACAATGTGGAATTCCGATTCCCTCAAAAAATTTAATTGTCCTAAATGCCCTGGGAAAAACACAGTCAGTACCTATGACTCCGGTGACACTATGGTTACCAGGAGAAGAAAGCCCTGTCAACACCATGGTAGCCATAGGAGCTTTCCAGATGAATCTTCTAGGTATAGATGTTTTGAAAGGTAGGCAGTGGCGAGACACCCAGGGAAACTCATGGTCATTTGGTGTCTCCCAGATCAGGCAGTTGGCCGGAATACCAAACACAGAAGTGCGTTTATTGCAAGCGGCACCTACCCTGCCACCCTCCAAATTGACAAATGTGAAACCCTACCCACTACCTCTAGGAGCAAGGGAGGGAATCACACCAGTTCTGGAGGATTTAAAAAAGCAAGGTATTGTGGTCCCCACTCACTCTCCCTTCAATTCACCAGCATGGCCGGTCCAAAAGCCAAACGGCAAATGGAGATTGACAATAGATTACAGGAGACTGAATGCCAATACAGGTCCACTCACATCTGCTGTACCAAACATTGCTGAATTGATAGCAACCATTCAGGAACAATCCCACCCTGTCATGGCAACAATTGATGTTAAAGATATGTTTTTTATGGTCCCTTTACAACCTGAGGACCAGGAACGCTTTGCCTTTACCTGGGAGGGACAACAATATACTTTTACGCGACTCCCTCAAGGATACAAACATTCCCCCACGCTGGCTCACCATGCTCTAGCGCAAGAGTTAGAAACAATTCCCAGAAAAGCAGAGGTAAAGATTTATCAGTACATAGATGATGTACTCATAGGAGGGAGTCAATTAGAAGAAGTTGAAGAAACTCAAAAGGATATTATTGCCCATTTAGAAAACATAGGACTGACAATCCCACCTGAGAAAATACAGACCCCCTCCAGTGAGGTAAAATTTTTAGGAATCTGGTGGAAGGGAGGCATGACGTGCATCCCACCGGAGACCCTCTCCTCTCTCGATCAGATCAAGATACCAGAGTCAAAGAAAGACTTACAGCATGCACTGGGGTTGCTTGTGTTTTGGAGGAAACACATACCTGATTTTTCAATTATTGCCAGACCCTTATATGATTTACTGAGAAAAAGAGCCCAGTGGGAGTGGACTCAGGTCCACGATGAGGCTTTACAGTTGTTGGTGTTTGAAGCGACTGCCTACCAGGCCCTGGGTCCAATTCACCCAACAGACCCGGTCCAGATTGAATGGGGGTTCGCCAAGACCGGATTGTCCATCCATTTGTGGCAAAAGGGTCCAGAAGGTCCAGTTAGGCCCATTGGGTTTTATTCTCGTAGCTTTAAAGATGCTGAGAAAAGATATACAACTTGGGAAAAAGGTTTATTTGTGGTTAGCCTAGCTCTGAGAGAAGCCGAACGTACCATTCGGCAACAACCTTTAGTTCTCAGAGGCCCATTTAAAGTGATCAAAGCTGTTTTGGCAGGAACTCCACCCCCTGACGGGGTGGCTCAGAGAGCCTCTGTGCGAAAATGGTATGCACAAATAGAGCACTACTGTGAAATCTTTTCTGTAACCGAAGGAGCCCCGAAAGTGCTAAATATACAAGATGAGGTAAACCCAGATAAGGAAAAATCCGAGCTTTTGTCAGTAATACAAGTAGCTCCTCCATTTTCTGGACAATTGCAAAACGTCTGGTTTACAGATGCCTCATCAAAACGGGAGGGGAAGATTTGGAAATACCGAGCTGTGGCACTTCAGGTAGACACCAAGGAACAGATCATTACTGAAGGAGAAGGTAGCGCACAAGTAGGAGAACTAATTGCTGTGTGGAGCGTTTTCCAACATGAGGCTCAATCCGCTTCTTCTGTCTATATCTATACTGACTCTTATGCTGTATTCAAAGGTTGCACTGAATGGCTTCCTTTCTGGGAACAAAATGGATGGGAGGTCAACAGAATACCTGTGTGGCAAAAGGAAAAATGGCAGGATATCCTTACCATTGCCAGACGAGGGAAATTTGCAGTAGCATGGGTAGCATCTCACCAGCAGGATAACACCCCAGTAAGCCGCTGGAATGCTGAGGCGGATGAGCTAGCCCGACTGGCTCCCCTACAAAGCTCCCAAATAGCAGAGGATTGGGAAAGTCTGTTGGAATGGCTACATGTAAAGCGGAAACATTCAGGAATTAAGGACCTCTATTGTGAGGCACAAGCCCGAGGGTGGCCAGTGACCCGGGAAGAATGTAAAACTTGTATATCTTCCTGTGAGCAATGCCGTGTCCGGTTGGACAGACATCCCCTGGAGAGTGACCCTCTGCACTTAAGAGAGGGAAAAGGCCTATGGGAGGCCTGGCAGATTGATTACATCGGTCCCTTTCGAAAATCAGAAGGAAAGCATTATATACTGGTAGGTGTAGAGATAGTATCCGGACTAGTGCAAGCTAAAGCATGTGCCAAAGCAACAGGAGAAAATACAATAAAAGCACTGAAGGAATGGTTTGGAATCTTCCCCAAGCCGCACTCAATCCAATCGGATAATGGCTCACATTTTACAGCCAAAGTGGTCCAAGAGTGGGCAGCCCAGGAGGGAATTTCGTGGGTGTTTCATACTCCTTACTATCCACAAGCAAACGGAATTGTGGAAAGAACAAATGGTCTACTAAAACGCTTCCTCAAACCGCATAAGCCAGGATGGGCTGAGCGCGTGTGGGACGCAGTGACCAGCGTCAACAGTCGCTGGGGAATAAACGGATGCCCGAAGATCACGGCATTCTGTCCAAAACCTCCAACAATTATACCAGCCCCTCATGGTCCTGATCACCCTAGCAACCCATCCCACTTTCCAGGACAACCTGTCCTGGTCGAACTCCCTACAGTGGGCAAAGTGCCACTGGTGTTGGACACGCCCCTTAACAAATATACCTGGAAGGCAAAAGATGCCTGTGGGAAAATCCATAAGATTCACACGAGATGGATTGTCCCCTCCTTCTAACCCGAGAAGCGAATTTGTTTTTGTTTCATTTTCAGGAGGAAGCAAGCGACACAGACGCAGCTACAGAGGGAGTGAAGCAGGCGCAGACTTTGATGTAATCTGATTATGATGTGTATGTTGATTTTTGTCGCATTATATTGGGGTCTTACCTATGAAGCTGAAGGGAAGCCAATTCCCCCACCTTTACCCAACACACATGACCCCCTTGAGGATAATGAATTTGTTTCGTTAGCAAAGACTGTAAGTCAAACCTTTAATCTAAGCCACTGTTGGGTTTGTGGAGGACCCCTAGGATTATCAAGCTGGCCGTGGGTTTCTATACCGCTCTCCCCATGTCAGATTGTAAGTAACTATAGCGACATTGCAAATACCACCTGGGATGATAGCGGAACTTGGCCAGTCCAATTCCCAAATAAGGGCAAATTTTGTTTAAATCGCACTCAGAAAGGAGGAGTTGATGTAGGGGAGAGTAAGTGTCAATGGACACTCACACACAAATTGATTAACAAAGATAGGGGCATTTATGTATGGTTGTGGCTCAACGAACAAGGACGCAGCAAAGGATTCAAGGGGTTTTGGTCAAACAAAAATGAAACAGAACATGCTAAATTGCCGGGAAACAACTTTTTCAATCAAACTTGTGAATGGAAAAACGACACTGGGTCTTGGTACTGTACCATCCGAATAAACAATCATCTAAATGAGGTTTTCAGCCCTCTGGGAGATAGAAACACAACCTATTTTCAAACCCCAAGGACTGCAGAGGGACCTTTTGCCAAAGGTACCAAAGCCAAAAAGGGTCATTATTGGATATGTGGACATACTGCCTACAAACAACTGCCAGCAAACTGGTCGGGAATTTGCTATGTAGGAATCATCCGACCCCTGTTTTTCCTCCTTCCTGAGGCAGATGGCCCTCAACTGGGAATAAGACTATATGACAAGTTAGGGAACAAAAAGATTGACCGCAATAAGCGATCTGTTGAGTTTAAAATAGGTGGAACTCAAAAGTGGGGGGAAAATGAGTGGCCCCCTGAAAGAATTATTAAGCATTATGGGCCTGCCACTTGGAACCCCAATGAACCGATATCAGGGGCAAGAGAACCAATTTATAATTTGAACCGTATAATTCGACTACAAGCAGTTCTAGAAATTATTACTAATAAAACTGCTAATGCTATAGACCTTTTAACTCAACAATCTCAACAGATGCGCACTGCAATCCTTCAACATCGTATGGTTTTAGACTACCTATTAGCTGAAGAGGGAGGAGTATGTGGAAAACTAAATGTTTCTAATTGTTGTCTGGAAATAGCCGATGTAGGTGAAGTAGTCCTTCAGCTAACCACAGACATTAGGAAACTAGCTCATGTCCCCGTTCAAACATGGAATGGTTGGAGTGGTGATCTATGGTCTTGGCTACCCGGAGCACCATGGGTAAAGCAGCTTCTATTTTATCTCATATGTGCATTTGCCGCCTTGATGTTTTTGCCATGTGTTATTCCTTGCTTTATTCAGTTAATCCAACGTGTTGTCTCTAACATGCAATTTATATCTACTGTCTCACCTGATGGTGTAAAGCAGATTCGTATTGTTCGCCAACCAAAGCCTGTAGCTGTACCAATCATTTAACTTGTAAACTTAGGATAGACGCTTTCAGGCCTAAACCGCACATGCGCTCTGGGCTGGGGGCGCCCATTTTGGCGGATTCCCGGCCCAGGCAAGTCTGACCACCAGTTATCCTTTGGCATTATAGCTTGTGATAGTAATCAGAATGTATGCCCTTTTAATACTTGATTTTCTGGCTCTTACTTTGTTGGCTATTGCTGTATTTACTCTTGCGTTTTGTATGTTTTCGTCCGGTAAGTGTCCATGTAAACCGTCTTGTAGTTGTGCTGTCTCATGTAAACAACCATCTCCCTCCCCTCCCCGCCGTCAAGGATCGAGAGCACATTTCTCGGTCCGCCCTAAGACGGGACCAAGGGCACATTCCTCGGTCCGGTTTGAGACAGAGCCGAGAGCTCATTCCTCGGTCCAGTTCGAAATGGAACCAAGACCGCATTCCTCAGTCCGGGTTGGGATAGAACCGAGGACGCATTCCCCGGTCCTGGCTGAGACAGCACTTTAACTTTGTTTAGTTGAAAACCTGTTAGTCAATATTATTATTGTTATCTTTTTATAAGTTTATTTAGGAGGTTGTTAATGTTGTTATAGATAGTGTTGTTCATTTACTTTTAAGTTTGAGAAAGAAGTTTCTAGGCCCTAATGACGCATGCGCAGTGGGAAAAAGGGGGCAGGGAAAGGAATTTTTTTTCCTGCTGCGCATGCTGATCCCAACTGCAGCGGACGGTGTGGACGGCCAGAGACTCGAACTTTTTGTGGTATTTTAGTTAAAACCGCGGGCAAAGATGGAAGATGTGTCGGATTTGATTTTGATTCACGTTGTAATCTTTGCTTTTTTAATTGCTATCTTAATTGTTATGCTTATTCTCCTTTTTTGTCCCTGTAAATGTCAATTATGTAAACTGCCATTACGTTCTTCTGCTAATTCTTTGGAACCTTAAAGTTAGTTTATAAGATGCTTTTGCTTTATCAAACTGGTTAATAGTATGCATGATATACCTGTTATAGAATGTTATCGGTTGTATGCCTGTCAGCTAAAAAATGTTTATATTTGTTGTTAATATAGTTGTTAGTAAAAATGCTCACTGCTGTTAAGGATATTGTTAAAGACATGTTTATGGAAAGGAAAATTTGCTGGAAATCTTGTTATCAGTTGTTGCATTTTTGCGCTTTTCTGGTCTCTCTCTCTCTTTCTGTACTGTTATCGTTAACGCCACCACGAAGACAGCAATGTCGAGCCACGGGGTGGTGTAAGGAACTGTATTAGACATTGTTTGTCTCTACATTGCTGCTCCGAGACCACCACTTCCCGCCTTGACATCCTGTTGCTCTAGAGGAGTACGCTACAGAGCCCCGACAAAAAACCACGACATCCGCCCGAAGCAAGAACAACAGCAGCCTCGGCCGTGCCTGCCGTGCTGTAACAAGCTTGGTGCGAGACAAGGAGGACTTGACACCCCCCTCCCCAGCACGACCACCATGGACACCTGGGCAAGACCACGGGGTGGCACCTATTACAATGAGTTCTGTGGAAACGGGTGGACCTTTCGTGGAAACAGCGAGAACTGGGGCTATAAAAGGGTCGCGTACTCCTCTCCAGGGTATCCTGGTCTTCGGCACCTGTTACTTGGACCTGAGACCCCGGCGGCGGTTGGAGCTCCTCCACCTACATCACGGCTGAGCCGACGGATCATCGCTGGATTCCTGGTGGTGGCGGTAACTAGTTGCACCTCTACCGTTTTTCTGGCTTAGGGATTCTGACTTTCTCTTTCCTTTCCCCTCTGTCCTATCGCTGTTATCAGTTGTTACAAAAAATAAAGTTCACAAGATTGTACAGCATCTGACCTCGTTTGTGTCTTAGTCTCGCTCTTGGGATCGTTTAAGAACCCACCCCGATATTGGATCGGGACAGGGGGGAAATGTCAGAAAGAGCCTTGGTGCTGTGTAAGCACTACTCAGCAGTAGCCACAACACCAGTGTGCTATCAACACCCTGCCAGCTCCCAGCATAAAACACAGCACCATGAGGGCTGCTACAGGGGAAAACCAATTCTGGCTCAGCCAGACCCGATACAGTCTCCACCCCTTATTCCATACCATTTACGTCATGCCCAGGTCCCACATAACACTCATTTATTCATTCCGTAAGCTTTCTTCACTCCTCTAGATGTTCAGTGACTTGGCTGCCATCTGTCAAGGTGGATGTTCAGGACAGGAGCAGTATGTTTGACTGTTGGACTCCAGCACCGGCTAGGTTTGGGTCATCATCGCATGTATCTGGTTCACTCTTCGTCGTTCCTACTTCCTCCATCACTTCCTGCAACATACAACTCAGCTCACAGATTATTTCCCCCCCAAGGTTAAATCTCCTTGAGGCACACACTGAGTAGCCCCATTCTCCCGCATTACCCACCAAGTACATCCAGGTCCCTGAGCAAAAACAATCCCACGAGTGGGCTTGCCTTTTCCCAAGGGAGGAGCAATCCATACTGCCTTCCCCAGCCATTTCCCTGTGTGTACTACAGGGACCTTATCTCCTCCCACAGTATGAAGGGGTTTTGTTTGGGCAGGACCAGGACGGTTAACAGATCCTCTGGTATTAATTAGCCAAGTGGCTTCTGCTAAATTTATATCCCAGTGTTTCCATCCCCCATTGTCCAATGCTCTCAACATAGTCTTCAACAGTCCATTGTATCTTTCAATCTTTCCAGACGCTTGTGGGTAATAAGGGATGTGATACACCCACTCAATGCCATGTTTCTTTGCCCAGGAGTTTATGAGATTATTTCGAAAATGGGTTCCATTGTCTGATTCGATTCTTTCAGGAGTACCATGTCGCCATAAAATTTGCCTTTCAAGACCTAAGATGGTATTTCGGGCAGTGGCATGATTTACAGGGTACGTCTCAAGCCAACCAGTAGTTGCTTCCACCATAGTGAGTATGTAGCGCTTGCCTTGGCGTGTTCGTGGCAATGGTCCAATATAGTCAATTTGCCAGGCCTCACCATATCGAAAACTCAGCCATCGCCCTCTGTTCCAGGGAGACTTTACTCGTGTGGCTCGCTTGATTGCAGCACATGTTTCGCATTCATGAGTGACCTGTGAGATGGCCTCCATGGTCAGGTCCACCCCTCGATCACGAGCAGCCTTGTCTACTTGCTCATTGTTTTGATGTTCTTCGGTGGCACGGCTTTTGGGCACGTGGGCATCTACATGACGTACCTTTAGAGCCACGTTTTCCACTCGGGCAGCGATGTCCTGCCACAGTGCAGCAGCCCAGATGGGTTTACCTCTGCACTGCCAATTGGTCTTCTTCCACTCCTGTAGCCACCCCCACAGGGCATTAGCCACCATCCAGGAGTCAGTGTAGAGATACAGTACTGGCCACTTTTCTCGTTCAGCAATCTTTAGGGCTAGTTGGATCGCTTTTACTTCTGCAAACTGACTTGACTCGCCCTCTCCTTCAGTGGCCTCAACGACTTGTCTTGTGGGGCTCCACACAGCAGCTTTCCACTTTCGATGGTTTCCTACCACACGACAGGATCCATCAGTAAACAGAGCATACCGCCTTTCATCTTCTGGTAATTCGTTATATGGTGGTGCTTCTTGGGCACGAGCCACCTCCTCAGGCAGTGCTCCAAAATCTCTACCTTCTGGCCAGTCCATGATCTCTTCCAGGATTCCTGGACGGTTGGGTTTTCCCAGTCGAGCTCGTTGCGTGATTAACGCTACCCATTTACTCCAGGTAGCACTGGTTGCATGGTGTGTAGAAGGGATGTTTCCTTTGAACATCCAATGTAGTACAGGCAATCGCGGTGCCAAGAGGAGCTGTGCTTCTGTACCAACAACTTCGGAAGCGGCTCGAATCCCCTCATATGCTGCCAGAATCTCCTTTTCAGTTGGAGTGTAGTGGGCTTCTGATCCTCGATATCCCCGGCTCCAAAATCCTAATGGTCGACCCCGAGTTTCACCTGCTACCTTCTGCCAGAGGCTCCATGTGAGGCCATGCTCCCCAGTTGATGTGTAAAGTACATTTTGCACATCTGGTCCTGTCCGAACAGGCCCAAGAGCTACCGCCCGAGCTATCTCCTGTTTGATGTGCTCAAAGGCTTGTTGTTGCTCAAGACCCCACTCAAAATTGTTCTTCTTTCGGGTTACTTGATAGAGAGGGCTCACCAGCTGACTGTAACCTGGAATGTGCATCCTCCAAAATCCCACAAGTCCTAAGAAAGCTTGTGTTTCCTTCTTGTTGGTCGGTGGAGACATAGCTGCTATCTTGTTGACAACCTCCATAGGCACATGGCGGCGTCCATCTTGCCATTTTATTCCCAAGAACTGAATCTCCTGTGCTGGTCCCTTGACCTTGCTTTTCTTTATGGCAAACCCAGCTCTCAGAAGAATCTCAATTACTTTTTGTCCTTTCTTGAACACTTCTTCTGCCTTGTTGCCCCACACAATGATGTCATCGATGTACTGTAGATGTTCAGGGGCATCACCCTTTTCCAGTGCAGTTTGAATTAGTCCATGACAAATAGTGGGGCTGTGCTTCCACCCCTGGGGTAGTCGATTCCAGGTATATTGGACACCCCTCCACGTGAAAGCAAACTGTGGCCTGCACTCTTCTGCCAAAGGAATTGAAAAGAATGCATTGGCGATGTCGATTGTGGCGTACCACTTGGCTGCCTTTGACTCTAGCTCATACTGGAGCTCTAACATATCTGGTACAGCAGCACTCAGTGGTGGCGTCACTTCGTTCAGGCCACGATAGTCTACTGTCAACCTCCACCCTCCGTCAGACTTTCGCACTGGCCATATTGGGCTATTAAAAGGCGAATGTGTCTTACTGATGACACCTTGGGTCTCCAGTTGACGGATCAGTTCTTGGATGGGAGCCAGAGAGTCTCGGTTCGTGCGATACTGCCGTCGGTGCACGGTCCTCATGGCAATTGGCACCTGTTGTTCTTTAACTCGCAACAGTCCTACAACAAAAGGATCTCCTGAGAGGCCAGGCAGATTAGACAACTGTTTGACCTTCTCTGTGTTCACACTGGCCACACCAAAAGCCCATCGGTATCCTTTTGGGTCTTTGAAATACCCCCTCTTGAGGTAGTCAATGCCCAAGATACAAGGGGCTTCTGGGCCAGTTACAATGGGATGTTTTTCCCACTTATCCCCGGTCAAGCTAACCTCGGCCTCCAGTACTGACAGTTCTTGACATCCGCCTGTCACTCCTGAGATCCAGATAGGTTCTGCCCCTCTATAACTTGATGGCATTAATGTACACTGTGCCCCGGTATCGATTAAAGCCTGGTACTTCTGTGGATTTGATGTGCCAGGCCATCGAATCCACACTGTCCAATACACCCGATCATCCCTTTCCTCCTCCTGGCTGGAGGCAGGGGCCCTCTATTCCTGTTCTTGGTCAGAGTATTCACTGTCTGACCCTTGCTGTGCCAGGCCGGAAACTCCTTCATCAGGGCCAAGGGAGGTGATCTCAGTCTTCCTGTATCTGGGAGATCGCTGATTACTTTCTTGCGGTTTCACGCCAGCTACATTAACAACCTTCTTGGATGTTGTCTTCTTGGCAGGGGTCTTTCCTCGCAATTCATGTACACGAGCTTCCAATTTGAAGGTGGGTTGACCATCCCACTTCCTCATGTCCTCCCCCTGGTCACGCAGGAAGAACCAAAGTTCGCCACGTGTCATGTGCCTAGGTTTCCCTTTCCCTCTGACTGGGGTGGAAGAGGACCGATTTCTTGGGGTGCTCCTGACATCTAAGGCACTCGCCCGTAGAGATGAGGAGGTTCCAAGACTCTCTTCAAAGTTCTGAAGCCAGGAAGAGACTGCCTCCACAGTTGGCGTACATCTTAGTCCTTCTCCCATATCCATTTCTGGATAGTACATCGCAGCCAAGCCCGCAGAATACGAGGATGGTGCACCTTTAATCACCTTCCTCCACATGGCCCGTGTGCACAGGACATCCTCTGGATTTTTAGGGGCTTCATCATTATCTGGATCACTATAGATGACTTCCAGCACTGCTAGTTCTCTCAGGTACTGGACACCTTCATCCGCAGTAGCCCACTTCCCTGGGGAGTTGTCCGTAAGATCTTCCTTGAAAGGATATCTTGCTTTAACACTTGAAAGGAGCCGTCTCCACAGACTGCAAATTCCTGTTTCTTTTCCAATTCCCCTTTCAATTCCTCGATCTCTAGCAAGGGAACCCAGCTGTTGGGCTTCCTTACCTTCCAGCTGCTGAGCATCAGCCCCATTATCCCAGCATCGAAGCAGCCAGGTAGCAATCCGCTCACCCGGCTGGCGGCTATAGTCTTTCCACAGATCTCGCAGTTCTGATGATGTCAGGGACCGGGTAGTTTCTGCCTCCTGTTTGAGTTCTGTTATTCCCTCTTCTGACCCCTTTGCTGAAGGACCCGCTTCTTCCTCCTCTTTTTCGTCCCTTATTAATCGAGGGTATGGACCTGTTGTTCTCCTTGTCCACTGTTTCTTTTTTACTACTGGGGCAATCTCTGCTGTTATTGTTTTTGTTTGAGTTCCCGTTTCCACCACAGTCCTTTGAGAGCACTGAACTGCAGCTCGATAAGCATAGGCCAGGCCCCAGTACAGCGCTAGGAGTTGCTGATTTTCATCGGGATAGACAAGGCACCCTTCTATCAGGTGTTGTGTCAGTTTTGCGGGGTTGCTTGCCTGTTCAGGGGTAAGATCCCAGGCTACAGGAGGTGATAACCGTCCTAGGAATCTGCCCAAATCCTTCCACTCCCCCTGCCACCCAGGGACAGGCCGCCTCAGGGCACATTTTGGTATTCTCTCACCCAAAATTTGCTTTCTCTTACACCAAAAACCTAACGAGCTCCACACAGCCCACAATAGGCGAATAGCATTAATGAACAGTATCAAAGAGCTAACATAAGGATTAATAAGTACTTCGGGAGCTTGCAGAATAAAACCACTCATGATGTTCCCAATTTCTTCCAGCATGTTCCCGAGCTTAGCAAAATAAAGATAAGCAGAGCAATAAACAAACCCGTGACCAGCACAAGAGCTTGTCGCTTACTAACTGCTATAGCTATAGCACAATTAATATAAAACTGCCGTTGTCCCGCCCCACGTTGGGCGCCAAAATAGACTGTGGTGGTTTGACCTTGGCTAAATGCCAGGTACCCACCAAGTCGCTCTATCACTTCCCCCCCCTTCCCCTTTTTTTCTCAATAGGGCAAAGAAGGGAAAGAAAATAAGATAGGAAAACAAAACAACTCTTGTGGGTAAAACAACAGCAGTTTTAATATAAGCAAAGCGAAGCAAAGGTCCGCGCGCGGAAGCAAAAAAAAAGAAAACAGATTTATTCTCTACTTCCCATTAACAGGCGATGTCGGGCCTTCTCAGGAAGCAGGGCTCTGATATGCGTAGCGGTTGCCTCGGAGGACCAAGGGTGACCCCACCCCCTTCCTCCTTTCTCCCAGCTTTATACTGAGCAGACGTCATATGGTATGGAATATCCCTTTGGTCAGTTCGGGTCAGCTGTCCTGGTTGTGTCCCCTCCCAAGATCTTGCCCACCCCGTCCCACTGTGGGGGGGGGAAATGTCAGAAAGAGCCTTGGTGCTGTGTAAGCACTACTCAGCAGTAGCCACAACACCAGTGTGCTATCAACACCCTGCCAGCTCCCAGCATAAAACACAGCACCATGAGGGCTGCTACAGGGGAAAACCAATTCTGGCTCAGCCAGACCCGATACAGGGTCATGCAGTACTTCTCCAATAATAGCACCACCCGGAAACCTGACCCGAGGGCAGATAGCTATGAATGGCAAGGTGGGAAAAGGTGGGCAAGTGCCTGGGTCAGTGGTCACCCCCAACATTTTGGCATTTCACTCCCGAACAAGTGCAGAGTCCTGATAAACTGGTGGAGTATTTGGAAAATGTGTGTTGCCAATCCGACAAACCCCAGGAGACACAACTCGCTGCGATGTGCTAGGGACTGGCCCATGCTTACCGTGTCATCCTTAATGCTACTCACTGCCCACAAGGGGGAGAAAGGGCTGTAGGATCTGAAAGTGAACTTACTGGTACAGCAACTGGGCGAGGGGGACAGGCAGTGCTAGTACCAGTCGCCTCCACTAGCACAGCAGCTGGGCCAGAGGGACAAGCAATGCCAGTATCAGTTGCCCTGATACAGAAAACCAAATACACCAAAAAGTCAGCTCACATAGTAAGGGCTGGAGATGAGCCAGGCCCAGCACGAGAACAGGGGAAAGAGCGGGAAGTAATCATCCACTCTCTATCCCAGAGTGAGTTGTGAGATATGTGGAAGGATTGCAGCTGCCTTCCAGGCGAGCAGATTTTCACCTGGCTGCTCTGATGCTGGGATAGTGGAGCTGCTGGTTTTGAATTGGAGGGGAGAGAGGCCAAGCAGCTGGGATCTTTGTCCAGGGAGGCTGGCATTGACAAGGCAATAGGGAAACAGACTCAAACCCTCAGCCTTTGGAGGCGACTCCTGCTCAGTGTAAGGGAGAGGTACCCCTACAAAGTTGATGTCCTATGTCGGTTAGGCAAGTGGACCAACATGGAGAAAGGCATTCAAAACCTCAGGGAATTGGCTGTGTTTTATATGGTTTATGGTGATCTGAATGATGAGCGGTCACCAATGGATCCAGATCAGGCCCTTTGCACACAGTTGATGTGGCGGAAGTTCCTGCAAAGTGCACCACAAGCACATTCCAAAGCATTAGCAGTAGGGTCCTGGTGGCGAGACACCCAGACTCAAAACAGTGGATGAAGCAGCTGGCCAGCTCCGGCAATACGAGGGAAATCTCCCTTCCTCCCAACATGCCTGGGTTTCAGCTGTAAGGGAACTGTCTCAGAGGCTCCAGAAAGTGGAAGAGGACATGTCCTACATTCCACCTGCATGGGCCGATGTCTCAGCTATTAGAAGCAGGCGCTTCCCCACCCAAGAGAAGGGCAGTGGAAGGTACACACCATGGGGCACCCTGTGGTTCTTCCTCTATGATCATGGCGAAGACATGAGGAGGTGGGATGGACAGCCCACTCCCTCCCTAGCTGCACAAGTACAGCAGCTGAAACGGAAAACCACCATGAAAAAGGAATCTTCCAAGAGAAACGCAGCTCCAGTGTCCAGTCGGAAATCCCCCAGACAGAATAGAATGGCCAACGTTATGCCTGACCCTCTTGAGGGGACCTGTGAGTCATTCTCGCAGGAGTCATTCTTACAACAAGGGAGTGATGGTGAGCAGGATTAGAGGGGCCCTGCCTCCAGCCAGGTGGAGGAAAGGGATAATCGGATTTGGGGACGAAATCCCGTGCAGACCACAGCAGACAAGACCACAGACAATCAATATGATTGGAAGTCAAGCTCAAAGCTTTATTAGCAAGCAAGCCCTTATATACTCTTGTGCCTTCTAAGAATAGCAGCACGCCTTTAAATATTGTTGTGCATTCTAAAAGTAGCTCCCCTTGGTACTTTCCACAAATATTGCTACCTGCACATAGCCAGTAGATAAGTTCTGGCTTTTGCAATTCCAAAAGGTCCCTTCTTAATTAGTTTCTTCCTTAACGAGCACATTCTTTTCTTCTGGCCTTCTTGTAATTATTTCTTGTTTTCGGATGTCGTTAATCTTCTGACCAGAGTGCTGGTTGTACTTTTCCATTGTCAGTGTGGGCAGAAAGTTCAGTAAGCCAGCATGCACACCAACAATCGGATTTACTGGAAGGTGTGGATCTGATGGCCTGGCACATCAGACCCACAAGAATATAAGGCCTTAGTAGACACTGGCGCACAGTGCACACTGATGCCATCAAGCCACAGTGGGGTCGAATCCATCTGCATCTCCAGAGTGACAGGGGGATCCCAACAGCTGACCCTATTAGAAGCTGAAGTAAGCTTAACTGGGAAGGACTGGCATAAGCACCCCATTGTGACTGGCCCAGATGCCCCGTACATCCTAGGTACAGATTACCTCAGGAGAGGGTACTTTAAAGACCCAAAAGGGTACCGGTGGTCCTTTGGTATAGCTGCCCTGGAGGAGGTTGAGCAATTGTCCACCTTACCCGGCCTCTCAGAGGACCCCTCGGTGGTGGGGTTGCTTAAGGTTGAAGAGCAGCGATAGCCTATTGCTACCAAGACGGTGCACCGTGTGAGAGACGAGAAACCAGGCCTGTGAGAAACTAAGAAAAACAGCCTGAGAAAGCAAAAGTTGAGGCTGATCGAAGAAATGCCTCAAACACTCGCAAGACAAAACTATGAGTCACAGGGTGCATTCTGTGGAGGTCGAAGCTGATAAGGCTGCCCGAATAACACAAGATGGGACTGGAGGAGGGAGCCCTGTGAAGACAGGACGGCTCTGCTCTGGTGCACCTGGCCAAAACTTCAAGGGCCATCTGTCCGGTGAATGACCTTTGCTTCATTATCCACGAAATGCATATTAAAGTTAACACCCCTCAATATGCTAACGAGGGCTAACATGATCATGCTAATTACATCATCCCATGAAACACCTCACCCCTCCCCGTACATGGGATACGTAGGTATGTGGGTCGACCTAGGGGATGGACCCAAGGAAAGCGGGTATAAATCAAGAAGGGGGGGTGGGGGGGGCGCGCGGCCCCGAGGAGAGAAAGTGCAGTGAAGCGAAGAAGACGGATGCCAGCGAAAAAGACGGATGTCTCCCGTGCCTCCCGGAACCCTCGTCGGCAGGAGCTGCGCAGAAACCTAGACCGGTGATCTGTATTTCCCCATTCCCTCTATCTCCCTCTTTTCCCTTTCCTATTAAGCAATGCAAGGCATATTATATTGCTCGCCACAACTTGCTATATACTTAGCCAACTATCGTGTGTTCAATTAGTACATTGTGAGTAGTTAATAAATGTTTAGACTTGGAGACTTGTTGTCCGCTCCATTGGGGATTTGCGAATCTGAGTCACTTGTCCCCCTCGTCTGAGCGGGACGTGACACACCGGCGGCAGTACCGTACTAACCGAGATTCCCTGGTCCCCATCCATCACCTGATCCATCGACTAGAAAGCCAGAAGGTGATCAGCAAGACTCATTCACCTTTCAACAGCCCTATATGGCCAGTGAGAAAACCTAATGGTGAATGGAGACTGACCGTGGACTACCGTGGGCTGAATGAAGTTACACCAGCAATGAGTGTTGCAGTGCCGGACATGTTAGAGCTCCAGTATGAGCTGGAGTCGAAGGCAGCCAAGTGGTACGCCACGATTGACATCGCTAACGCGTTCTTCTCCATCCCAACAGCACCAGAGTGCAGGCCACAGTTTGCATTCACTTGGAGGAGTATCCAGTACACCTGGAATCGATTGCCCCAGGGATGGAAACACAGCTCCACCATTTGCCATAGACTGGTCCATACTGCACTGGAGAAAGGTGGGGCTCCAGAACACCTGCAGTTCATTGATGATATCATTGTATGGGGGGACACAGCTGAGGAAGCCTTTGAAAAAGGAAAGAAGATAATTGAAATCCTCCTGAAGGCTGGTTTTGCCATCAAGTGACAGAAAGTTAAGGGGCCTGGAAGGGAGATTCAGTTCCTAGGAATAAAATGGCAAGATGGGCGTCGCCACATCCCAATGGAGGTGATAAGCAAGATAACAGCCATGGCCCCACCAACCACTAAAAAGGAGACTCAGTCTTCCCTGGGTGCTGTTGGGGTTCTGGAGGATGCACATCCCAAACTACAGCCTGATTTTGAGCCCTCTCTACCACGTAACCTGCAAGAAGAATGATTTTGAATGGGACCCTGAGCAACAACAAGCCTTTGAACAAATTAAGCAGGAGATTACCCAGGCAGTAGCCCTCGGGCCAGTCCGGGCAGGCCAGGAGGTTAAGAACATGCTCTACACCGCAGCTGGGGAGAATGGCCCCACCTAGAGCCTCTGGCAGAGAGCATCTGGGGAAACCCGAGGCTGACCTCTAGGCTTTTGGAGCCAGGGATACAAAGGCTCTGAAGCTAACTATACGCTGACTGAGAAGGAGATACTGGCAGCGTATGAAGGAGTTTGGGCTGCCTCAGAAGTGGTCAGCACTGAAACACAGCTCCTCCTGGCACCCCGACTGCCGGTGCTGGGATGGATGTTCAAAGGAAAGGCTTCCCCCACACATCACGCAACAGATGCCACGTGGAGTAAATGGGCTGCGTTGATAACACAATGGGCTTGAATAGGGAACCCCAACCGCTCAGGAATATTGGAGGTGATCACAAACTGGCCAGAGAACAAAGATTCTGGGATGTCACCAGAACAGGAGGTGACATGTGCTGAGGAGGCCGCACCATATAACGAGCTGCCAGATGAGAAGCGATATGCCCTGTTCACTGATGGGTCTTGTCGCATTGTGGGAAAACAGCGATGATGAAGGCTGATGTGTGGAATCCCACACGATGAGTCACTGATTCTGCTGAGGGACAAGGTGAATCGAGCCAGTTCGCAGAGGTGAAAGCCACCCAACTGGCTTTGGATATTGCTGAGCGAGAAAAGTGGCCGAGGCTCTATCTCTACACTGACTCGTGCGTGGTGGCAAGTGCCCTGTGGAAGTGGTTGCAGCAATGGAAACAGAACAACTGGCAACGCAAGGGCAAACCCATCTGGGCTGCTGAAGTATGGCAGGATATTGCAGTCCGGGTGGAGAACCTCGTTGTGAAGGTGCGTCATGTGGACACCCATATACCCAAGAGTCGGGCCACTGATGAGCATCAACACAACCAGCAGGTGGACCAGGCTGCTAAGATTGGAGTGGCTCAGGTGGACTTGGACTGGCAGCGTAAAGGTGAAGTGTTCATAGCCCGGTGGGCCCATGAGACCTCAGGCCACCAAGGCAGAGATGCAACATACAGGTGGGCTCGAGATCAAGGGGTGGACCTCACCATTGACACCATCGCAGAGATCATCCACGGATGTGAGACGTGTGCTGCAATCAAACAAGCCAAACGGGTGAAGCCCCAGCAGAATGAAGATCGATGGATGAAATATAAATATGGAGAGGCCTGGCAGATCGACTACATCACACTGCCACAGACCCGCCAAGGCAAGCGCCATGTGCTCACAATGGTGGAAGCAACCACTGGATGGCTGGAAACTTATCCAGTGTCCCACGCCACCGCCTGGAATACCATCCTGGGCCTTGAAGAGCGAGTCTTGTGGCAACACGGCACCCCAGAGAGGATTGAGTCAGACAATGGGACTCACTTCCGAAATAACCTCATAGATGCCTGCGCAGAAGAACATGGCATCGAGTTGGTCTACCACATTCCCCACCACGCACCAGCCTCTGGGAAGATCAAGCACTACAATGGACTGTTAAAAACTACATTGAGACCAATGGGAGGTGGAACCTTCAAACACTGGGACACACATCTGACAAAGGCCACTTGGTTAGTCAACACAAGAGGATCTGCCAATTGAGCTGGCCCGGCTCAGTCAAAACTTCCACGTGTTGTGGACGGTGATAGAGTCCCTGTGGTGCGCATGAGGGATGTGCTGGGAAAAATGGTCTGGGTTAGTCGTGCGCCGGGCAAAGGCAAACCCATCCACGGGATTGCTTTTGCTCAGGGACCTGAGTGAACCTGGTGGGTGATGCAGAAGGGTGGAGAGGTCCGATGCGTACCACAAGGGGACTTGATTTTGGGTGAGAACATGCCATGAATTATATTGTGGTTTTGTTAATTGTTTTTGGTTTTAGCAATTTTGGCTAATTGCTAAATGGCAGCTGGACGTGATGCAGATGGTATAGAACAAAGGGGTGGATTATGTCCTGGTTCAGCTAGGATAGGGTTAAGTTTCCCCAGCAGTGGGGAGGGAGCTCTAGCCGGGTTATTCGATACCATGCTGACGTCAGGTCTGGGCGCCCAAGCGCAGGAAGACCAGGGATGGCCTTTGTTCGGTCAGTCCCCTCACTGTTGTATCCATACGGTATATCTCTTGTTCTGTTCATTGTTATTACTGTTATTGTTATTGTTGTTGTTTGGTTTGTTGTTGTTACACTGTTGTATTAAAACTTTCCTTATCTTCACTCCCTGCCCCGTCGTGTACGAGGGTGGGGGAGGGGCAGCAGCAGCATGGTCTCCAGTCCTGGCAGGGCCTAAACCACCACAGCAGTGCATCCAAATATGGATAATCTTTGTCTGGGTGGAGTTTTGCTCTTGTGGAGATCCTCTGTTTCATGGAGATGCTGTTTGTTCTGCTGCTGTTTTTTTGCAGTAACTATTTTCCCATAGTTTGTGTGTTCCCATAGTCCTTACACTGAAATGGGGAGGGAGAAACCAAAAGACAAAGACAATCTCCTGATGTTCTCTGTATGCTTGCTTCCATTCTGGGCTTCCCATTTGATATTTGTATATTTGTGCTGGTTTTCCTGGGTAATTATGAAGGGGCAACTCATGGGTGTTACGTGAACCATATTACAGAATGATGAAGGGGATGAAAGCTTTGAAAAACATAGTGTGACCTAAACACTGTTTTGGCTTTTCCACTGTATTCATACCTCCAAATTTAGAGGAAAAAAAAAACCTTAAAATTGACTAAAGCCTACTGCCATATTCTTCTGAAGCAAAAATAGAATTTAGAGTAGTTGGGGAGGAGCTGGAAAAGAAGAATATAGACATAGCTCATCTTCTTTTAGAGAGCTTTGTGGTTTTGGCACCTGTACCCAGCCTGGTGCATTGTTCATGGGGCTTCTTCATTGTAGTTCATAAACCATAAATAATTGTTCTTTTCTGTCTGAACAGTTGTCCAGTCAGGGAATTGGCATGTGCGAGGTAAACATGGAAGTAATGCTGACTTTCTCATAAACAAGTCTTTTTTTTAAAAAAAAAAACCTAACTGAAAAAGAGGAGAAGATGAAGCAAAGGAGAGTGACGACAAGTAATGGGCTGAAAAATTTGGAAAAGATGAGGAGCATTATAGAACAAAGTTATTACAATTATGTAGTTTATGTGAGTATCCTTTAGGACTTTTTGCATGTCTGTGTACATGTGGATATGCATAGCCAACCATTTTTGCCTTGATGACTGGCAAACAAATGTATGGGACATAATCAACATTACATACAAATATGAAAGTGCTTCCAATGATGTTAAAATTTTTCTAACACATCTATTATGTATTCTCTCAGCTACAGGTAAAACTTGAGTGAGAGAATAGACAGTGAGAGCAAAAAAACTGAACAAAAACGAACAGTGAAAAAGATGAGTGTAGTGTTCATGACAACTGCTTGTAAATAAGGCAGTTCAAAGGCTGTCTTCAGGAATATACTGCCTGGGATGGGTTTTCTAGAGTGTGGGGGAAACACTGAAAGGTTCTGAGCTGCTAAATACAGGCTTCATTCTCAGGTACATCAAGTCTACTAAAATACAAAGGGTTTCAAGGTGGTATAAATGTAACTTACTCCTTTCCTTAAGTTTTCTTTACAGGGTAAGAAAAAAAGAAAATGGCAATTGTGCAAATAAGCCCACAATCTGTGGGAGCTCACAATTCTTACTGTATATCTAGCAGTAATATTTATGTCTTTATTGTACTTTCACCCACCTGATTCCTCTTAAATAATGTATATTTGGTCTTTTTCTATTAATAAATTTCATTTTAGTCCAAAAGGTCTTCCTTCTTTTGCTTGGTGTTTGCAGCAATGTAATAAAAGGGAGGTGTTCAGAGGGAAGATTGCTGTGAAGATTTTGGATGTACTGTGTTACTGTTTTCCAGGATGACTGAAAATTGATGCAGTAGGAATTTGTTGCCAGATAAGTTTTCCATCTTTGAAGCACTGTCTTCCCTGAGGAGCTCTTATTTAGTCGATGGTAACTAGATATGGTAACCGCTTTCGGGGATGGCTTGGTCCACTCTTCAAAGAGAAGTTTCCAGGTGGTGTTCATTGCTGTTTTGTACAGGAGTATTTAATTATTTGAGATATTTAGGAAATAATACTAATTTGTGCAAGGTTGCTTTTAATTAAGCTCTCATCTGCCAAACTTTGGGAATAATTTATCCTAGTGTGAAACCAGGGACAAGCGTGAGCTGAAAAACTCATACTTCAATGCTTTTACATGATTTGCTGTATCACCTGAGCAAACGACTAGCACTTACAGAGATTAAAGAGTTACACAGCTGAAATCATACACATCCTGAGAAATAAAAGAATTCTGGTCACATCAACATGGCCATGAAAATAGTGTGCCATTTTAAGATATCTGAACACTGGGTGGAAAAAAAATGTTCAGTTACAACTGTTGGGGGGAAGTGGAGGGAAGAACTGTGGCCTTCACGTGCCTGTAAATTTGGCAAGTAGTCCACATATGTGCAAGTATGCTTTTTGTTAAACTACTGATTTCTTCCCATGATGAGTGACCAGCAGGTTCCTAATGTTTCTGGGGACTGTGAATAATGTATATGGATAATAACACTGAATACGCTCTACAGTCTGAATAAATATGGTTTGTTGCAATGATTCTAGAAAGCAATGGGTACTGTTAAGCAGAACTTTTTGTTCATGAATCATCTTCTTAACACTTGAGTTAGGTTTTGGTTATTGGTATACTGTATCTGTCTCACTTCAGTGTGATGCTGCTGAAATGCAGGATTCTTGTATAAACTTTAGGCTCCAGAGGCGTATGCAGGGGTTTTTAGTGGGCATGAGATCTTTCTACATAGTGCCATACTGTATGAAGTGGACTCTGCTGTGATTCTCTACATTCTCTAACCTGACTTCTTTTGGATGTGGTCCTCCTGGCTATGCCATGTATTTCCAGGTCACCTGCCTGAGGAGCATTTGCTCAGCTCTGAAGCTCAGGGCTGAGAGCTTCGAGCAACAAAACTACAGTGATCTTGTTGCTGTGAGAATTGTCCTCAATGTGGCATCCACATGTGTGCAACAGTATGAATGGTCTGCTTTTGCTTTAGGGTTTCTTTCAATGCCCACAATTTCTTGAGGCAAAAAACAGGAAGTAAAATTAAAATTTTGAGGCATAAATAATGTGATTAGGCATTTAGATGTTTATGTGGTATGTGATCTCCACCCTTAGTTAGTCACAGCTCTGGGAAGAACCTGCTCCAAATACTTGGTTCATAAGTATGCTGTGCAAATCTTGTTATCATGTAATGGTGTGAGGAAGAATGTAAATTCTGAGTGAAGGTCTCCAAAAAGCTGGGTCTAAAGTGATAACATAGACACACTGGAACTGTTACTCTGCAGCTCAGTGACTTGGTGTTTATTTTTACTCATGTAGAAGTCTTCTGTATTTTTCACTAAGCAAGAGACTAATGTGTAGACTGCCCTACCTTTTTCCTGAGACTGTAACTTTATAGATTGATTATTTTTTTTAAACTACATGTGAATTCATTCCATTTCTCCTTTTATGTACCTCATCAGTGAAGCACATAGGAAGATAGAAGTATTAATTACCTTCAACAACTTAGAGAATAAATAGGTTTACATATTGCTAGTTCCATACTGTACTGTAATGAACAGCATTCAAGAGGGCCCCCCAATGTGAAGTGCAGAACTTGAAAAAGATTAGAAAAAAATCTCAGTGCTGTTCAGCATTTACCTCCAGTTGTTCAGCTTTCCAAAAAGTGTACAGTAGATTTTCAGTCTTGTGAATATTTCTTGGCTGGCAACAGATAAAAGCCTTCAGCTTCCTGAGAGAGGACAGAGTATAGAAAATGCTGGTTGCATAGTCACTAGTGGAATCCCTTTAATGCTGGCTAGATGATCGTAAGAATTTTTAAAATAACAATAAGGAGAATCTAATTTCAGTGAAGCAGAGTTCATTCTCAATAAAGGGATTTCCTGCAACCAGTTCACTGTAACTGTAGAAACACATACCTTTTCTAATCTTTGATGGAAAGGGAGAACAGACTTTTCTGAGTTCTTGGTAAATCCCAGAGCTGATAGTGAATGCTTAACACATTGAATGCAGGAGGAAAGAGGTTCTTTGGAACTTGCTTCCAGTAAAGCATTCTCTAAATCAGAGCGATATCCTCACTAAGCCGCTTAATAATGAAAACGGTGGTCAGAGGAGTGTAGTGGTGAATGCCCTTGAAGGTGGGAGAAAAAGACTGAAGCAATGTAAATTAATTTTCTGAATATTTCATAAAGTGATTATTATCTCTGATCACAGCCCTCTCTTAAGAAACTGGAAACAAAATCAAGTGTACTCCTTTTGCACTTCCAAAAGAAGAAAACAAAACTTTTGGTAACATTAAATAGGAGTGGAAACAATATAGACTGACTGTTATGTAGGCAACTAAAAATCTGGATAATACAAGGAAGATGAAAGGCTACTTTACAACTTGACTGTAAAAGATAAGTGTTGGGTGAAAGTCACTAAGAAAGTGAGCACCCTACCTAAATTTGAACAGGATTTGATACGGAGCCAAGTTCAGACTGAAGTGGTACATGTTGAACCTGAACTAGTTCTTCAAGTTCTGCTAGAAAACTTGTTGCTTCTCTTTAGTTATTGTCAAATGGGAAGGAAAAGCAAAAGATGCAGCTGTAGGAAAGATTTCCGTGAAGGTGCTTTTGGGTTTTGATGTAAGGGGATCTTTGTTTATTTTGGAACACTCCCCTCCTATAGGTAACATGCAATGTGCTTCAAAATGAAGGAATTTAGGGAGCAAAATACATTTTAAAAATATCAATGTGAGCTAAGTCATATCACGCTAAAATAAATAATGAGTGATAAAGCACAAGGTGTTCTGTGTGACCATTCACAAATAGCCTATTCGGTGTTGTGCTTTACAAAACAGTTTCCCATTCTTCCTGTTGCTAATTTTGTAGTTCTTGTAACTGAAAACCTATGAGCTAGATTCTCAACTGGTGAAAGCCTGCATATTTAATCAAACTTGCATAGTTTAATTGCAGACACCTCAAGTTACCTCTATAGCACTGCAAATACTGTAACTTTTAAATGGTAAGGTATCTGCCCGTAGTGAATGCCACTAATGCTATGCATGAAAACTTAGTTTACAAGCAGTATTGCCCAACAAAGATGATTCCTCTCTCCACTGTTTCATGGAAAAGGGAAGAATATAAGGTGAATGTAGTCTCCTAACATTTCTCAAGGAGCTGCATGTGTAGTTAGACAGCCAGTGACTCTTTTATTTAAGACAATTCAGCTTCAATAGGAGGTATGTGACCAAATACCCATGGAGCTCTTTAAAAATATGGTAGCTGGATTGCGACAAGCCATAGTGACCATAAACTTTAAAGCCAGTAACTCAGTGCTGTTAGAGGAAACTTATCTGATGGTCCAAAACCTGAAATCAGCCCAATTATTTTTCACTCTCTTATACAGTAATCTTTCTTTCATGAGAGAAACTTCTTTTTTTCAAGAGTGTACAGCAGGATTTTACGGAGTTCTTTTTTTGACAGCCGTAAGTTAACTCTGTGCATGTGTGGCTTGAGGATTTTTTTAAACTTCCTTATTTGGTCAGGTAAGAACTTTTCTCCTAGGTTTGACATGAGATTTCTCCCCAGACTGTAATTTCAGTTGTTATTCCATGCTGCTTGCTTAACGTTTGTGCTTTTTCAGCTGAATAAGATACTTTGCAATTGTCATAAAACTGGTTTATGTTAATTAAATACAAGTGCAATTAAATATCATAAGCGCCTTTGCCTCTCAGAGGAGGAGGCTACAATTTCAGATACTACTTGGTTATTATGTAGGGTGACTTGTTAATGAGTATCAAGAAGAGTATACTCATCTCCATTTTCCAGGATCACACCGTGTGTGGACTTGTTTCATGGTTGAGCTAGAGAACCAGAATCCAGGAGTGTGGACTAGGATTCAAAATCCAGCACCCCACACTTTAGCCAGTGCTAATTCTCAGTTTCAGCATGAGAGATTGAGACTGGCGTTGCTCTCTGCAGGTGACTCACCCAACAGATCTCTCTCTAAGCTTGTCAGTCACTCAGGCAGTCCTTGAGGTCAGGAGAGACAGATCCTCTGATGCCAGCCCGTGCAGCTGCTCTGCTTCCAGTGTTTAAAGGGTGGCTACAAAGAAGACGGAGACTCCCTTTTTACAAGGAGTCACACTGAAAATACAAGGGCTAATGAGTACAAGTTACTCCTGGGGACATTCCAATAGGACACAAGAGGAAAATTTTTCACAATGAGAACAATCAGCCCCTGGAATAATCTCCCAGGGAAGTGGTGAATTCCCCAACACTGGACACTTAAGATTAGCTGGACAGGGTGCTTGGCTATCTTGTCTACACCGTGCTTTTGCCAAGAAAGGTTGGACCAGATGATCCTTGAGGTCCCTTCCAACCTGCTATTCTATGATTCTAGTTCTGCTGAGATGTGGGCGAGAATAACCATAAACTGGTATCTGACTAGTTCCTTCTACCATGTTACTTATTTCTCTCTTGGAAATACCTTATTTGATACATTCTATGATTCCATTTGTGGGCTTTTTTCCCTTTTGTTTTTCAGGCTGAGATAATCGCCCTCTGGAAGAGCTGGAAAATACACAAGTAAGTTTTGTCTTTCGGGGTCTTTTTAGTTCCTCCTCTGAGTCACCTTCTAGAAGACCATGTCATTCATCAGTGTCTAGAGAGCTCATAAAAACTAGCTTCCTAACACAGGTATATAAATTGCTTATGATTAGGTGGTGAATTTTTCAGAATTCTTGAAAAATCTAAAGGCATGTTTCAGGTTTCACTGCAGACAAACCTGAAGCAAAACTGCATGCAGTCTTTGCTTTCCATCAGCAGCAATACAAAAGCCTCAAAATTTGGGTGGGAATCTAGAAAAATACCTATTTTGACTTTTTTTTCACTAGATTTTGTATAACTAGGGGCAGAAGAGTAGCAGGATCTATTTTTATTTGACCTTATTATCATATTTTGGCCAGCATCTGCACAGATACATGACTGCAGGTTATCTGGATTTATATTGTACTTTCAGCAGGGTAAGTGAGCACAGAGTTTACACAGATTAACCTGAGTAGACACCTGCATATCTTTTCGTCCATCAATGTGTAAGATTTATCTATTTTTTACAAAGTGTGTAGTTCTTGTCTGAAACTTTCTTGTGGCAGATGCTCTTCTCTATGTGCATCTTTTTCTGACAAAAAAAAAAAAAAATTCTCCATGGTCTTTTAAAAAGAATAATGAACATGCAGTCTGCCTGCTGGGGAAGCTGAATATGCTACTTGCCACCCAGAGTGTTGATTTTTCTGGGGAAAAATACAACCAACTACTCCCTCTCCTAGCCTCATAGGGAAAATATATGGAATTGTCAAAAGGGGGCATTCCTGCTTTTTCAGACAAATGAAAACTAAGTCATAGAATAAGTGTTATAGATAGACCTATCGTCTAGGTAGAGTAGTAATTGCTTAAGTTTACAAAGTCTTTAGCCAAAGCAAATATAACAGATGGAATATTAAATATCAGAAGTGATTTGCAGACTAATTTAATCTCTTATTTTGTGGACAGAGATTTTGTTTTATCTCACCTAAGGTTTACCCAAAGCTTTTATTAATTGATGAAAATGCCCACTGCAGTTACACACACTCTGTGTATAAAAATACATAACCCCCCCAGTTGTCAGTTAAATTTCATATAGAATGATTCTCAATATATCCATGAAAACACATATTTGGCAAAGTCCTGCCAGTCTGGTATAAGGATTTACTACAACTGATTTTTGCACTTTGATCTGGCATATGCAGAGTTGCCAAGTAATAGTTGGGCGAACCATGCATTCTTATTAAAAATCTCTTGAAAGTACAAGTCTTTATGTATAGCAAAACAAGATGTACCTCTGGAAATTGAGAAACTACTGATGCCCTGGGTAGTTCTTTCTCATTGAACCATGAGCAAATCCAGGACTGACTGTGCAAATAGAAAAGGATGTTGGTTTTAAGCTTCTGTGTCAAGAGATGTCAACAAAGGTGTTCACTTCTGAGTTTGCCTGAGCACTTACAGATTAAAGCTGTTAACAAACAGGTTCAAACTGGTGCTGATAATTTCTGTTTATAACCAAATCTTACTCTGCCTCTCACAGGTATCTGTAATATTTTTTATTTGCTCTAGTTAGAAAACAGTCCTTATGATTTGGTAAAGCCTTCCTATACATGGTAAATAATATGCTTTAGCATTAATATTTTGGATTGACCAGGGGAAAGCAAACATAGGAATTAAAAAAATCACACCTGAAGCTATATAGTTTCTCTTGCCTAAAGAATCATTTATCTTTCTTTGGAATTCAGTTTATCTAGCTATGCAAATAAAAAATATTACTTCTGTCTGCCCTAAGATTATAGAATAATTTAGTTATCATGTTCTAAAAAGATGCTGTTTTTTCAATCAAGATTTTGGTTTTTTACACCTCAATGTCTAATTTAAGTGTAGTGCAGTCTTAGGGCTGGGATAAAGATGTTTCTCATGCTAGAAGACATAATCAGAAGATACCAGCACAACAAACAGGTTAAGGGGTCAGATCTTTTGAAGTATGTAGCTTTAGAGCAACTCTAGAGATGCTAGACGGGTTAATTCATGCTTTGCAGACACAGTACCTTCTCTTGGATGCAGTTCACGCTCTTGGAAAGCTCAGCCTTTGAGGTGGTTCTGTTTTCAGGCTCTGCTAACTCCTATTGGCTGTGTCTAGCTTGGCAGCCCTTCCAAGCACTATGCTCCAAGACAGGTGGTCAGGGAGAGGCTATTATTAAGCTCTGCTTCCTCAAATTGCTTTTGATAGCAATATCTGACTATGATGTTGTTTACTCAAACTGAGACGAGGGCTAGGGCCCCTGTTCTCTGTGTTGCAGCCAGGACTTGGCTTTGGAAAGTTGCCAACATCTTGCAAAGGCAGGAATGTTTTGGGGGCCTGATCACCAGAGGTATGAGATCTGAGACGTGATTACCTGTTTGGGTCTTCCTTGAAAAAGTAGATTTGGGAGGAGTGTGATACCAAGACAGTATTTGGTATCTTAGCCTCTTAGATGGGAGTGTTTTATCAGGAAAACTCTGTTGCAGCTTTGGACATCATGTCCCATAGTGATTTTGCTGCCCCAAGGAAACGGTCACTGACATCTGCATCTGTAGATACGATATAAATGCTCTGTGAAACAAAGCAGATTTGCTGCTCTGCCTCCCTTCCCTTGCAAACTTGCACATGGCTCTGATTTGGTTAGAGCTGTGGTGACTCAGGTCTGATTATCAGGGGTGTTGTACTGGTATGGAGTTGGTTAGAGGTGATGAAACTGGGCCCCTGGGATTACCCTTTGCAAGAGCTGGGCTGTGCATTTCAGCACTTTGAAATCAGGCTGAGGAATATCTGGGCTGGGTTGAACCAGAGGCACAGAGAAACAGGGCTGATCCTGATGCTGGGACTTGGTAGGGCTGGGAAAGTACTGGGTTAAATCCGAACATGGCTGATCCTCAGATCAGTTGCCAGATGGTGAGGGTGGTTGCTGGATGTCTCTTTAAGGCTGTGAAGACTGCAACAGGGGAGGTTTAGACTGGACATTAGGAAAAAATTTTTCACAGAAAGAGTGGTCAGATAGTGGAATAGGCTGCCCAGGGAGGTGGTGGAGTCACCATCCCTGGATGTGTTTAAGGGTCGTTTAGATGAGATGTTGGGGGATATGGTGTAGGGGAGAACTTTGTAGAGTAGGGCTGATGGTTGGACTCAATGATCCCAAGGGTCTTTTCCAACCTGAATGATTCTGTGATTCTGTGACACAGGCCGACAAGACCTTTTCCCAGTCCCAGGTATTCACGGGTGCAAGATGTGCCCATCACCATCAGCTCTGCAAAGAATTTCAGATTGTGCACCTGAAGTTTTTATCTGCAGCAGCCTCTCCCCTCATGAGAATGATAGTAAAAATGGGGTTTGTGGTATGTCTGCAGCTGCAGGCCAGGGGTGCTGTGCATGGGACAGCGCCCAAAAATTCTCAGGTGAGAGATGGTCCCCCCTGTCCAGCTGTTTAAAGGATGTTGGAAGGTTATTTCCATCCCTTCAGACCAAGTCATCATACTGGCTTTGCAGCATGAGACTTGGATATGGCTTGGGACATTTGCCGTATGAGTGACAGACTGAAAAAAATCATCACTTTAGGGTGGGTTTTTTTCTAGATGAGAAGACTTTCTTACTACATCTACCTACTACTGGCCTCAGCAAAATGAGAGCAGTTTTCCTTGTACATGCCAGAGCTTGGGAAATAAAAGCTGTCATCCATAGTAAGTCAGTAATCAGATAGATGGCTTAACACCTGAGAAGCACTTGAAAGCCACATGTGATTATTGTATTATTTGAAGGTTATTAGAACTGCCTTACTATGCTTCTGTGCATCATGAAATCCTGCATATTTGTGTACATCTACACATGCATATACCCTGTTAGTCAATACACATTTATACATATAAACATCTGTGTACATCATCTCAGAAACCAAAACAAAAGCAGCTTTCCTCCCAGCATATAGTGTTTTCACATGGCTTAAAGCAAGAGAAACCTACAGTTACAGTTGTGTGCTCCCAACCACTGTGCTCCTGAAGGAGCCGTGTGAGCAGCCCTCATTCATGAATTGGTGGCTGTGAGAAAGCAAACAAGTTGTCACAATAGATGTTCCTAGGTGAGTCATAAAATTGGCTTCTGTAGCATGAGGGGTTTGTGTCCAATTGTTTTTTTTGCTCTTGGTAAGTGCCAGTTCTGAAGAAAATTGAAAATCTGGAACATATCCAGTGCTTGTCCTCAGGGATATTTGAAAATTCATGCAACTTTCAAAATTCACACAGGAGAGACAAAGCAAGGATGCTTGTGATTCATTGTTATTTTGAAAACAGTCTTTGAGTTCTAATTTCTGTCATGTTTTTACTCCTTCCTTTTCCTTTTCAGGGAGTGAAGACAATTTTAGCTCTTCAAGGAGCAAGGGCAGTATTTCAGCTCCCAAAGTCCAGGTGTCTGCTGCTGGAAGGAAAAGATCTTTTTCTCACAAGTAAGCAAAGCAATTTTTCCTGGATAGTGCAAGTGTTGCTAGTGCAGAGTGTAAGGTCTTGTAGCTAATACATACAATATCAGTACTGTGAGTGTTAAAACAAATTGGGGTAACACTATGCTCTTGGTCGGCTTACACTGATGAGAACTGTGATACAAGAACGAACAAAAAAAACCCCACAACTGTATTTGGAGAACAAAAATTGTCAGTATGCCAAACCAGCCAACTGGTATTCTTTTGTTGTCTATTCATAAGAAGTATGGGAGATACAATCAGGTAAGACAGAAAAGGCATTGGTTGGAGTGGAGAAGACAACTGGGTGTATGTTAGTTAACAGCAGTACTTCTAACCAGATAGTCTTAACCTTTCTGTCTTATCACTGTTTTGTCTTTGTAATACTCTGTCAGCTCAGCATGTATCTTTCCAGATCATGACCTTATTTTTTGCAGGAAGAACTAGACAGTATTGCCGTTGATGCTTTTTTCTTAAACACCCTTGCCCGACTTTTATATAACTAAAACTATACACAAATTTAAAAAATTATCATAGTTATCTATCTAAATGAACCTTTCATGAAAGATTTCTGAAAGATTTCTCCCTATCATGTCTGAAGTGCAAATCCAGACAGCTTGCGGATACAGGGGTGTTTGGGTCAAGCGGCACATGTTGTGCTCTGCCCACACAATCCCTGACGGTTACATTTTTTAGAGTTGGTGGAGGGGACTGGTTTCCTGCCTTTTCTGGAAGAGCTGGCAGGTGGGCTGGGACTGGCAGCGGGACACCTGTATGCTTAAGTCACACAGATGTCTGCAAGAGTGCAGTGTGCCCCTGTGTGCACCTCAGCCTATTGGAGTTAGACTCAGAACAGTTATTCTTTTATTGTGCTGAAATTCTTTTCTCATATTGATCTAGTCTTAGGCAGTAATATTTGTCCAAATATTTTACAATCTAAAAGCCACTCAATTCTCATAGATTCAGAGTAAGTGAATCAGTGAGAGTATGGAACAGTTACAAGGCCTAGAGCTATTTAGAAAAATCTATCTAATGGTTCAAGTAACAAATTTATCTGTCTTTCCAAATTCATACCAAAATAATTTGACTTGTCTAGAACATTAACTTGTGTCCCTCCCTTTCCCTCAGCAGACGCATCAGTAGCTATCCTCTTTCTCATGCAAGTACTACAAACATTTTCCTCATGATGAGATGATAACTTCTAGCATCCCTTTTCACGTGTTCAGGATCCATGCTGTACTCTATTGCTCAGTACAAATAGAAACAATAGCCTTTAAGGAAATAAAAAAATAATTTTAAAGTCTGCAGTTGTTTATCCTTTCAGCATTATTGCTTATCACTGCTGTAAAACCTCAGACATCATTATCTGCTAGCTCAGAGAATCTGACTACAGAAATAGGTTTCCAGTTTCAACAAATATATAGCTGAGTAGGGAGAAGGAAAAAAAAAAAAACCCCACAATTCAAAAAGCCACTCATTCTATTCCCCAGCTAGAACACATCACTGAGTGGTGCAGGGACAACAACTGCATCCACACTCTCCAAAGGGCACATTGCAGCTCTCTCCTGTATTGCAGTAAGTAGTAATACAATGGTGTAAGGAGGTCACTCTTCCTTTGGATTCAGTTTATTAGATATGAAAAATTTGTCAAGATTTGAAAAATTTGCAAGAGGACGTAAAAATAAAAATGAAGCTTCATTAATTGAAAAGGTGAAATCTAACACAGATTCAGTAAGAATAAAGAATTGCTTATTAAAAGAGAATAAAGAATTCTAATTGACAAGGCAGTAAGGAGTTAACTTTCAACATATCTAAATTACCTGTGCACATCCACTTCAATGTGTAAACCAGAGAGAATTAAAAACTATCATCACCTGAAGCAACCTGCTCTGGTAGATTCCAACTATGGACAAACTGGGCACACAAGACTTAGAAATATTTGAGGTGCAAAGACTACATATTATCTTGTATTGGACAGGAGAGGGACTGCACTTACTCAATACCTTCATGGTTTCCCTTGATTGATTATTAATGGCTAGAAGTTTCCCTATACTCTATTAAGCTGGTCTGCTGTCTGTCATGGAAGAATGAATTTAGTCATTCACGTCAGGTTCTGCCTCCCAAGTTAATGGAAGCCCCAACCTTTTTTTGAGATCATGACCCACCACTATTCTACATTCCATCAGAAGGCCAGAGAAGTGACAGTGCTGTCGGTTGAGCAGATGCAGAGTGATAATATTTGCCACTTTTCAGTAGCAGATTTTCTTATATTCCCCACACCTCTGAACTGATGCAGAAGGGAAGAAGCTGTATGTACACTCCCCGGTGTGTAGAGTCTGTGGGTTCCAAAAAGCTACATGAGGTGTTAAGCAGTGCTGCTATTCATTTGCAGTTCTGAAGTGAGGGAAGTCATAGAAGATTGTGTTTCTTTCCCCCCCTATAAAGTGCACAGCACAGAATTTCTCTGCACAGAGAAGGGGTTTCCATGTCCTCTACTGGCTGAGCCATTTTATTGGACTTCAGTAACATCCACATGAGAAGAGACCTTCACATTACCTCAGCTAGAGGAACTGAAGTAATTGAGAAATAAATACAGGTAGCTTACCACAAAGTGATTACCTTTTCATTGCTCTTTTACTTGGTCATTATTCCAAACACTGATCTCTATTCCAAACTTCCTATGTGTATTCAACATAAAGTTATTACCTTTCAAGCTCAGAAAGGATTCGTTTCTCAATAAAGAGGAGCTTATGACAAACTTCAGCCATATCTTAACTTTCAAGAAGCTACTTCTCCATGCCTCATCTATCTCAAATGGATGTGGGATTTAACTAAATTAATCAACCTATGAGCTAAGCCCTTGAAATCTTGAGTAAAGAGCAGTGTTCAGTAAGTACAAATTCTTAAAATTTCCAAGGAATGAGCTATTCTTGGCACTATATTTTTTATATGTATTTGATAGAGGTGTCTAGGAATTCAAAGCTGCTGCTTTTAAAACTGCAAATTCAAATCCACTAAATAGGCCTTCTCTTACTACAGCAGTGAGAAGTTGGATGTAACCAGATAGCAACTGAGTAACTAAGTGTAAAAGTAATTGTTAACAAGAAAATTATTGCTAGGTAAGGCTGTATAATGGTAAGGGGAATAAGCAGAGCATTGACAAAGGCAAATACCACCAGCCTTTCCAAAGCACTGGGAACATGCTCTGCTCCCCAGTTTCCAGCCTCATCTGTGTCCCTCTCTGTCAGCCCTTACAGGCTGTCCTGGAACCCGTCCAGGAATCTATGGTGGAAGATCCACAGATAGACACTTCCCATGTTACCCTGTCTTAATTCTAGAACACAGTCTAGCCATGATTCAAAGAACCTTTGAATCAAGTCACATCTTCAAAACCTTCAGGTGATACAAAGCTGAAATCAAATTTGTTAAAAACAGTCCTTGTTTTTACCTCACTCGCCTGAGCACAGGATGAAAGCTACACCTAGATGATTTCCTCATCAGTACTACACTAAAGGCACAAAACAGGAGAAAGAATGTATCCCTAATTTAAAAAAACTGTCTTACTCATAGATAAGTAGGAATAAGAAATTGTGTTATTTTATTTCCAACTCCACTGGATATTGATAGCCAGGCTGAACAATTCGTAGTGTTTCCTGCAGAGCATGAAAGCTGCAAGAATCATGAGTTCTGCTGCTAAAGATCATTCTGTCCTTCTCTAAGATCATTGTAATCAGTGTTAGTAATCAAGTACGTTAGCTTTAAATGACACCTAAGACCCAAAGGGCTGTGAATTATAAGCAGGGATGACAATCTCTGATGAATAGTGATTTCTCAGGCAGAGGTCCATGCTGTCCTTCTTCCCACCCATGCTAGGGTCGTGTCTCCATGTGGCAGCCACTCAGAATCTGGAGTTTACATTGAGGTAAACCTGTACCAAGCATATGTTTCTTTTGTACACTGGATTGCAAACTGGTGACTCAGCAGCTACGCTGTGAATAGCTGAGACATCTCTGCAGAGAGATGCTTGAAGGACAGCTGGAGGCAGCAGCCAGAAAAAACATCACAAGATAAATAATTTCCTCTTGTTGTTCAGATCCCTAAGCTTATTTTAAGGAATATTTGTTGCGCTAACAAACAGGGACACAAATACATTACAGTGCTTTAAGTACTAGCACAAACATGTAAAAAGGGTGGGGTTTTTTTTATGTAAAGCCATTAAAATGGGCAGAAGTTATATGGCTGAAATCCTGCATATAGAAAACTTTAAAAAGCATCAACCACAGCCTGTTACCTTCTGATTTTTCTTTCTTTTTTCTTACCAGCCTGTTGGATGGTTATCACCAAAAAGTCAGTTCAATGCTGCATGATTTACTCTAATATCATCAGAACACATCAAAAATACTTCAGATTAAACATATATGAAAAAAAGACAGAGTAATGAAACTATAGAGCATTCAAATATTATATGGCCATTAGGATTGATCTGAGGCCACCATGAGTCAGATAAAAAGCATGTATTTAAATTGTAGCTTTCATAAAGTGTTGGGAGCGTGAGTCTAGTAACACTAAACCAGTCCATGTTTCAGTTCAGTTTAGTTCATTACTAACAGTCAGTTTTGAGTACCTGTGTCGAGGTCTCACTCAAAAGTATTCTGTCACCATGCTCAAGCTCCGCAATAAAGGGAAGCTCCCTGCAAAGTGTAGCATCCAGTTCTCCATCCTAATATATACTGCAGGTGTGACCTAGAAACACAGACTGGCCCCTCTTACCCGCAGAAGTTGGTGGTGTGGTTCCCCCAGGAGAGTGGCCAGCTGGTAGTTTTGCTCAAAGCATCAAGTTTAAGTGATGAAGCACATATATTCTTCTTACAAAGAAAGTAAATAAACCAGGGCCTGTGAAACGGGAGAAGCAGGGCCTTGGCCAGAGTGCTAGCGGGCATAAGTCACACACACTCTGGGAGTTGGTGGAGTGCCCTGCTGGCAAGCTCTCCAAACTTTTGGTTTTTTTTTTTTTTTTTTTTTTTTTTAAGAGTATTTCAAACAGCTAGGACCTAACCTAGGGATTGCATCTCCTTGTTCCTTGCTGTAATCATTAGACAACTTCTTCCAAATGTGAAGTGCTGTGCTGAGATCAGTCCTGTACACGGTATACATGCAGAACGATGATGAAGTATTTGATCTGAGGTGTATCAAGCTGAGTATTTTCTGCTCTGTTGGGTTTAATTTGAAAATACACCAAAAAACTCTGTGTGCACTCTGGTGCATGATGCTCTGTGACTCCTGAGCCCCTGGCTGGGCTGCAGTGCTGTCAGAGGGTCCTGCCTCTTGCTTGGCCACTGATCTCCTGCAAAGTGGAACAATCAGGAACTGCTGGGTCTAAAGCTGCTGCAGTTCAGCTCACTTTTATGTCAGCTGCGGCTCTTATTTTATCCTTATGTGCATTTTACAGGTCTATGGAAGAAGAAGCTAACTCTGAAGTTAGAGGCCATCAGAGACATCTGTTTTTTATCAGGGACACTATAGTACATGCAAATAACAATAAAATCAGTGGCACAGACATCACTCTGGGGCTTTGAGTCCAGATTTTTATCTATTACTGTGATGTAAATCTGGAATAATTTGGAGCTATTTGGTACCTTTGAATATTTGATCTTATACTGAACTTTAGGACAGAAGAACATGAAACATAAGAGAAATCGGATTCCCAGAACAGGTAAAAGAAAAAGGTGCTGAAATAGTAGTTTAAAGGTAAAACTTAGAAATGGGAATAGAAAACCTATAATCTTTATCTAACTTGGACAGAAATGCTGAGTGAGTTAAAAAAAAAAAAAGGCTTACCTTTAATATTGGAGTTACTCTGCTGATTGGATGGAGGGGAGAAAGGGGTGAAGAATGGATAAGAGGAGAAAAAGAGGTATATTTTAAGGTAAACTATTGCTGCAGACTGGTATCTTACTTGAACAAGATACAGGTGTACACTTCCTGTTGATGAGAACTATCCTCAGGTGAAAAGCAGTAGGTCGGAATAGGTCAAATGTGGACCCAGAAACGGGGGCAATGTTTTAGTGCTTTTCACTTCAGACAGGCAGAAGTTTCTGACACGAGAATCAATGACTAGACTGAAACAATGAAAATCACTACTGTCAAGTCTTGCCTTAATTTTCAGAGGTCCATCCGGATAAAAAGAAACTCAGCTCTGCTCGTCAGAGGATAAGAAATGGGTCTAAGAGAGATACCAGGAACAAACCAGCTCTGGAGGAGAAATACTGTTGTGTCTGATAGATCTCTGATGATTGGGGGGGAGGGGGGGGAGTGCAGTGGTGTGGTGGTTTAGTCCCTGCTGGGGTCTGAGACCACGTGGCTGCTGCCCCTCTCCCAAAAAGGGAGTGAAATACAGAGCCCCGGGGCTGAGATAAGGAGAGGTTTAATACAACAGTGCAACAGCAACACAATAAACAACAACAACAACAATAACAATAACAGTAACAGTAATAACAATGAACAGAGCAAGATATCTACCAATACAGCAGTGAGAACAGAGTGATGGCATAACACACATGTTAACCGACTCTCTCGCGCTGCCGTGCTTTTGCACCAGGATGTGACATCAGCATGGTATATGAAAAACCCGGCTAGAGCTCCCTCCCCATTGCTGGGGAAACTTAACCCTATCCTGGCTAAACCAGGACATAATCCACCCCTTTATTCTATATCATCTGCGTCACGTCCAGCTGCCATTTAGCAATTAGCAATAACAAAGAAAAATTAATAAAAACACAGTATAATTCATGGTCTGTTTTCACCCAAAATCAAGTCCCCTTGTGGTACGCATCGGACCTCTCCACCCTTCTGCATCACCCACCAGGTTCACCCAGGTCCCTGAGCAAAAGCAATCCTGTGGATGGGTTTGCCTTTGCCTGGCGCACGACTAACCCAGACCATTTTTCCCAGCACATCCCTCATGCGCACCACAGGGACTTTATCCCCGTCTACAGCATGTGGAAGTTTTGACTGAGCCGGGCCAGCTCAATTGGCAGATCCTCTTGTGTTGACTAACCAAGTGGCCTTTGTCAGATGTGCGTCCCAGTGTTTGAAGGTTCCACCTCCCATTGGTCTCAATGTAGTTTTTAACAGTCCATTGTAGAGCTCGATCTTCCCAGAGGCTGGTGCGTGGTAGGGGATGTGGTAGACCCACTCGATGTTGTGGTCTTCTGCCCAGGCATCTATGAGGTTATTTCGGAAGTGAGTCCCATTGTCTGACTCAATCCTCTCTGGGGTGCCGTGTCGCCACAGGACTCTGTCTTCAAGGCCCAGGATGGTGTTTCGGGCAGTGGCGTGGGACACTGGATAAGTTTCCAGCCATCCAGTGGTTGCTTCCACCATTGTGAGCACATGGCGCTTGCCTTGGCAGGTCTGTGGCAGTGTGATGTAGTTGATCTGCCAGGCCTCTCCATATTTATATTTCATCCATCGATCTTCATTCCGCTGGGGCTTCACCGGCTTGGCTTGTTTGATTGCAGCACACGTCTCACATCCGTGGATGATCTCTGCGATGGTGTCAATGGTGAGGTCCACCCCTCGATATCAAGCCCACCTGTATGTTGCATCTCTGCCTTGGTGACCTGAGGTCTCATGGGCCCACCGGGCTATGAACACTTCACCTTTACACTGCCAGTCCAAGTCCACCTGAGCCACTCTGATCTTAGCAGCCTGGTCCACCTGCTGGTTGTGTTGATGTTCATCAGTGGCCCGACTCTTGGGTATATGGGCATACACATGACGCACCTTCACAACGAGGTTCTCCACCCGGGCTGCAATATCCTGCCATACTTCAGCGGCCCAGATGGGTTTGCCCTTGCGTTGCCAGTTGTTCTGTTTCCATTGCTGCAACCACATCCACAGGGCACTTGCCACCACGCACGAGTCAGTGTAGAGATAGAGCCTTGGCCACTTTTCTCGCTCAGCAATCTCCAAAGCCAATTGGATGGCTTTCACCCCTGTGAACTGGCTCGATTCAACTTATCCCTCAACAGCTTCACTGGTTCATCGTGTGGGATTCCACACCGCAGCCTTCCATCGTCGATGTTTTCCCACAATGCGACAAGACCCATCAGTGAACAGGGCATATCGCTTCTCATCTGGCAGCTCGTTATATGGTGCGGCCTCCTCAGCACATGTCACCTCCTGTTCTGGTGACATCCCAGAATCTTTGTTCTCTGGCCAGTTTATGATCACTTCCACTAATCCTGGGCGGTTGGGGTTCCCTATGTGAGCCCGTTGTGTTATCAATGCAACCCTTTTACTCCACGTGGCATCTGTTGCGTGATGTGTGGAGGGAGCCTTTCCTTTGAACATCCATCCCAGCACCGGCAGTCGGGGTGCCAGGAGGAGCTGTGTTTCAGTGCTGACCACTTCTGAGGCAGCCCGAACTCCTTCATACGCTGCCAGTATCTCCTTCTCAGTCAGTGTATAGTTAGCTTCAGAGCCTTTGTATCCCTGGCTCCAAAAGCCTAGAGGTCGGCCTCGGGATTCCCCACGTGCTTTCTGCCAAAGGCTCCAGGAAGGGCCATTCTCCCCAGCTGCGGTGTAGAGCACGTTCTTAATCTCCTGCCCTGTCCGGACTGGCCTGAGGGACACTGCCTGGGTAATCTCCTGCTTAATTTGTTCAAAGGCTTGTTGTTGCTCAGGGCCCCATTCAAAATCATTCTTCTTACAGGTTACGTGGTAGAGAGGACTCAAAATCAGGCTGTAGTTTGGGATGTGCATTCTCCAGAACCTCACAGCACCCAGGAAGGAGTGAGTCTCCTTTTTAGTGGTTGGTGGGGCCATGGCTGATATCTTGCTTATCACCTCCATTGGGATGTGGCAACACCCATCTTGCCATTTTATTCCTAGGAACTGAATCTCCCTTCCAGGCCCCTTAACTTTCTGTCATTTGATGGCAAAACCAGCCTTCAGGAGGATTTCAATTATCTTCTTTCCTTTTTCAAAGACTTCCTCAGCTGTGTCCCCCCATACAATGATAGCATCAATGAACTGCAGGTGTTCTGGAGCCCCACCTTTCTCCAGTGCAGTATGGACCAGTCTATGGCAAATGGTGGAGCTGTGTTTCCATCCCTGGGGCAATCGATTCCAGGTGTACTGGATACCCCTCCAAGTGAACGCAAACTGTGGCCTGCACTCTGGTGCTGTTGGGATGGAGAAGAACGCGTTAGCGATGTCAATCGTGGCGTACCACTTGGCTGCCATCGACTCCAGCTCATACTGGAGCTCTAGCATGCCTGGCACTGCAGCACTCATTGCTGGTGTAACTTCATTCAGGCCACGGTAGGCCATTCGCCATTAGACTTTCTCACTGGCCATATAGGGCCGTACAGGGCTGTTGAAGGGTGAATGAGTCTTGCTAATCACCTTCTGGCTTTCTAGTCGCGGATCAGGTGATGGATGGGGACCAGGGAATCTCGGTTAGTACGGTACTGCCGCCGGTGCACCGTCTTGGTAGCAATAGGCTATCGCTGCTCTTCAACCTTAAGCAACCCCACCACCGAGGGATCCTCTGAGAGGCCGGGTAAGGTGGACAATTGCTCAACCTCCTCCAGGGCAGCTATACCAAAGGACCACCGGTACCCTTTTGGGTCTTTAAAGTACCCTCTCCTGAGGTAATCTATACCTAGGATGCACGGGGCATCTGGGCCAGTCACAATGGGGTGCTTATGCCAGTCCTTCCCAGTTAAGCTTACTTCAGCTTCTAATAGGGTCAGCTGTTGGGATCCCCCTGTCACTCCGGAGATGCAGATGGGCTCAACCCCACTGTGGCTTGATGGCATCAGGGTGCACTGTGCGCCAGTGTCTACCAAGGCCTTATATTCTTGTGGTTCTGATGTGCCAGGCCATCGGATCCACACCGTCCAGTAAATCCGATTATCCCTTTCCTCCACCTGGCTGGAGGCAGGGCCCCTCTAATCCTGCTCACCATCATTCACTTGTCCTAAGAGTGACTCCTGCAAGAATGACTTCCTGGTCCCCTCAAGAGGGTCAAGCATACTGTTGGCCATTCTATTCTATCTGGGGGATTTCTGACTGGACACTGGAGCTGCGTCTCTCTTGGTAGACTCCCCTTTCATGGTGGTCTTCCCTTTCAACTGCTGTACTTGTGCAGCTAGGGCGGAAGTGGGCTGTCCATGCCACTTCCTCATGTTTTCCCCATGTTCGCGCAGAAAGAACCACAGGGTGCCCCGTGGTGTGTATCTCCCACTGCCCTTCTCTTGGGTGGGGAAGCACCTGCTTCTAATAGCTGAGACATCGGCCCGTGCAGGTGGAATGTAGGACATGTCCTCTTCCACTTTCTGGAGCCTCTGAAACAGTTCCTCTACAGCTGAAACCAAAGCATGTTGGGAGGAAGGGAGATTTCCCTCATATTGCCGGAGCTGGATAATCACTTCATCCACTGTTTGAATCTGGGTGTCTCGCCACCAGGACCCTACTGCTAATGCTTTGGAATATACCTTCCTCACTTTGCAGGAACTTCCGCCACATCAACTGTGTGCAAGGGGCCTGATCTGTATCCATTGGTGACCGCTCATCATTCAGATCACCATAAACCATTTCAAACACAACCAATTCCCTGAGGTTCTGAATGCCTTTCTCCATGTTGGTCCACTTGCCTAACCGACATAGAGCATCATCCTTCTAGGGGTACCTCTCCCTCACACTGAGCAGGAGTCGCCTCCAAAGGCTGAGGGTTTGAGCCTGTTTCCCTATCACCTTGTCAATGCCAGCCTGCTTGGCTAAAGATCCCAGCTGCTTGGCCTCTCTCCCCTCGAATTCAAAATCAGCAGCTCCACTATCCCAGCATCGAAGCAGCCAGGTGCAAATTTGCTCGCCTGGAAGGTGGCAGAAATCCTTCCGCATATCTCACAACTCACTGAGGGATGGAGATCAAATGATTACCTCTGGCTCTTCCTCCTGCTCTCGTGATGGGCCTGGTTCATCATCACCGTGTACACTGCGAGGGGATTTTTTGGTATATTTGGTTTTCCGATCGGGGCAACTGATATTGGTACTGCTTGTCCCTCTGGCTCAGCTGCTGTGCTGGTGGAGGCGACTGGTACCAGCACTGCCTGTCATTCTGGCCCAGTTGCTGTACCAGTAGGTTCACTTTCAGATCCTGCAGCCCCTTCTCCCCCTTGAGGGCAGTGAACAGTGTTAAAGATGACACGGTAGGCATGGGCAAGCCCCCAGCACATCGCAAGAATTTGTGTTTCCTGGGGTTTGTCAGATTGGCAGCACACCTTTTCCAAATACTCCACAGTTTATCAGGACTCTCCATTTGTTCGGGAGTGAAATCCCAAAGCATTGGGGGTGACCACTGACTCAGGCACTTGCCCATCTTTTCCCACACACCTTGCCATTTATAACTATCTGCCCTTGGGACAGGTTTCCGGGTGGTGCTATTATTGAAGAACTACCACATGGCCCAAAACAAGATCTGGCAGACACTCAGAAAGCATTGTGCCGCGAACACAGTGGCCAGGATGCTCCAGGGATAGCTAAAACTCTCAAAAAATGAGAGGATCTCTTCCCCTGGCTCACCCATAGAGCGGGTGAGACCCCTAACAAAAGCCCAGGCAGCAAACAGGTACCGGTTCACCCCCAGAAGCAGTGATACAAGCATATTATAAGCAGTCTGCAGCCAGTACAGCAAATCAAGACCCTTGACACATTTTCCACCACCAAGAAACATCAGCACTGGGAACACACAGTGGATATAAGGATTAATCCAGCCTCACCACGCAAGCAAATTGGCCAGCATTGCAAACATTTCTTATCAAGCAATACAAATAAGAACAGAAAAAATATTACACCTAACACACCTTCTCCTTTTGTCCTTATCTCAGCCCTCTCGAGCCCCACGTTGAGCGCCAAAAGTTGTGGTGGTTTAGTCCCTGCTGGGGTCTGAGACCACGTGGCTGCTGCCCCTCCCCCACAAAGGGAGTGAAATACAAAGCCCGGGGCTGAGTTAAGGAGAGGTTTAATACGACAGTGCAACAGCAACACAATAAACAACAACAACAACAATAACAGTAATAGTAATAACAATGAACAGAGCAAGATATCTACCAATACAGCAGTGAGAACAGAGCGATGGCATAACACACGTGTTAACCAACTCTCTCGCGCTGCCGCGCTTTTGCACCAGGATGTGACGTCAGTATGGTATATGAATAACCCGGCTAGAGCTTCCCCCCCACTGCTGGGTAAACTTAACCCTATCCTAGCTAAACCAGGAGAAGTGGAAATGAAGCCTTTAAGTTTTAGAAGCTCATTGTAGGAAAGGCCCAAGGCCAGTCCAGAACAGACTATGGCATGAGAACGTTTAATGACAATTCTTCCGGTCAGAGACTTTTTTTTTTCCACAGGATCTGAACCTGGTCCTCACACCCTTCCTGGGACAACCATTTGAGTCCTTGTCTCATGTCGCACGTGACTTTGTTCACGGCCATTTCTTCCACCTAGCAGAGATTCAGAGAGCCTTCTATCAGTTATACAGCCTCGTTCCTGATTAGGACAGCTCTTTGAGTTCATCCCAAAATTCCTCCACTGGTTGTGTCAGAATTCCATCCAAATTAAGAAATGAACATCTGCTTTCTTTCCTAATCATCACACCTCTGTGGCTGAGTCAGCTTTGAACTCCAAATACCAAGAAGACCATTTTTTACTGGTGTGCTATGACCTATGTCCTGGCTGGTTCCTTGGGTGAGTGGGCTTTACTGTATTAGATCTCAGTTACTCTCAGTTTCTGTCTCAGTGTCTGCAGGGAGTTTCCTGCCTGGGCACCACTCTTTAAACCCCATCTCTGTGATTGCCAAAGCACCGTGTGAAGTGTTAAGGCTTGGACAACAGGCCTAAGCCAGAGCTGACCTATAGATGAATCCCATATATTTTATAACTGACAACCATTGTGCTAGTAGGTATTGTACTAGGTTATAACAAACCACCTATGCTGATGTAAAAAGTGCTAAAGTGTTGAAGTATTGAAGCCTGAACAACAGGCCCTAAGCCGAAGTTGCTAACTTAGTATGTAGTCATTAGTATAATATATGCGCTCATTAATGAAAGATGTAGCTTAGATATCATAAAACATGTCTATCCTGAATATATCTTTATCCTTTTTCATGCAGGGGCAAGTTAACAAGGCCATGGAGCCAGCTGTCTGGCCTTGTGACCAGATGTGTGACCTTGCTCATAAATAAATTGGATCAGCAGGGAAATTCCCTTAGCTTCCTCCCTGAGCCCTGGACAGGCTCTGGGGGAATGTAATTGGAGAGTGAAACCAGATGTTTCCACTCAAAACAAAGGTGCCAGTTATTCTGGCTTGTTGATTTTTGGTGTATAAGGCTGGAGCCACTTGCAGCAACTTTGGATGCCTCCTACCGGTGGACGCACCATTGTAGGATTTCCCACTTGCCGGGAAAGACTCTCCAAATCCTCGCTGTAACCGGGGCTCCCCAGCGACTGCGGATCTGGATGATGGTAACGTATGCAAGTGGTGATGTATCTTTCTTAATCACTATTCTCTCTCTCTTGTAGTAATGATGTTATGCATTACCCTGTATTTTCCTATTTGTTCACTTTAAGTTCACTATTCTGTCTTTTCTTAATGTATGTTTTCTGTATTACTCTGTTACATTATTTAGTTATCCCCAGTAAAATACGCCTACTCTTTTCACTCTGGTGTCCGAGTTTGATTGGTATCCTTAATCAGCAAAACACCATGGAAAAATAATATATTTAATAGAATGGTCTTTCTTTTCTGAAGATCCTGACACCCAGTTCCACATCCCCAGCAAGTGTATGATGGAGAGAAGTATTAGAATCACCCAGCATTTATGGACTGGGTCTCAAAAGAGAAGAAAAATTACTACTACTAACTGCAGTTCTCTAAGCTGTAATATCCATATGCACAGTTGCTACCTGTCTTCCTTTCTTCTCCTCCAAGTCTCTTTTTTTTTTGGTACTTCTGTTGTTGAGCCTCACCACAGTGCACTGCTATTTTGTGACTATATACATGGTGGGAGGGAAGGTGGAGCATGTGTGCCCCCTCTGGGTATTGCTTTGGTAAAAACAAGTCTGGCTCAAGTGTGTGTTGTGCAATCCTCCACACTGTAAATGTATAGATCTGCAAAAAAACACATCCAGGAACCACTAGAAAGTAACCTTGCTTTCCTCCTCTTGGCTGCATAACACTCCCCTCTGCCTGTCCTTTGGGAATAGCATCTGCTTACACAAAACTTCTCTCAGAATCTGCAAGAAGACAGTCAAACTAGCCAACCCATGTGTGGGAGGACAAGAAGGATTCTTGAACGCTGTAAGAGAAGGTGACCAGCAAAGCAAATAATAACAGCCCAGTAAAAAGGCAAGCATACCAAAATGCAAGATCTAGACCCCAGGTAGGACTAGGATGCCTGTGCTACAGGGTACTACAAGGAATAGTTAGATACACTTTTTGCCTTGGTATGTTTGTGTCTACATTAAGACAAAATGCAGCAAATGGGTGAAATTAACATGGTAGGGAAGAGGTAGTAATATTTTGATAGATGATTTTTCCTCTCTCATGCCAGAACCACAGAAGAATCAGGATAAAATAATGAAAATGCTACAGTGGTGTTCTCTAGTGACATGTGGATGAAATAACGTAGCCATGCTATCTGTCAAGCTGAAGTTCAGTTACCAAATCCTTGAGCTTTACTATGAGAAATGCTCCTTCCCCTAACCTCTGCTTCCCATCTGTGTAATTTGCAGTTTTACCCTGATAACGAGGATGGAAACAGCAGTGATTTCTGCATGTTAGTAACAGACTACGTTCCTGTATATTCCAGATGACATTTTATCCATTTTTTCTGAATTAATGAGTTAGCTGGTATAGGACACTGACATTTGGGAGAGCAAAACGCAGCACCTCCTGTGAAGACACCAGTCCCTCACAGCTTCCTGCAACTCCCTCTCACTCTTGACTCTGTGCACTGGTTTCTTTTCCTCAGAAAAATTTTAAACATCAGTAACAGTAACCTTTCATTTTGGTGGATCACTACTGGGACATTTCAGAGCCAAAATGGAAGCGAACATCAGCAGGGCAGGTCTCTCCCCACAAGCGGGGGAAGCCATGATCCAGTGTGGGAAGCAAAAGATGTGAAGAGCCTGGAGATTGGGCAGCACCTTGCTTCACCTGAGCACCCAGGAGGAGCAGTTGCACAAGGACCTATGTCCTGGTTTAGCTAGGATAGGGTTAAGTTTCCCCAGCAGTGGGGGGGAAGCTCTAGCCAGGTTATTCATATACCATGCTGACGTCGCGTCCTGGCGCCCAAGCGCGGGAGAATCGGGTGCGTGTGTTTTGATATCGCTCTGCTCTCACTTGCTGTATCAGTATATATCTTGCTCTGTTCATTGTTATTACTGTTACTGTTATTGTTTGTTTTGTTGCTGTTGCACTGTTGTATTAAACCTCTCCTTATCTCAGCCCTGGGGCTTTGTATTTCACTCCCTTTGTGGGGGAGTGACAGCGGCCACGTGGTCTCAGACCCCGGCAGGGACTAAACCACCACAACCTATTACATGGCAAAGCATTAATTCCTGTTACTAAATGGGTCTTGGAGCTCCAGGTGGTACCACCCCCAGCTGGGGATACCAAGCGTGACAGCCTGGGCTAATTAAGAGAAGCAACTAGGCACCCTTCCACAATTAATTTTATAAAAATCAGAGCAACTGTTGCTGAAGGCAATCGGTCTCCCAGCAAGTTGTCAGACACTGAGCATTTGTCACCCCTTAGACCAGGGCTGCTGTGAGGAGATAACGGTCGGTCATTGTCACAGTCTACTCGGTGGACTCGTAATGGTTTGTTTACTACGATCTCAAAAGTGCAAAATTAAGGTGACCAACACCAAAGGGGATTGCATCAATCAAATAAGTGAAACTTTATTGTGTTGCCCGTGAAGCAGCACAACGATAGAGATGGGTGAAAGAAAGGGGAAAAGTAAAGTTGAGTTTAGAAAGAGAAAGAGAGGTTATAGCTACCACCACTGCTCTCAAGACTTCCTAATGGTCCTAGGTCCAGCCAGCGCTCCATCATCAGTCATCATGATTCTTAGTGGGGAAGCTTCAAATTCTCGTTGCCAAGAAGTCATCTTTCATGCTTAGTAACACACCTTGCTCCTTCTCTACCTCTGGGATCTCTATCCTTCTCGGAATTCAATTATCATATCTCTGCCTTTCTCAAGTGAGGCTACCACGCAGGCACAGGGGGAGTGTCTGAGGTGTGGTCAGTCTTAGAGGTGGGTAGCCTTCAACCAGGAGGTGTGTTTTGGTATTATAATGAAGCAAAGTTCATGATTTCTTCATCAATGTTATGGCAACAGTTGCAATCCATCTTCTTTTGACAGTGGCTATGGGGTTATCCCTAATGGCTCCACCTAGGTCCTGGTACCAAAGAATAGCACAACACTCTTTGTACCACACAGTTCTGTATTCAGGAGCCTTTGCACCGCATTCCACTCTTGGGATCGGCAGTTGTGTTCCAAACAGGTTGTTGTCAGGTACCTCACTGTCCACATCCCTGATGACAATGTTGGGACAATGCCGATCTGACCGACTCCTACAGTCGTCCACCTCCCCTTAACCGCTGCACAGGCTCCGCCCACCGCAGGCTCCGCCCCGCTGAAGGCCAACCGCCTTCCCCCGGTAGCCACGTCCCTCCCCTTTTTTCGGGCTTTCCCGGCGCTCGGAGATGACTTCACGCGGCTCTCTCTCCACCCCTTCCGTTTTTCCCCGCCATCGTAAGCGAAGTCTCTATCGGTTACATCACTCGCGGCGCGCCGGAGCCGTTCGCACCGCACCGCACCGCACCGCTCGCGTACCGTCGTCATGAGCTGTTCCGTGACGTGCGCCGCCTGGGTGCGCTGTGGCGTTGCCAAGGAAACGCCGGACAAGGTAAGGGCGGGGGGCCGGGCTGAGGGATTCCCCCCCGCCGCCCCTCGCCCCCTGCTGCCCTTACCCCTCTCTGTATGCGCCCCGCAGGTGCAGCTCAGCGAGGAGGAGCTGAACCGTCTCATCGAGGAGGCCCAGGAGAGGCTGGGGTGAGCCGGGGGAGTGGAGTGGGGCGGGGGGGCGGCCGGGCTGGGCGCGGGGCGTCTCCCGAGCTCTGGTGGAGGGGACGGGGTTGGAGCCCCCCAGGCCTCGACGCTGACAGAGCTGTGGAGGGGAGGGGGCGCCCCCGGGCACGGGGAGAGTTTGGGCATCAGCATGTAAGTATGGAAAGTATGAGGAAATAAAGTCTTAAAAATCTTGAAGAAATGCAAGAGTCATCACATATGACAGGGCTTGTGGGTAAGGGGCAAAAAAAAAAAAGGAAGGAATGAATTGGACACATGTGAACACACAGAAGTGAGGTTCGGAATATTATATCCACCAAAAAAAAAGAGTAAGAGAAAGGAATTTAGACACACAGTTTAGCGCTGTTGAGCTAAATTTGTGCCACATTTCGTCATGAAAACTTTCAAGGAAAAACTTTCTGGAAGCCTGAGAATAATGGTGCCTCCTATTTTGGGAAAAGATAGGAAAGGAGTGAATGGATTTCTGAATTATTGGAATAAAGACTTGAAATTCATGGGAACCGCCAGGATTGTGTGCTGAAATCTTGTTAGCAGCCCCCTAAGCAATTACCAGAAGCATTCCAAATGTCATAGTTTCTCAGGGATGTGTATCTTTAAACAGGGATGATGCTGATGGTAGCAATGAAGGCCAGATGGCATATGGCGTGAATGTAGCCATTCCTGGTAGAGCTAAGTCTTCTCGTAAAAATGAAGAGCAGTCTGATGATGAACTGGGTGAATATGATTTGGAAAATTATGACGAAAAGGAATACACAGGTAAGAAAAATTTAAATGTCAGATATGCATTGTAAGGGAAGAACCTTTTCACTTATTGTTGTACTTAAGACATTAGTACCCTAAAACTACCCAGTGCTATGTGTCAAATGCTGAAAATTCACATTTTTAATTATTTGCTTGTGCCAGTTTCAGAAGTCATTTACTGAGAAACAATTCAGTGTCCCTCTCCCTGACATTAGAACTGAGAACACATTGGAAAGATTGTCACTCCTCCTGCTGTAGTGCTGGAGCAGAGCAGTAGAAGTCCCTGAAATCACTAAACAATTTAGCTTACTGAGGTTCTTATTATTGGAACTTGGAAGTTCATTTAGCCCACTCCCAATATTTTGTAATACAGGTATTGGTACAGGAGTCTCTAACTTCACCTGTCATCGACATCTATAAAAAATGCTCTGAAATTCCCATCTAGGTGATATAAAACTTGGAGACTCTTTGGCTTCTCTGGCAGTATATGGAAGTAATGATCGTGATCCTTTCATCACTCTAAAAACCACTGTAAGTACTACAAAAATACTAAATATTTTAAACAGCAAAAACTTAAAAATCAGTTAAATTTTCCGCACTGCCTTAGGGTCTGAAAGTGCTTGCAGTCCCTTTCCAAAGGTGTGCCAGATTTTTGATGAGACGGAACTCTTTTCTTTTAAGGTTACTTTTTGCAGTCCCCTCTGTGTGCTTTTTCGTTTAAGTCTGATATTAAGGTGAACTGGATCATTATTAAAACAATGTGGAGTGGTTTGTCACCTATCTAGTAGGAGACAGAAAATGCTTGAAGAAATAACAAATCTCAGGCCACTAATGACCCAAATTAGAAAACTTCCCAGATTGTAAGACTTACATCTTCCACCAGTTTGTGGAAGAAACCAAGCTGAGGTGGGCTCAAGCTACATGTCCAATTAGGGGTATGGCATGAAGAAATATGTCCCTGTTAAGCATATATGCACAGCATACTGGTGTAGTTGACTGCTTCTGCCTGTATTAGTTTCTACCAAGTATCAGATAGGGAACATCTTTGCAGGAGCTGGCCTTCTAGGAGCTCTGTAGGGAGTGAGGAAGTCTCTGGCAGTGGTCTAACATAAGCTGTGTCAGCAGTGCTGTCCTGTTATGCAGCCTCTCTGTCTTTTTCTGGTGAACAGGAATGCAGCGTGCAAGACATGAGGTAATCCTACTCTGCTTAACATCAGTATTGCCTTAGCTAGAATATTGGGTGCCTCTTCAGAGAAGTATGGAGAGATCCCAGAGAATATCCCACAGTTTAGTTCAGAAGGGTAGATTGCAATTTGTGATTGACTTAATTTACATGGAGAGATTACAGAAAACACTTACAAGGTGAAGTTGCATAAGAAGAGACAATGTAATCTAGAGAGCAACCAGGAGAGACTGAGGCAGAGTGATGGAGTAAGTGAATTTTTGTGACCTCTTCTAAGCATAAAGATTCTGAGATTTTCCTGTGTGCTTTCTATACTATTTTAGATTCTTTACAAAGCTAGTGAGATTGAAAGAAAAGAGTACCTGTAGACTTCTGCCACAATGTCTACTTCGAGTGTCAGGGGACTTTGTCAAACGGGTGGTCTCAGACAAGGGGTTGTTACAGTGACTTCACATACTGTAACAAAGCTCAAGGAGGAAGGCACATGTCTTGTCTTTAAAAGGAGTTCACTTGTTATGTGCACTTCAGGGCACTGTATGTTTTCTGTGTTCCACAGACTGGTTGATGATTTTTCTTGCTCCTGTGTACCAGTAGAGGAGAGCAATGCTTTAAAAGTGATTTTTATAGTCAAAGAGGTATTTGCACAGGGATTCAGAGAGAACATGAGCTACATTTATCCTGTGTCAGAAAAGCTAGCTTCCTCCCAGACTGAAAAAGTGAACACCTTTTTCTCAGGCCTTTCTTCCTACGCTAGACTCATGAAAGAGACCACTTTTTAGTTCTTCAGCGTGCATTTTATGTTACGTTTTGGTATTTACTACTAGTACTGTTGAAGTCTTAAGTGTTGTGTAACATTAAGTTGATTAATTTGAGGAATTGCGGCACTTGATAGAATTCAAATAGTGAAAAGATGCCTAAAGTGAATAAAAAGGAAATGAAAAGCTTGCAACAAGAAGTCCAAAAAGTCTTGTATGTGTTGTATGTTTGAAGGATGGTACTCTGTTTGTGTAAGACTATTGACTTTTATGTACAGTTCTTAGTTTTCCTCTAACAAAAATTCCCTGAATGCCTTCCATTCCTCAGTAACAAGGAAAATTAGATGACAGGTTACATCTGTTCTGGTACAGCTGAATGCCCAATATAGATGTAGGCAGTACTTTTATGGAAGTATTTTCAAGAAAGTAGACAATGCTTTAATGCTCTTGGGATTGCTTCCTGGATGTGAGGAGCAGTTACAGTATGCTGATTGTATAAAATATTGTTACAGTATATAAATGCTCAAGGCATGAGAGCACAAGGGAAGTAAGTTATGTATGTGGGCTCTGGGTGGCGATTTTCTTTTCAGTAATGGGCTACATCATGGTAGCCTCAAAATATGATTTCATATTTGGTAATTAAATATCTCAATCCACATAAACGGTCCTTCAGTCTATATAATAACTATTCAATCTTCCCATGATCAAATCTGGTTCCTGCCTTTCTCTGTTTACCATCATAAGATGGTTTTAGGCAGGTGAGCAGCAGGGTGTTGGGTTTTGAGTGTTTTCAGTTATGATTAAAAATCATTCCTGATTCAACCTCTTGAACATGTGCAGTTTTGTATGTTTATGTGGTTTGCTTAACATCTGTTGCCCTCTCCTTTTTGCTGTTCAGGATCAATATGAACAGGAGGATTTTTTGATTAAGCCCAGTGACAATCTTGTGCTTTGTGGTAGAGCTGATAAAGACTACTGTAGTTTGGAGGTCCATGGTAAGTAGCATAAGATATGTTCCTTACAGTGAACCTAGGGAATATGTCTTGCCTAGCCTGTTCCAATTGTCTGTGTAGAAGGGGGAGGGGGGTGGGTTTTAGAAGGTTTTTTCTCTCCATCTGCTCTGTGTGTGTTGTCCTCTTTCCTATGTCACAGTGCTTTAGATGCTTTCCAGAGCTACAGTATTTCATGTGGCATTATTGTTGTTTAGAGGATAGTGTGCCTTCTTCAGGCTGTATGGCATTTCCTTTCCTTATTTCATTTCTAATAACACTTAGAAAATACTGTGGCATTTTTGTTCTTTGAACATACAATCAGTCTTCTAAACAGTCTTACTTTCCATATCATGCAAGCTTCCTCTAGTTGTTTGTTTGGTTTTGTTTGGGTTTTTTTTCTTCAGCTTTCTCCTTCCTTTTTTAAATGGGCTTTCCTCTGCTAGGAGTAGAAGAATCAGCACCTTTATCATCTTAGTTTTAGAAGAGGTGATCCTTAATAAGGTCTGAATACCACTTGTTCTAGGGATGGGTTTAGTTTTACTGTGCAAAAGATTTTTCTGTTGCAGCAAGGAGTACTACTGAGTGTGCTGAAGTTACCATCTTTTCTTATGGTGGTTCTCTGGGGGAATGTTTCTGGCTACTTCTGCTATGGTACATGTTTCTGGAAGCAAAGTATTCTGTTTTAAGAAAACAGCAGGACCATAGTGTTTGAAAGCATCTCTTCAAATAGCAGCATCTGGCATTTTCTGTATCTTGAGGTATTAACAAATTTTATTAACTGTGTTATTTTCCCAATATAAACTTATAAAACAATAGCACAGGCCTCTGCAGTTTATAACATTGGGTAGCCCTGTCTTAGTGAACTACTAAGACTACTTACTTAACTGAAGACTTTAGTTAGTATCTGAACATCTGTCATGTGCACTTAAAAATGGCACAGTGATGTTGTGTGTGTGATGATACCATTTTATTAAAATAATTAATGGGTTTTCTCTGCTCTCCAGTTAGTAAATTCTTTTATTATAAGGAAAAAAATAGCTGGCTAAAGGGAATGCTGTGTTTAGTATATGGTTGCTTCACCAAACCTCTTCATGTATGTCAGTTACAGCCTGCTAAAGGTAACTTCATCTGACTTCTTCAGATTCCTCTAATTTGAAAATTGTTTATCTTAATTTCTCCTTTGATTTCATCTGGAATTTTTTTTTTTTATAGCTGATTCTGTAAAATGAATGTCTAAACCATCATTAATGTATCCTGATGTTGAAAGTGGTAGATATGAAACATCTATTTTGAAGTGATCTTGCAAACAAAGTGTCATAGTATGCTAGGAATAAAGTGTCTAAGCTTTGCTGAACTTGTCACTTCTTTATCTAAAGTACACAGGAAAACGTTTGTTTTGTGTAATTCCATGAGGCATAACATTAGCACTTGGAGGCTCTGGCCTTTACACTAAAACTCTGAACACACTGAAAATTTACATTCTAGATCTCCTTGACAATTTAGTGTTTGCCACATCCGCCCTTTGCAGAAGCGAACTGTTTATAGTTGCTTTTCCTCTTCACTGATGTCTTGTATATCTTTAATTCTTTTTCAGTTTATAATCATGAAGAGAATTCATTTTATGTACATCATGATATTACCTTGCCTGCTTACCCTCTAAGTCTGGAGTGGTTGAATTTTGATCCTAGTCCCGATGAATCACTAGGTAAATTACAAAGGATATTTTAAATGTCCAGTTAAATAATTTTTACTTGAAAATTATATAAATGTAATGTTGTCACTAAATAATTTCCTCCAGTGGTACAAACAGAAATAAAACCAAGGTATTAAGATAGAAAAACTGAATATCAGGTAGGGTTTTTTTGTTTGGTGATACAGTCATCTTAGTGATGCTGCTATAACAAGTGGTTTGACTAAAAAACTGGTTTTGTTACAAATAATAAAGTTATTGTCAGTTAGCAGACTGGAGCAAGCTCTTCTCTGATCTGCTTTATTTTTGATTTGCAAATGAAAGGTTGCTTTTGTTCAAGGTCATTATGGCCAATGCAGTTGATTAACTGTAAAACACAGTAAAATTTATATATATTTATTTATTTAGTAACCTTTTACAGTTTTTTTTTTTCTTTCCATAGCACAGGAAATTGTTTTTTTTTTTCCCTTAAAGTTCTATGTTTTGTTTGTTTCTTATACAGCTTCTTTGAACAGTTACTTGTACTGAAGGGGAAGTGTATTGCAGAGCCAGTATTTTTTTTTCTGGCAACATCTGCTGTCAGTTGATATTTTTTTTTGATTGCTCCTTGTCAGTTATAAGCATCAAATATGTTCAAATAGAAGATTCTGGCACATAAGTATAAGTTTTACTTAAAGAAATAAACAATAGCTGGATTGCCAAATACGCTGTTTTATAACTCTAAATAATTGTGGTTGCATTTGCATTTCTGCTTGTAGGAAATTATGTTGCAGTAGGTAACATGACCCCAGTTATTGACATTTGGGACCTTGATATAGTAGATTCCTTAGAACCAGTCTTTTCTCTTGGAGGCAAGAAAGAGAAAAAGAAGAAAAAGAAAGGAAAGAAAGTAAGTATTGCAAACTCGTTTATCTGATTGGATGGAGGAAACTTAGAGCAAAGATAATGTTGTTATTACTTTTTTTCCTATGATGAAACAATCATAGATAATCTGGTTTAATTTCATCTGTCATGTTGAAAGATGGTGTTTAGACAGGTTACAGAAAATAATGCCATGGACGTCTGCAATATCTTAAAATTGGTATTTTCCTGTGACTCAGAGTTGAGCAATTGAGCAATAAAGGACAAGATTGACACTAATAAAATACGTTCAGTGAGTGAACGTATTTTATTAGTCTCATAAATAATAAAGCTAAAAGTAGCTTTATCTATCTAAAATTTAAGCGTATTTTAAGCTAGTCATTGAGGTTGTCTAAGGTGAATGTGTAGACACACCCAGAGAATAGCTGAGTTTCTTTTAGTGGACTGCAGAGAAAACCTTAACTACCAAAGAGGAAGACTGAGGTTTAGACTGGATGCTAAGTTATGTGAGATGAATCTGACCCTCATTGTATGCCTGAATGTGTTGTTATGATTTGTCCAAATTCTTGGGTATGTAAACCAAGTATGGCAGATAACATCACTTAAATTTCCTAGATTTTGTGTGCTTCAGGAAGTGCTTAAAGGCTGCTTAGAGTAAATAGGGAAGGTGAAGACTGGGTATATAGCTAATCTTGGCTTACCAAATGAAGGAATACTGCAGTTTTAGTCGGCTAAAGAACCACTCTGTCCAATTGTGAAGGGGGGTTTACTTCTTGAGTTCTCAGACCTTCTGGTTAACAGCAGAAAAAATATCCTTGGAAGGGGAATTTTTTCTGTGAAACTTGCTTCTGAAAATCACTGAGTTATCCAAATTGCTGTTGAAGATACCATTCATAAATGTTACCTCAATTTGAAATGCTAATTGTTCTCTGTATGCATAATTAAAACCTGGAATTAAGAACAGAAGAGGAATGGGGTGGCTTATGGGTGGTTTGCAATTGCTGTCCCAGTAAACTTTGAAGCTTAACCATTTTAAATTAGAATTTGTAGGAGCTAGCTGTTACAAGGACCTAAAGCCTGGTTAATTGGGAGGAGAGAGAAGGTACTGCCAGGAGTGTTTAGAAAGAAGCTGAAGCAGCTGCACATTAGCTGGAGACAATGAAATTTCTTCTCCTAGCCTGAAGGGACAGTTCTGTAAGCCCCCACCAGCTGTGAATGGAGCAGTCTGAGACCAGGGGTAAGAGGCAAGGTGCAGGTACTGCAGAGACAGTTCAATTGAAAGCCTTGTTGCAGCAAATGAGAATAATTTAAAATATGAAGTTGTTTTTGAAGGTATTAAGGAATTCATACTAACATGTTGTAATACTTGATTTCCATTGAAGCTGTAATTTTCAAAAGTCTGTTGTATCTGCATATACACAGAGTTTATCTTCAGAAGAGACAGTGAAAGGACATACTGATGCTGTGCTTGATCTTTCATGGAATAAACAAAGCAGGTAAAAGGACACTTGAATAACAATGGATGGTTACAAATTTGCATACTTAATTGGGCATACATTTTTCACACAAATCCAAAATCTTATGTAGTATAACATCAAACTTAAAAACAGTACTGAAATGAATCAATACTCAAAAATACACACCTATTTTTTTTTTTTTAAACTGGAAGTCTTGATTTATTTTTTTAAAAAACTGTATATTGCAGATCACTTTTTATTTGCAGGTTGTCCAGATGAGGGCAGGGCTAAGGTTTGATAAATCAACTAATTTAAGTCACATGCAGAAATTGGAGAAGCAGAAGGGTTGCCCTGATCTGCCAATGACTTAAAACACTATTTCAACAGACAGAAGTAGATTTAGACAAGGAAGTCCTTGCTATGCTGGTTTTTTCTCCTCTGGCTTTAGGCCCAGAGCTGTGAACAGAAAAGAAGGTGTAAAAGCCTTAACAGCACAGTTATAGAAATGCCTCTGATCTCTGGGTTACCTTAGGCAGAGAGAATTCCCTGAACAAACTAAGCAATGAAGTGCTGCTGTTGAAGCAACACGAAACTGGCCCATCCTGGGGGGGAGGTCAAGGGAAATGTGATGACTGAAATAAAGATGCTGCTGTTTTTTATCACTTAGGTGGTTAACTGTTCAGCTGTCAGAGGATCCTCAGCATGGGCCTTGAAACTATTCCAGTCACACACAGGCTGATATTTCTTTTTCTTTTTTCTTTTCCTGCTATAATAAATCCTCTCAAGATGCACATAAACTCCACATACTCCTGATGAGCAGGTGTAAGCCTTCACTTCTAATGCTTTGTTACCTGGATACTGAAGAAGGAAACATCCGCATAAACATGCAGTAAATGTGCATAAATTGCACTCTTAATTTACAGTGCACTGTCTGTTGTTCTTAAATTATACACATGCACAGAGTATAGTAGTGATCATTCTGTTAATCTTACAAAAGTGGTTGTCTGGTGAGAATACAGAGACAAGTCACAAAAATTAGAGCTACAGTAGTTAAGTGTCTGGAACATGTAATTCTGTAATGTGCTAAGTTACAAACTCATTAATACTGGTAGATCTTTCAGGAAATAAAAACAGCCTTGAAGTGGGAAGCTTATGGACAAAACAATTCCTTGGAGCAACTTACATTTAAATGTTTTGTTGTCATTTGGAGTTTTTTTTAAGCGAGACATGCAGTGACAGGTCTCTATAAATTACTTTCTACCTGTAGGTCATAATGGTGTTACTGTAAAATGTATTTTCTTAACTTTCACTTGTAACATTGTTTGGGAGAACAGTGTTTCCAGGAGAATGTTAGCTCCTTCAGTCAGAAACACTTGGTTAATATAAAAAGGAAAAGGTAAGGGGGGAGCAGTTTCAATCAGAAACAACATGTTGAGGTAATAGATCTGTTTTGAAGAGCAATCGTAGCAATTGTACTGTGTATTTGACAGGCCTTTGGGAATGTTTTGATTTTTTTCTGAATAAACTTCTAAACTGTGTGCTTAGCTTATTGCTCTTAACACAATTAGTCAAATTTCAGTTGAAATGCGGGCTCTGTAAACTAACTAAAATGTTAGGTTCCTTTCAGCATGCTATGAAGGGTGTACAGTGTTGGGTCTTCAGTAGTTATATAAACACTCAGATATTAGGAAAATATTTTAAAAACCAGTTTGGCTCTTGGCTGTATGCATATGCAAATAAAACTAAGTTGCATAGGTAATGTTTAAAAATACTGTCTTAATGTCAAAGGAAAGGAAGTGCTTTCTTGCTTTGTTCAAGAAATCTTGCAGTAAATTATATTTTAAGTGGGGTGTGTGTGGAAATACAAGCAAAACTGTCACTATTATAAGTGTTGTACTAATATAATATGTAGCCTGTTTGTAGTCTTTACTTGTAATTTAGAACTGCCTTCAGGAAGTTCCCTCAGGCTTGAGATACATAGTCTATAGACCAGAGTGTACTTGATGTCAGGATGGGGTTCTGTAGGTATTTTGGATTTTTGGCCATTATTTGTTTGTATCTGTATCAAGATTTTTAAAACTTATTTTTTGATCCATTATCAGGAATGTTTTAGCAAGTGCGTCTGCTGACAATACTGTGATTTTGTGGGATATGTCTGTGGGTAAGCCAGCAGCCAGCCTCATGCTCCATACAGACAAGGTATGTAGTAATTGCTATGTTTCTTCCACTGTAAAATACAGAGAAAAAAATAACTGCATTTTTTTCATTAGCTGCTTGGTAGTGAACACTTAGAGCAACAGTTCTGTGGTTTTCTAACAACTGTGCAGAATTCTTTAAATTTCTGAATTAGTTGCTTTTGTCAACAACACTGTATTTGCTTTTAAAAAACTTACACTTTAGAAAGTTTGCAAAGATATACAGCAGTTTTTAAAATGTCTTTTGTGTGAAAGCCCTGATGGTTGGGAATCTAATAGTGCTGGTATAAGCTACAAAAATTAGATCTCTGAGCATAGGTCAAACTAACTCTCTTCTGAGGAAGACAAATGTCAGTTACAGTTTGTTGTAGGTAAGAAAGGTTTAAAATAAATGATACTAAAATACCATAGTGATGGGTACTTCAGAAATGAACTAATCTCATGGTAATTAAAATATGAAAGTTAGTTATTAATAGCTACAACCTTATTTTGCTGTTAACAAAGTCACTGCCCTTGGCAGACTCCCGATTTTAACTTTTTTGCTAACATCTGCATTTTTCCCCAAACTGGAAGCAGCTATTCTTTTACCTCCTTTAGCTTATTTTTTTTTTAATATCTAAGGCAGAAAGGGGACATGTGGTTTTGTTCAGTTAAATTATATTGTGAAATATCTTGTTTCCACTGGGGGGGGGTGTTTGAAATAAAAATAATGTGCACCTCTTGCACTGTTTTATCAGAAATCTGAGTAATCAACAAGCTTAATAGGAGCGTGTTTTGGGGAGGGGAATTGTGCTCTCTTTGTTCAAAGAAAATTCCTGTATATGTGTGTTATATCTAAATGCTTATTTTTTAAAATAAAATATTCTGTTATCTAGGTCCAGACATTGCAATTTCATCCATTTGAAACGCAGACCCTTATTTCTGGATCTTACGATAAGTATGTCAGGGTAATATCTTCAAATGTTACACGTAGGGAGGGTACTAGTATGGAATTAAGCCTGTTAAGTTGCCTCATGTTTTCTTTTTCATTTGCTTATAACTGTGCCAAATTTGAGTAAGCTGTTATTTTTTTTCCAGCAAGGTAGCCAGGTTTGTGTGTAGCCAAAATGTAGCTTTCCTTACCTCTTTTTCAGGACTAGCCAAATTTTTTAATCATCTGGACTGACATTTTCTGTGCCAGGTGTCTGCTCCAGACTGAATTTGTTTCTTAATTTGGCCTTATGGCATTTTCTGTATTGGGAATGTCACTGGTCCTTCCTGTGAAAAGTTGTCCAGGTTTTGCCAAACTGTAAGACCAGGGTGGGGGCAGGAGGAACTTTAAAATCCCAGTCTGCTCCCTACAGCCTCTATTGATAGTCATGTCACAGCCAAGTTTAACGGGCTGTCTTCTGTGATTGCAGCCTGGAGATGCTGTGAAATGGTTTGTGTCTGCACACTTGGACTAGCCCTGTAACTGTCAGTTCTTATAGGCCCTGCCAGCCAGAAAACTTCCCCTCTGTTCTCCCATCTCATAGGGGTAACTTAAATTTTGTTCTATAACCATGATTTTCTTATACTGATTTTTTTTTTTTAATTCTGCCTTTAAGACTTTGTCCTTGTGTTAAAATATTTATAGACTTGTCAGTCTTTAGCCAAGCCTTTATGTTCTCTGGCTTCTATTATGCTCTCGCTACATCCGCTTAAGTGAAAGTATTGGAGAAAAACCTTTTAATGTTGTTAAGACCCTGCTTTTGTCCACTTTCTTTCCCCCTTGACTTACTTTCATAAAAAGAAGGAAAACGTCCAAATGCTGAGACAAGCTGCTCGATCCCTTTTTAGCTAGCCTTTTGATACCATGGTCACCTGTAAACCAGTGTACTATCTATAAACTAGTAGACTGCCTTTGTGGATTTTTCCTGTAAATCCTCGCAGGACCACAGGCTACTCAGTATTGGCAGATACCTTCATAACCTGAAAGTCAGACCATTAAAAATTGCATATGTACTAAACTGTTGTAAAATGCCTTGTAAAAGAGCTGAGAAATCTAGATCACACTTCTTTGGCTTTAATTATAGGATAGAGTGGGAGTGGGCTGCGCTGTGGATGCTGATTGTGGTGATGTGTTGCAAGAGTGACATCATGACTCCTCTCTTGCCTTTGCATCCAGGAGATTTTTGGGTTGGGACAGATTCTGCTGCCACTGGGCTGAGCACATGCCTGTAAAGAATCCCAGAGGACCCACTAACTCCCATTTGCTCTTTCTCCTTTTTGGAGTAGCATTTCCCTAACCACTTGTAAAGATTATTTATTTTTTCTTTTTATTAAAGAATATTTAAAAATATTTGTATGTGTATTACAAATTGATTTCCTAATTAGTGCATTATTTTTGAACAGTCATTACTTGACTTTACTGAAGTCTGTTCATAATTAAGTGATATATTTGCATAATTATGGTCTCCTATATATGAAGTATCTTATGTATTGAGTAAATTCAAGCTGTTTGCTTAGTTTCAATAGAATAGCTGTTTGTAACCAAGATGAAACTTTGAAGCATATGGCAAAAGCTTGTGCTTATCTGAGAAATTTTCATCTGTTACTGAATTGGAAGACTAAATAATGAAGTTGTTTCCATTTTAATTTTTGAATTGTAGTTTACATAGACAATTCTATAGATGCGAGTGGTAAAACAAACTTCATAAAGTGTCATGCCCTGATTTATTTTCTTTCTCATTTCCTATTCCTCTTTTCCCATAGATCAGCTGTGCTGTATGATTGCAGAAATCCACAATATAACCATCGAATGTGGCGGTTTAGTGGTCAGGTTGAAAGAGTAACTTGGAATAATTTTTCACCTTGTAATTTCTTAGTGAGTATATGCACTTCTATTCTTGGTCTGTTGACTGTTGCCATTTCATTTAACCTGTATTTTTGTGTTCATAACGTTTCTGAATCATATAGTGGACCTGATGGGCAGTTGGGCTGTTGGCATTGCTTATTTTAAAAATGCAATGTGTGGAGGATGGTTTAAGGTAGTTTTTTCAACAAGTATATCAAGACCAGCTACTTATTTGGTATCTTCATTATGACAGTAGAAAAGCAATTGATGCTGATGCTTTTTCACTCCAGAGGTGAGCATTTTTGCCATGTTGTTATAGTGTTCAGTGGCAGGGATATATTTTCCTTTGCATAGCTGCTGTTGTGTTTCGTGTAATGAAGCAATTGCAGCTGAGAAGTAGCTAATTAGAACTAAGTCTAATATTAATTCCGTGTTTCAAATCAGGGCTAGAGGGCACTGTCCTCCTAGCTGGTATAGATGTTTTTGTCGAGATTTTTATAATAAAACTTCTAAACAGAATTTAAAAACAAATCTTTTTTATTATCTGTGTGGCTGTCTATTATCTCTGTTGCTTTGTGTATACAGCTGACAAGCAGTTGCTCATTTCTGTTCTGTTTATGTTGTAGGTCTCTCTGGGTATAATCACACTTAGGTTTGCACAGGGCTATTATGTAGCCACTGGATGGCTCCAGAAACTTTGAACTGACAGTTAAAAGACTAAAAGCTCTGTATTTCATTGCCTAACATGAGAGCGAAGCTTAGTAGTGCAACCATCTTCAAAATACAATTTTAGAAATTTGTATAGGATTAAGACTTTGGTGTAAGTCAGTGCAGCATAGTTTAGGTACATAGAATAGCTCAGGCACGAGCTGGATGGAGTCTGACTTTGGGGATGCAGACCTGTGTACACTGTGTAACAAGCCCTACCGAGAAGTAGTGTAAGTCTGTCTCAAATCACAGGGATTTACTAGAGGGTGGGTATTATTTCATAGGAGCTTTTTTCCAAATGAGTGACTACAGCTGTTTGTTTATAAAATCTTGTGGTTTCCTTAGGCAAGCACAGAGGATGGCTTTGTGTACTGTCTGGATGCTCGTTCTGATAAGCCAATGTTTACTCTGAAAGCTCACGATGAAGAGGTGTCAGGTAAATTATGTGCATGTTGTGTTTGTCCCCAGTGGCAAGGCATATCTGGAAGATGTCTTTAACTGATATGACTGAGGTGGTAGTAATTTCCTGCTTAACAAATAGAGTTGTGCATACTAATTGTGGGTAGTCAATGTGTGAAACAAATCTCTGCTGAGAAGCCGTTGTAAGCAAAGTATTTTAACAACATTGAACTCTTGTCAGTGGATGTCATGAATAAGCATGTCAGAACAGATCTATTCACTCAGGACACTGTCCCTGTGGTTTTTTGGGTGAGGAAGAACAAAACCATGGAATCTGGTCCAGGATTATGAACTGTGATGTTTACCTCCTCTATCCATAATTATTCTATACTGACATTCAGTCTAGAGATGAATTAGGTATGGCACATGGGAAGGTTTTCACACTGCCTCCTTTAGGCTACTTCAGTTATTTGATCAGCGTAGGAGCTTCTAAAAAGCAACTTGAAGCACATGATTAGGTGTCTAAACTGAGATCATATGAATATACCCCATCGTCTTGGGTAGCAAAAGAGATGATCTTTGGCAAATGAATGAAGAAAACTATCTGGGGAAGCCAGATTATGTGAAGTAAGAAGCAGAACAATACCGTCTTTGCACTGTTACTGTTGTTGCATTGAGGAACAAAAAAACCTACATGAAGTCAGTTTGCTCTTGCTATGGGGAGCAGTAGCAGCATGAAACTTTAATCAATGTTTTGCTCCTTTGTGCTAGAACAGAGTTTAATGCAAGGAGAATATTGGGTTTGTTCTTGTGACTTTGCTTCAAAATGTATCCTTGTCTCTGTGAAGTAGTGGCTACCTTGTGCTCTCACACTGCTGCACTCTTAATCCTCCAGGGCTACAGCTAAGCAGTCAGATCAAAGGGTGCCTTGTGACATCATCTGCTGACAAATATGTGAAAATTTGGGATATCCTGGGAGACAGACCAAGTTTAATCCATTCCAGGGATATGAAAATGGTAGGGTAATATTAATTTCTTGATTCCAAGAAGGTTTATATATGAATTATGTCTGCTTATTCTTTTTTGTCTAGCTTGAATCTTGTTTTACGTAACATAACATCTTTTAATAAAATAAAAATCACATTTGTGTATTTGGGTAAATCATTCTTCTTACAGTGCAGTATTCAATTCAATATGTAATTGACAGAGTGCTGAATACCAGGTACAACGTTCTGAGTAGAACTATAGGTGCTCCAATGTATATCTGCTAGGTTCAAGACAAAGATGTAATTTACTGTTTGTAATTAGCAGTTCTTGACTTTAATTCTGTGTCTTTACAAAATAAGTTTCAGAAAACTTAGCTTACATTTGTTAAAACTTGCTTGGTGAAAGTATTTTCAGATGACAAATTCATTTTAGGATGACATTTTAAAAAAATCCTTCTCTTTCTTTCTCCCACCCTCCCAGGGTGTTCTCTTCTGTGCAGCTTGCTGCCCTGACTTCCCATTTGTTTTTGCCTTTGGAGGAGAGCGAGAAGGGCTGCGTGTTTGGGATATAAGCAAGATTTCTGCAGGTAATACTCTAACTTCTTTGAATCTTGTGGTTCTCCCCTTGCCCCCAGGGTCTATTTTTGTATTCAGTAATGTATTGTGGCTCTGAGAAAAACTCTAGGTTAATATTTCAAATACCCCAAAACTGCATATGTGTTTGTTTTGAGCTTCAAAAAAGGTGTGCTTTTTTCTAACTTGGAGAACTGTTTGCCACATATTTCCTTGTAGCTGAAGTGTAATACCTGATTTCTTATAATACCTATGTTTTACTTTTAATGTTCCTGGTGTAATCAAATATCACATTCTTGAGTACTTGTGGGAATAACAGTGAGGACTGGTTTTGATTGGTTGTTATAACTACATGTAACTAAATAGCATGAGTTTTTAGAGAACGCTTTTCAGAACTTGGTGGAAACCAGAGAGACTAAAACCAGAAATAAATTATTTAAACTTAATGTTTTGCTCTGCAAAACTCATTCATTTCATAGTACTTAGGTACAGGAATTACACACAGGGAAACATCTAGAAGTGCTCTGGGGGAGAAGTAACAGGACTTGTAATTTAAGTATCACCTGTGGGAAATTGTTCAGATGTGTAAGCTTCAACTCCCTACTTGGGATAAGGGGGAAAGCTTTGAAACCTGCATCAGGTTAGGATTTCCATTCCATGGTGCTTGCCATGCTATACTGGCTGTACCTCCCTTGTCTCTGGGAGCGTGATGTGTAAGCAGTCCCTTATCTATGTTGCAGTGAATGAAGTTTTTGGAAAGAGAGAGAGACTTGTTCTGGCTAGTGCCAACTCTGTGGCTTGCAGCTCCACAGCCAGCAGCAGCAACAATTTGGAGACAACAATGGAATCGTGATGGACCAAACATCAAAAAATCAAAGTAATTAACGGGACTATGACTAATGTATTTTCTGCAAATCCCCGTTTGGTGAGCGTTCATAGAAATTACTTGAATGTCTTGCAATCTGCTGGCTTCTTTGTCTCAAAGGACCATGGTGATGTGGTTAAGCTCTAAGTCAGAGGTTCTGAGTTCCTGCCTCTATTACCAGCTTTGAAAGATTAAATCACTTGCTTCTGCCTGAGATACGATCACTGAAACAGGGGCTACCATGTGTAAAGTTGATATATAAAATGAAACAGTCAATAAAAAAACATTCTGCTGCTATCAGAAGTTTGTTGAATACTGCAAAGAAGGTAAATATTGTCTAAGGGCACAGGGAAAAATACTTCTGACAGCAGTTGTATAATAAATAAACCAAAGCTGAATTAAATGACAATGTAGATAGATAATTTATCCTTAATTTGAGGCTAGATTTACAGATTTCTAATACAGATTTTAAAAGTTCTCTGTAACTTTTTTAAGTCTCAAGAGTATTTCTTGGGCAATGTTGGAGTCCCTGGGTAGAATCTTGAAATGTATTTTCTAACAGCTCAGATAGATAACTAATTTCAAACCAGAAATATCCCAGCTGTATCCCATCATGATCAAGGGTTTCTTTTCCCTGGTTCCACAGCATCTGAAGCTTATTGATGTTACATGTGTATTGGGTTTTTTTCAAGCTCCAAGAGAATTTGAACTGAAATAAGGAGCTCCTACTCAGAAGAGGTGAGAGGCTGTCAGGACACAAAGCAAGGGTATGTAGGGATCTTGGCTGGTCCCTGTCATTGGTGAAAACTGTCTGTGTTATGTGCTTGTGTTCTTAACTCCTCCCAGACCTTTCTGTCTGAAACCTGAAGGCACAGAGGAACATTCAGAGTATGAGCCTAACCACTGACTTAAATGCTTTGTTTATAGCATCAGAAACCTAATCAAGGAAATGTGACTCAAACAGTTTCCTCACATTTAAAATTAATACCCAAGTGCCTTACCCCAGGCCAGAAGTTAACCTCCTGTGAAGTTCTTCCTCCTCCACACACTGGAAGGTGTCTGTTAAAGTGCTGCTCCTGCAAAAATGCCCTGGGTATTAAAGCAACTGGTATCAAAGAAGGCATGGTGTCAGTGCATGCAGTTGACAAGATCTTACACAAGCTTTCCACCCTAGTTCATTGTAAGGCATTCTGGTGAAGTAAAGCAGATAAATTGTATCAATACAAAACTGCAGATGGGGAAAAGGCAGGGCTGTAGGTTTCCTTCCCATCCCTTGAAGTTAGGTGGCTGCTTCTAAACTGAATTCAGCTGTTTCTAGTCTGGTGACAGGTGTTTAGCATGGCACTGCAGGAACTAAGAATATTTTGGATGTGTTGCGATTCCTGCCTCAATCCTTTCTCTGCCAAGCAATAGTGAACATGCGGACAAGTGAACAGCTGCTTTTGTGAAGCTGAAGAAGGTGAAAGCACCAGAACAACATATGTTCAAGTGCTCTCCACTGAAAAGCTGCAAGTTTTTCAAAGTTTCCTTTGAAATAAATACTTTGTGTTAAGACCTTTGACAGCAGTAATTTCTGTTTATCTCTACCTCTGCTATTAATTGGCACTGTAGCTCTAGAAGTTGCTTTTTGTTTTAGGAAGAAAACTGCAGGCAACCCATCTTCCCCTTGACTAAACAAAATCCCTCAACCTGTCTTTCTAGAGCTTTTTATTCACTTACTGATCTCAGAGGGCAAGCATTATGCATGTTCAGGTTTGAAAAACCCAGGGTGCTCTCTAGGAAGTGCAGCGTATGGGGAGAGGTACAGCTGAACTTGAGCCACTTGGGGCAAGAACTGGAGCCTCTTTCACAAGGGAACCTCCAACTACCTTGTGGGAGAGCAGAGCTCAGCTTACCGTTTTTTTTTTTTACAGCACAGCCAGAGGTGCCACACAGCAAATCTACAAGGTTTAAACACCAGTTCTTAGCTGTGCCTGTTCAGCTGGAGGGTGCTCCTACCCTGACCTTGTCCCAGGAAGGCTTGGCAGAGGCAGATGATGAAAAAGTGGTGTTATTTCTCTTAACATCTTTATCAGAAATAGGAAATAATTTTCTCAGAATGTATAAATATTAAAAAAGAACATTAGAAAAGAGCCACATCTTTAATTTTTGTTAAAACAACCAAATGAAATACATCTTCATTCCATAAATAGTATTAGCAGCAAACCCTCCCATCATTCTAGGTGGTAAAAGGTTTACAGCACAAGAAGTAATATATACTGTAAACACTCTCTGATCATCTGTAAGCCTCTTCCCTACTGAGTCTTTACCTCTTCACCTGCTTACATGTTCTAGTGAACTAGAGTGAGAAGCAATATTTGATTTTCTGTAGTGGGGCAATTGCTTTGCTGCAAATGCTGATTTTGCTGGCTTTTTTTTTTTTTTTAAACCAAAGCTTTTTTTATTTATTTTTAGAAGGAAACCTGAGCATTGACAGTCTTTGCTCTGTGTCAAACTACATCCTTCAGTTAAAGTATTAAAAAGAAAAACACATCAATTGCCACCACCATTTTTTTGTTTGTTTTTCTTACTGTCACAACTTTGGCAGTTAAGGACAGTTGGCTCACAGGTCACTGCAATTACTTGACTACATTTCTGGTTTGTGGCTCTTGACTCAAAGGGCTATGCAAGGTGTGTCATGTATCCTGGTACTGAATGGAAAAGAAGTATGCACAGTGTGTGTGGAAAACATCTCCTTGCCTCATATTTCCTTCTTAGCAGCGTTCACTTGTATGTGCATGATCCATTCTCATTCAGTGTTTTGGCTACAGAGTTTATTAAGCAGTGGTAGTGCGGAGACCAAAACCGAAGGAAAGCTCCTCATTTGACATATGCTGTTGACTGGGGGAACAAGGGAGAGGATTTCTTTCCTTCCCCAGTTCTACCATCCAAGAAAATTTCCCTCTCTTTATTTGTTTCCGGAGAGGGCATCACCTGTTGAATAGACTCCATTGTTAATCCTACAGTCTTCAGTCCTCATAGAGTCTATTAATTCCTCCTCTGAATCCTCCTCCTCTTCCTCCTCTGGAGCCAACAGGCTAGATGTGGGGCCTTTACATATTTTTAAGTGGCGAGTGAGGTGATATTTGGTTAGATAAGCCTTGGAGCATTTTTCACAGACATAGTCCCTCTTTCCTTCATGTGAATTGAGATGCTTCTTCAGGTGATTTGTCCTCAGAAACAGCTTGTCACACTTGGGGCATTTGATCTGCCGTTCTCTGCAAGACATGAAAAAGTTAGTTTGCTCCTGCTGCAAGGCAGCCGATACTGTATTAAATAGTGGGGTGATGGTGACAGGAAGGGTGAAAGAAAGGGTCAGTCTTACTCCTAAATCTTACTTTCAGTATGCTTGAAGGAGAAGCAGACCAGAAATAACAGCACTACTGCAGCACTGAAGTATAAATACCGCTCAGTTTTCTCTCACATAGTACGTACACAGAGCCCCTCTCCTCTGTTCCTCACATCCCCTGCCCCAACATCACTGGCAAAAGTCAGGCTTTTTGGACTAACTGCTAGCTTGTAACCAACTGTTTTTCTTTTCTGATGATAAATTAAAGAAGAAAGAATTCTACAACAGTTTTGTTTATTTTTGCATAAGACCAAACTCCATGTTTTGGCAAGGGCAGAGATGTTGCCATGGTGGAAGGGTTAGTCTCCCTCCTTCCCACTCTGCGTGAATGGGGGGGGGAAAAAAAAAAAACCCAAAACAAAAACGAAAACAAAACTGCTGAGTGCTAACAACTCTCAGTCTTTAAATACTAAGCAGAGGCTTACCAAGTTGCAACAGTCAAATTCTGTAGATGACTGTGCAAAACACTTCTTAGCAGTGGAGCTTTTGGCTCTGGCCCTAAGAACAAGCAGCAAAGCAAGTCTGTCTGTCTGTCTGCCTCTCTCTTGCTTACGCTAGCTGCACTATGCTGTCTCCTAGGCAGAATGACAGAAGCAGCAGTCGACTCCAAGTGAGTACAAGAACCAGATGCTGACCACAAAGTAAGCAGAGGGACTAGCTCTGGGTAAGCAGCTTTTAAGGGAGGACCTTGTATTGGGAGTAGCTAAACAGGATGGAGAGATTCTCACAGCAAAAGGAATGATCTGGCCTGCCAGAGAGCTGAGGGGCTGGGAGAGACCTGTAGAAAACTGGAGGAGGACCTGGGGGTCTGCCCTGACCATGGGCATCTCTCTGCAGGAGGACCAGGAGACCCAAGTGCATAAATGAGACCTGGGGGAGAGCTGGGAATGACTGCACCGCTGCCCCGCGCCCCCCCCCCCCCCCCCCCCCCGGTGCAAACAGAAGGAGACTTCACTAACAAGCTACTCAGTGAGAATAGCATTGAGGAGTTTATGATTTTTCGTGGTCATGCTAGGATGTGGAAACAGTTCTCAGCAGAGAACTAAATGTAAATCAATTAACTCCCTCTCACTTCAAAATGGTGAACACTCCAGAATGCCATTTCACAAGACAAGGGGCATGCCTGGAATTTACTGTGTCATTAAAATACTACAAACACTAGAGTAGGACAACTCCAGCCAGGAACAAGGAATTTGTCCAGATTGACTTCTCTGTCATCTTAGAGAATGAACCTACATTCCCTAGGCCAAACTATTTGCAAACTGGAGATTCATTTTTATTGCACTGGCCAGTCCAACACATCCTGTGAGATCACTTACTGTGTGTGAGTGAGTACGTGCTGCTTGAGGTCCTGCCTCCGCATGAATAGCTTTTCACAGTAATCGCACTTCAGATTCTTCTCCCCCGTGTGGATGACCATGTGCGATTCCAGGTGAGCCTTCTGGGTAAACGACTTGTCGCAGAGGGTACAGCGATAATTCTTCTGACCTATGATTACATACATACACCCACAAATTGTCAGTCAGTGTCCCAAGAAATACAGTAAGCAAACAAGCCTGACCACTTCTGAAGAATAAAATTTTATCCTGAAGAAAGGCAGGTTCTTTGTGAACAGGACCTGTTTCCTCCTGCAGCTCTTTCAGACTCAACATATAGGCCTACCTAGTTACAGTCTAGATTCAGCTATGCAAAAAACAGGCATCTAACTTCATTTCTTCGTTCCCAAAACTTTTCATTCCCCATGCCATGCCCCCAAGCCAAAAAACCCACTTCAATGCTACTGATTCAAACCACTGAGCCCTTCATGTGATGTGTGGTTCTGCACTTCATCCTTCTAAACACCCTGGATTCCTCTTCCTACAGTGCTTGTGATCAGTCAGCCTTTCCTGTAAGACACACTTTCTGCTTCTTGTTTGCACCAACTGTGCCTCCCTGTTCTGCATATCAAAACATCACCAGTACGCTTGTAAATCTTCCAGCAAAGAGATTCAGGCAAACATTCAACAACACTAGGCTTATCCAATATGAATTCTTGAGTAAAAATAATGGTAGCCTCCTTTATAATAGTAACCATGGTAGTCATCTCATTACTGTACATCAGTACATCCCCATCTCCACTGATTTCCCACAGGAACTATCTGATGCCTTACTGGAGCCCAACCACATGTAATGCACTGCATTGCCTTTGTCTAGAAAAACAAGTTCTCTTATCTAACACACAGGTACAAAGCTCACTGGCTCTTTGCTAACTTCTGTGTTTTATCCCATTTTTCTATTTATCTGTAGTTCTTTCATTATTCTTTGCCAGAAATAGTTCAAAACCCCTGCACGCTACTTGAATTCAGACTAAGTTTGAATAGCACTTGCATCCCTATCCAACTGAGTGTTCTGTGGTTGTGTATACCACACTTGTACTTGATCAGTTTATTAAAACTCCTCATTACTGAGCCCACAGCTTCCTATGCTTGAGTCTAGTGCACTGAACTCCCACTTTTATTCCCTTTCCAGCTCTGTGATTTGCATTCTGTGATTCCCAATAGCTATTTCAACCTCACTGAAAAAAAATAGAGGCAAAAATATCCACACTGTCTATTGCTGGCCTGTATTTGACCTTCACCCTCTCCCCTGTCCTCACTCTGTTAAATCCATGCCTTTTCATATTTCCTCTCTTCTTACACAGCTGAAAAATCTTCCAATATTTTGTTTTCCTCTTCTAACACTCATTCACTGCTCTGCTGGCAATTCTCCCTTTACTGCCAAAGCCTCCAGTCATATCCAAATGCCCACAAAAGTCAACAGCATGTGCAGACTTAAGTTTTGATGAGTGACAGAACTGAGCCTTATCCACATCAGTCTGACCCCACAATCACCAAGTTCAGTCTTGGGCCATTTCCTTAAGATGAAAAACAATTCAAGTAGGGGAGAGGAGAAAGATCTCAGCCCCATATTTAAGTAAGTGCACAACTGTCCACATTACAAGCTCTCAAACCCAATTGGCTTTTTCTCATGAGCAGAAGGGAACCCTTGTTTTATCATAGCTGCCAGCACTGAATCTGCTGTGTGGGAAAAAAGGGTTTCTGTCTCCCAGATGAAGGCCAACACTTTTTCCCTACTGTAATCAACTTTGATTCATCAAATGCTTTTAGAGACGGCACAATCAGCCAGAATACAGGTCTACATACTGTTCTAGAAGCACCCACACCACTGAACCCAGCGCAGTCCTATCCCATGTCACCCAACACTCTCTCAGGCAGTGCCCACGCATTAGCTGCGGTCAGAACGGACTAGAGACAGACAGCCAGGATGCTACCCATTCTTAGAAAGGTAGCTGGAGGGAGATGATTCTCACCCTCTACTCTGCTCTTGTGAGAGTAGTGCATCCAGCTCTAGGGTCCCCAGTACAAGAAAGAATGGACCTGTTAGAGCTGGTCCAGAGGAGGGCCACGAAAATGATCAGAGGGCTGGAGTACCTCTCCTGTGAAGAAAGGCTGAAAGAGTTGGGGTTGTTCAGCCTGGAGAAGAGAAGGCTCCAGGCAGATCTTATTGTGACCTTCCAGTACTTAGAGGGAGTTTATAAGAAAGATGGAGAGAGACTTTTTACCAAGGCCTGTAGTAACAGGACAAGGGGCAGCAGTTTTAAACTGAAAGAGGATAGATTTAGATTGGATATAAAGAAGAAATTTTTTTATCGTGAGGGTGGTGATGCACTGGTACAGGTTGCCCAGAGAAGCTGTGGATGTTTCACCACTGGAAGTGTTCAAGGCTACGTTGGACAGGGCTTTGAGTGACCTGATCTAGTGAAAGATGTCCCTGTCCATGGTAGGGGGGCTGGACTAGATGATTTTTAAAGGTCCCTTCCAACCCAAAACATTCTACGATTCTATGTTTCTAAGAGCTTAGATTTATGGACACAAGCTATGCCCTGCCAACTGGCCAAGGGATCAGAGAGAACAAGTCCTGCCCCAATGTTTTACTAGCACAGGCATCTCTACAGAGTCCCCAACCCTTACCTGTGTGTATCTTGAGGTGTGTCCGTAAGTTGCTAGGATCACTGAAAGCTTTGCTACAGAAATCGCACTTGTGTGGCTTCATACCCATGTGCCCCATGAAGTGGACGTGGAGCTTGGAAGGGGAGATGAAAGCCTGGGGGCACATGGAGCACTTCCACTTCCTTTCCTTGCCGTGGCCTGGCCCATGGCTGCTGCTGTGCCCCTGACTGGGGAGGTGGCTGTGAATATGGCTGCTCAAGTGGGCCTTGAAGTCTGCATACGAAGCACATTCCTTTCCGCAGTGGCAGATGTGCATGTCTGGATGTTCAGGGACACCTTTGGGCACAAAAACATCACTTTTAATGAGGCACAGCAAGGCCTAACAGAGCGTGAGCATGATCCATATTAAAACTTTTCCTGTGGTAGCAAAGCCAGCTGCAGAGATTTTCACCCCTGTTCCTTTCAGCTCTGGTGCTTGCTCTTCAGTTCTTTTAGGTATGCCATTTCAAATATTTTGGGGGACCAAACTTTGGAATGATTTTGAGCACAGCTCCACCAAACCTAAATTATCACAACTAAAAGTGGGGGAGAATAGGAACATCTTCAGCTAGCAAAATTCCCTTAGCACCAGATGGATGAACAGAACAAAACCAACCCTTTTTCTTTGAAACTGCGATCATTTACTCCTGATCAGTGGAATTAGATAGTGAAATGTTTTTTTCAAACAATGGTACTCCTGTAGCCATGAAAGGTAAAAGGAAATTATGACATGCACCACTAGGAACTGAGAAGGAACATAATGCACTCCTAAGTTACAGTGCCCAGAGATGGCACTAAAAGGGAATTCAAACTGAGTGCTCCCTGCAAAGCCAACAAAGATGAGCGCTTACTTACCAAGCTGTCGTGCATAGTCCCGACTGTAATAAAAGAGAAGCTCGTGTTCAGGTGGGATGTCCCGAGAGGTGCAGAAGTAAATTTTTCCATCGTGAGGATAAGCTACCAGATTCTGCTCTTCCCGGTTCCTATAGTAATGAGAGTTACGAAAAAAACCCCTCCAGAAATAATTACTTTTTGAGAAAGAGAAAAAAAATAAGGAAATTCCTATAAATCAGTAATGAGAGAATCTGAGTGCTTGTCACCACATTATAAAAACTTTCACGTCTGCCACTTCTGTCCTTTTTTATTAAAGGAAAGGAAAACTGGACCTTGTGAGCCAATCTGCTCCACCAAATGATACAGTTTTCAAACCACTGTGGTATCTTGCTGAGAAGATTATTAATAGACATTTGAGTGGGTTGGGAGAAGAGTTTATGATCCTTAAGAAACTACAAAAATACATATATATATTTTTCATATTAACCCACTTAAGAAATAGAGAAATAAATACCAGTAAAGTCTTAAAGCAAAATTATCTTCAAAAATAACTCTTGCAAAGCATTTCCAAGATGTGATAATTCATCTTCTGAAGCTGTATCTTGCATATGTTTATTCCCAGTATCTGAAACCAGCAAAAGCTCTCCCCCACTGCAGTGGGAGATCAAGCATTAACTTCTTGACTCCTGCATATGGGAGCAATGAAATGAATTGCAGGGGAAAACTACTTTGCATCACAGAGCAATAGGAAAGGTTCAGCCTTCTCAAGGGACCACATATGGAGCAATACTGAAGCCAGTCTGGACAGTTTTCATCACAGGCTCCAGAAAAACTGAAAAGGACAACTCTTGCAAGCTGTAAGAGCTTGGAACATGGCCAAAAGAACCCAGGGACACTTTGGTAATGAAGTATTAAAATCAAAAAGGCAATCAACATCATCTTCACTGATGTATCCAAAAGGAATGGGATAGAGGGAAGGCAATAATAAACGAACACACAGTACGCTAATATAAAAAGAGCCTGGTTTAAAGCTTTAGAACATGGGAAACGAAGTACATGGGCAGGTTTGGGGCTGTTTTACTATAGCATGTGTACTGGTTACCCCATAACATTCTCCACTGGGTGCTCCATTTCATTCTCCCGACCAGACCAAGATGCCTAGGTAACTCCTGAAGGTCCCTTGGTCCTGGGCTCATTACCCAACTGGACAGTCAATGCAGCAGCACACATTCTCCAGCACAGCCTCCTATGAAGCTGGCACCTCAGACACCAAGCTACTTAGCACAGTGCAGGTGGTTCTCACCTGGCTTTGCGTACAAACATCATCCAGTTACATTCATTTTCATCAGTTGTAATGATGCAGAACTCCAGGACACCATTGTGATAGAACTACCAGAAAAAAAAAAAAAAGCAATCTTAGGACAAAACACAGCAACAAATACAGTGAAAGCCAGCTTCTTTCTTGAAGAGAGGATGTGTTTACCTAGAACAAGCCAGGAGATCTCCATTGCCAAGACCACAGCCCCGTTCTTACTCCTTACTTTCCCCTTCACACAGGAATCTTGACCTCTCTGCTACCCAGGAGGCTAGGAAGGCTGTTCATCAGCATCTTTCCCACACACCACCTTTAGCTCCCAGCAGAAATGCATTTGGCTGCTTTTCTTACAAGCCAAGTCTTCTGAATAATAATATCTGGGCAAACAGTACGTATTTTATTTATATAGATCAATTTTACTTTCTGAACATGAAATGATGTGAAAAAGAAAGCTTTAAAGCAGCTTTCCTAAAACAAATCACTCATCACCTGGGGGAACTTTCAATAAACAATGATACAAAACAAACAAGTGCTGCCTAGTAATTCATACACAATCTCTGCTGCAGCTACACACAAATACTGGAAACCACATACAGTCCTTTAAAAGAAAAGGCATTAAAGAAGCTTGTTGTACTTCAAGATTGATTACCAGCATATTACATGGTATACAGCTCTGCTATGCTGATATTAAGTATTAAACAAACTGCATTCATTTTGATTTTGGCAAGGATGATAATGTTAAAGCTGCTGTGTCATGTGGTGGCTTTCACCAGATAAAGGCATGCCTGCAGACTCTGTGAACCGTAACATCCACTGACCTTCCAGATGTGACTAGCTGCTTTGTCTGTCCAGTCAGCCACCTCCAAAGAATGGCTCTGCTGCCCAATCAAAGGTCCAAAACAAGTCCTTACAGGAATAGTTTCTCGTGTCCACACACCTATCAGTAGAAGACCAAAATCTACAGAAATCAATTATTTAAACAACTAATCATACATAACAAAGAGGTGGGAGTTTTATGAGATAATGCTCCAGGGGTAATATCTAGGCATAAGATCATCAAAGCTTCTACTTCACATGTAAAACACACCTAAGGCAGAGACAAGAACCACCACCACCGCATGACACTGTTGGGAGCCGCTTTGTTGTAATTACAAATATTTATTTTCTTTGTCAAAAGCAAGTAATTTACTTTTCAGTAAGCTATAAAACTAAGATCCTAGCCACTTGTACCAATTAAAGTTTTCATGGCACTTTCTGCAGAAGCAAAAAATACTAGTTTCAATAACTACATTTCGCCTACCTAATCCCCAGGAATTTCCAGAATTGTTGCTGGGCATTGTTAAGCAGCTTCTGCATTTCTCCCCAGAGGCAGCTGTATTTCTGTCATGGGCAGAGGGATTCCTGCGTGTATATTATTTATTATTAAACATTTATATATATATATAGGTCTACATGAATACACTGAATAGCTTTCATGAATAAACTGGAAACTAGTGCAGCTTGGAAAGAACAGATGTCATCTACTCTCAACAAGCAGCATCACTAAGCAAGCCAATAATCACATTCTTCTCTAGCCTTCAGATCCTTAGGATATTGCACTGTACTCTTTGATCTCCAGGTGACAATGGCATGAAATACAGTAACAAGGTCCACATCCAATGACAAAGTCACAGTCTACATGCCAAATGTAAAGGCCGGGGGGGGGGGGGGGGGGGGGGGGGGGGGGGCGCGGGGGCAGGCAGGAAGAAAAGAGGCACTAGTGATCAATACTCCAGTGAGAGCACCCAGAAGACCCACAGGTAGCAAACCAAGCTGATGAACAAGCAGACAGAAATCTCTATAATTTCTAATTGGTATCTTCCCCCAAACTGCAATTGCTGTAATGTTTTGTTATCAAAGCTGTGCCTGGGCAGTTCAGCACATGACCTTGCTTGTGCTTGACCTTATGAAGTGTTTCAGTAACGTTCTATGGCAGCACCCCTAGAGTCTAGATGAAGTCTAAGCAGTAACCAGAGAAAAAGAAGCTCTTGCATAATGTAACTCAAGGTGATTATAGAAGAGGGAACCACCTCTCTGTTGCAGTATTTCTTTCCCACATTTAAATCCCTATGGTGTTGGATTTCACGCGGTGTTTTTTTAAACCTCTGCATAGAAATATATAGCAATCTGATTCTTACCTGCTTCAGCTCCCATGATAGACTGCCGGAGGACAAGCTGCTTAGGGAGAGAAAGCCTGGCTCGGCTCTCTATTGGTGTGTCAGGGACAAAGGTGACGGGCCCGTGATCTGGGCAGTCTGATGGATATGCCTTGTCACACAGCGTGCACCCTGCAGAGATGGGAAGGGACAATAGGGATTAAAAAGATGCAACAGCCCCCACAGTACAATCAGCTCCCAACCAGTATGTTTCAGCTCAGCTCCTGCCAAAGGCTGCTTCTATCTGCTTTAACTTGTCCTCTTTACTAGCTTTTACTCAGAAGAATACAAACCGTATTATTCAGTCAGATGGGCACCGCAGTACAAGTCAGTGTTCCTATCCAATTCAGATCAAACATGAGGATCTCCACCTGCCTTCCTGATGGCAAATTAATCACCTAGACTCTAGACTATCCTTACAGAGGCATTCTAGCAATGGGACAGAGTCCATTCTTCATCAAAACTACTGCAAAATGGATGGTGGTCTCCCCAGAGCTGGCAGTAACGCTGATGACAGAAGAGCTATTTTCTCTCTGATCACAGGTGAAATAACCTTTATTGGCAGAAAAATCCAAGCCATACCAAACCAAACACTTTCTAACTCGTTATGGTTTGGATTTTACCAGGAACACAAGAGTTTTCTTGCATGTAGAACCTCAAGGATATTGATGCAAAGGGACAGTAAGGTCTCCTTTCTAAAATTTTTCTAATTTGAACCCACAAATTGCCTTATCTCCATTTAAATTCAGACAATGTGCAAATCTTCATGGCACAAAAACCTGACCTCACTGCTGCTTTTGAAGGACTCACTGCAATAAACTCATACAGTACATCTCTATGGTATGCTACTGAACGGAACAAAACCAGGAGCCCAAGAAGAATCAGTAGCAACACTTGACCAATCTGTCATTCAGCATATGTACTGCTGAAAAATAAACTACTGAAAGTATTTGGTCTAATAAATTTGGGGAAAAGTACAGCATAAAATGCTCTCATCTAGAAAAACTACATCATTTTAATTCTCTATGAATGGAGCAACCAACACCTACTCAGCAACCTCCCTCCTGATATAAATCATTCTTCTTCTGAAGAAAGATGCTCAGCTAAATGAAACAGGATCTCCACAAAGACCTTCTTTGGCCTCTTGATGGCCCAACTCCAGTATAAAAGACCTATCACAGACGTAGTCTTCAGCAGGTATAAACAGCAGCTCCATTACTACTTGTTTAAAGAGATTTTTGGGACACTCTCTTCATACATCAGGGTACCAGAATCTAACCCCATACAAAGTTCAGTTTGAGCAACTATACAATTACAGATAGGAAAGTCCTTAGAAAATTATTAGGTAGAGCCTATATAAGCATTGCTTCATGTGCACAGATGACATGTACAGTGACAATAACCAGACCTGAGTAATGAGAAACACTATTTGGAACAGTTGTTTTTAAGCATTGCCTAGCACACACCACTACAGGTCTGTGGACTAGCCCCAAGGAGAGGCAAAGAGGAAGAACAGCAAGTTCTAGGCATGTGACACTTCCACTTGGAAAGGTTTAGGGATTCATGCATTTTTAAGAAGTTGAAAAAAAAAAATCCTACATTCTACAGGAAGCGAAATATACCATTTCCTTTCCATTTCCTTGACAGATAATGAAAAAAAAAATCACCGTGATTACTTCTCTGATTTGGGTACCTAGAACAGTAAGCAAAAATGACCAAAAAAAGGACTACTTAAAGTTTTGCAAACATTTAGGACTGTAGCAAAGGCACACTTATTTCTTCCCACTTAGGAACAGTGTACAAAGTTTTCTGAAAAAGGCCCTGTCTCCTGCCTTCACAGTGAGGAAAAACCACTGAGAGGCTCTAAAACAACTCCTCCTCCTTGCTGTCACCTGTCTGGACACAAATTCATGTTTTATTCAGGAGAAGTTTAAAAAGAAAAACAAAAAGTTAAAATTTAAACCTTCCCAAGTCAAAGATGTATTTTGCAAATCACATGAAAGCACTGGGCGTGCAACAGCCATTATAGCATACTATCAATGGGGAGCATCATCTGCAAAACTGCTTAGACCTATTTTAAGTATAGTGACAATAAGCTGGCACATCAGATCTCACTTAGGTGAATAAGACATGCAATCTCACCGCCAGCATGCTGGATATCATAGTATTTTGATCATTATTTGTTCCAATATGCAACAGATGCTTGTAAGAACTGCGCATGAGCTGTAAAACTTCCTCTAGGAGCTGTAAATTCATCATTGTTCTACACTCACCTGATTTTAAGTTATATTTTATCCCACAGAATAAAAGTTTTAATTCAAATGTCTGACTAGAGACTTTGCACTAAACTGCCCCTCTATCATTGCTAACCAAGGTACTATTTCTTTCCATTTCTTAAAAAATGTTCTGCAGGCAAGGCTTGTCATAAGGCTCTGGCAGTTGTAGGGCCGGATTGCATGCAAAAGCAGTGCTCAGCAATGCTACCACAACTAATAAAACGTGAATATAAAAGCTGGCCTTACGCTTCAGGCGCAAGAAACCAGACATGCTGTGGGTGGAAGTTCAAATCTCTGTCCCAGCAAACGAGAACTTCACAGTTCTCAAACACCACTTCTTGAATGATGACAGAATTGAGAGAGTGCAATGTCCAGTGCTCCTCTCTTCCTAGGAGATCAACTAATCTCTGGACTGAAGTCCTTTGATGAGAATAATAACAAATATTAAAAACTTCCCTCCCTCTCTGCTCTTTTTTCCAGCAGGTCCTGTTGAGAACATTTTCATGATGATTGTTCATGGTTTAATAAAAATTTTGCAAAATCACATAACATCATACTCGACAACTATACCCACTTGATGAAATGTATGGCTTGTGGTGGTGTTCGTTGTGGGCTTTTTAACAGAGCAAGAAGAGTAATTTGTGATGTGACTTTGAAAAACAAAAGTCTCATTGCAAAGGATAATATCAGCATATCCACAAAAGGCAAGAGGTTCATAAAGAACTCAGCTTCCAACCTCAAGGCAACATGGGAGATGGATACAAAGAGAATGATGCTAAAACATCACCTATTATGACTACTTCCAACTAGTGTCGTTTCAGCGCAGTTAATCTGCCACTGCAGATGTTTCAACTTTTGTGGTCTTGTTAAATAACTAAATTTCTTTCAGCAGAAATCTGTAAGACTAGCAACAAGAGTTCTGTCATCCCACCAGACAACAGCTACATAACCAAAAATAACCAAAAGCTACCCCAAGAAAGCAGGAAAAGCCCACTCACATATGGTAAACAAGGTTGCCATGTTCTCCTTGTTTGAGTTGGAGTCTTCCATTTGCAGAGAGGATGGTACGAAGGCAAGATTGTCTGCAGACACATCCACATGACTTGGCCCCATGGCTACTTCCTGATTTATGGAAGACACCGCCACGGGCTCGAGGCTGAGGCCCACTTCGTGCAAGGCTACCGAGTCCAGGGAAGCTAGGTTGTGTGAGGTAGAGAGCGCCACACTCACGGAGTTGGTGCTCATGGCCACAGTATGAATGGAGTCATTTAGTGTGCTGTCCGATATTCCTGTCACCCGCCCAGCAATGTGGTCGGGCTCCATGACAACAGGGAGTTCCAAAGTGCTACCGTGAATGGGAATGACACTGCCGTGTCCCACAGCGTCCGATGTCAAGTTACTCCCCACCGTGTCTACGGCTAAAGGTTCATGGCTCTGGGAGCCGTTGGGAATCTGTGAATGATCCCTGGCTACATCATCCATTGTAAGCTCCTCTGTCATATCATCTGCAGAGATGGGGCTGGTTACCCTTGAAACGCTCTCCATAGTGATTGTAGTATCCAGTGCTACCTCGTGGCTGTCACTAGGATGCAGGTTTTGAGCACCATGGGTGTTCACTGTGCGGGTGTCCATGGAGACAATCCCTGGTTCCAGTCCCACGGTTCCGCTGGGCTGATAGGTATCTAAGGCTGAGGGATTGCTGGAGACTGACAATGCCGGATTGCTATCAACATTTATAGTGTTGGGATGGATGTACTGAGGTGGAGGTCTGTCAGCCAAGTAAGATAAGATACCTGATAGAATGAGAGGGGGAAAGAGAAGAGAGTGAGATGGCATCAGTTTTCAAATCTTGAACAATAATACCCCATCATGGCAGCACAGTACATTAAGACGTAAATCCTTGAAGACATGTTCTTTACATTATGTCCAATAAAACCCCACTAATTCTGAAACACAGCTCACAAACATATGCCAACCCAACACTCTTGTGAAACTATCATTTGACAGCAAATACAGAGCTTCCATTCAACTGAGCAAGTCTCTAGTTATTTGTCAAACTCTGGTCAAGTTTCCAGCGGCATTTAACCTAGGCTCCTCAGTACAAAGACTGAATCAGAAAGAGGTTTTTCACATTTTAGGCATAATTTTTCATTCTCAAGAAATAGCTGACAAAGGATGAAGGACTGCTAGTGGAATCTAGTATTTGATAATCCCTGGTTCATCTTTGCTAGGAGAAGTAGAAATAGTTCTCAAGGATACATCCTTTTTGCTTAGGTATTTAAGTTTTAACAATGACTACTTCCTTCCTCTAAGACTAAGTGACACAACTGTCCATCTCCAAGATCACCAACTGCAATTCTGAAGAACCAAGATAAGGTCTCTCTAAAGTATCATGAGTCATCTGTTGTCTTTCCTTACATGAAAAGTATGTTGTTTCTCCTAAAACAAGAGCCCAGTTAAATTTAAATCAGAAACTCTCAACATCTTTTCTGGTAGTTCTGGGAAGCTTCTCAACATCAAACAACCTTGGAACTTAAGATACAAAGAAATGCTAACCTGTATTTACATTCTATCAACTTCTCTTGTTGGACAAAGCTAAGAAAAATCTTTGGAGGAAATACATCGCACATTCTAGTAAACAGTACTTCTAGCAGAGACAGAGAGAGATTTTGCAGATTCTGCAAGATCTGAGTCAGCATGTTTCTTTTTGGCCTTGAACCCTAAAAGCCATTTGTTCTGTAAAAGTTTTCCATAGAAAAATGTCCGTAATTACACAGACGCAAATATAGACGCTCTTTCTGCAGCACCACCCTATTAAAAATGGCTAAGCCAAGAAATGGACAGTTAAATTTAACCTGCTACATCACATTTCTGCATGCAATCCTGCCTTGTGGCTTGAACAAGGAGGATCCTTGAAGGCAGTAAGATGACTGACAGAAGAACCTTATGAAACGTCAGACTAAACATCATGCAGACTAGAAAGAGAAAAATACATTTGTGCATAAATTATTACAGCTCAGAAGAATGGCAAATACTGTTGGTCCTCAAATGCACTGTCTCCTCCTCTACTCTTTGCCCACAAAATGGGCAGGCATGTAATGCAGTAGGAAAGGTTACTCCTAAGCAGTTGGCAAGTTCAGCCACTAGTCAAAAGGTAGTTGGATGAGATCTGGGCTGCTATATTTCTTCTCCTAACCTAGGTTGAACCAGCACACTCACTGGCTGACCTTGAATCTACCCACTTCTACCCTGTTAATCTTTGCTACAAAACAAAACAAGGACTACATTTAAAGCTCAGATTTCTGTGTCTTCATATATTAACATGTCAAATTCTACATTTATATTCTAAAACACATGCGAGAGACGAATTGAGATAGAAATCAGTATGTTAGGCCTTTGGAAATCAACCTTGAACAAAAATGATGAAACACTACGCCATGGGCTCAATGGGTGGGAAAGAGCCCAAACTCCTCAGCTGATGGCTTGCTTTTTTTGAGCTTTGAACTACTGTAACCTACAATTATGTACATATTAAGTACTGCTTCAGACTACAGGAGAAAAAAAAAAAAAGCCATTTTCAAAATACAAGCCATTTGACATAGAAACCAGGCATGCTTTGTTTTCTGTTAATCTTAAAAACAAAGCAGTAGGAGGAGGGATCAGAGGTTTGGTTTAAGTAGAAAATGCCCTGCAGTTCTCTTCGTAGACATATATAGCAACAGAGACCTGAAAATAAAGGTGTGTAAATAACACAACAGACTCCAGACAAACTCAGGGAATTTACAGCTCTGCAAAACAGTTGGTTTTGCCTGCTTCAGGACAGAAACAGATGGCTCTTAAAACAATTTCTCTCTCTGTTCCCATCCATCAGCACCAGACTACTTACCAGGTAGAATGTGTCTGAAATAGCTGCTCTCCAGGTGAGGGTATGGTGGCGGAGGTAGGGTGTAGTTTCTCTCTGGTATACCACACATCACTCCTCGATCCCCAATACCCATTGGGAGCATCAGAGACAGAGCAGAGGGCAAGGAACTCAAGGAGGGGCCCAAGTTTGGAATTGCAACAGGCAAGCCTGCAAAAGAAAATGCCCATTTAAATTCAATGGAGCTACGTGAGCTTATGAACACACAAAACAAAGACGTTAATACTTCCTTGGGAGCTCCCTATGGAAGTACAGTATTGTACTGTGAAACTAAGATGTCAAGCTTCAAAGAAAGGATCACAGTTATCGCAGCACTGAGAGGCATGCCTGAATGTGGCTAGATCTTTTTTTGGATACATTATGCAGCGCCGGCTTCTACTTTACAATTGTAATGGACTTTTGTCTGTGTAGTCCCCTGAAAAAAAAAAGCTAAGAAAACAGTTTTGCTTTACAGGTAAAAAACCATTATTTTCACCTGAGTGAAGATACACATAGATGGAGGTGGATTTGCAGCTAAAGTTCCTATTTCAAAGGATTCTGCTGCCACCCACTTACCCACAGTGCAAACCACCCCATTAGAACAAAATAGGACTCCCATTAAGGCATAAGCCTGGTAAGCACACATGCCTTTTGCTTTGCCCGCATAAGCAATGGTTTATGGTCTATCCTTCCCCAATTCTACATCACCTCATTATCTGCTAAAGACATGACTCGCTATCAGAGCAAGCACTGCTACCCAGTTATGAACATTCCCGTGACAGTAAAACACAAAGCATGAGCTGCAATAGCCTTTGTGGGAGCCTTCCCCATTACCTGGTGCTGGTATGGCGTTGTGAGTGGGTGATGCTGCCAATCCCAAGTGACTCCCTGAGATGGGCAGGGCATTGCTCACAGAGGATGAGGTCAGCTGGTCCATCCCTACAGGACTCAAGTTAATTTCATTCATCCTGGGAAGCAGGGAACAGAAAGGGGAGGGGAAAAAGAAAGAGAAACAGAAATAAGAGCATTCCTGATTACTGACTGTACTGTGGTGAAGAAGGGCTGAGCAAACAAACTCAAAACCAGATATTGACACATAAAAGCTCTGCCTTAGAAAGCTAAGCATAAAGCTCATCAACCACTCACACTGTGATCATGTCATGATCAATACATATTGATCATATTAGATAGCAATAACTAGGATTAAAAAGCCAGTTCAAAAAGACAAATCAGACCACAGCTTCTTCCTTGCCATCCAGAAAACAGTCTCATTCCTTGTAGTCAAAGCCACTGTGATTAAAGTATTGTGAACACAGATCAACTTGCAGGCTGAATGTCACAATTACTTGGACAATGGCATCTGATTTATATTACATGACTACTGCACACCACACTCACATTCAAAAAACAATCAGGGGAGAGGAGGGGGAAAGATCACTTAAAACTGGTAATGGACACAAAATGTCAGTTTGAACCAGGCCAACAGTGACAAGAGTTGCCTCTGCAGAATAGCCATTGCATAGAGTTTTAACAGGCTGCCTCAGGCTGGTTCTGCAGACATGGCATGTGCTCCTACCACATTAAAAACTGGCACCATGGATGACATCAGAGCAATCAACCAGTGGCTCTTGAGTGCCTGCACCTCTCAAGCTACTCGAGTGGGCACACACCACATGAATAGCTGTAGAGCTGCAGAAACCACTGGGCTGCCCAGCAACTCAAATCCCCAGCCTTGGGAGAAATCATGCCAGAGAAACTAGGCATATCCGTCCTCTGGGATCACAAGCTGCACATGCAGTCTGAACCAGTCCCTGGGGATGGGGACATGAAGGAGACATGGTTGCCTCCCACTTGTCAATAACTCTGCAAGTTCTGCCTCCTCTTAGCTCTGCCCACCCTGGCACTCCTGACCACACACCAGTGGTTTGTAGGGTCAGAAAGACCGGCTGACCCCACAGCTGTCACAACCCCTGCACCAAGACTGAACAGCCTCCACCCTGACCCAAGCCTCTCACATGCCCTCTGCAAGCAGCAGGCCCAAGCTCTGCAGTATCGACCAAGAGCTGGAGCTTGGATCGCCACTCCAGTAAGGAAAGGTACTGCTCACCCTGGAAAAATGGCCAAATACACCAAAGTCAAGCAAGTTAACCCGAAGGTCTGAGCTACACAAGCGGAGCCACTGACTTTCAGCTCGCTTCTGCCCCATTTTCACATCGCACGGTCGCCCACCCTTGTCAACCACCCCACTTGCCTCCAGGGACGGCTTGGCAGGGAGAGTGCCGAGGGTCCAGCTACCCGGCGGGGCCACCCCCGTTTTCGGCCCAAACGGCTGCTCAGGGTGGCGATGCCCGAGGGAGGGATCCACCACCCCCGCCCGGGGCCGAGGGGTGGGGAAGTACCGGGGCCAAGCCTCGGGGCCTGCGGGAAGCGCTGAACGCTTTAGGGACCCCCTCCCCTCCTTGCCTCTCGTCCCCTGGGCCGGGGTGCGCGCCGCTGTCGCAAGGTCCGAGGTGCCCGTCCCCCGCCTCGCCCGGCCGCGGTCCCGCCCGCCTCCCCCGGTCCCCCAGCCCCGGCGGACGCGAGGGCGCTCACCTGGGGTGCATGGGGCCCGGCGCCGGGGCGGGGCCTTTCCCGGCGGCAGAACTGCCGCGACCACAGCCGCATTAGGGCCCTCAACCCCGGTCCGCCGCCGCCCCTCGGGCAGGCGACTGCCCTCGGCTCCGGCCCCAGCCCCGGCCCCGGCCCGACCGCAACCACCACCACCGCCGCCGCCGCCGCCGCCTCATGGGCGGGGCCCCGAGCGGCGCGGGCCCAGCCGCGGGCGGGGGAGCGCGGAGGAGGAGGAGAAGGGAAAGGGAGGTGGTGATGGCGGCGACAGCGGCGGCGGGAGGGGGACGGGGGCCGTTTCCGGCACCGTGCGCCACATCCAGGAAGCGACGCCACCGCCCGGGGGCTCGGCCGCTTCCCGCCTGCCGCGGCCGGCGGGGTCCGTGACGGGCCCAGGTCTGGGTGCCGGCCCGGGCCCGGCCGCCTCTGACATGCTGGCGCGGAGGGGCCCGCCCGGGAGTGCCTGGGGGGCCCTCCCGATTCCGTGTCAGGCCGGGCCATCCCTGTCCTCCTGGCAGCCGCCTGCCCGCCGCGGCGGCTCCCCGGCCTCGCTGCCCCTGCCAACTTCCCGGCAGCCGCCGCAGGACTCGGCACCAGCCACCGTGCTGGAGGCCGGGGCCGGCCTGCCTTCGGTGAACCTCGGCGGCATTTCAGCCGTTTTCACCGCCAACTCCCCGCCTTATTTCCTGATTATTTCCAGCACTGTGGGCATCACCGTGGCGGGAGAGCAGGCCTGGGAGCAGCCCGGGTACACGGCAGTTCTCCCTTTTCCGAGGATCATCTTGGTTGGCACTCTCCAGTCATAAAGCATCATCCCCGCCTTGGTCGGCTGACTGAAAACCCTTGCCTGTGGTTTCACGTGCCACCTCTTTCAGAAGGGTGTGATGCTTACTCTGTTTTTTCACATAATAGTGGCAGCTATCTCACCGCTTTCTCATTACGCCCTCATAGCTGCTGTCATTGGAGGGTTGTGTTTCATGTCCTCCGGTACCATCAGCCTGTACATCCCCAGCTGCCTTCTGGACATCAACTGTTGTTCAATTATCTATGATTTATGGCTCATGTACAATTCCGGCTAAGGCTACATTGCAAAGGAATCTCTGATGTGTGCAAGTAGTTTTGTAGCTCATTTTTGCCTGTGACAACGTGGATATTCATCACATATGCTGCTCAAATCAGTCTATAAGTTCCTTAAGTGCTGGGGTGAACAGCTGTTTACTGAAACACTGTAATGTGTTTCTGTAATTTGATTATGCCTGACACTTAAACGATGCCTCATTAAATAAGACATCCCTTGATAGGATGTCTGCACAGGAGGAAACTTGCGGTATTTTTCTGCCTGTTACCTCTTGACCTAGAGAGCCTAAATGTAGGTTCTGGAAGGATCATTCCAGTTCAGTACAAACCCATTGGTTCTTCTAGGTGTGGAAGCATGCTCTCCTCATTTGGCTTTGGCTGTCAGAAAGTTAGACACTAGTTCTTTAAGCTCTCTCTGTAACTGAAGGGTAGAAATAGGCTTCAGCAGAGAGTTCTTCCTCCCATCCTGAGGTAGGTGTCTGAGACGCGTAAGAATTCCCTTTGGAGCTGCCTCTCTGTGTCTATGGCCTGTAACTGGGACCTGCATAATCAGTTTAGCCTAAATATATAACCTCTGGAGGACTGGATTTAGGTAAAGTAAATCCAGGTGTCTGTCATTCATAACCAAAAGAATGACCTCATTTAGGTTACCACATATCCCACAACATCTCCTCTCCTTTTCTCCCCTAAGCCAGATAATCCTTACTCTAACTATGACTGAGTGTATCTGAATTGGCCCCCAAATATTATTTCATCAAGTCAAGAAAGAGCTCATCAAGTCTTCAGGTTTTTAGGGACTACTAAGCTTGTGATTATTTGTGCTTCATTTTTATGTGTGTAGTACCACATATTCACATGGTTGGTGCTAATACTTCACATCCATCTTAGAAACTCCAGCAAACAACTACAAGCCCAGAAGTCTCTCTCTTGACATTCCATTCCCTAATATATAGGAGATGACTGGAGACCTTCCATTTTCAGACGTCATCCTTACAACTTCGCAGTTATACTCAGTACATCTCAGTTCTGTCCTGAAATGCTAGGTTATCCCAAGCCCTCAGCTTATCTTAATGCCAATTATTATAGCGTAATTCTACTGCAGAACTGCCCTGGTGCTGAAATCCTTGTGCTATTTCAACTATCTGTGCTGAAAGTAACACTTTGAGCCTATGAGCCAGATTGGATGTAGTCACACGCAGGTAAGAGTGTTTTTCCTACTGTCAAACATGAGTCCTCTGAGATTCCAGCTTTTTTTGTAGTCACTTTACTCCCTTGAACAAGTGATATCTTAACTACCAGTTTAAAGCACAAGTATCAAAGGAAGCCAGTGATAATATGAAGTGTCACCAAATGAGAAATTAATCTGTATCTACAGGGATGTACTCTGCATGCCCAAGGTATTGTGATAAAACACATCTGAGAACTATTTCTTCTGCAAGGGAAGATACTTTTTTATATACCAAACACTTTCATTATATGTGAAGTGTTTTGATAAGACAACTGCACTATGTCCCCTGAAAGCTTAGTTTATTGACATTTATAGCAGTACTTGCTGCATGAGGAACAAATTGCAGAGCTATTTTTCAAGTTGTCTTCTGATCCTGGAGATGTACTGAAAGATAAGGGAAACTCATGAAACCACAGGGGAAATAGATGCAGTAAGCCCACTTCAGTCCTCCTCTGTAGCATCATGAGTGGAAGTCCCTGCTGGACCACGCCCACACCTTGATATGATCAGTTCTCTTCTGCTATTGCAAACCTGCCCTTGGGTTCTTTCTCAGAGAGAGCAGAATTACACTGAATGAAGATTATACAAAAAGCAGCAGTTGAAGCCAAACATTTTAACATCAAAAATCCAAATTTCTTACCACCTTTTATTGGCTTTTTAGAACTTTGCAGGCCTGTATTTTGGTGATAGTCACAGTATGAAACCTGAGTAGTTTAGGTGCAGCTCTCACTTCTAGCTGTGGAGCTGGAAAGAGATGGCCCATGCTTAAGGATAAAACAGGGTTAGAGAGGCACAAAACTGTTTAATCTTGTATTCCTGGATCTCAGTCTAAATTTCAGTTATTACTGTAAGTCTGTAGTATGCTGTTAACAAGAGAAACTGTTAGTTTCACAATTTTATATATGTCAATAAATTGCAGCAACCCAGACAAACTATGATATGCATAATAAATATTAGAATTTAGTATAATTAGAGCATGGTAAAATATAACAAATGCACAGTGTTGTGAGGGTTTCTTTTTAAACTCCTGATGTATTTTCTTCTTCTTCCTTCTCAGTAATGTGTTCACAGATAAAATAGTTGAGACATCATCTGTTGGGAAATAGGTGGACTTGCATGTGTTCAGCTGACTCTTGTGTTTCTACTACAATATTTCTACCAGTTACTTTCTTTTCAGACACAGAGGGACATGGTGTCAAGGAAAATCTGTTGCTTTGAGTAATTCAAAGAAATTCAAGGCAATCACTGTGTAATGTCACTAGCATTATTCATGATTCTTGTGGGATTGTAAATGAGTTGAGGGTTCTTCTGTACAAAGATTACATTCTTGTAGATATTGTGTTAGGATATATTCAATTAAAACCACAACTAAGTCATATCTGTAAGGAAGATGCCTTAATGTTTTATTTTGAGGCATGTTAGAAATATTTTCTATTCATTTTGGCTGGGTAATTAAGTGCATATAATGAAGTAAAAGGAAGGAGAGAAAGAAGGGCATTGACTGTGGCATTCAAACAGGTTCCCTTCATAGAATCATAGCAGCATAGCATCACAGAATCATAGAATCATAGTATCATATAATGGGTTGGCTTAGAAGGGACCAGAGACCCAATCCAAACTGGCCTTCAAGACTTCCAGGGAGGGGGTTGTGGCTGCTCCCTCCCTGGAAGTGTTCAAGGCCAGGCTGGATGGGGCTTTGAGCAATCTGGTCTAGCAGAAGGTATCCCTGCCCATGGCGGGGGGGTTGGAACTAGATGATCTTTAAGGTCCCTTCCAACCCAAACCATTCTATGTTTCTATGATTCTGTGAAGGGAGACTATTTGAATGCCACAGTCAATGGAGTAAGGAATCTCCCAGCATCCCCATTTAAACTTTGTATTTAAAAAAAAAACAAACCCCAAACAAAGCAAAATATGTAATATAAATAGAAACAGTACTTCTGCCATTGTAGAGCAGCAAATAACACCTGATTTGTACCACCTGAAAAGCAAACCAGGCCATCTGCTTCATATCAGTATGGAGGATATTACATTCTGGAATCAAAGCATCATCCAAGCAAAGGTGTGAAGAGAAGTTAATCGGAGACACAGTGCAAGAAAGAAGATCAAAGGCTTGTCTTAGAAGAGGAACATTATCCATGTAGTCTTAACCTACTCTTATAATTAAAAAGAATGCATATTAGCCTTTTGCTTTGGTGGGCCAGACCTGCTACTTTCATGAAGTCTGCATGTGCAGACACGTTAAGAAAGGCCTGTTTTCTGCAGAAGTCAGTATGGGAATGATACATTGCTTTAATCCTTCTTGCACTCTCAGCAATGACCTACAGTGGGACATAAGGTGCATTGGCCTTGCACTGGCTCCCTGCCAGCAAGTGACATTAAATTGTCAACAAGATACAACATTCAATAAAAGCCTGTGTCATATTTTCTTACTTCTCTTGCACACAAACAAAATCAGACTGCAGAGTCCCTTTGATATGAGATTGGCTTCAATCACTCAGATTAACAAATAACATTTACCTGTAATTTTTCTTCATGTTTTTCTCTAAAGGATTAACAATGTGGATTTTTCTGTAGGAAGAGTGGATGTCTGTTTAGCACAGGTGCACTCTGGGAAGTGCTGGTGACCTGCATTTACAGTAAACACAGAAAAGAGGTCTGGCAGCACTTGCAAGACAGAACTGAAACATAACCCTGCCTTTTGAACATGGCTAGAGTTCTGGCAAGGTCATGGAGATATGTGAAACATTCTGGCACCTGCGACACCCCCTCTGAGAGGCATGTTTCCATTTCCTTACAGGAATACTGCCAGAGAGCAGCGTTTTAAATCTAATGATGACACAAATCAAATGTCTGTTTCCTACTTCAGCTATTTGCTTAGAGGCCAACATCCTCTTTGTTTGAAGAAAATGTTAAGTCCTGGCCTACCTTAGTGCTACACTGAATGAGCTGTTTTCATTTAAGCATTCATTTCTGAAAACATTTACTGGACAACAGAGTTTATAGTGCAAGTCATATTGAAAAGCTGATACTGTTCAACTGTTTCCAAATATTTTTTTAAAAGGCAGAAAGTCTCTCTTGATTGATCTGAAATGCGTTGTACATACCTGGAGTGTTCACCAGTAATTCTTGCTTCACACCCATACCTTCCATCTGAGCCATGGCACATATTTTAGAAAGACATTTAGTTGTGACTGGAAAACATCTCAACCCCTCATGAAATGCATTAGCTAACTCTTAGGTAATGCTACAAAACCTTCAGCTTCAAACATCAGCTCTTGCTAGGCAATGTTTGTGATGGAGGCAAAAGTACATGGATAGTTGCCCTGGCTGTTGAGCCATTTTGGTGCTGATCCTGCCCCTGGCATAAATTAGAGTCCAGGATTGTTCTCACTCATGTCTGTCTGAAACCATCTGCCTGTACATTCATCATACTTCGAAGATTACCATTGATTTTTGAAGCTGCAGAATAGGGCAGCAAAGATACAAAGGCTGACTTGAAAATGCATGCTGATGTCATTGCTGCTGGTTTCTGACTCAGCAAAGACATAGATGTGTTTCTCAGAGTGGAGGATGTTGTTTCAGTTACTTGTGTTTCTGAGACAGTTTGGTGTGACAGACTGAGCAGGGCGCAAACTTTCACTTTGAGCAAAACAACAGTTTTAATAGAGCCTACATACCTGTATCTTTTCATGTCCATCCCTTCCCACAGCTCTCCCAGACCAAATGTTAAACTCCCCCAAACTGACGGTGGCAAAAAAAAAAAAGGAAATTCAGTTAACTGTGAAGATATTTTTTCAAAAATAATTGTAAATATGGAGCTTTTGAACAACATGGGAAAAGTCAAAGACCCTCCAGTTGCTGCAGAAGAAGATCCTAATGTTATTGATTTACCAATAAGTGGAAGAAATTGTGTTTGATTAAATAGAAATAAAAAATCGTAAGAAATATTTAGTAAAATTTTTTGTTTGTTGGGGTTTGTGTTGGCAACCGATTGCTGCTTTAGAGTTACCTACACAGTCCCATACCAAGGCCGAAGAGATTGGTCATAATCATTTAGTAGAAACGTTTGGAACCTAGGTAACCAAATACAAACTGATCTGTAAGTTGATTTATAATATATAGATAGGACCAGGAGAATACAAGTAGTTGTCAAAGTCTAGGATTAATAGAAACTTGGGGAAACAACCGTAACAGGCTTACAAGTACTTGCCAAGGAAACTGTGTTTGTGTATGAAGCTGTGTCCTTGGGAACTGTATATGAAAAGTTCTATATAAGATGAGCGATTTTAGTGCTTGGCGCGCATTGTTGGTGAGAATACTCCCCTGCGCGCCCGGCCGTCAATAAAGAAGTGTCTGCTTATCTGCATCAAGTTGGTGTTGATAAGTTCTTTATTCCGGATTTTCGGTAACACTAACACAACAGGATATCTTAGAGGGAAGGAATGGATGAGAACATTATGCCCTTATACTGCCAAAAGTCCTTGTCTTTTGTCCACCTCTTCACCTTGGCAAGCTGCAGGCAAACTGGAGGATGCAGCACAGATCTGGCACAGTCAGGAGGGATTTTCAGCTCCCCAATTAAAGCAGTGTGTAGGGTCCATCAGGTAAGCCAATATCTAGGTAAACATCTAGTAATAGCTACACAAGGGGCAATCAGGGCATCACCTTTGTATTTGCTTATCTGAGGCAGGTGCTCAGAGTGATGACCAGAACACTCCTGCAATGAGCAGAAACATGAAAAATGTTGAAGATTTTTGAAAATGCACATGTTCAATTTGTGAAACTCACATTTCTTGAAAAAGTCTCTCTTCAGACAAATCAAGCAGTTTTCCTCTTATGCTTGCACGTATGTATTCTTGATCTGACATGTCTTGCAACCACAAGAGGGCACTCTTTTCTTTGAAGATTTCTCAGCTTCCCCAGAAAGCTAGAGACATGCCCTATAAGTTTTTGCAAACTGCTTGTGAGCTGTTTCAGTTAGACCAGAGCAGCCGAAACAACAAAGCTTGCAGTTGGCTTTTAGATTTCATTGTGAAAAGCCTTTGGGTAGTTTTCAGATGACAGAAGATCCTTGGTTCCTGAAAAGGAGGAGTTCTGCCAAAACTTTGAAGATCCCTGTAAACTTTGCAAATTACCCAATTTTGGAGACAATTATATCAAATGATATCATGGATTACAATACGTGAGAAGTGTTTAGAGCCTGGAAGATTATTTATGTTTGGCATTAACTCTTATGGTCATAATTTGAAGCAGAGAGAAAAGGAATACACAGGAACCCTCTTATTATCTTTTGAAATATGAAGATCAGAGGAAAAGAGGGTTTAAAGTGTGGAGTGATGGTCCTCCAAACCTGTCTGTAAATTAGCTGGCATCCTACATCTATAAAAACAACAAGGCTTAGAGCTGATTTTCAGGCACAGAGTGGACCTCATGAGTCGTTAGCAGTGGTTTGAGATCTAAGTTTTTATATACCACAGGAGTGGTGTATAAAATTGCAGCCTGCGGGGCTACATATACAAATGTTTCCTCCTTGCTTCGACTGATACAAGATTTGGAAGACAAATTCAGGAACTGACATTCCACTGGTGAGAAAAAAATAAGCATGGACAGCAATAAAGATGATGATGGACTTTTGAACAGGATTGCATTTCCAGCAGCTGTGTCCCTGGCTAACAGCCATGTGCATCCCCACGGGGTCCCCCTGAGAGAGCCCTTTGGGGTTCCCTTCCATCTGGACCCATCTTACTGGAAGCAAACCTACGGCGGGCACGGAGGTTGCATTTCCTACATCCCATTACCTGGCTACGTGAGCATCTATGACTACTCCTTTGAGCCTGCCTTCATTCGAAAGAGGAACGAGAGGGAAAGGCAGCGCGTGCGCTGCGTCAACGAGGGCTACACACGCCTGAAAGAGCACCTGCCCAAGGAATTTGCTGATAAGCGCCTCAGCAAAGTGGAGACCCTGAGAGCTGCAATAAGCTACATCAAACACCTGCAGAGCTTGCTGGACTGCCATCCCTTAGTGTCTAACAGTAAGGAATCGCTCTCTGCCAAGGAGCTCCCAGAAGCTCCCAGTCCTGGTGCCCCACGGGAGTGCAACAGTGATGGGGAGTCTAAAACCTCTTCAGCTTCATCCCCCTACAGTGAATCTGAGGAGACAGGCAGCTAGATAATGGCCTCTCTGGAGACAGAAAGCTTCAAGTTCGGCTGAAAACCAAATCTAAAACCCTGGGGATTTTTCTACAGGTGAAAATGAATAGCAGGAAAAGGAAAAACAGCTAGGGAAAAAAAAAAAAAAAAGGTATTTTCAGTCTGTCAAATGACTTTAAATGTTGTCTGTACAAAACCTAAAGATGATTTGTAAGCAAAGAGATATCGCTCAGGTTGCTTCAGCTGTGTTACGAAATTTCCTTTGGATTGTTGAAACTGAAGCAACCTTTGCATTCTACTTTTCATTCAGCTTTTATTCTGTTCATCTATTTTCTTTTGCCTTTCATTCAATGAGACTGAAACACCAGAAAAATCCATTTCAGGAAATTCCCCTCCCCTTTCTCCTGCTTCCTCATGTAAGTTTTCTTGTCTGTTTTTCCTCTAACCTGAGATGCACTGGGTTGCAAACACTTGGACTGGGAAGGGAATGTCATTCCCTTAAAATTTTTAGAAAACCACAGAAATACTTCTATTTCTGAAAAGACAATTTTTAATCTATAAATAAGGCTATATTTGGGATTTAATTTCCTTTATGGCATCTTCTAAAGTGAAAGAAGCAACTTGCACATTGGACACTACCTATTTGGTGATTATTCATAGGATAATTTTCAGGAAAAGAAAATCTGACACTTTCATTCTAATCAATGCTAGGAAGAGGGATAGAGAGTTCTGTAAAATTGTACCTTCAAAGCAAAGCTCCACTCATGATACTGAAAAAATGTTGCCAGCTTTTTTCCTTCTTTTCTGAAAATTGAGTTTGTGGCCAAAATAATCTTGATTGTGTCTTTTTGGCAGGTCAGAGATTATATGCTTAGAAATATGTTCCTGTAGTGGTTAGATGCTGGTGTGTACAAAAAGGGTAACACTGAATATATCAGTTTACATCTGCATGAAAACGTAGATATTTCTCCTTTTGTTTAGAATATTGTATTACTTTTTAAAAATTACACCTTTTAAAATTAATATCTCAAAATTCATGGAATACCTTTAATTTGGACCATGAGAATTCATCTCTAAATTGCTCTAAAATTTTCCTTTCTCCAAAGACAGATTTAAATAACATTTAGCTATGTGCTTAAATCCTGTTCTGAATATGGGGTAAACTCCTTCTTACCCATACACTTTCCACATACCTTTCAAATTTTTGCCTTTTTGGCCTCATGTTGGTGAAATGGTTTTGTATCTTTTTGTCTTTCCTTCATGTCATGCTGACTGAACACCTGAAAAAATACTTGTGTATAAGTAAGAACAAATACTGATCAAATACCTCAAAGTGTGTCCATAAATTTAATTTAAATAAAAATTTTAATTAATCCTGGCTGTGTTTTTTTTCACTTTCAATTGACAACAAATTTGTAAAGCAATTTACAAAATTACAAAATTGTAAAGTAATTTTCAGGAAAGAATAAAGAAAATGGATAGGAAGTAAATATGAACTTCTACCTATGAAACTAATTTTTTTAATCTAGATTTTTAAATCTAGATAAAGATCAGGTTTGTTCCATGGGCATCTAATCAAAATTATTTGGTACAACAATGGTCTGTGATTTTTAGCAGACTGCTGTGAACATTTGTACACTTTTAGCTATTGTGTCCATGGCAGTCACGGGCTTCATTCTTTATTCTTTACGTGGTAGCCAGCTTCCTTTTCAAATTACTGTTTTGTTTTTCTAAGGGCTGTTACTTTTGCAGGGTCTATTTCCTAGACCCAAAGAGTAGAGGTCTAGTTACATGGACAGTTCAGATTGAGACCAAAGCACTCATTTCTGGGTGTGTGTCTGTATTTGTTATCCAAGAAAGGGGAGGAGGGCAAAGTAGTGGTCTGAATGTCTGATTTGGATTCATTATTTTTCGGCTTTTTTTCTTTCCTTTGCGGTCTCTGACAAGAGATTCAGACTCTCTCTGCCTCAGTTTTGAGATTTCTGGAAATATGGTAGTGCTGCTGGTAACTCTGTCAGTAAGCCTGAATTGCATTTCTCCCTCAAAGCAGAGATTAAATCTTTGTTATCTATGACAAACATACACTTCCTCAGAGTACCTGAGACAAATTCTGTGAAACATGTAATCATTTGTAAAGCACTCTGAAGATGAAAAGCATTTATTATACATATAATGACAATAATAAATAGCCAAATCAAACAAAACCACTAAAAAGAAAATTTGCCAGAATGACCGTTACTTCCTGGGCAGGACATATCAAATAACACCCCAAATAAATTTTTATGTCAGATGGTTATCACAGAGGTTTGACCTCTACAGAGATATATCCAGGAGCCATAATCATCTGATTTCCAAATACTAGAGACATGGTTCAGCATGCCACCTTCTCCATGATCAGCTAGTTAGGCTGCCCAGCGAAGTGGAATAGGTCATGGCTCTGCCCCCTTTCAGCTTCATCTCACAGGGGATGTTCCTCAATGGGAGTCTAACCCAGTGGAAGGCATCACACCCTTGGCCTGTGCTTGGCCATCACCACTGTAGGGTGTCACTTCCCATGTGAGACGCAGGCTGATCTGCTGTGCATTTAGATGGGACTGGTTTATTTGTTGCATATCCTTAATACTCTATAGTCAGAACCAAACATGGATTTTGTGAAATAATATTTTGGAAAAGGCCTCTGGACCTCAAGTCAAGGAGACTGGTTAAAAGTCCAAATTTCAATAAAACTGTAGCTACTTTTTTTTAGATTATACATCTTTAACAGCTCTGGAGATGTCCTTAAAATACTTCCTAATCTAACCTCAATGATGAAGATGCAAAATCCAGAATGTCACATGTAGCTTAATTTAATTTTAAAGGAAAATTAATTTCTGAATGAAAAAAAAATTCTTTTTTGTGGGAAAAATCTGTCACAGGCTGAACCACTCTCCTTAGGAAGGTTATACATTTTTATTTCTCATTGTTCCTGTTGTCATGCAAACCTCTTGCACACTTTTAGCACAAGGAATTAGAAAACAGCTCAAGATTTCCTAAATATGGATCAGTGCTTTCTACAGGCATTGACAAAGGTTTAAAGTGAATGCTACATTTCAAAAGATTTCTTAAGCTGTTTCTGTCTAGACAAAGGTTTTCTTCAAAGCTTCTAAAGTCTATAATTATCAGACTGTGAAAGTAATGATCCAACTTGTCACTATGACAATTAAAGTTTTAATAAAAATGTTGACCAGAAGAATTCTCTCCATGTGGCACAATTACTATTTACAAGAAAGGTGAACACTGATATGCATAGGCAACCATGCTACATCTTTACCAAACTCCTGCACACCAAATGCAGACACTTTAATCTATCAAATGCAAAAAACCCACACATCCGAAGTCTTCCTTCTTGTGCCATTAAATTACAAATCCATTTGCACCTTGATATTATCAGCATTTTAAAGATGTGTAATCCTGGCCATGGGATTGCTTTTAATCCTCTGATAGCTGTTAAGCTGATTTATTTGTAAAAGCCTGTCCACACTCCTTTCATGTTATATTACCAGTGTCAATAACATGGCCAAAGAAAACCAGAAGGCGCTATAGAAAAGTCATGTTCAGACAGCAGAGTAATCGGGGCCAATTTATCTCACCGGAATAAATGAACAGGGAACGTCCACACAGAAGTAAAGACTCTTTGAAAACATTTGTCACCAGCATACTTGGGAAGGAGGCAAAACAAGATCCAAAACCTTTTGAAGAGAGACTCTCTCAAGTGGTACCAGCAGGAGAGCCCGGCTGAAGTTAGCTGAGGTCAGTCGTTATAGCTGAGCAAGGTCTTAGTAAGTGTCTCCAAAATAGAGTCTAAGCAAATATAACTTCAGCAGGTATTCCTCACTAGTAACCCTCAGCATATAGATACATGACTACAGAATAAGAGGTAAATTTGTTCTAGGCAAATGGGGAGCAGCAAAATGGTAAGACTGCAGCTGTACCTAGCTCTTCCTCAAGGCTGTCCAGCTGTAGATCTGGAAGCTCTGTAAACATGAGATAAGCAACATTCTCCATCAACCTGAAGGTGTGCTTGTAGGTAAAAATCTGCTATAAATGCTCACTCATTTATTTCCCACATGATTTTTACACGTTTTTTCTATCTCACTGTGAATATGCGCACTGACAGAGCAATGGAAAAGTTCTCCAAGTTGCCCTTGCTGGGAGAACAAACTAGAGGAGTGAAAGTGTTTCTAAAGGTAGATGTCTCTCTCCACATCTCAGTGGATCTCCGTGAAGTCAGTGGTGGATCAAATACAGAGAGGGGTCAGGCTAGGATGTTGGTGAAATGAGCACAGACTGACAAGAACATTTGGAATTTACAGCAGTCTGACAAGGTGGCACTGCTCAAAAGATGCCCCAGATCTGGCTGAAAATGTTATGACTCAGCTACCCTGAGCCAAGACCCTGGAAACTCAATAGGAACCAGCATGTTCATTTAGTATTCTGTGCAAGAGGCTGGTAGAGTTTCTCAGGAGTGAAAGGGCCACCTTTTTTTGTCAGAGTGTCCTTTCCCCTACCCACTTATATCCACATCGCCGGATTATTCCTCTGCCCCTGAGGTCTGATCAACCAGCAGACACAGCTAGCTGGTGGATCTGGGACCCAGCACCCAGCTGTGCTTGGGTGGCAGGGGGGTTCTGGAGAAGCAGATGATGGCAGGGTGGGAGAAGAGCTGTTGCTTCACTCTGGGAAGGAGATGGAGGGTAAAATGGGAGCTACTGCTCTCTAAGAGTGGGATTAAACAGGTCCTGTTTTAGCATTCACACTTCAATAACCTTGACCTCTTGTATCACTCAAAAAATTCTCATTTAAAAAGCCAAGTCAAAAATCTGGCCTGGGAAAAGACAGGGGAGCTTGCCACGAGGGCTCTAAAGGAGAAAGTCTGTCACTGAAGTCAAATGAGCTTTTCTCACTGGATACAGCCCTGTGTGAAAGTCACCTGGTGTCACACCTGTGCTTGGTTACCACCCTTATTAGAACTTGTCCCTCCATGGCCTGAGCATGCAGCATGCACACAGGGTACAACCAGCACCACAGCAGCTATTCGAGTATATGAAGGGTATAGATAGTTGCCTCCACCAGGCCTGGGCTGAGGGTGAGAATAAAGATTCAGAGCTCTAGCCTGGCAGTGAGATACAGCTCTTGGAAGAAAAAACCTTTGTTGAGTTGCAAAGAGAGTTGAAAAATGAAGTGAACAACAGCTAAAACACAATTCAGGGATGCATAGTACGGGTATGGGCAGAACCTGGGTTTATTGGATACACTTCAGAGAAAAAGCACAAGAAAAGGTTGGTTTAATTGGTTTCCCTTTATTTGTCATGGCTTACACAAGAACCATTCTTTAAGAAACATGGTAGTTGTGTATGTACAAGCTGGAAAGGCCAGGGTACACACAACCCAGCCCTGGAGCAGAGCTCTGCCACTGTGCTTTTCCTGGGGGGACCAGGAACTTCATGAAGTTTCACACCTTGCAAATCCAAGACAAAGTCCATTAACCTTTTTTCGGTCTGCTTTCCAATAGAAACAAAGTTTAGACTATGCTCTGTGTGTGAGATGTCCCGTCTCCAAAAGCTTCTGAACCTCCAACTGATTTTCAGCCAACCCCCATGGGAAGAGTGTCTCAAAATGCAAATCAGATTTCTCAATTTTTTATTTTTTATTTCTTTTCAAAATAAGGGTTGGGCAGAGGTGGGGAGCCCAGCTTAGGGTTTATGGCTCTGGGTGATAAGCTGAGGTGCTTCATAATGAGTGAGATTCCTGTGCCACTCAACTTCTGGAGGCCACAACCCCTGGGGCAGACTCAGAAAACAGGCAGTACATCTGCTCTCAAGACACCTACAGTCATAACTTGGAGTATTCATGTAAGCTGAGGGGTTTTGTCAAGGTCAAAACACCCATCTGTGAAGCTGGGTAGCTGAAGACTCTGACTTATTACCACCACTGTCTTTAGATATGTCTGAAAGAGAAAATACCCCCAAAACTGTGAGTTACAGGAGTGGGGAGCAGCCAGCAAGCCTGTATTTCACTCTGAGTTCCCTCACTCTTTTTCAAAAGCTCTGAAGCCAGTCTTGTGGGACTCACTGTCATTTGGGAATGATCCTGCATTTGCTGAAGCACCAAGAGTAAAGTCTATGTTACCATGGACCTCAGTTTTTATTGATCATGTTTAGCAGGTGAAGGAAATGTAAAGATATGTTGGTATGGATCATATTTTTTAGCCAGACTAAAAGAAGGTTAGGAGTCCATACATCTCTCTGCCAGTTTCCCCCTTGAAAATTTTGGACACCGCTTGGCTCACTTCAGATATTACTGGAGATAGAGAGCTCAAAAACATGAAATTCCTACACAGTCCATGAACACTGGTGGCATCAGAGTAGAAAGACATGCCAAATTAGAGTCCTTAAAAGGGGAAAGCTAACACTGAATTGTCTTTTCAGTTTGGCCTGCTTGATAGTCAGCCAGTCTGTGGCCACCAGCCAGCCATCAGCAAACACATGTGCTTTTTGCTAGTATAACATGCTGCCTCTTGCCTGTTCTACTGGGGCCAAGGGATGAAAATATGAGTATTCTGAGGGAGTTTTGGATTTGGGAGGAGGAAGCTGAATGAATGGACTGTGAGACACTGAAGGGTTGAAAATGTGGGGAAGGTAGTGGGCAGTGAAGCCTGGGAACATGTAACAGAAATCCAAGACAAGCTGCATTTTCTGTGCCGCTCACAAAGAACATTGCTTGTCCCCATGATTTTATTTTGATGTGGTGTGATTCTAGGCATATATAGCAGATTTTTGTGTTCCAGGGCTGTCAGCTGTCAGCACTGAATCCTAACCAATCTCTTCCATCTGCACTGAGATCACAAAGAGAACAAGTAGTTACAAGTGGAATTTTCTCATCTTTTTATGCATTCACTCTATATCCAGCATTATGCTATATTAGACTGCTCTCTAGATGTAGCTTTTTCAATTTAGGAAGCACCGAAGAAGTCCCAGGCTCAGCTGCAGAGAGATTATCCCAGGGGAACACTCATGCGGTGGTGATGTGTGTATCCTCACACCCAGAGGTGTTAAAGCTTACTGGTGCTTAATGAATGAACCTGATAATAAACTGTGTAACGTATAAATGAAATAAGCCAGGTGTACAAACACAGGAGTGTGTGTTGTGGTGTTTGTGCATGGGAAAAGGAGGAAGGATGGCAGAGAAGACAGAGAAAAGAAAGTGGTTTTGAAGTGTGGCACACTGCTTGATATCAGCTGTGTGGCTGAAGGGAAATAGGAACAAATTAGATACGACACCTTTGGGGAGGATTAATTCCTCTAAAAAAAAGACTTAAAGATAAGTCTTTTTATTTGCAGGCAAACCCTGTGGAGATATAAAAAGGATGTGAGACTTGGCATAGCAGAAATGCTAATGAGAGCAAGAAAGCAGTGACTCTCATGGACCAGGACTTAGCGGGAGCCATAGACAGGGCTAGAGAGAGGCATGATTCCCTCCCTGGCCCCACCACCAGCCAGTGTGGGTGTTTTACACCATTTAAAGTGCTTTCCTCCTTCCCCAGCATACTTATCCTCCTCCACGGGAAGGGAAGAGTGCTCCTGCTTGCCCCGGCCCCTCAGAGGGGTGGCTTTGCATTTTTAGCCCAGGGTACCATGAGTTTAGGAGGGCTCAACTTTGGCTCTTGAGGTGGGGCAGGCTGGGGCTGAACTACAGAGTGGGCCTTAATCCTGGAGGAGCAAAATGGAGTAGTAAGAGGAGCCCAGCACCATGATGAGAGCTGGGATGAGGAATCTGAAGCATGGACAGAAGCCAAGCACAGGAGGGGTCTCTCTTAAACAAGGAGTTGCATGACTGGCACTGCTTTGCCTCTCTCCTCCTCCATCCCCTGTTGCGGGAGGATATCGGACTTGCACAACTCTATGAGAGTTATATCAAGCAAAGCTGTTTATTTTTCTAATAGTACATACTTATGCTCTCGCCAAAGCTTTTACTTCATAATTAGCAAATCAGCAACACGCGCTGTGCAGACCAATTAGCTTCTTGTTCATGCGCTGTTCACGTGGCGGTAACTTCTCACAGTTCAGTAATTTTCCACAGTTCAGTGTTGCAGCTGTCCATTGTTTTCCCCTGCCACCTTGGCACAACTCAGCAATTTCTTATCTTTCTCCCAAGGCCTGTTTCTCATAAAACCTAGCTGTTGATTCAGAGGCTGTGCAAGGCTGAGAGGCCGAAGTCTCCCACAATCCCCCACGCTGGGAGTCAGGAGTGCTGCTGGAAACCATAGGGACATTGCACTGGGGATCACAGGGGAAAGGGCTGGCTCTGTGAACGGGGGTGAGGGGACAGGGGAAAAGTCTGTAGCATGAACGTCCAACCCAACGTAGTAACACATCTGTTCGAAAGAGGAATCAGAGAGTTGTAGGCTAGGCATGCTCCACTGGTCATGATGGAAAGCCTTGCCAAGCTGAGGACTATAGGAAGTGCTGTTCCCTGCTGCTAGTGTTTTTCAGAGTGTGGATATAGGTTTTCATCATGGTGATAATACCCACTTTCTTTACATTTTGCCATTTGCCATTGATCCCCATTGTTTTCCTCTCTGCCTCCTGTCTGCTACTGTACTTCTGGCTATTGTTATAGAGGCAAGGGTATAGGGGCATGACCTGGCTGTGTATTTTGTGTCCTTCTCATACAGCAGCCTGATTTTAGCATCCCTTCTTGCTAACATGTCTCTGCTGATCACACTACATGTGGCCCTTGATGAAGATGGACGTGCCTCACAGCAGCTGGGTGGGAGGTGGGGAAGTTTAATAAGCAAAATTTAAATTTAAAAAAATGCCCAACTCCTATCAGAAAAGAAGCAGCAATGTGATTTTACCACCAGTCATTGTGCAAAAATAGCTGAGACCACAGCATTTGTATGACGGTGAGTTTGTCTGCCTGCACCTCAGACAAACCATGTTTATCTGCCTACCATCACTTCTCATTCATCTTTTCTTATCACTGCAAAATACCTCCAAGCATATTTCTTATCAAAGTGCTGAGCCGTTGTGAGCAGGCTGTGCTCTAGCTGAGGAGCAAAGGGGATGATTACAGTGCTCAGTCACCTGCTGTCAGGAGCCGAGTAATAAACCCAGATTACTTCAGCTCTGGGTTTTCCCTCTGTTTCAACAACAGCATGACCCTCCTCTTGCCCCTGTGCTGGAAACACCAGTAGATGCTGTCCCATCTCACCGGGCTGCCCCTGTACTGCTTTACTAGGAGCTGGTTGCAGCTCTGGCACTGCCACAAGGTTGCTGGGCTGCTTGTCCCCTGTGTGAGTGGAAGTGCCTGAGTTTCCTGTGCTCATAGATAAATCTGCCCTTGCATGTTACCCTTGCATGCTCTGGTATTGCAGAGCTGGCATATGCTTCTAGTCTAGTCTAGTCTAGTCTAGTCTAGTCTAGTCTAGTCTACTCTATTCCCATATGTTACAGGCATAGCAAGAGTGGCAGGGACAAAAAAATATGTCTACCAGTCTGTCATGCCAATGATGCCACTGGCATCCTCCTTGCCATGAGCACCCTGCTGCTGACTAATGCAAATCATGGCTGAAACCAGGCAAAAAGCCATGGAAAGCCCTGCCCAATTCCACTGTCTCCTCCCTCAGTGCCCCACCCCCAGCAATACGCTCCCAACACAGCTGGGAAGTGCTGCACCCTTGTTTGCAGGGGTGACATCCATTGCAAGTGGTGGTGGCATATCTCAAGGGGACTGTTAGGATAGATCAAAGCTGAACACCTACAGCATGTCATGCAAGGCATTTGCCTCTGTTTATGTGCAGTGTGCTTCGTAGCTTTGCATTTTGCAGTGCTATGAAAGATTCAGAAGTTCCATTTACATTATCAAGCTCATAAAGCATAAGGTTATTAAATGTGGTTTATAGTACCTTGTCTGAGAAGTTCACTCAGTTACCAGCTGGTTTGATTTTTACTAAAAGCAAGTTTCATGAGGGCCCCAAGCTGTATCTGCATGTGTTGGGGGAGCTTGTGTTGAAAGGACGAGAAAAACAGCAGCAATATCATCAAATCACAATGGCTGAATTACTCTGTGGAAGGGTTGGTCAGTGTTTTCAGAGAGGAATGAAATATGCTGGCTTTGTGATTGAAAAAAATGTTGCGTTTAAACATTTTTAAATTTATTGTTGTAAAACTTCAGCATTGGTTATTTTCTGCAAATCTTACTGGAATTTTACTGAGGTCATTGTCTTAAAGAGCACATACCACATTTGCATCTTTGGTGGAAAAGTCACAGTTTAGGTCATTTCATCACCTAGTAATCATCACAAAACCAAATAAAGTTATTGTGTATGTGGAGTTATGGGTATCAGAAGCTGTGGCTGTGCAGGAGATGGTCATGCAGAGTGAGGATTAGGTGAGAGCAACACAGCCAGTATGGCATCGTGCAGAGCAGGCATTTGCAGAGAGTAGCTGGACAGGAATGGTTGGAAAGAAGGAGTTTAGACAGAGTTAAAGGAGATCCCTGTTGACATGTTGGGAAAGGATCCCATGGTTTCATCCATGTGGACTTACTGGGAATGTGGCACTAAGAGCACATTCACAGCCTCAGGGTTTTCTTTCCCAAGAAGGAAGTCTAAAGTTAGGTCTCTGGCCAGACTTTCCATGGCTGAAGCACGGTGTAAGAAGAGCACCTCTATGAAAGTTACTGGTGAGTTCTCTTCACAGTTCTTAATTACAAGAGATAAAGCAAGAGTTTAATAATCAAGTCTGGCATGCAAGTGTGGACACAGATGTGCATAGGGCAAATGCCACAGAGGACTTACTACAGCAGGCACAAAGGTTTGTGGACCGGGGGCTTGGAGCGTGGCACAGGGCAGAGGGGCATCTGGTATCAGTGTTTGGTATAACGTGTCATTCAGGTGTGAAAGGCAGCAGCAACCTGTGTCCAGGAATCATCAGGATGATGTATTTTATTTTATACCTGAAATAAGTTTTACGGATAAGAAAACATTTATTCTGTAAATAATTCTGAAGGCCATTTTCAGTTTGAAAGGACACAGTTGAAAATACTGTAAAAATGTATTTGTATTGAACCATGCCTGAAAAATGGAGGCAGCTTTGATTTTATTTTTTTCCTGAAAGTATTCCCCTCTTTTCAGCTAGCCCTAACTTTTAATACTGAGAACAAAGTCCACAAGCTTATGCTCAAATATTGACAGTGACTTGATTGCAACGATTAGGAAAGTGACTTGGTAGATCTGAAGGTTTAAGGCATCCACATCACAGAAAGTGTGAATGGAAATCCATTGGACTTAGAATTTACTTGGAGAGGTTCAAGGACAGGCATTTTGTAGGGCAGAGTAAAAAAGCTCAAAAGCTTTGGAGAGTCAGTGAGATCCCTGGAAGCTCAGATGCTATTTTTTTCTGAGACTCCTTGGGATGGAGCTCTTTGGAGAATAGAGAAATTTCTGGTATCTGTTTATTTCCACCAGGTTATATATATAAAAATATTACAACATAGATGTTCCAAAGGGAAAGCATGTATAAGCCAGACTATTGGACAGCACTAGGAGTATATTCTATCTGGCACATTACAGATGTGAGACAACACCTACATGGTTGAATCGTATCCCTCCTTTCTTTCTTCTTATTTTTATCCTAGATTCAGTGGGACAAACTCACCTCCTCATGAAAGATCTGGCAGCTCCCTCCTGAAGTCCTGAACCCTATCCAAGTGATAATTATTTCTGTTTGAAATCCAGAAGCGGAGAAGTAGCCTCCAGCCACTCAACAAAGGCTCCTCCAGTGCTCTGAGGAAGCTATGCCGACACTTCCTTTCTCCTTGTCTGCCTCCTGCTGTAATGCATATGCAGTTTCCTGAAGCCTCTAAGGCTTTTCCAGAGATCTGGTGGAACCAGACCTGGTATCTCATGAAGTATCATTGCATGCAAAGACAAAGAAACACCCCCACGGGCATAGTTAATGCAGACAAACCTTAATGGCTTCCCCCCTCACCCCCCCTCCAGTTGCACATGTATAATTAATCTCAGTTCAAATTTACATGTTTGATCTGCTTCTTTAGACTTCAGATGTCTTTGAAGGAAGGGGAAGACCCTGTGTTTTGATCTGGAGTGCCTAGGATATGCTTGGTGTTTACGTGGACAGATTCCTGTGCCCAGTGACAGTCAGATGTGGAGGCCTCCTGGCTTCCAGATGTGGGGTGGGAGGGCAGGGAATGAGGTGCTTCCCAAGCTGGGCCTCATGAGCCCCTTCACCCCAAGCCACCCTTTTCTCCAGGGCTCTTGTGAGTGGTGTGGGCACCTGCGGCCTGGCGGTGGAAACCTTCTGCAGACAAGAGGAGCTAATCCTCCTGCAAATAGACCGTCCAAGTCCTCGCTCCTGCAGTGTAAAAGAAATGAAAGGTCTAGAGATGAAAAACATATCCACTTCAAACAGGGAAATTTCCATTTGAAGTGCCGTCTTGAGTCAAATCCTCCCCAGCAGCAGAACTTTTTTCCCCTTAGTAGTCTGTATCAATTTCTTCTGACAACAGTTTAATGGCTTCAGGATAAACAAGCCCAACTCCATTGGTATAATATTTTACAGCTATAGACAGACCACGCAGATTAAAATTCTTTGTATGAGTCACCAAAGATGGGGAGGGGGGAGGTGGGTCCGACAGGCATTGTGAAAGGTGGGTTGAACACAAAACAAACTGAATCGAGCCTTTCATCCCTGGTGGTGCCTTCGTCTGCACCAGGAGGAAGGCGGATGCAGACAGTGGGTGATGAGAGAGGAGCTAAGGGGACACTAGAGCGAGGGGCCCTGCATGCTGCAGAGATGGCAGAGGTGGCATCTTGCCCTCACACAAAGTCTGACTCAGGGCTGGGGAGGCCTTGAGGCTCTTCTCGTTCCTTATGGCACAATATTAGTTTCTCATTTTCCTGGCAAACATGAGTAACTGAAGAAGAAAATAATTTCTGGTTGATCCACAAGGGTTTTGGTTTGGTTTTGTTTTCCTGCTGGAACCAAAGGCCTCCTTTTAATGTTTTCTTCCCCAAAGTGCAGCGTTTTGGTTTGATCTCGGAATTTTTTGAAGTCCTTCATGAAGTAAAGCAAAATGAAACCCTATGTGGTGACACACATTGCTGAAATGTTTTCCTGCTGAAAGAATCAGTCAAATGTTATTCCTTTCCCCTGTCCACCCTCCTTTCCCACCTTCCCAACTAAACCCCCTGATGAATTTGATGTGAAATCTAGATGAGTAAAATATAGTTTATGAGGAAAAAAAAAAAAATCTGCTGGAGAAAACCCACCCCATGGCACTCTGTCTTGCCCTGGAAAACTGACTTCACTGGGAGGATAGCCAACGGGAGATGGTTTAGGCCATCGGTGGAAGCCTGTCTGCTTAAGACTGCCTTGAACACAGCTTTAATCCCTTTGTGCAGGGGAACCTGGAGCTGGCCACTGAATTACTTTCTCTTACAGTGTATTTATTGCATCAGATTATGGTTTTAAACCTCAGCATCCAGCCCAGCCACCATTACTCCATCCTAGACATTACACTTGCAGGTCAGGGAGACAGGGGTAGTTCTGGCCTAACACTAAGACATTCAGGACAAGTCCTCCAACAGCCTTTGCTGGCTGTCTGCACAACTGAAGATGTCCGAAAACTTTGTGGACTTGCTTCACACCCAGAACGTGTCCAGAGTCTGGATGAAGGAGGACTCAAATTCTCCAGGATTGCCCCATCCCCTCTTCCTGAATCTCCTGCTCCAAGTGACACTGGTCTCTGCTGAGACAGGCTTGTAGAAGTATGGTAGGAAGATCCCTAGAAGGCTTCCCTGCCTCTGCAGTTGGCATTAATATTAGGATTAACTCAGTTACAAGTTCCCATTTCTCCTTCATTGTTCTACTTGCCTCGTGGATGGTTTTTTGGGGGCAGCTGCACAGCTTGGATGCACAGCAGGGCAATTCCTTGAGTGACGGTGACTTTCCCCAGCAGCTTGGGCAGCTCCTGAGCATTGCATGGGGCATGCTGCAGGTTACACAGAGCAATTCTGGTCTCCCAGGCTGCCCTCCCAGCAGTTCTTGTCCATGTCTTACCCCTCTGCTAGCTTTAGTCTGCTCTCATGCTTGTCATCTCCTCTTGCAAAGAGAAGTCAAGGCAGCGCCTAGATAGAGCCACTCAGTGGGGTATGTATGGAGACAGTGGGACCCAAACATCCTTATGAGCAACCTGATGCTCTCTCAGCTTCTGTCCCTTAGCACATGAATGCATGCACATGGCAAAAGTGAGGTGGCACATTTAGCGCTTCATGCAAGTCTAGGTCCTGTATCCTCAAAGCACAGAGGAATTTAGGCACCTCACTGGTACTGAACTCAAGGTGAAGGTCTGCTTTATAGCCAGAAGACTATTAAAAACTTTTAAAAACAGTTTTGTAGTGACTACTTGAAACTCTGACCAGCTTACAAGCTTTTCTGCTTTCAGTTTAGATCGTGAAGAGAATGAACCCATCCTTCCAGCAGTGCAGGAAGCTGCAGGAGAAGGTGGGCACTCAGAGCTGCTGCACTGTCCATGGGACAGCTGACATTGGGCCCTGCAGAGAGGTACTGCCATGCTCAGCAGCGCTTGTAGGTGCAGAAGGAGACGGTCTCTGAGTCAGAGCTTGGTATTTAAATAGGAAAGCTGGATAAAAGGTGAGAGGAAAATAAGTGATTTTTATCCCTGTTTGCTGATAGGGCACCAAGACAGAGGAAGATGATTTCGTCTTGGTAAAGGCTGGATGAGTCTGTGGTGGATCAGAGTGCTGAAAGCTGCCCTCCAGAGATGTACCCAAATGCCTCAGCCTTACGAGGAACTTTTCTCTCTAGGAACCAGTCTGTGATGAAGGATTCACTGTCTGCCAGAGGAATAGGGAGGAAAGGAGACAGTAATGGTGCTCTTGGCTGCTATTGATAATCATCAAATAGTTTGAATTCCTGCCTGAGAGACAACGAAATGAATATGTGCCTCACAAACAAGGCTTCATGTTTCTAAATCAAAATAAAACTTCTGCCTCATCCACTGACCATTAATGGAAGAGCTCCCAGGGTCTCGCAGGAGGAGCAGACAGAAACCTGCATGTCTCCTGAACTAACGGGATTTGTGAAGGCCCTGTCCAGGTCGCCTTGCCTGCAGGCCTGTGACTGAGGTGGGGAGGGATAGGGGGAATGGGAGGGACAAACCCTCCCCAGAGCAAAGCACAACTCCTGGCACACCATACGACTATGAGCAAGGGTCTCCCTCCCTGCTCACCTCTCTGAGGCCTGGCTGGCTGCCCTATGGGCACTGCAGCACCCCTGAGTCCCTTTCCCTGGAGGGGGGATTCTGTGCCATGGAGGTGCCCACTGGGGCTCTCAGGGGAGGATAGCACCCAGTGCTGTCTGCACAGTACTGCCTGCACCCAAAGGCACCCTCCTGCCAGCACAGCCCCACGTCTCAGGCTGGGAAAAGAGGTCTCCATGGGTGGAGACGTTTCCCCTCCACCGCAAGGCTCAGCCCCCCACCACAGAGGGGCTCCAGCCCTGAAGATACGCACAAACTTATGTCAGGAAGAATCACAGATCACAGAATCACAGAATCATCTAGGTTGGAAAAGACCTTGAAGATCATCCAGTCCAACCATTAACCTAACACTGACAGTTCCCAACTACACCATAACCCTCAGCGCTATGTCGACCCGATTCTTAAACACCTCCAGGGATGGGGAGTCAACCACCTCCCTGGGCAGCCCATTACAATACCTAACAACCCGTTCTGTAAAGAAATGCTTCATAATATCCAGTCTAAACCTTCCCTGGCGCAACTTGAGGCCTCTTGTCCTATCGCTTATTACTTGGTTAAAGAGACTCATCCCCAGATCTCTGCAACCTCCTTTCAGGTAGTTGTAGAGGGCGATGAGGTCTCCCCTCAGCCTCCTCTTCTCCAGACTAAACAACCCCAGTTCCCTCAGCCGCTCCTCGTACGACATGTGCTCCAGACCCTTCACCAGCTTCGTTGCCCTTCTTTGGACACGCTCGAGTAATTCAATGTCCTTTTTGTAGTGAGGGGCAAGTGTAGTACCGGGGCAAGATCCCTTCCCTGTCCCTGCTGACCACGCTATTTCTGATACAAGCCAGGATGCCATTGGCCTTCTTGGCCACCTGGGCACACTGCTGGCTCATGTTCAGCCGGCTGTCAATCAACACCCCCAGGTCCCTCTCTGACTGGCAGCTCTCCAGCCACTCCTCCCCAAGCCTGTAGCGCTGCTGGGGGTTGTTGTGGCCCAAGTGCAGCACCCGGGATTTGGCCTTATTGAAGCTCATACAGTTGGCCTTAGCCCATTGCTCCAGCCTGTCCAGGTCTCTCTGCAGAGCCTCCCTACCCTCGAGCCGATCAACGCTCCCACCCAACTGGCTGTCATCTGCAAACTTATTGAGGGTGCACTCGATCCCCTCATCTAGATCATCAATAAAGATGTTAAACAGGAGTGGCCCCAAAACCGAGCCCTGGGGGACACCACTCGTGATCGGCCGCCAACCGGATTTAACTCCGTTCACCACCACTCTTTGGGTCCGGCCATCCAGCCAGTTTTTTACCCAGTGAAGCGTGTGCCCATCCAAGCCATGAGCAGCCAGTTTCGCCAGGAGAATGGTGTGGGAAACAGTGTCAAAGGCCTTACTAAAGTCAACGTAAACAACATCCACAACCTTTTCCTCATCCAATAAGCAGGTCGCCCTGTCGTAGAAGGAGATCAGGTTTGTCAAGCAGGACCTGCCTTTCATAAACCCAAGCTGACTGGGCCTGATCATCTGGTTGTCCCGCATGTGTTGTATGATGCTACTCAGGATAAGCTGCTCCATCAGCTTCCCGGGCACTGAAGTCAAGCTGACAGGCCTGTAATTTGCCGGACCATCCTTCCAACCCTTCTGATATATGGGTGTCACATTGGCCAATTTCCAATCTGTCGGGCCCTCCCCAGTCAGCCAGGACTGCTGGTAAATGATGGGAAGAGGCTTGGCGAGCACCCCAAAGTCCTTTCTGGGCTAGACTCAAAATACAGAGATACTCAAAATACTCAAAATGGAGAAGAAAGTGCTTGTCACAGTCCTTTCTGTATCTGCTTGATAAACACTTCTAAGAAGAGGTGAATGGAGAAAGTCCCTGTAGCAACAGCTACAGTATAAATACCCTCCAGGGAAAAAAATATTTACAGTGATACGTTTTAGTTTCTCATCCAAGAAGTGGTTAAGGATTTGGCAGGGAAACAGTGGAGGAACTGATCAGCCTACATATGATTTTGAAGCTTGATAACTTGTCTGTGAATGCCAAATTTATAGCCCAACAATAATAAGCATTAGACCAGCTTGCTTTTTTTTTTTTTTAAGATTGAAAGCGCAAACAGGTTACAATTTTTAAAAGCCAAGAGCTGGGTAACCAGGTGATTTATTGGAAAGGCATTCCTCCAGCTGGGAAACCTACCTTTTCCTTCTGCCTGGAACTGGAAAAAAGGTAACAAAAAGTTATGGAATTTTATTATTTTTTGGCAGTACAACCTGGAGCCTCCTACCTGAGGACTGAAACAGAAATGAAGCATGGTGCTGGTACCCCAAGACCCAACTACTGTAACCTGAAGGGCTCGTGGTTGCTTGCCACAGAGGGATGCTGCTGCCCACATTGCCCAGGGAGGTTTTGGTGGCTGGTCTATGTCCTTCCCTCTGCCCTAGAGGCCAAAGAGCAACAATTTGGGGCACAAGCATGCTTGGGTGCTCCTGCTGATGTGGAAAAGCTAAGGCCAAGCTGTATGCAATCCCTTGTACACTTCAGGCTAGGCAGGGTTCAGAGATCCAGATCCTCCTCCATTATTTCAAGTACTCTATTTGCTTGCTTTTCATCTCCCTCCTTTCTCACTTAAATTTTGTCATAAATCCCTAATGTCTTGTCTTTGAGTGTGTATATTCACAGCCGCCGGCAGACTGCTGTTCTCCCTGGGCAGCTCTTCCCTATGAGGATTTGATAATCTCCTACTGCTTAATTGACTCAGGTAATAAGATGCTGCTGTAGCACATCAGGGCTTGGACCTTATCGCACACACACTCACCACCACATTTTCCCCTGCAGAAGCTGCACCTCTCCCTCCCCTTGGATGCCTGTGAGGGGACCCCCTCCCCATCTATTTCTTCTTCCCTGCCTGACACATTGCAGGGGAACAAGTTCCCTAGGTTTGCACTTCACAAAGAGCAGAAAGCCTGTAACCTGACTTTCCACGCCACACCTGCTTGCTGGGGCTGAGAAAGGAAAGGGGAAGAGCCTGGGCTCCCACCTCGACTCCCTGACTCAAGGCACAGGTTGTGTAGGGGAAAAAAAAAGAGGTCAGTGCCTCAGTTTCCTCAGGCACCCAGGGAGGGCAAAAAGGAGGAAAACGTATTCCCCTCTTCCAACCACCTGCTGGGCAAAGCTGAGCCTAAGCAGAAAGCAGGGTGGTGGCTGTAGCTCAGCTGGGCTGGGGAAATGCAGGGAGTAGCAATCCAGGCTGCCTCTGGCACCACTTTTTAGGAACAGGCTCCATTACAAGGCTGACTCAAACACCTCAGTATGTGAAGGCAGGCAAGCCCCTGCATGTCTTTTGCTAAATGAGTAAATGTTAGATTAAGTGCTGGCAGATAACTCCATTTCCCTTTCCTGGTCCTAATCTCTGCAATTAAGACTAGGGATTCATTTGATTTCTGAAATTTATATATAATGTTAACCAAAGCAGTCTTCCGGGCTTTGGGAATGGGGGCACAGTGAGATGGGGATGTACTCAGCAACACGAAAGCCAGCAGCAACAACAGCTCAGGCTGAGGATTGCTTGGTCAGTGCCTGAGGAGACCAAGCTGCACATCTGACCAGGGAGTTCAGGGGCTTTCCTGCATCCTTCACGCCCCTCCTCCCTCGACTCACACACTGCTCAGCACTCCCCTCACTGCAGGGAATGACCTCCACCCTCCTGTTACATATTGCAATTTAAAAAACCCTAAAAAACCCACCAGAAACTACATAATTATTGGTGTTTTGTGGGTAGCAGCTTACCATCTTCCTCTCCCTCCCACAGTGCAGGGGACAAAACACCTGTGCCTGGTATCGTCCTGGCTGGGGACCTACAGAGCTCCCACTTTTCCACCCCATGCCTCCCACTGCCACCTCTCCAGGCAGAAAACCAGAGGTGCTGGTGATCAAAACTCCTCACGCCAGGACAGGGCTCAAGATGGCAAAGCAAATGCCAGGTACAGGCAGGGCCCTCTGCTTAATTGAAATCTTTCTTCTGCAAGCAGGGGAGCGTGTTGGCACATGCCACAGAAAAGATACTGCTTTGTCTGATAGCTTTGAAGACTGGGGGGCGGAGGGAGAAGAGGCCAGTTAAGTGTGCTTATATTTGAGAGGAACAAAGGAGAGAGGAGGAGAGGGCGGGGGTGCCTGCACCTGAGATGTGTCAGAGATCACTTGTTCCTTCTGGGCCAGAACACGAGCCCAGGACCACCAGGGGAGGAGGCAGCAGTGTGTAAGGAGCCGTTTTTTAAAGCAGGGAGAGAAAGCTAGAGCAGAGAAAAAAAGAAAACCCTCCCAAGAAACTTAGGATGGTGATAAACATGACACAGGTTAGACACCGGGCTGCCAACCAGTGGGGTGTACAATACAGTACAAATATACCACAGCAGATAGCACTGCAAGCGTGTACCTTGCTGGGTCCTGGTTTCCCTTGGTGGAAGTTGAGTTACGGAGCCCTGGAGTACACAAAGTTTAACCAAGTCAAAGAGAAGAAGGCCATCAGCTGCACTCCAGCTCTGCCATCTGTTACAGCAAATGAAACATGGATCCTCCCCCATTTGCAACAGGGCTGGAAGGAACTGCCTTCCCACAGGATCTCACACAGCCCAGGGGCTGAGTTCTGCCCCTTCTGCCTCGCACTGCACCCTGGCAAATGGCAGCCCCCAGCATTTAGAGGACTTTCTGAAAGAGTCAGCAACAAAAACCCACCAGCAACAAAAATCTGAAGTGCTTTTCCATTTGCTATTTAATGCTAACAGTGACGGGAACAGTACCAGCACAAGCGCCTGAGCATACTACTGCAAACAGTCAGGTCCTGGCAAGGGAGAAGTGCTCCGCCATGCTCGCCACCGCTGCACAGCACCAGTCCCTGCAGCAAGCCCTGTGAGCACAAGCGGAGGAAGGTGCCATTGAAGTCACTACCTTCTACTTCCCAGAGGCAGTAGCTCTGTTTTGGCAGGTCCAACCTGTTGTTAAAACCATCTTGTTCTCAGAGAGTAAGACAAATTTGACAAGCTATTTGTTCTTACTAAAAAGCAGCCTGCATCCAAGGACTGGTTTTATTGCACTGGCTGAAGGCAGACCTAATGCACTCTGTGCAAACCCCAAGGCCAGCAAACCTGCTGCAGGTCATCATACAGCTGACTGAATCAACTATACTTAGGCAAGGAATAGACGAGTGCCTGTGGTTGGACAGAGGTGTGCAACAGCTCTAGGGGGGTGATGCAGATTTCCTACCGGTGGTTTCCCACCAAAAAAAAAAAAAAAAACCAAACCCAACCCGAACAAAAAAGACCCTAACAATCATTCACCAAAGCTTTTTCAGTCTTTTGGGGATGTGAGGGAAGCACCTCATACATTAACAGATATTTCTGAGTTCTCAGTAACCTTCCATGGAAGCAGAAGTGGTTCAATAACCACCTTGGCTCTGGTGTTGTCAAAATGCTTCTGCAGCTCCACCTGTTTCAGCACATATATTTTAATGCCACATGCCTTTCCTACCTACCAATTTTTAAAGTTTATTTTTTAAAATGCAGATTAAAAAAAGCTAGTGCACAGACCTATTTGGAGAAAAAAGGCAGACTTGAATTAGAAAAACATTCAGGTTTAAACAAAGAACTGGGAGACATCTTACATTTTTACTCTTACTTCTTTAGATGGTTAAGAAACCAGCACTCTCCTCCATACAATATATAACCAGAACTAGTACTAGCTTTGCAACAGGAAACCAAAACTGACAGCACTTCTTGCATGCCAGTGCATAAACACTGATGATCAGAAGATTTAAGGCATACATGAGAGCACCTCCATGGTACACGTGATTTCTGCTTGTTGTAAAAAACTGAAATTTGCCTCTTAATAGCAATGGTAGGTAAAAGTTGAAAGGAAAACTGTGTTTGAGAAATGCTTCTTGATTTTTAAATAGAGTCTGAAATATTGATAGAAACCTCTGCAAGGAACATACACTCCTGCAGAAGATTTGAGACCAACAATTTGTCTTTCAGTCACTGGAGGGTAATTCACATTTCTAAATGAAATCATTTTTTTTTTTTAAATTCAGCAAATGTGTCTCAGATGTCAGAGATGGCAATCTGAAACAATTCCACTGAAGAACGGAAAAACAAGAAACTGTAAAGTCAGACCCACAAGGACTCACAGCAGTGACTATTACTGCACATGCTGCTTCTGAACCTGCAGCAAATACAGTATTTGAACTTAAGAAACCAATAAGCACAAAGTGATTAAGACAGTGAAATGACATTACGCCTCCTCAGATCAACAGGTTTCAGCTAAGATCCTAAACTTCAAGGGATATTTCACCAAAAAGCACTCGAGTCCATCAATCACTTCTGCTCCTTTTACACGAGTTCCTGGCAGGGCTCCACTCTTGCTCTGAGGTTTTATTTGACTCCAGCCGCCCTCTTGTGTCTGCATACAGGCTTACAAACACTCTTGTCATAACCAAGAGAAAGCAGCACTGCATTGCCTTTCTCCTGAATCCTGAAAGAATTTCTGTCATTTGCACGTTTCTTTGCAAGATCCATCAGCTAAAGTCAGAAAATGTGCTGAGTTTCAAGCTTGTATATGTACTTAAGAGTGGTCAACAGACATTTTAGTCACAGAATAAACATGACACAGACACACTCCAGTATCCATCTTCCCATTTTATTTGTAATTCCCCAAATGTCCTGGTAGGGATGGTCAGCTTCCCCTCCAGTCTTGGTTAATGAATGTAGAAGAAACATCAGATGTCACATCGTACTGGGCCTGACCCTACAATTGGCCTCATTTAAACCAGAGCTGCAGGACACAGTGAGCAGTATTATCCAATCCAACTTTTACACGCTTAGGACTTTGCAAAATGTTGGGATTAGCACGTTAAGTCGTTAAGTCATAACTTTTACCGGGCAAACAAAACCTTTCAAAGCGACATACTCAGCCCTAGGAGCATTTCCACAAGACTGTGGAACACCTACCCATACTGAGCCAAGGTGCTGTGTTAAATGGGAGAGGGTGAGGGAAGAGGGGAGGGCTGTGCCTCAAGCCTAGCTAGTGCCTCTCAATGCAAGTGGGAGAGCACTCCCAACTCGATTTCTTACCCAACTGCCACAGAACATGCAACAGTACAGACTATGCATAAAGGTATCTTCAAAGAGAGCAACCTCACCCTGTCCAGAAGCACTGTACCCTGCCTATCAGAGTACCTCGATATGCAGAAAGAGCTCCAGGTACTCAGGTGTGGAGACAGCAAGTCTGATTCATACACCATCCACCATGGAGGTGGTCTTGCAGCACAACAATTAGTGACAACACAGGCAAGTCTGAAGTCCTGCCTATGGAAACATCAGACAAATGGGAGAGGGACTGCATATAAAAAAAAAAAAGACTTATTTCTTTGCCCTTTCCTCACAACAAAAGAGCACCATATAACAAGGAGAAGCAAGAGGGGGCATTAATTATGCCTAGGAGTTGTTAAAAATAGGGGTATCCTCAACTGTTGTGTTTCCAGAACAGGGATGTGATATCTGAGCAACATACAGAGTCCAAGAGGTGTGGGAAGATGATGGTTCTAGTCAGTTTTGTGTAAGGCTTGGAGATGTCCGTGCATTTCTGCTGCCTTGTCAGTTCCTAGCCTTTTATAACAGCAATAGGTCTCAGTTTAATGGCTTTCTTACTGATACCAGCTGCATGGCAGGTGTTAACCACATCTGTCACGTTCTTGTAAGACTCTGGTGCCTGGAAGGGGAAGAGAGAAAAGAAAAAAAAAAAAAAGGACAAGACAAAACTATAAACAACCCTAAGTCACGGGAAGTTAGATGCAGGTTTTTGATATCTCCTATTCTCTTTGCAAAACCAGAATCATATGAATTCAGGGTGTAGAAGTAGGTGAATATACTGATATTCTGGACATGTTACATATCTAGGAAATCTATGAGACACTTAGGTATCTAAATAAGCTTTCACCATATTTCAAATAAAATACTAGCTATTTTGGCTCAGTTTTCCCTATATTTTCAGATAATCCAGTCCACCAGCATGTAAGAATGTCAGGCCTCATTATCTGGCAGGAAGTCACTCCAACTTCCTCCTTACAGATAGCCTTTAAGATTTATCTTCACTGCCCCTTAGAAACAGGAATCGAGGTTGAACTCTAGAGCTTCTCCCTCCAGCATTCTGACAAGGAAGCTGCTCTTTGAATAGAGATTTTAATGCGATCAACACGTTTGTACAACACCAACACCTGTAACAGCATAGTTCCAAATGATGAACACACTTCTATGAGTGAGGTAGTGAACAGAAGAGACATTCTATCATGTTAATGCAGAGGAACTGGAAGTCACAATATTCAAAGTTTTATAGTCATTCAGAGTTTTTTTCTTGAGCAAATATAGGAATTAATCTTAAAAGAGGCAGATCTCTCAAACACTGATAATAATCTACACAACAGCTGCACTGTAAAGTAAGTTTAAATCTGGGAGAACATAATTGAAGAAGAGAATCCATAAAACATAACTACCTTTGTGATGCTCACACAGACTTCTCAGGGTTGATCCCTATCACCAGGCAGAAAACACCATACCCCCCAAAACCTGTCAAAAGGCATCTCCCTAAAGATTTTAGGAATAAGGAAGACTTCACATTATTTTCCAAAAAAATGGATAGCTCTATCAGGAATCACACAAGCTGTAGATTTAAAGTACTAGTGATCACTTAGCACTGCGAAGAATCAAGTCAGCAGGGGTCATCCAGCCAAGGAGCAAGATCTCCTTTTCCCTCTCAGATAATGAAGTAGTAAACTCACTTCTTCCATGACCAGTTTGGGAGAAGCAACACGGATGGCAATGCCCATGTCAGCCAGCTTGTCCAATACATCCTGGAAGTCCAAGTTACGTCGAGATTTGGCTCGAGACAGTGCACGACCCTAGACAGCAGTTTTGTTAGTTCTATATTTTGCAGCATTTTGGAAAAACAGAACTCTTTCTTATTAAACAAAACTATTATTATAAGTAAACACAGAGTGGCTGAGAGCACAGTTAGCCACGAAATGGGAAATTAATTTAGACTTTAGGTGATGGGCTCCTGCAAAACCGCACATCTGGTATGATGGCTAGGAAGGTTCCATGTGTATAACATACCAGTCTGCAAGTCTCTTTTTACCCAAACCACTTGTCAGACAATGTTCAGGAGTCAGCTATTTTCTTCCTCAATCATCCTGTCTCACACTGTAAATAAAGGGAGGAAATACCTTCTTCTAACTACGGAGGAGTTCTATATGGACAGCCTCAGCACAGTTAATCCTTGTTAGCTCAGAGATATCAGAATTTGGTAAAAGGAGCTCATTCTCCCCACCTTCATCCTAACATTTGCCTTGTATAAAAAGCAGCACCTCTTAAATTTTCTGCAGGAGTAGTCAAAACTATTCAGTAATGGACAGAGAGGACTTCTATCCTACAGTCTTCCTGGGCTAGGATTACTGTGGCAAGGCTACCCTCTACTTGTATGACCAACAAAGGAATCACACAGTGGATGACCCTTGAACAACCTTGTTCTCTGGATGACAGTCCCATTCCAATCCCTTTCTGAAATAACTTTTTGACTTACAGCTCCATGGCAAGTAGTTCCGAAGGTCTCAGTCATGCCTTGCTCTGTGCCAGTAAGAACGTAACTACAGGTGCCCATAGTCCCACCGATCAAAACAGGCTGTCCAGTCAGCTGTGGATGCAAACAAGTATTAATTCACCAAGAAAAAGCCTAAAAAATTCATTCTTAATAAAAGTCTGAGAGGAACCACATCTCCAGAAAAGGAGGTCAGGTTCAATATTCTTTCAAGGCATCCCTGCTTGCTTGCCTCAGGTGCCTGGTATCAAGGACTCTGGAGAACTGACTGCGTTGAAAGTTGTAGACCAGCAGATCAAAACACTTGTGTCCAACAGACAGACAAGGCAAATCACTGAAACCTGCCCTACATACAAAACACTTCCCTTTGTGATTGTCCTGGTTTCGGCCAGGATAGAGTTAACTTTCCTTGGGCTGAGAGGAAGCACAGCTAGAGGGCCTGCTGGATCAGTCACCGGAGTATTTCATATCATGTGACATCATGCTCAGTATATAAAGGAGGTGTGTGCTCTCTTTTTTTCCACTTCCGTTTTTCTGCTTCTGGTCCGTGGCGGGATCTTTGATGAAGTTGGGACTGCTGCTGGGGACAGGATGCATACTGGTCACCGGGTACTGAGCAACTGCATTGCATATTACCCGTTTGGACCTCCTACTGTTGCTGTTGTTTTGTTACTAAACTTTTTTTTTTTTTTTCATTCAACCTACAAATTCTCCTTTTTTTTCTCCCTCCCCTATTTCACTGGGGAGGGGGGGGGAAGAAGTAAGCGACTGGCTGTGTGGTGATTGCCTACGAGCAGAGTTCAAACTACAGTGATCTTTCAACCACTATGGGTGTGGAGCTGAAGAGGAAGCTCGGTGTCCCAAAGATCTAACACACAGACAAGCAGAATGTTGCCATCCCACTGGGGTTCCAGTGCTGTTAGCTCAAAAAACTCACAGCATCTTTATCTCTGTTAGGGACCCTAAAACTGTCCGATTCATCCAGAATTCTGATTTCCTTCTCCCACAGCTAAACTTACTTGATAATCAACAGCAATAAGAGGATGGTGAGGAGGAAAGGCCCTGGTTGATCCCTTTCTGTGCACCAGCAGAGTCCTCTCCTTTCCATCCACTACGTGTTGTTCCACTTTGGCGATGTTGTGAGATACATCATAGATAACATGCATATCAAGGTCATCCGGGGTTGTGTTGAAGACTTTGGCAAAGGCCTAAAAAGAAAGCAAACCAAGACCTTAAGTACAAAAAGGTATCTGCTGTGTATTTGTGGAAGATTTACAGTCTTTAGGAATCAAAAGCAACAAATTTGGTTGAAAATGTTTCTTACTGATAAGTCAGCGACTTAAACACTTGATATGGCAGGTAAGAAATTTCAGTCAAATTCAGCCACAACAGAATTGAATACAATAGTGCTGAGTGTGACAGAACTGGACCATCTAGATTGTTTATCTGCCCACTGGAAGCTTTAATGCTGGAATTCAATCAGGTATCAGCCAGACAAATTCTTGTAACTCTGGAAAGATGGCTTCAGCAGTGTAAAAACAACTTTCTTGTATCCTCTTCCAGTTTGAGGCATTTTCAAAAATATTGCCTAAGTGGCTTCTGCAAGTACAATCCAATGATGTTGAGAGGTTTTAGATGGATTGCCATGACTGCAGCTTTGTGTAAGTCTCTTCAGAAAACACAGTTAAAGAAGCACAAAAATGAAAATTACTTTAAATACTGCAGCTACTGCATTTTCTGTACATCTGGGATAAAGCAGGAGATCTGTACCACAACGTCTGCATCAGAGACAACACTGCTCCCACCTGTCTTGTTAGAAAAGTCATAGAAGAGCGGTTGACCCATGCATAGTTTCCAGCAGCTGCCATTCCCTTCAAGTAATCCTGTCCCTCTGTGGAGGCAATCCTGGCACACGCCAGCTGGCGATCATTCACTATGATTTTGTCCCGTTTCATAGCTTTTTCCATAGCCACCAATGCATCTGGAAAATGAACACAGTAAGTCTAAGTGACTTAATTTTGTTTCAGTGTGAGAGATTTACATGGCAGTCTATAATTTACATTCTAAAACTGAACACATCTATCTGATGGTCAAACCTATGGCTTCTTCTCAAATGCAGAAGTGGATCTGTGGCAGAACACCATCAACTGTTTGCAAACAGCATTCCCCAAGACTGTTTTTAGAAAGAAAAGTTAAGAGGCTCAGGTGTACCAGAAAAAATTCTCCACTTAGACAAAAGCAGTTCAATCTGGTGATAATTCTAATAATGCGAGCATTTCACTTGGGTTCAAAACAATAAACGCAGGTGTAACACTTTTTTATGACCCAAGAATTTAGTTTTTTTTTTTTTGCTGCAGGAATGCCTGCCTCTGTTACCCCAGAGATTACGGACTCACTGTCCTAAGCAGAGTCATATAAAAGACAGCCCCTCAACCAGACAAGAGCATTCAGTGAAAATCTCAGGATTTCTGGAAGTTGTGCAGTCCTATCACTTGCTCAAAGCAGCTCCAGCTAGATCAGGTTGCTCAGGGTCTTATTCAGTCAAGTTTTGAGTATCTCCAAAGATGATGGTTCTAAAAATCTCTCTGAGGAACCTGTTCCAGCATTTGACCACTTTAATGGTTAAAAAAATAAATGAAAATTCTAGTATTTTTATATATAAATATAAATCTATAATTTCCCATGTTCCAGCATGAGTCTGCCAACTCTTACTGTATCATCATGTGGACTCATAATAGCAAGATCAATACCCTGCACAACCAAAGACAATTAATGCATTGGCTTTAAATTTAGCATTGCTAAGAAGCTTGAAAACACATGCAAGATCAGGCAGACAAAATTCAAGGCAATCCCTGTCAACGCAAATCAGAATAGACTCAGCAATTACACTGTAAGAAATGTTATTTGGTGCTACAGTTTACTGTCGATGACAAGACTGTACTGAGGAGTTTGCTTCACTCCAGGTACCTATGCCAGTCAGTTCATACCTGTGGCAACCTGGTGGCCCAGACCTCTGCTGCCACTGTGGATCATCACGCACACCTGCCCTTTGTGGTCGATTCCCATCTTCCTGGCAGCGTATTCATTGTAAATGTCATCCACAACCTGGATCTCAGCGTAATGATTTCCTGCTCCCAGGGTCCCCAGCTGCCAATCACAACACACTGATCAGACAGTGCTAATAAAGTAGCCTCTGGGAGCACAGGGGAGAGCTACAGGAATATGGGCAATAGGGCAAATTGCTACAGCAAAGTTTTGGTTTTAGAAAAGTTTTTCCAGGAAAAAAAAGGAATCCCCATATAGGCTGAAAGGAAGTAGAATACAGTAGCATGATCACTGTCCTCTTTGTTGAGATTTATCTTTTGCTGTTGGAACTAGATTGTGATTAAACAAAAGGACCAGGATCTACAGACCGTGCTGCCACTTTTTTCCAACTTGCTTAGGCCTTGTTGAAAGATGGGAAGAGTACAGAGTATTGAGAACTCATCTTCAATTTGTATAGGCAAGGCAGACATATAGTCTTATACTTGGTGATAAGTCCACAAGGAAGTTACAACATCCTGTTAGTTTGGTACTTAAAACCTTTCAGGAGATTAAAGCAAGATATTCCATTTCCAAGCCCAAACTTTTTCAACTCCATAACAGATGATCACTTATTTGCAAGGCAAATGTGAAAATGGAGGACATAAGATTATTTCAAGGTTAAAATGCTATAATCTTGCAGCACCACAATTCCTAAAACTCAAGAAGTCATTTAAAAGAAAGCTTTACAAATGGTAGCATTAGTATAGCCATCTCAAAAGTGTTCTACCCAGAGCATAACATACTACGTATAGAAATGAAATCCAACACCTGAATTGCAATTCAAAGTTACCAACTAGTTTCATTTATTATGATATCCTTCCTTGCCCTGATATTAACTTGCTGAGCAAACAAGAAGAAAAGCTGCAGAATAACTTGCCTGTCTCTTAAAAATAAAATATGTCTGGATGGGGAAATGCCATCAAACATGAATTCCAGTACCAGGTGTTAACTGATGAAAAACTGATGGCCCCAGGGACCTTGGGCTGTTATCTTTTCCCTCTCTCACTATTCTGTCAAGAATTATTCAGAAACAGCCCTGCCATCTCACCTTTCACCCCACCCAGAAATGCTACGCAGAGTTTCAAGAAAAGACACAAAATTAGAGAACTACCCACTAACCTTTACATTTGAACCCTGGGAGCATTCACAGCTCTCCTAAAACTTAACATTACCTGAGGCAGGCCCCTCTTCTTTGCTCTTGAGGAGACCTTGTTGGGGTCAGCCTGCAGCATTCTTCCATATTCCTCACAGTGCTCCTTGTCCTCTGCCCAGGCATAGCCTTCCCGGAGAGACCAGTCCACACCCATTTCCAGTGCCTCTTCCAAATCCCTGCAATTATCAGACACCTACATAAGGTGATTATCCTTGGGAATACTCTTAACTCCACTAGATATGGCTCTGAGCATCCTGATATAACTTTATTGTTAGACTTGCCTTCAGAGTTAGCCCTCCTTTGTGCAAGGAGTTAGATGAGATGACCTCAAGAGATCCCATCCAACCTAAATTATTCTATGATTTTATGATCAGTCCCCAACTCCCATAACAAGAATTTAAACTTCTTAATACTTCATGAAAATCAAGATCTACAAATATATGAAGTTTACATAGGTCATTACTTTTTTCCTTTTCATTTTGTGGGGAATATCCTATTTTCTCTGTCACGCCTTTCAAAAAATACTTTTACATTCATGGAGGTTTTCTGTCAGAAGAAATGAGAACCTTTCAAGAACTTTTAGATATTTCAGGGTTTTAAATGAGAGAAGAAACAGCTGACTTTGTGCATTGATGATTATGCCAGTCCTCCTGGTGAAGCACATACGTAAAAAGAATGTAAAGATGTTTAGAATTACTTCTTCTTTCTTAAAGCCTCCCACTGATGAATCTTTCATACAAATAAACACCAGAGATGTCCTGTCTAGTGATATGCACACACAGTCGTTCTCTTACTTGGCATTCATGGGGATTACACCTTTGGAGCCGACACCAACAGGAATGTGGTCAAACATAGCCTGGGCAAGCTGTTCCTTCACAGGCTGCACATCATTTTCATCCAAATTTGTACGCAGTAAGCGGACACCACAGTTGATGTCAAATCCAACACCACCTAGAAGTGTAGAAAAAGCCATGGAGTTAATAAAGTAAGCGTGCTGATGGTGAGCACTTGCTGAATATTCACCTTAAATCAGCGTCCCTGTTGACAGGGATTATGTACTGAATGCTGTGACCTTACTCCTTTCTGACACAATACTGGGAAAAAAGCAGAACTGCAATAAACTTCGTTTAAATAGTTACATAAAACCTCAGATTACAAGACAGCCAAAAATGTGACCTTGCAGAGAAAACGTTTGAAAAGTCTTAAAAAAAAAACCCAAATAGTTTTTCAGTCTCCAGCATGTGCTCTACAGACATAGCTGTCCAATCGCCTATAGAGCTCTGTGTTTACAAAGTTGCTCCAGCAAGTGGACAAAGAGAAGTAGACACAACTATAAAATATACTGTACTGTCCACAGAAAATAGAGAAGATGTTCCTGTGCTTCTGCCTAAGGTCAGAAGAAACAGATCTTAGCACGGCTCCCTGATGCAAGATGTTCTTAAAAGAAAGTCCTGAAAGCAAGTCCTTTTTGAATGTTCACTGGAATAAATAATAACTAGTTATAAGTGGTAAATACTTAAAAGGAACATTAAACTTCAGTGCTTAGTGTTTTGCTTAACTCTTGCTATTTAATAAAAATAAATACTGCAGGGCAAGGTCTAATGTGAAAGATCAATCATACCATTTTTAGTACGAAGGTGCTGGTATTAACTAGTGTTGGCAGGGAATACCAGACTAAGAGATCTTGGGTTTGAGTCAATAAGGAACTGCCCAAAGCAATCCTGAAACATGAGTATAATGTTTAATGACAACCACAAAAGCATCTCCAGACCATCAGTAAGTAAAGACCCAGGTGCTTATTAAAAAGACAGACATATTTTAAGGTCACATCTTTAATGAAGTGTAGAAAGTCTCAAAAGATGTTTTCAAACATTGCTCAAAGAAAACAGTCAATTCTTTATCAACCTGGTGAAACCCAAGTTCAAAGTCTTGTGTTCTCCCTTCAAAACTGAGGGATATCACAAGCTCAAGCCAAAAAACACAAGGGCAATTCTCTCTGTACTGTTTAGATGTTTTCAGTGTAACCACCTGCTCCACAAAGAATAAAGATTATGAGTACAAGAATTAAGCACCTTTTAATTCCCTGTAATTCATACATTTTTTGCTTTGATTCTGTACATAAAGTACTGTAAAGATCTGACATTTCAAAAAGCATTTCTATGCCATCCCAGATATTTCTCAGTGCATGTTAAGTCAGTCATCCTTACCTGGTGAAACTACTGCTTCAGAATCATTCATGTCAAAGGCAGCCATGTTGCCAATGGCAAACCCATAACCAGAATGGACATCTGGAAGGCCTATTGATCTCTGAAAGAGAATGAAGGAAATTTTAAAGTTTTATTAAACTCTGTGCTGCACAGTCACCTTGGTTATGCTTTGCCTTGTGGCAGTGATTGCCACATGTGCAAACAAATAGACCAAAACCAGAATGGATGATCAGATGTAGATGGAGTAAACGCATCAATTCAGCTAAGTATCAAAACTCCTGCAGTTACAGGACAGTCAAAAAAAAAAAAGGCGGAGAGAAGCTCTCACTCTGAAGCAAACACCCAGTGGTTAGTCAGCTGAGAAGTTCCTTTGGCTCCATTGACCAGATCTCAACAAAACTTAAGAGAAACTGAAACACATAAATGTAGGAATTGTGATCTCAAACTGAATTCTAACCTAGTTTTTTCTTGGACTCAAGAGTCCTTGTATTCAAAACTTATGCAGGCAACAGCTTATGAGTAGCATAAAGCAGAGACATAAGAGTGAAGATGAGTTTGTCTTTACCAAGTTCCATCTAGAGACATCTGCAATATTTAAATACTGTAAATGTAACAAAGGAAGAGTTCAGTGCTATGGAATGGAATCGTAAAACAGCATTTTCTCTTCTGAGCTATGTCACTGAACACTGACCAAAGACTGCACCCTGTAAGCAGGAAAAAGTCATCCTTTAAGGATAATATCCTGATAGGATAGGAGCTGTGTTATTTTAATGTGTAAAAGAACTCTTTTTCTTGAACCTTTTCATATTACTACTAATTAAATAAATAAGAGCAGGCCTCTACACAGCTCCACAAATCCAAAGAATATCTAGCCTGGCAAATTTAGATTAGGACACCACAAATAGCACTCCACAATCTATTTAAGCAAACAAAAAAAAAAAAACCCAAACACCCAGAAAACTCAGAAATTGGAACTTTTCAATGTGTGTTAAACTGTTATCATGCATTAAAAAGAACAGTATTTTTCAGGGGGCCTCTCCTTGTCATCACCAAGAAATCTCCTGGTTTGGAAATAAAAAGTTAGGGTTTGAACAGACAGATGGTCGTAACATTTCTCCTATGAACTACCAGCCAAAATTCCCAGGTTGCTATTACTCTACCTCACCCTCTTTTTGGTTGACCACAAAGGTATTTTAACAGTGTGATGGGCTGCCTTTTACTACAGACAGAGATTCAAAACTTTTGCCAAGTTACCAAGAGAAACAATTAAAAAAAAGAAAATTCTGTTATTTGTTGCTTATTAATATATGCAATATTGAAAATGAAAAAGATCATTTCCACATTGTACTCATCACTTCTTAAAAAGTGATTCAATCTAGTATTTTCCCCCGCATCATCATATCTGATGCTTTGCTTCCAAAAATGCATGAGGTGATGGAAAAGAGTGTTGAATGCACGAGGAGGCTCACTACCAACATTAGGGCCGCAACAGTAATACAGACAACAATACTGCCTCTCCTCACTTCTTCATGCATTATACGTCAGTAGAGGCAAGTCAAAACCAACAAATGGACAATATGAACAAAAGGGGAAAGGTGGCTCAAGCAAACTGAAACAGCACAAAGCAACACTAAAAAAACTTCACATCAAAAGGCAGTCAATGAAGCAAGTGGATACTTCCTTTTCTGACAACTTAGTTTTACAGCCTGCACTCCTTACTCAGACAAAGGTTCCTACACAGAGGCTGTCCTGAAAAGAACTTTGGTACACACCCCTTCTCACAGCAGAGTTCCCAGTTGGAAGGCAATATTCACTGGCAAAGAGGAAGAGAAAAAGAGCAATTCTCCGTAGGAGTTACTCACATGAACAATGCCGGGTAATGCTGCCACATTCCCAATCTGTTTCATAGCAGGCAAAAAGCCACCTGCACCTAAAATAAAGAGAAAAAAAAATGTAAATAACCTGATAATTCACCACAGTAATAAAACGAAGCACTTTCTAAAGAGCTTGCTCAAAACACTGGCAAATCAGAACTCAGCCACCAACAAGTATTTTAATCTGGTGAGAAGCACCTATCATTATGCACGACCTACAGTTTCATTAAATATTATTCTAAAATCTTCTGCTGTCTTAGTGCTAATGCAGACCAATGTGTGTCAACAGCAGAGGTGTGTTACTACCAGCCCAGCTGTCAGATCTGGATCCAGCCCTGTGCTCTGGCCCTGCACAGTACAAACAGGCCTGGGCTATAGCCCCCACCAAAGTAAGCTCTGAGAGCAGGGAATGCTCCAGAGCACAGAGGGCAGCCAGCAAGGCTGTGCCCACCCGTCTGACAGGACGTGCTACAGCTGCAGGTGACAGTCCTGTACTGCTTGCCAGGCCGCAGTAGCTGGCAAGGCGAGAAAACTCATTCCCATTTGCTGCCTCTGCAGATCTACCAGGCACGACACACACCGGGCCTTCGTCTGCTGCCTCTGCTATACCCTGGTCCCTTCAGGGCTCACGGACAGCGTGGCTTGAACCCAGTCGTTCAGCAAGGCCTTTTGAGGCCACGGCAAGGAGCGTGTGAGGACACCCGCCGGGGTCAGAGGGCCCACCCCGCTCCCCCCTGCCGGACGCACCTCCGCCGCGGCAAGCGTTGCGCAGCTCCTCGAACATCAGCTTCTCCAGGGGGTCGTTCACGTAGAACACGCCCTCCACCTGCGGGGAGAGCTGTCAGGGCGGCTGGCACTGCGCCAGGTCGGGCCGCCCCCCCTTCCACCGGGTGGGCCGCCCCTCACCCCTCGGGCACCCAAGTGCTCCTGGTTGAGCCCAGCCCCCACCCCCGCCACGCACGTGCATGTTCGGCACGAAGCCCTTCTTGATCCGCCAGCAGTTCTTGTCAATCTTGTCCAGGTACTGCAGCTCATCGTTGTAGCTGCGGCTCATGATGGCGGCGGCGGCGGCAACGCTCCTGGTCGGCAACTCGGCGTCAGCGCTGCCGCCAGCGTCTGGCCAATGGCAAGAACCGACGGCGGCCGCCGAGGGTCACGCCACCTCCGCCGCGGCAGGCAGCGCACAGGAGCCGCCGAGGGTCAAACTTTCCCTGCGGCGGCTGCCGGCGCCCCCTGGCGGATCGGCCGCGGGTCGGCCGCTACCCGGGAGAGGCGCTGCCGCCACCGGCCGGCTCCGCGCGCCCCGGCAGGGGCGTCCTCAGGGGAAGCCGCTTGCTGCTTTCGCCTCCGTGGCGGGTCAAAGACCCTCTCTGGCCACCCGGCTTGCTTACGCCCTGTCACTCCTTCACTCCTGCCTCAGGCCGGGCGGGGCACGACGCCATGAGGCCTGGAGATGCTTCAGCGTGGCAGAGATGCGGGCTCGAGCCCCCCAGCTAAGTCCCATGCCAGGGCCGTCTCCCACAGCAGTGGAGTGGCTGGGACAGCCCAGGCGAGGCACCCGGTACCCGTGGGGGTGACGGCATAAAGGGAAATGCAGGCCATGCTGGGGCGAAGGAGCTCAGGTTTGTGCCTGGCCACCTCCTCCGTCACACTGCATACAACTCTTGGTGTGGCTTTGCAGAAGGAACATGTGGTTCTTCATGTGCCTGTGGCTAATGAAAGCTCTGTGTGCTGTCCCCCTGGGGCAGGGCCGTTTAGGGCCTGCGGAGTATTTAGGTACCACTCAGCTGCAGGTGGATGGGTAGAGGTTGCTCAGCTAGTCAGGCAAAAGCTACCTGCATCAACTGTGCTTCCTCAGCATGAGGAAAACAGTTTTTTGCTGTATAGTCTTGGCTTGAAGAGGGCTCAACTGTGTTTCCTCAGCATGAAGAAAATAGGTTTTTGCTGTATGGCCTTGGCTTGAAAAGGGCTCCTATTGAGGAGTGAGAGGCATGGGGATGGCTAGGGTCTAGGCACCAAACCAAGTTATTGGGGCTTTATACAGGCATGGTTTGGGGCTCACAAAAGCAGCAGAACATAGGACAAGGCATCCCAGCCTTTGTTTCTCCTCCATTGGTGCTAGTTTGGAAGGCCTGAGCCCGCTTCCTGTTCAGGCTTGGCTAAAGAGCAAGTATGTAAGCATTGCAGGGCAGGCATATCCCTCTGCAGAACTGTGTTCTGATTTGCACGCTATATAAAGTATTGAAAAAGAAGGGGGAGAAAGAAAGAGAGTAAGACAACATACCAAAAATGAAGTAAGAAGTAAAGTATCTATTTCAATCCAGAGAAACATGGACAAAGATGTTGGAGGATTAGACTTGAATGGCTCTGTGTAAGTCTGACAAAGAATTAAATGTATTTAGCCAGGTTAAGCAATGATAAACAGGGGACATGACAGACACAAGGATTTGAAGAGTCATAGGGCAACAGATTGCCAAAGGCAGTACTAGTGCCACTTTGTCTCCTTCTAAATGTCTTCTGCATCTTTGTTAAGATTTAAGAGTTTAGTTAAGACACTGCTAAGATTTTAGTTCCTATTGTAACTGGGTCAGTTCCCAGTCTGAAGTGGTTCTGGAGGGGACTCACTTCATACTTAGTGCATCATCTTCAGGAAGAAGTTATTTAAGATCATTATAGGAGAAACAGAACAGTAGGCATGTCTGCTTTAACAGCATTTTGACAATGTACTTTGAGAGACTGCAGCACCTTTCTGGAAGTGTATAGACAAGGCTGTATTTCAAGAGAGGCATTAATCTTAAAAACATTTTTGCATCAGTTAAACTCCAGAATAAATAATGTCAAGCATGTGTCAAGTTCTTCTCTGGGTCTGCTTGTTACCACCATTGTACAGCCTAACTATTCCATCAGCTTTTTTCACCTCCCTGCACCACCCCTCATCCCCAACCAGGATGATATTGCCCTTGTCAGAGTTCAAGTTACACATTTCAGCAGAACTGGACAATGTTTAGCCTTCAGATTCACATTATTGATTTGAAGTTCATGCTTAACAAATGGTCTCTCTTCTCCTTTAGTGTTTGTAGTGGACATCAGTAGAAATCAACATGTACCCCTGTGGGGAGAACAACAATCACTGAAGTGCTGTGAATTACAAAATGAAGGTGTTATTTTGTTTGGTTGGTTTTGGTGTGGTTTTGTTGTTTTTGTTTTTTTTTTTTAATAATTTCAACTTGATCCTGGTGTTAAAGGTCAGAAAAATCTACTGAAAACAGCTGAGCCTTGGAAGTAACAAGTTTTATTAAGCTCTGTCCTTTGAACTTTGCGAAAGAGCCCCATCTTTCCCTGGGTGCTATCCCTTTGCAACAGAAGGGACACCTAAAGATCATACAGCCTACACAGAAAGGTTCATCTGACCCTTAAGGCAACTAGGCAATCATCATGAGATGGGATTATTTCTTATGTAATTTGAGCCACTTAAGAATTAGCCATCTAATCTAAACTTTTTCTTAAGGCTTCCCCCATTGTCAGCACATACAGAGCAAGGAACCTGCAGAGAGCAGCCCACCAGTCTAATATGGTTATCTGTGAAAAAGTGGGAAGAATTGTCTTTCTTCCTATTGACCATAGCGAGTAGGCTGAGACTGAAAGTGGAGACTATAAAGCTCGCTTTTAAATAGGAATCCCATTAACATTGATAGAGTATAGCAATTTTCCTGCATTCCTATTTACTGATGAGGAGACTGATTAGAGAAAGTGAGTTGGGGAATGAGCCCTACAGAACCACTAAAATCGTTCATTCATAATTAGTCTATAAGGCTGTTGGCAACTAGTGCCACTGAAAGCAGTCTCCAAGGAATTATGTTTTGTAGGGACTGCATAGCTGGCTGCTGCCAGGTATGTGGAATACAAAGAAGGATTAAAAAAAACCCCTTTGTGTTTCTTTCCTGAGTTGTGCTTTGTGCTTAACCACAAACAAGGATTTGAGACTGTTTCTGCAAAGCTGAAAAATCACTGAGAAGTTGATAAACAAGTGGGGAAATATAACTGGCTTACCCACTTTCTGGGAGTTCATTTGTCAGCAATGCCCTTGTACTGATTCACTGTCTAGCAACATTCTGTGTGTTCAAACTAAGGGCTAGAGCATGTTGTGAGAGGCACAGAATATGGTGTGATTTGGAGAAGAATAACCAGAAGGCAAAGAATATTTTCTGAGAGCTCACTAACTATTTTTGACTGATAGCCTCAGCCATTATCACCAATTAACAAAATCCAGTCATCCTAGGTGCACAAAACTGAATTCACCTCCCTCTCATATTTCAACTATTCCTGTTAATATCAGCAGGACCGCATGGATAACTCCATGGATAATTTTATTTGATTGGCCAAACTTGAATGAAATGTTAAAGGTAAACCTGTTTTCACACTCAATTGCAACTTGAAAGGCTGAGCAAGCTGTGCATTTTATCACTCTATGGTTATGTATTTCATGCAGTTCTAGCTTTTCCTCTCAAAGAAAGATAAATTTGTTTCTAACAGGATTTTACCATTATTACAGATCTCATTTTAACCCCAGAGCTTTTTACTACTTAACTAGCTCAAATCCAGCAAGTTTCTTGTACAGACAAAAAGTGAATAAATACCTAGCCAAAGAAAACCCCCACAAACCAAAAAAGAGAGGAATAACCTTTTCATGAGACTGTCAAAAATCTCACCTGTACAATTGTAATGTGAGGTCTTGTCAAGGTGACATTGGCCAGATTGGGCAGAGGGAATCCTTTTGACAGTTTAGCTTAAAAAAAGACAAACTGATTTAGTTATGCATTGGAAAGATAATAAATATCTGCCCTTCAACAATCCTGTTTATCCAGAGATTTTTAGGTCATTTACAACAATTAACCTCTTAGTCTTCTCAAGCAACCCTGGGAGGTAGGTACAATGGTCATTTACCAATTGGGAAAAAGAATTACAGATTCTTTTCTCTTGGTAGAGTGTCACAGCCAAACCAAGACATTTCACATTCAACACCTTACATAGTCTGTGATTTGTCCCTAGTGACCTGGGGGATTGTTAATACAGCTCTAGCATCATTAAGAACCTGTTCCCATTTGTCTCCATTAATTAAGGAAGGTGAAGTTCATCCCAGTAAAGAGGACTGGTACAAAGCTATGTCTCCTTCCAGGGCCTTAAATAAGATTTATGAGAGGCAAGAGCCCTGTGCTGCTGTAATAAAGAGGAACACATTTCATATACAGTGGCCTCAAGCAGGTGTGCAGACTAGAGAGACTGATGCATCAGGGCCACCTTGAGTGAGGCAAAGGTAGATGAATTATGAGTTTCCAAGCCCCTTTTGTAGAACAGTGCCAGTGAGAGGGCATGCTTACACCCCTACAAATCAATCTCCCCCTTCCACTGCCTACTGGATGATGGTCATTTTCCACTCAAGTTAATGGGAACTGGAAAAACTTAAGCAGAAATTCAGTATAAGTTCCTAGAATCACTCACTCTGCTGGATGCTTGTAGTTTTTAGCTTAGAAATACAGCCTCACCATTAGCTGATGGAATGACTTCAGTCTGCAAAATGTAAGACAGGACGTTCTCCAGAAGCGAGATCTGTCACAGACAAGAAAACTGAGTTAGCCATCACTTCCTGATAGTGGTGGAACTGTCATGCCCTCCTGGATGGAGTTAGCAGGCTCATGTTCAACTTTCAGCTCTCATTTAGCCCAAAAGAGTCATAGGCTAAAGTGACCTTTGGATCTTAAGTCTTTGGAATGATGCAAAGGAAGCGGGATACAAAAAGCGGGATGCAAATGGCTCTGATCATGCTTGGACAACATTTTCATTTAAACTAGTCTATTTCATTTATTTATGAGATAATTTATCACCAATAGCAAAGCAGGACCAGAACAGTTTTAATTCTTTCTCCTCAGCTACTCAGAACTGATTGATTGCACTCAGAATTAAATGACTCTCTGCAGAGGCAGGGTTTTCCCCTGTAAGCCTACAACTGCACTATTTCAGGCACCTGAGACCAGTATTTTGGCTCCTATTCCCTGCTGTAATTCCAAGCATCTGTGATGAGCACCAGTCACAACATGGAGTACCTCTGTTGCAGTCATGCATGTGATCCCTTAGACAGCACGCTGCTCCATGTGCGGCTACAGTTCAGATTACTGCTGTGCAGAATGTGAATCACTGTTATGATTCAAGATCTCTCTCTGCTTACAGATATGATACACCAGTCAGGGAAACTACAGAATATCTCATTTTCAGAGCACTAACTTTCCCCAAAGAATATACTTTTAAGTCCACAACAGAGAGGTGGCTGCCAGAAGACAGGAAAAGAACCACCCAGGAATGAAACCAAATGATTCAGAAATGAAAATAAGACTTAACTGCTTACTCTTTAGCCTTGATATCACTAATATTCCTGGTTTGCATTTTCTATGTGCTTAAACTATCTGCTTACCTCAAAAAAGCCAACATTGGAGTGGGCTAGGGAGAACTGGAGCCTGAGAGAAAGAAATGAAACAAGATGAGTCACTAGAAAGGATAAACACACATTTTTCTAGTCATATGCAGTCACTGCTTCAGGCCTTAAGAAACATCTGTAAAGAGATTAGAATGGATATATTTTACACAGTGCATACTGCCTCAGAGAAAGAGGTGGTTTTCTTAGGGCTTTGCTGAGCATGCATGCAAAGGAGTATGCTAGAAGGGCTGTAGCCAGCATTATGAGTGCACTTCTCCCTCTGTGCTGTATTTTGGAAATCCTACTGACAATTGACTTTACCAGGGCTAGCATGAAGGACTTACAGGCTCTCAGATATTTTGCAAGGATCCTGGTACATCTGCATAATGCTCTGATGTGAGCCTTACCAGGCTGGGAAGAAAAATTCTGTTCATCATATGATAATGCTGCTGATGGCTGTGTTGCTAATGTCTCTGTTTCCAAATTCAAATACTTACTCAGTACATATTCAAATATCCAAACAAGTATTGAAAACATGATTTCTGAGTTTCCACAGAACCAGCATCCCAGCACACTCTATATTTTTCTCTCTGAATGTTGCTGCACAAGATGCTAGTAGCACTATCGTCCTTAAATTCTTAATATCTTTATGCCCTGATGAACTTTGCATATTCTGAACTCTATAACTGTTTTCCCAAGGGACTTTTGTGAAATCAGGGTCCCAGTTCCCAACTGTGAGGTCCTGGTATACAGAGCTTCTCTCTATAAAACATGGTATTTTAGATGTCTAAATGCCCAGGCCTCTGGTCTCCAGCTTTCTGACACTTGGGAGTTCCAGTGCCTTAGCTGGTGAATCTCTGCTATGAGAATATCAGTGCAGGGGAACTGCAGGGGTCCAGATTCTTTACTATGTCCTGGACCCCTCCACACTTCCCTACTTCCCTAGGGGGCTAGAAAGCAGTTGCATGTTGCCAGCTGGAAGGGGATGAGGGAAGCTCTCAGATGATTTATGGTCGTCATAACTGCCCTGCACACTTCATTTATCTAGCTCAGAGGGGAGAGTTGATGTCAGGAGCAGAGAATTCCAATGAGACCACTGCCCTGCAGCAATCCACAGCTGGTGGGCACTCCCTTGGGGACTGCAGCAGTTGTCACAGAGAAGCTTCCTGACTTCTCTAAACTGTACAAGTACAGCCACACAGAGAATCAGAGAATCTAGTGCACATGAACTCACCAGGGAAACACATTCATTAAATTATGGTTATCTGATCATGTGCCTAAACTGCTAATGTTTGGATTGCCAGCACGTCCAGATGGCTGGAAATCCTTTCTGTCCCAGGTTGAATTACCTGTTCAAACATAGTGAGCCCATCAATTTCTGGTCAAATATATTCAGAGCAATGCTGGTGTTGGCTGCCTGCAGAAGAAAGAAACCATTGGTTATCAGACACAAAAAAACAGGACCCTTGTGGTGAATTAGTCACAAATACAGAAATACCACCTTCCCAGTTATGTACAGAAGCTGTTTCATTTAGATGCAACTTTCTCCCTAGCCCATGGTCCATGCAGGGCTGCACAGAGTAAAGGTCTGCTTATCTGAATGGCACTGACAAGAGCCGAAATGTGGGTAATGAGATTTCACTAATCAAAGACATTTTCAGTTAAACGAACAAGTTGCCAAGAGGCATGACTCATGCCTGCAGAATTGTCATTCCAGAGAACAATACCTTGGTTAATCAGTCACTATATGTTTGGATTTTTGTCCATCTATAGAAAAATATTCTTTGCCATAGAAATGTCTTATAGGTTAAGTGAGGCCACATAGGCACCACCTGTGACTAACGGGAATCTGCATAGTTAAGTACTAGAAATCTGGCACTTTGTTTCTTGTACAGAGTTTTAACAGAAGCAATGAACAAACGTATTTAACCCCGAGTTAAACATCACCTTGTTTGTTGTACTTACTGTGTTTATTGTGAACAACAACTGGGTGGTTGAGTCTGGCAGAACAGCAAACACCTCCATGGACCCCTGAATCTCTATTGTGAAGGAATCTTGCTCTAAGCTGATGATAGGTATTTCAGTGGCCATTAACTTCAACACCACTGGATAGGGTGTAACTGAATATTTGGCTACCTGTAAGGTTCCAAGACAAAAAAAAAAAAAAAAAAGACAGAAAAATGCTTTTATTGTAGAACAGATGAGAATACTGCATTTTCTCATTCTTGAAGCAATCATTTTGGAGTAATTCCTTAAGATGAGGTTAAGGACAGCTGCTAAGATAAGATTCTTTCAAGCAAGCAGGAAGTAGAAGTTTTGTGTGGTGATAAATTAACAGTCTTGGCCACATTAGGAATGCAGTGGAAAGTTCCTTCCACTCTAGGAATATGATTTCTTCTATATCACTTTGAGAGAAATTAAATACTTGTTTGTGAACATAGGAAAGGAATGGATCATGAATGTGACATTTAAGTCACACAATAAAAGAGCTCAGGAGTCATTACCTTTGAGATTCACACATCTCATGAGACAGGTTCCTCCTCTGGACTGTCCTCAGAAGAGCCTCACTCTGTGCATTGCCTGAAGAGCAAGTAGGCTCACCAAGTTCATAACTTAGAATAGAGGGGCTGAAATATTAGCATCAATGCTCATGGCATTTTACAGAGGAGACCATATGATGATTGCCCTTGGAGCATCCTTAGATTTCTGAGGGAGAGAGGAACTTAATATCATCTGGGAAGCAATCAAGGATGTGAAATTCTTCGAACCATGAGTTTGATTTCATCCAGCCTCAGCAGGCAGTTTTCTAAGAGTTTGTGGAAGTAATGACACTCACCTCAGGGATGATACTGCCAAATATCTCTGTGCTTATATTAAAATAGCTGCAAGTCTGGAGAAAGAAAGAAAAAAAGGATAAAAGAGTTTACCAGATTTGACCTTCAATGTCAATTTTAGTTTAAATGCATTACTACTGTAATTTCAATGAATGTTTGATATGTTTGATTCCATACCTTTTGTTCTCAGAAACATTCTTAAGGGACTAAGTATACCTAAAGTTGGTTCCCAATAATATATGCCAAAATACTTCCTGGGGAAGAAAATGCTTAATATCATTATAGTTTAGGCTGCAATCTATAGGTTTTGGGATTTACTGAACCTCCTGGAGACAGGCTAGTCAAGTCTGCCAGCCTCTAAGCCACAGCTACTGTACTTAGACATATGCTTTGCTTCTATGACCCCTGTAGTACTTTCAGTCTGTAAAGACCCCTCAGAAAACAGCCACTGAGGCTGCTAAATTACCCAGAGTAGATCCTTTGTTCATGTCAGAAAAGTCTACGTCTGAGGTCTACAAAAACCTCCCTTTTTGTAGCAAAATTGCCAGTATTTAATACCCCTGGCTGTGGCCTGAGGCATCTATATAAAGCATAAATAAAAGAACATAACAAAACCCTAGTATTTATGATCTACTGTCTCAGGACTTTGCAGGCCAATTAGCAGCTTTATACGGTCACGTACTGACAACTGGTAGTCAAAGCCCCAATCTTGGATGACCTGAACCACTCTGACCCCATTCCTCTGTGTTCTACTCACCTCTTCTGCAATGGTGATGTTGAAGGCCCCTGCAGTGTAGTAAGCAAATGAGAAGGTCTGAAAGAAATACTCAGAGAAGGCAAGGTAGAGCATGGAGTTGCTTTGGTTTGGGATAGTGAAGGGAGCTGCCACATAGGGAAGGCCAGTATACTTTCCAGCTGGATAGACTATCCCCTGAAAGTTATTGTCAGAGATAAAAATCAGACTCAAAATATGACTTTAACGTGACTGCAGACAATTAATGCTACTTTCCCTTTCTTCGCTTAAGCTATTCATTTGGTGTATGACTACATAGGCTTTGTAGACCTGTAGACTGAGGACTTGGTGCTTTCAAGTAGGTGGTGAACACAAGTTCCAGAGACTGGACATCTTCACAGACAACACCCAAGATCTGTCTTCTGAGACACTCATCACCTACTGAAGACAGTCTACCACCTCAGAAAACAAAGCCTCTAAATTAAAGATCTACATATGGCATAAAGAGCATGACTAAGGGTCCTCCTTATTGAAGAGCCTTACTTTCTTCTTTCCCCATCTCCAGGAATTTAAATCTGAGAACTGCTGCCTAGAGCTATCCAATTACAAAATTGATCTCTAAATGCAGATGTCTTTCTAGGTCAAGATCAGCACCTTATTCTACCCAGAAGCAAATTGGTAACTTGTGCAGACAAAATAATGCCTATGAGGGAAAGGAAAGTTATATCAGACAATCCTAAAAACACCTATATTTTGCACAACCCACGATATTAGCCAAGATTTACAGATCTAATACTCCCAAATGCCTCCAGATTAAACAAAAAGGTAAAACTGATTTAAAGTGATGAAGTCACTCAGAGGTTAAGAATTTTTCATATCCCTTTTATTAGTCCCCCCTTTCTGTTTGATCTCAAATGTATTCTGTGTGTCTTTACTTTCTCAAGTCCTCCCCATCTACCTCTGAATTTATGTTGCCTTTTAAGGACTATCAAAACACTTCCAAAGTGGTGAGTCACTTTACCCATGACCTTCCCATTCAACCCTCACTTGCTGGATTTAACAGTTACTTGCTTTGTATTTTCCCCCATGTTGCATCTTATGTGGCAGAGTAGCTCTTGTAAACAGCCATGACGTTACCTCTTTAGTCTACCTCAAGTCCCTGCTTAAAATCTAGTTGCTACAATACCCAGAAGAGCTTGACAGCAGCTGCAGAGCTGGTGTGACGAGATCAGTGTCTGCCATACTGATAGATAATAGCTTTTTGTTCCTTTGTGTTTCCACCTCTTATTTCCCTGTTGCCTCTTGTTAATACTTGTTAATTTAGAAGATCTTTGTGACAAGACTGTCATTTTGTTCACCCTTTGTAGAGCACCTAGCACAAGGCATCTTAAACTTAATTAAGGATCTTAGATACTATGATGATAACTATCCTCAACCAAATCACCTTACACAGAATGACAATCAAGTCATTCTAGAATTAGGAACTAGTCTGATTTTAGTTTCAATATATAAGGAGATTTTTTTTTCCTTTATTTGAAAGAAACTTTCAGGCCTTCAAACTCAGCAGTACTCCTGGGGCTCCCATGCTTTTTCAAGGGTCTTCAAGGTGCCAGAGGCTTAATTCTTGCTCCTATAGTCTTGCTCTTTCTTTTCCTCTCTCATCTGACAGCAGACGCATCTAGGTAGTGCAATGTGTAGAAATCTTCTGCTGACTGACTGAAGAAGTCTCAGTTATTAACAGCGAGAGAAGGATGAAGTTGAATACCTTTTTTCTCTCCTTTCCCTTCTTCTTTTTTCTTCTAAGTTTCTTAGTCAACTTTTACTGCTCTATTTGCTATAACCAACTCAACAGCAATTAAAAAAGGATGTGGCTTTTAAATAATTAATTTTACAACAGGATTGTTAAAAATTATTACAATAACAAATACAATAGTGCTTTGAAATGTCTGTCTTCTCAGATACTGAGTCTTAATGTTCAGAACAGCAATCATGTTCATCCTAGAAAGTGGATCATACAATAATAAAACCCACAGAAATCTTGGCAAATAGCACTACAGGCAATTACCTTTAAGTCCAGGTCAATGAATGGTTGGAATACTGCTGGCAAGCTATTTAAGGTGTAGTCTACCTCAGCCAAATCATCAATCGGCATTAGGACTGTAAGGGTGGTAGATAAGGCAAAATACCCAATATTACAAAAAGCATGGAAAGAATTTTATGTATACTTAAAACTAAGTCAGTTCCTGAAGGAGAATGACACAAGTTGTTCCAAAGAGTAGTGAAAAACATAAGCAGGGACCTCCTAATATGCATTCTGACCTATGGTGCTTTAAAGGTGCCAGTAGAAACATCATGACTTCTTTAGTTTGTCTAGTGTTTTCTAATTGTGGACAAGTAAATTTGGTCTAACCAAAAAAAGGAAATGGTCAGATCAGTGCTTCAGGGCATAAGGATGTGTTGCGATTTCTTGTCAACCATTTCTGAGAGCATCCAGAGTGCCTCTAACAAATACTCTCCCAGAAGGGTGGGTGCCTGATCTGCTTAGGTACTTGTGTTTTGCACATGGTATCTGCCCAACACTTTGGGTGTCTTAAACACCTGCAAATCTAACCCAAAATGGTTAATTGAAAAGCTTTTTCATAAAGGACCTTTTTCATTTTGCCTTTGGCAAGTCTGATAAATAGGTAAGTAAAACTTAAATTTCCAGGCAGGCTAGGAGGGCAGGCTTGTAAAGTGTTATGTGTGCAGGAGAACTCAGAGCATGGGAGGGAAGGGAAAACTGCCTTAGCATCAGTGCTGCATGGCCTCTTAAGTGGCATTTCTGAAGTGCACACTGCCACATTTGCAAGTTATAAGTCGCTCCCAAGTCCTTGGCTTCTAATAAATATCCTTTTCTGTCCAAGGACCACTCCCTTTATTTAACTGTGGTCCTGTAAGCAAGGGAGCACAAAGATCTGCTTCTGGAGGCTTCACTGACCAGCTGCTGTTAAGGAAGTTGCAGAATTTCACTCAACAGGAGGGAGAAAGCAGAAGGAAAAGATATCACTAGTGACTCACTATTCAGTGATTGGAGGTCCTCATTTATCAGTTGGATTCCAGATCTGATGTTGGGACATGACTGTATAAAAGCACACTCAAGTTATGGCCTGATTAGCATGGATCTGTAAGCACCCCTTACCTGGGTGCTAGCAAATCTTTCTGCTTATGTGACACACATTGCAACATTCTGGTTGTTAAAATGCCTAAACTAGCTTTTCTTCAGTTAACTGGCTCCCCCAAGGTTTCTGCTTGGTGTAATGTAAGCACATCCTATGTCAGAGCTGCCTTTAGGCAGGGAAGTGAGAAGTTGTCAAAGGCAGCCTGATGGGGATGACAAAACCACAGCCTTAGTAGTACAAGGAGGCAGAGATCTCACATTGGTCTCACAGGAGATCTTTGTCCTGGGGCAGAATCACAGCCATCTCAGGCTCTGTCTCCTCTCAGAGGCCCTGGACAGGTTGTCATCAGAACTACGTACCTCTGATATGGTGAAGTTTATGTCATACTATCAGGTGATGTAGTACAACATCTCTATGCATCACCCAATGTATGTTTTGTCTGCTGAGTATAAAAATTACCCCAAACCCAGGATGCCTGTAGGTACAGAGACTTATTCTGCACTGGAATGGGGAATTACATTTTCCAGCCCTACTGCTGCCTTGGTTGAACCTAGCTGTGGGCTCATCAATATCTAGGCCATGAACTTGGCCCTTTATCTGGAAGCATTTCTGGCTGGCAAAATGGAGACTCTGCTGATTAGACCAGAATAGGACTATATTATTTTTCTAGTTCTTCCTTTGCCAAGTTCACAATACTGACCTGTGAAAGTCATATTCCTTAAACCCCTCCCCTACACAATTTGAAAGGCTTACATTAGTGACCAAGCTCCTGTGAATGGGTTTCTTCAGATACTTGATAAAGAAGTTATGCAGGAAGCTAGAGGAAAGGAAGAAAGCAATTAATGGGTTGAGTGCTACAGTCATTAATAGGAAATCAGCTATCTCTGCAGAACATGAATTTAATGGCCTCTGAGGGTGATATTCTAGTACACAAGGGAGCTTTCTGAAATGTAACAACTATCAGAGACCCACCATCTAAAAGGAGATAATTTCACCACTAGGCATCTTGGCAATTAGCCTGGGTAGATTCATCTTTATGAATAAGGAATTCTTCATTTTACCACCATCACATATGTACAACCAGAGAATAAATAAGTAGTCTCTACCCTAGGAACTTCCAATACAAGTGAAAACAAGCAAACAAACAAAACCCCAAACCTAAAACCAGGTGACAAGGGTTGTATTCAGACAGTGGGAGAAGTACAAGAAAACAATGAAATAGTGTTGCACTGGGTTGTAACTAGAGGCACAACAGATAGCGGTCTGGTTCTGTTCAGTTTTGATAGCACTGTGACTAGAAATACTTAAAGCACAGTACAAGAAAGTAACTTCTACCTAGAGCTGAAGAGTAGAGTAGTATTTGGAAAGAACTGAGTGCTGAAGATGCACAAGGGATTGTTTGATCTGACCAGAACTGCTGTGTTTATCTTCTACTCAAGGGACAGTGTACACAAGGACGATGGTCAAATTTGGCCACCATAACACTGGATTAGGGCCCCGATTCTCACTTGTGGTGCCTGTAGATGCCAAAATCAGTGCCCTATTTTGTGAAGTTGTCTTTGTGCCATTCACTGAGAATTATTTTTCTCCCAGAGTACATACAGATCTTTTCCACTTACCCACTTTTTCCATTCAACTTGATGTCTATATCACCAGAAGTTGTCTGGCAGCTGGTAAATGATATTGATGTATGATTCATATTATCCAGGGATGTTGAAAAGAGTGCAGTAACAAACACCTTTGAAATGTACGCTGTGCTTCTTCCACTGTCTTTGCTGTATAAAGTAAAATAAAGAAATAACTGAAAAAAGCTGTTCTTAATAAATGTTCAAGGCTCAATTAATTCTTAAATGGACTCATTTCTGTTCCCTGAAGATGAAGCTGTTTATCTGAATACTTTTTATTGCTTTGATTATAATGAAAATAGGTTCTAATGTCTGCAAAGAATCAAGTATTCTACCCAGATTTCCAGCTTGGAGTTTTGGAAAATGATGAATTTGGGAAAGTAGATAATTCCCTATTGTAAAGTATTTTGTTCCAGTTACCAGACCTGTACCCACAGCAGAGGGAACTGGGATATACTTGATATAAGATAGGGCAAGAGAGCTGTATTGGGATCTAATCTATTGGTGTCTGTCACATGTCAGGGCCCAGAGTGCCCCAATGGGCATAGTGCCCTCTTCCCCACCCCTCCCAAGACCAGCTCCAGTATGGTGAAGCTGTGTTATTTTGGATCAAGTTGTTCATAACTTGGTTGTGAGAAAGAGCTGTTAAAAGCCTCATTGGGGGTCTCTATCCTTGGTTTATGAACTGCATTGGTGCTCAGGCCTTTGCTCAAACTATGTTGTAGGTATATCTATAGGTGACCTTGTACCTAGTTAATCTTGACAGTGCTCTGCTGGCTGGACGTCCTGGCTTTGCCCCAGACATGCCTCTTCTCTATGGACTTGCCTGGCAGCCTGGACTGCTGGCTGTTCCTGGTCACTGCCACTAACCTGCTCTGCATGCCTGTCTTTGGTACTTACCAGTGAGGGCACTGCCCCTTGCCATGCCATAACCCTCAGCTCCCGGGTCCCCTCCCCTTGCAAGTGGCCATCCCTGCTGCTCCTGACAGCAGAAGCTCAGAAGTGCACATCAGAGACTGTTGTAATTCAGTCAATTTAGCAATATGGGTAATGTCAGTTGTGGGGAAGAGGAGAAGGGATTTCTTTCCTCTGAAACAGCCTTGGACTAGGAAGGTGTGGAGACTGCTCTAAGGATATTGGTATTTCCTTGTCTATTTTCCATCAGCTTTTGAACTGTATCTCTTGGAGGCATAGCACAGGGTTTCTAACAGTGTAGCTACACTGTGAGGGTTTATTTTGCTGGACTGTGATTCACCATACTACAATTTTTCTAAATGTGTTATTAGCTCGCAGGCTGTACAAGGACAGCATTCAGCTAGAGCATCAATCCTTTACTATTTGTAGATGGGCTTCTCAACCATGGATTTTTTATCAGTGCTCATGGCTGAGGGGGCAGGGGTTGTCTCCCACCAGCAGACCTGTTGAGAAAGACCAATCTGTCCTCCTATGTTATTGCTACTAGCTGTTAGAGAGCACCTTTGCCATGAAAAGGTCACAAAAAATACTAAAAACTTTGCATTCTTATCTTTATATTCTCCATCAAGAAAAATCCCAGGACACATGAGGCTGTACGTACAACATCCAGGTCCTTATGTTCCAGTTCATATTGATGGTTAAAGAAGCATTTCGAATCACCAGTTTTATCCCAGTCCCAGGTATGAGGGAGATGGAAGCACTGGGGAGTTCAACAGCAGTGACATGTATTCTAGAGCATGAGGGAGATAAGGGGTAGAAAAGAAAAAGTTTGTATTTCAAAGACAGGGTGAACACAAAACAAGATTCAAATTTCAGTCAAACATAAATAGCCCCCAGAGAGAATACTTACCTTGAGATGTTGTATTTGACATTACCAAGCCCAAATTTCTCATAGCCACTCAAATCAGGGAAATGCTCCTTCTCCATATTCTGCTTCAGGATTTCCATCCCAACCTCCTTGGCTATAGGAAGACATTGATCAGTTCAGTTCCCTTTGATACTGCCTGGGAGGTTAGTTATGTGCTTCTGGCTTAGGAGATAGTATGGACACAGAGTCAGAAAGAAGACACCCAGCAGTGCTATTCCAGATCTCACTCCTAGTCATGGCAAGAGTTGAACTTACTGATTCAATATCTGAAATCAAATGAACCTTGATATGATGTACAATGCTGTCAAGCAGCTTACTGTATCTGCTATATTATGCTCTTAAACTTTTCTTTTCTTTATAGCCTGTGATCACGTCATTTTCTTCCACTGCTTTTGCTTCCCAGGATGTCTGTAATACCAGGATTCAATGCAATACCACCACCAGATCCTGAAAACATCACACATACCATATTCCAATCCCTTCTGAGTGATCCTCACTTTGAGTCCAGGGTTGGCGTTGAGTTGCCCACTGAGCAAACTTAAGAGGAGAAGAGAATAGCAAATCTTCACCATTTTCCTGTTTTTTTTTACAGGACCTGTTAATAAATATTTATAATGATAGTAGAAGTTCATGCTATGTCACACAGTGGCTGTACTCCTTTTTCCCTCCCTGGAGTGAGCTGTTCTAACACCAGCTTTCCCTCCAGAATGGACGAAGTGGAAAGCCCAGCAACTGTGGAAGAGAGGACTTGTTCTGCACAGACTGTTAGAGAAAATAGAACTCCTTGGGGTAGAGGAGAAGAGTCAGCCTATATTCACTGTCATAGGGAGTGGAAAAAGCACTTAGGATACATCCTCCTGGACAAACCCTGTTGAAAGGGAAGTGGCACTGAATTTTTAGGCTTTTTTTTTCCTCTAGTTAGTGAAATAAGTAGCTTATTTTTCCCAAAATGTATGGAGCTCTCAGTGCCTCCTGGTGATTCAACAGTCATCACTGGGTGAGAGCACTCTGGAAAACCTGATCAGCTCATTTAGTTATAGGCATAGATACCCCCACTTCAGAAACCACTTACTAAGATCTTAACCACAACTTTGAGAAACCTTTTATGTTCCCTCCCAACAGTCAAAAAAGAAAATATTTTTTTGCCAGCAGACAATGTTTTTGTATCCCCTAGTCTGCATGTAAATAAATGTGTTAAGTTTTATCAAAAAACTCCTTGCAAACTTCACGGTCCCATGGATGTTTATTTTTGCTTTTTTCATTCCCATTAAACCACTTTTTTGCCTATGAAGAACCATAGCCTAGATTTCCATTCACAGATAGGGACCAGTGTTCAAAGTATTTTATAAGAACAAAATATTAAAGGCAACGTAAGTGCCTTTACTAATAACTTACATATTATTGCTAGTCTCTTGTGTCCTTTAACTTGTTTGGGCTCATCAGCAATGAACTCCACTATTTTATCATGTCCTTTCAGAAAATTTTAAGGGGATACTCATAGCCTGGGACAGTAACTTAACGTCCAGGATAAAAAAAAAAAAAATCATTTATCATTCACAGAAGGTTGCCTTTCCCCAATATACTTGACTGGGGCTGTTTTTGTTTAATTAGAGCCATTGAAAAGTTATGTCTCATCCAGGACAGTCATATTTATAGTGGAGAAGGATACATCCCACCTATCTTAAAACAAATTGCCCTTCGGGAAGTGCTCATCTTCCTTCTGTAACTACAGGATTCAATGTCTAACTCTGAGGTGGGTCAAGGTAGGTAAGCTGAACCTATAACAGTTATATGTATATTTTGTGCCAGTGGTGATCAATCACTGGATGATTGTGGGGTGATCCTTCAATTAATGGGGACCACACACTGTGTGGTCATTCTTCACATAGAGAACTTGCTCCTAAAGACACAGATGCCTTCTGAAAGACACCCATCTTCTGGATGACACCAACAAGTAACTTGTTAACCAGAGACAATTTACTTTCTGACAGTAAGTACTGCTAATGTCAGCTTTTCTATAACACTGTGAGCAAGACCTGTCACTCTCTTTGACAGCATGAAAAAAAATAACATCACACACATCCTCCCCCCAAAAAACCCAAACCAAGCAGAAGCCCACAATAAAGAAAAGCTATGGATGGCACCACTGACCAGCTATGCAGTGGATGATCACTTGGGTCTCCCTACCTTCTCATGCATGTCACACAACAGTCCTCAGTGGTGCTACAGGATTTACCATAAGGGTAGTGAATGAGTGAAGCAAATTCCCATCCCAGGGACTTCTGTAACTGGATTTAAATTGAGATGGAGCTACGCTGTATGAACCACAGTCTGCATGTAGTGTGAAAGTCAGAAGCTGTTGCTGCCAGCAAGGTCTCCCGAGGAGAGTGGGAAAAGCCACCTTAATGGAGAATATTAAAACCAAACTGGACAAAATCAGAGAATGGTTTTGGTTTTTTCCACTCAAAGCTGGGAACAGTCCTATCTGGAGTTATCTGTCATCTGAGGTTGACAGTGTGAATGGCAAACATGTCACATTATTACGGTTTTTCTTATTGCCAGCTACTACACTGCAGTGCAGACAGCTGAAAATACATGAAAGTGTCTTTTCTAGCATTATGTTTATGTAAAAAATGTCTTTAGTTACCACAGGACTGTTGGAGAGCCGATATGAAACCATCTAGAAACAGACAATTGCCTCTCTCCCAATACCTGAAAAATTGTTTTGATGTTGCTGCACCTTTCACTAGCTGTTTCGTTATCAGATGTAACAATATACCTCAAACCTCTCAAATATTTTCAGTCACAATCACAATTTAAGCAAACTGCAAAGTTATGAGGTGACATTGACAATTTTTGTGCAACAATTTCCAGTAAACCCACAGAACACCTTTGCCTTTTAGTAAGACTAATACTTTCTTTTTAATTTTAACTGACAGAAATTGAGAAGTGAAAGAAACACACCAAGAAGGTGTCAACATCAAGAAAGAACCAAAACAAAGTACTGGAAGGAAAATGTCATTGACATAGTTCTCATAATTTAAAATCTCAAAGTTCAGCAAGATTTAGCTACATCTATCTCTTCCCAGCAAAGCCACTCTACAACAAAGAATAATCACAACATGTTTGTTACCATACCTCTCCTCCAAAGAGAAGACCCTTGCTGTACTAGACCACAGACAGGGCTAAGGATGCCGCAGGGAAAACCCACTGCAGCCACAATCCTGTCTTTTAAAGGAAAGAGCTGTGAGCTTGAAGAGAGCCAATTGCCACCACCTTCAGCAGTATCACACAGGGAGTGGCCTCTCTGGTAATCGTCCCAAATGATTTTGGGTGTCCCAGGTTAAATCTGTCACTCTAATTTCATTTAAGGACTAAGCAGAGGGCAGTGTAAACTGTTGGATGGGGGTGCTCAGGTGCTAGGATGCTGAGCTTGGGGTGATATGCTGCCTTTGTGGCATACCATTTCAGCACTGACTTTTCAGGTGGACCTGAGAGGACTGATACTCATAGCCATGTCTGCATTGTGAAACAAATACATGAATGTGCCATTGATAGGAAGAACAGATGGAAAAAAACTGTCTAGGCCCATCTGTTCTGAAATTACTCAGGCTACAGAAAACCATAAATTATATAGTATTTACATTATAGTATATATATATGGTGCAAATATATAGTATCAAGTGCTTGTAGTCAATATTTTCTATTTCTTCTTCTTGCTTATCCAGTTAACCAGTACTTTAGCTAATCAGTACTACTTGGCTTGTCAAAGAGGTGATTTAATCAATTAGCTTGCATGTAAACCAAGCAAATTCCCTCAGGCATGGAGCACTTGCTGGACAAACTGAGTCACTTCATTGTGCAATCCATGAATAGAAAAGGGTAGAGACATTTGTTTGTCAGTCAATAGATACTCATACTTTACACAGATTTAACATTCACCACAAGGAGTCACATGCATAATAATTTAATTATTTGTATCTCTGGCAACTGAGGAGGAATAAAAATCACACCCTCAGTTACGTAAACCTCTCCTTCAAATTTTTTGCAGAAGTTCTGCAGTTCCTTCAAAGCAAGGGAAAAGCTCCACTATTACCATCCATGTAGATATCCAAGATTTACAAACTGAATTGTCTGAAAACTATCTCAGTTTATCCTCATCATATCACATTTTAACATTTTGTGGTTCTTCTAATGGAGTACCACCCAGTTTAGATAAAACTTTCAGCAAAAGTTAACACAGACACACTAAGGCTTCCAGAACAGTTTCATCATTTCTTTCTACAAATATAGCAGTAAAAGCCAAATATCTGCTTGCAGACACATTCAGATAGCACATACAAATACGCTATAAATAGTTTCTACACTCAAACTTTTCCCCTTTCAAGGTTTTACAAAGAGCCTCTAAAAGGAATTTTTTATTTCAATTTATCTGTTGAGCCAGCAAGCATTTGCTTCAGTCTATATGCTAAAGGAGATATGGATTGCGATCCTTTTTACCCAGAATAGAAGAAACCCAATGAGCTTATCAGTATGGCAATCAAGGGAGACTTGTTGCTGCATCTCTGCAGATCACTTTGGCTTTGCATGAATCCAGTTGTTGCCTCTGGCTCAGTGCTCTAGAAGTCCCCTTTTCCCACCTCCCCATTTCTCTGCCTCCCCAATTCTACCCTTTCTCCATGCACTCTAGTCTGTGGCACACTGAAGGACATGCATCATTTCCATTGTTCTGTCAATTGGGAAACAATACCAGATCAAAAATGGTATATTGACCAGTAAGTAAGTATAGGATGATACAGGGGAACTGTTTGTGTATACAGCATCCTCTTTAGTCTTAGGAGAAACAATTGCTTTGTTTGTGAACAACAGCCAGAGGACTAGGGCTTAAGGGGCAGTGTCATGCTAAGCCATGGCTCTGGTTTGAAAAGGCCCATCTAGCCATGGGACTTGGTCAGTTGGCCCCAGAGCATGTGTTCCATTGGAAGTGAGAAGAGATGGGCACCAAGGCTTTAGTTCTCTTTTTCCCCATCTCATGAATTCTCCCCCAAATAGGTAGAAGAAAGTGCCTAAAGTGTTATCAATGAGGCACACCAAACTATTTAAAAACCTCCATTTCTTTTGAGTTTTTCTTCTTCCATTCTTTTTCTGGTCATTTTTCACCTACCACACAATACAATGAATTGGAAGCCCTGCTGTGATTTACTGCTGTTTGGTTTCAGGATGCTTTTTTTTGTAAAAAACTGAGGCAGCCAGCTAGATAAATAAACTGATTCAGCTAAAAGTCAAATGCAAGCCACATTTCTGTCCTGAGTTGGAGCTGAACTTTCTGTATTTTGGCATTTGTAGACTAGTTTTCCTTTCCATACACTTTTAATATCTCCTGGTTGGATATCTCTGGTGACACTGACATAAGACAAAGAAATCTTCCAGCTCCATTTTACAAATATGAGAGGTACAGAATTATTTGGTAAATGATACCCTTGAAGAGCTGCAGCTACTCACATGCAAGGAAGAACTGCCGGGTGTTGTAAAGGCCAAGGGGAGCCTTGGCTGCAGTGAGCATGAGACTGTGGAATTTCAGATCCTGGGAGGAACAAGCAAGACAAAGAACAGAATTACAGACATAGACTTCATATGAGCACCTTTCAGGGACCTGCTTGGCAGGATCTGTGGGAAATTGCCCTGGAGACTAGAGGCCCAGAAGAGCTGGCTAATCTTCAAGAGCAGCCACCTCAGAGCATAAGAATGATCAATTACAATGTTCAGACAATTGAGCAACTATGGCAGAAGGCCAGCATGAATGAACATGGAGCTCTTGAGTGAACTCAGAACACAAAAAGGAAGCATACAGAAGATGGAAACTGAGACCAGCTACTTGGAAGGAACACAAAGATATTCCTTGCACATGTAGGAATGAAGTCAGGAAAGCCAAAGTTCAGTTGGAGCTTAAATTAGTTTGGGAGGTGAAGGGCAACAGGAAAGGTTTCTGTAAGTACATCAGTAGCAAAAGGAAGGCTAAGAAGAATGAGGGCTGATTGCTCAGTGGGCCGGTGGACTAGTGACAAGAGGCATAGAAAAGGCCATTTTTACTAGCAAGACTTGTCCTCTGGCCTCTTGGGTTGCTATGCTCCTAGCAGAGCCTGTGGGAGTGAGGCATCACCCACAGCAGAGGAAGACAGAGTTCAGGATCACTTAACCCACTCGGACATACACAAATCCATGGGACCAGACAGGATGCATCTGGAGATGCTGAAAGTTCTGCCTGGCTGATCTCATTGTGAAGCTGCTGTCTATCACCTTCAAAAAGTCATGGGCCTTAAGAAAGGTTCCTCATGACTGGAAAAAGGCAGGCATCACACCTGTCTTCAACAAGGTCAAGGAGGATGATCCAGAGAAGTCAGTCTCACCTCAGTCCCTGAGAAGGTTATGGAGCAAAATGTCTTAGAAGCCATTTCTAAAGCACATGAAGGATAAATGGGTTAGTGTCCTCCTCCCTTCATGTAAAGATGTAGCTTGGGCTGAGCTGCTGAAGAGTCACACTGACCATTTCTCAGTCTACAGTGAATGATCTAAACAGTGGCATGGTGTTTCTTTTATTCCCTGTTTTTGACTCCCCTTTTTATGATATTTGGTTGAAGTGATTCAAGATAATGGAACTGAGCTTAAGCCTGACTTCGTGTTCACTCCAACTGCTACGCCTACTCAATCCAGCTGTGAATTCAGGCTGGCTGTCAGAAGCAGCTAGAAGAAGTGTTAGCCCCATCCCTGCTTTTGTGCTGCTGGATACAGAAGTGAACAGAATCAACTATGATGGCTTGCTAGGTCATGCAGACCCAGACAGACATTTCTCTTTGTTTCAATTAATGTTACATGGTAATAAATCTATAACATTTGGAGCCCCTGATGAGGAAAAAAACCCAACACTCCAAGAGGTATATTTCCTCTTACTGGAAAGAAAGAGAAAAGCAGAGAATATACTATTTCTAAGCAGAAAGAGTGGTGGCAGATGATATCCCTGAGACAGACCAACAATGGTCCAGCAACAAGTTCAGATGAATTTCTTTTATCTCTGAAGGGCTCAGCTACCTTTCTTAGGCACTGAAACCATCAACTTACCTCAGAGAAGCCAAGAGTGGAGTGCAGCAGGGAGAACTGGAGCCTGAGGAAAAGAAGTAAAAGAAGAGGTTTCACTAGAAAGGATGAAGACAAAAGTTATGCACACTGCTTGAAGGTTCATTTGTGGAATCTCATACTGATTTAATGCTGATTCACACATTTAACTTTGCCAAAGACTCTTTGATTTCCAACAGCTTTTAATCAAAACTGGCACAACTACAAATGAGTTGTAGAATCACTGGCATCTTTCTGATACTAGTCTCCTCCTACAGTCAAGTGTAGTCCTGGGCTGTGACTATAAGACTTGGGAAATCAAATTTCTCTGGAATTGCCATTTCCTGCAATGGCTGAACTATACATTCCTCAAATGTTCATTATGATTTGAATAAACTCATATCCATTGTTAACCATTATGATTGCCTAACTTTTTCTGTTGATGCCTGTAATGCATTCTCAGATCATTGTAAATATAATCCTTGGGAAAACCAACATTTTGAAGAACAGAAGAATACATTCTTGTGTCAAAAGCTCTGAGTGAGTGGCATCATTACTTCTTAAACTTATACGGACAGGATCAGATCACTCTAAGTCCTCTTTTCCTGTTAAAAAGAGCCAGTGACCAAAACTAAGAAAAGGCTGATCACATTTTTCTTTAATTAAAATGTAATAGGTTAGAAAATATCATATATTCTGGAATATAGCACCAGCTTGGAGTATAGACCTAACAAGAAGAAACACCAATGTGGGCTACTTGCCTGAAAGTCTGTGCTTCTACCCACCTGCTGCATTTAGGGAGAAAGGGGCTGTAAACCCAGCCCAGCTTGAAGTGTGAATAAAATTTGTTGTAAGACAGCTGAGAACACCCATAACTGTAGGTAGCCACAAAACCAACAAGATCTAAAAAGCTCTGAGCTTTGCTTCAAACTACAGGCACCTTTCTAGTTTCATTTGTTTGATGGCATGGTGTCTGCTGTTGCAGTATGTGCTATGTAATCTCACTTTTCCCTTCCTCTCATGTGAAGGCATACAGAGAGCTAGTTACAGCGGTCCGGTGCAGTATTTGCACTATGGCAGTTCTGTTTATGATGCTCAGACATGGCATGGCAGCAACATTTAGAGGGTTTTGAATAAACTACTCAACTTCATTCTCCAACATTGGCACAGACTGAAACAGAAGCCTTTAAGATAACCAATAAATGGAACATTGTCATCTGGAAAGATATTTAACCTACAGAAAGGGGTAGTATCATGTTGCGCAAGAGACATGGTTGTTCCACAATATTATTATATTTCACCTGCAAGACTTAGACTAACCAGTCAAAAGTATCTTAGAGCTCTTGTGAGAAAGAAGGTAACTAATTTTCTTTTTCTCATGGTGAAACAAGCACTGTTATGCTGACACAATGAAGTTCTTTTGTGTCCTAATGTTGGGATTGTTAATGTTGCTTTCTGAATTTTCCTTGGTTAGCTCGTCAGAAGTAATGAGATAACCAACTTCTGTTTGGTTATTGTCAAACTGGCTCTGGTGCTGGCTGTCTGCAGGGAAAAAACCAAAACAGTATTCTGTGACTGTATACGCAGATAGATACTGTCTTAGATACAGGCACAAATGCAATTGCTTTTCTGATTGGAAACACGATGTGTAAACTTTTTATTTGGTCAATACATGTAGATAGTGAAACAATTTATGAATGTGCAGCCTTCTGCTAGCAACTGAGATTGCATGTGTGAAGTGATAATACTACCCTGATTGCCTCCTTATCATTAGGTTCATTTAAGTCCTTGCATGGCTGATATAATTGGTTTACTTTCAACCTAATGAAAAGACATCTGGGGACACACTGAACTATTTCATAACAAACAAGTTAGGAAGACTGGGCATCAGATAATCAATTTTTATATATTACAATTTATTCTTGAATAATCACTCAACCTCCCACATGGAAAAAAGGGCTCGCATAAGTAGCCCTCTGCACCTGCGTATTAAATTCTACAATATGTAGTGCATGTTTCCTCCCTGTGAAGTGCAACAGAACAGTATGCATATTTGTGGCAGACCAGTATATGCTATTTTATGATGATCTGTATGATTTTCAAAGGATCTGGAAGATTACTGTGTGCTTTGTTCAGCCCCAGCACTGAATGTTATCTTCTATCTCATGTTACTTACTAGATTCCCTGTAAAGATGTACTGGGTGGTTGAATTTGGCAGAAGAGCAAAGACTTCTACACAGCCAGTGATCTGTAGGATGCATATGTCTGCAGTTAAACTGACTGCAGGTGGTGATGTAGCCATCAGTTTCAGCAGCACTGGGCATGCTGGTACATAGCTCAGAGAATGTGGAATTTCAAAGAGGAAAAAAACATTGAATGCAGAGTTAAGCTACAGTTTCCATGGCTGCATCATAATCAGGTGCTATCTTCTGGCTAATTAACCTATATTAAAAATACTTCATTTTAATTACACCAACTGAAATGACAAAATTAGCATTGCATATACTCTTGAGTTTCAGAGACCATAAAACAAATTATGAAGTTTTAGACCCACAGATATTGAACATATATAGAGAAATAATTTAAATGTTTTCCCGAAAAATGTATTTCAAGAGGAGGGGATTAGCACTGCATGTTGAAGAAATGAGGGAAATGAGTGATTCCAGTAAGAAAAAATTAATGATCCTGACAATATAAAGAATTTGGAAAAGAGGCAGCCTTCCAAAAGAGCCAATCTTTTGAAAAATAGAGAAAGTCCTAGAGAACAAAACATTAGTTTGCAGTGCCACAGATTCCAAATTTCATAATTTTATAGTAAATGTTGCCATATTAGGGATTTTTAAAGCATCTCATAGTATCTTCATTTCTTGCATCACCTTTATAAACTTAGCTACTCATGACTATTACTTCCCATTGTATATAATCTCCAGTAGTCATAAACCATGCATCTTTGCATAGAGAAGTCAGGCTACCAATAGCAGAGATACCATTACCCTGAACAGGAATAAAAGGAGACTGATCTCACAGATCACTTAGTCTTTATAACTGTTTCAGAGACTGAGAGCAAATCCAGCACTCAGAGCAGTAGAGAATGACTAGAGTAGTGTGATATAGTTAGGAAGAACATAGAGTTATGATGGGATAGACATTTATGTTTGCATCTTACACTAATCATAAACAAGCTCAGTTTCCTTGTCTCCTCCAAACTTTTGCAAATGAACTAGTACACAGATAATATCTATAAAAACATTAGCTACTGCTCCTTCTTAAAAGGTCTGTACAAGTAAAAGTACCACCTCAGGAACAAAGTCTTTGAATAAGGCGGTATTTAGGTTAAAAGTAGTAGCAAGCAGTAAATAAATGAATTAGATCACTACATCAGCTTGAAAATTAGGTTTTCCTTGGGAAAAAACTCCATATCCTGTTTAGTTTTAGATAATGCATGTTTTGATTCAGTATTTCATTGCTGCAGAATGATTCCTAGGGAACCCACAGTGCTCTGTGGGACAGAAGAGAGACAGATTTCTCATGGACATGTTTCAGAAACATGTACTAGTGAATAAGCATTATTCTTTGAAAGAACAGAGGTGGCATCCTGCTTTCTTCTTGCCTTTGGGACTTTCTTAGATGAAATATACTGAATCTGTCAGAGGCAGGACTCAAAAATCTCATTTGTCCATTTGCTGCTGACCACTATGCTGATGTTTATCAGTGCCATTTCTGTCACCAATTTTTATAAAGACCCTCTTAGCACTGTTTCAGTTAGAAAAAACTTCTTGGTAACTCTGACTACTAATGCCAGTGTGGAAACAGTATTTCTGAGAGAAGTCTTGTATGTTCTTCACCCACAGCTGAAAGCTTAGTTTCTTTGTACCTGCTTCTTGCCTCATCCTGCTGCTCTGTTAAGTCTGAGGGTTTATTGTAGCTCTCAACATAGCCAATACTTTTGTTGTGGGCCTCTATGCAGCAGACTGTGGCTTCAGTACACTTTTTCCTGTCTTGCCCTTTCCTTTCCTATGTGGAATCCATGGAGAGAAAAGCTTTTTTTTGGTTCTTTCTTGCCATTCCTTGCACACCAAGTCTGTGATGTTCATATCTGTCATTCCTTGCCTAGAGCTGCCAAGAAGTGCAGACTTAGGTCTGAGGGAGACATTGACTATTGTAAATGATGACATACAGAATGAATGTCAGGATTCCCTCCTACAAGTGGTAGAAGTGTGACCCAAATCTGTGTAAAATGGCAAATATAATGTGAATATCCATACCACTGATATTTGTAATTCTATTACATGCAAATTATACTCACCTCTTTGGAGATGGTGATGTTAAAGGCCCCTGCTCTGTAGTAAGCCAGTGAAGCAGACTTGAGAAAATAACTGGAGACTCGCAGGTATAGCATGGAAGCACCCTGGTTTGGGAGAGCAAACAGAGCTGGCGCAAAGGAAGGGTCTCTGATTTCCTACTGGATAGACTGTGCCCTGCAAAGAGTCATTATCAAGTATTTCTAGTTGTAAACATTTGTATCTGTCACAATGCACTAGCAGTGGTTGAACAGAAAGAATTCTTCCTAACCTGAAGAAAATCTTGACATTAAAGAAAACCTGGAGTAAGCAAATAAGTTTGTGATATGACCTAAAAATCAGCAAATTTAGACTCTTTTGCAAAAATACAGGAATCACAGAGAAAACCTGGCCTCCATCCTTTCAAAGTTTGAATTTCAGTATTCAAGTGATTATTCTGAACTGCAGCTATGTGACAGAAAAAAAATTCTCTGGACCACAGTTTTCATTCTCTTGTGGCAAAGACACATTCGTTAATTTAATTCTAAGGGTGCCATTTTAAGAAAATATTCAGATACACCCCAAAAGCACTGGAAGTTGCTTAGGACAGGGACACAAAGGAACTGAACTCTTAGCCCTGGTCCAGCTGCCAGTCCTCCAAGACCTAGTTTGGGTGCTGCACAGGTGTGGAACCTTGGTTAAGTTACACTATGAAAATAATTCTTAAAATGTGAGAAGGTGTGTGAGCTCAGGCCATGTAAGACAAGAAAAGTAAGAACAGACAGTATGTAAGTAGTGTAATTATTGACACTGTAATGGTTAGTAGCTGAAGGATTCAACAGGAAAAATACTGACATGGAAAGGTATAAAACCCTAAGAAAAAAGTTGAGGTGGAAGATGGCAACTCATAACCATCAAGAATCAGCCTGTTCCAAGGAGCACTGAAGACCAGTAACTTCCTTAACTGATTAATAACCGATTTACAAAGACTCATCCAGTATCCCATTGGGATGTTAAATCCCATTGGTGTCATGTTAAAGCTTAGCCTGTAAATTCTAATTAGCTATAGCAGCTGATAAATAATTTCTTAGTATTTTTAAGCTATGTATATCCTGCTTGCAGAGTGTTTTTTGTGAGTGGTAAAAGTTGCTTGAACAAAATAACCAAGAGGGAGATTTTCAGCCACAGCCACAGATCTAGCACATCTTTCTTAAGTCAGTTCTGAGAGCCATGGGGATGCTCTGAATTACAAGGACTGTTGAGGCTGCTGGAAAAGCTGGGCATTGCTGAGATATCTCTTGCCAACAAAGGCGGAAAATGGATAAAAAAGGAACTGCTGTGCTGCTTAAGGACTGTCTGTGAGAAGTCTTTTTTTTGGGTGTGACCTGTACATATACAAGATGCTGAGTCACCTCAAAAAAAAATGCTTGGGATTGCAATCACATTGGTTAGCCATCATGGATTATGTATCCCTGGTAACAGGTGAAGACCAAGCAGCAGTGAAAGAGCTGTGTATCTAAAGAACATTTTAATGCTGTTTATAAAGCACCTCTGAAGGGTTTCAACTCTGAAATAATTTACTTTTAAATAATAGCTTTGGTTAATTAACAAATGCAGTTAATTGAAGTGCTAAGGCTTGGACAACCGGCCCAAGCCAGAGTTGACCTATAGATGAATCCTGTATATTTTATAACTGATAAGCATTGTGCTAATAGGTATTATACTAAGTTATAGCAAACCACCTATTCTGATGTAAAAGGTGGAAGTATTGAAGCCTGAGCAACAGGCCCTGAGTCGAAGCTGCTAACTCAGTATGTAATCATTAGTGAAATATGTATGGAAGATGTAGCTATCTTGAATGTATCTTTATCTTTCTTTGTGTGTGGATAAAATAACAGGGTCATGGACACAGTTGTCTGTCACTGTGGCCTGATGTGAGACCTTGCGCCTAATCCAATTAGATAATCAGAAGAACTCCCTTAGCTTCTTCCTTGAGCCCTGGCCAGGCTCTGGAGGAATCTAATGTGAGATTGAAACCAGATATTTCCGCTTAAAACAAAGGTGCCAGTTATTCTGGCTTGCTGATTTTTGGGTATATAAGGCTGGACCCGCTCACAGCAACTTTGCATGCCTCACCTATGGGTGGACGCACCACATAGGATTTCCCACTTGCAGGGAAAGGCTCTCCAAATCCTCGCTGTAACCGGGGCTGCCCAGCGACTGCGGATCTGGATGATGGTAACGTATGCAAGTGGTGATGTATCTTTCTTAATCACTATTCTCTCTCTCAGGAAGTAATGATTTGATGCATTACCCTGTATTTTCCCATTTGTTTAAGTGCACTATTCTGTCTTTTCTTACTGTATGTTTTCTGTATTATTCTGTTACATTATTTAGTTATTTTGAGTAAAATACACCTACTCTTTTCACTCTGGTGTCTGAGTTTAACTGGTATCCCTAATCAGCAAATCATAAATTGGTGTCAGAAGTGGGATACGACAAAAATGCCATTATTTAAAGTAACCATTGGATGTTTTAAATTGTATGAAAAGGTATCTATTGAAAAAGGGAAAGAAACTACAAATTCAAGTAAACAAGGATGGATTTTGTTAACTGCATACAGAAAACAACACCAGAGTAAAGGGAGGCTCTGTTGTTAGAGCGCTCCCAGATGAAGCGACAGATGTGTGATTTGCAGAGTCAAACAGTGATGTTGCAATGCCAGAATAAGTTGCTTGCTGATAAACTGGATACTTATCAGACAGTGGCGGAGAAAGCTGCGGTGCGAGTAGCACAATATAAGTATAGGAGAAGGAGAAACTGTAAGAAAGTGCATGTGGTGATTGCAGAAGCGGGTGTGCAGTGGGATCCTGCTAGAGATCCTAATATTGGGCAACCTGTGAGGAAGGATATGATAGAGGATTATACACAGCATGAAGTAAATGATATAATTGAAAGATTTAAGCAGAGACCGGGGGAATCCTTGCTCTCTTGGATGGTGCGTTTGCAGGATCAGGGAGTGGCAGGGGTAACCCTAGACGCAGGAGATTCTAAAAGATTTTTGATTTTAAGTTCAGATTCTTTTGTGCAGGATGCATTTCAAAACAACACTCAGGATATTAACTTGTTAGCATTGGCTGCTCTGGGATGTAATACCAAATATCCTACAGAGAATGATTGGCTGGCATCTGACCGTCAGTGGTATACTTTGCAAGATTGTATACAGCAAATGAAAGAGGAAGGGATGAAAGCAGTTACTTTTGTAGGAGACGCTGACTTTATGATGCAGCATCCTTTGTTGGTCACTATGAGAAACAGAGTGATTAAAACCGCTCCACCGGCATATAAAAATGTAATTATAACTCTTTTGATTAATGAGATAGAAAATCCCCTTTGTGACATAATAGAAAAAGTGCAACAGTTACATGACCTTGAAGAGTGGGGCCCCTGAGGGAGTGCAGGGAATTGAGATACTCGAGACAGCCCTAAAGGCAGTGAAAACAGGATTTCTCGTAAGGAAATGTTTACGGCTTTGTTAAAAGACAGCATGTCTCATGAAAAAATTTATGGTGTTCCAACTAACGAGCCGTGGCGAATATATACACAGAGAGAGCTGAATAAACCTAGCAAGAGAGTGCAGAGTTCTAAAACTAAGAATCCAGGGACAACTCAGCCTATGGCGCCCCTGCTTGAACCTCAGCGGGACCCTCCATCTGCCCACGGAGGGCCCCCCGTGAGTGGATCACTGGTTCCGGGGGTGAAAGAGGATTGGACAGCGTTTTCTGACTTGTACCCTTTGCAGGAGGCAAGTGAGGTGAATCGTATTATAATCAGCAAAACATTAATTTATTAAATAAGCAATTGTATCTGGTTTCCAAAAGAGCTCCAAATGTCTTACATTGCTTTTCTAATTAAATATTGGAGAGGCTGAGTAAGACTGTAGTGAAAGAAAGTGAATCAACACAACAGAGAATCAGAAAAGTCTTAGAAAGCACACTGATATTAAAGACAAATTACTTTCAAATTCAAGTTAATGTGTGTTTTGAAGACTATTGGAGAACTAACTAGGGAATAGTCTATATGGGCAAAGGCATCAATCTGGTTTAAGACTAGAAGAATGATGGACAAAACCAAAACAGCCGTTATTACAAAAACACATCACAAGCGGTTATTGTTTAGTTAAAGGCAAAGGCATTATAGAAATGATGAATCTGAAGAAAAACAAGGGTGGAAGATGTAAGAAGGAAATAAAAAAACTTGTTATAAGGGAAAAAGTGAGAGTATTCCCTCTGGAAAAGTCATCCGTTCCTCCTGGTTTAGGCCCTGTTCTGCTGTTGTCCACAACTGAATACATTCCTCAGAAATCTCTCCCATGCAATGAAAGAAAAAGTATCTAGGGCAGAGTCCCCTTTTTTGTTATGTGTTTGCCCAAGAGAACTAAAGTCTCCTATATGATTAGCGAAATACTGGTAAATACTACTAAATACTTTGGAAGATGACATTAGCACATTTTTACGCATACCAGTGTTGAAGACAAGGGATGTTTGTTCCCAACAATAGAGGGCACTTTACCAGACAATATGATTGAAGATTTCTTCTGAAATGTGCTCGCATGCAGCTTCAGTCTGATTGTTATTTTTGACTGTAAGATCTGTTCATACTGTGTAAAAATCAGATGGGTTTAAAGAGAAATGGTGAATTCACACAGAGATTGTGAACTACTCAATATGACAGCAGAGCTTGGAGTGGCCTTGAGCCTGAAGTGTTTAGGTATGTGATGCATAAGAAAATGTTCTCGATGACCATGATTTTCAGTAATATTTGCCACATTTTCAGTAATATTTGGCACATGGCAGGTATAGGCCATTTTAGGAAAAATAAAAATCTACTTACTCTGCTTCTGAATAGCAGAGCAGATAATAGAAATATCCACAATGCAAAGTGAAGAGCGGGAACAAACTCTTTAACCTGAATTATATGACTTAGGTGAATTAAATTAATTTGAATTGGTGAAAACTACAAATAAGCACAACAAATAAGCCCCTTTTTTGGAAAAAAAAAGCACAACAACAACAACAACAAAAAAAAAGCTGTGAAATTTATTATAGAAGTGAAAATCTTATATATATATATATATATATATATATGCTTTTTGGACACATATCTATTGTCTTCATGTCTCTGCAAGAGTGACACAGGAATTGTTCCTGGTGTGAAGAGAAGCATGCTTAGTGTGACGCTGTCTTCCTTCAGCATCTTGTTATCTCAAACTCAAGTTCAAAACAAGATATGCTGTTTATGAGATCTTACAGGGATGTTTGTTAGCTCTTTAGTGGATTACTGCTAACTCGGGTTTTCTTGTCCACAGTACCAAGAGCATGAAAATGTTAATCTCAAAAATCTAAGGAAATAACACAGGTCAGCTACAACAGACTGAAAGATTACAGGTGACCTGCTATGGACACAGAAGAAATCTGAATATTGTATACAAGGTGCATGCAAGAGATTTCTAGGGTAGACTCTGGTGAAGGTACAGAACAATGGCCGTATTTTTCTTCCTTCACTTTTTTTGTACTGTGGATAAAGGAATGGTTTGGCATCTAATAAAAAAGGCTACAATTTGAGCACTATGAAAATTACTTAACAGAAAGCTGTTATCAGCAACTCACCCTTATGCTTTCTTAGCTGTGCATCCATCATTTGGATTTTGTACTTGATATTTAGGCATAGCTACATAAAAGAGAGGCAAGTCAGTAATGTAAGGGCTGTATTTCAACTCCTCCTTTCACTACTTGAAACCATCTTTGCAAACCTACATTTTTATCCAATTTGGTGTGAATGGGCTTCTCAAGGTAATCAGACAGAAAGCTGTAGATCCAGCTAGAGGGAAGGAAGTGAACACAATGACTTTTTACCATGGATTGAAATTTTCAAAATATAGAATCTGGCAGACTGGGACATCAATGTCCTTTATATTAATGACATGCGATTACAGCAATATTGGTAGACTGTGCAGTTGACTGTTTTTATTAATTTCTAAGCCTCAGACAAATGCTAGGAGCTCTCAGTCTCATAAAAGCTATTTAGAAGGCAATCTGAAAAGTAGTGAATGTTCATGTTAATGTGTTGACAAACAATACTCAATTAGCCACATTTTGTCTTTCGGTAAAACAAAAAAATTTCTAGAAAATCAAAATGAGGACAACTACAAGCATTGTTTCATATTATCTTTGGAAAGTTTTATCGTGAAATTGTAGGTCAGCTTGTCAAAAGGCATAATCAGTCTAGACCACCTTCATAACTGCAAACCTCCATTTGCAATCTTGTATTCTTTAATATGCCCAAACGGCATTGTTTTCATATGCAGCATGCTTAGTCAACTTATATGTTGGCACGTGCAGAAAGAAGTGTAGATTAACTGCACTTCACACACCCAGCAAAGGAGCTTGGTTTTGAAAACAGACCTATAAAAATCTATTTTCATAGCCTTCAATAATTAGTTGTATCCTGTAACTGGATCCCTAAAAGTCAAAATTTGAAAAGGGGCCCTTATACTACAAACCCTGCTACTTCCCACAGAGTTATTAGAAAATCTACTGTACATACCTAGAGTCTCCATTTAACTTGACTTTTATACTATTAATGATCAGCTGGCAATTGTGTAGCAACATGGACAAGTGGCCTGTGCTGTCCCTTGACAATTTGAAGATAACTGCAATAAACAGTCCTGAGATGGACACAGTAATTCCTCCTTGGTCTCTGCTGCTCGGAGGAAAAAACCAAACTCAGTCAAGGAAACATCTGTTTTAAAGGAACAATTTAAGAAACTACCTGTAAATCAAGTTTGAAAGGACTTTTTGCTTCAGTCATCTCGAATGAAGAATGGGTTTTCTGGGGATTAAAGTAGATTAGGGACATGCATAGTACTCAAAAACAGATTATATGCATGAGTTTCCAGGGCATGAATTTTCCAGTGTTGTGCAGGATTTGACAAGTTTGCAAAAATGTGACAATGTCACAGCAACACCAGACATTCCAATCCTTCATGACAGATCACCCTGAAGGCCTCTGGGACTGCAGCAGCAGAAGTCAGTTAGCTAATAAATATAACATAACCCAGCAGTTCTCAACTTTGCAATTGTTCCACTTCCCTCTTTCCTGTAACAAATTTCAATAACTCTTTAAAATATATACATTCCTCCATTCTTTGTCCTGCCCAAATCCATTCATTCTGTCTCCTTCCTGTAAAAATCCCTTCTAAGACCCCAACAAAAATATCCTTATACCTAAATTCCAGCAAGTTTAGGTATTAGGACTATGGTTAGGAGTTGTAGAAGCTGTAGACCAACCAAGCAGGATACAGAGAGCTGAATGGATGTTAGAATAGCCTTATTTACCATATAATAACCTTATTTACTGTAACAGAACTGGCACCAAAAGCATTTTTCACCCCTTCATCCTGGTTACTCAGGTTTTCTTTTCCCAGGCATTACTACAGTGGCTGCACCACACTATGGAGAAAGAGCCCAGCCCAATATGAAGCTCAAACCATGAGTCTCTCAGTTTTCCTCTTTATTTTTCAGGCTAAGCAAAAATCCTGGGGAAAAAGGTTGTAATCCCAAAAGATTAATCTAGCCCAGCCCCAAACCATACACTACCCTTGACCAAACTAGTGAGTAGTATTGCCAGTCACAGAGTCCCTCCTACCACCACTACCATTTTCAACCCCACCTTTCAGTCCATATATGTGCATCAAGTGGCTCTTGGAGGAAGTGCCACTCTCCAGACCCTCATTTTCCAGTCCCTAACCAAACCCCTATCCCACAAGCCATTAGGAAAAACATTTTCCCCAGGAGGGTTGTGCAGCACTGGGACAGGTTACTTGGCTAAACACCATCACTAGACAGCTGACAGTCTGGTGACTGTTCTGTTTTGAGCAGGGGGCTGGACAAAATGACTTTCAGAAGATCCTTAGGTTTAGCCATCCTTCAGCGACACGGATCAGTGCAAAAGGATCTCAGCCCTCCTCCTCCCTTTTTGGGCTGCTTGGGAGATGGGGAGAAGCCCAACTACTTAGGTCCTCTGTTCCTGCATCCTTATATCTGCTCTTCTTCAGGAGGAATTGTTATTCACTGAGGCAGGGTTTCAGCTCCAGGCCTCCAGGAGCAAAGGGCCTGCCAGGAGATTTTGTGACTGGCAGAGTGCTCTGCAACACAGTGGAGAGAAGGGCTACAGTGAGAGCTGGAAATGCAGGGATAACACTATCACAACTAAAAAGCTGTGATAAGACCCATCTTACTGACCCTAGAAACAGACTGGGAGGGGTGGGTTGTCAATGGTCTCCCTTGGAAAGCTCATTTTCAGCTGGCCCCTCTTAGTCTGCTATACTGAAAGCAACATGTAGGGCTGAGGAATGAAGGGGATGAAGAGTAGGGCATATTCTGGATCTGTCTATACCTATAGCCATTCACAGAACATCACATTGAACAAAGCAGCACAGATTGTTCCTTCTGCTCCTCAGAAAGGCAAGAAAACCCCTTCACCCCCTAAGCTCCACCAAAGCTGGCTTTGACCACCTCCACCATGATCTGCTCCACCAAATCCTGCATACCAGATCCCTGCCTCCCTTGCTGTCTGTGAAGTCTTTGAAGTTTTACACATCTGGGGTCTCCAGATTATGCCCAGATTCTTATCCTTCAGCAAGAGGGAGAGGTAGCTTTGTGTTTGGGAACAGCTGATTTGCCCTGCTGAACTCAGTATCCTTTTCCTCACAATACTGGTATGACAGAAGGAACAACAGACAGGTTAGGGGCACAGTGACAGCACTTTCCAGCCACCAGTACTGAGACTGAATCCAGAACTGCATGTCCATGCTCTTTTGAAATCAGGACATGCTGTGAAACTTGCAGCATGGTGATCCATTTTGCTGTACTATCTGGCTTGCAAATAGAGCAATGCCTACTGCTGTTACCAGCTACTTCATTAACCCAAGTTGTAGAGATTAGCAAGCTTTTCTGATAACCCAGACATTTTATCCCTCCTCCCACCCCCAAGAAAATTTACAATATTGAATTACAATGCTATAGTAAAAATTCTGGGATAAAAAAGTGGACAATCTCATACTACACAGGTCATGAAGCTGTCAGTTTTCCATAGTGACCCTAATTCTGGAGTTTCCAAAATTCTGAATGTTTGGCATTGTGACAGTGCCCTTCCTTTAACAGAAGCACTTTAGAAGACAATATACACTGTATCAGCAAATAGATAATTAGCTATAGAGTCAACCTTCCAGTTATACTGTACAAAGAAAGGAACAAACATGGCCACTGCAAACTCTGTCGTCCTGAATATTCATGTTATACCATGTAATATACAATCTGGACAAGTTGAGCATGCTAACGGATGTCTGATCTGATATTTCCCAAAGAGACAACCTGTGGGGTACAATAATTAAAAAAAAAAAGAAAAAGAAAAAGAAAAAAAAGCATTAGTTGGCAGGGGCTGTTTCCTTAAGAAGTTTATTCAGGTAGATTGTTGTTAAATGATAAAGCATATCTGACCTGAAAAATAATAATTACCAACTAGATTTCTGAATTTCATTTGCAATCCCTCTCCCAGAACTGCCACTCTCCAACCTGCATCTCTCTGTACAACACTTACAGCAGCCATGTGTTCATACTCCAGTCTGCACTGATTGTAGCAGAAGCATATGCCACTTACAGACTAATACCCGTGCCAGGAATAAAGGAAGCAGAAGTTTCTGGGAAATCTACAGCATTAATTCTGAGCCTACAGAATACAGAAAGGGAATATTAGACTGCATGTCAAAAGACTAAAAAGGACTTCTGATCACTGAAAACCTTTCTGCTATAAAAGGCAAAGTCTATGCTTTTGTAAAAGAATTTCTTAGAAATGACTGACCCCTGTATATTTTAGGAAAGAAAGACACCAGTACCATTACACCTAGTAGCATCCTTGGAAAAAGAATCTTTGCTATCTGCCTGCGGAAAAAAGGATGCCTGGCCAAAACAAAAACCGCCCCTTGGGAGAAAAACAAACTCTTTAGAGCAAAATGTGCTTGCTGGGGAAAATAAGTCTGTGTGTTAAACCCAGATGCTGTATCTATAAATAAATCCAGGTTGTCTGAATGCTAGTGTTTGCTGAAGAACATCAAAGTTTCTCTTTCCCCATTCTGCATCCTCTCCCTTGCCTCAGAAAAGGGCTCTGGAGAGGATCCGTTTTTCTAAACAAAATCTTACTTGAAGATTTCCCTGCCAAAACAAATGTTTGATACTCAAGGATACTGTCTTGCAAATGGGTGTGTTGAACTAGGCTGAACATTGTAAAGATATCAGCTGTAATCTTATCATGTAGTACACATTCCTGATTGATTGTTTCCCAATATCTGGCAGAGATCTCTGAAACAACTGCCTTTAATCTACTTTCCATGGGGCAGAAGGCACCAGTTACTTTTAGTTAAAATGACCATAATTTTCCAATAACATCTTGGGCAGCAGTAAGGCTGACTTTAGTAATCTTGTTTGCAGTGAGCTAAAATCAGATTATCCACTGGGAAGATGGCCAATTTCCAGAACTATGGATGGGAGAATGGATTGGGATTTTGAAGATCATATAATAATTTAGGTTGGAATGGGACCTCAGGAGATTTTCTGGTTCAACCCCCTACTCAAAGCTGGGCCAACTCAGGGGCCATGCCCACTTGAGTCTTGAACACCTGGATGGAGATTCCCCAACCTCTTTGGACCCTTGTTCTGGTGCTCCTTAGCACTTTTTCCTAGCTTTTCTTGATGTAACTTATGTCTGTTGCCCATGATCCTTTCACTGTGTACCTCCAAGGAAGCATTTAGCTCCATATTCTTTATAATCACCACCCAGCAGACAGTAGAAGACATGCAATAAGACACACGCACCTCCACCCCCACAGTTTCTTCTTCTCCAGTCTGTCCAAACACAGCTCTCTCAGATGTGCAGGGATTAAGGTTGTGAGGATGGTATAATACAATGAATCCTGCCAGAATGCAGGCTATTAGGAAAATATGTATAGGTAAAGGATGCAGACCCTATCCAGCAGAAGGTACATGAAGTCTCCCAGATTGGTATTTTTTGCTCTGGGTAATTTGTAAAGAAAAGGAAGTAAAATGCTGCTGAGCAGCAGAACTTGGCTTGATAGTAGTATTAAAAGACCAGAAGTTTCTGTTTTCCTGTTTATACCTATTGGAAGATGAGATTGAAGGCTGTAGAAAAAAATACTTTTATATTAGTCTCCTTATTTGGAGAAATTGTAGAAGACTCTATAAAACTGTTTTTCTAATGGCTGCTCCTGGTACAATGATTTTCCTCAGCAGGAAATAGGTGTTGAGCCCTATCCAATAAAAATGCTGATTTACCCTTGTAAATCCATCCAAAAAGATTCTGTAAAAGTCATCCTCCTGCCACATCAGCCCAGATACACTGTCCCCTTGCACACATTTTCATCTTACCATTTTGTTGTCTTTTTCTCATCAAACACAAATGAATTATTTTCACTGCCACAGGTCCTTCACAGTAGCACACTTAATAACACCGATTCTGCCCTCTTTCCCACCCATTTCCCCTGCTGTATCATAGCCATGTTTACACCTGCCTTGCCCTAAGCTCTGATACAAGGCAACTAAAAAAACAGCCAAGGTGCTCCTTCAGCTTTCTAAAAGATCATCTCTGAGTGTGGTAGAAGGAAGCACTTATAAAACAAATCAGTGCTTGGGCAGTGGGAGCAGAGTTAGATGAACCACTAAACTTTTACACTGAACAAAAAAGTGGCTGCATAATTATTACTATGCAGTAAGAATAAGCTGTTTCACCCTAAAACTTTGAAATGTATTTCCTTTACTTACCTTGAAATGACATAGTTGACATTAACGACTGAGAAATTCTCCTGACCACTCCAGCTTGGGAGGGTCTCTTTCAATACTGCTTGCTTCAGGAGCTCCATCCCAATCCTCCTGCCTACAAGGGAACAGAGGGAAGCACATGCCTTGCAGATTGGATTCAGGCACCCAAAGGTCCAGATATGCTACCAAGTAATTTAACCATCACTTTTAACATAATTCTTGAAACGCCCTGATTCTATGATCCTTACCTAGATCTTCCAACCACTTACACACCCATTTATAACTTCTATTAGCCTCACATACAAATCATTTAACTGAAGATCAAGATCATCTGTTAGGATCATGTCATCCCTGAGCTGTATTTTATATTCTAGAACTCGTCAGGTTTCTGAAACGGTTATACTTCATTCACTTCACTCACAATGTGGACAGCCTTGGGAAACACTTGGTATCACCTTTACCTCAGATTGTCTCATACCTGTTGAATTAAAAAGTCAGTTAAGAAGTAGCAAGATGACTTCTATATGTAGTATTTACTTACAGAAGTGTGATATACGCATCTAAAGTGCTGGTATGTCAAATGCGGAACTATCTGGATTGTTACTTGTGTACAGGAAGTTGTTTGAGGTTTAAGAACAATCCTTTTAAACATTTTCATCCCATTTCTTTCAGAGTACATACCACTGCACCTTATCCATTACATCATGCTGCAGACCTCTGACTTATTTCCTTATCTTCTCTCCTTACTTTAAGGAATCCCTAGTTTCTTGAAAGCTTCAATGCTATTTGTGCATTGATAATACACACAGACCCTATCATCAACAAACAGAACATCTTTAAATCCCAAATTCCTTGTGTCTTCCTTCTTTCTGCTCATCTCTGATGAAGACACTGCTAAAACTTTAATACTGAATAATGTCCTGCTTTCAGATATTTTTAGCATTAGTTTCTTTGGCTTTTGGCCTCACAGCTGCTGAATACAAAGTATTTTTTTCTCCCCCAGACTTCAGTGTATTAAAAAAGCAAAAAATTGAAATCAGTAACTCATCATGGGAATACCTTTTTATAAAATACATCTTTTATGAAGGAGAGGTAAGTTATCATTCCCTGGGAATTCCTGCCTCCAAAGCAAAATATGGGCTCTGACTGAAATAACTTAAAGCTCTCTTACAACTGTCAGTGAAGGCAGCCATTGATTGCAGGTGGAATTTCTCTCAAGGTTCTTGTAGCAGACAAGGAGTGTGCAGGCAGGGTCTATTGCCTCAGCCTTCAAATATCATATTAAGGGAAAAGACATGACACGCATCATGCTCTTCAAATATGAGAAATACCTTTGGGAGGTATTTGCCTCTTCTTACTACTAATGCAGGGGTATGCAAACTTCATTTGTTTGTTCAGCACTTGAAGGCCATGCTGAATGTCACAAAAACCGCTGGGCCACTAAGAAACACCAAGATGAATGTGGGAATTAAGAACTGGTGGTTAGCAAACTGACCTTGAGGTTAGAAGAATGATGGTGGGAAACTAAGGCAGCATTATGTAACACCGTGTTGAGTGAAAAACAGCAGTAAAAAACACCACCTGCAGAGTGCGGTGAGCATGTAAGCAATAAACAGGCAAAACCTAAAGGTCAGTATGATGTAAAAGTAAAAACAAATCTATGTAAACAGGTGGTAATAAATTGGGAGCTTGCACATAGTGAGGTGGCATTTGCTCTTGGCAATGCCTCCCCTTCAACAAACTGGTGTGAGTTTGTCATTCTTCTGCGCGTTGCCCCGATCCTGGCTGGACCGAGACCGACAGCTGAAGTCTCATTTCTACAGGCATGAGAGAACCTTAGGGAGCAACTTCTCCTGTGTCATAAAAAGATACGGAAATCAGTTCTGCTTTGGGTGACTGATGTTTGCCCTGCACTTCTCAACTCCTCAAAAGACTTTAAAACAATGCTTATACAGACAAATAAGTGGACCTGATCCTTGCTTTCATCTCTAAGGCATAAACCCACATCTCACAAGTCCATTGTTTACCTGTCAGCATGTTCAATACATAAATGACAACTAATCCTTAGCACGACCCAGCCTTTGTTGAATTTGTGCCTTGTTAACCTTTATGAATAGAAAGAGTAAGGAAAATATATTGTGGAAATTGCTGATACTCTGTTAAGGGGCAGAATTATGACACAGTTACTAGATTTTTTTTGAAAGAATGGCACATGCAGCTGCTATCCCACACCAGATGGAGGAATGAGATTGTGCAGTTATGTGGTTGTTCCAAAATTGTAAGGTTTTTTCCCAATTATGTCTTATTATCTTCAATTAAATATTTGACTTTCAATCAGCTTTTTGACACTTTTAAAAACGGAGCAATTAAATGACCATCTCATTCTGGTTCTAAGAAAGTAGATGATACAAGGAATGTAGTAGAAATGCTGTTGGACTGTAGGACAATGCAATCACCAATGCAAGGATAAATTCACACCTGGGGTGCACAACAAGGAAGGAAATAAGTTAGAGAAGAGACAAAGGGTGTTCCTGGTATGAAGTGACAAAAAGAATTTATTCTGTTTCACTTTTTAAGGAGCTTGTTTCTACACTGCATCTTTATTAAGATGTATTATTCTGTGTGTATTCTATATTCTGTGCATATCTATCATAAATTAACTTCTGGCAATGTTAGACATACCGTAGTCCAGCCCATTCTGAGTAATCCTCATTTTAAAACCAGGATTAGCCTCAAGCCGCAAGGACAGCCAACACAGCAAGAAAGAAGGCAATGTCTTTAGCATCGCCTCTCCTTTGTCCCAGGGACCTGTTAACAACATTTGTGATGCAAATGTAATCATAAACAATGCATACCATGAGTTGCAAAAAATCTGTATCCATTACTTCCCTCAATGAAACTGGGACAAGGGTGGATAGTCAAGAGAGGTTTAGCCAATGATTTATTCCATGAAGTAGTCACTGTGGGAGCAGATGCAGATTTCTGATTACTTGGATAGCACTTTGGCAGGCGTTAGCTGTTGGTGAGAATGAGTGGTTCTGCTCCACCTCTCCATGCCTTCCCCACACCCATGTCTTGGCTGGTTTATTTTACCATCTGTCCTACCTCCTGCACAGTGAACATGACAGAGCAATCCCAGCCAAGGAGGAGCAGGTCTGTCCTCCTATAGAATAACACCGTTTTTATATACATACCCCCTAGGATATACTGGATTTGTGAGTCCAAAAGTTTTTCCACTAAATCAGCTGATCTAATAAAATACAGTAGACCTCCCTACGAAACTTGCCTCCCTGTTACACACAAACCTCGGACTTAATCCAAACACTGACACATGAGACTGGCTTAATCAGGTCATGTGAGAAGGGAATGCAAGATTAAATTCAAAGCGAACATGAAAATTACATGGTGATCACACATGAATAGAGAAGGGTGTTCTGGCAAGAGATTGCAGCACAGTGTCTCTGAGTGCAAAGCGAGACTGTGAGCCACTGTGTGGTGGGACACAACCATGACACAGATTTACAAAAGCTGTGACAAATTATTTCCTTCTGTTACACTTTCCTAATATGAAAGTAAGGTTTCTCTGTTCAAAATTCTTGCATTCATCCTGATTTTCACTACCAATTACAGCCACACTCAATTTCCTAGAAATAACAATATTGTTTCTCAAAACAACTTCAACTCTTCTCAGTGCTGCATTAGGAAATTGTTTATTAGGGACCTATGGCAACTTTACTCTGGATTTATCACTGAGGGGAGCAGCACATCCTTTTCTAACATGTCTGACTGTGATCATGGTACCTGCCTACATACAAAACCATGCTAATTAATAAGTAGCAAAAAGGTCTTGCTAGTTTCCCAGGTATTCCAGCCTATAAAGTCATTCCTGGATTTCTAATAAATACCATATTGTCTTGGACAATTTATTCCATAATCTGCCAGAAAACATATAAATGCATTTAAAAAACCCACAAACCCTCCCCTCCACCAAAAAACCCAAAGCCTACCACCATTTAGCAGTCTTACTTCTGTGTTGGAATTAATATTACCACGTCAGACTCTAAATGATTGCAAATCCGAGATCTACACAGTATCTCATAACATACTGCTCTTCAGTGGATTTCTGAACTATAAGACAGACAAAATACATTATCAATATTGTCCTGATATCAGTTCTCTGAGGAATCCTTACAAAATTACCCCAAACTAGCAAGAAAAAGTGGTTTCAGGGAAAAAACATTCTGAAAACATTGTGACAGATTTTGAAAATCCCCCTTTTAATTGGTCATTCCATCTTTAGTTCTTACACCTTTTTGGTTTCCTCCATTTTAAGCAACTCAAAATAAATAATTACTTTAAGGTAACAATGTTATATTTTGCAGAACAGCCAGTTGGAGTCACAAATCTTAAACTTTTTCCAGAATGTGTCCTGGCTTTTCCTGAAAACATGCCATTTTCTATCCTGATTATTAAGGTGTAGGGAGTGGCGTTCGGAAGATCTCGCGATGTACGGAAGGAATAGCTGTAGCCCTCCCTTGTTACGAGGTAAGGTGATGGATAGGCTTGTAATGTTAAGGGCACACCCACGAAGGAGGTACTTGGTGAGTGTATATAGGTGAGATACACAGTTTAATAAACGGACATTTTGTATCCATCATATTGGTGTTTGTACTGGTGTCCCCGTGAAGGTCTTAACCTCCTGCAGCATTAGTCTGCGATCTGAGCGCCACTGATATGTGGATTGGCAGGTTTAATGAGGCAGGCTAATTGCGGTGTTGCAGTGTTAGTCTCTGCGACCTGAGCGCCACTGACGCGTGGAGAGGCAGGTTCAAAGAGGCAGAGCTAACAGCAACATTAAGGGTCAATTAAAAATCAACATAAACCCAGAAAGACAGATTTTCTATCATTGAAGTACATGGATATTTACTAGATATTTATCTAGCAGGATTGTTAGAAGCATTGATGCAGGTGAGGTACCTCATTCTCATTGAATTTCATTCCCATTGAGGAACAGAAAACAGCAATCTTAGACACTACAGTGCTTTGTAGTTAATATGTTCTTGTTTGGATCTTAAAAGTCTGCCAGATGAGAAACTGAAAGAACAACAACTGAACTGCCATGGCAGTAAAAGATGGTATAATTTCATATGGCTTTCTCAAACCAACAAGGCTGATACTCTTGGTTTCTTTTGCACTCCAAGGCTGATATTCTTGGTTTCACCAAAGCCCCAAGCCTCTGCTAGATGCTAGGATTGATTATACAAGGTTAGTCAGACGACTGAGACAGACAGAGGTAAGGAGATGGAAATTGTAAGCTGCCTGATATCACAGCTGCCAATTGCATTGTTGATGACAATAGATGGCAGACAAATTGCTTTGATTTTATCTTCAGTAACTGAGCACACACCAAGCAATTCCTTGATGTAAGTCATTCTCTTAATTCTTTTGTCTTCTCAGAGATAGTGTAATCAAGTAAGATGAGTAGAGGAAAAAGATTAAAAACTCCTTTGTTTCAGTCTGTGTACCTGTCTCAGCCTTATGAAGCACTCTACTTACCAGTCTGTATGTAGATACCACATTTGGTTTCTCCTTTGTGAACAGTCTGCAAAAACTTTAAATAAAATAAAGATTAGAGTTGAAACCTGCCCAAGAAAGCCTCTGATGCAAAAAAAAAAGTCACTATCATTGTCTTGTACAGGTTTAACCCAGCCATAAAACCATACTATCTTAAGCTGACCAACCTCTGAAATAGAGTATCTCTGTAAAAGAATTTTGTCTTTGTCTTGCCTTGGTCCTGCACAAAACTCTCCACTTGCAGCCCACAGAAGAATTTCTTCCACTTCCAAAAATTCAGAAAACAAACCTCAATAGTTGACAAACACAAGGCAAACAGCTCTCAAACATGATAGCAAATATAGTGTCTACCCAACCTGAAGTCCAGAAAGAGCACTTTAGTTTCACAAATATCTCTGCTATTATCACAGAACTGGGACTGGATTTTTCAGTTTCTCTCTTGCTCCATTGTTCCTAGTTACTCTGGAGCATGCTCAAGAACAGGTGGGCTTTCTGCAGCTCACTCAACAATGTCAAATCAAAAAGGGCTCAATAGCTTTAAGATTTTAACCCTTCCTATACACTGATATTCCATATGGAAAATCACCTCTGAGGGAAAAGGAATACAAAATTTATGTAGTTGATAGGAAAGATATATTGACAGGAATGCTTAAAGAAATCAGCAAATGATACAGACAGGAGTTTGCGAAATGACATAAAAGCAGGTGATCTCCTCTTCTCCACAACCACTGGAAATACCCATGGAACGAGAAAAACTCCAGTAAGTTCCTGTTCATCGTTTCCCCCATTCAGTGTGGAAAGCAATGCTATCCACTTCCCAGCTCATGAGGCAGCAGGCGATCTAACTCAACGAACTCTTCAAACAGAATCCATAGGAGGCAGTGCCCACCCCTGCCCTCACAGGTTATATTTGTGGGTAGGTCTGGGACCCATCCAATCTTTTGAAGGCTTTACAAAGGGTGTTACCACAGCTTTTCCTGAGTGTGGCTTGCCTACTGATGCCCTTCATAAAGACTTTGAAAGCCTTGGAGCAGAGTTGCCAGAGAACTATTAATCTGTGCCAGGCTGCAAAATAAATATCATAGCTGCAATGCCTACAAAGAATCTATTAATAATGGATAAGTATGTTGAGAGGCAGTTGACTGATGAGCTGATGGAAAACAATGGATCAACTGAGTTCACATTGTTGACCTCTGTAATCCTAGCACCTGAGCCAGGACTACTAGGTTCATTTTTATCAAAGTCCATTTAGCAAAAAAAAAAAAATAATCAGTGTTCTTGTTCTAGCTCTGCACTGTACACTGTCATCACAGCTAAGAATTGTAAGGGTGCTCTTAAGCTGCTCCCCAGGAGACAGGGGAAGAGTAAGAAACACTGAGATCTTGACCAAGAATGAAGCAGGCATTATTTGTCTGTGATCTGCCCAGATTCAGATCTAAGTCCATCGTTTGCGTAGGTCTATTCTAAGCTTTCTTCTCTGCTTTTCTTCCAGTCATTTGGCTCACTCATTAGTCCCTTGTACAACCATTCAGTTACTTTCATGGAGCTGACAGCAGGATGAGGCACTCTCTCAATCTATGCAGGACCTACCGCAGTTTTGTATAAATTGCAGTCCTGTAAGAAGTCACCATAGATTCCTAGAAGGTGGATGCAGTTATCTCACTAAGAAAAACCTGACCCCTTTGGTTCATCACAAGACACAGGAAATATCCCTCTGAGAATCTTCCTCCATGGGTGGAGCCTCTTTTTACTATCCAGAGAAATGTGATTTTGGTCTGCTAATGCAAAGATATCAAACTCTGCCTTTGATGTGCCACTTCAAAGACTTTTGCTCTGCACAGAACTCTCAGCAATTCAATACTGTAAAGAAATATATAAATCTAAGAAAACATGGTGGCAGCTAAAAAGGTCTGAAGCAATGTAGGAAACCCCAGAAAACCCACTGAAAGGTCCTTTGCTCCATATGACCAGGATTTTAATCAGAAACAGAGAAGTTAAAGCCATGTGAGCAAACTTCAGACACTGTGTAAGGGTCATCTGTAGACAGCCAACCCGAGATGGTGTAAAGCTGAGCTCCACTAAATGTATAATCTATAGAGCACTAGCATAAAGGGGTTTAAAATACATTTTAGGAGTAAAGTTGACCCCCATCAAGCTGGAATAAGTGCAGACGTTCTTTCCACGGGCTTCGATTTGAGCCTCCTCCCCCACTGGCACACTTAAAATGGTACTTCAGACATTCACAGATCTCCAGCCTTCATACCCTTCTCCTTCTCATTCCACCATCTCTCACATCTTTCAGTGTGACCCAAGTCATTCAAAATATCAGTATCATAAGGGTTAATATATACACATATATATTTATTTATATGTATTATAAAATACACCTTTGTAGTGGCAAATACAGAAAGAAAAATAATGGAAAAGGTCCACTAGCTCACACTGGCTTTATTACTACAGTCGGCTTTCAGTAGAAAAAAAAATAAATTCCTTGAGGTATGTAACTGAACCAAAGAGACCTTTACTTTTTATAGTTCTCTTCTGCCATGGGAAGTTGACCGCGGGTCAACAGGACTACAGCTATATTAAGTTTCATACTTCTCAAAAGAAACCACTACGGCTATCAATAAGGTTTTACTTCTTTGGTGGAAGAGGTCCTGCTGCTTGTGTTTTACACTAACCACGGAAGGGGGAGAAAAACCCTGAATAAAGTACTTCTAGTTGATAAACCACATTGTCTTTAACAGCTATTCAGAGCTACTGATAAAGAGATTTCTTTTGTCACCATACTGTATATTATTTTAATGAATTAGACTTTAAAAAAAATCACCATTTCTGAAAAGGGTGAACTATGCTGAAAGTGAAAATTCTTCTGTATAGAACCATTTCTTCAAGCTTGTAAGCACACGGGTTTCCTGTTCTATTTTGACACAGTCCCTTTCCCAGCCTGAGGCCAACTTCATATGTGGCCACTGAAAGTCTCCCGACTGCAGACTGAGACAAAATTTAAATGGTGGAGAAAAATATTACTCATGTAATAACAGCCCTTTTAGAAAGGGTCATTTGAAATTTTCACAGACAAACTTGAAAGTTTAGCCTCTCATCATTACTATTTCTTAGGAGCTTTTCCTGTTTAATACTTGCTGCTGTGTGGAAAATGTGTCTAAACCTTACACTGTGGCATGACTCATAAAAATCAAAGGAAAATTTAGCAGAATGCCAGCAGAAATGTTCACTTATAACTGGTGTAGCTGGTTACCTGATGAGTACTACCACCAGCTCCTGAGAAACTGAACCATCTTACTTTACACAATTACTTTAGCTTGTGCAAGCTACTGAAATGGTGCTTCTGCTGGAAACATCATAACTGTAGCCATGAACATTTCTCATACTAGGGAAGCCTCCTACTTTCTTTCTGAAGAGTGCAGACTAAGCTGCCCAGGAGCCAGTGGGAACACAGGAGGTGGCCAGGACAGGGACAAAACTGAAGGACAAAACAGAGCAGGACGTCCATGGCCAGTGGAAAACGGGCATGATGTTGAGGCAGCAGCATCACTCCCTTTGGATTCAACACTCTTCAAGAGAGAGGAAAGCACAGTTTCTGACAGGCATGGTGCTCTTGATCCCTCCTCATGTGTTCTCCTTTCTATCCTCTTTGTCCTTGCCTTTGCCACCTCATCCCCCTCTGTCACAGAAACCTACTCTTATGGATTTGTCCAAGATGTGGCCCCATTTGATGATGACTGCATAAGCACTTCTCAAACTGGGGTAGTGGAAAAGGGCACAGCAAGCTTCTCAGGACATCACTTGTTGTAATGCTCACAGTTGAGGGCCCAGTATGTAACACCAAGCCAATTGTCAATGAGCATCATCAGCTCTTTGTTTGTTTAACAAGTGGTATTCTTCCATTTCAGTAGTCTCTTTGCCTTTCCTTTTCTCACCTTTGTCAATACAAGCCTCTCCTTTCCACTGAGAAATTTATTGACATAAAACCAGATGATGAGCTTTAGATGTATTTGACAGTAATCTCTGAAGTGAAGTGAAATTTAGCAACCACATTTACCTGGGTTGAATGACCATGTTCAGATGGCATAAAGATTTTACCCGTAGCCCAGGACAGAATTTTTCAGGTTTCAGTCTCCTTTTTCTGACTAGCCCTGTAAGTGCTGAAAGGACATAGATAGAGCTGTTCCTATAAATGTAGAGTTAAGCAATGTGCATAGTGCCATAATAAGCAGTTGTACTTGGTGGCAGCTGTGCAAGCTAGGTCTTTCAAGTTCACTTTACCTACTGTTATTTTAGTACTATATTCCTAGAAAGTATCCTAATTTTCCTGCACTTCCTATTTATCATACTATTTATTCCCTGTGCGGAGAAATGCGAGGTAAGTAAATTGTACTGTTAGAAGGAAAAACAAGATAATCTGAGAGTAAGCATTGTTCAAGTTACCTCTGAATTCACTGTTCTCCGAAATTTAACAGAATTTATTAAACAAAGTGAAAACTTGTATTGGTCCTTTTCCATTTCCCCCCCATTGGCATTACACTTCTACAGAGTGTGTATTTCTAGATGAAGTCAGGTATACTCTTTGAGATCTAACCTGTGGGGAGGAACCTTTTTTTCAAGTAATAAAGGGGATCTAAAGCCAGTAACACGAAGTCTGTGACACTTTGCAGTTTTGGTGAATTATTCAACTGCAGGTGTTAAAACAGACAACAATCCTGTAGTCTGCCTTAAAAAAACATGTTCTTTTATAAAACAAAATGCTCTTGGGGACAGTATCCTCCTTCAGCCCTTCCCCTACCACCTGTTCCCATGAACTTCTCCAAGAGTTTAATGCCCAGAGAGCAACACGATCTCATCGACGTTTCTGGTTTTAGAATAACATCAAAACCGGTATTACACTGAAGAGGAGGGAAAAGAGAAAAGTTGCCCAAGCAAAGCTCTCCACACGGCAGCAGGCAGCCGGTGTGCAGACATCGCTCCCGCCAGTAGCTTATCAGCTTTCCGGCACAGCGAGGATAAGCCACTGCTGAACAACAGCAGCAACGCAGCCTCAATAACGGAGGCGAACCCAAACAACGGTCACCAACCGACAATCCCGGGGAGTAGGAGGGTGTAAGTCGCTGTGTCACTCCTCCCGGCGCATGCGCGGGCACAGCCCGAACCCCCAATCATCGATCGTGGCGGTTAGGGCCGCCGCGCAGGCCACAGCGTGGCACGCCGAGGCACCGATCGAGCGCGCGGCCGGCGGCCCGCTGGGAGTAACGCCTCAGGCTTCGGGGGCGGTGCCGGGCGGGCTGAGGCGGTGCCGCGCCAACCAAAACAACCACACGCCCCGGCAGCCCCTGCGACCGTCCCCCGTCGCCACCGTCACCATCGCCGCCACCTGGCGGGGCCTGCTCGGGGCGCGAGGCGGGCGCGGAGACCCGCCGCCGCCATGAAGCTCCGCGTGCGGGTGCAGAAGCGAACAGCACCGGTGGAAGTGCAGGGGGTGGAGCCAACGCTGGGAGATCTGCGCGCGCAGCTGCGCCGAGCCCTGCTGCCCGCCTGGGGTTACAGGTAGCGTGCGGAGCGAACCATCGCGGGGATGGGATGGGGTGGGGTGAGAGAGAGAGAGAGAGAGGGAGGGAGGGAGGGAGGGGGGGGGGGGTGGGTGGTGGTGGTGGTGGTGGTGGTGTCGGGAGTGGTGATGGTGGGGGGGCGGCCGCGAGCACGCGGGGCTGGGGCCGGCAGGGCCGTACCACGTGGTGTGGGGGGAGGGGTGGCCCGGCTCGGCCCATTTCCCTCCCAGCCCCTCCCTGCGGCGGCTCCTCTGCTGCCCCCTAGCGGGGCGGGCGGGAGAACGGGAGGCGGCGGCCGGCTGGGGCCGTGGGGCCCACAGCTGTTCCTCTGGCCTGTGGTGAGGGCGCGAAGGCCGGGCGCCCGGCGGAGGGGGCAGAGCGGCCGGAGGCGAGAGGCGCCGAGGTGCGCCGCCGGCTCCGGGGCGAGGCCCGCGGTGCGCAGGCGAGGCGGTTGGTAGGCTCGTGCACGGCATCCCGCGCCAGGGCAGGGGGGCACCGGGGCACCGCCCGGGGGTGGTTAAGAGCTTGCCGGCCTGGAGGTTTTAGCCGGTTCACGGGGGCATGTTGCTAAAGCTAATGCAACGCTTGGTAACGCCTGCTGCTAAGCTCCTTGTGACAGATCGTGGGCCGGCAGCCGCGGGGGGCAAGGCGGCGGGTGGCTACCGGTCGTGACCGGGCTTTGCTTCCCGGCTGGTCACTACGGAACAGGAAAGTAAAACTTTGGGAAATGCTCGGTGGTGAATTGCAGCTCAGTCAGAGCTGACTTAAATTTCTGTGTGGCCTTTACATGATGAATATGGCTGTAGGGTATCCCTTTTACAGTTTTGCAGTCTTCTTAGAGAATCTCTGGGTTTAAATTTCATAAATGTTTTATCTATGAAGAACTCATGGCAGCCTTTGTAGGAGAGTGACATCTGCAAAATCAGTTTAGTAAATGCCTACACAAGGGACTCATTTTCTGATGGCTGCTGAAGGGTTTCTATTCACAAACCTTTAACTGGGTGTGATGTACTAATGTTTCACCAGTGAAACACACATTTGATAGCACAGCACTGTGCTGCATAGCAGTGCAGGCAGGAGAAATCTGAAGTTACTGCTTGTCTTGCCACAGTGGGTGTTGTTTTATAGCCGCTTCCGTGCTAACCAGTTTCATTTCTATTTGATTTTTTTGGTAAGTGCTTGCCCTGAAGCATCTTATTACCCTGATTTGCAGTTAGCATTCTATAGGGCAGCTGCTGATCTTTGGAAATGAATGTTTTGCTTAATTTGAAAGCAGGGTGGTTGAGTCTGCAACACTATCTTGCTTTTAAATAATCTCAGCCAGTATTTTATTTAAAGCTTGTTTTGGTAGGTGTGGTATCTTCTGATTTGGAGGGCACTTGTTTGCTTTTCCTTCAAAACTGTTTTATGAGCAGTTACTGTGAATGAAATAATACCTACCAAGCAGTTATGGCTACTTAAAATGTACTTGGAGAGAAATATGGGGGGAATAATTTCATACTATATTTTTTTCCTCACTCTTCCTTTAATATATAGCTAATTATTAATGGATTAAAATCCATGGCATTGTACTATTGTAGTATGCAGTATGCATTTCTAACTACCTCTTTGTGCAGTCAACCATGTTTCTTTACTTTTTTCTATTTTGCAGTCCTGATACCGAGTTTTCAATAACACTGAACAGAAAAGATGCTCTTATAGAAGATCAGAAGACCTTAGCTTCATATGGGATTGTTTCTGGTGATTTGATATGCTTATTACTACAAGAAGCAGATGGACAACCCAACCTACCTCCTTCTTCTTTTACTCCTCCCCCACTTCAGAATGGTCATGAGCCATCCACCTTGATCCCCAGCAAAAGTCAGGCCAAGAGCCCAAAAGAAGAAGGACAGAATGAGCAATATGACAACCAGAAAGCTCAGGTGGAAGTTCAAATGAGTGACAAGAGAGTAAGTACATGAGAATTGCCCTGCACAACGGAAGGCAAAGAAGAAGGTATCTTGTGTCAGTTGCTGTACTATATAGTAGAGAACCTCTTCACATACTTGTCTGATATATAGCCAGTTATTTGGGTGGAATTTATTTATATTCGTTCTATATTAGCTGTGACACAGAAGCTAGTTCAGAGACCCTGAGATGTTTCAGGTCTGACATTTTTACAGCATTGAATGTGTTTGCTGGAATGTTCACTTTCCATAAGGAAGTTAGGATTGTGTTTCTTACCTGTCTCAGTGCTGTCTTGTTGAGGAAACTGATTCTATGGGCTGAACAAATGCAACAGTCACTGCCTGTTGGAAACACCACTCACAAGGTGAGGGCACGATTCCTTTCTAATGGGGTAAAGCAGTTCCCTATGATTCAGACTGAGACCTGTCTGTCTTGTGCATGGAGGATGTGTTGCTGTGATAGCTCTTGCCTCATGCTTCATAGATGTGCGTCTGTATGACCCCCATGTGCTTCATGCAGCAAATAAGCACATTTTTTGCATATTACTCAGTGGTTTGTTTTCTGTGTGACTGTACATACAATACTTAAGCAGATAACAGCCCCCACCAACTGTTGGGTCCTGTGGTGAATGGAGTTTCCCTAGAGGAGACTGCAGGTGCAGCCTAATGCCATGGTCTATCTTGTTATACGATCCTGTCCTTTTTAGGCAGGAGCTTGAGAAGCTGGGAGAAGTTGTCTTCTGATGTTCTTTCAAAGCAAGTAGTTTTTTGTTATAGAGCTAATTTCAAATACTAAATGTTCCTTAATACGACGTTTCTATGAGGAATATGGATAAGTGGTCTTTTAAAAATACTATTTTAATGTGTGAAAATTAAAAATACTATTTTAATGTGTGAAAATTAAGATTTAGAGTAAAAAGAAGTAATGAAAGAAAATGTAGTTGGACCATTGTCCCATTGATTGTTGTCAGAAACAATATTCCTTACATGGTGCTGGGGGCATGCAAACTCCTTATGTCTGTCAGTCAAACAACAGTAAGCTGTGCAGAAGTATGTTTCATACTTATTTAGTATTTGAAAGCAAGATAAAAGATTCTCACATCTTCCCCCAAAATTGTGGTGAAGTATGGCAGGAAAATTTCCAAGCAACTAAGTGTCATTGTAGAAGAGCTCCAGAAGTCTGAAAATCTGTGTTTAACTAGGTCTATATGTGTCGCTGTTAATGAAAGAAGGCAAGTTCCATGGGTGGATGGCCATGCCAGCCTCATACAAACATGAGGGTGTCTTGTGACATTGGGCATGGATGTGAGGGAGAAGTAGCTGCAGCTTCTTTAGAGTCTCTTTTTTTTCCCCTTTCCTGAACCTTCCCTTAGGTAAATCTGCTTATAGTTTTCATTCACTACTTGTTTTTAATGTGTCTGTGGGTAGTTCTATCAGTTAATGTTATAATATGATATGATTTTGTTAGAAGAAAGGAAGCCACAATAAAACCACAGTGCTCTTCAAGTGTCAGCAGATATACTCCATTGATGATTTTTTTCCAGTTATTTAGGCCTATTGTGTTTCTAAGCAGTCCAAGTTACCATTTTGGTTACTTGTCATGCATGTTGGCTATATTTAAATAAATGGTGGTACTACAGTGAGTAAATTATTCCTGTGTACATCGCAAAAATTCTCATGAAGTTTAGTATATTATCACTTTGTCTTCAAGTAGTATATGTAACAAAATGACAGACCCTTTTATGAGGGACTTGCATTATAAATATAAAAACTTACAGCGGCTATATGTGTAATCCTGATCTCCAGCTGGGATGCTAGAAAATGGAAATGTAATGAATCTGTACAACTTGCATGAGAAGTTGGCAGAGTACATTTGGTGCCTATGAGGACTGGTATAAGCAGATTAATGATATTGATGTATATAGAGGTGTAATTTTCTGAATGAAAATATGTTTTGCTTTTCGTTGAAGGCAGGATCCAACCTAGAATTTCCTTCTGGATTAGTCTCAGAAGATGTTGACCTGGAAGAAGGTACAGGTTCCTATCCCTCCGAACCCATGCTGTGCAATGAAGCTGCTGATGGTGAAATACCCCATTCCTTAGAGATGCTCTACCTTTCTGCTGAGTGTACCAGTGCCACTGATGCCTTGATCGTTCTAGTACATCTTCTCATGATGGAGACAGGCTACATACCTCAGGTTAGGTGCACAACCAATCAGGAAATTTCTTTGTTGGTATGAGAAAACTGTGGAATATTGTGGGAACGTGTGATACAAGATGCATCTGAAGATCCACTTTTGGCTTTGTAGGGGCTGCTGAAGTATCAGCTTCTCTGATTTGCCTGACCAGTAGGCCTTAAGGCTAAAGACAAGAGCAGCTTTTAGGTATGAGAGAAGAGGCCTGACCCTGTGTTTCTTTCAGTCCTCAGCCTCACTGGAACCCAGCTGATAACCTCCTGTTTCTGCTTTATACTGCTGAGGTTGTGTAGATGTGCTTAGCTTGTAGCACTTATTTGAAGCACTGTCTTAAGCATCAGTATCATCTCAATGGTATCCTGTTGAAATGGTGGTTAACAAGGCCTAGGTCCGACAGTGTTGTCTCCCATTCTGTATTAACCTCAACTGTCTCAGTTAGGCTTTGGTTCCACTAACTGTCACGTCCCACTCAGACGAGGGAAACAAGTGAAGGTTTGTAAATCCCCAGTGGAGTGGGCAACGGTGATACAAGTCTCAAAGTCCAGACATTTATTAACTTCCCACAATGTACTAATTGGATACACAATAATTGGCTAAGTATATAACAAATTGTAGCAAGCAATACAGTATGCCTTGCATTACTTAATGGTAGTGAAGGAAAAGGGGAAAAAGGAAAGGAGGGACATGAAGAGAATAGAGGAATAGAGATCATGGGTCTGGGTTCCTGCGTTGATCCTGCCAGCAAGGGTTCAAGCAGGCATCCGTCTTCTTTGCTTCACTTCACTCTCTGGGTTCCCTCCCCTCTTTCCTCCCCCTCAATTTATACACACTTGCCTTGGGTCCATCCCCTAGGTCAACCCACATACCTACGTATCCCATGTATGAGGAGAGGTAAGGTGGGAATGATGTAATTAGCATGATCTTGTTAATCTTTGTTAGGATATTCAGGGGTGTTTCATGGTATATGCATTTTGTGGATAATGAAGCAAAGGTCATTCACCAGATAGATGGCCCTTGAAATCTGACCAGGTGCACCAGAGCAGAACCGTCCTGTCTCCACAGGGCTCCCTGCTCCAGCTGCATCTTGTGTTATTCAGGCAGCCTTATTGGCTTCAACCTCCACACGATCCACCCCTTGACTAGTTTCATTGCTTGCAAGTGCTTGAGACATTCCTTATCTCAGAGGGCCTCCACTCCCCCTGCTACCCTTTATCTCTTTCTCAGGCTATTTTCCTCAATCTTTGTTTCTCGCAGGCCTGTTTCTTTCAGGACCTGTTTTTACAAGTCATCTCTCACACTAACCTACAGAGGTATCTAACTCGTACTCGAGCACCTACGACAGTACCTCTATTCAATGTAGGAATTCACCTTTTCCTTTTTAGATTTTCAGATTTGCATTGTTGAACGTGCAAAAAAAAAAAGATTTGCTCTCATGTTTTTTTTCTTGTGGTGAGGCTAACTAAGCATGTTAGGGGGTCAGTTTAGGTGTCCAGTTGACCAATACCAGTTTAATAAATCTGCTAAGTTAATTGCATTCCTGTAGCCTGAAATACTACCTGAAGAATACATTTGTCACTGGGAATAAAGTTTGTTTATGTCAATCAGTAGGCTTGGAAATAGGGAAGGTGGTTGCTGTGCAGATTTAAGAGGAAAGAGAGAGAGTCTACTTGTGATTATGTTGTGTCCCCCTCTGGGATTCCATCTAAGTCTTTTATTACTGAAATTGAAAGGAAAAACTGTTAGTCTGCTCAGATTTTTGAATGGATTTCAAGCTATGATTCTTCAAGTCCTGTCAGACCTCATAAGTTCACAGAAAAAGTATAATAACATGTTTTTCATACAGTAAATACAGTTGTAAGAATGCTGGAATAAATGACAGAATGAATTACATGTCTCGAAGAAATAGGTGTGAGTGCTCACTGAACAACCTTCCCTGCCAGAAACTGGGATAGCACAAAAAATTACTAAACTTCTCCTCCTTAGATTTGCTGTTAGTCTTGGAAAAAATAATATATAATCATGTAATTATAGTCTGTGCATTGGGACTAAACTAAGATTTGAATTGCAAGCAGCATTCTGGCAGTTCCTAACTTTTAATTCTCTTTTTTTCACCCCTTAGTCTTGATATGTTGCTAAAGTATGGCAGTGTGATCTCTGTGTGTTTTTAGGGGACAGAAGCCAAGGCAGTGTCTATGCCAGAGAAATGGCGAGGGAATGGTGTTTACAAGCTACAGTATACACATCCACTTTGCGAAGAAGGTTCTGCTGGTTTGACTTGTGTGCCTTTGGGAGATCTTGTTGCTATTAATGGTAAGTTAGTCAAGATTTTTTTCCTGGATGCACATTGCTAAATATCACCATTGATTAGCAAGAGAAAACTTTAATGTGCTTTTGTGCACTCTTGTTTAGAACTGCACCTTGATTATCCAGGTTGCTGAGGTGCAAGAGGTGCTATTTCCTGATGCTGAATATTCTCGGCGTTTCTGTGTTAACTGTTTCTCTCCCTCTAATCATCAGAGACCAATCCTTAGAGGATTCAGCTGGCCTTTTCATTGCAGTGTTTCTTGTGTCACTTCATAGGAATTTTGGTATGCATTGACAAACATTTAAAGAGGTAGATTTGCTTCAGCTGCAATATTTTGTCTTGTCTCATGTTCTTTGCAGACTTATAAACAAACTCCAGACCATGTAGTCTTTAATATATAATCTTTCCTGTAGCACACTAACAGTTTAACTGTTATTTCCTGCTATTTTACATTCCATTTTATTTTTCTGAAAGTTTTATTTGTCTAGCTGTTTGCTATATTTGGGTATTTTCCTTGAGGGAGTCTGGTAAGGGAGAAAAGTAAAACACCTCTGAAGGGTAAGGCAGTAATGAAGTGATCTTTGTCATCTCTCAATGTGTTTTAAATTTTGAAATGTCTTTTTTTTTCCCTTATATTTGCAGCAACTTTAAAAATCAACAAAGAGATTAAAAGCGTTAAGAGAATACAGCTATTGCCAGCATCCTTTGTTTGCTTTCAGGAGCCAGGTATGATTGAGCTATGATACTCATAGTCGTAAACTTAAATGTAAGGAAGTCACACAGTGAATAAGGATATACTTCAATAAAGGACCAAACAAGTAAAGAATAGTTCAAAAGAGTAAAACTGTTGTTACCATTTAGGTGAGTTATAACTTTGCGGTAAAAGGAATTTAGAGTGTAGCTATTTACTCACATTTTGCTGTTGAAACAATTTGAATTTATTGGATTAACTGTGTAAGGAAAGAACCTTGCAAAGCCTGAGTCATCCTTTGACCAATATGCCTGTTATTTATGAGGTCCTAAGCATATGCATGAATCTCTGGGGCAGCAATGCTGGGTTATACCCCCTTTCTGCCTGGCAGTTCAGGACTTCAGAGGCTGATGGTACCTACACTCTTGTTGTGGCACTGTAATTGTTATGTTCTTTTTGTCAGAAAACATGTGCTGACCACATAACTCTCCAGAATGCCAAACTTAGAGGGAGGACTAAGGCGGGGAGGGAGAGAAGGGCAGATAGATGTGGATCCTTGTGAGCACAGACCTAACTAGCTTTTTATTCTCTGAAGTATATGAACTGCTTTGCTGGTAGTTGAGGCTGACTCAGTGTCCTACACTGTGTCTTGGGTAGCTCCAGTCGCTGATGTACAACTCTAGTCAAAAGGCTTTAGAAGAATTAACTGAGCACTGAAATGTGTCCAGTATAATGGTAGAGTCTTCTGGCTCCTCTTTCTTCAGAGAGCAGAATGGAAAAACATTCCTGTCAGAAAATGAATGTTGCAGGCATTTACAGCATAGGTGCATGTTACACATGAGTTTTGAAATCTGACAAAGGAAGCTCTGACAGCTTGAGAGTCGATCTGTTTCTGAAAAGCTCAAATATTTCTCTTAATGGTGATTTTTAATGCTAAAGGAAAGCTTAGCCCGACCATGGAACTGGTCTGTAGTTTGTTGATGAATTACTTAATGCATGATTATTACACTCTAGGTGCAGAGCTGCTCCCATCAAGATTACAAGCAGATTACAGTTCTGCTTATAAGAAGACCATAACTATTCTGCTCTTATGTAATTTTTGCATTATAACCTCCTGAAGTTAACCTTTTTACCTCTCTTCTTTGATAGAAAAGGTTGCAGGTGTTTACAAAGACCTTCAGAAATTATCCCGTCTCTTTAAAGACCAGCTGGTTTACTCTCTTCTGGCTGCTGCCCGACAAGGTGAGAGAAAATATTTGTGATTAGAGGTAGTACTTCATTTCTGAGGATGGAAGGAAGGGGGTCTATCTGAAGCCTTGAAGGGAAAGAGTTAGAAACAGCTGTTCAGTGATGGGTATACAAAGAGTAAGCATAAAGTAATTTATACATTCTAAAGAAACGATATTAATCTTTGTATCTCAGAAAATGTTAATAAAACGATAATTTTCTGGTTTTAATTTTTGATTGCTCTGGTCTCGCTTAAGAGGCTGGAGTGCCTGTTTCTACACTTGGTGATGAGAAAATCATACCACAGTAATTCTGTGGCAGTAGTTTTGTAGTTTTGATCCATTTCTTTGTCAAAGCAGAAAAATTTATATAACATCATATTTGGAAGTCTAACCCCAGGAATGATCTCAGTCATTGAGGGCTTGGAAAGGATGGTAGGAAGTAACCCAAGCTGGTGTTTGTGAAGTGGTAGGAAGCCAGGCTCTCTCTACATAGGTATTACCATAAAAGGTCTCAGCTTTGTATTCTGGAGACTATTCAGTGGAATTCCCTCTAGACTTCAGTATGGGAAGGTTTTATGGGAAGCATGTGCTCTGTATTTAATGTGTATGTGGGCTCATGAAATTGGGCAGGTCTTTTTTCCTTTGTTCTGGAGCCTATAAACATAGTTTGGTGTGTGGAATGTTTCTTGGGCTTAGTGGCCAATGGTGGTCAGTATAAAGTGCTATTTGTGCACTCTGTAAATGTACTTAGAGTTGCAAGAGATCTGTTTTACAAGAAGTCATGTCACTACTTTCTGAGAAAAGTGGTGTAACTCAGGCATCAAAGAGAAATGACTGATTGACAAAATCCCTTGGGAGGCTGCCCTGAAGGATATGGGAGTCCAGGAAGACTGGACATACTTCAAGAGAGAAGTCTTAAAGGCTGTTCCCACATGCCGAAAAACAAGCAGGCGGGGAAGGAGACCGGCCTGGCTACACAGGGACCTTTGGCTGGATCTCAAGAACAAAAGGAGAATCTATGACCTTTGGAAGAGGGGGCAGGTCTCTCATGAAGACTGTAAAGATGTAGTGAAGCTATGCAGGGAGAACATTAGGAGAGCCAAAGCACAGCTAGAGCTCAACCTGGCTACAGCTGTTAAAGATAATAAAAAATGTTTCTATAAATTCATTAATAACAAAAGGAGGATTAGGGAAAATCTCCCTCCTTTATTGGATACAGAGGGAAACATAGTAACAAAGGAAGAGGAAAAGGCTGAGGTGCTCAACACCTGTTTTGCCTCAGTCTTTAGCAGTGGAACTGGCTGTTCCCTGGACACCCAGCCTCATGAGCTGGGAGATGGGGAGGGGAAGCAGAATGAGGTCAGCACAATTAAAGAGGAAGTGGTCAGAGACCTGCTACACCTCTTGGATGCACACAAGTCTGTGAGACCGGATGGGTTACACCCAAGTGTGCTGAAAGAGTTGGCAGATGTGCTCACCAAGCCGCTTTCCATGATTTACCTTAAGTCATGGCTAAGTGGGGAGGTCCCATTGGACTGGAGGGTAGCAAATGTAACACCAATCTACAAGAGAGGCAGAAAGGAGGATCCAGGAAACTATAGACCTGTCAGTCTGACCTCGGTGCCAGGGAAGGTCATGGAGCAGATCATCTTGAGTGCCATTAAAAGTCTCATAGTGGACAACGAAGGGATCAGGCCTAGTCAGCATGGATTTGTGAAAGGCAGGTCCTGCATGACAAACCTGATCTCCTTCTATGACAAAATGACCTGACTATTGGACGAGGGTAAAGCTGTGGATACTCTCTACCTGGATTTTCGAAAAGCATTCGACACAGTTCCCCATAGGATTCTCATAGAAAAACTGACTGCTCATGGCCTGGATGAGCGTGCGGTCTGCTGGATCAAGCACTGGCTGGATGGATGGTCCCAGAGAGTGGTGGTCAATGGAGTTAAATCCAGCTGGCAGCCGGTCACAAGTGGTGTTCCTCAGGGCTCGGTGTTGGGACCATTTCTGTTCAACATCTTTATTGATGATCTTGATAAGGACATAGAGTGTATCATCAGTAAATTTGCAGATGACACCAAGTTAAGCAGGAGTGTCGATCTGCATGAAGATAGGGAGGCTCTACAGAGACAGTTGGATAGATTGCATCAGTAGGCCAACGTCAACGGGATGAGCTTCAACAAGGCCAAGTGCCAGGTCCTGCACTTGGGCTACAACAACCCCATGCATCGCTACAGGCTTGGGGAGGTGTGGCTGGAGAGCTGTCTGGGAGAGAAGGATCTGGGGGTTCTAACTGACAAGTAGCTGAACATGAGCCAGCAGTGTGCCCAGGTGACCAAGAAAGCCAACGACATCCTGGGTTTTATTAGAAATAGTGTGACCAGCAGAAGTAGGGAGGTGATAGTCCCCCTGTACTCTGCACTGGTGAGGCCACACCTTGAGTATTGTGTCCAGTTTTGGGCACCTCAATACGAGAGAGATATCAAGGTGCTGGAGTGAGTGCAGAGGAGGGCAACGAAGCTGGTGAAGGACCTGGAGAATAAATCCTATGAGGAGCGATTGAAGGAGCTGGGACTGTTTAGTTTGAGGAGGAGAAGGCTGAGGGGAGACCTCATCACTCTCTACAACTACCTGAAAGGACACTGTAGAGAGGTTGGTGCTGGTCTCTTCTCACAGGTAATTAATGACAGAACAAGAGGGAATGGCTTTAAACTGCAACAGGGGAGGTTTAGACTGGACATTAGGAAAAAATTTTTCACAGAAAGAGTGGTCATACAGTGGAATAGGCTGCCCAGGGAGGTGGTGGAGTCACCATCCCTGGATGAGTTTAAGGGTTGTTTGGATGAGATGTTGGGGGATATGGTGTAGGGGAGAACTTTGTAGAGTAGGGCTGATGGTTGGACTCGATCCCAAGGGTCTTTTCCAACCTGAATGATTCTGTGATTCTGTGAAATGATTTAAGGGAAAGATTATAATGTCCTTTCTGTCTTTTAGGGACTTTAGAGAAGAGTAAACTCTGCACTACTTAGGTAATGCTTCAATTTTTTCCACTTTGTAGCTCTGAACTTGCCAGATGTATTTGGGTTAGTGGTCCTTCCTCTCGAGCTCAAGCTTCGGATTTTCAGACTTCTGGATGTCCGTTCACTCATCTCTCTTTCCGCTGCTTGCCATGATCTTTACGCAGCTTCAAATGACCAGCTTCTATGGAGGTTTATGTATTTGCGAGATTTCCGAGGTAATGTTCAGACATGTGTTTTTCTAATTACATTCTCATGTGAACAGAGAGATTAGGTCTGACAGATTTTGATAAGAGGCTCCTCACGCAACCACTTCTGATTTTTAAACACTGTGAGTAAATACAGTCATTTGTGATGCTAACCAGTACAGTTGGTCAGGTGTAATTCAGGTGGATGCACAGTTTTCTTCCCATTGTGTGGTGCAGACTATCTTGTTTTCATCCATTTCCCTGACTACCTTGGTGTACTGGCTATTGCAGATACTAGGAAGTGAAGAGATATTCCTGCTATAATTTCTCACAAAAGATTGTGAGGCAATTGTAAGGCAATCAAGGGAAGTGCTGCCAGAAGTCAAAGATGGGGACAGTGTTTCTGGGATTTCTGTACTTAGTAACTTTTGGAGGTGATGCTTTATGTAGAACAGGTGTGCAAGTAGATCACCTGTTGAATGGTCCTGGAGCTTTATTTTATTTTTAAGATGCATTATCTATATGAAAAATGTATTGACCAAAAGTGTTTTTTCATCTCTTGATTCTTCTGCAAGTTCTGACAAAACTGGGCATCTGTGGCATGAATTCTACTTAAAAATAAATTGTATTGCTCTTCCTAATTTTTTGCTTCTCTTCGTAGATCCTATTGCAAGGCCTCGTGACACAGACTGGAAAGAAGTAGGTGGCTTTTTTTACATAATGTCTCTGAGATTAGTCTCCACAGGCTAATTTGCGAATAAAGCATAGACTTCGGGAGGCAGTAATTTTGAGTTAAATTTTAGTTTAAAAGTGTGGTGTTTGGTGTATGCATGTTGGGTATGGTCAGAATGGGAGAAAACAGCATCAACAAGTTGCATGGTGCATGCCCAAATCGTGGGTTAGAGGTTCTCCAGAGATGCTGTGTTTGGTCTTTGGCAGACAGGAGAGCTGCTGGTCTGGGTTTTCAGACTGGTGAGGAGTGCTTTTCTGAGAAGTGCTGCAGAACTGAATGCAATTGCTGAAGCTGGAACACAGAGCACTTACAGAGCTTTTAAATGCCTTTGTTTCTGTCTGCAGCTATACAAGAAAAAGTTGAAACAGAAGAAGGAGGCCCTGAGATGGAGGCACATGATATTTCTGCCCCCTACACCTCATCCAATCCCCTTTCATCCCAACCCATTGTATCCTAATCCCTTTCCTCCCAACCCATTCCCGTCAAACCCGATCTATCCCCCAGTGATCATTGGTGGAGAATATGATGAGAGACCAACACTTCCATATGTTGGAGACCCAATTAACTCGCTCATTCCTGGCCCAGGAGAAGCACCTGGGCAGTTTCCTTCATTCAGACCACATTTTGACCCAATTGGTTCCTTGCCTGGAGCAAACCCTACACTTCCAGGACGAGCTAGTCCCAGTGACAGGTTTCCACCTAGACCCAGCCGGGGTCGCCCCATGGACATTCGCCGTGTGTTCATTTGATTGCTGCTTTTTCCTTCAGTGAGTTTTCTAGTCCCTGAGCTTGCTTTCTAACTGCAGGAGATTGCAAATCCCAGACACTAATATCTGCCTTCTCTTCAGACTGTGGCAAGAACACGTGTGCATGGTAATGTTTTGACCACAAAGGCTGGATTTGTTTTATGCTCTGGTAGTACTGTACCACCTGGCACTAAGGTCTATTTCATGAAGAGCTACAACTTAGAACAGTTTGTTCTTCTCCCACCCCTGTCCTTAATCATCTGTGAAGTGCTATTTGGAGACCAGAACGATACTGGCCAAATACTTGCTGCATCAGATAAAGAGCACTTTAAATACAAACCCTATAGTTGTCTGTCTTATTTGGAGAGTTTTATGAAATTGCCAGGAAAAATGATGCTGTTTAAAATCTATCTGGCTAGTAATCGTTATTAAAAAAATCTACCATGTTCCACATAGAAAAGGATACTACCACTGTTATGGTAGATGTATGTTCATGGAAATTTACGAAGATGACATTTCCTTTTTCCTTTGATGTTTTATTAGGTAAAAAGCATTTTTATATTGTTACTTAGTACATAAAGAATACAGGGAAGGGATTTTCTTTACAATGGAAATATTAGAACACAAATCAATTTGTGTTACAAACAACTGAGTAAACTCATGCTACAGTGCAACTCATAAGTCTGAACAGAAGCAGAGCAATTTTACAAAACCAGCAGCAAAACTTTTGTCTTTCTCCTTAACTTTACAAATCAGGAGCTGTAGTACATGGCTGCATTTATTGTGTGTGAGCTAAAACTGGTGCAAAAATAAATACTTCTTCCTGCTTAATTTACTTAAGGAATTAAATAGGTTGACTTTGTTGCAGTGGAAATGGGATCACAGCAGGAAAAGCAGAATGAATTCTCACTTTACTGCAGTATATTCCATTTAATTCCATTACTTAAGTATCAAAATACATCTTGCCAAGAGGAAATGTGTTGTAACATGTTATGAGCACCTTTCAAGTGTTGTTTTATTAACTAATGAGCAACTAACAGTCTCCTGATAAGATCTGCAGGCTGATGCTGGAGCTCAATTAAAGGAAGACTGGAATGACTAAACTTTGCTAGAACTTTTCATTTCTTACATATTTTTTTAAGATGGATTGATCTCAGTGTTTCTATAAATGTAAATGGTATTGATGACTGTTGTGACAGCTGATACTATTTTCTAAAATCTTTTTGAAATTCCAACAGTGGAAATGGAATGACATTTCCTGTTAAGTACAAGTTATTTAATCTGTAATACTTACATGCTTTTTCAGGTGATATTTCAGTGATTCATCTTGTTTTGTATAAAATCAGCTGACTTCAGTAGGGTCAGAAAGTTCTGCTGTTAACTCCAGTGGAAGTTAAATATAATATGTTATTTTGCTGTCAGAAGTAGTATTGCTTCTTTTTTCCCTTTTCTACTTCACGTCAATGGCCTACCAGTGCAAATGCTGCCATAATTAAACACCTAAGAGTGTGTATTTATATAGTCTGGGGACTCTATACCAAGATTAGCCTTAATTTTTAACATCTGTTGCAGTTGTTGAATTGCCTTGTTCCAACAGAATTTTCACTCAAGTGTATAGTCAGGCCTCTTGGAGCTTGCAGTGATATTTTCTTTTTTTTCATATTCCACTGACTATAAAGGGGAAAAGGGAAATCTATGCTACGTTGGCCTTGTGCCATTTTGTCCTTGTGATAAGTGCTTCAGAAACGCATAAATAACATTCAGATAAGGTTATACAACTTTAATTGATAAAATAATTTGTAACTTACTCTTTTCACTTTCAAGCTATTTCTGGGAACAATGATCTCTGTGTGAGATACATTAATTTTTGTGGTGCCAATGGTACTCACATTACCAGTGCCTTGAAGACAATCATGTCGCTTGCTCTGCTGGCATGCCCCATGCTGCTCTGGAGTTGGGCCTTCTCTGCCGTGAAGAAAACCTTGTCATACTTCTGCCAGGCTCATGCCACGGGTTCTGTTTATTCTGGATTTTGTCATTTGAATGTTTGTTTTTGAAGAAATGAACTCGGCCTTCTTATAGATACACCACTAAGTGATCTGAAGATATTCCTTCCCTTTCTTGATTGTTCCTTCACATTATAGTAAAGGTATTGTGAGCCAAAGGTAAAGGAGCATGACTTATTCTGAACTGTCAAGTTCCCTGAAGAGGAGTTCTGTTTATTCATAAAGCAAGACATGAAATATAAAGTTAATATCTCAGGATCAACAGTATAAAATTAGAAGACAAAACAGAGGAAATATTTGAAAACTAGTTGCTTATTTTGTTTATTTATATTTTCCTAAGTTGGGTATGTGTGTCATTGTAATTTTCAAATGCTATAGAAGAGAAATCACAAAACATGAATGCCTGAAGATGGGCATTTTTTACCTGTAGAGTTCATCTGTATCCAGCACTGTTAGGGTTGCTACTAACATTCACTTGGAAATAAGGAACTATTGTCCTTGGCTTTTCTATTTATTGTTTTATTCATGAAACTTAAACCAGTTATTAAGGTATTATGTACCTGCCTGTGATTAGTGAAAGAGGAGAAAATACCACTGCAGTTATGAGGAGGACTGCTATTCTTCTGAACCTTAGCTTTATACAAGGCTTAGTTGCATGGGAATATAGGTGACATTCCTCTTGAAATACCACACCTAGATTTTACAAGGAAGTCAAGATGTTTCTCAGTCTGTATCTAAACAGCAAAATGTAAACTAATTTTCCAGGTGGTGGATATGAATGGGTGTCATAGCTGTGTCCCAGCTCCTTGGGCTGGATCCAAACGCACAAATCTATTTATGTTTCCTGGCTTCTGTGTGAAGAAAATTGAAGCATGCAGGACAGAAGGGAGACTCTGACCAGGTGCTTAGTTTTCACAGCTGTGTGAGAAAGATCCCAAGGCATGTCTATGCTGTGATTTAAATGTAACTTCTATTCACCAACTTTCCTGTTGCTTTCTTACTGCTCCTAACTTCAGCTGCTGTATTTAGGTACCTAAGTACCTATTGTGTATACCTTAGTTCCCCATTCATATAAATGGAGAATATACTCTCTGTATTCCCTCTCTCTCTTGCTTTGTTAGATTGTAGGGATTTTGGAAGAGAAACCCCGCATCAAAGGTAATAACCCGAATATATGATGGTGAATTGCCTGCTAGCCACAGCATTTAGTGTATGAGCATCATTGTTGTAGATTGAAGTGTACTGTTACAGTATTTATAGGACAAAGTATAGAGTTTCATCATTTTAACTTACAAAATCAATGTTTTCATTAAAGCCCTTCTGTGGATAGAACTGAAGATGCTTTTCAGGAACTATTGGAGTAACCAAGTTAAGCTGAGAGTGAGTGCCTGTTGCTTTTACTTGTTTTTGCAAGCTGGAGGGGAGATGTCATTCTGTTTGCTTGTCCCTGAAAAGATGACAGCTGGGAGCTGTAGGCAGATGAAGAGATCTGAGTCACTGCTGGGTATCAGGTCAACAGTGCTATCTTGTTATTGTTGTCTGTTGGAGGACAGCCCTGCTGTGTTCAAATGCAGCGTCAGCAAATGATCCAACTGTTGTGGTTTTAGTGATGAACTGGGGTCAATTTGTGGGGCCATGCCATACTAGTCACTAGTTGCTTATTTTTTGTATAGGTTGTGTTGGTAAGAGAGACAAAAAGATTCAGGGGATAGAGCAATTGAGGATTCTGGCAGTAAGCTTTTATTTCTGTCTTTGCATCTCTGGTGACCACTTAGTAGGGAAAGACATAAACCATGCTGAGGAAAGTGTAAGAGAAGGAGATCCTCCCACCAGGGTTGTATTACCTCCTCTCCATAGAGTGGAGCCTGTTAATCTGTTATTGTTCTTGCCAGTGGGACAGTGCTTGCTCAGGGCCGTTTGTCACTCTTTTATTGCTCCTGGAGATTGCAAAACAGCAGGGTCTGTTTTATTTCTCAGACAATGACATGTATTTATGATGCTACATTGTAAACTGCTTAGCAAACCTGGAAGGACAACACAGAATTGAAAAAAAAAAAAAGATAAATCATCAGAGGATAGGGTGGTTCAATAATACTGAACTTGAGGTATAAATCATTGATTCAGATGAGTCTCTCAAGAGCCTTCCAACCTGGAAAAGCTATGCTGTTGCTTGTCTGGAAGTGCACAGGTCACAAAAGCCATTATATGTGTAAAGGCCTGCTCAGGGGTAGGTCATACAAGGTCCAGATGACTGCATTGGATTTAGATATTCATTACAGGTGCTATGCAGGAAGGAATTGTTTATTTGGCTTTATTCCCACCAGTGAATCATAAGATCCAAGATGGCAAGTCCTGCTGCTGCTTTTGCTGCTTTGGGGATCTCCCTGTTTAAGTGACAGCAAGGATCTGTGCCATTGGCTCAAATGTTTTTAACTTACTGACCTCCCTGCCTCCCTGGGTATTCCAAAGTGTCATCAAGGTGAAGTTGTTAGGGGAAGCACAAAGTCAAAAGTCAGACCTTGAAGCTGTATGTGTTGTTTGTGACTAAAATACTGGACAAAACTTGAAGAAAAGTCAAGGAGGTGGGATGAGGACTGGTGCCTTCATTAGGTGTATTATAAATAGAAAAAGCATGGTGCAAGGGGTAGGTTCTCAGCTGGTAGAAGTAGCCACAGATACATTGATTTACCCAGGGTGTTTTTTTCATGAATGTAGCTTGTGTCATACCTGGGGTTTTTTTGCCATGTCCCAGAGTCTGTATTTGTGTTCATACACAGCTTCATTCTGTTTTGCAGGCTTAGAGGAAAAGCACACCCGGCAAAGATATCTGTCTTCTCTGGAAGAATAATTCTTGGGAGTGGTTGGGGAGGACTAGTACTGATCATTACCTGCTAGGGGCAATCCCATACATGCCCTCCCATGGTTTGATGTCTCTAGATGGACCCCAGCTTGTTTTATTTGTAAGGGATGGTTTTCCTGTTCTATTGCATGTTTGTTACCTTGCATTCATTTTGCACTCACCCAGTGAAGTCAGTAGGAGTTCAAGGAGGGAGACAGGATTTCACTCCATCTCTCTGTCCATTCAGGCTTATGAAACGCTCAGCACACAAGTATGTGCACTTCATCAGCTCTGTTATTAATTAAGCATGTTCCCATGGGACATACTTAGCCGGCTGTGACCAAGTCACCAAAGTGCTTGAGTTACCTGGGTTTTGTGTGGAATTTGTGTGAAATGTGAACATGGACTCTGGTGTTTCCAGGGGCAGGGGAAGAAGTTTTTTGTGTGGAAGGCCCATCTCTCAGGTTACTTTTGAGCTGAGGTTGCTACAGGGTTAGAACATGACATTTTTCTCTCAGTCATGTGCTGGGGACATAAATGGAAGGCATGAAACAGATGTTTTATCTGCTATGAGCAGAGTGATCTGGAACAAACCAGAAGTCCATTTGGATGACCTGCTCATGTGATCTTTGGCGCTTACTGATGCTTGGTACTGTATTTAACTTGTAGTTTTGCTCTGAAAAGTGACTTCTTATAAAGTTGGTATCATGAAATTCCACAGATCACTGTGTGTCTGTGCTCAAGCATGCTTACTTTTATCAGTCAATGAATACTTATTCTTGACTCTTGACTCTGGTTTTGGATATGTGTTTCTGAAAGAAGCTTTTTTTTTTTTTTTTAGTTCAACCTCAATAAGTATTCAGTAATTGGAAGTTAGCAATTGTAATGACTATATACAATCAAAATAAAATCTAGTTTGCACTGTCATAACTGTTGACTTCACAGGGGTTAGCAAGAGTAAAATTTGCTTTACAACTCAGTCATTTGAACAGATGTGATTCTGATTATGCACAAAAAACAATGAAATAGTGCCACTTTTATACAGTCACTTTTCAGACCATTATTAGAATATTTTCTTTGTATTGAAACACCTATAGTTTTCTAAATTCCCTTTACCCAGGCGTTAGTTATAAATTGCTGGGTACCATTGAATGTATTCCAGGATGACATCAGATATGCTGATATGAAGAGTGAGGGCTGACAAAAGCACATATCCAGCTGCAGGGCTGTTAATCGGAAAACAGGCTAGCAAATGATTTCCTCAGGTTGCGGATGGTCTCAGCTTTTGCTTCGTCTTCATTGGCATTTCCCCGCTGAGATGATTCAGATAGACTGAAGGTGTTTGTCAGGGACTGTGATTTGCTGAAACAGAAAGCAGAGTTCAGACTCAGCAGGGGAAGGTGGTAGTTGAAAGCTGGTTACTGATGCTTTGTGTTACACCACACAGACAAATTCAAGGATAAAGAGAGGTTAGGAAGAAGAGTCTCCATATGCTAAGACATCCAGGAATGGGGGAGGCGCGGGGAGTGGAAGAGGGGTGGGCATGGACAGGTGGCTCCAATATCACAGTCCAGACAAGTAAGTGATTATGAAAACATCTGACTAAAAGTATGCAATTGCCATTTGGTGCAACTGTTCTGAGGAACAGTTAAGTCATTTCACTACTAATACAGAAGAATGTATTCGTACTGAGGGTCACCTGTCTCTCATCAGTCGTACCATGAATGATGGTCCTGTCCTTTCAGATGTGAAAGCATGAGAGATTCGGCAAGTTGGTAGCCATGTCCCCTGCAATGTATGCTGTTGCCTGCCCTCCCTGGCATGTCTGCTCTGACTGTCAGCTGTGTTATGCAGGTCTTTTGGTTGGCCACACTGCTCCTGCTGGGTGTGTATCTGCTAGTGTTTAAGCTCAGATCAGGACTCTGCTTTTGAAGTAAATCTCCCAATTTTCCCCACTACCATGCTTTGTCACTGAGTGGTTTCTCCTGGTCAATAATGGGCATTCAGCACAAGACCAGACTCTGAATTAAAGTACCGGAAATAGAGTGTGGCAACTGCATCCTTAGCACCAACATTTTGATCTGTAAGTACATTCCTCTTGGTTTGCCTTGCTTATGTAGACATCATCACTGAAAGCATGTTCCAGAACATTACGTCTCTGTTGCCTAGAAACTGTCTCCCCATTCCTAGCCTATATTTTGTTCTGGCCTGTTCATACCAATTTCCTTTTGTGTCAACCTTTTGTCAACACCAAACATTTTTTTGCCAATCTTTCCTGCCAGATAAACTCCATGAAGGGTGGTAGTAAAGGCTGCTACCAATGATCCACAAGAATTCAGTGACATTCTCTGCTCCAGAAGAGCACTTAAACATACAGTCACCATCTGGAGTTTTACATATATGAGTGGTACCACTTCTACTTCCCCCCGATCCACATTTTTGCTACCAATTACAAAAAATTGCCCAGTAGAGAACCTTGTGTGACTTCTGCATTCAGGGAATAGTGAAGGAATGACTCTTGCTGACCTTTCTTGCCAATAATGTCCTGATTACAGCCTGTAAGGAGTATACACCCTGCTGGGAAGGTAGTAGCTGTGTTGATATGGCTGGAGTAGAGTGCACAATTACCAATGAGCACATGAACAAGAGGAAGAATGTGAAAGCTTAGAGATATCAAGTACAACTTGTTCCTCCTGACAACAGGTCAATGGTGGCCTGTTATGCCCAGGCATATATACCTCTGAAGTCACTCACAGTTGTCCACGCCTTTGTCCCTGGGGACTTCTGCCTGACAACAAAGTGATATGTTCTTCATGTCAGCTAAGGGTGCTTTTTGACAGCTTTATTCTATTATCTACAAATACTATCAGTTTAACAGAGCACCTACTTCAGATGTGGGTGTGGGGTGGCTTGCTGCATGGATGTTTCAGTGGGGCTTGGCTGTCTAGGAGCCCGGCCTTGAGCAGGAGGTCTAGGCTGCTGTGGAGGGAACACGCCTGCCTTGGAAGCCTGGACTGGAGAGGACCCAGTTGCTGATTGGACTTGGTGTGGAGATCCAGGTGACCTTTGCTGCTGAGGTGAAGTGGACTGGGGACTCTGAGGCTGCTGCCCTTGAGGAGAGAGCCGCTGCTGTGGAGGTGCGTTTGTCCATGGAGGCTGAGATCCTTGAGGCTGGCGTGGTCCACCTGAAAGGGACATGTAGACATAAACATGAGAAAGTGCATGTGGTAGACAACAGGCAAGGAGCATCTATGGAAGGGACTCTTCAGAGTAGCTTCATGCAGAAGGATAAGGGAAAACCTCTCTTATAGGCCTAAAACCGGTGTCGTGCCTATGTCTTTAGAGTTCTCTACCTCTTTCAGCACTAAAGAATCTCTGCCACTCTCCCTGAAGGGAGTCACTTCAGCATGTTGTACTCTTCCATGTAACTAATATTTCTTATCCTTGGCAAGCACTTCAGGTATTGGGAAGAGTCACTGGAGAATCAGCTCTGCAGAAAATGAAAGCTGCTGGTTTGGGTCAGCAGATCCTTCATGGGCCCAGCAGTCTGATGTGAGACTGTACACCCTATTACTATCCATACATCTGTTTCAGCATTATCAGCAGGAGACTTCAGCCATATTGGGAGCAGACTCAAAACTGAAGAGGATGTAGAAGACAATTGGATGTGACATGAGAAATTGCTGGACATGACAGATAATGGTGTGAGAAGCTGACAAAAGTTACAGGTACTGTTGTGAGGGCTGGCTCAATTTCACAGGTGGTCAGGGGGGAGTTATGTGAGAAAACTTCACAGAGAATTGAAGGGGAGCACTGGAGGCAGATGGGGAGTAGTATCCTGCAAGGCCAACAATTCATATCAGTAATACCATGTAATGCCAAGATTATATAGATACATTTGGTATCAGAAATACTAAATTTTGGATACACCAAAACTGACCAATGAGGAAAAGATAATTTGAGGTCGGCATTAATTTGGTAGGAGGTTGGAGTGGAGAAAAGAAGGGTCTAATCAGTTATGTGAATTGAGAGGTTGATGTGGTCTGGGTCCTGTGGGGCAGCCCTGTGCTTCATCACCTCAGCATAAATTAGGACAATAAACCAAACCTGTTGTTCTGACCAAGCTACGTAAGTCAAACCTGCTGCTGCTGTCAGGAGGAGCTGGGGGGGCGGGGGGGGAGGGTGTACGCCTGGACAGATGGATCAAGGATCCTGGCATCACCACAGTGTCTGTTCCAGGCCTGACAGCACTAGCATCTTCCCATCATATCTTAACACTTGTAGCCACTACAGCTTTGGGCAAACACAAATACAATCTGCCCAGAATCCTGCTCCAGTGCCAGTTCAGTGACCTTGTTTTGCTGAGCCAAGTCCTACCAGCAGTATCAACTGGATCTGTATCAAATTTTCATCCCACTTTCTGAACTGCTGTGGAATATGAAAGCAGCTGCTTTAACAGCGCACTGCATTTTCTGCCTACTTGTTGGTGAGTTGGAACAATGAGTCAGACCTTTTCCTCATAGTTTTTGTTAAGAAGGCAAACTGATAGTCTCACAGTCCACACTGTCATGGTACTCGAAGAACTGTACCTTGGGGAGTAGGGCGTGATTGAGACAGTTGTCCAAGCTGAGGTCTGGTCTGAGACCTAACTGATGCAGGTTGAACTTGTGGAGTCTAGAAGAAGAAAAGCCATTCCGGTTAATACAGAGTCCCCAAAGAGAAGCCCTGAGGTAACAGGAACTGCAGATCATGAAGTGTTCCTTAAATACACACACACACAGAGCATCTGGCTGGTAAAATCTCATGGGACTAAAATGGAGAGCTGAGTAATAAAGAGCATAGAAGTTTTTTGCTCACAGGGAATAATAATGAAGTTACAGTTTAGAATGTTTTTTAGGCAACCAGGAATTATTAAATCTGTCAGGCCCAAGGGGGTCTGTTAGTCCCATCTCCCATTTTGGACAGTTGCCAGCACCAAATGTTCCAAAGGAAGGAGGGATGAACCATGGACACATTTATGGAGTAATCATCTCTTTTACCCTAAGGGGTCTCCTCTTGATTGCTAATAAGCAAGGGTCAGCTTCAACCCTGAAACATGAAGCTTATCTGCTCCACAAAGTCTTTGCAACAGTTCCAGATATTTTGATATTTACACCCAGACCCCTTGAGTTGTGCTCAGCTCTCAGCCTCACTGCCTCTCCCATTTCTTAACTCCATTGCTTTGTTCTGAGTTGTGAGAACAGTTCTCACAACCTGCTGTTGCTAGGCCATTCATTGTTTTGCACACCTTTACTGCCCTCTCTCTCATTCACCTCCTTTTTAAAGTTGAGAAAGAGACTGAGTCCCTTTGGACCCTTCATGGGAATGTTTCCAGGCCCTTAATTGTTTTCATCACACACTTCTCTCTCCCAGCTTTATGATTCCTTCTGCAGGTACCAGAGGCATGTCTGCTTACATTATTCCAGATGACGCGGTATCTGGGTTTTCTGTATACACCACCAGGTCATTTCTCTTGCATTGTAATTTCCTGCTTCTCCCTTGTCAACACAACCATAGGCTGAGCAATGTTTTTCATTATCCAGTATGCAACAAAGTCTTTCTCAAGGGGAATGGCTAGTGCCATTTGCGTTGTTTATGTTCACCCTCTCTCTACCCCCAGCTTATCTTACCTTTCAATCTTCCATATGGAGTTTTATTTGCTGTTGTAGTGACTGAACAAAAATAGCTCTGTTGGATGTTCTTCACTGGTCCTGACTAATGCAAGTAGGTTGGTGCCATCTGCACTTCCTTCTCTCTCACTGTTTATTCTTTTTGACAGATATTTTAATAAACAGACTAAGCAACACAGAACTGTTGCACAAAGGGCCACTCCAAAGTTAACAGAAGTCTGAGTTAGCCTATTGCACAAAATTGTTTATGAAAGCAGGGGAAGCTGGAGACAGATAGGCTGGTACATGCTGAATTATTTACATGGAGAACACAATGATGAAAGGGTCTTCAAGGCTCCTGGAAAGTCAGGAGAATGAGCCAAGTGATTCTGGAAATGGGAAGAAGTGTTTCATAGTTGGAAGCATTGAAATGAGTTTCAATTGACTAACATAAATGCAATGAGGTTACAAGCCCATATTTTACATTATTTATCTGGGACTTGCAAATGGACAGGGAGGAAAATCTGGGAATTTTCCATTCATGGCTTCTAGTCCTACATAGCTTGGGACACTAAACCTTGCCTTGGTGTTGGTGGAAATTTATTGTCCTAATGCTGTGACACATCCTGATTAGAGCAGCCAAAGAAAGAGAATCAGATCTCATATTCACCTCTATGGCCTTTGCCTACAGCCAACCCAAGGCTTCTCAGAGATGAAGACAAAACAGGATTTTGAGGCTCAGAGATGAAAGGGTGAGGACCAGCCTTCTGCCTTTGGAAGGGAAATAGTGAGGGGAAAGAACGGAGTTGGGGCAGAGAGGTGAGAAGAGAACCACAGCTGTAACCATGAAACCAGGTTGTCATTAACATCTTATCCTGTCCTGGGCTCAACCAACCCAATTATCAACATGACCAGACTTAGCATCCTGTAAATAGCCCCTCTGCTAACTTCATCTCTCATATCTATGTCTTTATCTGAGGCCAGCTTCTGCTCCTTTTACCCCCCACCGCTTGCTTTCTTTAATAGTTCTTGTCTGTCACCTTGCCTAAGGCTTTTTGACAGTAGCTACGTTATTTTGACTGATTGCCTGTTATCTACCACTTTATGAAAGAATTCTCAAATAAATGAGGGGAAAATAATCTAAAGGAAAATAATGGGACATTACAAAAACAATGTGGTAGATGCTCTTAAGGTGTGGTTCTGTTGGTTTATTGGTTTTCTGTATTTTTCTTTAAATTATTGTCTGAGATAATTTGTAAAGTCCATAACATCTACACTTTTCTACATTACTCTTACAACTTTTTAAACACGTTTTGTATTTGTTGTACACTAATCCTCTAGAGCAATAACTGTTTCTAATGAAATTGCACATTTTTTCTTGGCAGCTTAGTCACTTCCTAAATTCAGTTCATTGGATGTAGCTATCTGGGTCTGGGGGCTTAATGATTTTTAAAAATATCAGTCATCACTGATTTAATCACTGTTTTTGTTCTCTTCCCTGTCCTTCCGATCAGAAAAAATATATCTAGTTTAAGAATTTCCCCACTCTCAGCAATTAAATTTACTAGAGTCACAACACTGTCCCTGCTATCTTCCTTTTGTCCCTTAATTTTGGATGATCCACAGAGCCCACCAATTCTTTGGCAGGGTTCCATCTTCTGATGAACCCAGAGAATTTGTTTCATTCTTCCCTCTATCTTCTCTTCAAAATCAATTTCTATCCTTTTTACGTTTCCTTTTATTACTTGCATGATGGTGCATAGTCTTCTCAAATGTCAGATTTCCAAATCTGGAAGATTATTTTTTTTTCTGTTTGTCTTGAATGTCCTCTATCATTTTGCCACTTAACTCTAGAAGTTTTTCTTGCATTCCTGGTTCAGGAGCAGATCAGAAATGTATATATGCATTCTGGAAAACAATGGTGTCTCAAATAATGTCCAGACAGTTTTAATGCTAGGGAGTTGATTAATTTTCTCACTTTATTAAATAATCTTTTCTAACTGCTTGTGTTATATCATTGCTTTTTGATATCACATCTGTCCCTTGGACATCAAACCTAATGGTACACACTCACTTTCTGAATTTGTACCTGGGTGTTTCTTAAGGCTAGGTCAAGGTGTTGTTTCCTATTATGCTTGGATATTGCAGTTCCAGGAAGCAGAAACCTACAGAGATGGGGAACTCTCTCTGAATTTCTGTCCCACTGTGGTATTTGACTTGCTTCTTGATAGCTGCAGTCTCACATTATTATGACTTGCTTCTTCCATCTCTGTCAATGCTGTGTACTCAGTTTCATAATTTCTCAGTTTTTCTTGATCCAGAGACTACTATAGCCAGCTCCAATAATATGTATAGATATTCTATGCATACCTATAGGATATCCAAGGGTTCATATTTCTATGTATTCAGTACTGCTATCCTTGTATTCAGAATTACTATTTTTCTTCATTCTGTGGAAGCCTTCACCTGTACTTTTAGTTCTGCATCTCACCAGCCTCACATGTAATTACTACTCTCTGCACATTTGTAACTATGTGTTACAGCATTGTTAGTAATTGTAGCTTGTGTAGTATCTGCAATGTTCATTGTACCAAGGTCTTTCTCTATAGCAAAGCATTCTAGTTAACATGTTTGGAGTTTTAGTTTTCTTGATTTTGTATACAGATATTATTAGGTTGTATCCTTGGTGAAGACCCTTTTCTTATTTAACTCCTCTATTTGACATCCTATCCCTCCAAGACCATTTTTTTTTTGTTCTTATGTTCTTATTATTTAGACCCTATTTTAGGTCTGTTGTAATTAGGTCTGTTAGTATATTACAGACATAGAAAACAGATGCATCTGTCCATGTTCTGTTGGTTTCCCCTTTGCTCTTAGTTTATACACTCTATATCTTGGTTATTTCAGATGGCAGTTGTTGATTCCACTTTGGCCAGAGTAAATCCTATTTCCCTGCCTCAAAGCATTTTTAGTGTCTATTAAATGTTTACCCCTTCACTCTAGCTAAAACTTGGTTTGGAGTTACCCTGAATACCCTTCATGCTGGGCACCTGGTTTAGCAGGAGTGGGCTGACATATGACAAAGGCAGAGAGCAATAAATTGCTTTCTCCCATTTTTTGTCTCAAGTGAAAAAGGAAACTTCCAGCCTGTTTACTCTCCTGTCCTTTCTTTTGTACAGATTTGTTGTCTTCAAACCTTCATGCTTGGCTCCCTGCTAGATACTAAAAGAAGTGTAGCACATACACCTGGAGACACAGATTATGTTCTGGTGTGTTTAATTTATACAGAACTGCCACTGGGAAATGTGGCACTAAGATTAGATATATTTGATACTCAAAATGGATGTACATGAGAAGCACTAAGTGGTCAGTTTAAATGCAAAAATGGCAGGTTCTTATATTAATTTAGTATTAGTCAAACTTCCTCCTGATGAAGGGGATAAAGGGCATCTCCAAAGAAGAAAGGCTGCAGTAAGGAATGAAATAACTCATGGTGGAGATTCCTACTTTCTCTTCTGGGAAGCACAGATTTTCATCAGGGATGCAAAAACTGGAATGAAATCTATCCTGAGGGATGGTGTTAGACAGAGATGAAGTCAGGCATTACAAGTACCTCTGAAAACAGCTGTCTTCACTATGAATCTATGAATTTAGCAAGACAAAATGTCTAGATGCATGGCCCACACTACCAGTGTGATGCCACAGTTATATGGAAGGTGAGAAAGGGAGAGAGAGGTATTTCTTAGGGGCACCCACTTCAAATTGTCTATGAGAGATTTCTTTGGAAGAACAGGAGTCAATCTATCCAATACACTCCCATATGGGACTGTTCAACTCTCTGAGCTGTCTGACTGCCTGACACCCATAGGAAGGAGAGAAAGAGAGAAAAGTTCAGGAAAACAACTTGGCCATAAGTTCTCTGTTCATTCATACCCAAGGCCTCAGCGGTGATGGCATAGATCCAGCAGTGATGACAAGCTGAGTCATTTTGGAAACAACCAGATCAGCTATAAGCTGTCTGTCTTCTTCCACATGCTCCCCAATCAGTGGCATCGAGCTGTCCATCACCTGCCACAGGAGGGAAAAACAGTTAGTAAGTTTTCCTGGTGGCAGATGCCGGTTTCAACTCGCCTCTCACACTAATCCACTTTGTGTCTCCACATCCTTGCCAACACCTCTAGTCACCACTCCCCTCCATGCTGAAACGTGCTTGACTTTCCTAGGTGTGTGATTTCGCTTAAATTTTTTAGGAAATGGCATGTACTTCCCCCTACTCCCCATCTTCCTTCCTTTCAGAACTTGGAAGCCAAGACTTCTGGTGGCTGGAGGCTTTCTAAATCAACTAACTTGCTTCTTCACATGTCCTGCAGAGATGCCTCTGATGGATGAGGTGTCTTTGGCATTGTCCCACAGTATTTGGGTTGACATTGCAGCAGAAGGGGCCACAGGAGAAGGGAAACAACATGTACTGAAGCCTGAGGAGGTGGGAGCAACAGGGTCTGGAGGAGACAGGAAACATTTGGGACTAATCAGTGCAAACCACTGCACCCTGAGAGGGGAAAAAACCATCACAGATGTGTATGAATAGGATGTCACCCAAACAGCACCCAATGCAGGAAAGTAAACTTATTCTCTGCTTGTCTTCTTGATGTTGTTGCGATACGACTGCTTCCCAAGCAAGTACTACAGCTGTGCTGGGGAAATCTGGGAAGCAAGACTGCAGGGATGGGGGAACATCTGAGGCAAGAAACAGTCTGACAACAACAATAATAATGAATGCACAGCAGACCCTCAGCTGTATAGCAGCCCTAAACATAATTTTCAACAGTTCATCATAAATCAAGTGCTTTGTAAACATTAGCTAAATCCCACAGGAAGAACTGTGCTATGATGAAGTTAAGATTCAGCTGAAGTAAATATAATTGTACCAAAATATCAGGGTTGGCAGAGTTTATTTTATTTTTAAACCAAACATTAAAACCCCTGGAAAGGCAGAGTTAAAGGTTGTATTGCTTAAGAAAGTCACTGACTCACGCTCAGATAACAATCAGAAGTGCACTCCACCCTGGCAAGGCTGCAAGACTCCACTCTTGGAGTGAAATGGAAAGTTTTGCACACTTTTTAAAGATTTAAAGTAAGGGAAATCAGTGAGGTGAGTTCATCAAGTCTGTATTCCAGTCTCTTGCAGAGTAACTGTTAATTTGGATTAATTTCTATAGGTCTTTCATGTGAACGCTAGAGAAGCAGCCTAGGAAGGTTTAACTGGGGTTTGCATGAAGAGTGAGTTGGTTTTTATATCCATGGCCTACTTGACCCAGGGAGCAAAAGAAAGAGGTCAGAAAATTAGATGTCAGTGCTCAGCTAAATACACAAAGTGGCTTTTCATTCCACTGTCCACTTTGCTCATTCTCTGTTAAAAAAAGCAGTGGGGAAAGATGTTTCCTAGCAGTGTCAGGGAATGACCTGTTCCGGTCCGTGTCTCATTAGCCAGGGGCTCCTGGGGTCCTTCCAGTAGGTTCCTGCTCAGGTTTTCCTCCCCTCCCACCCTAAAAGCATTCCCATTTCATGTGGCAATTCCAGTTCACATGTGAAAAAAGGGGTCTCCCAGCTCCCTGCAATGCTCCGTGCGAGAGACCTGTCTGGCCACTAGATGATGCCGCTGCTCTGCCAAGCCAAGCCTGACTGCCCGGCACTCCCTGTGAGTCACTGTGAGACAGTTCTGGTCAAAACACCCCTAACCCCTCATTTCCCCATCTTAAGGACTGCTTTCCCCTATTTCTGTGGCGGCAGTGGCTGGAGAGCAAGGGGAGGATGCTGTTCTATAAAACAAAGGCACCAGGGCAAATGAACCCTGGAGCAGGTCCCACCTGAACCAGTGAAGGTGCACCAGGGATGAGGGTATCTGCTGTTCTGCTGTGTCTAGCAGGGGAACATGAGCTGTGGGAGACTGCAAATACGGGAATGAACAATCACATGTGTAAAGGAAGGCCTTTGAAAATGGCAGGGATTTCTGTGGTCAAAATGCCACAGCTGGTTGCCACTGAATTGAAAAGGTGCATGAGATGTCACCTTGTCTGTCCTCTGGGAAAGAGGAATTGTTCTGGAACTGCGCAGATAAGAATGCTAATGCTGAAATATATCAAACAGCTGAGAGGAATATGTGAATCACAGACAGATTGCACTCATCGCTTCCTGGGGAGATCACAGGACAGCTGGGCAAGACAGGAAGACGTCGGCACACATGAACCTGGCCTTTGTAGCTGCCCAAGGACAGTGGCTGCTCCTGATGCAGCTGCTGTAGCCTGATAAGGTGTATGAGGGGGGAGTGGAAAGCAGCTGGGCAGAGAAGACTCAGGAAAACCCCATCCCGGTCCTCCTCCTGTACCTATCTGATGCTGAGGCCTGAAGACTGGACTTGTTATTCCATGCTCTGATGTGCAAGAGCAGAGTGTTAGGTGATTTTTAGGGAAGGAAGGAAGGAAACAGATGATTAGACATATCAAAAGAAATGATATGGCAGTGCTGAAGGGATGGGCAGGGCTTCTTGCAGGGCATCAAGGAGCATGTCTAGTAACACAGCTTAGCTGTATGGCAGGTAGGGCTTAGCTGATCCAGGAGGAAGAATAAGTCACATGGATCATTTTACTTTTCTACTTGCTCCATATTTTTCAGCATAGCAAAGATGTGGAAAAGGATTAGATTAACAAAAAAAGGGAGGGTGGAGATTATTAAACCGTACACACTGCTGAACTTTTTGAGAATCTGGCTGCTAACAGTGGTACTGAACTTGCACTGTTTTAAGAACCTGGCCTTCTGATCAAGTGCTGATTATTCATGCTGAATATTCCCTTAAAGTGACAAAGCTCTTTAAAGCAGAGGAAAGAGAAGTACCAGTATTTACCATTAAATTCACAGCTGTTTTAATAGAATGAAACTTTGAAGAAATCTACTGATCTCTTACAAGTTTTCAATATGAGCCATGAAAATAGTGCGTAAGCATGCTAGTGCTTTGAAGGGCAGAAACAGACTAGATTCTGCTGTTTGCTATGGAAAAAGAAAAGGTGGTGAAGTTCAAGTAACAGCAAATACCATGGGTGAAAGATTACTCTTGTGCTGTGTTGATAACTCATCTGTCTTAATCTGATTCTGTTTGCAACAAACCACTGTGATAAATCTCAGTTCACAGAACTGCCATCATTACCTCTGCAAATCTTTCCTAGAGAACTGCTTTGCACTGTGAAAATTAATTACTGCCTGCAATTGCATCGTGTAAATTCCTTATTTGTTCAGCTCATGTGGGCATGCTTTCTTGTAAAATGTCACAGCACACTGTTCCTTCTCACCAAGAAAAATACAACTGTCACACTGTCAAATAAATTTGTTCTCCTGTTATGAAAAGAAAAAAGCAAAATAAATGATCAGTTTCAGACCAAGAAAAGTACCTCAGACTAGAGGCAATTAATTACTTGTCAGCATGTCCCTCAGATCTGCATAAAGTAGAAAAGGTGCCTGTTTGGCTTTGTTCTGCTCTTTGTATTGCACTACTCTACTCCTTTCCTGACAATGTCCATCAGCCTGGCATCTGAATGCCTGCTAGGTGTTGGCACATCAGACCTGTTCAATCAGGTTCTCCACTGCATGACCCATCTGAAGCTGTTGTATTTCTTCTGATTTGTGTCATATTAGATTCATTGCTTTTTACCTTGCTCTCAGAGAGAGGAGTATTAGCGTGAATTTATCTCTGCGTGCAAGCTGATGATGGCTGTTAGCGTATGGATATGCTTTTCATCCAGTCAGTCACACATGGGAGGCAGATGTGAAAATCCAGAGGTATACCCAGACAGAAGCATATAATCCTTAAGCACAGAATTAGCCATGTGTGCACATATATAGGCTTATGTACAAGAATAGATGCAGGGATATGAAAACTCCATCTCACATCTGACCATGTGTAGACACAGTCTAAATGTCCTTACAGTCATCTCTAGCAAGACTGCTTTCTTGCTCTTCCTTTCTCAGCTACATGTGCGTAGAGATAGAAAACTGCATGGCAGAGAGACAGCCTACTCTGGGTGATACTCCTCTAGGTGCTCATGAATTGCATACAGGAGCTGACCCCGTCACTTCAGGAAAGATGGAGGCTTAGCAGCATTTAGCTGCTGGCAGCACGATTATATTACACGGCCTTTGACAGGTCACTGCTCCCTGAAGAGCACATACATAATGCAGGAATGTGCAGTCTTTAGAGGGCTCATGTGGTTCTCATCAGCATCCCAACCCTCAGTGGGTGGGTCTGCTCTCCCACACATAGCTTTCCAATGTGTCAGCACCCCTGCATGAAACCATAGGCTGGCTCTGCTCATCTTCCTGGCTGGCCTGTGTTGATGCAATTTACAGCAGGTCAGATGCTGTGCCTCCTTGAGTCACATAGTGACAGAGGCACCTGCTTACTTGCCAGATTTTCTCTCCCCCAGAGCATCTCTTAAATTTTCACTTTGATTTTCTGGCCAGATTTTCATTCTCTGCCCTGTTAAGATGACCTAAGTGTGCTATTTACACCACTCCCACATCTGCCTCCTGGCCTGGGAAGGGGCACTTTGAACTTTAGTACTCAGAGCCACAGTCTGTCCAGCTATGAACACCGAAGTTTGTAGTCCACACTGCATGTAAGAGACTCTGTGGTCTCTTATTGTAGTGAATGTTGTCCAGGCAAAAGATTTTGAAAAACACACCTTTTTTTTTTTTTTTTTTTATTAAATTGTTCCTGCTATTTATGGACCTTTTTGCAACACTGTAACCATTTATTTTACTCTTAAATTAGATGCAGCTAGGATTTTTGTTATTGAGGTTCGCTTTAAAGTGACTGGGGAAAGACAGGTTCATTCAGAGGGAAACTGATATTTTTAATGGACTGAATCACCTTCTGGACATGTGTGTGGGTAATGGGGGAAGGTTAACGTGATTAATATCCTAGCATCATCTGGCACCTGAATTCAGGTTGGGCTGAATATTAGCATGTTTGTTCTTGATGCCGTTGATCCCTACTAGTAGCTATGAGAGATGAGCTGGCTTTGCAAGTGCTTAGCCTAGGAAGGATGGCACTGGGACACTGAGACAGACCAAACTTTGGATGCTGCCAGCAACACTTTCAGGTTGTTATGTGCTTGGTAAGAAGGCAGCTTCACATTTGTCCCATGCTGTGGGGATTTATCAGCTGGAAAGCTGGGGTGGCCAAGCAGTCTGCGGCTCTCCCATTTCCTTTCACAGTCCACACTGAGAAATGAAGGCATTTCAACCCTGACACCTTGCTGCATATCTGCCAATTTAGCTGGGACTCTAAATGAATTTCTTGCATATCCGTGGGCCACAGCTCGGAGGGTAGAGGTGGACATGGAGGAGCAGTGACTGCTGAACCATGCACACAAGTGTAAATGAGCACATTGGTGCATGTGAATGCTGAGGGAGCATGTTTGCAGATACACTTCCCAAAGGAGACTTGCATTCAGGTTCCCAATGGTCTCACCTCAATGATATAGTCTTTTCCATCTTTGCTGTGGACGGCTTTGACAGCACAGATGTCAAGACCTCCAAACATTTCCGCACAGGTGTCCGCCCAGAGTCTGTACCTGCAGAAACCACAGATGCATGGCCTAGGATTAACTGTCATTGGGTAGTCCACCAAATACAGCCACCTACCCCACTGCCCATAGGAGCACAAAGAGATTCGTGAGCCCTTTTTATCGCAAGGCATACCTCATATGCTTTGCTGGGCCATTGTTTCCCTTTCTTGCACAGGGGATGAAGCAAAAAAAAGAATCTTGCCTGATGTTTCCTTTCATTGCAGATTGTTTCAATCCTGCTGTCAAAGCTACCTTAAAATGTTTCTTTCTCTCCTTGATGTTTACATCAGATCTACAGTTGGCAGTCATTTAGCCAAGCTATAAATATTTAGCTCATTTAATCTCCCAGTAGTGTTGGTCCCTTAGTGTTTGTATTGGCTTTGCCTGAAAGCCCTCGATTATGCAGGCAGCTTTTTCCTGATAAGATGTCCTGCACGTTGGGACTGGAATAGGATCAGAAAGTGAGTCCTGAATTTAGCAAGGAGAAGCCATCTCCTCCCTGATCTGTAACCTAGCGGCTCCTGCTTTTTACAATTTACTCTTTCAATTTCAACATTTTAGAGTCTCCTGCCTCCCTTCTATCCCTTGGTCGTTGCTCCTAGCCAGGCGGTCCCATCACGTGGACCAGGCACTGTTTTTTTAGAGAGAGCGCTACAGTCTGCAGCCCTTTTCTCTAACCATTCCAGGACAGGAACATGAGCTGATGCCCCCCTCAGCTATCCTGGTGTCAGAGGAGGAGAGAGAATGACAAGAGGCATATTATGGGGGGACCGCATCCCTGCATTGTGGAAATGAGGAGGGAATGAGGTGGCCTGGTTTTAGTTCCTGTGCAGCTGTGCTGCAGTCCTGACCATTTCAATAAAAATAATAATCTCAGAACAACAGATGTGTAAGCAGGACTATGACAAGATGCGGAGAATGGAAGGAAGGTGACAGTCCCATGAAAACACTGACATTTTGCAGACCCTACAGGAACTGGGAAAAGAGCTGTTCTGGCCAAAGAACAAGTTTATGTCCTTGAAGCCAGCCAGAGTCCCCATAGCTTGACGATGTAATGATCAACTTGTGTGAACAAAATGTCTGTGGGAAGAAGCAAGAATATGGCTTATGTGACTACTGGTTCTCTCTTATCCCTAATGAGGAGACCAAGCATGCTCACCCCAGCTCCCCTGAAGAAGACAGTGCCTGAAGATGAGTCAGTAGCATAAGGAGAAGAAGAACTATGGACCCTGTGAGCCAGGCAGGAGGCATGGTGAGACCCCCTTATGCACTGCTGTGGCCCGCTCACTCAGGGGCACCATCGTGGAAACCACCTCTCTTCCTGAGGAACATCTCTAGGTGTCTGGGTTCAGCAGCCAGGCTCAGGTAATTGTTGTCCATGCCAGAGACCCCAATAGCTACATGTCTTCAATGTTGCTGGCCCTAGGTGAGCACCGGGAGGTGTCAGGGCTGCTGGGGTGGAGTAGCAGTGCTATGGGACAGAAGAGTGTATTTATGCATATGCATCAGGAGTAGCATTTACTGCCATTTTTCCTAGTGTTACCTGAACATGTCAGTCCTTTGGGCTACTGTTCAGTACAGTAAGTACTTCAGGTTGCTCCTACTTATCAGAGCATTTCAGCACAATCCTGCCTTGTTGCTTACACTGATGACTCACAGATTTCAACGGGATTTGTTGCATTTATGGCTGGATAAGGCTAGAGTGCTGAATTGTGGTACTACATCTCTAAAATGAACCTTTGAAATGCAGCATGTCAGGCTGGCAGGAATCTGGGTTTTAGTCCTACAACACCACAATGAGGGAATGTCTACCCCTCATCCCTCTAGCTTCAGCTGTGTTATAAACAACTGGGATGCATAATGTCCAGTTCCCACATCCTATTAGGGTCTTGCAGAGTCACCATCAGCATTTGATTTGGGGCTTAGCTTGGCTTGGCTTCCCTGTTTCACACAATTAAAGGTGCAGAAGGGACCTTAGATGATCACCTGCACAAGTCTTATACCCCAAAGAGGAGACATTTCTTTAATCTGCTCTGAAAGAATACAGAGATTCCTCATTGCCCCCAGGCAACCCATTTCTGTGCTATGCTATCTTTACTGTTACAAAATATAGGAAATATTCAAATGAACCTTTTCTGCTATAATTTAAGGCCATTACAGTATTGTACTAGTAATATAAAGAGTGGGTAATGCCCTATTAGCAGCCTTTTACATATTTGAAGAGCTTGTGTCCTTCAAGTTTTTTCATCTTTAGAGTGGTGTTCAGCTTGTGGACAACTTCTTCCAGCTCTGTGACAGCTAATGAAGGAAAGTGGCCATCTGCACTGCAGGCATAGATTCATGCATAAGTCCACACCTCTACTGGGAAATTATCAGTGGTCTGCTAACTGAAAAACATAGAAAACTACACAAGCAATTGTTGCATGCTTTTCTCATAGGTTGATTATATTTTCTCTGAGTGTTCCCTTTATTGTCCTTTGGGATCTCTCCAGCTCCTTGCTATCTCTCTTCAGATGTGGTGCCCAAACCTGGACAGAGTCAGAATTAATCATGATCATGAAAAATTTGAGGTATAATCTGAAAAAATCTTAGATTCACTAGGTATGAGTGCCTACACATAATCTATGGATTCAATGAATCTATGGATAATCTACTTAAATAGGATGGAGAACAAGTGACTTGATAGCAGTTTTGCAGAATAGGGTTTGGGAATTACAGCAAAGGATCAGTTATCATGAGTCAACAAAGTAATGCAGTTGTGATATTAGCAAATATAACAGTGATTTGAAAATATGGAAGTATCATCTACAAATTTTAGTCTGTAAGATGCATGAGGCAATTCCTTCTGCTCTGTTCATCAGTGAGAAGAGCTTAGCTAAAACAGTGTCCACTTTTGGGAGATCAATGCAAAAAAGTGCTTTCAACACTTCAGCTGACAGATTTTTCCCTCTGTTGAGCAGAAGAAAAACACTTCTCTGTGTGTGTCTCATTCATAATGTACTTAGAATAACTTCTTGTTAATTCTTGTTTTGTTCTGTGACCTTTCTGATTTTATCCCTACATGTTTGTGCTCATATGCTTGACCTTAGCATGCTGGTCTTGCTTCCTGTGGCTACATTCACTAAAGATCTAATGATTTAGCAATGTTGGCCTCTAGCTGTACTTCCAGTCTGTTCTCCAAAATAGGACAGTTTGCCTTTGTGCCCTTAGTATTTTTTTAAGGAAACATTTGGTCTTTTAAATGCCTTTATCCAGCCTCCCAGGAGACCTCACTTACTAGTTCTCTCAATTAACCAAAATCTGAAATATAATTCCTCCCTTCTAACCCAAGAATAGCTACTACTGTCTTGAAACCCTCTTCCTTACCTCTCTGTCATTGCAATCTGTTCTAGCATTGCAGAACCTGTGTTTGCCTTCCAGTTTCCAGAGATGGATGTCCTCCTAGGAAAACAAACCAAAAACATAACCTGAACATGAAAATTCACTCCTGCCCCATGCCCCCTCATACTGTAATCTTCATTTGTGAGTCAGTGCTTTTACAGAAGGGGATGAGGTGAGGTTCTTGCTCACAGAAGCCTTTCTAAATCCTGCCTCAACAACACTCCATAAAGAATATGTTGTTCAGACTCATAAAAAACTGAATGAGGAGTTAGACAGGGAAAGCTCCAAGGAATCTTGAGCACACATCAAGCTCTGTGAGTACTTTCTTTCTTTATACATCAAGCCCAGGAAAGCTGAAATGTCTGTAGAAGATCTCTGGGATAATCACCCTTGTGTTCTGCAATGGGTAGTATCCTCCATCCATGGAAGAGCAACTCTCCAGGCAAACATCTGCCTGAGCAGCTCCACAAATGTTAGCTGTGACATTCTGGGTCTCCCTCACTTTGATTTCAATTGTACTGGTGTCATAGGATATATGATTATGTCCTCTTTTCACTGAATTTTCATTGATCTGTCTGGACTTGGAGAAATTATAATTGCAAAATTGTTGGAGTCTTGTTATCTGCAATTGGTTAATTTCCAAAATAGGTACTGTTGCTGGCAAATTCTGGGTTTCACCATCATCTGTCAAGGGGTGAAAATTTTCCTTTTCTTGACCTTAGGCGCAAGGCAGACTTTGGATAGTCTGCTGTGACAACACTGTGCAGATAATCCTGGCATAGTGTACAAGCTACATCCAGGGAGCATCTCCATGATGATTATTTAGGTAGAGATTTATGAAGGGAGTAAGAGGTTTCATCCAACACTTCAACATGAGGTTGTGGGAGCACTCGCTGCTAGTTCTCTCACCTTTCCAAAATGATGTGGAAAAGAGACTCTGAACTTGCAAAATTATGTGAAGCAGTGGTAATACTGATGCCTGCTGGACTATAAAACTGGATCATTCTAGTTGACTGCCTAAGGTTTCCCTTTACTCTGGTGAGGGACAGCCTGGAGTCCTTTCTCTATTTCTCTTCTAAAGTGGTATGTATAGTTGCTGTGAAATTTAAATGGTCTTTGTAACCATATTTAAAGGAGTGTGAGGGGGCAAAGGAGCATGATTACTGTGTTGAATAACTGTTTCCATATAGTTGATTCTTGTCCCTTGTTCCTTTCACACAACATCCATCTTCCTGCCCTACTTTCTAAGAAAAGGAATGGATTTCTCTTCAAGCTTTGACCCTTATGAACCCTTTGATGGCCTGTAAGGTCAGTGTTCAATGCTCAGCCTCTCTTTTTCTTTTGACATGGGATTCTCAGGATTGTTTTTCAGTTCTGCGATGGGAAGAATCATTCTTTCATAACATTTAGGTTCAGAAAATTGCCCTGCAGTGGCAGATGGCATCCAGAATCCCATTAGTACTGATGAGAACTCCTGGAGTCTGATTAGTGACAAGATGATTGGGTATGAGTGTCTAGCAAATGTAGCTGGCATACCAATTGTAAGCAGCTGCATCATCCCTAAGAAAACCAATCCACAGCCATACAGTCATACAGCCATACAAGGAAATCTGACTCCCAGAATAAGAACTCAGCTCTAGCTGTTGGGCTGATTGATTTGATTTGTTTATGCCTACCCATCTCCAGCCAATATTAGGCATAAGATATAAAATATTTCTCTCAGCTGTATCCTTAACTTTCCTGTGACGGAACTTTCCTGTTTTTAAATTGAAAAGCTTAATTTGAAGCCCTCCAGACAAGTCACCAAATTCCTACACCACAGCCTCTGTCAATATCACTCCCTTCCAAGCATGTCTGAGCAATTCAGGTGTCAAGTGTGCCACCAAATTCTTTTCCTTCTTCTTCTTCTTCTTCTTCTTCTTCTTCTTCTTCTTCTTCTTCTTCTTCTTCTTCTTCTTCTTCTTCTTCTTCTTCTTCTTCTTCTCCTTCTTCTTCTTCTCCTTCTCCTTCTCCTTCTCCTCCTTCTCCTTCTCCTTCTCCTTCTCCTTCTCCTTCTCCTTCTCCTCCTTCTCCTTCTCCTTCTCCTTCTCCTTCTCCTTCTCCTTCTCCTTCTCCTTCTCCTTCTCCTTCTCCTTCTCCTTCTCCTTCTCCTTCTCCTTCTCCTTCTCCTTCTCCTTCTTCTTTTCTTCTTTCTTTCCCTCCTTGTATTCAACCTGAGGTGGAAAAGGAGACTGAAGACAAAATTCTTTCCCGAAGGATGCCCTGCCTCAAACCCCATTTCTCTGAGACTGAAAGTCAAAGTGCTTCCAATCATCCTAAGCTTCAGGGGGCCACAACAGTGTCAGTCAGTATCTTAAAGGAAAGGACCCCAGGCTTTTAGTTGATCGAGCAGATTTGTGACAAGACACCCTTTAGCATTGCTTAGGATAAGTGGTTAGACTAGCAGATCATGGCTGTTGGTGTATTAGGTTTCTGTGACAATGTTTTGGTAGCAGGGATGCTATAGGGGTGGCTTCTGTGAGAAGCGGCTAGAAGCTTCCCCTATGTCCGATAGTGCCAGTGCCAGCCGGCTCCAAGATGGACCTGCTGCTGGTCAAGACCAAGCCCATCAGAGCTGGTGGTAGCACCTATGTGATAACATATTTAAGAAGGAGGAGAAACTGCTGCACAACAGCAGCCAGAAGAGAAGAGTGAGAATATGTGAGAGAAACAACTCTGCAGACACCCAGGTCAGTAAAGAAGGAGGGGGAGGAGGTGGTCCAGGCACCAGAGCAGAGACTCCCCTGCAGCCCATGGTGCAGACCATGGTGAGGCAGCTATGCCCTGCAGCACATGGAGGTTAACAGTGGAGCAGATACCCACCTGCAGCCCATGGGGGACCCCACACCGGAGTAGGTGGATGTGCCCAAAGGAGGCTGTGACCCCATGGAAAGCCCATGCTGGAGCAGGCTCCCGGCAGGACCTGTGGACCCGTGGAGAGAGGCACCCACGCTGGAGCAGGTTTGCTGATGGGACTTGTGACCCTGTTGGGGATCCACACTGGAGCAGTCCATTCCTGAAGGACTGCACCCTGTGGGAGGGACCCATGATGGAGCAGTTAGTAAAGAACTGCAACCTGTGGGAAGGACTCACGTTGGAGAAGTTTTTGGAGAACTGTCTCCTGTGGGAGGGACCCCACTCTGGGGCAGAGGAAGAGTGTGAGGAGTGCTCCCCCTGAGGAGGAAGGAGACGGTGTGTGATGAACTGAGCGCAACCCCCATTCCCCATCCCCTTGCACTGCTGGGAGAGAGGAGGTAGAGGAAAATTAGGAGTGAAGTTGAGCCTGGGAAGAAGGGAGGGGTTTTATTTCTCATTATCCTACTCTGATTTGATTGGTAATCAATTAAATTAATTCTCCCTAATTCAAGTCTGTTTTGCCCATGGCAGTAATTGCTCAGTGATCTCCCTGTCCCTATCTCAACCCAGAAGTCTTTTATTATATTTTCTCTCCCCTGTCCAGCTGAGGAGGGGGAGTGATAAAGCAGCTTTGGTGGGCACCTGGTGTCCAGTCAGGGTCAACCCACCACAGCACCACAAAAGTGTACAGTCAGTATCTTAAAGGAAAAGACACCAAGCTTTTAGGGATCAGTTGATCAAGAAGATCTGTGACCAAGACATCTTTAGCATTGCCTAGTGGATAGACTAGCAGCTCATGGACTGTTGGTGTCCTGTACTCACCATCTCCAAGCTGGACCATTTCAGTCTAAAAGTAGCTCTAGTTTAGACACAGTTGGCATATCCCATGAAGAGCACACTGAACTGCACTTGAGGTGACAAGATCAGAAATAACACTCATGAAACTAGAAAGGAAAGGATATTACCTTCTTACTAAGAGCTGGTGGCAAGGAATATCCCACCCCTGAAAGTCAGCAGCTTCTGACTTTGTTCAAAGTGAACAACATTTCACGACTCTTAACTATAAATGATCCCTCTGTTTCTCCCCCTTTGGGGTGAGGGTGGAAGCATAATTCTAACCAATTTCCCCTGCTGCATGAGCAGTATTCGTGTTTTCTCTTCACCAGTATTACAATGACAGTCAAATCCATTTGGTGGAATTTTAGGCATGTATCACATGTTGCTTATTTGCTGGTTTGAGACTGGTGCAAGGCATGGGCTAAGTAGGTGTCTGCTAGTAGTGTAAATCTGGAGTCACTGCACTGAAGTCAATGGGAAACTGAACTCAAGCCTTGGGTCACGGGCTGGAAGGAAGTGCACTGACCATCTGGGGTGGGGAGGAATGCATGAGTCATCCTGCAGCATCCTCCCTCTGGCAGATGCTTGGTTCAAAGTAAACATATTCTGGAGAATTTTGGTACACAGTCTTTTCTCAGCAGAAAGGGGGCTTTTAAAATCTATATGTGTGGGTGAAGGTATAAAAATACTGGGTAGATTCCATGGTTCACATATCAAAGCAATTCACTTAGTATGACACTACTGCAGATGCAGTAACTGCCTTTAAGACTGAGTTTTGCTATCATGACTAATGATTTTGAGTCTTCTATTTGAGACACCAGTGAGAGCTCTCATATTTTGAGTGCTTTTACCTCTGTCCTTGGAGGGACTTATAGTAGGGACTTATTTATACCATAGGAATAACCTTCTATTCTGTCTGATGCTGGGACAGAAGGAACAGCTCCTGATGGGACTGACTATACTGCTCTCCCAAGCTCATGTCCCTAAATGGCTCTCTTGGTATAAGTCAACCTTCTGTGTTAGCAAGACCCTGGGTGAATTTTGCTGTTTGCTTTCTTTGCTAATAAGCTTCATTTCTCATTAAGGTGTTTCCCATTCATGTCTGTTTTCATATGAAAACATTCTTCATTTAACAAACAATTGTTTGCGCAGCTATATTCCCAAGTGGGATTAGCTATCAGTGTGACTGCTTTCTTTCCTCAATCATCTGGTATTATTTCTGATCCCTGTCTGGATGAGCATATGGTGAGTGCAAATAATAAATGGGGAGAGGATACAGTCAGGCTAACTGGGCCTTTGTTTCACTTAGAGGCAGGCTGGGAGCAGTCTCTGGAGCCAAGACTGGGTAGGTTGGCAGGAATAGGGAATTTTAATTGATATTTTAAACCTTCCTTCCTTTGGTCAATTTAAGCCAGACTCCCTGAGATGTTAATGTAATATTAGGCAACCGTGCTATTGTTGACCTGATCAGATTTAAAACAAATTTTCTCTCATTGAGTTCACATGAAGTAGCTGAGTGTCCCACAAGTCTTTCCCATGAAGAATGTGACTCAGTCATTATCTAGTTTACTTAAATACCTCTGTGCTAGGAATCCAACTGGGAATTTTAGGCAGCTATAGCTAAAAAATATGTGATTGTGTACATTGGATTATCTTATTTAACTATGTTTTGCCAGAACTATGGCCTGCGGGTTTGTAAACATGGATCCAAAACTCACAGTGTTGTGGGTGTTATGAAATTTATCTAGCAACCTGAAGAATGTACTGCTGGAGCTGTCTACTTGTCCAGAATTTTGTGGCTGGGTAAGGAGCTTCTGGAGAAGCTATGCTCTTTGGCTTTTCTCATCTACTGGTTTGCAGTAAGAAGAGAGAGCTGTCTTACTGAATCACGTGGTTACATCTTTAATTGAGCCTGACAACTACTGACGTTTGGCTGAATGTTTTTAAATATTTTTAAACATACCAGTGTTGAGCGTTGCCTTCATGCCACCTCCCTCACTACCCCACGGGTCAGGGAGGAGCTTTGGGGCACCCACAGAAATGTCTCTCCTTCTCCTTTCTCTCCTTCATAGACTTCAAGGAGCACATATGCAAAATGCCCACATAAACCCTAGATGCTGGCCAGGCTGAGGCCATTTGTACCCAGTGCTGTGTACTCCTTGTGTCCTTGTGTGATTGCGGTTTCATGATCTCCAGCTGGGGAGGGTATGGAGTGTTGCTATGGGTTAGATGCTGTAGGACTCCATGATTTGCAGCTTGGTCAATTTTTTTTATTGTTTCCCCCATGTGGGAAGGGGTGGGTTTAGTTCCCACTAGAGGGTACCGGGAGCCAGAGGATTTTGGCGGGAAAGATGAGTCCTTCAACAACAGGAGGGAGAGGTGATAGGTGATGGCAGAGCACAGTTGTTCAAGTGGGAACTAACTGATTCTCAGAAACGTGTAGAGATTTACCTTCCAGAAACAATAAGCTGATGGTGAGTAATGGAGAAGATGATCGGTAGATGAGGGATCTGGGTTCAGAGGTGGGAGGAGAACAGCAGGGCTATTCTTCAAGGAAATTAAGTCAGCTTCCTACTCCTGCACAGAGCAGACATGGACTGAATCACATCCACAGCACTGTCTCCCCCCTGTCTCACTCCAGCATAGACATGCACTCACATGTAAGCCTTGTAGTTGCTGCCGATTTTCTGGATTCTGATGTCGTACTTGGAGTCAATGAATGGCTCGGTGGTGGCATAGGTTTTTGCCATGGCTACTATGCTGGCCATGTCCCGGAAGTCATGCTGGTTCTCAACTTTGACCTTGATTGCCACAATACAGTGAAAAAGTGACAAGAGCAAAAGGAACAGAAATATGTTGTGAGCAGAAGTCATCTCCATGCCTGAATAGCAAATGTCAGTTAAAACCCACACAGATGAAGCTGAGAACAGAACAGAGATTGTGTGATTTAAAGACAGAAGTTCCCCAGACCAACCCAACCCAGAGCAAATCAATACCTTCTCCTTTCTCATGCACAAGTCCTAGTAAACCTGGCACCAGGGAGGCAGCTAGACCTTTGCCCAGATGGCTCTTGCTAATGCTCATTGCTGTTACGATGCTTCAGAAAAATATTTGATCTCTTAAGGGGCATTACTTCATTCAAAATTTGGAATTGCTATTTCCCGTGTTGGGATGAACGAAAATGAAGTATTTTGGGTAGTCAGGAAATAGAAATCAATGTCAGGAAATCAACAAGAGGTTGTCTGCCACTTCTAGGCTTCAGTTCTCTGGGATTTCACATTACCTCCCTCCAGACTTTCTTTGAGAAGCAATGCAGGTCTCCTAGCTGGAAGCCAGCTCTGAAGGGAAAGGATGTCTCTGGGGGAACCTGTGATTCCTGGGGAGATTTGTGTGAAGGCAACGCTATGGGCATGCGTGTGGGACAGCTGCTTAGGTGTTAGGCTTGAGTTGCGCTTGGAAAAGAGAGGGCAGTGGCATATGAGCTGGAATTGTTCTGAAAGGCTGAATTTTCACAGATTTGTATTCCATTATGAGAAATGCTCTATATCTTACCCCAAAAAAGAAAAAAAGGAAGAAAGAAGGACCAAAACAGTAGAAGCTCTAATCATATGGTCAAATCCTTACACAAGCTCATTGATTTGGGAGAGGAAAACTGAACAAGCAGGTAACAAGAACATAGTGGACAAATTCACCTCATTCATACTATCAACCCTGGCCTTTAGTGTATAGGCAAAAAGTTGTTTGGTGCATCAGAGAAACCCGTGCAAGTCTTGTTCCTTAGAGCTGGATGGACGCAGGAATGGTGGGTTAATTGGTGGAAAAAAGACCAACACTGTGTGAAAAGGGTGAGCAAGTGAGTGACTTTCTTTATGTATTACCTACACTTTGTAGTTTGGTAACACTTCAAGACCACAGTTGGGGATTGCAGCCCTGCTTTGCTAAGTGTCTACTCGCTCGTGACAACCTTTTGGTCTCTGCCCCGGAAGAGTTTCCCAGTTGCATCAGTGTGTTTATTAAAGGAGGGTGATGCCAGAATATGTGGAGCCAGCTGAAGGAAATGTGTGCAATGGTATTTGGTGTTTCTTTGCAAAGAACAAACAAGTGGGTTTACATATCTGCTTTCAACCATGAGAGGGCAGGAGCCATCTTCACTAGAGAACAGAGGACAAGCTTGTTGCTAACCTATTTTACTCTGTTTAGATTTGTGTAAGCACCAGCTGTAACGTAAGTGAAAGATGCAGCCGCATCCTAGTGCAGAAAAGCTCTTGAGAACTGGACAGGTTGTGGGGAAGGTGAAAAGTGCAACTAGTTTGACCCATGACCATTTCTAGATTCCTGAATAATAAGAAAAAGACCTTGTCTTTGCTTCTCCTTTTGCTGAATGCCAAATACCCCTAGTACTCCCCCCTTTTGCTGTGGTGAGGGCTGTGCTGTTGCTATTCAGGGACTGCTGAGAAAAGGAGCAGGGGAAGACGACAGTTGTCTGTGGAGTAGAAGGGTAGGGGAAGAAAAAAATGGAAATCACAAACACGAAGGGGAAATGTAAAGGCAACCATTGCATGTCATCCAGGAGGAAGCAGCCTTGCTCTGGGATGTGTTGTTCACCTCTATGTTTGAGTGGGACTGCATGTGGTGCTGGTTGCTCCTGGTGCAGCAGAGCAGGGTGAGGTGGTAGGAATGCCCTGGAGGCAGCAGGGGGAGTGGGAGTGGGGAGCATCTCACATGGCGGAAGCCCCCAGCCTGGGCACGGCTTGACAAATAAGGACAATGCAGGCTGTGTCAGGGCTGGGTATTTTTGTTGCACAGATAAGAGCTGCCCTGGGGTGAATGACATCAAGTGAGAGAGTTCCACCCAGACTAGATGATCACAGGAGGGATTGCATGGGCAGGTGATGCACAGTGTTATGACATATTCTCCTGGACCCTTTTGGCAATGGGAAAAGACAAAAGCCATTATATAATGACCTACTTGGAACAAGGACATTTGTGGGATCTGAAAAAAAGTGCTGCGCTTGTGCAACAGCTATCTTTGAGCCCTGGCTGAAACTTTTGCATCCCCAGCCCAGGAACATTTGTCCCAGAGGGAGAGGAAGGGATGCTGCTTCCCTCTCCAGATTGGAATTAGACCATATTGTTATTGCTAGAAAGGAGCTGTATGCTTGTCGCATTAAATAGGATTTTTCCTCAAAAATACAGCATGCTATGGAAAAGAAGGGTTCATTTCTTCCTCCTCTCCATCACCCACTCCCTACGGGGAGAGAGGGAAAGTGTTTGAAGGTATTTTCTCCAATGGGCCTGAGGATTTTTGGCTGGGTAAATAAAGAGGGGGGGACTCACTAAGGACATAAGTTAAGAAATTAAAAATGAAGAAGATGACTCCCACAGTGCTATGCCACTGCACAGTCCTCAGGAAACAGCTCTGCCATTTTCCCTGGCCTGTGCCAGAGCCCTTCCATGGACTTTTCAGAGAAGGCACCTCACAGAGGTTCCCTTTAGGAGATCACAGCCTTGTTTCCCACCAGGCATCAAAATAATCACAACACCAAAGCTGAAATCTGAGCCACCATTTGTTAATTGTTAGAGCTGGCCAAATTTGAAAAAATAACAACCGTGTCCTGGGTTAACGCTAGGTTAGTCCAGGGTATGGTTATTACTTCATAAACAGGAAGCACTCAAGTTACAGTCAAATTAGGTTTATTTTCCTGCCTTATCTATCAAGTCCACCATTTTATTAGCTTTCTACTTTTAAATTTTGTATAATTAATTTCCTCCTGCCTTGTAACCCTTTTATGTGTCAATAAAATATCCATTCTCCTAATAAGAGAAAAAACCCCAGAGATAACCAAAGCCAGGGTGGATGTAGTGTGACACCAAAGGACGTTATTTAAGAAGGGACTATTAAAAATCATTCTAGAGCAAATAGTTGCTAATTTACCTAATAAGGGATAAATCTGTCTTCTAAAATGGCAGGTTGGCCAATGCATGAAACTGAGAAAAGATGTTGGAAAGATATCATCAAGAAGCCATTTTCCTCCCTCTCTCTTCTTTTTTCGCAACCTTCTTAGGATAAATGCAATATCCCATTAGCTGTGTAGAGGAGTGCAAACAGTGAGTGCAAACACAGCCCCTGCCCTGGTGGCCTGTTTGCTTAGCTGTGCTGGCTGTTTGAGCAGCAATAGACTCATTCTGGAGCCATCAGCTGCTGTTTGCTGTAGCATTTTAGTGACCTGGTGTGAAGAGTTTGGGCCAGTGTGTTGACAAATGCCTTTTCTGAGTAAGAAAGCTCCCTGGGATAGTCCCTGCTTCCCTTCTGGCTCTCTTCTCTAACCTAGGCACCAGCCATGCCCTAGCACGCTCCCTGTTGCTGCATTAGAGAGGGGAGTCTGACTGGATCCCTGGGGACATGCTCACACAGATGAGACTGTCCCTTTGCCCTGGGGCGGCATCTCAGAGGCTGATACTACATGACCTGCAGCTGGTGCTGGTTTCTGTCCTCAGCCTGCCCAAGAGGCTCTGATCTTCCTACCTTTGGCTGGAGAGCAGTCTAAGGGACAGATCGGGAAGAAACACTTCTGCCCCATCCCTGCTGTGAACCTTTTGAGGCCTTTCTACAACACAGGATTTTGGAGGGTGGGTTCTGACATTGTTAAAACCCCACTGTAGATATTTCCCGGGCAATCTGAGCCACCCCCGAGATCTGTGTGAGCACAGGGTCCTGCAGTGAGGGACCTAGGTAGAAATTTCTGCTTCCTCTGTCTCATAGTTCACAAGTCTAGTGCCTCTTGTATATCCCAGATGTTTCTGAACACCAGGGCCCCAGGGCTATGGCACTCCTCTCTCATCTTTAACCTAAGCAGTGCAAGGTATTGCCTCACAGTCCCCTTTTGCCTTCATTAGTTACATGGCCACATGAAAAAATAGTTAGTCAGCCAAAGTGGCATAATTATAGTAGTCTGCTAAGGCTGCCCTAGCCTTGCCTTTCTGAGTGTTATCCAGTGTTAACTCTGCCTTACAGGTTAAACTCACACCACTTTGGAGATGGCTTGCAGAAGCAGTTTTTGTGTCCAAACTGGGGTTAGAGGCAGGTTCAGCTGGAAGGTAAGTGTCCAAGTCTGAGCCAGGGCTGAGCTTGGCAATGGGATGTTTAACCATGTCTTGGTAGGCTTGTGAAAGTGCATGGTCTGAGTGCTTTCCTCCAGAAGAACTGGTGTGGCCACACAAAGCTTGTGATTTTTCGTCCATCTTGACCTGCACTTAGCCTTTCTGTAGTGACTTTACCATTTTGGGACAGCGGGTCTTCAGGAATGGCTCTACACAGAGGGTTTCCTTCCCTGTCCTTCCCTCTACCTCAGATTATACTCCCTGTCTCAGAAAATACCTCATCCAACTGACACACATTCAGTTTAGGCTTAACTTTGACCCACCTCAAAATAATAAAAGACACAAAGGAGTCTGCATTTCCTTATTATCCTCACAATGAAGTTCTCCAGATGTTATGCTGCCTTTAATGCATTAAACCTTATAATCCCTACTAACTTCCTAACAAAGACCTTCTCTCAGCCCCAGGTCTTGGCAGCTCTGGTCCCCGGTACCCTGATCAGTCACCCTTTTCTGTGTCCAGCAAAAGCTTTCAGACCAATGTACAAGAAATGGGGATGCTTTTGCTATTTTCAAGATGGGTGGTACCTCCTCGCTCATGAGTCAGTGAGAGCACAGTGATTGGGCTGCTCTGTCGTGAATGTTACATGTCAAGTCATTATTTGTCCTCTGTAAAAGAAAATATTTGTTCCTTGACACATCAAGGTAGCCCTTTCCCCTTCCTTTCCTCTTTAGCACACTGAATTTTCAAAGCTCTCACTTTTGGAACATTCTATTTCCAGTCCTGAGAGAGACAAGGTGACGAGCTGTCCTTCCTGATAAAAAGCTTGCAGTATTTTTACATTACAGAGTGGCTCTGTTTAGTTTGTGTTATATTTATAGCAGGAGAAAAAAAAAAAAAAAAAAGTAGAGAAGTCTTTCCCATCCAGTAAGAGAGAAAATAACTCTGACCACATTATTATGAACAACAAGTTTATCTTCTACAACGTAATAAATTCATCTGAGCCAGGGTTTGTACTGGGGAGGTGTTTTCATAATTATGGGGCAGGAGGGGATAGGAGGTGGCTCTTAAAATGGCCTAATTAGAGAGGTCTAAAAATAAAGTAAGAGTAGCAATATATGTATATAAAATTCATATAAATATATATAAAGTCGTGTGAACAGATACTGTTTTTCCTCTCTTTGCAGATCTGGCAGTTGTTTCCTTCTCATGATCTGATCAGGAAGAGGTGAAGAGGCTCTTTGAGTGAATTAGCAGTGCTGGGCTCTGTTCCTAGGGCACTTTAGGGTCATGTTAGCATACAAATGGCAGATATTAACACACTCAGAGCTTTATTCTTTTCCATGGGCTCTGGCATTATGAGATTTGGAGTCAGGAAGAAGTGTTATTCCTTTCTCTCTGTAGTGGTCACCCTATTCAACAGAGACCCCCAATCACTTCTGGGGGAGGTAGGCTCAAACTGCACAATGCTTAAAGATGCCTTGACCTCTTAGGAACTGCTGGGGGAACAATGGTTCAGTTCTGCACAGGGAAGGACATTTCCTCTCAGTGTCCATCCATGGTTTCCCTGGAAGACTCCTTGAGTACTGTCGACCCCATGAGCCTTGGCAACTTAAATACAACATGAGGAAGGTCATTCTCTGCTGACTCCATTGTAAACCATTGTCTAAGCAGAATTTCTACATATATTTTATTTGTATTGATGCTGTATTGGACCACCAGCACACAGAGCGCTTGTTATGATCTTCCAGTGCAGTGAAATATGAAGTGACTCCAAATTTTGAAGGGGGATAATGATGGTCATGGGAGGGCATGAGGGGCATGTGTCCTGTTTTTAGATGAGAAGATTGTCTCTCTGGGTGAAGGCTATTCCTGGTGTCTCTCTTCAAGTCAACAGAGAGGCTATTGTTTCTGGATTTCTCAATGGAAATTTCAAAAGATGTTTTTCTTTATCTCCACCTACACCTTACATGCACACATCACTTGGCAAGAGCATTTCTATCACTAATGGTATATTGCCACCGCTTTTGGTTTTGACCTTGAATACTAACTGTTCCTCTTCCAAGCTAAAGACAGTCAATAGACGCTGTTTCTTACAAGTCCTAACACAACTATTTTTCATTTTAGCTTTGAGGATTCTCTGTTCAACCCTCTGATTAAAAAATGTGGTGAGTGAATTTTGTGCAAATGTGAAAACAAACAATATGTGGAAATGAAAGTCTGACTATTGTAATTATGCTCTTTTTAGTCATTATTGCAAAATAATAAACAACACTTCTTATAGTGCCAAAAGGCCTATGAACATGAATTAGCAATAAGTATCAGCTAATCATTATAATCCCTTTGGTCTGTAACATAGAGAAACTGAAGAACTGTGAAATGACACAAATCTCCCTGCAAGTCAATGGTGGAGCAATTTGGGGAAGAGGCCTTTTCTGTGTCCAGAACTTTTCTGGCTCCTAGCCACTGCCTCAGTACAAATAAAGAATAACAGTGTCTGGACTTCCTATCTTTGCTTATTCTTCTAAGTCTTGGTGCCTCCCATTATATGTGATTTTATCAATAATAACAAAAAAATATAAGTACTTCCTTGACAGCTTCGGCTGCTAATGAGATTGTAATCTGAATGCTCACATCCTTTGAAGCACCCATTACAGGTACAAATATATGGCTTGCTATCTTGACATTGTTTGTTGTAGTAAGTACTATTTTTAATACTCACATGTGCACTTTGGCTAATAGGTTGGTTATGTTATCCTTTGTTTCATCAGTCACTGCTTTTATACAAAACATGACCCAATGCAGGTGCTTTATTAACATTTACGTTCTTAAACTCATCTAAATCAAAAGAAAACCTTTCTCTCTTTTCATATTAGGTATATTTTACAGCTAAAGACCTGCTATTTCCTGCTATCATCTCTACTTAAGACCAACGCAAAGAAATCCTTTAGCTCTCTGTAATCTCCTTATCATCACTGGTTACTGCTTTTACATTATGATGGTTAAAACCACCATTATGTCTCCTGGAAACTTCCTTCTTCTGAATTACTTAATTGGAGGTCTGATTTTTTTTACCTATAGGTGTTACTTTTCTAGTACACCCACAGTTGTGCTTATCTATATTTCTTCTGACATTTTCTGTGGTTTCTTTCTGTCAATCCCACTTGAGCTTGAGCCCTATTGCCTTAAAAACAACATGAAACAAATTCCTGTTACTTGTCTTTTAAACCAACTGACTTGTTCTTTATTTTGTTTTCACTTTCTCTCTTCTTTTTTTGGTCTATGTAATGAAATGTAGTGGGACTTCAAGAAGACTAATTTAATCAGTCTCAATTTTCCTGCAGGCTGCTTGTGGCTGGAGAAGGGCCCAAACTAAGACCATAAGGTCAACAACCCTTCCTTCCTGCACCTTCCTCATCTACTGAACAGAGCAGTGTTGAAATTCTGTGCCCAAATCCACGTCCAGACTCTGCTAGTAGTCCCTAATTTCATAATGGAATAAACTTAATTTGGTCTCAGACCAATTCTTTCTTCTAAGATGCTGGCTGTCAGTCTATCTTCATGTGGAATGACTTCCTACGTACCCACCTTGTACCACTGCATACAATTGTGCTTGGAATTTGAATAGAAACTCTCTTCCCCTATAACTTGTGACAGCAAAAATCAATATCATTAAAGAATAAAATGGTCTGGAAAGTGAGGGGTGGAAGAAGACCTGATGTCTGGTGCAGAAGACAATAGCTAAATATTCTGCTGAGAGCTTTGTCTGGAAACACTGTTAAGATTGGGGTACTTTTCTTTGATTCTGCTCTCATTTCTGTAGCCACTGAGGGTCCTTTGTGCATAAGAGAGACACGTGAATCTCTCCCTACATTACAGGTCCGCATGTACTCTAATTCAATGACACCTCTTCCTGTTTAACATACACAGCACCAATATTTTAACAAACATTTCCTGCTTACTTAAATGTTTGTTCTTTGATGCTGAAAGCCAACTCCACCACTGAGCCCACTTCCTCTCTGGCAGCTACCATTCAGACAGGTGAAGACTGCAACCAAAGTAGGAAAGATTATGAGAGCTTCCATGTGCAATCCAGGAAACCAAAAAGGGCTTCTGTTTCCAGAGCGTAAGCAAACAAGCTGTACCAAGGTTAAGTTTGCTGTACCTATATATAATTTTCAGGCAAAGTGTGAGGCTGGGAGAAAGTCTGTCTGCTCTAGGGAAGCACTGTGACAGGGGTATCAGTTATGAAGTTCATGTACCACCCATTTGGATTCAGAGATGATACATCAGAATTTCCTACTTCTGAACAAATCAAGTTTTAGACAGATAGGGGATGTTTTTTTAAAAGGTATATGCAAGAAAGAGGAGACTAAAGTGCATCAGGAATGTACTGGCAATGCCCTACTGAAAGGGAAGCCCTGTCACCCCAAGAATAAAGATCCCAGAGAGCCTGGGAGAAACAAACAGGTCCTTCTGGGAAGTGAACTGTTTTTCAGGATTCCTTGGCAGACAACCAGCCACTCTGCTTTGTAAGATCTTGTTCTTCCTTGCAAAGAGGGAAAAAATAACTGAAGGGGTTGCTCCTATTTTGTTGAATAAGGTCATCATAATGTGCTCAAAAAGACCAGTACCACTGCTCCTCATTGTGAGAACTATGGGGTGTAGCTGCACATTACAGGTGCCTGAATAAACATTACCACTTTCAGGAGAGGAGAAAATATATAAAAGATGAGCCTAATGACTTCAGCCCAGCCAATTTTTTCCCCCATTCTTCACATCCTCCCTTTCCGCATCCCAGACAGTCTCCAACCCAATGCCACTGCCTGCCTCCAAGTGTGTGGCAGCAGAAAAACGCCTGTTCTCCCACAGGAACAGCCAGTGCAACCCAGATAGTCTGTGGGGAGGTTTAACCCCTTTGCTGGCTGGCCACACACTGTGTATGATCACAGGAATGATGTGCCACATATATATCTGTTTTTCTGAGCTATATGTATTTTTTCTTTTACTTACCTTCCCCATTCCAGCATGAGCATGTCCCAGCTTGATCACTACAGGGAAATTCGGAGTTGTGAGCTGAAAGACAAAAGAAGGAGCTCCTCATTAGTTATTTCTTTCCAGCCATTGTGTTTTAAATAGTTTACTTTTATTTAGTACCTTTTATTTGCTTCCCAGATGTCGATGAGAGGATAAAAAGGTCAAATAAAGATTGTCCAGGTGGTAGGACGATAAGCAAATAGCTCTTCACTGGGACCCATAAGATCAGAAATGGAGGCCAGGCAGAATTCTGCAGATATGACCCACTTTTGCAGCCTAATAGCAGTAACCTCTAGAACCTTCTTACTTTTTCCTGTTGCTTTGCAACCCTGTATATATACTCATGTGCATGTAAAAAAAGCTGCACCTGCAAGCTTGAGTAAGTGAACACTTTCAGATGCTGAAAATATCTGAATTGTGAGAAAGACAAGGGCTGTTTGTTTTTTTCCACACATACTGCTTTGGCCTTTAAAGCTCATGTGAGCAGTCCCTCAGCAGCTCCCATTCCCCTCCCGTCAACAGTGGTGGGGGCAAGGAGAGAGGGAACAGGGGCCAACCCTTGAGGGCAACTCAGAAAGTCCATCTATTCATAACACCTCTTCCTCTCTTCTCTAACTTCAGGGGTGGGTAGAGGGAATTAAAGAAAACAAAGAAGAGTTGGAATAGGCGATAAAAATAGAAAAAATTATGTCATGTCTTCTCCCTGGCTTGTGTGCTGTTTACATTGGTCAGGGTCCTGCCATTCAAGCCATGCAAGTGCATCTTAGTGCAGATATTGGATTCTACTTGGAGAACTACAAATATTGTCTCTGTCTTCTATTCCCCAGTTTCATGCTCATGTTAGGATTCACTTGGAGTGATCGGCTGAGAGCTGGGTGGCTGCCCTGGTAGGAAGTGCACATGCCAGGACTAACCAGGATATATATACACCACACATACCCTACATACATTTCTATACCTCTGTTTGACATCTCTGTGATCTTCATCTTGTCCAGTGCTCCTGATTCTTGTGATCTAAATGCTATCCCTTCAGTACATAACCTGTTATTTTTTATTACATATTTCATTTCTTTAATGAGAATTCTTTTAAAAGACACTTTTGTCTTTACCTAAATGCCTGAAGCTATGAGCTCTATTCATTAAGCAGTTATCCTGGAGTTCTGGCAATGGGAGGGAGTTGAATTTTGACAGATAAATGGCTCTCCTATTTATTTAAGTTTGAGAATAGATAAACAAATTGTTCTTGTGCTAATTATCAATTGTCTGTATGGACAGGCAGGCGCTACGCCCTAAAGATAAAATGGTGCTGCATTCTCCATCTGTGGCAGCTCGCTATAAATAACAAAATTAGTAATGAACACTGATATGTTTTACTATTCAGCTGCTTATGTAAAGAAACGTCACAGGAGAAGGGAATAGTGAGTGTATCATGTTCTCAAATAGCCTGTGTCACTTGTGAGGACCTTCTTCAGGCAGAAAGCTGAAGGATCCTCTTCAGACCACAGAAGGGCACACAGCTGCAATAAATCACAGTCTTGGCACAGACAGGGACCAGCATCCACTGTTTACGGAAAAAACTCAAGAGACTGTGATAGGTGGCTATCTTGAAGCTGCATAATTAAGCATATGTCCAGGCACACGAGTTTGTGCTCTGCTTCCCCTTCACCTCTCTAATTCATTGTAAGAGCCTGAAACTTAATTTGCTGCTGGCATAAATGAATCAAATGGAGGACAGGTTGCTGCACCTGAGGCTTACCAAAGATTGACCATGCCAGGCCTTTAATGCTGGAAGATGAAAGGTAACCTAGTAGTTAGGGCACCCACCTGCTCAGGCTCTGGGATACCTGGCTTGCTTCCCAGCTCAGTCATCCATGCCCTGTGCACTCTGTTTGAGCCAAAGTGCTTGCAAGCCCCAGCCTCTGTTCCCTGTTTGTGAGCAGAGGCAGCAGCTGCTCCTACCACACAGGAAAAGCAAGCTGCATGCTGCAAGCCTGCCTGATACCCTGGCAAGGAGGCCAAAGAAGTGTGTGGGAGAGATGAAGTTATATCACCAGCTCAAAGCAGCTAGAGGCAGGAAGTGATGTCTCTGCTGCCCTGTTTATGTATCCTACCTGCAGGTTTTGCTGAGGGGCCCTGGCTCGAGCATGGGGCCCAGGAGTGGGAAGCATCTGTTTTCCTATGTACATGCAAAGAAAGTTTAGGATCCAATAAACAACCCAATTTTACTGCTAGCCTGGAGGAAACCATCGGCAATGACAATGCTCTGTTCAAACCTCTCCTTTTCTCTTTGCTTCTTGGAAACATGAACTTTCTTGGTAAGGCTTGGCCTCATCCCACATAGGGGTGACCAGCTGGTGCCAGGGCATGCTGGAGTCAGAAGCTGCTTGGTCTGGCCATAGTGTGTGGGGTTTGAGGTGAAATCTGAATGTGTGGCAGCCTCACTGGGAAAGCTGCAGCTCCAGGAAAATTCTGGCACATGGTTTGCCAGGAATCTGCTTCTGCCACCAAATTTCCATGTTGATGAACCCGCCTTATGGAGGAACCAATGAAAGACAGAGCAGCACATACACTTAGCTGCATTTTATGATGGGTTTAGTGACCATGGAGTGCCCTTAGTCTCTGTTGAAGTTAAGTGGAATCAAAAGTTCTCAATAGTCCACAGGACTAAAGCAACCAGAGTCCACAACCACCCAGTAATAGAGCTGAGAAGTCCTTGCTGAAGTGATGGAAGCAGACTGAACTCCACTGCAGTCAGTGGGGGCACTTGCAGCTTCCACCAGAGTCTTGTTGGCACTTGAGTCCCATTTCTGTTGCTAATAACGTGGTCAGCCAGCATACTTGGCAAGCACACAGACAGGGAAAATGAAGGAAGGGGCAACATTTTATACACACGACTATGAAGCAATTCACACACATAAGTGGTGGGAAGTTCTGGGGGTGACCACAGCTGCCATAAGGGCAGACCCCTGAGATAAGTATTTACACATACTTAGTCATAGATTTCCTGGGAAAGAAGATATATTTAATCAAAGGATAGCAACAAAATTTAATAAGAAAAGCATGTTTTTACTGAAACTATGCAAAGAAATATGTCTCTGTCTTTCTATGTGTTTGTTTATGTATTGTAAGGGCTCTTTTTTCTTGGAAAATGGGGAAAACACTTTGATGCTTTTGAAGTGTACGTGAGCTGTTTACAGGGCTAGTATAGATGTCTACAGGTTTTGTGATGGGACTGTAGCACTACAGCTAGCTCAGTGGTCAGATGCAGGGTGCTAGTTCATATGCATAACTCAACCCTTTGAATTAAAATCCTATAAATGTAATCCCAGATGTTGTCACACAAAAGTCTTGAGATGGCATAGTTTACATATGTGTCTAGAACTTGCTGTGTGAAGATGCCTGTTTAGAGTCAAGCAGGAGTTTGAATCCTGAACTAGGAACTCAGCAAAGCCATCTAGTAGGAGTGAAGGGGAAGTATGAAGTTATTTCCAGCTTACAACACTGGAGGCCCAAAGTATATAATTTAGGCTCTGATTTTAAGGGCTCTGCTCTGTGTATAGTGTCACTGCAAAGATCTCTTTGCAGTTTATCATTATTTTGGCACTGCTGTGTAAAAGTGAGTGCTGGTATGCATACATTAGCCTCTATTTGAAAACACATGGCTGTAAACTATGACACTTTCCCCTTTACCCTATGCCCCTCCTTTCCAACAAATAATGAGGTTTTTAATACTTCTTGCAAATATATTGTCCTGGTTTAACCAGGATAGGGTTAAGTTTCCCCAGCAGTGGGGGGGAGCTCTAGCCGGCTTATTCAGATACCATGCAGACGTCACCTGGCGCGGGAGCATGGTGCACTCGTGGTTTTGTACATCGTGCTTCAAACTGCTGTATTTGGTAGCTATTTTGCTCTGTTCATTGCTATCACTATTACTGTTATTGTTGTTGTTTGTTGTGTTGCTATTGCATTATTGTATTAAACCTTTCCTTATTTCAGTCTTGGGGCTTTGTATTTCACTCCCTTTGTGGGGGAGGGGCAGCGGCCGCGTGGTCTCAGACCCCGGCAGGGGCTAAACCACCACAACTTTGGCGTTCCAACGTGAGGCTGGAGAAGACTGAAATAAGGACAAAAGGAGAAGTGTGTTAGAGCAATCTGTTAGGTGTAATTTTTCTGTTTTACTTGTATTATTTGATAAGAAATGTTTGCAATGCTGGGCAATTTGCTTGCGTGGTGGGGCTGGATTAATCCTCATATCCACTCTGTGCTCCTAGTAGTGGCATTTATTGTCGGTGGAAAATGTGGCAAGGGCTGTATTTTGCTCTACTGGTTACTGTCTGCTTATAATGGGCTCGTTTCGCTGCTTGTGGGGGTGCACCGCTACCTGTTTGCTGCCTGGTCTTTTGTTTGGGGTCTCACCCCCTCTATGGGTGAGCCAGGGGAGGAGATTCTCTCGGTTTTTGAGAGTTTCAGCTATCCCTGGAGCATCCTGGCCACTGTGTTCGCGGCACAATGCTTTCTAAATGCCTGCCTGATCCTGTTTTGGGCCATGCGGTATTTCTCCAACAATAGCACCACCCGGAAACCTGCCCCGGGGGCAGATAGTTATAAATGGCAAGGTGTGTGGGAGAAGATGGGCAAGTGCCTGAGTCAGTGGTCACCCCCAATGCTTTGGGATCTCACTGTCGAACAAGTGCAGAGTCCTGATAAACTGGTGGAGTGTTTGGAAAAGGTGTGCTGCCAATCTGACAAATCCTGGGAGACACAAATCCTTGCGATGTGCTGGGGGCTTGCCCATGCTTACCGTGTCATCTTTAACACTGTTCACTGCCCCCAAGGGGGCGAAAGAGCTGCAGGGTCTGAAAGTGAGCCTGCTGGTACAGCAGCTGGGCCAGGGGGACAGGCAGCACCAGTACCGGTCGCCTCCACCAGCACAGCAGCTGAGCCAGAGGGACAAGCAGTACCAATATCAGTTGCCCCGATACGGAAAACCAAATATACCAAAAAATCCCCTCGCAGTGCACAGGGTGATAATGAACCAGGCCCATCACGAGAGCAGGAGGAAGAGCCGGAGGTAATCATCCGATCTCTATCCCTGAGTGAGTTGCGAGATATGCGGAAGGATTACAGCCGCAGTCCAGGCGAGCAAATTTGCACCTGGTTGCTCCGGTGCTGGGATACTGGAGCTGCTGGTTTGGAATTGGAGGGGAGAGAGGCCAAGCAGGTTGGACATTTAGCCAAGCAGGCTGGTATTGACAAGGCAATAGGGAAACAGGCTCAAACCCTCAGCCTTTGGAGGCGACTCCTGCTCGCTGTGAGGGAGAGGTACCCCTACAAGGATGATTCTCTATGTCGGTTAGGCAAGTGGACCAGAGGGACATTCCAAAGCATTAGCAGCAGCATCCTGGTGGCGAGACAATCAGACAGTGGATGAAGTGACTATGCAGCTCTGGCACTATGAGGGAAGTCTCCCTTCCTCCCAACATGCCTGGGTTTCAGCCGTAGAGGAACTGTCTCAGAGGCTCCAAAAAATGGAACAGGACATGTCCTATGTTTCACATGCACGGGCCGATGTCTCAGTCATTAGAAGCAGGCGTTTCCCCACCCAAGAGAAGGGCGGTAGAAGGTACACACCACGGGGCACCCTGTGGTTCTTCCTCCGCGACAATGGGGAGAACATGAGAAGGTGGCATGGCCAGCCCACTTCCGCCCTAGCTGCACGAGTACAGCAACTGAAAGGGAAGACCACCATGAAAGGGGAGTCTTCCAAGAGAGATGCAGCTCCAGTGTCTGGTCAGAAACCCCCCAGACAGAATAGAATGGCCAACAGTATGCTTGACCCTCTTGAGGGGACCAGGAAGTCATTCCTGCAGGAGTCACTCTTAGATCAAGTGAGTGATGGTGAGCAGGATTAGAGGGGCCCTGCCTCCAGCCAGGTGGAGGAAAGGGATAATCGGATTTACTGGACGGTGTGGATCCGATGGCCTGGCACATCAGAACCACAAGAATATAAGGCCTTGGTAGACACTGGTACACAGTGCACCTTGATGCCATCAAGCCACAGTGGGGTTGAATCCATCTGCATCTCTGGAGTGACAGGGGGGTCCCAACAGCTGACCCTATTAGAAGCTGAAGTGAGCTTAACTGGGAAGGACTGGCATAAGCACCCCATTGTCACTGGCCCAGATGCCCTGTGCATCCTAGGTATAGATTACCTCAGGAGAGGGTACGTTAAAGACCCAAAAGGGTACCGGTGGGCCTTTGGTATAGCTTCCCTGGAGGAGGTTGAGCAATTGTCCACTTTACCCGGCCTCTCAGAGGACCCCTCGGTGGTGGGGTCGCTTCAGGTCGAAGAGCAGCGAGTGCCAATTGCTACCAAGACGGTGCACCAGCGGCAGTACCGTACTAACCGAGATTCTCTAGTCCCCATCCATCAGCTGATCCGTCGACTAGAAAGCCAGGAGGTGATCAGCAAGACTCACTCACCTTTCAACAGCCCTATATGGCCAGTGAGAAAACCTAATGGCGAATGGAGACTGACCGTGGACTACCGTGGGCTGAATGAAGTTACACCAGCGATGAGTGCTGCAGTGCCAGGCATGCTGGAACTCCAGTATGAGCTGGAGTCGAAGGCAGCCAAGTGGTACGCCACGATTGACATCGCTAACGCGTTTTTCTCCATTCCAATAGCACCAGAGTGCAGGCCACAGTTTGCGTTCACTTGGAGGGGTATCCAGTACACATGGAATCGATTGCCCCAGGGGTGGAAACACAGCTCCACCATTTGCCATAGACTGGTCCATACTGCACTGGAGAAGGGTGGGGCTCCAGAACACCTGCAGTTCATTGATGATATCATTGTATGGGGGGACACAGCTGAGGAAGTCTTTGAGAAAGGAAAGAAGGTAATTGAAATCCTCCTGAAGTCTGGTTTTGCCATCAAGTGACAGAAAGTTAAGGGGCCTGGAAGGGAGATTCAGTTCCTAGGAGTAAAATGGCAAGATGGGCGTCGCCACATCCCAATGGAGGTGATAAACAAGATAACAGCCATGGCCCCACCAACCACCAAAAAAGAGACTCAATCTTTCCTGGGCGTTGTGGGGTTCTGGAGGATGCACATCCCAAACTACAGCCTGATTGTGAGCCCTCTCTACCACGTAACCAGCAAGAAGAACGATTTTAAATGGGGCCCAGAGCAACAACAAGCCTTTGAACAAATTAAGCAGGAGATTACCCAGGCAGTGGCTCTCGGGCCAGTCCGGACAGGGCAGGAGATTAAGAACGTGCTCTACACCGCAGCCGGGGAGAATGGCCCTTCCTGGAGCCTTTGGCAGAGAGCAGATGGGGAATCCCGAGGCTGACCTCTAGGCTTTTGGAGCCGGGGATACAAAGGCTCTGAAGCTAACTATACCCTGACTGAGAAGGAGATACTGGCAGCGTATGAAGGAATTCGAGCTGCCTCAGAAGTGGTCGGCACTGAGACACAACTCCTCCTGGCACCTCGACTGCCGGTGCTGGGATGGATGTTCAAAGGAAAGGCTCCCTCCACACATCATGCAACAGATGCCACGTGGAGTAAATGGGTTGCGTTGATAACACAACGGGCCCGAATAGGGAACCGCGACCCCCCAGGATTAGTGGAAATGATCATGAACTGGCCAGAGAGCAAGGATGCGGGGATGTCACCAGAACAAGAGGTGAAACGTGCTGAGGAGGCCCCACCATATAACGAGCTGACAGAGGAAGAAAAGCAATATGCCCTGTTCACTGATGGGTCTTGTCGCATTGTGGGAAAACATCGACGATGGAAGGCTGCAGTGTGGCATCCCACACGAGAAACCACTGAAGCTGTTGAGGGACAAGGTGAATCGAGCCAGTTCGCAGAGGTGAAAGCCATCCAATTGGCTTTGGAGATTGCTGAGCGAGAAAAGTGGCCGAGGCTCTATATCTACACTGACTCGTGGGTGATGGCAAGTGCCCTGTGGATGTGGTTGCAGCAATGGAAACAGAACAACTGGCAACGCAAGGGCAAACCCATCTGGGCCACTGAAGTATGGCAGGACATTGCAGCCCGGGTGGAGAACCTCGTTGTGAAGGTGCGCCATGTGGACGCCCATATACCCAAGAGTCGAGCCACTGATGAACATCAGCATAACCATCAGGCGGACCAAGCTGCTAAGATCGAGGTGGCTCAGGTGGACTTGGACTGGCAGCGTAAAGGTGAACTGTTCATAGCCCGGTGGGCCAATGAGACCTCGGGCCACCAAGGCAGAGATGCAACATATAGGTGGGCTCGAGATCGAGGGGTGGACCTCACCATTGACACCATCGCAGAGATCATCCACGGATGTGAGATATGTGCTCCCATCAAACAAGCCAAACGGGTGAAGCCCCAGCAGAATGAAGATCGATGGATGAAATATAAATATGGAGAGGCCTGACAGATCGACTACATCACACTGCCACAGACCCGCCGAGGCAAGCGCCACGTGCTCACAATGGTGGAAGCAACCACTGGATGGCTCGAAACTTATCCAGTGTCCCACGCCACCGCCCGAAAGACCATCCTGGGCCTTGAAGAGCGAGTCTTGTGGCAACACGGCACCCCAGAGAGGATTGAGTCAGACAAGGGGACTCACTTCGGAAATAACCTCATAGATGCCTGGGCAGAAGAACATGGCATCGAGTGGGTCTACCACATCCCCTACCACGCACCAGCCTCTGGGAAGATCGAGCGCTACAATGGACTGTTAAAAACTACATTGAGAGCAATGGGGGGTGGAACCTTCAAACACTGGGACACACATCTGACAAAGGCCACTTGGTTAGTGAACACAAGAGGATCTGCCAATTGAGCTGGCCCGGCTCAGTCAAAACTTCCACGTGTTGTGGACGGGGATAGAGTCCCTGTGGTGCGCATGAGGGATGTGCTGGGAAAAATGGTCTGGGTTAGTCCTGCGCCGGGCAAAGGCAAACCGATCCATGGGATTGTTTTTGCTCAAGGACCTGGGTGCACCTGGTGGGTGATGCAGAAGGATGGAGAGGTCCGATGCGTGCCACAAGGGGACTTGATTGTGGGTGAAAACACACCGTGAGTTATACTGTGCTTTTGTTAATTTTTCTTTGTCAATGCTAATTGCTAAGTGGCAGCTGGATGTGACGCACATGGTATAGAATAAAGGGGTGGATTATGTCCTGGTTTAACCAGGATAGGGTTAAGTTTCCCCAGCAGTGGGGAGGGAGCTCTAGCTGGGTTATTCAGATACCATGCCGACGTCACATCCTGGCAGGTCACATTTTTCCTGGCGCGGGAGCGTGGTGCACTCGTGGTTTTGTACATCGTGCTTTCCACTGCTGTATTTGGTAGCTATTTTGCTCTGTTCATTGCTATCACTATTACTGTTATTGTTGTTGTTTGTTGTGTTGCTATTGCACTGTTGTATTAAACCTTTCCTTATTTCAGTCTTGGGGCTTTGTATTTCACTCCCTTTGTGGGGGAGGGGCAGCGGCCGTGTGGTCTCAGACCCTGGCAGGGGCTAAACCACCACATATATGAACATTTTCTGTATCTATTGTTGGTGGAGCAGTAGAACAGAGTTGGATCTACATTGATCTGAAGGGAGGAATCTTAGATGAAACATGATCTATCCTATAAATACAATGCTTTCTCTTTTGTTTCACTGAGGCCCTCAAGAGAAATACTGATCTTAGGTCTGTGATTTTGTGTACTGTCCTGTGTACTCGATCCCCTCGTCTAGATCATCAATAAAGATATTAAACAGGAGTGGCCCCAAAACCGAGCCCTGGGGGACACCACTCGTGACCGGCTGCCAACCGGATTTAACTCCATTCACCACCACTCTTTGGGTCCGGCCATCCAGCCAGTTTTTTACCCAGCAAAGCGTGTGCCCATCCAAGCCATGAGCAGCCAGTTTCGCCAGGAGAATGGTGTGGGAAACGGTGTCAAAGGCCTTACTAAAGTCAAGGTAGACAACATCCCCAGCCTTTTCCTCATCCAATAAGCAGGTCACCCTGTCGTAGAAGGAGATCAGGTTTGTCAAGCAGGACCTGCCTTTCATAAACCCATGCTGACTGGGCCTGATCATCTGGTTGTCCCACATGTGTTGTATGATGGTACTCAGGATGAGCTGCTCCATCAGTTTCCCGGGCACTGATGTCAAGCTGACAGGCCTGTAATTTCCCGGATCATCCTTCCGACACTTCTTATATATGGGCGTCACATTGGCCAATTTCCAATCTGTCGGGACCTCCCTAGTCAGCCAGGACTGCTGATAAATGATGGGAAGCGGCTTGGCGAGCACCCCAGCCATCTCCTTCAGCACCCTCGGGTGTATCCTGTCCGGTCCCATAGACTTGTGTATGTCTATGTGGTGCAGTAGGTCACTGACTGTCTTCTCCTGGATTGCGGGGGGGTCGTTCTCCCAGTCTCTGTCCTCTGGCTGAGGAGGCTGGATTCCCTCAATACAACTAGTCTTGTTATTAAAGACCAAGGTAAAGAAGGCATTAAGCACCTCAGCCTTTTCCTCATCACTCTTTGCCATGTTTTCTCCTGTGTCTAGCAGGGGATGGAGGCTCTCTCTGGTCTTTCTTTTGCTGTTGAAGTACTTATAGAAACATTTCTTTTTACCTTTGACTGCTGAAGCCAGATTAATTTCTAGCTGGGCTTTAGACCTCCTGATTTCCACCCTGCATAGCCTCACAGCATCTTTGTAATCATTGTGAGTGGCTAGCCCCTTCTTCCAAAGGCCGTAAACTCTCCTTTTCTCCCTGAGTTGCAGCCAAAGCTCCCTGTTTAACCAGGGTAGTCTTCTCTGCTGCCAGCTTCTCTCACAGCACCTGGGGGACAACCTGCTCCTGTGACATTAAGACTTCCTTCTTAAAGAGTGTCCAGCCTTCCTGGATCCCTATACCCTTCAGGATTGTCTCCCAAGGGATCCTGTCAAGTAGGTGCCTAAACAAGTCAAAGTCAGGCCTTGGGAAGTCCAGGATGGCAGTGCTGCTGTCCCCTCTCTTGGTCTCTCTAAGAATAGAGAACTCTATTATTTCATGATCACTGTGCCCTAGTCGGCCTCCAACCGCCACATCACCCACCAGTCCTTCTTCGTTCACAAAGAGGAGGTCCAGCAGCACACCTCCTCTGGTTGGTTCACTTACCAACTGTGTCAGGAAGTTATCTCAAACACATTCCAGGAATCTCCGGGACTGGTCCCACTCTGCGATGTTGTATTTCCAGCAGATGTCTGGGAATTTAAAGTCTCCCACAAGAACAAGGGCAAGCGATCGTGAGATTTCTCCTAAGTGCCTACAGAATATTTCATCCACCTCTCTGTCCTGGTTGGGTGGCCTATAGTAGACTCCCACTATGACATCTGCCCTGTTGGCTTTCCTCCTGATTCTAATGCAAAGACACTCCACCCTGTCTTCACTATACTTGTGTTCGAAGCCATCATAACAGACCCTAACATACAGCGCCACCCCACCACCTCTCCTTCCTTGTCTGTCCCTTCTAAAGAGCTTGTAGCCACCAACTGGTGCATTCCAGTCAAGACAGACATCCCACCATGTTTCTTTGATAGCCACTACATCATAATTTTCCTGCTGCATCATGGCTTCAAGCTCCTCCTATTTGTTACCCATGCTGTGTGCATTGGTATACATGCGCTTCAGATGGGCTGATGTCCCCAGCACCTTTTTGCATTTAGAAGTCCTAATTCCAGCCTGACCTTTCACAGGTGTTACCACAGTTACTGGTCCATCAATATCCCTTGCATCTTTGTTGTGCTGCGTGTCTCCATCCCTTGCCTCCACTGAGATGGCAGGGTGAGGGTTGTCACTGGAACAATAGCCCACAGACTCTGGTAATCTTCCCTGGGGCTTATGTCTGGGAGTTCCAGTTTTGTCCCCTCCCCCTTCAAAGCTAGTTTAAAGCTCTCTCAATGAGTCCAGCTAACTCCTGCCCCAATATCCTTTTCCCCTCCTGGGACAGCTGCATCCCATCTGTTGCCGAAATGTCTGGCGACCTGTATCCTAATCTGTGACAGAAAAATCTGAAGCCCTGCCAGTAACACCAGTCTTGGAGCCACAAGTTCATCTCTTGAGTTCTCCTGTAATCTTCCTCATCCATCCCTGCAACTGAAGAGATGGAGTAGAACACTATTTGTACCACCGCCCCCTTAACCAGTTTCCCCAAGGCCCTGAAATCACTCTTCATTGATTTTGGACTACTCCTGGTAATATTATCACTACCCACCTGAAAAACCAAGAGAGGGTAGTAGTCCTTGAGTCTCACTAGAGTGGGGAGTTTTGCCGTGAGGTCCGTCACCCGGGCCCCAGGGAGGCAGCAGACTTCCCTATGAAGTGGGTCCGGTCTGCATATTGGGCCTTCAACACCCCTCAGGATGGAGTCACCCACTACAATGACCCTTCTGGGGTTCTTTTTAGAATTGGTTTTAACACATGGTCTAGGGCAACCCGTCCTTGGTGAACCTTGATCTTCCTCCTTGTTTGACTCATTTACTTCGTCCTTCTCTACTTCATTCAAAAGTTCCAGGGCCCCGTATCTGTTGTGAAGGGACACCATGGAAGGTGAGGGAGGTCGGGAGGGAATTTTCCTGCCTCCCTGAGCAGGGACCTGTTTCCAGTCTCCCCCATCTCTTAGGTCCCCTCCTTCTGCCTGGCAGCAAGAGGGTGAGGGATCGCCTGCCTCTTTTGGAGCCTCCATTTGCTCCTGTTTCTTCAGGGGTCTAAGGTGTTACTCCACCAATCAATTTCCCTTTCACACTCCCTAATACTTCTTAATATTTCAACCTCTTCTTTGAGTTTCACCACCAGGCTGAGCAGGTCATCCACCTGATCACAGCACACACGGGTGTTGTCACTGCTGCCCTCCAGCAGGATTGACAAGCTCAGCCACTCCCTGCAGCCTGGGACCTGGACCTCTACCTGTTTGTGTGGCAGCTCCGTCCGGGTCACCACGTTCTTTGTGGTGGTGGTTTTGACCCGAGTGGAGACCATGGTTCAGTCTACTCATGGAGGACGATGAGATGACAACTAGCTAAAATAAGCTCTAGAGCCAGGAGAGGGACTCTGCCCTGTCTGCACACTTTACCTGCATGCCCTCCCTGTGCGAACTGCCGAACTGCCGTGCCACACCCTTCTGACGTGTCACACCCTTCTGACGTGTCACATCCTGTTTGCCCGTCCTGTTTGCCGGGCTCCTTGTCGCTTGCACTCCCTGGAGGATCCTCTTGTATGTGAGGGGCGTTGGGCAACATCACTCTAGTCTCGACCCACACTGAGTCCCCACTGTCCTTGTTCATACCTCACTCTTCCCGCTCAGGGGGGAGGCGGCTTGAGGCTCTCCCTCTTCCCTGGGCTTCTGCCTTCTCGGCTTGCAGTTTTGCTGCGGGTTTTTTGATGCTTTTGTCCTCTTTGGAGCCCCTCTCCTCAGCAACTGTGTAATCAGTACTGTGGATGAGGTGGATGATTTAGTCCACCATAGTTTTAGTAGTCTGTAAGGCAGGCTTGTAAAATCAAATAGGAATAAACCTGATGCAGAGCACTGTGAGGGCAGAGGCCAAAGTTTTAGCAAACAACCAAGTTTTGGAGGTGGTGTAAAGAAGAGGCAGGAATGAGGCTGGTGATTACAAGGTTTTGGGGAGAGAAAACATTCAGTAATTTGAAGGGGACATCACTGCTGCAGGCCTGGATATCTGTGAGAACAGTGGGAGGACCAGAAATGAGTGCAAAGCAAAGTGTTAGATTTAAGATGTTTTAGATGGATGGACTTCTTATTTTTTTTAGCACTGGAGCTGAGACCTCCAGCTTCACATAGGAATGAACATAATGAGTTACTACATGGAGATATCACATAAATCAATTTGTGCTACTAAGTGAAGTCAGCAGTACCTTAGGGTGCAAAGATCCTTCATCATGGTGAAAAATTATCCTTTGATTCTATCATTGCTTTTAAAAAGCACAACACTACAAAAAAAAAAAAAAAAAAAAAAAAGAAAACCCAACAGCAACATGAGTTAGTCCCCACATCCTTGAGTAAAGAAACCACAAACCAATGTTTCAGGGCTCCTAACACTTGCTGTGGTTAGAACAGGTCATGGAAGTGAATGGAAAAGATTAAGCATGAAATGGAACTTTTTGTCATTAATTCCACCTCTAATGTTAATTAACTTCTCCTTTATTTGAGACAAGATACTTTTGGGTTCCCAGTAGTCCCCCTCATCATTTGGAGGATAAGACTGTGAGCATTTGATATTATTCTCATTCCCTTGGAGCTTCAAGTGTGAGAATTACATGAACACATCCAGACAAGCAGATGCTCAGCAAAAAACCATTCTAGTAAGTGTGTGCACGTGCTTGTATTCACACACATATCCAGCAGTCCTGGTCAATAAATCCCCGTTACCACATGTCAAAATACAAGCAAGTTTTTTAAAGGTTATTATGAATACATAGAAAAGTATAATTTCTTAATGCGTAGTGTTCGCTTAGCCAGTATTTTGCAGTGTTGCCTTTAGGAAAGCCTCTTGTCTTTCCTTGTTTGCTGGAGTGACGGGGGATGTCACGGGGTGGGCAAGATCTTGAGAGGGGACACAACCAGGACAGCTGACCCGAACTGACCAACGGGATATTCCATACCATATGACATCCACTCGAGTATAAAGCTGGGAAAAAGGAGCAAGGGGGGGGTCACCCTTGGTCCTCCGAGGCAACCACTACGTGTATTGGAGCCCTGCTTCCTGAGAAGGCCCGACATTGCCTGTTAATGGGAAGTAGAGAATAAATCCGGTTTCTTTTTGCTTCTGCACGCGGACCTTTGCTTTGCTTTGCTTACACTAAAACTGCTTTTGTTTTACCCACAAGGGTTGGTTTTTTTCCTATTTTATTTTCTTTCCCCTTTTTTGCCCTGTTGAGAAAAAAGGGGGGAAGGGGGGGAAGTGATAGAGCGACTTGGTGGGTACCTGGCATTTACCAAGGTCAAACCACCACACTAGGAGAGTGAATATATTCTCCCAACTCCTTATTTTGAAAAGCTGTTTAAATATTTTTTGGGGGATGCAATGGAAGAGAAGAAACTCTTGAGTTTTCTCTTCCCCCTGACCTGAATTGGGTACATTTTGCTGTGTTTTTCTCTAATCAGAAAATTATATTCCCCATGTAAACACATTGCAGAGGGAGAGATGGTGAACACCAGTTGTTGACAGGGTGGGGAACTCTCTGGGGATTTTCTTTTGATGGGTTACCTTTGGAAAAACTGTAGCAACTAAGCTGTAGTAGAAGATACTGGCAAGTAGAATAATAGCAAGAAGGAAGGAGAGAGAGGGGAAAAAAATGCTTTATGAAGTTATGCTGGAGTCTTCAAAGCCACCTCTCTTCCAAGAACCCCTAAGGGTCACAAGACGCTGGCTGACAGAGCTCTCCCTTTGCTCAGAAGGCTAGACTGTCCCTTTTTTGAGGCAAACTCTGAATTCTGATTGATTTCAAAATGAGCAGCATAGGATTTCTTTGGAGAGAACAAAACTTCCCTGAACTTCACAGCAGAAAACAACCTTCAACAACAGGCACCATAGGAGTAATTAGGTCTCACTGAAGCTGATCGTTCCCCTGTTACTGCTGATCTCTAACCTCACCATGCAGCCTGCTGCAGGTTCTTCCCTGTCTCCAAAGGGCAAAGTGAATATGGTTCTCACCTCAGTTTTTACACAAAGTGAAGCCACGTGCCCTGACTGCAAAGCTCAGGAGAATCACACTCGAGTCCAAGGGCTTGGTCGTGATTTCACAACCTTTGGTAGCACATTTGAGAGTGGTGCAGTTCTGACAGCATAAATTGAGAAGTGGGCCCTGGACTTATTAGTACATTCATCGAGAAATACTCTGCCTGACACAGAAATGGCTCTGATGTTTTATTGTAGGTCTCATGCTGTTGTAACTGTGCCAATGGCCCTGTGCAGCCTTGGCTGAGATCGACATGTCAAATGCTGTCAGGAAGAGGGCCATGAGCTATGAGCCATGGATGCTGTCTGGTACAGGGAATGGTCCACTGGAACATCTGAAATACCCTCTGGGCTCCTGAAAGCTGTTGGGCAATGGATCACTGAGTCTTTCCTTCTTGCCATTCTTCAGCACTTCGAGCTATAGAAATAGCAGCACAGAGAACCAGGCAGTCACAGTTGGACTTTTTTAATAGATCCCTGTTTTATTTTTATACTTTTTTAAAAGCACAGCTAGTAATCTTGATTAATGCTCCAGAGTATAAGGGACTTTGGACATAAAGAAGAATAAGGAATATGGGAAGTGTCAACCTGAAGCTGGCATCTCAGGATACATCTATACTAGTAAATAGAGCAATGACATAGCAAGGACAATGGCCCTGGGTTGCCTATACTGTTAAATTGTTAGACTGATCTCTGGCATATTCTGGCTCAAGCCAAAGAGCCTTCTCCCAAACAATTCCTAAGCACAACATGGAAACCAACATAAATCTGCAGCTGTACCCCATAGGAGGCTAAGAGAGTTTGATAGTACGGCTGGAGTTGGACCATGTCAGAGTTGCCAGAGAATGGGCCTGGCACTGTATGGTTTGCTACTGTTAATGTAGTCCCAGTTTGTCTCACTGGGTTGAGCAGGAGAATAGTTTTTATCTCACATTATGCCCTATCTTTGCATGCTCTCACATTAGCGTTTTATTTCAGTTGTATGGACGAATGGTCTATCACATGTGGCTGTATGTCATACCATTCCCGTATGATAATTTCCACTGACTACCTTTTTCAGATTAAATTCACAGTGGGTGCATTTTTCTCCTACAACCACAGATATTTACACCGTATTTCTTTTGTCCACTGACCTGGAAATTCAGGTATTACCTCACATGAGAAATGTTTATGCTATGGGCCCAGTTTGCCCTGTTTTATGGCCAGATCTTATTTTCAGCATTTTGAGCCTTTAGGCTCATGCAGGAATTCAAATACTTCACTAATGTGGCCTGGCAGCAAGATACACATCCCCTACTTTTTGTGCTATGGACAAAAATGTGGAGAGTGTCTCCAAAACCTTATTCCATGGACCTACCTCCTCCATGGGCTGCACATGGAGTTGAACACTGGCAGCAGCTCTTCTGAACCCTGAAGCTGTTGTGGCATCTTTTTGTAGGCACCTAGACAGGTGGGGATCACATATGAGCCTTGTTCTTCCTATATCCTCATTCTTGTGCTTCCCAGTTTCAAGATTCTTTCTCCAGATAAAAATCTTCTTTGTTTATCCAGACTAATTTTTGACTCATGTCAGAGACACTAAGGATATGAAAGGCAGCCATTGCATCCTATGACTGAATTAGCTCTGTGTCTCTTGAGATTTCTTAGGAACTTTTAAATTACATGTTTTTGGTAGGAGCCAAAAACTGTAGGAAGGGCTCTATTTCACCATCTCTCCAAATTCAGCAGTTGCCTGGGGAAGAAAATGAGGTCCCAAAGTGCAGACATCATATTTTCAAAGCTGGAAGTGTCATGTTTCAATGTTTCTGTGAATGAGAGCTAATAAACTTTTTGTTCTAATTCAAAGGAGAAATGAAATGCTTTCAAACTGTAAAAGGGAGGCTTTTCTGACATGCATTTTACTTCTCCATGTTACATTTTTGAGGCTTTTTGAGATTTTGACTTTGGGTTAAAGAAATAATCTGAAACATTGAAACCTCTGAAGAGCAGAGAAAACCTTTTCCTACCTAGGCTTTGAGGACATGAGCCCACAATGGCACCACATGGGTATTTGTCTCCCTCTTGTGGCTTATTCCATAAGATAAGATATGATCCTGCTCCGCCTGTTTGCTAAAGATATTACAGCTCCAATGAAGTGGAAGAAACGTTTTCAGTGGATGTCCTGCGTGACTATCCTATATGCAGACTTTGTCTGCAACCTCAGTGCTGAGTGACAACCTAGTTTGCCATTATGAGACAAAACCAGTGAGGGAGTTGAGCAGACTCCACACAGGACATAGGCAGAGTTATTTTCAGCTGGGACTGTCTTCTGTTCACATCTTTCCCAGCTGTAACAAGAAGGGGCCTCCTGAAGTGTATGCATTCAGAGAAAGACAGAAGAAACCACTGTGTGGATCAACCATGTTCATCTTGCAACCACCACCTCAGTCAGTGGCATTTTTCCCCTGATGAACATACACATTGATGTACTGCAGGCTGCAGCAGCCAGGAATGGCAAGCATCAGGAAGCAAAGAAATTCCTTTGGGAGTAACACATAGACTCTCTTCTTCAGCTTGGGCAAGCCTGGAGCGGCAAAGGATGCTGTGGTCTCTGTGAGCCCACTCCTTCTGTTTTGCCTAGAGAGAAAGTGTTTGCCCTTTACTGGAAAAAGAGGTGGAGACCTAAGCTGATTTAATCTGTGAGGCAATATCTCCACTTCTCTGGGATAAATGAGACAAATGTGAGTGAGCTGGTCCACACCCAGTACAAGAAGGCATTTGTTTCTTTCCCAGGCACATTACTGAGGCTGTCACGGGATCCAGGTAGGATTTTTGAATGTGGGCAGAAACCCGCATGGAGGTGAATCAGCATGTGCCCGAAAGAAGGGCATTGGGCTCACCAGGGGAGTTCATGCCTGGAGCTCTGGCTGAAGGCAATACCTGGCACAGGGGGTGGCGAGGCAAAGGGAACAGACACACCACTCGCCTATGTTACCTGTTGTCACTGAATGCTCTGTCCTTCCATTGCTGCACAAGTATTGTGCTTGTTCACAGGCAAAGTCTGAAACTAGTCCGGAAAGATGGGTACTTCTTTCCTTATTACAAGTCTACCCCTTCCCATCAGACTTCATGCCATTAAACTGTTTTCCAAACCTACTTGCTGAAGTCTTGTAGAGTGTTCCTGGCTTTATTTCTCATGGAGGTAGTGCCAGCGCCTCACAGGTGCAGCAGCTGTACTTCTTTGCTCAGCTTCTGTGCTGCACAAACAGTTGCTAACAAAATATATAGACCAAAATTCAGGGAAGTGGGAACTCCTTTTCAACAACAACAAAAAATATCTTTGCACTGACAAAGACTAAATGGTTGCTCTCTCAGAGAAGCTAAATCATACCATAATCTTTTTAGGCCTACTCAAAACCTGTAAGATAAAACTTAGTTTCAAGTGAGAGAAGTCAACTGGGATTTTCACTTTTTCTTGGTTTTGTTTCTTAAATTCTGAAATCAAAGAGAGTTTTGTATACATTTATCCTCATACACTTCTCAACTGATGGGTTTACCCATCAGTTGCGGGTGGGACAATGAAGAAAATGTTCAAAACTTCCCATGCAGAGGTTGCTCAGCTAGTTCCATGCCCAGAGAGTAGCAGATGTCCAGGCTGTGTGTCTGTGCACTTTTGGACTTCAGTAGCAAAAATCTCTGATACTGAACCTTGAGGGCAGGGTACTATTTCATAGGCATTTTGTAGACAGCCCTAATTAGCTAAATTAGTTTGTCTGCATCATACATGTAAAGCAGCGCACATTGGATTTGTCTCTAATTGTGGCATTGCTGTGGTGATGGGTTGCAGACCTTTTTTTTAACTTTCTCATTAGTACTTAGCTTTAGGCATTTGTGAGAAACCACAGCCTCCAAAAGCTCCCACTCCTGTCCTCTTAATTTGGACTCACAAGGCTTTAATGGATGAACAGAAAGCAAAGAAAGCCTTTGGTTCTCATACCATTCAGCAAACCTCCGGCTGGCGCTGGCATTGTTTGGGAACCCTTGTGGGGATGAAAGCAAACTCTGTACAGATGTGGCCTCTTCTGAGATCGCTCTTTGAGGCCTGTTGATTCTCAGAACAAAAAGCACGTGAGGAGGGTGACTGGCAGAGGATTTCCATGGAGCGCTTCAAGTGAAGTTATTTTAAATTGATCCTGCACCACACAGGGCTAGTGATAGTCCTTGGTAGGAGGGGTTCCCAAAAGCACAAACACTGCTGTGACCCTTTGTATGCAGTAAATTTTTGTTTAACCTCAGTGGGACTGGAGCTGGCACGTCCGCTCCACACAGTGGGACACTGCATGGAGATTTTTCTGGGCCAATAGGCTCATGGATCACATCATGATGCAGACTCACCAGTTTGGAGTTGGGAAAAGGAGAGCTGGATGAATGTGGCAAAATAGCCACATGTAGGTGGCTTATGCAGGGTGTTTCTGTTCCCAGACCTTTCTAGGGAGAGAGGGGGAGGTTAGCATACATAGATCTGGCCACTGTGTATTTTTGGACCTTGGTCTCCACCTGGGAGAAGTTAATGGGTGAAGCCATCTGGTCAGATATGTCTATGCCTGCTGTGAAGACACGGTCATGGAGCACTTATGACAAATCCTGTCCTTTCTACCTAAACACTCACGTAGGGAGTTTATGAGGCATGATATGCAAAATCTGCCCCATAAAAGGATTAACTAGCTCTCAGAAACTGTGAGTGGTAGACAGGGTCTCTCCTGAAACAAATGCTACTATGAGTATGACTGCTGATTAAATTGAGGCTTTGGGCTGTAAAACTGTAACTGGGGCAGGAAATTTGATTACATCCATCAATCCAGCTGTCTGATTTCATATGGCTAATGCTATCCTGAACTCATCACTATAGCAGCATGGCACTTCACACGTAAAGACTGAAGCGAGCCCTGGCTGCACTGAAGGCAATGGGAGTTAGCTCATTAATTTTGATGAGACTATGGCTTCTTTTGCAATGTCTGGTAAAGAATGTTTATCTCAAATTCCTCTCCCACCCTGAGGTATTCTAACTGTTTTATTGCTTGATGATGCAACTTTTAAGCAATCCTGTGAGGATGGCCTTTTGTGCCCAATGTTGAGGCCAACTGAGAGTAGGAGGGCAGCTGAGGGGTTGGTTGGTCAGCCAGCTTATGATGCAGTGTCTCAGGGGGACATGGACCAAAGCTACCTTGAGGCATCCCCATGGCAGTGAGAAGAAAACTCTTCAGAAACTTGGAGCAGTGCTGGGAAAGCTTGGAGAGAGGGGGGAAGCAGCTGACCCCTTCTTCCCTCTCGTCTCTTCCCACACATCTGTGAGGTCTCAGATGAGACCATTAAGGAAAGGCTGGGACTCTTCACTCTAGGGTGGCACATCTCCCTACCACACCAGCACTGGACTGGGACCATGGGCCTCGTTTGCCCCAAAGTTTCTGTGTTTCCAAGGTAATGCTAGGAGACAAATAATTTCTGTATGTGATTTCATTCTTTTATGCCATAAGCTAATTTCTTCCTTGTACCATAATATGTTCCAGCTGTTGGTCTTTATCTGTTTCTGGGTTTCTTCTGTCACTCTGGTTCATGGGTAATTTAGAAATGGTTCCCACATTTCCTCTTTTACTTCAAAAGGAATAAGAAAACAAAAACACTCACAGGCAAAATCTGCTTGCTCCTAACTGTTTTTCTCCATGTGAGAGGCTCCAAGACCAAATTCCCTAAAATATTATCTATCAGAAGGGTTACTTTGGATTTGTTGATGCAGAGCAGAGCTTCTTCCTTGGTGACACTGCACATGTAGAAGCCCATGCAGAACCAGGACAAGCTAAGCTGTGCAGTATGTGACAAACCTAGCTTTAATCTTTAATGTGGTGTAACTATTTGTCCAAACTTACAAAGACTGACCTGGCTTGGGATTGAGGAGAATGAGGACACTTTAGTTTGTTTGTAAAATTTGATGTGATCCTTCTGTGTCCACACCAATAGATGACAATAATGATATTGAATTCACTTCCTCAGATCCACTGGGCTGTTTTGAGAGGTGGTTAGGTGATACACAAGAAGACAGATTTTCAGAGCTGCAAGCAATCTGTGTGAGAGGTGAATTAAACAGGTCCTTCTTGCTCCAAGCACAGGCTCAAAACATTTCCCAACACCCAAGAGTAAGATTACAATTAATGTGCTTTCAAGATATAAAGGAGCATATCAGTTTTAATTATTTTCAACTGCAAGTATGTTATGAAGGGAGAAGACGAAGTATAAGGAGTTGTCCAGAGAGGTGGGTGAATTTGGCAGTGAGATTGAAAGCTGACCTTTTCAAGAGATTAATCACTGGCTAAGCTAACATCTGACTTGTAACATCAACAGAAGACAGGCTGCTGAGTTTACGGAAAGAGTGAGGGAGAATTTTTCAATGAATCAGGACCAAGAAATGAAAACAGTAATGGCTGTATGGGAGAGATGTGAATTGCAAGTGAGCTGGCTAAATGGGGTGAAGCAGAGACTATTTGCTTTAATTCAGTGTGTTATGGGAGGCAGATACCCACGGCCCTTGGTTCCTACCGCTCTTCTTTGCTTACAACTTATTGATGGGAACCAGATATGTGAAGAATTAAATACCCAGGTGCAAACTGAACCATCTCTGAACTTCAGTTCAGGTTCATTAGTCTGATCTGTCTTGGGAGTGTCAGCTGGTGCCCAGAACTTTTCTCCCAAGGAAAAGCCAGCAAGAGAGGTCTATTGCATGACCATGTTGTTCATGAGCAGGGTGAGTTGCATCATGCAGCTTACAATGCTGTTGGGCAAACGTATCCAGCAATGAGCAGGGCAGATTTAAACTGTGCACAAAATTTTTATAATGAGTGAGGTTTATACTGACTCCAGATGACATTACAAAAGCTCAGTGCTACTGCTATTGTCGCCAATCCCTCTCGATGAACATGATCAGACAAACCAGTGGGGAACAAGTACTTCGGCCCTTTGGGTCATGCTTGGGGCATGGGCTTTGGTGCTGGGTTGGCTATGGGAAGTATTTCATTTAGTGGAAATCTGTTTGGAGTACGGGGTCCAAAACTGGCAGTGTGTTGGCAGCAGTGCAAGGCTGGAACTCTTCCTCTTCTGTGACATGAGAGCCCAAGCCGAGCTGGCCAGGCACTCAAAGGATTGGCACCCTGAGCTCACATAGTGAACCTCATGTGAGATGTGTCTCAGTTACATTTGCAAAGGATGGTACAATGTACGTTAAGTGAAGAAAGGAGTTTTAGGCTGGTAGAAGTGTGCCTACATTGGGACTTTGTGCAGGTAGAAAAACTGTAGGGCTGATCTGGCCTTTACACTGCTCTGGGGCAGGCACAGGCAGCAGGGAGAAAACCCCACAGATACCATGGTCTTTTATAATGAGGGACTTATACTGGCCATAGATGACATTGAAAAACACTTTGTCTGAGTGCTGTCAGGTAATAAAGTAACAGTGTAATCCTATTATGCATTACCTCCTGCTCACGCTCTTTACTCAAATATAGCTTGAGTTCCCAGATTTGGAGAAATAAGGGCTTAGATCTAGGGTTCAGTATTGCTGATTGGTTTGAGAAAATGGTTCAGCTAAAGCCAACACTGACTGAAAACAGAGGGCACCTCCTCTGATAACTGCTACTCCAGTGCTGTCAGCTTAGGGCTGAGGTCTTCAATGTACTAGGCATTGTACAAAACCATAAGGCAAATATCCAGGCAAAACATGACTGCTGAATAAAGAAAGCAGATGTGTGCAGGTGTAGTGGAAAGATGGTCAGCACAAGTGAGTATACATCAAGCTGTGATAGAAAATCATCACTGCTCCTAAGGAGTTACCAGGCTAATCAGGGGTAGATCCTGCTAGCCCAGCGTAGCATATTCTGAGACTGATTATTTGACAGACGGAGATGTGAGAAACCGTCAGAGCAAAGGAGGTCCTTCAGCCATTCACATGATGCTGAGTTTTCCCAGGTGTGCCAGCCAAGTGTGCTCAAGACAGAGTTTCTGTCTTACCTAACCCACAGGCCTGGATCTGATCTGTAGTAAAACTTCTGCTGAGATTTCACACACTCCTTAGCTTAGATGAAGCTTAAGGATACAATGAAAGAACTAAGCTCTTCTTGAAGATGAGTTCTTGACTTCTAGAATAAAAGCCCAGGGTTTGGAAACCTGAGATCAGCATATTTCCACAGATGAAAAGTCAGTTTTGAGCATGATCTGACAGAGCTCTGACTTATTGCCTGTCTGGGTGTGGTTGAAAGTCTATTTGTTTGCGAATCTGTGCATTGGGAGGGACTTGCAGAGGTGGTTTTGGGAGACAAGATGACCTATTATCTATATATACAATTATAAATTAAACTTAGAGTATCCTATGCTGAATGCTGTGCAAAATATTCTCTGCTTCAAGCATATACAGTGAAAACAGAGAAGATGAAGGAGAATTAGCTTCATTTTGGGAATGAAGAACTGAAACACTGGGAGATTAAGTGACTTGCCATGAATCAAACAGGCAGTCTGTGGCAGAGCCAAGAATAAAATCCAGATCCCACTGAAGAAACCTAACCAGGAACATCCTTCCCATTTAATAGTTTAATTAACATAAATTAAGCAGCAAGTTGACTCAACATGTTTTTAATTTTACATGTGTACTTCAGAGAACACGATAATTGCATTTTATAATCTAAAAATAAACAAACACACATGTCTTTCAGAAAAACAACAGGCACACAGGAAAAATAGTTCATCCCTTTATTATATTTGGTGTGAAGTCCTTTGTTAGGACTAAAATTGTGATGTGAAGTGAAGGAAGAAGGCAAAGAACTTCCTCCTTCTGTGTTAGTTTATTAGAATTAAAAATAACTTTTCTTTTAGGACTGTGCTGTCTGAGTGTCAGGGCTCTGAAGAGCCAAATGATGGATTCTTTAAGCACAGATCCTGTCAAATCCACCACATCCTCAGTCAGCTCAGTGATGTTCAGTGGGCAAGAGGCAGAGCTGAGAATTTGCTAGCACCTAATATGTGCATTTGAAAGGGTCCAAAGACAGGAGTCTGGAAAGCACCTGAGCCCTTCCATGCACTGAAAGGGAAGATGAGAGCAAAAAGATACAATAGCAAATCCCAGTCAAGGGGAAGATGTTTTTTAAGCTCAACAACAAATCTGTGCAGTCTTTGAAGTTGGCTATGCCAGGCTTCATTCCCAGACAGCAGGGTGAATATTCCTCTCTAAAATCAAGCCCCTGGCAATTGCTCCCCCCCAGGAACAGGCATGTACTGAGTGTAGGAAAGCTACACATGAGTGACAATAGAGTTTAAAGAGCAAGAGAGACAGAGGAACTGATTTAGACCTCATTCATGGGAACATTCATGGAGCCTTTTCTACATGCAAAACACTTGCATCGAATTAAGCTAAATCAATATAAACCAGATGGAAACTGATCAATGGGGATGGTGTTCACAGACAAAGAGATTATTTTTCAGGGGCTTGCATGCCCGTCAAGGGCCACGTAGCCCTGGTCAGCACAGATTCATGGGGAAGTTCAAAAGGCAACAGCTCTTGTGGTAACCACTCCTGCAATGCATGATGCAAGCACAGCCACATGTCTGTACACTACACCCCTCCCAGATCACAGTAACATCAACACCCCTGACAACAGAGTACTGCACCTGAGGCAACTACCCCCGTGAATGAGAATATATCAGCTGGAGCTTGGTGCTGTGCTAGAAGGCTTATGTATCTCCTGGCCAGCCTAGAGGACATGCTGAATGACTGCAGGTCTGCCTGGTCCATGTTTTGTATGTAGAGCAGCCTTCACTATACTGGGGTCTCTTCTGCAACTCTTTTCTCATAAAGTGCAACTAGAAAACTTGGCAGACCCCTGGCTTTTGTCTACAGAGCTGAAAAGGTGCTCTTCCTGTGACACTGCTACCAGTATGACACAAACACCGCTTTGATTTTCACTGGGGGGATTTTATGCACTTTTTATCTGTGAGGAATGTTAGGAAAATGTCTGTAATATTTGATGCACCCAACGTTATGTCTAAGACTGCACTTTGAGGCAAAAACTTGCCAAACTGGAAGCTGGTGGAAGCATCCTTCCAGCCGCTGCATCCTTTCCAGGAGAAACTGCTCCTATTGCACTCTGCTTTTCTTTCATGATCAAAGCTTGAAGACCTTCATAAGGTCTAGATAGATCTCATTCCTGTGCCCAAGTTTATGCTGCTCACTGCTGAAGAGCTGGGAATGACTGACTGAATAAAGCAGGCCTCTGTCACAGTCCTTCAATGAGATGCTTCTCACCTAACATTAGAATCTCATTTTTACATCTGCAGCAGTCAGTCTGGACAAACTTTACAATCAGTGGAAAAAAATTGGAAGTTTCAGAGCCTGATTTGTCCAAACTATTTGAGACACATACCCCAGTCTGAGAAGAGCTGCTCCCCAGTAACAACTGTAATTCTCCCCACTGATGACAAAGACAGTGCTGGTGACCAAGTCATATATACACACCTGCATAATACACATCTACAGGATACATGTCTGCATTTGGTTAGGTGAATCCTAGCCCTTAAATTAAATTGTTTTTGAGCAACACCTTGGTGCCCATCAGTAAAAAAAAATAAGAAAATGCTCTGACTGGAAGAGTGGAGTCACTGAAATCCTCACCTTACAGGACCTACTGCTGTCTGGGAGTATGAAGGGTAATCAGAGAAAGTTTAAACAGTGCTTTGTTGTCTATCAGCAGATACTGGGGGCCAAGAAAAAGGAGGAGCCTAGTTTGCTCTAAGGTGCTGGGCAGTGGTCTGTGGTGATTGTGTGTGGATGTGTGGACACCCTGTGTCCTTCTGGCCTCCACTGCTAGTATCATGTGGGAAATGATACTAAGTGACTCTTCAGCTGGATGCTTCAATGACAGTCAGAGGTGGCTTTATTTTTGACAATAGCTGGTGCTGAAGTACTGGATGCTTCTAATAGTTCTGAATTAAGCCTGACATCTGAGGCTCACCAGGATGCTGTATCACAGGAATTTGAAGAATATTGACTTCCACATAAAAATGAAACATGTGAACCATATGTCATGAAACAGTACAATAATCAGGCAAAAATTCAGCAGAGTTTGTGGTTGTCAGGGGGCTGTAGAGCCAAGATCCTTGATTGTGAGGAGCTGAGTCTCTAGGAAGAGAGAAAACATGGCTGGAACCTGAGAAAAAGCAGTCAAAATTTACTAGAGGAGCCAGAGTTATTTTTTGGAAATGCCATTAAAATTTTCTGGCCAAAGGAAGTTAGCTAATTCAGAATAAAACCTACATAAACCAGACAATGCTATCCTGGTGCAGAGGATGTAAGCTGTTACAAGGCAAGAGACTGGCAGCAGAACGGTATATTAAGCATGCAGCTGCTGTCCTCATGAAGAAGCACACAGTTCTACAAACAACACAAGTCAGAACAATGGCTGGTATTTGGAAAAACCTTCAAGAACCAGTAATTTGTATCACCTTCCAAGAGATTTCCCAGCATGGACAAAGAGGACAATAGCACCAGGTCCTCAGATGACTCTTGATGGGACCAGTGAGCAGTGCTGCAGAGGATTAAAGCACTATCATCTCAAAAGCAAATGAAATGTCTGTGCCTTGAACATGGATGTTGGTGGAAGCTGAAGTACTGCCAGGAATGGGCATGTTAGCATGGAAAGCAAAATCATAAGCAATTGACGATAAATAGGTGAAGCTCAGGACTTACTGTGGTGAGCTAATTCCTATTAGAGTTGTGTCTAAACTCATGGGCAATTAGCAAATTTGAATTACAATTTATAATTGCACCAAGGGAAAAAAATTATCCATGAATAAAAACATGCCACTCCCTTCATCTCATTAAAAAGGTAATGCAACAAAGAGGCAGAAGATCAAAACAATGGAAAAAGTGTTTGAGGATATCTTCCAAGGGAAAGGGAACCTGTTAAGGCTTGTCACATATACTGAAAGCACAGGCCAGTCATCAAGTGAAAACTTCCATGGCATGGGAACAGTCGGTCAGCTGACACAGTTTGGCATGAATTACTTTATGTCGGAGAAACGAGGTATTTGTTTCAGAGACAGCCTTACTAGACAGTCATAAAGGTGATCAAATCCACTTCTGTTAGATCTAGTCACCTGGCATAGCTGATGGCTAACACAGCACCATGGTTTAGTGGATCTGAGTTTAAGCAGTCTGTGGTGAACACAGTATGAGACATTTTCTTACTAGTTCAGATTTATACTCGGTACAACAAGTTGGTAGAAAGCAATATCAAAATAAGAAACCACCCACTGGAAAAGAGTAAGGAGGTTAACTGTGACCTGCATTTAGCATTGTTAAATTATAGGATTGCACAGAAGATGCGTGGCTTGTCACCTACAAAGATTTTCTTCAGCAAAAATCTGAAGAAGTAAGAATGCCTACAATGTTAGAAACTGATGACACCAAAGCCTGGCGCATCTACAAAGAAACAGATGAGGTAAAACAAACCTTTAAGAACTGAGGTTCTAGAACCATCCACTTCTACATGAAAGCAAAGCAGATAATCTATAAAAAAACCCTCAAAACAAAATAAACCCAGTTGCAAGCAGTAGTGAGATCTCAAATGGTAGCCTTGAATTCATGAGGTTGTCATCACAAATGGACATTTGGTCTCTAAAAACATAGGTGACTTCTCAAATTTTTGGAAGTGACAGAGAGATGAAGATCACCAGGTCAGTTATTTTGCTCAGGAAGGTCTCAAGCAGGGGATGATCGGTCCTGGCTGAGGCAGCTGCATCCTAGATGACGACACAGTAAGAATGAACAAATTCAGAGGTGCTCATCAGTAACTGTGCTGGTGTTTTTGTGCTGATGGGGATTTTGGAAGGTCCATCTAACTCTTCAGGTTACCTCAGAAACAGACAATATTAGTTACTATGTTGCACACATATATCTAGCATTCTACATTATGTTTTTGCCCGGAAAGATGCATATGGAGAATTGTACTTTTAAGAGGCTTTCTGAAAGCAAGTGGCAGCAGCAACTGCCTTGATCACAGGCAGTGACGTATTGGTAGATAGGAGAAGATCAGGCCCCAGTGAACCGCACCTCCTTCAGATATGATCGCTCTAAATTATTTCTGAACAACAGGCGCAGCTCATTCAAGAATACTGTTTACTGCCATTTAGTGAGAAAGTACTGCATCAGCTGGCATTCAGGATAGGTATCTCTTGAAGTCAAAATAATTTTGCAATTACTCAGAAACTAATTGTACTTTCATCACAATAGCGATTTGCCAAAAGATTACATGTAAATCCAGTATAACTTTGGAAAAACAAACCAAAAAGTACTTAAAATGCAAGGTTTCTGCAATTCACAATGGCTTATCTTTTTGTGAAAAAATGTCATTGAGACAGCATTTTCTAGCAGAAATGTCAAATGAAAAGCAAGAGCATTTTAAATAGTAGGAGATGATTTCATTTCCCTTAAATGCATTTTTTTCCCCATGAAAACACATTAAAATAGTCTATTGACATCACTTTTTATACAAAGCAGTACTATTGGAACATTCCAAATCACAGAATACTTTTAATTTTGTAATGGTCTACCTCCTATTTTCTGCTAGGACTGCAGTCTCTTGCGTTATCGGAATACCAACAAATCAACAATGCAGATCTAAGAGATGAATCTTCCAGGAACCTCAAAGCAACTAGTTACAAACATTGATAATTATAAAGTTAATTAGGCCTCAGAGGTACTTATGTATCTAATGACCAGTTCTGTGGTCATTAGTACTTTTGGGGCAGAGAGACCAAGCATTGCAATTGTATTGAAAATAGCTGAAACATCTTATCACAGCATAGCTTCTAACTTCCACATCCCTACCCCCCAAAAAACCCTATAAACCTCAAAATGTCATCAGCAAAAAATAAATCAAAGAGAAACAAAAAGGATCTCCTTAAAATAAAACATAAAATTAAATTTCCTTCTGGACTCCCCATAGGGTTCTCCCATCCCAACAAGGGAATAGTGACATCAGTTCAAGGTGTCATCCCCTCTCTGAATCACTCAGCTGCATAGAGAGGAAGGGAAAGCATTTAGAATGTGTCTCCAGGGCTTTATCCCACTGAATTCCTCCCCAGCATACAATCTCTGGAAGGAGTGGAGGAACCCCTTGAGCAGGAAGTGATTCACAAACATGATGGTCTGTTTGCAGTGACTCACAACACATCAATAGCAGAATTGTCCAGAGACCTATAGAATGTCAGGACTCTTTTTATACCATTGTGCAACCACAAGTACCAAGAAACATGTGTTTCCTATCACTCAGCCCAGCTTTATGCTAGGCTAATATATATTAGCCTGTCTAAATGCATGCCTGAAAACCATCCTGGGCTTGCATATATGTAGAAAGTTTCATGATCAGGCATATTATTATTGTTGTTGTTGTTGTTATTGTTATTATTATTACAATCTTTACACCACAAGTGTTTCGTGTTAGAGATGGTATGGATGCAATTACAATTTGTTCTTTGTTTCCAACAGACTGCACACTACTTAAATATATATACTTTGAATGGTACATATGTTTAACAATGTCTCCTATGAATAGGCTCCATGCAGACATGCCATCAGGTCTCTGTGGCTGATCATGGTGGTTTGTAACACTGCAGCATTGTTAGAGGAGTGGTGCTATTCAGGCTGCCTATAACATATTATAAGATACTGGTTTACCTTTTGAAGAATTTGCCTTCTGGTGACAATTCAGGCTGGAATATTCCACCCTGAATGCCTCCCTTAAGAAGAATATATGGAGAATTTCAGGTAAATCGGGAGGCTAAATACCCTTACACATACACACTCACACACACAAGCAAAGGAAAAGTTGTTGGTTTGCCTATACTGAAGAATACCCATGACTGCTTCTTTGGGAAACTGACAACTTCAGCTACCAAAAAAGCCAATGAAGTGTAGCAGTCCTTGGATTTCTTCATTGTTATGAAAATTTGGCCAAATCTGGTCAAGTTTCAAACTTCTGTTACCTGCAGTTAGCACCTTCTAAGTGCAGTCTTGATAAAGATCTACCCCAAGCCTATCAAAGTGTCTGTCTGCACTGAGCAGGTTGCTGAAATGCAGAGGCTTACTAAGATCTTCCCCTGCAATTGCAAGTCTTAAGTGCTATAGGTACTGAGCTGAAACAAGAGTCTGTGGGTATGGAAACATGAACAAACAAATATAGGGAAGCAAATGACTTTGTGTGAACTGATATGTAGCAATTATTCCTGTTCATTCTTACTCTGCATAAATGGTGGGGCAGGTAATTCATGGCAATCTAACCTTCAATAAAAGGCAAATAAACTACCTTACATTTACAGCATGTTAAGAGTTGTCACACAGACAGATACCTGTTCATGGTCATTAAAAGCTGACAGGATATGCTACTACATGGTGCATATCTGTTCCCTTTTGTGTGTGTACCACATTCCCTGTGCTGGGCCAGTGTCAGTGTCAGGGCTACAACACTGCATGTGAAAGCCATGGTTCAAACATAGAAAAAAAAAAAAAAGAACCAGCCCTGGGAAGGACTGTATTTGGACAGGGAGCAATGGAAAGTCAGGTAATAACTCTAGGATTGAACACTGCTGTGGAAGAGAGAAACTAGAAGTAAAGGTCTGGCTGGGTAAGAATAATGATGTGAGCCAAGACCAGAATATATGGGGACCAGTAGGACAAAAAGTCTGTGTGGAGAGACAGTGCAGATGTGATCTGATGTGCAGCAGTGAGAAAGGCAAGGAGTGGCTGGGAAAGGAGGTTTGGACCAAGGAAGAGCAGAGTGTGGACAAATAGTTTATGGAAGGCAGATATCTCACAGGGATCAAGGGTGCAGAGAACTGTGATGATCTGGAGAGAGAGTCTAAAATAGAGGGACACACTGTGAATGAACCAGGTGTCCAGGGAAGGAGTCCAAGAGAAGAAATAAGCAGAAAGGCAGAGCATTGGCAGGGAGGGGAGACAGCATGAACAGAGAGCCAGGGATAAAGGCACTGGATGGGTCAGCCAAGGCCAGTGGCACTGGTGGCAAACACTGGGACTCAGTGGGCAAGATGTTTAGGACAGGGAAGAATAGGACAGATATTAAATCCAACTACATGAGGAGAAGGGGACTTGCCTAAGGAGCCAGGATAGGACAGACCCAGCATGAAGATGTACATGTACTAGAGGGAACAGGGAAGGAAAGCCTGTCTCCACTATGACCTTTTCCCTTCAAAGCCCAGAGTGGATTTTAAATGTCCGGAGTGTTACCAGTTCTCTCCTAATAGAAAATATTTGCAAAGATGTCTGTATGGCCACAGGTGATGAATGGGAACTGATCTTCATGAAGTGCAGGTCAAAGTGCCAACCTTGGTGAGTCATGCGTGTGCCAATATACGATTGGCAGAGGGAATTTTTTTTTTTTCCAGTTTGCTTTGCGGTAAACCTAGGAATTGCCATGCCCATATATCATGTGAAAAGAAGCTTATTAAGGTAAAAAAGTTCACCCAAAATTTAGGAAACAACTTTCATTTTCCTTCCTTGTACATAAGCATTATGAATCAGTCTTTAATTACATGACTGTGAGTTATTTTTTCCACAGGTCCCCTTCAGAAGGGTCCACCAGGTAGACCTGCTCTGAGACTGAATTTGGACTTAAGGAGGAGGTTGTCTGTAGGACCCCTGCTTCATTTCTCCCCAAAGTTGGAAAGTGCATAAATTATGAGTCAGGGAGTAGCAGAGAAAAGGCACTTTGATGATTAAGACAGCTAGAAGTCATCTTAATGAATTGGATTCTGTCCCTAACTGTGCCAAAAAATCCAAATGAAATTCTGAGAAAATCCTTTAAAACCCATTTCTCTGTAGGAATTAATGTGTCCCTCAATTTTTGGCCTGAGTTTGAAACACTGGAAACTGACTTGAAAATTTTTCAATCCTGCTGCAATTAACTCCTGAGAATGACATCTTGGACTTACATATAAAAAAAGAAGAAAGACTTAAAAATTGCTGTGGAAAAGAGCAACTGAAATTATTTAAGAGCTGAAGAACATGTCTATCAGTGAGTTGCCTACCAAACTTTTTGACATGTGGCTTGAATACCGGTTACAAATATGTTCCTGAGGAGTAAATGCCAGCTGTAAAAAGAATCTTTAATCCAGTGGAGAAAAGTAAGTAAGAACCTATGTCTGTGAGCTGAAGCTAGGGAGATTAAGATGAGGAATTTGGCATAAAACTTTAACAGTGAGAGTAATTAATCACCCCTCAAAAATCAACGCAAGCAAATCATCAGCTCTATCTCTTGAGGTCTTCAAGTGGAAACTAGCTTTGTACTTTGGATAATCCTGAACTATTGGACTAATTACAAGGATAACTGAATGAAATGTGTATATAGGTCTGTAAAACACAGGAAGTCAGACTCTGTGACCTAACAGCCCTTATCGTTACTAATCCAAGTGCCAGGCAGTCATGGTTGCAGCTGAAGTCGGTGAAAACTTCTCTATGATTATATAAAATGCTAAATAGTGCTATACAGACAGAAAAAAACAAGGCCTAAGGTATCTCAAGACACTCAATTATAGTACATACTTTTGACTTAATCTCTTACTAGCTCAATTTTACATCTACAAAATGGGGCTGATAATATCCCTTTAACTGGAAGAGATATTTTGAATGTGCATTGATTATCGTTTGTGAAATTTCAGCAATGAGAAGCACTGAAATGCCTATGGGTAAAAGAATAATTCTCACCTCAGGACAGCATTTGAATAGTGCAAGAATAGTGGACAAAAAATTATGAGGAGGTAACAGCTCATTCAGTCAGAACCAGGTATTAAATGATGCAGAAAACTTGCGAAAAAAACCCCAAACAGTATGTGATCCAGTAATCAAAGAGGGGCACGTAGATGCACAAGCATAAGGGAAGCAAATAAAGTTGCACAATCAACCCTGATTCTCACATTTCCAAAGAAACCTAGTTTTCAGCCTGATTGTGTTTCTCAGTTTAGTAGTTGATACATCCTCCATAGGACACACAAAAGAAAATGTAATATAGTAAAATGTATAACTGCAGCATGACATAAATTCAGCTGTATCTCCTTTGCACCTACACTAGGGAGAAACCTGTCTCAGTTACACAAACCATCAACTTATTCCTGAGCATTTTCAAGTCTAATGTGAGTCATAAAGAAAGACTGAAAAATGGTGGAAAGTGAAGCCAGTGGGATCTCTACGACTGGATTTGGAAAGGAAAAATCATCCCAGGGAAGGATGGGAAGGAAGTATGATTAGAAGAAGGGTGGATCATGTTGAAGGAGAGATGTCAGTTACCATGTGGGTAATTACGGATTCAACACCTGGAAGGCAGTAGGTAAATACAAAATGATCCCAGTCTACACGGAGCCTCTGGTTTTGTTAGAGTTCATTAATGGTCCTAATGACCCTGACACCTCACCTGGAGCCCACACCCGTGGGCCCAATAGCTCTATTTAAGCTCAGCCCTGGGCATTCACTCCTTGCTTGAGCTGCACTAGAGGACTACTGGTCTCCTATACAGCCACAGCCATGCCCTTGCCTGGCTATGAAGCCCATTGAGCTGGACGTCAACTGAACAATTGGCTTCCTGGATTTATCTTTGTCACTATGGACCTGCCTGATGATCGCTGGAGCTGATCCTATTCCTCACCTACTGATAACTTCCTGGCTTGACCTCAGACCTGTCTCATCACTATGATACTGCATTTTGACCTGAACTTTTGGTTGGACCTGGCTATCACCTCTGGGTCTGTCCTGGTCACCTCTCTCTAGCACTAAGACCTGGCTGGCAAGGCTCCCCCTTGGCTCCTGGCTCACCTCCCTTTAGGGAGCTGCCCTGCTCTTGTTGCTCCCTGACAGATTTATCCTGGTGTTTGGATGCCATGTGGTCTGGAGGGAGCGACTGCCTTGCCAGCTGCACCCAGAAAGAAACAGCAAGTCTGAGAGGGAGGGAGAACTCTCCAGCCCAAAATAACTAATTTAATTTTTAGCCATAACAAAAGTTTGGTGACTGGTAGCTGTGTGTATGTGTGACTAAGTGTGTGTACCCAGAGCTCTAGTTGGGCTGTAAGATGACATCAGCTCAAGGAGTATGCCAGCAGCCTCTCAGTCATCTCTTTCCTCTTGCCTGCCAAGAGCTGTTGACACTTCCCAAAATGTGGTAAAAGAAGCCTCATGCATGTTTACATTCAAGGCAGAATGAGGGCCTGCCACTAACCACACTGTCACAGTGTGCTTCAGAGTCTGAGTCAAAACAATGCTGCTTTGACAGAGTCTAATTTCTGATGGCTGGTCATAACCTGGGTGGGGCTGTTCCCCATCTCAGCCCTCTACTGTATCTGTATATCTTCTATGACATTCTGGTATCTGAGGAATCAGACTTAAAATCAAGTGGAGAACAAAAATGGCCAGCCTAGGAATGACAGGAGCGAGGTCTCATGCTTGAAGCCAGCCTTGGTGAGTGGTTTCTGAAAGCTGGTACAAACACAGAAGCTGTGTATAAACTTTGTGAAAAACACTGCATGTCCTTTGCCTGTTTCCCAGCAAGTAAGTGTCATGTAATGTAACCGCTGTCATTGTCTTCCATGATGGAGATTAACAGGAAGTTTACTTTGCTTTATAGACATTGTAAGTAATACTGACAATGGACTACTGAAGCAGGCTTTCATTTGTGAGCTGAATAGCTGAAATTTGAAGTGGATGGTGACCCATCTGCTGAGGAGAGGGGGTCTGGTGGGGACAGTGTCCTCTCTCACCGTCTTGGGAAGTGACTGAAAGGGACTAAGGGTAGGTAGGCTGGAGTCTCTTCAGTTGACACATTAGGTTTTATCATGAGAGTAGTCAAGTTTAAAAGAAAAGATTCTAATATGAGGGGATATTATAACTTTAAATTATGTGTGATAAGCTGGGTAAACCAGTGGTACCTAAATGCTCAGAGGAGGAGATGGAACACCCTCATCTTAAGCAATGGCTGGTACTCTTGGGCAGTGAAAATCTAGACTGAAAAATGGATTAGAATATGTTGTCTAAAAAACCTTTCTTTGGACTGAATGGAGTATGTATGGGTCTCTAAGCCGTGTGTGTTCTTGTTAAAAAACAGGTGTTACTGAAGAATAGAAGTGGTGGTCAAAGGCAATGCAGGTGGCCAACTGCAGTAACCTGCAGGGATGGTTAATGGGCTAAGCATGACTGGTAGAAGTGGCTTGGACATGCTGTGTGGTCTGTTGAAACGAGGGTCAGGCCTTGCTACCCAGCTGTGACAGTCTCAGGCACAGGCCAGCAGAAACTGCAAGCAGGGTGTCTCCAAAGCAGCACTAGCAGCTGTTTCACCAAAAACTGAGAGGGCTTGAAATGATGGTTATGTTATAGGAAAGGGCTAACTTATTAATCTACATTGTTCTTACAGTACATTATTCTGTTTATTTTTACTGTCTTCCTTTTCTTCAACACTGCTGTTTTAGTAAGTCACCAGATTTGCCATATGGCAACAGGGAGGCTGAGCTCTCAGATGAGCCCATCAGTTCTTATTTTTGTATGTTTTGAGGTTGGAAATTCAGCTGATGTTTATTAGAGCCTTAGAAATTATGTTGTACCATTTTGCTGCCAGCCCAGAATCATGCAGGAGGGTTATACAACCTTAACTTCTCTTCAAACTGATTCTTTGCTCTGAGAATTTGTTTCATTTCTGAATATAACTAAACAAGGGGGAGAACTGTACTTTCAAGGAATTTACCTTTTTAATGGCTTCCAGAAACTTCAGGGGGAAAAACCCTTATCAGCTCATAAGATGTAGAAGAGTGGCCAACTGATAGGACCTCACAGATTTTGGTAGATTTTGAAAAATTGTAGAAGTCCTGTTATCCCTAGACTTTTTTAGAGTTCAGTATGCTCAGCCAAAGGCTCTGTAAGCCTTTCTCACCTCCCTACAGCAATTCTTAGGGAACTCGAGTCCATCACCTCCTACCACTAATTCTGGAAAACTTCCCTAGGGGCTTGCTCCTTTGTCCCTCAGGATTTGTGGTTTATAACTACATAGGCAGAGCTACGTGAAAATCGGACTACTGAATTTGGTAGCAGTATTGCATTCAGAGTTGAATATAATAAAGAGCCGCAATTAGCTGGGCACAATGACCAGTGTTAGAACAAGTGCACAGCATAGTATTGTTCTCAGTATTGGAGGCAGAGCTAACACATATGCAGCTAATTTCCACTCAGCCATTATTATCTTCTGTAGAGGGCAAAGCTCCCCTGGGTTCTCTGGACTTGCTGTCCTTTTGTACTGTTCAAGACCTTTCCAGATCATGCTGTTTCCCAGAACAGACACTGTCCCACTAACTCCAACCCATGGCTTCACCCAGTTAAGAAAGAAAGATGACTGACTTGCACAAAGATTGTTTTCAATGGGGGAAAAAACATGTTCACCTGACTGCGTTGCTGGACTTAGTGGTCACTGTCTTTTCCTGCTTAGCATGAAAACTCATATACCCTGATCATTGCATTTCTGATAGTAAACTGGGAGCCTTTTTTTGTCAGTCTTTTTCTCCTGACATCTTTGTACCTTCTGTAGATATGCACCTTCTCTCTTTGATTCCAGACATACGCGTGAGTCTGGCATTATTTATGAATTAAATCCCCTTTGTGTATTTATATGTGTTTTACTTTTTTTGGGGACAGCTTTTAACATGTCTGTAAGGATGTAGAACTCTGCTGGCAGAAGAAAAAAATAATTTTTTAGTTCTAATACCCTGAGATCCATGTGTTACCAGTCTAGGCTCCAAAGAGTCAAGTGATTAAATGTTACCTGCTTATACTTGATTTTATTTCTTTCAATCTAGACTTACCGGTGCCAAGAGAATTCTTCTAAAATTAGACAATAAGATAGAGATAATTATGACCACATTTGTTTTTGTCTCTTCTTGACAACCTCTGAAAATTGCAGGCTAGAAAGCAATCTAATCAGCAGTAGGCTCAATTTTAAAACTATTTTCTATGTTGAAAGTTAGAGGTATAAGCCGTGGGAGACATCACTGATAAGCATTTGAATGTTGCAATTTGTGAAGAGTATTTTAAAATGTCAAACATAAAATTTCTGTTTCACATTTCGAGGTTAGAAAAAACCCAAATACTTGGGTTTTTTTTGCTACAGTACAGGTGATATAAATACCAGTGGAAACCTGTACCATCACTTAAAATGGGTTTACATGAAATGGTAGTAAAGATGTCTGTGCTGGTACTAGTTTCAATGGTAATGGTTGCTGCAGGCTTTTAACAGAATTCATTATATACAATTACTTTTGAATCTAGTCTGTGTTTGCTAACCATTCATTTGTCCAGGCTGGTTTCTTCAAATATGTTTGTTAGCTGACTGAAGTGGATACATCCAGCCTGTAGGCTGATTTACAGATGATTGCAGCTCAAAGAACAATTTGTTACATCATACATGTTATTCTGTACTGTCCTGGATGTCAGAAACTTCAGAAATACTTCAGAACTAAAACAGATCAGACAGCCAAAAAGTCAAAGAAAGGAAAAAATTTATAGGCAAGGAACTGAGGATGAGAGATTAAGCAGCCTGTCAATACTTACAAAGACAAATATATGCTAGACTAGGAATTGGACCCAGACATCCTGATTGTCAGTCCAGCCTTAACCACAAGACTGTCCCTCTTCTGATTCACAAATATTATTACAAATTAACTAGTGGTTCTTGGAATCTTTGTGATTCATTAGTCATAAACAGTGGAGTAAAACTATTGAATTCTTTGTAAAAATTGCAGCACTTTGGGCTTGGATTTTTCCCTGGTACCACAGTCTTTTCAGCTAAAGAGTCATTGACTGAAATACTGGCTGTGATCTGGCTGTTACCAGATTTAGAGATAGTTGGCTGTTTGTCATCATTCTGTGTATGTAGCCAGGATTCTCACAGGATATTACTCTGTGACAAAGACTAGACTGGTAAGAAGAGGACATGACATTAGCATTTTAGCTGTCAGAGCAAAGGAATGATTCTTGTATTCTGTCACATGAATAAGTGCATTTTGTCTCATATGTATGCTATATATATCTGGGACATAGGCTTGGGCTTCCAGAGATATTTCAGATGACAAAATACTATTTGAAGCCAATTGGCCTTTTGCTTCAGGATTTTTGGGGCAACATCTCTTCATTGTGGCTGGATAGCTATGAAAATGTCTTTATAGTTTCTCAGGACCAAGAATAAAATCCAGAAAGTGTCTTTGGCCATCAAGAATGGGTATGAGCTTGTTCTCAAGACCTGGCTTATGTGTAAACTTTTAAAATCCCATGATACTGCCTGGTGAGGTGCTCTCTGACTAAGGAACAATTAGAGAAAAGAGGCTGGTTGTGCAGCTGATCCCAATATTATTCCCAGGACCACACATCTCAAACTCAAGTTCTACCTAAGCATGATCAATGGCCAATCTATAGCTAGCAAAATAAATGAGAAACATATTGCTGGGTATCAGGAAATCTAACTACAATGCTGCTCACTGTATTTTAGAGGAAAAATGGCTGTCAGGCATGCAACAATGCAAGTCCGTGCTAGGATGTGAATCTGTCTGGACAGTGAACTTTGGGAAATCCCCTTGTCAAATCCACTGACTAGTGACTGTAAAGAATCACAGAACAATAGATACTGTGATTGAAACGGCTGTAGAAGTCATCTAGTCCACTCACTTATTCACAAAAATACTATTGCCAGCACATCATTAGGTCAGCCTTAACTTTGAATGGTTGAGTCCTGAATTCTATATTCTATATTCCATATTCTATGACCTCTGTGGGTTATCTGTTCCAATGCTGCACATGCTTATAGGAAGTTTTTTCTTAATGTCCAGCTCAATGTCTCAGGCCACAATCTGTGGCTGTTGTTCCATGTTGTATCATCTGACATTATTAAGGAGAACGTGGATCTGTTATGTTTGTTAATTACCCTTCAGGTAGTTGTAGGCTATTAGATTAGCCTTCCCTTCCCCTGCCTAAACAAGCCAAGATGCCTCAACATACCATTGCTGATCATGTGCTCCAGGCCTCCGACCATTGTGGTAGCCTTCTGCTGGACACTCTCCAGTTTCTTTACATCTCTCTGCTATGGAGAGGCTCCAGACTGGACACTATGTCATATGCAGCCTCACCAGTGTCGGGCAGCAGGGAAAATAACTTTCCTAGATCTGCCAGCCATGCTCCTCCTAATGTAGTGCAGAACACATTTGCCTTACAGTGACAATGCACTATCAGCTCATTCAGTCTGACATCCACTGTAACCTTCTGATACTTGTCAGTAGCACTGTTACACAACCAGTTCACTCCCAGCATGCAGGGATGCAGGGAGTCATTCCACCTCAGGTGCAGAACTTTGCATTTCTCTCTACTGGACTTCATGAGATTTCTGCTGGCACAATCCTTAGGTGTTTGAGGTCCCTCTCAGCTGAAGATGTCATTCATTTTGTCAGTCAGCTGTCATAATTTTGCATCTTCCACAGATATACTGAGGGTGAACTCCTGTGTTATCCTGGGTGTTGTTGAAGATTGAGGTATACGGACTGCAGAATCAACCTCTGGAGTATGCCATTTGTTACTAGCTGTGAGCAGATGCTAAGCCTTTGATCATCGTTACCCTTTCAGTCTCAGGGTCCAGCTGATTTTCAATCCACCTAGAAGTCCTTTGTTCCAACCTTGGCACATAAGGGCCCAGAAGGTAGGAGAGCTTTACCATTACTAGAGATTTCTAAAGCAGCACTGGGGGAATTGTTTCCTAAGTTCATTCATAGTGATGCATCAGAAAGACTGTATGCGACAGTATGGTGGTGTTAAAGGAAAGACCATGTTCAAACAGGAATTAGGCATTCATGGAAAATAGGGTGGTTCTGTTGTACTGGAAGCTCCAAAACTGTTACTTTTCCCTTCCCATTCTGACTTTTTTTCTTTCCTTACCTATAGAAACTAAAATTCGGGTTGATTGTGCAGTTTAAGGAGAAGGGATGAGGCCTGGGGTAAAGAAACAGTGAATCTGATACTGCTAGATAGTTGTCTACAGACCCAAACAAACTGTAGTGGGAAAAGGCCACTTTCACCTTATGTTGTCCAAACCTGTTAAGTCAAAACATCCTCTTATAGAAAAAAAAATACTTGGCATTCTGTCATAATATTTAATTACAACAGCCTTCTTCCTCCACCCCAGATAGATTGGAAGAGTTTCTAAAGGTGAACAAATTAAATTGATCCATTTTTAATTTTGCTTTGGCTACAAGTCCTTCTTCCTGCTGTGAAAAGACGGAGCCAAACCAAAACCATTCTCTGTCCAAATGTGCATGGCTCTGGATTCAGATATTTCATATCCAAACTCTATGCCTGTAGTCCATGTCTGTTAGCAGAAGGTCAGAGATGAAAATCACCTCACTCATCCAGGTCAGATCCTTTATAAGGGAGCCTTTTATTCATTCATCTCTTCCTCATCACTCCTCTTTAGGGTTCAATTCCTTTTTGGTTCCTGTTAGTTTAAGGGGAATTACACATTCATATGCTAAGGAAAGAATGGATTCCTTCTTCCTCTGTGGACAGTGAGGAAAACTAGAAGAAGCATCAATTTGTAATATAAGATGACCAAAGAAATCCTTAGCAATTATTACATCACAACTATGTAATTATGAGGATATAGTTTCTACACCTGAGAAACCGCATGGTTGAGCTACATCCTATACATGTGCAGTATGACTGAACAGTGCCAGAAGTAAGTTCAAATGGAGAAGTTCCTCTGGTTACTAAGCCAGCCGGGTGACCTACTTGCACCGTCACTGGATACTGAGCATCCTTGTTTGAGCACAAACTTGGTATTATTGCTGATGCTCAGACCTATTAGTTATTTCTTTCTGCCATCCATGATAGGTTTTAATCTCAAGTAATCTGAGGTGGAAATGAAACATGATGCAAAGCAACTTGAAGGGTTTTCACTTCAGACAGGCTTATTTAGTTTCCTCTGTATAGCATAGTTTACTGAATACCAAATCAGGAACCTCCTGGTAAAGCAATAGCTCTTCTCAGCAAGGGAAGAGAAACCTCTCTCACAATGCACCAGTGCTGTGGTGTGTTAATACTTCAGGTATTACTGATCACAGGAATGCATTTCCTAGAGCCAGGCATAAGAGAAAAGAACTATACAAGGCTGCCTTTTATACAGCAATGTACTTATACTACTTTCTGTTAATTAACCCTAAACTATACATATTTTTTATTATATCAAAGCCCAGGACTCTGAAAAAACACGTGTTCTTCTGGTCCTAAATCTAGTCCTACTGTACATGTGGATTTCATTTTTAACCTTAAGTGCTTGACTGCGCAGACCCCTGAGGAAACACTTGGGTGGTGATGCCCTTTTGGGGGTCATCTTGCGTGGTCTACACAGATCTTCACAGGAGATTAGTACACAGCTCACAGCACTCATGCCTACTAGTCTCTTGATGTATTAACCTCCTGTGCTACATACATCTAGCAGCGCTCTGGAAGGGTTATCCTGAGTCTGAGGGCCTTTTTCTTCCATATTCCATCACTTGTCTTCACAACTTTCCTCCTCTGCACAGGGTATGTAGCTGTTTCCCCTGGATGAGCTAACAAGTGTCACCACTGCCAGGCTGGTGATAGCCAAGGCTGGTTCGTCAGTTAGCCCCTATCTCTGTTTATCCAGCTGCCTTGTTTTGGATATATACCTCCGTATACTCTTACGATGACTTGCTGTAGTGAAGGAAGCTCCCCTGTCCTTGCTGCCCAACCATCTCCCAGACCTTGCTTTTGTTCCTTTCTGGCAGACAATTCAATGGCACAAAATAACCCTCCAACAAAGAGGTGAAGGAGCTGGATCCCAGATGCAGTTTCCAGCAGTTTGGTAACATTGCTCTCCTCTAATATAAGTCTGTCCAGGGAGATGGGTGTGAATACAGCTTTGTCACTGGGTTCCCACAACCCACCTCCCATGGTGGGGACTTCCTCTGGCCTTGGGGGTGAAGGGAGGGAAATTTCCCTTCAGCTCAGTAAACTGCTGCAATGAAGTGACTTCAAGTCCTCCATCTTTTGGTTACTTATTCTCTTGGCATTTTAGTGAGAGCCAAAGAATCTGTTTTCCATTTGCTGTACTTTTGCCAGAGACTGTAATTGCTCTTTGAACCTACAGGAGCAGGAAACCCATTAAAGGCCCAAGAGGAGAGGGATTCCGTGCCAGCCAGCACATTCCTCAGCTCATTTCATCCTGCAAGAGGAGAGTGCTTCTGGCTTCTCCAGAAGGGACATTGCTACATTTTGTTCAAATTTAAGGCTGATTTCAAGAGTAATTCTACCACTCACCTTATAGTTATCATTATTCCTGTTATTTGCATTATTATCTTTATGGTTATTATTACCACTAACACAGAAATATCTATGGAGAGGTCATTACAGAAAACCCAAATATCAAGCTTGCCTTTCAATATCTTGCAGACTGTAACGACAGATAGAATAACAAGAAAATCTAGGCTAAGGGCATGGGATATCAAACTGTGGAAAACTGTTGGTCAGGGCTTTTAAGGAAAGAGAATGAGAAGGCTGCATATTGTATCGGAAATAAAAGCTGCCTGTTTCAGGTAGAAGAAGTATGAAAAATCTCCCATGTATGATAATACATCTTTAATGATACAGTTACCACCCAACAGGATTTTTTCTTGACAAGAAGTGGCATGGCTCATAGTAAGTGGGATTGGTATGCTGGATTAACCTGGATGTACACTCTCTCTGCTAACTGCAGATAATCTTCCAGAAAGTGGGTTGCTGTGACTTTGCCTCAGTACAGTGAGCCCCACAATGACTTTCTGCTGCTTGAGACCCTTAGGATAGCTAGTTGGCTGTGGTTGAGTCTGTCCCATGGAGTAGGAGCAGGGGAAGAAGTACAGCACAAAGCGAAAAGTGTAAGCCTCAGAAGGTACTTCTAAGAAAAAAAAGGTAGACTGGGGTAGTACTGGGAGCAGGAAGGCACAGATATTCTGAGCCTAAAAATTGAGAATGGGGCATTTGAAACTGATGCAATGAGAGAAGGAAGCCAGAAAATATGATTTTAAGGGTGACCCAGCTGGAGTTAGAGTCTGTTATTTTAGTGAACTTCACAACAGCTAATCTTTCTGTGTCAGGTTTTGGCTCCTCCGATAGTTGTCTCTGTGCCACTCTAGTTACATGAATCTTCACTAAACCTGGTACAATGAGCTGGTGAAGAGTTATCTCAGCATGAATATAAGCAAAGTGGATGACAATGCTGTTCCATCCTCTGCTGAAATGGTCTCAGGTAAGGAAACAGGACACAGAAGGATATCCCATGTATTATGCAGCTGTCAGAAAGGCCTTGAGTCTTCTCTAGCTTATGTCTGGGTCTGGGTCCTACTGGAGGGAGCTAGACAGACCTGTGTAGAGGTCAGCAATGGCATCTCCCATTGCCATCCTAGTGGTGGCAATACTTGAAGAGGAACTGTCACCTCTTTTATGTATCTGCTTACAAGAGAGGAAAAAAAGGATTTTGCTAGTCAGTGATATGGAGCAAAGCCTGTCGTGCATGCTCTGCGTGTCTAACAGAGTCACTGATTCCCGTATTTGCAATGGTCATGGATTAGGAAGGAGCCTGTGCTGAACACCACAGCAAGCATCTCCCAATAGAAAATAGCACTTTGCATGGGGATGCTTTCCTCTGAGTAACCAACAGCTAGTTTAACTCTGCAGTTTATAACAACAATTAGCTTCTGAGAATGGGGAACATTTGCTGGAAATCATTCCAAATTCCTTTATCTCCAAATTATCTAATGTAAAGAGCAAGGAGAAAGCATTTGTTCCAATCCTTGGCATTGCCCAGATAGCTATCTCCTCCTTTTCTAATTCTTCCTGTACTTCAGGTTACTTTCAATGAGGACACATATCACACACAAAAAGCCTGCATAAAAACTTTGTAATGGTTATAGAGTCAAGTGCCTAAAAAGTTAGGAAATCTGGGATTAAAGTTACCCAGGCAACATTTGTGCAGATGGGTTATGATGCTGTCTTCATTTCAAAGCGCACAGACTATTGTTTCTCTGGACACGCCCTTGCACCATGGGCAGGAGGGAACTACTCTGAGGGCTACTACTGGCTGTGAAAGCCTTGCAACAGTTCTCTGCAGTACCCCCTGCCTCATGCTTATGTGTTGTGGAAAGTAGATGGCGGTGATGACCGCAGGAAGCAGGGGCTGCAGAAGGAGCAAGAGTCATCAGGGGACTGAAGCAATGGGCTGCTGCCCTGCAGAGCTGGCCAGTGTCCCTGACGCTGCCACACAGCTCCAGTGTGATGCTGGGCAAGTTACTTTGTGCCAGATTTCCTGCAGGTGATCATGACATGGCTATCCCTTGCTTTCTGGATGCCTGACATACCCTCCAGTCCCAGACTGTTCTCTGGGGACCAGAAGGGTTGATTCCCTGACCCTGTTTGCAGAAAAGGCCCACAAACAGGGGGTGAGTGGGGTGGGGGATGGGTGTGTGTGTTGGGGTGTTAATTTGCTGTAGGGCAAGGGTGGGAAGGCATGGGCTCTGGTGACAGGGCTGCAAGCTATCGAAGCCAGCATTGCAGTCAGAGCCCCTGAATGGTTGAACCACAGCTGACTTGCAAAAGGGACTGAATGCTGCAACTGCATCTGAGTTTTGTGCTTTGAATATAAAGTGCTGCTAGAAACTGTGACAATCCAAGATGTTGTCATTCTATATCAGGTACACAAAATCTTTTGACTCTGCTCTTTCAGCAGGCAGCCTCTCATCTACAAAATACATAATACCCACTGCAGTGCTGTGAAAACAAATTTGTTGTTTCTGAAGCAGTTAGATATGATATCTTGCTGAATGCCATGAACTCAAAAGGGACTTTAGTCATTCTGCTCTCAGAGTATGGTTTAAATCCTGTGTACTAGAGAAGATATAGGTCCCTCCACTGAGCAGAAGGATAAAGCTAAGTATGAACTATTATTTTTTTTGAATTGCAGAAATTCTGTGGCAGGAATCCTGTGAAAGAAATGATCTGCATTGCAGGGCTCAGAGAAGTGAAATTAAAACTCCAGTGTCAACCTTTGTAAGGACACTTCCTGAAGATACTTATTGGCTTTGCAACTGTAATAGCATTTGAGCGTAGTTTTTGTGCTCAAACTATACATTTACAGTCTTCTTTTGTAGCCTACTAGTCCCTGCTGACCTATAACTTTCTTGACAGATGACATTTAATTGTTTTAAGTAATAGTCAGCCACAAGCTCAATTAAGCCAGAGCAAATCTTTTATATAGAAAGCTTGATTTGGAATAAGTGATTTAATTGATTTGGCTTCCTTTGATTTGTTTGTACAGGAAAAAATTATGAAATAATGTGAACATCTCTCATCAACTTTATATTCTATAGACTCTTCTGGATGGACTTACTAGCACATCCCTGAAGAGACAGCAGGTATGTGTGGGAGTTGGTGTATGTCTGCAATGGTGGCTGATGACCTGTTGTCAGATTTTTTTTCAGAAGATAAGTTCAGCAACCATTCTGATGTGGCAGCCTTTTAGCACAGGAAATTTAAAAATATTTTTGATTGGAAAATAAAAAGAATGTAATAAATCCAATATTTTAAAACTTTTTTGTTTTCTTTGCCTTCTCTTAGATTTCTGCTCCTTGTTTACAACTTGGAAGAAAAGGACCAGATTCTTTCACCCCATGAAAGATTTAACACTGTTAAAGCAGCAGTTTAGGATTTTTCTTCAGTAATAACCAGCAAACAAAGCTAAATCCTTTTGCAAAATAACAAATTTAATCAGACAGGTAGCTTTGCACCAGCTTCTGCCAATCTACTGCCCAGTGCAGAGGCATGGGAACCTAGGGGGCCACAGCTGGTCTCCAGCAGATAAAGGTTCCAGCCTGTTGGGAACATGCATCAAAGCATGTGACTGTCCCACTGGTACTCAACGTTGGGAAACTATTACAGGAATGCACAGTTCAACAAGCCTCTACACATGAGCCTCTGTTTTTTTCCCTTGAGATAAGATTTCATGTTATGAATTCTCAGGGCTTCCCCTGTTTTGCTGGGCAGAGGAATCCTGGCTCAACCCAGCAAATGATGAAAGGGGCCCATAATATGGGACACAGACAGGCCTTGTTGCCTGAGGTACCCACAAGCCACCTGGCAGTACATTACGGAAGAGTTTTATAAAGTAAGGAACTGTCACCCTTGGCACAGCTACCCATCCTGAAAGTGGACAGTAGCTCATGTAGTCCCATCCATGCTAAATTCAGGCTACCTGAGCTGGATGCTAACAGGAGTATAGCTGTAGCAGCTCAGAGGTCAGCGCAGACTGCAAAAACCTGCTCAGTCCCCTGGGGGAGTATGCTTGCTAATAGCTTTACCATGAACTACATGGCTACGATTATCAGCATGCACACAAGATACATAGTTTAAAGCTAGTACTAGCTTGTCTGTGTGTCCCAGTGACTGGCCTCTAATTACAATGTTGCTGTATGCTTCGCCTCTATGCCCCCCTCCTGCACCGGCTCCTTTGGCAGACCACTAAATACACACAATACATTTTTGAAAGGAAGGAAGAACTCCCCACCTCCACTCAGAGGCCAATGGAGAAAAGCCTTGTTCAAAGACAAGTGCAGGAAAGGCTTCAAAGTCATTTTCTTCAAAATGGCTGGGAATAATTTCTTTCTTTGCCTCAGAGCTTTTTCTTACTCTTTTTTTTTTTTTTTTTTTTTTTTTTTAATGTAAATACTTGCAACAATTGTCAGAAAAATGTAAGCTATTTCTTAGCGGGATTCTTGTCTGCCCATTTCTACATTCCAAATGTTTGTCTTTATAGCTGAGATCTTGACTAAATTATATAGCTCAACGTTAAGTTAGGTACTACCTTTCCAGAACTAGCCTGTTGGGACTGAGAAGTATTCTTGTTAAAAGCCTGAAATAAAATAACCTGTTTCAAATGACTTATTCTTGGCTCTGGCAACTAGTTGTCTATATATGCCCTAAGTTACATTAATGTGGAAGTAATAGATCACAGAGAGCTTGTAGTGTTGTATACATTACTTACACATTAAGCCTATGGCCATGATATCATTGCCCTTGTTCTGGGCTCCAGCAATGTCATAGTCAAAAAGAGTGAGAACACAAAGCATTGTTCCTCTCAGCTGCTAAGGCCATACTGACTTTGTGAGTCACACTCAGCATGCAGGGGTGATACATCCCATCATTAATGTTACTAATTCCCTGGTCTGACAAGGGAATATTGCCTACTCTAAGAAAACAGGGAAGGAGTGGAAAAGCATTGGAACTGGTCACAAACTCATTAGCATCTCTTAGCCTTTCTGAGTTTGTCTGCAGCACAGACATAACAGTAAGATCTTAACTTATTATAAACAGAGGATTTTCTTGAGGCTTATATAGGACAACTATTATTTTTTGGTGAATCCTGATGAGATGCTCTGGCTGACCACAAGACACAAAGAACTAGCTTGGACACTGTGTTTTCCTTTATGTTTTGTTGGGCTGCCAGCAAGGAGGCCCAGAGGGATGGAGAGCTAGAAGTTCAGGACTGGTCTGCTGGCCTCAGTCAGAGAGAAAAGGAGCTGAAAAAGTCTGGAGTCAGGCCTAATACCTATACATTCTGCTACTCGTATGCATACATGCTAGCACATGTGGGAGGATTTGTGTAAGAAAACAACAATAATCTCATCATAAAAATGAGGATAATATGACTTTCAGTAAGTGTGAAAAGCTGGGATTAGTTGTGCCCATAGTAGATGACCACCTTTAGCTTCATGTAATCATTTGCAGTCTTGGAAAGTAAAGATACAGCAAACTAGAGGGCCAGGAAAGCTTGTTTAAGAAGTTGTCTTTGAGCAACAAGAAAAGCCAGGACCCACTGAGGATTAGGAGTGGCTAGCAGGAACTGCAGGTGATGGGGGATGCTTAGCTGGAGCCGCTAAGAGGAGCTGCTAGCAGAGTTACAAGAAGCAGCAAGCCAGAGGATTCCCACCCCAGCTCAGCTCCAGCTCTGAAGAAGCCTTTGCTACCCAGCAGGTGAGTTTTGGTACTCCTAAACTATCAGCTATGAGTGGAGGGTTTCCGGAGTAGGGGGAAGCAATGGTCTGCCGTAGCAGTTGTGTCAGCACGCAGTGAGAGGGGACTCTGGCAAGTATTGCTGGGGGAGTTGGTGGATGCCTGTTATTTTATTTATGTTCCTTTGTCCTTTTCTTCTTTATCTCCAAAACAGTGCTGTTCTTGCTAAGCCATTTATGATTTGTGAGCAAGGAAGTAGTGCTCTCTGAATATGCAGTTAATTTTTCTCAGATTGGGAGTGGGAACACAAAATTCTGTTTATTAGTGACCCTTAGAAATTGAACTGCCCTTGGAACTGTCAATCAGTCTGGCAGAAAGGGTACATTTATTGCTTCCTCCATTTTTTATCTTTCCCCTCTCATATACTTGAGGCAGGAGTGAGGAAAGTGTCTTATTGCTTGTGTTCGAGTTCTTTGCAGACTTGGTGAGTCTCTAATGACTTTCCCTAAAGTCTGCATGAGGTGCCATTGGGAGCTTGGTACCACAAAACTGAGGTTTCAGTTTATATATACAAAAAAGATAGATAAAGGGCCTGACAGCCCAGCAGTTTTTTACAACCTCTTGACTGCATCTGAGACATGCTCACCATGTGTTGTTGCAGTATGAGAAGTTATGTAGGAACCAGATTAAAAAATAACTCATGTGAGTGGTAGCACAAGTCTAAACACAACAGCCTGGACTTCAAGATAAGTCAAACATGCCCAGGCAAGGTCCTGGGTAAATATCCAACAAGTGAAGCACATGCCAGCACCGAGGCACTACACTTTGGTACCTGTACTAGTTTGAGGAATGCTACGTAGGTGTGCCCCCACACTGTCATGTGTCTGAAGGATGGTGTCAAGGTGTTCTGAGTTTCACCTGGGAGGACTAGGAGAAGAAAGAAGTGGCTTTGGTTATGTCCTCACTGTAAGCAGGGCCAGAGGTACACTGTGATCGTGCCATCAGCATTGCCCAGAGCCATTGGGAAGGCTTTTTACAGCCAGCCCACAGCCATCTGTGAAACAGCTTCTGTTCTGATGGCCACTCTGGAGACTGTGCTTTCAGAGCAGTATAAACAGTATAAGTAGTATGAAAATATTTGTTACATTTGCAGCCTTTGCAGTCTAAGACTGCTTTTAACTCTTATGATGGTGAGAACAGCCTAGAATGATCTCTAACATACCAGAGTGCTCTCAAGCTTGAGAGACTCAGTAGTAGCCAGGACCGGAAGAAGACAGCTGAATCATGGAGAAGGGAATGCAGCTACAGGCTGGCCTGAGGCTGCCCATACAGCCCTGCAGGAGTCAGCTGCAGGGAAAGGATTACTTGGGGAGATAGATCCAGATCTTACAATACTTGTTCACTAGAACAGGACTGAGGCTGTTGCCAATCTAAGAACCGCAGTCCTGTTGTGGCTCTGTGAAAGATGCCTTTCTCTATTCTGCCATCATCCCCCATGATACTTGTACATGGACCTTAGTGCTGTCTGCTCCCATGGAAGCTGACCCATGTGTTGCTTGAGGCGCTCCATTCTGTCTATAAAGAATTCCCTTGCCAGGGCAAGAATTCTCCCTTGCAATTATAAAAATTGCCCAAGCTGCCCCCTTTGCATAGTAAATGGTATGTTGGCACCATGGAAGGGACAAGCAAAATACACTCCAAGAGTTTCAGATTCCTTGCAGAGACCGGGCCAACAACACAAGTAAGAGAAGGCTGCAGGACATCTTGAGCTGTGGTGGTACTGGTGCTCCAGCCAAGGCTGACCAGGGTCCAGGGTAAGCAGACAGCAGTACTTTCCCTGATGCTACCCTGCTTCTCTATCCCTGCTGGAGGAAAGTGTTTTCTAAAGTCTAGCCCAAACCACCTTTGCTATTACATGCCCTTTCACATTAGTGCTCTTCTTGGATCTCCTTAAATGAGATTATAAGGTGTCTAACCTACTGCATCTTCAACTTTCTGAATTGCCTCTTCAGAATGGTGTGTTCTGCTTATTTCACACAAAGGGGAAGACTCCAATGCATAAGATGCTGCACAACCTTTGACCCCACCCAGAAGCTTGTTTATCAGTGACACACACCCTGCTCTGCTATTACTTAATAAAAAGTGAAGTCAATGTTTTCCTCCCCTTCAAACTGTTCCACCCTCAAGCAGGAGGTCTGCTTCTCCACCCTTTGGCAAAACAGCTGTTTGGGGGTGGAGGTGAGTTTAGGGGTGGTGTTGCCCAGCCTCCCATCTGGGGAAAAAAAAAGAAAAAAAAAAGAAAGTCCTGTCCTGTCAAAGGGCTGCTTTAGATCTGGGAACAGCCCTGACAGGCTTCCCCCCTTCAGTCCTTGTGTGTATTTCATGTGAGCACAAGTGAGTAAGATCATTCATGACAGTCTGTGGGTCTAGTTTAGGATGCAAAGAAGAGTGAGAGCACAGCACACCACTCAGCTGTTCTTTATCTGCTTTTTTCCTCATGATGGAGGGAAGATTTCACTGAAACAGTCACCCTCCTACTTCCACAGGTAGGAAGAGGCAGAGAAGTCAGTGTGTGTAACTGATGTGATGTGGGGCTAGGTTCTCTGCTCTGCTCAAACTTTCCTCACAAGTGGTGAGAAGGAAGAGAGCCCCTAGGAGCTGGCTCCAGCTATATCATTTTGCCTTACTGCTATCAGTGTGAGTGCAAGTAGCCCAGAAGCTGCCCTAAACATACATCAACATCTGATAGTCCCTTAGGGACCATCTGCCAACTAAATGTGGCTGGAACACAATGTGGTGCATCCACTCTTCCTTCCCACCCTTGACACGTCCTTCCACATGCTAGTGGCTATTCTGGCTGTCTGCTCGCTGGAGACTTTACTGCTTTGGAGACGCCACAGGCAAGGGAAGGGATGCCTGGATTGCATTCTCCATCCTTGGAGGGAAGAGCGTTGACAATTGGGACCACAACATCATGAGGAAGGCTTTTGGGGAATGCATTCACTTCAAGAGGTGTTACGTCCCTCCAGAACCTCTGTGTTTAAAAGGGGAAGTCTGCAAATGTTCAGAAAAGAAATTGTACAAAAAATGTGCAGGAAACTTGCCACAACAGGGGAGCCAAACTTTTCAACTGGTTCATGGAAAGGGTGACAACTGGTAGGCACCACTCCCATAAGAAGGGCGAAGAGATGCTGAGGGACAGAGTGCAAAAACATGAGGTCTGGCAAGTGAGGATGCAGCTGGTAGGTCCTGTGGTCAGGGTGGCCAGCTGTCCTGGGCTTGAAGTACTGTACCTTCACCTGACTTAGAGCAAATGTAGTTTTCTTCCAGCTTTGTTGGGACCAGATGAGGAGCTCTGCATATGTAGCAACCTTTCTGCTATCTCCTGCTCTAGCCACTCTGTACCGGTTTGTGGCTTCTGTTCCACTGCGCTATGGCAATTTATACACCAGTCTCTGTTTTCCCCGCTTCTTAGCCATTTCCTGGCTGAAGCAGCTGTTAGCTTTGCTGTGCTAACTCAGATGCTTTATGATTATTCATGCCAAAATAACCAACTCAAAAAGAAAGCAGTAAACAGAGAAACTAGGAGTCCCACTAATTTTTTTATTTGTTTATATGGAAGTAGCACCCCACTCAAACACTATCATCGTCATTATGCCAGGTGCTACACAAAAATGGAACAAAAAGACAGTCTGTCTCCCAGAGGGACAATGATTTTCATATTAGATGAGGCAGACGGAGTGCAAACAAGTAATGAGCTAATACTAGTTAATGTCAACGGTCTAGGACTTCAGCTTTGCCATTGTTACAGAGCTCACATTCCTGAGTCAGAGAAACCATATTTTTGGGAAGGCTCAGTGGAAATTTTTTGGGATGGTACCAAAGTCCTCCCAGGATTCCAGTTTTCTTAGTCTCAGCCTCAAAGGAATTTACAGCTGGCTTGGGCAGAGCTGGAAGTCCCCACAGGAAGGATTTTGTTGATATTCACTCTTTGTAGGACAGTGAGCTTCTCTGTGAAGGGCAACACATATGTCTGTCCATGTCCATGGCACCACACCCGCTAGTCCTCCAAAGTGGATAGAGTTTCAAGGACTGACATAACTGGGTCCATCTGCCCAGGGATTATTAGGAAAACCTGTAGATGGGGGGTGGGGGTGGGGGGTGTGTGTGTGTGCGTGGGTGCACTCCTTCAGTTTGGACAGGAATTATTTCTCTCTGAAAGTGAAACAAGCTGCCAACTCTACTTTTAAAAACGATGGGGATCTTCAGCAATCTGCAGAGCTTCCAAGAATCTGTGGGAAGACAACATGACAACATGAGATGGTCCCTGTGCCCCGTGCTCTGCTCACTGCCGGGCTTCTCCCTACTGCAGGCAGCTTGTCTATGACTCTGCTAACAGTGACGCTGACTATAGTGTCCTGGCTGGATCTCTGTAGAGTGGAAAATAGCTCCTTGTGCAGCATAGCCTCACCTGGGAAATACCTGCAGGCACAAAGAAGAACGATAGGCAGCTCAGTAGATCTGTTTTATATGCAGACTGACTGCTTCCTGCCAGTCAGAGCAGAGTGCTACAAGCAGTCTTGTCCAAGTTATCCTAGTGAGTCTTATTTCCGGTCCAACACAAAACCAGGGCTGTCTGCCCAATTAATAACATAAATCTGGCCTCTGTCAACTCAAGGAGTAGTGCTCTCCTGTCCTTGAGGGACATAATAACTACTTTTTTCTCCTCCTTAACAGCTTCCCAGGATTCCTTACACAAAGCCTTCTTAAATCTATCAACTGAAAATAAAGTTACTGATCTGATTCCCAGGCTCTGGACTTAGTTTTCTTACAGAGCAGAGCCAACATCTCTTCCAGATCCCTTAAGGGTCCATATGCTCTTCTACTGTCCCCAGTCCCACACATGCATCACTCTGAGCATATACTTTTGCCCTGCAGAGCATCCTCTACAGATCTGTATGTAGAGACGAGGGGAGATCAGGAGAGGGAATCCACAAGAAATTTAGGGGAAGAAGAAGTGCTGCTGTTGCTCACATTTCTGAGAAAATTTGGTTGAAATAGGAGTCATCCTAAACCTTTTACTTTCCTTTTGTACCCTCTGAACATCAGATTCATCAGACTGTACAGCAAATTTTGTGGAAGATAAAACATTGACATCAAATCATCACAGGAGCATAAAGCAGGTAAGACTCAGGCTTCTATGAAGATGGCACCTACAGTGTGAATGCCACATGCTGCAAGCTCCTTCACTTCTGACATCACCGCTTTATTGCCACTGTGTTCATTTTGGTGTTCATTTCTCTAACATGTACTCTATGACCTTTGGCGGGGACTCACTTTGCCTGTTATATATCAGCACAGTGTTTAGAACAATGTGGTTTTGGTTTTCCTACAGAAGAACAGTGCCAAAAAATAGTGCAAGCATGTCAGTCATAGTCTGCATAGGAAAGGCAGTGTCCATGGGATGATAACATCTTTGGTGGTTACCATAAAATTTTCAAGAATAAGTCATTCCCTTCATATACTTTAAAAACACCCCATGAACTCGATATGCTAAGAACTTCTAACATGAATGTATCTCCCTTATTTGGAAAAAAGCAAATCATGCTTCCAGTTTCCTGATCCCACTTAATTGTTGATATTTGACCTGCAGATTAGAGGTTTTCACGTCATCTGTCAGCCCACAGAGAGTATCTCAAGGTTCACTGTGTGTGAGAAATAGGAAAGGGACATTAGGAACAGGCCAACCACAAATAGCTAAAATTAACTCTGAGAACTGGAGTGCTGAGGTCTCTGAGGAACACTAGTCAAAGAAAGAAAATGGTTGCTTGCTAAACTCCCACTTATTCTACTGCCTCTGAGGACTCCTGGCTCACATCTCTGCCCAGACATCCTACATGGCTATTTAAGAGGATTTTCCTCACCTCTTCCTTCTCCACTGGCCATCATTTTCCTCTTTTGTAATTGCAGTACAGAGTGATATGGGATTCCTGCTCCAACAGCAAGTTGCTGAGTGGAAACAGGAAACGGGGGGGCTATGCAGAGTGCAACTTCTGTGACAACATGGATGTCACACCCATGTGCAGACAGGGATACTTCTCACATATGGCAATGATCAGCAGTTCCCCGTTTTTCTCCCCTTCCCTCTTCCTCTGAAAGGCTTACAAAGCCCTAGAGGGGCCATATATCGAGTTAGAAGCAGTCTTTAGAAAGCATGGCTGTGTGAGGCCTCAGTTATCATGGAACATGATTTCTTGCATAATTCTTTTAGATTCTCTGAGGCCAGTAAACTTGAGACTGTAAATCTTCACGTGACAAGACCATATGGCCTTAGAATAAGACATGGAGTGAATTAGAGAGTGACAGCCTGTCTTCTGCAGAATCTGATTAAGGGAATCCTTTGAGAACTATCCCATACATGCAGTCATAGGCATGGCTTTAAAAGCTGCCCTCCCTCCTCCTTCCCAGAAATGCCTGATGGAATAAGAGTTTTTTTGCAGCACCAGCTTCTCCTCTTTTCTCCTTCCTATTCTCAAAAGCCTTTTCTCTAAATAAAACTGAATGACTATGCCTGTCCTTCAGATTATAGTTTCAGGGGGAAAAAAATAAAAGATTGTTTAAAGTAATCACATTGATAGTTGTGACAACACCTTAGGGGAGTTGGAGACATTGTCTAAGTTAAGGAGATAGGTTCTGTCTCTGCAAGGAGAAGGACATGCTCTCACATTCACTGGGAATAAGTTTTTGCTTCCTCCAGCCAGCTCTCTGTGGTACTATTTGCTTACATCCATGCACGGCTAATGCTATACTAGCCTCTCTAGGCTAAGTTGCCATTATATATGATGTTTAGAGGTGAAGGTTTATTCCAGATGGGGAAACCAATTTCAAATGAAGTAAAAAATTCCCTTTCTAGCCTGCTCCTTCTCCTTCCATATGGCAGGCTGTGCTCTCTTTGATGATCTTGTTTCTTTGGCACAATAAATTGTTTGAAACAAAAGTGACTTTATGTAAGTATCAGTGAGTGAAGATTTTCTCCAGTAATAGATCATTTAATCTGAACAGTGGGAGAAAGAATTGCAATGCCTTTGGAAGGCATACCCATAGCTATCCTGTGAGACAAGGGAGACCAGATTAGTGCCTTCTAGCTGCACTAAGGATTTGCCTGCATTGAGCAGACCTCCATCCCTCCCTTCCCTTTCCACTCACAGGGGTTGTGGTGGTTCTGTTGAACTTGAAATGAGAGAAGAGGAAACAAGATTTTGATTTAAAAATGCTCAGTTGTAATCTACAGAACACGAAGACATGGCTTAAATGAAAATACATAAAATGCTCATCTATCTACTGTCTTTCATACTGTCGGGTGCTGGGAAAAGTCTGCTGGAGAGCCACTGTTGTTAGAAACTGCTGTTGCTCAGACTCTTTGTTGGTTGTTTTACATGAATTATCCCATGAGTAGAACTGTAGATCCCTCCCATGCATTGCAGAACTTTTACTATGAGAGCACTTTCCTCACTGACCTTGGCTAGGTGTCTAGGGAGAGCCCTCCTGCCTCCCTGGCTTGTGTGGTGAGAGCTCAATCTCTTGCAGTTAGCTTTAAGCATTGCTTAAAGTCACTGCCGCAGCTACGAGGAGATAGCAAGAACAGGAGCTATGCTGTGGAACAGTGCCTCAGCCAACTATCAGCCATAGGCACAACAGTCACCAGAGGAGAGAAGAGAAAAGCAGTGGAGAGGAATGTGCAGTACTAAGCTACTGTTGGACACCAACTACCACTAAAAATGTTCAGTACCTCTCCAGCCTCTTAGCACTTGTGATGAACCACTGTACTGGAGCAGTCCAGGCTCCCACAGCAGGGCACTTGGGCTAAAACTGAACCCCTGGCCAACAGGCTGTGTGAGATTGGGAGGCACTGTTACTAAGAGCAGAGCTACAGAGAGGTGTTTTCTTGCTCAGGGCACATATTCAAGATTTGGTACCTTTATAGCTCAACTCCTGGTATGTAATCTGTACATATATTCAACAACTTCCTGGTTCCTACCAGCTCTGGATAGTTCTCATTGCTGCCTCTGCTATGCATTTGAAGTCCTTCTTTCTGGATAGTACCAGTGGGGTGCAAGCACATTTACCTACACAGTGTGTCACCCCTTCAGAAGAGCACCCCCCCATGTTGCTCCTGATACAAACACAGTTAAAATCAAAAGGAGTTGAACTCTGCCAGTATAGGACACTCTTTTTTTAGGCTTCCACTAATAAAGCATGTGATCATGATCTTAGCCCTACAGTACCTGGTAAAGATACTTTCATTCAGTGCAAAGGAAAAACAGAGAAAGTTTGCTCTGTTCTTCTTTCTTGGCTTCTCCTCCAGCCACACTATACCTCATTACAGATTAACTCTTGCTGCACAATGTCTGTTATCACTTGCAATGAAATCGAAACCCAGGCTACTTTGCTAAATTAACAGAAAGGTTCTGTAAATATACTGTGATGTCTTCCTGTACTTCTGTGTCCCCCACTGAAACACCCCTCAGAAGCACACAGAAAGTCACAACTAAGGGATAGCTCAGGGCCTTCAGATTGAAGGAAAGTGGAAAAGGGGATATAGATTGTTCCCTCAGTCTTCAGTGGAGAAAGAATACTATTTTCACACATCTGTGCTAAATCAAACACTGATCTGTTCACTCCTGACGTTAATACATTAGGTGTGGAACTCACACTGCTGACCTGAAAAGGTCCTTTGATGAATGTATTGATCTTCACTCAGGAAGAGCCAGACAATAAACAAATGACTTCGTCCTCACTCCAGGCTGCAGATCTACCATCTCCTCATCTTTTGTCTTACACTGTACACCAAGATTTATGGAGAAAAATTCCAAAAGAGTGAGGAAACAGAAGTGCTGCCTTTTGCTCCAGAGAAGAAAGAGTTCTGTCCTTGAATTCTCACATCAGAAAACCCCCAGATTCTACTGCCTGGGACCTTGAGTCTGTGTGGGAAGGCCCTGTCGTAAGTGAGCTGTCAGCTGATGTTTAGAATACAGCATTGGTTTGGGAACACAGGACAAAAGCATTGAAAAAGTCAATTTGGATTTAAAAAAAATCCTGTGCCAAGGCAACAATCTCTGTTGGGATCTCCACACAGAGGAACTGCTTCTCACTTTTGACACTCATGTGCTGACATGCATGACAGGAATTTCTGAGTTTGTTCCCTGCTGGGATACAATCCTCATCATTAGAGACTGTTCTTGTAACTAACACCTTTATTTGCAGTTTCAGGGGAGAAACTAGTAACAGCTGGACTATGGGAATGAAGTAACTGGCTTATTTTTGTAGAAAGTTTTTGCAGGTTGTGCAGGGAGAGGCAAGACAGCAACTTTTCCTGCAGCTGCACTTGTTCTGCAGGTAAAGAGAAGACCCTTTCTTTAGACCCAATAGCCTGACACTGTCTCCAGGCTCATTTGTAACAAAAAGAGGAATGCCAGCCCACTGGTGCTGCTCTTTCTGCTTTCACAAGTATGGTGATTTCAGAGAATTCCAACATGCCTTAAAACCAGTGGCACATCCTAGGGACTGGCTGACCTACTGACTATGGAGGGACTGCAGCTCTGCTAGCCTCAGGATTGTCTAAGAGATACAGTATTATTGTCTCCTGCCTGGGATCTTTCTCTACCTCCCTACACTCTCACAGGGCTGTGGAGACCACTGTATCCTGATAGTGCCCTCTGACAGAGAAGGGGAGAAACATTATGCTGAGATGAGGGAGCGAGCTCAGTCTGTGCCCTCAGAAGGCTGGCGAGAGGCAGAGAGGTGAAGTGAGAAGGATCTTGTTGCTCAACATGTCAAAAAGGTCGTATCCTCAGGCTAGTCAGCTCCCCTCCGGAGAAGCTGTATTCAGCTCTCCTGATCCTCTGTGCCCATTCATCGCTGTGAGAAGCCAGGCCAACTCTTGAGAGAAGACCAGGGATGTAGTACCCAGCCACTTTCAATGACAAAAATGGAAGATAGGAAAATGAATTTCTGGATCGTTCAGGAGGACTGAAAAGCAGCAAGATACTCCCTTACAACTGCTGAGCAGAGTAAACCTCATCACAGGAGAGCAACCCACTGTAAGCAGAGAGCCTTGCCAGTCTGCCAGGCCCTCTGTCTGCTAAACATCAGGGAGCTGTTTAGACCCCCACAAATACAACCAGCAACTGCCATGGCCAGTACTCAAATGCAAACCCTCTTTCACAGAAAGAGACATTTCCTGTACAGTACCTAGGAGGAAGCGCTATGAGTAACTGGTATTACAGTGAGAGATAGAGAATGTGTAAGTGCTGTTCTACATTAAACCTGGGCAGGACATTAAGGCAACAGTGAAAGAAAGAAATGAGATCTCTGATGACCACACCAACCTTTAGGCTCTCATCTCACAAAAAGGAAGGTTTGCCCCAGAGCTGCTCATGGAGCTGATGCAGGGAGCAGATGTTACTGCTTTTCTGTGTCTAGCCCTTCCTCATCAAACTCCCCTCCAAGGCCTCTACAGAGATACTGTCTTCTTCAATTTACGCTGCTAGAAACATCAAACCTTGATTGCAGCCATGAATCTGCTCATGAACTCTGCTGGCCACAATGCCACAGAGCTGCCTTAAAACTCTCTTAAAAATGTGAGGCATTCCAGTCATTTTAATTACTGTGCATTGCATAAGCCAGAAACCAGTTCATACAAAGGAACAACCGAAAAGTGATTTTCAATCGCTCTCACTCTGTCCTCTGCTTAGTGTGAACCTCCAAAGCTCTGGGAACACCAGCTCTTATTACCATTTGAAGCACTTCATCTATTTGAAATCTCTTTGTTCAGTCACTTAAAGCTATTGATGCAGTTTAAAAGGGTTTAAAAAAGAAAAACAAAACTTCAATTTGGAAATGGCTACAGCAGCATGAAAGCAAAGCAAGAGAAACTGAAAAACTTATTATGAACAAAAATTAGAGAAAATTAATTGCTTGGAATGAGGCACAGGCAGGTAGAGCCAAGCAAATCACGTCATGTTCTCCCTCCCCAGACTCTGTCAGACCATCTAATCGCAGCCTCCTGGCTTGAACCCTGCATGGTACTGAGCCCTTTGGCCCTGATCCAGAAGTGCACTTAAGCTTATATTTAACTCTGTGCATGTAAATGGTCCTGTTGACTTCAGTAGAGCATTTTGTGTGCTTAAAGTTGAACATGTGCCTTAGTGTTTTGCTGGATTAGGGCCAAAGAGTGCAGTCACCTGCAGGAAATATTTTCAGCTTGATAAGGCTGTTAAAAGTTATTTTCTGGTTGCCCTTCTGCAGCTGATGCAACATCACAGCCTGATTGGAGGATCCCTGCACTACCGAGAGGGTGATTTCATATTCTACAATCCTTTATAATGTAATACTCCTGGTGACACATGGTGCCTATGGTCTGCTCCCACTGGGTGCCCTCGGTAAGCACAATCTGTAAAGGATCCTTGAAGATTGAACACAGTATAGTTAGAGCTGATGAAGGTTTAATGGTGTGCTTCTAATTAAAAGGTTGGGAATGGGATAGAATGTTACCTATGTCTGGCTTGCATACAGGAAGGTGACATAATTCCTTTGCAACCTCAGAGTAAGAGATCAAATGACTTTTTTTCATATGTATTTATAGAATCAAAGACATTTTTGAAGAAAGAGTCTTCTTATTTTAAGTAGCATATGAAGTTCACTGATACAAGGGAGGAATTAATAGAAGAGGATTTTTAAAATCTTTTTCACACTTGTAAATTATAACAAGTACAAACATTTTAAACAACAGTCTTCTCAAAGGATTGTGTCAAAAAAAAAAAAAGACATTCTAAAAAAGAAACAGATAATCAGGAAATACAAGAATCTTTTGCTAATGCAGTGTGTCACCACTCTGTACTGACCTACAAGATGACATGAGTGTGCTGTAAAAAAGGACATCAGATAGCTCCAAAAACACCTATCCTTTCCCACCTGCTGTATAAAAGCTGAAAAAAAATGGTATCTCCTAGAGAGTGTGATGCTGAGCTGGTGTAAAAGATATGAGGATTGTCAACTTCAAGAAAAGTTTTTAGGACAAGAGGAGGCCTTTGAGCAACTTGGCAGCTGGACAATTTAGAATGCTAATGGCAGGACTCCACGTTCATGAATCAAGTTATGTTACTGTGGAAAAGTTAAAATGGAAAAATGCCCATAATTCAGAAGCTTTTAAAATTAATATATTGTTAAGGAGGTGGCAGAACTGTTTGGACTGCAGGCCGGAGGCTCCTGACTTCATTCATGCCATGCGCAGATTAAGCCAGCTGAGGTCTGGTGATGAGCTGGAGTATTTTCAGCCACTACATGTGTCAGGGCTTGCTTTTTTTTTTTTCTGGTGGTGGTGGTAATGGGGGGTATTTCTCTCTCTCTTTCTCTCTTTCTCTCTTTCTCTCTTTTCCCCTCCCTCCCTCCCTGCCTTTCTTCCTGCCTTTCTTCCTTTTCTCTCTCTCTCCTTTTTTTTTGGCCAGCAGTTCGAGGAAGCCTTTCTGTACTATTTACATTCAGATGCTTTTGTCAGTTCTGAAGCAGCCGACATAGCTCACAATGAAATGTGATCAGAAGGGAAGTGAATATTCCTTTAGTTCATTTACAGCAACACCTTATGCCTCTTGAAGGAATATCCCAAAGTGTTTTTTGGTCCTTTCCAGCCACAAGCAGGACTTGTGGAAGGAAAATGATATTGTTAATATGCTCCTGATGATATAAACTGCAGTGAGTATCTGTGGAAGCAGAGGGTAGTTCACTCTCCTGAAATTTAACCAAGACACCCAGCTTGACATAGTTCCTTTTCCAAAGAGTCGGTTCTTTAGATATTGCAAGGAATCTAGCTAGCTAGCATCATCCTCAAGAAACGCACCCATCTCTTGCAGCGCAGTGCCCCCTAGCACTGTCTCTACACATTCATGCAGGATGGAGGAAGAAGGCCACTTCGCTCAGTCAACAACACCTGCAGGACATGGTTTTCCCTGGGAATTTTCACACCAACTATTGACCCAGCCCAGTCATGCTTAGCTTGTGGGATCCGACAAGATCACAGCGTGAAGTGGTGTGGCTGCCTGGTAAAGCAGAGAGATCCTTAATTGTGTTCAACAGTGTGTTCTTGGTGGAGGACTGGAATAACACAGACTTCTTTATTTGGTGACATTAACCAAATGTGAACTCTAATTTTCTCATATGAAGATCAAGGTCTTTATTTCCTCCTCCTTTCTCTGTTACATTGTTTATGGCATATAAGGCTTAAAGTTTTATTTAGGCAAAGGAGCTGAATGCTATTTTTTATTTTATTTTTTCCCTTTGCAGTTTCTCCCACGCAGACAGGGCATTCAGATGGAGTTCTCCTTTCAGTTCCTTCATTGACTTTCTGTGTTACTTTGACACCATTATCAAAATTTTCTCATATAAATAAACACTCAGAACCCCTGCCTGGTTCTTCCAGAGTGCACTTTACTGGTAGGTGTCAAAGGAGAGAGGCTAATATCGAATATCTAATAGATATTATCAGAAGGTAATATACAATATCTCTATTTACAGATGACAACATAAATGTACAGGCTGGTTAAATGATTTAATGAAGGCCTCCTAGCAGGACTGGCCAGACTGAACTTTCCTGAGTATTATTTACCTGTGATTTACTAAGACAAAGCACTCAGGTTTCTGTGTATGAAATGTACTCTTTAAGTGGCAAATAAATATTGTTATTATTGTACAGTAGCCAGTCCTGGTTGAAAAACCTGTATCCCTACTACTATAGAGAAGTTCATCTCTTTGAAGGAGAATATCTAAGTAAGTGTCAAAAAAGCAGGTGAATCAGCTAAGCCCTAACTGACTGAACACAGGTACTACCACCCCAGGCAATGCTAATACATGCATTAAAAAAATTGTGGATCACCTCTCAAATACTGGTACAGAAGACAGTGATAAGCCTTGTCACACAGACAGCCTGCACACCATCCCTTCCAAACAGATGTGCTCTGCCACTGGATCAAGCTGTGGCACTCCTTTTCATCCTGAAAAGTAATGGCAATTTACTTCTCTGGGTTATATCTGAAAAGTGAACTAGTTCCTGTAATGAGCACAAACTTGGTGTTACTTTAACAAGCTTGGTCAGTCTTACTGTAAAGGAGCTACTTCCATGCCTGGAGGGCCCTGTGTAACTTCAGTTACTTCTAGACCCCTTCCCCTCCCATTTCAGAAATTGAGAAGATGACCAAAGGGTTTGTTTTGCAGTCTCCTCTGAATGTGTCCTGCATCTGTGTATTATAGTCACTCTTAGCATTCACACAGCACCCAACATCTTTAAAGCTTATTACAAAGCATTCAGCTTGTTAGCCCTCCAAACACACAGGATAGGTGTTATTATAGAAATGAAGAAACATAGTCAGAGGAATTACTTGGCCAGAGAGCAAAGGAGGTGGTGCTGGAGTTGTCATTATCATCTAGTTGTGTGTGGGTCAAACTCTTGCTTATTTACACCAGTGTCAGGTTATGGAATAACTCCACTTCTCTCAGATACTGATCTGAGATGTTGATAGACCAGGTGTATCATGATGTTGGTGATATCAAACTTTCTACAACAACAACAAAAAAACTGAAAGTGCCAGACACAGCTCATTTTTCTTCCATGTTACTCTGCTGAGGTTGGTGGAGTTGTTCCTTGTTTACACCCAGTGAGACTGAAATGACAGTTCAATCTGATGGATTCAACTTCAGCTGTACTACCTTGAGCAGACAGTCCAAGTACCTAAGGAGTTTTTTTGCATAAGTTTTCTCATATCGCAATTTGGAGCTGAATGATTCAGACACTAACGTGTCTCGATTGAATGTCCTGTTTAATATCCTGCCTCATACGTACTCGTATGATCCGTTAGCACCTCAACACCATCTAATTTTTTCAGTGTGTCCACTAATACACATTCCTGAGAAGATCCTATCACTATTATCCCCATTACACAGACTGGGATTTGAAGCACAGTGAGGCAAAGCTGTCACACCTGTGTTTCCCACTGTTGACATTATAACCTTGATCCCTACAAGTAACACCCAACTTGAAGCTTTTGTGTACTGATGTTCCAAATAAAAGCCCATGTTTCCATAAGACTGGAGGTTTTATTTTTATGTGGATGGTATGATTAAAGAAAAGGTGTAGGCAGGCTGTGCTTCACCCAGATGAAGCAGAATTGTAAATCTAAAGACTTAGCTGACTATTTAGAAATTTAGGACAGCTGGTCCCTGGCCTTTAATTCCAGCATAATTTATAACTAGACATGCTTAAGTCTTGTAAACCCTGTTGAAAGTACTCTGACATTATACACACTGGTTTGATAGTGTGATTAATCACCCCTCAGTCCCCTTTGCAGGTTAATAAGGCTGTCTGTATCTTGCAGCTGGCAATCTCCTTCCTTACAGTCCCAGCTCTTCTATAACATTTAAATTTCTACAGCTGATAGAAATATATGGTTCCAAAAGGGGATAAGGGAAAACAAAACAAACAGGATTTTTCTATAAATTCCACTAAAGCTGCTCTACTAAAATATACTTTGAGATTAAATGATGGGAGTGCTTTTTCCAGCTTGGTTTTAGCAGTTTATGACCCCTTTCTGACTGAAAGCCCTGCGAAGGGCAAGTGATGGGGGGTGGTGGTGGGGTGACAGGAGAAGGAGCATTTGAGCCAGGTTAAAAACCACAGGATAAAATCCTGGTTTACAGTTCAGCTAGGTCATGTCTTTCCTTTCCTCCTCTTTTCACTGCCTATTGAAAGAGGAAAATAAGCATCAACCCACATTCCTCTTGCATTTTCTGATCGCTTTCTCAAAGCCCTTTAGAATACTCTTTCACCTCCTCTGGTTTAAAATCAGTTTGCAGACAGCCGAGACAGTTTCGAGGGAAATAGACCAAACGTTCCAAGAGAACAACAAACCCCGCCTGTGTTTTCCAAGTGCCTCTTCGCACCCTGAGGTGAGAAGCGGGGCGGCCGAGGGGAGACAGGTGTTGACTGGGGTGGCGGGGGACTCCTCAGGGCCGGGGCCAGAGCCGTCCGCGCACTGACGGCCGCGGGACAGATACCCGCCCATAAGTCGGAGGGGCAACTAGTTGTTAAGAGTTTGAACACCACCCCTCACCCCCGGCGGCACCAGCGGCGGGAGGAGGACGTAGGCCGGGGCGGGAGATCGGGAGATCAGGAGCTCCCCGCCGAGCGGCCGGCTACCTGCACCCCTGGCCGCGGAGCACCCAGCGGCCACCCACCCACGCACAGTGTTCCCCGCGCTATTCCCTATAAGGCACTGAAGCGGCGGCGCGGCCCCGCCCCGCCCCGCCCCACCCCGCCCCGGCCCGGCCCGGCCCGGCCCGGCCCGGCCCGCTGGCCTCTCCCGCCGATGAGGTAATGCGGGGCTCCCATTGGCCGGGGGCGGCGGCGCCCCCAGAGCCTGAGAGGGCGCGATCGAGGCTATAACTGCGCACCGGCTCGTCAGGCGTAGCGCAGCTCCGCACCCGCATCGCACCCCTCAGCCGCTGGGAGCTGCGGACCCGCTGTGCCCTCAGGCTTGCGCCGTCCCGCTGAGTGAAGGCGGCGCTGCCTAGGCTAGCGAGAGAGAGAGAGAAAGAGAGAGAGAGAGGCAGCGGGAGGAGGCAGGCAGGCGGTCGCGGCGCGCCGGCTGTTAAGAAGCGAGGGTAAAGTCAGGCGAACACGACAGCGGCTGCCCTTCTGCTCCGCAGAAGTGAGGAGGCACCTCGGGGGTAACATGACGGCGTGGCTGAGCTTCCTCGTCGTGTTCCTCTGCAGCTGGAGCCTGCGGGACTTGGTGGTGGAGGCTTGCACTTGCGTCCCCATCCACCCGCAGGACGCTTTCTGCAACTCTGACATCGGTAAGTGCCGCGGGCCGGCGGCGCCTCCTCGCCCCTCAGCCGCCCCGGGTGAAGTGGCCCCGCCGGGCTGGGAGGGCTCTCTGAGAGGCAGCCGGGGCTCCTTGTGTGGGGAGGCGGCACCTGCCCCGCTGTGGTGAAGCCTGCCTCTCTAGAAAGTTCTGCGGAACCCCGAGGGGGTGCGGGCAGCAGTCAGGCTGTCACTATAAGTAAGCCTTTGTCCTACGAGTCACCCAGTGAAAGCAGAGGTGGGGTGGGTTAAACCAGTGAGGGGTGACCTGACCTTTCAAGACAGGTCATGGCTGCATACGCTTGAGTTAATAAGAGGAGAGGTGTGTGGTTGTGGGACCCCCCCCCCTCCCCCCACCCCCAGCCCTCCTGAGGTGTGATGGGGAATGAGGTGTGTTCCAGCAGCAGGCCCCGTCCCACAGCAGTCAGCCTCTCCAAGAAATACTTTAAAGAAATCAGTAATTGTAAGAGTGACTTGTTTCCTACAGCAAGACAAAATCACAATTGGAGGTGTGGGCAGCCAAAATTTCCTCCACAACCTGGTGATAAATAATAGGAGGCAGGATTAGGACGAGTTCTCTCAAGGCAGGAAACTGCCCGTGGAGGTTGGTGTTGGAAAGTGCGATTCACATAGGCTTGTCGTGCTGCACCAGTAACTTCAGGAGGGGCTGGAGAAGCAGGTAACAAGTGCCTCCACGCTTTCTGCATGCTATGTTGTGATCTTTGCAGCTGTGGGAGGTGTGCAAACGTGCATGCTTTTTGGAAAGTTGAAATCCTTTTACTGGATCCTGGGTGATGTTCTTCGCTATGGGTTTTAGCATCCCTAAGGGTCTTTACTACACTAACTTTGGATAGGGGACAAGAGGAGCACCCAGAATCTCTGAGGAGAAGGTAATGGAGACTCTGGTCTCAAGTCCTTTGGTTTGTTTGTAGCCAAGGGTGGTTAAACAAATACAGTTGCTGCTTGGTAAGTGTCCTGTGACAAAGTATATGAAATCAATTAGTGGTGTCCTTTGAGTTAATACTGGACACATGTCCATATAACAGTAAATACAGGCTGTCACTTCAGCAGTTGTGAGTGGACTGCATGAGTGAAGTCTTCTTGCACCTCTGTAGGTTGTCTTAGTTGCACAGTGTAAGAGGACTTTGTACTGCTGGTACCCACACAGTACTGACTCCAAGTGGAGTCTGGAAAGAAATCCTGGCAACTGCTCTGTAAGTCAAACAGAAAATAATTCTCACTGCAGCAGAACACCCATTTGCTATGAACCCTGCCAGTGGCTCTTTCAAGTTAGCCAAGCTTACTGGCAAAAAAAATATCTCTCTTGCCTTTAACTCTTCTACAGAAACTGCAGTTATGCCTGGTTATTCATGTCTGGTTTATATAGTGTATCTGCTCCTGAATGCCAAAAAAACCATTACATGTTAAAAGTGCTGGGAAGGTTACAGTTTGCTTCAGTGACGATAGCCTGGAAAATATTTATAAAATAGTTTTATACTGGGGAATTCTTCCAGGAAACTGCAATATTCAAAGTTCTGTTGCCATTTTCATAGTTTGGATTAACAAGTGTGGCACTTAAGTGGCAACTGCCAGGGAGATTGTCCTTTCTGTGAAAGTGAGACTGGGAAACCATTTTTCTACAACTAAAGCTGGTGACAACATGTGGCCTTCATTAGCTGCATTTTGGGAGAAGGTCTACTTTCTCACTGCAATTAGGTCATGTTATACTAGATTAAGGTAGTTTTCAGTTTAATTCAACTTCTTAAAATAGTGTTAAATTTTTGTTATGAAGACACACTGACAGTGTATTTTTACTAGACGCATAAGTGACTAGGGGTATGGTAAACTATGAAGTTTCATATAAAAGTGCTCCTAAACTTTAGGGCACAAAGTTTTTCTGTTTTCTACTCTGATTTCTGGCTGACTTCAAAGTCATCTTCTTCATTTCTCCTTTCTCTCTTCTGGACTCTTCATTATATCATGCCTTGGCTTTGCTCTGAGACATAGTAGTTCAAAAAGTTGATGTCAGGGGGGCTGTCAAGCCTTCAGACATCATGCAGTGCAAAGGAGGAGAAACACAGGGGGAAAGAGCAACTCATTCTAGTAATGACTTAAATGCAAGTTTGGTTAAGATAGCAGCTCTGTGTGATGGGTTGAAGCAAAAGTAAATCCTTACATTTGCTAGAACTGTCTGGAAAATGTGATGTTTCTACAGGCTGATTTTAGTAAATGCTGTCATGTTCTTCATGTGCTGAAAGGGCAAAAAGCGCACTAAAGCTTTCTGGCTTTGGAGGAGTTAATCATCTCCATGGAAACTGATGGCAGTGTACTAATGCAGTGTTTAGACAGACTAAACTACACACTGGGTTATAAAACACATTGTGGGGAAGAAAGGGACTTGGCAGCAAGTTTTTATCGCTCTTGAAACTCCTGACAAAATACCAGCTCAAAAGGGAGGAGTCAATGCAGTAAGGGCTAGAGCAAAAGAGCTTTTTAAAATAGCTCCTAAAACAATATAAGAAATTAACTAGCTAGGTGGCAGCCTAGGAGAGGCTTTTCTTCTTCAGAAACACTGAATTTTGAAGGAGAAAGTATCTAGTTTAGGAGTGTAATGCAAACTCTTACTGTTGGTCTTTCATGCCTAGCCAGTGAAGTCGTTTCTGATGTTTAATTTTTTTTCTCCTTTAATCTGATCTCACTAGACATTTAATTTTTGATCTTTCTGTGGCTCAGTTGTGATACAGCCTCCCAACTCCGCAGTCATTAGAAGGTTTTAATCTTTACAGAAACAGATGGTCAGATAAACCCACTGGAAAGGGCAGGATTTCAATATGTACATCCTTTGAAAGCGAAGGTTGTGGTCTTCTAAAGGAAGCTTGGAGTCCATACACAATGATAATTTTTTTTCTTTATTAAGAAAAGGAAGGGGGTGGGAAGAGGAACTACTGCCAGAGTTGTCACAAGGGGTCTTTTCACTCAGCCTGAGTGTTCCAGCATGATGAATGGAGCAAAAGTGAAGAGGTGTGTCTCATCTGGCCCTCTGAGGTTAATCAATAATAAAATTGCCGGTTTAACTCTTGGCTTTCTTTAACTGGATTGATAAGTGCCAGAACAGGCAGTACAATAATTAGACAAACAGCAACTGCTATGACTTGCCATCTGAACTTTGCTTCCTCCAATCCCACCCCCTGCCTATGACCCCTTCCAGATGTGAATATTTTTCTTTTGTTTGAATTAAGAGACCTTTTGAAAGAACAGACACCAGGCATGCTTTGTTCCATTGTGACAAAGCTGTGACATTTCCAGCTGGACATAGCTGACATGAAAAAGGCTTGTTTGTACTTTTTTTGCAGGAGCAGCAGGAACTTTTGAGCTTGGCTGCTGAATGTTGCATTCAAAGGTTTGGAAAAACACCTCCTGCCTGGCTCCCTCTGCCCCACCTCCCCTAAAAAAAAAAAAAAAAAAAAAAAAATATGGCAAATTGCAGGCTGGGTTTTGACAAACCAGTCTGCTAGTGATAAAGAAAGTACTTCGTCTACTCCACACCTATCTCACTTTCATCTCTTGCATATACTTCAGAAAAGAGCTATGGCACTACTAGCTGTCTCCTACCCAAGTTCAAAGGAGCTGAAAATAACATTCCTTTCTATAGTTTGTGTTGAGGGAAGAAATACCTGCTTCAGCAAGGGTGCTGGTGGGTAGTGCCCCTCTCCATTCTAAATAACTTCACTCTTGATGAGTTGGAGTTACCAGGCTTTGGGGAGGTGACCGTAAGCTCTTGGAGTCCCTTGGTGCTAAGGAAGCCATTCGTTCCTCCACCCTGCCATACCTATAGCACTGTGTTCACAACACCTGCCGTGGCTAGCCTCCTTTGAACTGAGAATGTGATAGGAGAAGAGCAAGAAACAGCAGAGAAGGAAGAAGCTCATGAATTTGTTTGGCCCAGAGTCTAAGCACCTAATTGAAAACCTGCCTTTTTTCTTTCACTGGTTTTCTTGATCATTTCACCTTCTCACTAATAAGCTAAAAGAGATGCAGAACAACTTGATCAAACATGAGATTTTGAACATGCATTCTTTGCCTTGACATAGACTCCATAGTGATGTCATATGTGCTGTCTTATCCTTTAAGGCAGACAAGTAAGGTCTGCTAAATTAATTTAAAAGTTAAAATAAACCAGCTCCAATTAATTATTATACCAATCTTTTCAGTTGAGATGAATTTAAAACAAATTTTTGGGTTACATGTCATGATAATGCTTGCAAAAATGTATCAACTTTGGAATCAGACTTTTGTTGACGAAGTAATGGTGTGGTTTCATTTTTAGACTGGACTCCCTTTGAGGCATTTTTAGAAGCAGGAAATCTGAGAAGCGTCCTGTAAAGCTTTTAAAAAAAAAAAAAGTACTGTTAATTCCATTTTACATGGGAAGAAATTGAGGAGATTTATTTATCTTTTATGGAAATCCAATGTTCATGGTAAAAACTGGTGAAAGAGGGTGTTCCTTGTGCCTGGTCATGTCTTCTGACAGAAGGATGGCTATTCTAAAATGAATGAAGTGGAAATAGAAGTTGCTTGTTTGATGTTTTGTGGTGATTTGCAATTAAAGTCCGTAGCAGAATAAAGAGAACACCTTGTAGGATCTGGAGTTTGTCACTTCTCCAAATGTACATATTAAAAAGAAAAATGTGGAAGTTACTGTTTGGAAGATGTAGTGCAGAACTGGTATCTTGTTACTATTGCATATGCTTACTCCAGATTTCCTGCAGGAAGTACTCCTGCAGGAGTACTCCAGCAAGACCTTTGAGGCAGTGGAGAGATAGATGTTCTAACCTTGAGCCTTCGAGCTTCTTGCTTTATGTAGACATTTCTTTCATTCTTATTTTCACTGATTTCCCACCTGTTCTTGAGAACTCTCCACCTGTCAACTGCTCCTCTAATCTTTCTGGGAAGAGTGGGCTGGTGGGAACATAGTTATGTACAGCCATATGCAGTACTAGCATTTTGTAGCATAGCAAAAGTTTTCATCTATGGTTGGGAAGGGCCTGCTTTGCTCATGTCTGTCTTTCAGCATGAGCAGATTTGACTGTTTGACCATAAGAGAAGTGGCACAAGGTGATGCATTTGTTCTCAGCTTCATCAGTGGACTTCACATTTTCTAAGACACTGAACTCAGTTAGTCCTGCCCTTTCAGAGAGTCTTGTAGATCCGGGATTGGCATCTGATGAAATGGATCTCTCACATGCATAATCTCACTGAGAGTCGTGGTGGGCGGGGCCAGGAAGCTTTAGTAGGAGCACTCAGTGCCTTGGCCTTAATTGGCTGTTAAAGCTATTGAGATGAAAACTTAGTTTTTCAATGTAACAGTGTTGTCTGGGGTCATATTTCTTTTTCCTCACAGCTCCAATACCATGTGATGCTCTTATGTAGCCCAACCAAGCATGCATCACTGAAGAAAGGTTTGGGCAGCAGGTCGTTAAATGAAACTTCCACTGGATGCTCTCTGGAAGTTCCTAAGAGCTAGCAAACCTGAGAGGATAGCTTGGTTTGAGTTAGCAAGCAAGACCAGGCACGCTGTGCTTGCCAGCTCTGAACCAGACAAAGCTGAGGGACTAATTTAAGTCTTAATAATGTCTGCAGTGCATGTTGTTTTCTTTTGATTATGAGATTTTTTTTTTTTTTTTTCAGTCAAGATGAAGAGGCTTTTGCTCTGATGCACTGCTTATTGCTCTAGACTTTCAGGGTATGATTCTGTCTTTCACATGATGTTATAAATTGGAAGCAACTTAAATGATACTGCTGAAACGATCGAGTGTAAAAGATAGGAAAATTGGGCCTTCAAGCACCAATTAGTCAAGCAAATGCAGAGCTGATTAAACTTAAAGGCCTACTGTAGCTCATCTAAACCTCTGAAGAACCTCCACATGTGACCCTCGAAACTTTACTGGTGTAACTTTATTGGACTGTTACTGCTCTCTAAGCTAAATACACCTTACATAGACTTCTCTGAGACAAGGTTGATCAGAGCAGCTGACTACATTTGGAACTTTTGGAAGACTGTCTTAACTCTTGCTCAGCTTGTGGCACTGAACGCTTGTTGCAAATAGCAGAGCTGAAGATCAACCTCTTTGGTAACCCTTTGTGTCTAAGTACTTGGGGCACAGAGGAGGGAGGTACACTGCTGGGGCTTTATTAAAACCCAGAGCTCTTCCTCTAGAGCACATACTGAAAGAGCATGCCAAAATTCTGCCCACTGGTGACTGCTACCAATGTTATTTGCCCATAGTGGTAGGCAAATGAACCAAGTGAGCTAGGTTCTTATTTAGAACTTGGGTTAAACTGGATTTGCTTTGGAATAACTTGAGAAAAGAATGTTAACCAATTACTTTCAAATAGCAGAAATTTGAAATTATTTGGCTGGTGCTGGGCCTGAGGTAAATGAGATAAAGGTGGGTTAAATGGATTTATACCCTCTTATACTAGATCTAAAATTTGGCCCAGTTATCAATATGGAAAGGAAATACTGCCCCAGCCTCTGCAGGTGCAGTGCCACTGGTCTCAGCAGTATTTCACCATCTTGTATCAGAGTTGACTTAATGGTTTCAGGTTTCTAAGAGGAATGTTACAAACACTAGAGAGTTGAAAACTATTGTTAAAGAAAAAGTTAACCTTCTACTGTAATGTGAAGTAGTTCTCTTGAGTGACCAGAGTGAAGATTTAGTGATTAACTGACAGTGTCTAGTAACATAAAAATGCAAGTAGTTTTATACAACCCTGATTATTTATCCAATGTTGCTGCCAGCTAGAAAAGATTCTGGGAGTCTTTTGGAAACAAGATAGAGGTCTCGAGTTGCGTGCTGCTAAAATAAATGTTGACTATGAATAGTCCAAATTCCTGCTAGTGTTTATATAAGATCTTTCCAAAGGGCAATTTCAGCCCTTAGAAATAGTATACAGACAATAAAACTCAAGTTAAATAGCAGAGACACCCATATGCAAAAAATAACATCAAACTTCATCAAATATCTTATTTTAGGAAGAAGGGAGGTGAATGGGGAGTCCCTCCTGGGAATAAAATGTGCCAGGAACCAGCAGAGAGCAGTGCTTGGGGAAAATGTCAGGGGGGGCATTGTCAAGTCAGGAATAAAGTCTTGGGTTCTGCTAGTGGGGAACTAGTGGTCTGTGTCAGTGGGCTCAGCTCTGAAAAATTCTGTTACAGGTGGAGGATGAGGATGATCACAGCAATAGGCTCAATGGGAAACTTGTAATGGGAGAAGGAATTTAGGAGCTGTAGGAGTGTCAAAGGCCCTTCAAAGACTAGCCTCTGAGTATAAGGAGGAGAGAAGGATTACTGGAGAAGGGAGAGATGCTGCATGGAAGCATTGATGAAGGACTAGGTACAGGCTGGTCAAGCTAAGAAGGATCATTAGCTGCAACACATGATAGGCTGAGACTGTGGGGCATGTCCAAGGTGGATCTAATCCATCCAGGAGAGTGAATGAGTACTGTGACTTCAGGGAACATATAAATAGGAGAACCCACATAAAAGAATCCAGTGCTCTACTGATTGATCTCTAGCAGCCTGTAGCATGTTCATTTCTGACTGGCAATCAAGGCTTAGGCTTTGAAAAAACCTGCCTGGGTGGACTGGCCACGGACAGAGCACGTGCACTTTACTCTATTTGGACTCTAGCCAAGCTGTTGCCTTCCTCTATTCAGATGAATGCAAAGTTCCTTCAAATAGCCCTTCAAAAAGTGCAGGTTACATGGATGTGTGTGTGTAGGGCCTGGGCTCCTTTTATTTTTGCCAGGTGAGTTGTAAGGAAAATTGTAAGGAAAATACAGCTTAGCTGGAAAATGATGCAGATTGTGCAACAGGAGAAGCAAATGAAATTAAGCCAGATGTAACATGTTGTCTAAAGGTACTTTTGATATACGTGATGTAGTAACCTGACCCACTGCAGTCAGGAGATAAAAGGAGAGTGTGCAAACAGCAAAACCATCATTGTTCAATACATATTTGTTACTGATTCTGGACAAAAATACACAGTAATAAAAAATCCACAGTCTTCCTTAGACTGTTCTTCCCAGTCTGTTGTTAAAGTGTCAGAGCATTGTAATCCTGCTGGTTCTTAAGAGTTTAGAACTAGTTTATTGGGGAGGTAAAGAAAGGTACGTGAAAGGGCTCAAGGATGAAAAAGAGACCCCATAGACTTTTTCCTTCTTAATTCCTTGACTTTGATATGGAAAGGCCCAGGTTTCTGCTGACCTTCATGATCACTGGTACTTTAGCAAAGCAGATAGATATAAATTGCACCAGATTTGCACAGTGCTTGCACAGATAGTCATGGCTACACCAGGTGCAACATCATGAAGGTAACACATTATTACTTCTTGCTCCCTGGTGGTTTATTAAAAAAAGATAATAAAAATCCCACAACAACACATAGGAAACAGGAGTACTTCTATTCCACAGGGCCGTGTTCAAAGTGACCCAAGCTTCTGCTGGCCTGGACTGAAGGGCATGAATTTTAACTCCCTCATGCTGTATTGTAATTACAGTATGGGGACTTAAACATCTGTTTCCTTTTCTCCATGTTTGCCTCAATATTGGATGTTACTGCAGTGCAGCCTGCAGAGAGGCCTGCTGGCATTATGTTAGCCTGTTAATTTTCTACAGAAGAGTACTGGAGCATTTGCTCAGACAACTTCAGTCTCTCATGCTCAGTGAATACATGAACAAACAAAGATCTTGCTCCTCTGATGTTTAATCAGCTCTCTCAAATTTCTTGAATCAGCTGTAAATAGGAAGCTCTTCACCTAGTGAGCAGGTTTTGGTGTTGGTCTCCAAACAGTTAAAATATAAGGGAAAAAATGTGCTTGCTTGTACCAAGACAGGAAAAACCACAGAATGGAAAACTTCCACTTGACTTTGAAAGACAGGAAATGGCTGGTGTTGATATCTGTAGAAAACCAGCTATTCCTCAGACACTTCTTCAGCTCCACGTTTTTTGGGGGCAAGGAGTTCCAGTCTGGCCCCACTGTTCCAACCCTTTATACACCTTCCAAACACTCATCCCAGTGTCCTACTTCCTGTGTCTTCTGACACTGCTATAAATATCCTGACTAACTTTCATAGGTCTAGAGAAATGCACATTGCAGGTTAAATGGGATTGAAATGACAGTATCAAAACAGCCATTAGACCAGCTCTTGTGAAGTGCATGATTGCTGGGTCCTCTGCTTTAACTTCTGAAGTGTGAGATTGCTGGGTCCCCTGCTTTAAATTTCCCTGGGAAAATGGAGGGAGGCCTTTAAGAATGAAACAGTCTCCCTGTTTATCATACTCACCTCTGGACTAGGATACATGGGGTCTGTTTCAAAGTAAACAATTTCCACCAATAAATAATATACTACATATGGCGCAGAGTTAAAAGCGGAAACATTTCTGGTGTTTGGGAGAAGGGAGGATGGGGAAAAGAGGTTTAGGAAGGAACAGGAGATGCTAGTTGAGGGATGACACTACATGCAAAAGTATAGCACTTGCAATAATGAATACTTTAAATGAATTGGTGAAGAGGATCAGTCCAAAAGGAAATAAAACAGCAAAGTGACCCCTGGGGCACATAAGTAGCCATCATGTACAGTACTTCAATAGCCACAAAATACAGGGCCCTCCCTTAGATTCCCGCAGGGCAAAAATCAAACCCAGAGAAGTGTGGGAAGACAAGAGCAGCAGTTCCTGTGCAAGAGCCTCACTATTGCAAAGAATTGTACTGTGGGTAAAGGCAGGATGAGTTCTTAAGTCCTTTGTTTTACTTCTCTAAATATGAAGAGCAGCACCTGTCCCTTTTCTTTTTGTCTTATTTTTCTTTTCTTTTTTTTTTTTTTTTTCCTAAGGGGATGTGGGATTAAGGATTTAGTTGGTTATTTCCTTAGAGGATCATGATAAAAGAGAGACTTAAATAAGTCTGTTTCCACCTTCTCTACACATAGTATATTTTCAATAGCATTAAGCAGCTGTCCTGCTTTTCCCCCACTGTGTAACAGTTTGCAGCTTTACAAAGAAGCACAGAAAGAGGAATCTGCAATATCAGATAGAACTCCTAGGTGGCACTTTTAGAGAGCCCAGATTATCACGGGAAGGTTTTAATGGGGCATTACCCATTCAGAGAGAGGCTCAACTAGACCTGGTGGCAAACAGCCAATGACCCTTATCAGCATGTTGCCTTTAACACCTTTACTTTGGAACAAACACCCTGCAGCAGAACCTGTGATAGTGAGTCATATGCATCATCCAGCTAGGCTGGAGTTCTGATGCTGATAAAATACACCTCCCAGAAGCCTAATGTGGGATAGTCTGGTTTTCCCATAGCCCCCTTCTGTGGCTGTCATCCTAATTTCTCGTAGTTTGAGATTGATTTAAACCCTGCAGTTTTAAATTCCTTCCAAAACTCTTTAAAGGCATTTGTTATTTTAACTCTGGAACCTATTTTTGTTATCAGTATGCATGTCTAATTACCTCCCACATGCATTCTAAATTGCAGCTATCTCTTGAGTTTCCCAGCGTATTCTGGTTTGCTCTTTTTCTGTTTGACTGGGAGGCCAACAGGATGGGAATAATGTATTTACTCATATTTTGTTCTGAGAATTCTCCTGATGCCAGATAATTATGGGACTATAAAGCTAGGATTAATATATCCTTGTGTTACAGAGCCTACATCCCTCTGTGTTGTATGATTTAGCAGGAGCCTGCTGGAGTAGCACTGCCAGCTTGATCCCGAGGAGACTTGTCCTTTCCAACTGACTCACACTTTTGAAAAAACGGGAAGCAAGGTGGGGAGCAGGTCCTTACTGGCCTTCATTCCAGTGCCATGTTTAAATTGGTTGAAGAAATAGTGTAGCTTGAAAGAATCAGACAGCACCTGCGTATTTGGCTGGATGGGAAACAAGGCTTTCACTAGTACCGGAAATTTTTCAAGCTGATAGGTTCCTTCCTGTCAGTGCAAGATCTCATGTTTTTTCTTCTGAATGCCTTTCTCTCATACTGATTTCCTCTAGTACTAATGGCTGTTGGAAGAGGTAGGGTAAAGGAAAGCACTGGTTCTTTCTTTCCCTCCTGTCTCAGAAACTGTTTTCCTGTTTGTTGTTTATGTAGTATGACAGCTTGGGCCATTGATGTAAACTTTGTCCTTTGTGCTGTTCAAAGCTCCCCTCTTCTGAATTTGACAATATTGCCTACACATCCTGACCAGGCTGCGTTTTTAACAGAAGGACAGGAGAGTAGACAGAACGGGATCCTAGGGTGACAGTTGTCTTGGCACACTTGGAGGTTCACATTTTTGTGCAGGCTCTGTATTTGTTCATCAAGCCATTATAAAGTGAGCACATGGCAGGGTTCCTTCCGGCATATATTCTTTAATATATATGTGGGCCAACAAAGAAAGATCGACCACAGTTATTATTGAAATATTATTGTGATAGTGCTTTGAGGCAGCACCACCAGGTTACACCATAGAAAAATATGTAAAAGGCATTTTTTGTTCCAAAAATCTGAGTCCTGAATGGGAGACAAATAATTCAGAGGAGTTTTCTAAGAGGAGCTGCTTAGCCCACTTGGAATTCCTTCTCTGGTGAAGTCCATCAGAGCTCGCAGCAGCCATCTTAACTTGGGCAATTACAACCAAAATGCTGATGCATGTTGTTTCCCCACTGAATTTGGGACTATATATCTTTATTTTTTCCTCATGAGAACGTCTTCACTAGAGTTGCTGGAACAGTTGTATTGTCATAAACATACTGAAATTCGGTAATGTGGACAACCAGTGTATACTGGAGTCAACAGAGGTTAATCGTTAAAATTAAAAAAAAAAATCTTGTTTCTGCATTCCCAGAGTAATTTCCCTTGGCAAAGACCAAGCACTGAATAAAGCTATACACTCATGAGCTAGCTACATTATTGCCTGTCAACTTAACATCAAGAGCAAGCAAGATGTGTGTTCCTTTCACCCAGAAAAGGGAAACTACCTTTTGGTGAGATTTCACTATAATGATAGTGGTTTCAGCCCCATTTTGATTTTAGAATGTATTGGCAGCAAAGCTACAGCCGAGAGACTAGGCAATGCCAGTCTACTTTCTGTAGAAGCAGTAATGCTTCAACTATTCAAGGTTGTATTTCTTCCCTGCCCTGTTTGGAAGGTGGCAGGGGGAATCCTTACTTGTCTTGGTTTTCACTAAAATCCCTTACTGAAAAATGTTACTGCAAACTGTAGCAATGAGAACGTAATCTGTGGCTGTTTTGCATAGTTGGATAATTTGTTGTTTTTGTTTTTAAGCCAACTTCTGACTCTGAGGCTAGCACTGCTCCAAACCTTATTAATAGCAGTTCTTGTCATTTTAGAGCTTTTATCTTTTCATTATTATTCATACATGCTCATTTCTGGATTTGCTAATACACACTTGCACTTCATCAGCTTCCTTGCTTGTGGCAGGAAACAGTGTGCACCCAGTAGCCTGGTTTTGTTGACTGGGGTTTCACTTGTCCCACGGAATATTAGAAGCGAACATGAAACTATACATTGGTAAGCCACACCTCTGATCTTTTTTCAGGGGAAAGAAGACGTGTAACTAGTCTTCGTTGGTATATTAAGTGTGAAATTAAGCAGTTCCAAGGGTATGAACAGCTGCTATTCGGAGGGAGTACTTCTATGCTTCTGCTTCTCCTCAGAGCTACAACAGTTCAGTGCTCTTGACTCAAAGTGTTACCCTTCGGCTAGTGGAAAATCGGAGCCCAGCAAGGCTGCTAAAAATCCAGGCTTAGATGTGTGCCTCGTGTGTGTGTACATCTTCCAGTTCAGTGATGACCCTGATGACTTCTTGAACTTTTAATGACAATGCAGCTGTCTGTTCATGGTGCTAATTATCCCAAAAGCTGATTCTTTCCTCCCCCTCGTTCTCCATTCTGTGAATGAGATGTGAAAACAAGAAGATGACTTTTCCCGTGCCCTTATGGCTGTCTGAGCCTGGCAGCAGTGACCCTGCTTTAATAGAACTGAAAGAGCTGCTGCACAATGGCCCATACTCCTTTTTAACGGGTTATTAAAATTCCACCTTTTCCCCTTCACTCCAGTCCTGTTACAGTTTGGAGTGAAGGCACTTAGGGGAAAACAGCTGCAGGAATAACTTTCCCTTTTTTCCTTTGGAAAGGCAGAGACAGCTGTTCAGTTCATAAGTCTAGGGATTCCACCACTACTTATTTAGGGCCTGATCCTGCTCCAGCTAAAATCAGGGGAAGGATTCCCATTGGGTTCAACAGGCAGTTGAAGAAAGCAGCCTGCAATCAAACAATACTTGCTTCAAAATGTTGGAAATGGTTAGAAAGGAAAAAGAGAGTAGGAGGGCATTTGTCACAGAGTTGACTTGCTGACATGCCTGCAGTTTCAAAGTACAAGCACTCTGGCCAATGTTTTACTTGAGGAACAAGTTAAAGTAGTGTGTTTGTGGTATCCTAAGTCACTTTTTAAAGATAGCTCTAGTATGTCTATGTTCATTTACAGTCTGCAGTGTTGACAGACTTTTATTGGCACAGTGAATTAAAGGACTGATCTCTGATGTTGAATGCTTATTTTAGTTTAGATACTCTTTGAGATCATAGGGGATAATGGCTTACTTTTTGAAATTATGCCAGTTCTCAGCACCTGCAGCTCTCATTCATATGAATTTACTTGCTGCTTCTGAAAAATGAGGGGAAAAATGGAGTTTATTCTTGCTTCTGTCATTAGAGCTTGTTGTTGCCTCTGATTTATACAGTGAAAGAGGATTCTAGAAACTTCCTGGAGAGGGTCAGAATTTCTGTTCCATAGAGAATTTTGAAAAGGTGGAAATTTATTCAATCTGAAATGTGAGGGAAAATGAAAATATCAGTCTTCAGCATGGAGTTTTCTGGAAAAAGTGATTCTGATGCATCTGAATCTAATGTTTTGATGGGTAGTTGATGCTTTCCTTAGAAATTTGTGACTTTAAGTAAAACCCCGTTTCCTGATAGGAAAAGTAATTTCCAGAAATGTTTCTACCAATCCTATCCCTGATGGTTTAACAGTAACAGCCTCCCCTTCTGGAAGTGCTGATCTTGATCAGGTTACACCTTACCTCTCAGGCTGGGAGAGATTCCCATTCATTAGTCCTCTGGGATTTACAGTTAGCTTTTTCTGAATGCTGAGAATTCCCTTTAAAACTCAAATCTACGTACCTTTTGCTTGCTGCAGTCCTTGACAATTCTCCTTGGGTCTGCTGCATTAATGAACAAACAAGTTTGTGGTTGTGCTGCTGCCAGTGGACTGAGACGAGGTATTTCCCCTTGTGTTTCTGTTAGTTCCCTCCCTGTCAATGTTTAAACGTGCTTACACCTGTGTTCCAGGTGCAAACTTAACTGGAGCCCTGAAAAACTGGCTCTTGGGACGTTCATTACTTTGCCAAAATAGCCCTGTTACAGCCGTGTCTCAGGAGACCTAGACAGTCAGGAAGCAGTCAGGCTCAGTGTATACCCTGGAAATGATTACCCTTATCTGTAAACATTTAGCAGTGCAGTGTCCAGAGAACTTCTGCCTCCCAAACAGTTAATGGGTCTTAGAGTATTCAGAAATAGTAATCACTGTGCCAGGGTGGCTGTGAAATGACTATACAACTATATTGTGTGAACTTTTGGGTTTTTTCTAAAAAGTTACAAGGACAACTAAGAAACAATACCAGAATGTAGGCTTACCTCCCCCAAATTGGAATTTATGAAAGTTTTTGGTAAGAGTACTTTACAGAGCTCTCAAACTCCCGTAGCATAGATGAGCTGACTGGTAGGTTCCCTTTAAGTAAATCTCCATCAGATTCATATGATGAGACTTGAATTTCCATATTAAAACCCACTAATTAGCAATACTGACTAAGAATAAAACAGTACGGGTTAATCTTGGATTTGTATAAATATCTGTTGTGCAAAAAAGTCAACAATTGGTGGTAGACAGGCACTTACTAACAATTCAGTGTGTTCTCTGTGCTTATAGAAGTATAGCTAAGAGTCATATCTCATTAATATTTCATTGGGAGCACCAGGATACATATGAGTATCCAAGTAATGACACACAACTTCTGGAAATCTGTTCTGATTATGGCCTATTGGGCTGTTCATGAACATGAAATTTTGATGAAAAGTTTGAAGGTAGTTTGGGTAATAACAAGTTGGTTATACTGTTTCTCTCTCCACTGCAGTTTCTGTGGAACAACTTTGGCCAGTCTGTCAGTAGGACAGTCAGGGAGTTTGAGAAAATTGTTTGAAGAACAAAGGTAACTGGCCAGTGTCTGCCTACCCTTTCTGCTGTCAGCTGTCTGTGTCATTGCACATGTCTTCAGAGCCAGAGGATGTACAGTGTGCAGTATTTCAGTTTCTCAAGAAAAGAGTTGTTGCTTATAGATGTTCTTAGACTTCCAGGTCTTTTCATGTCCTAGTTTCGGCTGGGATAAAGTTAATTTTCTTCCTAGTAGCTGGTATAGTGCTGTCTTTTGGATTTAGGATGAGCATGTTGATAACACACTGATATTTTAGTTGTTGCTAAGCAGTGTTTACACTAAGTCAAGGACTTTTCAGCTTCTCGCACCATCCCACCAGCAAGTAGGCTGGGATGTGCAAGAATCTGGGAGGAGACACAGCCAGGACAGCTGACCCAAACTGGCCAAAGGGATATTCCATACCATATGATGTCATGCTCGGTATATAAACTAGGGGGAAAGCTGGCTGTGGGCCATTGCTTGGAAACTGGCCAGGCATTGGTCAGTGGGTGGTGAGCAACTGCATTGTGCATCACTTGTTTTGTATATTCTATTTCTTTTATTATTTTTTTCCCTTCCTTTTCTGTCCTATTAAATTCGTGGGTTGAGATAAAGGCAGTTTTACTTTTTTTTTTAACCAAGTCTCTCCCCCATCCCACTGAGGGGGGAGGAAAGTGAGCAAGCAGCTGTGTGATGTTTAGCTGCCTGCCAGGTTAAACCACAACATATCATTCATTACTTCTTTCATTAGATGTCTCATATCACTCTCCCTTATTTTACCTTACTTCCACAACAAATCCACACTGAGTTCGTCTGGCCTTCAATATCCCTTTGAGGGTCCAAAATGAAGGATGATGTTTTGGAACACTGTTAGGACAGGGCACTACATGGGATCCTGGAAGGTTCTGGGTAGGTGGGCAAATTGGTCACTGTGAGGTTTACCCTGATACTCTCCTGACATTGACCTGTAGTCTGACTGGGAATTGTGGTACATGAGGTTTTCCACTTGCTTTAGCGAACACTGAATCAGAATCTGAGTGTTACACCTAAGTCTTTACATGGTGCTTGGACTCCAGGGTAAATTCTTCATGTAGCTAAGCTCAGCTGTGTAGTATTAATGACTGTGGTTGCATAACAGACATTAATAAAATGGGAAATTAGTAAATTCCTTAAGCATTATGATAAACCAGAACTGTGTCATGGATATGTCTAGTGTATGTGAACAGCCTGCAGAGGCTGTCAGCTTCTGAACAATTTATAATGGCTCAGGAATGGTGGGCAAAGGTGCTGGCTCCTCACAGGAGAAATTGATTGAATGCAGGTTTAATTCCAGGGTCTGGCAGGCCTAATACTAGGTTCTGTCAGGTCCAGTGCAAATAGGAACAGCAGAGCAGTGCATATAGGCCTGACCTGGTTAAATATGTATACCTCTTTGGTGTGGACAGCTGCTTAGCCTATCAGTTTAATGCAAGTTTTCTAATGCAGGAAGGAACTTGCAGGCCCACCCAGTGCCGTTGAAATCTATACATGTTCCCAAACAGTTCTTCGTCTCCAGCTCCTACGTGCAAAATTGAGTGTAAACCATGTGATCAGGGGAGTGCAGCCTCTTCACAGAATGCTGGCACCCGTCCCAGCTGGGCAAGGTGCTGAAGCAAGGAGAGTCCTCTGAAGTAAGTTGCTGAAGCAGGGAGTGTCCAGGCCTGTGGCTTTTGATACTCCCTGCTTTGAAACGTTTACATGGGCTGTCAGAGCTGCCCTATTTCTAATCTGCAGAAAAAAACTGCTTTCAGATGTTATCTTCAGCAGGATTCTCCTTCCTTCTCCTCCTCCTCCTGTTGGACCATTTGGATGTGAGCTCCCAGTGTGTTCATGGATTGCACAGTGGGTTAAGGAAGACTAATAAATAGGCAGATTTGGCTCAAGAATTTTCTATTGCCTCCTTGAAAATTACAGTGATTTATTACACTTGTTAACTCTGGATATTCCACAGAGGCAATCTAGCACTAAGGAGCAAAGACATGCCAGTTCTATGTATCTGCTTTTGCAGATGTCTCCCTATTAACATGAAAATGCAAAGTATCATCTACCAGGTTCAAGCCCTGGACATTCACTGCGTGTATATATATGTGGTTGAGTTCTGGATCAGAGCATCTTTCCCTGCTTCCTCTTGTGATGTATGTGAGCAGTCTCTTGGCTGCTTGGTGAAGACAGTGGTTTTTTTCTGAGAACCAGATACCAAGCTGCAACACAAGAGCTTGCAGAAGGAATGACCATATCCTAGTAGAGCAACTTACCTACACCTTTGCAGGCTAGGGACTTTCTCAGCAGAACTGAAACTGCCTGGGAAATTTGCAGTAAAAAAGAAAAAATGGAACAAAAGAGTGCATCTGCACAGCCTCTTCAGCCTCAGATCTCCTCACCATGTAACCATTTTGATGTAAATGTAAAAACATCGTCATTTGAATACTTGCAGTAACAGACATTGCATTTGAGGACTGTATATTACCCTTGCTTAGGATCAGTGCCCATGACCTCAAGGGAGTAAAGGTGCGCTCCATGTGAATCAGAATGGGATTTCTGTGATTGTAGTAAGTTCTTTAAAATACCACTCAATCCATTCTAACCACTTTAGCACTCGTTCTTGTAGTTTATTATCATGAGCTGTGGAAATGGAAGATCAGCCTCACTTGCAGCTGTATCACTAAATCACAGGCAAATGACATGTTTTCTCCTTGCAGAGGCTGCTCCCCTAACTGTACTTATTTAGGCAATTCATCTCTCATCAAATGCTCCAATTTGCTTTCCATGTTACTGCTCACTTGATGGGTTGGGAAACAATCAATGCCAGATGCACATTCCTTTCAGGCAGTAAATGCTCTTGCAGCAGTAAGTCATGTGCACCAGCTCCTTGTTTCATTAAAATCGCATATGGTTTCCATTTGTCCCTAATTGGTCTCACTTCAGCTCTGACATATTCTCTGAGTGGAATGCTTAGACCTGTGGCTCCTTCGAACAATTCCAAAGAGCTATGAGAAACCAGAGCCTTGTCTGTCTCAGCCTGGCTGAGGGGACATCCTGTATGTACTGTGTCTAGAAAGTACTTGATCTGGAAGTGAGGACTGAGTTAAATCTTTTTGTACAAATCTTATATAGACCAAAAGAAAATGGAAAAGGTGTTTTGAGCTGAGCATCGCCTGACCAGCTTTGAGTCATATGCTTGTTATTTTTATCCACTGTTGTAAACTGGCTTTGGAAGTGCTTTTGTGTGTTGGTTTTGACAACCATCTTTCCAACACTGCTAACCTTGGCTGAAAGCAGTTCGTTCTTTGGCAGTTGTCAGTGACATAAAATGAGGCAAAATGCACTCTGCTGGAAACATCCCTTGGAGAGAGATGCAAGGTGCCTCTCTACTGTGCTCTCTGTTCATGAGGCACTCCCTTCCCCTCACTACACTTGCATCACTTTTCCTTCCTTTACTCTGTTACTTGCCTGCCTCTTGCCTTTTGCCTCTAGCCTGAATTCAGCTTTCAGTAACTAGTTAAAAAATATTTAGGTGGAAAGTTAAAAAACAACTTGCCAAAAAGGAGACAGAGAAATGGCTAGTTGGCAGGAATGACATTGGTTTCTTTTTATTTTACCAGAGGTTTTGCAAAGCTGTAGGCACGCTCATTATATAGTCTCCAGTGTCTCTGCTTACATCTGTAGCAAACCTACGTTTGTTTTGTTGTTGCAAGCTGTGAGACTAACTTAGTGATTGTGGTGGTTTAGTCCCTGCCGGGGTCTGAGACCACGAGGCCGCTGCCCCTCCACCACAAAGGGAGTGAAATACAAAGCCCCGGGCTGAGATAAGGAGAGGTTTAATACAACAGTGCAACAGCAACACAACAAACAACAACAATAACAACAGTAATAACAATGAAAGAGCAAAATATCTACCAATACAGCAGTGAGAACAGAGCATATCCCACAGTACACGTGGTAACTGACTGTCCCCCTTCGCCAGGATGTGACTTCGGCATGGTGTATGAATAACCCAGCTAGAGCTTCCCCCCTACTGCTGGGGAAACTTAACCCTATCCTGGCTAAACCAGGACAGTGATGCATGTTAACTCCTGTGACTCAACTCACTCTGTACCTGTTCTAGCTAATCTCTTGGCCTACCTGTCTTCCCTGAGTTTAGTTACTAATAGCTAGTAACAACAGACATAGTCTTTTTTTCTTTTTTAGTTCCTTTAGCCACAAGGTATTTCCTGAAGCTTAGTTTCCCTTGGCATGAAATGTACCATCTACACATTGATCTAAAAGATTCTATTTTTATTGTAAAAGATATAAATGCATTTTAGATTCCTCCTTTCTTCCTAATCCTTGCAGCCTCTCCTCCATCCTCCCAACAGACTATCTATGATGGGAAAAGCAAGGGAGCTAACATCAGGGCTTAGATGCAGGAGCAGTGCTGGGCAGCTGAAGAGTCTTCAACCAAATTGCATATAGGAACCTGAATGAAATGTGTAGAAGAGAATTTGCAGTTTCTTATCTAACAGAGATCTCTTCTTTCTCTCTGATTCTAATGTATTTCAAAGGGAACTTGGGCTTCTGTGGGGTGAGATGTACCATATAGGGAGGGAGAAAAATGCTTGCTACTGCTGCCATCAGAAAAATTGTATCCAGTTAATAAGCTATAGGTGAAATGCCAAGCACAAGCCAAGTTCTGCTTTTTTTATGCAACCTTGCGTCTTTAATTTGTGGTCTGTTGAGAGGATTAACTTTCTCCCAAGTAAAGCCCTTCCTAGAGTGGTTTATAGCTTTTGAAGTGATGTGAGGTCTGATGCAATCATAGTTTGGTATGAAAGAGTTGTATCGCTCCTTATTTTGCAGTGTTGGAAATAAAGCAGTAGAGTGTGTTGCACAGACTCTGTGGCAAGGAAATCTGCAGGGATGGGAAACCTGGTTAATACTTAGCAAGTGCACTTGTGATCAGTTTTTATAGACAGCTTGGGCCTGCGTGAAGCCATTTAATTACTTTCCACTTTTTTGGGTGGCCTTCAAACAGCCTTGCTATGCCACAGACAGGGAGGGTTTTTTGGATCTGTAAAACAAAGGCCAAAACTAAATGTGATAGTTCTGGTTAGAAAATGGGAAGGAAAGATACCTGGTTGTCTTGCCTTCCTGGTTTTATTTAGACTTTTATTGTTAGTCAAAATGTTCCAACATGCTTGCTGAAGTAAGCGCAAGTCCTTTCCAATGTGATATTTATGTGGCAACTGACTGGTGGAGGTGATTGGTGTTAAGAAGGTGCTCTTTCTTAGTCAGTGTTCCTCAGAGCACTTTGAAAAGGCAAGAGGTCAAGATCTGGACTGCCAGTAATGGGAGCTGGTGTGTTGGTGAGGGGTATGAGAGGAAGGCAGCCAGCAGTGAACCTCTTACTTCACTACCTCTTTTTGCTTTCTTGATGAGGTTCTTTGGTGATGCTGTGTACCAGCACAACTGGATTTGGTTTCTTCCAAAGCAAAGCAAAAGAGGTTTGCTTTGCTCTTGTGGCTTTGGTTGGAGGATGCATGATGGAACAAGGCAAGAGGAAGCTCTGCTATTGTGTTTTTTCAGCCTTCTCACGCTTTGCAAGAAGCATTCAAATTCAATACTCTAATTTGTAAAAGAATTCTCTCTTGGTTATGTAGGAGGAGGTGACTTTCAGTACAGACAGATCATCAAACAGACTGGGGACTTATATCTATTTTTTTCTCTCTTCATGAATCTGCTGCTGTCATCAGCATTTCCCTCTTTGTTCTGCTTTGCTGTGGAAGGGGAGAAATGAGTGAGAGGCTGCTTTCTTTGTCCCCCTTTCAAAGTAGGCCCCACCCACTTGCTGATACAAGCCTACAGCCACCAGGCAATTTAATAGAGCTTCCCAAGAGGCTGCATATAGCTGGGCCAGACTTCCATTCCAAAGGACACAATCCACTTGTAGTTATGGTCCTCTATTTCTAGGGAAGCCAAGGGCGTTGGTAATAATTGCTAACAGATCAGCCAGGGGAGTGGGAAAAGGAATGCAGCTCATGAGAGAGAGTGAGCAAGACAGACGCAGCAATTCAGTCTTTTTAGCAGCACCATCAGCACCAATGCTAGAAAATCTGTGTGTAAAAACCTCCTGCCTTGACCAGGTTAGGAGACACCCCCATAAATTCCAGAATTAACTAATACCTCAGCAGTGTGCTATGTATGCTCAGGAGTCTTAAACATACCAGCTGCCTTAGCCCTGCATAATGTGAGCCCTCCAGCATGTACCAGCACAGTAAGGAGGTTTTGTGAAACAGGCTGAATGAGAGAGCTACTAGTAAAGTTGATAAAAAGTTCTCAGTAAATTGCTCTTGGAAGTGAGCCCTTGATAGTCTTTGGATTAATAAAATGGCAACCATCCTCCTTGGCATGCTCTGTATCTAATGTTAAGGCAGCATTTCCAAGTGCACCATTCTGCTGGGGGTTGTTTTTGCTGTCCAGTTCCTGGTGTAGGCAGTGGCCTTGGAATAGAAGGAGCCTTTCTTCAGCGTCCTGGTCATCTTGCTGCTCCCCATATATTTTATTTTGCCACTATTTGGATGTCAAAGAATGGACTGGGAGAATAACTTGTCCCCTGTGTCTCCATTAGTAAACAACATGAAACCTCCACATACTTCACTTAAATGTAGCGAGCATGCATGTTAGCCAAATCTCTCACTTAAAAATACTCATATTGCACACCAATAAAATAAATCCTTGAAACAATAATGGGAAGTATAGCATTTGTTACTCTCCTGAGCCATTAATGATAATTGATCACAAGGGAAATGGGTTTGGAGCAAATCCTGGTCTCTAAAGGGTGTATGCCTCCACTTAAAATGCTGTTTATGGATGACAACCAGCCCACTTGCATGAAAGCATCTGGTTCTCATGGTGCAGTTGGGCATGCAACTGGGATTCGTGGTGTTAGCTTGTGCCTGTGCCACTGCCCTCTCGTTAATGGAAGGTGAGATTTGTGATAGTGCCACCATCCAGTGGCTGGCCCCGATAGAGGGCACAGGCTGGATTAAACTACGACAGTTGATGCCTTTGCTTTTCAGTTGGGGAAAAGAGCTACTACACATGTAATAACTAGTTTGTGCCTGGCTGAAATGACTTGGTAATTACAGGTCTTTTCACCACGTTGTTTCCTCAGCTTGCAAATGCTTGTCTTAATCTCACATGTCCACTTCCCTTGCATCGTCGTTGCCTGTTTGTCTACTCCTTGCCTCATGGAAAGAATGCCTTCTGCTATCTCAGCTGTAAAGCCAGTGTCCCCTTCTGCTTTAGGCCTATTCTTTCTATGAATCCTTGAGAAAATGGCCACAGAGTAAGGGATAAAGTTCAGGAGCACTTGCATTAGATATGTGTGCACTTGGGCAAATAAATTGCATATAAGGCCTTCTCCTCATATGCCCATTCCAATTTGTTTGCCTTTATAAGACCCCATCCAGTGACATTTGGAAAAGACATGATTTTTGTATGTATTTCTATGTATACATGCACATGCAGACAGTTTGTACCACCCTAGAGATGCCAGTGAAATACAATTAGCTGCTTTCACTATACTAGTCCTGTGGCAAATCTGAGCCATCTCTGTTTTCCTAAGCAGTAAGCTAGTTTACATTTAAAAAAAAAAGCAGGGGAAAATAGATAAATACATTAATAATTTATGATACATTGTTAGATGTATTTCTTGAATCCTCAAACACACCAGGTTATTTTCTTAATTTTTTTTAGAATATCAGTTAAATATCTTGTTTTCTTTCTCTCTGCCTCCCTCATTTTTTTTAATCATGTCAAATGCTGACAAGCAGCACATATGTCTTCTCCTCTTTGAATCATGGTATGGCTGCCATGCTTATCTTACCAACATTTATATCCTCATCTAATTTAACTTTTCATAAATAATTACAAATCACTCATGAGACCTTGCCAACTGCTCCGGTCCCACAAAGTGACCCGACCTGAAACCCCAAAGTACTGAGAAACATTAATCTCGGAGTATTTTCATAGGCAGTACTTGAAAGGAATTGTGGTTTAAAAATATGCAGCTATTTTGGTGACCACTTGTGTGGGATAAAGTTTCCCATCAGTAATAGCAGGACTGTAATAGAGCTTCAGGGAGAAGGAAGGAGTTCAGGGGTGCAGTCACAGCACCTTTTGCCTCATTCTGCTCAAGCAGTCCCTGGAAGTAAACAGTTGACTTTGTTAACATAACATGGACTGAATTTGCTGCAGAAATACTGTAAATTTCTGATAATTTGCAGAGGATGAAAAATTTCTTTGGCAAGTATGCATGTCCCCTGCTCAGTTAGGAAGAACATTCTTTATCTTCTGACCAGGTGTAAAGAGTGGTCCAGCTGTATAACTGACGAGCAGTGGTGTGAAGGAGCAAAAATAGGAACTGGGGAACATGGGGCTGCAGATCTGCGGCTTGGAGCTCTGTTCTGGACAGATTAACAAGTGGCTCTCATGCGTGGAAGCTTAGGATGATGAAGCTCGACATGCAAGAGCAACCTTTGAGCAGTCCTGTCCATCCAGTATTTCTCTCGTTACCCAGCTGCATCTAATCCTCAGGGGGTGGGAATTTAGACTCACAAAATACAGGGGGTAGATTTAAGTTGGAGAATCCTCTGCTCCTTGGCAAACAGCTTGACTTTTCCTTTAATATGGGAAAAATGAGGCAGGGTGGGTTCTTTGTTCATTCCTAGCTTTTTGGTAAAGGAGGGAACTTACCTAGAAAAGTTACCATTTGGGTGATAAAGGCAACTTCTCTGAGATACAGAGGTCTTGACCCATTTACAAAAGGCTTGAAGTGGCAGTCCACACTAAGGTTTTTCATGGTTTTTACTAGGTGTATTTGCTAGGACGGTTGTTCTCTAACTTTACTGGGGGAACAATAATACAAAAATACAGATCCTTCCACCTGTTAGCGAGGGTAGCGTTAGTTGAAATTGGGATGCTGTTACATGCTAGTATAGATGCACATTTTTAATTTTTGGTCCTCTTACAAAGCTGTTGATTGGTCTGTAAATCAAAGCTGGTTTCTTTCTGAGATGGCTGTGCTATTCTAAGTAGAAGTTAAAGTGCTGCCAAGCTAGCAGTGAAGTACATGAAGAAAATGGATTTTAGATATTTTGTCAGCAATTGGGAGTGTGCCTGTCATCTTTTATGCTAAGTGCGTTCTGTTTTGGAAACCCTAGTGTTTTGCAGTATTTCCTTTTTGTATATTTCCTCTCATTGTCAATAAGATATAAGATTTCATTGCTGATTTCAGATGTGTTTGGGCAAACAGCAGGTTTTTAATTTTCAGTATATCAGGTATGCAGTAGATGAAGATAAGACTTTTGACACCCTTTGCTATAGACTCCAGCATTAGTGAAGTGCCCTAGAATTCCCAAAACCTTAAATAAATTGCGTTCTTTCTCATTGACCTTAGGAAGTCTGGTTTTTGTAGCTTCACTGGCAGTTGTGATGGTTGGGGGCAACAAATGGAAGAATCTAGTTCTTTAAAGATATTTGCAGTCCTCAAAGACATGCTTCAATATAGCTACTAAATTTTTAAGAAGAAAGTAAATTGAAGTCTGAACAACTTGTTGAATAGAAGAATCAATAAAATTGTACTAGCTTTTAATGCCATTGGATAATAGAAGTTTGAAAAAAACCTCTAAGAATTAAGTTTTAGCATCAATGAAAGTTTTGTTGGTCCTTTGAATCAAAGCCGGCAGGACTATCTTACCTAGTTTAAAATTTATTTGACAAGTCTGGCTGAAGCACAGGATATAAATCAGAGCAGAATGAGTTTGTCTTCACACCATCCTCAGGGAACAGGTTCCAGGAACTGGTGTGTATAACCAGACCTATCTCTTCCTTTAAATGTGTTCTTCAGATTATTCTGGGGCAAGCTTTTTGCCTCATTAGTTTGGGCTAGGTAGTGAACAAAAATTTAGCCTCCTCTTCTTCCTGTTTCTTCTGGTGGGCTTCTACAACTGTTTGAAACCTAAATGAACTAAGAAGCAACAAGGTGCTTGTTTAATGTCCTATATACCTAGCAAAATAGATCCCTGAACTTTGTTGCTGCTTTCAGATAGTGCCATAATGCAAATAATAACTCATTGGTTTTCCTGCTTGCAAAGGAGTACCTCCACCTCTTTGTCTCCCTTCTGTGCCTTCCTACTTTTTAATTAATTGTTTTCTGTGATGTATTAATATGATACATTCAGCAGAACAGATGAAATACTGCAAAAGATTGCTGTGAAAGCAGTACCTCTGTCCTGTGCAGGGAGCTACAATCAGGACCTTTGTAGGCTCAGAGGAAATGATGTTTGTGGTCTGTTTTAGTTACTGGTTTTTAGTAGTCTGGAACCATTGGCCCATATATTTAGCAGAGGTGCGTTGTTTGCAATAGTGTACCGATGTAAGCTTTATGCAAAAGTAGCTGATATCTCCTCTTCCACAAAAAGGGGTTTCTGGGGGATTTATGTATAACTATACATTGTCACTTGTGTTTTGACTATGTTGCATTCTTTGGATTATTCTACTGGAATAATTTACGTAGCCCTTGTAATGAGAAGCTTGATAAATAAGATTTTAGGTGAGATTTGCACAGTTGTATTGTAGTTTTTATGCTTCTCTTGATTGATGGAATTTTGAGTTCCTTCTTTTATTTTTTTTGCCCTGTTGTTTGTGTAAGTGGCGTCTGGGGTACAGGGTTTTCTAACAGCGATCCTTGTTCTTTCCAGGATTGGTCTTCTCCAGTCTTGTTTTCTGCAGCTCTTGCAAAAATTAAGCCAGTTCTGGTGATTGTATAATGTGATATGATTGTTCTGTTCATTTATCTGAGTAATGCCTATCCTGTCACTAAGCTTTGCTCCTTTACTGAGATGAGCGGGTGATTGCAGAACTTTTTCAAAGAGGAATGGTAGGATTTTTTGTGGAATGCCCTAAAAATAGAGGAGCAGGAGAACTCTTCATTAAGCACAGACTGTAAGCTACCCACTAGATCTATCTGAGGGACCTCAGAATCCTTATCTGTAGTGGCTTGGGCTCAGTTGGCATTGCTGTGGTGTGTCTGTGGTACAGTGGAGGTATCTGTGTCAGGCTGGATGCTACGTGCACGCATGCACACACACTGCCTCTTAGTATCCATGAAGAAATGAAGTGCAGTGTACGTAAGGTCTGATGGGTCAGCTTTAGTTGGTCTTCCAGCTGGCTTCTAGCTGGCCTGGCAGCTTTCACTGTGGACTTGATGGTTGCTGAACAATCTGTTTTTGCACAGTAGCCATTTGTTCAAGGGAGCCATTTGCTGGGAGTTTTATGGTATCAGAAAGATGGCAGCTATTAGTGAAATCCCCAGATACAGGATATTCCAGTGCACTGTTCTGTATTGTTGTGGTTATTGGGAAACAGAAGCTGCATTGGGCACCCAAAGAACAATTCAAAAGTAGTATTTTGTTGAACATCATTCTGTATGTTGAGAGCTAAGACATTAAATACAAACTTCATCCCAGTGGCTTGGTGCAAAGATTTTAACATGTCTTGGTCCCAGCTATAGTCTGCTTTGCAGATTTCAGTGAGATTTCAACATAAATAATGCTTGTTCTTCCTCTTCACACAGAGCTGGCTTTCCTCTGAATAAATACTTTCTTTGGCATCACGTTTTAGATGCCTTCATTGTGTGTGAGATTTAGAATAAATTGAGAGGAAGGTTGGCCTGGAGTTTTGGTTTATTTTACAGAATAATTTATCTAAGTGGCTTTTTTGAAATGGAGGATCTAGCCTAAACGTTGTGTAAAGTTGTTTGTAATTTGTTGTATTTTTCTTCTCTTATGACAGTGATCCGAGCTAAAGTTGTGGGGAAGAAGCTCATGAAAGATGGACCATTTGGAACTATGCGGTACACAGTCAAGCAGATGAAGGTAGATTTGCAGACATTTCATGTAGGCTTGTAGATATGATAATGATCCTAATTAACATGTAATAATGAACATACTTTGCATACTTAAAATAACAGCACCTCAACTTTTCATATGGGTCAGCTAGAATGGAAGATAACCAGCAATTGGTAGAAATTTGTCTGGAGGGGGGAAAGGAACAGGAAGAGGTAATTCCTGACATACAGTGCTTAATACCTGAATTCTTCCTTTATTTTTGAAATTTCTGGTAGTAAAAGATGCCAGATGGGCTTCTCTAGATACTGGAGTCCTGTTTGTGTCCAACATACACAGTGTTAGAGTGGAGATACAAGCTTTTCCATGCAGTGCTTTCATTAAATTCAAGATGGTAGGGGGTCTGCCAGCCTTGGGAGAGTGGTCTTAATCATCTCTTCTTTCCTTGCATTCTTTGTGACCACCAGTTAGAGTGATGGCATTTTTTTTATATGTATGAACAAATGGAACTTGTAGAGTGATGTCTTTATATAAAGCTAAACCAAACACTGTAGCTTTCAAATATCATTAGCTCAGAAGAGCTGTACAGTATTGACTCAGAGATGAAAAGAAGTAGATCTCCTACACCAGTTGCTTGGTTTCTCTAGTTCCTCCCTTCAGAGTTCTAATTCTTTGCTGCACAAACTGCACTCAACCTGCTGCTTTGGGCTTAGTTTTTTTGATTAAACCCCTTGTTATGTAATGCTGAAAATCAGCCCTAAATTGTTTTTCTTGGCTATGCCATTCGAGTCATAAGACTGGTTTATGTCTTTAAAAAAAGAAAAAAAGAAAGGGAATGAAAAAGCTTGGCAGAGACTGCAGAAATCTGAAACATATTAGACAAAAGTTCAGAAAAAAACTTCACTTGCCTGCCTTGTAACAGTAACTGTCTTTATAAGGCAGTTTATAGCTAAGCGCGAAATCTGGGAGAAGGCCTGTTTCATAAGCTGTCGCAAAACTGTGCATGTAGCCAAATCTGGTCCTGGCATGGCTCTTCCACTAGAGTGGAATGCTTGCACTTTCAATAAGAGGGCATGAGGTGCTGGACTTACTAATTTCCTTAATCTTAAAAATTTCTTTTTAAGATTCAAAACAAAATATATATGTTGATTAACTTGTATTTGTAAAAAAAGGCAACAGTGAGATAATGCTGCCACTCTTTTTTTTTTTTTTTTTTTTTTTTTCTGAATGGCTGTCCCTGACCTCAGCTGTTCTTGTCCAGTTTTGTCATGTTCTAGCTCAGTAAGCGTACTCTACTCCACAAAACTACTCAACGTCCACATGCTGCAGTGGATTCATCAACTTTTCTGATTTCGTCCCGGTCTGTCCAGGACCCCTACTTTACCTCCTACTCAGTTCCAAGAGTTTGGTGCTTCCTGTCTAACATATGACCGTGAACAGGTTCTAGTGGTGATCTAGAATAACAGTAGTCCCCAAAATTATTTACTACCCTTTACCAACCATAACACTAGATGCTCTGCTAACTAATGATGCAGCCTGCCCCATTGTCAGTCAGTGAGCTGCAGTGTCAGAGATCTCTGGAGCAGCATTAAGCATTCCTCCTCTGACCTAGGAGCCTGCAGCAGTGTCCCTGCTATGAACACAAAAGGCTTCTGTGTGTCTGCTGGCATGGGGAGGAGCATAAGCCCAGGCAAGGTGAGCATGTTGAGTGGAGCAGCAGCCACTCTAATGTCAATAGACACCATCATATCAATCTTTAATGTCCTGGCTGTTTTCATTGGGGTACTCTGCAGCACAGGGCCAGAGTGTTTACAGCAGATACTGCAGTAATCTGCAATGTCCTCATGCTGAGACCACAAGAGAACAATTGCCTTTTTGCAGGAGCAGTTCCACAGTGTTTTGTTAGGAAGCTACATGTCCAACAAAAGCAAGAGTGATTTTAAAGGGGAAATCATGTGCTGGTCAAACTGCCTCTCTGCCTGCTACATAGATGGTGGGCTGGTGAGATGTTGCATTGCACATTTAACTGTGACCTTTGGTGGGATGGAAACTGAAGCAGTCAAAGTGCTCAGTAGAACTGGAATGTCCGGAGGACATAGTTCGTGGTAAACAAACTGAGTGTCGTCTTTGAAACCCTGCTGTCTTTCTGCTGAGCTTAGAGACTTCAGTATAAAGAGGGATTCAGCTCCATGCAGTGGGGGAGCTCAGAATGATGCAGCAAATCTCTTCCATGCTCTCCTCAGTGAAAGCTGACTGTCCTCCTGCTGAAAAGAAAACTAAGGAGGCCTATGGCTCTGCACAGCTGCATGGGAACAACTCTGAAGATAAAACTACCATGTCAGTGTTTTTTGGCCACCTATAAACCCATCTGCACCTGCTGATGAAAAATAAACAAGCCATTTAGTCTATCAATGTGTACTGAATTGCCTGTGAAAAGCATTGAGAGCCTTAAAAGGCAACAAACAACCTTTGTATTTCTTTCATGGGTTCTTTGGAGTTTGCTGTGGCTGATTCTTGCTCTCACTAACACTCCTGAACTAGTTGCTGAATTTCACAACTAAACTAGCCTGGGGCCTGGACTGGAGCACAAGGTCAGCCCACAGGCACAGAACAGTGCCAGGCTTTCTAGCGTTCAAGTTTGTTGTCTGAAAAGTCCCTGTGCTTTTTCAAGCAATCTCTGCCTCCCTGCACTGCTTTCTCAAATAATTTAAGAATATTTCAAGATCATGTGTCAGAAATCTGCACAGGACCGATCTAACCCCTGCATGTTCTGTGATGCTGCAGTGCATTCTGAGAATGACCCAAACCTATTTTAGGAAACTGCAAAAAAACCAAGGAGATAAGATATTTCTACTCCATGTGCACAAATAGTCCTGGTTGACTACTCTGCACAGGCTGCCAGAAGCAAGGAGGCTTTCCTTGGTTTGTTACTAATGTGTAAAATGAGTCTGTGGGGTGAAATGTGATAGTCCCAAGAGGAAAGAAGTGGGGTGGGATTAATTTAGTTTAATTTTAGACAGACTAAAATGAGTCTTTCCTTCTTTCTTGATTGTCTATGGAGAGAGACAGGAACCACCAAAGTGTAATTCAGCCCACCAGTTGCAAACAGCTGTTTTAGGATGGGCTAAGTTGTTCTGGAGCTGCCTGTTCTTGGTGTTTGACTAGACAGGATGCCTAATTCATATGAAGCACCTAAACTTTAGGTGGCTGAAGGTTAGGCAAGATGACTCCAAACCTTGGTATCTAGTGTCACCTCACATGGGAGGGATAGAAGGAGAGACATCATATCACAAGGTGAAGTTAATCATGCAGCAGAAATCACCACAGGATTTGCATGTGCATTTCTGAGGCAGTATGGGAGCTGCTAAAGGGAATGCTGACACAGCTGGAAATAGAGCAGCACGAGCAGACATCAGCATGTGACACTTGCTAATACCTTGTTCCCTGTCATTATGCTTCTGAAAATACACATTTGTGGCAACAGGAGGACTCCAAGGGTAGCAGTTAGGACAAAGGCTAGCTTTTCTTCTGACTGGCCTAATAGCACTTCCAGGATATCTTGTGTATCCAAAAATAATGCCTAAGGTATTGTTTTATTTATTTTGAAAGAGGGCATCTGTAGAAGATTCCCCCTTGCCAAGTTTTCTTTTTCCTCCCCTGAGAACCAAGGTCATGGTGAATTTTCCTTAGTCATCAGAAGATGAGGCAGGCCCTTTCTACCTCCAGCACTAGGTCTATTAGCGTGACAGTTGCTAGCACTGATGAAGGTCACTGAGTTGAAGTGCTTTTTGAGAGACTGAGTGTGCTTTCTTCAGCAACCCTGACAGTGGTGTCCCTGATGGTAATGTGAACAGGAAATTGGGTCCAGGAGTTGAAAACCAAACCCCAGTTCAGCATCACTAGTTACTTTATAGACAGTCACGTTGAGCTTGATGATGCAGAAGATGTGGAGTGACAACTGTAAGGGTCCTGTAGGAAGGGCCTGAGCAGCTTCTCAGAGGAGTGATTAGTCTAGCTTGTAGCCCTTTCTGCAAGGGGGAGAATGGGCTCAAAGCATGCCTGTGCACGTGTAGACTTTATAACAGATACCTAATTAGCCCAACACTACTTGGAGCTTACCACTCTGAGGGGCAGATCACTTGTACTGCACATGCACAGCATACAGCTCTCTGCAGTGTACATAATGCACTGCCTGGAGAGACTGGGCAGCCCCAGCTGTTACCTTAGCTAGTCTTATCTGCTTAGATACTGTTATCATAGCTTCTTGGTGTGACACCCACTGGAATGGGGTCTGAACACATGATCTTTATTCTATGTGCCTTTCCTCACAGTACCCTTGGGAAGCAAGGCAGAGCTGCTCTACCGATGAGGAACAAAAGTGTACTGAAGGCTAAATAACCCATCGAAGGACAGACAGGATGCTCATGCCAGAACCTAGATCTCCAGCTCTCTTGAGCCTATTTGGAAAATCTGAGTAGATCATCCCATACCAGGAAAATAGCAGGGATAGAGTAGAGATTAGGCAAGGGTCAGTTCTTCCATATCCATTGAAAGACTTTGCTCAGTTATGGACACAATGGTGTATTCCAAACATAATCTGTGAGCTTTTGTTGATACAGTATGATTAATTTTAAAAAAATGCCTTCTTTGCATATTTGCTGGGTGTAGAAGGAAGGCTGGAAAATGCAAACTCTTTAGCATGTCTTTTACTGTACACAATAGTGCTATTACTGAGTTGTCGTACTATTATAAGATTATGCTGACTGGGGTAATATAACTAAGGGGAAAAAAAAACCTGGAAGACATTCCATGGATGCCCAGAAGATAGTTCGACCTCTCAGCATACAGAATTAGTAGTAGTTTTTTGCATTTTTATATGCAGTACCTGGGCCTAGCATAAAATCTGTTAAATCAACAGACATTCTTTCAGAAAGAAAAAGGTTTGTTGATTTTAAAGGAGGTGGGGGAATAGTGAAATACCCTGGGATAATAGGAGACTTCAAGAAATAGAATACAGCCTGGAAGAGAATACCACAGTTTAGGTGACACAGCAGCAAGGATCTGTAGCTCTGAGTTTGGGATTTTTTGTCCTCTTTTGCCTCACTTTAATATTTACAGTTAAACTGAACATGAATGTGCTCTCTATCAATAAGGCTGACAGAGAAAAGGATAGGCTGGAAAATGCTATGAAACTGTGATTCTGACTTACTGTTTTCCTTTAGCTTTTAAATATTGGCCATTCATACAGTTAGTGGGGAAAAAAAGAGACTGAATGCTTTGAAAAGATAACCAAATTTATAAGATGAAATTTTCAGGAAAATCATCCTCAATGTTTTAAAAATAGGATATGTATTATTGGGTCCAATGTACACAGGCAGTGGTTGTTTCATTGCTATGCACAGACTTCATTATGCTACTAACAGGTGGGCATGAGTTTTCCTAAATGGCAGCGGTAAGGTCAGGTCAGATCAGGACACGTGCTAATTTCTGATAGAATTCAACTGCCAGTATATTTCATTTAAACTGATCTGTAAGAAAGATTATGAAAAAGGAGAAGGAGTGTAGGGAAATTATGTATATATATTTTCTTTATGGTGCCCATCAGTACTGGGCTAATTTTAGGAGATGGGGTAGAATTCTATTGCTGCATTCATTTAGTTAGAGAAACATTAAATCCTTGCTGAGGTCAACAGGAGTTGTGTATGCTAGGCTTTTGAGAAGGAGGTGTCTGGCTGGATGACTTAAATCAAGTGCCAAAGGTTTGAAACTCTTACAGCAGCAACACTGGAAAATAGGGTCATTGTTTAAAAGAAAAATCCCTTGGTTTGGAAGAAATTGTCACATGAAGGAGAAAGATTTCAAACTTGAACTAATTTAATTTCTCTCTAATTATGAGCTATATAAGGGGAAAAATTGTTCAGGATGTTGGCAGAGTGTTGGTGCTTTGCTCACTCAGTGCCACTGGAACTAATGTGAGCGGGGAAAAGTGGTCCCTGTGCTGAATTGCAATGTTTTGTTAGCAAGTGGGTATTCAGCTTTTCCAGCAGATCTGGTGGGGAGACTTCCATCAGAGTCCAGCTAGTACCATTAGTCCTTCACCCTTGTAAACACTAAAAGTTCATTGCTTGCCACCAGTCTAGAAATGTAGATTGTAAAGAATCTAAGTGAAAAGTTGTCATCTTAATATGACTTAAAGCATTTTTATTCTTTCTCTAGATGTACAGGGGCTTCCAGATAATGCCACATGTTCAGTACATCTACACAGAAGCCTCTGAGAGTCTTTGTGGAGTCAAGCTGGAGGTCAACAAGTACCAATACCTGATTACAGGTAAAGGACAGCATAGTTCATAATCAAAACCTCTTCTGTTCTATACATGTATCTACTAAGGACATGGGCAGCTGTGTAGACAGCTCTATACACAGCTTCTCAAGTGTTAAGATGGCCAACAGTATTTTGATGTTCAGTACTTTTTAATGCTGAGAGTCATTTTGCTCTCTAGATTTCCTTCTCCCCCTCCTAAAATATCTCTTACACCCAGTGATGTTGTGACAAACACACTCTATGACAGTCCACAGCTGTCAATTCATACCTGAGCTGGCATCTGTCACAGGGAACTGGTTGCAACTTGGCTGTGCTAGAAATGGAAGGTCCATTTTGGAATGAGCTTTAGAAATGCAGGCTGCTGAGATGAGGGGATGCACGGGGACAGAGATGTAGCAGTTGTCAAGTCTTTTTTCTAGTGAAGGTGTCAATTCACTTTGCTCTGGTTTTGAGAGGAGCTTGACAGCATTACTCACCTGCATGTTGTTGCTGGTGCTTACAGCTGGCACAACACTTCTAACTTAGAGCAGTGCTGTAATCTTGCTGGCCAGAGATTCCTGAACCAGTTAATACAAAGAAAGCAGCATTAGCAATCTCAGGAAACGAGAAAAGTGCTTGAGCTAAGTGCTAACTTGTGATCATGTCTCTGTTTTCAAGGCCGTGTGTATGAAGGGAAGGTTTACACTGGCCTGTGCAACTGGTATGAGAAATGGGACCGGCTGACTCTGTCCCAGCGTAAAGGACTGAATCATCGTTATCATCTGGGCTGTGGATGCAAGGTATGTGCATCTCTAATTAGGTGGCATAAGACATTCAAACCCTAGAATGCGTTTTTCCCTGGCTGGTAATACCAATGATGCTGGTGAACAGCCAGGAAGAGAAAGGGAGGACAGCAATTTTTACAGGGGAAAATGTAAAGCTCAGCTTTAGTGTTGAGACCAGAGAAGAGTCAATCAAATAAAAATGCAGAGTCTATGCCTTTTTAATGCCTTGTTGGAGTTAATTGGGGTTGGGGAAGGCTTTCAGAAGCCATACAGAATCATTTTCAGGTGAATGTAATGAGGTACCAAAGGCTTGGCAAGATATGTCCAACTTCTTTCCTGTGTAAACATTTTGAGGGCTTAAAACCTCACAGCCTGGAACTGGCACTAAGATTTTTGCTTGTGGCCTCAGGCCTGCAAAAACATAGACACAAGTTCAACTTTTCTGCACCTGAAAAGCCCTTTCGACTCTGGAAGTACCTGTGTATGTGAAGGTAAGCACATGCTTATGTGCTTACTGAACTGAGGCTGAATTTTGGGATAGTAAGCAAGATTTGAGGGAGTTGAATTTTGAATCCCTTGTCTCTGGTAAAAAGACATTTTCTATAATGTTGTTTTTTATGTAGCCTTACCTGATTGCTCTTTACAATTGCAGATTAGGCCCTGCTACTATTTGCCCTGCTTTGCCACCTCCAAGAATGAATGTATTTGGACAGACATGCTCTCCAACTTTGGCCACTCAGGATACCAAGCAAAGCACTATGCCTGCATTCAGAGGGCAGAAGGTTACTGCAGCTGGTATAGAGGATGGGCGCCTCCAGATAAAATGATAATCAATGCCACAGACCCCTGAGCATGCTTATGCCTTCATTATCTCCCTTCTTCCTTACTTGTGGCTGATCTTCCTTTGGACACTAACTCTTACCAGATCATGATGATGACAATGAAATTAGTGCCTGTTTTCATGCAAATTTTAGCACTTCGAACACTTAAAAAAGAAAAGGAAAAAAAAAAAAGGAAAGAAAAGAAATCTGTGCTACCTTACTGAATTTGTAATCACCTTTTCCATTTTTTGATACCACTCATTTTGATCAGACGACATTTGGGAGCTTACTTTTGCACACCAGAGGGAAAAATGGGAGTTAAAAAAAAAAAAGAAAAAAAGAAAAAAAGTGGAGCTCTTGCTCTCTTACATGTATCATTAGCTGTAGCAATATAATCTCTATTTTTTTAGGAAAACAAAAATCTAAAAACTATGCCGATTAGGCACTGTATTCTTCTATGCTCTGTCTTCCCATCACCCCTCCTCATGCACTAAGTGCTGAAAATATGTAGACAATTCTATTCAAAGGAAAACAGGTTTCATTAATCGATTGGCAAATGAAACAAACTGAAAAGAAACCCAGCCTAAACTCTGGAGAAAAAATGACGTCCAGAAGAAATCCTCCTCTATGGGAGAGATTGACAATGTGATTGACTCCAGCAGTGGGAGAATTCACCTGGTGTGTTTGACTGCATCATCTGGTGAAAGTATTGTTGACTGATTGTCCTAGCTAATTTAGTCACAGTGTGAATGCAGCAGCACATTTGAAGTTCTGGCTTTCCCCAGAACAAAAGAGAGAGTATTTTGTATTTTTGTTGTTGTTTAAAAAACAAAAACCCCATTCCCTATGTTCAGGGAGGTAAATCCACCTACAGCAGAGCAGATGAAGTGCTGTGCCATGCTGTTTTGAGCAGCATTGGCCCCTAAAATTTTTGCAGCTTAGCTTCAACAGCAAAACCAGCTTGTGAACACCTTAAACCAAACAGATGCAAAAATGCCAACTGTAAATCAATCACATGGAAGAGGGAAAGGGGAGACTTGCTAGAGCTCTTACTATAAAAGTAATCTATTGCCAAAATAGTGTTTTGCTGAGCTAAGATGTATATACATATAATGACATAAGCTATTTTTGACAGGACGTGGATTTTTTTTTTTTTTGGTGTTATAAACAAAAGAATGATTTGATTGTGTTTTAAAGACAGAAATATTGACATTCCAAGTCAGTGAGTTGTTTTTAAGATATTGAAGCTCCAGCATATCTGCAGTAGTGGCAACAGTCATTGTTTCCTCTGTACCTTCTTGCACCACTGTTCCTCCCCTGCAGCTACACTAGCTGCATTTGTTTATATAGTGAAAGGAAGTGTGTGTGGGGGCTAGGCAAGGACAAGGGGTTTCCTAATAAGTGCTGGCTGGGATCATAAACTTTCAGCTGCCCAGAGGATTCCTTCTGTGTCAAGTGCTGTGTTTCCCTCTAGGCACTGTTCAGCACAGCCCTGTACATGTGCTCATACTATGTCCTGCAGTGATGTGGGAGGAGGAGCTTTACTGTCTTGTGCTTTGCTGTTGACTGGAGAAGTTTTTTTGTTCTATTTTGTTTTTTATTAAGAAAACTATAATATAATTTTTCTTATAAAATAAAAGTATTTTAAGTTTTAATGATGGTGAAGAAGGGGTGCTGACAAAATGGGTGACTGAGTTTTGGATGGGGAGGGCTTGGGCAGGCAGAAGATGATGCTTAACTTCGTTTTTGTATTATTATGATTATTTATCTTAAATTTCCATATGTCTTCAGTTCATTCCACTTAGAAAGCAGAGCTGCCACCAGCAGGAAAAAGTGTTGGAGTGATTCCAGCTCGGGGCAATATAGCATTTTACAGTCAGTGACCTCGATTACTGGAGAGTTGTTTGGGACCTCTTTGCCAAATGGAAACGAAAGGGTGTCTGAGATGGGCCCTGATGAATTTTTACGTTCCTTGCATGCTACCAGAGCTCTGCCAGACATACATTCCCTGAAATGCCCCATTTATTAGATGACTTGTTGCAGTAAAAATCACGTAGCTTCATTTTTAATGTGAACTTTAAAGGGCATTTTCAAAGAGTTGATGTAAGGGGTGCCTAGGTCTGCTGTGTATTTTTTTTTCAGCTGCTCTGAGTGGCAATGCAGCACAAAAGACATTGAAAGTCTGTTGGATTTTCCAATGATTCAAGCTTGGAACACTTTTCAGAAGTCCCCTTCCCTGTGACTACTCCTAAATTATGGGTTGGAGATGAGAGGGAGAGTAGGTGCTTCACAGCATGCATTATAGGATCAGGTGGTGGGTCAGAATGTTGCTGCTTTTGGCAGAGCACAGGGTTGGGCTTTAGGTACAGTGGAGCAATCTCTGTTCAAGCTGTGCACAGCTGACAATCTCTGAGGGTCACTGAGGGCAGAGTGGAGCCGGCCTCGCCACCCTCACTGTTTGCATCGTGTGGAGTCATGGAGTCAGCATCACTGGAGATGGCCCTCCTCAAGCTCAAGGCGACTTTGCAAAGCTGATGTCTCTTTGAGCTGCAGCCACTTTTCATGGCTTTGGAAGGCTAAATGACAATGCCCCTTGATACAGTAAAGTGTTGATCTGAATTTTCATTGAACTGCAGCTCTGCGTATTTTACCTGTCACTGATTCATTTAGCTAGCTGAGACATCACAGTATTGCACTCAAATTATTGTGAAAATACTTGCATTCTAATACTATGAGGACTTGTGTCCCTAAGTAGGATATAATGTAGCTATGTGCTTTGTAAACAACAAAACAGAAGATGCATTACCAGAAAATGAAGCGTATTCACATTATGTATTGCAGATGGTAAAATATTTCTGAGATGCAAACAGCTAGATCAGCAGGGGTTGGGGTTTGGTACCAAATCTTTCCCCTTCCTGTGTAAAGAAACAGTTGTTAAGGCTTTTAAAATGTGGAGCCAAAAGGAGGGGGAAGAATCCAGTAAAAATACATTTCTTTTGGGAGGCTTCTTAATTTTGTTTCTGTGCATGCTATCAGGGACATGTATTTCTTGGGCTAAGCTTGTGCTTGCATTAAAGAACCTGAGTGAAGGCTCCCTTGCAGTGGGAGGGAAACATTAAATGGATTGAACAGGCTCCAAATCAGACTTAAAGACTTCTTCCTTTCTACCTGCTCTCCTTTCTTCTGTCTTGCTAAGAAGTCACTTCTGCCTGCCAATGGAGAAAACTCTCCCTCATTACAGCAGGCCATGCAATATGTAGGAACACTTGGGCATGGAGATGTGAGGAGGCAGGTGTGAAGTTCTCCGTAAAATGTTAGGCTGTGGAACCTACAATGGCTTGCAGCAGCATAGATATCTTCCTGTCACCTCTGACATGCTCCTCACTTCACCCCATAACAGTTAGAGGAACTGTCAATGGCACACATGACTCATGCGAGCATGACCTTTGGACAGGATGAGGGCTCCCCCTCCCACACCCCCCCATGCTTTAGATGCACCAACATTATTAAAAGTACTTTTTAAAATACATAGTTCATTTTTAGACTGTTACTGTTCACTTTTGTATTTACAGATATTTTTCCTTATTTGCTTGAGAGTGTTTTCCCCTTTAGAATTACAAAAAATACGAAGAATATATTGAAAGTTTGGGGAAGATTGGATTTGATTTTCCAAAATAGAGGGGGTAGAGAGCAGGAGATCTGTGCATGGAGTACCTTGAATACAGTCTTCCCCCTACCCTGTATGGGACAAAACTACCATTTTAGGTCTAAATTCCCCATGTTTTGAAAAGTTATATGGCCCTTTAGGTAGGACTATTCTAAAACCTAAATATATCACGGTATCCCATTCATACTTGGCCAGAGTGAAATGCTACCTCGTGGTGATGGGAAACATGCTGTTGCGTTTTTTAAAGTGTTTGAAGTAAAGGCCTCCATGGGAACAAGATTCCATTCTTTCAGATGCCTCTGAAAGTGTATCTCACTTACGATATATTTTATACCTTAGAAGAGCAGAACAAAATTCAAGGAACTGCAAACATTTTTGTCTTTTTTTCAGAATAGTGGTTTTTGAAGCTACTAGTCTTGAGAAAAATCTTAAAAATCCACTAAACATTTGCTGCTGCTTTGCCTCTACTGTCCTTCTCTCTGACACTGTCCTTCCTTCATAGAGCCACTGTACTGTTCCTGATAGTCATGGAAACTTGGGGAACCAAACCCATGTGAAAAATCTTGTCCAGAAGGAATGTATTTGTTGCTAAATTTTCTAGCACTGTTTACAGTTTTCCTCCATGTTATTTATAAATTTTATATTCAGTGAATGTATATTGTCTCTTAAGGTAATGTTGCATAATGTTCACTTTTTTATAGTGTCCTTTTATTCTAAACAATAAAGTGGTTTTATTTCTATCACAGACATTCTGTCTCTGCTTCACTTATATTAGTTTCTGTCCACTTCAAATGTACACAAATGAATTTGCAAGTGGATTTATTAATTTCCTACACTTTCTTGATACCATTTTATTGGGCCCAAAGCAGATATTCTACCTCTGGTAATTCTTGTGCTTTGGCAAAGATCCCTCCAGCAGTCCTTCCCTCTTTTTAAGAGGTTGATCTCTCTAAGAATTGTTATTGGGGTCATAAGCCCAGGAGAGGCAAAAAATCCCTTTTGAAGTTAATGTATCCCACTTGTTAACTGGCCATAGGGGGTCACTACAGAGCAAGGCAGTCATGGCTGTCATGCAGCACCAGCAGGGCCTTAAAAGAACAGTTGCCAGATTGCTCTTACTTCCAGGGAACTGATTGCGGGGGGGGGAGGGTTGAAAGGTACATGCCTGTGGCAAAGGGAAAGGAGATTAATCTTTTGGACCTTTTCTGCTGTCAAATGTCAGAGCCTTATGTCCTGTCTTTAGGCTTACTGTTTAAGGCTGGTTAAATATGCCCTGTTGTCATGAGAAAGAAGCTTCAGGAAAAGCATTTTCAACTAAATGAAAATGCTCACAAAATGGGCCTACAGTTAGAAATTTCCTTTATCTCACTTTTACTTTAGGAAAATCTATATTCTTTCCACGGATGAAAGAATGAAACAGATTTTAAAATCTGTTCTATGTTTAATCCAAAGGTTTAGAAAGTAAGATTTGTAAAGTTTTGGACATAGAAGGATGAGGATTTCTTATGCGAGAACTTCATTCCTTAAAGTATATTGCATTGCAAAGAGGTAAAAAGGTAAAACCATAACACTAGTTATAAACACTGCCGGGGTCAGCCATCAAAGGACCACAGCATATTTTACAAGTGCTAGCTGGTATAGCTTGAAAATGTCTCCAGGAAAGGGAAGAAAAAGAGTGAGAACGGGGGATCATTATATGCCTTTCTGACACATGGAGAGGCTGATGCACAGTCCGCGAGAAACTTTCACAGGTACTTGGTGGAGTGTTGACTGCAAAGGAGCTTGCTTGGTGTAAGCACTTGCCCTCTCAGCCTCTCACAGCCCAGGATACTGTGAAGATGCACCCAGAAAGGATCTTGAGAAGTTATGTAGATTCATTCCATGAGGCAGACCCCCCACCTGGAAAGGGCTGACCTGAATTTGCTCAAGTGGATTGTTGCTTGTGTAAATGTTTGGAAAGTGATTTAAACCAGATTACTCAAGCTTGCATATCAACAATAGTTTGTGTTCAGATGAGATCATCTACGGTTTAAAAAGGTTCCTGTATTCTTTTGGGAGTAAGCAATAGCATCTCCAAGTAGGTGAACAGTTATAAAGATGACAAGTATATGAACTTAAGATCAATGCTCTGCTGAACCAAACTACTATGCTGGTAACAAATGCATTTACATGCTAAGGAATCAAGAATCAGATTTCCAGACAACAAAATAGTGCTAAAAGTGCTAACTAACATATTTGCAATGAAAACCTTAATCAAGTCTTCCAAAAATACCATTCCTGAAGTGATGGTCAGACAAAGTCACAACTGTCCTGAAGCATTACATATGTCACAAAACCCTCTTTATTAATCACCAGGAATTAAATGCAACAGGATTTATCAATTAATTTGTCTTAAAAGTCTGCAACAGTCACATAGTGTTTAGGGACCATCCATTTCTTCAGGTCTTAAATGATAATACAACTCTTAGCACTGCATTACCTGAGTGCTTCACAGCACTCATGACTTCACTTACCTTCATGACGTGCCTGTGAAGTATGGAAGTGCTGTTGTCCACACAGCACAGGTAGCGAACAGAGTATTGGAACAGAGAGATGAAGGACCAGCATTTCAAGGTATCCAGGTACCAAGCGAGTACCGGTGGGATTTTTCACAAGAATCTAAATAAGACTTCCTTTTGAATTTTGAAGCTCTCACTCAGTGCCTATATCCACCATCAGGTTCCTACACCCTATTATGCATTGTGGTTGGCCCACAGTGTTGCAACAAGTGTGTGAGAAGAGAAGGGTTTTAATGTTTTTGAGCCCTAGTTTGACATTTCAACAACCCTAATCTTAAGGCTGCCAATGCTGCTTGAGTTCACAATCAAGCGTGGGAAATAAAGCTCAGCCAGCCAGTGGCTCACACGGGGGGTCATGGTTCACACAGGGTCTCATCAAAGCCTCAGCCAGGTAAGAAGAGCCACCAAATCATGGATGTAAGTTGGGAGCAAAAATTTATGAAGGACTAGTCATCCTTTTAACCCAGGGAAAACAAGAGACATGAACAGTTTTAAACAAAGCCACTTGCTTTGCTGTGTTCTCCAGGACTAAAGGCACCTATACAGATCTATTTGGAAGGTGCCCTAAGAGCAAACTCTTAGTGCCCAGTAGTCACACAAAGCACTGACTAAACACTCAGTTGTTGACAGGAAGACTAGACTCCCGAGCCACTGTGCAAAGGAAAAATTACAAGCTGAAGCAAACTCTTTTTCAAAAACTCCAATTTACTTTGAGTACCTAGTCAGGCTGATAAATGTTTCATGGATGGCACCCATGTGACAGACCAAGCAAACTGACATTGTGAAACAAACATCTCTTATGGCCCATGTCCCAAATCATCAATGTATTTTAAACAATTCCAGGAGGGGGAAAAATATCCACTTTATCTGAATAAAGTGATTCCTTTAGGACGAGCTTTTGTTGACTAGATTTTACAATGGATTTCTGCTTTGGCTTGAGCCTGTTATCATTGTTTGCTTTTTCAGGGCCCATACATGACCTGGGGGAGTGCTGAGCAAGAAAGGAAAGAGGTTTTTGCATATTGCATATTGCTTTTTAGCTAGTAATTCTTTGTACGTGAAATAGAGACTCTTCCCAGCAGTTCCCCCATCATCTCTTGTGCTCAACTCACATTTTCTGCTTCCCCCCCATCCATGCTGGCATCAGATGAAAGCAAAGGTACTCACCATCTGCTTATGGCTTGGGAAGAATGTTTGCTCCACGAGGGGGAACTTCTCAGGACCCAGCAAGTTGAAGATTTTAATGAGCTGAGAGAACTTGGGGTGAGGGAGGGGGAACAAAAAACAGACGCAGTGGATTGTCAGTGACTTATTGTGTAACAGGGAAGTGCTTGCAAAATGTTCTGATACTGGTAAAGGAGGTGAGAGAAACATGTTATTATGCCTTTCCCACCTTGCTTTCTTGACCTGAGAGCAGCAAGAAAATACTCAGGGCCAAGTCAGCCTGTGTACACAAACCTTGGACTAAGAGAGCGGAGAAAGGGTTCAAGAGCCAGAAGGGGATCAGTTTGGGTTTAGTTACAGATCTGCTATGAACAAGTTTTGCTTTCCAAATGTGCCCCGGGAGGGGGGGGGGGGGCGGGGGGGGGCCTCCTTCGTAGAGGAAAGGGCTCAGGGGAGTGACCAGGCAGGAAATCAGTGCCGACACTCCTGAGCAGAGACAAAATAAATCAAAGTTCTCCCTTGGATCTCTGCCCTGCAGCCAAATCAAAGCAAAGCACGTTTACCCGTTGTGCTAAAGGGAAGGAGAATTTCTAAGGGACAGAGATGACTGGAGGGAATTGCCAGTGCTACCTGGTTTGAGTGTTAGCATGAAGCCACTGTCAATAATAACTGACATTTATTATGAACCAAGGGTCTCCCAAAAGCCCCCCATGCATGGCAGGAGAAAGGGGAGATCATGTACTACCCCGTCCCATCTACCAGTGAGGTCTGAGGGAGGCACCAGTCTGTGAGGATGGTATCTAGAGAAATCAGTATGTAACATCAATGGAGAAAGCAACAGTGCTCATATTTCATGTATAAGGGCAAACATTTGCCATTGTCCCCACCTGTCAGCATGAACTTCACCATTATCACCACTATCAACACTGTCATAAACTGTTCATCATTCAGGGTTGTGCCCAGCCAGACACAAAGCTCCCCATGGTAGGACTGAGTTTTGATTTCAGTCCAGGCTCCAAAATCCCAACAGAAGTGTATCACAGCAAATTCCTGCTCTGCTTCGGCCATCTGTGAAGTGAACAGACTATTCTGTATGCTGTCTGCAGCCTCCCTATTCAGTCTATCATTGATCAGCTGGAGAAAAACCCAAAACTATAAGAGAGAAACTTAATAACCATGACAGGAAATGTTGCTGAAGCAGGGTTGATATACCAAAGAGAGTAAGAGGTGATATATATCCCAGAAACCTTCCAGATCTCAGGAGCAGCTTTTAGATTCTTTACAATCACACATCTAGACATCCTGCTTTATCTCTGAAGATGTACAGCCCCATTACCATGGACAACCTGAACTGTCAGTGTTGTTGGTGGTTAGACTAGCAGTCTTTCAAAAGGGGGAGTAAAGCTGAGTTAGGTAGTTTGGTTATTTCCATGGATGTTAAGAGAAATGAAATGATTGGGGATTGCTCCACAGGTAAGAATTTTGGTTCCTGCTGAGCTGGTAGATGTGACTGAATTTCCCATTGATGTCCTATTTACAAAGTATTTTAGAAATTGAATTTAATTTCCAAGACCCCTAGAATTTGGTAAAATCAAGTTAATTAATAAAAGTCTCCAGTCTGGGCTAAGTGTCACTAAGTCCTCTACATAAGTTCCTTCAAGTTCCCCATCAAAACTAGGGATGCATTCATCTTGAAGGAGATCTTTGTGTCACCTGAGGGAGGTAACACACAGATTAAGGGAAGGAGTCAGACATCTAGGGAACAAAGGAAGGGAAAGAAAGCCCTCTTTCTTCCCAGTAGCATGAGCTGCCTAATCTTACATGTTCTGAGCACTTCTGAGCAATGGCTGAAGCCAGTAAATGTACCAAATTGCAACCCCAAGGTTACACTGCAGAAGAAGAGAGAGCTACTGAGAATGTTTTCTGCTGAGTAGCTACGTTAGGGCTCCTGTCCTGGCTACTGGAATAAGCAAAAAGGATTTCTGTATAAGAAGTTGAAACTTCACTTGGTGGTGGAGAAGAAATACCCCTTTGGGAGTTAAAGGCTGGTATGTGTGTAAAAAAATGTAACCAGTGTGCAAAAAAATTAGGCTGCAAGGTGTGTGCCAGGCCCAGGCCATGTGCTGAAGGGGCCGCTGCAAGAAGACAAATGCAAAGAATCCTTTTCCTAATCTTGTAGGTCAAAATGTGGCATTTAAGAAAACATGAAGAGGTGATCACTAACACCCCCACCCTCACATGCATCAGCAGGTAAGAGAAAAACTCCTTGTGTAGAATAATTATTTTTGGCAAGGAAGGTATTGCTTTTGGAAAAAAGGACAGCTTCCTTCTCTTAACTACTTACACTAGCCCTGCACATCCTAGAGAAGAAAAATAAAGCCCTGTTTTGACTAGCAAAATGAGCAAACAGGACTTAAAACTTAAACAGAATGAGACAGAGACGGGTAGAGGAGGCAAAACACCCTGGCTGAGAGCAGCACATGCCCCTCACTGCACATGCATGCAGCCCTGGCGAGCCATGGATGCCGTGATGTTGAGGTGACATACGTTCATCCTAGGCAAATAGCTCAAACAAAATAACTGGAACAACGATACAGCTGACAGCATCCTGACTTGTTCCCTGGGCTTCCTTTTGAAGCATACAGCTCTTGGCTGTTGCTGAAATAACAAGTGTTTCAGATGGCCAGATGAGAGACTCAGCCATCTGGGAGCTTCTTCAATGGGCCAAGCCTGCAAAAGGGTCTGACTTTGGTATTGACTATCATGGGACAATTTCCTCCTTTTTTTTTTTTTTTCTGGCAAATTGTTAGGGACAGGATATTGGCAAAGAGACACCCATGTTACATGGTGTAGCAGCCTCCTCCATACCTGATAGCAGGGCTCAAGTAGCACCTCCCAGTGCACTTCAGGTGGATGGGAATGTTACTGTCACAGCTCAGCTAGATATAACTGCCCTTTCCACATTTTGGTATCAGTTCTTACTTCCTATGGTTCCACTGGTTTCAGTGAAATTGCACCCAGACCACAGAGTAAGACATGGGGCAAGGCAATGTGGCACAGCCTGGTTTTAAGTGCCTGGAACAAGTATGCAAGTGAAATGCCTTGCCTGCCTGGTTGGACAACAAAGTTACTTGCAGGGAGTCTTTACAGAGAAATAAAAAGATCCATTCAGAGGATCTCAAGGCCTTTTGCGTATTTTGAAAGTGCCTAGGCCATCAGGGATCCTATATCCCTTGACAGTCAATAACAGTTTGCCTGAGAGTTTCTTGGACTCTGTAGGTCACTGTCTTCAAGCGTTCATATTTCCTGCAGTCTTACAGATGCAAAAGTTGCCTCACAAATACAGACATTACTGCATGTAATATGAGTGCTATTCTGAGCATTGTTCCCACTGTATTTTGTATTGCAAATTTTATAGCACAAAAATTATTATTAGTGGTTGAAGTATTGTGTTTAGAGTGCTTGTAGCATTATTTCTCAATAATTATGGGATCATCTTAAAACATAGGTTTCTTAGATGTTTCTCTGTGTGTGAGATCCCCCTGAATATGTCGGTTTCTCTTTCAGAAATGCCTATTTCAAACTATGCCTGTGTTTAATGCAAATTTTAACCTTTGAAGAAATTTTTGTATTACAGTACTGGAAATCTGGCAAATGTCATTAAAAAATGGGGCTGCATGTTTGAGTAAACTCAAGCCCAAACTCAGCTGATTGTAATTAGAGTTGTTGAGAAAAAACATTGTTGCAAATTGCCAAGGAAAAACAGTCTCACTTTCATCCCCCTCCACAAAATCATAAACATTTCTATGAAATGGAACCATTTTTGGAAAAAACAAAAAGGGAGAGTGAAAAGCACATTTCCCAGGAGTATTTACTTTGATTTCTTCATCTATCTCAACTGTTTTCTGGGTCCAAAATGTTTCCAGTAATCTTTGTTAGGCAGATCCCTGATTTCAAGATGCCTGTTTTGCAGAGTGAAACATGGACTGAAGTGGTCTGTCCCTCTCTCTTATTTCCTAGCTATCACAAAATCAGAATTTTCTGATTCTGCTGCCAGTAAAGCTTTCTGCCCTTAAATGCCTCAGTGCAATGTCTATCTGAGCTTCAACCTGATAAAATTTCAGTCGTGCCAATTACCAGCTCAGATCCCATCTGAGCTCTTAGATTACTTAACACATTGCAATCATTGGTTTGGGGGGTGATGTGTGTGCAGGGGCAGTAGGGAAAGAAGGCATTCTGCAAACCTGTTTTAAGTGTTTACAAGTGGTTTCCTTGACTACTCTGGGAAGGCTGTCTGAGCCAGCTGTATTCCCTGTGAGGAAAGCATGGCACAAGCAGACCCAGAATAGCTAGAGCTGAGTTACTGGCAGAGCCAATTTCTCCCACATTGCCTTGCCAGCCCTGCTTTCTTCTTTTTCTTTTTCTTTTTCTTTTTCTTTTTCTTTTTCTTTTTCTTTTTCTTTTTCTTTTTCTTTTTCTTTTTCTTTTTCTTTTTCTTTTTCTTTTTCTTTTTCTTTTTCTTTTTCTTTTTCTTTTTTTCTTTTTCTTTTGAGCTTGTTTTTTTTCTTTTATTTTAGATTCCTAAAAATAGGCCTGTCACATCTTGAGGCCCCTGCACACCATCAGAAACATAATTACAAGGCATGAATTGAAAAGTGTCAACTAAACCTTGACTGACTCAGCCCCAAAAATCAGATGGAATAGACCACATGACTGTCTTCCTCAGCAAAAGCCAGTGTAAATGCGGAGGCTTTTTGTATGGTCACCAGGGTCAACATGCTCATGTGTGTAGGACCAACTGTAGGAAACAATGCAAAGGTGTTGTACTAAGCCTGGTATTGATCCCTCTCTTCCATTTCCTCCCCTTTCCATTCCCAGCAACCCTTGTAATTCAAATGGGGACTGAGGCCACATGTGCATCATCCACCTATAGAGTGATGGAAAAGTGAGGTTTTTCCCACTACTATCATTACGGCACTGCAACATTTTTGGAAAAGGCAGGACCTTGGTTTTGGTCTCAACAAAACCTGCAAATGTCATAAAAGGGGTGAAAACTGAGAAGACTATGCCTCTTACACTGGTACCTTTTTGGTAAGAAATCCATTAAATCCAACACTGCACAGTCATGGAAACAAAAGTCTGAGTCATTACAGACCTCATCTGGATTTGAACTACTGATCAACACACTATACACTAAAAGGATATTTATTCCAACTAAAAAACAATAACAACAAAAAGACTTGATTAGGTAATGAGGAAGATATTTACCACTTGTTATAAACATTCCAATGCACCCCAAGCTACATTTGTGCAATGAGTAAGGGGAATTCCTAAAAACATATCTTAAAAGTTTTTCATGGGTGCATATTAGGAAGACCCACCTCCTTGTCACATCCATATAGCTTGTAGTTCCCTGCTTTGGACCTAGAACAATGCAGGGAAACTTCCATTCTGAGAGCATCAGTGATCAGAGAGGGCACTTTGGGGTGAAACTGCTTGGAAGACCCAGATGTGGACCCCAAAATAGTATCAGCATCTGACTTCTTCCTGCAGGTGCTACTATGGTCAGCCTTGCTCCTGTGGCTCTCCTGCTCCTGCAGTTCCTGCTGACTTAGAGCCGGTCACAAAGTAGGTCTGTGGAATTATTATAAACTTTGATTTGTGGCTGAGACAAGGCAATGAAAATATTTTTTAGGGTTTTCTGAGATTTTTAGGTGAACTTGACAAAATGTAAAGAATGGGTGAAGGGGGGTCCCAGTGCAAAATATCAGAACACTGTCCTGTTCTCCCCAGGAGCTGACTCAGCCCAGGGTGTTTCTGAGGTGCAGTCTTTCAGGTTCAATGAACAAACACTTTATGATTATCTTGTATTTCCTTTTGAAACTGTTGAAAAACTCTACATGCTTTCCCCCTTCCTTCTGCCTCTTTCCCAGGTCTTTGTCATTCTATGTTCCCTTTTTTCCTAGACCTAGCTGATGAAGAAATCATCTCTCTACCTTTCTTGCCTTTCTTTTCAGCTAATTTCCTCACAACAAAGCACCACTCAGAAAAAGTAGGAAGATAAGACAAGAGAAGACAAGTGCAGGTTGCACTTCTGCAAGGAATGGATAATCTTAAGTCATAGGCTGGGGCACCTGAATACAAGTGTGCATCTAATAAAAGATGGTAGAAATAGCATAGTTCAGATACCTTCTAAAACAGTGAACGTTAATGGTTATTTTGAGGTAGTTTTACTGTGTTTTGGTCAGGACAGAGATGTGCTACTATTGATTTGATATTATTAATCTATTACTATACATCTACTCTGCCTTACAAGAAATCTAGGTGTTACTGTACTGTTAGCTGCTTGTGACACATTAGAGTCTGGGATAGGTGTAACGTCCTACTCAGGGTGAGGAAATAACACTTTGATATTACTAGAGGCTGATAAAGGAGTAGTGCTGGTAGGTTTTTTTCCCCCAAGAATTCCCTGTTGGATTCCTAATGTTGTTTAGATGATGGTTTTAACCTAAAGAGACAAATTCCTATGAAACAGACTGGAAGCTGAATTTGGTGCTTTATCAGTACCAGATATCTGCTTTGCAGTGTTGGCATGCTGGATCATCACTTACCACCCAGGGCTTGCTGCAGAAGTTGTAGATGGAACAGAGGGAGTTGACCGTGTGGATGCCACCATACTGGAGACCAATGATGAGGCTGCGGAAGTCCTCTCCCAGTGCCATGCTGTAGGCGTGCTGCCGTATCAGGACAAAGTCTGGCTTGAAGGACCTGGAAAAGACGAGGGGAGTGATGTTTTACTTTCAAATGCTTCTAGCCTCTCCTTGTTTGTTTTCCACCCTTCCCCTTTCTTTCCATTGACACGTTGCTCTTCTTTGGGCCTCTTGTCATGGGTTGCTTGCATTAGAAGATAACAAACAAAACAAAAACCCCTAGTCATTGAAGAAAGGAAAAATCCAACATACCTGCAATTGTGAGAGCATAGAAACAGGCCAAACAGATTTGCTGCAGTTTCCATGTCACTCAGGCATGCACAGGAAGAAGCCACAAGTGGAGCCAAGTGTCATAAATTCATGGTGGGGGGATACTCTTTTCTTTCTAAAAGCTTGGCCATATTTGGCAAGCTTGTTGCAATGTGCAACACAGATGAAGGAGCAAGTTTGTTTCCTGATGATTGAACTTGATATTGAAGCAATGCCCAGTGGGTGGGAAGATCATGAGGGATTTAAAAAAGTTATCGTACACATCCATACATTGACATACATTCCCCCTTTAATCACTTTACTATATACGTAGCACATCCTCTTACGGCTATGAGTCAACAAGTAAAGGGCAGGCATGGCAATGTAATTAATCAAATGAGCAGAGACCCTTATCCAGTGCTGTGACTCATGGTGTGGACTTCCAGAGCATTATTTAGCAAGACTGGAGCTGGGACTCATATGGTTCAACAGCAGCAACTCTCAGCAAACGCATGGAGAATTGAGGCCTTTTCTAGGTAAGCCAACAGGCGATCTTTCAAACAGCCAGCTTTCATTCCTTGCTGATGTTGTGTCTTTGGAGCCGTTCAGGAATCTCTGGAAACAACAGCTGGAAAGAAACTGTTCCCAAAATGGAGCTCAGCAGCTCATTCTGAAAGGCATGGAAGGGGCTTTTTGACTGAAACAGGGGATTATTTTATACTTTAACAGAGATTGCATCAAGGACATTGGAAAAATCTCCATGCTGTATTAAAATTTTTCAGAGAAATGAGCTCTGTAACCAGGTCCCATTACCTCACAACCCTTGAACATTTTCCTTGCTAAGAGACTATAATTTCTATCCTTTGGATGTATGAGCTGGAAATACTTTGGGTTTATAGCCCCTATTTATATTTCCATCATTCTGACAGGGAAATCTGAGATGGTGACTCTGGGCCAGATTGTGGCAACAAACACTGCATACAAAACGCAGCGCAGCTTTGTTGTTTTAAAGCTGTTCATTTTGTTTGTTGGCCTTGGGCTTTTTTTATCACCTGAGACATGGTGAGGAGCATGCTTTGCTTTTGTGATGCAAGAGGCCAAGCTTTGGAAATGTTGTGATTCCCTCCCATGGAGTATTTTTAAACCCAGGGATATCATCTAATGTACTTGGCACCAAAGGTGGTGCTGTCCTCCAGCAGCGAGATGCATAATGAGCATCGGGAAGGCTGTGCTATCACTGTGGAGTTGATTTATGGCCCTCCGTTGTGTCAATGGGGGTGAGGCAAGAGGTGACCCCCTGCTGAGAAACAGCAAGTAATACAAATCTTGGAAAGGTTGATCTCCTCCATTCTGCAGGACTTTCCATGTAGAAAGTACTCCAGAGGCAGGCACAGGTCCTCAGGAAGGATTAATCAGCTTCCTAGGACCAGGACTCAATATCTATGCTGAGTTTAATAACAGTTGTGGTGCCTGGAGGGAAAGGAGCTTCAGGCGTGTCCCTCCTTCATTCAGCTTTCTGAGTGTATGAAGAAGAAAAATGTTCCTGTTATAGCTCAGGTCTTTCCCCAGAATTGACTTAGGGAACAGTACTTACTGGGGCTGTACGTAATGGTTCAGACCATTGCTCCAGTCTCCCCTGAGGAAGTGGCAGTATTTGCCCTTGAACATCTCCCCCAACACGCTGGAGTAGGGATGTAGTGCTGTGGTGGGGAGGAAGCATGTAAATGAGCATGGCCAGCTGGCAGGGCAGGACACACAGCAGCTGGGAAACCGCCTTCAGTGGCTTTACTTTTACCAGCCAAAAGTTTAGAGAAAAAAGCTCTTGTCTTTTCAGATCCTGGCAAAGGCAGAGTTTCTCAACTTGGGAGATGGACACAAGAATACAGAAATAACATAGAAAAGCCTATTCTCAAACTCTGCATTGTGTAGGAAGACAGGGCACTCTCTCATGCAGCAGATGAGAAGTGAATCTCTAAAGCGAAGGTGGACACTGAATCCCTGTTTTGAGCCCCGGGACAATGAGGATGTTCCTATGGATACTGAGAACAAGGCAGAGGAGTGCAGGGCCTGGGACTTAGCTGTGAATAAACATCAGCTGGAAACCCCTGGAGTCTGTGAGACGTCTGGAACTGAGAAACAGAGACCAGTGGCAAAATGTGAGGCAAGGGTCTAGAAAGGATAGCAGGCAGTAAAAGAGAAATGAATAGTCATGGTAGGAGTGGTGGTGTGAAAACTGCATAACTAGGGGTACCAGTGATCTGTGGAGAAGAGAGCTTAATTTCTTCAAAAGAGGATTCTTGCTTTTTTGGTAGAAGATTACTTTTGCAAGCTACTGCTCCTTCTCAGAGTGTAAATCTTCAGCTGACATGGCGAGCCTTGGATTTGGAATAGCTAGTATAGCCTAACTGTTTTCTTTGCTAGTTCAACCCAACACAATAACATCTCCCATGATAGAAAGTTGTAATTGTTGGCAGACAGACAGCTTAGGCAGAAGTCCCACATTTGAAACACCATTGCCAAAACCTTTGGGTGACCCAAATTCAGTAGCATCTACTGTGCTGAGGTCCTAAGCACCCGAGTCTGGCAGGACTAGGAGAGCTATGACAGGAACACGTATCCTTCCTCTCCACTAGATCTGTCCAGATGGCGTTTACATGATGATGAGCGGTCTTGAATAAAACTGTACCTAGATCCCTGCTAAAGACAGGTGATGGGAATGGATTTGGTCACAGAAAGAATACAGGAGAGCCCATTCAAACAGCTGGTGGACAAGGGTAAATGGAACTAAAAGAAAACCACAGATTCAAAACATATCACTAACAAGCTGTGCTCTGCATGTTGGTGCAGTGCCCTTCCTGGGCTGTGTAGCAGACACCTACCTGAAGTTGTGAATCTTCCTTAGTATGATAGCCAGATGAATGAACCTTCCAGAAGAAGGAGCCCATCTTTGACCACAACCCTTTTACAGAAGCCCTTTCACAGACCCCACAAGCTCAGCTCTCATTCAGAGTTTGGCTCCTAGCACTGCCTGGCAAAATAAAGGCCACTAAAATGCATGTAACATGTTCCCAGAGTGGCATAGAGATACAAGAAGACTTTGTTTAAAAAAAAAATAAAATCCAGGAGTCTGGAACAATTTCATTTTCAGATAGAAATAGCTGGTGAGATTTAATTTTCAGATTGAAATAGCTGGTGAGAATTCATTTTCCCCTGGAGTTGAAAGGTGCTTTCCTTTCAGCTAGTGTTGCCACAGACAATGGCCTCTGCCACACAGGGCATGAGTTTTTCAGTGCTCCAAGTGGTGCGTGACTGAACTGGCCGCCCCCAGAGTGAAGCAGCCCCGCACAGATCCCTGTGGCTTTTCTCCCTTTGCAGTAGTTGCCTCCTTGTCCCAGATGCCAGCCAAGGCACATGGCAGCTGCTCAGCCTACCTCTCCTCCTGGCAATTGAAATCAGCCAGCAATTACCAGAGGCAATCACCCCACTAGGTGATGATGAGTATCTGGCTAGGAAGTTGCTAGTGCTGCTAGTCTTGAGCCTAGACTCTGATACTGCAGTGCAGGATGCTTATTTGTATTCAACTAACTCTTTTCCAACTTGTTCTGATGGATTTTAGGAGTCTCTTTCTTTCTTAGTGGTAAAACTATAGTTTAGAGACAAACCTAAGTAGAAAGCCTGGATCCAAAATACCTAATAGGAAGAGATCTAACTGCAGAATATAATTTCTTAGGTTGGACCCATCTAACCTTAAATCTGTGACAGCATTAGCTGTCTTGGAAATAGTTTTGTCAGATATGATGCAATATAAAACAACTTAAGAGATTCCTGATGTTAAATATGGAAGTTAAACATCTCAGGAGCAGCAGTAGCTGTTCTGGTGACCATGTGTCTAACTTCTCTAATTATGAGAAGAGGATCAGCTCTGAAAAGATCATCAGTAACATTTCTCTGCAGAAAGCAGGTCCCCAGCCTGCTATGGAGTAGAGAAGATGATGACAGCAAATCCTGCTGGGAGGTTTTATGCCTTAAAGAAATTTCCTATTTCTTATTTCTGCATAAAACCATAACTCTGGCTTGCTTCCTGGTCCTTCAGCTTTTCTCACTGAAGCACAAAGAGCTTCATGGGCATGAAGAAAGAACACACAAGATTATGTTGTCAAAATACCTTTAAATGATCCCTTCCACCGTGAATAATCACCTGTAGCCAAAGGGTAGACCTGCTTTATACTTTAGCACCATGATGGGTTTAGAGAGCTTTATGCCCGTGCTGTGGGAGGATGGGCTCTCCTGCTCTCTTTCTTAAAGAGTGCCAGTCTTACAAGACAGTTCACCCTTCATGTCAATAGAAAAGATCTTCCCTGGACACTGAAGATGCACATCTTCACTTCAGGGTCTGTTTACCCTCCATTATTCAAGGAGGCTTTATTCAGTTTTCTGACACTTCCAGTGATAAATTTTGACTAAGTTCTCTTCCAAAGCCTTTCTTATCTGCTTGGCATGACATGGAGAGGAAGAAAAGTGCATAATTAAGCAATATGATACAACAAGCTTTGCATTACTGGCAATTAATGCAGCCTTCAGGCAAGCTTCTGAGGCACAAGTCCAAGACGTAAGTGACTGCAACTACCTGAGAAGTGCAATAATCCCTCCAACTATGCAGAGTTAGTAGAAAACGGCATTTACAAATAGGAACAAGTTATTTTTGTGCTTTACTTAGGTGTTAATAGTATTGTTTTTACATTATTGAAAAGTAATATGAAATCTATGACATTTCTACCTATCATGATGTTAGATTTAATGTTATGTTGGAAGTCAGAGTAAAATGGGAAATTTGCTCAGAAAAAAAATCTCATTTCAGTTAAAACCTCATGTCATATTTTCCAGAGAAACCCTTCTGAAGTTATTCAAAGAAAGAATGAATGTGATTACGTATATGAATAAGGTAATGCAGAACTGGTTTTAGAGAAACAAGAAAGCAACATAGAGTAAAGAATAACCTTTCTTTACCAGGCTGGAGGAGAGAAGCAGGGGCTCTTTTACACTGTAATAGAGAATGGCTGGGGAAAAACCATGGGGTGTGGAGGAGATCAGCATAAAAAAGCAGCGGGAAGCACGAATCATGGCTGCAGTGTGACCACATATTACCACTATATGCAGATGAGGACACCCTGGAAGATGCTCTGATTTGCTTCTCAGTCACAGACCAATGGTCAATGAGCATGTCAACCACATGTCACCACATGTCAACCACATGTCACACACTCTCCAAACTGTACTGTGGCAGTCTCCTAAGTCTGCCATATATTTTACTTATAAACTGATCAACCTTGACAAGGAAAAGCATGTGGACCCAGATGATGCTTCAAAGTAGTAACAACCACACCTGCCAACAGCAGCGTGCCTTCAAAATGGTTGTGACCTAAAGCTTTTACAGAAGGTGATCCAAACACTTTCCAACATCACAGAATAAAGTCATAGAATAATTTAGGTCAGAGAGGATCTTTGGAAATCATCTGGCCCAACACCTTGCTCATTGCAGAGCTAACTGTAAAGTGACATTAGGTTGATCAGGGTCTTGTCCAACCAACCCAAAGATGAAGATCCCCTAGCCTCTGTGGGCACTTGTTCCACTATTTGACCACCTTCACTGTGGAAATTGCATCTAATTAGAATTTCACCTGCTGCAACTTGTGTCTGTTTTTTCTTTTCCTTTCACTGCACACCTTCAAAAAGAGTCTGGCTTCATTTTCTCTACATCCTGCTCTTAGTTGCCTGCTGGCTGTAGGTGGATCCCCCTCAGCCTCCTCTTACAGACTGAACAAAGCCATCTCTCAGTCTCTCCTTGGATATCATTAGTCCAGTTCAACAAGCTTGATGTCTTTTCACTCAACTCGTTCCAGTTTTTCAATGCCTTTTTTGTACTGGGGAGCTCACAGCTGGACACGGTACTCCACATGTGAACAGTGTGTCGTTAGCTACACCCTTGCTAATACTGCCCAGTGAGCCATAGGGATTCTTCCCCACAAGGGCACACAGGACCTTCAGGTCCTTTTGTGCAGAGCTGTTTTCTCTCCAGCTGCCCCTCAGCAGTACTGTGATTATTCCTCCCTCACCTTGATTATCCTTATTGAACTCCATGAGGTTTCTGTTGGCCCATTTCCCCAGTTGCTGACGTCCCTCTGAATGGCAGCTCTGCCCTCTGGCATATCTATTGCACCCCACCCTCCAGCTTTTTGCCACCCATGAGCTTGTTGAGGCTGCACTCTGTCCCAATATCAGGTTGTTAATGAAAATCCACCTTGACCAGTATAGTGCAGGTGCAGCAGGACTTGGCCCTTCACTTCTCTGCCATTCCCTAGAAGAAACCTTAGTAAAAACCCATGTACAAAGGAGACAAAATAAGGCAGGATTGGGAAAAAAAAAAATTAAAAAAAGCTGACCATGCCAACCATGATTGAAACAATTTACAATAGTCTTCAATCATTCTTGCATTCAGTCCAGGATTAACTAATTAATGAGTGCTTTAGGCCCTGGCAGCACTTTTCTTATTGGAAAGAATTACTGTAAACGCAAAAAGGGCCAGGGAGTAGTTTAGTCTCTGAGACGCTCCCCACCCTGGTCTGCTCAGAGTGACTTTTGCTTTCTGGCAGCTGCCTGCATGCAAATATTTTCCTAATAACTGTCAGCATCCTGCCTGCATGTCGGCTGGGTGCCAGCTGCTGGGGAGGTGAAGGGGGACATTATTCATCTGGGAGATCAGTAAACCCTGAAGGGAGAAGCAGGCCTCTAAGTAGCTGTTTAGCAGCAGGAGCTGAGGTGGAAGCAGCTGATAATAGATACATAAATAAGGACACCCCAACTTTTGTTCACTTTTTTAGCTCCTGCTCAAAGAGGACAGGGAAAGGCAGGTGAAGAGGGGAGAGATATTAGAGAAAGATGATGATAAATCACCCCCCATGTGGGAATAATTTCTTGGTTTATAAATGTTTACTGGGGGTGTTAAGTTGCTACACATGCAACTGCAGCTTGCCAGGCTCTACCTTATTTGACACCTTGACCCAGCCCATTGTCTCTGCAGGGTATCTTGGTAAGGGAGGTGGTCATTTGGCACATTGCTGTTTTGTCTAAAGTGCACTTTCAAAAGCTCACATGCTGTTACAGACACTTCTCCATTACTTTTACAGATTGCCATGCCACCAATACAAAAATATTGCCCAAATGTTGCTCAGTGTTAAATATATAGCATATATTATACTATAACATGTGGCACATTCTGTGAATCTTGGGAGAAACATGCGCTCAACGTGTTTTTCCATCTGGCTTCTAGAAACCTAAACTCTCCCAATTAGTTTCTCCCATTTTTTCTTCCATCTGCATCTTTGCAGAAATTTTCAGAATTTTGGTTCGGAAGCAACAAAAAAATAGAAAAAGACATTCTAGAAAAGACCCCAATTAGATCAAGAGTTAAATTTAAAAAGACAGGGGCTAGACAGAGCCTAGGGTTCCTCTTTGACACAAACTTCCTGGAAGACGAGAAGCTGGGAAGTGACCTCCTGCCTACCAATATGTCCTACATCAGTGTCCAGGGCCAGTAGCTACTCCCATGACCTCCCTGGATATTCTCCCTGTAGAAGAACTGCAAGAAACCACCAACTCTTGTGAATTAATAGTCCTCAAGAGACAAGAAAATATCCATCTCCTAGCAATGTGCAGCTACTCTGTGGTGAGAAAGCATGGCCTCTGTAGGTTAGAAAACCCAGATGCCTCTTTCAGGGAGCACCTTGTCAATGGCCCTGTGGGGTGGGTGAACCCACCGGGATGGGAAAAGGTACAGTGGGCAGAGGACAGCGTCCTCACTGCACTTCAAAGAGTCTTGCATCCTGGAACAGGCAGATGTTTTTTAGCCAGAGTACAGGTCTCCTGGGGTCTGCAAGCTCTGAATAGTGGGAAAACACCTGCTGCTGGACTGGCCAGTTTCTTCCCTGCTTCTCCCATGTAAAAAGATTTGCTCCCCCATCTGTGATTGTACTGCAGATTGCAGCGCAAAAATACACTTTGGGAGAAAAGCACTTTCGGGTGCTGGTCTATTTAGGATGGTGATTCAACAGGCTGCCGTCCTGTTATCACTGCACAGAACATAGCAGAAGCACTGAATCAGCTGGAACCAATGGGAAAGTCAGTGTTAAATAAAGAAATGAATAGGCTTGTATGGAGGAATCAGAGCATTCACTGACCTCACCACAGCGGTGAGTAACACAAGCATATCATCCAGGGTGTGACACCTTCTTACACAGACCGGCCAAATTCAGGCAAGGCCTGTAGGACTAAACACCACTCCGTGGCAGAGATCCTTCCCCACAGCAAGGCTTTGTCCATGGCGCCTAGCTCCATTTTGCTTTGCTGTCAGTTTTGTCACCCCTCCCCATTTCCCAGGGCTGTTGCTCCACACAGGGTCCTTCTCATTTCAGACCATGGGCATCTTCTGGTCCATCAGCTATTGTCTGTAACTGCAGTATTACAGTGAGTCTGCATACCATACTGTAAGTGGTATGGCCACCACTGTGGTAGGTCCCATGCAGACACACAAGAATGTGCTTTCTCCCCTGTATGATCAGCCTCAATGGCAAAAGAGCCAGCTCCACAGGGAGACAGGAGATGAGAGCAGTCTGGTGCATGATTGATTTATATCCTTAAAAGTCTGAAATGCTCCCAAAGATGTTAGTATTCCCCATGTAAGAAATCTGTCCAGATTTTCAACATATCCCTGCTTTATTGCCACATCTACTGGAATTAATAGCTGAAGGCTTGTAAAGCCCAAAAGGCAAGCACAGGACTGCATTTAATCTAATGCAGAGGCTGAGATCATAGTTTGGGAGTCTAGGTGTTGTCAGAAGCAGAGATAGGTCAAATTCTCATTTATACTTAAACACTTTCATAATATCCTGAAAGCACAAATGCACCTCAAAGTGGTGCAGTGCCAGTACTGATGGCCTCTTTGCACTGTGGAAACATTGGTATGAAGGGCCCTTCAGAGAAATGAAGACAAGTGAAAATGAAAATCCCATTCCTTACATCTAACTCCAGTAGAGGTGACACAGTCCAAGAGCTTTCTAAGGTAAATTAAGGTCCAGGCAGTTCACTCTGACTCTGTGTGTGTTTGTGTGTAGACCTGTGCAAAAGGAAGTTGTGCATGTACTGGAACGAGGATGAAGAATCCACCCAAATATTTTAAAAGCAGGCATCAGCCCACGCTTGTTTTTTCACACTGCTTAGTAGTCCAGCCTTTGCACCCAGAAATTATTCCATTTCTCTGTTGAAGTGGTTGCTATGTCTAAGTCGGTGAGGGATCCTTTGGAATGAGTAAGTGCCACCTCTTCCTTCGCATATTTAACTTTCACTGGGGAAGCTCTGGTGCCAATTTTACCCAAAGAAGTGCTGGGGTAACAAGGACCAAGATGTGGGAGATTCACCCTTGCCAGGCCTGGCTGAGCCCAACTCTGCTCCCGGTGCCCAGTTCATCCCCCTGCAATGTTTTCAGTCAGGGCTTGTGTTACAGGGCACTGAAATAGGAAAGTGCTTGCTAGAGACTGCAGGAGATACTCCATGGCCAGCTCTTTTTCTTCTAACTCTGAAGAAAATGTGTTGAATAGGCTGATGGAGCCATTGCATACCATGGTGGAACTGGCACAGAAAAAACACATACAGATTTTTAGATTTGTTAGATGATAGTCTCTCTCTCTAATAGCACATTTCACTGAGACTATCAAATCTCTCACCCCATCCTACAGATGCACAGAACTTAGTAGCTGAAAAAGAGGAGGTGGAGAATTCTGTTACTGTAAAATCAAATTCTGGGAGCCACACTTGTTTTAAAAATCAGGCAAGCAAAGTGATGCCTGGCTTCAGTTATGTTGCTTGCTAACTTACTTGCAGCTACTTGTTTCAAGATACACAGGCTAGTAGTCATGGAGGTCTGTATACTTTCAGTTCCTTGCTCCCTTTAATTGACAATAATGCTTCTAAAGCTCCTTTTTTAAAAAAATTGCCTGAGGCAAGTGGTAAGTGTAGGGCTCCAAGGACTGTTATATCTTCTTAATAGGAGATTTATCTTTCAGGTAAAAGAACCACCATTCTTTCCTGGTGCAGTTCAAATCAGTTGGCACAGGGTCTACAAGAATGCCTGAAGTCCAAGGTGTTAGAAAGGATCGAAGGGTCAGCAAAGAAAGAGCTTTGATTTAAACATGCAATAGGAGTTCCCTAGTGTAAAGAAAGAACTAGGAGACTTGCTGCCAAATGACAGAATTTAATAGGCTAATAGATTGCTAGTTTACCAGTTGACATAATTTAAAACTGGAGAGAATAGCCCAGTGGTTGCTTTATTATTATTATTAATGTAGTTGTTGTTATAAATGTCTATTATTTCATTGATTTAAAATCCACTGGTCTGTGGCATATTCACTGTCTTTTGACTAAACCATAGCGCTCTGTTGCCTTTGCTTTGAAGAGGAGTGTGAAGAAGGCAGGGCTCCTGAGGGGGGGGCGGAATCCCAAATGTGCCTATTAGCAAGATGTTATCATATTTTCTTCCTATAACTTGTCAGTGTGATTTCCAAGGACTTGGGGTATTCAAAACCCATGATGAGTATTATATCTCCCCATCTAGAAATATTCTGACTTGTGACTAAATATTTTGCTTAATAAGTAACAGAGGCCTAGTAAGTGATGGAAAAAAGATGTCATCATCAGCAGGATTGGTGCACACATGTGAGTCAAAGGTGTCCCGTGTGGCATCTCCCTGGCTGGGCACCCTGAGGAGTGTCTGTGGCCAGGCAGGACATGGCTGTGGACAGGATGGGGGGACTTGGAGGGAATGGGAAACAAGCTGCATCCACCCATGTGGATGGGCTGAGAGGCCTCCACACAACTCAGTACCATGTATGCTCTGTAATTCACCTTCTAAAGTAAAGAAGAGTTTTTATTTCTGTAACTTCTAAAGTATTGGTAAGAGTGGCAGTGGAAGATGGCTGGCCTGAGCTCTTAATCTCACTGAGCTGGGCAGGACAGGGGCACATCAGCAAAGGCTGTAAATAAGTGGCTAGTGCTTGTAAGGACTATTACAAACCGTGGACAACACATGCCATATGAATTGGGTATACAGACAAATCCCACCACACAAATGCATGTGTCCTTAAACATGCATAGACAAAAACAAAAAACCTGAACTAATGCTGTTCATAAAAAGATGCATTTTCATATATAAATATCCATGTAGAAAGGCTAGCTGTGACTGTGAACAAAACCACGAACTCCATGCCCCAGACAGTCTTATGAAATAAATTTTGTCTTCAGTTTCAGTTTAATAGCTCAAGATCTTTCTGCCAGATGTATGAATGGCTTTGGGAGGAAAGGCATGGGAAGGAAAATGAAGATGTGATCAACCTAGGAAATGGTTCTTGGGAAACATTCCAGCATGATGAGCAAGCGAACACAAGAGTGCATTAGCATGGTGCACTGTCTGATGAATGCTCCAGTGGCTGGTTCATGGACATACGCTTTGTTTCACAGAGAAACAGACATCTGTGGGATGAAAGAAAGCAAATGGATGTAACAGATTCAACCTTAAAAGTTTTTAGAAGAGGCTTGTGAAATTGTACCAAAGAACGAATGGAGACTTGTAGACGTACTAAGAGCTGTCAAGACCTGAAATAATTGATGGACCACAGTCATAGCTAATTGACAGTGACAAGTGTTGCTTTGTACTGTTTGGACTGGAAATGACAACTTGAGAAATTAAACTGAGGTCAATATGCTCAGAATCACTGTTTTTCAGCTGTTCTAATAATCCCTTTCAAAAATATCCCTGCATGCTATATTATGTGTCTCTATTTCTGAACTAGAAGCAAACAGACAAAAGCATTGATTAAATGTGTGAACAATATTAAACTGGCAGATGCTGTATACACCAAAAATCACAAAAGAATTACACAAAAAGAAGTAGGGAGGTTAGAAAAATGGATTGGGAATAGCAATGAGATTTCAACACGAACAAAGAAAAGCTATTGTATCGAAGTCAGAAGTTGTAATGACAGAAACTCGTAAAGATGTCAGCTTGGGAATAAAAGGGTGAAAGGTAGTATCAGGGCTATGTAAACGGGCATTTAACCTTCATACACTGATGTGACAACTTACACTGTTCTTCATATAGCTCCAATAAGAATGCATCTAACATTAACTCCAAATTGCAGGCACTCAAGTATCAAAAAGAAAGGGAGCAATGCTTTTGGAAAGTGAATTAGGCACATGATTGGGGAAGCATTGCTCAGGAAAAGAGTCTGCTTGCAGACTGCAGTTATGAAGTAATGCTAGTAGGGACAGAAATCCCCATGAAACAGAGATATGGTATTACTGAGATATATTACAGGGCAAGGCTGACACACTGGGAATCTTGGAAAAAAAAAAGTGATATTTCAGGAGCAGATCAAGCTGCAAGGATCAGGATCATGTGGCTTTGTGGCTATTGCAAGGGTAGTCCACTGGGATCAGGACCTAACACAGGTAGGCTAATGAATGCAAGCCACTGTTTACAATGGTTGGTTGACACAGAAGGAGAGAAAAATCAAGGAAAAGGAAGATCTATTGTCCCTTTTATTGGCAAGCCTGAGGCTAAAAAGAACCTGAAAAGGAGGTATTTGTGGTTGCATGAAGGGTCTAGACTGGAAACAATGACTGTACAGTATAATATGCAACTGAGACCTTATACAAAACCACCAAAATCAGGTCAGTCTTTCCACCACTTTCAGGAAACCTTGAAGTCATTGGGACTGGGCTGCCCTAGTTCAGATACCAATCAGACCCTGAGGTCATTCTGCTTGCCCCAGCATTGCTCCAGAAAGTCCAGTTTTCAAGACAAGCCGGTGCTCCTCACCTTGCCACCTTGGTGCCGTTCCTCATGACCTGCATGTCCACCATGCAGCCACCCGTGACGTAAGCAGCCAGGTTCAGCTCGGAGAACTCAGCCTGGAGCAGAGCAAAAGGACAGAGCATTACTTGAGGGCAGCAGAGACACAAACACATGGACACAGACGCAGAATTGTGTTTGGCTGGAATGTGCCTGCAGTGGGAGATCCAATTATAGCTGATTTGCCCTGGAGAGACTGCAGAAGTATTTATGGCTCGCACACTTGTGCTGTACAAGTATGCAGGATTAGCTTTATTGCAGTAATAAGTACTGAAGAAATTAAGAATGAGCAAGCTGAAAAACGTATACAGGAAAGAATAACAATAATAAAAAGAGGTAAGCTCATTTGAATTCAAATTCCAAGTTTCCACTTGGAAACATCCATTTAGAATTATGCCTGAGTTGGTTGTTATGCCACTGGCCAGCTATAAACCTAATACAAAAGATTTAAACTTCCCTAAATAGCTAAAAAGCCTCATTATGCTGCAGGAAGGTGATAAGCAGAGAAATTCATCTGATGTGGTTTACTTATTAAGATTTTAACTATTAAAGGGTTAGCAAAGCTGGGTAGGCTATTAACAGCACTGCTCAATTATTAAAACACTTTATATTTTAAAAGAAGTGCAATTTACAAGGCTGGAAATCTTGGAAAGGTATATTTAAGCTATGGGGAGCAAAGGGCAATGTGCATGGGGGCAATTATGACTGCAGTGCATGTCAGTGAAGGTTAAGACACTAATCAGAGCAATTAACTGGGTTAGAGCATGGCTGCTGGCTCTGCTGTCCCTCAGACAGGAGTGACAGTGAAACTCCATGGTCTCAGGCCACTCTCGGTAGGAGGAGGATGGCAGGATTAGCTGATCAGTCTTGGGCTCCAAATCCTAACTCCATTCTTTATGAACAAATGAGTAGACCCTAAACTAGAATAGCCTATTATTGTGCCATGCAAGTCCACCCTTTCCAGCATGATGCAAACATATGTGTACAGATTCAGAATCCTACATTAAATTAGTGCCTGTGTGTCCTGGTTTAGCTAGGATGGGGTTAAGTTTCCCCAGTAGTGGGGGGGAAGCTCTAGCCGGGTTATTCCATACCATGCTGACGTCACCTCCTGGCGCCCAAGCGTGGGAGTGAGGGAGAGTCGGTTAACGCGTGTGTTATGCAATCTCTCTGCTCTCACTGCTGTATCGGTAGATATCTTGCTCTGTTCATTGTTATTACTGTTGTTATTGTTGTTGTTGTTGTTTGTTGTGTTGCTGTTGCACTGTTGTATTAAACCTGTCCTTATCTCAGCCCGGGGCTTTGTATTTCACTCCCTTTGTGGGTGAGGGGCAGCGGCCACGTGCTCTCAGACCCCGGCAGGACCTAAACCACCACATGGTGTATATGAAATATGAATACGAATAAATATAAATATAAATATAAATATAAATATAAATATAAATATAAATATAAATATAAATATAAATATAAATATAAATATAAATATAAATATAAATAATTAGGTTTCATTTTTTGAGACAGTCTTCTTGCTTTGAACAGCTTCTTGTCCCCTTTTTGTTAAGGTGTTTCTTTCAGACTTAGTAAAATGGAGACTGAGCAGCAGTGAAATAATCTTCTAACCTGTGGCTACCTAATATCAGAGCACTGAGATAGTGTTGCTAATGCTTGTGATTTTACTGGGATCCTTGTACTATTTAATATTCTTCTGATACTTCTACTGCCTGGAACCAAAAGATAGTTCCAGGAACAACGTTTATACAGAAGAAAAACAGTATGAAAAAAAGCATGTTTTGTCCTCATAAACACATGGAAAAAACTTGCCAATGGAGAGCTAATACAACTGTAAAGGCTCAGAGGCCAGATGACAAATGAAAAAATCACTTCCTACTTTCTTTTTTAAAAATCCATGTAATTTTAAAGCATGGTGACCCGATGATGTAACGAGTTTTCATGTCTGCAGCCCCATGTAAACTTTTCAAAGCAACACCCTTACATGATCTTACATCATTGTACCTCCCAATTACAATGAAAGGAGGGGGAAAATTCCTGTTGCCAAGAAATAAATCCTACTTCAAACACATCCAACCAGAGAGGGAATGGCAGTGGTTCAGGTGACTGGCTGGGCTTTTCTTATGAGATTGCAGTGTTGCCTTGGCCACAGCCATGCTTTTTCATTGATCATATTGGATCAGAAATAAGAAAATATGTACCTCTAAAAGGCACTTGCATTTTATACATTTTAATAAATCTTAATAGATGTGGGGAGGAGGGAGTCCACCTTGAACAAATTCAGTGAGCTCTCTCCTGGGTCAAGGCAAGCTTGCTAGCTTACACGTGGGTTTGAGATGCTCTATGGACTAAGGAGATTAAAGGATGGTTTTCCCACCTCTATGTCTACATATTCCTCAGAGATGTCCCACTCCAAAAGCAGAGTGTTACTGAGCTGGATGTTCAGCTTTTGCAGCTGAGGGATGCCTCATCTGATGTGAACACCAGAGCAAGCGAGGGAAATTTTAGGCCTGTGTTTTCATGGGTTTTATGCTTTTCTCCCAAATTTTTTCCATAATGGTTTTGTACTAAAGAGCTTAATACTTTGCTTTGCTGAAAATGGGCAGTTTTCATTTGATGTCTGGCACTTACAATCTAAGTCAGTCTGACAGGCATTGCCTTGAGGCAGTCAGACCAAACAAAGCTGTGTTCAGACACCTGATGTCCAAACAGGCCTGGGAATCCCCTGAGCTGGTAACTACTTCATACCAAACTGCCAGGACCAATTTCAGGCCTGCTAATGTCAAGAGCCAAAAGGAAGGGAGAAATCCCCTTTGGCAACCACTGTCCAGGGCAAGGAGGAAGGAGTGCAGAGAGGGTCTGGGGAACTCAGTTACCTCATCCCTAAAACATCCAGATATACAATCACAGCTGAGGGACAATCCTAATACTTTCCTGGCATTCGCCTACTTTAACTAAGGTAAGGACTGTTGCTGCTTTCATGTAGCTGCTTTGTCCCATCTGACAGACTGCTTCTAGCTGGCATTTGGAAGAAGGCTCAAAACTTCAGTCAGCAGAAATTATTTCCTGTTGATTTTCCAGTGCTCCCTGTATTTTTAACTTTGTGGGTTTTGTAGCTTGATGACTTCCCTTGGCTGGGATTTCCAGTCTGAGATCATCTCCAGCCTGAGTTTACCTTGCAGACAAAGAGATCTTTGAAAGCAGCCCATGCAGATAGAGTGACAGGTAACTATGCATAAAACAGGAGAGCACCAGTCGCCACGGCCTTGAAGAGTCATTTGCATTAGGACTCATCAAATAGAAGAAGGCATTACATTAGCTTGATGGTGTTTTATACTTGCTTTGCAATGGTGGCAGTGGCTGCAAAAACATTCAGGGCAAAAGTGACATATGTGACAAACGTGACAAAATCTATCTTGAAGAATAACGTAATACAGACCATGGGAGTAGAAATATTTTGTACCTCTGTAAGACCAGATCTGGGAGGATGCCCACAGATATTTTGAGGATAGTTCTGTTAAAAATGCCTATTTCAGGTATTCAGATTCAGAAATCTCTCCAGATCATTTGGACTAAATCTTAAGCTACTCTCGGTTTCTCCCATAAGTGTTCTCTAGATGATGGAGATCTTTTTGGTGAGCTATTGTAGGGTTTCTGTTTCTGTTTGTGATAATAAAACAAGGAGGAGTGTGTCATTTTAAATCATGCGATAGTAGAAATGCCTGGCTTTGTAAACATACCTATTAATGACTCATGAGAAGCACATGCTCAAGGTGGATTTTAAGCATTTTTCATAGAATAACAGAAAGTTGTGTTGGAAGGACTTCAAGACAACACATAGTCAGTCTTTCTTTGCTAAGGCAGGATCAGCTCTACCTCTGCTGTTTTGTGCAGAAACTATATAACCTTCTTGTATCTTCCACAGATGAAGGACCTCCTTAGGCAGTCTGTGTCTTAACAACCTTGGAAAGTTTTCACAATGTCCAACCTAAATCTCTCCCCTTACGTTTTAAGACTGTAATTTTTTTGTCCATTACTTCCTCCTGTGGAACCTGAAGATTTACTTCTTGAAGACTTATCCTTCCTTCTTCCTTGTTTTTCCTAGACAAAACCAACCCTATTCTTGTAAGATTTTTTTTGTAGGTAATGTTTTCCAGCACAGTGATCAGTCTTGTTGCTGTCACTGGGATCCTCCCTGACAGGTCACAACTTCCTTGAGTTGTAATGGCCCAAACTCACCATGACCCTTCAGCAGAGACCTGATGATTGCTGTGTAAGATGTAAGGCCACTCACCTTACATATAATATTGCTCTTCATATGTTCCAGCATTGATTCATCATATGTGCAGCAATGTGACTATTTTTTAACCCATATTCTGGCTGAGATGCACTGTAATCCTTGCATTGGCTTTGTCTAGGCTATTGACTTGTCTTCAGTTCCTTGACTTGTGCAACAACTGATGATTGTTGCATAAGAGATTTGTCAATGTCTATAAAAACCTGATGGGAGGTAGTAAAGAAGATGGAGCCATACTCTTCTTAGTGGTGCCCACATTAAGGACAAGGGGCAACGGGCAGAAAATGAAATACACTAAATTCCATGTAAACACAAGAAAACTCCATTTTTGTTGTGATGATGGTCAAACACTGGAACAGGTTGCCCAGAGAGGCTGTGCAGTCTCCACCCCTGGAGACACTAAAACCTTTATTGGCCATGGTCTTGGGCAGCCTGCTCTAGGTGACCTTGCTCAGAGAAGGACATTGGACTACAATATATCCAGATGTGCCTTCCAGCCTCAACCGTCCTGTGATAAGTTTGGTATCTAGCAGATGTCCTTATTAAACTTCTCCCTGCATGTCAAAGGGGAACCCCAGGAAAGCATTCCAGTTTGCTCCTTAAGCAGATGCTGAAGGTCAGTTCACCTTCATTGTGGCACAGCAGTGCAGGAATAGGGATACAAGGCAAGTTTTTGGGGCATGATGGCTAATTTTTTTTTTTTTTTCAAAGCAAGTATGCTTAGTGTGTCACTGCAGCGACAAGCACATTGGGTTTTTTGGAGCTACTGAACTTTCTAATCCCTCATCTGTACATAACCTAACTAAAAGCTGCTCAGGTTGGTTATTGCTTAAAAGGGAGACACAAAGTTATGTTAGACTTCCATGTGAATATTTACATATATACCCCCATTTGCATATATACCCCACATACACAAAAATAGGGGCAGGGTTTAGCACTGCCAGGGAACCTTTGCACTTTCCTCAGTGCAACACGCCATATGCTACAACACATACACTGGCTTTTTTGGGGGTTATTCCATCACATAAATCACAGCACTGCACTACCACTACAGTACGCAGCTTTACATAAGGCAACGCAGAGTACCCACATCAGGATCCTAAGCACAAGTTTGGTAGTTTCTCTGAACAGCCCCTCTCACCCACATGGGCACAGAGGAATGTGGGATGACTTGTGGCACTGGAGCCACAGGTGGCTTGCAGGGTCTCTCACATGGCCAGAGCTCCCCAGTCTCCATGTCTCCTTTGGCTCTTCCCTACCCACTGACTGTGCTCTGACCAAGGCTCTCCACTCTCCCAGTCTTGCTCCTGAAGCTCTTCATCAGTTACTACTACACATCTGTTTTTCTCCCCCTGCGCCATGACACAAAATGCAGTCAGAATAACAGGCTGGTCCATGTCATGGCTTAGTCACTTGAGGAATTACTACTGTCTAATCAAATTACACACATTCCTCAGTGGATTTTATGTTTTTGGTGGATATTCCAATATATGCAAGGAAAGAAAGACTTTGGCGGACACCAGGCTGCATTCCTGTAACAGCACATTTCACTACAACCATCACAAGCATTTCAGGGGGCAAGTAAGCAAACCCTAAATCCTGCACAAACAGAAGGGTGAACAGATCGTATGGATGTGAACAAGGGGAGGACTAGTGCTGTGCATGCTTGGTGTGCACATGCATGCAGAATTAGAGATTACACACCCTGATTCCCCATGTCCTGAGACATTTTCCCCTGGCGATGCACCCTGCTTCCCACCTGCCCACAGTACTGGGATTGTTCTCTGGGAGAAAAGGACAGAGAGGGTCTAGCTGGGAGGGGGCTGCTGCTGTGTGGCTCCAAGGGGAGCTTCCACAACTGCTTTTCACAAGTCCTGAAGCTAGGATGCATGCTCCTAGGCTGCAGACAGCAGTGATGCTGAAGGTCCACATGCCTTGACCTCTGTGAGTGCCTTTTTGTGCATTATCTCTGATGGCATTTGGAATGGTCTCTTAAATTTTTTTTTCAGGAGTTGTACGACTGCCTGAAAATTGAAGCTCTAGCAAAAGCACATTTTGAAACCTTTTGATCTCAGGAAATAGCTCAAAAACATGAACTCTGTAAGCATTCAAAAGCCAATGGAAATAAAAAAAAATATTGAAGATACAACTTATTTAAGAAATTAATGATTTTTGAGTCATTCTTGCTATTTCTTCAGGTCCCTTTATTCATGATTTATGAATGCTTATATGTGGCAAAGCTATGAGAACTGTTGTTGCTGTTCTTGAACTGCTTTCTGGCTTTCAGCTGGAAAAAAAAAGACCCTAAACATATAATTAGTAAAAATTATACAGTTATTTGATGAGAGACTAATTTTCCTTTCATCAAACATGGGCCTTTCAGATTCTACCTTTTGAAAGTATCACTTTGTGCTGCACATGAAAATACCTCTTTAGGACAGGAAGTACAATGGATCTGGAATTCATGATTTGTATTACTATTATCTTCTATGAGTGCCAAGTACAACTTTTTTCCTGACAATGCTGCCAATGGAGTCAAAATCTATACCACAAGACTTTTCCAGAAGCATGTACATAGAAGTTCACTGAATAATCATTCCCTGAAAATAACCAGGCAGTGGGAACAAGTGAATGAGCTGTGTGAGAAGAATGTGTGTCAGATGGACAGACAGACCCACCTTGTCACAGCAGGAAATGGTGGGAAGGAGATGGGTGGACAAACAACAGGAATAAAAGTTTAGATGAACCTTTTGGCCTCATCACTCTCCCTTCACCATTTTCACCCCCCTCTACCATCAATTAGCCAATGCCAGGAAAGATGTCTCTGAATATATGTAATGGTTTAGCCCCTGCCGGGGTCTGAGACCACGCGGCCGCTGCCCCTTCACCACAAAGGGAGTGAAATACAAAGCCCCGGGCTGAGATAAGGAGAGGTTTAATACAGCAGTGCAATAGCAACACAACAAACAGCAACAATAAGAATAACAGTGATAACAATGAGCAGAGCAAAGTATATCTACCAACACAGGAGTGAGAGGAGCAGATGTATAAAACCACACGCCCCGCGCTCCCGCGCCAGGATGTGACATCTGCATGGTATCTGAATAACCTGGCTAGAGCTCCCCCCCACTGCTGGGGAAACTTAACCCTATCCTGGTTAAACCAGGACAATATATTAAAATGCCTTTGGGAAATATCTGAAGGAAAGGTACCCCGAAGGTGGCAGACTTTCTCTAAGAAGTGCTGCTTGCTCTTGCCTGATAGGTCTGTGCTCTTCTCTCTCCCTCCTGGGCTCTTGTTGGTCAACACAGGGCACAGGACTGGAAAAGCCCACCAGAGTGATAGGGTCTAACCCCTTGTTACTGCAGACACCATGTCACGAAAACCTTTCTTAAGCAGTGTACTTATTAAAAGCAGCCATGTCTCCTTTAGCCTCTGTTTTGGCAGGATAAACAACTCTTTCAGCCTCCTTTCATAAGTCAGGTCTCCATGGTCATCCCAATGACCCTGCTCTGCACATCTCCTGCTTTGTGGGCATCTCTCCCAGATAGGTGACAAGTATCCCTCGTCTGGCCACTGCCCACAGTGTCATGGCCTATCTGATGGGTCTGTGGTTGTCCAGGCTCTCCTGCCCTCTTTTCCTTGTACCTGGGTGTGCTGGGGATGCACGGCCATTCAGCATCCCCCTTGTGCATGGGGCATGCCTGATGCTCAAGAAGACCCCCACCCAGGGTATGTTATGAAATCCTTAGAGCATGTAAGGCTTAGTTTTCTCTAGGATCAGGGCAGAGAGGGTGGGTAAGGAGGTGCTGAATTACTACCAGTTGCCTGCAGTGATGGAAAATGTTTGCCAGAATATAAGGCCTATGGTATAATTCCTCCTCTTCCTGAAATACAGGAAACTGTTTCCTAATGCATCCTGTCCTCTGGCCAGTGAAGGACTGAGAAGGTCTGGGAGAGACTAAAAGCAATTTGGTTAACTCCTGTGGCACTTTAAGATTCTTCTTTAAATTCAACTTAACCTTAAAGACATTTAATCAAACATACTTTTCATTTCTAAAATAATTTCTCTAGCAATTGTATTTCTAGAGAAAAGAACTGGAGGTGTATACACTGCAGTTTTTGAAGCTAGAAATCACAAGGCAAGTAAAAGCAACAACATGGATCAAAATCTAAGAACCTTATTTTTAGCATAAAAGAGCGACAGTATTTTTAGACTCATGTTCTCCTTAAAGCTTAGAGCTTTACCACACTGAGTAAAACTTAAACCATCAGGGTTTTAATGGGAATAGATCAAATAGATTTTCACCTTCTGATCAGTGTTTCATGCAGTCTTATGAATGACTGTCATTGCTACAGAAGGACTTGTTGTGGAAAAATATCCAAATAATCAAAATGTAATCCAAACTGCCTCAAAAGAAAAAGGGGCCCTGATTCAGGAGAGCACTTGCACTTGCTTCCCACAGCTCCAGCCCTCAGTCAGCCCTGTACCTCCCCCCCTGCAGCCAGAAGGTAATGGTGTTACATGCCTGGGTTTCAGTCAAGGGTGGGCAATAATAAATCCCCCAGCCTCTAAAACACATTAATAAATATGTTTTGGTTGTTAAGCTGAAGATGAGAGGAGAAAAAACAAAGGTGGAAACAAAGTCAGGCCTCACATTCATTTTAATGGATGACAGAACACAGCAGTGGCTGGAGAGGGTGCACAAACCATAGTGTCCCTGACAACTCTCTGCTATTCACTGGCACCAGGAGGTGCTCCCAGTGTTTCTTGTCTCTTGCTAGTGGTAATGGACCTAGCTGAAGAACAGGGCCCTGGGGGTATTTTTGAGGTCATGCAATTAATTTCTGTGCTAAAGAACCTGAAAACCTTCTTCAAGAGTCCATAAAACCTATTTTCATACAAGCTGAGAATTACAGAAGCAGGTCCCTGAGCAGCAGGATGGCATTTGACCATCTCTTCCCTGCAGATTATCTAGTGTCTAATACGAATTCACCTATTGTAGAAACTTGGTGTCTTGAAACTTCTGCCTGTTTCTCCAATTTGACTGAAATCAGACAATGCCTTCCACAGTGTTGGGTGTGGGGGATAGACGGAGCGAGACAGCATGATCACATACATCTTGCATTCCTCGGATGACAGCCAAGGAGGAGAGGCAGCTCAGAGAGCTGGTAGGGGTGTATAACCAGATTAGATAACTGACTTCCTGCTGCTCAGAGAGGGAGAGACAGCACTGCTTTCAGCACTCCTGCCCCATTACAAATAAGTGATATCATGACTTTAAAAAAAAATCACCTACTATCCTGCTCTGCTTCCCCCAAAGACTGCTGAAACAGCTTGATAAGAAAGAATTAAGTTGTAATAGAAATGGAGATGAAAGAGGAAGAGAAAAAGCAACAAGGCAAGTGCTTCCTTCAGTTTAAACCAGCATCCTGAAAGAATGGCAAAAAAATCAGCATGGTCAGAAAAAGTAGAGCAGTTGCTTTTTCTCAATGTGTTTTTTTCAAGAGTTTTAACATTTGGATATTTCATTTCACTGCTTTCTGCCATTCAAATTTTTTGTTATTTAGCTTTTCAGATCAAAAGTGTTTTTCCCTATAAAATATAAAAAAGTTTCCTAAGGCAAACTGTATTTCTGGATGAGTCAATAATGTGTGGTTATCTAAAGCAGGCTCAAATAGAAAACTAAAAACTAAATGAACTTACTGCCCAGACCAACTGGCTCAAGAGGTGTGTGAGATTCAAATTTTGATCTGATGCAGGGTTTATTCATAACTGAACAGCCAGGTTAGGGCTTGTGCACCATAGCACAGTCTGTGTGCCATTCATGGGATGGTTATAGTAGTGAGGACTGGTGAACTGAAAACTTAAAGAGAAAGGTGTGGACCAGGCTGGTAAACACAGTTATTCCCTGCTTTTTTTTTTTTTTTTTTTTTTTTCCCATAAGGAGACTGAGAAAGAACATTAGTTTTTTAGGTTTAGAGGGTCTGTGTTCGGCCTCAGGGGACCTGTTCCACAACAGTTTAGGCTCCTGGATTGTACCTGAGGAAGAGGATGAAGAAGCAAAGAAGGCTCCAGATAATAAGGGTAGGAGCAATGAATAAAAATTAAATAGCAAGAAATACCAAGCAAGGATGGACGGGCAACAAAAGAAGAGGACAAAAAGGCAGAGTTTGAAGAAAGAAGTGCCCCTCTCTTGGCCTCAACGATATGCAAGGGGCCTGAGGTCAGATTCAAGGACTGCCCATGACAATGCAGCTTCTGTGTTTTCCTTGACAGACAGTGATCCAGCTGGGGAAAGTGATCATTCCTTCTGCTTTCGAGGGCTTGAGGAGTCAAGAGCAGTTCCCTGTGGAGGCTTGTCTGACTGATCTGAGGGGCAGGGAGGGGGTGAGGGGAAGCAGTCAGGACCCTTGTTCATTGTTCCTCAACTCCTACCCACTGCATGCTTCATTCCTTTGGGCAACGCTGCAGTCACTATGATGAGTAGTTAAAGAAGGCTGCAAGAAGCCTGGCAATGGTCCTCACCAGCATAGACACACCAGCCTTATGGTCTTTGCTTGAAGCAATTTGGTGCCTTGTCTCAAACATGGACATTCAGCCTATGTGAAGGATTTCAAGAGACAGACTGGGAAAGTCTCCCTGAAAGAGTCCTTGGGGAAATGTGATAAGCTACCCAGTGATGATAAAAAACCATTACTGGGTTTAACTCATCAGGGTTCAAGAATCTACTTCTGTCCTTTTCCACTCACCAACCATTTGAAGATTGTTCCTTTATAAGAGCGTTAAATGCAGTAACATCTGAGAAGAAGGATTATGAGGGGAAAGGCAGAAGCTGGAGGTTTAGGAAAGAATTAACAGGTTATTTTGAAGAGTACCAGGTCTAGCTGTGAAGCTGACCTTGCTCTGAGCATTGGAGTGGGTTGGATCAGAGGTTTGAAGTGCAAAACTGAATTATTATGTGATTCCATGTTTCTATGTGAGAAGTGTGATTTTTAAAATATTTTTTCCTATTCTCTTTTAGGACATTTACTGAGGCAGCCAGCAACATAAAGGCTTTGATAAGGAAGTGCAAGTGAGAATTGTTCTTGCTAATACCACCCAGTACTGACAAGTGTGAAACCAATAAAAACAGGAAAAAGAAGTGTTCATAGTATCATAGTTGCAAAAAAAATCACTTGCTAACTTTTCTGTCCCTGACACAGCCTTTGATTAGAACATGTGTGCTCATTGTATGGTCCTAGGCAACTAGACGGCTCTCCTTTGAAAAGAGAAGGAAACCATTTCCAAGGGCAATGGTTCCTGAGAAAGTCTTCAAAACCACTGCATTAATAATTTTATACACATACATGCGCACACACACACACACACACACACACACGATGAAGAATCAACAGCTTTATAAAGACAGACAATATCAGGTCACTGAAACAACATTCACCAGCTTTCTTTATCCATCCAAACAGTTTTATAGCCCTAATGAGTACAAAACAAGCATATGGCTCCTTCAGGATCACCAGCTCATCTCTGCATCTCTCTCTTCTTATGCCAGGTTTCAAGTTAGGCACCTGCAGATGATTATTAATAATAATTTCTACTTTGACAACAGCATCCAAAGTCTCAGTCAATACTGGGACTTCATTTTGACAGACACTGCACCAACACAGAGAGGAGGGGACAGACCTCAACATGAAAAGTTTTCAACTGAAATGAACGTGTGGTGCCAAGGCTAACAGAGAAACAGAGAATTTGTCCAATGTCCTGCAGAACACATCAGAAAACAGGCCATGAACTTCCTTACTGTTCCTATGGACTTTCAACAGATAAAAAGATTTTGGCATATGTAGTTATTTTGCATACTTAAACCAAAGGTTTTAGGCTTAAATCAGGGTAAGTCAGAAAACGTGTATAGCTTGCATGTGGAACATAACATCACCAACATGTACTGTGGCATGCTGGCTTTGCACCTCTGCAGGCATATATGTGGAACTGTGAGGTAGTCTTCCAATGGAAGAAATTATAATCCCATCACCAGAACAGAAAATTTCAGTTTAAGGTGAAATAGCAAATGATTCTGCAAAGTTAGGGAGGATGAAGGGATGTCACACTAAGATATTTTCTTTTATAGCTTCCACAATTCTATAAAATGGGCATGTCTTAAAACTCCTCCTTAGTTCCTTTATTCAAGAAGTATCTACAGATTATCTGTCATTAAGACAGATTAAGCCAAATTTAGTTGTCACTGACCTGTTCCACTCGGATATCCAATTCTCCATTCACCTTCTTTCCCTGGAAATATTTGGCCCTGCAGAAGAAACAAGAGTGGCAAACATGGTTAAAGAAGATTTTTTGCTTTTATTACATACTGGTTTGCTTCTGCATTTCCCTTTTTGCTGAAGAATTTCTATCCGGGTCACACCATGTCTTCCTAATTTCTATTTTTTTCTAGATTTCTGTTCTCCAGGAGCAACCTGACAAGCCAGATGAAAACCACATTGGAAAGTTCCTTCAAGTCCTGTGACTTTCTCATTTTATTTTCAAACTGAAAGCCAAATGCTCTCCTAATCTTTTCCAGAGCAACCATTCTAATCAATTACTCCCTACTATATCTCATTTAATACTCAATCTTTATTCTGTAAAAGGGGAGCAAGATATGGCATGGCATCAGAAATTTCTGATGTTGAGCACGGATCTTTATCATCATAGCTGAAGTACTTGTGAAGCCTATTTTCTTGCTCTCTCACTGCAGAGCTGTTTTTCGTTTCTGTTTGTCTTTCTGCTACTGATTTAGAGAAACAGTATCTGCATCTACAGTGTCACTAATGAAGGATCTCTTCTCCTGAGCTGAGAAACTGTGTTCATTTTGGAACTGAACAGTGTAATGACAAGGACATATTCCTTCCATCACCTCTGCTGCCAGCTCCCTATGCTATGCAGACAACAAAGCGCTTTCAGAAGGATTGGTTGTTCATGAGAGGGTAAGGCTGACAGTAGTGTTGGAGAAGCAAACATAGGAAAAGGGCAGCCAGTTTTAGCTTTTTCATTCATATTTGTGTATAATGCCCCTTATATTGATTAGTCAGCAGGGAAATTGCCAATAATTTCCCCTGTGAGTATTTCTCCCCAATTCTTCCCCTGGCCAGACAAGTTTGACAGAAGAAAATATGAATTTATTTTCTCAGACCTCCCCCCTAAAACTTCAGGAAGACGATGAAGGCTCCAAAAAGCTCTTCTATTTGGAAAGCATTGAAAACACAGTTTAGTACTGCAAGAGCTGTTTCCAGAGACAAAGTAAGTCTCTGCATTCTGTTTTCAATTGGCAAAGAGAGGACAGAATAAAGAAGTAAAGGAAAATGAGGGGAAGCCAGCTTTGCTCCCTATTTTATAGTATTAGCAAAAAAAGAAGCTGGCTCACATTTTTACTATGTGTCTATTTGTTCCAATAAAAAAAGGAGAGACAAGAGGAAGGCAATTTTCCTCATGGCCGAAACACACCAGTTTTCGACTGAATGCTCCCCTCCTCCAGAAATGTGAAATGTAAATGAAAAAGTTGTTTTGTTTAGTCATTCTGGCTCAAAACCAAGTCAAAAGTTTTAATTTATTAGAAAAAGACATTAAAAATGTCAAAAGTTTTCTGCTTTGTTCTAACGAGGGTATCTGAAGGCTGTACCACACTTGTCTTCCCATACAGCCCATCCATCAGCATGGTGCTAATAAGACCTCTGCATAGATGTCAGTGAGGAACAGTGTAGCAGCCAGGTATGACTAAGACCAAGTGGCTCGAACAACCCCTGTCCAGTATAAAAAGGAGCGCTCTGGCCATTTTTCCTCCCTTTTCTGAATTTATGAGTGTTGCATGAAAAAAAAAGCAACTCAGCAGACAAGCTGAGTCATCATGCCTCTCACAATAAACAGAAACTTTAAATGCACTTAATAATTCCATCATATTTCTGGAGGTATGGCTCTAGAGGGTCTGGCAAGATTCCTCGCTCCTAAACATTGGCGATATTGCTGGAACCAGTGACTTCTCAAAAACTGGAATAAGCTTTAAGTGGGCCCACAGGAACTGGTCTGAAATTTGAGGCGTGCTATTCACTGGTACTGTGCTATTCACTGTTTTTATTCCTAGCATGCTCATAATGTATACTCTTTATCGACATTTATGAAACATACTTCCTCCCTCGATGGCCTCTCCTCCTTGCAGACCAGCTGGTTGCAAACTCCTTGGTGCTGCTTTACTTCAGCTTGTAATGAAGTGTGATTAACTTCAGCCTGGTACAGATGGAGCAAAGAGGCTTCCGCTGCCTAGACAGGAAATTAGCCTTCACACAATTAAAAATTCCTCTCTCCCATCTCTACGGTACTGGTTCTGATCATGGATAACCACAGAGAGGGCACATCCAGCATGAGGAGTTGGAGTGGAGCAAGGGACCTCAATGTAGACACCACGTGGAAAGAATAAAAGCTTACTTTCCAGAGCTGCCATGAAACAGTCCCAGTCTGCCTCAGTGACTGTGGCTGGAGGAAGCACATACACAATTTTCTGTCAGATATGGAGCGTAACCTTAATAGCAGCAGGAAAAATAAATGATCAATTCACCTCCAATTACCTACATAAGAGCTAATTCACAGAAAGTCCATGTATAACATTAGTGCCCTTAGGTGTCTGCAAAGCACCTGTCTGAGCAAGAGATGCCACTGATCCAAGACTGCAAACACACCTGTATGACTGTGGTGGTTTAGCCCCTGCCGGGGTCTGAGACCACGCGGCCGCTGCCCCTCCCCCACAAAGGGAGTGAAATACAAAGCCCCAAGACTGAAATAAGGAAAGGTTTAATACAACAGTGCAATAGCAACACAACAAACAACAACAATAACAGTAATAGTGATAGCAATGAACAGAGCAAAATAGCTACCAAATACAGCAGTTTGAAGCATGATGTACAAAACCACGAGTGCACCATGCTCCCGCGCCAGGAAAAATGTGTCCTGCCAGGATGTGACATCCGCATGGTATCTGAATAACCCGGCTAGAGCTCCCCCCCACTGCTGGGGAAACTTAACCCTATCCTGGTTAAACCAGGACAATGACAAATACCAGAGTTTATCCCTCTGGTGTCACTGACAGCTGGGACAGCTTGTGTTGCTGTTAGCTCTGCCTCTTTGAACCTGCCTCTCCACGCGTCAGTGGCGCTCAGGTCGCAGAGACTAATACTGCAACACCGCAATTAGCCTGCCTCATTAAACCTGCCAATCCACATATCAGTGGCGGTCAGATCGCAGACTAATGCTGCAGGAGGTTAAGACCTTCACGGGGACATCAGTACAAACACCAATATGATGGATACAAAATGTCCGTTTATTAAACCGTGTATCTCACCTATATACACTCACCAAGTACCTCCTTCGTGGGTGTGCCCTTAACATTACAAGCCTATCCATCACCTTACCTCGTAACAAGGGAGGGCTACAGCTATTCCTTCCGTACATCGCGAGATCTTCTGAACGCCACTCCCTACAAGCTTGTACTGCACCTATGCAAGGGCTGCCTGAACCAGCATGTAACCTTGCACCTTCATACTAATGCCTGTAGTCTGCAAACACAGGGATTCAATTCTCATGGGGAGCAAAGTCCCCCATCGAAGCCTCATGTGTCACCAGGCCCAGGGAAAGCAGAACTGGGCCAGTGGGCTACAAGTATGGGAGCTGGGGCCAGCCTGCACCTCTGTGCTGCTCCTGTGACATGATGAAATGGCACAAGAGAAGCAACGTGGAGTGGGGGCTTCCAGGGTCAGCAGTAAAGGGCCAAAACTCACAAGCTACTTCTGTTAGGAGAGCACAGACCATCATGCAATTTCTCTCTATATGATAAATAACCGGTTAATCTGCCTTGTTCTCTTTCTGCTTTAAAACAAAAAGAGGTGCAATGAGCGATCAACCCATCAGCCAATACACACGCTCAGCACAGGAATCCAGGAGAAGCCATTTGTGCAAAGTTTGTACTATCTCTCCTGGAGTTACTTGTTCTCTCTTCCTCCTGCTTTTTTTCTCTCAGTGCAAAGAAGCATATCCAAGCTGCTTCAGAGGGCTGCTTCAGTGTTTTCCTCTGGATCTGTGGGAAACAGAGACATCAGGGATGCAGAAAGGGACTGCACAACTTCTGCCAGGCTGGAAAATGTTTTGCACAGGTGAGGAATAGGAAAAGATGACCAGGTATCAAGCATCAGCTGGAGAAAGTTCCCAAGGAGCTCTTCCTCAGGTACAGTGCCACTAGATAGCAGCCCACGTAAGAAAAGGTGCAGAACACCGGCCTCAGCATCAGGAAGGGTGTAGACAGGAGGGACAGGAGATCTGAAGTGACCGTGGTGTCTGGAGGAGTGCAGTGATTCAAAGCTTAAAGCTGTTCTTGCAGGTCAATTAGCCAGGTGAAGCAGATGTTATGACACATTATGCAGCTTTGAAGACAGGCTGGTATTAAATTCATGGGACTTCAGGGTATCCTGTAAAATGGCTTCTGCATGAAGCAATTTTCTAGGATAGGAAAGAGATCAAAGAAATACAGCTCAACTCTTCCTGTGAGAGACCTCAGTGGACCTGATATAGCAAATATCATTGCAATTGTTGGTAATATGTCTTGGAGTAACTGGGAAGCCATCCTTCAGACAAACAAAAAAGCCTGAGCTCAAATCCCCTGTGATGTGAATGAACCCAGGCATTTTTTGGGGCATCACTGTTTGACAGAGACTTTGACCTACAAACTCAGGACCAGACTTGTACCTTCACCCCAGAATTAGGCTCAGTATCACTAAGAGCATGCCAAAGAGGGGCACTGGGATATTGTAAGGGCAAATTCTTCCAAATCCTCTGACTGAGCTTGTGCCTCTGAAGCAAGACACAACAAGCAAAGAAAGTCAAGCCACACTTTGGATGGAGACCACTTCTCATCTGGAGTGGGAAGCAGCCTTTCCCTCACTGTAGAAGGGCTAAAACAAAACATGCTGAGGAGAGGAGAAATGTGCGGGACTCTTGGGGAGAGATGGGCAAGGGAGTGGATGGAAGAAAGGGAGAGAAATGGTGAAGAAGAGACCTGGGTAAATAAATCAAAAGGGATTCATGGGTAAATTCTGGAATTATCTGAATTGTTTCCCTGGAATCACATTACACATATTTGTCTCAAGGCCCTTGGGAAAATAAGGCATGTAATTTCTTTCTAGATCAGGCTGGAAGGGGAGAAGCTGAAGCCGCCTGGATTGGGTTTGGGGGACCCTGGGGAGGGAGCGGAGGGGGTAAGCCACTGTACAAAATCCCCATGTCAAAGGGCCTGGGGGCCCAAGTGATGCACAAGGCAGTCACTGTATGTCCGCATTGTCTCCTTCATAAAAGGGACTGGGAAAAAGGAGACAGTTTCCAGGATACTCACCAGTAGCTGCTGGAATGCCCTGACCCCCCTAGCCCCTACACGCTATAAAGGCAGTGGGGAGGGGAGAGGGGAGGAGAGATGCATTTGTGCCCTTTTTTCTTCAGGGGTTTACCTTTCAGGGGCCACCCCTCAACCCCCTCACCACTTCTCCCCAGTTTAGCAATTGCCAGCTGCAAATAGTAAGGACTTTTGAGATGGTCAAGTCTTGACTGCCCAGGGCATAGGGAAGAGAAAAATCACTCCACAAATGCCGAGGTCTGCAACCAATTGGATGGAGGTTTTGTCCACATCTGCTTTGGCCCAGACACCTTTATGCACTGTTCAGCTGTGGGATGGACTGGTTGACAGTTAATATTTATTCTGTAAGAGTACCCTGGGCCAGGGGTGGGGGATGTCAAGATGCTAAAGATGGTGAATAAGCATGTGTGGTGGTTTAGGCCCTGCTGGGGTCTGAGACCACGTTGTCACTGCCCCTCCCCCACCCTCTGACCGGACGGGTCAGAGTGAAATACAAGCCCTGGGGCTGAGATAAGGAGAGGTTTAATACAACAGTGCAACAGCAACAAACCGAACAACAACAAGAACAGTAACAATAGCAGTAATAGTAATAACAATAAACAGAACAAAAAATGTACCAATACAGCAGTGAGGAGAGCGATCGCACAACACACACGTTCACCGATTCTCCCGTGCTTCGGCGCCCCAGATGTGACGTCAGCATGGTATTGAATAACCCGGCTAGAGCTTCCACCCCACTGCTGGGGAAATTTAACCCTATCCTAGCTGAACCAGGACAGCATGATGGATGTGTGCTTCAATACCTCAGAAAACATGGTCTGAACTACAGGTTAAATGGACTAGAGACACCTGCAGAAAGAAGGAAAGGGTACCTGCACTGTACAAACAGACAGGGAGGGACAAAGAGCTAAATCTAAATTTTGGGTTGGGTCAAAAGGTACCCCTGAATACACTGATACTTTGTCAGAAGCTCCACAAAAATTTCAGCTCCAGCCCTGGGGTGCAGTATTGCTGTGCTCAGCCCTATGCCTCCCCAGGGCAAGATTATCTTGCTCCGGGTGCTGTCACGACCTGGCTTGCTGGAGCCACTGAACCGACAGCCAACTCAGCTGCACTGCAGGTAGGACCCCTGGTGTCTGGTGTCTGAGGTCAGGCCCTGGGAACAGACTGCCTTTGTTGCCTTCTGGGAAGAACCACAAGACCCAGCCCACTCTGGTTACTGTAAAACAACCCCCAAGGCATTATTAGTTATGGGATCACATCAAGGAAAGAAACACCTCTCCTGAAGAGGTTTGTATTGAGATGTGATCGTGGTATGGTTGTTGGGGTTTTTTTGGATAAGGGAAATCTTTGTGGTGAGGTCCTTGATGAGGTCCGAGGTCCCATCCTACAGGGCTAGAAGGATTTTCTTGGCAAATGCACACAGAAAGGGAAGTCTTAGGGCAGGAAGGGAGAACAGTTTTTTAAACCTTTTGTGAATCCTCCCTTTCTCTCAGGGAACTGAAGGCCTGTTTTCAGGGGAGACCTGGGCTGGCTTAACGATGGCAGACAACCATTCAGATAGCTATTTGTGTTCCAGGAACTACAGAGTCCCAGACAATACCAGCCTCTCAGCATCTTCCTGTGCTCATGAAACGGGGGTAATCGAAGCCATACCCCCACAAGAGAAGAAGCACTAGTTAGTGCAGTGCTATTGGTTTTGGGCATGGCTTTTTGTGCTTCTCCAAGCTGTCAGGATAGGAAGGAAGGACACTTTGCTGTAGGTCTGGTCCCCCACCTAGGCTTCATCGTGGTCAAATTGCTCCTGGCCACAGAGAGCTGGGAGGGGGGGTGGTGGAGGTGAGGGGCTGCTTTAAGTACAAGATGAGGCAGCAATTTTATTTTGTGTATTATCAAAATAGTACATTTCTAGAACATTTCCACATTGCTAAATCTAAATAGTATGGCCTGGAGCTGTTTGCAAGGGGTATCATTTTGTTGAGGATTGTGCAATATTTTATTCCAGCCCACTTGTGCCCTCCCTGAACTTGAGGAGCAGGGGAAATGGGCTAATTCAAACCAACACTGAGTCAGGGCTGCTGGCTTTCAAGCAGAAGAAATCTGGCTCACAAACCTTGAGAAATACATGTGAGGGATTTTAATTATTTTTTTTTTAAATATATATGGGACTAGGCAGGACATTCTGAGGTTAAATTCTACGCATTTATAAGAACTCTGGTAAAGCAATTAAGGTCCCAGATTCAACTTGCATTAGCATATTTATAATCTGGTGGGGAACGTTTTCCATATTCCTTGTGTCTATTTTTGTAATGATACTAATCCTTTGCATTTCTGTATTACCTTTCATTTAGGAGGACTAGATCCCAAGTTGCTTTACATATGCAAGACGAAAATACAGGCAGACATGATGGTGATATACCTAAAACAGATTGGAAAGCAATGTGATAAATGCAATTTATGGAATATCTTTGACAGTCTTACCTCCTTTTCACCCCATGTCTGTATGTTAAAGAATACAGAAACTCTTCATGTTACTTCCAAGCTTGTGCATACACACACACATTTAACACAAACTTGCCTCCTCTTTCCCTAAAATTCCATTTTGCCCTCAAGACACGCTTGGCATGAATTATAGGAATAGAAATATTCTGTCCTCGGTAGACATGGCTAAATGATGAAAATGTAAGGTTTTTAGCCAGACTTGTGAAAACATAAATTTGACTTGTAAGTTTTTTCGAATTATAGCTGCATAGTTGCACAGAGCTTGTGAAACCTTAAAAGGTCACCTCTGCATCATAAAAGCTAATTCATAATCTTTTATTGTCAGTTACCACCATGTTAGATGATTTTTGGGTTTCTTATCAGGAAATATAGACAAAACTTTGCAATTTAACCTGCAAATTCCTGAGGTCAAACTTGAAGAATAAATTCTGATTAAAGATAAATGATAATGAAGTCCAAATCCAAAAGCTAGTCCAGAACTTCCCATTATATTTAATTGTGTTAGGTACAGAAATATTCCTCTGAATAGTAGGTCTTAGTATATAATATTCAGCCTACTGAGGGCATGAAATGACTCATGACACTCATTGAATATTTTTGAAAAGGGATTCCTTGCAAAAAAATTAGGATTTAGGAAGTCCCATGTTACTAAAATTCAGCATTAGACTGTTATTATTTAATCAATTATATTTTGGGGCACATGACATATTTAAGGCTCAATATTGTCATGTACTATCAGAAATAAAAATAGTTTTATTTTAATAAGAAAGGATTGATATTTTCCTCTGAACAGTATGAAACAGCAATCCTATCAGGTCAGTCCATAATTAGACCTGAATCATGACATTATTGTTATACAAAGAACCATTTCAGATTTATTAAGGGGATTTCATTCAGTATTAATCAGTTTTTCTCTTCCTTCATCTTTAAACTTTTAGAGACAGTATGTTCAGGTAGATTTGGCTGTAAAGTAAATGGGAAAACAACAATGCAACTTGGTGTCTCCTAAAAATATCCTCTGTGGCTTTTTTTTCTGTGAAATATGGCACAATCCTCACATGTAGAACTGCTGCACATAAGGCACATGTATTTTGTGTAAGACAGCATGTAACACTGTTAACATGCAAAACAGCCTGAAATTTGGGCAAAACACACCAATGGCTTTTAAAAGTGACATGATGTATTTCACAAATGCAACCAAGATATCTAACAAACGCAAAAAGAAGAATTTTGTTATGCTGTCTGTTCCAGAAAGCAATGTTTTTAGCATACGCTGTTAACAGGAGCCTTAGCTGTGCTTGATCACGTCCCAAATTAGCTGTTTAAACATGAAGCATTAAGCTAGAAAGCTGAGAACTTTCACAAGAGGATGGGCATTAACAATTTACAGTACTAAACCCTGTTTGATCTGCTGAGAAATTCAATCCATCAAGAGCATGATTTTACTTAACAGTGTGGTGGGCAAGGGAATTGCCAGAGGTAGGACGTTTTCCTCCTGGCTGAGGTCGAGCTGCTGGAGCTGGCCCATCTGCCATTACATGGACTCCTGCCATCCCCCTTCCTCATGGTCCCACTCACTTTTGCTGCATTTTTGCATGTGTGTGTGTATTCATGTCTGAGCTCCCTTTTTCTGGCAGCTGCTGTAGGTGAGTTGTGGATGAATTTTTGGACGTCTCCTGAGGCACAGATATGGCTTGCCCAGCCCACAAGAAGATGCCTCATTCTCCAGGTGGAGGCTACCCAGTTGAGATATGTACCATTAATGACTGAAAAGAAGCAGTTTCTCTCTAGCATGCTGATGTACGGGTACATTCACTGCTGTGGGTGTCTCTGAGGGCTGCCTGTCAAAGCACAAGGGAGAGTTACAGATAGCGTTTTCCTCTTGTGCACATCCTGCACGTGGCAGATGCGCTGTGTGTACCTTCCTTGAAATGCGCTAGAATAGGGTCTTGGAGAAGGATGGGAAATTTGCCAAAATGCTGCCACTTTAACAGAAAGCTGGGTAAGTTCTCTTGCTTTTAATAGAATGTACCTTTCTTTTACTGCTGCTAATGCAGAAAGCAGCTGATCATACTCTGTGGGGTTCACAGTATTTTTATAGTACTTTGTCTTTGGAATAAACAAGAGCATATTGCATGTCAGGAGTGGCAAGAACTTTATGGAGGAACACAAGCCATGGACTCCCATGGTTGCTCTTTGCTTCCTCCAGACTTCTGAGAGAAGTTGAGTGCTATACTGTATCATCAGAGACATAGTAGCTCCTTAAAATTAGAAAGGATTGCAATTTGTCACTTTAAAGTGCATTAAACATGCACTTGCCTGTTTGGGTTGTTAGAGCATTTCATCATGCACTTGTGCAACACCTCGTCCTAATCCACAATTGCAGCTCTTTGCCTCTGCTGTAATACAAACAGTGATAATAAATTAATGTCTGGCTTGGCAATATTGCTACAGTCTCCAATTATGAGAAAGTGTTTTCATTTAGAGAAGAGAAATCATATGGCAGATTCCACTGTCTCTCACCCTTCCTGTCTGTGAACAAGCTAGTCCTTGTTATAAACTCTATGTAACTTGCTGTGGGGGAGGAGGCATTGTGGAAGCGCCCCACCCTTAAAGTAAAGGTAGTGCTTCAGTAGTTATTTTTTGGGGATCTTTTCTAGTAGAGTTAACTATTTCAAAAGGAGGAGGATTCTTGAAAACCAAACACAAAGCTTTCACAAATAGCAAGAACTAGGCAGAGGTGAAATGCATTGCAAACATGATGCTTCTTCCAAACCCAAAATCACCATCACATAAGTAACAATAGGTTGTTGTTACTCGTCCAAAGTCTGAGACTGTTTCCGTACATGATACAGAGTGGGCAGCCAGAATCCCTGGATAACCAGCTTCTTCAGCTGTGTTCTCACAAGGCAAATGCTGCTGCCTCGGACTGGTCAACTTGAGCTCACATAACACCCTGGCTGCGACCAAGAAGATGACTGGCATTGCTCAGAGGTACCTCACTGAGAATAAACATCCACAGAGCCAGTGCTCTCCAGTGCTGCTCTCAAGGGCTCACTGAATTTCCTGAAGACATGAAAATCAACTGCCAAGTAGTACTCCTGGCCTACTGGAGTGGTAGCACTGGTATGCTCTCTCAGAAAAGATCACATACTACCTTCAGGCTGGGGAAGTTTCTTGGCATGTGTTTCTGTCGGTCTGTGCTACAAAGAGCCATGGAAATCTGTGGCAGACAAGGGTTAGTAATGTTGTTTCCTTTGTTTTTATGCCATATGTATGTCAGGATACAGTCATGAATGTATACACTAATTTTGTTCAGTGCCCTCTCAACTGTAGGCAGAGTGAAGTCAGCGAACCTTTGCAAGCAGTGTTATTTGTTATCTGCAAGCCTGTGGATAGAGGCAGAGAACTGGGAGGAATGAAAGGGATTCCTCATCATGTGTAGAAACTGCTGAGTTACAGACAGCAGAGGGATAGCCTAGACAGCAGGATGCGTGGAGTGCTTACATATGAGTGGAGGAGTGAAGACAGCATTGGTAGCCATACCTCCTCTTTATATCTCCCAGCTGCTGCTCCTTGGGCCAGCTCAGCTAACAGACCACAAAGTCTGCATGACAGAACAGCAGCTGGGAGATATAAAGGCAGGGATCTGAATGCAGTGTGTATTTTAAAACATGAAAACACTGCAACAGAGTCCAACCCCTCCTTGTCCTTTCCCCTGCCCAGACTACCCTCAGCACCATTCATCTCAAGGCAAAACTAGACTGACCTTTCCTCTCTGATTACAGTGTTTGGATTAAGCAGTGTTGGCTAAACCCCAGATGCTAGAGCTGTGCATTAGAGGCACTCCCATCCCCAGATGGAGAATGCTATGTTAAGGGACTGCCATCTGGCAGCATCTTCAAGGAACTGCAAAAAATGCTAAGCAGAGATGGAGGTTGTTGAGCATCAGCCTGTTGGGAGACTTGCAGGTGCACCCAGGAAGGATAGATCATGGTTGAGCCAGACTTCTGCTGCCGACTGAACTATCTGGCGTTAGGAGGCTGCTGCTGTGATAAAAGACACTAGGCTGGTGAAACATTTAATATGATGACCACCTTATCAGCGACTTTTTCACTCAGTTAAAAAGTTGATTTTCCCTGGAGAAAAATCCCACTGTTTTCCCTCTCTCACTTCAAGTTGGCTGAAGAAGCCTGACCTAGTTGACCTCAGTCATTGCCCCTTTTTAGCTAAAACCAAGCTCTTGCTTTGTGAAGATACACCCAAGGAGGCAGGTCCCACCTTGTCCCCACTCTCCTGGGAAAGCAGAGAAGACCAAAGGTGACCACTTTACTGAAGAGTGGTGTGGGATGAAAAGAACAATAAAATAATCTCCCTTGGCCAAGACCTGGTAATCTAACATCCTTCATTTTGAAATCTTCAGTACGGCCCCCTTGCCTGTGCTACCCTTTACTTTTTTCTGTGTTGGGACAAGCTGGCAGACAAAACAATAAGCATCTCCTCATGCTCAGGATTTTCCCCAAAAGAGGTCTCTTGGCCATCTTGCCTAAAGCTTTCTAAACTAGCCAACTTTGAAAGGGAGCACACTGCAAACAGGAAGTAATTTCTCTAACATTTCAGAAGACTTCAGTTGTCCTACTCTTTGGAAAGTGTCCTCTTCTGCCCAATATCACAGGAAACAAACTTCCAAACTTTGTTTGTAAACAGAGACCTGCATGAAGTAGACAAATTTGAGGCTTAGCTGAGCCTGAGAGTCTTTTGCCAATAGCCACTACACTTAGCAAGTAAAGGGCCCTTGACCAGTGAATGAACTCCAGTCATTAGTATTGGTAGTAGTAGGCTTGGGTTATCTTTTATTAATTTATGTACAAATTTGCACACAAGGAAAAGCTCAAGAGACAGAAAGCTAGAGAGAGAAGCCCCTTTACACTTCTGGAGCCAGCACAAACAGTAGGCTAAACTGACCTGAACCACATCACTAACATACCTTCAGCTGTGATCTCTTAGTACCATTGCTAGATGTAACAGTTCAGTGAACCCTGCTGAGCCAAGAATGCCCTATGTATGCTCATATACTGAGGCTATGAAGAAGTTTGTGAATGAGTACCGAATGAACATTTTTTTCAAGAAAAGCCTACTCTGTCATTTATGCAAGTCACTGGACAGACACCAATCTGGGGCCAGAGCTGGTGACGTAGATCTGAAAGTATCTGTGTATCCTCCTGCAGATGTCCCATGCTTCACAGATCTCTCTCATCCCCCAAACTTTGTGGCACTGAATTCAGGAGGGAGGACCATGATGACTTACCAGTCCGTGTGTGCATCATCGATGACCAGGAGGATCTTGGGTTTCTGGGCCACAGGTGGTGTGGGGCTGACTGAGTGATCGATTAGTCCTGCAGCTGCTTGTGTGGTTTGCTTCATGGCACTGGAGATGGAGCTGAAGATGCTGGTGCCAGTGGAGGAAGAGTGTGAGGGCTGTGGTGGTTGTGGATGCTTTCTCTCTGTGGCAGGAGAAACTGGGGAGCTCATGGAATTGTTGGGGCACTGCAAGTCCATCATGTAGCCATTGGGCAAATTTGCCACGAAACTACTGTCTGAGAGACGCCTCCGGAGGAAATTCATTGTTGCAGTGTTGGGTGGAAACTTTCTCAGCAAGAGTGAGGCTGAAAACAGTGTCACCAGTCCTGGGGAATGTTTCTGTGTGTGTGTGTAGGGTATCTCCTTGCACTCCAGGCAGACAGGCTTTCCGTCTTGAAATCCTTGCTGGAGAAATATGCCTTAGTTTTTCAGCTATATTTTCCTTCTTTCCTGTGGGAAGAAAATCAAACACATATATGTGAGATACATACTTTGAGTCTGAGATAAGAAAAACTCTTTTAGCCTTTTAAATTGGTAGGTTAATCAATGAGAGGAAAAAGAACTACTTGTTTTGTTGCAGTATGCTACACTGGTACAGTCAGATAGGACAAAGCGTATTTCATGGCTTGATCTCATCCCAAAACATGTCCCAGTTGTGGCAGACCAGCTTGCACTAGCTTAGGGGCTGACAATTCTGTAACTGTTCATTGTGGAGAAAGAAAAATTATTCTGACCATAAATATTATTTTCAAAAGAGAGACAGCTTATTTCTGGTATTTTGTGTGTTAGAAATAACACATGCTTGTTACAGAATAACCAGCAAATGATCCAACAGGATAAAAAGTTTTATCATCTTTGGCAGGCTTGTAAGCAAGGCTCTGAATTTAAGGAACAAGCATTCTAAATTGAAATAGCTTGTAGAAAATAAATAGTGGAAAAATCCCCATACACATCTTAATCAAGTTCAGTGGCAGCTTCAAATTACTCATTTCTGTCCCTGCTGCTCTCGGCACTAAAAATTAGACTTTGAGCCAGGTGCATGCTGGTGGTTTCTAGACATAGCAGACTACCTGATTTTACAAATTCACTTGTAGAATTTTTGCAAGTACTCAAAACTAGAAGTTTAGCTGTCTAATCTTAATTTTGTTCCCCTGTTGTTGGGCTTTTTGTTTTGGGTTTTTTTTAAGAAGAAAGGTCCCTCTTTCCAGTGAGAAAATGTACACTGTGAAATATTACTATCTGGCTCTTCTCCCTTGACTGTAGTATAATGACTTTGTTTTTACCCAGAACACTAAATTTTTCAGAAGTTAATTAATCTCACAAAGTTAGTAGTTACCTTAAAAAAAAAAAAATTCACCTGTAGGCACAGCCCAGATATGAGATTTCCACAGTAATTCCCCAAGACCTTTTATCTGCTGAGACAGCCTTTGAATCTTTATCAGAGACTGACTGGTGAGATTTAAGGGGGAAAGAAAAGAAACATATTGCTGATAAAACATAAATGTTTTTCAAGACAGACATATTTGCAGTAACAAAAGTGAGAGTTATCCCTTACATCAAATGAGATGAGTCACATGAATTCCTGGTATCATTGTTAAATCATGCCCCAACCCCCCTTCAAGTCTTTTTGGATGAGCCCTCTACAAATACTGGAGCTCCTTGCCTTGACCTGCCTGGTTTGGTCTCCCTCACTGCCCCCACTCTTATCCCAGTCTCTGATTGTCTCCTGATGTCAGGAAATGGCATTTTCCCAGCTGGTCCACGAAAGCTCAGCATCTGTGAATCAATCTCCTGAAGGTGTGGCTGAGAGCTCATGGAGCAACTAAACAGCTTTCTTAAGCTGTCATTTATTTTCACCTATTGGGATTTACAAAGCTTTAGAGACAGATGATTCAGACCTGCCTATGTCTGTAAGAGCCTTAGGGGGGCTCAGATGAGGCTGGAGTAAGTGAGCTACAAAAAGCCCCTTGGCACGTCCTCCAGATCTCGTCATCTGTCACCACCCTGACCCCATGGGCACAGGATCTGTCTGGAGCAGAGAGCTCCCTGATGAAGCTGCCGACATCGGCTTATTAGACCAATTTTTCTTTCGATTTCTCAGCCCTGGCAGTACAAGTCCTCTGACTTTGCTGAAGCACGGAGGTAGTCTTTTCCCAGGAAAGAGCTCAGGAAATCTTTAATGACTTCCTGCCACATTTACAGTTGATAACGTATCTCGAGGCATTGTGGTGACTTCCCACCCACGCCTGGCGTGCCAGGTGACTTCACATCAGCAAATGCATGCACCAGTGAGTGCTTCAGTAGCACTGTCTGTTTATGCAGCAGTTGTTCCAAGAAGCAGGTAACATATTATCCATGAATTATGAGCCAGCTGTTCACCTCATATGTATATCTACACAGAACTTGGCCTACTCATGTCCTACCATAGTAACTGAGTGGCAGCCATTCACTGTTACCTGTTTGGGATGACCAGAATATAGAGCCTACAAAGACTTTGGGGGATTTGTATACTACAGGTTGGGTAAAAATGCAATGTACTGTTCTCTGCTCAGGAACCTGTGTTTTCTACTTTGCATAAGACAAATAAGAAAAATCCCCTCACTTTAATGACAGTCCACTCAAGAGTAGGACCAGTCCTGGTTAAGAGGAGCATCATGGAGATCTACTGTCAGAAGGGCTCCAAATGACTACCCCATTACTGCATAGAGCAATTAGCCGTGCTCTCTTGGAGGACCTTGGCGTTAACTGGCAAGAGGTGGGACATAATTTCGATACCAGTCTCAGGGGAGATGATAGCACGAGATGCTTGCCCCTTGCACACTTTGCACAGCATCGCAGAGCTGCCGGTTCCTGCTGTGGCAGCTCTCAGCCACGGGAGGGAACCTGGCCGCAGCTGTAGGGGCTGGGCAAGGCTCTTTTCACAAGCCAGCATCCTTGGGACAGGGTCCAGCAGGATCTGCACGCTCTTGAAAGTGTTCCTCCCCCACTGCCTGCATGGGAGGAGCTTGCATGGCTGCTTCCCCCTCTGTGAGCTTTTCACTCTCAAGAAGAACGTGGGCTCTTTGCAAAGCATCAGCAAGCAACGGGCAAATGTCTCTGCTCTGCCCTGCCCTGTGGAAGAAGGACATGGAAGGCACATGGCAAAGGGTGTGTCAGGACTGAGAAGGGCCAGAGTACCCCATGATGCGCCCTGGAAGGTATGCAGGTTTCCTCTGCAACAGGGCTTCCCAAATTGTGCCCTTCACGATACTGTTTACAATAAACAGTTTATCATACTTACTGCAAGGTCACGTCCACTCGCCTTCTGGACACTTTTAAACAGTAATATTTACAGTGGCACATCATTTTTTCCACCAGGGGTTCAGTAGTGGAAGATGTTGCTGAGGAGACACTGGGAGCTGGCAAAACTCTCTTGTCCAGAGAGTATGGGACACTGCACAGAGGCTGGCCTTTCCCTCTGCTGACTGGCACTGCCTCCACTTGCTTTGAAGACTGGGCTGCATGCCGTTTGCTTGGGAGGGAAGGAGAGAAAACCCAGGCAACTGATGTCATGGGGAAATCTCCCTCCAGCAAAGCACGTGGAGGCTAAATTCAAACAGGATGATACTGATGCAGCAGGGAGTAATGCCTGGCTCTGCTCTGGGATGGAGAATGGAAAACCCACCAGCAACTTTGATTTTGGGTCTGTCAAAGTGATGGCACAGACTGTCCTTCTCTCATTACATAAATTTTTCTAATGAGCTGGGTAATGTAATTAAAATATACATTCTCTTGTTTAAAAAATGGTGTTATTGGTGGCTTCACTGTATCGATTTATTGATAGCCAAGAGTGCTGCCACAGAGGAGATCTTCTCTGCAATGGGAACAGTGTAAACTGCCAGCAGATTCCTTTGATTATTGGAAAGGTCTGCTTCTGCATCATGCACACTTGCTGTTATTTAACTTTCAGCAACAGCATACAGGCACAGGCTGAGTAGGTTAGGACCTCATTTTCTTACTGCTTGAAACTCCCTGTGGACATACTGAGGGCTCAGCAAATCAGGCCAAATCTAGCTCTGTGCAGCTCTCATGGCATGCAGCTCTCATGCAGCATGGCATCCACCCAATGTACCTAGAGATCCTACCCTAGCAGGCAAGCAGGGCTGTAACTTCAACAAAGCCAGGAGCCAACACCTCTTTCAGAAACAAGACAAACTTGCTAAGTGGCATTTTCTCACTCCAGAGCCACAGGTAGGAGAGTTGCTGGCTCTACACCATCAAGTTGTACCTTGCCTCTGTGCACACCAATGTCTTGCTATGGCTCACATGGAGACAAGTCACCTACTTAATGCTGTGCTGGGCATGAACCTGTCCATAGGAAGGCCTGATGCCCCTTGCACAGCTGAAATACAGCCCAGAGGCTGCTTCCAGGTGAGGCAGCAGCTCCTGTTGAGTTTGTCAAGCTGCAATACAGCAGCTGCCTCCCCCACCACACAGGAACAATCTGCTGCTGTGTGAAACAGCTGCTTCCGAAAGCTAGCTGGGCATCTGGGCTGTAGAGCTGCAGGTCAGGAATCGGGGCTACATTTCAGGATGGGGAAATGATAAACAAAGCACAGGAAAATGAATGAGTCCTGAAGAAAGACAGCAGGCAGGAGAGAGGGGGAGAGAAGGACGAGAAGGCGGCACAAGCCACAAGAAAGGGAGGAAGTAAGCAGGAATTGGTTTAACCAAAAGACAACATGGGAACATGCAAAAATCCCAACAATGAGAATACAGTCAGGGAATCAAAAGGAAACAATGTGAGCAACTAAATGAAGCAAGAGCAAGGTCAATTAGAGCTGGCCTTGAAGACAACAGCAAAGAGGCTGGCACTGTCACCCCCTCATTAATGCACGGTTAAACTTCCTGTCTGATTTTTTTGGAAGGACAAGGGAGAGTAAGCAATCTGCTCCCTCAGCACGTTGACAACAGCCAGGCACACACCTGCTTTTTCTCAAGGATATACTCTACAGAGATGCAAGTTATCTCAGAAAACCTCTTAACGTGTGTTAGAAAACAATAACAAAATGTTCACTTAAACCTCTTGCTGGATTACTTTTTAATGTGTGGTAGCATCCAGAGGGAACCAAACTCAATTGCCCGGTATCTGTTCACTGTGCTTAGATTTCCCCCGAGCTTGTTATCTATGCTGTCAGGTAATGAACTGACATGACCACACCAGCCTGCATCTGATTCATGCTTGTGGTGGTTTAGTCCCTGCCAGGGTCTGAGACCACGAGGCCGCTGCCCCTCCCCCACAAAGGGAGTGAAATGCAAAGCCCCGGGCTGAGATAAGGAGAAGTTTAATACAACAGTGCAACAGCAACAAAACAAACAACAACAATAACAATAACAGTAATAACAATGAACAGAGCAAGATATATACCAATACAGCAAGTGAGAGCAGAGCGATCTCAAAACACACGCACCGATTCTCCCGCGCTTGGGTGCCAGGAGGTGACATCAGCATGGTATATGAATAACCTGGCTAGAGCTTCCCCCCCACTGCTGGGGAAACTTAACCCTATCCTAGCTAAACCAGGACACTGCTCTTGACAGCCTCAGTGGAGCAATGCCGGGGCTGGCAAGATGGAAAGCCAACATGGATGTCAATAGTAGAGATTATTCTCCCACCTCACCATAAGGGAGCTGCACACTTATTTCTGCCCCATGGTGGATGGAAAGATGAGGGAATGCTCCTCACCTGGTACTAATAACAGTCACATCCATTTTGTGGATAGCCATTAGCATACATCAGCACTTTAAGATATTCCCATGTGTCCCTTTCTGCCTTCAGGCATATTGACACACTGTGGGAGTGGATTTCTGTGGAGGGACAGCCATGTTAGGAAGCTCCAAATCCAGCTAGATGGCTTTCCACACATATTTTCGAAAAGATGAAAGCAAAAGATTTTTTATTCTTGCCAAGCTTTCAGTGTTTCACCCTGAATGGCTTCAACATTCCCAAGCTTGACATAGAATTGAAAGCAGAATAAAACAATTAATTCTGAAATAAATCAGAACTTTTGTTGGGTTTTTACCTCACCACAGTTTTGAACTCGAGATGCTCACGTGTTCAAACATTTCTTGGTATTATTCAATATAAGCTGAAATTCCATAAATCAAGAAATTAAAACAACAGGGGTTAGAAAAAGAAAAGGAAAAGGATACCCTACCAAAGCCCCCACATTTTTTATATGTGAAGCATATACAAAAAGTGTAAGGGTTGAAAAGACTGTATGCTGTCCTGAAGAACACAGAAAAGCAGAGAGTTTCCATGCTGGTATTCAGTTTGCAGAGAGATTTCCCAAGAATCAGCAACGCAATACAGCTCTAACATAGACACTGGTGGAAATTTTCCAAAGCATGTAAAACTACAGCACAAATTCCACCTAAAATCAGAGGACTTTGTGCATGTAGGTGCCAGAGACACTTCTGGAAATTTTGGATCTGCTATGACTGCCACCAGCAGAGCTGTGCTGTGTCTTTGAGGTGGTTGCCAAGAAGTCAGGACCCCGCAGCTGGAGGGGGTGGCAGGGCAGGGGAGAGAAGACAGCACACCATCAGGACAATGATGTTACCCAGAGCCTGAGTTCCCTGTTGTGTGCTAGACAGTTGCTTGTCAGAATTTCACATGCTTACCAAATTCTTTATTACCTTTCACAGCAGCAGCGATTTCCTTTGGAAATGTGCTCTTTAAGGATTTTCACAAGTCAGTGTCTTGTGCATCCAATTTCTCTATTTAGAGAGATCCTCAGAGATGCCAGGAGGTCTCTTTGTCAGAAACGAAACATTTTACAATGTTCAACATTCTTCATTAATCCACTGATACATATAAAGGTGCAACAATTCCCCTGTCTTATTGCTGCATCGTTGTAGACCTTAAAAAATCCTCTACTTTCTTGGGTGCTATTTAACTCAAAAATTCTAGGTTTCACAAATCTTATTTATTTTTTCTGTTTGCAAAGCTGTCAGTGCTTTCTGTATAGCAGTTTCACCATAGAGGGTTTGCCTTATCTGGTCCTGAAGATAACGGATGTGCACATATCAAACTGAGTGCAAATGGGACTATTTCACAAGAGCTACACCCAGTACAGAAAATGAGTTAGTCTGTTTCCTCTTTTGCCTGTTATTTCATAATGGCAGACAAGGAAAAGAAGAAGGAAAGAAAAAGACTAAAATGACAAAATGTCATTGTAAGATCATCAGGCTTTCAAGTAGATTGCAATCGAAGATGACTAAAGCCATGAACAATAGTGAAAAATTTTCTAGTGAACAGTAAATCTGAATATTCTGATAATACTTTATCGCTTTAATACCCCCAAGACAAATTATGATGTGCTACTTCTTGGAAACAATACATTATTTCCTCATTTTATTCTCACTGTGGAAATTCTGTTGGCACCTAACAGCCATAGTGTTGTGTCAGTGGTAATATCCCCTCCTCAGTGAGCTTAGGGAGGCCTTTTGTGGCCTGTCTCTGTTCAATATCAGTACTTGCTTAGCAAAGCCAGACCCAGCTCAACTGGAGCAGGCAGTATGGGGCAAAGAAATTCTGTGTTAATCCTTGAATACTATAGAGGCAGCTCCATCTGAAAGTCAGCTGAGTTGGCATACTGTCTCCATTTCTTATTTCCCTAGGGTATTGTGGTCATTCCCACCCTGAGCAATACCGACACTAATGCTTTCATTAAGGCTAATACTTACACACATGCCAAAGCGGCTCCTCATGATTATATTAAAGAAAAGTAGGAGACAGCAGTACAAACCACGGAATTTGTAGAGATAAATGCTCTGCATATTAAGCAGATGAAATTGTAAGAAGGAAGCAAGTAGGGCTCTGAAGCCCCTGTCTTTTTCCTTCCCAGTCTTGGATCTGACTCAGTTCCTATTGTGTTTGTGAGGAATGCTGCAAGTTTCCTGCAGTAACTGTACAAGTCATGATTTCATGGTGATAAGAGTGAAAGTGGTACCAGACACACCATTAATAGAAGAGGGATTTCCTTCAGCTGAGAGATGCATTGCTTTGAAGAGTGCTGATCTGAATAAAATCAAGAAGCTGGATGTACTTAATATGTAGGGCCTACCCATACGCATTAGGGCTCATCTGGATAAAAGATGCCTGAGGGAATGATAACTCACAGGTTCTCAGAGGAAACTCTAGCAGTCTGTCCAGTGCTAATGGGGTTCCTGTCTCAATTATGATCACATACTCTTCCTCATTCCTATACCAACTTTCTTTCTACTGTATTTCAATTCTGCCACAACAGACTGGTTATTCAAAATGCAGGTAAACAGAATATTTTGTTACTATAGTGTTAACTAGATATGTGGGGGGAAAAAAAGTGCTATGGGTCATGAAAGGGAATAAACAATTCACTAAGAGGTCATAATATACACCAAATAGATAATTATTAATTAACAGATAATGATATTTTTTTGTTTGGAGCACAAAATGTATTACTTTTCGTATACTTAATAAGGAAAAAATGGATTGCATATTTCCAGATAACATATCTTCAAACACAACCCTGCAATTCTTCCATCAATGCTTCTAACTCATTTTAAAATGCCACAAAAATTCAACTTCTTTCCCAAATGTTCTATGCTTCTGGGTGTTATAAAGCTTTTCTTCAAACAGCTGAAGTCTTCTAAATCATCTGTAGTGCTAGCATATTCCATCTAATTTTTGCTGCCGTTTGCATCCATCCCTTTTATCCCCCCTGCACCAGTCCAGGCACCACCATATCCCAGTTTCTGAGATTTTTTCCATATGGTGAGGAATGCCTTATAATACTTGAGATGAACAGCAGATACCTGGAGAAATAAAGCCTGTAATTTGCCTTTGTGTGGCAAGGTGCTCATTTGCTTTCTAACCATATGTGCCCATCTCGTGTAGCAGCGCTTAGTATAAAGAGAAGAATAAACTGCGAATTTGAACACATTTACTGATTTATTTTGATGATGGAAGAGAAAGACAATGTTTTACTGCACTCTGGGGAAGATTTCTGACACAACTATAAGATAGATTGATTCTTCCATGTCATGTAGTAGTAGACTATTCCCCCCAAAGAGGCAGAGAAAATGGGGATTGGTAGGCCTGCATCTGGAGCACTGTAGGGGTTCAGCTGGCTATGTGTATCTCAGGCTCCATGATGACCAACCCAAATTGTGATGAGTATTTCCAGGAGACATTTTTCTTCACTTTTTTTGCGTGATTACTATTGATCACATAGGGACACATGAAAAGCCGTGTGGGTTTGTATAATGCATCCCTTTTGCTTGCATCATGTACCCACACAATTGTCACCCCAGCAAGGGTGACAATCCCCTCCCCCAGAGCTGGAACAAACACCCCAGCTCAGTGCCTGAGCCCCCAGGTTTATAAAGTCCAGTGGGTACAAAAGCTTGTGTGTTGTAACTGGCCACTTTGTAATAACTGCATGGCTTTGTCATCCCTATGCAGTCACAGAATTGGTTAAAAAAACCCAGAAGAAACCCTGGGGCACAACTTCTTAGCTTCAAGATTTCAGAGGCTGGCATGGATGGCAGGATGTTAACTACGGCCGGCTGAGGAATTATGTTTATTCCCTGCAGCTTTGCACAAAGCTACACACTCATGGAGCCTGGCCGCCCCCTGTTAAGGCAACCAGCCAAATTCTGCCTGTGCTTCTACTTGCATATTCAGTGTTTTCCATAGGCTTGAGCTAAAGTACAGAGCTGATCTTCCTGCATGTTGTAGTATGGCAGTCAGTGCATTAAAACACACAAAACATTATTCTGTATTTCAAGATTGCACACAAAAGCAAACCAATCTCATGGTTTCTGTAGATAGAAAGAGCAGTTCCTTTCTCTGGGGGTTTTTTCTTATGGACTTTTTACTTTGAGCAAGTCATTTAACTGCTTTGTGCCTTAGTGTGCCTGATTGTATAATGATATTTCTGTTAAATAAAGCATGAAAAGTATAAACTGGGTCATGTTTGATAGAGACTGAGATGTGTGGTGATATAAATACAGATTGCAGAGTTGTTCTATAATATACAAAGTAAGTATGGCAGCTGTTTAAAATTAAATCTACCTGAAAACTGTATTACTTTTTAACATGGAAGAATACACAGAATTTTCAGCTCAAATTAGAGCTGCTAAGTTCACTGGAGTCCAGTTTCAGAGCTCATCACTGCAAAAGCCATTGTGGATACCCTCTAGAAAATTAATTGTGTAAGAAAGTACTGCAGGGGTGATCTTTTATAAATAAGCCAGGTTAGACACAAGCATCTTTGTCCCCTTCCCTATCTACTCCAATGCAAACACAGTATCCAGACATGACCCAGTGAGCTATGGGGTTATGAAAATCTGGTATCATCACTAAACTTCATAGAAGCTAACCTTCACATGTTAGTGATAGACCTTGCACATCCACATGTATTTTCATAAGAGCTGCAGGAAGAAACCTGGTTAAATCTCTTCATATGGAAATCCACATGTAAAACCAGGGCAAGAGAATGTTTTATTGTGAGTACTAATAATAATATGTGCTGCATGATAACAAATACAAAAAAGTCCTTCACTATTATCAGCTTAATCAATTGCTGTCTTCTTGCTTCAGCTCCCCATCATTAGTATCTCATTCCTGAAAGAAGATAATTGCTTTGGATCTCTTCAATTACTACTAAAGCACTGCAGAGCATTTGTAAAAAATCAAATAGATTTGAAGACTAGGATCATTGAGCTTGGCCTCCCATGTAGTGCAGCTTGTGTAGTTTCTCCCAACGACTCCTGCCATGAGTTTACCCTTTCTGAATGAAAAACCAACTCCAAGGCTAGTTTGTAAATACTCATTGGTGTTGTCCAAACCAGCCTTGTATCTAAACCATTGCCACTGCAGCAAGAGCAAAGCAGCAACTCCCTGAAAGCCTGAGCCAAGTAATCAGCATTTCATCCAGCTGTGATGATCCCCCAACTTCAGCAGGGACTGCGTGACCATATGATACCACAACACAAAGACACTTGCTTAAGCCCCCCAGAAGAGCTGAAGATGTTCACACTGTAAAGCAGCAGTTGTCTTCTGGACAGCTAGATCTGGAGCAGCAGCTGCTGCCAGCGCATCACCTGCAGGGCTAGTCAGCACCTAGCAGCAATCCTTACCTGAGCTGAATTTTCAGTTTGTGCTACCCAGAAGGTTGAACAAGAAACATTGCTAAGCGATCAGATGGCAGCTGGTTTGTCAGCCTTGGCCCTGCCCTGCCTCTGCCTGTTCATCACTGAGGTTCACGGCAGAGTCCATCCTCTGGGGTTGCTGACAGCCACAGCCCACCAAGCTTTCTTTGCTAGCAAGCAGCTGAGAGGCTGCAGACTTCAATCAAACTGTCGGTCTTTGCTGGCATCTCCGTGCCATCACAGCACCTGCTCCTTAATACTAATGAAGCAGCAGCATGAACCTTCTCGTTAGAGAAACTGTCGTGGAAAACCCAGTTAGTAATTGAGTATTCCCACCTAGTAAGTATAACAACGGCTCTGTGTTAGCAAAGCAAAGTGAGTTTTGCCAGGAGGAAGTGCAGAATCTGCTGTTAATTAAAATGGACACTCTGGCTATATTTTGGGTTTCAGAAGTGCTCTTTGGAGGCTCACAAAGATTTACTGCTGATGATTATTTCACCTCTTCCCTCTGCTGCTAACCCTGACCACGAAACAGGCATGTTCTATGGTCTCTTAAAAAAATCAGAGTATTTCTTACACCCATGGCCCTTGATGTTCTACCACTAAACATGCACTTGGAGGTTAGACAACTAAAGAGTCTACTCATTCTTCACTACCTACTCTGCTCTGGGAAAATATATTGGTCTTACAGCATTGTGTGAAGGTAACTATTTATTTCTTCTATTAGTCCAAGGTGTGGGAGGCTCTGGAGAAAATTGCAGTTGTAGGTGCCTCACTAAGAACTAAACCCTGTTAGTGTCTTCTCTGTTTTCAGGCCAGAGGACAACTACCTCAGAACTACCTCAGGGTCCTCAGCAGATCACAACCATCTAATGACCAGATGGAGAGAAAGGCAGACTGACAGAGACAGGACTGAAGGTGTAGGCTCTTCTGAACAGAAGCAGCACTAAGATCTTTTCAGCTGCAGCTGTATGTGAGGAATTACATTGCAGAGAGAAATATAGAGCCAGGTGAAGAATGGTCCAGTTGAAAATTTTTATAAGAGTAGGTTGAAAACCAGACTTGCTCATTTCAAAGAAATTTTGCCATTTCAAATGCTCCAAAATGCTCCAAAACAGCACAACAAATGTTCCAAAGTTTCTTGTAACATGTAATTGTTGTATAACATATCTCATTCATTCATAGGCTTTTTTTTTTCCAAACAAATTTTCAAAGATGGCATTTCCAGAGCCTGTCTCACAGCCAATGAGCTGTGGTCTTTCAGTGGAGAGATGCTGCGCTGAAAAGTTGCTGGCTGACTAATTCTAACAGTGCGGTTGAAAGAGCATTATGAAGTTTGGATATCATGAGTTAACAGCATTTTCCTGTTATTATTTATTCCAGGCAACCAAAGCTGGCCACAAAAATTTTCTTTCTGTAAGATGAAATGCCACAGCAATGCAGAAGCTTATGTCTTATATCTTCCTCTGATTACTTTTACTGGAACATTTACCAAACTCCAATATTGTGTTCAGTTAGCAGAACAGAGCGTAGAGAAAAACTTGCAATACTACTTATTTAACTGACAATTATCTCAGAAAGCAGAGAGTCAATTCCTTCCCTTCCAGCTCAAGCAAAATTCTCATCAACTTCAATGAGATTCTTACTGAAATAAAAAAAACATTTGGACTTTAGATCTGATCCCTCTCTCTTTCTGACTGCAGCAGAAGGCATATGATCTTGCATGGCTGGCATGACTCTTTCAGGAGATGGCAGCTAGTGACTTCAGAAGATCTGCGACTGTCCCAGGTAACTAAAGGCACTATCCTGCTCTCTCTGTGGGTCCTTCCTAGGGAGGGGACAGTAGTTATGCAGCCTAGCTGTGGGGTTCAGCAAAAGAGCTGTACAGCTTTGTACGGCTCTTCTTTCAAGACAGAGGCATGACATGTAAAGTCAGAGGCCTGTGACCAAGAATCAGAGACATCAGAGGATATTCCTGGGAAAAACCTGACTGCACATTAATAGGGATTGTCGCTCTAGCTCTTGACAGGCACTGTCCTCTCCTACACCTCATATTTCTAAGGAGCTGGCACGTTGAATGGCCTCAAGAAACTCTCATACATGATACTTCCCCTGTGAGAAACAGAGGGGGAAGCCCTGACTGAAAGGCTCTGCTGAATTACTAAGGTTGCCCAGAGTAAACCAAGGTAACCTTCATGTTAATTCCTGTCAGCCTCTTTCAGTGTTATTATAAAACAGCACCCCCCCTACCTCGCCTACTCCTCTCTCTCTTGTTAAAAGAAACTTCACAAGACTGCTGAAGTAAGAAAGCCTTCCCACAAGATTAACTACACACAGGCCTATTTTAGATTGATGCATCAAGCTAAATACGGCAGCCTTCAGCTGCTGGAGAGAGTGCAGCATTTCATCCAACCCCTCTTGCCAAAGCGCATTAATGCTTTAGCAACCAAAAGGGAAATACAGGCACCGAGTCTTATCTTTAAGCAGCAAAATCGAAAAATTCAGGGCTAAAAAAAGAATAAATGCTTCTTAACTTGTCACATTTGGTTTTGTCAAGCCCACTTCAGAAAACAGCTGAGTGCTAAGTGTGTTTCCCTGCCCACAGGTTGCATCCACAGTCCCTGGCAACTGCCTGTGAAGGTGCATACAGCGACACAGGGACAGGAACATCCAGTCCATCACCTCTGGGACCATGTGATCATTCTTTATCCCAAGTTTCCATTTTTTTGTCCACTACACTACAGCGATGGCTATAAACAACTGTGTTGTGCTGATAATTTGAATGAGAAAACTCCTGATTTTCTTGACTTCTTTCTCTGAGGAGGATCTATATTTTCTAGCATCTTCCTCTGGAGTTTTTCAGCTTGTTCTGCAGTCAAGCAAAAGTGTTTCTGCAGCCAAGAAGGTCTTTGATGGGTTATTGGTCTGCAATGTACCACAGGCTTGTTCAGCCTTACTTTAAGCCCAGCAAGTAACAGTTTAAAGTGGGGGAGGAAGATGACAGCTTAGCAGATATATTCATTGCATTATAAAAAAAAGAAGACAACTACACAGGGCCAAAATAGCCTATATTAAAAATAATATATTTTATCTAAAAAATAAGTGTAACTATATTTTAAACAACAGATTTTAAAGGTCTGAATCACCTTGGAGCTGAATGTTCTGCTGCTATTGGTTTTACTTTTCTAATAGTTCTATGTAAATATGCTTCTACTTGCTTATGAAGTTAATTTAGTGCTGGTGAAAGTCTACCAGTCCTTCTAGATTAAAAATATTTTGCCTTGGCTACATGAGAGGCATGACGTCAACATTTCTAGCTGCTTTTTTCCACCAGGCTTGGAAGTCCTGAGTGCCAGTGAGTGGCATTTTCTCCATTCACTTGGGTGGGAATGATGCATCAGTTAACATCTTATTCTGCTCCAAATAATGTGAATGTGTTTAGCTATCACTTTTACCAAAAAATGTCTTATTAGTATCCTTTCTTAAACAGCCTTGTGGTTTTAAAGGTCTAGAACCAGCAAATTAGAAAAATATTTCCTTCTGTGTTTGTGCCATTGTCAACTAAATGTAAAATTAAATTGTAAATTAAAATGTATGTCTTGAGGTAACACACGTTTTACACTCAAGGCAGCTGAACAAACCATTTCAAACCATAAAGACCTGGCTGAAGACACTGGTTGCAGACACTGGTTGCCATCTTTTAAAAGGAGTGTGTATGTGTGTGTGTGCTCCTGTGTATGAGAAGAAATAAGGAAGCCAATGCTTTTCCACTCTTCCCAGTTGAAGTATACAGGGAAGAAGTGTTGACTTTGGTTCGTGCTGAAAGCAGGAAATAAATCAGTCAAAACCTACCATGTTTGACAAAAATGAAATTTCCTTCTTAAAAAAAAAGGCACACCCCTCTCCCCCACTTCGTACAGCTCTTCTTCCCCACTTTGTACAGCTCTTCACCTGTCTCTCCAGTTCTTCCATTTTCCTCCCTTTACCATGAACTCTCATTTCTCTTTCCAACCTAAAGGAAGATAATGCTGCTGATGTTCTTCAGGCTGGAGTATTGTACAACACAGCAGGTGTCTGTCTTGTCCTTAATGCCTTCTTTGCCTCAGTTTTTAATAACAAGACTAGTTGTATTGAGGGAATCCAGCTTCCTCAGCCAGAAGACAGAGACTGGGAGAACGACCCCCCTGCAATCCAGGAGACAGTCAGTGACCTACTGCATCACATAGACACACACAAGTCTATGGGACCGGATGGGATACACCCGAGGGTGCTGAAGGAGATGGCTGGGGTGCTCACCAAGCTGCTTTCCATCATTTACCAGCAGTCCTGGCTGACCGGGGAGGTCCCGACAGATTGGAAATTGGCCAATGTGACGCCTATCTATAAGAAGGGTGGGAAGGATGATCCAGGAAATTACAGGCCTGTCAGCTTGATGTCAGTGCCCGGGAAGCTGATGGAGCAGCTCATCCTGAGTACCATCACACAACACATGCAGGACAACCAGATGATCAGGCCCAGTCAGCATGGGTTTATGAAAGGCAGGTCCTGCTTGACAAACCTGATCTCCTTCTATGACAGGGCAACCTGCTTATTGGATGAGGGAAAGGCTGTGGATGTAGTTCACCTCGACTTCAGTAAGGCCTTTGACACCGTTTCCCACAGCATTCTCCTGGCAAAACTGGCTGCTTGAGGCTTGGATGGGCACACGCTTTGCTGGGTAAAAAACTGGCTGGATGGCCGGGCCCAAAGAGTTGTGGTGAAAGGAGTTAAATCTTGTTGGCGGCCGGTCATGAGTGGTGTCCCCCAGGGCTCGGTTTTGGGGCCACTCCTGTTTAACATCTTTATTGATGATCTAGACGAGGGGATCAAGTGCACCCTCAGTAAGTTTGCAGACAACACCAAGTTGGGTGGGAGTGTTGATGTGCTTGAGGGTAGGGAGGCTCTGCAGAGAGATCTGGACAGGCTGGAGCGATGGGCTAAGGCCAACTGTATGAGCTTCAATAAGGCCAAATGGCGGGTGTTGCACTTCAGCCACAATCCCCAACAGCACTACAGGCTTGGGGAGGAGTGGCTGGAGAGCTGCCAGTCAGAGAGGGACCTGGGGGTGTTGACTGACAGCCGGCTAAACATGAGCCAGCAGTGTGCCCAGGTGGCCAAGAAGGCCAATGGCATCCTGGCTTGTATCAGAAATAGCGTGGCCAGCAGGGACAGGGAAGGGATCTTGCCCCTGTACTTGGCACTGGTAAGGCCGCACCTCAATTACTGTGTTCAGTTTTGGGCCCCTCACTCCAAAAAGGACATTGAATTACTCGAGCGTGTCCAGAGAAGGGCAACGAAGCTGGTGAAGGGTCTGGAGCACATGTCGTACGAGGAGCGGCTGAGGGAACTGGGGTTGTTTAGTCTGGAGAAGAGGAGGCTGAGGGGAGACCTCATCGCCCTCTACAACTACCTGAAAGGAGGTTGCAGAAAACTGGGGATGAGCCTCTTTAACCAAGTAACAAGTGATAGGACAAGAGGTAATGGCCTCAAGGTGCACCAGGGAAAGTTTAGACTGGATATTAGGAAGTATTTCTTTACAGAACGGGTAGTCAGGCATTGGAATGGGCTGCCCAGGGAGGTGGAGGAGTCCCCATCCCTGGAGGTGTTCAAGAGGCGGGTTGACATAGCACTTAGGGATATGGTGTAGTTGGGATCTGTCAGTGTTAGGTTAATGGTTGGACTAGATGATCTTCAAGGTCCCTTCCAACCTACATGATTCTGTGATATCCCAGTCTGACAGTTTAGAGAAAAATTTAATGTGTCATTAAAAATGACTGCAGTTACTCTCTCAGAAGTGACTTGAAGGCAATACTCCCAATTTCAGGAAGCCTGGAAAAGGGGTCTTTTCTTCCCCATCCAATCTCCTTTGTTTCCACTCCATGACAGCCCACCACAGGCCACCCTGGGAAGCAGATGATCTTTTCTTTCTCTTCATGTCACTCTGGTGGCAATGCAGAAATCAGCCCTTTGCAACAGAGCGCTATCACCAGGACAAACGATCATTTCCACCCTGAAAGCCACACCACAGACTCTTTCTCCTACTTTTCCAAGTCTATCTCATTTTTTTGCCCCTTATGAACAGGGTCTAATTTACAACCATGTGCCCTGGGCCACCTTTCCTGTGGCCACTGTAGTCTGCTAATGGCAGCAAAGTCATACTGCACCTTTGCTTTAGCATTTGATCTGCACAGACACATTAGGATCATTTCTCATTTAACAGACAATAAATTAGTGCCTGGAACCTGACAGCCATTAATACAGGCATTGTTAGTTGTGCCTAATCACTTAATTCTCCTTGATAACCATATTATAAATATATTTGAGTCTACAGTAACAGATCTGCTACAATTGCTAATCTGATCTCTGCTGTTTGTCAGCATTCAAGAAAAATTCCTTGACATTTTCTAATCTCTAGATGAGGTAGGAGAATATCATGACAAACCATGAAGAATGGGAAGAAGTGAAAAATTATCCAGAATGGAGAGAGAGAATGGCTTCCCCACTGCTTAAACAGAGAGGAAACCATTTTATCCCACAAATAACATGCATATCTAGAAATTGGAAGGTTTCCATCTGGTCTTACTGCATCTGGCTGAAAACTTATGATCCAGGACTGTATACACCTCTGGGGAAGCAAGCCACCAGAAGACACGGAGGCCTGAGGGAAGAAGAGAAACACTGAAGTAAGCAATGGGGAGGGATAAAGAAGGCAGACCAGTGACATTGTTTGAAAGAAAATGCTCTTACAACAGTTCTGAAAATGCCCTGGGTATTTTGTTTGACATTTTGAGTCAGCAGTTTCACCTACCAATAGATTATCAGATCAAGACACTGCACCTTTATCAGCTATTAATTGTGTCTCGGCCAGGGCAGCTCTTTATTATGCCCATCTTGGAATTCTGGGCTTATTTGCTTAGCTATTAAAGTGGCAGGAAAGGGATTTTCAGCCTAAAATCTTCAAAAAGAATAAGACATCCTAGACTGTTTACTGCAAAACCCAACATTCTGGAGAATTTCCAGACTGACTAAAAAGTGATCCTGCACCCATATAGACAGAGAAGCATCCTCTGAGGGGAGAATGCCACAATACAATGCACCAGTCACTATGCAATAAGAACTAAACTTACTTTTTTTTACTTTTTGTTTTTAAAGAAGAATAATAGTTGTGGGTTTTTTCTGGAAAGTGCAATGTAAATGACATAAATAAAAGGAATTTTTGGAAGGTGGAATGATATTTGCAAGGTGGAAAAAGTCTGATTTAAGTGTTAAATTTAAAGCAACAAGTCTTTTTAAGAAGGAGATGTAAGAGTTAAGGGCACTAGTCCTCTAGGGTAAAATTTGCAATACTACAAATCCCATAAGAGAAACTCACATATCACATGCCCAAAAAAAAGAAGGGGAAGGGTGGACAGCCAGAGAAAAATGATAACCTTTCTGGGGGATGAAGGATGATGTGGAGGACACTGTAGATATTTTGTTGTAATTAGCATTAACATCAATAAGGAGCACAAGTTTTACATCCCATCATGCCCCTCATTACTAGAGTACATAACCTCCTAACCTCCACCCAGGAAAATGATATCATTGCATGAATTAATCATCTGAGCAATTAATGGCAAAAGCAACCTCAGGTTTCCAGCACAGTCTCTGGCACCAGTGAATTGGCAATGACGTAATCTTCCCTGGGAATACACTGGCATTTTGCCTGTTCCTGAGCCTTGCTATTGACTCTGAGGGCAGAAGCAAACAATGTAGTCACCCAACCAGTGATAAATTCTGCAAGCGAATGTCAGGCTGCTGCCGCTGCAGTGTCAGAAGGACACTCCTCCTGCCAACCCCCTCCATGTGCCTTTCCCAAGGAGGAAGCATATCCTGAAACAGGCAAGCACAAATGGCTTCCTCTGATGCGCAGAGAGATGGACTCTTCGGGTGCACTGAGTATCTGCCCCCTTTTTAGTAAGGGGAGCCTTCTCCTCTGCACCTGGAAGCTATGCAGCCTTTTGCAGTAGGTGAATAAGCAAATTATTTTATTATTCCTCTGTTGATGGGGCAGAGAAGTTTGTTATACTGGGGAGTTTATTTTCAGATGCCCAGGCTTGTTTTGTTTCATTTCTTCACTCTCTCTGTTGCTGTGAGTGCTTTGAAAGTTGGAGTCAAACTCAACTATGCCCATGTTTTTTCTAATTTAGGGGAGCTGAAGAACAGGAAAGGCGTGAGAAACCAAGAGACAAAAAACCACTAGCTTATGGTATATGCCCTGTCTTAGACCTGGTTTTCAGTCAGCTGTTCGAGGTGAGATGAGGAGAGTATGGCTCTGTTCTATGGGAATCTGCAGCATGTTCCCTTTGGGCTTTCCATCACCAAATCCTCTGTAAGCTGGAGCTTTTTTTTAACCTGTGCCAGGTGAGTGCCCCTTTGGTCTCACTTGGGGCACATGCACAAGCTGAGACACAGGGGGCCAGACTCAGCCTGCCACCCCCAGTAGCACATCCCTGAGACTTCAGGAGAGCTCATGGGCAGAGGGTAGACATGAGCATGGAGGTGCTCTCTGATGGGAATTCTCAGTCACGTTTGTATTTTGCCATATTAAAGCCATGTGAGAAAACCACAGGAAAGACAGGAGTTTGGTCAGGGTAAAGCTGGCCCCTGATGTAAGAAATATGGTTGTCAAGGAGGAAGAACAACTTATTTGGGAAAACAGGTTTGGTTAATCCAAGACAAGCTATTTCATTGCTTCTCCCTGTGGGGCTTTCTGCCTTACTGCTCTTTTCGGAGGGAGCCTCTGGCTATTGTTTTCTGAGCAAGCAGCAAAAGCATGCCTCCCTCAGCACTCATCATAAGAGTTAGTTTCCAACTGAGGTGAGGTATCCACAGGTGAGCAACATCTTTGTCTCAGCAACATTTTCCTCTGGATCCTGGCTTAAAAAGAATGAGGTGGTGAAAACATATGAGAAGCAGCTAAACCCGTTAATGCCTTACAGCAAGCTGAGATCCCCACTCCAGTTAGTGACTGGACTAAGGTTACCCAGCTCAGGGCAGCCTTGTCTTAAAGGCTTGCAAAGATGCGAGCTACCGAAGTGGAATCACATCATCACTGCAAACAACATTTCCTGTCTACATGGCTTAATGCCACTTGTCACATTTGTAATCCAGCTTCTCCCACCTGTGCTGTCTCTTTAGCAGTCACTTGTTATCAGAGCAAAGGCAGTGAAACAAAAGGAAGGGCAGAGGCTAATTTGCTTGGCGTGCTCCTGCTCTTCCAGATAACATTAATTTGTGGGCTCTAACCTGATCCTCAGAGATGCTTACCCTTTCTTCACATCATTAAAAGGGAGATAGCAAGTCTGTGGAAGCAACTCAATAGGTTACCACTTTAGCAGCAAGCAAACAGGAGGGTTTGATCATCAGTTCTTCTAACCAGTCAGATAGCCTGTCCTGATTCCCCCCTTGCTTTCCAGGTCTGTCTGTCTTTGCAGATAGGATTAATCCACTTTCCTACTCACTTGCACTCTCCATGTTAGAGCATCTGATTACACAGATTGCTTGCAATTTATCTCCACCTGCCATGACTAATGCTCCAGTCTGACCTCCTCTTTCCCATTTTCAAATCTCACTGCAGATCTGATACATACACAGACAGATGCACACATGCTTGAGACTCAGCATATCCATTTTCAGTCAAATCTGAAAGCACTACTGTTTTCCCCACACTGCCCATTTCTCCCTTTTGACTCCTCTCATTACAGTTATAACACATAGGCTTCATACACTGCTGCTCTTTCCACATAAAACACCAGCATCTCTGTACAAACATGCACAATGAACATGATATGTTATAAAACCCTGCAGCACATATAAAGACAAAGGCATATGCTACGTGCACTGAGCAAGTGCACCACACGGGTTCTTGTTCCCTTCAAACCCTGCAGGAAAACATTGCCTGCAGAGTGCTTTCCTATAAACAAGAACACCCTTCCAGCGTAGAGTCAGTATATGATTCCAACAAATCCCATTCCCACACACTCTCTTACCTTTCCTTAGTCTGCTAGTTTGGGCCCCCTGGACCAATTCACTCTCCCTCCTGCACAGAAACTGCCAGCCTCTTCTGCTTCATATTCACAGCACACTAGCAGGATTCACCGTCATCCCATTCTCCTGGATCCTTATCGCCCTATTGGCCAAAGCCAGACAGTAAATTCAATTAGGCTCCTCCTTATAACTATATTATCACAGGAACAGGATGAATAATTTAGTAAAACAAGGGTGTGCAGGCTCCAGTGTCACAGACTTCGCCCCCACTGGCAGCCTTTGATAAGAGCGGTGGGTAAAGAAACCAGAATCTGTCAGTCTCCTGAAAAGGAAACCTTAGATTACCCACTTGTATTTCCCATTTTGTCCCTCTTGTCTTCCTCCCCCTAAAACCATGGCATTCCCTTTTTATTGTTGTACATCCATCCCCAGCCCACAACACAGTATTTCCCTGGTGACTGGATGTTTCCATCTCAGTGGATGCAGAGATTTCTGTCCAGGCAAAGTGATACCGCAGCACATCAAACACTTTGCCTCTTTCCTGAATGCAAGACGTGAGAAAAGAATAAAACCATTCCACAGAGGGGAGTGACAAGAGAAGCAGATCACAAGGAAATGGGAGTCTGCCTTGTATCATGATATCTTCTGTTCAGCAACTGTGCTGTCATCCTGTCAGTTCAGACACCCAAGGAATGTACATGGTTCCTGAAAGAGAAAGGCTTATATACACACTGCTCAGGGACTGGAATTTCACATGCCTGCTGTGGGAGTTTGAATCCCCATATCAAAAAAACATCTCAGAGTGGCAGTTTTCCCCCAGACCAAATGACTAAGCTGTTCTGTTTTTTGGGGTTTTTTTGTTTTGTTTTGCTTTCTGACCAGAAATTTGTAGTGACAACTAACTACACCTATATTTCCCAAAATGACACTGTGCTCTTTCTCCTCATGTGATGCTTTGTTTGAAAAGTTACAGAGCACTGCAGCTTCCCTTAACAGGATCACCACTATGTGAATCAAGCCTCAGACCACCTCATTTGCCTGAAGAGTTTTTTGTTATGGGACCAATGCTGGAAGTGGAGGAGTTCAGCAGGACAACCCCTCCTACCCTCAGATCAGTCCAAGCAGCCAGCAGGGCTTTTTAATAACCTTTTACAGCAATACTGAAAGTTATTGCTAATACACGTTCACATGCACACAGCCATATGATGCCACCCTAACTGAAAAATAAATAGGCAAGATGAAGAAGCCATTCTTCCCTTATAGGAGCCTGTGTCCCTTAGAGTTCAAGAACACCCTTTGCACTCTGCCTCCCCTGTGCTAATATTTACTCAGCAGAGTCTATATACCTACTATCATAATAATGCAAGGTTCAAATTTGCACAAACTCCTTCAAGCAGCTCCTACACCAGCTCTCAGTTTGGCTCATCTCCCAGGACTGGCTGGCTGGGTAGCCCTTAGCTCTGCCTCCAGAGGCAGTAGGGAGACGAGGTTGAAGTCTAACCCAAGTACCACCATAGCTACAAAGGCAGGCCACCGGTGACATCAAGAAGTTTTCCTAAAAGCAACGTATTTCTTTAGGCACTGCCTTCACGGCAAAGGACTGGCAGGAAGCTGGAACAACACACAGCTATTGCCATATTCTAAATCACTGGGCTATCTACCTCTGTCACACCCCAATGGAGGATGGAGTCATGCTGCCTTCCCCAGGAGAATAGGGCACAGGAATGGTGGATCCTTTTGCCTTTCCTGCCAAGTTCCAGGTGATCTAAGGAGAGAAAAAGCACAAGTCTCAACCAAATTTTCGTCTTTGTCTGTTATGGATTGCTCTGCCACAAAAAGTGACAAGACTGCCCTCTGGCTCCTAAAATGCTTCACTTTCAAAGAATGGCAGCTGTTGTTTTCCTCCTCCTCTTTCCCTTGCAGCCATCCACTTTTAAGAGCTTCTGTGTTAAAGGAAACCTTGTGTCCTGGTTTCAGCTGGAAAAAAAAAATAATTTTCTTAGTAGCTGGTATAGTGCTGCTTTTTGGATTTAGGACAAGAATAACGTTGATAATACACTGATGCTTTTAGTTGTTGTTAAGCAGTGTTTATATTAAGTCAAAGACTTTTCAGCTTCTCATACTGCCCTGCCAGCAGAGGCTGGGAGTGTACCAGAAACTGGAATGGGACACAGCAAGGACAGCTGACCCAAACAAGCCAAAAAGCTATTCCATACCACATGACAATCATGCCCAGTATATAAACTGGGGGGAGCTTGCCAGGGGACACCACAACTCAGGGATTAGCTGAGCATCTCTCAGTGGGTGGTGAGCAATTGTGTTGTGCATCACTTGTTTCATATATTCTCTTATTGTTTTTCCTTCCTTTTCCATCCTATTAAACTGTCTTTATCTCAACCCACGAGCTTTACTTTTTTTCCCAATCCTCTTCCCCATCCCACTAGCAGGGGGAGAGTGAGTGAGTGGCTGTGTGGTGCTTTATCGCTGGCTGGGGTTAAACCACAACACCTTGAATTATGCACTTGGTGATAGCTTCAGAGCAATTAAATTGAGACATGTGGCAAGTTGCCCAATGTCACTACCAAAACTCAGGATGTTTTAGCATCATTTATTGAAGAGTTTTTACATGATGCTTACTTAAATCAGAAAAAGAAAGCAAATTAGGCTGTTGCCATGACAACTAGAGAATCTACTCAAAATTCAGGACATGCTGGGGAGACCTCTTCAGTGGAGACCTCCGCATCATGAATATAGCCCGTGGTTATCAAATCCCTTTCAAGTTAATTCCTAGCATCAAAGCCTCCCTGAAAAAGGGTTAATAATTGGGAGCAAAGTTTGGCTAAAGAGGGCACAAACCAAATCTCCCAGCACTAATGGGAATTCTGGTGGGAGATGCTCAGAGATCCACAGGGCAATCACAGAAGTGGCAGCAGTAGTACATAAAGACACATGAGGCAGGGTGGGAGAAGCGCCAGGAGGTTTCATTGTAGATAAGCACTGAATAGAAAGGCAGATCATGACTCTGTGGTGCAGTAAAGGTGAATGACAACTTTCACAGAGTAGATGGAGGAGGGAGAGAAGGAAGCAGGGTCTCAGCCGCTGCTCTGGAAGTTGGAATAAACTGAGCAGAGTCTTCCACCAACCCCATGAAATGAATTAAAGCAAACAAGAGAACAAAATGGCAAGACAAAAAGCAAGATCAGTGGTGTCAGAAGCAGCTGACAGGCTGAGCAAATGGAAGACAGGCTACTAGAGTTCTTCTGCAGGAACCGAATCCTTGATAGGATTGTTGAATATTTTCCATCAAAGCTGGTTCTCTGTGCAATTTTTTTTTTTTTTCCATCTGAACATTTTTGCTGTTGCAAGCCTAAGAAAATCACTATTTTAGTACAAATTTTACAGTGAAGTCTTTTGGTTCTCAACTGCAATAGCTGAGGTATTTCTCGATGAAAGCAAAGAACATTTCTTTGGAAAAATGTCACAAAACTTTGTAGTTTACATGGAAGATCTCTCCTTCCTCATAATTATTTTTGATCAGACAGTTTATTGCCTTTGGAAGCTTTGGTGTTTTCCTTTGAAATGATGTCTCACTGGGCATAAGCCCCTTTTGGAGGGTAGGAACAATAAGTGGGGGCATATTCAAAACACACAGGCAAATGGAATAAACTGTGAAAGTTTTTCACCCTCCCTCTTCATCCTCAGATGAGAGGAACTGTGTTTAGCAATGAAAACAAGATGAAATTGAGAAATTAAGGGAGAGATATATGATTGTATTGTTGTGAGTGTTATACTCCAAGTAGGATGCTTGCTAAGGCAAAAGCATACATAGTACACAGAAACAAAAGTTCAAGAAATTATGAAAAAAACACTAATAACGAATATGCATTTTCAAGATATAAGTACCCCCTTATCTGACGTCCTGTTCACCCTTTGAATCCCAAGACTGATTGTCAGTCTGCCTTACTTGTGAAGTTGTAGCAATATTTCAGCACCTTGAGTTGGAGATGCTGATCTTCTGATGGGGTCTTCTTCCTTGTGCCTGGGTACCACTTTTACAGCAGTACCTACACCTCTGACTGTTTGGAACTGAATATAAAACAAGACTTTAATTGATCATCTACTTGTAAATGAGACTGGTTATTTCTTTTCATGCCCCCTCCCTGCCCTTCCCTGCTACTTTGCCAAAGCCTTGCAAAAAACACTTACTAGCCAACGATATTGTACCAGCAGGAGTGGGTCAGGCTGCACACAAGCCATGTAGGCTTGTTTTGGATCCACAATATGTGGCAGAGATGAGAGGTTGAAGTGAGAATTTTTTCATGCTGCATGTATTGTGACACCCTCTTTAACAGCTGTCAGTTTGGCAAACATGCTCTTGGGATGGTGTACCAGCAGCAGAGGCACTCAAGTGGCAGGTTCCACACAAATCTGAGGAATAGAGGACAGGGTGAGTGAGAGAAAGAGGAAAGGACAATGCACAGCAGAATAGGAATGGGCTCCTTAGAAGCATCTGGGATGCTATTTTCTGAAGTGAGCTGCCTCTGGGACAAGCTGCATTTTACCCATGCTACTGCATATGTGTCTGGTGGTCTTTATAAGCAGCATATTACCATCCCACTGAAAACGTGTTTCAGTGTCCCAAACATGCTCCTAATTAAAATTTTTCATTCTTTTAATTGCTATTAACAGCTAATTAACAGCAATAGTGATTTGTTATTTTAACAAACTTTTCAAGACCTTCTAGGTATTATGTCTTAATCTAGAAAAAAACCCAAACAATTTTTCTACTGGCATTGTTTACTTACTGAAGTAACATTTTTCTAGTATTAGTTCATTGGTTGCAGTGACTTCTTGCCATCTCAAACAGCACAGCAATATGACGTCTTAAAAAACCATATTTCATCCCACTGTGCTATTCTAACACAAGAAAACACAAATATCATATTTTTCCATGAAGCTCTTTGAGTGAGAATCTATTTCATAGCAATCAGCTTTAAAAATACACGTACACCACTTCTTCACCAGATGGCCTGCCATATTTTGCAAAACACTGTTCTTAGGCTGTGGAATTTTCTAAGGTGAAACAAACATTTTTGTTTACTGATGGGCCAGATTTCCCTCTCCCAAAGGTTAGAAAAAAGACAGACATGCCCTAATTCCATGACAGCGTAAGTAATATCCCAGGGGTTATGGCACTCATTTACGACGCAGGAAACGGAGGGCCCAAATCTGAACCAAGCAAACTAGAGACTCATCTCTGGATCCTACCCAGGGCAGAAAGTCACTGCACCAAGAATTCATTGGCTATTCAGAAGAGATACTATCATTATACCACCTGCAGAAATTATTCTACTGTATAGAGACTACTGTAACACTGGGCCAAAGACTGAATGGATGACCAATGGCCAAAGGCACTCATCAGAAAGCAAGATTCATGTCAGTAGCTTGTAACTCACAGAGCACAGCTTCGAATTCTTTCTCTCACATCCCTGTTGCCTCTAAGATTATTTTCATCTAAACTACAAATCCTACATGGGACATACTTAACTGGAGATGGAAACATTGCTTTTTTGTTTGTTTGCTTTCTTGAATTAGAAAAACTTACTTCATCTTCCAGAGTTTTTAGCCCTTTTGACAACTGGGGAGGACATCTGGTACAAAATCTGAGACTAAACATCGTGTTCAGAATGAACAGCTGAGCTGAGTTCTTCTTTGGCTTCTTTTAAGCCAAGGGGCACTGCTCAATCACACAGAGTAGCTAAAACACCACAGGTAAGCTCTGTGCACTGACCAAATCCTGCTTCTTACCTCACTTACTCCCACTCAAAAAGAATAGTTCTGGCAATGCCAAAGGATTCACATTAGGGTGAAACTCATGTAAAATTAAAGCAGGGTCATCATCCTCACCTGCAGCAGACAATCATCTAAAAAGGGCCAGTGCAGATGATCTATTACAATGGAGTAGCTCAAGAGAACCAAGAGCTGATTTGGCCAATCAGTTGCTACAGATAATTTGCTTCTTCAGGTGCCTCCATGCTCTCACATCCTCCTCCTCCCTTCCCTGGTTGCCAGGCAACTACAAAAAGGACAAGAGAGCATGCTGGAGGAAACCACCCCATAGGGTACTGCATGAGTTCGGGTTTTCTTTCCTAGCAAATACTCAAGGGCAAAGTGGCCTTGGCTTCGGAGGCAATGTCTCGCTGTGAAACACTATTTTGCATGAACGTTGGTTGTGGGGCAAGTGATGCATATCCATAATAACCAAAATAATGACAGACTCCAAGCTTGCTTCTGAGCTTTTTCTGGGCTCAGGTGTTCTCCATCAGTCCCGCAGATCAATAATTTAAGGAGCTCAAGCATAGAAATCACCAGCCTGTACAGCAGGAGATTTCACAATACCAGATACCCCATATTGTTGCAGTGTCTCTGAGGATCATTGCTGTAGCTGGCTATAGTCATATGCTTACTGCTCTGACTTAACAGTCTGTCCCATAGGGCAAATGCAAAAGAAACACAACAGTTTTGACCAGAAATCTGTTTGCTTATAAAAACTCAGGCACTTTTGGATGAAGAATAAGTGAGATCAGCCACTAGAAAGTAAAATGGAAAGCTCTGTACTGGAGTCAATAAAATCCCTTTGTGAACTTGGTGTGGGAGAGGCTGTCTCATTCTCCTGGGTCTATCATCCAGTGTCCTTCCCTCACGGTTTATAATTGAGGGATAAGACTCAAGTATATGAATAAAAACCCCTAGGATCTGATGTTTGGAGCTGCAAAAAAGAAAACTTACACCCTGAAATGACATCATTAGTATTTAGAAATAAAACTTAGTTTTAAAAATGGTGTTATCAACTAAACACAGGTCAAAGTCAGGTAAAAAAATACCTGGAAGACTAGACATACACCTGTGACTTTACTTTCAAAATAAGCTTAATTTATGGAGTCTTATCCTGTGTAGGACTGAATCTAACAAAGAGAAGAAACTTTCTATTTCAGCAACTTTAATACTACTTTTTGTTTCCTGTAATCACACTGACTTCTCAATGCTTTTCAGTATTTCAGGCATATTTTTGAGATCTATTACTGCACAACAAAATCTGCTTTTTACCCCTACCTCCATATATCATGCCAGAAAGGCTGTCTTATCTAAACAAAGTTTTCCATTTTTTATTAGGTAGTGTTCTGCCTAAAATGATAAAGACTATACCCTGAGGCTGTTCAACCTAATAGCATTTACTACAGACTCTGAATTCATAGTTTAGGACCAGATCCTCTTAACCACATATCTCAAATACCTTGGGAATTTTCACAGTTTCACTAAGAACTCTCCTTCCTTCTCTGCCCTTCTGAGTAGCCACTTGTTGTTTCTGTATAGACCACAGACAATTAATTAGTACTGATCTAAATGACCCAGTCATAACCAGACCCACATGTTGCTTTCGATTGAAAAGCTTTTGCTTCCCCCACTCCATACACCTCAACCAATGTTGAGTTTTACTAGCAACGAGATAATTTCATGACTGCAGAGGTCCCACTCTGGGTCCTGCTGTTCTTGTTTGAGCCTTTCTTAAACAACTGCACTCAGCCTTCAAGTTCACATCACCCAAAAGAAGCAGATTTCTCCTTCAGTTCTCCAGCAGTGCAATACAGGTTGCAATTTTTGTCCCTGATTTTTTTTTTTTTTCCTGGCACATCCAAGTTTCCCTTATCCCCTAAGGTCACAATTTGGCTTGCTGCCTTTTCCACTGAGGTTTGAAGTCCAAAGCAATACCTTTGCAGTTCTTGGAGTAGAAAATTAAAGCTTAGAGTGATTAAGAAGAGCAGGCTAGGATTTAGGAATAAATTTTTGCTGAGTTGTCCCTTTCCAGCTTTTAAACGCCACTTAAATTTAGCACCTAAGGGCAGAAAACAAAACAGATTAAGTGTTCATTTCATCTTTTTAATGTCAAGGTGCCCCTGTTATTATGGGAAGTGTATGGATGTGATTATGAATTCTGTCAACTAAACCTTGTTATCTTTTAAAATGGTCTATCCCTTTATTGACTCTAGAGGAAAAAATACTTAGAATAAGAAATAAGGTATGACAGGATTTCCTTGAAAGAAATGGATAGGAAGGATGGACGAACACATTTTTCTGCATGATGTAAAGACCTCAGCTACATACACTTGTGCAGCAACATCACCCACAGCAGCCCAGCTGGGCTCTGGACAGAGGCATATTTGACATTATCACAAAACCCAGGACATTGCACTGGGCAGGCTGAGGAGAGAGGAATGAGGAGGCAACATACAAGGGGGTAGGGGAGGAAATTGTGCAGGGAGGGGAGCAGTGAACCAGCAGGGTAGAGGGTAGGTGATGTAGAAGGACTCTGCTGTAGCCATGCAGGCTCCTCTCGTTTGAGGAGATTGAAGTCTTGCTCTGTTCAGAAGAAAGATGAGGGAATAAATTATTTCACGAGTGCACATATTCAAGTGGAGCATTTCAAATAGCAGTCTGCAAGTGGGCAAGAAACCACTGCATTTAAATACAGCTCACTTCCCAGGGGCATGGGAATCAAACAAGATGCTACTTATAAGGTTGTAAAATGAAACCACATAAAACATTAACAGAAAAGTCATGTTTTCACTTAGAATTACTCACTGACTAATAAGAGAGCCAAAATATGAACATGTTGCCTAATGTTGATGGCTAAATGCCTTTCTTAAAGCACATTAAAGCAGGAGGCGGCAGCAGCAGCAGGCTGGAATGAATTTTAGAAAAAGCTGGACATATGCTACAGCACCAGACAGAATTGCAAGGACCAAATGACACAGCAAGGCATTATAGGTATTGACCACTATTCTGAGTACCTTTCATATCTCCTCTGGGGTACCATAAATAATGTGACTTCAGGGTAATTTTGGAAATATCCTGTTCTTTGATGATCATTTTCTGGGACTGAGTAAGACAGAGTCACTCCTAACATTTTTTAGGGTGTGTCTAAGCAGCACCCAGCACCATGTGAGGGTGCCTACAGTAGTTCAGGTCTGTATCCCATCCTGCGTTATTATGAGGGGCAGGGTCAGCACCCTTAGGTAGAGTACCATACTAGTTCAGCTCAGGTCTTCCTGGTCCCAGTGCTGCTGTAGCCCCAGCTCTGGTGTCCACAGCACAGTGCCCTGTACCATGCAAGTACACTTTCTCATTCTCATAAGGCAGCAGCTCTGTTTTTTGGGACTGTAGTACAGATTAATACTGTTTACAGCTTTAGTAGTAAAATGTGCTATATGTTATGTCTATAAAGCATGTAAGTGATGGGCAATGATACCCCATCAATTTTCACTGTTTTTCTCCAGTACTGTCCCACAAATAAATTTAAGCAAAACCACATGGCAATCCTGTCTCCTGAACAGGAGAATGCTTTCATATCTACAGCTCAGACAGATTTTGTACAGGTCTTTACCGTGCACAGGTCTTCCCTCTTTCTTAATTGTTTCTACTTCTGCTGCTACCTAAATGACCTCCCTGCCTGAATAACACAACAAAAAAATGGATGTCTTTCACATTTTCATGGGTTTTAAATTTAGAACTTCAGTATATTTCTCTCTCCAGTTCCTTATGGTTTTGGATTGAGCATATCTGCACAGATTCAAGATTTCTATAATTTCTAGACCCAGGCCTCTTTTCCAGATGCCCTTAGACATCTCAGTCAAATGCTGTTTTCCACATAAGCTTATTTTCTCTTTTCTGGTTCAGTAGGCACCTTCTCTAGTTCAGTAGGTTCTAAGAGACCCCACAGAGAAGGAAAGACAACAACTGAGAGCCCCAAATGTTGTAGCAATAGCACCTGTCCTTTCCTTGTGAGGATTCCTGAGCAATCTCTGCCCATTCCATTATTCAACATTAGGATTAGAGAAGTTCTAAACCACCTTGCAATACACCCCCAGTGCAACCACATGCTAAGCGCTACCAGTAGACCACTCAGAGAGGTTTATATTTTCTGAAAAGAGCTGCAACAATTTATTTGTGCTAAGATTTCTTCTCTATACATATTTATGTGGTCTGTTTACTCAAATAAAGCCATGTGTGAAATTCAACAGACACAGAACCTCACAGAGAACTCTTCTGTTTGCTTTAATTAGAGAGAAGGAAAACACCCAAGGATTCTTTACTGTAGTGAAAGTTAAAAGGATGAACAGGAACCACTGTGAGTGGGTGAAGCTTCTACATCTTAATGACTTCTGACATGTCTTTAAGTCTTCCAGGCTTTCAAACCATTATGATACAAGGAAGGTCATGGTGGTCACTAAACAGACAGATATTGTTCCAGATTATGTACTACCAGTTGTTAAGGAGAAAAACAAAATGAAACACCTTCTGCTTCAAGGAAGGAGAGAAAAACAACACACTTTTATAAAATAAAAAAGGAGCATACAATACCCAGGATGTAGAGGATGAGGGCAGAGCAGCCCTTACCCTGAGTTTAAGTTGTCTGGTTCTAATATATACATCATGAGTAAGAAATAAACAAAAAGCTGAATCTTGGGAATGTCAGTTCAGGAAAAAACCCCCATAACTACCCGTGCAAAAGAGAGAGATTTATGTGCAAGAATCACCATGCTTTCCCATATTCCCTTCCATTTTGTTTGGGTTGAGGGTTGATTTGTTTACTGTATTTAAAGCTCCTTTTTAATGAGTTGTGTGAAATCTGGCAGACACATAACTTCTTTGAACAACAAAGAATTTCTTGCATTAATGAAGGAGAAAAGCAAGCCAAGAATTAATTTATTATAACACATTAATTACTGCATGAAATAAAAGTCCAAATAATCAGCAGGAACCACAAGGATGAGGTAAAGGTGAGAGGAGATAAGATACGCACATTCTGCTTTGGTGATGGGCAAAAAAAGGGCCCCAAACAAAAATATCAGAAATGCACCTGGAGTTTGTTATTGCAGAAGAAAGATTGAGTGAACTGGACATCTTCCCTTTTGATAAACAACTGCTCCAACCATAGAGGGAACAAAATAAAAATAAAGACAAATCAACTATGGCTAACAAGAGTGAGTGGATAGGTATACAGAATTGCACAGCTTGTTCTGAAACAGGTATGTCACATATTGAAAAGGCAGCTGGATACTTGGAGGAAAGTTTTTCCACAAGGGGGGATTAATAAAAAAAATACACAAAAAGATATGAAACTTTTCCCCCTGAAACGGGGCTTTCAAATTGTACGTTGTAAAAAATGTGTGTGCATGCATGGGCAGGGTGTGTGTGTGTTTGAATACTTAAGTAGTTACATGACTGAGGGAAGTGGTAAAAATGTCATTACTACAGGATGAAATGTGAATTCAACCATTGGTATGCCCATGCATGCACAGATGGAGTTGAGGTTCTTCTTTTGCAGTGTGTATTGGAATATGTCCAAGAGGCAAAGCAGCAGGGAACTGCATCCTGCACATTGAAGCATCCCTGGGTTCATCACTCTTATCTCCAATCAAGTCAAAACGCTTCACGCAAAGAAGGGATAACAACAATCTTACCCAGAGCCTAGCATTTTCAGTCTTGTACTTACTGCCTGTTACCACAGCTCTGAGACCAGAACATGGTATTGCATGGTATGTACTATGCATATGATGTACTACATGCAATGGCACTGACAAGTCTTGGTAGCTGTACTGATGCCCAGCCCTTGTTGACGACCAGGAAGAAGTGACTCAGTGCCACCCTCCACATTTTCATTTAAAGGTTTACTGGGAGAAAGCCAAGATACTGAGTATGGGGTATGAAATGGATGACTATAAACTTGCTGGATTAGCTAGGCTGAAGAATTTTGCCGAGTCAAATGTCAGTCTTGTATTTCTGTGGTTCTATGCTTCCTCAAAAGAAATATGCCTTTACAACCAGTAAGAGATGTGGGTGATCAAGATTCTTCATTTAGCTGTAAACCTATAGAACTTAAACCAGAGGTACAGGTAGAAACTCAGATTTCTTGCAACACTAACATTTCCCTCTGTGTGAACCATCAATGTTATATAGAAAGAGTCATGCTGTGGGGGATGTATTTGGTACTTGTTTCTGGATATCCCACAAGGCCATATGGAGTTAATCTCTTGCTCTAAGAAATAAAGGATGACATGAGACTGTTAACTGCAAAAGGAAATGGATCAGCTGAATTAAAGACTGAGATAATCAGAGGAGATAAACAAGGCACTTTGAAAGGAGGTTTGCTCTGAAGGGGACCACGTCTTCAGCCCTGCTGCTTGGCTGATGCAGAACACCTCAAAGATCACACACAAGTCATGAGTTGCAGTAGGAGCCTAAAGCACTCCAGTATGCTTGGCAGTGCTTGCCCAAGTACGTTCAGGAGGACAGCATTCCCTGGGACCAGAGTGCTGCTCCCTCCCCTCGCAGGTCTCCCACTCCAAGCACTGCTGGTGGTTTTGTGAACAGCCTCATTCACTACCTGTTGCACTTGCCTAAGGCTGGAAATCCATCTACCCCCTTCTCCCTCCTCCCAGCCTGCCAATAGTTTTGATGGGATATTTTTCTCCCCACATTAGCCTGCTTCTCTCTCTTTCTGAGCTGGGCCTGTTTCCTCCTCCTAATTACTCACGCAGGAGAACAGATGGCAGGGAGAGTGGATTTCTCACTCGTTGGAAGTATGCTAGTTTATACAGACACTAGGTTTTATCACACAAAGGAGGAATAACGCCAACTGCAGAAGAAAGCAAGATATTCCAGAGCCTGGTTCCTAGCATGCCATATTCTCTGTTCTTCCGTTCAAGCACAATATATTTTGAGCAACAACTTTCAGTTCTCAATGTGTATTTATGCCAGTTACACCACATTGTGCTTTTTCCTTCTCTTGTTTTAAATTTTTAATTAGGCTGAGAAGACAATTCACAGCATATCATTTATTGAAATGAATGCAGCTTTTTCATCTCAAGAAATAGCTGTGGTTCAATACAGTCACAAATATTTGGGATCAAATCTTCCCTATTCAGACAGTGGAGGTCAGTTGTGATGAGGTAAGTGGGACATGGGCAGGATCTTTGAGTGGAGGACATTTTTATGTACAACTTGCTTGCAAACTGCACCTAGGACACTCACCAACCATCCCTATGCCTGGTTCAGTGACAATGGCATTGCTGGGACTGTTCCCAATTGGTGACCTATGCAAGCCACGTTATTTTGTAGTGCAGCAGTATTTACTATCACAGAAATAGGCCACTCCATGCCAGTTGGCCTCAGGAGTGTCCCTGGACATGTATAATTTATTAGACTGGATGTAACTGTGCTACAGGCATCTCAGTTCTGTTGGCCCAAGTGACCTTTTCATTAGCATACGAAAATATTGCCACTGGAATGCAGCTGCAACTACCATTGATAAAGCTTCTGTCACAGTTACCACCACCATCAAAATAAAATGCAAATGAGAATATACATACACTTACCAAGCCCCTGCAGTCTGCTGACTTGTCTGCTCTAGCTACAAACCACTGTTAGAGACATTATCAGCAAAGCTACTGTTGTAGCCTCATGAATAAAGAACAGCAATGTTTTACATGAAGTCTTTTCATCAAAATTTTGCCTGGTAGGTACAGCACAGTCTACTTTTGATTTATCATGACGTTCAATCGGTACCCCAAGAACAGTACAGAGAAATAAGTCATTGTTAAAGGTCACTGGGGTCTGTGCTGTTTTAATTGAAGAAACAATGCTGCCTTTGACTACCACACAAGTACTGCCACGTTTTCAGAAAGCCTGAATCAAAATGATCTTGCAGAAAACTATATGCAACTGAAAACAGCTATTCAGAAAGAATGGACCAGTCAACCAAGCTCAGATTTTAATCTGCAGTTTCAAAAACTTCTCTCATGCTGTAAATTAAGGTAATTGAGTTGTAAATCGATGGATTTGCAGTGGGGGAAACCTGGTGAGAGAGGACCTGTCTGATGTTTAGCACACTAAAGCAAAAACTCTATTTCAATTTTATGAGAATGAGCCTCAGGAGCCAATGGGCTTCCACGCAGCAATTTACCAGTTTATCAAGGCAAGTCTTGCAGAGAAAAAGCCAGCAAAGAGGAATGAGGGGGAAAAGAAAGCCACATGACAAAGTAATTTAAGGTACTGTCTTCAGATATCAGAACCTATTTAATTAAATCTCTTACTAATGTAAATGCCATTTTGCTTCCATTTGTCAGTGATGCCAGACTGTCAAGGTAACAGACAAAGGATACTTATGAATGTAATGAAAACACATTTCTTGTCTGAAAGAGAAAAGCTTTGACAATCTGAGCAGTAAAAGGAAGAATTACAACATTCCCCAGTTCTATCACAGGTAACATGCAGTCCATGTACATCCCTTCTAGGATGGTTTTCTTCATCACCACAAAACTTGGACTATTGTGGCTACAATGCACCTACTAATCAACCTCTCTTTAACTGGGTTCCTGCTACATGTAAGTAAGATGTGATTTTTGCCATGAAGCCAGTCAATAACTCTTCTTTTCACACTACAGCAGAAAAAGTGCATTTAAAGAAGATAGCTGTAAGAAAGGCAAACTGAATAATCCTTCAAGATTCAACAGTGAAGTGTGAACTCAGCCCAGTCATGCTTTAGTCTATCAGTCATACAGTGATCAATTGATGAGTTCAATCTCCTGAGCCCAAAGTTGCATGATGGGATCCTTAACTGCTTTGTACTCATGCCCTTCCAGCCCAGTTGAAGTTGAGACTTGGCCAAACACTTCGGAATGTAACAGTGTTTTGTTGAATTAGGAATTTAGCCATGGGATCATGAAAAGAAGTTTTTTGTGTGGTACTATTGTTAACACAAAACCTGGAAACATGTAAGGCTATTTACTGCAATAAAGACATGCTAAAATATCAACAACTTTCAGAGTCAACCAGGAGGTTCCTCTGAGCAGTTTAAGCTGTGTTTACAGAGCAGGGCCTTGGGAAACCATTCTGAGACACTTGCTGTAGGGTTATTCCAAACATTCAAGCCCAGTCACATTAGTACCCAAAGCAATGCTCTCCAGTCCGATTAGCATTTGCTATTTAATACCAGTATGCAGAAGCAACCTTCTGGGCAACCCCATGCCACCCACTTGCTATACTTTATAACTTGGATTTCCTCCTCCCCCACTCCCAACTGTTGTTGACTCACTGGCAGGGTGTTTCTTCTTCCAATTTGCTGTAATTGCTCTACACTGAGGATCTACTGATCTGTCGAGGATGTGCAAGCAGGGGAATTTCTTGACAGGTCTGCCGGCAAGCAAGCATGGGGAAGTCAGATGGGCAGAGATGCTGGGCCAAATCTAAATTCCTTTTTACTGAGCATCATCTTTCCTGAGCCAGCAACACCACTCTTTACATAGCCTAGCAGAAACATTTTAAAAGGCCACATGATATTATGGTAGTTCCTGCCTCTCCCAGGCTCTAAGACAGACAGAAAAACAAAAAGCAAAGCAAAATCTAACAGAAAATCAGGTAGATAAGCATGTTATCTGCAGTGACACAGACGTTTGACCCTGTGAGTTACTCAACCTAGTTCATGCAGCCCAAGCTGCTGGTTAGTCTCCTTTTCCATGGTTTTCAAAGTACTGTAGTTGTTTTCCTCAGGAATTGAACTGCTGTTGACCCACCGCTCACAATGAAGGGAGCATTTTCTGTCCCTTAGGTGTTGTGCATCCCCTCTTCAGGCAGCAAAGCCTGCTGGGAGCCACACAGTCCTGAGCACAGCCACATCGGTTTTCACCCCATTTCCTCAAATGTTAATAGTTTCAAGGTTACCAAATGTTTATCCTGGGTCACAGCAATGACCAGGGATGCTTTAGAAGTCTCGTTACTAGTTAATGAAACAGATACTCTGTTTGTCATGAACCAACTCACATCGTTCATCCAACCAGCCTCCTGCCCAATGTCAAATGCTCAGGTCTCCCTAGCCAAGCTTCCAGGCATGAAGGTACTTCAAACCTCATTATTCCTCATATCTTTGGGTTGACTTTGTTGTGTGGGTGCAGTCAAAGTTGGGCCAAACAGAATGCACAAAGTACTTGCTTCTCTTTGTATTGTGCAAAGCTCTTTCATTAACAGTTCCTGCAATACAATGTCATTTTGCTATTCAGCATGAGAATTGTATGTGAAAACAGATTAGCCCTTTATTTGGAGTGATCCCAGCACATGAGAAGAGGGATTTGATAGAATTGAAGGTCTGCTGTGGTTCAGAAAGCAATTTTGATGTGCACCTAAGCTTTTGCAAGACATTCATCCTCTAGCCACACAACCCAATGCTAGAAGAAAAAAATTAAAAATGAGTGGGTGTAATAAGGCAATTGCAAATAGGGTGTGGAAACACAGAAGATGCTCTTACATTCTGGTTTGGAAGATTTTTGTAAGCAGAAATAATAAGGCCTGAGTTGATATAAAAGAAACATACTAAGCCTGTTTGACTACATTACAGAGATGGTCCTGTTAGAAAGCAATGTTGATGCTGATCAGTTTACATCACATGGGATTTTTTTCCCCCCTTGCCTCCAAGATTTGTTCTGTCACCCAATGAATTTGATTTTTCTTATTATGATTTAAAGGCTGAAAACTTTGTGTTGATCTGGCAGCACAGGATCTCAGGATTTATCTGGACTTGTCCCAGTGTGAGCTTATTTTAGGTTGTTCTAGCAACGAGGTAACGGTTCCTTACATTTGTTTTATTGTCACTCTAAACAAGAGTGATAACAAATAGTTATTCTATATGTACTGTTGTGTTGTTTGCATCTTTCCTCACCTCTGTGCTATCAGTAATCTGCTCTCCTAATCCTGCATCCACATAAGGCTTCCTTTGCAGGTCTTGCCACTTAGATATGAGATGCTTCATGGCATTACTTACCACCCTGCCATCCAGCATGCAAAGCAGTTAGACATAAAGCAGGGAAAGCAGAGAGGCATGTTAGTATACAGACTTCCTGAGCAGATGACGTAGAGCCCCGGAGGTTCTGTCTTTGGTCTTGTACAGGAGCATCGCTCTGCACTCCCTGCATCTCCTGCCAGCAAGCCCTGCAGTTTGCTGCCTGCAACATGCAGTACTTAGTGGGCTGGACATGGGGGGGTGCACACGCTGGGTGGGGTGTCGCCACGTGGCGGGGGAGGCTCATGTTGGGGAAAACTTGTGTAAAAAAAGTGTGAAAAAAAACTTGCATAAGGAGGAACTCATATATAAGGAAAAACTCACATGGGGGAGATGGATGCTATGAACATCTTATGGCTTCTATAGGATTGCAAGCTCCCATCATTCAGGTAAGAGCAGTTTTAGAAATAGAACAGAATAGAAAAACTGAACAACTGGGAACCAATTAAAAGAGAGCATATACATAGATGGATTAAGTTTAAAAGATAAACCCAAGAGGAACCTAAGACCAAGGAAGAAATAGCTATCAACACCATGCACCTACCAGCAAAAAGGGAATAAGTACCCACTAGGATCAGCACAGCGCTCCTGGGGAAAGCCTTGGGACTACAGCAGCTCATTAGACCCTCCCCTCTCACACACACACTGTAAGCCAAAGTGTCTTGCTAAACATTTTTTTTTAACTGAGAATAAATCAGGTCAGTGTCAATGTAGCTTCTGGAATGTGCAAACACAGCTGCAGGTTGGTGCTTTTGTGAAGAAGAAAGGAGTTTGAAGATAAGACAGTAATAAATAAGACAGTTAGAGACTATTCTTGAAGATAACAGGAACAGGACAAATTAAAACAAACCAGCTCAAGATACAACACAGCTGCACACACCTCCTAAACAGACCTTTGTGAGCATGCGTGAGCACTGAGGTCAACCAGCAGACACGGTGAGGAAGACTAACAATGACCAGAAGGGACCCCTCGAGACCAGCACCCAGCAAGAAAGCGCATGTGTAATTAGGATGCAGATATTGTAATTAGTTCCAGGAAATCTAACGCATATGTAACTCATTTCTCCAAGAAGTTATGAATATACATAATCTCACCATATATTAGCTGCCACTTATAGATCTGGAGCATGCCCACCTTTGCGAAGCTACTCATGTGTGTGCCCAGCACTTCAATAAAGAATGCCTACTTTCTAAAACTCCAAAACAAGTCTTAGAGTTCCTCTGTCAGCTTTTACGGTAACAACATGATTTTCTATATGACATTTTTTAACTGTATTAGTGAGGCTTTTCTGTATTAGTTTGGATTATGAATGTATAATATTGTAGCAAAGCAAAGTCCAGGCTACTGTTAAAACAATCAGCCATTATCATTCTTGCCTGCAACTTTTCTGGTGTGGGGACCAAAGACAGTGGTGAGGTTTCTTCCCATGATACTGAGCTGCAGCACACTGACCAGCTCAGATTCTCAGGGATGCAAGGGTCAGATTTTTCGCCTTTATATCATTTTCCTTTCTTGCAATCTTCCACTGCTTACTCAGACATATATCACAGGATCTGGCAGTTTTCTATCTCATTCCACGAAAAGAGCTCTGTCCTTATTTGTAAATAATGCAGGAATTTTCATAAATGTCAGATAATCTTCAGTTTATTATCTGTATTCTAGCTCTGGGATTCCTATGAATGTTTAAAATCACACTTCAGCCCTGAAGAGAAGGATGCTAATCTCTGGAATTATCTAACAACTTTTCCTGACCTGACATTATCAGCTATACTAAATGAGTGATGATTCTGGAGAAATAAAGGTAGAAACAATATTGTGAACACACATAGTTAACCTGGAATGTAATCCACAGTGAATCTCTTGTTGGCTCACTGTAAGTCATTATTACAGCACATACCAAAAGAAATCCCCCTGCACCCTCAATCCACTTCACAGAGCATAAGCCACCAGAAAGCACCAGCAAAGTCTTTCTTCTTCCTGGCAACAGTCTTAACCTTGATCATAAGCAGTTTCTGAATTTTCACATGTGATATGAGAAATCATTAGGAACTTAGAGAATTTTAACAACTGAAGTGTAGGGGGGAGCCTGGATAGAAGCAACAGTCTTCCATTAAAACTACAGCACATTCTCAGAAGAGTTTGAAAATACAGTTTTTTAATCTTGTATTTGGGAAGATTTGAAGTGTTAACCCTTTAATTTTCCTTTGTCAGAATGAAAGGTGTAATTTCTGATCGAAAGAATTCAACATCTCTGATTTAAAGACTTTCAGAAAGTGTTTTCTTTCAGTAACATTTCTGTGTCTGTGGGCCAAAGGAGAAGTTAATTTTGAAATGTTCAATCTTTCTGGGGATGAAATCTCTATTTCTGGACCAGCTCTACTGAATATGTTGTGTGCCACTTGATCTTTGTGCTGGGAAAGAGCTTTGAAACCACCTTTCAGACATACAGAACAAAGCCAGTCCAATTCTGCTCTTTGGTCATGGAGTTTATCATCACACAGAGCTGACACCAAACTGAGAGAGTTTACATCAGAAATGACAGATGGCAAGATGGTTGCCACTGTCATCAACTCTTTTGGCACCAGCTCTTGAGTCTGAACTTGCCTGACACCAGGACAGTTTATACCTGTTAAAGCTGAAAGGACGTATTTTTCATGTCAGCAGAGCAGAACAGTTGGTAATTTTTCCAGAGCAGAGATTACAGCAGGCTGCCACACAACTGTCAATTCTGACATGCCATTTGGAGAGTCCCTGTTGCTGCACACCAAATGTCTAATCCATGGCTCAGGAAAGAACTGGAAGGTGGACTACCAGCTGATATGCACGTAATAAGCTGGTATTTCTGCAGCATGGTGATTTTTCTAACTGTCCTTTGAAGATTATAAAATATGCTTAACAGTTTGCTGAAAATTCTGAGATTTAGTCTCACATATACACTGATGGGAGGTAAGTATTCACGTACATACATTGAACAAGAAGTTCTACAAATACTTCAATTAGTCTAAAACATTTAATATATTTAGGTTTAGAGATTGAAAAGGACACAGGCAATATTATAAAAAAGTAGGACAGTAATGTTCTGCCCTTCTTCCCCTTCGCACATGGGGAAGCAATGAAGGAGATGTCTCATTAAGGGGCAGACATGGGGAGGGAGACTATCCTTACAGAGGTCTGTAGGTCTGGCTAGGGATTACTGAATGTTAAGTCAAAGCCACAGCATCGTGTCTAAAGTGAAGGCATATTTCAGACCTGTCAGTGAACTGCTCTGGTACTACCAACACTTGGTTAGCAGGTTATGGTTAGAAGGGAACGTAGTCTGCCTAAACAGCAATCACCCCTTTCCTGACCATCCTGTTCTCTCACGAAAGCAACATTTCCCTTAATAGGTCACTGGATCCTCTCACTTGTGGAGAGAAACAACTCAGGAAACAACTTGACTGTTGGTTGTTTGGGCATGGGTACAGATAACTTAAGTTTCCTGCTCCTACCCTCAGAGAGTCTCCATAAGGCTGACTACTCCTGTTCTGGGCCATCTGGATACATCAATTCTAAAGTATAGTAATAGAAAAGCAGCCCATAATGTACTAGAAGACAACATGCAGTGTTAGCTGAGCACCAGAAATGAGGTAGATTAAGTACTCCCCAACAGTTGTCGTGTGCCATTTATACTGTGTGTGTAGGATGTATGGGTATTTAACAGACACTGCTCTCACTTGAAACAAGAACTCATCAACCAGATGGTCCCAATTGTTTTACAGTTATTAAAAAAGTAATCCATACAAATCCTGATTAACCCATGTAGCTCCCTACTGCGAGAAAAATATTAGGTTGAATAGGTCCCTTGTTATGCCTTAAAGGTCTTCTAGTGCCACAGGGAAACAGCTAGGTTCTGCAGGGCTCCAATGGCCTTGGTTCAAACCCTACTACTGACAAGACAGTCTTTCTAACACTAGGAAGGAAAAAATTGCAGCAGCTGTTATTTTTCTTTACTTAAAGTGACCCACCACCTAGAGTTAGGTTAAAACATCTCCCCTTGAAGTATAGCATATGAAACACGCTATGAAAATTGTATGCCTTTCTTTGAGGTATTCACATCTAGTAACCAAGTAAGAAGGGCCATACAGTTACTGCAGGAAGTTAGCTCTTACACTATAATGTGCCTGAGGCAATGCCCTCATCTCTCTTACAGAGGGCAACAGTGAACCTACCCCAGGCCAATATTCTGTGTGATGTAATTCCAGCCAACAATAGAGAATTATGAGATTATTCCAATGCAAATGCATTGTTAGGAAAAAGGGTCATCTGCTGCCTCCCCTACATTTTCCTCACACCATTTCCATCACCCTGATTTGCTGCTCTTCTGTCTATAGAAGAAAAGAGTGATCCTGTTGTGCAACTACCTCCTTTTCCAGTAATTTGTTGCTTGAAGGAACAAAACTAAATTACTTTTAATTTCACTTTGAAAAACTGTGCTTTGCAGCTTCTTTTGCAGAAATAGAAAGGAGCTGATTTTCTTCTGAATTGTGTTGTTCTTTCTTAACATTATGTGCTTGGTAAATTATATTAGCACAGCATGAGGTTGGCACAAGATATATGATGAAGCCTCAACTGTAAAATCAAAACTGTTTGGCTGGAAGAATAAAGAATATTGCCCCTGCCCCTTCTATCCATGATATTCAGGGAAGAGGAAAAGACAGTTTGGCTATGTTCTCTAATTTGTCATTAAAACATATAGATATATTCTACAGCAAATTCCTATTGACTGATGCTAAATGCCCAACTAATTTTTAGGCAGAGATCAGAAGAAGCGACAAATATACAAAATCTGCATTAAGTCAGTTTTAATATGACATATATTGTACTTTCTTCTCTTGGATCAGAATCAACCTGCAGATGTTATTTTAAAGAGTTTCACTCAATCTCTGTAAAGAGTCCTGCCAACTGTATAGACTGGATGGTTAATAAGGAAATCCAAGATAAATGATTCAGAATCTAGCCCTGATATATTTCCTGGCAAAAGGAACAACTTCTACACTTCCTCAGTGTATGACATTTTAGTATGCCTCACTGGATAAATTTGTCCAGGACAGTCAATCCACTGAAGAGATATGTTGCCATGAAACACACCCCTTTTGCTACTTCCATAAGGCACCTCTAGATTTCAGATAAATTCAGATGCCCTGAAGAAAAATATTTCCATTAAAATAGACAAAATTTTCTTTTGGATCAATTTGATGTTGAATAATTTTTTTTTCTGTTCAAGTTTTCAATGGACAAGGGTTTTGAATATAATGAAATGCCAAGCAAAAAGCATTAAAGGGGCTTGATATCATTTTTATTGAAGTTCTCTCTGAAATCCTCTACTCAGTTTTTATAACCAGCTTTGAAACTTTCATACTGGCTATTTCACGTGGCATGGCTTCATCCATGCTGAAGACCATAAAAATGTAGTTATCTTAAAGGGACCCTCCACCTTATCTGTCTCACCCTAGCAATAAGAAAATTCTTCAGAAACAGGTTTAGAAACCCTTAGGTGCAGTTACCTGCAGCACTGAACTTCAAATTCAGCTGTTTTAGCCCTGAGGGAAGCTCACACTACAGAAAACCGCATTTTTTTCGAGACCTTTGATATAATACTTTCAACGTCTTAAATATCCATGGGTAATGTTAAGACAGGGTAGGGCAGAGGTCTCCCAAACCCGAGGGAAAGGGAACGAGGAACTGCCTCAATTTCAGGTAACGGCCCATTAAGCATCTCCTTGGCTCAGCACCTTGGACAAGGGAACAAAGGCAAGTCCTCGGAGAGCAGCCACCTTCCCACTCATGACCACACGCATGAACTGAGTGGTGCTCCTTCCCAAAAGAAAGGAATCCGTGAGGCTTTCTTGGTCAGGAAGACTCCAAGAAGTACCAGAGTTTTGACATTAGTAATAAGGATGCTAGAGAATAAGTATGGAGAGAAAAAAGTGGATGAAATATGAATAGAATCTCCAAATTACCTGCATTACCAATAGATTAAGTAAGAGCCTGCAGTAGCTGCAATGTAGAGGCAGTGAGGTGAAGAATACTTCTTAACCACCACAGCTATATACTGTTCCAAACATTTTAAGTCCACCCAAGGATAAACAATATGAAAAAATATAGAAGTAGAAAAAAAATAAAGGCATGTGTAGTCAGAGAATTACTACTTCTGCAACTCATGATAATACAGCATAATAGTACGTTGTGATAATATGTGAGTTTTTAAAGGAAGAAAGGAAAGCAACTAATATGATAAACTCGGTGGATGGGACATATCTAAGTCATAAATGGGCTTAAGACTCAATGAATTCTCAGAAGAACAGGTAAAGACTACACTGAAATTCTCTAGAATTTCCTAGGTATCTTTGATACCATGCTTCAAGAAAACCAAAGCCCCAGCTGTTTTGTCAGTCTGGCCCTTATTTATAAACTTAGCTTATTCACTAGAGAGGAACAATTAACCTTTCAGCAAAAATACCAGTTCATATACTTAAGAAATGGCATAGAATAACTGATGTGCAGTCTGAAATTAAACCACAGAAATCTTTTAAGCTCTTGAACAGACTAAAGAAGATAAACTATTAAAACAGGAAGACATATTCATTGAAGGTGCCTGCTGAACTGATCACACCAGTCTAGTGACAAGAATAGCTTCCTTGTTATGTATTGCAACATATCACAATAAGCTAGCATCCATTGAAGTAGAGAACTTCAGTCCAAAATAGTTCTAAAAGATGTAACTTTTCTGAAGAACTGCTTTCAGACTACATACCTTTCTATTAACCTGTGAAGCAATATGGTCAAATAGTGTAATTAAGCAAATGGGATCAGAAATCTGACAAATGCCTTCAGTCCCATGGTAATTTACTGTAACTTACTTAGCAAGAAATACTGACAGCTTAGCTAATAACTAGAGGGTAGTTTTGAGTTTCACACACACAACTAGTCTGGGCATTCTCCAAAAGGACTTCACCACACTTGAGAAGAGCTATATTTACTGGAGGGACCACCATCAGTGAAGACATCTACATTGTTCAGGAAATCAGTTCATGCTGCTGATGTACATGTGTTTAAGAAGGCTCAAACTGTTGTGTTGGGTGTTTTTTGTCAAGTCTTAGAGCAGCACTTGCCAACAGTGTTATGCCACAATCAGAAGGAGCTTGAAAAAAATTTCCATATCTGTTTATTTGCAAGACTTTTACAGAAGATAAGTAATGGTTGCATACAAAACCTTGAGGAATTTTGTGTCAGAAGGAGATCTAATAAAACACGCACTGAATTCTGAATTCAGTCAAATGCCTTTTTACCTTCCCCAAGAGGGGAAACAAAGCTGCTGTCACAGCAGAATGTGTTAGTGTTCCATTTCAGAGTTATATGTAGAGAGACTAATATTATCTTTGCAGAAATGTCAATAGTAAGCTGCCCAGAAGACAGAAAAATCGAGCTCATGTGGGGGCATGCACACACACACACATATATATACGAAGACTTAAATTGCAAAGAGCCTGAAGGAAACTGGCTACATTTCAATTTTAAGTAGAAAAATCAATCTCTCAGACTAGACAATTATTCCCACAGGGCGAAGGCTGGAATATTTTCTAAACTTCTGTTATCATTCTGAAATATGGTACAGGGCATAAATGTGTCAGCATATGTTTGATATTGTTATTAACAAGGAAGAAACTGAAGAAAATAGTGCATTATTGTGTTCTGAGGGACTCTTTGGACATGGATAGGGTACCAGTTTGACTAAAAGACTGAATCCTGGCCTAATTCAATTACTATGAGGAATTTAATTACTCTCTCTCATTAGAGGGGGTGTGCAAAGGTGTCCAACAGACTTAGATCTGCATACTCAACTTCCATAGCTAGGTTAGGAAATATCACCTAAAGCATGCTCTGACATATTAATGAAAACTTAAAAATCCAGAGCAAGGACTAAGAAATATTGAACCAAAGGGATCTTCAAATGAGTGGCTGAATCTCTAGATCAGACAGACCATCTAGCTCGTCCAGATCAGTTTAACTTAGTTTAAGACACAACAGCCAGGTGTGAGCTATATCCAGATTATTTAACATGAGTGCAAAGTTTGCTGTAATGAAACAAAATAGAAAGTTTTTGAAGGCAGTAGAAGGTTTTAAGACTGTGGTTAACTTTTTTCTCTACTGCCATTTTTACAACTCAGAACAATGTGTTATACCTTTTCCTGAAACTGAAGCTCCTCCAGAGATGTTGCTTAGACACTCCCTTTTCAGAGGGAGCTACAGACCATACTAGTGCCCGGTACCTCCTCTGCTTTGAGCTTTACATACTACTTATAAAGCTGCTGATCAAGTTCCTTGAAAGAAATGTGAACAGCAAATAAACACAACAGGTTAAAAAAAAAAAAAAAAGAAAAAAAAAAGAGACTGTATTTCTCACATTTTCAAAAATTGCTTAACAACCTCAACCATTCTCAAAGTGTCAGTCACTAAGTTACTGTACTGGGTCTGGCTGATCTGGAATTGGTTTTCCCCTGTAGCAGCCCTCATGGTGCTGTGTTTTATGTTGGGAGCTGGCAGGGTGTCGATAGCACACTGGTGTTGTGGCTACTGCTGAGTAGTGCTTACACAGCACCAAGGCTCTTTCCAACATTCCCCCCCCTCAGTGGGATGGGGTGGGCAAGATCTTGGGAGGGGACACAACCAGGACAGCTGACCCAAACTGCCCAAAGGGATATTCCAGACCATATGACGTCTACTCAGGTATAAAGCTGGGAAAAAGGAGGAAGGGGGTGGGGTCACCCTTGGTCCTCCGAGGCAACCACTACACGTATTGGAGCCCTGCTTCCTGAGAAGGCCCGACATTGTCTGTTAATGGGAAGTAGAGAATAAATCCGTTTTCTTTTTTTTTTTTTTTGCTTCTGCACGCGGACCTTTGCTTATATTAAAACTGTTTTTTGTTTTACCCACAAGGGTTGGTTTTTTTCTATCTTATTTTCTTTTCCCTCTTTGCCCTGTTGAGAAAAAAAAGGGGGAAGGGGGGGGAAGTGATAGAGCAACTTGGTGGGTACCTGGCATTTAGCCAAGGTCAAACCGCCACAGTTACATTTCCATAGATCTCAACTAAATTAAACACAGAAACTAAAATGTTAAACTTCAGCCTGACTTCAGGCAGACTCATTTTCTACTGATGTTTCTAAGTCAATATATGTTTCTTCCTAAGTCACTATATGTTTCTGTGCCCTGTAAACGAGGCGTCAGATTCTCAATGTCCTCTCCTCTCCCCCTTCATCAGTTCCCCTACTGAGTTCCTGGAAGATAAATAAAACACCAGTCTGCTCACCTGAAGCATACATCTTCAACAGTGAGAAACACTCTTATCACAGTAAGACAGCAAGACACACAGCTGCATGCCTGAGTGACTATTTAGTTTGCTACAGCACTCTACAGACTAACAGACTTTGGGATACAGCTTTGACTTGGGGCAGTCGGCTTCTGGAGCCATCTAATCTTCACCCTTAGAGGCCAGAGACACATCAGCTCCTATACTCAGCTTATGCTTTCTTGTCATGTTGACCACATATTTACAGTTCCGGGTGGTAATCTAGTACTATAGGAATGTAAATATTAACTATTGATGACAAGGGTGAACACATGTCATGCAGTTACCACATTTTTATACACTATTTGCAGGTTGAGTGCATTTTGCCTACCAGTGGTGGGACAGGCCAGGATGGGACAGGCCAGCAAATATGCCAGGATATCAGAATGGACACAAAGCTGCTGTCTACTTCATGTATACCAGAGCCAAGATAGCTGGGGAGGAGTGGGGCACGTGGAGCAATAGGTCTTGCTGGGAAGAGGAAGAAAAGAATATGCCTACATCCAGGGATGCTACTAGACCAGAGAGAGTGGAAGAGATTAGTGTTCTACAGATGCACCCAGACAGAGCCGCTACAAATGGACAACCCGCATACTTTAACCAAAGCAACTGTTTAAATATCACCATCAGGAGGAATTCTGATCTTCTCTACCTGTCTTTTCAAAAGAATGACAAGAAGAAAATTGATAACTCCTCTCTCCCCACCCTGGACACTGAGTAGTGTCAGACAGGAAAAGGGGAGCAGAGCGGAAGATAGATTCTAGTCTTTCTCTCATTGGGTTTGCAATGGAAATCACAATGATTGATAAATGTGTTGCCAAACAAGCAATATATGTTTACTCATTTTGGTTCATTTGTCTCCATGGAACCCGTCAGAGAAAATTAATCTCCTAGCTGAAAGTAAGCTGTTGTCAGAGCCAAACTCTTCCAGCTTGCCTGCAGGGAATTCTTTGCCTTTCATTATGACTGAAGGCCTGTACTGCACTACTGAGCTGCACCTCATTAAATCAGCACTGAGCAGACTTCAGAGAGCTACTTCCTTCCTACAGACACCATGACAGTCAGAGCTTGCTGCTGCCATGTGGAAGGAGCTGCTGCATGTCAACACACAGACATTTGCTGCAGCTAAAGGTAGATGTAATTAGGAGACACACAGTCATGTTAACAATTTCAGTACCAAATTTCCCTGCTGCCTCCCCTCCCTTTTGAATAAGAAACAGATAACATGTTATATTTTTTGTTTCAGCAGCCTGTTTTGTAATCTCTTTCTAGATTACTTCCATCAGCTTTGAGAAAAATTTGGCACATGGCAAACTCTTTGACTCAGACTTGGGTCAGTATGAAAGACTTCATTAGCAAAGCTTCTTTCTTGCCACAGAGTGCTTATGCACTTTACATTAAAGCACATATTTAAACACATCTGCAGACTTTGTTCCACCAATTTGCAGAGAGTGGTGGGAGGGGAAAAATGAAACGCTGGAGACATGGCCTTTAAAGAGATGCTCGTCTTTGTAGCCAACCCTTTCAGATAAAAGGAAAACAGCCCCATGGAGCAGCTACTGAGAGCAAGGATAAGACAAAGCACTTCCCTGCTAATTCTGTCCCCAAATCTAAGTGCAAAACCTATTGTTTATGGAGCTGAATAGCTCAAAATAGCTCAAATTTTTAGCCTTAGCCCATCGCTCCAGCCTGTCCAGATCTCTCTGCAGAGCCTCCCTACCCTCGAGCAGATCAACACTCCTACCCAGCTTGGTGTCGTCTGCAAACTTACTGAGGGTGCACTCAATCCCCTCGTCTAGATCACCAATAAAGATGTGAAACAGGAGTGGCTCCAAAACCGAGCCCTGGGGGACACCACTTGTGACCGGATTTAACTCCATTCACCACAACTCTTTGGGCCCGGCCATCCAGCCAATTTTTTACTCAGTGAAGTGTGTGCCCATCCAAGCCATGAGCAGCCAGTTTTGCCCGGAGAATGCTGTGGGAAACAGTGTCCAAGGCCTTACTGAAGTCGAGGTGAACTACATCCACAGCCTTTCCCTCATCCAATAAGCAGGTTGCCCTGTCATAGGAGGAGATCAGGTTTGTCAAGCAGGACCTGCCTTTCATAAACCCATGCTGACTGGGCCTGATCATCTGGTTGTCCCGCATGTGTTGTGTGATGGTACTCTGGATGAGCTGCTCCATCAGCTTCCCGGGCACCGAAGTCAAGCTCACATGCCTGTAATTTCCCGGATCATCCTTCCGACACTTCTTATAGATGGGCATCACATTGGCCTGTTTCCCATCTGTTGGAACCTCCCCGGTCAGGCAGGACTGCTGGTAAATGATGGAAAGCGGCTTGGTGCTTTCATCATGGTAGCTAAAATATAAAATATTTTCTTTCTAGAAGTATATTTCTGGAAGGATGAAGACCTTCCCACACCCATCCTTGCTTGCTCCCTCCAAGAAAACTATTTCCAGAGACAGCTTAAAGATCTGTAATAGCTACTCGCTCATCAAACTCCATTGCTTTAAGTATGTGAAAAATCAAGTATAATTCAGTCAGCACATATAATATGCAGAACTGCACCATCACTAAGTACAACTTTTATTACTCAAATCATGTTTGTTTTATGAATGTACTTACCCACTGACTAATAATGTAGTGCATTTCTTGCTAGACAAAGCCTCTACCATGGAGGGAAATGTGTTGGAAGTAGGAAACATAAGTGCTGGCTTGTTAAAAAAATTAAGAGGAAATCTGTGCTCACATGCTTCAGAAACAGCATGTAAAGAGGGACTTACTAACTAAGAATGAATAAGATTTCTAAGGAAAAAGCTAGGAAATACGAACATGTCTTAGGATATGCTCATTATAATGTGTAGTATACTCCCAAGTTTATGGACACTTGTAATATAATGTTTGCAAGTATATAGATGAAATGACAAAGGTATATAATTGGGCAATTACAAATAAGAGCATTTTGAAGGAGTGAAGTTCTATGATACAGCTACTCTAAATGCTCTCACACTGTTCTTAGAATGAATATTTTACAGGTCCCTTTCAAGATTTCCTAACACTCCCAAATCAGGCTTCAGAAAAAAAATCCCTCCTCTCTTCAGGTTTCCCCATCATGGATTTCACATCTAATTGGAATATCTGCTACATATGCTCTCCTTGCATAAACAATTCCATTTAAGAATAGTTAATTACAAACACTGAATTTCTCAATGAACAGACAAGTTCAGTTTGGCAGGCCAGCCCCCATGATTTCAAAGAAACATGTTCCACTTTAAAAAAAATACACAGGAAATAGACATCACAAGTTTCCTTCCCTCACCTAATGGGACTAACAGTGCTCAAACTCCATGGGGAAGTCAGTTACAGCTTTGAAGGCTTAACTGACAGGCTATTATTTCCATAGTTTCCACACCAACTGTTTAAATATTTAATCTCTTGACATGTCTTAATGATATTCCTCACTGCCAAAGGTTTAGCTTTCTGCACTTTTTAGCACTTACTAGCTGCCCAGCACCCTGCTGTTGAAGTCCCAGTAGAGCCCTGTAGGGAGCCAGCAACCAAAGAGTTAAAGCTAGAGCCAAATGGCATACACACAATAATTGTAACTAGCCTGCTTAATGAGTGTAGCAGGTTATTTGTGACACAACCTCAAGCAAGTGAAAAACCACGAATGAATTTGATGCATTCCTATACGGCATGGCTAAGCACAGGGGCTTTAGCAAGTTTAAGGAGAAACATGAGAAGGCAAATGGGGTTAAACAGCTTAGATGGCAGATGTTCTTGTCCCTGAAAAGAAAATGCGTTCAATTATTCATGTTCAATTTAAACTGACAGTAAAGCCAGCTTCAACAGAACAGTTCTTCTGCATTATTCATACCATCGAGCAAGCAGAGCCTCTGCAATGAGATGTTTTTGCAGATGGAGGAAGCCTACAAATGGTTCAGAAGCTGGGCTGGTTCATAAACTCAATGAAGAGAGTCTGTGTGAGCAAGATATAAATATGAAAATCCATCGAGTGTTTCTGTGAGTGTATAGATAAGGCTTACATCACCCGGAAGCTACAGAGGCTTAGAAACATCTTTGAGGTAAATTTTCAACCATCAGCAGGAGGAAGCAATGAAGTTTTGATCTCAGGTGTCTGGTCCTTGTACCTGTTATCCTGCAGGATACAGCAGTACTGAAGAAATCCATTTAACATAGTGGTTACTGCATCACAACAGGCTTTTTGTGTTCACTTCTGCTTAAATGAAGGGCCATGGAATCCTAGTTTCTTGAAAGACCCCAGCTAGTCTTCAGAGAAGCTTCAGGAGGCAGCTGCATCTCTTTGTTATGTCTCTCAAGGAACATTAAGAGCTGTGCTCCTCTGGCCATCAACAGCTGGAAGAGCTGCTCAGGTCTGTGAAAAATCACAGAGGGTAATCAAAAGGTACAGAGGGTACCTGCAAATGAAATATCTCAGAAACTACTTTGTGAGTACAAATTTTAAAGAAGTCTGGGAATATGCTTTGGCATCATGTCTCTTGCTTATGACCACAGAGCAGAGCCCTCCTGCAAGAATTATATGGCCCCATGCAATCACAAGTTAACTGAAAGTAGGACCTGCACCTTTCAAAGTCACCTCTTCTGTTCTTCTCTGAACCTGGTGACCTACACGGATGCATTCATAGACCCCAAATTTCCCTACAAAAGCTGTCTCTTTTAGCCACGAATGGGCTGGAGAGACACAGTAAGTCTCTTTGAGCAAGCAGACTAAGCCCTATTCTGCAGGCAGAGAAGAGATGCTCTGAAGTGCTATCAGCACAGCTGAGAAATCAGTTTTTCAGGGAACCTCAGAAGATGTCCCTCAAAGTGGCATAGACTGAGATGGTTCCCTTTCACTCCAGCTGATTTTTCCAGTCACAACAACAGCTCTGCATGAGAAACACTGCCTCCATTTCTAGTCTAAGGGAAGCTGCTATACAACAAAGTCTTATCAGTAAATCCCACCATTATTTGCAAGCCAAGATGGCCTCCCTGGGCTATGCTGCTACACTTATTTATAATCACAGGTGTGCAAACTCAGCTACAAATACGAACCTGAGGCAAGCAAGGGGCTCTGAACATTAAAAAGGAATGAAACGTGGAAGAGACCACTGACTACAGCCATATAGGACTGAGCATTAACACAGCCCTCGAGGTGCATGGAGGAAGATAAATGTCCCACCATAGATAGGCATTCAAAACAGTTAGCTCACAAGATACCACAATGGAGAGAGAATAGTACCAAGCTGTAAGTTAAGACCACATGACAGCAGCTCCTTTTAGTACTTCATGTTTTGTGAAAGACCAGAGCAGAGATAGCACAGCCCTGTAATCCACATTGGGGATCTTAGACTGACCTCTTGCAGCAAGCATACACTAGTGTAAAACCAACAAGGCACAGCAGAACTCTTGCTCTGCCTCCTCTGTATTACTCACCTCTGGTGAACATCCACGTGCACATGTTTTCTAGTGACTGGTGTCACTGTGCAAAGCTCATTTATCCAACATCAGCTTCACTTGTGTTGCATAACAAAATCCCTTATTCCTACTAAGTGGTCTACACCGTACTTCTTACCAGCTGAAAATTTGTTCTTCTATTTCAGAGGCTGAAGTTCGCCCTCTACAGAGCAGACCTAAAACTTCTGTTGAAATTCCTGCATCAAGTCCAGAACCCATCTTTGGGATATAAAGCATTTTGAGAATGAGTGCCAGGTTTTTAATAAAAATTTAAGTCACAGAGACCTCATGTCTTCCCTGCAATTAGTCATCCCATTAACCAATTATACTCACTATTGGGAGCTGGAACTCAATTTTTAGTCAGATTTGGTGTCACTTCAGGTGCCAGAGACTGTGTATCAGAAATTTTTATGTTGGAGAGCCATCTAGCAGTAGACTCAGTGCTTTGTAGACTCTTGTAGCACACTAATTATCTTTCATATGAACCAACTAAGCATGAATTTTGCTACATACATTTTCCTGAATTAGCCTTGTAAACATTTTCTAAATCTTTCCAGACCTCTCCCACCACCAATTATTCTTTTTGAAATGTAGGCACCATAGACAGATGAAATAGAAGTACTCAGGGACTTAATAAGGGGTGACAGCATTACTATTTTACAGGTTATCATTTTACTGATTTGTTAATTGCAGGGTTGCCTCTTGCTACCCAAACCAATTGATTTTCAGAGCTTTATGTACTTTCACATCATCTGTTGCCCACATGCTACACAGTATCTTGATTTTTCACTGTGCTTTTCATTGGAATCAAAGTATTCTGGATGGGATTTCAAAGATCCACCTGGAGTTTATGGAACGTACTTTATGGAAAAAATTTTATTGCCAAGAGGAACCCAAGCTAAACATAGCAACATCCTGCCTTTGCATTCGTACCACAGGAAAGTGCACACCCTTCCCTTAAGGGCTACTAGACCTGGCTTCTCCCCACCAGTCTTGGCACAAACCACAGCACTGAAACACGGCAGCAGAGAATGACGTGTCTTGGAACCAAGGCCTTCATCTCCCTAGCAGAAAGCATGCTTATTTTAGCAGTATGATTATAATAGCAGAAGAGTAAGCACTGAAGTAAGAGGAAAAGGGAGAGAAAAAATAAGTCAAGATCAAGAACAGTGCTGAACCCTGGTGCAGTGAGAACACAGTCAGATATTATCTGTTTTGCAGATGTACTTGTCATTCAGACAAGTGACAGACACCAGTCTGACTTTATTCATAGTCCTTGAACAAACTCACTGATGTAGGTAACCCCAGACTTACACAAGCCAGAATCTGTCCCTGAGCATTTCAGAAGAACCCTCTCTTAGAAAGGGATTTCTGACAATACACCAGTCCTCAGGCAGGCACAGACCTGACTGTGAACAGCAAAGCAGAGGGCAATGCAGCTCTTCCTCTCCTGCACCCTCATCCATCCCCTGCTTCCTCCATGACCGAAGACAATGTGAGCTGGCAATGCTGCAACAGAGGACCAGGGGATGGTGACAATAGAAAAGTGAACTCATCATGGCCCTTCTGGTAAATCTACATGTGAGTCAGTCTCTTGCATCTGTATCAGTAGTACCCACTCTGTATACTCAAATGCAGCCAGGAGGCCAAACTTCTAACAGGCATCTAAGCCACAAGTCTGGGCTAATCTGACCTAATTTTTATTATTTATTTTAACAAAAAAAGATTCTAGGCTTTTTTTTTTTTTTTTTTTTTAAAGAAAAAACTGAAAATATGACAGAAGTGAAGATTATGGGTACAGGAAATAAAAATATTATTTTAAAATTTAAAAATATGTATGATGATGTTTAAGATGCTCAGCAGTCAAATTATTTTCTTTTTATTATGGAGGGTATTACTCCTAATTTTTTTCTTGCTTTGTTTTAGCTAATATTGCTACTTCAAACATATCTGAACCCCAGCCCCTTTAGATGTTTTTCCTCCACACTTGGTTTATTAATTGAATAACATAAGCCCTTCAGATCACTAGCAGGCCACAGGATCCAGGGATCACCTGCGATACACCTAATTGCATAGACTTCTTGGAAGTATAAGCTACTGAATTTCCTTCTATGCTGAAAGGAAAGAAGCCACAGCTTACAGAGAATCAAAAGTTATCTCTTCCCTCTAAAGCATCTTTTCTTATTGGGGAGAGCTCACATAACACAGAGATTAACACTTCCATAGTTCAGTGTCTTTTAAAGAAAACACACCCACTTCCACCGGCGTGTCTGAGAAACAGCTCTGCCCGCCCGTGTGCGCGGTTACTGCCTGCCCACGCACCCTCCAGAGGGGTCTGAGCCGTTCTGCTCCCACCATCGGCTGCAAGATCCATCACCCCTCGCCTTCCCTTATGTTTGTTTTCCAGGATGAGCACCGCTATTTCCCAGGAATAGCGATCAGGAGGCACCATCTAGTGGTGCCCAGAAAATCCACGCCTTTCATCTGGGTACAGTTTCTGAGACCTAACAGAAATAGTTTGTGTTATTCCATTCCAGACAGGGAAGGAAATCTAGTATAAGGCAAGACAGTCCTGCAGAAACAGGTATGACAAGCAATTGATCACTAGAATCCTGTACAGGCTCTAGACTAAATTAAGCTTCATAAAAAGACTGAACAGGGTGTTAGTGCACAATACATGTTGGGGGGAGCAGAGAGCTGGGGTGTTACCCCCGTACATTGCCTCAGGACATTCAGGCTTCCAGAGCCACAGGTGGTGCTCCCAGACCCAAGATGTCCCTTGTCAAGACAAGGGCTTGCAAAAAATAGGATCCTTATACCAAAGCCTGACCCTGAAAATCAGATAGTTTTGTTAAAGGGAGCAACTCCATTTTGATGATGTGGCTGTTCAGTGCAAAAGTCGGTATGAGGACAATTAGACTCCTAGAGTTTTTTAAAGCCTATCTTTCCCTCAGCTTTTCCCTTTGACAGCTACTTGTATCCCTCTACCTGTCCTTCTTCTGTCTTACCTTTGGAAAGCCAAAAAGGCAGACACTGATACAAACTGAGAAACAGACCTTGTCTAGTTACATGCACTCAAATGAGTTACTAGGAAATATATATGCTGTGAAATTAATGACCTTCAGTGATAAAACACGGATTCTTGTCCCATGGTGAATATAGGATTTTTTGGTGTTAAGGAAAATAGCAATGAGCTACGTTCACAAGGCTAGCAGTCCATACACAGCATTTGCTATAGTTATATGGCACAATGTAAGTTTTCAACCTTTCTTACCTTCCAGGAGCATATCATGACATCTATTCTTTACGTTCACTTCAGCTCTCCCATCTCCAAGAAAACACCCAACAAGGCAGTTTCCCTGGAGGCTTCCTTTAGGTCAAAGCCCCTCAGTAAGCATTTGCTCAGTTTTTGACATACCTCTCCAAGCACCGTCAGCCCTCCTCCAAGAGCCTCATAACTTCTCACAACATTGTAAGCTCATTCAACACTTTTACTAAACCAACATAACCTCTAATCAAACAGGGATAGGAGATCCCTCCTGGACTTTTAGAGACATCCACCACACCCACCAGTGAGAGTCATCTGATTGATTGCCCAGGTGATACAACACAGGCAAGGCTGGGCTCAATGCCCATCAGTGATGCTGGGCAGCAATTGGTTTTTAAGTGGGGAAAATCCCACTGGGGGAACCTCATTGAGGCTGGTTTTCTTAGGGCATGTTTCAAAAGCAAAAGAATCAGTACCCCAGAATTTGGACATGGATGACGTTAATTCCTTTGTTACAGGCCTGTAATCACTCACCCATAAAAACTGCGTAAAAACTACTGCAGGTCCCAAACAGTTTTATATCCTTCAAGCACTTTACAGGTCAAATTACTCCTTACCTACTCTAAGCAAAATGGCTAAGTGAGAACTCATGACACGGGAGGTAGCACTTGCCCATAGACTCACTAGGCTTTTTAAAGGAGTAGGAAACCCTTAGCTTTTAGAAATAGAGTATTTTAAGATACATTACCACGCTAACTGAAAACAGATTTGCTGCTGGGCTGCAGTTGCCAACATGTCAGCCAAGGAGACCATGAAGTTGTGGGTAGTCTCCAAAGCAGGGATAGCTTTTTAACTTCACTGTTCTCTCTCATGGTCTTGCACTGACTCATAAGAGCTATAAATGAAAAAGACTATGAAAGAGCTATGATAGTAGTAGTGGTAGCATTATTAATTGGTGCTTTCTTTGTGGTCTGGTTATGACACAGATAGAGTATCTCTTAGAATTAATAAAAGGCAAACAACAGTGCAAAGTGATAGAACAAGGTTTCATCAATTGTTATTCTTGTATTTCACTGGTTGTTTTTTTTTTTCTTCTCCTGAAAAATGAAGAAAGCCCACAGGTCAAACAGGACTATGTACTAAAGTACACAGGTCTTTGCATTGCCAGACAAAAGCCTGTTCCTCAGATGACAAAAACACTTTGTTTTTTCCTGATGCCCTTTTGTTTCACCCTCCACGTACCAGAGCTTATCATACAATGGTTGCTGGCAGAGCAATGAAGAAAATGAAACAAATGCACCCTTAGCACACCACATAAATTTCAATAGAAGTTTGCCAGGGCTGCATTTGGCCTAGTACACATATATAGTAATTCCAGCAAGCTTTTTGTTGTAGCCATTATCAGATAAACGGTGTTATTATCCTTAAGAGGCAGGGCAAGCAGAGGACAGAAACAAAGATGTTTTGGGACAATGTTTGGATGTAATGAGGCAATAGAAAGCTGGCAAACTAGATTGTTGGCTAGAGAAAGTTGGTGGGTCCTGGGAAAGGCAGGATTATTGTGGTCAGCTTGGTAAAAAGCACTGATTAGAAAAAGCCACTCAGTCACCTCTGTGGCTGTAGAGGTCCTGCAGTGTGGCAGAGCAGTGGAGAGAAGCCACGGCATCTGCAGAGAGGTTACTGAAGAGGCTTGCTCCTGCCTCCGGGACAGCAGGAGAAAGCCAGAAAACTCACCCCATGTTGCATCACTGTTAGGTGGGCTGGGGGCTCTTGAACCTGGCTGGGGCTCCCCTCTCATGCTGGAAATCTGAAGCAAACTTGCGTTGTCAGCAGAATCCTACTGCTGGAAAATGAGAAAGAGAAGAGTATCAGCCCTGCAAGTAGATGGCCACAGGAGACTTAATTCTGGGTACCTCCAGATGAACTGTGACAGGTAGAAGAGTCTCTCTGTGCCCAGTACTGGGGGATGGGTAATCCAAAATTGCTTTGAATGTATATAGTAAGATAATTCAGCCCTGGTCAGCAAAGTGGGCCTACAAAGGATCAAAGGTAAAAAAGGATTATTAAGTCCTCCTGGATTACAAGGGAGCCCAGGTGAAATTTTATCCTGTCACAAACCTGCATTTGTGGCAAAACTGGGCAAAAGAGTTTACCTTTTTTCTACATGTGCCAGACAGTGATATCTGTGCTCTGAACCTCCACAATGCAGTCTTAAGCTCCATAGTCAGAAAAAAACCCCACTCCAAAATAATCTGAAACCCAAACACCTCATCCTCAGAGATGAAAACACAGCATCCAGAAAAAAAGATCTTTTTCATCATGACTTGCCTGTGCCTCAGTTCCACATGGACAAGCCAGGTTGATGCCACCCTTTCACCTTGGGGGACTTGGTGGGTACCAGGCGCTGCTGGCTGAAGTCTAAGGCACTTTGGCCAGAAGATGCCTATTGCCATTTCACTACAGCCAGTTTTTTTGTGAGGATTGGATAGCTGCTCAGGAGTGATCTGTTTGTGCTCAGTTAGACAAAGATCATGGACAAAGTATCACTTGGATTCTCCTCAGGTCATTTGCAAAGGGTAAGCTGATCTAAACCCAGGACGATACTGAGAGGTGCTCGTTGATGGTTTTTTTCAGTGCCACCTGAGAGCCTTGCTGAGAGGGGGAGGCTGGGAATGTCTGGAGGCAAGGTGTGGCTTGGTCACTTTTTGAGGAGCTCTGGTTATCGTAAGCTAAAGACAAGCTTCATCGGGCTGTTCTCCATCCAAGATAAAGTGGACCTTACTCTAAATTTTACCAGGAAAAAAAATGCTTTAAAAATTGCAGTTATTTCCCTCTCTTTCTTCACTAACTTTTTTTCCACGATCCAGAGCACTCTGCACAATAGTCTTGTTAGTCCCCATTGCATTTGCCTTTATAGCTGTGGATATTTTACGTATAAGCCTTCTTAAGCAGAAGAAAACATATTACTATAATTATGTAACCCTGCACAAAAGTGGAAACAGGAAAGTTTTCACACTATTTGTTTACTTGTGGTGCTTTCATATCATCCAAGGACAATAATGTCTAGCTTCTTTCAGTAATGCTTGAGCCTGAGAAAGGGTTAAGAGTTTTCTTGTAGGTGTTTGCCTCACTTTGCCTCCCAGCTCAGGGCTGAGCTGGTTTTGCATATGTCTCTGAGTGTTCTCTGTCACTTTTTCTTTATCAGTGGTTTACCCTTTTGTGGCATTAATATTTTGTATAGTTAACTACCAGCACAATTACTCTGGTCCTCATTCTCCATACAAAGAAGAAAGCAGCTGCTTTACTGTTTATACTGTCTCTCCAAAGAGAGACATCCTGTAGACATATTTATTTAAGGAATATAATTGGAATTTTCTCACCTGTAACTATAATTTTTTATTTTCTTTTCAGCATCCTCTGCAGATACTGCACTAGAAGCACTCTCTCAGATTAATCAGGCTTTTGTCAAGAAACTTTCCAGAATCATTGAAGTATCAGACTAATACTACAGCTACACTTTGGCGTGCTTTGAATCAGACTGGTCCTCATACTAGAGCCTGTAAGGAGCACTGCAGTGAAAGCCATTTTGGTTAGCAAGTGTAGGATCACAGCACACTCAGAGCAGGAGGAGGATGGAGACTGGGTGGTGCCAGTGTGACAGCTGAGCCCAGCAACTGGGTCCAAACTCAAGACAGGAGGAAGCCAGACTATGGGGTGGGAGACTATGGCTCTGTCCTTGGTTTCTTGACATGCACTAATATGGGTCTCACCTTGGCATTAACAGAGATCATATGTCTGAACAATGGTTATACTGGGAGCTCCCTTTTAATATTAAACTGTGGCCAAAAGCAGGACCATTTCAGTAACTGTGGGTGTCAACAATAATATAAAGCTTTACAGGGGCATATCTTGAAACACAGATTGTAAAAAAAAGCTGCAAATATTTCTTTAGTATGGGTAAAGTTCCAGGGTTGCCTCCCCTACTCTTTTCCTGCAAAACAGGTGAAATAGTTGGGCTGATTCTGTTTGGAATATCTTCAGTTAGGGGCAAATACTCACCACGGAAAACAGCAGCTTAAACAATCTATTGATGTTGAAAGCAACAGAAGACATACAGATAAGAATGTCAAGAAACTTTAATTATAGCTGTTACTTCCTGCGCAGCCTATAATTAGATACCAGGGTAGTACTTTATAAATACTTAAGATACAAGCCAGAATACTTTTTGCTTATTTTTCCATCTCTGTATTCCCATCTGTGCTCTTTGTGTTGTTGCTTGCCAGCTTTCTGATAAAGCAATACATCTGTGGCTGATATTTTCTAGGAACCATTGTGAAAGATGTTTGCTACAAAACAAAATGTTATTAATTTTTTTCTCCAAATAAATGCTGAGAACAGTAAGGTTTAATTTCCTGCATGTCCACTTTCCTGAGGTCTCTTGTTAACCTCCATTTATTTTTTTCACCTCATCCTGTAAGAGAGCTTTACAAACCATGGTGTCATTTCAACACTTATTTTTCATTCTGATGCCTGGTTTGTGAACATACCAAGTTAGATATTCCACATTTTTTTTAAAAAAAGACCTTTTTTTAGATGCCTAAGTTTGACTGAGAAGCTTGACCTCAGGTAGCCATTTTCAGATACCATGGCCCTAGCAAAGTTCTCCTCAGACTCTTATATCTGAGCGATGATCATGGCCTTCTTTTGTAAGTCAAGAAACACAGCCAGTACTTCAGGGCATGTTTTCAGTCTCACTCTTTAAACCCTCAGTAGGGAAGACCCAGAAGGTGTGTGTTGGCACAGATGGCTCCTGTGCACACCCCACATTGTCCTCGGCATTGCATTTACAGGTGAGGGCAAAGGGAGAGTCTGGCTGAAATGTGCCTGTATCTGCCTATCCCCAGCTGGGATGCTGGCCTGAAAGTGCCTTGGGGAGTCCATACAATAAGTGACATATTACTAAGCTAGTGAGAGTAAACTGGCATCAAGAGTCACAGACCACCAGTTGGGAAAGCAGAGGGAAAGCTGTGATGGCCAGGTAGGCTCAGACATATTTCAGTCTTTGCTCTATGTCTATGCCAGCTTAGACAAGTTCACTCCTAGAAGTTATTTAATGCAGTCTGTGGCACAGGGTCATGGTGCCATTCCCAAATGAAAACTTTTGCCCAGCTCCAGTGCTAAATTGTGTTTTTTTACCATGACCAAGAACACTTGAATTGCAGTGCAAGCATGTGCCTCCTGCTATGCCTGGTGACAGGGCACTAAGCCACCCTCCTTGACTTTGCTTGTGTGTGGCAAAGTACTGATTCTACACTATCAAACAAACCAGGGATGGATTTAATTTGTCATTTAAGACTGATAAAAGATGAGTTCATTAGCTCCAGGTACACTTGATAACAGTCAAGAGGCAAAATCTTGAGCTTTTCATCTCACTGTTAGCTTCCCTAGCAAAAACTGTGTTGTTTCTCCAGATGTCTTAAATTTCTAGAGACACTAAAACCTTCTGTTAACTACCAAATTTCCCTACCAGCCACATACATCTAACAAGTTACTGAATGGGACCATATAGGTAATGTTAATTTCTTTAACTACTGCACAAAGCTAAAATAAGTGTGAAATTAAATGCAGGTGCTCATGAAGTATCACAGAATAGAAAAATATAGGAGTGCATACTCATTTGAAAGAAAGAATGAACTTCTTTTAGTGTCTACTACAGGTTTTAGTTGAATGGGGAATGACAGTTAGAAAGGCCTGAAACACTGGCCTGTTATTTCCTGCTGTGTCCTGGTTTAACCAGGATAGGGTTAAGTTTCCCCAGCAGTGGGGGGGAGCTCTAGCTGGGTTATTCAGATACCATGCGGATGTCACATCCTGGCAGGTCACATTTTCCTGGCTCGGGAGCTCGGTGCACTCGTGGTTTTGTACATCGTGCTTCCCACTGCTGTATTTGGTAGCTATTTTGCTCTGTTCATTGCTATCACTATTACTGTTATTGTTATTGCTGTTGTTTGTTGTGTTGCTATTGCATTATTGTATTAAACCTTTCCTTATTTCAGTCTTGGGGCTTTGTATTTCACTCCCTTTGTGGGGGAGGGGCAGCGGCCGCGTGGTCTCAGACCCCGGCAGGGACTAAACCACCACACTGCTGTCTCATTTTAATGAACTTTTTGTATGTGTTAATAAAAGTTTCTTATTCTCCTTGCATAAAATCTTAATGTATTTGCAACTGTGCTTTCTCTAGCCATTTCTTTATTATATCAGTTTCTCTTTTCCACAACTAGTTTGGGTGAAGGATGTGAAATATTGCTAATTACTATCTTTTAGTGCTGAGACTGTGGTCAGCCCTTTCTTGGGAACATTTCCAACTGAAGGCCAACATCCTGCATGCATTAATGCTGAGGAGAGGTTACAAGCATGTAAGTAACTGCACTATCCTCTTTGGTCATTACTGAGGGCTGTCCCTGTGCGAGTGCCTAAGGCACCTCCACCAGGTATGGGATGACCCTAACTCCCCACCTGCCCCTGCAGCACTCCTACAAGAATGCTCTAGATGGTGATGTGCAGGACTTTTACTTCCTTAAGAGCTCTACTGTACGTTCCATACAGGACAAGAGTGTTTTGTCTTCTTGCCATATGACATTGGCACTGCGAGTGCCTACTTGTATCCCCTGCTGCCTATCTTCCATTGCCAACCACAAGATCCTTCCCTCCTCAGGTGATTTACTCTTACTCTCCCCACTTCCACACTCTTCAGATAGCTGTTTCCTCTATTGCCATAAAAACAAGCAGCAGTTTAGCCATGCTGAACTGCCCATGCTGGAGGTCGCCATCCTCCATTTGAGAGGGGAAAAAACTAAACCCAAACACTTGTTTTTTTATGGGCACTTCATTCTTTTCTACAATGGGAGAGAAGATCGGTGCTAGTAACCTTCCTCCTCACCACTACCATCACTTGGAAAACTCATTATGAAATACAGCTTCCAGGGACATATGCGAGTCCTTAGCTGTATGGTGATGGGAAGATTTCCCCATAAGCGTCTGTACTAGGAGGAACAGGATCCTCTGCAAGTTCCTGCCACAGACATGCATACACATTGGCTTGTCATCCCTGCCTAGGCTTCTTCTAATCATCATGCTGCAGCCATCTTTTACATCCACAAGAGGGTAGGTTAGGAGGTAGTAGGAAATTGCCACTCATTCAATCCTTTCCTCTCAGGGATGGGGAGGAGAAAAGTAAAACAAAAGGCTCCTGACTGAGACAAGGAGAGGGAGGGATGATTCACCCATTATGGTCATGGGCAAAAGACAGACTCAATTAGGGAAGAAAAAGAGTTATCAATTTAATTTGAACACCACCACCACCAATTTGCCAATCAGAGCAGGACAGTGAGAAATACAACCACATCTTAAAAGCACCTTTCCCCAACCCCTTCCTTCTTCCTGGGCTCAGTTTTGCTCCGGATTTCTCTATCTCCTCCTGTCAGTGGTGCAGGGGATGCGGGTTGTGGTCAGTTCATCACCCATTGTTTCCAGTTCTCCTTTCTCCTCAGGGGAGGATCCTCACACTTTTCCCCTGCTCCAGTGTGAGGTCCCTCCCACAGGAGACAGTCCTCCACAGACTTCTCTGATGTGAGTCCTTCCTATGGGCTGTAGCTCTTCATAAACTGCTCCAGCGTGGGTCCCTGCCACAGGCTGCAGTCCCCCCAGCAACAGACTACTCCAGCGTGGGTTTCCCTCAGAGTCACAGCCTTTTTTTTTTTTTTTTTCTTTTTTTTTCATTCAGATTGGAAAAGACCCTTGGATCATCGAGTCCAACCATCAGCCCTACTCTACAAAGTTCTCCCCTACACCCTATCCCCCAACACCTCATCTAAATGACCCTTAAACACATCCAGGGATGGTGACTCCACCAGCTCCCTGGGCAGCCTATTCCACTGTATGACCACTCTTTCTGTGAAAAATTTTTTCCTAATGTCCAGTCTAAACCTCCCCTGTTGCAGTTTAAAGCCATTCCCTCTTGTTCTGTCATTAATTACCTGTGAGAAGAGACCAGCACCAACCTCTCTACAATGTCCTTTCAGGTAGTTGTAGAGAGTGATGAGGTCTCCCCTCAGCCTTCTCCTCCTCAAACTAAACAGTCCCAGCTCCTTGAATTGCTCCTCATAGGATTTATTCTCCAGGCCCTTTACCAGCTTCGTTGCCCTCCTCTGCACTCGCTCCAGCACCTTGATATCTCTCTCGTATTGAGGTGCCCAAAACTGGACACAATACTCAAGGTGTGGCCTCACCAGTGCAGAGTACAGGGGGACTATCACCTCCCTACTTCTGCTAGTCACACTGTTTCTAATACAACCCAGGATGCCATTGGCTTTCTTGGCCACCTGGGCACACTGCTGGCTCATGTTCAGCTACTTGTCAGTTAGAACCCCCAGATCCTTCCAGACAGCTCTCCAGCCACACCTCCTCAAGCCTGTAGCGATGCATGGGGTTGTTGTGGCCCAAGTGCAGGACCTGGCACTTGGCCTTGTTGAAGTTGACGTTGACGTTGGCCCACCGATCCATTCTATCAAGTCTCTCTGTAGAGTCTCCCTATCTTCATGCAGATCGACACTCCCGCTTAACTTGGCGTTATCTGCAAATTTACTGATGATACACTCTATGTCCTTATCAAGATCATCAATAAAGATGTTGAACAGAAATGGTCCCAACACCGAGCCCTGAGGAACACCACTTGTGACCGGCTGCCAGCTGGATTTAACTCCATTGACCACCACTCTCTGGGACCGTCCATCCAGCCAGTGCTTGATCCAGCAGACTGTACGCTCATCCAGCCCATGGGAAGCCAGTTTTTCTATGAGAATTCTATGGGGAACTGTGTTGAATGCTTTTCGAAAATCAAGGTAGATAATATCCACAGCTTTTCACTCGTCCAATAGTCGGGTCATTTTGTCATAGAAGGAGATCAGGTTTGTCACGCAGGACCTGCCTTTCATAAATCCATGCTGACTAGGCCTGATCCCCTGGTTGTCCATTATATGACTTTTAATGGCACCCGAGATGACCTGCTCCATGACCTTCCCTGGTACCGAGGTCAGACTGACAGGTCTATAGTTTCCTGGATCCTCCTTTCTGCCTCTTTTGTAGATGGGTGTCACATTTGCCACTCTCCAGTCCAATGGGACCTCCCCAGTTAGCCATGACTTCAGGTAAATCATGGAAAACGGCTTGGCGAGCACATCTGCCAACTCTTTCAGCACCCTTGCGTGTAACCCATCCGGTCCCACAGACTTGTGTGCATCCAAGTGGTGTAGCAGGTCTCTGACCACTTCCTCTTTAATTGTGCTGACCTCATTCTGCTTCCCCTTCCTATTGCCTAGCTCATGAGGCTGGGTGTCCAGGGAACAGCCAGTTCCACTGAGGCAAAGCAGGTGTTGAGCACCTCAGCCTTTTCCTCATCCTTTGTTACTATGTTTCCCTCTGCATCCAATAAAGGAGGGAGATTTTCCCTAATCCTCCTTTTGCTGTTAATGAATTTATAGAAACATGCCTTCTTCAGGTGTAGCCATCCCCTCCAGTGTGGCATTCTCCACAGGCTGCAGGTGGGTATCTGCTCCACCACTGACTCCATGGGCTGCAGAGGGACAGCTGGCTTCACTGTTGTCTTTACCACAGGCTGCAGGGGAATCTCTGCTCTGGCTCACCTCCTCCTGCTTTCTTCAACTGATCTTGGTGTTTGCATAGGTATTTCTCTTACTCTCCCCCTCCTCTCAGGTTCCCCTTCTTAAATACATTATCACAGAGACACAGCCACCTTCACTAACTGTCTCAGCATTGGCCAGAGGTGGGTCTGACTTGGAGCCGGGGGAGCTTCTAGAAGCTTCTCACAGGAGCTACCTCTGTAGCCCTTCCACCACTACCAAAAACCCCACCACACACAAACCCAACAGAGTCATGAAGCCATTTCACCTCTGTGTCAGGTCTCTCAGAGAGCTGGTGCAGGGGAAAAATGCTGAAAGGTGTTCAGAAAAAGTCACTGCACCTAGTAAAGACTGTGGTACTGTTTTGGGGTAATAGCAGAGAGAACAGCAGGAACTAGCTTAATTTGCAGCTCACAACCTGCTAAAAAGCCATCGAACATGTAGATCTGACTGAGCATCCTCCCTCCTTATGTGGCCTGGTGTCAGGTTGTCAGGTTGCTCAGAGAAGCCAGTGAAGATGGGTGTTTCCCTACCAGCCATAACAGTACAGAAAAACCCACCAGCAACTTTATTAAAAATTGATAGATTAGTGCATACACTGGGCCATAAGCTTTCACCTAACACTAAAACCCCAAACATATCTAAAGCAAGCAAAGTCTGTGCTGAGGGACAACACTGCTGCCTCCCACTTCTAAGAAAATTAAGGCATTTTAAGGTTACTTCACCACTAACACTTGATGGAAGAAATCTTCAGCCAGGCCCCAGTCCAAGAGCTCTGGATGACCCACAGAGGCACAGAACGGCAGAGCTGTTGAGTTTGGAAGGTGCTTCTGGAGTTGGCCTTCTTCAGCCCTTCTGCTCAGACCAGGGTTGCCTAGAGCAGAAAAGTTGCTCAGGGTCATGCTTGGTTGGGTTTTGAGTATCTCAAAGGGTAGAGGCTGTACAACCTCTCTGGGCAGTCTGTTCCAGTGGTCAACCACCCTCACAATGGAAAAGTAGAGTAGCATAGCATAGCTAGTTGGAAGGAACCTACAATGATCATCCAGTCCAACTGCCTGACTACTTCAGGACTGACCAAAAGTTAAAGCATATTATTAAGGGCATTGTCCAAATGCCTCTTAAATACTGACAGGCTTGGGGCATTAACCACCTTTCTAGGAAGCTTGTTTCAATGTTTGACCACCCTCTTGGTATGGAAATGTTTCCTAATGTCACTGTTCCCACAGCCATGGTCCTCCAACTCAGAGGACCAGGCAGCCCAATGTCTATCAGTATTATTAAAGACTGAGGCAAAAAAAAAAAATAAAAAAATCAAGCATTGAATGCCTCTGCTTTTTCTTCATCCCTATTTGTCAGGTGGATCCCTTTTCTTCCTAGTCATTCTTAATCCTCAAAAACAGTCCCATGGGTAAATGAATTACCTTGGTGGTATCTCAGTTCTCCCACCACGAAACAGGTGGGAATGTTTCTCTTCTGAGTGTGGCTTCAAGGGAAGAGACATGCTGTGAAGTACCCAGACACTGGAGCAATGACAGGGTGTGGGCCATGTATCTAACATGATAGATGTTGGTGTGTCTGCTGTGATAAAGCAGTCTTGGTGCTGCCCATAGGAGCCACTGGGTAATAACCAGAAAAAATTCTGATGACACCTCCTGGCATACTGTATCTGTGATACAGCTTTTGTTTGCGCACCACCACCAGCCTCTGGGCATGTTTATTTTGATGAAATACATTCATACATCACCTCTCTACTAGAGTTCAACTGACATAAGGGAACAGAACATGGAAGAAATCTGTACTTCAGAGAGACCCAAAGATATATGGGGTCTACTTACAAGCTGAGGTGAAAAATGGGAGAATAATGGCACCTATTTTGCAAGGTATTTGACTTATGGGCCTATAACTCTTAAATCTTGGCAAACATGTGCCAGAATGAGTTGGAAATATGAGAAATTTACTGTACACTAAGCATTCTTCCCCTAATGAAACCAGGGGGGCTTCCCACACCTCCTTTTCCCTCCTCCTGCCATTCATCACCAAGTGGAGAAAAGTCAGAAGCTCCAAAGCACACAGGTAGAAATATGATCCTGACACCAGGTTTTACACCTCAATCTACTCCTTATTTTAGAAAAGGCTGCTTTACACTATCAGCCTATCTATCAGTCCAATTCACATGACAGAGGAGGCAAAGAAGAGAGAAGAGACAGGATGTCAATAAAGGTCTGTTTCAGAAGAGGTGTCAGGGAGGAGCAATCTTCACAAAGTGGTTTGTAACTGTGGAGCAGGGCCACTGCAGGTTGAGGGCTGAGGTGACACACATTATTATTCATGCTAGACAAAAGCCATAGGACATGCAGCCCAGCTCCTTTTGCTGCTGCTGCTACTACCACTGGCTCCTCAGAGCAACCTCAAACACTGTCCTGTGCTCCAGGGATGGTACCCAACCAAGCTGGCTGGGTCTAGAGAGAAGAAAGATCTGTTCTTGGAGACAGTCAAGGAAGATAGTCTGGAAAAACTCTGCGAAGGCATTTAGAGATGGAAACACTATAGATACCTCTTAGGAAATGGGAACCAGTAGAAGTAAGATGTGAGACCATCGGGAGAGGAACAGAGTGAAAAGGTGAGTGAGTGCAGGCAGAATGAAGATTTGTTTGCTTTGAATTCATGAAGTATTTTACCTGTACAGAGCCAAAGGACTATAAAGTTTCAGCCTGGACTTGTTTTTAATGCTTATTATTTCTTGCCTTGGAAGAAGAGGCCTTTATATCTTGACAGAAGAAATAAAGCAGTTTACCAGAAAACTGTGATAAGAACAAGGGGAGTTCTGTTTATCAGGCAGGATTAAAACATAAGTGATTAGCTTACCAACAGACAGAGGCTGCTCTATCAAAAGGCAACATGATGCACAGAAGACCTTTACTGATGGACACATAAGAAACTATTTCATGAGAAACAATTTAATTACATAAGAACAATTAAGAACGTAGAATTTAAACACATAAGAAACAATTTAAACTCAGTTAACAAGAATTGAATGATGGTCTGTCATTAGTAATTCAGATAACTGTTACAGAAGACCTTACCTGCATTATTCAAGTTTTCCAGTCCATTTTATTATTCATAAAGTATTCATGTGGCCCTTTGCAGTGAACGCCAGGCTGACTGGGGATGCTACTGGTTAATGAGCATCCCGTTCAGACTTACTGTGGGTGAGAGATAGCCTTAGGCAGAGTCACAAATGCACTTCTGTGATCTTCAAAAGGACTTTTTTAGCTGAAAAGGAAGTGTGGATGAAGGTCAAAACACAGGTCAGGATGTAGAAGTTAGAGACTTTCACTTCTGATCCACTGACATCCTGTGTGACTCTCAGTAAAGCATGATCTCTGCATGTATTCATTTCAAAAGCTGAAATAATGATAATAGTTACTTACTTCAAAAGGCTGCTGTCATGACTATTCATAAAAATGTTTATAGAACACTATCAAATTCTCAGGCAGAATACATCAGCGAAAAGCAAAGTATTGTTTAAGATTTTAGAGAAAAGAACCTATGTTAATAACATCAATGTTGCAAACTGAAGCAAACTTTGAAAGCTGAGAAATGCCAAAATTAAGGTTGTCAGTGAAATCTTAGTTTGGCTTCTCTATTTGCATGTGTTACAGGGTACATTGCAATTATGACATGTCATTTCAGGAGAGTATATGGCTACTGCAGAGCAAATGCTCTTCCTCTATCAACATATACATAGAAGGCGACATATACATACAGAGGCAACAGACTCCCTGTGGGGATGTGAGTGGAGTTGACCAAAAGCCTAAATAGCTGTGTACCCAAAAGTCTTCTACTGACAAAAAATTAAGTCTTTAAAGGTGTGTGATAAAACATGGAAGCATCCATCCTGGTGCATATGTTACACCAATGGAAAGCAACACAACATACAGTAGTGTTATTGATAGGGATTGGTAGCATTTTGGCATTCAACTTTTTGTTAGAATTTGTTTTTAATTCTGGTGTTGCTTTTTCTTCTATTTGATCACTTTTCTGACATGTCTGTGGCATCCCATACTGCCGAATTTCAATTTCTGTATCTCTTCTTTTGTTCCTCTTCCTGCATGCCTTCTGATTGTCCTTCCTCCTTTTCCTCTGCTTTTTCCTCACACACACTTTCAGTTCTTCCTCAAAACCCAGTCTTTCTCCTCTCTTTTCCCCACTTGCATTTAATCTTACTGTGTTATCTTACTGTCATCTCTGTTAGAGCCCTATCTTATGCCTTTCCACTTCCCCAGCCTAACACCTTCATATAAAACCCAATTTCTATGGTAAGAACTGTGGCAACAAATTACCATTATTTTTATTACAAACTGCACTGTGGAACTGAGAAGAGATCCAAAATAAGAGAGAAAAAACAACAGATAGCAGAGGCCAGGAGGGTTTGAAAATATCACAGAGCTCAGTGAAGAATCTCCCTGCAACCCTGTTAGTCATGCAGCCTGAATGGCTGGGTGGCAGCCTGTGCCAAGTGGAAAGAGGCTGCCCAAAGCTCTGGCTCTTCTTCCTCCTCAATAGGATTTCTGTATGGAATAACCGAGGAGAAAGTTAGGCTCTTAGAGAAGAAATACAATTCAAAGTTGAGCATGTAGTGAGCAAACTTGATAAGAAATATTGCAGGGGAATTGAAATTTCAAAGAGAGAAATGGGCTAATGATAAACCTCTCACACTTGGGCAAACTTTTCATGTCAATTAAGCTTGGGATAGGTCTATCAGGTTTCACTGGAGTTACAACATTGTACACAACATCAGAATTGTCCTATGGTATTTTAAATATTATCCCCCCTTCCCTGCCCCACTCTCCCTACAGCATGAAAGTGTCTGTCCAAAGGACAGGAGTCACATTTGCACAAACCAAATAACAGAATTCAAAGTGTGCTAATGATCCAAGCTGTTGCATTTGGCATTTTGAAAGGGCAATGCTAGGATCTGAGATTATGGGCATCTATCTAAAAAAGATAGATTTAAGCAAATCAAATTCTCAGAAATAATCCCATATAGCCCACTAACTTGAATTACAATGTTTCTAGAGATGACATTTAGCTAACTATAGCATTTGGAGCAAAAGGACATGGCTTTCTAAGACAACTTTCTTTGGCTTCCTGAAATTATGTGCATTCCTGGGACATAGGGATAGATCCCACTATGGTAAACGAAGTGGAAACCTCAGTTAAAAACATCAGGTTGTTTCACATACGATTAAATATTTCTTTTTTTTTGTCTCATTGAAGAGTACCGGCTCTTTTGCAGGCTGAGAAATCAGACTAGGTCTGAGATAAAACATTGATTATGTTGGGCAACACACAGACTTATCCAGGAATGACAGCTGCAATTTAGATTCACAGCCTGTCTTACCTCAACTGACTCAAGGCATGCAAGACACTAAAGAGAATCATAAAGCATATTTACACTTCCAGGCTTATATGCCCTTCAGCCAAGCCCATCGCAGAACTCTTCTCTTTTATTCCAAGCACAAGTAAAACTTCCGTCTATTGTATCAGATAACCTGGCTGTGCTATATTGCAGTTTTGTTTGGGCTGGCTGTACAGACAAGAATTAGTTCATTTGGCTTGTTGAGAATCCCAACTGACTTAGATCCCCCCGGAGCATTACCACAACAGGCTGTGTACAACACATTGCAATCACTGCTTAAAGTAGCTGTGGTTTTATGGTGTCTGCAGATAATCCAATCACCCTATATGTAAATGATATAAAGAACTTGGGACACCCTGACCTGAAGAGTTGTGCTGCCCCTGTTCCATGATGCATGTAGGAGGGACTCATAGGCAGAGGAACCGAGCCTGATCCCCTTTTCTTTTTCAGAGGGAGGAAACTGAGACAAGGCCCAGGTAAGATTTCCCTGGAACTTGCCCAGTGACCCTACATCTTGACACATGTCAACACATCCTGAACTCCGCTCCTACCCAAGTACTCTCTTATTGCCATAAAAAACACTGCAGGCTAGTTATTCTCAAAGGACTAGGCTGACAACACTTAGTCTTCTCTCTTTGCTTCCACCACAAGCAGCAGCAGCGCAAACTCTCCTGTATACCTCATCCCAGAAACGTCCTCCTCATCCCAGTGCAGAACTCTCCAAAGGTGACAGGTACGGAACTACCATCCCCTGGTGGGTACAACTCTTAGAAACGGCTTAATGTCAGAAGAACTTTTATCCTCTGGGCTGAGTACAAGGGAATTGGATGAAATATTATGCTCTATGTACTGTGGGGCATAAGTGTACAACTTCTGAAGTTTATTTGGCCATATCCATGCTCCAGACTGGGCTTCCCAAGTTACCAGTCACTTGAGAGAAAGCAGGCCCACACTCCCCAGGGAACAGCTGTTCAGTCCTTGCGTCCTTTGCTAAGAATGCCTCTTGGTTAACCTTATCCCCAACCATAATGTCAGTCTGACAAATTACTTACCCTCCTTCAAGTGTTTCCAATGTGTTGTCAGAGATTTCTTACCTCAGAGACTTTCACCTTGTTTGGGTTGTTAAACCTGTTGTAACTGCTATGAGGTATTTGGGAAGGTGACTGATATTTCCCAGGACTCTCTAGTGGCAGAACAGTGGCTACAATTAACGATAACTTGTTTTACCTCCTTTTCCCCCTCGCTCTCACTCACATAGGCAGGCAACAATGCACATCATAAGTGGGTGGCCCTCTGGATGAAACTGTTGTCTTTGCTGAAACCAAAAATGAAAAACAACCCAAAATGCAGCAGGAAGCAGGCAGATAAAGTTTCAGGTAAAAACAAAAAATCATTATACTCATGATTTCCCCAACATAATTATTTTCTGCTCCCCAAGGAACAGCTGTGTTCAGACTAGATTAGCATCGCCTGACTGCTGACCCTTCAGAGTAAAGTTTCAGGGAAGCAGCTTCTCAAGTTCTACATGATTTACCATCTGTATTTTCATTGTTGTTGCCAGTCATCTTGAGTCCAAAATAATATGGAGCAAACCACTGATTCCTGTTCAGAATTAGTCATGAGAGGGATTTTCCACCTGATTCTCCAGGCATCTATGTCATACAGAGAACCATTGAAGAGAGATGCTGAGCTGAGATCAGCGCATCTTAACTTGGTGAATTTGAGACTATGGGCTATGTCTTTGTTACTGTTATGTCTCCAAGATCCATCACATATACCCAGCAGAGGATAATGACCCAAATAGTCGAGGAAAGAGATCAACTGATCCTATCTGGCTGGAGCAGGATTGAAGCCACTGACAAGCAATATCATTGTATGAAATAAAGCCTCAAGTGTAGTCTCTACTCCATGACACTAGTTTGGAAGTTTGATTTGCCACAGGAGCACCACCATTAATCACAACAAGAATGTATAACCATAACAGACAACTTGTTATCAGATTGTAAAGAAATTGCAAGAGTATCTTGATTTTCTGTGTAGCTAAGCACAGACGCTAAGGGATATAGTATATTATCTGAGGCTACTGCACTGCCAGCTATGGAAGCTGGGTGTTTTCATGCCCACATTAGCAGTTTCTGTCTCCCTTTGCAGTATTTTCCTTACAACTGGAGAATGCAGGGGGCACGCCTCCTAGCCCTTTTAAGGTGACTGACCTGTGTCTCACTTCAATGCTTCATCATAATACTCTGACCGTGAGGTACTTAACAGTGACTTTGTCCCCGTATCTGTCCAACTCCATTATTCTGGACTGTGCTGATACAGTTTACCTGTGAGTGGGCTCCACCTGGATTAGATCTAGGTCCTCAGCGCCAGACAGCAAGGACCTTCACCTACAGTGGTTCTTTCCCTGTTGAGCATCCTTCACAATCTTTTGCCAGCAGTGTCCTAAGACATTCTGCATCTTCTTTTCATCCCCTGCTCTCCTAGGTTTTTGCTTCTTGGCCCAGTTTTGCAGACTGTCACTGCCAAGGGTGTTAATTTGGTGCTAATTGCTATGCTTATTGCACCAGCACCACTGGGAGCTGAACTAAGTATCAACAATGTCTATTGGTTACATTTGATGAGTGATCTACTCTGTTTTCATGCCTACTCTTGCCTTCTTCCAATGTTTGCTTGCTTTGCTAGCCAGGGGTGTCCACAATGTTTCATTGGGGAAACCCTGGAAGTCAAATCAAAGGAGGAACACTGTGGCCAGTAGTGTTATCTGGCTCTGAGTGTGAGTTGCTAGTGTGGCAGGAAATAATTTCCAACCAGCCTTTCCTCTGTGCTCTTTTTTAACTTCATTAGCTCCATGGAAAAAGCTTGTGCAACCCATCAGACAGCAGCATAAGCCCTTCTGATAGAGAGACAAAGTACTGGGCAAGGGCAAAAGCAAAACTCAGTCCCTGGGACTAGATTGGCCATTGTTGCTCTGTGAGATGGGAACAACTCATAAAAAAGCCTCTCCATTTCCATTCTGCACCCCTGAAATTTGGCTTACACTTCCCTTCACTCCAGTGTCTTGTTCAAGAGATCCATATTCTCCTGGGAAAATAGCAGCTCTCCGAGGCCAAGACTGCAAAATGCAATGTGTGTAATGCCATATGGGGAGAGCATGAAAGACTAAAGCTCTAAAGACTCTTCTTAGGGATATTGGGGTTGTGAGCTGTGTTCTTTTTTAATGCAATGCCACTAAAAGCAATGGGCTTGTGCCCATCAGGGAGTAGTGCCCCTGAAACTTACGCAAGAGCAGAAAGTCATTAACCAATACACTGAAAGTAAATAATACTGAGAGAAAGCTCTATCAGCTTCCTGACTCCCTTCAAAGGGATTCTGCCCTGTTTATAAAGCATTTTACACTGCAATGGTTAAAATTTGCTGGCTGACTTCTTAAAAACACTAGCTAGCATTTCCACACAGTTGCTAGCACAGTGGGCAATGACATCCCTTATACAGAGGGGAAATAACTTCTGTAACTGAGAGGAAGACAAGGCCAAAACTACACCAACAGGAGAAAAATAAGTGGAACAAAGCATCAAGTGCAGAAGGGTGAAGTTGGACCCTGCCCAGCTGCCACCAGAGGGGCAGGAAAGCAGAACCACCGCTGGGCTACGTCATCACACAGAGGGAAGGAGAGACCGTGATGAGCACAGCAAGAAACCTGGCAAAGTCCCCAAAAGCCCTGTGCACCCCGTGTGTCCCGCCATCACCCACTCGCGGGGCCAGCCAGCAGAGGGCAATGCCAGGCCACGTACACACCCCTTCACTCGCAAAAGCGATCAGGGACGGTCCTGTTTGGCAGCTTGTGTCCCCACACTGTCTGAAAACTGAATTAAATCGGATATTTCCCGGTTACAGACTTGTGACACTCTAGTCCTGATTGTGCTCTTGCTTTCGCTGATACAGCCCTAAACAGCTCTATGTGCCATGGTGTGGGGAACCTGGGATCTGTAAGGCGCCTGTCTGACCCATTCAATACAGACACCTTTTTTTTTCTTATCTGTCTTGCAGCCCATATAATTGGCTTTGCTGAATCACTTGCTATGCACAATGGTTTGAGTTATTATCCACTGGCTTTCAGCTCTGAGGCAGGTAAATGATAAGCAGTTTTGAGCTGCATTTCTCTGTATTTTTAGAGTATGCCTGGTTAAACCTTTGGCACTGGACTGTGCAGCCTGACATCATTAATACCTTCAGAAAAATGCCAAGCAGAACTGCAGTCTTGACTAACAGGGCCCAGGACAGAGGTGGGTGCTAACTTACCCACCTAGCAGCTACTATCCTGGGTCATTCTTTCAGGCTATTGCCTCTCCCATCACTTATTTCCAAAAGTAAAGCAGTCAAGTTTTGAACTGTTGCAAGAGTTTTCACGTATTACATGATAATAAAAAACCTGCCCATCCGTGACCATAAACTTCAGGCCATGGAAATACAGACTGGTTTATGTAGTGACAGGACCAGAGCACAGCTGAGAGATGAGGGCAGGAGGGCTGATGTTCAGGGAGAGCATATGGAAGAGCAGGAGAGTGCCTGGGTTTGCTGGACTCCCAGAAAGGGTCGGGACTGAGGTGCCAACAGGGAAGCAACTCAGGCAGGTGCTCGGACATAGCAGGGCTGTGACAGATGGGTGGTTGCAGGAATTTGTCTATGGGCTGAATTAGTTTGCATAGCCTTGGTAGAGGCTATGCACTACTGTAAAGAGCCTGGCTTCATCTTCTTTATAACCTCCTCCTAGACACAAGGGGACTGTGGTTAGGTACCCCTGAAGCCTTCCCTTCTCCAGACTGAGCAAGCCCAGCTTCCTCATCTGCTCCTCACAGAGCAAGAGCTCCAGTCCCTAATCAGTTTGGAGGCCCTTCCCTGAACTCACTCCAGTGTATCAATGTCCAGGCTCAAAACTGGATGCAGTATTTCAGATGTGGCTTCATGAGTGCTGTGTAGAGTGCGATAATCTCTTCCCTTGACCTTGATGGCTGTGCTGTGGCTGGTGGCCCTCCCTGCTGCCAGGGTTGCTGCTGGTTTATGATTAGCTCACTACTCACCAGGGCCCTTGGAGTCTTTTCAGCAGAGCTGCCTCCCAGGCAGGCAGTTCCAGCCTGGTTTGCTGTACCAGGCTCTTCCTTCCCTGTTGCAGCACTTGGCCTTGTTGAATTTCATAAGGTTTCTGTTCTCAGCCTGTCAAGGTGCTGCTGAACAGCCACCCTGCCCACCATTGTATTGACCTGCCCAGCTGCCATCACCAGCTTTGTGTCACCTGTGAACATGATGAATATGCACCTTGTCACCTCCTCCAAGTCACTGACAAAGATGTTAAACAGGGCAGTGACAGGAAAGACTCCTGCATTACTCCACTTGTTTCTGGCCTTCAGGTGAAGTATGATCCTCTCAGTAGAGTTTCCCTCCTCCCATTTCCTTACCTCTCTCCCCAGTCTCTTCTGTATGGTAAAGAGAAGGCAACCAGGCTGAAGGAGCTTAATAATCCACTGGTAAAGCCTGTTTCTATTCTGTAGAACAGCCTGCAGATGACAACATTTAGGAACCCTTCAGCCATGTCAAATACGGATTTTAGTATAACTGAGGCATTTCAGCTAGTGGTTTTTTTTGGTTGGTTGGTGTTTTGTTGGGTTTTTTTTTGTTTGTTTGTTTTTTAGTTACTGACACATTTATAAGCCAGTTAACCTCAACCTACTTCAGATAACTTGGTTCTACAGTGGGCTAAAACCCCTCTCCTACATCACTGTACTCTATGTACATGGAGGATGGATATTCAGTGGACACTAACTATTACAGTCTTTGGTATAGTGCTTCAGTATTTGCTTCTCATCTTGATTCCATCTCCTGAACTCCACAGTCAGGATAGGTACAGGACCTATAAAGGCCCCACAGTACTGCCATCCTGGCAGCCAGTAGACCGCTGCTTCCTCATTTGCCCTCAATCAAAGAGAACCAGAAAATTTGACATGGCAGCTCTGCACCAAAAGGAGGGATCCAGTCACATATTCTCACCTTGTCTCAAATACATGCACATATATAGCCCCGCACCTTTCTCTTCTAGTCAAGGTCAAGCAGACATGTGACACAGGCTGAAATATTTTCCTTTGCAATAACTGAATGCTCTAGCTCCTGCACCATTAGCTTTGCAACAGCTTGTAAAGCAAACTGCACTGAGTGCTGGAATCAGCAGTAAAATTCCATATGATTTTTTTTTTTCCTTAGGAACAGCTGGGTTAAAAATCTTTGACTAACAATTTTTCACTATCATACTAATCACTTTTTTAATCAAATCCAATTTAAATCTGTTTATCACGAAACAAACATTTCACAAAGATTCAGGTGCGATAAATAACCACCAAACTCAAGACAGAGGTAAAAGGCCCCCCCAGCTCATGGTTCCTCCCTTTCCTCACAGAGCTGTGAAGGGAAGAGTCAACTAGGTAAGGGTGAGGGTTGTGACTGCTTCTTGCTGTGTTGAGAAGGCCAAGCCTCTGATGTGTTTTGTTGCAGCTGAGGGGAGTAGGTGTAGCACAGCAGCATGACTTTTGGAGGTTCCAGCTAAAAATTAAAACATCCTGTTATTTGAAGGGACATTTACAGTTAAGGTCCTATGCCTCACGTTTAACTGGAATGAGCAGAGCTGGTGGATTGTTCCTATTGCTCATAATAAACTTACCCTCTCTGCAGAGGGAACACAACAAAATTAAGCCAGATCATGCATAGGCAGACATTCCTATGCCTAGCAAGGTGATTCCCTGTCACAGAAGAAAGCTCTGATCCATGAACCACTTCAACATATGGTACCAAACACTCCTGCTATGCTGGAAAGTAAAAGCATGATGACGCTGTGTTAATGGGTTCTCCGTGTGGGGATACAGTGACACAGATTTGTGCCTCTGCTCCCTCCCTTCCGAGTAACCCTAAGGAAACCACTGAGCCTCACTGAAATAATGTGAGACTTTGCACACTTTCTGCCAGCCTGCAGCACCTCAGAGGAAGATAGTGCAAAAACCATCTCTGCGTGGGCAGTAGCACATAGAAAGCAAGGAGGAATTTGCCACGGCAGTTCTTAAGTGTCCTGTGGTTTGCACGCTTCCAGCCTACCAATATGAAAGCACACAGCCTCACTACCTGAAGAGCCACTGCATAATGGAAAAATACAAAGAGAAGTGAAGAAAGGCTGAGGACAGTGTCACTAAAACAAGAACTGAGCTCCAAGGAAGAATGTTATTTAAGGCTTGAGAATGGGCAATATTTTAATTTTTTTTTTAAATTTAATAGATAAATAAATGTTGTCATTATGAAGTGACATTTCTGGTCCTTGAAAGCCATCTCTGCCGTTTGATGAAGCAGTGTGGCAGCCTTCTGAGATGTGATGCTTATTCCCCTAAGAAAGTAATTTTGGAACCAAGCCAACTGATACATGTTAGCAGAGCACCTCATGTTTGCTTTCCTTTAGTTGAGCCTTTGAGGATTGAGTTTCCTTGCAGAAGCCTTTGAAGATGTCCATATAGGACCATCCAGGTGATTCCCAGAGACACAAAGAATGAAACTTCTTGAGCAGCACAGGATTTCTCAGCAAGAGATTGCTGGCAAAACTGAAATGTAAAGGATCACCCTAGCCTTCAGCCAAAGGAAAACAAACATGTAAATGCTGGGTACCTTGTGATCCATCTGACATACAATGTGTTGAGACTAAGGCCTATATGCTCTTATAGGAGGCCACCACACATCCCCATCCCACCCCCCAAGATACAGTCACACCGAGCAGCCTGCCAAGTGCTGCTAAAAAACCCTAACTGCCCTAACATGGACAACTCCTTAAGACCTAGCAACTAATGTTTCATACATGCCAGGAGGCAAGTACCCTATTTAAGGAAATATGACATTAATCAAAGAATTAGTTACAGGATATTAAACTCACTGAGTTGCTGTTATCAAACACATAAGGCAAACAACATTCTGGGTAATTAGCAGACACCTATGATGAGCCTGCAATCTGAATAAGGGGTTTGCCTGTGAGTCTCTGGATATTGCTTTGCTTCTTAAAGCTTCCTAATGGTTGCACAGGCCTGACTTACAAACTTCCCCTGGAATATTACAAAACAACACATCAGTAAGATATAATAACTAGTACAGACCTTCCAATTTCTTTACCACAAAATTAAGTAAAGGTTTCCCACTTGCTGCAAACATTGGCTAAGCTGAGCAGGTAAGGAGCAGGTATGTGTGTGTGCACATGTGCCCCCCCAGCACTGAGAAAGAGTTTAATCAGCTGAAGAAGGAACAAGGACTTGGGTCTCTCTAGGAGCAGTGCTGAGACTAACAGGGTGGTAACGGGTGGGCTGCTCCCTGAAAATAACCTGAAAGAGCTATTCTCAGCAAGAAATACATGTCAGTCCTCACGTGAAAGAATACAAGGGCAGGAAAGAGGAACAACTGCTTCCAAGAACTGTTGTTATGCCCTGAAGCAGAGAATAAATTGAACCCATTAGGAGTTGTTCATCCTTCTCCCTGGTGGCCACTTCAAAATACTGTCTTTAAAAAAAAAAAAGTGTGCAGCACTTATAACTGCAAAATTAACCTCCAAATTCAGAACCCAATATAAATGAAGATGCTGCATCAGCAAAAGCCTGAAATGAGAGCTCTGAGAGGTTGTTGCCATTTACCATCTGAAATTGCCAGCTCTGGAGCCAAACTGGGGCGTGAATGTCAGCAAAATACTATTTCTCTCCTGGTATACAAAGGCTATTTAGTGACCAGTTGATGCTACTAGTTTTGCCATAGGTGGTATTTGGGTTAGTACAACTGCCATCTCCTCTTTGGCTTTGCTATGACTATGCTATGCTTTTACTTATGTTCAAATACAAAATTACCAAGACTAAAGTTTTCAGAATCTCCCAGTGCCCGGGCTATGAAATCCAAATTTTGACATGTGAATTAGATTTTGATTTTTCTTTTTCCCATGGACACTTACAGCTACAATGACCATACAGGGCATGTGATTCACACCACTGTCATGCAACAGTTATTCCTGAGGTATAATATGGGCAGGGAAAGAAAGGAGGGAAATTGTAGACTATGCTTTTTCGCGCTAGGAATATGAAGAAATGGTAGCAAGATTTGGTCTGCAGAAACCTGAGACAGAAAGTCAAGTGGCAAACTAAGGATTTAGATAACCCTCTTTTATGCAATTTTAATGGCTAAATCTGTGGCAGAACTCTCAACAATACCCCCAGCCTAACACCTGTCTTGAGCTGCATAACATACCCCAAGGCAGCAAACACACATACACATCCCACATCTGTCCATATGATCTGGTCACTAGCTCTCTTCTTTTAAAGCAGGTGGTTACACAAAGACCACCAGGAATCATGCAGAGAGTCCCAAGGAGAGTTGGTACAAAAGTGGGTAATGCCCCATCACTAATTCAGTCTTGGGAACTCAACTTGCCCTCTTTTGATGAAACATAACTTCTGACCCTAGGGTAAACACATTTTAACCTGTCCTACTACATCTGTCCTGGAGCATTAATATTTGACATAAATCCTAAAGGAAGCTCTGTTCTTTATTACCGATTTGTCAGAGGTAGATGGATAGGAAGGGTTGTGGCTAATATAGAAATGGCATAGGATCCCTTCTGGCGGGCTCGTTATTGAAAATCAGCTGCTATTTACCCAGTTAATGCCATTCACTTCTTGTACCTGCTCAATCATCCATTTCCCAGTGCAAGTCAGCTTTGCCTTGCTGCAAAGTCAGGGAATTTAAGGGAGCTATACCCGCAGGTTTTCTCTTCCCAGTGATTGTAGAGTTCAGCATATAAAACTCCCACTTGTACATTTCCAGCCCTTCAGCTTCCTTTTCTGTGAATTACTTTTCTACCTATTTATATTTACTTTTCTAAGTATTTATGTTGCCAATAATGAATCCAAAGCTCTCCCTAATTCTTGTTGGACTCCTAGCCTGCTCCTGCACCATACAAAATCCATTTGATTCTATAATCTTCTGTAAAACAAGAAATTCAGCTACCTTCCCAATTTACACTAGTTTTCATTCATATTCTGTGCAACCTTTGAGAGAGGCTCCATACCCTACATCCAGGGACATCCTGGATGATATCGCTACACATGTAAACTCTGTGCTGTCATTCCAAGCAAACACACTTTTACAGTAGGCTCTACTTTGAATTTGGGTTAAAAAAAAAAAACCCAAAACAAACCACAAAGGATTATGTAGCTGACCTATCTTCCTACTCTTGCCCCCATCACCTTTCTTGGTAATGAAGTTCTGCGGAGAAGCCTCAAGCCACCAAATGGAAAGGAAGAAAGTAGGGAGAGAGGCGCAGTCCCATGGTTCTACTTATTAGTGCTAGAGGATGTATCAGCTGTGAGATTGAGAGGTGTGATTGCAGATCTGAGCACCTGAAAAACCTATCAGCAAGGGTTAATTAATAGAAAAGTAAAGGCTTCTGGTTTTTGCGTAGTTTTTTCTACTATCAAGAGAAGGACTCATAAAATCCACGCTTCCACCTAGCAGATAAAGCATTTGCAATACTAACCTGTTAGCTGGATTTGCTTCCACGCTGGTGGTGAGGTGTCATTCATTGTAGAGTATCCATCTGCTTGTTGTCATACTTAAATACGAACTGAATGAACTCCCCCCATCTGCCAAAGTCTCATCTTTGATTACAGAAAGACAACAGCAGGAAGAAGGTCAAGGTCAAGTAAAGCAGATAAACACATGATTAACTCTGAGCAGATAACGACTCACCTGTCTTCAGTGGGAACAGACTGGTATTAATGTGTCTGATTGAACCAGGGTTGGAAGAATAAACCCGATTAAAGGGAATGACAATCAAAATTAAAAAGTAATAAAAAGCTTAAAGATGAAACCAAAACTGTCCATGACCTCTCTTTTTTTGTTTCCATCTGAAACAACAGCCTGTATGCTCTGAAACCAGCACATGTCAAGTCAGACACTGGAAAGGAATTGAGAGGATTATTTCACAATTTTATTGCACAACTGAAAATTAACCTTTTTTTTTTTTTAAATATTTACAAGCCATGTTTTTTTGCACACACAATCTAAACAGCATTTTCCTTGATAAAATTGTCACCTAGAAAACTTACACACAGACTGAAGCATACATGTAAACTAAGTGGTTTGTTTTAAATGAAAGTTGCCTCAGTCTAACCCTGGAGGGGGAGGTGCTTGGGAGATGGGGCAGCAGAAGGAAAGAAGACACTTTTTTTTTCCTTTCCTGAAATGTTACTTAAAAATATATCCCCAACTTGGGGAGACAAACAAAAGATTTCAGTATTAGTTCAAGCAGAAGGCCAGCCAATCAGGTAATGTACTGACACGGTGGTGAGTTGAAGATTCAAAACCCTTCAGTGCCACAAGCCTTGCAAGAAAACTACAAGCCTTGTTTCATGCATGGTTCACCCTAAAGGTTATGACATCCCGATTTTCCCCTGGAGAATGTAGAAACACCTTGCTTATGACAGAAGAGGAATGAGGCTTGAGTCTTAAGAAGAAACACATGTGAAAGGCTGCTACTAGGGTTTTTTTTCCTTGTTTCTCACGGATTTCTTACCTGCACTTTTGGAAAAGTGCTGGCTGATACACTGCAAATACTGCCCCCACATTCAGCAGAGCTGCACAATGATAATACAGTGCAATGAATGTTGCACAACTTGACCAGCAATGCTGGGGGCAATATTTTAACCACCATTATGAAGCCCACATCTTTGCGCTGAAAATGAGCGCTTTCCTGGCTGTTAGCACAAGCTGTCTGTCACAACCTTTATCACAGTCTCTGGAGTCCACAAATCATCCCCCTCCCATGGCTGATCTGCCCATACGTTTTTCATCATATAGATTGTTGGTTTTGTCAGCTAATATTGAGTATATGGCCTTGTAGCACTTACTGCTTAGTTTCCAGGGGATTTTGCCACCGGCAATCATAAATGAGTAGGTGGTGGCTCATACTGATGCTCACTGGCCCAGATTTGTCCCATGTTTCTTTGGGCAGGTCTACACCTGAGGCACCTGCATGGGGACCATCAGCACTGTAACCTTTTCTGCTAGTCAGAGAGCAAAGGGTGATGGAGGGCTTAGGTGAACAGAAACAGTCCTGCTCACTCTATTGACTATCAGAGGAAACTAAGGGGACCAACTCCAACACCATGGGTCTCAAGCAGCTGCCAAGTTGCATGGGCTGAATCTGGGCCTGAATGCTTCCAGCTGGGCACCTAAAAACCTACGGATTCTGGCACTGCAAGGTACATTTGGTGTTTAGATCACTTTGGTGCTACCTTTCTTCAGGTTTTGGACCCTCTGCTGTAGAGTGGAGAAACAGAGCAAGTGATGCCATCATGATCTATAGTGAGTTTGGAAGGAAAGGAAGTGTTTATACACTTGTTATACTAGTTAGTGCTTGTCCATTGGGAACCACGCTACTGTGAGACGGCTTTGTGAAACGCAATTCAAATGCATAGTAAAAGTGAAACCTATGGCCTCTGACTAAATGATCTAGGACAAGTCTTCTAAAGTCACTGTTTCTTCCAGAGTCACACATAATCACTATTGTCATCTTATGCATGGCTACCAACTTGTAGTAATGTGTCAGGTCCTAAGCAACCTGATCTTGTTTTGGCATTACCATATTAAAGGCCTAAGTCTCTCGCTCTCCTCTCCCCCACCAACCCAAGTATTTGTTTTTCTCTTATTTTTGAAATGAGTTCTTGCTAGTTAAAGGGAACCAGCAATGCAGAGATGTCTTTTTCTATGCAATTGTTATAACCAGACCTCAGCACTGTCGAAACTATCTATACTGTTCTTAAAATACCTACCAACACCTACCTAAGGCAGGTATAAACATGGATGTAGGGGTGCAGCAGATTGGGAATGTGGAGAAAAAACAGAAAACCCGAGAAAGGGCTGGCTGAAGAAGGATCCTGAAATTGAGACCTACAGAAATAGTAGCAAATTTGTAAATTATAGAAACTTGTGCTAAAACTTATGGCTTGAACTTATCTTCATATATGCTGCTGATTTCAGTCCCACTAGATTACTTGCAATGACTCTTCTCAAAACAATATTTTTCTGGAAGCTATATGGGCGTAGTGGGCATAAAATCTTGAACAATATGAATGTTAAAAATAAAAGAAAGCATAGTGATCCCTTCCTTACATCTTCAAATTGCTGAATTTTCTCACAGATGTAGGCTTGAAGACTAAAATTGGAAAAAAATCCTGCAGAATAAATTTCTGTGGAAGCCCAGATGCCATGCCAGAAACATTGCTTTAGTAATGAACTCATGCAGTGGTCTAGGACAAGCCAGTAGTCTTTCATACTTACTGGAAGAGACACTGCTAAGATAGAAATAAAGCCTGTGATAGCACAAAAGAAAGAAAACTCCCCCAGGCTACAAGAAAGGCTCTCTCTGCACTAAAGTGGTGCTGAGGACATCTCAACAACCCCTCAGCTCTATTCACCCCAGACAACTTGCAAGTCTGACTGATGCAGAAGAAAGCTGTATCAGCTTAAGAAAATAAAAAAGTTTTGCAAACTGTTAATTTCACATATGAAAATGGAAATGAAAGCAACAAAAAATATAAAATATTTGGGTCTTGGGTGACCTGATTCAGAGAGTTTTTTTAATTACATGCACTTGTTTTGCTCTATGAAGTTGATGCCTGCTAGCTTATGCCTGCAAACAGTTGGTGCTAATTGCTGTAAGGGGCCCCAGACAAGAATGTGCCCAAGGACATAATTTTTGCAACTGTGATGAGTACATCCCTGGACAGGGCAGATAAACCAGCAGACACCTATGGAAGCCCCTCAGGGACCCTTCCCCAAATGTCAGTAAGCTTGCCCAATGTATTAACATATGCATTAGATTCTCTGGAAATAGGTGTGTACTTCTTGGAAATTACATTAATATTAATTTGGTTTATTGTATATAATAAGTGCGCCCTTGTCTTTTGGCATGCACGTTAGGTGGAATGATCCCCCGTGCATCCAGCACTGCAATAAAGAATGCCTTCCTTCTAAAACTTAAAACTAAGTGTTAGAGGGTCCTTTTGAGACCGAATTTATGGTAACAAAGTATAATCAGAGAGAAGATGACAGAGCCTGTATTCTCTGCGTTCATGACAAAAACTGGCAGGTTAACTTGGTGGATATTTTGCATTGATGAATCTCTGTGAATATTAATTCTTGTGGGTCCTTACAGAACTCATCGCTTTTTTTTTGGATTGCCTTTGCTCTTCTTTGAATAAACCCTAACAGTGAAAAGTAAAAGATGTAAACCCTCTATGAGCCATTTGAACCCATATTGCAATATTCATTGCTGTTATGGACGAAAGCATCATTTCGTTTATCTGTCTTCTTATCAACACAGACAGCAGAAGCTGACTGCCCAGCCTGAACACTGAGTCTCAGAGCAGCTGGACTAACTGGTGCTAATAAAATTAGTAAACACTGGGCAAGGTGCTGAGGGAAGATACACACATCTCTTGTTCCCATTCTGAACCAGTGAACTGCTGGGTTCCATCTCTTCCTAACCCCAAGGGCCTCTGTCACTCACAGTGAGTATACATCTAAAATGCAGAACAGCTCAGCAAAGTCTATCATCAGAATAATAGATTTCATACTGAACTCACTATTGTCATCTAAAAAAACTCAAAGGAGACAGCGGTGCAGCTTCCTTCCTGCTGCTGGTGGTTAGTTCTGACTGGATGAAAAGTTCATGGATCAATCAGCATTGGATAGCTTTGCTTTTCCTTATAGCATCGCTGGAGAGCACAGATGGAACAGATCCAAAGGCAGATCTAAAGAAGAAATTCTACGAACCTTGCTAAGTTCAGCTTTGCCCCAACCATTGACCTCAGTGCTAACAATTGAAAGAAGTCTGGGTAGTCAGACTTACTGTTATCAAGTTGCTATTATCCTTTTTTTTTTTTTTTTTTTTGAGCACCAAAGGAGCAATGTGGGAATCCAAAGAATTGAAACAAATGAAACCTCTGAGCTGACAATAGTTTAATCTCAGTGCTGACTTTCATGAATTTTACAACCCACAGAATTTCCTACAGGTGGGCCACATGGGCCAGTGTTGGATTGGAAATGCCACTGATCCAGAATGAGCTTTGTCCAAGTCACAGATGCTACGAACAGATCTTCTGAGGGACCTCTGAAAGCTTTTGCCTTCCTCATTCCTCTGAAAATTTAGCTACTTTAAAACAAATCCCTCATGGACCCCCCCCAATTATTTACTCCATTTTTTCACTGCTTACCTGACAGACTGCCAATAGCCTTTAGAGGGCTCCCAGAGATGGAGGAGGCATACTTGGAGAGAGCTGGGATTCATCACTCATGCACGCTCAGCTGTTAGCATTCACAGGATGGGGGTGAGTGCTACAAGGCCTCTGAGTGTGTAATTTCCATCAGCTCTGTAGGATCCCTCCATACAAGAAAAGCCTGTAGAACAGAACTGCAGGCATTCTGCTCAGAAAGCCTGAGAGCACAGGGAATAATTGACTTTCTTAAATCTCAGTTCTAACCTATCCTTCGAAAAAGAAAAAAGAAAAAAATTCTGGCTCTGCTCAGAATCAAGGCAGCTATCATATTATGAAAAGCTCAATGAGAGCAAAAGTAAAACAAAGTATCACCCAGCTGCTTCATTCCCTGAGTACCATCCACTCTGTGCATAGAATGAAAGAGGAGTCCTCTAAAAAAACCCCAGCAAATGATTTTGTAGAGACTATGCCCTATTACGTATGTGTCAGGGGACAGAAAGAAGTTGTATGAGTGAATCACCAGCTCCACCAGCAACTTGAAATTTCATACCCTCTAACTTTCACATGACTGATTTTGCAGCCTTAGCAGGAGTCTTGTGATATAATGGTTAATGTTGAAAATTCACACATGCATTGTCTGAGAATCATGTTGCCATAATACTGAGGAATAGGCTTTGCTTGGCTTGAATTACTTGGCCTCCCATGTTTGTGGACCTCTTCTCGAATATATTTGGTTGAGAATGGTGTCTACATGCCTGACCAGAGAATTACCCCCAGGTCAGAACTATCTCTTTTGGACTGAAATCTTGTATCCCATGGCAATGGACCGTGGAGCTCATATGCAGCTTTTGTCATCTGCACAGTGACTTCCCATGAATTCATGTTGCAGAAGTTTAGGACATTTTAACCCTACAGAAACAGTAATTATCTGGTAGACAGCAGTTCTCATCCTTTGAGGGTAAACTGTAGCACAGAACAACTGAAAAGATACTAATCTCTTAGCCTGGGTTTCAGATCTTTTGCATCCCAACACCCTCAATGAGCTAACAATTCCATTGCGGTACCCATTAACATGTCTGGACAAACACATTCATATGATCCATCACACAAATAAATATTTGGCTGGCTGTCTAATTCCTAGATTATTTTTTCAACTGATCACAATGATTCTACTCTGCAGAGCAAACAAATCCCAAATTCCAAGTAGTCATAAGAGAAAAATGTTCCAGCCAACTGACATGTACGCAACTCCTTTTGAAATTCTCAAGGACTCTGTGTCTTGCTTTGGGAATGTATAACTACTGATGAAAACAAATTCCTATAAGAGGAAGGTATTTCTCAATCTAGTTTTGTAAGCATTTCCTGAGCCATAATTTACTGTGCACAGCCAGAAGCTTTTCCAAACATAATTTTATATTGTGAACCAAAGTAACAATCTTCAAACAATCCCCAATTCACCTAAGTGTTTGGATCTAAACACACCATCTAAATATACATTATTAATTACTACTGTAAAAATGACTTCATTTAGCTATCAATGCTTCTGCATTTTCAATACTGCAGTGGAAATACTAGGCTGTCATTGTCTACTAGTGACTTGTTTCAGTCTCACTTACTAGAGTTGCAGAAACTTTCCTGCTTTCTTTTCCTAAAACTGAAATATTTTTGAGCTAACAATGATACATTCTTTTTTTAGCAGTCTGTCTAATGTATTAGATCTTGTTGAAATTCATAATGATGGTCACCCTACTTGCCAAGTTTGCTGTGCTCTCCTGTTGCTGCACTGAAGCCTGAGGAACACCCATACAGTATCTGGCAAAGTAGGAATGGATGTCCTGTGCAATGCTAAGAATCTCTGCTGATTTGCCAGCGCTCTCAGTGTTGCTCATCATTAATCTTTCTCAGCCAAAAACAGATGGAGCTATTAGGCAGGCTGGAGTAATGGGGAAACTGGCAAGACACAGAAGAAAATGCATCATCTTCTGGACAGAATTGCATGTAAAAATAAGAACATAAAAAAATGTATTTTTCATATTTAATTGGATGATGTATGATTATACATACCAAAAAATAATGTGCAATGTGTTTTGTGCAGGGCATTTATGAAACTGTTCAGCTGTGCTAGGGCCTTATTTTCCCCTATGGAGAGATACAGTAGCTACAAGTCTGACAAGGTTTTTGTGCTTTTCCCTCTAACACAGGGCTTAATCTGCTGCAACAGCTACTGCAAATAACACTACAAAGTGCCTCCGCTTGTTGCAGTAAAAGGAAAATGCAGTTTATGATTTCCATACAAACCACATGAAGCCTTCCAAGTAAAACATCAGTACTTTAGGAATAACGTGAGCATATTTGATATTCAGTCTAAGAAAAGCAATGAAACTGGAGGTACAGCTGCTAATACCTTTTTGACATGGAGTCCAAGATGATGATTAGAAATGGAAAAAAATCGTAAATTATGAAGTGGAACCAGATTGCTCATATAGGAAGCTACTAAGGCTGGAAGGAATTACTAGAAGTAGGATTTAGGAAAAAAATCTGATAGATATTAGGGACTATTCGGTACAAGCAAAGAGATTTTCTAGGTCTGTCAGGTAGGCAAATGGTACATAACCTTTAGTCAGAAAATTATAGGATGGAAGCTATAGCCAAACATTTGAAGGTATATACTGTGACAACAGAGAGAAATCATGGAAATCTCTTAGAGGGTTACAATAAGGCATTAAATAAGGGCAAGTGTTTTGTCCAATACTTAAAACTGGCAAAGCCTGTTATATCAAACGGGAAAGTATGAAAACAAACAGGATTGTGTGCCAGCCATTAGATTATTATTTGGAATAATAATTATGTCTGAAATGTAGTGGGATGTCAGAAGGTACTGGGAAATACATAGTTCAGACTTTGGGACTGAGAGGTTTGCAGTGACTCGTAAGTGTCAATGTTTCAGAGTGGAGGGGGAAAAGGGAGACATAGAGCTAAATGTGTCAAGATAAGAGCCCAAATTAGAAGAAAAAAGAATTTTCTGATCCCTTGACTAGGAAAAGGTTAGCATTTAGGAAGGTTAAAGAGGAAAATACAAATCCTCAAAACATAGTAGGGTGATATTTGATATAAAAATTTAAAACCAAAAACCCCTCTTTCCTTTTAAAGAAAGAATCAGTGGCTCTAAATAAAAAGAAAATTGAAATCCTATGATTAAAAATGGAAAGGGCTTATAAATAGCCATGGAGTATGGTATCCCCTTAGATAAATGGAAGACAAGGACAAGGAAATGCTGGTATGACTTAATTGGAAATTTTAGAAGTTATATAGGCCAAACAGGAAACCTTCAGAGAATGGAAATCAAAACTCCATCAAGCTGAAAGGAAAGTATGTAATGGTTAAGATGGAGTTTGAGCAAGCTAAGAGGAAATTTGAAGTGCAAATAGTAGGAAGTTAAAACTGAAAATACACATTTGCTCAGTACGCCAAAAGCAGAAAACCGGAGGTAACCAGCAGGCCACTCCAAACAATAAGTAGAAGAAACAATTAAAGGCAATGAGGACATTGCCAAGAATCTAAATGATTTATTTGCATCAGTCTTCACCAGAGAAGGTGCTGGAATGATATCTGAGAGACTCGCACTTCCCAAATATCAAAGATAAGGAGACGTCATAGACTGAAGACTCAAGAGAGAAGTTGGTGGAACAAATCAATAAATCAAAGGCATTAAGTCACCAGTTATACCTGATATTTCTTGAAGATTTCAGGATAAAACTGAGAATTAAGTAACAAAGTTGCTAGCAAATACCTACTATAGCAGAGGGCTGGAAGACAGTCAGTGTTATAACTGAGATGGGGATTTTTGTTGTTGTCAGTGGTGTTTTTTTCACGGTGTTGGAGGAGCCCTGGCAGTTACAGACAGATTTGTAATCCCAATCTGCTATCATGTAAATTGGCTGAAACGTGTTAAAAAACCCCAAGCCCCACACCTCCCAAATTATGAAACACACAGACAAACATGACATGACAGATACAAGTCAGTACAGTGTCTATAAGGAAAAAAAAGGGGGCTCTTTGAACCTACTACCAATCTTTGAGCTAGTTACACCAGCCAGCACACCTAAACCTACCCAGGAGGTCTCATGACTTGCTGTACAGACAGGCAAGTAGCAAATGATTACCTCCCTGCTCCCCCATCTGCATCTCATGACCAAGGAGAGAATAATGTTCATGTTGATAATGACACATCCAAAGAACATACAGGTCCATGCTCCAAGTTATGCTGCTGCAGGGTAATCCAGTCCATCCTTGGGCAACATTGTTCAGCCAAGGAGAAATGTACATGTGGAAATGAAAGCTTTTAATATGAAACATAATGGTGGCCACACTGAAGCTCTGACTGGAGGCTGTATGTAGGTACAACCAGTGTTAGCCTCTCTTTTGATCAGCCTTTGATATCTTTCTGCACACTGGCTAATCAACAGGACTGTGTGCTGCAGGGTTCTTCTCAATCTTAATATGCACAGTGACCTGGGCCCTTAATGGTGAGTAATATGGGACTTGGGGAGTTAAGATTTTGGGTTTTTTAAAACAATGTATTTTAGCCATGAGCACTCATTTTACTTCTTCCCAGCTTTTTATGTAAACCTTTACATAAAGCCATTAAGAACAGAAGAAAAGCACTTTAGAAAATTATGCAGGGATGTATTCTTACACAGCCAACACCTTCAGGGGAAAAAGTGAAAATTACACGTAGCCTCCCACCCCTTTTTATTTCTTGTCAAAGATGTTGCCTTTTTTGGGTTATCTTGTATATACACAGCATGATGAACTGATATTTGTAGTTTAAATGTCTGGTTTAAGAGTGTGGTTTCCACCATGACAGAAAGCTCTCACAAAATGTCATGTTAGAAATAAAAACAAGCTCTAGAGGGATGAGGTGGGGAGGAAAGTAGAAAGTCCAGTGGCTGAAAAACAAAATGGAAAAGAAGTGAGCGAAGGCAATGTGGATCCATTTCCCAACTCAGGCAGTGGTTGTATGGGGATCTGGGATACGGAGACTGATGCATTTCTCACTGAGTTGTTTCTGCTTTCTCTATTAACATTGCAACAGAAATTACAAATAGTCCTGTAAGGGGTAGTGCATTAAACTTCATCTCTTCGTCCTATGTAAACACAACAATAATACTGAAGAATAAGGAAAATGGTAAAAAGTCCAGTGTCTTGTTTCTGCATTTTGCTTGTTAGGTTTCCTGTCCGCCCTCCAGCATACTCCTGTGTGTACCGAAATTGTGAACCTGACCAGCCCATGTTCAAGCAAACACTCACGTTCAGATTCCCAGTACATTCTTTTCTCCCCCTCGAATGGGGAGTTTATTCCTAACAGTTCTGCTCCTTTTAATTATAAACTCCTTTAACGAAGTAGTTCTGAGACCTTGCAGCAGGCAGCAGGAGAGCACCAAGGCTACTAGTTGCCATGTTTATATTCCCTATTCAGCAAAGAAGTCCACTTAAAGCCCAGGCCCAATGCTTTTACGGACGGGTGTGCACTGAAATAAGCCTATAAATCAATATCCCCCCGCACAACGTGCCTTATAGGCAAAATCCAATTCTTGCCTAAAAAAGATAAAGAGTTACAGCCAGGCCCTTTATTTTACGAGACACACACAAACAAGTTGCTCTGGCAAAAACAGACCTTACACTGACAAGTTTTGTTCACTTTCTGGCAGAGCTACTTCTTTACCGGACCACCAGAACTGAAGATGGGAAAGAAACACAAGGGAGACATTTCCTTGGCAAGAAAAGAAGCAGCATTTAGGACTGGGGGAAAGGCAAGTGGGATATAGGGGATTATCCTGATAAAACAACTAATTTGAGACTAAAACACCAACTGATATCATGTATACACCTAACCCAGTAATACACCTTCTCTGGAGTGCAGTATTGTATAAGCGTCCCCTTCGTTTTCAAGGCTAATTCAGACTTTTGGCTCATCCTGCATTAACAAGGTCATCCATGTTAACAGGGCTCCTGTGAAAGTTCACAGGTGAAAGTTCCCTTTTAGAGTAGTGCAGATTTGAAATTCACAGGACAGCGACCCGAAGATCTTCCTTTACAGATAAAAAGCATGTCAAATTATTAAATAGCAACATGAAATCCTACATTCTCTGTCTTTGCTCTGCAGTTAGGACAGCAGAGTGCATTCCTAGCCCCTGCCCAGTCCCCACCTCTGGTGGCATGACGAGCGTGAGGCTGGCCCCTCTTGCTGACACCTCACGAATGCTAAAGCTGAAAGGCCTGGGGTATTCAGGGAAGGGATGAATGAGCATAGTTTGAAGACATGTCACTTCAAATTTCTACTGTTAGAACTGCCGAGTATGATATAAAAACAGAAAGTATTTCTCAGTTCGAAGTTTGAAGACTGGGCCCCAAACATTGAGTGGCTCTTCCCTCCTGTGTCCCTGTTTGCTGCACATGGGCTCTGTTGTGCTAGCTGTTGTTCTCTGCCGTGAGATATTTGAGGGCTGCAAAGCCATAGTGGCGCGACATATCCTGCTGGAACTCCTCCTTCAGGGTCTTGAGACAGATGCGGTATTGCTTGTTGGAGCGAAACTTGGTGATGTCAAAGCTGGGGGCGTGCGGCATGTGGATCATGTAGGCGTTGGGCAGCACTGTGAACTCGTACTCCTGGGGGAGAAAGACACTGGCTGTGAGGGTGTTCCTGAGCCCTCTTGCAATGCATCTCTCCCGTACCTCCACAGTCAAACATGCTCCATCATGTGACAGTGCAGCGTGGATCTCAAAAACAACAAACCCATACATGTATGCCAAATAAGCCTTTTTTTAAAAAAGTTGCTTTTTCATGGTTTTATGGAAGATCTACTTGCTCTTTTAAAATGTTTTACTCCATATAAGCCAAATTATGGGGAAACGGTACAAAAGGCATGCCCAAAGCAATGTCTGCAGCACAGATTTTGCAGTAGTATGCTGCTACCAACACAGCTGTGACTGTACACAGCAGTCTCAAGTGTCTATGCAAAATCATGCTTTTGCCCCTACAATTTATCTTGCTTGGGATGCTGGAATAAGGTGTATTTACAAAGGCATCCATTGCACTACATACGCTGCTTTGCCTGTATACTAAGATACTCACAGTGACAAAACTCTCCGAAGCTATTTATAAACCTGAAAGGTTTTATAGGTGACATGTGAAAATGGACCTGCTAATTCCATATACCTTGAGAAAGTTTTATGCAAATTAAGTTCTCCTTTACAAAGTATGAGATACTGTGCTAATTCCACCTCTCCTCCAGAACTACTTCACTAATTCTCTATTTGTATCTGATGAAGTTATTTGAAGATTTTTGTTGTTAAAAAATGATGGTTCATTTAAGTCTCAATAATTCCTGTTAGATTTGTTCAATTTTTATAATTAAATATATGATCATTAGAGCAAAGCTAGACAAAGACTGATACTTAGACAAGCTGGAAGGTCACTAGTGTAGGATGTGCAAGAACCAGATATCTGCTCCTGCAAGGAATCAGGCAGAAAAGGGATGTGAACCTCAGTGTTCTGTAGCCAAGTGAAGAAACCTAACTACTAGGACACTATCTCTTTTTTTATACGAAATTTCAAAAAATATGACTTGTATGGGATGCAAATGACAAAGAACCTTTGAAGACTCCACAGGAAAATTTCCTATTGTCATCACACAGGTTTTTTTTACAACTGTTGTTGTATTGAGTCATTAACCATCTCTGCAGAATACAGCAGGCAGGGAAGGAATAGCCACAGAGCATGCTGGCTTTAAAAGAAATGGTGCACAACTTTCCTGGTTTGCAAAGTCCAGTCACTTACAGATTTAGCAGTCTTGTGCAGAGACACAGTGTATCTGCAGCACAGAGGCAGAATATTCCAAAAACATTTTGTTAGGGAAAGAGATTTATGGGAGAGAACACACTTGTGCTAATAAACATGAGTGTTTCACTTATAAATCTTTCCTCACCTAACAAAATATGATCAGCCTGGAAAAGACTGGAAACTGCTGGGTTATGATGCTGCCAGATACCAAGTGTTTGAGCAACGCAGCCCAAAATGAAGCCCAAACAAAATGAAGTGAGCAGAATGCAATGTGGATCCATTTTCCAACTCAGGCAGTGGTATTGGTCAGACCAAAGTGTAGCTAAGGCTGCAGTGCTGTCCCAGAGACACCTATGAAACAGTAGTATACATTGGACAGCTAGGTACAGATGCAGCTGTATGGCTGCTCCTTTCTCATTATGGGAATGCCTGTTCCCTGCCAGACAGTGCTAAAGTGGTAAATCTTTGTGCCAGATTACAAATCTGCCATATATGGAATGGACCCCTCTGAGCTTCTGTTTGGGGTGACAAATGTGCAGCAAGAGCAAAATAATTTGATGCTCACAGGCAGAACTCATTTAGCTGGAGGAGACTTAGAACTAACAGGGGACCAAATGCAAAAAAAAAGGCTGGCACGATGGGGTGAGGAGAGCTGATAAACTACAGATTACAAAGTATGTCTCTATGGGACCTTAAAACTAAAGGCTGAAGCTGCAGAGGAAGATCCATCCTCCTCATACAATCTTTTCTTTCTTCTCTTGTTTGCATCTTAAGTCTGTAATCCTGTAGGTCAGGGATCATCTATGCTCTGCAGTGTAAACTGTTTAGTGCAGTGGTGCTCCCATCCCTTCAAAAGGCCTTCAGGCACATAAAGCCTTCCAAAACCTTCTTAGTCTGCTGGTAATAAGCCCCTTTGAAAGATGCCAGGCTGGGGTTTTGGAAAAAGGATTGCTCACAGTCTAGTTCCACAGCCACTGGAAGAGCATGGAAAGGTTTCCTAATGGCCCATCTCTACTGTAAGAAAACTTCTGTTGAGAAAGCAATGCACTTGCAGGAACCTCTGTCCCCACCTCACAGGTTATGAATTCTTTAGATGGAGACTGTCATTATCTATGTATCTGTACAGCATCTAGCTCAGTGGACATCTGCATGTCCCCAGAATAGTAATGATGATTATCACCATGTTGTGTGCTGCTCTGAAGGATGGTAGTGGCACAGGTCCTTGGTAAGGAGTCTGAAACAGTTCTCTTGACAGACACTGCAGTTGTGAGGAGAAATGAAATAATTAAATTGAGAAGCTGCTCTGCCTGCTGATAATGAAGCCAGCCAAGCAGCTGGCAGCAACCTGATCTGTGGACACCCCAAAGCAGAGGAATGCCATAGGGGGAAGAAGTTGTGCAATCCCATGTACCCTCCAGGCTGATTTTCTGGGAAAATAAGCCAATATCCATGTTTCTACAGATGAAAATGAAACTTCTTCTCAATGTGAGAATGTTTTTAAGACTGGAAAATTAAAAAAAACAATTCCCCAGAGTTAGTTCCAACCCAATGGCCATTTAAAATATCTGTGCTATGATCAACTTTGAAAAATGTTCCAATTTCCCATGTGTGAATCTTTATGCTGGGCAAATGTCTCTGAACAGAAGAGTTAAATCATGAATGCTAGATGACAGCTGCCAGTGGGAACATAAGCCTTGTTACCCAGGTTAACAAATAATGGATCATTATCCTGGCATTCTCCACAACTGATGGTTAATTGATCAGTGTTTGGAAAGTGCACTGGGAAATTAAAGTGCTATAGCAGAGCAAAGTATTATTATTAACAATAATATAAGGGAATTTTTTTTTTCTAGTCTGTAATAATTTTTTCTCAATGTAAGTAGGTACAGATTTGTTGGGAATGCCCTTCTGCAGAGGGCAAGTGGTTGCCAGCCCAAGGTGACTGTGTGGTTTTATAAGCAGAAGTAGAAAATATCCCTCCCACATAAGTGCCTACACACAAATACACTGTAGCCCACACCCCAGAGACACAATCTCCCAGTAACTTGCTGCATGCCTTGTGCTGCTCTGCTTAACATAAACTGGTAAGAGTTGAGCAGAGAAGGATCTATACTCCAGATCCATAGCAGAAGGTAGCATAGGAGGATACAGATGGCCAAAAAGCAGGTTTTTTGGTTAGCATGAAATGCTACCAGTTCAAAAACTGGGACTGAAACTAAGCTAAAAAACCCCAAACAAACCCAAACTAAAAAGAAATGCCATGACCTAGCCCCTCCTGATTATCACAGTGGTTAGCTTCACATCCAAGAACAGCAGGGAGATGCAAACCCTGCTATTTCAGTGAGCAGCAGCACCAGGCTCCCATGGAGCCCTAGTCACTGTCAGCCTCTAAGATCTAGGTTGGTGGCAATGACCTCAGCAGCTCTGAGAGCTCTAATACCAGTCTGGGACTCTCAAGATTTCTCTGCATCCTTATTTTTATATATTCTGCCCAGCAGCTCCATCCCAAGTCACAGATCCAAGAGGTAGGTAGCCCAAGGATCAAGTACCTGGATTCTGTAGAGAACACTCCACAGCCAGAGACTTTGGAAATGTAAAGTCCTTGGCTTTGCAGAGACGCGCTGTAAATCCAGGCCAGAAATTGAAGATGCCTGCCTTGGATTCAGTTTAAGATTGCTTTTTTGAATTCTAAATTAACATTTGGGACTCACCAACCTCTGTTTAACTCAAAAACTTTCAGCTAGGTCTATAGATCCCGTAGTAGATGATGAGACTGGCAACAAGTGCTGCAATGCTCAGGCACACTGTTGGGCATGAGGCGGGCACTGTGGGGATTGTGCCACTGCGAAACAATAACTTTCTCAGCACTGACAAATAAACTAACTCACTCAGTTCTCCTTTTAATGCCTGACAAGGACTAAACTGAGTGTTCCCAACTCAAGAAGCAAACATTAAGGAGCTCAGTAAGGCCAGATGAGCACTTTGGTGATGCAAAGCCTGAAGCCCTTCTAACAGAACACAGATTTCATTTTAACAATCCTGCTGCCCAGCCCTGGGAGAGATGCAGTGTAACCTCCTCACCTGTGCATCCAGTTCCATGATGTGAGCTACTTTGTTCCAGCCAAATCCAACAAACCGCCTGTCATACTCCGGGCAGTCCTTCCTCACAACAACGTATGGCTCAAAGTCTGCTTCCCACTCAACACGGTAGGGTGTGGTGGCTGTTCGCCACTTGGCAAAGTTTGTTGGCGCATGCCCTTTTGTCCAGACGTGATACCTTAAATGGCACAAACATGGGGAGGCAATTAGAACACATCTTGGCGAGGCAACAAAATATTACTTGTTAGATGAAATGCTCAAAAGTAAGGACATTAGCCCACAGTTCACATCATCATTTTCAGGACATATCTGAGGCAATTTCTAGGACTATTTCCAGAACATTTCCCAGAGCCTCTATGTACTCAATGCTTATATACATATAGTTGGTGAAGGATAGTATGAAAATACTACCTAATGCTAATGTGAGAAACAAAGTACACACACAGTTCATCTGCACTACAAAGTGCTGTGTCTCATTCCTAGTGACCAAGTGGCTGTTATCAGTGCTCTAAAATTGGTGTGAAATTCTACAGCTCAGACAAGGTCCCTAAAATTAGCTATTTCTACACCACAGTGACATTCATGATCTGTTTTATATGCAATTTTGTAATTTGTATGTGTCCTGGTTTAGCTAGGATAGGGTTAAGTTTCCCCAGTAGTGGGGGAGAAGCCCTAGCTGGATTATTCAATACCATGATGACGTCACCTCCTGGCACCCAAAAGCAGGAGAGTCGGTGAAGGCGCGTGTGTTGTGCGATCTCTCTGCTCTCACTGCTGTATCAGTAGATATCTTGCTCTGTTCATTGTTATTACTCTTATCGTTGTTATTATTATTGTTGTTTGTTGTGTTGCTGTCTCACTGTTGTATTAAACCTCTCCTTATCTCAGCCTGGGGCTTTGTATTTCACTCCCTTTGTGGGGGAGGGGCAGCGGCTGCGTGGTCTCAGACCCCAGCAGGGACTAAACACCACAACTTTTGGTGCCCAATGTGGGGCACCGAGAGGGCTGAAATAAGGACAAAAGGAGAATGTGTGTTAGGTGCAATTTTTCTGTTTTTATTTGTATTGTTTGATAAGGAACGTTTGCCATGCTGGGCAATTTGCTTGTGTGGTGGGGCTGGATTAATCCTTATATCCATTGTGTGTTCCCAGTGCTGGTGTTTGTTGTTGGTGGAAAATGTGCCAAGGGTCTTGTTTTGCTGTACTGGCTACTGACTGCTTATAATGTGCTTGTATCACTGCTTGTGGGGGTGAACTGGTACCTGTTTGCTGCCTGGGCTTTTATTAGGGGTCTCACCCCCTCTGTGGGTGAGCCAGGGGAAGAGATCCTCTCGGTTTTTGAGAGTTTCAGCTATCCCTGGAGCATCCAGGCCAGTGTGTTCGCAGCATTGTGCTTTCTGAATGTCTGCCTGATCTTGTTTTGGGCCATGCGGTACTTCTCCAACAATAGCACCACCCGGAAACCTGCCCCGAGGGCAGATAGTTATAAATGGCTAGGTATGTGGGAGAAGATGGGCAAGTGCCTGAGTCAGTGGTCACCCCCAATGCTTTGGGATCTCACTGCCAAACAAGTGCAGAGTCCTGATAAATTGGTGGAGTGTTTGGAAAAGGTGTGTTGCCAATCTGACAAACCCCAGGAGACACAACTCGTTGCAATGTGCTGGGGGCTTACCCATGCCTACCATGTCATCTTTAACACTGTTCACTGCCCTCAAGGGGGAGAAGGGGCTGCAGGATCTGAAAGTGAACCTACTGGTACAGCAGCTGGGACAGGGACAAGCAGTACCAATATCAGTCGCCCCAATAGGGAAAACCAAATATACCAAGAAATCCCCTCGCAGTGTACAGGGCGACAATGAACCAGGCCCATCACAAGAACACGAGGGAGAGCCGGAGGTAATCATCCGATCTCCATCCCTGAGTGAGTTGCGAGATATGCGGAAGGATTTCAGCCGCCTTCCAGGCGAGCAGATTTGCACCTGGCTGCTCTGATGCTGGGATAGTGGAGCTGCTGGTTTTGGAATTGGAGGGGAGAGAGGCCAAGCAGCTGGGATCTTTAGTCAAGCAGGCTGGTATTGACAAGGCAATAGGGAAACAGGCTCAAACCCTCAGCCTTTGGAGGCGACTCCTGCTTGCTGTGAGGGAGAGGTACCCCTACAAGGATGATGTTCTATGTCGGTTAGGCAAGTGGACCGACATGGAGAAAGGCATTCAAAACCTCAGGGAAATGGCTGTGTTTGACATGGTCTATGGTGATCTGAATGATGAGCGGTCACCAATGGATCCAGATCAGGCCCCTTGCACACAGTTGATGTGGCGGAAGTTCCTGCAAAGTGGACCAGAGGGACATTCCAAAGCATTAGCAGTAGCGTCCTGGTGGCGAGACACCCAGACTCAAACAGTGGACGAAGTGATTATCCAGCTCTGGCAATATGAGGGAAATCTCCCTTCCTCCCAACATGCTTTGGTTTCAGCTGTAGAGGAACTGTCTCAGAGGCTCCAGAAAGTGGAAGAGGACATGTCCTACATTCTACCTGTATGGGCCAATGTCTCAGCCATTAGAAGCAGGCGCTTCCCCAACCAATAGAAGGGCAGTGGAAGACACATACCACGGGGCACCCTGTGGTTCTTCCTGCGCGACCATGGGGAAAACATGAGGAGGTGGCATGGACAGCCCACTTCTGCCCTAGCTGCACGAGTACAGCAGCTGAAAGGGAAGACCACCATGAAAGGGGAGTCTTCCAAGAGAGACGCAGCTCCAGTGTCCAGTCGGAAATCCCCCAGACAGAATAGATTGGCCAACATTATGCTTGACCCTCTTGAGGGGACCAGGAAGTCATTCTTGCAGGAATCACTCTTAGATCAAGTGAGTGATGGTGAGCAGGATTAGAGGGGCCCTGCCTCCAGCCAGGTGGAGGAAAGGGATAATGGGATTTACTGGAAGGTGTGGATCCGATGGCCTGGCACATCAGAACCACAAGAATATAAGGCCTTGGTAGATACTGGCGCACAGTGCACCCTGATGCCATCAAGCTACAGTGGGGTTGAACCCATCTGCATCTCCGGAGTGACAGAGGGATCCCAACAGCTGACCCTATTAGAAGCTGAAGTAAGCTTAACTGGAAAGGACTGGCATAAGCACCCCATTGTGACTGGCTCAGATGCCCCGTGCATCCTAGCTATAGATTACCTCAGGAGAGGGTACTTTAAAGACCCAAAAGGGTACCAGTGGGCCTTTGGTATAGCTGCCCTGGAGGAGGTTGAGCAATTGTCCACCTTACCTGGCCTCTCAGAGGATCCCTCGGTGGTGGGGTTGCTTAAGGTTGAAGAGCAGCGAGTGCCAATTGCTACCAAGACGGTGCACCGGCGGCAGTACCGCACTAACCGAGATTCCCTGGTCCCCATCCATCAGCTAATCCGTCGACTAGAAAGCCAGAAGGTGATCAGCAAGACTCATTCACCCTTCAACAGCCCTATATGGCCAGTGAGAAAGCCTAATGGCGAATGGAGACTAACCGTGGACTACCGTGGCCTGAATGAAGTTACACCAGCGATGAGTGCAGCAGTGCCAGACATGCTAGAGCTCCAGTATGAGCTGGAGTCGAAGGCAGCCAAGTGGTACACCACGATTGACATTGCTAACGCATTCTTCTTCTGCATTCCAATAACACCAGAGTGCAGGCCACAGTTTGCATTCACTTGGAGGGGTATCCAGTACACCTGGAATCAATTGCCCCAGGGGTGGAAACACAGCTCCACCATTTGCCATAGACTGGTCCATACTGCACTGGAGAAAGGTGGGGCTCCGGAACACCTGCAGTTCATTGATGATATCACTGTACGGGGGGACAAAGCTGAGGAAGTCTTTGAAAAGGGAAAGAAGATAATTGAAATCCACCTGAAGGCTGGTTTTGCCATCAAGCGAGAGAAAGTTAAGGGGCCTGGAAGGGAGATTCAGTTCCTAGGAATAAAATGGCAAGATGGGTGTCGCCACATCCCAATGGAGGTGATAAACAAGATAACAGCCATGGCCCCACCAACCACTAAAAAGGAGACTCAGTCTTTCCTGGGTGCCGTGGGGTTCTGGAGGATGCACATCCCAAACTACAGCCTGATTGTGAGCCCTCTCTACCACGTAACCCACAAGAAGAACGAGTTCAAATGGGACCCTGAGCAACAACAAGCCTTTGAACAAATTAAGCAGGAGATTACCCAGGCAGTGGCCCTTGGGCCAGTCTGGGCAGGGCAGGAGATTAAGAATGTGCTCTACACTGCAGCCAGGGAGAATGGCCCTTCCTGGAGCCTTTGGCAGAGAGCAGATGGGGAATCCCGAGGCTGACCTCTAGGCTTTTGGAGCCGGGAATACAAAGGCTCTGAAGCTAACTATACACTGACTGAGAAGGAGATACTGGCAGCGTACGAAGGAGTTCGAGCTGCCTCAGAAGTGGTCGGCACTGAGACACAGCTCCTCCTGGCACCCCGACTGCCGGTGCTGGGATGGATGTTCAAAGGAAAGGCTTCCTCTATATATCATGCAACAGATGCCACGTGGAGTAAATGGGTTAGGTTGATAACACAACTGGCTCGAATAGGGAACCTCGACCGCCCAGGACTTGTGGAAGTGATCATAAACTGGCCAGAGAGCAAAGATTCTGGGATGTCACCACAACAGGAGGTGAAATGTGCTGAGGAGGCCCCACCATATAACGAGCTGTCAGAGGAGGAGAAGCGATATGCCCTGTTCACTGATGGGTCTTGTCGCATTGTGGGAAAACATCGACAATGGAAGGCTGCGGTGTGGTATCCCACACAATGAACCGCTGAAGCTGTTGAGGGTCAAGGTGAATCAAGCCAGAGGTGAAAGCTACCCAATTGGCTTTGGAGATTGCTGAGTGAGAAAAGTGGCCGAGGCTCTATCTCTACACTGACACGTGGGTGGTGGCAAGTGCCCTGTGGATGTGGTTGCAGCAATGGAAACAGAACAATTGTCAACACAAGGGCAGACCCGTCTGGGCCGCTGAAGTATGGCAGGATATTGCAGCCTGGGTGGAGAACCTCGTTGTGAAGGTGCGCCATGTGAATGCCCATATACCCAAGAGTCGGGCCACTGATGAACATCAACACAACCAGCAGGCGGACCAGGCTGCTAAGATCGAAGTGGCTCAGGTGGACTTGGACTGGCAGCATAAAGGTGAAGTGTTCATAGCCCGGTGGGCCCATGAGACCTCGGGCCACCAAGGCAGAGATGCAACGTACAGGTGGGCTCGAGATCGAGGGATGGACCTCACCATTGACACCATCATGGAGATCATCCACGGATGTGAGACGTGTGCTGCAATCAAACAAGCCAAATGGGTGAAGCCCCAGTAGAATGAAGATCGATGGATGAAATATAAATATGGAGAGGCCTGGCAGATCGACTACATCACACTGCCACAGACCCGCCAAGGCAAGCGCCACCTGCTCACAATGGTGGAAGCAACCACTGGATGGCTCAAAACTTATCCAGTGTCCCACGCCACCGCCTGAAATACCATCCTGGGCCTTGAAGAGCGAGTCCTGTGGCGACACGGCACCCCAGAGAGGATTGAGTCAGACAATGGGACTCACTTCCAAAATAACCTCATAGATGCCTGGGCAGAAGAACATGGCATTGAGTGGGTCTACCACATCCCCTACCACGCACCAGCCTCTAGGAAGATCGAGTGCTACAATGGACTGTTAAAAACTACATTGAGAGCAATGGGGGGTGGAACCTTCAAACACTGGGACACACATCTGACAAAGGCCACTTGGTTAGTGAACACAAGAGGATCTGCCAATCGAGCTGGCCCGGCTCAGTCAAAACTTCCACGTGTTGTAGACGGGGATAAAGTCCCTGTGGTGCGCATGAGGGATGTGCTGGGAGAAATGGTCTGGGTTAGTCCTGCGCTGGGCAAAGGCAAACCCATCCACGGGATTGTTTTTGCACAAGGACGTGGGTGCACCTGGTGGGTGATCCAGGAGGATGGAGAAGTCCGATGCGTACCACAAGGGGACTTGATTGTGGGTGAAAACACACCGTGAATTATACTGTGCTTTTATTAATTTTTCTTTGTTATTGCTCATTGCTAAATAGCAGCTGGATGTGACGCAGATGGTATAGAATAAAGGGGTGGATTATGTCCTGATTTATAGGTTTAATTTTCCCCAGCAGTGGGGGTGTGAGAGACTGAAATGTCCTATGACTGCCTCAAAGCTTGCTTGTGTCTGTGCAAACCTCCAAGAGAAGCTGCTGCGGCCTGTGTATTGGTCTGGGGGATGTCGCCAAGAGAAGCGGGAGTGTATTGAAGGATGCACCCCCCCAGCTTCTTTGCGGTTGCACTGTCAGACTCCGTAGATAAGCCTCAAAGGGGCAGAGGTGTGCTGAGCTGGCCCCATCCTGTAGCCGTTTGTGGCTCTATTGTGTGGGCCAGACACCATGCCTGCATTGCTAATGAACTGACAAGAGGCAAAGGTTCCTGCCCTGAAGCCAGATGCAACAAAACCTGTTGGACCAGAGAAAAAAAAACTAAAGGCAAGCAGATATGTTAGTCAGCCGATACGATGAACTTAAAAAGACAGCAGAAAATTTTCTCTGTGTGCATCTACCATTGAAGCTTGATTCGTGTGCACCCACCACCGAAGAACTGAAGACTGACAACCAACGGGACGTCGCTGGATCCATGGTGGTGACTATTCTTGCAGCCCTATCCTTGCTTTATTTCTGCCTTTTCCTTCCATTCTGTCCTATCGCTACCCCTCTTCACTGCTTTAATAATAAAAAACCTGTTCTGGGTATACGGCATTTGACCTCGTTTGTGTCTTAATCTTGCTCTTGGGATCGTATCGAAACCTCCCCCAACATTGGATCGGAATGGGGGGGGGGGGGAAGTCCCAGCCGGATTATTCAATACCGTGCTGACGTCACCTCCTGGCGCCTAAGTGTGGGAGCGCGGAAGAGTCGATGAAGGCGCATGTGTTACGCGATCTCTCTGCTTTCAATGCTGTATTGGTACATATCTTGCTCTGTTCATTGTTATTACTGTTATTGTTATTGTTTGTTTTGTTGCTGTTGCACTGTTGTATTAAACCTCTCCTTATCTCAGCCCCGGGGCTTTGTATTTCACTCCCTTTGTGGGGGACGGGCAGTGGCCGCGTGGTCTCGGACCCCGGCAGGGACTAAACCACCACAATATGAAAGACACCTGCAGCTCTGGATTTTCATTTGGAGTTCCATTTGGAGTTCCATTTTGAGTTCCATTTTATTAATTACTGTTATTACTATGGCAGGAGTCAAAGTGCATAATTAAATTAATAAGTAAAATATTACATAAAGGCTTTCTGCTGTACTTTCTACACTGTGGGGAGTACCCATGTAAGGTAATCAATTTGATTTACAGAAAAAGATCCTTTAATACTTTGTTAATCTTGTTTAGGTTGCAGCAGGTCTCTTCGAAGCACAGCTTGAATCCATCCCATTAGTGCCAGGGTCAACGACTCTTTCATCCACTTACTCTTCTTACACCTTTCCAAAAATCAATGAGACAGGCTCTTTCTGCCGATTCATAGATGAAATAATGAAACAAAGGCAGGACAGGCCATCTGTATTACAATGATCTGAGATGTGTAAAGAAAGGGGAAAACAAACATCCTGTCAGTTTGTAATGTAAGGTACATTGAATTCACAGGGATGACTCCTGTGATAAAAGTGAAGGGATCTGAGCATTAAATATTTGCAGTATTAGGACCTGAGATAATGTTTCAACCCCAGAAATTCTCATAGCATTGCGAGCCACTGCTGAAAACAGGGACATAAAATCACAACCTAGCAGTTTTCACTTGGACTGTGTATTGGTATGGCTTGTAACAGGAAAAACAGAGAGTTGTTCAGCTTCGCTGGCTCTCCTTTTTCAGGGGCAAGGCAGAAGGACAGAATTATTAGGATAGCACTGGGGTCCCAAGTAACGCATGGTCCTTTGAAGGCTGCATTTCTAAACTATAAACAGGTTGCATCACTTTCAGATGTCTGGCTTGAGGACCTGGAAAAACGAAGCCCTTCTGTATTAAAAAAAATGACATTGAATAAATTCTCTAGAGATTATTAGAAACTAGTGCCAGATTCACAAAGATGTTTACAGTCCTTAATGCCCTTTGGAATCATCTCCAAAATGCCTATCCCTTTTCCTGATCTGTTCTGGAAATGAGTGGGTAACCTACTCAGTCACTAATGGACAGCTATCTATGCTGGAAAAAAATTACAAATCACAATGTGGAGTTTAAAATGATATGGGATTGTGGAGGATGTTGTATCTTCCAAAATCCAGCATTTTGAAACGAATTAGGATAATAATAATAATCACTACTAAACACTTATGAAGTGATTCGTATCTTCAAAGCCCCATACAAACTTTGGTTAATTAGAGAGATTCCTGCAGAGAAGCAGTCAAATGCTGCTGTTGTTCTAGTAACGCTCTCCCACTGATTTAAACACTTGGGGAACAGGACACTAACCATAAAAACCATCAATTTCTTTCCACTCTTTTTGGGGATATCAGTGTAAGAAGTTACAGCAGCTCATATAAAACCTCTGTGAGTCAAGAGAGCTGACCAGCAGGGAAAAGACAAAAAATTGGGAAGACACTAAAGGGAAAATATGGAAGTGAGACTGGAGAAACAAAACAAAGAAGAAAGGAAGGAACAGACCTGATTGTACCATATATACAAAATAATACCAAATAATACCAGAGATGATCTACTTGCCTCTTCAGAGTCACTGATGTGAGTGGAGGGAAAGAGGAAGACAAAAGGATGGCTGAGGTCAAGACAAAGATGAAAATGAGTACAGGATGCTCAGATGAGGTGTGTGCATACTAATTATAAAGGAATAATTAGACTGGAAACAAGAATTGTGAGAGTTCACAATTACATACATATCCATACATACAACATATATCAGTCTACATTTATATATACACATACACACACGCATAATCTGCTGGAGCTAGGTCTTGGCCAATGGCTGATCACTGCATGAAATGTACTGCAAAGTAAGATATGCAGACACCATTACATGGATGTCCATACAGAAGAAGCTATCATAAAGAGTGAGTAATTTCCAACAGAATTTACTCTCGGTGATGCAGTTGTGAGAAGTGGTTCACTGTCTGTATTGGTCTTCCATCTCACAGGATAAATGAATAAGTATAATTTGCCTGCTCAGGCCCTTCTCACTCAAGATTTAATTACACTTTGAATTTTAAGGCCACACTCAATCTCACTAACTCCCAGAAGAACTTTGTGAAAAGTGTGAACAACATATTTTTCACTATGCTGGCAATTTTGACAAATCCAAACCAAATCATTTGATCTCCATAAAATGATGATGAGTTTCTTTCCCCTTTCATGGAAAACAAGTGGAAAACACACCCCCGACTGCTTTGGATCAAATGTTTCATCTTACCGATGTTACCGATTGCTTTTATTTAAAATAAAATGTCAAAACTATAGTAAACTTCACTAAAGTTAGCAAAATCAAATAATTATTCTTGGTGTTCTTCCTCCCTGCCTTGTCCCTCAAAGCTCCCAGTTTCAGTGAGAAAGATGATTTGGTGAAAGAAAAACTATCCCACTTCTGTTCTCAGATGCTTAAACATTTTGCTGGATTGTGGATGCAATCAGTTAATTAGTTAATCAGTTGTTGCTGGTGATGTTTTCTCAATATGATGCGTCTTCTACCAGCTGTGGTTTCCCTTGTGCCTGAAAGCTGTGTTGGCAGTACATTTGCGGTTCATCAGCTATTACCCAGGCACTGAGCAGGCATGTCCTCGAGTCACAGTCACAGCCAGCACCTGCAAACAAAGCCAGCAAGCTAGCACAGAGCAACCTGCCTCCACGGAGGGTTTCCACACAGAGCACCTTGCCAGCCACAGATGCTCACATGTCTTCCCTTTTCTTCTGGTGGTGACTGGGGGATGTAATTGAGAGCTATTTTGTACTTCTTAGCTGCCCAGAGGTAGAAAAGTCACCACTTGGAAAAGAGGTGACAAAAACAATTTCAGTGAGGGGAAGACTGTAATCTACCATGTGGTGTGAGGGACTGGGATGCTGCAGGTATTCTGAGCAATCACTGTCACACCAGTCCTCCCCAGCTCACCCCCACCCACTCAGCCTCAAATTGCAGCATTATTAAAGCACCTTGAAGGTGGAGGTGGAAATTCTCATCCCAGATCACAGCTGCTTTGTGGCTGTTGATAGATGTGAGCAATGAAATGAGCCAAAGCAAACTGGGGAAGCATTTGTAAAATGTGTCCTACATTAATATGTACACCAGCTACAGACTGTATGTCCTTCAATTCTCATTTAACCTTACTCTGGCAAAACTCCCACTGATGTTAAAGACATTTTTGCCTGAGTGAGACTTGAGAAAGGATCTGCAAATCTGGCTGTGTATGTAACACGCCAACATGCTGCATAGCTTGAAGATGAAATCTGTAGTGGAAGATCACTGCTGTGTAAGCTGAAAATGTGATTGTTGGTGGAATGTAGCATCTGAAAATCCTGAGGGTGTTATTTTCCATTGGAAGGATTTTTTCTTTCAACTATGGGACAAACAATTATTTTCTATCAACAAATCTCTTGTTAATTTGTATATCTTTGACTGTTAAAGAATGATGAGAGAAAGGCACTCGCTCTATCAGTATCCTTAAGTAATTTTCCAAAGAGAGGCATGTTTCTCTCAGTCACCTCAAGTTTCTATTTCAAGGCAGTCACTGGTAGAGGTATTGTCAGAATTATGTTTTCCCAGCTCACACAGGCTGTCTGCTATGACATGTGCATGCAGCCACAGGAGGGAAGAGTGGCTGCTGCTATGAGAGAGGTGTGTAATACAGGGAATGGAAGAAGTATAAGGAAAGCTCTAAAATAAGGGAAGGATGGGAGAGGTGATAGAGAGCTCCACTAGCCATGGATAATACCTAGCTTTTTCATAGTTTTTATCTCTAGATCTCAAAATACTGAAAAAGGAGAGGTGAACATTGTTAAGTGCATTTCAGAGATGGAGAACAGAGATGTAAGAAAGCAAACTGATTTGCATAACACCTCCCAGCAGGGCAGTAGTGGAGCTGAGAAGAGAACGCATGTCTTCTAAGCCCCCTCTCTGTGCAACATATAAGGCCATATTGTACTCTTCCTATCACTGCCATGCTTTACAAATGGCTGCTAATCAGACCTTACCACACACACCCAAGAGACAGTTAACCCCTGGTAGTTGCATTTTAAAACCAGAGAGTCTGGCAGATAATGGAAGTGACTTGTTCACAGCCACAAAAGGAGTCTTCTTCAGAGAGGAGCTCCAAATTTAGGTGTTCTTCACTTCTCAACTTCTAGTCAGAGTACACTTTTACCTCTGCACTGAGAAACTCTAGTTATTTAAGCAGCTGTTCCACACTTTAAAAGAGCGCATGAGAAACCTGCATTTGTTTTTCCAGTAAGTCAGCAAGGAAGTGAACCAACAAGCAGAGAGAAATTATTTTTTGTCACACGAGGGACACAGCTATTCAGATAGTATTTGGCAGCCAAAAAGCAAATTAAATGCACATGAGCGTAATGGTCGTGCTTGCTTTTGTAGTGCCATAAAAAATGATGAAAATAAAACAAATTCAATTTAACAACTGAAGTCCTTCAGTAGAGGAGTATAATACTAGATAAAATGCTGAGCTTACAGATGGAATATACACACATAGGATTCTGTTCACTGCCTCTCTATCAAAAGGGAAAAAAAATTGCGATAGGTTTCTTAATGGTTTCTTAATAGGTTTCTACCTGACAGCGAGAGAGAAAAATCAAATATTCACAAGAACATAAAAATATTCTTTAGAGATAATGACCACAAGTTCAACAAAAGTACTTTCCATTACCTGAACGTGAAGAGCGTTCCCATGTCCAACATAGATAGCAGCTCTGCTTTTGACTTGGGGAAGGAGAGGCGGTAGCGTAGAGTCTCAAAAGCAGGTACAATCAGAGCTTTCTTGGTGTTAGCCAGGTCTAGCTGGATGACAGACTTCCTAGCAAAGAGACACAACAAATAAAAGCAGGAAAATTTTAAACTGAGCAAATCACTTGGCCTTTCAAAATAAAGTGCAGAGAATGGGCAGTTTGATACTGTAAATGTAACTATGGCCCATGTTTTTCCCAAGGGTCCTTCATATTTTTCTCTACTTTTGATCCACTGCTCTAAGAGCAGGGAGAACAACACAGTTCAACAAGGGCTGCGTGTTTGATCAATGCTGCCCTACATGTCCAGGGGTGCACAGAGCTGAACTAGAACTCTGAGCATGGCCAACTGACCACCCCTTTTAAGAGAAACATAGTTGAAAGTTACTACATATATGGGAAAGAGCTGCCTAGTCAATGGCAGTTCTAAAAAAATGGGATTTAGCCACGACTTCACAAGATGAGGAGCTGGAAAGTTCGGTCACACTTCAGCCTAGCTATTCTCTGTGCAATGCTGTGCCGTCATACTTGCGTTTTACCTCTGCTCTAGAGCTCTGTGTGTCCTGCAAGGTAAGTGTTACCTTAACATGATTATGAACCAGATATTTGGTCTCAAGAACACTGTTGCCATAATGGTTGGTCTTTGTTCAAGGCAAGGCACAGATCTACTTCAACAGCACATGGGGCAGATCAGCAAAACTGTACATTAGCAGGGATTTTTTTGAGTATTGTTAATCACAGAATCACAGAATTGTCTAGGTTGGAAAAGACCTTGAAGATCATCCAGTCCGATCATCTGCATGGTAGTGCCCAGAGATCAGAGCTCATTTGTGCTTGGCTTTGTGGACAGGGCAAAGAGGCTCTTTCTTGCAGAGAAGAGCTGTGTACTGGATGCACTGAGATACCTCACTTTTTCCCTTCTTTTGCTGCAGGTTGTTCAGTGCAGAGACTGTTTCAGTGTATGAGTGTGTGCACACACTGCATTGTGCACAGTAGGGCCCTTCTCCAGTCAGAGGCCTTAGGATGACTGCCACAGGAAAGCAACAGCTTAGCAACCTAATGCCCTGCCTGCCAGAGGTGTTCATTCTATTCTTACTAACAAACTAAAACCCAAAGAAAAATAAGTCACTTTTCCACCCCCAAACTGAATCTTTCTATGCTTGTCATTAGAAATAACTGTCTCGATTTTCCTTCCATTATCTTCATATTTCATATGAGAAATATGCTTCTCTTTCCCTGTCAAAGTCAGTTCCTCTTAACAGGATTCACTGTCCTGACTTTTATGTTACTGCAACAAGCAATCAAGCACAATGTTGACAAGCAGCAAACTCTCTACAGCCTTATAAGATGAAGGAATTGGGATCACTGTCATAGTAACAGAAGAACCAAACAAATCTTTTTTCTAGGTCCAGAATACCTAGAATTCATTTATATTGCCATCAGAGAAAAAGAAGAGGAGGGCTATTTAATAAAATCTGAATTTTAGATAATTCATATCACCCTATAGGCCTGTTCTATAAAAAGAAATCTGTTCTCAGCCTCTTACTGCAAAGTTTGCATTGTTTAAAGAACCTCTGCCACATTCCAGTGAATTTTTCACCACTAAAGGATTTTAACAGAATCTTCTTATAACTTTTTTGTACTTTTTTCACTAGCTTCTCCCTCACCATCACTAATGGCCAAGATACCTGCATGTAAACAGATGACTCCTCCACGACCTTCCAGAATTGTTGAGCAGTGCCAGCATCCAGTCTTTATGATGCTCTTAATGTTTCTTCCCCTTCATACCTTCTCTGAGAGTAGGGGACACTAACATAAGTTTCTCTTCCAACATCTCAGGCTTTCTGGACTCTGTGCAATCTATCAGCCTTGAGCAGTACACCTTTGGGGATTCAGTTCTAGGAAGGAGCAGGTAACATTTGCAGTGATGCTTATCCTTTGGGCTCTGCAAGGGAACAGCACCTTCCACTTATGGTTGTTACTAGCTCTTTGCTTGATGAAGAGCTCAAAAGTCCCAGGCAAATGTCAAGACTTTGCTGTGCTTAGCACTGCTAGAAGTAGGAGACAATCTTGCCCACCAAAGTTGACTGTCTGAAGCTGGACAAAGCTTAAGTAGGTATAGGTATCAAGCAAGGGTAACAGCAGAGACTGTCAGACAGAGTAAGTTGTGTTGAAACTAGTGTTGAACGTGACTCATTTTGTAAGATATGGGATACAAGCACAAAAATTATGTGGATATCAGTAATTGTTTCTGCACACTCCCTACTCTTGTTATCTGCAAATTTAGTATAGCTGTCAATGGCAGAACAGTTGGAAAGAATAGATGACAGTACCTTCATGGAGAAAACCAAAAGGCAGAGAGAAAAAACTGATATAGAGGCTGAAATCACTTGCACTGCCAAAGGCCAATATGAAAAAAGAGAAGCAGAGGTCTGAAAACAGGATGCTTGTAGTGGATACAGTCAAACACAGAGAAGTGGTGGAGGCACTTCAAGAGTGAAATAAAATAGCAGGATAATCTCTGTGGAAATATTTCAAGAGGTATGTGAGCATCTGAGGTGCATGTTGGTAAGGTCAAAGTGGAGAGGTTCGTCAAAACTGAGCTGGGAGTTCAGACCTGCTCAGTCAAGAAGTCTAGCAGCACTGACCGAATACAATAGCCTGCCTTTGATGGGGGCTAGATGACATAAAGGACCAATGTAAGGGGAAGAAGGAATCAGTGCTGACATCCAGGTGTTGAACCTGAGTGTCAAACGACAACAGAGGTCATGTAAATTGTGATAATGGCAGAGAGGATTTGGAAGAGAACACCTTCCATTTTCTTCTGATAACTTGGTGGGTGGTCTGCTCCTCAGACAACCAGCTGAAAATCTAACCTCTTCCTATTAGAAGAAAATCTACTTTTCCTGTGGGGTAACTTTTTTCCTGTTTTGAGTGGAGGTGCCATTTACTGGTTGACTGGTTCTGTGATACTTGGAATAGGAAAATTTTCACAGTTGGTGTTGCAAGGTATGTGGAATATAATAAAGGGAATACATTTGGATATTTTGCAAACTAGCATGGGGTAAACTGTTTAATTCCTGCACTATCTTCATAAAGGATGTTTTTTTGGATTCAGTATCTATTTTGCTTTATCTGTCCTTTCCCCAAATAAAGGATATATGATTTTATGAAGAGCTTTCTCTTTGCTAGTGTTGTCCAGGAAAGTGTTTCCCCGGCATCTTTGTGTTCAGACCTGATGCATGTCATTCTGACACAGTGAAGGTTGGGTTAAATTTCTAAATGTACTAATCAACCCTAGTTTTTGCAAAGCGTGGAAGAAAATCTTAAATCACAAGAGTCTCCTCACAGGTTGAATGAAATCCAGCATGTTGATATCAGTCTTTTCATCTCCATAGTCCTTTCCAAAAATTAACACAGAATTCTCATCCTCATGGGGGCAGACAGTAATATCACTTCCATTTCTGGAGGATAGAGAATTTCAGACACAGAAAGGTTAGCAACCTAATCCTAAAGCACTGAATTCAGAAAAAAAAAAGTCCATTAATTCAAATTAGCTTCTACCATCCGGACTTGGTAAGTGGTTAGTTTGAGATCAATGAATATGGCAGTTAGAGAGTTTGTAGTAAGAACTGGAGAGTTGTCAGTTCACTGTTATATTCATTAGAATGTTCTTCCACTCTGCAAAAGCAATGAATGCATAGCCTACAAAGGCATCCAACAAATAAAAAGCAATAGACAATATGAAGTATGTCTCTTGCTGAGATGCTGAAAAATAACCAGAAATACTTCACAACTCATGTTGCAGGGGACAGGTATAAAACCTGCAGGTAGAGATTGGATGCCAAGTCCCAATTCATGCTAAATGTGTTGCTGGAAGCAAAGGGCGTATTTTAGACACACGTGTCAGGAAAGAACTTTAATGCTAGCTGTGACAACTGTAGATAAGCAGCCTGTCTAGTTATTTTATGTTAGAAGTACCTTTAGGATGACCCACTCACCTTACTTGTAGCAACCAGAAAGAGCCTTTACCTCTGGGGCAATGACAAGATGACCTCAGTAACTAATGAGGGAAGGTGACAAAAGACTTGGACTCAGCACAGACCACAAAAGTGTCTGAGTTTTGTAAACAGGATATATTTAAATAATACTTTTCATTTGTACTTCACAGAAGAATAAGGTAGGACAAAAAGGGGGTTTGATGGAGATTAAAAGCATTGAAATGGTCTTAGCAGTTGTGAAAAAGCTCAGTTAGCACAAATCTAAGTGCTAGCAACAGATACCTAGAGGGACAGGTAACCATCAGCTCAATCAGTTTCTCCTTCAAAACTGGCCTTAACCTTTCACATACAACACCTTCAAAATATGTTGAAAATGTTTTTCAAAATTCCTTTCTTTCTGAGAATATATTGTCTGTACAGACACAATATACAGTATATGTAAATCAGCAAACTTGCAGTGAGAGGGACTTGTCTGCCTCATCCTGTACAAAATGATGCTTGAAACACCACGCTATTTCTATTTGCTTATGGCTGTTCTATGTGAGAAAATGAAGATGAAAATGTTTGTACGCCTCTAACAAACAATCACTGCCATTCAGATAGATAGCACTAATTAGCTACTTGCAGAGGCAGTAGGAACAGTTAATGCATAAAAATACAGGGTATCCATATTTAAAATAATCTCCCTGCTATTTTGCTGAGAAAAATCATTATTGAAAAAGCAACAAAAGCCTCTTGTCCACACACAAAAAAATCCAATCCCTTTTTAAAGAGCTGGTAACAGCAGATTAGCAATTTCAATATTCCCAGGCAATAGAGATTCACAGTCAGAGTCAAGGTGCTATGGACTTCACAGAAGGCTGGTAGAGTAACACAAGGTCTTGGATGCAACAGCTGCCAGTGCGAAGCTGTTTTTTTTCTGAAACAGCACCAATGGGTGGCATCACTATGCATTTAGTTCTATAATATGTTATCACCATATGAGAATTATTTCTATGGTTGTAATATCTAAAGTATATTGTGGTACACCATTCTGTCTTCTTTCTTCTTCCTTTCACTGCTGGCTTCCATGAGTGCACTGCGAAGCAGCATAGAGGAATAAGTTGCTTTTTAGTACTACATGTCAGTATCAACAGCTGCTACCCTTATTGTGTCCAGCATTGATCTGAAGAAATTAACAGTACACAACACTAACATCAAAGAATAGAGTAACAACGATTTGCCCTACCGTGAGACAGCTAATGCAAGGGACAGAATTATTTTAGAGTCTTCCTAGCACAAGTCAAAAACAAGTATCCCTAAAATAAGTGAGAAACAAGCTGACACAGTGTGATAAAACTTCAATGATATTATTGAAATCCAGTGTCTTAAAAGCTATAGGATCACAAGTTTGGGTTGGAAGGGACCTTCAAAGGTCATCTAGACCAAACCCCCTCCAATGAGCAGGGGCATCTTCAGCTAGATCAGGTTGCTCAGAGCCCCGTCCAACCTGACCTTGAAAGTTTCCAGGGATAGGGCATCTACCACCTCCCTGGGCAACCTGTTCCAATGTTTCACCAACCTGATTGTAAAAATTTCTTCCTTTTATCTAGTCTAAATCTACCCTCTTTTAGTTTAAAACCACTACCCCTTGTCCTATTGCAACAGGGCCTGCTAAAAAGTTTGTCCCCATCTTTCTTAAAAGCCCCCTTTAAGTACTGAAAGGCCACAGTAAGATCTCTCCAGAGCCTTCCCTTCTTCAGGCTGAACAACGCCAACTCTCTCAGCCTTTCTTCATAGGAGGGGTGTTCCATTCCCCTGAATAGTGAATTTGGCCCCATACTGGACACAGAAATTGAAAAGGCAATTAATTCTCCACATGAGAGAGAAGTAAGAAGAAGATGCTTACTGAGCTGTTAAGCCTGAAACAAATGAATTTTACAATACCGGAAGGTATATTTGCCTTTACACTCCAAAACCTTGGGCCTACGGATTGAAAAGGATCACCTACAGACAGACCCTCACTGGAACACTTTGATCAACTTTTACCAAATTAGAACAGAGATGAAAAACAAAGCTGGTCAGGACTAAGGAATTGAAATCCTCCTGTCTGGCCACAGGGTGTCCTCCTTGCTCTATGCTTTGCCCTCAAATGACCAGCCTCTGCAGGGGAAAAAGGTCTTTATTAAAAAACACTCAGTTAATGGATCGGAGGTCTGTAGTTTGCTCAGCCCAACCTGCTCAGATTCATTATGATACAATACACACTTGCTTTGAGACAGGTGCTGGCGTTGCAGTTATGTTTTTGAGCTGGTTAGACTATCACCCTCTTTCCAAGATATGGAACTGGATTAAGAGTGTGTCACAGGAACAACAAGTTCAGTAATTCTTTGCATGTTTTTTCTGTCACTGACATTAAGAACCAGAGACGTTTAGGGAAATTGCCTGGTTCATATCTCTGCTAATACAGGATGTTCTTGCACATTTAATAATACTTAGTCCAGTTCAATTTTCAAATTGATTCTCTGCTGCTCTGAGGGAATTATTCTGATTACTATCATTTAGACCTGAGGGTTTGTTTTTCATAACCATATTGCTTTACTTCCAGTTACAGCCCCTTTCTCTACCATAAAAATTTTTGTGCCTGGCTGGGCATTGTCACACCTTAAACATCTATAAGATGCCTCTTTCAGATCTGCTCAAACTGCATTGTTTTGGGAATATGTGAGAAGGGTGGGGTCTGGAGGGACTGAAAACATGGGTGACAGTGATGGAATCCCTCCACTGTCCATTTACCTGAGGTACTCGTAGAGTCCATACATGGGCAAGAAGTCAATGTCAGACAGAAACATGTATGGTGTGCTGATATGCTTCATGGCCACATTCCTTAGCAGATTCACAGGATAGAACTGTCCCTCCTTATACACGATATGGTAGCCGACATTGTGGCGGCTCATAAGTACTTCTGAGCCCTGGGCGTAGCGCAGAAATTGCTGGGCCTCTGCATCAGAAAGATAGAGTGCCAGGCTGATTGGACCTTCCCAATGTTTGCAGATGGCTTCAAGCATCTGGAGCCTGAAAGAGGAAGGGTGAGAATAAGAAAAGGCTGTCCTCCTGTCTGAGAATCTTTGCCTAGATTCATCTGATCAAATGTAGATATGTATCTCTAAGTGAGACAGATTGGGGTCACTTTATGTGCTGTGGAAAGCAATAAATATTTCTACAGCACGATTCATCTCATCTAAGTTGATGTCTCCTTCTGGACAGATGGACTGCACCCAAGATATGCCTATTTCTCTCCACTGAATACAAGTGAGCCTAAGATGGCCCTAGCTCAGATATACACATCCACAACTCAGGTACCTAAAGCTAGGTGAAATCAACACCATCCTTTCTGCCTGAAGCATTGATGCTGCAGGAAAACCCATATGCATGATGGGACTTCATCTGATGGGAGCTTTGAGCAGTTGCAGGGATCTGTCCGTTTGGATGTACTTACAGGGTAGGGGTCTCAATCTTCAACAGTGTCTAGTGCCCTATTCACAGTTCAGGTCAAGCTATTCTCACACACTAACATACTACAGTGTTTTTCAACAAGCTTGTGGAAGGAGAAAGGTGTACAGACCCACAGATCATTTTACCTCCTGTTTAGGAAAATCTTCCTCAAATTTTTGAAAGTCAGATCTTAAAAATTGTTAAAAGTGATAGGTCAAGGGAATACTGACTTATCTGAACATTTGCATTGACTAGAAGAAAACTCACTGTCAGGGAAAGGGCAAAAGGATGTGTCCTGGTTTAGCTAGGATAGGGTTAAGTTTCCCCAGCAGTGGGGGGGAAGGTCTAGCCGGGTTATTCAATACCATGCTGATGTCACCTCCAGTCTGAAGCGCCATAGCACAGGAGAATCGGTGAGCGCGTGTGTTATGCAATCTCTCTGCTCTCACTGCTGTATCGGTACATATCTTGCTCTGTTCATTGTTATTACTGTTATTGTTATTGTTGTTGTTTGTTTTGTTGCTGTTGCACTGTTGTATTAAACCTCTCCTTATCTCAGCCCCGGGGCGTTGTATTTCACTCCCTTTGTGGGGGAGGGGTAGCGGCCAAGTGGTCTCGAACCCTGGCAGGGACTAAACGACCACAGGATAACATATCGATAAAAAGGGGAATTACTCTGTGTAGGGAGTAAGGAGAGAAGGAGAGAGAGATATGGCATTGCTGCGGAATATCAAAAGACCATCTCAGACAAAACCATAATTTAAAGTAGTAGCTTGTATGTGTTTTAGCAGTATCTCAAATTTCATTAAATCATTTTTGAAATAGGTTTTATTGATGTATATTTTTTAAAATTTTCAGCAGTTACAATACCATTGATGAAAATGACAACAAAAGATCTCATACACAAACGTAAATCGAATCCAGCCTGGTCAAAATCGTTTAAGCACTTTGGGTAATTTATAGAGAATTGCCTAGAGATTAAGACATGCCATCCAAAAATCACCAAGGACTGATTACACACCCTCTTGAGTTAATACAAAGGGAAATGAACCTATGCAGCCTAGCCAGATATTCTATTAAAAATTAGGAATAGACTATGCAACATGACTATCTTCTCTCACTTCCAAATACACATTACTAGATTTTTCCTATTAATATTTATACAGGACACAAGAAAAGTTTTCTGCATCATTGTAATCAGAGAAAATAATTTCCCCCTCCTACTATCTCCCTAAGCTTTGCAGCAGAAAGCATTGATATATTCACACCAACAAACACATGTTCTGATTTAATGTTAATAGCTTTTTCTGAATGATTGTGATGACATCCAAGATGATACAATAATTTTCTTCTTAGATATGAGATATTACCTTTACTAGTCTACACCTGGTACATTATTTTCTTTTAATCTATTATTGAAACAAATGTTATTATCAGCTTGAAACATACAGCCAGATTAGAAACATAAATTGATAAAAAAAATCTAAAAAGTATGTGAAGGCTTTAGGCTTTTGATTGTACAAACAATAAATAGAGAAAAATACTTTTTTTTTTTCTTTTTCCAACATAGTGGAAACCTATTAATCAGGAGATTCCAATTCACCAGTACTCAGATTTCGGACAGCCTTTTAAAAATGGAATACTTGCCTAGCAAGAAATGTAGCAAAATGCCTTTGAAGGATTCCATGCAGCGGACAAATGGCATTATATAACTTGTTTAAACGGCACACCTGATAATGCCTGCAAGGCTTTTCATGATAGTTAAGTGGGAACTGGGTTTTGCTAGTACAAATTTCCAGCTGGACATCTTAGTACCCTTCAGAATACTCCATTTTGCCGCATCATTCTCACTGACAGGCTCCACTTCCATGAGTTTGACACAGGGACTGCTGGGTGATGCTCCACAATCTGCTCTCTGTAAGTTGTTACAAGTTTCCTTTGACCATAAAACTTAGAATTATGAGTTTCTAAGCTCAACATGACCAAGTTATTTTGGTTTTCTTTGTGGTCTTAAGAAATGCATTCTCTTAAGGACTCTAGAGAAAATAAATGTACTGCTGTACTGCATAATAATGAGGTCATCATTTAGTTGGTAAATTTTTTAAAGGTCTGTTTCAGTCAAGTGAATTTTGCTGGAATTCAATTGTTTTGTGAGATTCTTTGTTTTCACTTTTCTTCTTAAGAATACTCAACCAATTTACAACTCATTCTTGCCCATACTTCAAATGGTGTAATGCTAACGTGTCTCTTCTTGTCCACATCCTGATCTCCTATTTTTGTAACTCCCAGTCTGATTTCCGAACCCTGGGTGCATATCAAGCCTTTAAAAAAAAGGCTGCCTAGCCAAAACACATGCATGAAAACCACAGAGATGCAACCAAACCATTATCCAAGAAAATGTCACATCAGCATAAAAGATGACAATTAACCAGTAACGAACAGCACTGAACAAAGTCTGTCTCAAAGCTTCTATCTAAAGCCATTAATGGTAGCTCCTGAACTGTATCCCTCTCTTCCGTTCCCCAAGACTATAGCACAGGAAAACATAAGCCTGTCATGATAGTCATGTCAGTCTCATCTCCAACAGGACTATAATTGGAGACACTGGGAGTTGTTTTTTTGCCTTTCATCTCAGATGATCATTTGAAGGAATGATGCAGGAATGTAGCATATAGCACACTGTTTATGTATATGTCATCTTACATCTGCGACACTATTCTTAAATGTCTACAGCTATGCTGGAGGAGTTTAATAAAAGTGGTTTAAAGAAGATCCAAAAAAAAAAAAAAAAGGCAGTACCTAAAGATGTGAAAGAAAACAAAGCAGCTAAACAGTTCTTTGGTATGATATTATTTATTGATTTTAGCTGAAAGAAAGTAGGTCCAACTAAAATCAATAACTTATAGCAACACACCAACGAAGTAGGGAAGATTTTTCCTACACAGTATCAGGAGGGCTGTTCTTCCTGACTAAAAATGTGTGATTCTGTCTATCAATAAAAACATGTGCCCCAGTGAGGATCCAGAAAGGGAAACAGATGCTCAGACTTTGCATCAGTGCCAGTGAATCAGCACTGAGCCCCAGCTTATTCTTTTGAATTAAATTCTGGGGGGGAAATAAACATACCATGTGCACACAACAGCTTTACAAATTTACTGTGGCACTCACTCAGGGTCTGGCTTAATTTATTTCTTTAGTTTTTTAGTCAAAGGTTTGTGAACACTTAAGAAATGTTTCCTCAATTAAAAATCAATGGAACAGACACTGATGCACATAGCAAATCATAACACAATGTGCAGGATGCAGTGCTGAGGCACTGGCGAAACAGAATAGACCTCATTTGCTTGTGTTTATTTTTAAAGCAGGCTGTAAATGTTTTGTTGATCTAAATTCCTCTGACCCTCCTGGAATACTGCTGACCTTCCACTGGTGTAGCAGTGGTGGTATTCATGGGTCATGTTGTATTCTGTATGTGCTCTGCTAAATGAAATACCGGTTTCTGGCTGATAATCAAGTTCTGACCTGTTTTGTAACCCACTCTGATAGCAGTAACTACAAAGTTTGGACTAGATTCAAACTGAGAAGCAGGAGGAAAAAGGAGAGTGACAATTCAAAATTTCACAAAGCTGGCTGATCTGGACTGCACTTGCAGAGCTTCTGAAAAACGACAACTAATTGCAATGGTGAGAATCAGAAACGTGCACGCAGAACTTGTCACGAAATGGATTTTTTTTCCCAAATGAAATACTAGTTAAATTCCACTTTACATCAGAACTGAAAGTTGAGAAGAGTTAAACTAGAAATGTTATTCTGAAAATCAACATTTGTATAAAAATGCAATGACTCCTCTCAAAAGGACGCTTTTTATTTCACACTAGCACATTAAAAAAAAAGTTTTAGCTTCAACTTCCCAATTGGAAACTAAAATGTTTCGTTTTGATTTTCACTATAAGAAAAATCACTAATTGAAATTTTCTGCAAGGACAATGCCAATGAAAGCAAAACTAACACTGCCTAATAAGGAAATACTGTGTGTAAAAACTTGGTCATCTACAACTGCTTGTCTAAGTCTATTACAAACATCTCCTGTTTTTTCTAAGCTGCTGCAAAAGTGTCATAAACTAATAATGCCTGATAATCCTGACAAGTAACAATCCCTGCAGATCCAGTATTCAAGCTCTCATGAACTCTACCCACACTCATGTGTGCACTGCAGAACTGAAGGTTGGATGCATGTGTGATATCTACATGTGCTACTCCTAATTCAAGAAAGGTCTTACAGTATGAGACCTAAGTTTTTATGCAAGTGAGCTTTTTCTCTCCCCAAAGCATTACATAGTTGGATTTCTCTGTAAGAAAATATTCATTGTCTCACGCTTCCAGATGAACAAGAGATTCTCCCTACCTGTCCATTGAAAGTTGAGCCACCAGTGTTACATCAGTATTGTCTGAAGCAGGCTCATATTCGTAATGTAGAAAATACAAATGAGTGCGATGGACGGTGAAACGTTCTCGACGAAATTCATAACATAAGTCATCCTCATCCAGCTCAGACAGCTGTTTCTGGAGCTGTAAGGAAAGAGTGGACATAAAGATAAGTTCTTTGTAATTATTTTAGCAAATCAAAAAGAATGAGGCGGTTGGGAACTTGCAGCATGATGCAATGGGGAGTGGAAGTGGAACATACAGAGTAGCAGGGTTTTCCCAAGCCCTGCTCCTGCAAGTCACTGGACAAGAGATTAGAAGAAAGCACTTGTAAGTAAATTGATAAGGCAGACAGACCATTGTATTATGGTCTATATATTATATATATTATCTGTATTACATACTTTCAACATCCAGACTAGCAGTGAAACAGTGAACAATCACAAGCTTAATAATCACCAAGTTTCAGAGTTAATGCTCCAATGTGATGCATATTGTCTTTCCTTATTAGAAGCAATGTTTCAAACTTTTCGTAGACATACAGCTCCAGTAGACAAGACTCAGCAACAGATTAAGCTTGTACGTGCTGGACTGAGCAATTCCCATTCTGCTGCCTCTGTTGGAGAATAGTAAATTGCTGCTATCAGCATGGACAGACAGCTGGAAAAGTAACATCTTTAACTGATCATTATTTCATCTCTTGAGATTTATGCATCTGCACCAGTTCAATTTTGCAATGAAAATATCCCTTCAACTGCAGAGGTGCCAGAAATAAGCCTACACTTTTAACGGGATTTATGCTTCTGGGTATCTAGTTTGAAAAATCCAAAGAACAGCAGATTAGCAGAGAATAGTTTTTTTTTTTTCTCCCTTGGAAACCAAGCCACTTCAAAGTCAAAATGGGCATCTCAAAGCAATCCAATCCGGAGTCACTTAGATGTGTAGCTTTAAGAGAATAAAAGTTTAGCTCTGGGGAAAGGAGGAAGAGAAAAACTGACCACACGTCTATGCAGCTGACCAATTCCATCCCTGAACTATATTATTTTAAAGACAAACATCTGGCTAGATTATTTAAAACTCATTCATTTAAAAGGAAAAATCAGTCATACCTCCTGTAAAATGTACTACAAAAATGTAATGAAGATGAAAATTACATATGGTCTTAACATGTCAAATAGAGTTCTGTTTGTGCTGCTCTAAAATGTATGTTATTAATAAAGGTTCCATTTTAATATTTTATTTCCTAAAAGCATCCTATAAGAAGAATATGATTGCATATTTATCAGTACATAATAAAAATCTTCATTTTATAGGAACTTTACAAGTTTTGATAAAAATCACAGTGCACTTAAAAACTGTTTCATGCAACAAATGCATTATTGAATTATAGACATTCATTTAAATTTCAAAATCTCTTCTTTTTGTCCTGTTCAGAAGGATGTAAGTAACAGTTTCACCATCTTCAAGAAAAAAAATGGAAAATGTAGGTATTTCTTGTTCTAATACTGTGTTAAGAAGAAGAGCTGTAGTTCTTGGAACTATAAGCATAATGGTTGCCATCCACAATAATGCTTACAGCTGCACGTTTTCCTGTGAAGGCTGATGGAATAATTCCTGATATTTTCCTGTACAGCACTCTATAATCTTTGTTTGAATAATGGAAATACCTCCTTTGATTTCAATGATCAGGCTTTTGGATCAGGCTCTCATTCTTCTGTTCGATTGTTCTGCACAGATCTTAAAACATCCCTCAAGAGAGACAGCTTTTAGAAAGATGAGAGTCTGAATCCTGACAAATCTTTAGTCAGGCAAAACTTCTATTGAAATCAAGATCTCTTTCGGTGGAATAGAAGTCAGGAGTTCTTTTATGTATTCTTGGAGTTTCATTCATTCTGATTTACAAATCATCATTCAGCTGAGCCTGTACTTTATTTTCCAAATCATGTTCAAACGATATTTGAATTAAACCCAATATTTGCACTGACTAGAAAGAATATTGTGTCCTTCTGTTCCTTCCTTGAAAAGAGACATCAGCATGCCCTTAAAAGAATTGTCAAGGAGATGACTGAAATTTATATGGTTAAAACAATAGCAAAGCACATTTCAGGGGTACCTTACTATCCTGCTTACATACAGATGACCAGGCTAGAAGTTTATAATTGCACAGCTGCTATTCACCAGGCAGTCACTGAATGATTACCAGATTACATTTTGCTTGCAAGCTAAGAGGATATAAATACTTAATTATGAGTTAATAACATCTGGGGCTAAATTATGGCTTTGTGCATTACAGAGCCCTGGGTGGGAGAAGACGAGGAGACACAGCTTGTTAGGGGCCCCAGTATTTTGATGGTGAAACTCACCAAGTCACAAAGTTGGTGATGGAGGTGGAGAACAGCAAACAGAGGGAAAGGGAAATCTTGTTCTTTCTGCTGCATTTCGTAGGGTCAAGATTTCTTGCTGCCCTGTCAGATTTCTTCTGAGCCTGCAGCTATGCTGATAGTCCGCAAGTGCCCTGGCACTTCCCAGGACTCATGCTCAGTACTGTATGTAGTGTTGGGAATCAAGAGATGAGATGGCTGTGTCCATACCACTTGGAGACAGCAGTCCCTAGAAGGACCGTGGGCATGGTGTGCACTGACTGTCGCCCAGCCTTTTACCCCAGGACCCCTTGCTTGAGTGCAGGCAGGCTGCCAGAGGGAAGCCCAAGCACAGGTTGTCTGAGAGCCATGGCCAATATGTGAGCATCACCTGGCAGGATCAGAAACACAGCTTCATCAGCACTTTGCAGGAATGCTTGTGCAATCCTTGCCTGCTCACAGCAAGAAGCTAAACTGCTAGGCAGCCTTAGGAGCTAACACAGCTTACTTAAGGTGTGCTCCATCAGGTAGGAGTCCTAACCAGCACAGGACAGGCTGTGATTTGGTCTGTAGCACTGTCACTGTGTATGTGGAAAGCAGTCTGCATTAAGGATGGGCCTGTCCTGCAATGGTGAGGCAACAGGCACTGGAATGCATGTGATTATCCATATCAAAACTCCTCGCCTACTGGAAGCAATGCTGGACATGTTAGGCACTCTGAATTTGGTCCAGCAAAACCCATAAGCTCACAAGCTCTCTCACTGAAGCTAACAGTATGATGTGGCCAAACTATCAGGACCAACAGCTGGGTACTGCACAGTTTTATGCAGTTTAGGAGCCCTTCTCACCCTCTCACTTTCTTTGTTCCCCTCATTCATATATATATTCAGATACCCATGCCCCAGTATCATATACACATATAAAGGCTGCTTCCTCTTTACAATGAAGAGACACATACAGCCTATAAAAACACATTGCACACAGTCATATGCCATTTTTTACACACATATTTAAAATGAAGAATGTTAAAGATGCACGATATTCAAAAGACAGGAAGTTGTCTAAGACAGACACTTATATATCCTTAAGTTTATCCCCTTCTGAGTTACCTCATATTATTTTTCAGTTATATGATCACATAAAATTTCTCAAATGATATAATCTTATCTACAGCATGCACTTTGTGTGGAACCATTATTTACGGACAAAGAACTTACAGCTTGGTTTAAGGTTGCTCCTACATTATGTCTTCTTGAAAAGATGGGTTTATAATGAGAATGCTGAGGATCTATGCAAAGAGATGCTTACTTAAACACAGTGCAACCTCAGAATGATGACCTTAATATCATCTGAATTTGATAAAAAGATGGCATCCCCATTATGGACCCCTCCATTATGCTTATGACAGTATGCCTAATACAGCAAAGACTTCTCAACCTTAGAGTGACAGCATGTATTCTCATAAGTGAGTACCTGCTTAGCATAAGATTGACTGTTTCTACAAGATTTTCAATGCTATGGCTACTTGCCATTGAGCATGTGGGAAATGTAACCTCTAGGAAACACTCACAGTTGAAAAATGTATTATTTACAGGCTGTGTATAGTAGATGTTCTCTGAGGAAATACTGTAGTGGGAAAAAAGAAGTGCTTTCATTAGTATCATGTTACTTGTTTCAGAAATAAAAATGGCAGCCATGACAGGCATAATGCCAAAACAAAAAGACAAATACATTAAAAAAAATACACTAAGTTACTTCTCTGGGCAACCAGCTGTGGCAGGTGATCAGACTTCATCTGAGGAAAAGTAGTCTTTGAAGCTAGGCTGGCCAGAGAGGCACAGGTGGGCCAGAAGGCATTAAACTCTACCATAAATTGTCATGATTTACCAGGTCTACTTGTCTGACTAATACATTGGTATGAGATGAGGTGCTGTTTTCTATCCATGTGATATATGGTAGACCCATATGATACACAACACATAACATGGACCTTTCACCAGTGAACCTGTTCATCTGCTCATAAATCTCCCTTCCTAAGGCTGTTCCTAGTGTAAACAAATTTGTGATTGGTTTATTTATTTATTTTTTTTAACTGCTGTATCACAGAAACAATTTACTTCCCACCAAAATCTACAGGATTTCATCTCAGATGAGATCAGTCCAAAATCCAGGATCACAAGTATTTTCTTTGGGATTAGTGATATTTAAAAAAACCACCAACAAACAATGTTTTGTGTCTAGAGGCTATTTAGATCTTGGGGAAGGGGATTAAAACCCTAATGTAGGCACCTCTCTCTCATCAAATGTTTAAGGTGAAGTGAGATGACAGTAGGCTTAAGTCAGTCACTCAATATCATGCTAATACAACAGGAACGGAGTAGCTTAGATGAAAACTTTTAACTTTCAGATCATCTTTCCTTCTCCCAGGTGTGCACAGTTAAGATTCATAGCACAAAATCAACTCAGTTTAGCCACTTAGATGAAAACTAACACCAGACCAGGATGAAACTATAATCTGGTTATAAACTGCAGCAGTTTCATTTCCTCCTGTGTAGCTGTCCCAGCTCCCACCAGAAGGCAATTTGGACTGCAACATTTAGCACTTTCAAAGTGTGTGAATTAACTGTTGCCTTTAGCATGGCATAAACAAAGCAGATGATGATGTAGGGAGGAAAAAACATTCACTGAGTCTTGTTTGGGATGACCTACATAAAGTACTTCTGGCTTCTCCAACGATTAGTAATAAAAGCCAGACTAATCCCACATCAATTAAACCTTTATTCCTCTCACACCATAAAATTTTGTACATTCGCTATGGGTCAAATTGAGCCTTCTGTGAAACAAAGCTGTGCTAAGGACAAAGAGGACAGCGTCTGAGCAAGTCTACCTAGCAAGAGGAATTTTGTTGCAGTGTGTAAAAAGTAGCTAATACTCTTGCTCAATGGAAGTAATGGCTTATTTTGGCTGCAATTAACCAACATAATTTTTAGTCATGCATAATATCTTAGACTGTATATATGAAGCACAACTCCCCTTGATCTCAGCTGCAGATGTCAGATCTTGGTAGTCCTCTGCATCTCCCTTCCCCAGGTCCCTGCCAAATCTCCTTGGCTGAGCTGTTCCCAGACCTCCTTTGCAGCACAGTGCCTTGACAGGTTGGCTTCCTTGCTTTTGTTTCCCCAGATTGTTTCTAGCCCTGTTCCTTCTTGTGTGGCAAGTTCCACAGTCTAAGTCAGCCCCAGCCCTGTTCCTAGTCTCATGGTCCCTATTCAAGAAGTCTGCCAACTCCCTAAGCCTGCAGGCACACATCAGTCTTTTCCTCTTCCTGCTCCAAACACTCTCTCTCCAGAACCTATGTCTCAATTAACTTTTTCCTTTCTGCCTTTGATGTAGCTTTCATCCCTTTTATATGTGAATCTGTATTTTTTTCTCCTTCATACTGTCTGGACATCAGTGAGGGCAATGGATATCCCTCAGAACAGAGACCAAATAGGTTCCTGCTCTCAGCTCTACTGTCCAGTCAGAATGTGGCATGGAGCATTCAGAAGAAACAGTCACAGAAAATGCCAGTCTTTGTCCAGGTCCCCTGCCTGCAGCATGATCAACTCTGCTGTGTCACTGGGATATATATAATCTTGTCAGGCATATCTATGCATACTCCTAAGAAAGAGTCTCCAGAGATCTTTAAAGTCAAAGAAAACACTACTGACGATGTGTAAACACGATTTTTCAGCATTATAATCTGCCTAAGTTTTTAGCAGGTTGGCAAAAGACATGTTCCTGGCCCAAAAGTCAATTCCTTCTCTGAAGTATAGAGTATTTTCATGAAGAGTCATCAGAACTTGTGGTGTGGATAATCCCCCCAAGCTTTTCCCCATGTTTCACTTAAAAACAGCAAACAAAAAAAAATCCCAGTCTACATGATTCACATGATCCCCCATCTAGCAATATTATAAGCAGTTGAAAGTGGAATAATGGCAACTTTGAGGCAACTAACAGGATGGTCTACCACCTCAGCATTTAACAACAATAACAGTTATAATAATAGCAACAACACAGCTGGGGAAGTCAGGATTTCACCTCAAAACTGCCACATACCATCTGTTATTACTAGAGAAAGACTATGTCATAAAAACATAGTAACTTTAAATCCCAGTCCTACAAATGATGAAGTATTCTGAAATTCTGCAGGAGCAAAGGGTACTCAAAGCATCAGTATGACTGCAAGTTCAGCACCCTGATACTGACTTGGAAATTCCCTTTGCTTGCTATTTTTAGACATTCAAAAATTGCTAAATCTGTTAGTAGAGTTTTTACTATGTTGTACATTGCTAGAATCTCCTGCTCTTCTGGTGGATATTACAAGCTGTATGCACAGCCATTTGCTAATAAGAATCGCTGGTTTTACACAAATAAGTAAATAAGTAAAAACACAGTTAGTAAGTAAGTATACACTTAAGCAAGTGTTTTCAGGGAGAACTAGATTTTTTACACTCTTTCTCTGCATTGTTGATTTGAAAATCTGAAAATAAAAATCTGCAGAGAATTTTTTCCTGTGTTTTCTGAAAGTCTTTTCTAATGGGAATCTACTGGTCTTTTCTTAAACTGAGCGAAATCAGTGATAAATCTCCCACTGATCTTGATCTAGGCTTTGGATCAGGATACAGGTTTCATGAATAGGGGACACCTCATTCAACCTTCAGATTTAATGCTTTGGCAGAAGTACCTGTTGAGAAGCTGTCTGCAGGAAAGAAGTTTTATGAGAATGCTAAAAGGTTGAGTGCGTGCCTGTGTGCTAAAATCAGGCTTACAGTATCTATCTCAAAGTGTAACTATAGAGATAGGCTGGTACACAAAACATCCTGCTGGAATATTTTAGGCTTTACAGTAGGTCCTTTAGAATGAAATGCTGGACATAAGCATTAAAAGTCAATAGGAAGCATTCAGATTCGAGATTATTGTGAGCTTTGCCTTTGTGGGTTTCCCAAAAATCTGCATTGCATGAAAATAAGAAGGAGAAGGGGGAAACAGCACAGAATAAGTAGGATGGAATGACTAAAGACATGCTCCAAAGGCCACTTGAGTCAATGGCTGTGTTTACAGGAGGATTTCATTCATATTCTGAATTTCCCATCCAGAATCTGCATAAAAGGCAAAGCGGTGATTGCAATACCAATTTGCAGAGAAGAGTCTACTCCGTGTAATCGCATTTTAGTACATATTGCATAAAGGGGACTTACAGTACTACTCTGTGGCAAGAAGTGTGTGGCAGCTTCTGTCCTCAGCCTAACCCTGCGACATACAGGGTCCTTCAGCTTGAATATTTCAAGGAAAGGATGAAACATGCATGTACACATAGACATACATATAAGCATTTTTACATAAACAGAAGAACCCCAGTCTGTATTTCTTTGTCTCCTATACTTCAGTTTTAGTGTCCTATCTGTTCTGTTCATTCCCATTTGTAATGTTTTGGAAACTAACAGTGCTGTGTGGTGCAGCAGAAGATCAACGACTGACCAGATCAGGACTATGCAGTATGAGATCCAAACACTGCCTTTAGACCTGTTAAAATTCAGTCCATGCTATTATACTTCCTTAGTAAACATTAAAAAAATAAAAGTACTAATCCTTCCACATGCATATAGACATATATGTTTAAGCATACATGTATGCACCCACATACACAGAGGAAAAGTGAGAGATTAAGGTCTGATTATCTTTTAAACAAATGCCCCTTTACATCTCTCTAGCACCATAAAGAGTCCTTAAAAAGGGAAGATACATAATTTACATTCATTTTAACCATCTTAGTACTGATGAGAAGTGTAAAAGGGCCTTAGAGTAAGAGAACCAGCCCAATGGTACCCACTGACACACTTCCTTTTCGTGTTTTACAGATATTTTAATTACAGATGAAATTCCTTAATTACAGGTTGCATTTTAAATAAAACATCATTACAAATATTACACTGTAGAGAAGCAATGGCTGGCATAGTGGAACAAGACCTTAGGGGTAGATTCTGATACAGCCAGACAGTGACAGACCCACAACAAACCATTGCTTCTTTCACAATAGGGCTCAGTGCATTTAATGCTAAAGTAATTTTCTCTGATTATAAAATCAGTAAAATCAGCGGAGCTAGTCTAACATTTTGTCCACAGTGCAGAGAAGTCCAGGCAGCTGAAGGAGCACCTTTTACCCATATACAATGCCTAGCTCAATAAAGCCCAATTGTGTTTTGGGGCTGCTAGTCTCAATTCAGAGAAGAAAGGAAAAATAATAGGTATTAAGATAAATCAAATAGCAATTCCATACTTGATTTTGGAGAAAGATTATATCCTTTGTATATATCCTATGCTTAGGAATCCTAACAGAAATGTACGGCTGCATCTTGTCAGACAAAAGGTCCATGTAGCCCAGCATCCTGTCCCCAACTGTGAGCTGGCTGCCTAGAGAGGAATGTAAAAGTGGAGCAAATGTATGCTGATGCTTTCTCAGAATGCTCCCCTAGTCCTGACCTTGTGGTTCAAGGACTTTCTGCACCAAAGTTTAACAGCTTTTGATTGATTTTCTTTCCATGAAGAGTCACTTTTGAGCATATGTATATTCTTAGCAACATTACCTCCTGCTCAAAGCTTCCTTACATCATAGGTGAAATGTCTATCTTTGTTTTGAACCTGCTACTTGTGATTTCCACTTCATGCCCCCTAGTTCTTTTACTGAGAGTGTGCTGGGTCTGTGTGTATGAAGGGAGTTTTTGGTAGCAGGGGAGGGGGCTACAGTGGTGGCTCCTGTGAGAAGATTCTCAAAGTTCCCCTGGCTCCAAGTTGGACTCACCTCTGCACCAAGGCCAAGACAATTATCGATGGTGGCTGTGCCTCTGTGATAACTTATTTAAGAAGGGGAACCTAGGAAGGGGAGGATGAGTTGTGAGGAGGAGTTGCAAGGAGGACACCTATGTGAACACTGAGGTCAGTGGGAGAAAGGAAGGAGTGGGGGGGAGGTGCACCAGTGCAGAGCCTCCTTGCAGCCTGTGGTGAGAGAGCAGGCCGCCCCTGCTGCCACCCATGGAGGTCACCAATGGAACAGATGTTGATGTGCAGGCCGTGGAGGACCCCACGCTGAAGCAGGTGGCTGTGCCCAACTCTGTGGGAAGAAGCCCCCGCTGTTGTAGTTCAGCACTGGGAGGACTGTAACACGTGGGAGGGACCCAGGTTGGAGCATCTTGGGAAGAGCTGCAGCCTGTGGGAAGGACTCATGTCAGAGAAAGTTTGTGGAGGACTGTCTCCTGTGAGAGGGATGCCACGCTGGAGCAGGGGAAGGATGTGAGGAGTCCTCCCGCTGAGAAGGAAGGAGCGGAGGGACTGACTGTAACCCCATTCCCTGCCCCCTGCACCGCTGGTGGGGAGGAGGTAGAGGAATCATGAACAAAACTGAGCCTGGGAAGATGGGAGGGGTAGGGGAAGGTGTTTTTTTAAAGATGTGGTAATGCTTCTCACTGTCCTACTCTGTTAAGTGGTGGTGGTGTTAGCGTTTGAATTAAATTGATGTGGGAGAAACGCAAGTTGGCATTGGCCTGTCGACCCTGCGCGGCTGTGGGAGAGAGGGGGGTTGGCATCGGCCTGTCAGCTCTGCGCAGCCCCTGAGAAGCAGCAAGGCTTTGATGAGAAACAGGCCTTAGGAGTAAGATACGAAACTGCTGAGTTGTGCCAAGGTGGCAGGGGAAGACAACGGACAGCTGCAACACTGAACTGTGGAAAAGTACTGAACTGTGAGAAGTTACTGCCGCGTGAACAGCGCGTGAACAAGAAGCTGATTGGTTTGCACAGCGCGTGTTAGAGTGGTCTTATGCGGATAGGAGCAAAAGTAGATAGCTGTCTAATTGCTGATTTGCCAATTATGAAGTAAGAGCTTTGGTGAGAGCGTAAGTATGTATTGTTGTAAGAAGAAAAAGGAAGAATAAAGAAAGAAGATGGCTCCTGACCTGCAGAAAGAAAAAAGAACACTCTGACTCGTTATTTTGGCTGCTACAAATTGATGTTCTTTTTCTTCCCCTAATGAGTCTGTCTTTTGCCCGTGACCATAATGGGGATCACCCCTCCCTATCCTTATCTCAATTCCTGAGCCTTCTGCTTTATTTTCTCCTCCCCATTCCTGTGGGGGAAGGGGTGAGTGAGAGGCTGTGTTGTGCTCAGTTGCCCTCTGGGCTCAAACCGTGATAGGAAGAACGACAGTGGTTCCCTGTTCACCTTACAAGATACTCTGCTTCTGAAGATTATCCTGCAATAGATCATGGGAATGTACTATATTTTAATAGGACACCTGTGACACTGTATGTTCTATAGCAGACAGAGTGAGAGCGGTCTTCATGATAATCCTATTCTTAGGGTCTCATAACTTCAAAGCTGAAACTTGGTTTTGTATTCTACAATAAAAAGGACATAGTCAATTTTAGAGAGGAGCCTACATCAAGGGTAACTAATAAAAACCAATGCTTTCTCCTAAGTGACTGCTCCTAAGCTATCTGAAGTTAGATTTTTTTCTGTATCTGATTGTTTTGATAGAAGGCTGTTAACTTTTTGGTGTCTCTTGGCAAGTTATGATTAATTTATTTTTGTATGTCTATCTCATTCTTTTCCAGTATCTTTTTTATTTATAAATGGAAGAATGAGTTACATTTCTTTTTCAGACACAAGCCATACCATATACCATATTGCGTTCTACTTGTCTTGAATAAGAAACAGGCTTGAACAGTTAGTCATTTCTAGTGTCTGTCAACTAGATACCAGTACAGTAAAATGAGCCATTTTAAACTTTCAGGACTGCCATTTTCAGCAGCAAGAACTTGCATTCACTGTGCACTGCTTCCCAGCAACTTGTCGTCTGGAATAAATCTGTTTATTAAGGATTTACAGAGCTCTGGAAAATGTAGCAACAAGTCTCTGACTGCATTCATGCTCTTCGAACCTACACAGCATACTGTGAATTCAGTATAATTTTAACCCGCATTCTTAAAGTGTGATGAAGGTGTGTTTTGTTCTGTTGTCTTTTTTTGATGTCTCACTCTCCTCTTCTCTTCCTATCCTATCTGTCTATTGTATCGTGATGTCTCTGGCGGTCAGACTCTTAGTGGTCTTTTATCACATTCAGTTTGCTTGACTGTCTAAAAGCCTCTCACTCTTGCAGAGGATTTTCTTTCTCCATGTGCTTTTGCTCTCATTGTGCACTCACCTTTTTCCTCTCTCTCTCTCTCTGATCCCTGCTTCAGTCTCTTGCAGTTAATGTTTATCTCCAGTTTCTCATCATTTCCTGCTCCTTTCAAAAGACAGTGGGATGGTCCAGTATCTCAGAAGCCATGCCTTGGACTAAAATATATCTATCCAATCTCTGAGTGCTGGTTAAAAAGTTAGGAATGGCATCTCCTGTGGTCATTTTATCCACAGACTAAATGGAAACACTACAAGCCTCAATGATGCTATTGACTGCCAGTTACCTCTTAATTGCTAATGTGCACATGATACTGGCTTTGTTTTATTGATTTTTGTATAAAGAATGTTGTATATTTTAGATTTTTTTTTTCTTGAAGAGAACATAAAATGTTATAGGTTCCTTTTTATTTCCTTTTAGACTACATAGACAAAATTGGTACTTGGTCTAGAAGTCTACAGAGACCACATTATACACAAGGAGTGTATAAATGTTTCAGTTAACAGTTTTTTACATTGGAATTATATGTACTAAGACATACACACACATAAGAACATCTGTATGTAAACATCCTTGATTTCAACCATTTTCAAATGAAAATTTGAAAATTTCATCTGAAAAGTTCTGATTGCAAATTTTATGCAGATACACATAAATGCTGTTGTGTTTTGTTAGGAGCAGTGCAGAAAAAAACTGTAGTCTCACAGTCTATGTGTACATTGAAGTATTAACTCATTCTGTAGTTTGCAGCATGGCAAAAACTCGTAGATCTAGATCTAGCAGTCTTGGCATTTTAATCTCTTCTTCATTATTTGTGCATTAGTATCTACTAGCCAAAATTGACATCACTGTATGCTGAACAAACACACAGCAAGAAACAACTCCTTCCCCTGGAAAGTTTTAGGTCTAAGGAATTAAGAGCCCATATCCTCATTTTCAGTTTGTGATGTTACCTTTGTTGGGGATTTTTAAAAGGCAAAGTAGGCAAAAAAAGCAACAGAATCCAGGGGAAAGGCAGGATTAATATGACAGTTTTACGGACAAGGAACTGAGTCACAAAGAGATTAAATCATTTTCACAGTGTGACTCCTGGAATCTGAGCACTGACCTCATCTCCTGAGTCCCTCTGCACTGGACTACCCACACCATCAACTCTCCAAGTCTTCGTGTAGCCTGTGCCTTGTATGAACCATCGTTTAAATCGTCAAGCCCTAAACATCCCACTTACATTCTCACTGTTAACATCTGCCTCACTGGGGCAGCCAAAGAGTTCCCGTCTCAGCAAATTCCCATCATATTCCAGGAATGTCAGGTAGAGGTTGCGGAAAAACTCCACGTGCTTGTTTTTCACTCGCAGCTTCTTTGGTGAGTTCCAGTGAATCACCTCAGAGGGAAAAAAAGAGAAAACACATCCTGCTGTTAGAATACAGATTTGCTTTATCTGTTCTTTCTATGTGTGTTCAGTTCACTGCCCTCTTAACAACAAAAAAAATCACCCCCAAAACTAAACAGACTCCTTTCTGTCTTTTTGTCACGAAGGCTTTGCCACGTCTTTCACAAGTAACTGAATACTCTACAGGTGATGTACTTTGAAACTCTTCCATAGGATTACCTGCACATTTGAGTTAGGGTGCTGCTCTAGTCCGTGATGCAGCACCTCACAAATGCTGCCACAGCTCTCATCATGGAGCTGACAGGTAATGGACTCTGTTGAAGAAGGTGGCAGGACGAGGGATGCAGGAATGTAGGTATTAAACATCAATCTCAGAAACACGACTGTTTCAGCTAATGAAATTGATTCACTGTTTCAGGCCAAGCAGACTCTTCTCTGGTTAGGTACTGAGAAGAAAAAGCTTGAAATTAATTCCTATACCCCTTTACACCCTTTAAAAAGGACTGAATTTAATCTGACTTCCTTTTTGCCATTGCTTCATTTAAACAAGACTGATCTCAATTGCATTACACAACACAGTGATGCAGTACAATGCTTCACCCTTTGAATTCCAATTTCTAGGAGGTATTTAGCCTCTGCTAATGGGAGGTGACTCTCACAGTGGCCTAGATTTAACTCTAATGCTGACATAAAGGGCCTGATTCTCATTTACATCAAGGCAACTTTGCACTGCTGCCAGTGTGAATGAGAATGGGGCCCTAAGGAAAAACTAAGAGGGAGACAAAAGTGGCTTGCAGGAAATGATTTCATTTTATAGAGGCTATATTTTAGGCATAAGTAAAAACACCACATGCTTTGTATTCAGTTTTATTCCTGTGACTTTTCAAGAGATTAAAAAGAAAAAGTCTCTCTTGAGAGTATTTCCAAGCTAGGAGTTCTGGAGGTTTTCTGAATCCATTAAGTTAATTGTGTGAAGGCACCGTGTCACTCACAGTCACAGAGCTGCAATGCCAGCTGCCAAGCTGATTGCGTGGTAAGCTTTGCTCTGAACATTGCATTTGTGGGAGGGAACGCACAGCGCTGAAGTGCAGCACATAGAACAGAAGCAGCCCAGAGCAGATGAATGCAGTTCCCTTGGTGTCGGCAACACAACTCCACAGGAACAGGGAGCCCTCTGAAATCACACTGTCTGTTGCTGAATGAGTGGACTAGAAGAAGAAAGAGCAGGACGTAGCCTGAATTCTTTCTGTGCTAACTTCAGCAAACAAGATAGCCTCTCCTCTGAGTATTTATACTGCCATAAAAGCTATGGCACTCTTTTCTATATACCCAGCACCAATGAAAATATCTTCTGACAGGGAAAGCTTTATCCCTTCCTGGGATTTCACTGCTGAGGCTACTTAGGATGTCAGAAAGCCATACATGCAGTTACAGAAAAGGCAAAAAAGATAATTTCAGAAATTGACAAAACACTTTTTCCAGTTAAAGGAACACTTTAAATCAAGATCATGGTGTATCTACACACTGTATAAATCCAGGAAATTATTTGGACAAAAGTACTCAGTGTAGATATTTTTCCCAGGTAATGCTGATTCTTCGCTGGTTTTACATTTGTCCATATGTTCGGAAGTGTAGCTTAATGGTGCAATAACATGTTGCTGCAACGTGTGCTGAAAATACAGAACACCACAGAAACAAAAGGAGCTTTATGTAGGTTAGGATATAAACTTAAGATGACAGATTTCCTTCACTGAGAAAAGGATCTTCAAAATCTCCTTTCTCTGAAAAGAATCGACATATTTCATCCATTGCATTTAACTGCAGCAAAAAGCATTAAATGCATGCAAAAAAAATCTCAACAATTGAATCCTACCTCAGGGAAACAAGCAAACGTAATGGAAGCATTGGGCCGAAGGAACCGAAAAGGCTGCTTAACAGTTTTACAGGGTACTAGTATGCATTTTTACAAGCAGACATAGAAGTGAAACTGCTGGTAACTTGCACTTATTTAAGAGTGGATCAAATGGGACAAAAAATACTTGCTAAGACAAATCTGTGTGTTCTCCATGCTACTCCTACACTTCATGTGAGTTTCCTTTTGCATGTCTTCACAAGCACCCTATCCTCCTGCTGAGCACTCTGACCACTCACCCTGGGGACCATGAGCACAGAAATGGCTAATGATGATAACCTCACTGTTATGGGACAGGCTCCCTGGTGCTGCAGGAATTTCCCATCAACATACACTATGTCACATCACAACCAAGTACTGGTGTTGATGTCTCTACCCAGTTGTGTGGGGGATGTTGTCAAAGCCAGACAACTGCAATTGTCAGCATAGAGGCTCTTTGCTGTCATGCTTCAAAATCTGTTTTGTTTGTAAAAGCTGATAAGTGTCAAGGGCCCAGCTGGTGGATCAGATCTGATCAGATCTGAAATGTGTCAGGATGCTGCATGTTTACAGATGTCAGCGGAGCCTGGAGTGAACTGAAGAAAGCTGAATGAAGCTGATGACTATCTAGAAAAACTGATTTTTTTAATCAAGAAAAACAGCACACATGCTAAAGATGATGTGCTAAAGTCATCAAGGAACTATGCAACCATCTGGATGACCTGAGGTAGGAAAACCACAAAACAGGTCTAGCAAAAAAGCAGGCTGCTTTTCAAACGTAACTTGATTAGATAAATACTATGTGATATGTGAAAGCATAAAAAACAACAGAAGGTCTCAAAAAGCAACAAGACTGTTAACAATTGACATACAACACTACATCCAAAGACCATATTCTTATTTTGTTGTCAGCCCACAAATTCACCTTCATTTGTGACTGTAGCTGTCTGATTTGGTCTATTTCACCATCAGCTACAGCAGAAGTTGTACAGGCCAAGACATCCTTGCATAGCCTGTCACGGGCATCAGTGAGGTACACAATAAAGACAATGGGCTGCACAGGTAAAGCTATGGCCATTATGTTAGAAACTTTATTGTGAGCCACAGTGAATTGATTGGAGAAAAAAAAAAATCACTTGCAAAGAGACTACAGGGAAATCAGAAGAAAAAAAAGTCGAACTTAGAATCCACTTTATTTGCAGAACGAGCAAGTGTTAACATTAAAAAGAGAAAGTGAATCTAGAAACTAAAAATCTCATTACTATAACATCCCCTTTCCAAGACTGAATAGCACCATAATACTGTGTTTATTTCTTCTTCTATTTTCCCTCCTGATTTCTAAACTATTCCAAAGCTGTTGGCTTACAGAGGAAACTGCAGCCAGAAAACACAAAATTCCAGCGCCATTATCTGGGTGGACATCTTAGGAATAGCACTAGCCTTCAGGCCATCTCATGGATCCTTCCCACTCTTGATCAAGGCCTCCGAAGAACTAAGAAAAATATGCTCCTTAATCTTCATTTAGCAATTTAAGTACTGAAAGATCAGAACTTAAAATTCCACATCTATTTAACACTTGGTTAGTTGTCATTAAGAAACTTGGTGCTATCTACATTTCTGTTAATACCATCCTAGTTAATCAGCAGCCATTACCACTCACTGATTACACTCAGCCAGACTCCTGGAATACTTCCATACACTTGTGACCTAGTGAAACAGGCTAACTGCACCAATAGTTCCCATTTATTCACCAGGTTCTGACCCAAAGCACTCAAATGATGACACAGTTGAAGCCTTGTAGTCTGGCAATGATATCTGAGAGGGAAGGTAACAGAGGATGTTACATGCTGCTGAAGTATAGGAGAGGCGTCTAAGGTCAGTTATCTGCATGGAAATACACTGAAAACAAAAATCCCAGCAAACCTCCTTAGGTTACCAGCTGCATTGTTGCCTCTGGGGAGATCAAATATTTCAAATCTGATGTTCAAACCACTAAATGATAAGCTTCAACACAACATTATTTCTATAGGTACCTTTATCCATTTTTCCCCTGAAGCATCTTCTCTCAAAGAAGCATTTCGCCAGATGTTTCCTTAACCACAATCTCTTCCATTTTTACCCAAAGACACATCTTGATAATTTCTCACTCTGCTTCAGCCCTTATGAAATCAGAAAATACAGGATATCCTGTATACCTATATACCTACTTTCCAGGCTGAAGCTTACTAAAAAGTAAGAATAAATTAACCTTAATTTTAGCCTAAAGAAGTTTAATTTTGCAAAGCACCAAATAGATTTTCTTAATTAAGCCCATAAGCACTTCACAATTTAGGTAAATACATAAAAAGGGTATTTTGTAGATGGGGAGCTTTCCTGCTTAAAAGCTAGACTCCTTGTTTAAGCAACCAGACAGAACCCACTGAAATCAACAGAGGCAGCGAATCTGCACAGTAAAGCCACCCATACATGCCACTTTAATGACATCTCAATAGCCTTTTTTTCAGGCACATATTATTGAAAAGTTTAACTATGCCCAAAGTCACACTGTAAACAAGCACCACATGTGTAACATGACTCAATTAGAGATGTCTGGAAACTTTATTTTTAAACTGCGTTTTATCAGAAATGAATAGTTTAATAAAAGAACCAATTTCCTTAGAAAGGATCAAATACTTCACAAAAATATCATCAGGGAGGTTTCAGAGTGATATTTCTGAACTACATAAGTGGAAGTGACTCACGTTGGAGTAGACAGCAATCCAGAGGTCCGGGCACTGCTTTTGGATGTGGGATTCAAATCCCTGCCCTGCATGATTTGGTGCCCATGGTCCCAGGGATTACTTCACTCCCCAGCTCACTGCCTATGCCGTATGGCAGTAAGCTGACAGACTGTGCCTGTCTTGTACTTTCCAAGTTCTCAACTTTCCTTAAAAGGATCTGCAGTTCTCCCTTAGCTCCTGTACCAATGTTTAACAACAGGTCTCCTGCCTGCAAAAGTACCCCTAAAACCAAGTCTATTATACCTCAGTACTCCCTTTTTGGCAGAGCAGAAGCACCTTACTGACTCAATGGAGGGGAATGTTTAACCCTCTTAAGACCTCAGTGTAGCTCTTCCTTGGTTGGCATTAAAAGGTACAAGGTGGCAGAATGCCAGAACTGCTGAGGTGCTTAGACAGCATGGGGTGGCTCAAGGACTGGGATAGAAAGAGGTGCAGTAGGTCATATTCGAAGAAGATCTGAAATTATGTATTTGGTTTATGGACAAGAAGCTGTTTAAACTTTTGTAAGCAATTTCACAAAATTGTCCTGGTGTGGAGGATGCTCCCAGGCAGGACACAGTGAATCACATAACACAATTTCAGAATGGGGAATTTATGAGGTTTATTATTTATCTACCTACCTGCTAATTTAGTATGAGCTACGTTCAAAACCAGTTTGAAAAGCCATCAACAGGTTTTAAAGCATCTTCCTATTTTGGGGTGGGGCAGTAAATTCTAATAATTTGATACATTCCCATTGAAGAGTCCAGCACCTGATTTTTGTGATTGTGAATTACCAGATGCTCTGTGTGTAAACAGCATCTGTATCCTTGACAACCAGACTTCTTTTCATGACTGACTCATTCAATGAGGTCATGATTCATTGTCAGAGGCATCACAATTCATTACCTTCTTTCATAGGATTTTTCTTGCCATTTGGTTTGTTCCAACTCATAGTAATTGAGATTTTCTAACAGACAGGAACAAACTATTAACCAAAAAGGAAAGCAAACACAGGACCCAACCCAGCAAAAGTAATGCATAAATGAACTTCAGTTCCAGGCAGATCCCCACAGGCTCATCCCCACCATGTCCAGCAAAGTATGGTCCTACAGCAGACATACTTGTCCACTGACAATGTGGACCATGTGAGGAGCTGAGATGAGCAAGATAGACAGTGGATGCCTACACAGAGTGACTCTGAGCACTTCCACTTCTTTTGGCCAGTCTTCAATAACAACTCCTGAGTGTTTCTCTAGGATATAACAAATGCCATGAAAAAATAAACACCTCTGGCCTTTAGACACTGCATTTGGCTCACTTGGCTAAAAGAATTAAAGGGCATCTGCTTCATTGTAGCCTACTCTTTGTTTTCTATTAAAATTGTTAATTTCAAGACAGTCTTGACTGATGCAAATCATCCTTAATACAGGTGCCCTTGGGTGGGGAAAGGAATATTTCTGTAAATGTAATTGTTTATGTAAGTTTTGGTTCCATACACCACGGACAGCAGAACAAAGCCCACAGAGTTCAGTCTAGTTGTGTGCAGTGTGGCCTCTTGTGCTATATAGCACGACACAGGAGGTAAGAAAGCACTTAGATGAATAAAAATATTAAAGTAGTCTTATTTTGATGTTGCTTTAGATGGATATAAAATTAGTGGTCACTAACAATGCAGAACTTGGTTATAAATATTTCTATTTTTCTTACACCTTTTCTGAAAGATCCCCATATGCAAGTCCTTCAAAATTTGTATACACTGCTCAGCTGCAGCAAGGAAGTAGAGTTCAGCAATAGTCAAACATCTGACCTTCTCTAACATAAGACAGTAGAAAAAAAATCAGTAAAATGGATAGAGATGCAACTTAATGAGGACTATAAAGAGAAAAAAGTGATTACAGTCCTCTTCAGGCACTGTGAAATATTGAAGTGCTCCACAGGCTTGCAAAAAGTATGCTGGTCATCCTATGTTTGCATGAATGTGAACAGAACAGCAAAGAAGTGTGTATACATATATGTACACACCCCCCTGCCCCCCCCCCCCCCCCCCCCCCCCCCAAAGCAGTCAGCCCTGGGAATCTAAGTTTATTTGATACAATGTTGTGTGTAAGAGATGACAAATCCTCAAGTCCCATGGACTTTGAGGTCAGATGGAATTAAATCAGTGTCTTTTCAGTCTGACATGAGGAATGCAGTCTGATATGACTGAGGAATACTTAACTGGGCCAGCTTTACCTTCGAATTTAAATCTCTCCCTGCATCTCCTCCTTTCCTATGCTATCCTTCTTAATCCTCCGGTACAAACTTCACAATCTGTTTTTCTCTCCCTCTTACCCTGGAGGTTTCTTTTACCTTGTTTCTTATTACAGTTTTACCATGAAATAGAGGACATGCCAAATATGTTGTGTCATACCATTTATATTAAATGCCACGGAACTGACTAACTTTGGTGATTTTAAGAGTATATTTTTAACTTGGGCTAATGACATTTTTTGCTTTTTTGAGAGGACCACACACCAAACCAGCCGGTTTCTTTTCAGAAGTAGAATTTTGCTTATTTTCATAATGCAAATTCACAACTTGAATTGGTTTATTCTTTTTTTTTTTTTTTTAATTGTATGAAGAATTTTAAACAGTGCTGCCTGAGGGCCAGTTCTTTAACTGCTGAATATGGGAAGAGCTTTATTGAAATCAGGGGGCTTATGTGCACTAGATAAGGCTCTGTCCTGTCTTTCAAAGCAAAGAATTTCAGCCCCGATTCAGTATTTAGGGGATAATTTTAGCAGTGTGAATAAGTCCAGTTCAGATGAAGAAATTGCTTAGGTGTCTGCACACCTTGTTGAGTTAAATACCTCAGACTAGAAAGCCAGTGGAGGATATTACGCATCTTAGACTCATTGCCTATGCTGTAATGGAACTGACAGTGTGATACAATATATGGTAATAAAGAACCAAGCCTAAGTTATACTTGTAAACATAGATTTGTTAACCGATAATGAAGAACAGATTATTTTTAAGATACTTCTATTAAATGCTTACTTGTAGGTGTTACATATGAGCTAGATGTCCCACACCTGAAGCAGATTAGTCCATACAGTCACTGGAGCCTAAAGAGTGATTGCCTGATTAGTTGTCAGATGTCTACTCTGAGGTAAGCTTAACCAGTCTCCAAAACCACTCATGGGGATCACAGTTCCTGCCTAAATACAGATGTATAGCAACACCGAAAGCACCTTAGGGTTATCCTGCCTGTCCACCAGATGCCTTGTCAAAAGGGTATCATCTCCTGTATAGGTCTGTGTTTTATCTGCCAGTCCCATATGGATATCTGAGAGTATCTATGGTGACTCAAACTGTGTTTAGGCAATTGAACCAAGCCCTCAATCCTCAGTTATTAGCTTCAATATCTTTTTCTCATGTAAATGTATGTGTCTTAACCTTGTGCTGAATCCAATCTGACTGCCTCAGTGTATACGAATTAATGTCAGCCTTTAATTCACAGAAAAATACTGTGGTATCTCCTAGGTAGGAGGTGTATTTTTCTAAAATTAATCTTTCAGAAAACATTTTCCCTGCTACTGCATCTCTCCTTTTGTTTCAGGTCTTGCAATTGCTGTCATACATGATTCTCAACACAAGCACAGAACTAAAATCTCTATCAGCACTTTGTTACAAGGCAGAAAACCGTGATGCTTTTAAGTCCCTGCATTGATCCTGCCCTACAAACATCTACCATAAAACATTTAGTGATCAGTGTACAAACCAGTATACTGATCTAACTTTAAAAGCTGTCTTCTGTGGACTAAACCTGAGTAGTTGGTTGTGAATACTTTATGTATGAAATTCAAGCAATACTGGCCATCTGTGACAGGTCAGCTAACCCATGTAGTAGATCCTCTGTCTTTTGGGAAGTGGAGCTTTTGAAATCAGTGTGTCAAGGGTAATTGATTTTTTATATTCATCCAGTATCTGGTGTTCACATTGATCACTCATGGTGTTACTCTACAAATTTTTACAAGGGACAATTTGGTTAGATTTAGGAAATATATTGCACCATGAGGGTGGACAAACTCCTGAACAGGGGGCCAGGGAGGTTGTGGAATCTCAGTCTTTGGAGACTTGACACTCAACTGTACAAGGCACTGAGCAACTTGATCTAAGTTGGTCCTGCTTTGAGTGGGGTTTGGATGGTCTCCAGAGGTCCCCTGCAACCTCTTCTATGGTTCTGTGTTTTGTTTCGTTTTTTTGTTTTTTTTTTTTTTCTTTAAATCTCTTTTACTAAAGCATTTTCAAAACATAAATTAAGTATATGAACCTTGACTGAATTTTAAAATGAATCACCAAAAATGGCATAATATGTACTGTGTTCTGATGCCATTAGTCTGCTCTGATGGAATCTACTGTTGTTTAGCCAGCCAGTCTTATTCTGTGACTGGTAGAAGCTCAATCAGCTTCAATTCTGAACTTTCTGCACGCTACATTTGAGTCTGGCCTTTCTAAATGACCACAGCACAACTGATGTTAATTTACCCATACCTGTTCAAATCCATCCTGCTTTTATATTCTACTTGACAACAGTGACAAATGTGCTATTAAACTGATATTACAGCTTCCTTTTATTAAATTAATAGGTTTCTACTCAGCCTTTTTTTTCCAGGAGCAAATTTTGGAAAAATGAGTGGCAGTGTGGCTGGGTTAAGTGTACACAAAGACTAAATGTGTGCAAGATATTTAAATTTTGGCTAATGTATTTCCAGATAGGGTCCACCCAACGCTCTTTGTGAATTTCACTCTATTAAATGATGTTGACTAAAGAGTTTCAAACTTGTCTGGTACAAAAAAAAAAGAAAAAAAAGAAGGTTTTCTAGTCTTTGGCTAGGAAGGGCTAAGAACTGGGACAGCAATAGGAACTCAGCAGTAAGCTGCAGTGGCATAGGTGACAGGTACAGAATGTAAGAAGGTGAAGCACTTCTCTAACACCTTGTCAAATCTCAAAGCAGCATCCATCTTTCACTTTTCTAGCAGTCAAAATGCACAAAGCCAAAGTCATATTTGCTTCCCCTGCTTGAGTGTCCTCATAAACTGTATGTGCTGGTTTCCCCCTACTTAAGGGACTTCATCTTTCTGTCACAGCGGAGTCCTGCATTCTCTGTCCCAAAGGATACTACCCATCCAACCTCCTGTGAAACATACCTTCAGGTCAGACACATCTCTGTAGCACTGTTCAGAACGGGTATGATCAGATAGCTGCACGTTCCAGAAACATGGAAGCTGGTAGACAAGGAAGGGATTTTGTTTGATGACTGCATTGAAGATATCCTAGCAGACAAAACCAGAGAAACAGTTGGGTATGTTTTTTCTACAGTGAGGTAGTCTCAACCCCTTCCTGAGCTGACTGTCCTCCCCATCACAAGTAGAAATGCAAATGGTTATGCAAGCTGAACACTGCAAATCTTGCTTTGTTATTCTGTTACCATAGAGGGTGCTATCAATCTAAGGGGTGATGTCTAGATCTGAACAAGAGGAACAGGCTCTCTTAACACACAGAGCTCATGGACTCTAGCAAAGTTTTCAAAACACTTATCTTGTACTGCTGGCAAGAGATGTGGTTCCTATCCTAGTTGCCAGGGAGAGAAATATGCAGTAAATGATAAACTGCCTGCTGTTAGCAAGTACTGCATTACTTTTCAATAAAGGGTATGAAAGTAATCCTGGCAGTTGCACTGCTTGAAGGTGAATTACTGTGTGGTAATTACTACTAAGCTAGCACTTTATTGTTGCAACAAGTAGTCTAGGTATTTCATGGAAAGGACATGTAGGACAGATCTACGGAACAGCCTACACCATGAGAGACAGAACGTGTTCTGCATCTATGCAGCCATCCAGTTGGAGTAGTAAGTTACAGGGACAGTCTTGTGGTTAAGGTATCGGGGTAGGACATAAGTAACCTTAGTCCACTCCACAAAATTCTGCCCCATGCAGGTATTAGACAGCAACTCAGGACCTGATTGAAAACAGTGAAGTTAGAAGAATCATTCTAATGAACATCAGTAGCTTTTGGATCAACCTGCAACAATACTGTACACAAGTGCACATCTCTATGTGCACAGTAAGCAGCATGCTTCCTTAGTGGTGACTGATCATAAGCCAGATGTAGCTCAGAAGCAGCAGAAATATCTAAATATGATGCTGTATTGAGTTAATACAGTCAAGCTGTTGAGCAAGACTTATCAGTTCAGGTCCACTACTACATTAACAGGGTTTCTGGATTTAAAACTGAGAGCTGGCAGGAAGCACAAAGAGAGTAAATATGCGTTCCTGTGTATAGACACATTATTTCTTCTCTTGGCCTCAGTTTCCCATCTGTGGCAGGGAGACAGCAGCACTTCTGCCTTTACAGGGGTGTTGTGGCAAGGAGTGCATTAAAAGACTGCTGGGACTCATCTGCCAGAAACAGTAAAGAAATATCTGGAGACTCTTAAAACTAAAGTCTGCTTAGACAATAACCAGTAAGAAAAGACACAGTATATTTGGACTTCTAGTGTCTGGAGAGTTTTATGTCAAAAAAAAGGAGGACAGAAAATTAAAGCATTTGCCTATCTTATGAATCATCTGTGCAGAGGAGGTAGAAGTGTCAGTGTAGTAGGAGAAACCTCATGAGTAAATCTCTGTTCCTCTCTTCCATGTTTTCCCCAGAACAGTTCAACAAATGATGTCTACAGGCACAGTATCCTTTCCCTGCCTTTTCCCACATCTCATCCCCTTTCCTTTCCTTACTTTGCTCAATTCATGGAGTAGTGGTTGTATCACTCCTCTGCAAAGTCCTACTCACCTGGTCAGCCAGTGAAGTGGACAGCATGCTCATTAACTCCCGCTCTGCTGTGAGTCTCCACATCTGCTCCCATTTCATCTTCCGTAACTTATCAAGAAGCAGCAAGATAACCCCTGAAGGAAAACAGTGCAAAGAACAAGAGAAGCCATGATGTCACATGCCAGTCAAGGGCCATCCTGTCTATGTGCTGACTCAGCAGTTAAAACAATGACATGAGCTGCAATCTATCAGTGGAAATTACAGTCCTTACCCTGTGCTAACAGAGAAGGCTGACTAAAAAAAGCTTCAAGTTACAAGATGCCACTAAGAGAAAGTTTTCCTGAACCCCTGAGGCTGCAGAGAAAACATGGAGAGATAGCATACAGATGAATGCTAGGTTATACAGTCTTTCAAGAAGGCTCAAGTAGCCAAAGAGGAGTGAAACTAGGAAGAAGAGAAGCAAGGGAAGGATATTGTATTTCTAGTAGTCTCCTTAACTGATAAAGCTTGATTTCATTGTAACATGATTAGCACTGGAACTATTCCTTACAAAATGAACCAATACAGGTGATTCACATGATGGAGGTTAAATTCATCCAAAGGTCATTACCATTCCAAAGATAATTATATAATATCCTATAAGAAAGAAAGAAGGAACCTCTTAACACTCAGAAGTGACCCTCCCCACTCCTTATTCTGAAAAGCTACAGGCTCCAAGAGGATATTCTGTCAAGTCACTGTCTACTAGGAAAAGGGTAGAGGCAATCCTGATTTATCTAGTATGACTCCATTTCTGCCATCCTCACTGTGAACAGAGGTCTGCTTCTTCCAAAATCCCACTGTTTAAATTAATTTCTATCTGGCCTGAAATTAAGATTATGCTGACACAAAGAAAATTTTGTCACTCGTATAAAACATCTTACTCAATGTGTGTGGAGTGAAATCTGGCCCTTAATACTTACTGCATAGGATGCAATACATATGCTGCATAAGATGAAACTGGAGCCCTTACTCCACCCAGTAAGAAGTTAATCACCTGACAGATCTGACTGCAATCCTTGGAACTTTTCTGAGTAACAGATTATCAGTGTAGGTTACAACCTAGCCTTTGAGAGTGCCTGCCATTAAGGCAGCAAGTGTTCATAGAGCAGGATCCTCAGATCAGAAAGTTACACTTGAAGCAGGAAAGGAGGTATCTCAACATACATTGTTATTCCTCAGTTGCTTTTTGTCTGGACAAAACCCCTAGTGTAGAAGAAGGGAAAACAGCAGAAGCAATGAAGTTGGATTGAAGCATCAGCAAAACCTTTCCTACAGCGTCTCAGAAAATTTTACTCAAAAAATTAATTTGGAAAGACTTAGATATGAGCACTGTCATGGGGAAGGAACGTAAACTGAAGGACCATAAAGGAAGAGTACTGAGAAACAGCAGTCTAGCAGGTTGACAGGAAATACCTAGTAAGAGCAATGACAGGTTCTGTGTTGTTTCACATCTTCATTAGTGGAAGGGGGAAGTGAACAGAATAGTAATGACATCTGCAAGTAATATTAAACAAGAAGTCTTACAAAAAAATGTCATCATAACTGTAGAGAAACATAACAACTACACAGAAGAATATGAAATGGCAAAAAGCAGGCACTGGGAAAAGCTGCCTGAGGTAGTCTAAGACTGAAGCTAAAAGTAATGAGAATAAGAAAGGAAATTTAGTCTGAATACTTAATACTTAAGAAAAGTTCTTCTAAAACTGTCATGGTGAAATAGCCTAAAAATGACAGATAAAACGCTTTATTTCATAAGTCTTTAAAAATCAGACTACACAAAGATTAGAAGATACACCTGGAACAATCCTGCACTGGTTGGGAGAGAACAAAGGTGGTACCAGTTCATTCCTATCTTCAGTTTCTATGACATGGTAGATTTCTTTCTAGTAAAACCTGGCACTGCCATGAATAAAAAGAAAACCTCTTCTGGCAGTGAATTTTGTGGCCTATTTTAGTTCTGTTTTCCATTTCAGTCCATCTGGTTCCCAAGGATGCTGGAACCTGTACTGGAGGGATCCCCTTTCATCTTCAGTCAACCTTTCTATTTCCAGCTGTGGGATTGGAAAGGGGTGTATTGTCACAACATGCTACAATGTATTTCTGCCAGCCTGTTTGTCTTCTCTCCAGCATAACCAAAGCCTATTTGAAGTGTGTAGTGTGTGTGCATTAGCTTCTAAGAAAGCCACTGTGCATTGTCTGAAATTCTAGATCAATGTGAAGCAGGTTCCTTGTGCTGCAGCAATAAACTGGGTGAGATCCACTTCTCTCTGGCAAAGGATTTTTTTGAGCTGGCAAGAACTGTCAGCTTTGTTTCAATAGTGAAATACAACTGAGAAGATTCTTTATTAAGAAAAATAAAGAACAATTGTAAGATTCGCTTAATAGTTTTTATAATTTATAGACAATAAAACAATTTTTCTTAATTTTTTGAAGCCTCCAGTCTGAGGAGGAGAAGGGGAAATGTTTTAATATGTGCAGTATTCTCCAATTTTTTTGTCTTCTGCTCTTATGATAACAGCAGATTATGGCATCGCAGCTAAAGAGATTATGCTGTCCTGAGGGGCTATCATGGTAGCAGCTGAGAGTAAAGGAGGCAGATGGCATGGAAAACTGGAATATATGTGAGAAAGGATATATTAAATTGTGATGCAATCTTACCTATTGAAAATATTCACAAGCTTTTAATGTTCCATCATCAAGACTAATTTTGATGTGATTTTGATTCACCTACAAGCTTGGGTTTAACACAGCCTCTTCTCAGGGCTTCTCACACTGTGGAATTCTAATTTACTGCTGCTGTAGAAAATAACTACTGGAGAATATTTATGGCAAGTTTAAATATTTACTCATTAGTATTAGGGAGAATAAGAGATTTCTACTAAGAGAAGAATTTAATACTATTCCACTAATTAGTGTTATTTAGTGCAAAAGCATGTGTGTTGCGAACTTTTAAACAGTTCATGCAAAGAAAAATTACCTTTACTTCAGAACACTGCACTTCAGTTTTACTTGTATATTGTTCTGTTACCAAAAGCTAACATAACAAACGAACAAAGTCCAATCTGCACAATTAGTTTGCAGGCAAAGTGTCTGAAATAAGGAAGGGGAAATATTTGCCTCAGGAGCCCCTTCCCTCAGAGTCAAACTGACTGAAATCTTAGACTAAATTCAAGTTGACATACAGCTGAACATAAGGGGAAAAGGGACTTACTCTCAGCTGCTGTGCTGGGGGAGGAAGACTAGAGAAAAAAAAAAATCAAACGAATATTTTATGAACATCTGACCCCAGGCAGTGGGACTTCTCATCTTTTGATGAGTGCAGGATTTTCCTGCCCTAACCTACCTGAGAAAAACAAAGGGAAAGCTTGGCAGCAAATAAACAAAAAGAGAAAAGTGGCAACACAAATGTCTCATGAGTATTAAATAAATATAATCCACCACAGAACACCCTATTTTCCTTACCCTGAGGAAATAGTTCAGACATATAAAAAGATGCAAATATCTCAAAGAGCTCTTGGAAAAATAATGCTTTATTACTAAATCTATGGAACGTGTCCTAGCCTAATTTTTACTCGAATGGCATCTTCTCCTTCTGCTTGATGAGACTTCACTTGACCTGACAGATTCTGAATTGCTGAAACAAACAAAGGAGCTTCTGAAAAATGTAACTTCAGGACACATGCAAAAAAAAACCAGCCCCAGAAGCAAACCAAAAACCAAAGGAATTTGGTGAATAGATTGGAGAAAACGGCAAAAAATCTGAATTAACATATTTGGACTAAAATGTTTCAGTTGGGAAATACTGCAGATTTTTTTTTGGCACATTTTAAAAATCAACTTATTCTAAAAATAATATTTTTCACATTAAAATTGATACAACTTAAGAATTTTATTGAAAATGGTTACAAGACCTGAAAAGGAAAATATATGTTTCATTCTGGATCTAACAAAACTCTGGGAGTCACCTGATTTTTTTTGTCCTTTTCCCATTTTTTGATTCAATCCAAATTTTGTCTTTCCAATGTTTTGACTAAGCAATGGTTTCAGTAGATGCTTCAAGCCATCTCAGCAAAATAGTCTGGGGTTTTTTTTGTTAATCTGCTCCAGAACAAAATATTTAATTTAATTTTTCTGAATAGTAAATTGAAAGTTTGCAGAAACATCAGCAATTTCCCTTGGAATGCTACCAAGCATCCTCACCCCTTGCTTCAGGAACATGGACTATGGCTTTTCCTGAAATTCAGAGAGGAATATATAGTAGAGCTGGAAGTAATAAACAACATTTTAAGATAGAACAGAATCACTTACAGAAGTTATAGTGAATCTGGACAAGCTTTCAAGCTCAATCAATTTATTACAATGACCCTTTTAAGGTGGGTGAAAAAATACTCAGTGCTGTGGGGGAAAAAATGTAGCTACTAAAAGATCATTTTCTGTAAGCACTGCCTGGCCTGTTTCTTTCAGGGAGAACAGGATGCTTTTGTGAGCTGTTAAGGCAATGCCATATTATGTGAGCAGCATCTCAGAGACTATCCTTGTCAGGTTTTTAAAATTTCTTCTCGAAATTAAGCCTATAACACTGACCTATCTAGACAGATAGCAAGTAGATACCATTACAGTGTCTAAGAAAGACAGGCAGGACACACTTCAAAATATATTACAAAGCAATAGTAGGTTTTAAAAAAATTACTGGGATTTTATACTACCTAACCAGCATACCAAAGCCCATACACCAAACCACTCAGTCTTAGATGCTGTAAGAAATAATGTTAAATAGGGATGACATTATGGAGATTTGCTGCAATAAATAACTGACCCAGAGATTCAAGGCAGTACAAACAACAGTAAGCCACCATGTTTTGTGAAATAGATTTGGCACCAAGAATTTGCATTGAGTTTTAGGTGCTATGGAAGTGGCTTGTAGCTCTGCTATCCGAGGATAAGCACCATGAGAGTGTTGACTGCTTAGTACTCTAGCAAATACTTATTGTGTTCTTTTAATTCTAGTTTATTGTACCTGAAATCAATGGAAGTGGTCACAGTGTGTAATGCCAGGAATGTGACTGTGCCTTTGCTGGATCGGGGCCCAAATGACTAGTTTTGCTGAGGACTACATTTGGAATCTGCTGGGCCACACCTCCACACCAGTGACTGTGGCCTCTGCTCTCCACCCACAGTATCAAGAGCAAATAGAAAAACACAGACATATGGCTGTTAGGGATTAAAAAATTGAATTAAAGCTGCAATTTCACAACAAGCCACTGCATGCATTTTTAAATCTTCATTTTAAGTCTTTGTGTGGATGAAAATCACTGCATTTATTTCACTTGATTTATAGACTGCTGCTCATAATTTGACTAGCCATATCATTAGTATAAAAACCCCATAGGTTATGTCTATAGCTTTTAACACAGTATGACTAAAGGACTGTCATTCTAACTCATTTTTGGAGTATCCTGATACATTATTTAACTATGAACTTACATGCACTGGTGTTTTTCTCCCAAAAAGCCTTTCAAAATGTAAAAAAAAAAACCTAATAAAAACTTGCAGGGATGCAGAATATGTTAATTGAGAATAAATGATGACTCCACATTTGAACTTTTCTCTGAGAAAACTGAACAGGGCTGAGAAACTGTTTTGAAATGGGAAGTGGGTGTCCCTCCGGGCATGGTGACAAAATGCAATAGCCCTTGTTTTCTCTGCACATGTGTTGAAAGTGAAACTGAGGTAGAATGCATTTTGAAATGTAGTACAGTCACTCTGTTGGGAGCCTGATTCCTCTTGAAGCATTATAAATATTTTGTTTACACTTCCTGATGACCATTTAATGAAATGGAACACTTTTATTTTCTTTGTTCTCCTCTTCCTAAGTATGCTGTTTGTCCTTAGGCAGAATTAAGATGAAGGATATACTTACGCATGATGCTAAATTCTTATAGAGCTACTGACTGTAGCTCAGAATTTCCTAGTTTTCTAATTGTTTCTTTATTGTTTAGACGCTATTCTTCCTGAGCAATTTGAAAAAAGATCCATATGCTTTGTATCTTCTCTTTAATTACTTCCATTTCTGGAGGAATTTCTCCAACTTTCTTAAAGCTCCAAAGGCTGCTACAGAAAAATTTCCTTGATTCAGGAGTCTAAGGTATACAGGAGAGGAGTCATGAGCCATAAGACTTTTAGGAAGTCTATGGAGGAAAATGTCTTGTACTTAAAGACAATCCTGCTAATTAATGCTCTCCCCTCCTATCTTCCAGTGAAGAGAAGTACCGATTCTGCAGGTCTCTCAGAGGTCAGCACAGAAAAACTTTCTCTAGACCTAGAGGAATTGGCCTCCTTTTACATAGATCCCAAGCAGTGCAAAGTCATACACCTTCCTGCCCAAATTGTTGATAAAGTTTTCCTTTTTTCTTATAGCCTTTGCACTCCATAACCCTTGTGAGCATATAGGGTACAGAGATTACATTTTAAAGGCAGTGGAAAGCAACTATTCCAGGGACTTCTCAGTTGGCAAACTAGGTAGATGGCTTCCAAGTGAGGGGAAAAAAAACCCACAAGAGGCAAACCATTAAATTCTCTTGGAATTCAAAAGATTGGGAAAGTTTTTGCTCAGAATTTTCAAACCTCAGATAACACATTCTAACTTCAGACCAGCAAAGGGGAGAGAGGAGGAAGGTTTCAGCTTCTTGGCTGAAAGAGGCAATGACCAATCTAAATGGAGCAGAGGACTGCCACGCACAAGTATGACCCAACAGCTACTCACTGTGCATCTCTGTATACATCTGGAAGTCATGACTGAGGTGCCAAAAGTTGATACTAACAAAAGGATGGTCAGGCACACATCTTATTACAAAGCCCTTTGAAATGCGAGACTTAAAAATGACATGGGGGAAATGTGGAAAATGTCTACAAAGTTTTAAAGAACTTCTCTTCAGTACTAAAAATGCAGTAAGTTCTTACACGGTAGGTTATCTGTGATTTCATTTGCCTGGATGCTTAGGTGACCTCAGTCGAGAGAAAAACAAAGTCCCAGTTAAATACATATTTAAGTGATACAATCAGAAATGTTAATTTTTAGCTCTTGCATAACAGAGGCCACAGGATTTTTCAAAATCAATTTGTGCTTTAACTAGAGCATAACTTCAAGAAAAACATTCAGTCTTGATTTAAAAATTTACAATAATGGATAATCTATCACAAACTTTGATAAGTTATTCCAATGCATAATTACCCTGATGAAGGATACTTCCATTATTTCTAACTTGCAGTCATTTGATCTTGTTGAACCTTTGCTAAATTGGCAAGCCCTCTATTAAGAAATACTATTTTCTCCTGTGTATATTAATAAGCTATGATCAAACTATCCCTTGACTTCCTCCCAGATAAGCTCCTGGAGCCATTTTTTCCAACTTTATGGGAAATTTTCCAGTATTTTCTTTGAACTTTGTTAATTTATAAGTACTCATCTTTGACCTGTGGAGATTAGATCTGCACAAGTAGCTAAATCTACATTTTAAAATATATTCACTCCAAGATGTGATCCCTAGCACCCAGATCAAGGACTACAGAGTGGCTGCACACACACTGTTCAGGGTCTAGCTCTTTATTGAGCATGCTGGTCTCATTCATACTACATAGTACTTGTCTCTGAAGGCCTAGTTTGTGTTCCTTCAGTTTTTAGACATAATTATTTTGTTTGCATTTCTCAGTGTTTGACGTGAGAGAGCCACTTTACAATTTTCTAGATTGGCGAGTTTTTAGCATGGAACTGAGCGTCTATGTTGTGTGCACTGGAGAATGTCATCAGGGCATGTGGGAATATTAAAGAGTGTGAAGTCTTCTGATTCAGTGTTGAAGGACTGAAAGGAGGTGCCAAACAGAGTGTAGTCCTATCTATACTACCTTTCAGAAATACTTCCTGGAGTGAACTATCACAAATGACACTTTTTTTTTTTTTTTTTCCTTGACAAAAGACAGGTTGATCCCTGAGAAAGACAAGGTAACAACTGATTTCTGTGCCCTGTGAATGATCAGGGAGCCAAGAGCAAAGAATGAACTAGGGAGATCAGTTATCTGATAGTGTAGACATTCAGTATGCAGGAATAAAAAGGAGACACCCAATACAAAACAAATGTATCTCCTGTACTCATATTTGTAATGTCCCTGTTTTTATACATCCAGTGGTCACAGAAAGTATTTTGACAACCTGGAGTTCATGTTCATCCCGGACTGTTTCTCATGCATCTCCCCATTCTTTCTCAGTGTACAATTTCACATGTCAGTGCCTCAAAACGCAGAAGTGCGAGTGTCACAACTCTACATCAAAACAGAGTAACTGGACTTTGGGTGAGCTGTCCTGAAGAGTAATCACAGAATAGTACAGACTGTACAGGTTACTGTGCAGGAGGTCCAGTCATTGAATCTCCCTGTGCAGGCAAGTTTGGAAAAAGGGATCACACAAAGCTTGTTTCGATGGATAAAAACTGAGGAGGTTTTCTGGAATTCGTTGAATATTTGCCCTGATGAAAGCAAGTACGTCTTCCAAAACTAATCTATCTTGGACTCTCCATCAAAGAATCACCCACCTTTAAAAGAAACAAATCTGTTTCTTGATCCTCAGCACCTGTAAATCAGCTTAGGTATATTTAACACAAGAGTCAGGCATTTATACAAGATCTGGACTGTATCCATGATCCTTATCTATGTTTTTTTCTTCCTAAGAAAGCAGCAAAAATTGAAAGGTAACAGGGACCATTGCTTTAAATTATGTGGGTGTATTTGGTTTTGATCCTCTCAAAAGCATCATATTTAATAGGGGTCGAAATGTCAACAATTTTACAAGGTTTCCATTTAGGACTATGTGCAGAGGAAAAATGCACCCTGCACAGGTGATAATTATTTTGGTTGGCTTCCAATATTAACAGTAGTCCACAAGGCTAATTGTAGGGATGGGGACAATGAGTAAGAACCTGTCATAGCTTTTCTTGGTCTGGTGTTCAGTCAATGCCCTAGCAACAGAGGAGGAAATGTGGCTCATGGTTCTGAACAGCCTCTCAGGTATTTCTTTATAGTTGGATGACAAAGAGGTTTGGGGTTTTGCATTCAGAAGCAACCAGACAACTGTTTTTCCACCCTCTTAATGGGCAGTTTACTGACTAGATGAGATTCAGGAGGAATAGAACATCCTAAGAAATGGATTAGAGGAAGGAAAGCAGCAGCACAGAATGAACAAGCTTAAAAATTAACCACAGTGTTTTTAAAAACACAGGAAACACAATGTACTTTTAACGCAATGATTTCACCCAAAGTTCAGCTGCAGGTAAATCCTTCCTCCATGACCATTTCTCTTCTAGTAACAGAGAGACAGGATTAGGTTCACAACAGAAATACAGGGATGCATTTGTGTAAGAAGAAAATGTGTGTGGAGCTGTTTAGCATGCTCATATAGCCAAACTGAGTTAAGGTTTGGGTAAGTGGACTACAAGGTGCCTGCAAAGTAAGTTGGACTGCCAAGCTTGAAGGGTTGTGTGCAGTAATAAAACATTCAGATGGCGGCCTGTTACAGGTGGTATTCCATGAATTGATACTGGGGCTGATACTGATTACCATCCTGATTAATGAGCTGGGGATGAGATAGAATGCATCCTCAACACCACCACACATGTCACTGTGGGAGACATCAGCCTGTCAGCCCTGCACAGCCTCTGAATCAACAGCTAGGCTTTGATGAGAAACAGGCTTTGGGAGAAAGATAAGAAACTGCTGAGTTGTGCCAAGGTGGCAGGGGAAAACAACGGACAGCTGCAACACTGAACTGTGGAAAAGTACTGAACTGTGAGAAGTTACCGCCGCATGAACAGCGCGTGAACAAGAAGTTGATTGGTCTGTACAGCGTGTGTTAGAGTGGTCTTATGCTGACAGGAGAAAAGGTTGATAGCTGTCCAGTTGCTGATTTGCTAATTATGAAGTAAGAGCTTTGGCGAGAGCATAAGTATGTACTATTGGAAAAATAAACGGCTTTGCTTGATATAACTCTCATGGAGCTGTGCAAGTCCGATATCCTTCCGCAACAAATGGTGAACCCGATGTCCCAGGACGGAGCGCAGAAGATGCCGCGGGAGGATCCCCGATTGGAGGTACTGTCTGCAGCGGGGCTGTGACAGGGAGGATGGAAAACAGTCGCTCGATGGAAAATCACCCAGGAGAGGTGATCAATCGGGGGTAGCATGGGGCAGAACATGTCCGCAGAGGAGACGGCCACTGTTAGACTCCTGCTGCATATACTCTCTAAGAGAGGGATAACTTATACTCTAGAAGAGGGATAACTTACAACGAAACTTCTGTACTAAGGTTACTTAAATGGTGTAGAAACCACGGCTATCCTGCTGATACCCTCACAGCCTCTGAACCAGCAAAATGGGCTGAAATAGGTGAACAGTTGTGGGATGCTATTTCCAAGGGGGATCAGCATGCCAGTGAGCTAGCGACCACTTGGAAGTTGGTTTCGGACACTCTTAAAGTGCGGAGTTGGTGGCGGCGGCCCCGGGCCTCCCCCAGCCACCCTGCCGTGGAGCAACTGCCTGTGGCCATCTGGCACCACGCGATCGTCTGTCCCGCCTCCCCTGAACACCAAAAGCAGCAGTTTTTACAGAAGGTGCTGACGCTGTGATGCGGAGTCCCTTGTCCGTTCTAAAAAGACTAACTTTAAACCTTTCTGATGGTCAGTACACCAAAAGCCTTGATTTTAAAACAAAGAAGGGGGAATTTTCTGGGCACACCACATAATCAACAAGCAATGGCTTTATATATTCTTAATGGTGTTTTGATGTTTGTAGTATTTGTCATTTTATGCTGTGTGAGTAATAATTGGAAGGGGCCTCTTTGTGTGGTTGTGTGATTGTTCTGCGTGTGTGAGATGCAACCCAGCTGCAGCTGCGGAGTGTGGAGTTCTCTGATCTGCAGTTCCGTTATTCCGCGAGGGAAGCGGCCGGAGAGGAACGAAGCACAGGGCAGACTCTGTACCAGTGGGGGGGTAGTGCAGGACGAGTGAACATTCCTTAGTACAGAGCGCCCTAGTGCCCGCCCGCTGGGTCACTGGTGCTGCCTGTTTGTTTGGGCTAAATGTTTTAAGTGTCATAGATGAAATATCTCCTCTAGTGGGAGGCAGTAATTCTGTGTTAATTGTTGTCTTGAATTTAGGTGCATGCTCTGTGGGGAGAGTGCACCCTTGTACCATCTGCCTGAGGGGGATATTGTCAGCTTATCAGGTAGCGTTTTAAGGTAAAGTAGACGAGATAGGAATTGACCAGATTGGGGGAATAGTCAAAAAGAGTCCCCTAGGCTGTATTTTAAAACGCTGGAAGAAGATAGGGGGACCTCCAGGCGCAAGTGTGAATGAAAAGACACTAATCAAATACTGCAATCAGTGGTGGTTTATAACAATTTAGTCGATACCGATAAGGCAGGGACCTAGCAGTCTCTGAGTCCGTAACATTATTAGATACCACAGTATCCTTGATACCAACAGGAGTATATGGACCGTTGGGAAATGGAAAAAGTGCATTATTACTAAGAAGATCATCTACAACCTTACAGGAGTTGTTCATTTTACCAGGGGTCATAGATGCCGATTATGAAGGGGAAATCAGAATGATGGCCTGGACCCCTGTACCCCCGTGTTCAGTAACAAAAGGGTCAAAAATTGCTCAGATTGTTTATTTTACTGCAGCTCCCCCTAATAGTATGCCGAGAAGCCGGGGTGACTCAGGATTTGGATCAGCAGGTACTCTTCAAATATTTTGGACTCAGACAGTGACACAAGGTGGACCTCTGGTAAAATGTACCCTCACTAAAGCAGAAGAATCTGTTGAACTGACAGGCATTTTAGATACTGGTGCAGATGTGACTATAATATCTGTGAGCAGATTGGCCGTTAGCTCGGGTAACTCAAGCGCTTCTCAGGGTTGGTGGTCAGGCTATAACGTTTCAAAGCAAATATCTCATTCACAGAATCACAGAATCGTCTAGGTTGGAAAAGACCTTGAAGATCATCCAGTCCAACCACTGACCTAACACTGACAGTTCCCAACTACACCATAACCCTCAGCGCTAAGTCAACTTTACTCTTAAACACCTCCAGGGATGGGGACTCCACCACTTCCCTGGGCAGCACATTCCAACGCCGAACAACCCGTACTGTAAAGAAATGCTTCCTAATATCCAGTCTAAACCTTCCCTGGCACAACTTGAGGCCATTCCCTCTTGTCCTGTCACTTGTCACTTGGTTAAAGAGACTCATCCCCAGCTCTCTGCAACCTCCTTTCAGGTAGCTGTAGAGGGCGATGAGGTCTCCCCTCAGCCTCCTCTTCTCCAAACTAAACAACCCCAGTTCCCTCAGCCGCTCCTCGTACGACATGTGCTCCAGACCCTTCACCAGCTTTGTTGCCCTTCTTTGGACACACTTGAGTAATTCAATGTCCTGTTTGCAGTGAGGGGCCAAAAACTGAACACAGTAATCGAGGTGCGGCCTCACCAGTGCCGAGTACAGGGGTAAGATCCCTTCCCTGTCCCTGCTGGCCACGCTATTTCTGATGCAAGCCAGGATGCCATTGGCCTTCTTGGCCACCTGGGCACACTGCTGGCTCATGTTCAGCCGGCTATCAATCAACACCCCCAGGTCCCTCTCTGACTGGCAGCTCTCCAGCCACTCCTCCCCATGTCTGTAGCGCTGCTGGGGGTTGTTGTGGCTGAAGTGCAGCACTTGGCATTTGGCCTTATTAAAACTCATACAGTTGGCCTTAGCCCATTGCTCCAGCCTGTTCAAATCCCTCTGCAGAGCCTCCCTACCCTCGAGCAGATCAACACTCCCACCCAGCTTGGTGTCGTCTGCAAACTTACTGACGGTGCATTTGACCCCCTCATCTAGATCATCAATAAAGATATTAAAGAGAAGTGGCCCCAAAACTGAGCCCTGGGGGACACCACTTGTGACCAGCCACCAACTGGATTTAACTCCATTCAACACCACTCTTTGGGCCCGGCCATCCAGCCAGCTTTTTACCCAGCGAAGCGTGTGCCCATCCAAGCCACGAGTAGTCAGTTTCACCAGGAGAATGCTGTGGGAAACGGTGTCAAAGGCCTTACTGAAGTCAAGGTAGACAACATTCACAGCCTTTCTCTCATCCAATAAGCGGGTTGCCCTATCGTAGAAGGAGATCAGGTTTGTCAGGCAGGACCTGTGTCCTGGTTTAGCCAGGATAGGGTTGAGTTTCCCCAGCAGTGGGGGGGAGCTCTAGCCGGGTTATTCAGATACCATGCGGATGTCACATCCTGGCAGGTCACATTTTTCCTGGCGTGGGAGCGCGGTGCACTCGTGGTTTTGTACATTGTGCTTCAAACTGCTGTATTTGATAGCTATTTTGCTCTGTTCATTGCTATCACTATTACTGTTATTGTTATTGTTTGTTGTGTTGCTATTGCACTGTTGTATTAAACCTTTCCTTATTTCAGTCGTGCGGCTTTGTATTTCACTCCCTTTGTGGGGGAGGGGTAGCAGCCGCGTGGTCTCAGACCCCGGCAGGGGCTAAACCACCACAACTTTGGCGCCCAACGTGGGGCTGGAGAAGACTGAAATAAGGACAAAAGGAGAAGTGTGTTAGAGCCATCTGTTAGGTGTAATTTTTTCTGTTTTTACTTGTACTATTTGATAAGAAGCGTTTACAATGCTGGCCAATTTGCTTGCGTGGTGGGGCTGGATTAATTCTTATAGCCACTGTGTGTTACCAGTGCTGGTGTTTGTTCTTGGTGGAAAATGTATCAATGGTCTTGTTCTGCTCTACTGGTTACTGTCTGCTTATAATGGGCTCGTTTCGCTGCTTGTGGGGGTGAACCGGTACCTGTTTGCTGCCTGGTCTTCTGTTTGGGGTCTCACCCCCTCTGTGGGTGAGCCAGGGGAAGAGATCCTCTCGGTTTTTGAGAGTTTCAGCTATCCCTGGAGCCTCCTGGCCACTGTGTTCATGGCACAATGCTTTCTAAATGTCTGCCAGATCTTGTTTTGGGCCATGCGGTATTTCTCCAACAATAGCACCACCCGGAAACCTGCCCTGGGAGCAGATAGTTATAAATGGCAAAGTGTGTGGGAAAAGATGGGCAAGTACCTGAGTGAGTGGTCACCCCCAACGTTCTGGGATTTTACTCCCGAACAAGTGCAGAGTCCTGATAAACTGGTGGAGTGTTTGGAAAAGGTGTGCTGCCAATCTGACAAACCCCGGGAGATGCAGCTCGCTGCGATGTGCTGGGGGCTTGCCCATGCTTACCGTGTCATCTTTAACACTGTTCACTGCCCTCAAGGGGGCGAAAGAGCTGCAGGGTCTGAAAGTGAGCCTGCTGGTACAGCAGCTGGGCCAGGGCGCCAGGCAGCGCCAGTGCTGGTCGCCTCCACCAGCACAGCAGCTGAGCCGGAGGGACAAGCAGTACCAATATCAGTTGCCCCGATACGGAAAACCAAATATACCAAAAAATCCCCTCGCAGTGCACAGGGTGATAATGAACCAGGCCCATCACGAGAGCAGGAGGAAGAGCTGGAGGTAATCATCCGATCTCTATCCCTGAGTGAGTTGCGAGATATGCGGAAGGATTTCAGCCGCATTGCAGGCGAGCAAATTTGCACCTGGTTGCTCCGGTGCTGGGATAGTGGAGCTGCTGGTTTTGAATTGGAGGGGAGAGAGGCCAAGCAGCTGGGACCTTTAGCCAAGCAGGCTGGTATTGACAAGGCAATAGGGAAACAGGCTCAAACCCTCAGCCTTTGGAGGCGACTCCTGCTTGCTGTGAGGGAGAGGTACCCCTACAAGGATGATGTTCTATGTCAGTTAGACAAGTGGACCGACATGGAGAAAGGCATTCAAAACCTCAGGGAAATGGCTGTGTTTGACATGATCTATGGTGATCTGAATGATGAGCGGTCACCAATGGATCCAGATCAGGTCCCTTGTACACAGCTGATGTGGCGGAAGTTCCTGCAAAGTGGACCTCACCATTGACACCATCGCAGAGATCATCCACGGATGTGAGACGTGTGCTGCAATCAAACAAGCCAAACAGGTGAAGCCCTAGTAGAATGAAGATCGATGGATGAAATATAAATATGGAGAGGCCTGGCAGATCGACTACATCACACTGCCACAGACCCGCCGAGGCAAGCACCACCTGCTCACAATGGTGGAAGCAACCACTGGGTGGCTCGAAACTTATCCAGTGTCCCACGCCACCGCCCGAAATACCATCCTGGGCCTTGAAGAGCAAGTCCTGTGGCGACACGGCACCCCAGAGAGGATTGAGTCGGACAACGGGACTCACTTCCAAAATAACCTCATAGATGCCTGGGCAGAAGAACATGGCATCGAGTGGGTCTACCACATCCCCTACCACGCACCAGCCTCTGGGAAGATCGAGCGCTACAATGGACTGTTAAAAACTACATTGAGAGCAATGGGGGGTGGAACCTTCAAACACTGGGACGCACATCTGACAAAGGCCACTTGGTTAGTGAACACAAGAGGATCTGCCAATCGAGCTGGCCCGGCTCAGTCAAAACTTCCACGTGTTGTGGACGGGGATAGAGTCCCTGTGGTGCGCATGAGGGACCTGCTGGGAAAAATGGTCTGGGTTAGTCCTTCACCAGGCAAAGGCAAACCCATCCACGGGATTGTTTTTGCTCAAGGACGTGGTTGCACCTGGTGGGTGATGCAGGAGGATGGAGAGGTCCAATGCGTGCCACAAGGGGACTTGATTGTGGGTTAAAACACACCGTGAGTTATACTGTGCTTTTGTTAATTTTTCTTTGTCAATGCTGATTGCTAAGTGGCAGCTGGATGTGACGCACATGGTATAGAATAAAGGGGTGGATTATGTCCTGGTTTAACCAGGATAGGGTTAAGTTTCCCCAGCAGTGGGGGGGGAGCTCTAGCCGGGTTATTCAGATACCATGCGGATGTCACATCCTGGCAGGTCACATTTTTCCTGGCGCAGGAGCGCAGTGCACTAGTGGTTTTGTACATCGTGCTTCAAACTGCTGTATTTGGAAGCTATTTTGCTCTGTTCATTGCTATCACTATTACTGTTATTGTTATTGTTTGTTGTGTTGCTATTGCATTATTGTATTAAACCTTTCCTTATTTCAGTCTTGGGGCTTTGTATTTCACTCCCTTTGTGGGGGAGGGGTAGCGGCCACGTGGTCTCAGACCCTGGCAGGGGATAAACCACCACAACCTGCCTTTCATAAAGCCATGCTGACTAGGCCTGATCCCCTGGTTGTCCATTATATGACTTTTAATGGCACCCGAGATGACCTGCTCCATGACCTTCCCTGGCACCGAGGTCAGACTGACAGGTCTATAGTTTCCTGGATCCTCCTTCCTTCCTTTCTTGTAGATGGGTGTCACATTTGCCACCCTCCAGTCCAATGGGACCTCCCCGTACAGCCAGGACTGCTGGTAAATCATGGAAAACGGCTTGGCGAGCACATCTGCCAACTCTTTCAGCACCCTTGGGTGTAACCCATCCGGTCCCACAGACTTGTGTGCATCCAAGTGGTGTAGCAGGTCTCTGACCACCTCCTCTTCAACTGTGCTGACATCAGTCTGCTTCCCCTCCCCATCTCCCAGCTCATGAGGCTGGGTGTCCAGGCAACAGCCAGTTCCACTGCTAAAGACTGAGGCAAAGTAGGCATTGAGCACCTCAGCCTTTTCCTCATCTTTAGTTACCATGTTTCCCTCTGCATCCAGTAGGGGAGGGAGATTTTCTCTAATCCTCCTCTTGCTGTTAACGAATTTATAGAAAGATTTTTTGTTATCCTTAACAGCTACAGCTAAGTTGAGCTCTAGCTGTGCTTTGGCTCTCCTAATGTTCTCCCTGCATAACTTCACTACGACTTTATAGTCTTCATGAGAGGCCTGTCCCCTCTTCCAAAGGCGATAGATTCTCCTTTTTTTCTTGAGATCCAGCCAAAGGTCCCTGTTTAGTCAGGCCGGTCTCCTTCCCCTCCTGCTTGTTTTTCGGCAGACGAGAACAGCCTGCTCCTGTGCCTTTATGACTTCACTCTCGAAGTATGTCCAGCCCTCCTGGACTCCCATTTCCTTCAAGGCAGCCTCCCAAGGGATTTTGTTAACCAGTTTATTGAACAGGTCGAAGTTAGCCCTCCAGAAGTCTTAGGTGGCAGCTTTACTAACCCCTCTCTTTGTTTCTCAAAGGATCAAAAATTCGATCATCTCATGATCACTGCACCCTAGACAGCCTGCAACTTTTACCTCACCCACAAGCTCTTCCCTGTTCACAAGAAGCAGGTCCAGGAGGGCACCTTCCCTGGTCGGTTCACTCACCAGCTGTATGAGGAAGTTATCCTCCATACATTCCAGGAACCTCCTGGATTGTTCCTTCTCCGCTGTGTTGTGATCCCAGCAGATATCCGGGAGGTTAAAGTCCCCCACAAGACCAACGGCAAGTGACCACAAGATTTCTCCCAACTGTTTGTAGAAAGCTTCATCCACCTCACTGCTTTGGTTGGGAGGTCTATAGCAGACTCCCACAGCAAGATCTGCTTTATTGGCCCTTAACCTGATCCACACACTCTCAACCCCGTTATCACTATACTTGATTTCCAAGCTATCACAGCATTCTCTTACATACAGGGCCACTCCACCACCTCTTCTTCCCTGTCTATCCCTCCTGAAGAGCTTGTAGCCATCAATTGCTGCACTCCAGTCGTGTGAGTCATCCCACCATGTTTCTGTTATAGCTACTATGTCATAGTTCTCGTGCTGCATCATGGCTTCAAGGTCCCCCTGTCTGTTGCTCATACTGCGTGCATTGGTATAGATGCACTTGAGATGAGCTAATGAATCCAACACCCTCTTGTGAGCATGGGCCCCATTCCCTACCAGACCCTTCTCAGGTGCTTCCATGGTTCCTGAACATCTTTCCCTTCTCTCAAATGAAGTGGCAGAGGGAGAGCCCTCACCAGTCCACCATCCTTCAAGCTTTGGCACGTTTCCCTTAAGCTTGTTACTAACATGCCCAGTTATCTCCCTGTCCCCCCTCATATCTAGTTTAAAGCCCTGTCAATAAGCCCTGCTAACTCCTGCCCCAGAATCCTTTTCCCCCTCAGGGACAGCTGCATCCCACCTTTCTCATTTGTCGCCAGCAGACCAGGTGTCTTATAAACCTTGCCATGGTCAAATAACCCAAAATTCCGACAGTGGCACCAGTCTCTGAGCCACGTTAATCAGATACGTTTTCCACCCTCTATCAGTGGTTTTCCCTTCCACTTGAGGGATTGACAAAAACATGACCTGACCTCCCGAGCTTTCAATTAGCCACCCCAGTTCTTTGAAGTCCTTTTCGAGTGACTTAAGACTTCTTTCTACCACCTCATTGTTACCTGCCTGGATAACCAATAAGGGGTAGTAATCAGAGGGCAGCACCAGACTAGTGATTTTCCTTTTAATATCTCTGACCCGAGCCCCAGAGAGGCAGCACACCTCTCTATGGTATGGGTCTGGTTGACATATGGGCCCCTCTGTACCCCTCAGAACAGAGTCACCCACTACAATTACCCTCCTTTTCTTCTTACTTGAAGAAGTCGTAAGTCTTGGGGCTGAGGGACAAGTACTAGATGACTCACCAGGTGGGTCCTCATTACCATCGTCAGTTGGCTGGCCGTCTAGTTCCAACACCTCATACCTATTGTATAACGACAGCTGGGAAGGTGAGGAGGGTGGAGGAGGTTTTCGCTTGCCTTTCCAAGGAAGGACCTGACTCTATTCCCCACTGCCCTCCACATGCCTTCCTTCTGCCTGGTGAGAGGAGGGGAGGGAGTCATGTATTTCTTGTAGAGCCTCTACCTGTTGTCTTTGACTTAGAGTGCGGCTCCACCAGTCAATCTCATTTTTGCACTCTTTGATTGTTCTCAACCTTTCTACCTCCTCCCTCAATTCAATCATCTGCCTGAGCAGATCGTTTACTTGATCACACCGCACACAGACGGTGTCTCTGACTCCCTCCAATTCAAGTGCCAGGCTCAGGCACTCTTGGCAAGCAGAGACCTGCACAGCCACCTGTTTGTGCAGGACCTCTGTCTGAGTTCCCACATTCCTCATCACTTTGCCTCTGGGTCGTATTGTGACCATGGTCCTTGGCCGGGAGAGAACCAATCCCTGTGTGCTGTTTCCAACACACAGCGCTCTCACTTCCCTGCAGAGCTGTTCCTTCCCTCCTCTCTCTCCGGTACTGATCAATTGCTTGCAGGGACCGAATGTACCTTGTCCAGTGGCAGGGTCTCAGCTGCCTAGATGCACTCCCAGTCAAGTACTATCTGATCACCCTGAGCTCTGTGACCAGGTTGCTGCCCTCCCACAGGGCTCTTATCACCGAATTAACGGTGGGTGGTGCTAGTTCAGCCCACGCTAACTCGGCAGCCCACCCAGCTCGTTACCAAGGGGTGGGGTGTGAGCTGGTCTCCTCGGCAAGTGACCGTTGGTGTGTTTACACCTCGTTCAAAACAGGTGCCACCAGCCCTTGGCTCTGCCCACAGCCCACGCCACCTCAGCTGCCCGCCCACCGGCTTGCCAGTCTCCTTAGAGCCGGCTAGCTGCCTTTTTGTCTCCAAAAAGGTTCAAAAGCCCCCCAAAAAAGCTCCTTTCCGGTCCCATTCATGTAAGGGGCCCAGAAAACTGGGTAACAAATATTCATCCATTCATATTGGAAACCCCTACTACATTATGGAGTTGTGACTGTATGGCTTGATGGGGAACTCAAATTGAATCAAATTTGTCTTAATCGCCACTGCAGTATAACCCACCCCTAAACCCACCCTGAAACTAACCTGGAAAACAGAATCACCTGTATGGGTGGATCAGTGGTCCTCGCCAAAGGAAAAGTTGCACCACCTTAATGATTTAGTTCAGGAACAGTTAAGTGCAGGACATATCATACCTACCACCAGTCCTTGGAACTCCCTGGTGTTTGTTATTTTAAAGAAAAGTGGTAAATAGTGACTTTTACATGATCTCCGACACATTAATGATGCCATGGAGGATATGGGTACGTTACAGCCAGGAATGCCCTCCCCTACAATGATTCCCCGAATCTGGCATCTTGTAATAATTGATCTAAAGGATTCGTTTTTTACCATTCCCTTGCATCCGGATAATGCACCTAAATTTGCCTTTTTTGTTCCCAGTATTAATGTTAGTGAACCTGCAAGACCGTACCACTGGGTTGTTTTACCATAAGGCATAAAAAATAGTCCCACGATGTGTCAGTGGTTTGTTGCAAAGGCTTTGAGCCCTGTTAGAATGCAGGTCCCCCAGGCTGTTATATATCATTATATGGATGACATCCTTATAGCAGCAGAAACACAGGAGATTGTGGAAAAGGCTCTTGCTTTAACCAAAGACTCAGTATCTCAAATGGGTTACAAATAGCACCTGAAAAGGTACAGCGATCATCACCGTGGCAGTACCTGGGGTGGAGAATTTGTGAACAGACCACTGTCCCGCAACAGGTTAAACTTAAAACTGATGTTAAGACTTTAAATGATTTATATTTTGCGAAGAGATTCTTCACTGGCATCACCCAGACTAATTACAGAGAAAGCGAAACAAGATCCCCACCGTGCAGCTAACGCCATCTCAGAAACACAAACACCGTGATGTGTGCCTGGCCATCCGTATCAACTGGCATTATTTAACCCTCTAGGGCAGTCATATGCTCTGCTGTTTCAGTGGGATGAAACACTTAGTAACCCTCTTGTTATTATTGAATGGATTTTTGTTTGTCACACCAAATGCACAAAACAGTCACTACTCATCCAGAAATGTTTGCCAAACTGATCATGAAAGGTAGGCAGCGCCTACCTTGCTAGTCAGGAACCTGTGTGTATCATTGTTCTGGTTACTATGCACATGTTACAGTGGCTAATACAAATGTCTTCGAGCAAGCATGGCTTTCATATGCATTTTTTCCACCAAAAAGCCAGGGCAAAACAAAACCAGTTTTCTTTATCAAGGCGTCAGGCTAAAGACATCATTGTGACTTGCCCTGAATACCAGAAGGACTCCCTCTCTTCAACAGCTAGTGGTGTCAACCCTCGGGGACTCACCTCCTCAGAATTATGGCAATCTGACGTCACTCACTTTGCTGCATTTGGAGCGTTAAAATATGTACATGTGTCTGTTGATACCTTTTCTGGAGCAGTGTTTGTGTCCTGCCATACAGTGGGGAGTCAAGCATCTGACTGGCATTCCCCACTCACCGACCGGACAGGCCATTGTGGAGCGTACGCATGGCACGCTAAAGCATCTATTACAACAACAAAAAGGGGGAGATGGAGGATATCTATCTACACCTCACGAAAGGCTAAATAAGGCATTATATGTCATGAACTTTTTAAACATTTCCCCTGTCTCACAGGTGCCACCAATATTGCCTCACTTCTCGTTGCAGACACCAGATCAACAAGAAGTCCAGCGCAAGGCTCAAGTGTTAGCAAAAAACCTGGAAAGTGGTAACTGGGAAGGACCATATCCTTTAATAACCTGGGGAAGAGGTTATGCTTGTGTCTCCACAGGTCACGGTCCCCGGTGGTTACTGGCAAGGTGTGTGCCACCATACCTGAGGTGTGAGAGGCAGCTTTTGGTAGACACTCAGGAGCCGGCTGTGGGTGCTGTGGATGTCCCTGCGCTGACAGTTTGCGGTCTCTTCAACTGATCATTTAGGCAGAATGTATGAGTAATGCTTGCTACTGCAGTAGGACAAAATACACTATCTCTGTCCTTAATCACACTACGGTTGCCAACTCTTTTAAGAGAAAATGCTAACAGTAATTGCAACTTCTTGATGAGATATATAGGCTTACTAGTCACTAGTGAAAGATGTAGCTTAGACAAAATGTAGTTATTAATAAGGAGGAAATGCTATAAGAGTGTGTGTGTTCAACTTTCTTTGTTTAGCAATATTAAGAATTAAGAACTCAAGTGTTTAACCTTATTAGAAACTCCCTTGGTTTTCCCCCTTGAGTGATGGCCAGGCTCTGGGTGGAACCCAACAGGAGGATGAAATCAGATGTTTCCGCTCAAAGAAAATTGCCAGTTATTTTGGCCTGATTTAGATATATGAGGCTGGACCTGCCTGCAGCGATGTTGGATGCCTCACCTATGGATGGACGCATCGTGTAGGATTTCCGGTTTGCAGGGAAGGGTATTCTAAATCCTCGCTGCATCCAGGGTTCCCCAGCAATTGCGGATCTGAATATTAGTACCCCATTAAGTAAGTGTGCTATTCTGTATCTTCCTTATTTTGTAACACTTAGTCATATGCTTTATGGCAGTGATGAGATTGCTTGTGTGAAGAAGACATGTGCTGAATCTGATTTTGTGTGCATCAGTGGTCAGTGTGTGCCTAACAGATGGCAGTGTGATGGGAATCCGGACTGTGAGGATGGGTCTGACGAGAGTGCTGAATTGTGCAATATGAGAACATGCCGGGTAAATGAAATCAGCTGTGGTCCTCAGTCAACCCAGTGTATCCCAGTGTCCTGGAAATGTGATGGTGAAAAAGACTGTCCTACTCTTTTCAACTACTAACTGTAACTGCTGTTTTATTTTGAGCCTTTTGTAGAATTGTTTTAGGTATACTGGTTTTTTTTAAGTTTGTCTAAACCTTAATTAATAAAGCTTTGAAACAAGTCTTGCAGTTGCAGCTGTAAAACAAAGAAGGGGGAGATGTGGGAGACATCGGCCTGTCAGCCCTGCACAGCCTCTGAATCAACAGCTAGGCTTTGATGGGAAACAGGCCTTGGGAGAAAGATAAGAAACTGCTGAGCTGTGCCATGGTGGCAGGGGAAAACAACGGACAGCTGCAACACTGAACTGTGGAAAAGTACTGAACTGTGAGAAGTTACCGCCGCATGAACAGCGCGTGAACAAGAAGTTGATTGGTCTGTACAGCGTGTGTTAGAGTGGTCTTATGCTGACAGGAGAAAAGGTTGATAGCTGTCCAGTTGCTGATTTGCTAATTATGAAGTAAGAGCTTTGGCGAGAGCATAAGTATGTACTATTGGAAAAATAAACGGCTTTGCTTGATATAACTCTCATGGAGTTGTGCAAGTCCGATATCCTCCCGCAACATGTCACCAAATTAAGGTCCGTGGCCAATACCCTGAGAATAGGGCTGCTATTCAGAGGGACCTTAACAGGTTGGACAAGTGGGCTAAGAGAAAGCTCATAAAGTTTAACAAAAAGTCCTGCATGGGACTATTCCTGAGTGGACCGTACAGGCTGGAGGACAAGTGGATAGAAAGAAGCTTTTCAGGAAAAGTCCTAGGGGTTTTGGTGGACATCAAGTTGAACATGAGTCACCAGTGGGACCTTGTGGCGAAGAAGGCCAACCACATCCTGGGCTATATTAGCCCCTTAAGTTAAGGGAAGTCCTTACCACTCTTAGTGCTTTTAAGACCACATCTGAAGTACTGTTTTGGATTCCTCAGTCAAATAAAGACACTGATGGAGTAAGTCCAGTGGAGAGCAACCAAAATGGTCAGAGGCCTGGAGAACATATATGAGGAGAAGCTGAGAGAACTGGGATTGTTCAGCCTGGAGAAGAGAAGGCTAAGTGGATCTCTTATTGCTGTCTACAACTACTTAATGGAGCCAAACTCTTCTAAGAGATGCACAGAGACAGAATGAGAGGAAACTGACAGAAATTGCAGCAAAGGAAATTCTAATTATGTATTAGAAATTTTTACTTTTCTCACCAAGACAGTAGCCAAATACAGGAACAGCCTGCCTTGAGAGGTATCCTTGGAGATACTAAAAACTCAGCTGGAAAAGGCCCTGAGCAACACGAGTTGGCTTTCAGTGGGAATAGGACCAGAAGACCTCTGGAGATTCTTTCTGACCTAAATTGCCTATAATTCTATGATCCTATTTGGGAAAGTTTTTCTTTTCACTGTCTATGCTAAGGTCTTGAGAACAGCTGTGTGGAAACTAGCTGTATATATAGGGTGTTGCAGTGCTCCTATCCTACCCTGAGCTCAGTTTGACAAAGAGGTGGAGGAGGGAGGGTTGAGGAGTTACAGCAGAAACAATTAAAGCTAGGTTGTAGCTGAACATAGAGACAGAAGAAAGACAATGGGGAAAGGAAAGAATTGAGCTGCTTCTTCTGAGATCTCAGTGTCCACTCAGTTTTGTAGATTCTTCTTTCTCAAAAGTCTCTGGATTTTTTTTTAAAGGGGAAAGGTTTGTCCTGAACTTAGTATACCCTAACACTAAAATGATTAAAGCATAGCAATTTCTGTACCCAATAGCACCTAAGAGAGTGACGCGACTATGACCAAATTCAACTGCTTTTTGTTGGCACTCTCTTAGAGGCTTTGACACAAGGGTGTAGAAAGACATCTTTGTTACTCTGCTACTTTCTGTGTCAGGCACCAGGCACCTGCTAGAGTCCAAAGATGGAGTTTAACTGTGATGTCTCTTTCTATGCTTTGGGACTATGGCTAAACCTCTGTTTATGTATCTACAAAAAGGAACTGTCTTTACACAATCACTTTTATGAGCACAATGAGAAATTGGAAAGTGAACCTGCACTTCAGAAGAAAAAGGACTGGTTTTACTATTACTATGCATTGTCTGGGGATCCCCTGTCATGGAATAGAAGTTTGTTCTCAGTTTAAGCACCTGGATGCCTCTACTAAGCTTTTATGTGCAAGTCTTTCATCTAAATTTAACCTGCTAATGATGGTCCCTCTACAATAAAGAGAGGGCATTTCAGAGTGCTGGACAACATAATTACTCATCAAGCTATGTCTGTTCACATAAAGAACTGTCTTGATCAAGCTAAGAATACCACACTTCAGAATGATTCTTTAAATCATTAGATTGGAATACTATATATATGTCCTATTTATGTACATTACATGGAGAACTTTACATTACGAACTCTGGTCAGACCAGTCAAAAACCCCAAACTAGGACAATTTAATCAACTAAAAAGAAATACATTTATCTACTCCAATACAGTGGACTAGAATCGATATAGACTTAATGTCATTTTTTTTAATCACAGGTTCCTTAGGAGATGAAAGTTTTCAGTGTTTCAAAGAAAGGCAGGTGTTGTTTTTAAAAAAAAGACTCATTGCAGGGTCTGATGGATTCAATTGCTAAGGAGTAGAGGATGTATCTCAGACAATGCAATGAACAGTAGACTAATTCAGCCACAGCAATGCCATTACTACATGGACAGGCCTCTCAAATTAGTGGCACCATTTTCAAAATCAAATACATATTGCCCCTCATTCCAGAAATGTCAAGCATGCTGTAAACAACTTCTTAGTACAGCACATGCTTTAGAAACTGCATGAGAAAGACTGGCAAGGAAGCTATTCTTTGAGGGTAGTCAGCATTAAAATAGCTTATTTTTAAGTGCAAGTTACAGATTATAGCCAACAAAGATAGGGATGTGGTCATCAAAACCAGAATTATCATTTTAGCTTCCCACCATTGACACAAACAGACTGACATTTCCTGTTGAGCCTAAAAGCTATGTGTTGGCACTACCTGTACAATGTGCACATTACCTGTACCTCAAATACATCTTTGTGCACTATAAAGCACATGTGTATAAGTATGCTTTGCACTGATAACAATATTCTGAACGAGCTCACAGTATCTTAAAGAAGGAATAATCTCATCCAAAAAACTGGTACAGTGTGACTCTGAGTAGGTAGAGAAAGTGCTACTTTTTGCCTTGTTATTGGTGTTGGACTTACTTTTTTATTTTTATTTTTTATTTATAATCTATGTGTCCTGGTTCAGCTAGGATAGGGTTAAGTTTCCCCAGCAGTGGGGAGGGAGCTCTAGCCGGGTTATTCAATACCATGCTGACATCAGGCCCGGGCGCCCAAGTGCGGAAGAGCAGGGACGGCTTTTGTCTGGGTCGGTCCGCTCACTGCTGTATCCATATGGTATATCTCTTGTTCTGTTCATTGTTATTACTGCTATTATTATTGTTGTTGTCCAGTTTGTTGTTGTTACACTGTTGTATTAAAACTTTCCTTATCTCAGCCCTGGAGTTTGTATTTCACTCCCTGCACCGTCCAGTACGAGGGTGGGGGAGGGGCAGCGGCAGCGTGGTCTTGAGTCCTGGCAGGGCCTAAACCACCACAGCCTTTTTGACGCACAACGTGGGACACGAGAGGTCTGAGATAAGGACAAAAAGAAAAAGTGTGTTAGAGCAATCTGTTAGGTGCAATTTTTCTGTTTTTATTTGTATTGTTTGATAAGGAACATTTGCAATGCTGGCCAATTTGCTTGCGTGGTGGGGCTGGATTAATCCTCATATCCACTGTGTGTTACCAGTGCTGGTGTTTGCTGGTGGTGGAAAACGTGTCAAGGGTCTTGTTTTGCTGTACTGGTTACTGTCTGCTTATAATGTGCTTGTATCACTGCTTGTGGGGGTGAACCGGTACCTGTTTGCTGCCTGGTCTTTTGTTAGGGGTCTCACCCCCTCCATGGGTGAGCCAGGGGAAGAGATCCTCTCGGTTTTTGAGAGTTTCAGCTCTCCTTGGAGCATCCAGGCCAGTGTGTTTGCGGCACAATGCTTTCTGAGTGTCTGCCTGATCTTGTTTTGGGCCATGCGGTACTTCTCCAATAATAGCACCACCCGGAAACCTGACCCGAGGGCAGATAGTTATAAATGGCAAGGTGTGTGGGAAAAGATGGGCAAGTGCCTGAGTCAGTGGTCACCCCCAATGCTTTGGGATTTCACTCCCAAACAAGTGCAGAGTCCTGATAAACTGGTAGAGTGTTTGGAAAATGTGTGTTGCCAATCTGACAAACCTGGGAGACACAACTCGCTGCGATGTGCTAGGGACTGGCCCATGCTTACCGTGTCATCCTTAATGCTACTCACTGCCCTCAAGGGGGAGAAAGGGCTGCAGGGTCTGAAAGTGAACCTACTGGTACAGCAACTGGGCCAGGGGGACAGGCAGTGCCAGTATCAGTCGCCTCCACCAGCACAGCAGCTGGGCCAGAGGAACAAGCAATGCCAGAATCAGTTGCCCTGATACAGAAAACCAAATGCACCAAAATGTCAGCTCGCATAGAAGGGGATGGAGATGAGCCAGGCCCAGCACAAGAACAGGGGAAAGAGCTGGAGGTAATCATCCGATCTGTATCCCTGAGTGAGTTGTGAGATATGCGGAAGGATTTCAGCCGCCTTCCAGGTGAGCAGACTTTCAACTGGCTGCTCCGATGCTGGGATAGTGGAGCTGCTGGTTTTGGAATTGGAGGGGAGAGAGACCAAGCAGCTGGGATCATTGTCCAGGGAGGCTGGTATTGACAAGGCAATAGGGAGGCAGACTCAAACCCTCAGCCTTTGGAGGCGACTCCTGCTCGCTGTGAGGGAGAGGCACCCCTACAAGGATGATGTTCTATGTCGGTTAGGCAAGTGGACCAACATGGAGAAAGGCATTCAGAACCTCAGGGAATTGGTTGTGTTTGACATGGTCTATGGTGATCTGAATGATGAGCGGTCACCAATGGATCCAGATCAGGCCCCTTGCACTCAGTTGATGTGGCAGAAGTTCCTGCAAAATGGACCAGAGGCACATTCCAAAGCATTAGCAGTAGCGTCCTGGTGGCGAGACACCCAGACTCAAACAGTGGACGAAGTGATTATCCAGCTCCGGCAATATGAGGGAAATGTCCCTTCCTCCCAACATGCTTTGGTTTCAGCTGTAGAGGAACTGTCTCAGAGGCTCCAGAAAGTGGAAGAGGACATGTCCTATGTTCCACCTGCACAGGCCAATGTCTCAGCCATTAGAAATAGATGTTTCCCCACCCAAGAGAAGGGCAGTGGAAGATACACACCACGGGGCACCCTGTGGTTCTTCCTGCGCGACCATGGGGAAAACATGACGAGGTGGCATGGACAGCCCACTTCCGCCCCAGCTGCACGATTACAGCGGGTGAAAGGGAAAACCACCATGAAAGGGGAATCTTCCAAGAGAAACACAGCTCCAGTGTCCAGTCGGAAATCCCCCAGACAGAATAGAATGGCCAACGTTATGCCTGACCCTCTTGAGGGGACCTGTGAGTCATTCTCGCAGGAGTCATTCTTACAACAAGTGAGTGATGGTGAGCAGGATTAGAGGGGCCCTGCCTCCAGCCAGGTGGAGGAAAGGGATAATCGGATTTACTGGAAGGTGTGGATCCGATGGCCTGGCACATCAGAACCACAACAATATAAGGCCTTGGTAGATACTGGCGCACAGTGCACCCTGATGCCATCAAGCTACAGTGGGGTTGAACCCATCTGTATCTCCGGAGTGACAGGGGGATCCCAACAGCTGACCCTATTAGAAGCTGAAGTAAGCTTAACTGGGAAGGACTGGCATAAGCACCCCATTGTGACTGGCCCAGATGCCCCGTGCATCCTAGGTATAGATTACCTCAGGAGAGGGTACTTTAAAGACCCAAAAGGGTACCGGTGGTCCTTTGGTATAGCTGCCCTGGAGGAGGTTGAGCAATTGTCCACCTTACCCGGCCTCTCAGAGGATCCCTCGGTGGTGGGGTTGCTTAACGTTGAAGAGCAGTGAGTGCCAATTGCTACCAAGACGGTGCACCGGCGGCAGTACCGCACTAACCGAGATTCCCTGGTCCCCATCCATCAGCTGATCCGTCAACTAGAAAGCCAGAATGAGATTAGCAAAACTCATTCACCCTTCAACAGCACTATATGGCCAGTGAGAAAGCCTAACAGCGAATGGAGACTAACCGTGGACTACTGTGGCCTGAATGAAGTTACGCCAGCGATGAGTGCTGCAGTGCCGGACATGCTAGAGCTCCAGTATGAGCTGGAGTCGAAGGCAGCCAAGTGGTACGCCATGACTGACATCGCTAACGTGTTCTTCTCCATCCCAATAACACCAGAGTGCAGGCCACAGTCTGCATTCACTTGGAGGGGTATCCAGTACACCTGGAATCGATTGCCCCAGGGGTGGAAACACAGCTCCACCATTTGCCATAGACTGGTCCATACTGCACTGGAGAAAGGTGGGGCTCCAGAACACCTGCAGTTCATTGACGATATCATTGTATGGGGGGACACAGCTGAGGATGTCTTTGAAAAAAGGAAAGAAGATAATTGAAATCCTCCTGAAGTCTGGTTTTGCCATCAAGCCACAGAAAGTTAAGGGGCCTGGAAGGGAGATTCAGTTCCTAGGAATAAAATGGCAAGATGGGCGTCGCCACATCCCAATGGAGGTGATAAACAAGATAACAGCCATGGCCCCACCAACCACTAAAAAGGAGACTCAGTCTTCCTGGGCACCGTGGAGTTCTGGAGGATGCACATCCCAAACTACAGCCTGATTGTGAGCCCTCTCTACCACGTTACCCGCAAGAAGAACGATTTTGAATGGGGCCCTGAGCAACAGCAAGCTTTTGAACAAATTAAGCAGGAGATTGCCCAGGCAGTAGCCCTCGGGCCAGTCCGGGCAGGCCAGGAGGTTAAGAACATGCTCTACACCGCAGCCGGGGAGAATGGCCCTACCTGGAGCCTCTGGCAGAAAGCACATCAAACAAGCCAAGCGGGTGAAGCCCCAGCGGAATGGAGATTGATGGCTGAAATATAAATATGGAGAGGCCTGGCAGATCGTCTACATCACACTGCCACAGACCTGCCAAGGCAAGCACCACCTGCTCACAATGGTGGAAGTAAACACTGGATGGCTGAAAACTTATCCAGTGTCCCACACCACCACCCAGAACCCCATCCTGGGCCTTGAAAACCAAGTCCTGTGGCGACATGGTACCCCAGAGAGAATTGAGTTGGACAATGGGACTCACTTCCGAAATAACCTCATAGATGTCTGGGCAGAAGAACACGGCATTGAGTGGGTCTACCACATCCTCTACCACGCACCAGCCTCTGGGAAAATCGAGCGCTACAATGGACTGTTAAAAACTACACTGAAAGCAATGGGAGGTGGAACCTGCAAACACTGGGACACACATCTGACAAAGGCCACTTGGTTAGTGAACACAAGAGGATCTGCCAATCGAGCTGGCCTGGCTCAGTCAAAACTTCCACGTGTTGTAGACGGGGATAAAGTCCCTGTGGTGCGCATGAGGGATGTGCTGGGAGAAATGGTCTGGGTTAGTCCTTCACCAGGCAAAGGCAAACCCATCCACAGGATTGTTTTTGCTCAAGGACGTGGTTGCACCTGGTGGGTGATGCAGGAGGATGGAGAGGTCCGATGCGTACCACAAGGGGACTTGATTTTGGCTGAGAACATGCTGTGAATTATATTGTGCTTTTGTTAATTGTTTTTTGGTTATTGCTCATTGCTAAATGGGAGCTGGGCATGACGTAGATGGTATAGAATAAAGGGGTGGATTATGTCCTGGTTCAGCTAGGATAGGGTTAAGTTTCCCCAGCAGTGGGGAAGGAGCTCTAGCCGGGTTATCTGATACCATGCTGATGTCAGGCCCGGGGCCCAAGCGTGGGAAGACCAGAGTCGGCCTTTGTTCAGTCGGTCCCCTCACTGCTGTATCCATATGGTATATCTCTTGTTGTGTTCATTGTTATTACTGTTATTGTTATTGTTACACTGTTGTATTAAAACTTTCCTTATCTTAACCCTGGGGTTTGAATTTTACTTTGTGACCCGTCCGGTACGAGGGTGGGGGAGAGGCAGCGGCAGCGTGGTCTCGAGTCCCGGCAGTGCCTAAAGCACCACGCTATGGAATATTGTTTGTAAATTAGTGCTATATTCAGATGGATGTCATGGAATTCTGACTCTTCCAGGGGGAAAAAAAGGCATTTTGGTAACAGATCTATCCATAATTAGCAACAATAACTATTTAAAGCATTAATTGTGAGGATTTCTGAAAAACAGAAATATCTGATTAAATTAAAAGTGCTCAGCACTTCTTAACATAAGATCCATTATCATAATGTCATGAGCAGAAGCCTATGGAGGTCTGATGAAAGTGATTATTGTGTTTTTGTAGCAGGACCACAGGCAGTTCATGACCACCACCACGCCATGTTGTACTGCTTTACTAGCCATATGCTTTCTGCCCCGAAGATGCACAGTATCATCACAAAAAAGCACAAGATGTGATCCAGTCTAATTTCATTTAAACAGTCTGCCCTACACTTCTCTTTATCATTCACAATTGTTAAATATTATGCAAAAATGACATAACGTATGCTTCCCACTTTCAATTCATCTTCCATACGTCCTTTTTTTTCAGGGAAACAATAAAGGGAAGAGATTCGTTATAGCATTCTTCCAGTCATTACAAACATGGGAGTAATAATGCACGGTGCACATGTAGCCTGGTAATCGTTAGGTGCTAGACATTCCCTTCTGTTCTCAATCCACAAATCTGGTAATGTGACATCTCTCAGCGTGGGAGTATGAATCGTCAGCTCAAGCTGTTGAAACGCCGTCTTACAGTATCTAGTAGTTGCACTGAGGCAGTGTATTTCAGATGAGCCTTAAATCCTCAGGACGGGCTTCTGTAGTATAGAAGTCTGAAATCCCCTGGGCCTAAGTTTTTACAAATGCCCCCTTGCCACCCAAATTACAGGGACAGATCCATCCTAAAGCTCCATTTGAAGGGCATGGAGTCCGTTCTCAGCTGATGTAAATTGGCCCTGCTGTACTAAAGCCAGAGGTGATTCACACCAGCTGAGAAAGTGGCCTGAAATCATAACAGTCACCAGAAACTGCTTTTATTCTCCACCAACAGAAAGTATATGGCAAAGTACTAAAAGCTGTTATGTTTAGAATTTCTTTGAAAAGATATTTTTCTGAGGACTAAGATGACTGTTATTCCAGAAATGAACATCAAAACCATACAGTGCAATTCCAGAGCTGTCAGTTTAACATGTGTAACAAGAAAAATCATAGTGTGGCTCAGGAAATACTTTTGAAAGCACAGTTTAGTCAGTGAAAGGCAATATAGATTATACAGAGAGAAAAGTGGGCTTTAACTAATGTATCTGTGAGTGTCTGTAAGTATTAACCTTAGTGTAGACAAGTAAAATGGAGTGAACAATATATAAGAAAGTATTTGATTAAGCAGCTTACTAAGTTTCAGCCAATGACGTACAGAAAAAACCTGAGTACCTTTGTGGTACAGAAGGAACTGTGTTTAAAATGACTTGAGGAAGGGAATGTTATTTCAAATAAGGTGTGGTTCTAACTAAGAACATTTTAAACACCAATTAAATTATCACTGAACTGACTTTGAGTTTGGTCTGGTTTTCCTAAGATTACATTATCATGGACTAAAGTATGACTTGGATTATCTGTCTGTGCAAATGAGGAAGAAGGATGAAAAACAACCACATAAAATTTTTCCTTGAAAATCTGTATTGGCTGTCAGGAGATTTGGCCTGGGCACACAGGAATAGGAGAATGCATATGGTTACTGGTTTTAAACAGCTAGAAGAGAAGGAACAAACACACCTTTGGCTTTAATGTATCTGCCTTCTGTGACTCCCCAACCTATGTGTTGTCCCAAGTGGCTCAGATATAGAAAGGTAGGAGTGAAAGATAAATTACTTGCTTCCGAAATTGTGAGGAAGCAGTGGAAGAATTTTGACTTTGAGGCTGCTTCCGCATCAAATCTGTCACAGTTGAGTCTGGCTGAAGAGGCTCACACAAAAATCTCTTTTCTTAGTATTGTATTCTAGGTCTGTAGTAAACACTTGCCCAAGAGCAAGAGCAAAGTCTGTCTGAGAGCTTCCCCTGATCCAGCTTTGTTTAGCTCATTAAAGGTTCAGCGTTTTGAGGGCCTTTTTACTGTTCCTAAGTACAGCTCTAAGCACCTGAATTTCTGAGTCTTCCCTTTCCTGGTCCACTGTCTCTTGTAAGTGTTTTGCTTAGAGTTATCGCCTCTCTTTCCTGTCCCCCTTGTTTAGTTTTCAGAATCCTCCTTGGCCACAGTGTTGCATTCAGTGCCAATTATTTTAATTTACTGAACACATCAAACAAGCTCCAGTTTCACTTGGTATTTCATCTTCCTTGAGAATTTATATCTCCAATCTCTGCTAGATTACTGAGGCAAACAATGAATTAAATTAATAAAATTATAGTGAATGATGCTGATTCTGTCAATAACATCATTTGCTACTTCCCAGAGGTTGCATCATTTCACTCAGTGACCTCTTGTTCCATATACTTAAAAAGACAATATTCCACTTCTTATGATCACTTGTCAATCTTCCATTCATTATCTACCTTCTGTTTTTCTTTCCAAAAAAGGAGAAAGTTTTTATAACTATAGGGGACTTGTCTGAAGAAAGAAATTGTGAGCAGACTAAAATCATGGGCAGGATTATGCATGGCCTGGTAGGTATGTATTAACACATGCAATGTATGTGAAGGACTGCAGACATTCAATTATTTCTGCTTTCAGTGGAAGAATTTTGTGATATACTGACATTTGGTATCCCTATAGAACATTTGGAACAGTAAGTTAAGACAATATAAATTAAAGCTTTACAGCATTTTCATTTATATAATTGCATTTTAGATACTACCCACCATACATTCTAATGTTACGTGTTTGTGTCACATTTCTCTCTTGTCAGCATTAAAATGGCAGAAACGAAAAAGCAAAAATGCAGCAGAAAGAAAGTAACTATAAAAGGTGGTCATCTGTCAGTAGAACAAAAGATACTGCTTTGTGGTTTAACACTGAACAGAACTGACATCAACAAGTTTAGTTGTGTAAATCATAAACTTTCAGGTTTCAGGACAAATCCATGAAACTTAGCTCTGTCTCATGCTTTTGGAGAGGTGGGGGTGGAGGGATGGGTGGCCCAAGCCTTTATATATGCAATTCTGCTCTGGCAAGTGGAGAACCAGGAAACAAACCTCTTTTGCCAAAATCTTGAATCCGTATCTATCTGTGTTCTGTTAGGCTATTCTTTTGAACATTTTCACAGAACAGAGATGCTTTGCAGAGGCTGAAATACAAATTCACAAAATCTGGCACGATTACCCCAAATATAGAAAGGAGTACAGAAATAGATGACCCAACCACAACTTGTGCAGTTGTTTTTCTGGTTAGTCTGTTTAATTCAATTCAATAGATTTCTGTGAAGCAAAACCACTATGATGGTGAATAATTTCCTGATAGTGCAGGGATATTTAGGATTTATCTTTTCTAAATGAAGGCTTCACCATCTGTTCTGCCCTTTTATTACAAATAGAGGGGGAACCTAACTCACTGCCTCAACATGTAAAGTCTAGCATCGAAATGATTTAGATGTACGTGTGTCTTTATGCACCTGGTATGTTTTCTCACATACCAAACACAAATCAGTGGGAAGACCTGTCTCTTGTAACCTAATAAATTCTCTGATCTAGTGCCTTTATTCCTTCCTCACAGCGGCAGAAATTGATGGCCAGTAGTTTGCATTTTATTAGGACAACTATGACTCTTTTGCTGTCTTGCAAGAGTTATATCTTTATTGGGCTGACATTTTGTGATACCATTTACCTCTCTACAGAAAATGAGCCTCGATTCCTATTCTTTCCCTCTTGCTGGGCCTACATACACTTCATCATGGACAGAAACCTTGTAAAAGATGTGCTGAGGATGTCTCAGACTGCTGAAAAGCTCTGCCCTTCCCCAAAGGATGCCATACAATCTCCCTTAAGAGTATTAGAGAAGGAACATATTCTCCTCAGAGTAGCACAGGACCAGAAACTCCAAAATGCATCACACTGCATAGTTTTTACTGCTTTAAATGACAAATTTTGCAGTAGGTAAGGAAGGGAGGTGCAAGTTACCACATCTCATGCTTTCTATACCAGGAGACTGATTGCAGGCTCAATGCAAATGTTAATTCAAATAAATCCTCAGGGCCTACCTGTATTGTAGCCCCTCCCAAGTGCTGGCCAGGGGCGATGATTCTTCCAAAGGTTGCCCAAATACCAATCGCTTTGGTTCTCCACCAAGCCAAGAACCTGCTGCCCTGGAAATGAGCAAATTGCAAAAAGATCATGAGACAAAAGAGAGTCAGCCAATGGAAAAAAACCCCACAAAATCTGCAGGGGGACAGCCAGTGGAAAGAGAAGACAGAAGTTGGGGTGCTGCCTTTGTGTCACGCATTGGAAAGACGCCTGCTTATGTAACAGACAGCAAGCCTGGCACAGCAAACTCAGCATGGCTCATTTCTTTCCTTCTCCCCTGGCTAGTCTGAGTAATTAAACACTGTGGGAACCTTTGTCATGCTGACAAAAATATATCACCCAGACAAATCTGAATGCTGCTTGATTTTGGAATACAATGATGGAGAATCCTCCCAGTGAGAAATAAGTGTTCATAAAATTATCATCTAATATGAAGATCTGTTCATATTCTGATGGAGATAATATAATTGAACAACAAGGCTCAGTATAACAATTTATTCTCTTCCCATGCTCCCCCCCACTAGTTTCAGGGATTTTTTTTCTCAGTCACAAAGGAAATGCCTTTTGCTCAGGAAAATATTAGATTTTAAGAGTTTTAAGAAAGTTGCACTGTTTTAATTTGAGAGTAATTTAAAAGTCATTTAGGTAAACCTGTGTGAAACGCTGCACAGAAATTATTTCAGTTTTAGATGGGCTTATTTTGGTTTAGCTTACATTGATTAGCAGCTGGCTCCAGCTAAAGTAAAATGTGTTTTAAATCAAATGTGTCTAGAAGGTTTGCATTGCTTAAAAATCAACTGAAAAGTGAATGTTTGTATAGATAAGGACTTAATTATCTATCCTGAAATGTGCTTTATAAAATGTAAATAAGAGAAGTGATTGAAATGATGCTCTGGTGAGGGAGGTTGGAGGGAAAGGGAAAACTGCATTTGGATCTGGTCAAAGAAAGGAAAGGGAATGGTGTTTTGACAGAGGGACCCGCTCAGTGAGGGCACTAAGACTGGGACTGGAAATTATTTTGCAACCTTTTGAGAAAGCAATTAAGCATCATGCTTTGAAGCCACATTTTCAAATCCCAGCTATGCTCATAAAACTGGGTGTATGGTCACAGCAGTGCATTGAAAGCATTGAATGATCATTATATGTTGTTTATGTAGGCCCATAGCTGTATTACTAAAATTTCAGTATGGCCCAAGACAAGATTGGGCTGAGAAGCAAGACATAAAGACAAAAGTGATTAATTCAATTTTATAATCAGAAGACAATAGGATAGGTCAGGTGATTGTGATACTCTCCTGCAGCATCTCTAATCCAGTGGAACATCAGTAACCCCCACACGTGTCTCGAATGCTGTTTCAAAAGTGTAAGCAGCGGTGAGTGGCCAATACATATAATAAATACATCAGAAGATTACAAAAGCATTAAAGGACTGAACAGAAATCAATCTAGAAATAACCTTGAGAGATTACCTCAGGATCATCCTACTCTACCCTAATCACAACATGCCAGTCTTCACCAGACCTCATTTTCTAATGATGTCTCTCCTTTTTGCATTATACATATGTTTGTATTTTAACATTATACTCCAAAACTCATTTTTTAAGAAGGTGGAAAACCTGGGGAAGAGCAGAAAGGATCATATAAAAGACCACCACACATTTATCACCTCATTGGTGATACTGAAAACTGGTAATATTAACAGACTGCAATGCACAAGAGAATGAAGGAAATGACAAGTTAGAGGCAGATGCACCCTAAGCAACTGATGATTTGTTCATACAAATAAACTGTAGCATCTCTCAACCTGTGAGACACATGGAACACACTAGACAGCACATGAGGTGCCACACACCATATATTGTGAGGAAATATGAAAGGGATGTCAACTGGCTGAAACAAATCTTAGCTGAAAAAAGCTGAAGGGCACAATTTAAACCAAGACTTGATTTCGTGCTGGAAGACTGCCTGTTCTTTATAATCACTCCCTGACAGTTGAGGTAGAATAAATCAGAGTAAGAAACTACCATGGCTAGTAAAGGATGAGGATGAGAAAAAAACCCAATAAAAAATGCAGGTGCAGCTGGGCTGGAGTGGATTGGCACAGCTGGTAGGAAGAGAGTGACCCTGTCCATATTCTAACAGCACATTTCACAACTCAGCAGTCCACAGATCCTTCTCAGGATAGTACTGCTAACATCAAAAGAAATGTTAGAATTCCATTTGCAAGAAGCAGATACTGAACTTCCTTACCATGGAGCATCAATTTGCTTTCATTATTTTAACACCATGCATTTTCCAACAATCCACAGAGTTCAGCCTTCAAACTGATCAATAATAAAAAATGAACAAACCTTGTTGCTTGTTAATGGTTTTCCTTTCCCACATACCAGTCCAAAATGTCAGTTCTGACAATGTACCCCTGAAATACTTATTTCTTAATTATTTCTCATGCTACTATAAATAGAAAAGGCTCAGTAAATTATGTTTGTGCGTATTTATTGTAGGTGTATTATTTCCTTCTCCTTTTTATTTTTTGAAGACACTAGAACAAATCCTGATCTTACTACTATTCCTTGAGGTTTGATATGGGATATGGATGAAGGCAGAAATTAACATGTTAAGCTTTAAGGCTTAGATCCATGGATCAGATAATGTGACTTACTGTGTACCAACTGAGCTGGAATAACTGCCTTTACATGTCCTTTTAGCTTGTCACAAATATAAAGTAAAATGTGTTAGCTAACACACTTCAGTTTGCTTTTGCAATGGCCTGGGAATGTGCACATGTTCACGTGCTGTCCTAGGGCAGAGCATTATGCAACTTGTCAGGCTGTTGTAACTCTTGCAGGTGTCTAAAAACCTACCAGGCAGATGTGACAGCTTGTCACCCAAGCTACCTTGGAGAAAGTTATGAAGATATGTTTCATATCTTCTCTAGTTATATTTCTGTTTTCTCTAGGCTGGAATAGTGTTGCTGCTCTGCCAGAGAAGAATATATTTTTATTTCCTTTTACATGGTCTCTATGATCTTAACTTAGGGCAGAAGTCATCAGGAAACCAGAACTTCAGCTGCATAGCAGATATTAATGGTTCCAAACCCCATTTTCGTTCTGAATCAGTACAGAAAAAAGAAATCAGAAATATTATCTGGAAAAAATTCCCAAATATTTTGATCTCAAGATATCAAAATAACCACATCTAAATGTACAACCTTCCTCATTTTAAATAATATCAGTGACACATAATACAGATGCATAATATATACCATATATGCCACATTATGTATCTAAAAGTTCAAACAAAATAAAATAATATATTTTGCCCTTCCAATTTTGAACAACTAAAAATCTTTCACTCAAAGCTTTTATCATAATTTTTTTATATTCATGAATCACTGTGGGAATATCTGTCCAGTGTATCTGAGCACTACCAGTTATTTCATTTAGTTATTTACTTTTTCAAAAGCATTATGAAGTTATAGAAATGAGGCATTGGCCAAAGCCATGGTGTCAAGCATGCAGTGATCACTTCCCTTGCCCACAGTTCTCTGACCATCAGTGCCAACCTGTCCCTCTGCCACTCTTCATGCCTCCCGTCCAAGGTGCCTGCAGTTCTGTGGAAACTTTCACCAGATTCATTTCACTTCTGATCATACTGCAATCTGAGTTCAAATTTTCTGAGGACAGAGACTGGAGTTCCTTCCCATCACAGCCTTTTGTAAAAGGCAAGCATAAAAGTTATGTGAGTTATTCTTCTAGCAGTTGAGAACACAGTGGCTACCATAATGAATTTCAATCTTTCAGCATTCTGAGCTGCCTGTTTCTTCTTCCTAAAAGTTATTATAATAAAATACCATCACTAACAGCAAAAGCTCTGTCATAGTTTTCTGCTCTGGCCCTGCAGTTATGATTAAACGCACGCACTCACTCTCTGTTACTCCAGGCACAAGTTAGCTTACGAAAATGAAGCTGCCTTCTCACTTATTCATGCATCACCACTAACAGCCAGACAACAGAAAACAAGGCTATGATCCTGGCATGACCATGGTGAAAAATTACCGAGCAGGCAGAATTACACCTGGATTGTTGGGAACGGGGCTGTACGCTGCCTGGCTGCAGGATGAGACTTCTCCAGAAGGCAGCTGCACAGCTACAGCATTTTGCACAGTACAGCTCCCTGACAGCTTTCACACGATGAGAAGTGCTTCTCTCCTTGCAAAAGCTGAGTTGTCGCTGGGAAGAGGTTTCCATGGAAAACCAGATACTTCTCAGCCTGACAACCCAATGCCTTCAATTCTGTTTTCACTTTATAGATTTTTGCTGGCTAACGTTGGGGAAAGCATGATACTCTAATTCAGGCATTGAAGGGGACTCCAGATATCACCTCAACTCCTAGTTCTGATACTGATTTCTTGGGTGACACTGGACAGGTCACATATCAGCCTCTTGCTCAATTCTCCCTTAATAAAAATGTGGCTAACAGTATCTACTTACCCCTCTTCCATTTTGCCTCTCCCATATTGCAAATATAAGTCCTCTGAGGTAGTAACTGTGTGCTAGTTTCTACTGAAAGCATAACAGCAGCTGCATATGGCCAGGCTGAAACTCCATCCAGCACAGTACTGCGTCTTCAGCAGCAGGGAGTAGCAGCTGTGCAGTATGGAGCACAACAGCGCAGCTGTATGGTGGCACTTTTTAATGGTGGTCCTCCAGCTTCCAGTGACTTGTGGCACATGACACATCTGAAGAAGTATCAGCTTTTATTTATGTTGTCTGGTATCTGCTAGTTTCATCTTGTGCCCAGTACAATCTGGGTGTCTGTGAACAGTATTTTCCTATACTGCCCTGATGATTTCCCAGTTTTAGAGAGTTCTATCTTCTCTAGAGTCTTTGGTACAAAGGACCCTAACTTCAGCTGTTGCCTTGAGGTATTTTGCTATTACAAACAATAACAATAGTAGTAAAAAAATCACAGTTATTACAACTACTTTCAACATCTTTAGTGGAAGTCTTTTTTTTTTTTTTTTTTTTTTTTTTGTGTATGTGTGTCTTAAAGACTACAGTGCCTTTCACATGACTCCAGGCAGCGGTCTGCCTCTAGTCTAACTGAAGAAGAATTTAACCTTGATGAGATTCCAGTGTATCCATGAGAGGCCAGAAAGTCCCGAGAAGTGCCATGGAAACAAGATTAGAGAACTAAGATAAGAGGAACTGTCCTGATGACTCAGTTGAGAAACTATCACCCAATCGTGAACTGTTAGTTACTAAAGTAAACCAATCCTGCATGAACACCTACTTTGAAAAAGGTTATAAAAAGGCTTGTTAGAACAATAAAGGTGCCTTTGTAGCCATTGTAGCCTTTTTGACCATTTTACACAATCTGATGTTTGTCGTGTCCGTCTCTACTGCGACAAATGGTGACCCCGACGTGACCGGGCGAAGTGATCATTTAAAGGTAACATATTCTGCAGCGGGGAGAGCTGCGGAGAAGTATAGTGGCAGCGGGAAGAGCTGCGGAGACGGAGCCCGGTGAAGCTGAGAGCAGAGGGAATCTGCTTGGTCTGGACCTGAACTTCGACACCTAAAAAGGTGAGCGACCAGGAATGGGACTGTAATTATGGGGCAGCAATTAACAAAAGGAGACGATTTTGTCTACCTGGAAAGCCCTATTAAAAAGAAAAGGTGTTAAAACCACAGAACAAAGCCTGAAAAAGATTTTGATATGGAGTAAGATGCAAGGCTTTGAAGTCACAACAGTAACTGCATTCAGTGTGAGTGCATGGCAAGCAGTAGGATTGAAAATATGGGATGACGTCTCTAAAGGACAAAAAGAGGCATGTGAGTTGGCAACCACATGGCGTCTATTAAGCGAGACCCTGAAGGAATGGAAAGCAGAATGTGAGGCAAATGATGAGCAAAAGAAAGATGAGAAACCAGAAAATGTTAGGAAGGGGAGAGATTGTGGCCAAGGGGCAAATGAAGTTGAAGCCTCAGCGTCGGCGACAGCAGGCAGGAAACCCCTCACGGGCAAAAGCAGATCACGCCCTCGCCCACCTCCTCCTCCTCCGCCATTAAATATTTTGCGGGGCGATGAGGGCCCCCCCCCCACCTAGCGGTGCAGCGGCGGCCCCTAGCGGCGCAGCAGCAGAAGGGGTGACTCCATCGCCCCCCCCCCCCCCCCCCTTCCCCGAGGAGGAAAATACAGTGACTCTGGCGAATAACACAGAGCCCAGAGCCGGAAAGTGAGAGCGAAAATGAAAGTGAGGGAGAAGAAGCTTTAACTGCTGCTATGCGAACTCTGCATATTACAGATAAACCCATAGTGATAAAAGCCCAGCCATGGACTCTCCCTCCATCCACAGTAACTATAGTCTCAAGATCCCCTGATCGATTCTGGGAGGGAGTTAGGAAGTATGCTGCCGAAGCTAGCAACTGGGATCTGGTTGAACGCCTCAGCCTGTACTCTTCAACCCCGGCATGTCCAAAGCCTGTAGATATAGCAGCAGAGGCTCCTGGTGCATTCCCTGTTTACAAAGCTGCTGCAGGCACAAACCAGCACAATGAGCACAATCCAATCAGCTGGAAAGTGGTGCAGGATTTGCAGAATAAAGCACAGAAATTTGGAATCAATTCTCCTGTGATGCAACTTATTCGAATAATCAGCACAGATCTGCTGTGTCCATATGACGTTACGCATCTTGCACAAGTGCTGTTTCAGCCCGTGCAATTAGAAGTGTTTCAATCTACTTGAAGGCAGCTGGCATGCGCAGCCGCACAGAATAATTTACGACTCCCACAGGATGACCCGAGGCTAGGCCTTGGAGAGGATGCTTTGCTTAGTGAAGGGCCATTTAGTAATCCTCAACTACAAGGCATTTTGACCCCCTATTATATTGGAACAGTCTCAACAGGTGGGACTCACCACATTGAAAAAGATGATGAAATTATGAGGTCTAAGTACTCTATTGGTTGGAAGATCTAGTAACACTTTGAATAGATTAATTGTGCATGTTAGAATTATTGATGCTGATTTTACTGGACAAATTTGTGCTATGATTTCTACTCCTTATCCACCTGTAACGACTCCAAAAGACACTCACATTGCTCAACTTGTACCTTTTTTGAGTTGTGTTCCAAAAACAAAGCAGCGCCTTTGTGGGGATAGCAACTTTAGATCGACCGGGGCGCTGATGGCTTTTTGGTCACAACTCATTGAGACACATCGTCTGTCCATGAAGTGCATCATCTACAATCGAGACAGTTCTCCTCCTTCTACTACAATCTGTGGACTCCTGAACACTGGAGAGGACGTAACTATTATGTCATATTGATTGGCCAATTAATTGTCCCACGGTGGCGGCAGACGCAGGGGTAGTGGGGCTGGGAGGATCCGCACGAGCAAGGACGGCAGCCACAGCAGTTCTGATTACCAATCTTGAGGGTCAACAAGGAGTCATCAAACCATAAGTGATGGCAGCTGCCCTCAATTTATGGGGGAGGGATTGCTTGTCACAATGGGGGGTGAGAATTACCACATATTTTTAACGGGGGCCACTGTGCTGCAGGGTGTTAGACAACCCACGCTTGTTTTAACTTGGTTAACGAATAACCCTGTGTGGGTGGATCAGTGGCCCCTACCAACTGACAAATTAAAGGCCCTGCAAGAATTGGTGGTAGAACAGCTAGCTGCTGGACACATTGAACCCTCTCAGAGCCCATGGAACACTCCAGTGTTTATGATAAAAAAGAAATCAGGAAAATGGCGATTTTTGCATGACCTGCGGCAAGTCAATGCTGTCATGGCTACGATAAGGGCTCTATAACCAGGCATGCCTTCACCTGCCATGATCCCTCAAGATTAGGAAATCATTGTCATGGACCTTAAGGACTGTTTTTTTACAATACCATTAGCCTCTCAAGACAAAGAAAAATTTGCATTCTCTGTGCCTTCTATCAATCATGCAGAACCCACAAAAAGATATCAATGGAGAGTTCTGCCGCAGGGCATGAAAAATTCACCAACAATTTGTCAATGGTTTGTGGCACAAGCTTTGTCACCTGTAAGGGAAAAATTCCCTACCAGTTATTGTTACCATTACATGGATGACATCCTGTTAGCATCACACAGCAAGGAGCAGTTGAATGACATGGAGAATTTAGCCAGAGATTCTTTACAACAATATAGATTAGTTATTGCCCCTGAAAAGGTGCAGAAAGTAGAACCCTGGAAATATCTCGGAATGACAGTTACAGGTAAGCAGGTAATGCCTCAATCTGTGAAACTTAACCTTGAAGTTAAAACCCTTAATGATGTACAGAAATGAATGGGATCCCTGAATTGGATTAGGCCCTATCTCGGACTGACCAATTCACAACTACAACCTTTATTGGAATTATTAAAAAATTCCATGATCCAACAGAACCCAGAATATTAACTGAGGAAGCATTAAGTATAATTCACATGGTGGAACGATCTATACAAGAGAAATTTGTTTCTCTAATAGATCTGTCTCAATTGGTACAACTCTTTGTACTAATTGACAGAACTGTGCCATTTGGTGCTTTAGTGCAGTGGAATTCTGAGTGGGACGACCCATTACATATTTTGGAATAGATGTTTCCATCATTCTGACCACGAAAAACTGCTCCTGGACTCTTTGAGCTTATTGCTGATGTAATCATAAAAGCCAGAAAACGATGTACAGAACTAACAGGGCGTGACCCAGCTACGATTGTTTTACCTGTTCAAAATTGGTATTTTGAATGGTGTCTGGTGAATAATTATGAGCTGCAAGCAGCCATGGCAGGCTTTCAGGGACAGATATCATATCACCTGCCATCACACCCACTGCTGAAATTTGCTCGAGAAGTACCATTTGGTCACAAAAATTTAAGCCAACCAGAACCAGTGAATGGCCTTACTGTTTTTACAGATGGCTCAGGAAAAACAGGTAAAGCAGCAGTAGTATGGTATGAAAACAACAACTGGAACAACAAAGTAGTATATCAAAATGGTTCTCCACAAGTAGTAGAGCTGCGTGCAATGGCTGTTGTTTTTTCTATTTTTTCCACTCCTGTAAATATTGTAACTGACTCAGCGTATGTAGCTAACTTAGTTTCTCGACTAGACAAAGTAGTTTTGACCATGTCAGACAATCAATTATTATTTGATGTACTTCTAGAACTCTGGAAAAGTATCCAAATACGGACAGAACCTTATTTTATCATGCACATCTGTAGTCATACTACTTTACCAGGATTTTATACAGAAGGTAATGCCAGAGCGGGTGCTCTTGTTTCTGCTATGACTCTGAGTACTGTTCCTAACATAAAGCAACAAGCTGTATTATCACATCAATTTTTTCACCAAGGATATCGAGCTTTACGACAGCAGTTCGGTTTGTCTCATACTGAAGCTTGTTCCATTGTAGCTACCTGCCCTGATTACCAAGGAACTCACACACCAGTGTATTTTGGTACTAATCCCAGAGGTATGCAGGCTTTACAGATTTGGCAAACTGATATTACTCATATAAATGAATTTGGCCGACAGAAATATGTTCATGTTTCTATTGATACTTATTCTCACGCCTTAGTAGCAACAGCACATAATGGAGAAACAGGAAAAGATGTAATTCGACATTTCCAAAAGGCTTTTTCTATGCTTGGGGTGCCACGCCAAATTAAAACGGACAATGGCCCAGCATATGTTTCACAGAAAGTTCAAACATTTTTTAATTTGTGGGGTGTTACTCATATTACAGGAATTCCCCATTCCCCGACAGGACAAGCAATTGTTGAGCATGCACATAGCACATTGAAGCGGCAGCTTCAAAAACAAAAAGGGGGAATGATTGGGGAACCACCACAGGCATGTTTGGATAAAGCAGTTTATGTTCTTAACTTTCTCCATTATGGGGATAATTCTTCTCTACCTCCTCTTTTTTCAGCATTTCTCTTCTCTTTTTTCAAAACAGGATTTGCAAAAGGGCGTCAAAGTGCATGTTAGGGATCTAATTACTGGCCAGTGGAGTGGACCATGTGAGCTATTAACCTGGGGCAGGAGTTATGCTTGTGTCTCTACAGATGCCAGCCCTCGCTGGGTTCCTGCTCAGTGTGTTCGGCCTGTGCTGGAACCTGCATCAGGGTGAAGGATAGGTAGTTCCACAACCCAAGCAGAATGTCTGGGTAACTTTGGCAAACATGACACATCAAGAAGCCTTGTGCCTCTCTACTGCGAACCCGGAAAATCCATTCTCCACGTGTTTGGTGGGATTGCCAGTAGACACATGGCCAATCTCACAAACCCTTCAGCCTTTCTCTCTTTGCAACTCTCCAAAAAATTGGGATGATGTATATAGTCACCTTCCACAGGTTACGCAAGAACCCCAAGAACTAGAGTTGCTAGGCTCTGTCATAATGGATGCTTGTGTGTTTTTTAATTATTCTTATAATACTTCTGCACGGAGAGGGCAAAATGTGAATGCAACTAATGCTGCTTATCATAACTCAACCGCTTGGTGCAATTATACCTCGACTAACATCTCAAGGTCTTCTGATGTTCCTCTTGTATTACCTCCCGGTGTGTTTTTAATCTGTGGAGATAGTGCCTGGGGAGGCGTTCCATCTAAACTGAATGGAGGCCCATATAGCCTTGGACGCCTCACGTTATTAACACCAAATGTGTCAATGATTCTGAATATGACTCGAAAACATAAGCGAGTCCAAAGGACTGTTCATCAGTTTAGCAGTTCTTGTCAAGATAACATTGAACTCTGGAATCCAGGCCAGATCATAGCAGCCTCCATATTGGCACCAGGAGTTGGCGTTGCAAATGCCCTAAGAACTCTAATAAGTTGGGATCCTGGCTTAGCAAACAAACTAATGCTACCTCTTTAGCTTTAAGTGGCCTTTTAACTGATGTTGATAGTGTTACTCATGCTACTTTACAGAACAGAGCTGCTATTGACTTTTTGCTTCTAGCGCAAGGACATGGATGTGAAGATTTTGATGGAATGTGTTGCATGAATTTGTCTGACCACTCAGAATCTATTTTCAAAAGCATACAGCAACTAAAGGATGGAGTCAAGCATTTAACAGAAGATGATGGATTAGATTGGTTAACAAGGATGTTTAAAGGTTGGGGACTTTCCGGATGGTTGATATCTCTAGTCAAAACTGTGGGGGTAGTGATCTTGATAATTGTGACCGTGCTTTTAATGTTGCCCTGTCTTGTCAGTCTTCTGCAAAGGGCCCTGCAGAAGATTGCTCTCGCAATATTTCTAGCACAAATACAAAAAGGGGGAATTGTCGGGGGAGGCAGCAGGTCTGCCTCTAGTCTAACTGAAGAAGAATTTAACCTTGACAAGATTCCAATGTATCCATGAGAGGCCAGAAAGTCCCGAGAAGTGCCATGGAAACAAGATTAGAGAACTAAGATAAGAGGAACTGTCCTGATGACTCAGTTGAGAAACTATCACCCAATCGTGAACTGTTAGTTACTAAAGTAAACCAATCCTGCATGAACACCTACTTTGAAGAAGGTTATAAAAAGGCTTGTTAGAACAATAAAGGTGCCTTTGTAGCCATTGTAGCCATTTTGACCATTTTACACAATCTGATGTTTGTCGTGTCCGTCTCTACTGTGACACTCCACTGCAATCACAATAAAAGCAATGGGCCCACAGCAAATACTTTGTGTGAGTTGCATTTTCTGTGGTCCTCAGGACATCAGGCCGTTTCCGGAAAGGGAAAATAAAAAGGCATGTTAGAAGGGTGGGGTGCCACATTTTGATTGTCCATGGCCAAAGGGTGAGCTGATATCACAGGAGAGATCTGTTTCAAGCACAGCTCTCCTGGCTGTTACATTCACAAGGTTTAGTTGTATTTGGTACAGGCCTCAAAAGTGAAAATGAAGTGCAAAGTATTTTTCAGCCTTTAAAAACATAGGAAGAAAGCAACTTCTACACTATGGAGGTTATTAAATGAGAACAGAGCAGAACTCTGTTCTTGCTACTTCTAACTACTTTAACAGCTATGGCTTAGATCATTAGGAAGTTAATACAGACACGAATACTGGAGCCACAGCCAATACTGCCAGAGCAATGCATGTATTCAGTGTATGCTGAAAGAAGAGGAGAAGGACTCAACATGAATTTAAGATTCAAGCTTGGCAGAAATCAGGAGAACTGTAGAGTTCTGCTCCCAAAATGGGACACAGAAAGAGAATAAAAAGGTGACAGGAGGGAAGAGGGGAAAAGGTACATATTCTGAATGCCGGAACATTTCTAAATTGGCGAGTATGAAATCTCATGAATAGAGTCAGGACTAGCTGAATCTATAAGGGTACAATGAAGCTGAGTTACCTTCTGCATGACTCGGAGTTAAAAATCTTTCATTAATGTCCTTTCCCTCTTCTTTCCTTCTCCTGATTTACTTTTCTTTATCCTTCAAACACCTGCTTAAGACACCCTTCCTTTCCGAAATGTGTGAGGCCACATCCTTAGCTGGTATAAATCTTCATGACTTCAATGAAATCAGTGTACTTATGCTGACTGATACCAGCTGAAAGTGTTGCACTTCATGTTAAGTCTTCCCTGAGTGACTGACCCTTTCTCTATGGCCTTCCCATTCCTGATATTGCACTGTTTCATACAAAATATGTGGCTGCTAAAATCTTTCACTTCTCTTGCCACGTCTCTCATGCACCTCTTCAGATCATGGTCAAGTTCAAGCTTTTCATCCTCATTATTGATGCCCTGTGCAATTCTTGCACTATCTATATCAATTCATTTTTCCTCCTGTTCTCACTCTTCTCTTCTACTGCCATGATGATTCTTATCTCTAAAAAATACTCTGTCTTCTCATGCAACTAATGCCCTGAGTTACCTCTGAAAATATATTTCAAGCACAAAAACTCTCAGCACTTTTCTCTATACAGTTTATAGAAATTTTACCATGAATCCAGTGTAAAATATGCACATGAAATCTTGGGTGTTGTCCTGGTTTAGATAGGATAGGGTTAAGTTTCCCCAGCAGTGGCGGGGAAGCTCTAGCCGGGTTATTCATATAACATACTGACATCACGTCCTGGCACCCAAGCACGGGAAGAATTGGTGAGCGCGTGCGTTTGTGCAGCCGTTCCTCTCACTGCTGTATCAGTAGATATCTTGCTCTGTTCATTGTTATTACTCTTATCGTTGTTATTATTATTGTTGTTTGTTGTGTTGCTGTTGCACTGTTGTATTAAACCTCTCCTTATCTCAGACCCGGGGCTTTGTATTTCACTCCCTTTGTGAGGGAGGGGCAGCAGCCACGTGGTCTCAGACCCCAGCAGGGACTAAACACCACAACTTTTGGTGCCCAATGTGGGGCACGAGAGGTCTGAAATAAGGACAAAAGGAGAATGTGTGTTAGGTGCAATTTTTCTGTTTTTATTTGTATTGTTTGATAAGAAAGGTTTGCAATGCTGGCTAATTTGCTTGCGTGGTGGGGCTGGATTAATCCTTATATCCACTGTGTGTTCCCAGTGCTGGTGTTTGTTATTGGTGGAAAATGTATCAGGGGTCTTGTTTTGCTGTACTGGCTACTGACTGCTTATAATATGCTTGTATCACTGCTTGTGGAGTTGAACCGGTACCTGTTTGCTGCCTGGGCTTTTGTTAGGGGTCTCACCCCCTCTATGGGTGAGCCAGGGGAAGAGATCCTCTCGGTTTTTGAGAGTTTCAGCTATCCCTGGGCAACCTGGCCACTGTGTTCGTGGCACAATGCTGTCTGAATGTCTGCCTGATCTTGTTTTGGGCCATGCAGTACTTCTCCAATAACAGCACCACCTGGAAACCTGCCCCGAGGGCAGATAGTTATAAATGGCAAGGTGTGTGGGAAAAGATGGGCAAGTGCCTGGTCACCCCCAATGCTTTGGGATTTCACTCCTGAACAAATGCAGAGTCCTGAGAAACTGATGGAGTGTTTGGAAAAGGTGTGTTGCCAATCTGACAAATCCCGCGACACACAAGTTGTTGCGATGTGCTGGGGGCTTGCCCATGCTTACCGTGTCATCTTTAACACTGTTCACTGCCCTCAAGGGGGAGAAAGGGCTGCAGGATCGGCTGCAGGATCAGAAAGTGAACCTACTGGTACAGCAGCTGGGCCAGGGGGACAGGCAGTGCCAGTACCAGTCGCCTCCACCAGCACAGCAGCTGGGCCAGAGGGACAAGCAGTACCAATGTCAGTCGCCCCAATACGGAAAACCAAATATACCAAGAAATCCCCTCGCAGTGTACATGGTGATGATGAACCAGGCCCATCACGAGAGCAGGAGGAAGAGCCCAAGGTAACCATCCGATCTCTATCCCTCAGTGAGTTGCGAGATATGCGGAAGGATTTCAGCCGCCTTCCAGGAGAGCAAATTTGCACCTGGCTGCTCCGATGCTGGGATAGTGGAGCTGCTGGTCTCGAATTGGAGGGGAGAGAGGCCAAGCAGGTGGGACCTTTAGCCAAGCAGGCTGGTATTGACAAGGCAATAGGAAAACAGGCTCAAACCCTCAGCCTCTGGAGGCGACTCCTGCTCGCTGTGAGGGAGAGGTACCCCTACAAGGATGATGTTCTATGTCAGTTAGACAAGTGGACCGACATGGAGAAAGGCATTCAGAACCTCAGGGAATTGGTTGTGTTTGACATGGTCTATGGTGATCTGAATGATGAGCGGTCACCAATGGATCCAGATCAGGCCCCTTGCACTCAGTTGATGTGGCAGAAGTTCCTGCAAAATGGACCAGAGGCACATTCCAAAGCATTAGCAGTAGCGTCCTGGTGGCGAGACACCCAGACTCAAACAGTGGATGAAGTGATTGGCCAGCTCTAGCAATATGAGGGAAATGTCCCTTCCTCCCAACATGCCTGGGTTTCAGTTGTAGAGGAACTGTCTCAGAGGCTCCAGAAAGTGGAAGAGGACATGTCCTATGTTCCACCTGCACAGGCCAATGTCTCAGCCATTAGAAACAGATGTTTCCCCACCCAAGAGAAGGGCAGTGGAAGATACACACCACGGGGCACCCTGTGGTTCTTCCTGCACAACCATGGGGAAAACATGACGAGGTGGCATGGACAGCCCACTTCTGCCCTAGCTGCACGAGTACAGCAGCTGAAAGGGAAGACCACCATGAAAGGGGAGTCTTCCAAGAGAGATGCAGCTCCAGTGTCCAGTCGGAAATCCCCCAGACAGAATAGATTGGCCAACATTATGCTTGACCCTCTTCAGGGGAACAGGAAGTCATTCTTGCAGGAGTCACTCTTAGATCAAGTGAGTGATGGTGAGCAGGATTAGAGGGGCCCTGCCTCCATCCAGGTGGAGGAAAGGGATAATTGGATTTACTGGAAGGTGTGGATCCGATGGCCTGGCACATCAGAACCACAACAATATAAAGCCTTGGTAGATACTGGCGCACAGTGCACACTGATGCCATCAAGCCACAGTGGGGTTGAATCCATCTGCATCTCCGGAGTGACAGGGGGATCCCAACAGCTGACCCTATTAGAAGCTGAAGTAAGCTTAACTGGGAAGGACTGGCATAAGCACCCCATTGTGACTGGCCCAGATGCCCCGTGCATCCTAGGTATAGATTACCTCAGGAGAGGGTACTTTAAAGACCCAAAAGGGTACCGGTGGGCCTTTGGTGTAGCAGCCCTGGAGGAGATTGAGCAATTGTCCACCTTACCCAGCCTCTCAGAGGATCCCTCGGTGGTGGGGTTGCTTAACGTTGAAGAGCAGCAAGTGCCAATTGCTACCAAGACGGTGCACTGGCGGCAGTACCGTACTAACCGAGATTCCCTGGTCCCCATCCATCAGCTGATCCGTCGACTAGAAAGCCAGAAGGTGATCAGCAAGACTCACTCACCTTTCAACAGCCCTATATGGCCAGTGAGAAAGCCTAATGGCGAATGGAGACTAACCGTGGACTACCGTGGCCTGAATGAAGTTACACCAGCGATGAGTGCTGCAGTGCCGGACATGCTAGAGCTCCAGTATGAGCTGGAGTCGAAGGCAGCCAAGTGGTACGCCACGACTGACATCGCTGACGCGTTCTTCTGCACTCCAATAGCACCAGAGTGCAGGCCACAGTTTGCGTTCACTTGGAGGGGTATCCAGTACACCTGGAATCGATTGCCCCAGGGGTGGAAACACAGCTCCACCATTTGCCATAGACTGGTCCATACTGCACTGGAGAAAGGTGGGGCTCCACAACACCCGCAGTACATTGATGATATCATTGTATGGGGGGACACAGCTGAGGAAGTCTTTGAGAAAGGAAAGAAGATAATTGAAATCCTCCTGAAGTCTGGTTTTGCCATCAAGCCACAGAAAGTTAAGGGGCCTGGAAGGGAGATTCAGTTCCTAGGAATAAAATGGCAAGATGGGCGTCGCCACATCCCAATGGAGGCGATAAACAAGATAACAGCCATGGCCCCACCAACCACTAAAAAGGAGACTCAGTCTTTCCTGGGTGCTGTGGGGTTCTGGAGGATGCACATCCCAAACTGCAGCCTGATTGTGAGCCCTCTCTACCATGTTAGCTGCAAGAAGAACGATTTTGAATGGGGCCCTGAGCAACAGCAAGCTTTTGAACAAATTAAGCAGGAGATTACCCAGGCAGTGGCCCTCGGGCCAGTCCGGGCAGGCCAGGAGATTAAGAACGTGCTCTAAAACGCAGCCGGGGAGAATGGCCCTACCTGGAGCCATTGGCAGAAAGCACATGAGGAATCCCGAGGCCGACCTCTAGGCTTTTGGAGCTGGGGATATAAAAGTTCTGAAGCTAACTATACACTGACTGAGAAGGAGATACTGGCAGCATATGAAGGAGTTTGAGCTGCCTCAGAAGTGGTCGGCACTGAAACACAGCTCCTCCTGGCTGGGATGGATGTTCAAAGGAAAGGTTCCCTCCACACATCATGCAACAGATGCCACGTGGAGTAAATGGGTTGCGTTGATAACACAATGGGCTTGAATAGGGAACCTCGACCCCCCAGGATTAGTGGAAGTGATCATAAACTGGCCAGAGAGCAAAGATTCTGGGATGTCACCACAACAGGAGGTGAAATGTGCTGAGGAGGCCCCACCATATAACGAGCTGCCAGAGGAGGAGAAGCGATATGCCCTGTTCACTGATGGGTCTTGTTGCATTGTGGGAAAACATCGACGATAGAAGGCTGCGGTGTGGTATCCCACACAACGAACCGCTGAAGCTGTTGAGGGTCAAGGTGAATCAAGCCAGAGGTGAAAGCTACCCAATTGGCTTTGGAGATTGCTGAGCGAGAAAAGTGGCCGAGGCTCTATCTCTACACTGACACGTGGGTGGTGGCAAGTGCCCTGTGGATGTGGTTGCAGCAATGGAAACAGAACATCTGTCAACGCAAGGGCAGACCCGTCTGGGCCGCCAAAGTATGGCAGGATATTGCAGCCTGGGTGGAGAACCTCTTTGTGAAGGTGCGCCATGTGGACGCCCATATACCCAAGAGTCGGGCCACTGATGAACATCAACACAACCAGCAGGTGGACCAGGCTGCTAAGATCGAAGTGGCTCAGGTGGACTTGGACTGGCAGCATAAAGGTGAACTGTTCATAGCCCGGTGGGCCCATGAGACCTCGGGCCACCAAGGCAGAGATGCAACATACAGGTGGGCTCGAGATCGAGGGGTGGACCTCACCATTGACACCATCGCGGAGATCATCAACGAATGTAAGACGTGTGCTGCGATCAAACAAGCCAAACGGGTGAAGCCCCAGCGGAATGAAGATCGATGGATGAAATATAAATATGGAGAGGCCTGACAGATCGACTACATCACACTGCCACAGACCCGCCAAGGCAAGCGCCACCTGCTCACAATGGTGGAAGCAACCACTGGATGGCTCAAAACTTATCCAGTGTTCCACGCCACCGCCCGGAATACCATCCTGGGCCTTGAAGACCGAGTCCTGTGGCGACACGGCACCCCAGAGAGGATTGAGTCGGACAATGGGACTCACTTCCGAAATAACCTCATAGATGTCTGGGCAGAAGAACACGGCATTGAGTGGGTCTACCACATCCCCTACCACACACCAGCCTCTGGGAAAATCGAGCGCTACAATGGACTGTTAAAAACTACATTGAGAGCAATGGGAGGTGGAACCTTCAAACACTGGGACACACATCTGAAAAAGGCCACTTGGTTAGTCAACACAAGAGGATCTGCCAATCGAGCTGGCCCGGCTTAGTCAAAACTTCCATGTGCTGTAGACGGGGATAAAGTCCCTGTGGTCCCCCGCATGAGGGATGTGCTGAGAAAAATGGTCTGGGTTAGTCCTGCACCAGGCAAAGGCAAACCCATCCACGGGATTGCTTTTGCTCAAGGATGTGGGTGCACCTGGTGAGTGACGCAGAAGAATGGAGAAGTCCGATGCGTACCACAAGGGGACTTGATAGTGGGTGAAAAGACACCATGAATTATACTGTGCTTTTGTTAATTTTTCTTTGTTATTGCTCATTGCTAAATGGCACCTGGACGTGACGCAGATGGTATAGAATAAAGGGGTGGATTATGTCCTGGTTCAGCTAGGATAGGGTTAAGTTTCCCCAGCAGTGGGGGGGAAGCTCTAGCCGGGTTATTCATATACCATGCTGACGTCGCGTCCTGGTGCCTAAGTGCGGGAAGAATCGGCGAGGAAGTGGGAAGAATCAGTGAGTGTGTGCGTTTGTGCAGCCACTCCTCTCACTGCTGTATCGGTACATACCTTGCTGTATTCATTTTTAGTACTGTTATTGTTGTTGTTTGTTGTGTTGCTGTTGCACTGTTGCACTGTTGTATTAAACCTCTCCTTATCTCAACCCCGGGGCTTTGTATTTCACTCCCTTTGTGGGGACGGGCAGCGGCCGCGTGGTCTCAGACCCCTGCAGGGACTAATCCACCACAGGCGTGCACTGTAACACAGATCTGCCTTTCCCCAGAAACACAGTATGACATTTTCTCATATGCCTGTACCGTAGAGGATACATTTTGTTCAACAGAACTGAATACCTTAACCTCTACTGTGCATTTCTTTACCAGGTGTGCACACACATAACAGATGTATGCATTATATGCGTATGCACACATGCACATGCGTATACACTTATACATGCACATATATACATGCATAAATATATACTGATATGACTGTATATATACAGGCAGGTATAGGAAAAGGCAGTCTCTGCTGTGAAGAACGTATTTTTTACATGTGGAAAAGTCAAGTTTCAGGGAAAAATGCCTCTCATGCAAGTTCAATTTTTTTATTGGATATCTCATTTCCATCAAGTACGTTGCTGTTTCCCAACAGTCATTAGCCCTTCTTAGTGGACTCAAAAGTGGATTCAAAAGGCACAGTCATACACAAAAGTTATCAAGAGCATGAAGTACACAGAATTGGATTGAGAAAGGTTGGGGTAAAGAGCTAAATCTGTGATTTATCTTCATAAGGAAAGATGAAAGAATGAAATCAATCAAAAGAAGAGAGTATATTGGTTTCTGCGCATCTTCTCCTCTCCTCCAAGGAGCTTGTTAGAAAAATGAAGAGGACAGTGAGAAGCCCAGAAACTACAGCAAAGCTAGCAAATCTGTCATTAAAGTTTGCAGCACTTTCATCTGCAGAATTTCAGGCAAATGGATTCTCAGCAGCTGAGCACAACAGAGTAAGTGTAGAAAAAAACCTTTCACTTTGGAACAAAACTTTTTGAGGTTTTCTGTGACAATGGCAAGGCTTTGTGAGCCCATGACAACAGGGCTCCTGTGTTGCCAGCAACTTAAGAAGAATGCGAAGATGTTACGATCTGGACATCCACAGAGGTTTTTGTTTGTTTTATACCTGGCGGGAAAGAATATGTTCAACCCATTGCCAGGAAAAGTGCTCTAGCATGGAGTCTGGGGAAGAATGAGCCTGACCACTGAAATTGTTGTGAAATTGTAAGCTAGACCAGAAGAGAAGCCCATACAAGCTTCAGGTGCTGCTGAGCCTGTCTTTCCTCACCTCAGTTTTTATGTCACTGTTTATAGCATAAAATGTCCCAGCAGTAAAAACTGACATCTAATTAACAGCCATAGGAGACTTGACATGAACCCTTTTTCTGGTGATAGGTATTCTCCCCTAACCAGGCTGCAGGAGGTCAGCGAGATGTACTCATTGCTCTGATTACACACCTCACCTTTTTATTCACACCAATGGCAGCTTAAAGATTGCGTGCCCCAATACTGCTTTCTGCTCATCGTGGTCTCCTTTTTAATTTTTAATTTATTCAATATAAAACCCCACAGTCTTATAAAATTGAAAACTTCTTGCTCTGAAAGCAGCAAAACGTTCTTGTGAACAAAGTCAATTCAAATCCACTACTTCTAATATTCAGGTATTGGTCTGAGGGAAAAGATATTTTTAAATGATTGCGCTCAGAGTTTCAGGAACATACAATTATTAAAACCATGGCTTGAATTTGTGCTCTGCAGGAATACGTGATCACTGAACAAAAAATGCTTTCTTTTTTGTTGCCAAAGATAATGCAATAAAACTGTCTTGGAGGAGCGTGCGAACAGCATCAAAGTAACTGTCCATGCACGGTGACTCTGCCTGTTGTCGCTGTATCAATTTTATAAAGGGGATAAGGTCCTGATATGCACAATTTTGTTGGCACAAACCCAACTGTGAAATGCACCTCAGTAATGGGGAGCTGAGCAGCAGCCTGCAATCAGAGTAATCAGTAATTCAACTCTTATGCAATGCCTTTCATTAGTAGCACTTTACAAAGGAAAGGAGAGACCATACGCAGGAGACACTGAGGCACATGGTGATGGAGTGACATTTCCAAGGTCACCGGGGGGGCGAGTGGTGATCTATGAACAGGTGCCAGTACTTGTGAGACCCAGAGCACTGCTCCTAGATACTGAGAGACACTGTCCTGTTTAGTAGCCTAGTGCCTAAACTGTCACTGCCAGTAATCATTTAGAAATTCCCGCTCAGCTAGTCTTTTGAGCAGCTGTCAGCTTACTGGGTCCACTGATGGCTGAATTTTTCTCACCACATCCCTGAATGCTATGTTCTGCCATGCCACAGATTTACTTTGGGTACGTCCCTTGGGATTCCAGGCATATCTATTCACTTTCCTCTTGACGTTCAGGCAGCTTCTCATTTCAGTTGTAAACTTTTAAGCTGCCTCCGTTAACTGAACAAACTTAACTTAGATTCACACCATGGTAACAGAGGTTAGCAGTTGGCTAACTCAGCTTTTGCTCTATAAAATGAGGATAACACCACTGCTTCACTACACTTCATCAGGTATCAGTAATCAGTGTTTGAAGTTGTTGGAATAGTAAATTAGAGACAGAGGGTAAGTGCTTTCTAATATTTCAGAGACTGTTCATGGAAACTGTGCACAGCTTCCTACTTCATATCCTTTTTGGCAGTTATCATATATAAACAGCAACATATTAAACCTTTTTTATTTAAAAGGAACAAATCTTCCAAATCGATGGACACACCAGGATTGTTTGTAAGCAAGAAATCAGCAGGCATGCATCATAAGTACTTTCTCTGAGCATCAGAGAAGTCCTAGAAGTGGTGGCAGAAAAACCCCTAAGATGTACAAAGTAAAAAGGATTGGTTTTCTGGTGATGAATTAAAAAAACCCAAACAAACAAAATAGAAAAAAACAGCGCCATATTTACTAGAAAAGGGCTGTAGTCACCCACTTAATGTGAAAGAGGTTGCCAAGTTATTGTACATGATGTTGAAATCCAACTATGCTGACATTATTTTCCCCCTTTGTTGGGTTCAGTTCTGTTAAAAAATAAACAAGCTCTGCACTTCCCTTTGGCTATGTGGCTTTACCAGCCTATGCAAATTTTCAGGATGAAAAATCAGGAATCATATCTTCAGTAGACAGAGAATGCAGTAAGATGCTGCTACCTGCCTAGCACTTCTTGCCAATGCTATTAACGGCACTTACCATACTGACAATTAGTTTATGTAAACAGCTCACCATATCCTTTTAATTATGGGCTTCCAGACAGGTTAGAGCTCACAAACACTACAGCTAAGAATTATTTATGCATCAGGGGTATCAGATGGCAAGATGACACAGTAAACATTTGTTCACATGTTATGAATAAGCACAATTTAGTCCTGTATTGAGAAATATGATAGAGCTCTGATACCAAACACCAATCTGACATTTTGCATCTTGAGCCTACAGAATGCTTCTTCCTGATATGACAAAACAGTGGCTGCACTAGAAGCCTCATGCTTTAGTGATGAGCTCAAGAGTCTTGGGATCTGTTCCTCATTCTAACGTTGATGAGCTGTGCAATCACAGATGGGTCACCTCTTTGTTGAGCTTCAGCCTCTCTAAGTAGGGCATGATTCTGCACTCAGGCTAAATAGCAGATGTGCCTATAAGAAGAAAAGAACAACCTGGAGAACAGAATGGAAAATTTTATCCTGACACAGTGTTGCAAGTTATTTTGTCAGCAAGAGATGGAGCACTGCAAATACCTAATAAATGTGCAGAGAACTGCTCTTAAATTTAAACACAACCCTTCTTTCTCTATGTCCTTCTCTGTCTTTTAACCCTTACTCTAGAGACATTGGATTTACAGGGCAAAGTGGTTGAGAAAATGTGTCTACTCCTAAACTCAACTTGAAATCATATATAGTATTGACTCAGTTTTGCCAGTATGTAATAACCGTGCCCAATACTACAGAGTCAAGATTGGCACAAAGATAAAATTATGAAGCTGTCACTCACACAGTACCTTGAGGTCCAAGGCTGAAGAGTACGGTATGTCTCATGGATTGCTAGTAAGCATTAGTTACTGTTTACTTTCTTAGTTTACAGCTGTTTACTACATGTATGACACATTTTGCTAGCATGACAATGAAGTGGTTAATATTCTTGATGGAGAAACCGGTAAAACTTGGAAAAAAGCAATAAAAAGCACCCATTCTTCATTTTTTTGCAGATCAGTCTGCGTGAATAGTTCCAAAGGTTTTAGGATGTTTAAATAAAGTCCATCCCAGCAGTGACATTCCTTTGAGTACAAATGTAGTGAAGATAGGGTAGAATGTCTTTGCGTTAAGAATCATGGGGAAGGCCAACAGGGCAGATGTTGTAGTAGGAGTCTACTATAGGCCATAGAACCAAGACAGAGAGGTGAATGAAATATTCTACAGGCATTTAGGAGAAATCTCACGATTTCTTGCCCCTGTTCTTGTGGGAGACTTTAACTTCCCAGACATCTGCTGGAAATACAACACAGCAGAGCGGGACCAGTCCTGGAGATTCCTGGAATGTGTGGGAGACAACTTCCTGATGCAGCTGGTGAGAGAACCAACCAGAGAAAGTGCCCTGCTGGACCTCCTCTTTGTGAACAGAGAAGGACTGGTGGATGATGTGGCAGTTGGAGGACGACTAGGGCACAGTGATCATGAAATAATAGAGTTCTCTATTCTTACAGAGGCCAGGAGAGGGCTAAGCAGAACTGACATCCTGGACTTCCAAAGGGCTGACTTTGTCTTGTTTAGGCACCTGCTTGAAAGAATCCCTTGGGAGACAATCCTGAAGGGTATAGGGGTCCAGGAAGGCTGGGGGCTCTTTAAGAAGGAAGTCTTAATGGCTCAAGAGCAGGTGGTCCCCAGGTGCTGTAAGAGAAGCCCGTGACAGAGGAGACCACCCTGGCTGAACAGAGAGCTTTGGCTGGAACTCAGGGAGAAAAGGAAAGTTTACAGCCTTTGGAAGAATGGGCTAGCCACTCACAGTGATTACAAAGATGCTGTGAGGCTATGCAGGGCAGAAATCAGGAGGTCTAAAGCCCAGCTGGAAATTACCCTGGCTTCAGCAATCAAGGATAACAAGAAATGTTTCTATAAGTATGTCAACAGCAAAAGAAAGACCAGGGAGAGTATCCATCCCCTGCTAGATGCAGGAGGAAACATGGTAACAAGTGATGAGAAGGCTGAGGTCCTTAATGCCTTCTTTGCTTCAGTCTTTAATAACAAGACTAGTTGTACTGAGGGAATCCAGCCTCCTCAGCCAGAGGACAGGGACTGGGAGAACGAGCCCCCCGCAATCCAGGAGGAGACAGTCAGTGACCTACTGCATCACGTAGACACACACAAGTCTATGGGACCAGACGGGATACACCCGAGGGTGCTGAAGGAGCTGGCTGGGGTGCTTGCCAAGCTGCTTTCCATCATTTACCAGCAGTCCTGGCTGACCGGGGAGGTCACGACAGATTGGAAATTGGCCAATGTGACGCCCATTTATAAGAAGGGTCAGAAGGATGATCCGGGAAATTACAGGCCTGTCAGCTTGACGTCGGTGCCCGGGAAGCTGATGGAGCAGCTCATCCAGAGTACCATCACACAACACATGCGGGACAACCAGATGATCAGGCCCAGTCAGCATGGGTTTATGAAAGGCAGGTCCTGCTTGACCAACCCGATCTCCTTCTACAACAGGGCGACCTGCTTATTGGATGAGGGAAAGGCTGTGGATGTTGTCTACCTTGACTTTAGTAAGGCCTTTGACACCATTTCCCACAGCATTCTCCTGGTGAAACTGGCTGCTTGAGGCTTGGATGGGCACACACTTCACTGGGTAACAGAACTGGCTGGATGGCCGGGCCCAGAGAGTTGTGGTGAATGGAGTTAAATCCAGTTGGTGGCTGGTCACAAGTGGTGTCCCCCAGGGCTCGGTTTTGGGGCCACTCCTGTTTAACATCTTTATTGATGATTTAGACGAGGGGATCAAGTGCACCCTCAGTAAGTTTGCAGACAACATCAAGTTGGGTGGGAGTGTTGATGTGCTCGAGGGTAGGGAGGCTCTGCAGAGAGATCTGGACAGGCTGGAGCGATGGGCTAAGGCCAACTGTATGAGCTTCAATAAGGCCAAATGCCGGGTGCTGCACTTGGGCCACAACAACCCCCAGCAGCGCTACAGGCTTGGGGAGGAGTGGCTGGAGAGCTGCCAGTCAGAGAAGGACCTGGGGGTGTTGATTGACAGCCGGCTGAACATGAGCCAGCAGTGTGCCCAGGTGGCCAAGAAGGCCAGTGGCATCCTGGCTTGTATCAGAAATAGCGTGGCCAGCAGGGACAGGGAAGTGATCTTGCCCCTGTACTTGGCACTGGTGAGGTTGCACCTTGATTACTGTGTTCAGTTTTGGGCCCCTCACTCCAAAAAGGACATTGAATTACTCGAGCGTGTCCAGAGAAGGGCAACGAAGCTGGTGAAGGGTCTGGAGCACATGTCGTACGAGGAGCGGCTGAGGGAACTGGGGTTGTTTAGTCTGGAGAAGAGGAGGCTGAGGGGAGACCTCATTGCCCTCTACAACTACCTGAAAGAAGGTTGCAGAGAGATGGGTATGAGCCTCTTTAACCAAGCAATAAGTGATAGGAGAAGAGGTAATGGCCTCAAGTTGCGCCAGGGAAGGTTTACACTGGATATTAGGAAGTATTTCTTTACAGAATGGGTTGTTGGGCGTTGGAATGGGCTGCCCAGGGAAGTGGTGGAGTCCCCATCCCTGGAGGTGTTTAAGAGGTGGGATGACATAGCGCTTAGGGATATGGTGTAGTTGGGAACTGTCAATGTTAGGTTAATGGTTGGACTAGATGATCTTCCAGGTCCTTTCCAACCTAGATGATTCTGTGATTCCTCTTTTTTCCCTGATTATTGGCTTAGCACTGACTGATTCCTGTTGTTCTGAAGAACCTCAGAGCAAAGAGGAAGAAGGCTTCTTTGACTGAGTAAAGGAATAAAAACAAGTGTTATGAAAATTAACTTAACCTCCTTCTTCCTCTCTGTTGTTTCATCATGTAGTTAACGCAGGTCTGGCTTTAATTGAGACAAACAGATGAAAAACGTGAGTCCAGTAGTACACAGAGAGTGCAGAATTTTATTACACAGCCCTGAGCCAGTGTGACTTTAAAGTGTTACAAAAGAGTTGAAGTCTAAAAGCAAAGAGGTGAGAGACTAGCAGAAGATGCCAGTTTCATTAAGTAGATATGTTGATGGTAATGGGAAGAAAGGACAAGATTTGCTGTCCACTGAAACACAACTCCCGTAATGTATTCTGCACATCATATCATTCAAGCCCCTAATATTTCATTCATTGATTTTAATGTCAAATGAAAAGGCGCTTGTTCCAAGTGGCATTTAGTGAGACAGATGGGGAGAGACCCAGACTTCATTACTGGGAGTTTGCTCCCTGGGTAAGGTTGACATTATATGGGTAAAAAGCAAAAAGAGTGTAAAAATCTACCAGTAATGTTTAGAAAAGTCTCTTTGGTTCTCTTCCTAGAAGCTGAAGGGCTTTTCACCTGGTCAGACTGCAGCCTGCCTTACGTGTCATCTGCATCTGTCAAAAAGCGTTGCTCAAACTTCTCACACAGGTACTTTGAGATAAGCTCTGTTAACGCAGGATTAAACTTTTGTGTTGACTGTTCTTTTCTGCTATAGAAAGAGAGAATATCAGAAGAGAAGTCTATAAACAAACTTTCTAGTATACAGTTTTAAGGAAGTATTCTGCATTGTGCTTACAAAACAGAGAGGACATACATATATGTATTCAACTGAGACTGTTCTCTTTAGCCTCAGTAGCAAGTATCATCAGAGAAATCTTGGAAGTTTGTTTACTGACACTCAATAGATATAAGTGGTTGCACCAACTGAGAGGCAAAGAAGAGCTCAGAGTTCCTTTTAGCCACAGAAATAAATGTACGGAAAAGCCAATCACTGGAAAGAAGGAAACACACATCTGTATGGGAATTCAAAAAGCACCCCAAAACAACCTGCCTGTTCTGAAATCCACCTAGTAGAGGCTAAGAGAATACTGAAACAGTGTGAGAAAAAGCACTCCAAACCTTGCTATTTTTGGAAAGAACTAAAGGAGGAAAATAAAAAAAGTAAAAGAAGTTTCTGTAAGAACCTTCTCTCTTAGAGAAGTGTACTCTTTAGTGAATGACTGGGTTACGATCATTCCTCCTTCTTTTCCCTTCCTTTGTCACTAATTTTGCCTCATTAATTTTGCATTCCTGGTGCACAGCAGCATGGTCTCACCGAGAAGCTGCCTACAGCCAGATGTTACAGATACGTTTTTAAGCAATAGGAGAAGATGGTTCAAACCCTTACAGGCTAAAGAAGAACATGCAAACAGGCCCTCCCTTTTCTGGCCATGTGCTCCTTCGCCTACATTAGTATGTAAAGTGTAGCACCCTACAAACTCTCCTTCCTACTCCTCCCCTGTAAAGAGGTCAATTTGTTTGGACCTTCTGAAAGGTTAGGTGCAGGAGACTCAAGATGCCAAATGGATTTAGGGTGAAAATAGCTGCAGTTGTCTGGCTTGATCAAAATGGCAGCATCTGTAGGCAGACACAGCAGCAAAACTTGAAGTGCATGTGTGTTGTGGTTAAAACCAAGGTGCCTATCAGCAGCTTGGAAAAACTTTTGCGAATTGCTTTGTTAGTCACATGTATAAACTCCACCTAGATTTAAATTCAAACAACACTGTCCCTTCGTTAATCTGGCCCTAATTTAACTGCTTTTTTTTTAGTGATTTTCATAGCAAGGTTTAGGGTGCAAGCTTTCCTTCAAAAGTACTAAAGAGAAGAATAAAAATGATCAGTTCAAATACTGAAAATGTCTAGGTAAGATAAACCACATTTCCACAATAAAACAAGAGAGAGGCATGAAAGTATTAAGAATTCTGAGGACATCAAAATACTGTAAGCCAGCTGTGCAACCACTGCAGGAAAGCATGCAAAGGGCAGGAAGTTATGGTATCAGTTAATCCCCTTAACCTCTATTAATGTATGAAGTGTAAGCAACATTTCTTTTATGAAGCAGTAAAACGCTGTTACGAATTTTGAATCTATCTTGCATCTCAATGAATTCTGTAATCAAAAGGCTAAGAACAGCAAGTCAAATATGAGTAAATTTCCCTTTACTTATTTTCCTCTTCACCTGTCTAGGGACAAGATGGAAAACAGTGTAAAAACTGAAAGCTGTAAAATGGACTTGGCTAACTTACTCCTTCATAACCACAGAGGTTAGATGACACACTGTACTTGCTCTTAAAAAGGGAACAAGTATATGAGATAAATAAGATAATTATCTGCAATCTATCTGTACGATAAGCCTATTCTGCATTTAAAAAGGCATTACAAAACAAAGAGCTTCACTCTCTGTCTTCCTTGGACAGAAAAAAAGAGAAATCCCTAATCCACCAGATTATCACAAAACAGACCCTTTATCGGCTTGTAGTTCCACACAGAGGAAACTGATGTCACCTTTTTGTCAGACATGCTGCAGATACTATTAAGCACTGTAATAAAAACAAATTACTACAGAAACACATTTAATACTTTAGCAAATTACAAATGGATTGATTGTCTTTCAAGTACTGAAAAATAGCAACAAATTAATACACATTTGCAGATTGGAAAGGCAGTAAATCAAAAAAAGGGTGATGCAGATGACAATTTCGGCTGTGTATTAGGAAGATCAGTAAGACCCAGTTAAATCTAGTGATGAAATCTTGCTTCCATTGGATTTAACACTGTGAGAATTAATTCAGACCTCAGTCACATATATGGTGTAGAAGCAAGCACACTAATTTTAGAAATTATCACCCCATTGCAGGAGTTACTGCCTCCCTAGTTCACCTCAGTGTACAGCCATCTGGATTAGCTGCAACCCTCTTCACTGGCCCTCTATAGTGGCTGAATGGAAAGTGAGATGAGTCCCCATAAAATCTGTTAATGCGCTCATGGAAAAGTAATGAAGTTATGATGTCAATAATTTCTTAAATCACTCCAAGCAAAATTGTCAGGACATCAGTTTATGCCTCCAAAAGCATCCAGTAAATGGGACATTTACAGTTAATCTGTTCTAATCTCTAGAAAAGGTAAATCCTTTGTTAGCATTGAGGACAGATTCTATAACCTGGTAGATTTATGAAAGTCTCCCTTCAGTATCTCACTTTAGCTTCCACCTCTGCCCTTTTAAAAGGCGAAACTGATCTTTCTCTAGGATTCTTTCCTGGAGGTGCACAAATATTGTACTCACTCATAAAATCCAACTGTGTAGTCCCAAAAAGACAGACCTGCCTAGGATTTACTCTTCACAAAGGAAAGATAATGTAGTGGCTCCAAATAACTCTTGTGAAATAATCTGTGCACAGATTTTTTTTCAAATGCAACCTCATTAACTCTTATTTTAGTTCATCCAGTTTCAGTCTCCTTCTATTACAGTGGTTTAAGCATCGCCCTGGGGCATTTCTTTACTCCTCACTTCATTAGCACTACTTTTAGCCTGGACCTACACTTGTTCCCTATGCCCTAAGGTTTTTCAGAAATTAACTTCTTTTTCACAAGATTGTTTTATTTCTAGTTTGTACAATTTTCTCTCTGTGTTCAATGCTGTAAAATATAGATTGTCAACAGTGCTTTGTAAACTGGCATAAGAAATGTAGGAATAATTTTCAATAGTACATACAGACTCAAAACAAAACAAAAAAAAGAACACAACATCCTCTATACAACATGTGAAATGCAGTTTCTTTCCTTTTAGAATAAGATGTGACCTTCTGACTGAATTTAAAGCTCTTACTCTGTCACTTAGGCTCAGCCCATTAATTGAATGAGGAAACAAACTCCAAGGCATACATCAAATTCTGGGACAGCCTTCCATTTGTTATCACCACATGAAGAGGAATACAGCTCCTGCCTTTCTATGAAAGGAAAATAATTTCCCATTTAAGCTTATAAGATCAACGTTGCAAGAAGAGAAATGTCTGAGTATGCATGCACTGAAGGAAATGAAGATTTATGTAAGATGTGATTTAAGACACAAAGGCATTAAAACCAGATAATTATCTGTTTTGGAGGTGGAGAAAAGATCTTCTATATATCATTATCAGATTCTGATCAGCTCTAGAAACTGAAAAGTACTAATGTTATTTCATTTCATGACAGATGGGAAGGTTCACCCTTCAGAAGGACTGAATGAGGGCTGACTCAACAGCAGTCATAAATTATTAACTAATTTGAAGGATGTTTGCCCTCCTCTTTTTCTGCAAGTCCTCTAAGATAATTCTGTAGCTAATGCAAGGACAGATCTGAGGGATTAATTATCAAGCAAGTATGACAGGATTAGTAAATGCTCTATGACAAGACAATGCTGGGCTTCTCTCACTGAACCACTACATGAATTATTTGTGGTCAGGATTAAAGTATTTAATTAAATTATCTTTGTGTAGACAAAACATTAAAATTATTTTTTTAAATTGCTGCAAGAGAGGAAAAAAACTTCCCTTTGTTTACTTCTTACAATCGATTATTGAGTCTGTTGTTCAAAAACCAAAATGATCAAAACCAGCAGTAACTCACTGGCAAGAGCATTAGGATAAATCAACCTACCTTGAAAGTTATCTCCTTGCATACTCTTCTCCCCCACCCAAGATAATTGCAATGTTATGCAAATGTACTACTGGAACAAAGACAGCTTCCAGACCAGAAAGGTAGAGTTCCTCAGTGGTCTGAGCGGTTTACACACAGGAATGCTCCTTAATGTAAAGTTGTCAGTCACTTCAGTGAGTTCTTACTAAACATTAGCAGTCTGCCAGCAGACTCTGAGAGAGAAAAAGGATTGCTGATTTTTTGTTTTACACAAACAATAGTGGGAAGTGAGGAAAGGCTTGCTATTTAAGAAAAGAAGCAGTGTGTGTAGAACAAAGGATTTTTTGACCCCTGAGAACAACAAAGGGGAAAAAACCCAAATTGAAGACATAGCTCTTCCTCCTGAAATTTATTTTCTGCAGTACCAGAAGGGAGAACCAACACCGCAGGTAGAGTTGCTCAGTTAAGGTCAGCAGGTCCAAAACATCCTCTGCCTCTCTTATCGTCCACATCAGCAACTGTGAGACACAGCTAGCCTAGGACAGGAGAACTAAGAGATGTACCTAGAGTTTTATGGACTGATGAACATCTGAAGTTGTGGCTGAGCTGGGGTAGAGAGAAATTTCTTTGCTTCCACAAAAATGTTTTTTGAAGTTGCATTTAGCAAACTGTTCTCAGAAATGAACATCCGAGCTTGGTTTGTCTCCATTTGGCTGCAGAACTGAACAACATAATCTAGTTGGTGGATAAAATGGACTTAATTCTCAAGCCACTGTCAACTAGGATGGAAGGACTTCAAGATATTTCTTGCTATTTGGACTACTATCTTGGCTGGAAGAAAACCCAGTGGGGAAGAACTGAGTTGGTTATTAATGTAAATCCTTAATATCTCCCTTCAGAAGATAAAGGTGTTGCCATTTTTCATACTGGATGTCTACTTGTTATTGCAGAAAGCAAATCAATCCTTTTGCATTTTTTCTTTTAATTTCAAGCTGTAACAAAAAGTAGAAAAAATAGTAATTTGTACAAAATCATTACAGATGCATCAAATAAGAAAGTACTGTGAATTGATTTTTAGGTCTAACAAACCTTGTCAGAGTCCCTTTAAATGACATCTAAGAGGTAAAATATATCTCCAGTTAAACTTTGTTATTCCCTCTGCTGTATGGAAAGTAAAATAAATAATTTTCTGAAAAGGAAAAGAAAGCAAGCTAGATAAAACAGATGTATAAATTAACATCACTTCTTCCCAACTTTACTGTTTGGGAAACAGCATATGTATTCTTTGTTCTCAAGAACAGCAAAAACAGATAACAAATGTTCTATGCAAATAGTCATTAAATGGAAAGTTTACATGAATGTATGTGCAATAAAAACCATAACCTAAAGTGAGTTTTGGATCACACAACTATACACATTCACATATATGTATGTAGCAGAAGCTAGATGAACTGTGCTGAAAAATGTAACAAATTCTTTTAATAATTCTAATAATTTCTGGTATATTCTATCAGTAAATCACTGTGAATGAGAGAGAAAATAACATGATAAACATGCCTGCAACTGTATCATGTACCAATGCAGGAAAAAAAAGAAGACAAGCATATGAAACTTCTAATGGAAATGAACTGAATTCTATATAAGGATTATAGAGTGGAGGTCTGAAGTAAGCTATAAGGTATATGATACTGCACATATTAAAATGTTTCCACAGTATAATCCAAAAGTGATTTAAACACCTACAGCAGCTTTCATAAGAAGTTTGATGTATTTCTTCTGGACCACTTAACAATCATGAACTGCTTGCTTAATTTCCTTTCCCATCATTACTTAATGTCAATAAATGTGTGTTAAATTTAATTTTTCTCCTTTGTAATTAGTCTGGGTCCACCTGCCTGACATATTAACTGATTCTACAATCTCACATTTGTGACATCAGATAATTTCCATGGTGACAGACTGAGATACATTCCTGAATGAGACTGGTAAGTGGGTCATATTTGACTGGAAAAAGGAGAAAAAAACCAAACCCTCCTTTATATATACAGTAATTAAGGGAAGACAGAGTCTAAGAAAAGTCCAGAATGGTACAGTTAAATTTGCTCGGCAGCTGATAACCACAGAGGCTTGTGAAAATTCTTTAAGGTTATTGTGGGCAATGGAGATTTTCAGAATATGTCAATCACTTTTTTGAAGACTGACTGATTTGATTCATAACTTTGGACTTAGTTCAGTACATAACTTACTGCGACGATTTTTTTGTTTTGTTTATAGTGGATTGTTCTGTAGAATATGCCACTTCATAGGCATGTTGCAGCAGCTCTGATCATCTAGACTTGATATTACAATATCTCTGGTCCTTGTCCCTTTGCACAAGGAATTTGCTCTCTTCTCAGGTTTATTTCTATTTATTTACTTCAGTTTGTTCTGTAGACCATACTTGAGCAATGAAACTGTATTGCATGTATCTGGGTCTGGATTAAAATTTGATTTGTTCTGCTGCATGGGCACCCATGTCCTTGGATCCTATCTGTCAAGGGTGGTCCAGTGAACACCAGCACTGTCAAGCCCTCAAAACAGAGCACTGTTGGCTTTGAAGGGCAGCTGAATAAAATACACTCAACAGGGTGGTCTTAGATGTCAGCAATAGCAACTGCTATGGTTCCTGGTAAAATGGATTCAGTGGTGTGAAACGGTGTAACAGGGAATGAAGACCCTCCATTTACACACTGACTTGAAGGAGTCAATATAGGGATATGGTAAGCAGGCATGACTCCTTTTATACCAAATGGAGCCATTTCAACTTGTAGCAGGTCAGAATTTGGCTTGCTAAATTTATACTACAGAAGAATGAAGCACTTTTCATGTATTTTCACATGAAAACACTGGCTGTTGGCTTTGCTGCTGATTAACAACCTCCCACTTTCGCATTCTGGGCAAGTTGGTGAGGAAAGCTGTCAGACCAAGAACAGGATTGCTGGCAAGCCTTCCTCTGGCCAAGGCATGCTCCATAGAGCATGTGGCTGTGTAGGAGAAGCTTTGCCATTTGGGAAACTGGGCTTCATAAATTCTAATCCACAGCAGCCCAAGTTTAGTTCCTTAGAAGAGCAAGCTAAATTAAAACTAACAACTTTCTCAAATACAAAGGGATCCAACCACTATTTTTAAAATGATACTAGGATGGCATAGAAAGATGTGTAAATTGCTGCCTGATCCCTGTGAGAGTAAATCTAATTCGATGTTTTCATGGGAAGAGACTCTGCGAGAAGAAAGTAGCAGAATCATGTATGGCACTAAATGTTAAAATTCACAGAAGGCAGTATTTGCCCTCTACAGTGTCTGACAGTTATCATTCAGGAGTACACACAATAGCATCTGAGCAACCACAATGAAACCAGACAGCTATAACTTCACATATTCACAGTAAATCTTGCACAATTACTCCACTGAGACTGCATGTGAGATAAATCAGAGGGAATTGTGAATTCCCAGTGTAAAAAGGGCTCAGTGTAGAAAGTATTTATTCCTATGGACAGTTTATTTGTAGAGGGGTAGCTTATCCAATGCTCTGCAGTGCTAGGTGCTGTACAAATACACAACTTGTAATGACTAGGCAAGACGTCTGTGGGAAGGAGAAGGGAAACAATAGTTTTGCCTACTGCAAACAGGACCCAGGACTGCAGATGCAATAAGGTGCCTGCAGACAACTGCGGCAGAGCCAGGAAGCAGAGCCCAGATCCCTGCTGTTCCACCTGGCGCAACTACTCTTCTCGTTCTCAACCCTGCTATGGATTTTTAATGACTTATTTCATGAGCAACAAAGTTTGCCAATGTGCTGACAACATTAATGTGCATAAATCACTAACTTTTTTTCTTGTTTCAACAGAAGAGTCTAAACAGTTGTTAAGATTGCAAATTAGTTCAGCTCTGCTTAAAGGATTAATTTTTTAGATCTTTCACAAATCAGAGAATTTGAAGGGGAAAAAAAAAAGACAGATATATAACATTTTCCTGGAAGGTCTGAAGTAATTCCTCCAGCAATGCTGCTTTCAACTCCAAGTTCTGCTAACCAAGTGGCAAAGGAAAAGCTCTCTACACCAACTTATTAATGCCAGACATGACCTTGGAAAATGTTTTGTAACATGTCAGGACACAAAGAATATATAATTCAGCAATTAGCAAGCATGAAAAAATATTATATTCATGTTTTATATGTATAGATGGGCAGACAAACAAAGGAGCGACAGCAAACAGGGGTACTGAAACCATAGCAGGCTGGACAGTTAGTTTGATGAGAGTAGTTAAGAAGATTAATGTACACTCTAAAGTGAACTTTCCCAGTCAGCCAGTGCTCGATAATTTAAAAGACAATGCCAGAGCCTTCATTTCAAGATGACAGAAAATTCTGATGATGAAAGAGGTAGCTGAAAACTTACTTTTAATTAAAAAGCAAACAGGCTGAAGATCCCATGTGCCTAACAGGAAGTAATACCGTTTAGGAAACAGTGGGGAGGGATTATTGTTTAGATAGTTAATTTTATTAAATAAAAGAACTCAAAGAGAACCAGTAACAACTTTTCCACCCCTGTATCCTTAATAATATGATTACTCATTGACTTAATGAGAAAAAGTTTGAGGCTAAAGAGAAAGCAATTAAACTGACTACCAAGAACAGATACCCACAAAATGCAGAGCTAGGATGCATTAAATGACCAGAATAATTCACGAATGTTCCCAGGAAGATGAATAAATGGATGACAAAGCTCCCATCTTTTACATGATACAAATAGGTAGACAGGTGACAAGCAAATTGATAGGTGCATGTTCAGATGGACACAGAGGTGATACATTCCTAACATTCACAAATAATTGATCAAAGACGATTATACTAACAGTTTGACACGTAAGAGCTCAGAAATTGGGCCACGTTGGAAACCCATTTTCTACAGAAGCTGGAGTGTCCAGTTAGCTTCACTCTCTTGTTACAAACACTTTTAACCTGCTGAAGTTCAGTTACAAAACTATTTTAGTGTTAAGAATTTATGAGCTGTGGGAAAGAGCTTTTTTTCCTAAGGATCATTTATCTCTGTAGCCTCAGGCATGCATCATCTGCCACAGCACATGCCAGTGGTGCACAGCAGTTCATCATGGTCACCTGTGACATTTTGTTGACTGCTCCATCTTTTTCCCAATGCTAAACTCAATGATCTTAAACTTCAGCTTAAATTTCAGCAATCAAGGGGTAATAGGAAGTTAGTACATCACATCATCTCCTCTGCACTTGGAAAGACCACGTTTGGCAGATACTGTTCAATGAGGGGGATAAAAGAGGATGCTGGTGGAGAGCAATGCTTGGCCCTGAATCTATTAGCCATGCTTGGCCCTGAATCTATTAGCCAGGATGGGCTTAGACGCTATCAGCCCTAACTCAATGTTGTATCTCAGTGCATCATCATTTTCAATTTTGCTGAAGTTAATGAAACTACTCATGAGCTTTTACGCTTCAGCCTATGATTAAGTACTTCACTAAATAAGGTTATTAAATTTAAATTGTAGATGCTTGCTAGGTACTCTTGAAGGTTGTTCTCTCACCTGCAACATATTCCCTTCAGGCTTATGGCTGGCAAAACAAATGGCAAAATAACATTCTAATCTGCATGTCAGCAATCCTCCCACTAAACTTGAGACATGGGAAATTGATTGATTTAGAAAGGACCTGTGTTTAGCCTACTGCTGATGTAGGAAAGAACAGTAGCATGTTATGACTCTTGGAAAAGGGTGAGATACACAGAAAAGGAAAGGTGTATGAATCTGGCACACTGCAGTGTCTTGAAGAGGTATCTCAGTTTGTTTGAGTAGCAGAAGTCATGCAACTGTGTTAATGAAGCATTTTGGCACTGTGCATTTTTGCCACTTCTCAGTAGGACTGATCTGCCCAACACAGTACTTCGCTAGTGCAGTTAACTAGCTTGGGTACGCATGCATGTGTTGGCCTCCACAGAGACATATCCTAAAGGATCCACACAGCATTTCCAGAAGCTATCAAGCTATTTTTACTTCTCTCTCCATTCAGCGTGTACACCTCAAAGCAGCCCTCTACCCTGCTTCCTACTCCCAAAGAGGCTATCGATTGTGCTGAAGTGTATGCTAAAGCCATAATGCAGATAACAGACCATTAAAAGCTCAAATGAGACTGCTAAACTTAACATTTCATTAATCATTGTACAATCCAGTCTTGAACCAGGAGCTACAGCTTTGACAGGCTGGTAATGGAACGCTTCTTTCTACCCATTTCTAGAGACTGGGAAAGGGAGAGCGGCTCCTGGGCTGGCTACCTTAAAACTTTTGCCCTTCCTCCTCTTCCTCAGGTGCATGTGGCCTGTGAAGGTTACATTGTTGGGAAATAGAGTGAGTAGGGGATAAAGAATAAAAATAAGAGAGTTGCTAAGAAGAAAGAGTGTGAACGGTGTTCAGAGAGCCTGGATTCTCAAAGGAGCCAGAACACCTGCAACTCACACTGATTTTAATAAGAGTGCTTCTGAAAAACTGGCCAAACTGGCTCACTCTCCCTGGCAAGGGGTCTTTATTTTGGGATTTCATGGGATATCAGAAAAAGGACTTTTTTTCCTAGGGGCCCAGACCCAGTGCTGATTCTACCAAGATAAAAGCATAGCAGGTAAAAGCTAAAGGAAACATTGTGAAAAAGAGATGCTCCCGTCGCACCACTTCTTATTGTTACATCTCTAGCTTGTCTCAGTAGCTTCCCAAGCCCTTTCCGGGGAAAGTCAGCAGGTCACTTATTTCCTGCTAGCCAACTGTCAGGTTAACAAGAGTTACCTGCCAAGCACATCTGGCTGTTTAACCCCCCTGCCCTGATGCCACATGCCCCTGCATACTAGCTTAAAGGTGAGGCATACTGTTCTTTTTTTTTCAGGGAGCAGGTTGGAGAAGGTGGTTTCAGCTGAGATAAGTTGTTTCCTTGAACAGCAGAGATAGAAGACACTATCAACAGAAGGCCCTGTTTAATTCATTGGAAGAGTGAACATGCCTGAACTAAAGGGACCTGTCAGCATGGGGTTCAAGTTTAATCTTAGTGGAGGATTTGAATCAACAAACTTCTTGCAAGGAGGCAAGATTTTTTTACCTTAGCTTCACCTCATTGTGCTCATGCTAAACTCCCTGGTTTAAACTTACAAAAGACCTTCCAAATGAGTAGGGAGATCAGTTGATGATGTCACTGGATGGAGTTTATTATGCAATGTTAAAAAAAGGGAAAGAAGTGCCAAATGTGGAACAAGAGATTTCAAAAACACAGTAGTAGAGGCTTGATTATGCCAGACATCAGTTATTCTGTTTTTGAGCTGATTGTGTTCACAGAGGTATGTATTTGATATGTTATCACATAATTCCCTTATACTAAAATGATGTAGCTCCTATTTCAATGAAGTGTGTGGCTGGTAAGATTCTGGAGCACTACCAATTGAAAAGCAAAAATAATTTCCTATGTTAATAATCCCCTGACTCCTGCTATTTGTTGGGGAAGAGTGTTATTATAACCATATTTGTTGGGGAAGAGTGTTATTATAACCATATTATCACTTTTGTTATTTAATGTTGCCTGATATTTTAAGACCTGCAGTACCTACTGCTCTTACCTGTGCCCTGCTAAATGGAGTTGGCTTTAGAGGATCAAAACATCCTTGCAGTATCTGCCAAAGAACTTTGACCCTACTGTGAAATTTCTTGAATACGCTGTGCTTTATGGCAGGGGTTGGAAATACTCCTAAGAACTTGGAAAATTAAATTCCTGTAAATTAATTATGCTTCTACAGTCCAACATCTTCCTTCTTCTGTGGGGCTAGGAAGCAGGAGCCTCACCACAGCTTGAGAGTGTTTACTAGTATTGCATATTATATAAATATCTACTGATGGAAAAAACTTGCTCTTCTTCTGCGTTTTTTTTGGAGTAAGATTTTTGCTCTTATGACTGCTATGAAAAGCAAGAAAGTGTAACATTAATGAACCAGACAATAAACAAGAACTATATGATGCTCTCTTTTTTCTTAACATTATGATTTTTAAGTAGGTATTCTGATTGTAGGCTATCCCCATTAAGGCAGGTCTCAGGAACTAACCTCTCAAAGTCAGTATTTCAGGTCCATATATTCCTTTGCACAGGGAATTTTTTCTCCTGTGTGCAGAAGGCTATGATACCTTTACTTCCTCCAGCACAGCTCTACGTATCTTTTCTGATGCCAGGGTTTTGCAACAAAAGTGGTATTTCCTTGGTAGCCATCAAATGCTCATGCAGCCAGCCTGGATACAACAGAGATAAAGAGATACTGGTCCCATACTGATAGGTAGCTGGCAGAGCTTTTTATACCTGTGCTGTGTGTTAACCCCGATGGGCAGATAAGCACCACACAGTCCATCGTTCACTCCCCCATCAGGGACATGGGGAAAGAGGAAAGTAAGAATAAAAGCAAGAAAATTGGGGGTCAAGGTAAAACAAACAATTTGTTTAATAAGTGAAGGATAAGTGGAAGAAGAGGCAAGGGAAGAAAACAAAACAAAATAAGGCCTGTCCTGTGGGTAGACTGATGCCCAGCCATTTCCCAAGCAAAAGATGGCTGGTCCCCTGAAGACCTCTCTTTTTCCCTTTATTACTGAGCATGATGTTATATGGTATGGAATAGCTCTTTGGTTAGTTCGGGTCATCTACCCAGTTGTGTCTCCTTCCAGCCTATTGTGCACCCACTAATCTATTCATGGGGTGGGGCAGAGTGAGAAACACAGGTGGCCTTGATACTGTGCAACCCACTGTTCATCAAAAGCTAGAACATTAGTGTACTATTTGTACTGTTTTGGTCAAAAATCTAAACCCCAGCACCATATGAGCTACTATGAAGAAAATTAACTCTATTCTAGCCAGGCCCAGTACACCCTGACACATGAAACGTGCCCCCCCCCCCCCCCCATCCCCACCCAAACCACTCAACTACTGTGAACACAACAAAAAGAGCAACTAACCTGCTTGCTACTAGAATGTTGTTTCTGACAATTGGGTAACTTATCCAATTTATCTTACCTTTTGTCTAATAAAAGGGAAAATATCAAATGCTGCAAAAGGGTAAAATAACTACCTGTAAGTACTGTTTCAGTTTTCCCCATTAAAAGTTCTTGCATGCTGTAAGAACATCCCCAAATTCCAGCCACCAGTGTAGCTGTACCAATGCAAAATGCTGCACTACACAAAGCTAGCGTGGCATCGTGTGAAACAACTCTCTGGTTTCAAGCAAATGCAAGTTGCAGTTCACCTTATTTAGAGTACAGACAGGTAACATCAAGTATTGATGACTGGACTTTTAACTTTCCAGTGCGAGCAAGGTGAAATACTTGCGTACGCAGATCTGATTAAATGAGGCTGGTATACAAAGGGGTCCAAATCACACTAAACTTTAGATGGGAGAGTGTCCAAATGGAAAACGGGTGAGAGCATCAGAGCTGCCTTCTCTTGGACATCTTGTTTTTATTTGGGTTTTGCTGCAGTATGGCCTCTTCAGGAGACCTGCCAGTGTTACATGGATGCAATATCTCCCCACTAGCAGCTGCCCATCTTTAGACCTACGTCACCTTTCTCTTTTTGAAGGTTCTACTGGAGGGAGGGAGAGATTCCTGCCCCGTTCAGCCATCACAACCTACTGCACATGGATTTCTTTGATATGGTCTTTTGTCAGACATTTCACAGACCCTCATGTAAATGAGACCCAGGCTTTGGGTGAGGGAGTGAAAATTTTAAGGGAGGTCAGGAAAATGCAGGAAAAATCTCACAACTGTAAGACTGCATGAGTCAGGTAAGGTGTTATCAATAATTAAACATTAAAAAGAAAGAAGCAGAACGAGTATGGATTAGAGGTGCCTCCCAAATATGGGCTCAAACGAATGAGGCTTTTCTTTTTACCATCAGAGAAAGTTTATTACATGTGCTTCAAAGTCAGTTGACTCAGTGATCAGTGGAGGTGGGTCAGAGACACATCCTTTCCAGTGACGCTCAGCATAAAAACAGAAGCATTCATAATGGAATGGCTGAACTGGCTATGAAAATAATAACCCATGACTGGCGAAAATTTTAAGGAGAGAATTAAACCTTAAAATAAAAACAGAGAGAAGGGAAGAATGGCATATAAAATAAAATCAGAATCCTGCAGTTATTTCACAGCTACAAAAAGTGCATGCTGATACCATACGTGCTTCTCATTTGGAGGTCTGGCCACGTCCATAAATCCTGACCTGTGATACACTGGGCTGATAAAATTCCTCTAGTCTCATCAGCTGAGGCTGTCCGCCTGAACGTTAACAGTACTGAAAGTGGGGTAAAAAGCACCCTGATTACCAGTGTAGGTGTCATTAAACTGAGAGCTATTACACACACCACCAGACCAAAAATGTTACAGAGAGACCTAGAGAGGATAACAGTGAGGGTGGGGAGATAAGGAAAAAAAATATCCTGGAAAAAGCACACGTTAATAAACTTGAGCAATAGAAACCAAAACAGAGAGAAATAGTGAATGGGGTGGAAATTGAAGGAAAGCAGTATATTAGAAAATAAAGAGGGAGTGTTATGATCTGTTGTGCTTTTCACAGAAACTAAGAGACATAACTGCTGGTTCTTGTCTCACTTGTGAGGCTCCCTGGCACTAAGCCCCTGCTTGAGTTAGATCCTCCTTCCTCTAATGTTGAGTCTTGCTTGAACTTTAAGTGATGCGGAGAGAAAAAGCTCTGGTCAGTGCTGACAGCAGACAGGCACAGCAGAGCACCTATACAGTACTGGATATGTAAAACATCCTCATAACAGCACTGTACAGCCAGACAAAACTAGCTGTTTCTCTTGCCATGCTGTAGCTAGATCTTGTGATTCACAAGAAATCACATCAGTTTGGCGAGTAATTATCAACAGCTGCTGATACTGCAATGGCATTTCAGTAACATGGGCTATAGCATATAGAATAAATAAAAGAGACCCTTAAACTAGAGGCATAAGCAGACATATCCCATGCTATTTGGAGCTAAATGAAAGCTGTCACGTCTTCTCTTTCATGATCACCAAGTTTATCTACATTTCACATTTTCCAAAAGTTTGGTTCCTTAATTTTTCTTGAATTTTAACAGAGTTTCACAGGTTGTTTTTTTTTATTTTTTCAGGAAAAACACATTTGGATCAAGTGATTTTCTGGTTTTATGTTGAGCATAGATGGTAAGATTACTTCTGGGAGACCACTGCTGCTCACTCAAGTCTGCTACCTTAGGAAAAAAACCCCACAGTACATCTCATGTATGCACTGTTCTAATTAAAAGCTAGATTTTCATCTCATTTTCACCACTATAAATCCAAGGATAACTTAAATGAAAGTAATGGAGTTACTCTGGATTCAGTCTATGGTAAATGAGACAAGGATCTTGGCCTAATCTCATAAATGTCTTCCTTAAGATCTCCATTAGTAACACTGGGTTTTTAGTGAAAAATGCACCACATTCTTGCAAGATCCCCTGGTGGGGAAAAATGGTAATTTTTAGTACATTAATTCTACACAATTTCATTAAAACTTTTTGTGAGATCTCAGGGGAAACGTTTACAACATCATGCTATCTCAATATACTTCCTCACTAACAGCACTGGAAATACATAAAGAAACTGCAACCATCCTGACATATAATTAAATAATTGGTTTCAGTTTGTGTATATTCTAAGTCTATAAGGCAAGAGCATGATTCAATCACACCTGTTTTCCCTCATAAGTATCATTAGTACTAATTACTTACAACTTCACTCATGGCAATCACGGATGATATTCAACTGCTTTCAATATACTGCTGAGAGATTCTAATTCCACTTGCAAAGCAGGAAATGGGTATTCATAAAGGTGCTTTAAGCTTTCAGGCTAATAATACAATTGTGATAGTACTTTATCCTGATTCATCTGGAAGCGTTTGCCTCCTCTTTGCCCTTTGACAATGGTCCCACTATGAACAAGGCCTCAGAGCTACAAAGCTCCTAGGAACAAGCTCATGTTTTGCCTGACAGCTAGGCCAGATAGAGGCAGTCTTTGGAGAGTAGAACAAAAAGTACTACCTATTTTGGGTGTCTTAAGAAACATATCCTCAGTGCATTTTTGCAGTGGTGGATGAGTACGCGTGACTTCTTTTCTCCCCCCCGCCAAGCTCTCAGCCTTAAATCACAGCTCTCCTGTCTCTGCTTTGAACTCTAGTTGCAACTTTGTCCAGAGTTTATCATTGCTTTTTCAAGCACTGGTCACAGGGAGGCAAAAATAATGAAAGGTGCTCTCCAGGCCTCAACACACTTTCCAGAGATTTCTAACCCAATCTGTAGTTCTTAATTTTGACAACCTGGAGACCTTACATATTGTTAGAGAAATGATTAAACATCTTCCTCTTTCTGCCAAGGGATAAATTAAGACTAATCATAGCTTGGGATCACTGAAATCAAATTTCTTCTACTTTAGACTCTGCCTTCCAAGCTTCATCCCAAGAAATTAGCATTTCCATCTGCCTTCAATGTGAAAGTCAGAACTACATAGTAAGGTACCCTGGAGCAATATATTTCAACAAAGCTAGTCGAAGCCTCATTCCAGTGATGGCTCTATGTTCATTAGTATACAGGATCTGTTCATGACTGAGTCACCCAGCAGAGCAAATCTGATACATAATCAAATGTGGGCACAGAATGACATTTCTATTGCATTAGCCAGAACACATGATTTGGAGTTTACACTGACTTTAAGCTTACTATGGAAAGACAGATGGTATCTGTCTCAGAATAACTATTCTCAGAATAGTTAATCCATTAATATTTTGGAGCAGAAATGAATCAGTGAATTTATACCAGATTACCACTTAGTGCTAGCTGTCTATGACATTTTGATCCAGTACCAAGATCTCTTTTTTTTTTTTTATTTTCTCTATCACTAAACAATGGTCTGCACCTCATAATTTTGTCCCTTTTAGGGAAAGGTTAAGTACAGTCCTGGATATCTAGTGAAGTGTGCCCTGTCAGTTCAGAGTGTGTTCCAGCAAGGAACTGCAGATGGACTTCAGGTGTAAGCTACTAATGTTTTTAAAGCTCTACAGAAAACACATGGTGATGCAAAGATAAGGAAAAGGGTTGTAAACCCTCAGAAAGGTGAAAAACAAGGCAGCTCAAATATTGGTGTCACATCTGCAATGACAAGACAGCTCTGAAGCACATGAAGAACTATCATCACTGAAACACACTGATATTCAAGTGTAGTGTTTGCTGCCAATGCTTAAAGGTACTGACTGTACTGGCTAGGTCAGGCTAATGCTGATTATATGTTTTGTATTGCCAGTTAGGATAACCTCTTTTGTTACAGGGCTGGCAAAGAGCGTATTGCAACCTGTAGCTCTTCCTTAACTTTGCTTCACTTTAAAAAGAAATCTCCACAAATTCTCTCTCTGCACAGGTGACATATTCCAGATCTAGATCCATCCCTGACATGCTCCCTGGGACTGCAATCTTGCTTCTTTACCTGAGGTCACCTCATACAGCAATCTCAGTCAAGTAAGACAGGAAAAAAAGAATCAGTCATGAAACTGAAGGATTATTTGTTGATATAGAGGGCTCCATTAAAAATTAAGCTCATATAAGGGGTAACAGCTGCCTTTGCATTAGTACTGGGTAAGGTAGCAGTAATTTAAAAAAACCTTAGGGTACATCTATTTTTGGTTTGATATTATTGCTCTTTAAGAATCCACACATGCGTACGTCCTGCTCAACAGTGAGTTTTCTAATTCTTAAACAACTGGAAAAGATGGCAACTTTGAGTATCTGTGCATAGTCCAGCTCTTAAGAAAATTAAGGTCTTTTAATCCAGCTATAATCCAACTATGAACCTCAGAGTTTACAGTAAAACTGGCAAAAAGAAGAGGCTATAGCAGCCTGTTCTGCATTACAGGTGGAAGGACTGTTCAGAGAATGGCTTTGTGCTGAATGTAGCTGGTTAGTAAGATTAATGAGTAGAAATCACATTGCATGATTGTCAGTCTTCAGTAATTTAATTGAAACAGGAACTAATTTCAAGGTGATATAAAAGTCCCTCTGAAGTCTGGCTACAACTTTTTTTCATGGAGTAGAAGTCAACATGTCATCAGGATGGAAAGGAAAAGGAGAAGCAAGTATTTACAACATTTAACTTTAACCTTTGACTTATTCAGTTGAAACTTCTTGACTGGAGGAAAGAGCTGAATAAGAGCAAGGAGGGATAGTGTCCAGCAAATCTTGGTTAGATTAGATGGAACAGGTCTCATCTGGAAACTTCCAATACCATAAAAATGAAGGATAAGGAGCACCCTAGGATGTCATGTCTCTGAACATGTTAGAAGGAGGCATTCAGAAAGCAGGAAGGAAATCCTGTTTCCCACTAATCATCACTCCGAGCTAGGGCTGAGAAATACAGAATGGAGGCTGGAGAACTGAGTGTCAAATGAGAGGAAGTAATAGCAGACTTGTCTTGGCTTGCAAAGGTGTCAGTAAGCATAAAGCATGTCTGAACTATACGGCATTCCCTGCTGCCTGCTTGACCTTGGCAAGGGAAACTCTTGCAAGATCCTAGCTGGAAGCTTTTATGTTCTTTAAAACATGCATATCAGGAATGATACATTTTTCATAATTGATGCAACTCACTACAGGAAGCTGATAAGACTTTTGCCTCCCTGTAAAAATACTGATCAATAAAAAATCTCCACAGCTATCTCACTTTGCTTGTCTATCCTCTTTCCAAGTAAGTGGTGTGGCTTGTCATAAAATTATGAACCCGTAACAGTGTACTCTGTACTACTAGTTTGCTGGGACTGAATAAGCGGTCTGCAACTGGTCCATAACTTCAATTTGAAGTTTGATAGTAAAGATGCACAGTAATCTATCAGAAGTTAGGAGAGCTGATATGCTCCAGTGGTCCACTGCTCTAGGAGAGCCAAGTAATGAGTAGATGGAGATGCAGATTTTGGAAGGAAAAGCTCTATTACCATTTTTTACAAACCCAAGAGACTTTTCAGAGCACAGCTGTTAAAGATATCACACAAGGAGAAGGAAATTCCTCAATACAGACAGATCCCATATAATTTAGGGCTTGCAAGGTCACAACCAACACCCTAAAGCTCACAGGCTATCAGTATGCAGCTGGAACTGGCTCTCAGCATGAAGCAGTGCTTTATAAGAGGGCTGCTTTATTCGGCAGTTCTCGCTTCAGCCTCTGAATAGTCTCAAGAAGCAGTCCCATGCAGAGAACATTAAAGTAGTCCTGTCTTTTGATAACTATAACTACCATGACAAGTTGTTTTTATACTAACTCCCTGGTACACAATCTAAACCCTAACTCCTGTTTTGCTGTGGGTTTTTTTGAGTATTTACTCATGTGGACTGATTAGCCAGCCCTGTCTAAGCTCAGTACTCTGACCTCCAAATTAAGCAACAGGAATTTACTCTTACTCTTCCTGTGTTCTCAGACAACTATGACACCAGATTTTCTTCACGGATTTAAGTATAGGCTTAATTTTTGTTGCTTATTGTGTCATTCTGACACTTTATGGAACCCCTGCAGTGTACTGTGATATACTTGCAAAAAGGCCACTGTTAAAGACACTAGATAAAAAGGAGAGAAAAAAAAATTTCTCATAAAAACTGTCACCCACAACAGCACGTTTCTATGGTAATACAGGACTGCTTTGGGTTGTTATGGCAACTAAACCTTTAAAAGCAATAGCATAAAACCAATGCAAAAAAAAAAAACCCACAAAAATTGAGCTTCATCACTGCTCTATTTCACAAATCATTCTCAGCCCTCCTACCCCACACAAACACTAGATTAGGTGTTACAGTGATCAAAACTCTTTTGGAACAGGAATAAAACCACTTGGTTTCATGGCAATGGGTGTGCAGATCCTTCTTACCACTCTCTTTTAGAAACAAGGACTAGAGGCGCTGGTCCACAAGCAGAGCTCTTGCACCATAGAGCAAAACAAATAAAAAAGTGGTAACAATGATAGTAGGACTAATTGCTAACTGCAGCCAAGTGGGGATGATACCTGTACTACCCACCTCACGGGAGGGACAGGACAAAATTGCATTGGATTAAATGCTGGGTTAGCTCCTTAATGCTACTGTGTACTTCATTATTTTCTTGGCAAGTTTTTTCTTATAGTCAGATGCTGCTGCCAAGGAAATAAAAAAATTTCTAGATACATTCACTTGCTTCTATATAGCTTCACAGACATTTACTGTGATATATGACATTTTTAGCTAATCTCAGAGAGGTTTCAAGACAGATAATCTTGACTAACTTGGGATGTGTTGCCACTTCTCCCTTTTCCTGTTCTTTCTTTCCTGCTCAGTATCCTGCATATTCACTCCTACTTTCCATCTCTACACTGTTTTCTCATTAACCTACCAGTTATGTCCACTTGCTATTATTATGTTTGAAAGAATGGAGAGAGAATGGAACTGACAGTGTGCAAACATCCTCTCCTAATTCTGCTGAGGTGCCTCAAAACTCATACCTCAGCAGTGTGTTCCTTTGCTGTCCTGCTTATGCACTTCAGCCTTCACGCACATCAGACCTGGCTGAGGTCACCCAGCTCTTTTTACTTGTCACCCATATCAGGGGTTGAGAGTTGAAAGGAAAGCATATTTAAAGATTGCTCCTCCAACTAATCACATCTTTTTTTAGGTAGCCTATTAAAGAAGCTGTAAATTCAAAGCAGGAATGTTTCTGTAAATCAGGGAGTATAGGAGCTAGACTTCTTTACTGGTTCAAGTCAGCATCATCCTGTTCACTCCAACGTTTTATAAAGCTAGTTTATACCATCCAAGATGTGCTCTCTCAGGATTTTAGGACACCAGTGTAACAATATCCAGATCATCATTTTTTAGTAGTATGGAAAAATGCCTGAATCTCCAAATACTGTAAAAATTGATGCCAATATGACTCTGAAGCAGGTTGGCAAGAAGCCTGTAGACAGACCTACAGAATGCCACTTGGCACCTGCAATAATTGTGTCTTGAAGCATGCAGGAAGGAAATATTATTACTGTCTATTAAACATAACATGTGCAGGAAGACATGGCAATGCCATGAATTAACGAAGTTCAGGAGATCCTGAGCCAGTTTCAGAGGTTTTACTGGATGTTTCAGAGGTTTTACTGTATGTTTATCAATCACCTTTTGGTATGTATCTGGAAGGGCTAGGACAAAAATCTTTTTGTTGTTAGCAGTGTCTCAAAGCACAAAAAAGATTTACCTTGAGGAAAAGAGTCAGAGGGAGAAAAGCTCCTTTGCTTAATTGAACTGCTTGGCCCATGCTGAATGCAAGCTAGAGAATACTGCAAAGAACATGGAGTAGAGCAAGCTTGAGATTTAAGTGAAATAAAGACACTGGGACATAAGATTTATGTGAAATAAAGACATTGGGAGATGCAGAGTGAAGTGGGCCATTACAGACATATCTAATTCTTCCTTTTTGCTTGAGGGTTAAAATAAGGGGTTCAAACATCCCTGATTCTCTAGATTGCTTGGAAAAAGGAAACCTGTGAAGTTTTGACTATTTCCACAAAACTGGACTGATTATCGATTTAATTTACATGTCTAACTTTTAGTTCAAGTAACTGTCCCCAGTTTTTCCTCACGGTGTATTTGTACGCAGCCTTAGTGCACTTACAAAATAAACTGGTTTAATTTTGTACACTCTTTTCCCTCTTCCCTGGTTGTTCAAAGAGCAATACCATGTACTCATCCTGCTGATGGGACAATCATACCATTGACCTCTAGGCAATACCTTCCAGCTTAAGCCTGTGAGACAGATATTCCCTACGCCACTTTACCCTATGCAAACCCATGTGCTGCCAAGGACAGCATTACAGACATAATTTGCAGTATGAAACCAAAAAGGTGAAACCTTGGATGAAAGCTTTGTAATTGGAAATAGGGCCTTAGGCTCTTAAAAATATGGATTGCTAATGCAGAACAGGGTAGGCTCAGAGAATATTCCTGGTTAAGAGAGGGAGAAAACAGAATATCAAGTTATTACAATGCACATCACAGAGAACTGTGAAAAGCCTATGTGCTTGATAGATTGCATGTGATTAGAATGAGGGCCTTGGGCACGGAAACCTATCTATTAAATATAATTTTTTCTTTAGTCCTAGTAATATAGATATGAAGCCTTAGAGTAAACTTCATTTGTTAGGTGAATGACCCATGTCTCTCATCTGCTTGGCTTTTTCACACATGCAGAGGTGAATCATCATTACACGTTATTAATTGGAATGATGGACAGACTGCCATTCCCTCCACATTTGCTGCCTGCTCATGAACTTGCCCCGCTTTACTGTAGTCACCTCAGGAATGCAGAGTGACTGGCCAGAGGGATCAGTACATGGACTTCATTTGTGTGCTCCATCCAAGAAGACTGGCAGATATTCTATTTGGGTTTCTTTTAATAGCCCTCTAAAAAAAATTAAACAAGTTGTGACTTGATGGGGCAGGGGTAACGAATGTATGTGAGGAGGAACATGTGCAATTACGCACAAGGTGAACAGATTGCAGAGGAAAATATCAACCCAAACCATTTATCAGTGAACAGCAACTCCTGACTGATTTCCCCTTTTTAGTTGGGATGGAGGGGGGTTACTATTATTTGCCTCCTCAGTTTCTTCCCACCCTCTGTTCTCATAGGTTTTCATTTCAGCACAGTCTACTGGCATCCCACTCCCAGAAATGCACTTTTCTTCTGCCAAGAACAAACATGCAAAGCCAAAATGGTCCTTCTCCCAGTGTGTACCCTCTGTGAGATGGACTTTCTAGCTTCTGGAAGTCACAGCTTCTGCTAGTCAAGGGAGATGGGGATATGTACTTTGCTTCTCTGATGCCATGCTCTGCCCATATTTCTCTTAATAAATATTTGTAAAGCAATTCAAAAAGCTCTAGGTCCATTATCCATGGTTGGAGTACTTGAGATTAATAGATTTAAAGTCTCTTTAAATCCTGAAGAAAAAGCTCAGAGGAGACAGAAGCTGTTTTTTGCTTTAACATTGTGTGAGCCATACAATGTTTAGTTTTGGGTGTTTGAAACATCATAGCATCTAAGCCAAAATGACAGCTGTAGAATGAGTGGCAGGTTAACAAAGACTGGAGAAAAATAATGCAGAAAAAGCACTAGATTGATGTTGAGAAGGTAGAAAAAAGTCCTCAAAATTGCAGCGTTGCCAACAAGATTTTATTACAAATCTTGTAGTATGTGGTGCGTTTTTATTCTGAAAACTCCAGTTGTGGAATCAAAAGATGACAAAAGAAAATCAGCTTTCATTTTTAATTAAAACATTCCTAGCACCCATGGGAAAAAGCTTGAAAACATGACCAAAGGGTATCCCTTGGAAATCAAAACGGAAAAATAAAGAACCTAAATATTTTATTCTACTTCATTTCAGAATTTACCCCACCATGAGTTATACTCAATTTCTATGCACTGTTGGCCTTTCACCTTTAAATATTTCTGCCTGGTGGTACAATCAGACAAAGAACCATTCAGCTAAAAATGAACTACGGATGTTTCAGAAACTGCAGCCATTCTATTTCGGCAACAATTCATAATCAGAGTTTTCTGATTATGTCCCTTATCACATTAAAATCCATAAACTAGAATGTGCACATGCTGATCCTCTCCCCTGGAACTCATTTACTGAGGTCAACTTACTTATATACTGCCTCCTCAATAAAGGAATACCATAGGGAAGCAAACTGCAATTAGGGAAAAAAAAAAGGGGGGTGGGGGGGAAAGAACTTCCAGCCAGTCAGTGTATCTGACAAGTGTGGAGAGACAGAAGAGTTTTTCCCTAGACCCACAGAATCAGTAAGTCCCATTTCTTTTCTTGATACCCTCCTCTCCTAATTAAAATCAGCAAAATCAACCTCCAATTACAGTTAGAAACTTGTCTTCTGTCTGAATATCCTAATCCTTACTTTTTTTGGCTCTTCAAGATAAATCAGTGTTCACTCCTGGAGTTTTATACACAGATGATAACAACAGCATCATGAGGCAGAGGAGCACGACACCCCCAACATTTCTATCAGCTATAGCTAACAAATAGGATTCTTTATCAATGAAGCTTCAAAGCTTCTGCAACAGAAAAGAAGAAAACACTGTAATACAACAATCAGGAATAGAAAATCTTAAGCAGATAAAGTCTCCACAGGGACCTTTTAAAAGAGAAAATGTATTTAATTTGTGGAATAACCCTAGGATGAGCTATGTACCGTAGTTTAACCATTAAACACTTAACGCAAGTCTTTCAGAAACTAACAGATGTTCCTTTTATGAGCAAAGACAAGTGCCATTTGGCCTAAAAAAGACACCTATAAAAATTCAGGTAATTTTAAGCTATTTTAATAGTCACCTGACAATGTTATTAATGCACTCTGCTACACTGTGATCCTGTTTCCTTCACAAAAAGACTGACTCATACCATGGATTTTTACACACACTGAGGTGCACGTTACTAATGCTTTCTTCTTGATTAATAAGAAAAGCAAACCTATTGTACTGACCATAAGAAACAAAGTTCTCTGCAGGATTTCACACAAACAGAGTGTCAGTCTGAGGAGATCCTGTCTCAAAATGATCTGTGGAAGCTTTAACGATTTACTCAGTATAAACTGGCAGACTGAACTACAGAACCTGCCCAGAATCAATTCTGTGACTCAAATTCTGTCTTCAACTATAGGTGACAATGAATTTTAGATTTTAATCTTGGCAACAGCTGAATATTTTACATCATCACAAGAAGAGCATACCTATAAAAAAGTACAGTCTTTGCAAAAGAAGAGCCCGGGTTTATGACCAGTATAGTTTATTAAAATGGGGCTTCACTGGTAGAGCCTAATTCAGGTAGATTTATACAGCACCTGCTGACTCTGCCTGACTCTCACTGGTGCCATCAGCATCTCACTTTCTGGCACACTGAATTCCCACACAAATGAAAAGTTATGCATGCATTTGATATTACAACCTTATGCATACTAGTTCTTGTAGGAATATCATTACTAAACCACCTACATAAGATGTTGAATTTTGTGGTGGTTGTGATTTTTGTTTGCTCTTTTTCCTGAAGAAGCTGCAAAAATAGCATGAACCTAGATTGTTACCTCAAGCATTCTACAGAGCAATATGCCAAAGCACCCATATACCGAGTGTTCGCAAATTTTAAGTTTGGGATTGACTATGTGCCAATCCCTCTTCAGCTGTGGGCACTTGATTCTGCTCCAAATTTGTTGTTGACCTTTTCTGGTATTTATCATGTCAGTATGGATTTTTATCATTCATTGAGCTCCTGACACAAAGCAAACTGCTTCTATAGCACGTTTTTATTGTTGCAAAGTATGAATATGGGAAACTCAGTCTTCCTATCAAAGCTTGTCATTTCTCCTTCTTGGATGCTTGGTTAATGGAAATAGGTGATTCTGCCTTATTGCCTTCATTAGCTTTCCAGAGAAGACTTACTTGCACAGATGAACACTAATTGTAGCTTATATTCTCTGGATGACTTAATCGACAAGTACAGTTATTTGAAATACACTAGTTATGTACTAACCAGTCTCTATTGTTTAAAAGTACTTAAAATGGACGAGGCGATCAGCTTGGGTGCAGGCATGTTCCACAGTGGAGCTGGGGATCACAGCATACAGGGGGGTTTCCTGTGCTGGGGAAACTCCAGAGGAGTGCAGAGACACCCCCCACCCAGGAGCCAGCAGCTCTCACGAGAGTGAGCGGCTGACGAGGTGTAGGCAGGGCCAGGAGGAACGCGGCCACCCCCCAAGCCCACAACGGGCAGCCCCCGGGAGTGCCAGCCACCAGGAGCGCTGGGACCAGGGCCTGGTGCCTCAGCCCGGGCCTGGTGCAGCAGTTTGCGCAGGAGGGCACCACTTTGAAGGAGGGTCGTTCCACTGGCCGAGTGGAGGTGCTTGATGTTCACATAATCCAGCAACGGGGCACTGTTCTGTGACCACCAGCACAGGCCAATGGCATTCATCCTACCCAACCCCCAAGGCAGGATGGCAGGCACTTGTCTGAGAGCAAAGTCTGCACCTCCAGCTGGGGGGCCCGCATCACCGACCCCAGTGATGGCCAATGCCTCCACCCAGAGCTGCTGAAGGGAGAGGCTGCGGTGCAGACCTCCAACTGCAGGACGTGCCCAGACCTTTCTCCTGGGGCAGGGACAAGCGGCCTGCAAATGGTGTGCCCAGGTGGAGGACCTCCTGCTGCAGGTGACTGAGCTGCAGGAGGTGGTGAGAAGGCAGTATAGCATCAGGGAGACTGAGAAGGAATTAGACAGCCGGTTCCAAGTCCAGTCTGCAGTGGATCCACAGCCCTGGGCCAAACAGCCAAAAACTCCCCCACTGTTGCACATGGAAGGGAGAGGGGCCAATAATGCAGAAGAATGGAAGCTGGCAATGGAAAGGACCTGCAGGAAGAAGAGACTTCCCCCAAAGCCTGAGGTGCCCTTGCGGAACTGCTTCACCGCTCTGCAGACTGAAGAGGAAAGGCACATCACAGCAGGAGAGAGCTGAGAGCTGGAGCCGAGTAAGGCAGCCCGACCTGCTCCCTGGATAACAACAGTGCAACTAAGAAAAGGGGACAGGTGACAGTAGTAAGGTGACCCTCCTCTGAGAGGTACAGAGGCACCATCTGCCAACCTGACCCACTCTCTAGAGAGGTGTGCTGCTTACTGGGGGCTCGTATCAGGGATGTCACTGAGAGACTACCGAGCCTCGTACAGTCCACTGACTATTATCCACTGTTGCAGTTTCACATTGGCACCAGTGATACAGCCAGGAGAAGGCTGAGGAGTATCAAGAGGATTAGAGAGCCCTGGGAGCTCAGGTAAGGGACACTGAAGAAGTAGTTTTTTCATCAATCCTCACAGTCAAAGGGAAGGGGTTTGAAAAGACCAGTCAAATCTGGTGAATCCACAAATGGTTACAGGACTGGTGCCACAGCCAGGGGTTCAGCTACTTAGACCATGGGACTCGCTTTGAGAAACCTGGTCTACTGGGGGCTGATTGGATCCATCTGTCAGAAAAGGGGAAGAACATCTTTGGTCATAGGCTTGCCAAGCTGGTGAAGAGGGATTTAAACTAGAGTTGCTGGGGGTGAGGAACCTCAATCCATCCCACTCCTTGCAGTTTGATGCCAGGGCCAGCAATGAATGCCCAGAGCCTGGAGAGGCATCACAGGTCAGCAGGAGAACACCTAAAGAGCAGCACAAAGGAATTCCAGACAGTAAGTCAGCTTCATCGGAGGCCCAACTTAAATGTCTCTATGTAAATGCACATGGGGAATGAATAAGAGAAGCTAGAGCTATGCACACGCCTGCAGGGCTACGATCTTATTGGCATCACAGAGATGTGGTGGGATAGCTCCTATGACTGGAGTGTTGGAATGGAAGGATACAGGCTCTTTAGGAAGGACAGGCAGGGGAAACGAGGAGGGGGTGTCACCCTCTACATCAGTGGCCTGCTGGAGTGCATGGAGCTCCACCTGTGCATGGATGAGGAGCCAACCGAGAGCTTATGGGTCAGGATTAAAGGGAGGACAGGGACAGGTGATGTTATAGTGGGAGTTTGTTACAGGCCACCTGACCAGGACGACTGAGTGGATGAGGCCCTGTATACAGAAACAGGAGCAGCTTCACATTCACAAGCCTTAAGTCCTCATGGGGGACTTCAACCACCCCAATATCTGTTGGAGGGATAACACAGCAGGGCATAAGGAGGTTCCTGAAATACATTGATGATTCCTTCTCCAAGTGATAGTGGAGCCAATGAGGAGAGGTGATATGCTGGATCTTGTTCTCAGCAACAAGGAGGGGCTGGTGGGGAATGTGAAGCTCAAAGGCAGCCTTGACTGCAGTGACCATGAAATGGTGGAGTTCAAGATCCTTAGGGCAGTGAGGAGGGTGCACAGCAAGCTTGCTACTCTGGACTTCATGAGAGCAGACTTTGGCCTCTTGAGGGATCTGCTTGGTAGAGTAGCATGGGGTAAAGCCCTGGAAGGAAGAGGGGCCCAAGGAAGCTGGTTAATATTCAAAGATCACCTCCTCCAAGCTCATGAGTGATGCATCCCAACAAAGAATAAGTCAAGTAAGAATGCCAGGAGGCCTGCATGGATGAACAAGGAGCTCCTGAACAAGCTCAGTCACAAAAAGGAGGCCTACAGAGGGGGGAAGCAAGGACAGGTAGCCTGGAGGGAATACAGAGAAATTGTCCGAGCAGCCAGGGATCAGGTTAGGAAAGCTAAAGCCCTGATAGAATTAAATCTGGCCAGAGATGTCAAGGGCAACAAGAAAAGCTTCTATAGGCATGTTAGTGATAAAAGAAAGACTAGGGAAAATGTGGGCCATCTCTGGAAGGAAATGGGAGACCTGGTTACGCAGGATATGGAGAAGGCTGACGTACTCAACAACTTTTTTGCCTGAGTCTTCACTGGCAAGTGCTCCAGCCATATTGCCCAAGTCACAGAAGGGAAAGGCAGGGACTGGGAGAATGATGAACCACCCACTGTAGGAGAAGCTCAGGTTCAAGACCATCTAAGGAACCTGAAGGTGCACAAGTCCATGGGACCTGATGAGATGCATCCGTGGGTCCTGAGGGAACTGGGGGATGAAGTGGCCACTTTCTATCATATTTGAGAAGTCGTGGCAGTCTGGTGAAGTTCCCACTGGACTGGAAAAAGGGAAACATAAGCCCGATTTTTAAAAAGGGAAAAATGGAAGACCCGGGGAATTACAGGCCAGTCAGTCTCAGTCTCTGTCCCTGGCAAGAACATGGAGCAGATCCTCCTGGAAACTATGCTAGGGTGCGTGAAAAATAAGGGGGCGATTCGTGACAGCCAACGTAGCTTCACTAAGGGCAAATCATGCCTAGCAATTTTGGTGGCCTTCTACAATGGTGGATAAGGGAAGAGCAACTAACTCACCTACCTGGACTTGTAAAATGCATTTGACACTGTTGTGCACGACATATTTGTCTCTAAGTTGAGGAGGCATGGATTTGATGGATGGACCACACGGTGGATAAGGAACTGGCTGCATGGTCACACTCAAAGAGCTGTGGTCAACAGCCCGACGTCGAAGTGGAGAGTAGTGATGAGTGGCGTTCCTGAGGGGTTGTATTGGGACCAGCGCTGCTTAACTTCTTTGTTGGTGACACGGACAGTGGGATCGAGTGCACCCTCAGCAAGTTTGCCAATGACACCAAGCTGTGTGGTGCAGTCGACACGCTGGAGGGAAGGGATGTGCCATCCAGAGGGACCTTGACAGGCTTGAGAGGTGGGCCTGTGCAAACCTCATGAAGTTCAACAAGGATAAGTGAAAGGTCCTGGACCTAGGTCAGTGTAATCCCAGGCACAAATACAGGCTGGGCTATTGAGCGGATTGAAGGGGATTGAGAGCAGCCCTGCAGAGAAGGCCTCGGGAGTAGCAGTGAATGAAACACTGACTATGAGCCAGCAATGTGCACTTGCAGCACAGAAAGCCAACTGAATCCTGGGCTGCATCAAGAGAAGTGTGGCCAGCAGGTTGAGGGAGGTGACTCTCCCCCTCTACTCCGCTCTCCTAAGACCTCACCTGGAGTACTGTGTTCAGCTCTGGGGCTCCCAACACAAGAAAAAAGTGGACCTGTTTGAGCCAGTCCCAGAGGAGGGCCACAAAGATGATCAGAGGGCTGGAGCACCTCTTTTATGAGGACAGGCTGAGAGAGTTGGGGTTGTTCAGCCTCAGGCTCTGGGGAGACCTTATAGTGGCCTTCCAGTACTTAAAGGGGGCTATAGGAAAGATTGGGAGGGACTCTTTATCAGGGAGTGTAGGGATAGGACAAAGGGTAATGGTTTTAAACTTAAAGAGGGTAGATCTAGATTAGATACAAAGAAGAAATTCTTTACTGTGAGGGCGGTGAGACACTGGAACAGGTTGTCCAGAGAAGCTGTGGATGCCCCCTCCCTGGAAGGGTTCAAGGCAAGGTTGGACGGGGCTTTGAGCAACCTGGTCTAGTGGAAGGTGTCCCTGCCCATGGGAGGGGGGTTGGAACTAGATGATCTTTAAGGTCCCTTACAATGCAAACCATTCTATGAGTCTATGAAAACATTCATTGTTATGACATGTACTTAGAAATACCATAATGCCCTTAGATGTGGCATTCAGCTTAACACAGAGTCCCTCAACACTGATCTCTACAGGGATTATTGAGGGCTCATTTGTGGGGTTCAGCTGTGACTCATACATAGCAATGGCCTAAAGAAACCAGGCAGACACAAGAATTGTCACTTGACACTAGGTAAAGCACAAAGACAGTCTCTTGCTATTTATATGTGCAGCACCCAGTACAAAGAGGCTGTGATGCCGACTGGAACTGCAGCCTGTAACGCAAGTAATTATGGTGACTGTTGTAGTCAGGTCGCAAATAAATTCACAATACCATTTACAATGAATGCTCTTGAGAATCCATATTTAACATACAGTTAAAGTAAAAATCAGAAGTTTCGAAAAAAGAACCCACATGTCAGTACCAAGAGCTTGGGTGAGCAAGAATAATACAACCATTAGCTGAAGTGCCCTTTAAAAGAACTTTAAGATTGATTGATTGATGGCAGAGAGCATAGCTTTGGACTGGTTCTTTTCTCAGAATTCATACAATTCTGCAATAAAAGCATATTGGCTACACTAATACTTGCTGCCTGAAACACTTTGCAGCACTTCATCCAAGAATGCGTGTGATCTACAGTCCCACTTCTTCTGCCTTTAGGCTAGATGCTTTCTCAAGTTTAGAACTGTCAAAATCCAATTAATAGAAAACATAATTAGTGTCAACTAAGTCACAGAAAACATGCATGACAGGTTATCTTCACCAGCGTGGTGTGAAGGCTGTGCACTCACACCTTTGAAGTCAGTATTTTGGAGGTATATATCTGTCCTAGAGAAACAGATTGCTTATCTATGGGAGAGCAAGAGAGAATGAGGCTAAAGTAGAAATGTCCAAATCCCAGATGAAAAGCTGGATCTGACTCTTGAAATTTAAGTTATTGGTTCCCAAAGACATATTTATACATAGAGACTGAAGCCTGCATATAAAAGGAATAATAATTATACAACTCCTAGTAACTGATAAGAGAAATTTTTAAATGTTACGTTGTTTGAGACACTGTTTCAGGCTACCTAAGAGAGGTGTGAATTTCTCCCAAAGCTTAAGGTTGACACTTCAAAGAAGAGATTTTCAAATAAAATCACATATGTACAAGCCCTAATTTGTGCACTCAGTTACAGAATAGTTGGATCATTTATTGTAAGGGTGTATGCAAAGAGCTTATCAGAAAAGGGCAGAAGAGCAATAATTTATAAAGAAATCCTACTCCCTTTTTTCCGTCTACAGAGTAAATGTAATAATAGCTTTACCACATAAAATATTACTATGTAAGGGTCTGATCTTTTCAGCATGGATGTGAAAAATTCTGTTTGCTCAAACAACATCCTGGTGCAAGCAGGTTTATAATGGCCACTTCTAGCCAACAACTGAGTGTTTGAACATTTCTAGAAGGAGAGCCAGTCGATCTAAAGCTGCCCTCCAAGCTGGAGCTGGGTATAGTGTCAGGTTGCTTTGGAGAAAAGAATTTTCCTTCATACAAGTTTTATTTCCATTTTGTTTAAATTTCAACAAACACACTAGATTGTCCCAAAGAAATCTTCATAAACTTACTTGTGACTTCTGAGGGAGAAACAAGGAGGGGATTAAAACTTGAGTTTAAAAAAAGATCCTTTAGAGGAATATTTGGCGCTAATGACATGAGACATCCTTTGAATCTTTTGTAATGCTGGCAGGAGAAACGAAAGGACACTGAGAACAAATTGAGAATCACCATATGATTTAAATCAATTTTTTACAAAGCAGAAGAGCTACAGTATCTCTCCAACTTATTTACCCTTGCTTTCCAAGATGATGCATTTCCATTGAGTCATAGAATCACAGAATCATTTAGGTTGTAAAAGACCTTTAAGATCATCCAGTTCAACCATTAACCTAACACTTCCAAGTCCACCACTAAACTATGTCCCTAAGTGCCACATCCACATCTCTTTTAAATACCTTCAGGGATGGTGACTCAACCACGTCCCTGGGCAGCCTGTTCCAATGCTTAATAACCCTTTCAGTGAAGAATTTTTTTCTAATACCCAATCTAAACCTGCCCTGGTGCAATTTGAGGCCATTTCCTCTTATCTTATTGCTTATTACTTGGGAAGAGACCGACACCCACCTTGCTACAAGCTCCTTTCAGGTATTTGTAGAGAGCGATAATGTCTCCCCGGAGCCTCCTTTTCTCCAGGCTAAACAACCCCAGTTCCCTCAGTCACTTCTGATGAGACTTGCTCTCTAGACCCTTCACCAGCATCATTGCCCTTCTTTGGACACACTCCAGCACCTCAATGTCTTTCTTGTGGTGAGAGGCCCAAAAGTGAACACAGTATTCAAGGTGCAGCCTCACCAGCGCCGAGACAATCACTTCCCTAGTCCTGCTGGCCACACTATTTCTGATACAAGCCAGGATGCTACTGGCCTTCTTGGCCACCTGGGCATACTCGTGGCTCATATTCAGCTGGCTGCTGACCAACACCCTCAGATCCTTTTCTGCTGGGCAGCTTTCCAGCCACTCTTCCCCAAGCCTGTAGTGCTGCATGGAGTTGTTGTGAGCCAAGTGCAGGACCCAGCACTCAGCGTTGTTGGATCTCATACAGTTTGCCCTGGCCTATCAATCCAGCCTGTCCAGATCACTCTGTAGAGCCTTCCTACCCTCAAGCAGATCACCACTTTAAGTTCTAAGGCTTGGACAATAAGCCCAAGCCAGAGTTGACCTATAGATGAATCCTGTATATTTTATAACTGATAACCATTGTGCTAATAGGTATTATACTAAGTTATAGCAAACCACCTATTCTGATGTAAAAGGTGGGAGTATTGAAGCCTGAGCAACAGGCCCTGAACCGAAACTGCTAACTCAGTATGTAGTCATTAGTGAAATATGCGTAGAAGATGTAGCTTAAACATCATAAAACATGTATCCTTCTTTGTGTGTGTGAACAAGATAACAGGGCCACAGAGACAGTTGTCTGGCCCTGTGACCTGGTGTGTGACCTTGCTCATAAATCAACTAGATAAGCAGGGAAACTCCCTTAGCTTCTCCCCTGAGCCCTGGTCAGGCTCCGGGAAAATCTAATGTGAGACTGAAACCAGATATTTCCACTTAAAACAAAAGGTGCCAGCTATTCTGGCTAGCTGATTTTTGAGTATATAAGGCTGGACCCGCTCACAGCGACTTTGGATGCCTCACCTATGGGTGGACGCACCACGTAGGATTTCCCACTTGCAGGGAAAGGTTCTCCAAATCCTCGCTGTAACGGGGGCTCCCCAGCGACTGCGGATCTGGATGATGGTAACGTATGCAAGTGGTGATGTATCTTTCTTAATCACTATTCTCTCTCTCAGGTAGTAATGATTTGATGCATTACCCTGTATTTTCCTATTTGTTTAAGTGCACTATTCTGTCTTATCTTACTGTATGTTTTCTGTATTATTCTGTTATATTATTTAGTTATTTCTAGCAAAATACGCCTGCTCTTTTCACTCTGGTGTCTGAGTTTAATTGATATCCCTAATCAGCAAAACACCACTCCTGCTCAACTTGGTGACATCTGCAAACTTACTGAGGGTGCACTTAATCCCCTCATCTAGATCATCAATAAAGATGTTAAACAGGAGCGGCCTCAAAACCGAGCCCTGGGGGACACCACCTGTAACTGGCTGCCAACTGGAGTTAACTCCATTCACCAGCACTCTTTGGGCCTGGCCATCCAGCAAAGAGTACACCCATTCAAGCCATGAGCAGCCAGTTTCTCCAGGAGAATGCTGTGGGAAATGGTGTCAAAGGCTTTACTAAAGTGTAGGTAGACAACATCCATAGCTTTTCCCTCATCCACTAAGTTGGTCACCTGGTCATTGAACTTGCATGACTATCTGGGAGATGAGCAGATGTAGACGCTGACCAATTTATTGCCAGGATTAAAAAATTGTGGAGAAGCAGGTCATCAGCCAGAATTAAGACGACATACCAGACAACTTAGAAAATCACACATCTGGGAGTTGTGATATGTATATTATGAGGGCAGGCAGTAGCACAGGAATTCTGTCTCCCTGTATAAGTTAGAACTCTTCACAGCTCTTACCAGCTGAACAACCTTGCTTAGCTTTATGGAGACTGACTTACACCCACTTTTTTACTTCCAGTAATTATCCTTCTCCATGTTTCAGTATTTTCTGTCTGTATTTTTTTCAACCTTAGGCCTGCCTCTTCTCCATATTCACTTCTTTACCCAGTAAAAACAAGGGACTTTCATTGAAACTATGGCAGAAAATATAAGCAAGGAGATATCCCCCTCATTGTCTCAATTCAGATTTTGCTATCTTTGATCATGCAGTGCTTTATGACCGAGTTCAGTTTATACACATTTCTTTGCCTGCTACATCATGCTAATACACCATATGCAGTAAAATATTACTATTAGTGGGACAGTAGCACACAGTAAGACAGTACAATAGCACAGCATCACTCCCTATGCATACATTTATGTAAATTATGGTTGTCAAGGTATATGTTTATTTGAAACTCAAAGCTCAGTTTAGGGAAAGGCTTGGTGAAGAGGTTTGAACAATACCTGAGGAAGATGGAAAAACTGTATATTCCTTAATGAAGCAAGTTTGTGAATAGTTCAGTTAAGTAAAAAGATGATTGCTTTTGGTCTGCTGAAGGGACATCAGTGTATCCAGAGAAGGGAAAGGAAACAAATGCATGAAAAAGCAAGCACTAGAACCCAGTCCTTGACTGTAGAGCTGAAGATAATAGGTCCTGTCTATTAGCTGGGTACTGGGAAAGGCAAAGAGGCCTTGTGGATTTCAGCATGGGATAACTACAGGAAATGTGCTCTCTTTTCTGTCACCTTTCTAACAGAGTTGTGTATTTTGGCTTCTGTAAATAAATACTCCCATTTGCTTAGGCTGACTTTGCTTGAGGTGATTTTAAGTGAGCTAATGATACGCATCAAGGTTGCACTTTTATGTGGCTGTAAACCTTCAAACCAGGATACTGGAATGTCTCTGCACTTACCAGCACTGCAAAACATATTCAGAGAGCAAGAGAACAACAGGGCACATCTCTGACTCTGAAAAGCTGGCAGCACTGGAGCCTGGGAGAATGAAATGGTTTTAGCAGTGTGTTAGCCAGGAAAGTGCTCTGGTTTGTGACAGGGTAGTGGGGAACTCTTCTGTGATCATCTTACACAGTCACTCTGAAACTCTCCTTTCTTGGTCAAACTGTCAAGAAAATTTTCATGGAACTGTGGGAAATGGGGACAGGTAGAGAAAACTACTTTAGGTAGTTACTTCAAATTCATAACCCTTTATCAACTCATTAAGAGGAACAAGCAGTAACTCACTTCTATTCACATGTATAACTCTGCCCCTTTCACTGTCCTCCCTGGTCAAAGTATGATCCTAACTTCATTCATTTTCAGTGGTAACATGGAGAAGTTATATTGAAAGTAACAATTAGGTTTTATTAATAAAAAGTAATATAAAATAAGTTCTTCCAAGTATTGAATACCAACAGGTACTTGCATGTAACATCACTACAGCATCCTCACAATTCTTTATCATCTACTGTATTGTCAAGGTCTCACCTGTCCTAAGTAATTAAACCAATAAAACAAACTACATAGATAATCAGTGTTGTCAATCATTCTATATGGAACATTGTTGAGGAAAGAGCTCACAAATAGAAAATTCTATTCAAACACCAAAAATCAAGAGTGAAAATTTTTAACAAATCTCAGATAGCCTTTTACCCCCACCGTACTGTTTGCTTTACCATTGTCCCTCCCCCTCAAATAAAGACAGTAAAAAATCATTAGAATACCTTTGAACTTGTGAAAGACGGCCCATAGCTCAGCAATGTCAGTGGCAAACGTTATGTCTGTGTCGAGGACAATGACTCGCTCAAGATTGGAAGGTAGAGTCTTAGTCAGAACCAACTTCATCAGCCCGTAAATCCCAGAGTAGTGTTTGTTGGGGATCCAAGACACTTCCGACTGACAGGAAATGGGAAGTGGGAAAGAGAAAAAAAAAATCTTCATTAGAGAGAGAAACTCTTCTTGACACTAGTTTCTTGTAATAGTGGAAGATCTCTGAGGTGAAAACAGTAAATTAAAACCTGCTTTTAAATTAACTTCAGAAGCTCTGAAATATGCTAGTTTCTGAAAGCTTGGAAAAAAAAGTTATTTGAGGCAACTGCTTTACACAATATAATCAAAATTAACTGAGCCTTTCCCACCTGGTACAATCCATTCTGAGACATCCATGTATCCTGATGAAATATATATTTAATCCAAAACTTCAGTTGTATTGTACGTTGCTTTTGTTTTAAAATGAAACAAAAACTTTTGTGTTTGACATCCCCAGAATTTTCCGACTCTGAAGTAGAAGTAACAAACATTTTTTTTTTTCCTTTCATTTCCTACAGATTTGGAGGTCAGAATTTCAAAAGGCCAGTCATTTGGAACAATGGGCTAGAAAATTAAAAAAAAATTGTTTCCTACAAATTCAAATTTTCCTCAAGCCTTACATTTTTAACTTATAATTATTGACACACAGACATACTCAAAAGTGGATAAAGTGGGAGAACATTTTTAGCCACATTTTTTGTTTGTTATATATTGAAGAGGCAAACCCAAACATTTACATTTCTTCAGTAAGGGCTAAACAAAACATTTCTACAGCTTCTAAAATAAGTTGGGAGACTAAACTCAATAATTCATTGTGCTACTGGCAGTAGGATGTTCCATGAACTACATTTAATCTTCTTTCTGTGAGACTCAAGTACTCAAATACCAAAAGTCACTGCTGAAAGTGAGATATAGAAGTTATTGAGAAATTCCTATTGCCCTGTCTGAAACTCCTCGTTTAACGTTTTAGAGGGCATGCACTACTATTCCCAGATTTTAAGTTTTCCCCCAAGTTGTCCTCCCACTAACTTCAATTAGTATTTTTGTCTGTAAGGGACGTGAGTGAGACAGATTTCAGGATTTGTCCTGGCATGTTACACTTTGGAGAAAGTAGGCAGAAACTAAGTGCATTCATAAAACCGAGAAGATTTATTCTGTTGTTTAACTGTCTCATATCTATTCACTGGCATTGTAAAGTTTATTATGTGAAACAGCTTTTGTACAGAAGAGCTCATTTCCTCCAAAATCCTTCAAGAAAACCTTCCCATAAGAGAATGGGTTCCTAAACTTTATTTCGAAGTTGGCAGAGTGGTTGAAGAAAGGCTAAAAATAGCTACTTAGAGCACATTTTTTCTTGAATAGCAAGTAACAAGGACTCTGCTGATGTAAGCTGACCTGCTCTTTTCCCTTTAAAATGGCACACAGCTTTCTTCTGTATTCTCAGGCTTCCTGTACCGGGGCAGAGCTTTTCCCCACTGATTTCCCCATTCATTAAAAAGACTGAGGGTAGTAGAGCAAACCTTTAAGGAGAAAGGCAAAATTTTAAGGGGAAAGACAGGAAAAGCAGGTTATCTTAAAACAACTCCAAAAGGGAAAGTGCAAACTGAAGTGTGAGTTTTGTTTGGTTTTTTGTAAGGTACCTTATCCTGGCAATCCATTTGTGTGTTCCCTTTTCTGTGCATATAATTCATATGTAATCACATGCATATACAATCTGGCTGGCATTGCCACCTACACATGTCTGGGTATTATTTACTTGTGCTCTCTATAGGATCTGCATTATAGAATGACAGAAGTAACACAAGCAAGGATTGCCAGGACTCTGGTATAAACAACTATGAAAGAAATTAGAGAGGGAAGTAACACACAGTGTGGTTTAGTTTTTATTTCATTCTTGCTTGCTTGCTCTCTCTGTAATTTGTATGGTGCTTAGAAGAGAAACCTAGTTTCTGTCTCCCAAATACATGCCAATATTAAGTCTCTACTTACATAAAAATGAACCTCAATGCTTCCCAGAAATGTCTTCTATGTGTGTAACAGAGATAATTTCAAATCCACACCCTCAAAACTCTACTTACTTGTGCTCCTAGCTCTCCCACATGACGGTCCTAGGAATGGACCATCACATCAAGGTGTCAGCAAGGCAGTATTTATCCTGCTTCCCCAAACTCTGCTTATCCTGAATCTGCCACTTGATGTCCTTGTGCTAGACCAGCCATGGAGATCAGCCCTCTAGTCACACTGACATGGTATGAGACAAAGTAATTTTACAGACTTGAGCTTGCTTTTATTATTGCCCACCCCTATGTTATTAATTTTGGATGGCGTGTCCTTCATTTTATTAGTCCAAATGCAATAGTGCTCCAGCATAACTCCTAATATGCTTATGCAAATAAGCCTAATAAGGCAGGGGTTCAGATGTTGCATGAATAGCCTGAGACAAGCAGGGAAGGTAAAAGGTGGCTGGAAAAGTAAGTGACTTTCAAGGAACCATTATTTTCTTTGCTTTCAGGATTCCCAATACCTAACACCAGTTAGAAAGGACAAAGAACTTATGGGTGCCTGTATCGTGTCAGATCAAAAGCCCATTGAGCTCAGTAGCCGGTATCTGATAGTGGATAGTGGCAGGTCCCTACTGAAGAATATAAAAACAGGGAAGAAAACATAAAAACATATAAAACCAGGATACCATTAGCCTTCTTTGCTGCAAGGGCACACTACTGGCTCATGTTCAACCTGGTGTCCACCAGGACACCCAGGTCCTTTTCTGTCAAGCTGCTTTCCAGCTGGGTGACCCTCAGCATGTACTGGTGCATGGGGTAGTTCCCAGGTGCAACTTTGCACTTCTTGCTGAACTTCATGAGGTTCCTGTCAGATCCTCTTGTCTGTTGGATAATATTTTTTTTGATTTTCTTAACAGAATTCCTCCCTGTCCCACAGAATATATAGCACCAGACCATACCCTGAGCTACGAAAAGTGCTTCCTGTTCAGTGTGATAAGATGAGGGAAATTTGGCTGATGAAGCGTTTTCCCTGGCAGCATGTCCTTAAACACTTTACACTGGAAAAATGCAACCTTCAATTCTGTATTGATTTTCTCATTACATTCACTGCATCTTCCTTGCTTGAAAAAAAAAATCAGTCAAAATAATCCTCAGCTATGTCATAATATCCCCATCCCCACTCCAAATAAAAGACACCCTTTCACAGCTGACTTCACAAAAGCACCACTAAAGGCCAGTATCTTGCAAGAGCCTGAAGGTCAGACTGGCTGGGTTGATGTACCAGGCTGAGAAACAGCAAGCCTGGAGGCAGAAGGTGCCACTTGCACGTACCCCTTTCAGAGGTGCGCTAATAAATGGGATCAAATGGAACCAAATCCCACCACTGCCCAGACTTAATGGCTGCAGATTCAATGTGGTGGGGAAATAGCAAGCAGTAAACAAGAGTCAGAAAACAGAAAAGGCTGGGGGAACTTGAAAAGGCAGTCTGTAAGTAACTCTGCCTCCCTAGACCTTTCATGCCATTTTTGCTTATAAAAAATATCTGGTATCTAGAATATACTGATTGAAATAAAGAGAACTGTGATGAGCTTTGTAATGAATGACTTGACGGAAACCTGGATTTCCAAACGTTTTCAGCATCTACTTGCTCTCACCAACTTCAACACAGACACCATCACAGAGTGTTGTAGATCTGCAGAAATTGTAGCGGAATTGTTCTGAATTGTATCTCATACTGATCTGAAAACCAGTGCAACCTACATGGTGCAAGAAATTACAGTAGCTGGAGGGATCTCTGTGAAGAAGACCAGCCAAATTCTTTGGTAGCTGCTGGCTTCAGGCAGCCCTTACAAATGGCCCAGACATGGGAAACAGCCCCTAGAAATTTTTTTGTGTGAATCAAATAACAATAAAAATTGTTATTTCCTCAGATTGGATAAATAACTTCCTAGACACAGTTGATAAATTGTTTTCACAGCTTTTTCATTGCTTGTTCTATTGTTTCATTGCTTGTTCATTGCTAGTTCTTTGCTGTTTCTATGAACACTAGAAGTAGCAAGATAATCTTTTTTTTTTTTAAATCATGTGACCTTTATTTAAGACAAAGCTCATAGCACTGGGACTTTCATGTTGTTTCTAAACTGCAGGAAAATACTGTTACCATTTTAACGACGATCATATTACTAAGTTTTTTTTCAACACAAAGCATAAAAAGGGCAAGAAAACAAACAATATTGTATTGCTGGCACAGGGCAGGAACTTTTCTTGATGCAGTTTTTCTCATCACTGTTTTTCAATTTCACACAGGAAGAATTTCATCCTGCTGCAAATTTTTGCCATATCTCTTCTCACATTCATGAAAATTGAGTCACAATTCCAGCAGCATTAGCACAGATCAGAGTTAGTTTCAGGATAATCTTTCCCAAGTGTAAGGTTTTGCACTTGCGAATACATAATCCAGGAGTGCTGCACATGCTGGGATCTACCCCGATGGGGAGCAGTTCTGTGGAAAGGGATCTAGGGGTCCTGGTGGACACAGGCTCAATATGAGTGAACAGTGTGCTGCTGCTGCAGCAAAGAAAGCCAACAGGATGCTGGGCTGCATCAACAAGGGCATCACTAGCAAAGATAAAGAAGTCCTTACCCCACTCTACTCAGTGCTTGTCAGGCCACACCTGGAATACTGTGCTCAGTTTTGGTCCCCACTATGCAAAAAAGTTGTGGACAGGCTGGAGAGGATCCAGAGAAGGGCCACAAAGATGACCAAAGGACTGGGAAGCCTGTCACATGAGGAAAGGCTGAGAGAACTGGGTTTGTTCAGCCTTGAGAATAGAAGGCTTAGGGGAGACCTTATCACCATGTTCCAGTATTTAAAGAGTGGCTACAAACAAGGAGACTCTCTTTTTACAAGGAGTCACATGGAAAAGATGAGGGGTAATGGGTACAAGTGACTCCTGGGGAGATTCTGATTGGATGCAAGAGGAAAATTTTTCACAATGAGAACAATCAGCCATTGGAATAATCACCCCAGGGAAGTGGTGGATTCCTCAACACTGAACACTTAAGATTCAGTTGGACAGGGTGCTGGGCCATCTTGTCTAGACTGTGCTTTTGCCAAGAAAGGTTGGGCCAGATGATCCTTGAGGTCTCTTTCAATCTGGCATTCTACGATTCTGTGATTTCACACTGATCATAACTCACAATATCTAAACTCTTTGCAGGGACATCTAGCTGATCCTCTTTCTCACTCCCTTGCTTCCAGGAGAGCAATATTAACATCTTGTTGCTGAGATTGGGTTAACTGAATCATTGAGAAAGAAGGGAATAGCAGGTTAATGTTTAAATAGGTGTAACATTCATGCCTGTCTTCAGCACACTGTATTTCTTTTTTACAGCTAATAATAAAAAAAAAAAAATCAAAAGTGAGCAAGAGAGACCAATTCCAAGTGACTAAAGAGCCTGGGAGGAAGAAGGTGACTGTCACCTGTAATAGCTTCCTCAGGAGGAATGCCAAAAGGAATCTCCTTGCATCTCACCTTTGGAAAATCACTACTTTGTTTGTTCCATCCTTGTCAGGTATCCAGCAAACTTAACAGAAGAGCCTTATTCAAACAAGAACAACCTCTTCTGTTAATGTTTGCTGGATAACTTCAGCCTTGAATTTAATTTTTTCCTGGGTGATTCACAGGTTTTGATTATACTGATATTCCCCCCCATAAGAGGTCCTTACTATTTATATGAATGGTTGTCATGGAAACCAGGAATCCAACAAAGCTGGGTAACTTTTCTAGATTCAGAATTTCTTGTGCCTGAGTATTTAAAGAAATAATAATAATTCACACTGAGAAACAACTGTAAGGAGATGGGAATGTATATATTTTTGCTAAAATTGTTTTTCTATTTCTGCTGGCCTTTGCTGCTGTTGTTCTTACTCATCACAGAAGCACTGGTGACTTGAATAGAATTCCGCCTTATCTCTTGCTTTATGAACAGATGATATCTTTCACACATACACGCAACAAGTCTGGATACAAATAGTGGTGAGCAAAAAGGTCGAGATAGAAATGAATGATTATCTGAACCTCTGGGTTCTGGATAATGTAGAGCAAATGCAGAAACCATGGAGCAAGCCACAGCTGGAAAGGAAGATTAGATATTAAAAAGTCAGAACAAACAAAACCTCCCAAATCAGCACACAACAAAGGAGAAAAACTGCAAATTAATTCTCATCTCTGTAGCAAAGTCTGTAACATAGTCTGACTGATGCCGACGCTTGTTTTTCTTTTTTTTTTTCCCCCTGTTCTTTCCAAATCTCTCAGCAATACACAAAGGGCAGACAAGTGGGAAAAACCTGATTTAAGAACGGTTCTTCAGAACAACTTCCTTAAAAACAAAATTAACTGAGAGTGACAAGAGTTAAGCTCTGTGTTTGGAACCAACATGCTTTATACGGATGAAACTGCAGACTGTTATATAAAGTGAAATGGATGGGTTTTTTTGTCTCTGCTATTTAAGTAACAAGACATTCAAGCCATACAGCTTCTTCAGAAAAGAAATGACCAAAAGGTAATTCACTGCCTGGGATCTTTGAAGATTATCTACCTCCCCTTTGGTCTTTGGTTGGCTTTCCTCCACAACATTTCCAGTCTTCCTTCCTTGCTTAGCTCCACCAAACTCAAACAGCCAGCTTCCATTTGTCTCTGAGACCTTTTCTTTACTCTAATTTGAGACATTCTTAATTTTCTCCACTGCTTCTTGCTATCTCCAAAATGCTGAATGCCCTCTTTGTTTTGCTCTATTCATTTGTGCAAGATGAGACTGCAGAATAGAACAGTCTGGCCAGCCTCAGTTAGTGCTGCTTCTTGTTCCTTTGGGGCCTTTTTTTCAATGCAGCAGTCAAAGGTGGGGGACCTACAAGAGTCAGAGCATCCTAAGAGGTCAGTGAGAATAAACCAAACTCCAGCCTCCCAGTCCTACCTCTCCAGCAGAGGGAAAAGTGCAAGTCTTCCCTAGTAGGTAAGATAAAGCCTTTTTTTTCCCTTCCTGTCAGTGAATGAGTCAAAAGAAGCACACAAGCTGGAATAGAAAAAATGGCAGGAAGCCAGAGCTTTCTGCTAAAAGCTGACTGACAGGTAGATCTGGCTTGAATTTGGTCAGTGGTCAAAAGCAACTCATGGTTGCCCTTCTCACTTCACCTGTATGGAAAGATAAGAAAGATCAATTGCACGCTTTAATTGCTAGTGAACTCAATCAACAAGCTCTTAGTACTAATCCATCAGAGGAGATACAAATCCATGAAAATATTATCATTGCCAGCTTTTTCATTTTAGTAACTATGTAAATACATGCACATTAGCTGCAGCCATTACATATTCTGGCAAATTTCCATGCAGCTCTTGGAGTCAAATTCCAGGGGCATCCAATCTGTATTTTGCACAATGTCAGGATATTAAACAAGTGTCATCAGGATATTAAACAAGTGTCATCAAGACACTCTGTCTAGAATAAAAAGCAACACCATCTCCTGCATAAACACGTTATGTTGGAATAGACAATAGCCTCATCTCAGTGTGAAAAATGTATCTAAAGTGGGATTTTTTTTCCCTACTGGATTTTGTGCAAGAGTCCTTTTTTAGAAGATGATGGAAGAAAGTAGCAGAACAGTTACAGTGACTATTATTAAGCAAGTAATGCTTGGCAGGAGACTGCAGGTCTAAAATATTAGTTATCATGTGCAAAAAAATGCCCAGCCAAAACCCAAAAATGTTGGGTCAGCCTTTTAAGACTGAAAGATCTCATCCAGTTTGTATCCAATACAAACCATAAGGCAGTTCAATGCAACAGCCAGAGTTGCAGAAGATGGTAATTTGTGGAAAGGATGTGGGAATGCAGCTTCCACCAGACTTCTGACATCATAATATGAAGTCAAAACATAGCAAATACATATGAGAAAAAATGATTCATTCTTCTGTTCAGAAGGAAATCACTAGCTACTATCCAGCATCTCACCAGTAACCTCTCTAGACCTAAACTTTTACTATTTCTACTTTCAGAGCAAGAATGGTGAGACTTCGACAGCTGAAAACGCTGCACCAAGAAAGAGGCCATTAGTGGATAGAACACACATCCAGCTGGTGGAATAAATGCCATATCCCATGAAGAACTATTAGTTCTCTTATTTTCAGCAAAACCAAAGAATTTGCAGGAAAGCAAATCATCTTTCATCCTGCAGGGTTGGAGGCCAGGTGAGTGAGAACTTCTTATATCGCAATTATTGCTTCAAGATGTGGAAAACATAGGCATGATTTGTGTCAAAGTAGAATATGGTGTGATAAGTGTAATTGTTGTACCCTGTGTGGATCTGAGATGATTTGTGATCACTATAACCTATATCATAATTGTGATGAATGCCTGAATCAAATTGAGAATATTTAAGAATAAAATATAGACGAGTGTGCTTCTTGCTTGGAACAATATAACTGCTTCTTAGAAAACCCTGCCTAGAGCTGATATAACTGCTGCTTAGAAAAGCCCGCCAAAAGATGAGATCATGAGACTTTCAAAAGATCCAACAGGAGAAAAGCGCGCCAAGAGACAAAGACCTCGAGACTTTCAAAAGACCCAATGGGAGGAGGACACGTACAACAGCAACTCAAATGACCCAATGGAAGAAGAGCAGGACGACTATCTGGTGAAAGGAGATTGGTCAAGACGCTGGTGCAAGAATATAAAAGACGCTGCTTTTAGAACTCGGTGTGCGTTGTGGCAGAGCTAAGGGAGGCTCTCCGCGCACCCAGCGCTGCTTTGCTTATTGCTTCTCAGCCTAAATTGATTGCACTCAAATAAAATTGTATGCTTTTTTATAAAAATCGGATTTCAGTCATTTATAACAAAGAGAACAAAAATTACATGAAGCAGTGTTCTTTTCTCCAATGGTAAGTTGTGGAGGTTTGAACTCAGCCAGCAGCCAGATGCCACCTGGTTGGCCATTCACCTCCCCCTCCCCCCTCTGGTGAAATAGGGGATGGACAAAAAGAATAGAATTCGTAGGTTGAATAAAAAGGAAGAATTTACTAAATATAACAAGAGAACAACAGCAACAATAGTGAGTCCAAAAAGAAAACGGGTAAAACGCAGCAGTGGCTTATCGAGCACGGCGACCACCCCCCCACTGCAACAAGACCCGAGGAGCAGACGGCGCGTGTGCAAGCCTCAAGCGAAAAGACGAAAAGACGAGCGAGCAAGAGAGCAAGCGTACCCACCCGCCTATATCCCTGGGCATGACATCACATGGTATGAAATACTCTGATGAAAATTAACTCCATCCTGATCGAAACCAGGACATAAGTATTATAATAGATCAAAACTCCTGGGGACTAAAAAGCTTCAGGAATATATCTGGGATAAAAAGGATAAAATGTATTACAATTACGAACAAGCAATACTAACAATAACCTAGTATAAGAAGCACTGAATGCAACGGTGGGAAAAAAAGTACCTTTTTCTTTGTTACTAGAAAGAGATAAGATGTCTCTCAAACACTAACTAGAGAAACAATCTGAAGAAAATAAAGACATTATTGGGGAAGCTGGGGTCCTCTAATATAAGAAATACTGAATTTGATGTTCATGACACCATTCTAGCTTCTTGCCTAGGTCCTGGTTAAATACTCATCAAACACTTCAGATAACAGTGAATTTGCATGAGTGGTGTTTAAGGGAAGTGTCCATGTATCTCTTACACTTCTTATAACTTTTGGTGTGAGGGCTAATGCCACCCATGTCCACCTAATTCCATGTAAGCTTGTAATTTCACCCTAAGAACCACTGGATAAAAATGCAGTCACATAGGTGAACACATATCCTAAATGGCTGATTAAAACAATACAGCTGGAACCATTTTATAAAGTCTTTCAACTATATCAGCTAAAAACTGTGGAATCCACTCAACTGTGAAAGGGGTCAAACCTGAAATAATGGAACAGTGTATGGGAAAATTATCAGGGGATCAAAACACTGCTGAGTTTTCAACTTTGTTGCTGAAAGGGTGAGACCTAGACACTACCATCTTATCCTCAAAATGAAAAAGATTAAACTTTTGCAGGATTAAGTCAGTTTGATCTGAAAAGTGATATCTCCACTAACAGAAATAAAATTTCTCAATTTAGAAATTCAAATGTTCTCATATCAAGTTGACTCAGAAAGAGGTACTATCAGTGGCATCTAGTTAATAACCTTATTATATATCTCCCCTTTGAAGCAGGTACTCAAATTCCTAATCAGCCTGAATTAGCCAGAAGATTCCGATTACCAGAAGACCTGTGAGAGAGTGACTTCATTTCACTGTGTGCTCATGCTAAGTCAGATGCACAGCATGGCTTGTACTTTCCAGTGCTGTGAAAAAGTGTCATACAAAGAAGCATGCCAAGGTAAGATGAACATAATTTTTTACCATAAGAATGACCATTTAAACCCCAGTCCTCCAGAACACTTTCTGTCTACACTGCCTGCTGGACCACTCTGTGGGAAGGAGTTCACATCTGAACGATCACGCAACAGTTCCCTGAATTCCAGTTGTTTCTCAAAAACAAGCCAATACCAAGTACTTTACAAATGATGAATTCTAACAATTCCAGCTTCCTGGTGGTGAATTAAAGATATTCTTGGAGTCCCTCCAGCCTGCTATTATTTTTCAGCTTATCAATCAGACATGGAGATATATATATACGTCAGTTATTTCTAAATCTAAAAGCAAGGATCACTGAACTTTTTTATAAGATGCTCACATCAATACCAGTCCTGAATAGGAATGCCTTGAACAGTCACTTCTGTTCTTCTATCGGTAATCGAATGCCCTATGACAGGTGTCCTTACGAGCAAGTGAAAAGCCACAGTCGTTACATGTCTTCCCAGCTTTTTATCTGTTAGTTCCAAGAAAAGAAATTGTGCTAGAACACAGGATGACCATTAACTCTCCTGTCCTGGTTTAGCCAGGATAGGGTTAAGTTTCCCCAGCAGTGGGGGGAAGCTCTAGCCAGGTTATTCATATATCATGCTGACGTCACATCTGGGCACCAGAGCGCGGGAAGAATCGGTGATCGCGTGGTTGGCGCAGCCGGTCCTCTCACTGCTGTATCGGTATATATATATCTTGCTCTGTTCATTGTTATTACTGTTATTGTTATTGTTGTTGTTTGTTGTGTTGCTGTTGCTCTGTTGTATTAAACCTCTCCTTATCTCAGCCCCGGGGTTTGTATTTCAGTCCCTTTGTGGGGGAGGGGCAGCAGCCGCGTGGTCTCAGACCCCGGCAGGGACTAAACCACCACATCTCCCCAGAAAGTACAGGGGATATACAACTTATACCTCTTATGGAGATCAAAGTGTTAAATAATTTCTGTATGTCCAAGGTTAGGACAGCAAAATGCTTTCCTTTCTCACTGATGGATGATAAAGTTCTGAGAAAGCAGTTGCTGTAATGGCGATACATAGCACAAACAATAGTTTCAGCAGTCAGTTCAAGGCAGTGTGTTTTTAACTTCTTTTTTTTCCAGGGCACATTGGATAATTTTTGTCAAACTGAATAATTTTTGGAAAAATCTCATCTGCAGTATTCATCTTTCTCTCATTCTCTGCTAAAATAGCCTTCCCTGAAGGTGCAGCACATGTTGCTGCAATAAGAGCGATGTTTAAGAAGCTGAATGCCAAACAGGAATCCTTGCTATTGAAATGTCACAGTCAGCCACTATGATACAAATGTGGGTGTTGTAAGTGGAAAATAGTTGGCTCCTTATTCCTCACCTCACGTATGTTACAAAGAGCAACTACCCTGGCTTCCTGGTGGACATAGTAGATAGTGACTGTAGTGGTTTTCTCTAGAATCAAGAAAAAGGTGGAGCTACAGAGAAGGCCACAAGAGTTAGAGATAAGTTATAAAATTAACAGAGAACTCCAATGTTTCCAGAACACCAGCAACAGTAGGAAAGTATAAAGTCAGGCATGACTTTGGAACAGCAAGTTGTGCAGCAGAGGCACTGCACAATTTAATACAGTGGGCAGACTTGAAAGAGGCCCAGGAAATACTGCACCGTCTTGCATCACACTGGCCTTCATCCCAGTATACTGAATTGTTACAGTTCCAGGTCTTAAATTAACTGACAACATTTGTAAATTCAAGGAGAAATTACACAAAAATCTGCAAAAAGCTATTCCACCTTTGGTATCTTGCCTCCCTCCACAAAGTCAGAGGTGAGGCTGCTCGTGAAAGCTAGATGTCACTGAGCAAAAGTGGAAGTGCTGGATGTCAGTAACAGCACCATGACTCCAATTCTCATGACCAATTTCTGACCAGCCTCACCGATATCCACAGCAGTTCTTTCATTGCTGCCTGTTTTGAGCAGGCACAAACTTAAGACCCAGTATGATTTTACGTAAAATTACTTTTTTCATATTCTAGGCCTGAATAATAATGGAAAACACATCTAATAATAATTTGTAATGTTGCGTGGCTTTTTTTGTTCAGAGGAGGGACCAGGAGGGCAGTGGAAATACCACTTAGGCTACTAAGTCTGCACGGATAAGATTCTGACCACTTCACAAAGGTTCCACTGTGCTGGGGATTTTGAATTGCTATCTGTTTTCTGGTGGATACTCATTTCCTCTCAAGGAGTCTGAAGGAAAATATCTTGGCTTACAAAACCTGGTCTGTTAATGTCCAGTCATCTGTACTGAAAAGCATGGATAAAAGACCCTGTTCTTAGCATGGTAGCACTGTGTCACAATCACAAGCATATTTTATCACCTGAGACTTCACATCTCTAGTATTCAATATGTCCATTGCAAATATACAAAATCTCAAATATAATGTGAAAATTCAGGTCTAAAACTAAGCCATGGAAGTTATGAAAATCTGTACAATGTTTTGATCATAGACTTTCATTTTCAAAATCTTAAATTTGCATTTTTTAAAAAAAATAATCAATCTTTAAAAGAGAAAGGGAAAGGGCAGGAAGAAACAGCAGTCTATGCCCGTTATTTCACTCATGTGTACAGTAGGCCAGTTTACAGAAAGACAAAAGGCTGGTGAAATGCATGAGCATTGCAAGCCCACCATAACATGTGACAGTATTTGACAAAAACCACAGTGCTGTAGAAACACTTCAATTGAATACCTGCCACTGTGTAAATGAACATAAACAGATGCTGTGTTTCATATTCTGTATTGCATTAAGCAATTAGATCTTGCATATGAAGTGGAAAAGAAAGGAAGGAAAGTAATGTACATCTGCTTTATAACTTTGTGTGTCTGCCTCTGAGGCATACAGTGAACTACTTAACAGATAAACAATCATGCACTGCCCTTGAACAATATATAATCTGCATGCAGTGCAATGCAAATATAGTCTAACCATTATAATCTGTGATAGTGTCCAGTCACTAGTCCTGTGAAAATAAATTGTTATGGATGGCTGCTTCTGCAACATCCAGTGAACTGCTTGACCAGGAAGATGGTGGAACACAGGAGAATGTTGGCCAGTTTTGTTGTTCAAGGGTCTATCAACACTGTTGTAGTTGTTACCCTCTGCAGATGATGTGACTAACACTAAACTAATAATCTGTTCATCAAATATCATCTCACATCTTCCCAATTGTCAATCAAGTCCTTTTCTCCCATGTTCAGCAGGTGGTATCTGCAGTTCTGTTGGAAGTATTTGCTTGAACATGGTTCCAAAACTGGTACATGGCAATGTATGATACATACAGCCCCATCAATGCTATCATTCATTGGAAAAGCTTTGATTTGCTTTTGGTGTAATTTGTTGCACAGACACTTACAAACAGAGCAGCTAACATCATTGGGATATTGGCTTGCATGGACAATACAAGTTGTCAAACAGGACACTTGGTTGCTGTCTGGATGGTGAAGGGAGTCTCCATGGTAAGGGTCCTTGCAAGGGCATCTTAGTTGGATTGAGTGAGACTCCCTAAAACACAGTTCTGTCCCATTTTTATAATCCAGCTGGCCTGTGTTCCTGCATGACCACTGCAAGACATGCATCACTGTAGATTACCATAACTTGCATACAAAACATTTCTTAACTATCTTAAATATGTACAAAAGACTGTCCTATATGATCATTTCTACACATGTAGGAACTGTTTCTATCGATTGTCTTACCCTTGTACAATTGATTAAATTTGCAGCAGGGACAGTCTGGGAATCTCTGGGACAACCAGATTCTCCACCCAGGATGTTAATCAACACATTTAAGCATACAAATTGGTCTAGGTACAGCAGGGACTTCCTGGGAAATCTCAAGAACTGTATGAAATTCCCACTGGGACACCTCTTGTAACAATCTGTCGCATACTTCTTGTGCAGATGGCCAGCAGTTCAGTCAATCACCTAGTTTCAACTTTGCCTGCTGTCTCAAATCAGCCCTTTATCTCATCTATGCAGGCAACTAGCCTGCGAGTTCCTGGACCACTCTGGGAATTGGCAACTTAAGTTCACTGGGAGTGCACACAGGCACAGCCCTGAGACCCACCTACACTTACAATTATAATTAAATAATTAAACTGTATTTTTCTGCTTAAATTTCATAACCCTTGCCCATCTTTCTGACCAAATGATGTCAATGTCTGACCTACTGAACTGCCTTCACAGTTTAGATGGAAGTGGCCAAGGACTGACTCATCTCATGCTTAAGTAAATGCCTAAAGTTAGGTGATATTTATGCCATGCATTATCCCAGCTTTGTTTTGCTCTCTGGATCATACCACTGATTTTGATTGAGTGTGCAGACAACATCAACATTTCTGATATGAAATCACCTAAGGCAGCACTGGTAGTGAGATTTGTGGTCTATTGTTTCTGGGAACAGTAAAAGCTGGAATATTGTCCATACATGCAGTAAAGCATGGAGCTTTTCACATTTCACTTTCAGGTCAAATGCTCATCTATCGCAAAAACCTATTCACCATCCATAGCTTCAAGTTCACAGATTAATTGCAGCACATTTGTGGGATGAACTATTTAAAGGACATGGCTTTTCTGCTTTACCAGTGATGAAGAGACTACCTTTATCTGGGCTGTCAAGATTTACACACAGCAAAGCAGGCAACTGCTCATTCTACCTTCTGCTTCCCTCACTTCACCTGACGTAAGCAGTCTGTCAGGCAACATCTGGGAAAACAAACACACCTCATCTGTATTCCACACATCACACATACAGTACTGCTTTATCAGCTGCTCCTTCTGCTCTGGGCCAATGCAGATCACAATGGGTTTAATGCCTATACTTCCTTGTGAGTGAACTGACATGAGATTCCACATTGAATAACGAAGTGTAGAAGCTAAGTGCTTGTGTTGCACATCTTCAATAGTTAGCTCTGGAGTTTCTTCATGTAAGACTGAACTGAAAAAAACACAATATCCTGCAGCCTGATATTTGCAAGCCACAGCTGTAATGGGTCTTATAGATCAGTGTTTCACAGGTATGTTTTTTTCTTTTATTTAATGTTCAAAGAAGACAAATTTCAGTTTCCAGTTATTTTGTGGAAAGCACTGCTGTAATAGCTACATTTACTGCATTAGGACAAAAGCTGAATAACATGACTAATGTGATCATATAAAGTGAATCTACATTGCCATTACTACTAACTTCAGAGTTTGCAGTCACAGCCATATGTAACCACACAAATTTGGAAGAGTTATGTGTGGGCCATACTAAGTAGAACAAGAATGAAGTCTGCAGCTATGGCATGGCTCAATTACTGTAACCATTACCAGCTGCTCACATTTCAAGGATGCTTATTGCTGATTACTAACTGCATGTAGTAAGTTTAGTTAATGGGAGAGAGTTGCACTGGCAGTACAGTTCACAATCTGAACAGCTTCTAAGTTGAGGGAGAGCTTTTAAGCCCAGATCTCCCTTGCAGTTATTGGCAAGGCAATGAGGAGACAGGCTAAATTATGCTAGGGGAGGTTACAAGCATCTTAGTAGAACTGGCTGCCAAAATCATCAAACTAGCTGTTTAAAATAAATATATTGAGCAAGATCCCATCTCAATGGTGTCTGACCTTTTTCCTGGAAATGCTGTTTTCTTGGCTTAGCTCCACAGCCAAGTCTCCTCCTCTTCTGCTTCATCCCCTATCATGTACCTCAAGCAAAGACAGACTTCTCCCTGACCATCCTTTCCTGTGCTCCACCCCTCTTCCAAGCAGGCTGGTGTTAGTTTGGCAGCACCCGCCTCTAGGTAGAGAATAAATGTAGGCTCTTTGGGGTGCAGGATGAACACAAACAGCTGTGTCACCTTGCAAAAGGAAAAATAAGTCTTCTTTAAATTTTAAAAGGACATTTGACATGCTTAATTCACAGCAGCAGACAAAGTAGATATGTTGGTTTGCTGGCCCCAGAAACTCTGGAATAATCAGTTCTACCTTGTCTTCCCCTTCTTGCAATGAAGTGTCCAGTTCTCCACTAAAATCTGAGAGAAAACACCACCTACTGCAGAGCCTTATTTTCTACATCTTATTTCAGGACACTGGTTGCTCTAAGCTAAACAGCAAGTATTTTAAGAACTGCAGGATGTGTTAAGAAACATTGTCAAATATTTTAGTCTCCAAATTCTGCATTTTAAAAAATTAATACTCTAGTGGAAACTGTTGCCTGAATTCTAAATAGCTACTTGAAAACCAAAAAGCATCCATACTTTTTATGGAGGATCTAACATTATGTGGTCCCTTCCACTCTTGGAGCAGGAACAGGAACAGGACTTTTCCCAGGACTTAGGGCTTAAGCTAACATGCCAGCTCCTGCTGCATTAGAAGTAAGAGGCTGGAAGCTCACACATATCCAAAGGGAAAAAAAAACAAACATGAAATGAAATGTTTTCTGTAGCAGCATAAATGTGTCCCAAAACAATGAAACATTGGTGGATGAAAGCAAAGCAGAAAATTCTCAAGTTATTGTTCAATCTAAACCCTTTTATATGTCAGCAATTGGTATTGATTACAGGTTTAAAAAAGAACTATGGAAGGTCATTAAAACTGAAACATAGTATATACTGTAACACTGGATTCATAGATCACTACAGAGAAAGGTAGACTTTCTAGTAAACATTCCAGCATCAGCTCTATATTTTCCTAACACTGGACAGCATAAAATAGCTCCCAAGAATATAGGTGAGATACATGAACCCAAAACAATCATTAAATCCCCTCTAGAGGCTATGTAGGAAACAAATGAGATGAGCTCCTCCAGCTGTCTGTAAACAGCTCCTGTGTCTTTTCTAAAACTTGCAGAATGATCTGGATATGAGCCAGCATCACACCTGGCTTTTTAAACCTCCATTTATATTTACAACTTTTTGCTGTCCTTTGGCAGTGTCCATCACATTCACCTATGCTGAGTACTACTTTATACTGTGGTTTTTGGCTACTGAAGTAAGGGAAATTGCTTGTGATATGCAGTATGATGAGCTCTGAGCAAGAGTAGCAGACCTGGAAAGATATATTTATGCATCAATACCTGCATCCAGTAAGAAAGTGGTCCCCAACCTAACGCCTATAGGTTACATGCGAGACAGTTGAGTGCTGCTTTAGGTCACCAGCCATATAAAAATTAAAGTTGAATGAAGAGGGAGGGACAAAACAAGACTTTGTTCTGTAGCCTCCTATCTGCACAGTGTTTTGCCTATAAATCAGCAAGTTGGGGATCACTGAAGTAAGCTCTTTTGGTTATTATTTACTTAACTAGATTGGACCATACCCAAATGACCAGAAGGAAAACACTAAGAGATCTGTCTTCCCCAGCGGAGAGGCTAATTAAGCACTGTGAAACCCTCCAATTTGCAGAAAAGCACGTGTAATACAGACACGCACCAGATTTACAAGAACAAACCTCCTCCTTGCTATGAAGCTATAAAGAACAGAAGGGAGATCTCTCACTAATTAGGTTAATATCAGCTTATGGCTTCATGTAGAAAGACCAATAAAACAATAAAACCAGCTAGAAACAAAATATTTTTTCTCAAGGATCATTTTTTCCCTCTTCCATCTCTTTCTACAACTTTTTGTACTCATATTTCTACAACTTGGTGTGCTTTGAATTTACCCCTTAATTAGCACACCGATTTGCTAAATTTTGTTTTTTACTTGTTTCAGGGTGCTGTTCAGAACAGTCTGATAAGTCATATAAATTATTGCCACCAACTCCAAATGCTAAAATCTGAATACTTCATTCTACCTCCACAGCTAAAAATCGTGCAGCTCAAACTCAATGCTGTGCCTCCATGATCTAATTTAAACTTTGTAACTATGAAAAGATAATTACTTTATGCTTTAAGTGATATTTTTCCCCTTGGAACTCTCCTTTCTTCATATTCATTCCTTTTGAAAGGGCATCCAGATAAAAAGGTAGCTATTTCAAAATGTAATATTGATACCTCATCAGAGTGTATGTACTTACAGTGTTACACACCCATGCTTAGGGAATGCAGGGAAGTTGAGTGTATCCAGTAAGACTTGGGCTTATTGAACAAGATACTTAAGATTCCACTGTTGCTATTAGAAAGCAGTATCCTTAGCAAAACATAATGTGACCAGATGCAATCCAACCCAGGCAGCCAGAATCCTCTTGATAGCAGGTAAAATTCTGAGCTGCTAAACAACATATTCCATTAACAGAGAAACTGCACTGATTTTAGCCATTTAGTATCTTCTAGTTAAGTGTAACTGGGGTTATAATCATGTGGATTAGAATTAGTTTTAGCCAGGGGTAATATTTTAGCCAGCAGTTCTCCCACAAGTCACCAATCCAGAGAGATGAATAAAAAAGGGATGACATGAAACCAGAATTGTATGGGTAACATTTGTGTTTGTCTTTCTTTACCTTGAGCTCATCTGCATCATAGAAGTCTATGCGCACAGCAGGGACCATCCATGTCTGGAACAGAGTTGCCAGGATCTGTTTGGCAATTGCATCTGCGATGAGGTGGAAGTGGAGTGGGTTTCGCCTGATATGAGAATGGAGAGAAATGCATTAGTTCAAAGGTTGCTAATTCCTATTGTAAAAGGACAACATCAGAACTTACAAAGCTTTATCTATGTCTAAGGTCTCAAGGTAAAGCGTACAGCATGTTTGGTGGAGTCCTGCTCTGTATCCTGCTGATACAATTTGAATAAACGTGACAATATAGAAATACTGGATCAGTTTCTGGGTGGTTGTAAATAGTTCCTTTGACTTCAATGGAATGTGGTGATTTATAACAGCTAAGAATGTGGTTCCTTCTACCATCTCCTTAAAAGAAGGCTAAGTTAATCCCCCTTTGGGGACTTGAGCTGAGAAAGTGATTGCTTTCAGTTTCTAGGTCTGTCTGGTAATTTATCTTTGTGGTAAGTGGGGGTGGAAGGGAAGGTTGAAAAATAATCGTCTGAATGAGGTTAAATTCCAGGACCATTCAGTTTACACACATCTTTTCTATAAAGCAAACTTGAGGTATCAACAGCTGTCCTATGGGAACCCAAAATTAGATGTTTCAGGTGAGTGCTTTTTAGCTACTGGCATAGTGAATAGGATTGAGATTGTAAATCTCTCCACATCCTTGTTCCTAAAAGGGAGGAAGGGTTGAAGAAAATCAGGAAGAAAGAAAATATCTTACTTCAAAACACCAGACTTGGGTTCACCTCTGTAGTTATACAACTTGGCCTAAGTGAAAAGCTTCACAAAATCACAAAATCATTTAGGTTGGAGAAGACCCTGAAGATCATCTCGTCCAACCATTAACCTAATACTGACCGTTAAGATGAGTGGAGGCAGTATCAGCAAGAGTTGCAAGGTTTGACAAAGTACATGGATTTTTCTACAGTAATGTGAACTTGGACATCACAAATACCATGTTTAAATCCCTTAACCTTGATTCTGTCTTTGAGGGAGAGTAAGCCACAAAGTCTGATCTTTATTCAGCTTCTGTGGTAGGAGTATGAAAACCTGCCAGAGGAAGTTAGTCATGATTTGTAGTCTTGCATGTTTATCCCTAGCTTAGCAACTTTCCCTGTCAGCACAGAAGGACAGAGTTTGCAGAAGCCACTAAGAATACAGATGGTTCATTTAGATTTCAGCATTGGCTCACCCTTTCTTTGATCCCTGGAGTGGAATAGTGGAGTCTCATTTCTGTGAAATTTATACAGGTAAATGGATGTACTTGTTAACTGATACTTTTCATCTGAAAAGAGGAGCATTTAATTTCAGATGGTTAAAGTGGAAGATGACTGGTGCTACTATATTCTACTGTGCGAACAAGAAGTGAGGAAGTCTATGTTAGTTCAGGCCAATGTACTTCCATTACACTTTTGGGCTTAACCCAAAAGATGAAGGTTATTTCTTTCTCCATTTTCTGCATTAATAAACAATAATATGTGCCTTTCTCTTTAATGCTACTCTTCTTGCTTTGATGAATAATATTCTTTCTCACTGAACAAAGGCTACAAAAAAGCATAACAAAAAATATAATGGTTCACAGTATCTCTGCTGGCTTTAGCTGGGATAGAGTTAATTTTCTTCATGGTAGCTATTATGGGGCTGTGTTTTGGATTTGTGCTGTAAACAATGTTGATAACACAGGGATATTTTAGTAACTGCTGAGTAGTGCTTAGGCAGAGTCAAGGCCTTTTCTGTCTCTCCCACCACCCCACCAGTGAGGAGGCTGGGGAGCACAAGGAGTTGGGAGGGGACACAGCCAGGACAGCTGACGCCAGCTGAACAGAGGGCTATTCCATACCATATGACATCATGGTCAGCATATAAAGCTGGGGGGAAGAAGAAGGAAGGGGGGGACATTCCGAGTTATGGTGTTTTGCCTTCCCAAGTATCTGTTAGGGGTGATGGAGCCCTGCTTTCCTGGAGATGGCTGAACAGCTGCCTGCCATTGGGAAGTGGTGAATGAATTCCTTGTTTTGCTTTGCTTGACTGCATGGCTTTTGCTCTACCTACTACACTGTCTTTATCTCAACCCATGAGTTTTCTCACTTTTATTCTCTCCCCAACACCACTGGGGGGGCAGTGAGAGAGCAGCTGTGTGGAGCTTAGTTGCTGACTGGGGTTAAACTATGACAGTATCGTAACACACCTCTCAGCATGAACAGGAGATTGTTGTGAGAAGCAATATATGGCTGGATTTTGTTGTGTTAGAAATACTGCACCTAAGATCCAATCCAATACCCAGGGATGCCAGTGAAGCTGTTGTATTGGCTTCAAGGGCACTGTGGATCAAACAATGTGCTTACAGGAAAAGCAGAAAAGGGCTGGTTAGAAGCCTTATATATGAGATAATCATGATGGTGGAATAAACCCACAGCTGATCTGCATTTAACAATATCCAAAACACTAAGCCACATCATGCTTTCCAAAAAGACAAAGGTCTTTCAATCTCCAGCTTGCCCTGGAGTGAGGAGGGGAGAGGGAAAGGCGTAGGCTGCCAGCTGCTGATGTCCCATTACCAAGCTAAAGAGATTACAGCAATTATATCTGTTTCACCAGCCCAGCAGGAGAGAAGAGGACATCCTGGCTCATGCAGATTCTGCAGTAACAAAGCACCTTGACAAGAAAAATTGGGAAATAGCAGTGATCAGGAAATACATTTTATTAACAGAAAAAAAGCCAAGAGAAACAGGGTACACAACCAGTGGCTCTGGGTGCAGGCAATGCAGTATCTCAAGGCAAATACGTGTTGAATGTCAACATACACATTCCATATAGGTCCCTCTGATTAGCAGGGGCTGAGTCTGGTATCGGGTAGGACTATTTCCCAGCTGGCGTTATTTAGTAATTTCTTTTCATTTTTTTCAGGGTCATTGTGGTCGTTTAGGCCCTGCCAGGACTAGAGACCATGATGCTGCTGCCCCTCCCCCACACTCAGACCGGATGGGGCAGGGAGTGAAATACAAACCCCAGGGCTCAGATAAGGAGAGGTTTAATACAACAGTGTAACAGCAACAAACCGAACAACGACAAGAACAGTAACAATAACAGAAATAACAATGAACAGAACAAGAGATATACCATACGGATACAGCAGTGAGGGGACCGAACTACACATAGGCCGTCCCTGCTCTTTCCCGTGCTTGGGCGCCCGGACCTGACATCAGCATGGTATTGAATAACCCAGCGAGAGCTCCCTCCCCACTGCTGGGGAAACTCAACCATATCCTAGCTGAAACAGAACATAATCTACCCCTTTATTCTATACCATCTGCGTCACGTCCAGCTGCCATTTAGAAATTAACAATAACCAAAAAAACAATTAACAAAAGCACAATATAATTCACAGCATGTTCTCAGCCAAAATCAAGTCCCCTTGTGGTACGCATCGGACCTCTCCATCCTCCTGCATCACCCACCAGGTGCACCCAGGACCTTGAGCAAAAGTAATCCTGTGGATGGGTTTGCCTTTGCCTGGCGCACGACTAACCCAGACCATTTCTCCCAGCACATCCCTCATGTGCACCACAGGGACTTTATCCCCGTCTACAACACGTGGAAGTTTTGACTGAGCTGGGCCAGCTCGACTGGCAGATCCTCTTGTGTTCACTAACCAAGTGGCCTTTGTCAGATGTGTGTCCCAGTGTTTGAAGGTTCCACCCCCCATTGCTCTCAATGTAGTTTTTAACAGTCCATTGTAGCGCTCGATCTTCCCGGAGGCTGGTGTGTGGTAGGGGATGTGGTAGACCCACTCGATGCCGTGTTCTTCTGTGCAGGCATCTATGAGGTTATTTTGGAAGTGAGTCCCATTGTCCGACTCAATCCTCTCTGGGGTGCCGTGTCGCCACAGGACTCGCTCTTCAAGGCCCAGGATGGTATTTCAGGCGGTGGCGTGGGACACTGGATAAGTTTCGAGCCATCCAGTGGTTGCTTCCACCATTGTGAGCAGGTGGCGCTTGCCTTGGCGGGTCTGTGGCAGTGTGATGTAGTCGATCTGCCAGGCCTCTCCATATTTATATTTCAGCCATCGATCTCCATTCCACTGGGGCTTCACCCGCTTGGCTTGTTTGATTGCAGCACACGTCTCACATCTGTGACTGATCTCTGCGATGGTGTCAATGGTGAGGTCCACCCCTCGATCTCGAGCCCACCTGTATGCTGCATCTCTGCCTTGGTGGCCTGAGGTCTCATTGGCCCACCGGGCTATGAACAGTTCACCTTTACGCTGCCAGTCCAGTCGTCCTGAGCCACTTTGATCTTAGCAGCCTGGTCCGCCTGCTGGTTGTGTTGATGTTCATCAGTGGCCTGACTCTTGGGTATATGGGCGTCCACATGGCGCACCTTCACAACGAGGTTCTCCACCCGGGCTGCAATATCCTGACATACTTCAGCGGCCCAGACGGGTCTGCCCTTGTGTTGACAGTTGCTCTGTTTCCATTGCTGCAACCACTTCCACAGGGCATTTGCCACCACCCACGAGTCAGTGTAGAGATAGAGCCTCAGCCACTTTTCTCGCTCAGCAATATCCAAAGCCAGTTGGGTGGCTTTCACCTCTGCGAACTGGCTTGATTCACCTTGTCCCTCAGCAGCTTCAGTGACTCGTCGTGTGGGATGCCACACTGCAGCCTTCCATTGTCAATATTTTCCCACAATGCAACAAGACCCATCAGTGAACAGGGCATATCGTTTCTCCTCCTCTGGCAGCTCATTATATGGTGGGGCCTCCTCAGCACATGTCACCTCCTGTTCTGGTGACATTCCAGAATCTTTGCTCTCTGGCCAGTTTATGATCACCTCAAATATTCCTAGACAGTTGGGGTTCCCTATTCGAGCCCGTTGTGTTATCAATGCAACCCATTTACTCCACGTGGCATCTGTTGCATGATGTGTGGAGGGAGCCTTTCCTTTGAACATCCACCCCAGCACTGGCAGTCGGGGTGCCAGGAGGAGCTGTGTTTCAGTGCCGACCACTTCTGAGGCAGCTCAAACTCCTTTGTACACTGTCAGTATCTCCTCCTCAGTCAGTGTATAGTTAGCTTCAGAGCCTTTGTATCCCCAGCTCCAAAAGCCTAGAGGTTGGCCTCAGGTTTCTCCAGGTGCTCTCTGCCAGAGGCTGCAGGTAGGGCCATTCTCCCCAGCTGCTGTGTAGAGCATGTTCTTAACCTCCTGCCCTACCCGGACTGGCCCGAGGGCTACTGCCTGGGTAATCTCCTGCTTAATTTGTTCAAAGGCTTGTTGTTGCTCAGGGCCCCATTCAAAATCGTTCTTCTTGCGGGTAACGTGGTAGAGAGGGCTCACAATCAGGCTGTAGTTTGGGATGTGCATCCTCCAGAACCCCATGGCGCCCAGGAAAGACTGAGTCTCCTTTTTGGTGGTTGGTGGGGCCATGGCTGTTATCTTGTTTATCACCTCCATTGGGATGTGGCGACGCCCATCTTGCCATTTTATTCCTAGGAATTGAATCTCCCTTCCAGGCCCCTTAACTTTCTGTGGCTTGATGGCAAAACCAGCCTTCAGGTGGATTTCAATTATCTTCTTTCCTTTTTCAAAGACTTCCTCAGCTGTGTCCCCCCATACAATGATATTGTCAATGAACTGCGGGTGTTCTGGAGCCCCACCTTTCTCCAGTGCAGTATGGACCAGTCTATGGCAAATGGTGGAGCTGTGTTTCCACCCCTGGGGCAATCGATTCCAGGTGTACTGGATACCCCTCCAAGTGAATGCAAACTGTGGCCTGCACTCTGGTGCTATTGGGATGGAGAAGAACGTGTTAGCACTGATAATTCTGGCATACCACTTGGCTGCCTTCGACTCCAGCTCATACTGGAGCTCTAGCATGTCTGGCACTGCAGCACTCATCACTAGCGTAACTTCATTCAGGCCACAGTAGTCCACGGTTAGTCTCCATTCGCCATTAGGCTTTCTCACTGGCCATATAGGGCTGTTGAAGGGTGAATGAGTTTTGCTGATCACCTTCTGGCTTTCTAGTCGACGGATCAGCTGATGGATGGGGACCAGGGAATCTCGGTTAGTGCGGTACTGCCACCAGTGCACCGTCTTGGTAGCAATTGGCACTTGCTGCTCTTCAACGTTAAGCAACCCCACCACCGAGGGATCCTCTCAGAGGCTGGGTAAGGTGGACAATTGCTCAATCTCCTCCAGGGCTGCTACACCAAAGGCCCACCAGTACCCTTTTGGGTCTTTAAAGTACCCTCTCCTGAGGTAATCTATACCTAGGATGCACGGGGCATCTGGGCCAGTCACAATGGGGTGCTTATGCCAGTCCTTCCCAGTTAAGCTTACTTCAGCTTCTAATAGGGTCAGCTGTTGGGATCCCCCTGTCACTCCGGAGATGCAGATGGATTCGACCCCACTGTGGCTTGATGGCATCAGGGTGCACTGTGCGCCAGTATCTACCAAGGCCTTATATTCTTGTGGTTCTGATGTGCCAGGCCATCAGATTCACACCGTCCAGTAAATCCGATTGTCCCTTTCCTCCACCTGGCTGGAGGCAGGGCCCCTCTAATCCTGCTCACCATCACTCACTTGTTGTAAGAATGACTCCTGTGAGAATGACTCACAGGTCCCCTCAAGAGGGTCAGGCATAACGTTGACCATTCTATTCTGTCTGGGGGATTTCCGACTGGACACTGGAGCTGCGTTTCTGTTGGAACACTCCTCTTTCATGGTGTTTTTCCCTTTCACCCGCTGTAATCATGCAGCTAGAGCAGAAGTGGACTGTCCATCCCACTTCCTCACGTCTTCTCCATGGTCGCAGAGGAAGAACCACAGGGTGCCCCGTGGTGTGTACCTTCCACTGCCCTTCTCTTGGGTGGGGAAACGTCTGCTTCTAATGGCTGAGACATCGGCCTGTGCAGGTGGAATGTAGGACATGTCCTCTTCCACTTCCTGGAGCCTCTGAGACAGTTCCTCTACAGCTGAAGCCCAGGCATGTTGGGAGGAAGGGACATTTCCCTCATATTGCCGGAGCTGGCCAGCCACTTCATCCACTGTGTGAGTCTGGGTGTCTCGCCACCAGGACGCTACTGCTAATGCTTTGGAATGTGCCTCTGGTCCACTTTGCAGGACCTTCCGCCACATCAACTGTGTGCAAGGGGCCTGATCTGGATCCATTGGTGACCGCTCATCATTCAGATCACCATAAACCATATCAAACACAGCCAATTCCCTGAGGTTCTGAATGCCTTTCTCCATGTTGGTCCACTTGCCTAACCGACATAGGACATCATCCTTGTAGGGGTACCTCTCCATTACACTGAGCAGGAGTCGCCTCCAAAGGCTGAGGGTTTGAGTCTGCCTCCCTATGCCTTGTCAGTACCAGGCTCCCTGGACAAAGATCCCAGCTGCTTGGCCTCTCTCCCCTCCAATTCCAAAACCAGCAGCTCCACTATCCCAGCATCGGAGCAGCCAGGTGAAAATCTGCTCACCTGGAAGGCGGCTGAAATCCTTCCGCATATCTCGCAACTCACTCAGGGACAGAGATTGGATGATTACCTCCAGCTCTTTCCCCTGTTCTCATGCTGGGCCTGGCTCATCTCCATCCCCTACTATGCGAGCTGACTTTTTGCTATATTTAGTTTTCTGTATTAGGGCGACTGACACTGGCACTGCCTGTCCCTCTGGCCCAGCTGCTGTGCTGGTGGAGGTGGCTGATACTGGCACTGCCTGTCCCCCTGGCCCAGTTGCTGTACCAGTAGGTTCACTTTCAGACCCTGCAGCCCTTTCTCCCCCTTGAGGGCAGTGAGTAGCGTTAAGGATGACATAGTAAGCATGGGCAAGTCCCCAGCACATCGCAACAACTTGTGTCTCCCAGGGTTTTTCAGATTGGCAACATACCTTTTTCAAACACTCCACCGGTTTATCAGGACTCTGCATTTGTTTGGGAGTGAAATTCCAAAACGTTGGGGGTGACCACTGACTCAGGCACTTGCCCATCTTTTCCCACACACCTTGCCATTCATAGCTATCTGCCCTTGGGGCAGGTTTCCAGGTGGTGCTATTGTTGGAGAAGTACCGCATGGCCCAAAACAAGATCAGGCAGACACTCAGAAAGCATTGTGCCGCAAACACACTGGCCTGGGTGCTCCAAGGAGAGCTGAAACTCTCAAAAACTGAGAGAACCTCTTCCCCTGGCTCACCCATAGCGGGGCTGAGACCCCTAATAAAAGCCCAGGCAGCAAACAGGTACCGGTTCACCCCCACAAGCAGCGATACAAGTCCATTATAAGCAGTCAGTAGCCAGTACAGCAAAACAAGACACTTGGCACATTTTCCACCACCAACAAACACCAGCACTAGGAGCACACAGTGGATATAAGGATTATTCCAGCCCCACCACGCAAGCAAATTGGCCAGCATTGCAAATGTTCCTTATCAAACAATACAAATAAAAACCGAGAAATTGCACCTAACAGATTGCTCTAAAACACTTTTTCTTTTTGTCCTTATCTCTACCCTCTCGTGCCCCACGTTGTGCGTCAAAAAGGCTGTGGTGGTTTAGGCCCTGCCGGGAGCCGAGACTATGCTGCTGTTGCCCCTCCTGCACAGTCAGAACGGATGGGGCAGGGAGTGAAATACAAACCCCGGGGCTGAGATAAGGAAAGTTTTAATACAACAGTGTAACAACAACAAACCGAACAACAACAACAATAACAGTAATAACAACGAACAGAAGAAGAGATATACCATACGGATACAGCAGTGAGGGGACCGAACCGCACACAGGCCGTCCCTGCTCTTTCCCTGCTCTTTCCCGCGCATGGGTGCCCGGACCTGACATCAGCATGGTATTGAATAACCCGGCTAGAGACCCCTCCCCACTGCTGGGGAAACTTAACCATATCCTAGCTGAACCAGGACAGTCATTTTTCTACATATTGCAAAGTAAAATAAGAAGAGTAAAAAAATCAGTTAAAAACAAGAAAGCTACATCTTCTTTTAATCCATCATCTAGTTAAATGGAATTGATATAAAATATTTCAAGATGAAACACACTAGTTGAATAGAAGAAATCTGGTACAAAGAGACTCAGATGTTCAGTAGCAGTTTACACTTATCTGAATGACCCAGAGTGTATGAAACTTAAATGGGAACAAGTGGATGACATTTTCTTTAGTTCAGCTCCTACTGGGAAAAAAGAACAAAGGAGTAGTTGTACTCCTACACAGAAATCTCTTTCAAGTTCTTAGCCTCATGGTAAAGATTCAGCTGTAAGGAAAGTATGTGTCAGAGGCAAAGCAGAAGATTATCACTTAAAAAAATATATCCCCTAAACAGAATAGTGACCTGCTGACTTCTACAACTAAATGTGCATCAGCCACAGAAAATTTTACTCCAGACAAGATTATACTTATGTGAAATGTGAGGTTTAGCATGGTGCTAGAAGCCAGCAGAGCACAGACTCAAACCTGGAAGACCTTCTGAAGGTAAATACTAGCATACACATAGATGACATCTTTTACCTCTTCTAGTGTCTGCAATATGCAAAGCCTAAAAGATATGGATTGCTTCAAAGTGTTCATGAAACAACTTCAGAAGCTTAAAGATCAAATATCCATTGCAAAAGACACAGAAGAGTCTCTGTAAGATGAGAAATCTTTCTCGAGAGATATAAGAAAGGGATGTCATCATTATTTGCCAACATGATTGAATCACTGGCTGTAAGACTTAGGGGTGACAATCAGAATATTGTGAAGGATTCCACTGAAAGTTACATTTCATTAGACTCGGATGTTTTGCTGTACCATTTGGTGTCAGTGAAAGCTACTCCATTCTTCAGACTGATCTTTCAGGACAGAGACATTTTGGGATATGAGGTTTATAAAACTGAAATAAAACTATATTGTTCCTATAATAAGCTAAGGGATGGCCATGTGGCGAGCGTTCACAGGCATTTAGCAGCTACAGCTTAAAAAGTCTGGGAAAAGCAGGGGGAGATACCAGTCTTCCAGAGGGAGGCTTGACAGTCCCTCACTTGGGTAACAAGGAAGGGTGGCATGGCATTTGAAGAAATTTAATGAGCAGCTGAAGACACTGAAGTTTGCTAATGGAAGTTGAGTGGCACGGAACTGGAAAAATATGATGCTCTGGTTAAAGAAAAACCACACTTCTTTCTGTTGTGAAGGCCAAGTTATGAAAACGATTTCAATGCTGTGGGTTCCTGCAATAGCAGGGGAGTTAATGAGATGACCCAACAGGTTCTTTCCAATTACCTGAGCCTCAGGACTTCAGTGCAAGACATCTTTCTTGGGTTGAAGGGAACGTGTAATCACGTCTCAGAGAAAGTGATGACCAACACAAACCTCCTCTTCTGTCACTACAAATGTGAGGTGGACTTCCTTTGACTTCAACTTTTCTAACCAAGTCAAAGCACAGTTGCATGTTGTGTTTATTTTTAATGCATATGTTATCCCATATAACTCATTTTCCACTGGGCACGTCAAGAGAGCAAAAAAACCACACATCGTAGAAGTTGGTTGTATCCTGTACTGCTGGAAAGCGCTGTACTGTAAATGCTGACAGTATATGCAACTATGGGATAATATAGGTCAATATATGACAATTTTGATAAGCTTCTCTTACAAAATCAATAGGTTTTTGAAAATTCCCAGTATTCAGATGAATTCATATGTTTGGAAGTCAAGGTTTCTAGTGTCCTGGGTTTCAGAACAGACAGCCCTTGAACTCTGAGCCCCAGGTCTTCCAGATTCCTCACTATAGAAGCAGGTATTGAAACAGCCAGAGAATTCCTCCCAAGGTCCAGAAATATTTAATCTCGTTTAACCTCAAAGATTTTGAACATCTGAATTTTTACCAACTACAACTTTTTACAGCTTCTGCGACACAGAAAATGCTGATGCTTTTATGTCTTAATGTGGAAGAATGCCATTTCAAAATACAGGTATTTCCCATCAAGTGGAAACTCAAGGTTTTAACTACTCTATTTAGAAAACTGTAAATCTTCATATATTAAATTATTTCCACTTATCTTAAGATCAGAACACTATCTAACAAAGTAAACCATACGTAAAGAACACACATTTATTTTCCTAAACTGCTTTCCTCAAAAGTGAATGAAATATTTTGGCCAAGATTTTCAAGCACGGATGCTTGCCTAAATATAGGAGCTTAAATGAATGCTCTCATTTTCAGAATTGCTGAGGTCCTAATAAAGTTAGTAAAATGAAAAGAAGTCAGTAATTTTAAAAGTCAGGCTATGAATTTAGGAGCCTATTCTGAGGTACCCATTTCTATATTTTTTTTTATCATGATGTGTTATTTTTACATTTCAAAACTCCTTACTCTTCATCAGAGTTTTGATCTGCTTGCTCAAGCATTTGTGGCCCATTCTTTTTTGAATAGCCACTGCCACAAAGTTAAATACAAGAATCTACAATTGAAAAAGGGAGTAGTGAACCAAGACACAAGCTTTTGTGTTAGCAATTCAAAATGCAGCTGCTTGGTTGCACAGTTCTCTCTCTGCAACAGAGGAATTTTATTTTCTGAGAATATAAAAAGGTCAGTAGCCCAGGGAGTTTATTTCCAAAACCTATACTTTATTAAGGGAAGCACAACAAGGTAATACCTTTTATACCTGTAAGAAATGGTTACACGAACTTCAAACAGAAATTATAAAAGGCAGCTTGGGATTTTTTTTTTTTTTCCAGTATGCCCATATGACAATCCCTCTCTCATATGGGAAGAATTTTAATGTGAAAATCATTACAGATTTTTCATACCCCTTCACATCCAGTATTGATTAAAATGCTCCCCCATCTCTTGGGGAGATCTTAAAGATGCACTAGCTCATTCATGGATCTTCTTTTTTTGTGCTAACTTACAGAAGGCACTTTAGGAAACAGTAAGAGATTTCATGGGCAGATTTTTTTTAAACATTGCTTTCTTCATTATGCCTCTATTGTTAGGACAACCAGAAAATACAAAAAGAAGTCCGGATTACTGATGCATCTATATGGATCAGAGAAACCAGTTCATGCTTTATCATTTTTGCCAGAAGAATCTCCCACAAAACTGACATGTTAGAAAAGTTGAAAACAATGACAGAGGTTTTAAATTCTCAGATTAACTCCATTAAGGCAAAGTGGTCTCCATGGAATACAGCCATTAGATTACATCAGCTTTAATTACCAGCCACTGCTGACTTGTGACTCTTACTTGGAAATTACATGTCATCCTTTTTATTTAATTTAGATTTTCATTTGGTTTGTCTTATTCTACCTGTTCCAAGAAAAAAAAAGTTTATTATTCATACAGCAATCTGTAACACTGTTTCATATCCTAATCTTAAAAATGCTTAGTCATATGCTTAACTTTAAGGTTATAAGCAGTCTTCTTAAAGCAAAGAGGCTACTTCATATTAGAAAACATTTACCGAGTTGACTGGTTTTGTTTACACTACAAAAGCTCACCACTGTTACTATGCCACTATTGCTGTAGGATAGATGGAGCATAGAGCTAAAGAAGTAAACACGACTTCTCCAAAGAAGAGGGACTAACACAGGAGGAAAAAACCCAACAAACCAGTATTAACTGGCACAAAAGAGAAGTTAATTTTTCACAGATTCTCAGGTTGACCTAACTGCCAGTGACAGGTTATAATTGTGTAATTTTGGCTTTTCTTTGTTCCCAAATGAAACATGGTGTATAGCATGTCTGGAGAAGATAAAGTGTACATTAAAAATCATTTTAGCTCTTACTCCAGTTCAGACTTGCCTAAGTAGAGACAGAAATTATCTTTGCAATATGAAACTGTAACTTATGGGCTGTTTCTGTGGCACTCTAAGCTTTACAATTTTCAGAAACAGAGTAAAACAATTGAAAGTGACCAATGTAACTTGGACTAGCAGTTGTAAAAGTTTCAAGGAGAGTTATTAGCCACAGGACATTGCTTCAGCGTTGAAAAAGAACTGCAGATGCTTTTTGCATACTACTATATGCACTCTTTCCAAAAGCACTTGCATTTCATTTTGCCCGTTTGACCCAATACCTTTAATTTTTAGTGTTTAGTCTTTTGCTTTGGAAAAACTAAAGTTAAGTTGCACTTAGGACATGATGATATCAGCTTGGCTGTGTTAAACTGGCTCAGAGAGACATTTTTTTTTATCCCTGCAACAGCTTTATAAAGTCTTTCATAACTAGCAACTAGATGCCCAAGAGAGGAAAGCAGGCAAGTTGCAGACTAGGACCAAGTACTCATTCTACAAGCCTCCCTCTGTGCAGCACTGCCAATGCATATTTATCAGACTCTGCAAACACTGCACTATCCCAGCTCTGCTGAGTTTCCTCCAGAGAACAGACTGTCAGTTATGTCAAATTGGGTGTTAAAAGCTGCTGGGATTTTGTGGCTTGAGCATACATTTTCTAAAGACAAAACTGGAATCAAGTTCCCTTTCCACTGGGAATGAAACGCATTTCTGAAGTACAGTGTTCTTAGAAGGAATCAACCACAACACCCTTTTCCCCTCCTTTTCTCACTCTCTGGTACATTAAGACAGATACAGTTTTTCAAATGGTTTGAGCAAGTAGCTTGCTAGGTCTCACGGTATATATGGTATGACTAGAATAAGAAACTTGTTTTTTTAGACATGGGGAGAGCTGAAATATTCAATATGCAGGATTTGCTGCAGATTCATGCAAAAGAGAAGAGACAGCACACTCCATCTATGGACACTCCTGTAGTTTTTATTGTTAATGACCCAGCACCCCTGCTGTTTTGTGTCTCTCTATCTAACACTCTAGTACAAAGTTGAGGGTGTAACAAATATGTTAATGCATGGAGGGAAGATGATTAGACTGACATGGCCTCCTTTTCTCACCATTTTTCTGTTAGAGGAGTAGGGATTCCCTACACAAGTAGGGAATTTAGGTACCTCATTTTGTATCAAAATGCACAGCTAAAACATGCTTTAATTACTAAACTAGATGGAAATGCTAATAAACGCAGATGACAGCTCCATAAATTCCAGACAGATCCACTGAAATCAGTGCTCTTACAACAAACACCAAGTGAAGTGCAGCAGGAACAGGTAAGGATATTAAGTGCGGTTGCTTTGAGGGGCCAGTTGTTACCAGTAGATTACATTCAGGGTGTTAGGGCAGGACTGAGGTGTAATGCTCAGCTGCCCAAGAAGAACCCACACTGCACCTAGCTGCATAATAACAGCTGTGATTTATACACAAGTGTCTTTCAATACACTCTCCTACACTCTTGTGACAGGCAAATTCTGTACCTGCTGTATCAGGTTTGGTTGAACATTGATGATCAGAAACTTCAAAAAAGGAAAAAAAATCTATTTGACAATATGTTTGGATGTGTGTTCATTCTGTTCTTGCAAAACTATATTTGAGATTGAATGTGGTGATCCTATAAATGAAGGACCAGTAGCCTAACCTTACAGATTAGGATAGAACAAGCAAACTTCTTCACTGGAAACACACAGTGCCTTCAAATGTCTGTTCTGCTTGGCTTATTGGACAATGCCAGCTAGGATGCATTCCCTGGTGCACATTTAGGGTTTAGGAGAAGAGACGTCTCCATGGCTATTTTCACCAATGACCCTCAACTCAGATGGTGAACTTGCTACTGATGTCATGAAGCATCCACTATCTGAACCAAGCACCTCCAACTCTCCTAACTCATTCCTCATGATGCAGTATCATAACCTGTCTCACCCTTCATTCCTACATTTAAATAGATCCTAACATCTAAAAGAAGCCCTCTTTCCAGTCATCATAATTTTTGAAGTGCATACTAGTCTCCAAGATAACATTGTTTGCACATGGCAACCAAGGCAAGGAATCTTGGTTCTAAATCAATTTTCAGCTGAGTTTGTTGTTTATTTATTGTTTATTATCCAGCCTTCTTCACCACTGCCACTCCAAAGACAAAGATCCAAGAAGTGAGAGTTTCTAAGGCATGACCTGGCACATGTAGCCATAGCATCAACAGGTACTTAAGAAGCCTGTGTTTTCTAGAAGATAAGGAAGAAATGTCCATAAGAAGCTCTGTTTCTTCTTTGAGGATATCTTCCCTTTCTAGCGAACAATTTAATGTCTAGTGAGAAAATCTAGTTCTAGGCAGGGATTGACTTAGATTTGTCTTTAAGTATTTTTTGAGCAATCAAGAGAGATAGGTTATCTTGAATGTAACTAACTGTACTAAAGTTTCATTAGCTATACTGGACATTATTTTGATCACCTCTGCTGAGGTAGACAAATCCTTTGAGATGAGCAGTACTGCTAGTTAAACAGCAAATATGTTCTTGACAAGGGCAGAATCCACCAGACTTAGAAATACCAATGTTATTTCCCTTTGTTCAGGTTCTATATCTTTAATATATTTCCAAAAATACATATTGTTTATAAGTTTGCTAATTGCTCTGATGAGTGGCTTATGTAAAACCAGGACATTTCCTTTAAGTAACACAGAAAGAGACTGTTTGAACCTCTGAGCTGTGAGATACCTATAGTTTACAGAACATTTGGAAACCTACAGAGTATTACAGTCTTCTCAAAATGGATGCAAGTACTAGGAGAGAAAAATGGCAAGAAGCTAACTACTAAGGATAACTCATGTCACCATAAAAATGCACATTTGAAAGAAATTCCTTAGAAACAATGATCAAAATAGACAAAATGCCCCACATCCTTGCAATATAAAGCCAGTTTACACTGAATAATTCAGATGTGTAATTGGAAATAGATATAGTTTTAAAATTTAACAGGATTTTAACAATCAGAAAAATTCTGAGCAGAGCACAATACCACTTTTTACTGTTGTTTTGCTTTTGTTATGTTTATTTTAACACTGTTTTTCTGCTCCTAGCCCTTATCTAACATGAACATGCTACTTCTGGAAAGACCTGAAAGGGCTATGTGTTGATAGTGAAAGTTTCTCTCATATTTTGGAGAATTTCCCCTCTCCAAGGGCACTTAGCCAACCTCTTAAATAATATTTACTGAGTCTCTTTCCACATTGTACAAGGCGAGCATTTACATTCTTTTACAAAGCTTACAAAAAACGGGTAAAAATTGAAATGGGGTACTAAAACCATTGTAAGGGAGTAATTGCTAAGACTGTTCCAGCAGAGGATTGGAGGCAAACATAAGGAGCAAGGTGGGGAAGCTGGAATGCCCCACTCCAACTAACTATAAGAAGATACTATCACATGAGAAGGACAAGAGTCATCCTCCCTTGTATGAAATTATGGTTCAATATAAAGCAGCATATTGAAACTACCTCGTTAGTAAATTCTTCATACTCTTAAGTCTGTTTTATTATTTGTCCTGTTTGAGTCAAACAGTCTGATCACTTCCCTATTTTAATCTTTCTGCAACACTGTTGGAAAACATCTTTGATAGACATTACTAAACTGGACAAGGGATATATGCATATGCCCACACACAGTCTTAGTAATCACTCCCTTACAATGGTTTTAGTACTCCATTTTAACTTTTCTCTTTTTCTGGAGCTGCTGTTTATTAAGGGAATTGGTTATTTTGTCTTCATTGTACATTTATGCCTCTCAATTTTGGGATCTAACTGTGCTCCATGTGCTAAAATCAGGTTGCAAAGCCTTCTGAGGGGCTGCAAGTAACCCTTCCAAAGCCAGAATAAATAATCTGACTTTAATGAAATAATACTAAAGGGGAAGCTGGGATAGTCAAGGTTGGACTGGATGATCTTCAAGGTCTTTTCTAACCTAGACAATTCTGTGATTCTGTGATAAACTGATACCAGAAATAGGCTAAATTAATACAGTGCTGTTATTACTATTGTTATTATTTTACAACATTCAGGAGTGTGCAGATGCTTTACAGTGCAGATAGATACTGTCCGTATTCCCACACTGCAACAGGGGTAGCAGGTGGATCTCTGATCCCTCTAATTCACTGTAGAAATCTTTACACAGGTTAATCCAGTTGTGGTGGTTATACATTTCACGCTTCCTTCCTTCCAAAGAAAAAGCAACCAGGAAAGGGAATCTGACTTCCTTCTGAAGTAAGAGAGTAAACGTAAAAAGAGCCTATTTAGTCATAATCAGATATACAATATACAAGAAAAGAAAGCTACCTTTACCTGTGAAATAAGACAGACTTGACAAGTGTGACAACATCCCGACTGGCATTGTACCCTGCACAAACAATGGCAACATGAATGGTCTGTGGGAGAAAAGGAACAAAAAGAATAAAAATTACAGTCTGCTCCTGTGTTCTATCATTCATTAAGGAGAGCACATACATGACTGCTATTATTTAGTGAGGTGATTTTTAAACGTTTGAGTGGGTGTTTTGCACCTGTTTGCAGTCCACTTGAGGCAGTTTGTTAAAAACATCTTGAGTCATAACACCATCATCATATCAAAGTCATTACTATCCCTAAATTACATCAGATATCTGAACAGAATTGAAGTTATTAACTAAGAGCATATGTGTGCATGTCTGTATATACACACATACTCATTTAGCAACACACAAATTCTGAGTATGCAAATATGCAAACACTTTAACCTTCTGAAGTTTAAAATTATGTCTCATAATTAGAAGCAGATATCCTCTTAGAAATGTTGCATTATTTCTGTCTTAACGACACGTACTAAGGAGAGAGAGAACAAGCTCTGATGGATAAGCATGAGTGGGACAACTGGTTTGCCAGGGGCTGGGTACATCCCAGTGATAAGATAAGACACAAGCTGTGAAGGCAGGCAGTCACTACCCTGCCTGTGACTACCAGTACGGGCTGTACTGGGCAGTGTTAATGTGAAGTTAAATACAACACCCCCCCCCCCCCCCCATTCTCATCACCCCAACACCTTGGTAAATTATCACTTATTCTGTGCCTTCTTACCTCCCTATTAATATGAGGCAGAGGTTTACACATCTCTACAAGAGGAAAGGGAAAACTGAAAAGACATTACTAGTCATTATTATTAAGCTAGTAAGTAATAATTTGAAAAATGCTGTTAAGTTAGTCTTCTGTGGTTTTAAAATCAGCCACTGACATTCCCTGAGAACAAAAGAAAATTTATATTAGCGAGTTTTGACTCCAGCTTCCATATTTTTCTGTTTCTCAGTGGTCACGGAAATGAAGGAGAGTTCACCATACTGGCAGCACAAAGCTGTGACTGGGGACACAGCAGTGAAACTGCAGGGAAGCCTCATTTGGCTTCCATTTGAAGCTTGATTAGCTGTTTTTTCACACACAGCTCTCATTTTCCACAGAAAGCCCACTACAGAGAGAACAAATGAGGAATTCTGCCTCCTCACATAGTCATAGATTCCCAAAGTCTGGCTTGTAACAGAAGCATATTTACATAAGAGGTGGCATGTGCTGGGCATGTCTAAAGAGTCCACAGCCCCATCCATTAACATCACCTGGTACAGGTTACAATTCGATTCATGTAATGGCCAAGCAGCTGTGCCATTGTGCAACCTCCACATGAACATCACAGCTGCCTCCAGCCCTCGTGTGCCTCACAAGCACAGTGAAGATCTGAGGTTTTAAGAGGACTTGAATTAGTAAGGCAACTGTCTGTCCAGAGAGGTGTGGGAAAGAAAAGATATTGCAGTTTCTGTGAGGTATTCAGCACTTTAAATTTATGTTAAAGTCAATGGCGGTTGAGCACGCTCAGCACTTTGCAAAAATTGATTGTGTTTCTCTCTTGTGATAACAATAGGAGAACAGAGGATTTTTATTTCAGCAATGGTTTGTACCATACTTATGGGCATGGGTTCCTGTGGGTGCACAGATTTCTGACACTGCATGCACTGCCTCCTCTCTGGTTGCCACCTGGTCTTTCTCCAGCTGCTGGAAGACCGAAGATCCTTCCCTTTAATGCCAATTAAAATCAAATTAACTGAGAATAATTTCATGTCTGCTTTAAACACTTCACCTGAAGACACTGGGCCAGACACAAGGATTTTATGGGTTCTGTCAGAATAGCACTGTCATATCACTGTCAATGTAATTTTATATAACCTCTGCTTGCCAGAAAAGCTCTTCTCACAGCCTCTCTATCCACTTTGGAACTCCCCTCAAAATCAGAGTTAATTCTGTCAAGGACTTGCCCACATCTGTTCTCCTTTTCCTAAATCAGTTTGTTTCAAAATTAAAAACATGCTTTCCTCGCTGTCTTCTAGCAGGTGCTGTTGTCTTGCATGTTGTTTCAGTCAGGGCTGAACACTTGCTGCTCTTCTAAATGTCCTTCTCCACTTCAGAGACACAGGCGAGTTCATGTACCTTCCGCTCAGCCTTTCTGCAATCTTTGATACTACGTATCACTTCTATTCCTGCCTGCCATCAGCTATAGAAAAAGCAATAATCCTCAAAGAGAATAGAAACCTAGACCTTTTTTTCCAAAGTTTTGGCTGCAGCATGATGCAAGACTCAGCCTGTCCTTCCCCTTTTCTTGATTCACTTTCCTCTCGCTCATTGTTTAACTGTTAAACAAAGTCAGTGGGAAAACAGGTAAGCCAACATGAGGTCATCAACCTGAACTATCTGCAGATGTTTGCATCCTAACGAAAAAGGTTTTATTTCTCGTTTTCTACATGCTTGTTCCAAATACGTGTTTGGCTAGAGAGCTGCTGGCTGTAGCCAAATCCTGGCAAGACAGGGAAATAATGGCTGGATGAGGAAGCGCTTCAAAGAACTTGCATCCTCCTGAGCATACTACTGTAAGCATCAGCTCCCAGATTATGAAATTGGTCAGCAGCATCACAACTCTCTCAAACTTCTCATTTTTTCATCTGCAGATAGATAGAAGATTGTATCCCCATCCCACCAGAACTGGCCACTGTGATTCACGCAACCTCTGGACTCAATGACTGCAGCTAACACTTAGGAGTGAAGCCACACAAGCAAAGAATGCCTCAACTTCCACAACATATGGCAGCCTCTCTGCTTGGTTCAACATGTCCCTCCAGACATCTCACACAAGGGCTCTGCATGCTACACTTGCTCCTCACTGTTTACAATCCATGATAATTCTACTTGTCAAACTCTAGCCTGGATATTCAGAAGTCACTGCAGGACCAAACTGAGCTCCTTGAAAGTATCCATCCTCTTACAATGCTCTTTTAAAATTGAATGATAGACATGTTTATCACTAGTAGAAGTTGCAAGAAGTCTGGACACAGGCCATTCACTGGAGCTGCTTTTAGACAATGGAACTAATTGCAGCAACAGATTAAATGATGATATATCTTGCTTTCCAGACTCAATGAATTCTTCTTCTGTTTATACATACAGGTATGATAGGTAATGAAAACACTGTGGAAGTTAATCATACTGTTCTTCTTATAGTTTGGGGATCAGGGACACAGAGTACTATTTTTTATTTTAAATAGTTCAGGAAGCATTCAGGCCCAGGTACTTCAAGGCATTTAAGGAAGTTAAGCTTCTTTAGAAAAGGGAGTTTAAATAACACCAAGGTGCATGCTAACATAGTTTAGAAACCATTACTTTAGCCACTTCAGACCAGGAAAAACTGTTTCTGAAAGCAGTATTTCATGTAAGTCCATTCTGGGGGTAATATTAATAGGAAGAAAGTATCCAAAACCACATGAAAAACTGGGCCTTAGATCCCATGCTGATGAGGAGCATAAGTTGCCTAGATAAACAGATGTTATTATTTTTCCTCCTCAGGCTACCTTTTGGAATGGTGAAATAATGACCTTAACAAACTCTAATTAATTCTTACAGCTAAAAATAATATTTGGTAAACCATTTCATACTTCAATAATATTCCAGTAGTACTAGCCAGGCCTTCCACTGCAGTTACTTAATCCTTCACAAATAACTGTCGAATGTGATTAAAAGGTATTAAAAGCATGTTACAAAAATGTAAATATGCTACAAATGGTTCCCAGAGTCAGGTAACATCTGGTTTTCCTGTATTACAGTCCTTAAATTGGTGGGGGCCTGTTCTTTGTGGCTCTGGAGCACTACACACTTAAACCTAATGAGCAACACCATTTAGAATTGTAACAATACAAATACTCCTGTAAAAATGCTTTGAACGTTAATGCCTACTAAATGCTATACTGCTAATTAACCATTTTCTAATTTATAATCTCTTTAAAAAATATTTATAAATACACACTTAATTCAAACTATATGCCCAGTTTATGGAGGCAGAAGCTGGAAAGATACTGGGGTAACATCGTAAGAAAGAGCCATATAATTCTGTTAGCTTCCATCAGCATTATGCTCTCTGAAGCCTGTTATTTGTGTCTACGTTTGTGTAAGGACTACTCTTACTTGTATTTCCAAGGTTTGTGTTAAAATTTTCTCCTACTGGGAAGGCATGACAGGGATCTTTTCCTCCAGGAAGAAGGCCCTTGGTTGGAACTCTGATTTTTTCTTGCAATATACTGCTGGTCCATTTTATAATACCAGAAAAGATCTGTGATGCAACAAAGTAGGAACTGGTGCCTGGAATGGAATAAACCCACTACTGTTTGATATAGATCACAATTATGATCATACAGATTATGCTCTATCAGAGATTTAATGTTAATTCATTGTAACTGCATTTTCAAATGTTTTAATCATCACTAAAGACCATCCCAAATTAGATTCTGAAATATTACCTTCAGTAAATCTCAAAGAACTGACTCAATGAAATAAACAACCTATTCCTAGCTCTCTTCATCTCCCCCAGAGCCCCAGGCTTCTTCTCAGGACCCCTGTCTTTTTCTACCCAAGTTGTTGACTTGCTGTGATATATTCCAGGTTCAGAGGCTAAAAAATATTTCATTTACACCTCTGAAACACTGAAAACAGGGGGTGAATGGAGTCAAGATACCACTCACACAAACATGGAACCAAAATCTACAGTAACAGGATAAACAAGGAGACCTCTGGCAAATCTGATAATAAGGAAGTTTAATTTTAACTTCCATTGCTGTTACTGAATTACAGAGTGAATTCCTTAAGAAAAAGAAGAAAAAGCTATTTCGTTATCAAAATTGTGTGTGGTGAGATAGGGGGATGGCAAATAAAGTGAGGTTTCGTATTTTATATAACCATTGCCTCCAGCACAATGCTAAACCCCACTGAGCAAGTAAATTTATTGGCAAAACACATTATAAACTGAAAGACCACTTAAACTATTTCTCCTTTAAGCTGCTATTTTTGTGTCCCAAATTGGTTGATACATTTAACAACAAAGAACTGGGATTCAGCTCATCGCTACTTAGCATGATAATAAGGAAGAAGTGAGGTTTGTTTATTGATGGCCTGAACCTTCCCTTATTAAAAGAAATGCCAAAATGCTCACAGGGAGGAAAATCAGACCCTCAATATCAGAAGGAGGGAAAATGAGAAACAGATGCATCCTTTTCCCTCTCCTTAAAATAATGTCAGTTTCTTTCTTCCACACTGACAGACAAAGATGTCCAACTGAAAAGCAGTAATTCATTTTTAAATGACATTTGATATTTGTCCATTAAATAGACTTTATCTGAAGAGATAATTAGGACTTTTTCTCTCCCACTTACTTTTTTTCAACTTTTATCTTCCCAGTGGCATAAAGCAAGATAAAAGATGATATGGTATTACCCTCTTTGTAGAAATAAATGGAGAAGCTATTTTTGATATATTCACCAGCTGGGATTGGTACAAGACCTTCAGGAAAAACCTTCTGTTTTGGATCTATCCATATTTGGAACTGTCATAATTCAGATATCTGACAACTAAATAGCTGGATGACATCCACAAAACCACTGCAAACCAACCTGCAAAAAGCTTCTTAGAAACCGACCTGTTCCCTGCAGCTAACCACACCTCTTGTGCACAGCTCACGCAAAGCAGGTGGTTCCACAGTAGCATCCAGATAGACTCCTGAAAGTGACTCAAAAGCACAGGCTGGCTCCATAAGCCACAATTTAATTATTGGTAAACCCTGAACTGTTCTAGTATAGATGCACAAACAAAAGAATAAGGCTTTTCAAAGCACTGTGGTGCTTTCATTTAATTTAGAAACACACAGGATCAGTTTGTCACAGGTCTTATCAGCACAGCTGTACTGAAGTCAGCTTGGAACAAGGCTTTGATTTTTACTCCAGGTTTGAGGACACAAGAATGAAAAAGATGAAGAACTCTGATCAAATAACAACTCAAAAGATATTCAGATGATTAAATGTTTTAAAGTTTTAAAAAAAGAATAATTAAAAATTATCTAAAAAGTTGCACCCCATAGTCCTTTAAGAGGATGATTTCTGAGCAGAAAGTTTCAGGGGAAAGGAGATAGGGATCTGCAACGTCCTTAAAACATCAAATCTATCAAGCTTTGTTTCTGGCAGGTTCCTTTTGTTTATGTACCTCACATTTTTCCACTGCTGGTTGCTGCCCACACTCAGAGCTGTTCCCTGCCACAATGCCAGCCCGCAGGCTCTCGCTGTCGCCTGTCCCCTCTTCCATGGAAAAGGTTTTGGAGTGATTGCCACGGTGGTGCAAGGGGCTGCGACTCTGTGCCAGGCTGAGCTGCTTGCGAAGCACACGGTTCTCCTCCTCCACCTCCCGCATGCGGACTTCCAAGCTCTCGCGCTCCTGCTGGCTTGACACCATGTACCGAGGACTGTGGGGCTGGGATTCAAGCGGAGGCAGTGACACTGGCTTCCCATCTGCAAGAGAAGGAAACAAAACACTTCTGTCAGAATATACTTCAAGCTGCGTTTTCCTTTAATGTCAGCATTGTGAGGCAGGGAAGTGTTTCAAATACAGCCACATTTTACACAGACTTAGCACTTCAACGCAATGCTTAAGTGCATGGTAAACGTGGACAAATGCTGAAGTTCTATGAGCTACAGGTCCCACTAATTTTAAAACCACAGTAAAATATAAGCATGTGTTTCTTTTGTTCTGAATAGGGCTGCCTGCCACTCTCTAGTCTGGGAAGACAGTCAAGAACAGAAGGATTTAATTCAAAGATAATTAATATACAGTTAAATATATTTTAGATATGGGAGGAAAAATTTATTTTCCTATTCCCCATTTCCTCCACAGTCAAGCTACAGTATTTTGGTTATCATTTTGTGCCAAACAGTAGCCCCAGCTGATTCACATGTGAGAAGCAGATGGTTTTTATTCAGCAACACAGTGCTTGCTGAGAAATAAGAGGTTCAGAAGGACAGAAACATTCAATACACATGTGGGTCAAATTCTGGAAATTATTTTGGCTAAAAAAGACAAGGGAATTTTGAAAAAAGAAAAATGGCTCAATTCAACACCTTTAACTGAAAAGTTGTATTTCAGAAATATGAAACACTTTATTTTCACATTTTCAAAAGGTATCTTGTTAAAAACAGCAGTAAAAATGAGCTAGATATAAAGTATAGAAAACATAAATTAACCTGAAACAAAGGTCCATAACCAAAGACAACAATTGCAACACATTCTGCCATCACTTCCCACTATATTATTGCTACCAAATTTTAAGTGTGCAAACAGGGATGCAGCTGATGTGTTTTCAAAGAAGACACATTTTCACACAACTTTAATATATATATACATATACACACAGAGTACAAATGCTTGAAAGATGGTAAAAAACCCTCAAACTAAACTACTGTTCAAAAATTTTCAACCAAAATCAAATTGAAACAAAGCAAAAGACAGTGAGCTATCCAGTGTCATAATTAGCAAGACATTCCCTTACAGTGAAGTACATGAGTATCTTATACTAAGGTATTTCTCTGAAATAACTTTCTACCTGCATGTATTAAAAAAAAAAAAAAGTTTGCTATTTAATAACTTTTCCAATGCAGAGTCCCTTGGCTTTATCAAACACCAGCTTGAGTGGTTTAGAAAATGGAAATCATGCAGTTATTATTTAGCAGTTCTCAACAAGTACATTTCTCACCCTCTGACTCAGAACCATCTCCCTTCTATAAAGATTTGGTCATTGCTTGTTCTCTTCCGTTGTTTCATATTTACATGACTGGTGAGGAGTCCTCTAAACTGAGTTAATGAAAAAACAGCTATAGAAATAAAAACTTCGATTCTAATTTCCATTGTTGACTTATATAAGTGTACATACTTCCTGTTATCTATATAAACAGCTATCCTGGTTTTAATACATCATTTGGATAGAGTATCTTGCATTTCCTTGCAGACTTTCTTCTGCAAAAAGTTTCTATTATTTTTCAATTTATTAATTTTACCATTAGCAAAGCTTATGAGTAAATCTGAGCTTGAAAAATGTCTCAAGACAGAGTCTGTTTGGGCACTGATATTTTGGAACTTGAACACACAGCTATTAAAAATTAAATGACAGACTTGAAAAGCCTGAAAATCATGGGTGCAACAATAGAGAAATGTCACCATTAGGACAGAGCCATGCTACAATTACGGAAGTGCAATAAAATACTGAGTTATCTTTCTCCATCCAGCTTGGAAGGCATGGAACTGGAATTGTGTTATTTCTCAGCTGCTGATACCCAAGCTAGGAAGTCTAAAACTAATTTGGATGTGATTATATTGCACTCCTATTACTGGACAGCGAGACTGTATTGTGTATACACTCTCAGATAAAAAGAAAAACAGCACCCCTACTCACTCACCCACAGAACAACCAACTTGTGTTATCGACATGCAATGCAAATCTAGCCGAAGACTTCATTGGCAATAATAACTCTCCACTTGGTGAATAGCCAGTATGACACAGATGTTACTTATCTCTTCCTGTTCTTGTCACTGGATTCGGCTACCTTCTCAAATAATTATCAGAAAAGGTAGCAAGATATGAAAGTAAATCTTGGAACAACATTCATCAAAATCTCAAAATACGGAAGAAATTAGGCATCGCTTTCAGTATTCTATGGACATCAATAGGTCATAAATGTTGTTTTGCCAAAATTAAAAATTAACAAAAACGATACCATTCTTTACATCTAAACAATTGTAGCTATATTCATAAGAACAGTTGAACTGTTTCTACACAAACAGCATAGTCTGAGAAAGGAACTGAAAGAAAATATCACCTCACTGCCTCAGACTGGAAGTTGCAGCAACTAATGAGACCAGCTCAGTGTTTATGCAGCTTCAGCTTTAAATGCCAGTAAACCCCACTACTGTCTTCTCAGTAGTACATATTTCTGCTGGTATGTAAAAGGTAGTAAGGAAATCATGTCAGGAATTATACAACCAGCTAGCTTCTTGATCTGAAATATTTAATTAGTTGAAGTGTATTGATTTACTATAAAAATTATCCATGTTTTGCTATAAAGTGCTAAACACAAGACATTTTCTGGGATGATCTCCTCAGGGTTCATACAGCTGGACAAGTCATGTTTTGTTACTAACAATGCTGATTATTCTTCAGTGAATCTTGATGTATTTGGTATATTTGTAACACTCCAACTCCCTGCTGCAAAGGATAATGTGACAATTCCAGGACCCATATGAAATAAAATCAAAAGTGAACTGAGTTTGATCTTAAGACTGAGAAATCACATAATTTTTGTCATAAATGTTGAGATGATCTAGCTCATAATTTTTACACAGATGAGGTTGGCAAGGCCTGTGGCTAGGTATTATTTGATTTAGTCCTATTACCAGACTGGATGTGTGAAGATATTTTTATTTCAGTGAACATACAGACATGGCAGAATGCCTCTTGGGAACTACTGCCTAGTAGGTAAACTAGGCTAGTAAATTGTCTAGTAGGTAAACACATGCTACCCTGATCTGCTTCCTATCAGTTTCAAGGCAATGCAAGAACTCTGTATTTCACCTCATATTTGAAGAAGGAGTAAGTGGACTAATGTAAGGGAACACTGATATTTGATTGACTGTGTGTGCTGCTTGGTAGAAAAGTTAAACTGATTGCACTGCACTTGAGTTTTATAGTTTTAAGTAACTGGCAGAGTGCTCTGAGCTGATGTCTAGGCACTTTTTATCTAACCTAAATCAAAATAACATAACACATAAAGACGTCTGTGTGACTTTGGGACAAAAGATCTCCCAGGGAACACTGCAAGGAATATTGCTGTGTTCTGAGGCAAGTAGTACACTTCTGAATAGTGCAATAAATAATAACAAAGCTATTATTTTTTATTTTTCATTTGGGGTTATTGCTCTATTTTTGGGCCTTGGCAGTCTCAGATTTAATATTTTTCTTTCTATTTGTGTCAAGTCTTTTACTTAAGACTTTTTGTGCTAATACAACTGTACCACAAAAATAAAAATCACCTACAAAATTTCACTGTCCACAAAACAAAACCCAAACACAAACCTGAATAATGATTTCATGATTGATAGCAGTCAATGACTTATCATCACAGTAGGTCCAACAATTCAGAAAACTTGACAATATGCAAGTTATGAATTCTGTGGATTACTGAATGCTTCTGCATGTGTGGAGTCACCTGTATTTAAGGCAAGAGATTTCATGAAACTTTACTTAAGCGGAGCACCTTAAGACACTGGAAGAAATAAAGTCTATAGAAAGCAATCCAGCATGGTTTATTTGAAAGAAGGACTGAAGCAGTGGAATTTTCTTGCATAGAAAACCTAAAGGATAAGCATTAACACCAAGCTCCTAGTTTTGTAGTTATCAGACTTGGAAAAGTGATAGTCCTGAAAAGGACTCGGCAGTGTTGGAAGCTTTCTAGGGAGAAAGGCACAGAGAAAATAAACTTTAGCCAAAGGTTAACTGCAGGGCTGGATAAGGGAGAAAGAAGCAGAGTGCAGGGAAGAAAAATTCACCCCAATTCAGAGGAGAAGATAAGTGCAGAAGCAGCGATCCTGAGTTTCTCAGATGATCCTGATCTGAACTCAAATGCTTAAAATTTTGTTAGGCACTGAGACAAGAAAATTTATGTAGCAAGTTGTGGCATTTTTTTCCTTAATTTTTTACATTTCTTTTGCTATTTTAAGTGCAAACTACTTGCTCTTTCAGCATCTTTACAAGGTCTAGAGGTTTCTATGTGTTTTAGCTATTATTCACCCCCTGCCTAATAGCGTGTAATGCCGTTATAATGAATTAACTGATGACAGCAAAATCTAGGCTCCCTCTGAGATAAGAGGAAGTTATGCTGCTCACAGATAATGTTTCAGTCTGTCTGACTACAGATACAAGAAAACACCACTCCTCCATTTCACATTTGTTCACATCTGAAAATTCACATTATCAGTGCACCCTTTGAGGACTAGCAGTATAACAATTTTAACTAAAAGCCAACATACTGCGGAAAGAACTGGGATAGCAGGCAACCAGCCTCATGAATTTCCCCCTGTTAAGGCCACGAGCAAAATCATTTGAAGTTCATTCCACAATTATTTTTTTCCCCATAAAGACCATTGTAGAGAACTCCATGGACCCTAAGGGAAAAGAAAAATAAGAAGTCTGCAGTGAGGACTATGGAGACATAAAAGCTCTGCTTAAGCAGATAAACTGTCCCTTTTCTTTGGGAGCTCTATCTCAGCTTTCATCATCTAACTCCTTAGTACTCCATGAACTTCTGCTCAGCTGGATACTCTGGTAGGTATTGGTTATATGGGCAGCTATGAATGAAGTCCTTTTGTTAATAGTTTGGTACTTCAAGATATATGCCTCCACAAGCAGGTGCTAAGGCATCCCAAGGTGCCTATTCTCACACTCACCAAGGTATTTTTTTCTCCGACGCCTTTTTGTGAATCACTGCAGTGTGATCTCAGCTGGAAGTAGAAAAACCTCGCCCAAATAGCCATCTTAATAGTGGAATATAGTCTAAGCAATTTACTCCAGATCTGTGAAAACAGAACTTCTTCATTCTAACATGACCTGAGGCAATTATGAGCTTATGCTTCCAAGTTTCAGTGGTAAAAAGTTGTGCCATTAAAAGATGTCACAGTAAGAACACTGAAGGCTGATGTCCACTAGACAGAGACAGCACAAGAAATGACAACCAAGCCTTTCCATACTGCTCAAAGAAGTTTCCTCAGCTCTTGACATAAAAGATGCTCCCATCAGTATTAAGCACAAACCCTTCTTGGGATTTGGCACGGACAACAGATGTGATAAATTACATGTTCACTGGTAAGAAGAGACTCTTTCCTCACAAGATGCCAATCAATCATCATCCTTGGACTTAGGCAATAGTAATTGCACTTAGGCACTTCAACATGTCCTTTAAGTGCTAAATCTGTGTTCACTTCCACTGCTATTAATGGTAGTTAAGCATGTGCTAACATATTTTATTGAACCCGAACCTGAACCATTCAATTCCACTGCAGGCCAGCCGTACTTAAAGGATCACATTATTGCCTGCTGCTCATATACAAGGAGATGCCCTCCCACTGTCCCTTCCTCAAACAAAATAGCCCCCTACAATCAGTGGATTTGGAAATTAAATGTATCATACACAAAAACCCTACACCCACAGAACATCAGATTTGGGAAGTGTGTCGGGTTTATGTGGCAAGGTTTTGGTAGTGGAGGAGCTACAGAGGTAGCTTCTGTGAGAAGCTGCTAGAAGTTTCCTTCATATCTGATAGAGCCAGTGACAGCCAGCTCCAAGACAGACCCACCCCTGGTCAAGGTCGAGCCAATCAGTGACGGTGGTAGCACCTCTGTGATAACATACTTAAGAAGAGGAAAAAACTACTGCACAACAAACGCCAGAAGAGAGGAGTGAGAGTACATGAGATGACCAACTCTGCAGACACCAGGCTCAGTGAAGAAGTAGGGGGAGGAGGTGCTCCAGGTGCCGGAGCAGAGACTGCCCTGCAGCCCATGGTGAAGACCATGGTGAGGCAGGCTGTGCCCCTGCAGCCCATGGAGGTCCATAGTGGAGCAGATATCCACCTGAAGCATGGGGAAGACCCCATGTCAGAGTAGGTAGATGTACCCAAGGAGGTTGTGACCTCACGGGAAGCCCATGCTGGAGCAGGTTTGCTGTCAGGACTTGTGACCCCATGGGAGACCCAAGCTGGAGCAGTCCATTCCTGAAGGATGGCACCCCATGACAGGGACCCACACTGGAGCAGTTCATGAAGAAGTGCGACCCATGGGAAGGACCCATTCTGGAGAAGTTAATGGAGGACTGGCTCCTGTGGGAGCGACCACATGGTGGAGCAGGGAAAGAGTGTGAGGAGAAGAAGTGGCAGAGACAACATACGATGAACTGACCATAACCCCCATTCCCTGTGCCCCTGTGCTGCTCAAGGGGAGGAGGTAGGGAAAATCAGGAGTAAAGTTGAGCCTGGGAAGAAGGGAGGAGTGGGGGAAGGTGTTTTAAGATTTGGTTTTATTTCTCATTACCCTACTCTGATTTGATTGGCAATAAATAAAATTAATTTTCCCAAGTTGAGTGTGTTTTGCACATGATGGTAATTGGCGACTGATCTCCTTTATCTCAACCCAAGAGCCCTTTGTTATATTTTCTTGCCCCTATCCAGGTGAGGAGGCGGAGTGATAGAGCAGCTTGGTGAGCACCTGGTGTCCAGCCAAGGTCAATCCACCACAAAACTCAAACACTCAGAAGTTTGCAAATGTGCAAATGATGGTCTCCTGTCCAATCTTTGCTGTCATTCCCTTGTGCCTGATGACAAGATCATTAATTGCATGATCACCACTTTATTTCCAAAGGAGCTTGGCATCACGGCATGCCCAAGATGGATGGTGCTCACAGCTGTTCAGTAGCTTGTTTAAGCTCATCATTCAGTTTGGGACTACATATACCTGTGGTGGTTTAGGCCCTGCCGAGACTCGAGGCCAAGCTGCCGCTGCCCCTCCACCACACTCGGACCGGACAGGGCAGGGAGTGAAATACAATCGCCAAGGTTGAGATAAGGAAAGTTTTAATACAACAGTGTAAAAGCAACAAAATGAACAACGACAATAACACTAACAATAACAGTAATAACAATGAACAGAACAAGAGATGCACCGTGCAGATACAGCAGTAAGGGCACTGAACCCAACCAAAAGACGTCTACCGTCTTCCCGTGCTTGGGCGCCCGGACATGACATCAGCATGGTATCGAATAACCCGGCTAGAGCTCCCTCCCCACTGCTGGGGAAACTTAACCCTATCCTAGCTGAAACAGAACATAATCTACCCCTTTATTCTATACCATCTGCGTCATGCCCAGCTGCCATTTAGAAATTAACAATAACAAAAAAAAAAATTAACAAAAGCACAATATAATTCACAGCATGTTCTCACGCAAAATCAAGTCCCCTTGTGGTACGCATCGGACCTCTCCATCCTCCTGCATCACCCACCAGGTGCACCCAGGTCCTTGAGCAAAAGCAATCCCGTGGATGGGTTTGCCTTTGCCTGGCGCACGACTAACCCAGACCATTTTTCCCAGCACATCCCTCATGCGCACCACAGGGACTTTATCCCCGTCTACAACACTTGGAAGTTTTGACTGAGCTGGGCCAGCTCGACTGGCAGATCCTCTTGTGTTCACTAACCAAGTGGCCTTTGTCAGATGTGTGTCCCAGTGTTTGAAGGTTCCACCTCCCATTGCTCTCAATGTAGTTTTTAACAGTCCATTGTAGCGCTCGATCTTCCCAGAGGCTGGTGTGTGGTAGGGGATGTGGTAGACCCACTCGATGCCGTGTTCTTCTGCCCAGGCATCTATGAGTTTCTTTTAGAAGTGAGTCTAATTGTCTGACTCAATTCTCTCTGGGGTGCTGTGTCGCCACAGGACTCGGTCTTCAAGGCCCAGGATGGTATTCCAGGCAGTGGCGTGGAACACTGGATAAGTTTCGAGTCATCCAGTGGTTGCTTCCACCATTGTGAGCACGTGGCGCTTGCCTTGGCGGGTCTGTGGCAGTGTGATGTAGTCGATCTGCCAGGCCTCTCCATATTTATATTTCATCCATCGATCTTCATTCGGCTGGAGCTTCACACGCTTGGCTTGTTTGATTGCAGCACACGTCTCACATCTGTGAATGATCTCTGCGATGGTGTCAATGGTGAGGTCCACCCCTCGATCTCGAGCCCACCTGTACGTTGCATCTCTGCCTTGGTGGCCCGAGGTCTCATGGGCCCACCGGGCTATGAACAGTTCACCTTTACGCTGCCAGTCCAAGTCCACATGAGCCACTTCGATCTTAGCAGCCTGGTCCGCCTGCTGGTTGTGTTGATGTTCATCAGTGGCCCGACTCTTGGGTATATGGGCGTCCACATGGCGCACCTTCACAATGAGGTTCTCCACCCGGGCTGCCATGCTTCAGCAGCCCAGACGGGTCTGCCCTTGCGTTGACAGTTGCTCTGTTTCCATTGCTGCAACCACTTCCACAGGGCACTTGCCACCACCCACGAGTCAGTGTAGAGATAGAGCCTCGGCCACTTTTCTTGCTCAGCAATCTCCAAAGCCAGTTGGGTGGCTTTCACCTCTGCGAACTGGCTTGATTCACCTTGTCCCTCAGCAGCTTCAGTGACTCGTCGTGTGGGATGCCACACTGCAGCCTTCCATTGTCAATATTTTCCCACAATGCAACAAGACCCATCAGTGAACAGGGCATATCGTTTCTCCTCCTCGGGCAGCTCATTATATGGTGGGGCCTCCTCAGCACGTGTCACCTCCTGTTCTGATGACATCCCAGAATCTTTGCTCTCTGGCCAGTTTGTGATCACCTCCAATATTCCTCTGCCGATGGGGTTCCCTATTTGAGCCCGTTGTGTTATCAACGCAACCCATTTACTCCACGTGGCATCTGTTGCGTGATGTGTGGAGGAAGCCTTTCTTTTGAACATCCATCCCAGCACCGGCAGTCGGGGTGCCAGGAGGAGCTGTGTTTCAGTGCCGACCACTTCTGAGGCAGCTCGAACTCCTTCGTACGCTGCCAGTATCTCCTTCTCAGTTGGTGTATAGTTAGCTTCAGAGCCTTTGTATCCCCAGCTCCAAAAGCCTAGAGGTCGGCCTCGGGTTTCCCCAGGTGCTCTCTGCCAGAGGCTGCAGGTAGGGCCATTCTCCCCAGCTGCTGTGTAGACCATGTTCTTAACCTCCTGCCCTACCCGGACTGGCCTGAGGGCTACTGCCTGGGCAATCTCCTGCTTAATTTGTTCAAAAGCTTGTTGTTGCTCAGGGCCCCATTTAAAATCATTCTTTTTGCGGGTTACGTGGTAGAGAGGGCTCACAATCAGGCTGTAGTTTGGGATGTGCATCCTCCAGAACCCCACAGCGCCCAGGAAGGACTGAGTCTCCTTTTTGGTGGCTGGTGGGGCCATGGCTGTTATCTTGTTTATCACCTCCATTGGGATGTGGCGACGCCCATCTTGCCATTTTATTCCTAGGAATTGAATCTCCCTTCCAGGCCCCTTAACTTTCTGTGGCTTGATGGCAAAACCAGCCTTCAGGAGGATTTCAATTATCTTCTTTCCTTTCTCAAAGACTTCCTCAGCTGTGTCCCCCCATACAATGATATCATCAATGAACTGCAGGTGTTCTGGATTCCCACCTTTCTCCAGTGCAGTATGGACCAGTCTATGGCAAATGGTGGAGCTGTGTTTCCACCCCTGGGGCAATCGATTCCAGGTGTACTGGATACCCCTCCAAGTGAATGCAGACTGTGGCCTGCACTCTGGTGCTATTGGGATGGAGAAAAACGCGTTAGCGATGTCAGTCGTGGTGTACCACTTGGCTGCCTTCGTCTCCAGCTCATACTGGAGCTCTAGCATGTCCGGCACTGCAGCACTCATCGCTGGTGTAACTTCATTCAGGCCACGGTAGTCCACGGTTAGTCTCCATTCGCCATTAGGCTTTCTCACTGGCCATATAGTGCTGTTGAAGGGTGAATGAGTCTTGCTGATCACCTTCTGGCTTTCTAGTCGACAGATTAGCTGATGGATGGGGACCAGGGAATCTCGGTTAGTACAGTACGGCCACTGGTGCACCATCTTGGTAGCAATTGGCACTTGCTGCTCTTCAACCTTAAGCAACCCCACCACCGAGGGATCCTCTTGAGAGGCCGGGTAAGGTGGACAATTGCTCAACCTCCTCCAGGGCAGCTATACCAAAGGACCACCGGTACCCTTTTGGGTCTTTAAAGTACCCTCTCCTGAGGCAATCTATACCTAGGATGCACGGGGCACCTGGGCCAGTCACAATGGGGTGCTTATGCCAGTCCTTCCCAGTTAAGCTTACTTCAGCTTCTAATAGGGTCAGCTGTTGGGATCCCCCTGTCACTCCGGAGATACAGATGGGTTCAACCACACTGTAGCTTGATGGCATCAGGGTGCACTGTGTGCCAGTGTCTACCAAGGCCTTATATTCTTGTGGTTCTGATGTGCCAGGCCATCAGATCCACACCTTCCAGTAAATCCGATTATCCCTTTCCTCCACCTGGCTGGAGGCAGGGCCCCTCTAATCCTGCTCACCATCACTCACTTGTCATAAGAATGACTCCTGCGAGAATGACTCACAGGTCCCCTCAAGAGGGTCAGGCATAACGTTGGCCATTCTATTCTGTCTGGGGGATTTCCGACTGGACACTGGAGCTGCGTTTCTCTTGGACCACTCCTCTTTCATGGTGGTTTTCCCTTTCACCCGCTGTAATCGTGCAGCTAGGGCGGAAGTGGGCTGGCCATGCCACCTCCTCACGTCTTCTCCATGGTCGCAGAGGAAGAACCACAGGGTGCCCCGTGGTGTGTACCTTCTGCTGCCCTTCTCTTGGGTGGGGAAGCGCCTGCTTCTAATGGCTGAGACATCGGCCCGTGCAGGTGGAATGTAGGACATGTCCTCTTCCACTTTCTGGAGCCTCTGAGACAGTTCCTCTACAGCTGAAGCCCAGGCATGTTGGGAGGAAGGGACATTTCCCTCATATTGCCGGAGCTGGCCAGCCACTTCGTCCACTGTGTGAGTCTGGGTGTCTCGCCACCAGGACGCTACTGCTAATGCTTTGGAATGTGCCTCTGGTCCACTTTGCAGGAACTTCTGCCACATCAACTGTGTGCAAGGGGCCTGATCTGGATCCATGCATGACCGCTCGTCATTCAGATCAGCATAAACCATATCAAACACAGCCAATTCCCTGAGGTTCTGAATGCCTTTCTCCATGATGGTCCACCTGCCTAACCACATAGGACATCATCCTTGTAGGGGTACCTCTCCATTACACTGAGCAGGAGTCGCCTCCAAAGGCTGAGGGTTTGAGTCTGTTTCCCTATCGCCTTATCAATGCCAGGCTCCCTGGACAAAGATCCCAGCTGCTTGGCCTCTCTCCCCTCCAATTCCAAAACACCAGTTCCACTATCCCAGCATTGGAGCAGCCAGGTGCAAATTTGGTTGCCTGGAAGGCGGCTGAAATCCTTCCGCAAATCTCGCAACTCACTCAGGGATAGAGATCGGATGATTACCTCCGGCTCTTTCCCCTGTTCTTGTGCTGGGCCTGGCTCATCTCCATCCCCTACTATGCGAGCTGACTTTTTGCTATAATTGGTTTTCTGTATCGGAGTGACTGGTACTGGCACTGCCTGTCCCTCTGGCCCAGTTGCTGTACCAGTAAGTTCACTTTCAGATCCTGCAGCCCTTTCTTCCCCTGAGGGCAGTGAATAAAGACAACACAGTATACATGGGAAGCCCCCAGCACATCGCAGCGAGTTGTGTCTCCCGGGGTTTGTCAGATTGGCAACACACCTTTTCCAAACACTCCACCAGTTTATCAGGACTCTGCATTTGTTCAGGAGTGAATTCCAAAACGTTGGGGGTGACCACTGACTCAGGCACTTGCCCATCTTTTCCCACACACCTTGCCATTCATAGCTATCTGTCCTTGGGGCAGGTTTCCGGGTGGTGCCATTATTGGAGAAGTACCACATGGCTGAAAACAGTATCTGGCAGACACTCAGAAAGCATTATGCCGCAAGCACACTGGCCTGGGTGCTCCAGGGATAGCTGAAACTCTCAAAAACCGAGAGGATCTCTTCCCCTGGCTCACCCATAGAGGGGGTGAGACCCCTAACAAAAGCCCAGGCAGCAAACAGGTACTCGTTCACCCCCACAAGCAGTGATACAAACACATTATAAGCAGTCAGTAGCCAGTACAGCAAAACAAGACCCTTGACACATTTTCCTCCGCCAACAAACACCAGCACTGGGAACACACAGGGGATATAAGGATTAATCCAGCCCCACCACGCAAGCAAGTTAGCCAGCATTGCAAATGTTCCTTATCAAACAATACAAATAAAAACCGAGAAATTGCACCTAACAGATTGCTCCTTTTCTTTTTGTCCTTATCTCAACCCTCTTGAGCCCCACGCTGGGTGCCAAAAAGGCTATGGTGGTTTAGGCCCCGCCGGGACTTGAGACCATGCTGCCGCTGCCCCTCCCCCACCCTCATACCGGATGGGGCAGGGTGTGAAATACAAACCCCGGGGCTGAGATAAGGAGAGTTTTAATACAACAGTGTAACAGCAACAAAACGAACAACAACAATAACAATAACAGAAATAACAATGAACAGAACAAGAGATATACCATACGGATACAGCAGTGAGGGGACCGAACTACACATAGGCCGTCCCTGCTCTTTCCCGCGCTTGGGCGCCCGGACCTGACATCAGCATGGTATTGAATAACCCAGCGAGAGCTCCCTCCCCACTGCTGGGGAAACTCAACCATATCCTAGCTGAAACAGGACAATACCCTGTTCTGAAAAGAGAGTTACTTGTTCCCTCATTGGCCTATGAATGCAGCACAGGGATCAGTGACTTATTTTTGAATTTATTTGAGTGAAAGCTGGTACTAACAGTCCCTCTTTACAGGCAGGTCAGAGAAGTTTGGAGTAATTAATGACAAAATAAAATACCAGTTTTGGATGCACAATTGAGATGGTTCTGATGTAGTTTTTCAAAAAATAAGCACCTTTTCTGGACTTCATTTGTTCAGGCTACAGACCTCATGTTCTGCATATGCAACATATGCATACTTAACATTTCTGTAAGGTAAGACACTGCACGGTGGAAATTCAACAAATGGGAAAAAACCAGTTATCAGTCACTTGTAATAGCTTTGTTTTATGAACATCATGTAATGAACTCAGTGGTAGAGATGGCAACAATCTTCTAGGGCAGGTTTGACTCCATAAACTACAAAGCTGTCCCTTTTCTTTCTATGCGCCCCTGCCTTGTTCATGACACACCTTCCAGTCTCTTTAATTAACTGAAGGGAGTGGTCCAAGAACCGCTCACCACCTTGCTGCATTTGCTCTGCACACAAAATGAGGAAGGGGTTGTGTCTCGGAAAGAGTTAGCAATTGTACCATCAACAATGGCATCACATTGCATAGCTGTAGAGAGCAGTTTATGTGCTGGCTGAATGAAATTCTGGTACTTCTAACAGGGATGGTAAACAGTAAAAGACCCTAGGTAAATAAGCATGTAGTAACAGAATGCAGGAAGAAAAAGGGAAAGAAAATCTAAACATATCATAAATCTTTCCAGAAAATGGATGTGGATCTTTTTAATAGTTTGGTTTTTTCAAATAAAGTATTAGCTTATTAGCTAATGTTATGAATGTTAGCTTATTAGCAAATTTAAAACAAGTACTCATAAGTCTTCAAATTATTTCCTCCTTTCCTTATCTAGAATACAATGACTTTTTTTTTTTTCTTTCTTCTGTTGTCTTCTGATTCTTCCTTTCCCTGCTTTGCATTGCCTTGGTAAAATATAAGCCTCTCCAAGAAAAGGACTACAAATAATATTTCCCGCTTTCCATTCGGACTGGAGATGTAAGAAAATAATGTCTTATCAGATAAGCACTGAGTGAAAATAAGATTTTATCAGGGACTTGGCTTGACAAAGATAACATGTTATCAAGAGGGGAAACTGGGCAAAGATAACACGTCAATATCAGGAGTAAAGCTTGGTGAAAATAATGTTTTAATACCTATTAGAGTCTAAGTAAGCCATCTGTGCTCTTGATGAATTGTTATTTTCTCCAAGCCCCATTCTTGTAAAGATGCTGATTTTTTGGCAAACCATTTCTGTAGCAGTTGGGGAAGGAGGGGAGAAAGAGGAGAAAAGGAAGTTCTTTCTCCACAAGGCTAGGGGGATATTCTCTTTCTTTTCAAAAGCCTTGCATGCAGGTAAAGATTGACAGTGTGACAGCTTGGAAGACTTAAACATTCAGACACCAAACGGGTATTGCAGGGAAAACTCCTACAACAGTGCTCTGCAAGTATACTGCAGAGAATCCCGTAACAGGAGAAGGTCAATACCCCTTCTGTTCTTGACCACACTATCCGGGCTCAGAAGCACTTCTCTACAGAGCCCATAACCAGCCATCACTTAGCAATGACTTTTTGTCATAAATAACCACATCACAACTAGCACTTCATGTCACTTGGGGCACTTGACTATTTTTGTCACTTGTGGGCACAAATAAATGACCCCTTTTAGATCAGTTGCAGACATTATCACTGTTCAGTTAGAGGTCACCATTCCCACAGCTTAGCTGACCCGAAGGGTCACACAACACTTCTTACCTCATGCAGTACAAAGCATCCAACTCAGTTTAAGTGGTCAGTGGGCTGGTTTGAGCTAGCCTGATTGCCTCTGCCTCGAAGCATTCCCCTTTACCACCTCCACTATGGGGGTAGAGACAAACCACTGTCTAGTGGGTGTCTGTGCCCTAAAGCTGAAACCTTCTGCAACTCAATTATAAATCTTTGGAGTTACAATCCAGATGAATTTAAATAAATTGTGGCACCTCCTGGAAAATGAGAAATCACTTCATAGTAGGATGGACTACTAACTGCCTTAAATGGCAGAATGTAGGTGAATGCCACTGGTTATTCATAGGAATGGGCAAGCAGGGAATAATTAGAAGAGAAGCTGTGGAGGGACTGTAGGAGTGTGATGTGAATAATAAAGCACATGTAGGAAAAAGCATATGAGTGATATCTGCAGGGTAAGTATTTGTAGCCAGCTGAATTTCCCTGGTGTACAGTAGCAGTGGGAGGGAAGACAATGGGATCTGTTAATCTGAAGATGTCCTATAGAGGAGCTGCATCTCTTTTTTATTAACCATTTCGGTTATCTAATCTTATGCCCAGAGATTTCTCTATGTTCAGGTGTGAGCTTGGTCTAAGGTAATTTCTGAGGCTCTGGTATAGTGAATACATAATCAACAGCAGGCAGCCGTTACAGCTCTCTAAGGCAAAGCATGTGCCCAAATGCATCTGCAGCTGTACACAGTACTGTGACTATCATTCATGGCAGAGAGATGTAAAAGACTGAAACTCTTCTATGTTGGCTCCTGCTCAGTAAAACACTGGGGAAGGGATAGGAAGGGAAAAAGTCTAAAATATAGCATTTTACAGTGTTTTTTAAGAGTATAGAAAGTACAAGACATAAATGTCTATAAGCTTAGGAAAGATTATAAAAATACCTATAGGTTTTTTCAATTGCCACAGTAACCACAAGCATGAGGCAAGTACGCTCAATCAAAGCCTAGTAGTAGTTAATTCAGATTCTGTTGCTGATGATTAGCCTCAGCTGCTCATCAATAGAGACTCCAGCTGATAATTATTAAGTTAAACTTCTGAGCAGTATTTGCATATGTAAAGCATGCTTTCCCTGCTGAAGCAACAATGGATGCTATAATGCATTTCCTGATTGTATAGCACTTGGATTTGGGCAACCTGGGCAAGCGTCTGCTTTGCATATCCTTCCTTACCCTCATCAGGCCAGCCATTCAGAAGAAATGCACTTACGCATACTGAAATCTACAAACGAGAGCAAAAAACAGTCCTAACCCTGCATAACAGGAAAAATGCAACCATTCATTTCAATCAGAATATCTCTAATAAGAATAATATAAGACAGGTTTTTCATATTCCTTGAAATATTTACCTAAACTTCCTTACAACCTGAAAAATGCATAACAACTGCTCTGTGACAAGACAGCCTGGTCACCTTAAAAACATGCAGAAACAACAGTGGACAGATTCAGCTCATTAATTCCTAGTGATCTCTGAATGTGGCCCCCTCCTCCAAAGTATCATTATGTAGTTCTCTGTTTAGCCTTTTCTCATGTCACTTTCTCTAGATTAGAACTTCATTTCCTGAATGGTTAGAACTGATCAGAACTTCATTTTCCATTTCCTGGTCATCAGTCACAGCCATGCTCCCCAGTTAACTGCAGTATCAAGAATACAGATACACACAATGTGTAGATTACATTTATGTGTGGAATTCTCCATGTTTTAATGAATGTATGACAGATGAGGCATGCCCAGATCTGCTCAATATGAGAGGAGTTCATACGCACATTTGCTTTAAGGATAAGGAAACAGGAATTGGGAAGATCTTTATGGAATCTGTAACACAACTACCTGCCCCCATGTAGCTACTGCACCACTCTGGTTTAAGGGTCCATCATAGGCTTACTATTAACAGACATGAATGTTTCTTTATCAGACAGCAACGGATAGTAAAACAAAAGATTACCAAGTTTGGCTTTGGTTAAACATGGGAGATGAGTTGAAAAAAGGAGGTCTAAGGGAATGTAGGTAGTCAGCCTCTCTGAAAGCCAATATTTAGGCTCTTAAGGGATAGTTTAAAATTTAGCTATAGCAAAATTTATGTGTATTGCTACAAGTCACCTGGTAGCACTGTTACACACAACCTCAAAAGTTGATTTTCAACACATCTACAGAAATGGTGCAGTATTAGTTCAGGCTGGTTGGTGCTGCTGAAACCTGCTGGAAAGCTTGCTATATCCCTTACTCTCCCTTGGTACAGAGATGCCATCAGAGAACCATGTGCTGGTATTTTGACTGAGACTGCTGGAAAAGGAGATTATCTGAATAATGACTGAGTATCAAGGATTGTTCAAGGATAAATAACTAAATAAAAAATCCAAATTCTGTACCATTTCTTCCTTAACAGGAACCAGATCTTTAAGAGTCTCCAAATCTTATAGACCTCTAGCCAACAACAGATATGAGCACATATATATATATATAAAGGCAAGTAGCAAAGAACAGATTTTCAAAACAATGATTTCTCTTCTTTCCAAATCTAACTGAAGATTACATACGCAGACAGAAATATTGCAAGTTTATATTTCTAGTTTAATATGATGCTATGAAATAATATCAGTATTATTTCACCGATGACATAGCAGTGCATAAGTTATTCACATCTTTCAGTATTGAGTCTTCTATTTTCCCCACACATTCTGAGCACTATTCATTTGCTGCACCTGTCATTTCAGCTACTTCAGTCCTGAAGAACACTGAGGGGAAAATGCGAATAACTGCACATTCAGAACGCATAAAGGCTGATCAGTGTTATGACATTTATCTTCACTTATGACAAGAGATAAAATAACTCATAAGTTAGTTTCCCATCCTCCTCATGAAGAAAAATGTCATAACAAATCGTCATGTACTATATACAGCAAAATTTCTAACACAGTTTGCTGAGAAAAAAACATCACAGCAGTGATGCAGATGGTAGGTTACATGTCATGGTTATGACATCAGAAATGAAACACACAGCATTTTAAAATAGTAGATATAAAAATAAGCCATAGTAGTAAAAAAACCACCCCAGAACAACAGTTCACAAATTAGCTAAAGGCAACTAGATTATTTGCATAAATTATAATTACATTAAACAGCAATGAGATGTCCATACAGTTCAGTGTAATCCTAAATAGATTTTCACATTTTCTTATTTCCCCACATTTTTCAAATAAAAAGCCACAGCTGGCCTATATGTTGTGTTTGATAAAATACTACTTTTCTACTTAAAATCTCCAAACCCATAATATACACAAAAGGGAGTAATGAAATTAAAACAAACAAACTAGAAAGTAACTCTTCATTCTCATGAAATCCCATGGAAATCAACAGTGGTTTCAGAATTAGCCTCAGTGTGTCTAGATATCCACCCCAGGACTACAATCTATTTTTGGTGACCAGACTCCTTTGACATATAATATAGAACCTCTTTTTTGCATTAACTTACTTAACATTTACCTTTTAAAAAATATTTAGCTTTCATATATTAGAGATAGTCCTTCTACAAAGATATAATAAGTATGTACAGAACTGATTTTATATCAGATATATCATATCAGGTAGATACAGATTTAATTTCAATCGGTGACCTAGGTTTCCTATAAAACATGAGGAAATTACTCTTCTTTATGATATTCTTGTTTTGTTACAAAAGTGAAGACAGCATATCAGAAACAATCCTATTTCAAAGTGAGTCAAAGGCAAAACTCAGTGACTTTGATGAAAACAAGCATAGGTCTAATATTTCATGATATTCTGCACGCATACAGCATGACAGTGTTAGTCATTTTTATGTTGTAACATAAATGTACACAGTGCTGTACTGTGGTAGGTCAGAATGTGGGCCATATCCCGTGTGCCCCATCACAAACCTGTCGAGCTTCAAGCAGCAAGCAAATGAAAATTTTCATTTTTGAGCAGCCACAAGTTTATTAAGGTTAAATATCATCAACTAACAGCAAGATTTAGATGTTCTGCCTACTAAGATTTTGTTTTGTAATAGATGAGATATATCCTTGAGACTAATTCACATTTCTGCTCCAGTGCACAGAAACATCTTAATGTATGGTTAGGATCCTAACTAAGGATCCTAGAGAATATGCCTATTTTTGTGTAAGACAACATTGAGGTTAAGCCCCACTGACATGTTTACTTACATGTAAAGTTGCTTTACTCAGTCAGGGCAGCAGTGCTTAGTATTCATGGAATCTGCACGTACTTAAATAAGCACTCTCAAGTGCTTTTTCTCAAGTATATCTCTTTTTTTTCCTAAGTTTTCATTATTTCCAGAAATTTATTTCAAAAGCAGAATATACTGTGGGAGACCTTTTTAATAAGTACAAATGAAATACTACAGTGTAGCATTTTTAATGATGCTTTTGTTAGGTAGCCTGTGATCAGGGCTGATGGCCATAGGATTTCTACAGTGATGTATACTATGAACTAACTGATGTCTGTGACAAGTTTTTGTGTTGGGGTAAAGGGAAGTTGAAGGTAGAGGCATTTACAAAAATTCTTGTATTATGTTTAGGAGTAAATAGGTTGTGTGTAGTGATCAATTACAGTCTTGCAATTGCCCTTTATTTCTGTTGATAGACTTTCATTAAAACATCTATCCATCTTCCTTTGTTAGTGTAATTACAGATTTATTAATTTATATAATTTGAAATATCTTTTGTTATTCTAAACTCTAAGTGAAACAGATGGAGACTTGACCAAAATTGATTCATATTAAAAGAAAAAACAAGTCAACACACCTTATGCCTAAAGAACAACCAGACATGGAAAAAAACAATAGATCAGCTACATAAAAAATGCTGCAACTGTAAAAGTCCTTTAAAGGTCAAGCTAAAGAAGAAACAACAAGAGCAAATAAAAAAAAAAAAAAAAGAAGAAAAGAAAAAAGTAGCTTCCCTTCCCCATCTACTCCCACCTTGTTCTAGAAAAAGTTAATGATCTTAATCATTACTTATACTTACATATTCCCTATTAAGTTGAACTAACCTAGACACAAGAATCAGTTGTTAAGAACTGACACGGGATAAGGTTGAGGAGGGAATGCTAGAAGGCCATTGCTTACTTCACCTTTCTTTTCCCTCTGAGAAAAGGCTGCCTGCAGTACATACCCTTACAGCAAATAAGAAAACATGGCCTTCTCCCTTCTAAATTATGACCATCTGTCCAGGAAGAAGAGGCAGAAAATAGAATAAGAATACCTTATTGTGGTATTACTATCAAGTTTTACTTCTAAATTATGCTTTCTTCTGGTCTTAACTGTCATTAAAATAAGTACAAATATTGAGTTATACCAGCTCTGACTTCATGTGCTCCTCTGAAGAAAATCCTACATTTCTATCAGAATATAATACACATTTTGTCCCTTATGTTAAAATTCCACTTGGCAGGACATTTGAATGTGATTTCTTGTGTTTTGAGAGATAGTCTTTTGTCTTTTGAGAAACTGTAACTTCACCATGTATGTATTTAAAATTCATACTAGGACCTTATGCTAGCACATTGTATGGAAACAATTTAGTTTCTTATACGAGTACAAATATTTACTGTAAATTCCTTCAGACAATGCTTTTCTTTCTTTTCCTGAATAATCTGACTGAATTCAATCAACAGGGAAACTAAAATTCCAGACTTGCCTAAAGACCACATAGGTCTATTCTACTCTACTATTATGTGACAGTCATTAAATCTTGTTCCAACTTGGAACATTAAGCAGCACACAAGATGTAAGAGTGAGCAAAGAATTTGCTGCCTGTGTTCAGTATTTCCAGTTCTTAAAATTATATTTAGAGTCTTACAATATTTTAGAAATCTTGGGAGTTACATGAGAAAATATCAGTGCTTCCTGCTTGTTTGTTTCCTTCGCAGCAAGATCTCATTTTCATCTCTGCAGGAGAAAGCTGAAAAAACCATGACCTGTCACAATGAGAAAATCAGGAGACAAAGCTCTTAAAAACTTGTAATTTTAGATATAGTGAATTGTGACTTTTGAACACTTTGAACTAGCAATTCCAGTTTTTTATTGTGACTGTTGAAATGACTTGTGCTTTACTATGATGGGTACATTCTGTAACAGCAGACATGTCAGCTAGAGTGCTTAAATTGGAATGGCCAACACCTGCGTTAAACTTGGGACAGCTATCAGGCATCAATTCAGCCTGAAGAGTGCTTACTAAGACAATCATAAGTGGTGTTTAAAAGAGCACTAAATATCCTACGGAAATCTGCAGAAGAACTTTCAAGACAACAGTATTACACCAGCTAAATAAACAAACAACATTAACAAATATTTATGATCAATCATTTGAATTATTCCTTTTTTGTTGGAATTATTCTTGAGAAGGCTCTGTAGGCAAAGTTTTGTACTGAAAAACATGTTATTTTTACTGATATCTTCCCAGTACACATAACAGGGTTTTTCTTTTTCTCCATACTGGGCACCCAAAAGGCGTCTGGATTCCAGGAAAAAATGCACAGATAAAGCTAAAGTGATACCAATTCCACTCTGTCACACTATAGCACTTAAAGGCAGAGGTTTAACTCTGCCAAGAATATAAACCTCCAAATCTGTTAGATACCAATTGCTATGTGTTTAATTTCACAGCTGTGACTTTTTGATTTTCCCCCCCCTTTTTACACTTCTCTTGTTCAAGCATTTTGGATCTGGTTCTTAATCAGGTCCTGATGATCCTTAATGCCTTAATTTCAGAGCCCAGCATTCCCCAATTCCCTTTCTTCATTTTGAAATTTCTGCAAACTCTATATTCAATCTCTGTGTGGCTGTGCAGACTGTAATCCCTCATAATAGGCTGATGCTGATCCTGTTCTATGGATTAACCAGTGTAAAATGCTTATGTAATGAATTTTCATCAATTCATACCTTCCAAACTCAGCCCTGAGCAGCCCAGGTATATCTAATCTAACTGACTGGCTTTTATGAGCTGCACACAAGAGATGTGAAAATAAGCCTCAATCGCACAGCTACAACCATGTTGTTATTTATTTAACAGAATGAGTATATGTGAGGAATCCTAAGGTACACTCTATAGTTACACATCACTGGATTTAGTATAGTGCGTGTTTCTTTGAAAATTGTGAAATTACTATTTTCAAGCCTGATTTTGATTATTTCTCTTAAAAAGAGAGAGGAAAAAATATAGCTGAACTTCAAGGTAATTCTGCTGCTTTCTTCTTGTGAAATCTATATTCCCATGTCAGACAGTGTCTGAGTTATCAAAGTTATGACCCTAAACTCAATTAGGGAAGAATGAAAGTAATTAAGTAGGGGATGAAGTGACAGAGTATTCAAGGTATAAAACATCTCATATAGGTGAGGATTCTCTAAATCAGATAGAAATTAATCCATAAATTCAGCCTAAAACATAACAGCTTGAGCCTTCACTTTCAAATATTCTAAGACATTGTACAAAATTCAGTACTTGTTCAAGTGGGCACCATTCCCAGTGAAACAGTGGTCTATATAAGGTAGGAGTAATTTCTGTATTCTGTATTCCTAGCAATCTCCAAATGCACTCTGAGACAGTTATTGTTGAAATGTTCCTGTATCTGTTGTGGGATGGTTTTTCAGGTTGTTTTGTGATCTCAGGAATGCTTGTTTCCTTTCTTAATTCTGGCTGTTTCATACCCACCATGGCAAAAAACAATTACAGTAAATACTTTTTACCATAAAACCTGTAAAGTAGACACCACAGAGGTGCTGTTAACACTTTGTATTGCATTTCTTTTTTCTTTCTCTATTTTCTTTCCCTTTGGTGAAGTAAATCTAAACAAGTTGGCACTGAGCTACAGGCATGACCAAGAGCTACAGCTACACATTTTAAACGCAGTGGCGAAGTAGCCAAAAATTATTTTTTCATCTGCTAATGACAGTATACTTTTAGGAGAAATATGTAAGAAAACCTAGTGAAAACAAATCTCTTTTACGTATCAAAACTCATTTCTGCATAGCTTTTATTGACAAGAATCATGCATTTATGCATAAAACTTATCAGGATAATTGGTTAGTGCTCTACAGGCTGTTCACTTATTTTCTCTTTAACAGAGATATGTATACCCAAATTCTCAAGGTATGAGTAGGTGAAGAAGGATGGTAAAGAAAATTTCATTATGTTCTGGAGTGCTCAGAATTGGTGCTGCATGGCTGAAAAAAGAAAAATCTACTGCTTTGGAGAACTGGGATGTAACTTGTGCTACTGCTACAGGAAAAATCTGTGGCCAGGTCTTAAAGATCACTTAGATGATTTAGAAGCACATTATATTAAAAAAAAATAGTCACTGGGGAGCCTGAAAGGCTTGAGAGAAGCAGATTTTCAAACAAAAGCAGGTGTCTACAATGCAGGTAGGTGCACCTTTAGGCATCTATACTAACTCAAATTGCTTAAATGTCTTTAAAAAGAAAGTCCTAACTGACTAACTTTGCTCTTGAATATGAGACTTAATATTCTTTTGAAAATACTATCCCAAGACTAATTATAAACCTATTCTGACAGCCAAGTACCTGCCAATGCTCTGTAAGCAGACAAGCCTCAGCATATACAAGGGATGTTTAAAGGAAAAGAAAACCCACAAATCTGAAACATGCTCTGTATGTCAATAGCTGCTACTAAAAGGTTTGACCACATCCAGTTCTAATTTCTATGTCGTACTGCAACAATTTGGCTTCGAAGATGTTGTTAACTTCTGCTTTACATTTATTATATTGATAAGGAAAATGCTGCCAAAATTGAAATTTGACCTCTCTTTACTATTTTAATAAATGAGAGAAGGTACTGCCTTGTCCTACATAGTGACGATTACCTTTGTGCAGCTAACAGAACAAAGCATTTCAGTCAGCTCTTGAGTATGAGTTTTGATAAACGTAGCCTAGTTTTAGGCTGCTCAGTTCATCGCAGTGAGCCTGAGGCTGTCCGTACTCAGAAATTACAGAATCAGAACAGATTCTATTCTTAGAGAGGCCAGGAGAGGGCTAAGCAGAACTGACATCCTGGACTTCCAAAGGGCTGACTTTGTCTTGTTTAGGCACCTGCTTGAAAGAATCCCTTGGGAGACAATCCTGAAGGGTATAGGGGTCCAGGAAGGCTGGGGGCTCTTTAAGAAGGAAGTCTTAATGGCTCAGGAACAGGCAGTCCCCAGGTGCTGTAAGAGAAGCCGGCAACAGAGAAGACCACCCTGGCTGAACAGGGAGCTCTGGTTGCAACTCAGGGAGAAAAGGAAAGTTTACAGCCTTTGGAAGAGGGACTAGCCACTCACAGTGATTACAAAGAGGCTGTGAGGCTATGCAGGGTGGAAATCAGGAGGTCTAAAGCCCAGCTGGCAATTACCCTGGCTTCAGCAGTCAAGGATAACAAGAAATGTTTCTATAAGTATGTCAACAGCAAAAGAAAGACCAGGGAGAGCCTCCATCCCCTGCTAGACACAGGAGGAAACATGGTAACAAGTGATGAGGAAAAGGCTGAGGTCCTTAATGCCTTCTTTGCCTCAGTCTTTAATAACAAGACTAGTTGTATTGAGGGAATCCAGCCTCCTCAGCCAGAGGACAGAGACTGGGAGAACGACCCCTCCACAATCCAGGAGACAGTCAGTGACCTACTGCATCACGTAGACACACACAAGTCTATGGGACCAGACGGGATACACCCGAGGGTGCTGAAGGAGCTGGCTGGGGTGCTCGCCAAGCTGCTTTCCATCATTTACCAGCAGTCCTGGCTGACCGGGGAGGTTCCCGACAGATTGGAAATTGGCCAATGTGACGCCCATCTATAAGAAGGGTCGGAAGGATGATCCAGGAAATCACAGGCCTGTCAGCTTGATGTCAGTGCCTGGGAAGCTGATGGAGCAGCTCATCCTGAGTACCATCACACAACACATGCGGGACAACCAGATGATCAGGCCCAGTCAGCATGGGTTTATGAAAGGCAGGTCCTGCTTGACAAACCTGATCTCCTTCTACGACTGGGCGACCTGCTTATTGGATGAGGGAAAGGCTGTGGATGTAGTTTACCTCGACTTCAGTAAGGCCTTTGACACCGTTTCCCACAGCATTCTCCTGGCAAAACTGGCTGCTTGAGGCTTGGATGATCGCACGCTTCCCTGGGTAAAAAACTGGCTGGATGGCCGGGCCCAGAGAGTTGTGGTGAATGGAGTTAAATCCAGTTGGTGGCTGGTCACAAGTGGTGTCCCCCAGGGCTCGGTTTTGGGGCCACTCCTGTTTAACATCTTTATTGATGATTTAGACGAGGGGATCAAGTGCACCCTCAGTAAGTTTGCAGACGACACCAAGTTGGGTGGGAGTGTTGATGTGCTCGAGGGTAGGGAGGCTCTGCAGAGAGATCTGGACAGGCTGGAGCGATGGGCTAAGGCCAACTGTATGAGCTTCAATAAGGCCAAATGCCGGGTGCTGCACTTTGGCCACAACAACCCCCAACAGCGCTACAGGCTTGGGGAGGAGTGGCTGGAGAGCTGCCAGTCAGAGAGGGACCTGGGGGTGTTGATTGACAGCCGGCTGAACATGAGCCAGCAGTGTGCCCAGGTGGCCAAGAAGGCCAGTGGCATCCTGGCTTGTATCAGAAATAGCATGACCAGCAGGGACAGGGAAGGGATCTTGCCCCTGTACTTGGCACTGGTGAGGTCGCACCTTGATTACTGTGTTCAGTTTTGGGCCCCTCACTCCAAAAAGGACATTGAATTACTCGAGCGTGTCCAAAGAAGGGCAACGAAGCTGGTGAAGGGTCTGGAGCACATCGACGTACGAGGAGCGGCTGAGGGAACTGGGGTTGTTTAGTCTGGAGAAGAGGAGGCTGAGGGGAGACCTCATCGCCCTCTACAACTACCTGAAAGGAGGTTGCAGAGAGCTGGGCATGAGCCTCTCTAACCAAGTAATGAGTGATAAGACAAGAGGGAATGGCCTCAAGGTGCACCAGGGAAGGTTTACACTGGATATTAGGAAGTATTTCTTTACAGAATGGGTTGTTAGGCATTGGAATGGGCTGCCCAGGGAGGTGGTGGAGTCCCCATCCCTGGAGGTGTTTAAGAGTAGGGTCGACATGGCGCTTAGGGATATGGTGTAGTTGGAAACTGTCAATGCTAGGTTAAAGTTTGGACTAGACGATCTTCAAGGTTCTTTCCAGCCTAGATGATTCTGTGATTCTGTGAACTTCTTGTGCTACTGATTCAAAGCCACCATGCAGTAGTTAAGCCAAATTTGACAGAAGAATACCAAGCAGCCTCGCAGAACTCTAAACATCAGACATCTTTAGGTGGATGTGTAAGGTGGATATGGAATACTAACAAAAAGATTTTTGGAAGAACAGCTAATTAATTTCTTAAGATCATACTAACAAAAATGAAAATACTCCCCATTTGCTTCACCAGCTCCAAATAGAATAGGAGGTCCTAGGAGCACCTTTTCCCCAGCAGAGATCAGGAAAATAAAAAAAAAAAAAAAACAAACAACAAACCAGAACAAAACCAAAACAATCTGTAATGATTTTATATTATTATATTAAAAGCCCTGTTACTTTGGTAACAAACTAACAACCAAATCGTTGTTCAGGGGATTTTTTCAGGCTTTCAGGCAGTATACCTAAGCTTCCTAGGAGACTTCTTGAGCCATGAAATGGGGTATGAAAATGTTTAATCCCTGACTGAACTGTTATCCTTGTGGAAGCACTGTAAGTACATACAATTACACCAGAAAAAACTCATGTTAACCAGCAGTACATCTCATTGTTGAGAAGCAGCTTCTTATATCAATACAGAGCTTTTTTTACTGTTACAGTTGCCTTCATACTAGAAATGCTTTACCAGTATAACATACAAATGATTGTATACCAGTAAAGTGCTCTTAGAAAAGACACTGGTTAGGCCACTGCAGTGTTTTGCAACTCTTTTATCACTTTCCTTCATTTACAACTCTATAAATAACATTTTTTAATTGCCAGCAACTTAACATATATATAAAATGTGGGAGTTGGAGTGGGATTTTTAGAATGGCATTCATTAGTTTTAAGAATAAATAGGCTGTGCTTGTCTTCCTAAATCTCTCAGATACTTCTGAGCCTGTCATGTAGGCCTGTTTCCCTAGCTCCTAAATCATTTTGGTACAATTGAAAAACATATACCTAATCAAAATAAACTGTCTCCAAGTCTCTCAAAATGGGATGGCCAAGATTAAGCTTTTAAGTTCATATTTAAATTCTGACATGAAGTAAAAAGATATTCAAAGTTGTTTAGCTGGTTTAGCCTTCTAAACATTTTGAAACATAATAAATTTACTTTTGGTATTAACAGCATTTTGTCTGAGCACTTACAAAAATTATTATATACCCAAAATCATGGATTTGGTTTTTTCTTCAAATTATAAATTTTGCAAAATATTTTTTGAGTTTTTAGAAAAAAAATTTCAAGCTCTCTTTTGGAAGTCTGAGGGTTAAAATTTTTTACTTCACTTAAAAAGACATTGACCAACAATCATATTAATCTGTGAAGGTATTTTTTTTTAAAACAAGCAAATATCAGAAAAAAAAAAAAAAGGGTATACACTGATTGTCTGGCTTCAGGCAGTCACATGAATGGTAGGGAGGAAGATAGTTCTTCCCAGAAAAATAGCATGGCTTTCTGACAGTTCTTGTTATTACTTAAATTAACAATTTTATGAACAAAAGTACAAACTGTATAGATATACCAGACTCTGTAAGGCTCAGGTTAGCATTAAAATAGTATAGACTAGACATCTTCTATACTGTCCTTGTTTTATCGTTTTTTCTCAAGAAGTTCTGTAAATACCAGCAATTCAAACTCATACAAGAATTCTGGTTGCTGTATAGAAGAAAAGCTGGAAGAGGAACTACATTAAGCATGTGTTATTTTGCAGCAAAAATTGTATTTAAAAAGTTATCACAGATGTCATATACTTTTACTCAGATATTGCAGTGTAATATTGTTCTGATGATGGGATCAGCTGCCAAAATAAAGATTTGTAATTAGACAAGTGATTAGACAAAAAAACACATCAAGAAGTGTGGGTCCAAAATTTCCTTGGTCACAATCCACTTTAAAAAGCTCTCTTAGCAGCTGTAGTAAATATAGAAAATCTTCCTTTGATATCACTGAACAAAGCAACCAAACTTCTCTCACTTTCGCATGGTCATGGTGGTGGGCTCTGAAGGAGGGGGATACATAATATTTGGATTCTCAGCTGTAATTGTGAAATTCACTACTTATAAAATCAGAGTAAAAGGAGTCTCATTTTCTTGTAATGAATCAGCTACAAGTAAAATACTCCATCTTTTTAGTTTAAATTAATTTCATGGCACAACTGGACAAATCCATCTGCTGCCAATTGTCTTGGCAACTAATAGCATTGCTGCTGGCAGCTGCCAAAGAAGAGCACATTGCCATACAGCTGTTACAGTTGCTATAAAACAGGCAGCTAGCTTCATCGCTCCTCTCCATTGCTTCTTCCTCCCAAATCCCATGGCCAAAGTACCACCGGCATGTCAGAGGAGAAAGGAAGAGGTCCCATAGAGGGGAGAGACTTCATCCAGAATTCTGGGTATACTGGTGAGCATGCCGCATCTCCCTCTGAGCTTTATCCATCCCTCCTGGCCGCTGTGAAGGCAGAGGAGAACTGTGCTAGTATGCCTGGTAGGCACAGTTTCCCTTCCGATATGCATAATTTCTTCATGTGCTAAAAAGGCTACTGGTAATCATAGGCTATTTCAGACTGCCAACTACAATCTGCTGAATTTAGGTAGTACATCTTCCTCCTTCTAGCAGCTATAAAGGAAACTGGGGGCAGGCTGCCCAGACAGAAGATGAGCTGAGCTGTTCATCTCTCTCTTTAACTTAGGCGTTGCAATTTAGACACCTAGGCAACTTATGTGAACTTAGCTCGTGTTTTTAATGAGGAGTTTGATCAGTACCTTTTGAAGCATGCCGAGATGACCCTTGAAAGCTTCTTCAGGAACAAATCCATAAAATTTTAATTTGTGGTGCAGTCAAGAATAGGAAGATACATACCTAGTCCATCTGCCAACCACTGTCAGGAGAACCAGATTATAATGAACTGTCATAACAGGAAACAATGGTGAAACATCTAGACATTATAAGCACTGACATGAAACTCGTATCATGAGTTTCAAAATACTTGGTGATGTTACCCAGTCTCCCACAACTGCCATAATGGAGTTACGTAGGATCTCAGGTTCTAAATGAGTGCAAAACCACACTTAGTCCTGCTAAAGGTAGAGAAAGACTGAAAAGTAGTTCCCTAAAGTTTTAAAAATAGAAGAGTAAATAAACCTTCTCCGTCACTATCCATCAAGATTTTCTGAAAGAAGTCCTAACCCGCTGATATCAACGGTAGAACTTCCAATTTTTGGTCTTTGCTAAATCACAAAAATATATATGGAAAAAAAAAAAGCAACATGAAGTCACAGCTGCTTCTTAAATCACTATGTTTACTAAATAGAGGCAAAGATGCCAGACTAAGTTCCCTATATTTTGCTACTCTGTCCTTAGAGGTTTCACAACAAAATAAGCATCAGCAGAAAGGTCACAAAAGACATAAGGAAATACCAGTTTGTTCTCAGACTATACATGTTTTAAAAAGGAGAAATCATTTCTTACTGGTTAGACTGACTTGATGGATTAGAAGAAAATGGAAGTCAATTCAGTGTATTTATGAACTGGCACACTAAACATGTCAGAAATTAACACAACAATATGCAGACCTGATGCTTAATAGAGAATAAATCAATCAAGTGGACGCAGATTATTTTATAATACACACACTCTGAGCAACAAAGGGATGAATGGTGGGTTAAGGAGAGAGTAAGAAACACAAAACCTATTACCTTTTATTACAAACTACTGTAACTAGAGCCAACAACCACTTTGCACATGTAATAGTAGGGACATCAGCACTACATGATCTACAGGCCATAAAGACTCTTAGATAGCATTAAGTGAATTAACTTGATTCTTAGCCAGTATTAACTTTTAGCTAAAAGCAAAAATATTCAGTCAGAGAGAATCCTTGATCTCCTCCTCTGCTAAATATGGGGAGTTCGGGAAGCTGAAGCCAAACTGACAAACGAGCAAGAATCTTCATCTAGCTGCCTTGAGACCGAAAATGCACTTTGAGAAGCAGGGGCAGAGGGAAGGAGCTAAGCTTACTGTCTCTCAAGAAAACATACAGTGCCTTTCAAAAATCACTGGAAAAACAGCACATATCTTTGCACCTTGCAGCGCAGACAGAGCTTGCTGGTGACCACAGAGACGGTCTTTACTCCCAAGGGATCTTCCCTCCTTCCACCCATACATGAGGTGACTTGTATGGCTATCTTGCTATAATCCAGTGCCTCTTCCCTCACCATGCCATGGACCAATGACCCATGGTCTCTGCCTCGCAGTTTTGCATCTAAGGGAGACTATCAGAGCTACTTAAATTAGTTATCCTGGGAACACACTGCTCAACACACATACACCCAGTTCCAGACAAAACACCAGCGTTGCAACTTATATGTGCACCAGAATTTCAAAAATCTTCAATGTTAGGCCATTCTGCTCTACTTAGGGTTGACAGAGCTTTGTCAGATCCAAAGGTGGGTGATTCTGAAAACATACCAGCTTCCACTTTAAAGTGTTCATTTTAATTTTTTGAGTTACATTGTTTCTAGGATGTCAGTAACTAAGCAGGGTAAAAACTTACATTTATGTTAACCACATAAGGAAGAAGTTACAGTAGACTGTGTGGTTATTTAGATGCTTGAATTTATGTAAGCACTTAAGTTTATGCAGAATCAGGGCTTTGTATTTTAGAACAGGACATAATTCATTCTGTACCTTACATATTCAGTGGGAAAACAGCTGTGAGTGACTGCAGTCTTGGGGTTCTGAATCTAAAGTCCAGAAATTCAAAGTCATACATGGTTTCCACAGCATACATTACTCTCTCCACTGGCACATATGTAGTGATTTGCATTGCTGTTTATATGCTAAGAAATTTATGCCCTGAAGTGTATGTAAAACAGTACCAACTTATGTTTCCCACAGCTGCTGCAACTCTAAAGTTCTTGGCTTCTCTGCATTGAAATTAACAGTCATAACAATACAACAAAGCCTTTTCTTGCACTGAAATTCAATTCTAGATTTTTCTTTTTTTAACCTTACATAACCAAAACACTCATATTGATCTCATGCTAAAATAGCTCTTCATCTCAGTATGTTCTGAAGTAACAGTGGCAGGTCATTTACTGCTGCTCCTGCACAACATCTGTTTTTCATATCTAACATTTTCTCAAACGTGTGTCCTTTTTTCCAATGTTGTGGTCACTTGCCCTTGTGAAAGGTCATATTCATAGCATGTGTGAAGTTTGCCTTTTTGAAATCACCCACTCACAGAAAATAATATCAGAACAAGGCAGTCAGCATACTGTTTTATCCCCTATCCTGTGTCATTCTGCACAACATTTTAGTCAATTAATTTGTACCTGTCCCCTCCTCACCATGAAATAAATAAAATTCTAAGCAAAGAAGTACTACAAACCTCAATCCAATGGGTAACTTCCTTAAAGTCAGAACTGGCAATAATGGGGACAAAGAATGAAAATACTTTCTGCTACAGTTAAACAGTGATTGAATAATATTTGCAAAGTAAATTATCTTCTCTTGGAAAATAAGCAATTTTCTCAAATAATTAGAAAAAAATCTCGCATAGGGTCTACATCAAAAATGTAAAATTTTAGCCTGAACAGTCACAGTCTTTGAAAAACTGCAAGCCTCTTAAAAAGGATATTTAAAATGGAAACATTTTGACAATCATAACACTTCAATATTTTCATATGTGTATTTATACAATATACATATATGAAGACTATGGAACACTGTTCTGTTCTGGTGATCCTTATTAAACAAGGAACTTGGTAAGAAGGATTATGTGAAGATGTGCAGAATGGCCCAAGTGCTAGAAAATATATTTCAGAATGAACTGCTGAAGGACAGAAATCTATGCAGATAAACAAAAGTATGGATAATAGGCAATTTCCTCATATCCTTAAGTACTTATGAGAAATATTAAAATTCATTCTGAGAAGGCTCTTCCAATTGTAAGAGAATAGTACAAGAATCAGTGGCTGTTAAGTGGATTTTCAAAAATGCAAGACAGAAACAAGGTACAAATTTTGAGCAGAGAAAGTAATTAAGCATTGAAATAACTCACAAGAATCACCACCAATTTTTGGTCTCTGTACATTTTAAAATCAAAACCAAGTTTTTGTAAAAGGCAATAAAAAAAATCCTGTGGCCTGTGTCATGCAGAAGACTGCAACTGTGTCTTTTTGATTGGTATACTAGAAATTCCCTTTGTACCAGTGATTTTGGTGAAGGACTGAGAGCACTATCAGAGCTAAAAAATGTGCACCCTGGAGCTCAGTGATCATTGCACCTTAGCCCCCCCCGCTTGGAGGGCTACACTTCTGAAATTTCAAAGAGGAATTTGGAAGTGTGAGAATTCAAACGTTTACGATGTGTGAACTAATGCAGTTCTATCACACTTCCACTGTAAAGCCAGCCAAAGCCAAACTCTGCATTAATCTGCTGCCATATCTCAAGGCAGCAAAATGGCCAGGTGTTGTTTCAAAAATCTACTAAATCATACAAACCTTATGCTTTAATAGTATTGGCTGCAACCAAAGAAAGAAAGAAGCAATATAAATGTTAATGAGAAGAAGTCTGTTTCACTTTACTTAAAAAACAGACTAATCCCATAATCCTAACAAACAAAAATATTAGGCTCTCCACAATTACAACATAACAATGTCCAGATGGTGTGTGTCTGTGGGGAACAAGAACAACAAGGGGCTTTACAAGCTAAAGTCCAGTGAAAAACTCCAAGTCCCAAGGAAAACTAAGACAGACCTACTAGTGGAGGTGTTGAAAGAGTGACTTGACTGCAATAAGTAGCACCTATTGCTTATAAAGGTACTCAATTTCTTTTTTTAAGAGGAATTCTGAGAACATGGTGAGCAGAGGAGTCAGGTGTATATACTCCAAAATTGTAGAAGGAAGAGCTGTTTGTGTAACATAGCTTGAAGATTTTTCAGTTTTCCTTTCTAAATTTGTGTGGTTTATTTATTTTAAGAGCTATAAAAATTATAAATCAGCCATTGAGTTCTCAATGATAGCTGCAAGGTATGCATTAACAAAATAGACATACAGAGAGCTAGAGCAAGATTATAAAGAGTTCGTAACTTTTCCCTTGTGAAGCCTCATTGTGGTGCATAGTTGACAGTGCCATTTTAGCAATACTGAAGTAAACTATTGTGCAAATCTATACCCAATTCAGTTCTTTGTAATGCAATACCCCTTTGAGTAAACTCAGCCCAAGATGCTCTAATGCAAGCTTAAAATGGGGCTTCGGTAAAATTTCAAAAGGGGTCTTGAAGCCAGATGATTCAAGCTAGAAGGATATTTCCCCAAGCAAAGCTTTTGAAACTTAACTGAAAAAAATGAAGGAAGCGAAGATGCTGATGGGAAAAGAGGAGAAACATGTCTACTCATTACACATCAAAATCTTGGAAAGCACTGCATGCTTGGAAAACGAAATGTACTTGAAGTCAAACCAAATGTGACCTTTTTCCTCATTTAGAATTTTTAGAAAATTTGTAAAGTTTGAACACAATAAGAACTTTGATTTTATGTAACATAAATAGTTGCACTGCAGACAATTTTAAGACTTGACTTTTGTTAACAGGAACACAAACCAGGATATCTTCTATCCAGTGGTCCATACTAAATAACCAGGGGAAGACAGTGTGCTCAAGAATAAAGGAGGGAATTTGTCCAGAGAACAGCCAAGAACACTACATGATTCCTATCAGAAAGGATAGGCTGTTTTATTGACTTGAGCATTTATTCTGCACCAGTACTCAAAAAGGGGAAACAAAATGATCATGGTGACTCTTGGGCCCATTACACTAATGCCAACAAATGCACTAAGTGCACTTCAAGTAATGAAAAAGTTAATCCAGAAATCAGTAGCTAGAAAATTAATTGATAGGAATATAATTAAAGATACACAGCTTTTTCTTTTTTTTTTTTTTTTTTTTTACCATTGATCTGCTCTGATCAGACTGATTTTATCTTTTGATCAAAGTTGGCAAATAAAGATTATGCACAGGTGTAATATATTAAGGCATCTGCAAGGTGTCTGATCTAGTAAAAAATTCTGATGTTGAAAAGATACAATACCAGGACATTCTATTTTACGAACTAAAATCTGGCTAGCTGAACAGATTGCAAGCAACAAGTGTCAATTACTGAAACAGGAATATCTGCTGGGACCTCAAAGGAATCAGTTCTCTGCTGGCTCCTATTTAACATTTCATTGATGCTTTGGAAATAAAACAAGAATTTTACATACAACACAAAGTTAATAGCCTAAATTATGCTAAAGATGGGCAATCCTGTCCCTCTCAAACAAAATGTAGTTCAGTATGTCCAATTGCAAAGGTATACTTTTGAGAACAAACAATGCAGGCCATATCTATAAAATATAGTCATGTATTTTGGAAAATAAGGATCATGGAAGGGACTTACAAGTCAGAGTAGATAAGCAAGCAATTGAAAACGAGCTTCAAGAGCTGAAGCTATAAAAGAAAGGGGGGTATAAGTAATTAGGTCTTTGAAAGTATAACTGGCAGAATAAAGAGTAAGGGAAGATAAATATAAGTAGTATCTCTGTATGTAGTACTGGTAAGAATGATACTGTGACTTCTGCCACATGCATTTTTAAAGGCATGTTGAAAATCTGTAGAGGGTTCAGAAGAGAGCCAGAAAATGAGTTAAAGACTAGATATAATGTCCCACAATTGAGAGAGATCAATCTGTTTAGCTTATAAAAAAGAAAACTGAGAAGTGAGTTGATTAAACTGTGTAAGTTCCCTCACAGGGAGAAAATAGCAGGTACTGAAGAGCTCTTTAATGTAGTGAAGAACAATACAGCAAGAACCTGTGACTAGAAGCCGTAGTCTGATAATTTCAAATTAGGAATGGGGTACATGTTTTTGTCATTGAACATTACTAATGATAGCACAAGTCTCCCATGGGGAGTGGTAATTTTCTATGTTTTGAATCATTACTACATTTCTGAAGGATAGGCTTTAGCCTCACAGAAGTAACACTGCAGCAAAACGTAAGTAGTCTGCCTCGCTACGATAAACTTTGGGGTAAAATATAATGATGTGATACAAAGACCACTTCAGACAACTGGGAGGTCCTTAATGACCTTAATGACTCAATGAACATATGACTTCCATCAAGGCTTATAATTGGTCCTGAGAAGTGCACACTGACAAACCTCATTGAAGTTTTTGCTGCTGTCGGGATCAGGCCCTACACTACCTACTCCACCACTGCATACAAGGTTTAGCCTAACATATACCCTGCTGTCCATCCCCGAGTCTCTCTCTGGCCCCATTTTGATTGGAAGGCAACCTATCAAGAGAGGAAGCAGATATTTCATAACCTTTTTGCTAAGTAAACAAGCAAGCAATTACCACAAATCCGTGGCCAAGTTCTATAGAGCCTACCGAGCTGCCAGATGTCAGCGTGACCACTGGTAGCTGCACAATGCAGTGCAAATTGGCATGGATTATTGCAGAATTTCCTAAGAGCTGCCATTCCCTGGACCCTTCATCTGAAACCTAATGATTCGTAAGTCTATTTTGGAGTTAGAGAGAGAGATGCAGCACTCGGCACTCTCAAGCTGTAGGTAGTAAGGATAGGGAACAGGAAAAAAATATGCACACACCAAGTGCTACTTGAGATGTCATAATTCTTCAACAAATCTTCCTTAAGACTGTATGACAAATTAAAGAAGAAAATTCAGCAGTCGTTTAGATGACAAGCCCATGTACCTGCCTTGCAAGTGCTGCTTAGATTATACAATCTCCATTAATGTGAATGCACCTATGGACTGTTACTCGAGTCTTTCTTGGTTTTCTTTTTTATACCACATAGATTTCTTGTTTCATATAATGCCAAAGCAAAGCTTGAAATTGTTATCGAGTTATACATTCTGATCTAATAATTCATAACCCAAATGGCAACTAATGAGTACTTTTATTTTTAGGAGAACAGATGCAGAGTTGCTTTAGAAACAAAACTAAAAATTCAATGTCATGATTTTTGTGATCTGGAACTCATGATATTAGGACATTTGGCATTGGCAATACTGTAAATTATATTTTTTCTAGCCAAAGAGATGCCATCAGTCAAACTAAATTCTATGAAAACTTTTAAAATGGATAGTCTTTAAAAAATTTAGAAGTTTGAGGAATTACATCCATTCTTTTCTCTGCCTATTTTTGTGATTTTACTATTAGATTTTTTTATTTTACAGACTAAGGGAAAGGTTTTCTGTTCACACAGAGATAGATATAATCTTTATTTATTTTTCTGATATTGAAAATGGGGATGTAATGAAGCTTTCCTACAGGTAAGTTTAATTCATTCATGACAGTTATGTATCACCTTGTCTTACAATTTTTTAAATATACCTCCATTTTTTAAAAACTCAATTAAAAGAAAAAACTCTTTAAATTGCCAGAGATAACATTTATCAGCTTCAGGCTGGGATTCACCAAGAAGCCTGAAGCTCAGTTAATATCCATCTTCCTATAATTAATCAGTTTTTTTCTTTTTTAAAAAGGAAGAAAAATAGCTACAAAATGGAAAGAATGGATAAGACTTAGAGAATAATTACCCTTGAAGGTTAAAGATTTTCAAATACTAATTAAAGAAATGAATGGAACTGTTTAAAAAAAAAAAAAAAAAAGTACTGAATTTTCTTTTCTGATAAATTTCAAGAAAATTGAGAGGTCCACTTTGATTTATATGTGTCCTGGTTTAACCAGGATAGGGTTAAGTTTCCCCAGCAGTGGGGGGGAGCTCTAGCCGGGTTATTCAGATACCATGCGGATGTCACATCCTGGCAGGTCACATTTTCCTGGCGCGGGAGCGCGGTGCACTCGTGGTTTTTGTACATCGTGCTTCCCACTGCTGTATTTGGTAGCTATTTTGCTCTGTTAATTGCCATCACTATTACTGTTATTGTTGTTGGTGGTTGTGTTGCTATTGCACTGTTGTATTAAACCTTTCCTTATTTCAGTCTTGGGGCTTTGTATTTCACTCCCTTTGTGGGGGAGGGGCAGCGGCCGCGTGGTCTCAGACCCCGGCAGGGGCTAAACCACCACAATATGGTAAAAATGCATTTCAGTGTCCTCCCTTGCTTGCCTCCAGTGAGCTGGTAACTCATTCACTTCCAGAAGTTTTACACTCATTTGATGCTACAGACTCGAAATAAACAACAAAGTAAGTTACATTTTTACAGATACTGACTTGTGAAAACCTTAGTTGCAAATACACAGATATCAGTCATCTCTCTGTACAACCTGGTGTCTTGCCACATGTCTATTTTTGGCTTCAACATCCCAGAAAGAGACCCAGACCCCAGCAGGGTTCTGCGAGAAGGAGGGGGATCCTACGTCAGGCTCTGCAGTAAAGTACATGCATTTCACATCCCACTGTGCAGCTGGCAGGGAGAATTCCCACTATAACCAAACCAGATCTTAAGCTAGAAGCAGACTATGTCCTTCTGCTGTTTCACATACAGTACATTTAGGGTTGTTTCCTACCTGCACATAGTATCCCCTGCTTTGCAGCTGTGGCATAACATGTGCACAGGTTTGTTTGCCATTTATCAAGCCCACATTGCTCATTACTCCTCAGGTAACATATACTTCTGTTCTGGATAGACATTTGCCACATAGGCCTTATCTGCAATTCAAACAACGCAAGACTCATTAGAGATAGGGAATAACACTTTTTCCCCTCTCAATCCCTGCTCCAAAAGTAAAATGTGCTTCAAACTCTGATGATCTATTTAAACCTCCATCATTCAAAAATACATTCTTTTTGTCACTGTAGAAAAATGGACATATCTGTAGGTTCTCCATTAACAAAACTTAGTTCTTCAAGTATCTTCTAAATCAAATTGCCTTTCAGACTTTCTAAGTCCTACTATGACTACAAACAGATATCAAATAATGCCCCATAATTACTAACAGTAATTACCCCAATGATTACTAATTAATAATTTGGGAGTTGTGTTGAAACATTTGCCCCAAGGCTTTGCCAATTTCTGACAGCAGGAACTAGGAGGTAGGAGATAAATTGCCCTCTGTGTTTACCAGCAGCAGATCCAAACCTCCATGGAAGCAAGCAGGTGCTGGCTGAGACACAGGACATAACTAGATGGATCGGTGGCTTGGATCACGTGGAAAGGCCTCTGTTCTTCTCCACTGTTTTTTTCAGTCCTTGTACTCTAAGGCTCCCTTCTTGCCCCTACTCCTATCACACTAACCATTATGTCTGTAACTTTGGTGATGGGTCACGGCAGTTCTGAAATGCAAATACGTCAGAAATGTTTTCATTACCTAGTTCAGACACTGAAAACAGGCTGAATCAGCTCGGGCTGCACACAGAATCCCAAAATATCCATGCTGCCACAGTACCAACAGCAGTGAAGATACTGGATATGCAACAGCAGTGCTCCAACTGTGCTGTTAAATGCAACATAGATGTACTTTGAGTTTTGCTACCCTGTCAGAATGAATTGTTTTGCTTATTTCTATAAAACATCTAAGCACCTTTTCCCCCCCCAGCCCTCCCCAACCCTATCTATGGGATGCTATCATAAATGACTGAAAAAGAGATAGAGCTGCTTCTTTGTAAAGGAAAACGATGTTGCCTCTTATTTATTCATAGTTGCATTCAGTTACTGTGAAATAATGCTAAAACCACCTAGCAACTAGCTAACTGTAAGTACAAACACCCTCCAACAACATCACCATTAGCCCAACATGCTAAATCATGAACACTGAGCAGAGAGAAGCAGTGCATGCATTTGTGAAGAAATTTTCAACTATCTGAAAATCTTGTGCTTTTTTAGTTATTCTGGGATGGCCATATGATTTCAAATCATGTTTTCTTCAGTGGAAGCCTTAAATGTAAATGCTCCTAACCAGCATTTAAGTTTGTGCAGATAAACTAGATGCAAGAAAACTATACAGCTGAACAGTATGTTACAAAAAAAGAACAGAAAGCTAAGCTAGTCGGACAAAGTTTACTCATAAAGATAATTAATTATCATACAAGAAGAAGTCCCAATACAGCAACAGAAACTGCAGTCAGTGGAGTTTTTATGTTAAGCATACCTAAGCAGGTATCTACATAGTAGAATATACAGCTTAGGAAAGCAATAGACAGGTGAACGCACAACTGATCTGCAGGACATCTCCATTCTGAAATGTCACTGCTGTATAGAAAGGAACATCTGAGCCATATTGGATCTTGTCTGATTTAACTGGAAGGATGAAACACTCTTCTTTTTTAGCTCCATTTCTAGGGTCCTTGGGACTTTTGCACAGAACACATTATAACTTTGCTGAACAATGTTGGTTTTGTATCTCCAAAATAACTTGGTTTTTCTAGTGAAAATCAATTTTAAAAAGAGGAAGCAAATATGATTATATATCTTTTTAAAAAGAGAAAGAAAATTAATGATGTAGATGTGGAGGGAAACTAGCAGTGGCTAAGATTTTCTGATCACATCATCATTGGTGCTGAACAAGGAACATAAAGACTATTAGAGAAATACTAGAATAGCAGCCCTTATTCCCCCTAGGCAACACCGTAAATATATCCCCAGGAATTCAGTGATAAAATAGAAAAAACTGAACATGTTGACAGAGCCAGAGTGAAAAGTGAAATAAAGCATGAAAAAGTGCAACACAAAAGGCTTAAAAGGGCTCAAGGTGTGAAAACACTGAGGAAAGAGTAAGAGTGTGAGGGATGTGTGAATCATCGCAAGAGGAAAACAGGAACAGGATTTTCAGTGAGTGAGGCTGAAAGTGATAGAGAGCATAAACGTGAAAGAAAAAAAGGGGGTACGAATGAACATACAAGTGAGCAATAGAGCACGGCAGAGTGATAGGCTGTGATGTAGTAAGAGATGGCAAAAATAGGAAAACCAGATAGAAAAGCGTTTTAATGATGAATATTTTTTTTTTTATTGGTTGCTTTTACCTTCATCATTTATCAGAAGACTTACATGAACATAGACCAGCAAGCAATGTAAGAAAGAAACAAGAACCATAATAACTACTAAGAATTCTCAATAAACAAGACATTTGGAAATTGCCTTCAATTTTGTCCACCAAGCTGAGGTGGTCAGAATGACAATGCAGTGTGTCCTTTGGAAAACAGCAAACAGGAAGAAAGGGGAACCAATAATTTCAAAAGTGCACCTGAGCATTTAAATGTTTTCTCCCTTATGTGAACTGTTCTTGTCACAGTCTACTGTGAAGCCAAACATATGTATAGTATCACAATAAAAAGTCTTCAGCAAGGAATTATGGGCAGAGAAATTAGAAACTACAGACATTAGGCACAATTATTTTTAAGAGATGGATAAATAAAAGTTCTATCACAAAGCTGTAGTTCCATAACAATATGAAACCAGGAAATATTTCTCCATTCACATAAGGAAACTTAAAAGAAACACAGGTGTTCCAATACTTCTCTGGATAACAAATAGTGCTCAAATTACTTTGCTTATTGTAGTAACAGCCTTGACGGATCTCCTGCACTCTTTCTTTCATATCTAGACTACAGGATGCCTTTTCTTAATCTAGTACTCTTTCCAAAAGTTTCAAGGCAATCTCCACCTACGTAAAATGTCAAGTAGAAGAAAGAGTGAGCTATTTAATTTTGTGTGGTTAATGACAGAGAAACTGCTTGGTTTGTCTTTTTGAGGACAGCCTCAAGTTTATTAAGAGTGTAAGAGTATTAAAGCCAAAAGGATGTATGGCTTCCCCGTGAACATTCAAACTCTCAAAAATACTGATTTCATTTAACCTTTCTGCAGTCATACTTATTTTATAAAAGATTCAGTTTGTCATATTCATGTCATAATCTTGAAAAATGATAATAAAAGATTCCTATAGATTCATTCATGTCTTGAAGGTTATTGAAGGTCTAACATGATGAATAAATACCTTATTTGTGCTTATCCAGTCTCAGATTTGGATCTCAATGACTAGATTTCATCAACAGCTTTCTAAAAAAATTTCTACAGGCTATATTATAAATAATAATGAAAGAGAAGATTAAAATAAAATTTTCTTTACCCCAGTTTTAAATGGGAGTGACCTCTTCTTTCAAAGACAACTGGGCAAACAGAAACATGTCTTCATGTTTTACACATACATACTCACACATACTTTTATAAATGCTTTTTGTTCTTCAATTATTTTTCCAGCGATTTGATTTACATACAAACTAGTTTCAGCAATTAGAAATACCGAAAACTCAACTTGCATCCCAAAACTAAAAGAATCCCCTTTTTTCCAGCAACAATAAAAAGAGTTGGTCATCAGAATGCTGCTAGTAATTATGTTGATATTCAATTCAGAATAGTTTCCAAGTCATTCTCCTATACATGGAATAGCTTTGAATTACTGAAAAAAAATCATCTGTTGAGCAACAGAAAAAGCATATGAAAAGGGAGGTGAGTCCAAAAGAAACTTGATTCCATCTAATCACTTTCATACATAAATTAAGTTATACTCCAAAGAGACTACCTGCTCTTCTGTTAAAAATCTATACACTCGGACAACATAAATTTAATACCATGAGTGCAAAAACCATGCAAGATAGGCCTTGGTCTAGGCTTTAGGGCCACCTGACTTGAGTAAGCACCAAAACATGGAAACTATGTCAGTGGACAGGTGACCTATATCTTATAAATGCCAGTTGGGATAAACAGGACACAAAGCAATTCCATCTAAGAAAAGCTGTATGCACTATGTGGGAGACCCAGTTAGCCACAGTATGTTCAGTCACTATGACTGAACAGGGTTTAGGCATGCTATGAAGAGAGATCATAGCCACTTATTAACAATCTCACTGTATCTTTTGCAGGACTAGGGCTGTTTGCCTTTGCATTTAGGTCAAATATGAATATAATAACTACACTCCTCTTTAAAATTCCTCTTTCTCAGTCAGTGTGTTACTCCTCACACCCTAACCTTTCCTCTTGTGCAATGCTTCCAAGGGGCTTTTTATGTTTGATAATGATGGACACTAACTTCCCACAAGTAAAATCTAAGTCATTGGGAGCTACAGGTTCTCAGCATCTCTCAAGATGAAGTCTGTATTTTGCAGAATGCTTCCATATCCTTCAGGACAGGAGGTGTATAGTAGGAAGAAAATCAATGTGCCAGGCAAAGAAATAACAGGCGTATGAGAGCTTTTTCAACACATGCTGTGTGTTTCTTTACAAATTGCATTCCATGGACCACCCACTTTGAAAGAAATCCACTTTCCCACACAAGTGCTTTGAGTAGTTCAGGTTACACAGAGAGACTGTGTCATCGTTTAACTCCAGCTAGCAATTAAGCACCACACAGCCGCTTGCTCACGCCCCCCTTGCCAGTGGGATGGGGGAGAGAACCAGAAAAAAAAAAAAGGAAAACTCATGGGTTGGGATAAAGACAGTTTAATAGGACAGAAAAGGAAGGGGAAAAAAAAATATATATATATATATACACAAAACAAGTGATGCACAATGCCAATTGCTCGCCACCTGCTGACAGATGCCCAGCCAATCCCTGAGACCCCTGGCCAACTCTCCCCATTTATATACTGGGCATGACATCACATGGTATGGAATAGCCCTTCAGCTCATTTAGGTCAGCTGTCCTTGTTGTGTTCCCTCCCAGCTTCCTGTGCAATCCCAGCTTCCACTGGCAGCAGTATGAGTAAAGTCCTTAACTTAGTGTAAACACTGCTTAGCAGCAACTAAAACATCAGTGTATTATCAGCATGACTGTCATTCTAAATCCAAAACACAGCACTATACCAGCTACTAGAAAGAAAATTAACTTCATTCCAGCTGAAACCAGGACAGACTGACACTCAAAAGAAGACTTACAAGCAGCATTCCCAAAGCTTAACAGCGTTCTGTTTTCTTCATCAACACTTCTTTCCCTTTGCCTAAGAAGATTGTGTGTGTGTTGTGTGACTAATTAGTCCACAACACTCCATTATAATAACAACATTACCTAGCCTATATGTTTTTCATCAGTAGATCAAAAAATACTTAGTAAAGAAGGCAAATGTCATTACCTCATCAAGTAATACCCATTAAATAATCAGCTCTGCTGCTGCTTTAATCCTTAAAAACGGTGTTTTAAAACCATAAAGAAGCCAAAACATAATCTCCAAATAATACATCTTCTCCAGCAAAAGAGATTATTTCCTGTTCAGTGGAACCCAAGAGGGTTCCATGAAGCAAAAAGGAAACATATTTGCAAAGATACCACACAGGATTAGAAGGGACCTTTACAGGTAATGAGCTAAGGCCTAGTTGTCCCATGCTGATATATCATGTAAACCCTTTCTTAAAAGCTCAAATTTTGCCTTAGAACTAGTGAGAGCTTTTTGCCTTTCATTAATCCCACTGAGGGGCTGTGCCAGAAGTGTACTGATTTGATGAACAGATATTTTCCTCGAATTTCCATCCTAAATGTATTGCTAATCTGACAAAAGCCATTTGTCTTGGTATTAACAGTATCTGTTAATCTGAAAAGCTCTGCCCTGCCTTGTGTATTTAGAAAGCTCTCAATTTGGTAAAGGAATGGAAAAATACAGAATCACAGAATCACAAAATCATCTAGGTTGGAAGGGACCTTGAAGATCATCTAGTCCAACCGTTAACCTAACATTGACAGTTTCCAACTACACCGTATCCCTAAGCGCCATGTCGACCCTACTCTTAAACACCTCCAGGGATGGGGACTCCACCACCTCCCTGGGCAGCCCATTCCAATGCCTAACAACCCGTTCTGTAAAGAAATGCTTCCTAACATCAAGTCTAAACCTTCTCTGGCGCAACTTGAGGCCATTACCTCTTGTCTTATCGCTCATTACTTGGTTAGAGAGGCTCATCCCCAGCTCTCTGCAATCTCCTTTCAGGTAGCTGTAGAGGGCGATGAGGTCTCCCCTCAGCCTCCTCTTCTCCAGACTAAACAACCCCAGTTCCCTCAGCCGCTCCTCGTATGACGATGTGCTCCAGACCCTGCACCAGCTTCGTTGCCCTTCTCTGGACACGCTCGAGTAATTCAATGTCCTTTTTGGAGTGAGGGGCCCAAAACTGAACACAGTAATCAAGGTGCGACCTCACCAGTGCCAAGTACAGGGGCAAGATCACTTCCCTGTCCCTCCTGGCTACGCTATTTCTGATGCAAGCCAGGATGCCATTGGCCTTCTTGGCCACCTGGGCACACTGCTGGCTCATGTTCAGCCGGCTGTCAGTCAACACCCCCAGGTCCCTCTCTGACTGGCAGCTCTCCAGCCACTCCTCCCCAAGCCTGTAGCGCTGCTGGGGGTTGTTGTGGCCAAAGTGCAGCACCCGGCATTTGGCCTTATTGAAGCTCATACAGTTGGCCTTAGCCCATCGCTCCAGCCTGTCCAGGTCTCTCTGCAGAGCCTCCCTACCCTCGAGCACATCAACACTCCCACCCAACTTGGTGTTGTCTGCAAACTTACTGAGGGTGCACTCGATCCCCTTGTCTAGATCATCAATAAAGATGTTAAACAGGAGTGGCCCCAAAACCGAGCCCTGGGGGACACCACTTGTGACCGGCCACCAACTGGATTTAACTCCATTCACCACAACTCTTTGGGCCCGGCCATCCAGCCAGTTTTTTACCCAGGGAAGCGTGCGATCATCCAAGCCTCAAGCAGCCAGTTTTGCCAGGAGAATGCTGTGGGAAACGGTGTCAAAGGCCTTACTAAAGTCAAGGTAAACTACATCCACAGCCTTTCCCTCATCCAATAAGCAGGTCACCCTGTCATAGGAGGAGATCAGGTTTGTCAAGCAATACAATTAAGTCTCCCATTCTAGCAAGGTCTATCAAATTTTGTCTTGTGGCTACTGACATATATACATTGCCTACTACCTTCCAGTGTCAAATACAGCTTTCCTAGGACTGTTTATTAAAAGTCCAAAATCTAGTTCCAGAGCAGTGACAATCATATAAGAGTCCACTATAGTGTATTAAGATTATTCTTTCCCAAGGTGCCTTAAGTTTACACTTACAAACACCGAACTTAATTTGCCATTGTGTTGTCCTGCTTAAAAAAAATCTCATGGTAGAGATTCCACAACTCCTGTTTGCAATCTATCAGGACACTTCACACTCCTGTTTAGAGCTGCTTTTCCTCCTGTCAAACTCTACGTAAATCTCCCATTGCTGCAGTTTAAGGCTGTAACTTGTTATGTTCGGATCAAATCCACTTCTGTATGCAATGAAAAGTCTAGTCGGCTTGCAGCACTGAATACAAATGTGCAGTCCTCATCTTCCTGAGAATTTCACTATTTATCAACCTTCTTCTCTTTAAACAGCCAGGGAAGAGGTTTGACCTTCTACCATATGCTTTAGAACAGTACTAAGATACACTTCTTTCTCAACAAATATCTTCAGAAATAATACTTCAAATGTCTCTCATTACTGCATTTGTGAAGTTCTGATATTTTTTACCTATCTTAAGAAGCAAAGACCTCCTCATATACTTTTTTCTCCTGTATCCTTGGCTGACATCTCCATCATCTTGCTAACAACATTCTGCTGTTTTATTTGGAGACAAATAATCAATAGTATTAAGCAAGAATGTGGTTTTGCCTGCATTCTGGATTCTCACAGCCATTATCTCATGTTCGTGTTCAACCAGCCATCTTGAAATAATGACAAAGTTGACTCTTCCAGTTCAGCCTCTTAACTTTTCTTCCTTTTCTTCAGTTTCAGCATCCAGAAGTGTACCTGTCTTTTTATATATGCATAGCAAACAACTACCTCAAACTTGAGTGTTCTAATTGATTATTCTAGTTGATTATTTTGTGATACACTGGAACTGTTGATTAGAGTACACAGGCAGAATACAACTTTCTTATTAAGTTTCAGTCACCATCTTTCAGTTATTTTATTCTTCATATTACTTTTAACCACATAACCCCAGTCTTACTGGGGATTTGATGAGGTAAAGCCTCTGGTCTTGAGCTAGTGATATTAAAAAGCTTGTGGAAGGTCTAGAGAGACTTAGATTAGCCTTAAATAACTCTTGCATCATCCACCATCACCAAAAATGCCTCACGTACAGGATCACTTTCCTCCTTCTCTTCAATATATTGTCCATTCAATGTTGTATTTGTTTTTGAGAGGACCAAATATGCAGGTTTTCCATATTCCTTGCAACAGCAAATTCTTTCTTAACAATTCTTAATGATTTTCTTCATTTTACAACACTGATTCAGTTAAATTCACAAACACTTGATGACTATCAAATATTGATTATCCATTTGCAAGTTCGACTGGTAGCTATCATGTTTAGAATTAATTTCAGATACAAAAATTCCCTGTAATTTCAAAAGATTAAATCCTAAAAGAATAATTTGGAATGGATAATAATATACATGTCTCCATGACACTGAATCCTTTCACACATATGTGATGTTCAAATACAACAATAAAGTTAATGTGAGGCATGGTGAAGCATGTAATCATTTGCAGTAATATTGCAAACGATGCTCTCATAATGGAACTCAGTGTCTTCCTGACTCCTCAGGATGACACCCTCTCTTTTCCATATGAATCCACTTTTTTACTACATCCCACTACTTGCAATGCATGCACACCTTTTCCTTTGTCTTCTCTCCCTGCATGGATTATTACGAAAAAAACAGCTCTCAGTACTCTGTTCAGCTTCCTACAAAGAAATTGCTTATGAAAACTGACAATAACACCTGAGCACAGTTCTTTCCTCACTCTCATTCATTAGCTCCTCCATCTCTCAGTTAAACCCTCAAGTCCTCAGTTTTCACCACTCCATTCGAACATCTCTTCTGTGAGACCCACTAAAAACACAGCTCCCAACCTCCACCATTCTTTTTGCAATTCCTGCTGTCACTCGCTGAGTATCTGGTTCTTCCAAGCAGCACCTAAATTACCACAGATAATCTTTCCACCAGTAGAAGCTTTGTATTTTCTGTCTGCCTCTAAGCAAACTCTCTATTCCACCACAGTTCCTAAATCAAGTACGTTGTTTTTGTGCAACCAAACTGTCACTACCACAAAAACATCCCCTGTTCAGAAATGGCTCAGATATTTCCATTACTTCTGTGCAGACAAACTATGACAAAAGTGCCAGAACCTTAGTGGAATATTTCTAAGCAATATCCAAATAATGTATCTTCCTACTCCTTGTAATTTACTGCTGGATATGTAAGGTAAATGATCATTTAGTTATTATGTAACAGTCTGTTTAAATATGCAAATATTTTCCCAAACAATTTGTTTCCAAGGGCAATACCTTACCCTTAAAAAAAAATAAGGAAAATGACATGTCTCATCCTCCTCTGTACATCAGATATGTTCATTGATTGCAGTCCAGTATATTGTAAATATTTTTTCCCCCAAAAAATACCATTTTGCTTTGCTTCAGGTTGACAATATTATTCTAGATCTGGCTCCCCTGAGTCAACCTGCAAAATAAATTATCATGCTAATTAAAAGAAAAACAGTAGTACTTGTAGATTTGTTGGGGAGGGGGTTTTGCCCTTTCTTTAGTGGTAGCAATTGCATTGGGTAATAGCAATTTTTTCTAAGCTAATGTAATTTTGTCTTGATTTACTGGCCTATTGTGTTTTTAGTCCCCCACATGGAAAAGTGGCTATTGACAGCAAAAAAGTTCTTTTTAAAAGGCCCTTTTTAAGAAAGCTCAGAAAGGTGACTAGAAAACTTAGAGGCCTGCTCCAGTTACAAAGCTCATCCCAAGTCAGCTGTGTAGGTAGAGGCTTTTTTGGAAGCTAAAAAAAATGTGGTTATACAAGAGTCTTCTGGGCAAGAAGGAATAAATCAGTCCCCACAGTACAACAAAGTATCAGGCTGGGGACTTACCTTTTCTGCAGAGGTTTTAAAAAGTAATGACTGATTCTGAGTTAAAGTTCTTAGTGCTCAGCCTGGGCCTCTTCAAATTCAAAGGGGCCTGTTTTTTAAACAGGAGAAACACTGACTCAATAACAGGCATCCAAAGCCAGTAAAGTGAGCATGGTAGCATCCACAATTACGAACTGCTTAAAATTTTACTTAAGTGCTTTCACAGCATGTGCTGTACAAATTAATCAGCTACATCACTGTTCAACCAACAAATCTACTATCTAATAAATGAGGTCTATCTGACACATAGAGAAGACTAACGATTTTGCTTTTGAGTTCATTGTGTTGCTTTGTCTTAGTCTGATCTGTTCTTCTCTGACTTACAAAACTGTAACCTGTTGCTCCTAATGGAGAGCTTCCACTTTTAAAACTACTTAGAAGCTGATAAAACAACCACCCAAATAGGTGGGGTATGCAGATTGCACATTAACACCTATACAGACAGTATTTCACCGTCTTATTGCAGCTAACAGGTGACATCACCTCAGAAAATAATTTTGTTATGTTTAGAGCTTCTCTGTAAGATAAGTTTGTGCCAGTCTAAGATGATACGCCATTTGAAACAGCTATTGCTATGTCAGCTAGCATAATATCTCACATGACTGCTTTTATTGGTACATATGTAATTTTGGAAGCTGTTTTAACTGAGCTGGCAAAAGCCATTCCTACACTGCAATAATGCTATCAATGACAATGACACAGACCAGTATAATTGTTCTGGTGTAATTTATGAAGTTTTCTATATGGATTTTTTCTTGTCATCCCGATTCAGTGTGCTTCACATCTGTATTGCACCACAAATCTAACCGTACTTCTGAGGTACAAATAAATACATACATACAAAGAGGAGCTGGTGACAGGGAGGATATGACATTTTTGAAGGGAACAGGTAGTGAGTCACATACCAAAACAACAATTCCCACAGTTTTCAACATCTTGATTTAACCCATCTTCCTCATGAATACAATAAAAAGCATGAGTCCTGAACTATCTTTGTTCAAGGAATAATTTCCTTCTCTCCATCTCCTGACAGTGGTCTTCATTTAAAGCCTGCAATGATGAAACTCACTGAGATTGATGAAGGAAGTAAAAGCAGAGAAACCACTGAAATGCATCTTCAGAAGCAGATTATTAAATGTCCTGCAGACATCGGTACAAGTGAAAGCCGCCAGAGCTTAGTGAAAAAAGAGAAGCAGAAAATTAAACTTCTCATTGGTCCTGATGATGATTAATAACTTCTCTCTGATGAGCTGAAACTGCTTAATCTTTGCTATTAATATCAAATCACTGAGGTGCTAGTATGGTAGCTGAAGAGAAAGGGGGCATATGAGAATGTTTAAAATTGGGGAGATGAAAAAAAGACAAAAATAACTGAGGTACATTTTGCTCTTAAATCTCCTAAAGCAAGAAACTCAGAAGGAAGCTGAGAGTCACCATCAGCAGCTCTGAAGTCAGGTTACTATGAGGCAGCTCTTGGGCAAACAAGGTTGTACAATTTAAAGGAGATAAATAGCACATTTCAATCGTTTGGTTAAAAGCATTTGCATTCTGCAGGAAGACTACTTAATTCAAGTACTCCATTTGAGCGTACGTGAACAAGCAACTAATACCTTCACCCAACTCAAATATGTTAGATAATTGTTATTTTCAGATTTACTTACCTCTGTGTGTATTGGCAAAGCTTTAAAGAGAGTTAGAGATCCTTGGAAACCAATAATTACATGTAGCTGTGCAGGCAGATTTTTATACTTGGTTCCTATAAGAATATTCTACAAAATGTAACCTCTCTTGAGATTTTTACCTTAAACTCTTGGGTTTGTAATGCACTTAAGGAAGAGGTGAAATAGCTAAATCCATTATAGTTAATACTTCTAGAAAACATTCTGTATTACATTTTCAGACCAAAAGAAACCTCTGTTAAAGTCAGTGCAGATCATTTGAGATATGCATTATAATAGTTTGATTAGTAGAGAATAAAAATCAGAATTTTATAGCACCCATTCATCTGAAAACATTATTTCTGCTAAAGTTAACAAGTAAAATCACAGAGTGAGGTTAAATTAAATCCAATGACAAGCAGGAAATCTACTGATTGTGAAATTTGTGGTATTAGTTCAATATTATTCTAGAATACTGAACGTTTAATGCTATGAAAAAATGGAAGAGAAATCTTCCATTTCTTAATGCTGTAAAGGTAACTTGTAAACACTGTACCATGATTTGATGTTTTATTTGGAGAATCGAGATTACAAGATTGATAAAATACAAGTTTATAAGCATTGATGTAATGAATAATTGGTTGCCAAATTAGTGCTTAAATCAATCTTGTTTCTTAAATTTAATCAACATTCTTAACTTGCAGGTGAAACGGTGTTTGATTTGATCCTTTCTGAAGGGTTATTTTTCACAGCTGAAAAGGTACAGTAACCTGGAGCCCAAAACAAATAATCTGATTGGGAAATTAGTTTTTCTGGCCTGGGATGGCAACTGATCATTCTGATAACTAGTTTCTATTAGCTATGGTAAGGTTAGTAATTATCCTATAAATTTATCTATTTTTTTAAGCAGCTTTATGTTTTGGTAACTGCAGCACTCTCATCTATGGTTCTCGAGGTGATATTTCTTGAAGTGCACTTTACATACTGCAGTACCTCATAGTCACGATCACTTATTTTACACGAAACTGAAACTGTTAAAATGAGCCTTTTTTTTTTTTTTCCTCATCTACTTCTCATCTTTCACTTCCTACCTTGAAGCCAGAAAAATGTGGACAAGGACTAAAGCATGTATTTTTGAACAAGGTGAAATAATTTATTCAGAGATGTGCTAGAATCCTCCATCAGCTTTAAAATCAAGTTCAGAAAACTGGCTAGAAGAAAAGCTTTGGTGTATCTAGAAGACATGGGTCAGATGCAGGAATTACCAGCCACCATTATTCTATCAACTCTACAGTATAATACAGTCTGAACTGTGTAAGATATGTGAGACATTGATTGTTAATACTCCCTCTGATAGTAAAAATCTACAAATCTTCACAAGCCAACAAAACATCATTAACTGTTCCGTGTGATTTTTGGGAGAATCTATGAATTTGTCTGCCAGTTCTATTCTGAAACACAAATTAAACAAAATATTTCTGCAACTACTCTAGAAGAGATGTACTAATGTAAAGAAGGGAAGATGAATGATAAAATATGAAAAATAGGAAGGAAGAAAATTGTGGGGAGGACCACAACTACTTTTGGATATTATTTTATTTTTACGCTGTTTAATCACATAATAAACAGATAGCTGTTTCATGTTTTTTATTCCAGCATTTCTTCAAGCCCTTTCCAGCATATAAGAATATTTCTATCTTATTAGCTATGGTTTTATTTCAGCTCCAGAAATAATACTCTATATATTACATGAATGCTATGCAACATTGTTTGATATTAAACTACCATTAAAATACCATGACAACCTCAATCCTATGTCTAGAGAGCCAAACGAAGATGCTATTGTAGCACCAACAGCCGTATATGCAGTGGTTTTAATCTACTTAAGAAGAACAATAATCACTTTAAAGATGTAGAGGCCCAGGCTTCACTACCTAGAAAGGAGTGTACAAGCTGATCAGGCTGCTTCTGCTTCTCACAGAGGCCCATCTCTAGCCCTAACAGTACCTGTCCTTGCTCAATTACAGGCAACACAAGCAGGTCTGACTGTACTATAATAACACTTTCAGTTTATTTTGTAAATACACATTTTGGCTTTTTCAAATCAGGGCCATAATGTGTTAAATCCAATCTTGTAAGCTACTCCAGGTGTCTGAAAGTATACATCGGTGATTTCATTGGGCATCTACAGAAGTTCAGGAATCAGTATGCAGAGCAGATCATGCTCATGCATCTCTTCTTTAGAATAGGTATAGACCTTTTATTACAAGCTCACTGGAAACATATCTCATTCTGAAACACTTATGTAAAGTATTTTAACTAGGCCCATAAGTTGCTATCTTTAATATATATATAATTTTTAAAGTAAATGTATGAAACAGAAGCACATTCTGTTATGGATTGTGAATTTAACTTAGGAAAATGTGATGAATCCAACATTTTTTGTAATTTGAACTTCACTGCTTTCAGTTCTCCCCCCTAATTACTGATCTCTGCAAACTCTGACATTTAGCAATTTAAAAGCTAAACAGAATTATAAAGAAAAAAAAAAAAAAAAAAAAAAAGGAGGTTTAAAACCTTGATGTTTCCATCCTGGACTTTGACTCATGTTTCACAGAACTATGGAGAAGAACAGTCATGCTACAGGATAGAAAAAAAAATGATTAACGCAGGATAGCTCAAATGGCGTGAGCACTGTTAAACTGGAAGAGAATCTCAGGCTGAAAATATACCGTTCTCCAGGTCATCAACTTTTTCTCCTATTGTTGGTATCTACAAAGTTGAGTGAACCAATATGACTGCTGTCAGCCCATATTTTTGAAGTTAGCTGTGCATTTCACTCAATTCTCCAAGGATATCTAGATACATTTTTAAAAAAAATCCCTTATATTCAAGTCTCAAAAGGACTGCATAAGACAAAGCAACACAAGAGAGGTAAAACTTCAAGAGAGGGAAATAGCTACTCAGCTGAACAAATCAATGGTTCTCATGACAGAAAAATGTTTGAAAAGGGTGAAGAAGGAGTAAAGAGATGTGTTGAAGACACTGGTATTCTTAAGCTAAGCATACCTAAAACACATCCATCTAATATCAGGGTATTAGTCTTTACACTCAGCTGCTTTTCCTAAACCATGCCAGAGCACTGTCTGTAGAATGTAAGAATGACCATACATGATGTGTGAAGTACTTCTTCAAATTTATTTTTAATTTGACTCTTTCTCTTTCTGGTATTATACACATTTAAATAAATATTCAAAATAGAAGTTTCAAAAGTACTGGAAGACATTAGAGATGCAATTTGCTGTCTAAAAGAAAGATTCCAATTTCAAACTTTTCCCTTATCTGAAAAAAACCCACAAATTTTAAACACAAAAACTCCACAAAAATCAAATCTTGTAAGTTAATTGTTCTGCATTAACTGAAACATTCACGAGAATCAAAATACTGAAATGAATTTTAAATCATTTATATTTCAGTTATTTTTTCTCATCCTGTAACTATACATTTGTTGACCTCCTTACCTGTTGGCCCCCAAAGCTGATTAGTTAATTTCAGATTACTTTGTTCGAGGGAAGGAAGACAGAGGTAATAAAGTTTCTACAATTGTGAGGAACACAGAGAGATAAGAGGTGCTACCATTTATACCATTGAGAAATACACTGCAGCATAAGCTCCAGATTTATTTAGATCCCGGAAGACATATATGGGAGCTAGATTTTATAAATGCCCTAACTGTAGGAAAAGCAGCTTCAACATCAATCAGCTGCATGACATCAACCACAGCAAGTCAGGCTCCATTAGTTCCAGCACTGAAAGAAGGTCTGCTGTACTTATAAAATGAACATTTTGTTTCAAACAGCTAAGCACTACTTCTTAGGGGTTTAGGTTTTTTTTTTAAAAAAACAAGACATTTAAGCTCATCTTGCTTTCTTTTTTTTCTGCAGCAAAACATATTTTGACTATGAAGTTACTAAGTACCTATCTTTAAAACAGAGGAAGAGGAATAATCAGGAAATAGTTCTCCTACTGCTAGCCTTCTTGTGGTGGTTTAGTCCCTGCCGGGGTCAGAGACCACGTGGCTGCTGCCCCTCCCCCACAAAGGGGGTGAAATACAAAGCCCCGGGCTGAGATAAGGAGAGGTTTAATACAACAGTGCAACAGCAACAAAACAAACAACAACAATAACAATAACAGTAACAGAAATAGCAATGAACAGAGCAAGACATCAAACGATACAGCGGTAAGAGCAAGGAAAACTCGCATAACACGCGCGCTCACCGATTCTCCCGCTCCGCGCTATGGCGCCAGGATGTGACTTCAGCATGACATATGAACAACCCGGACAGAGCTTCCCCCCCACTGCGGGGGAAACTTAACCCTATCCTGGCTAAACCAGGACACTTCTATACAGCCCTGACAGAATTTAAGCACCCAGATGTCCCTTCTTCTTGGAAGGAATTTGCTCGCTTTTGCGTAATGCAGTTTTTATATACTTCATTTTTCCCAAAAGTTTGCTCAAAGAATGGGGAAGACAAAGATGAAACAAAAACCTTGAGAAATCACACGGATTATATTCAGAGTAAGCTGATGTTCCAAAGAATTTCATCATAGAATCATCAAGGTTGGAAAAGACCTTGAAGATCATCTAGTCCAAATGATAACCTAGCACTGACAGATCCCAACTACACCATATCCCTAAGCACTATGTCAACCCAACTCTTAAACAACTCTGGGGACGGGGACTCCACCACCTCCCTGGGCAGCCCATTCCAACGCCTAACAACCCGTTCTGTAAAGAAATGCTTCCTAACATCCAGTCTAAACCTTCCCTGGCGCAACCTGAAGCCATTCCCTCTTGTCCTATAGCTTGTTACTTGGTTAAAGAGGCTCATCCCCATCTCTCTGCAACCTCCTTTCAGGGAGTTGTAGAGGGCAATGAGGTCTCCCCTCAGCCTCCTCTTCTCCAAACTAAACAACCCCAGTTCCCTCAGCCACTCCTCGTACGACATGTGCTCCAGACCCTGCACCAGCTTCGTTGGCCTTCTCTGGACACGCTCGAGTAATTCAATGTCCTTTTTGGAGTGAGGGGCCTAAAACTGAACACAGTAATTGAGGTGCGGCCTCACCAGTGCCGAGTACAGGGGCAAGATCCCTTCCCTGTCCCTCCTGGCCACGCTATTTCTGATACAAGCCAGGATGCCATTGGCCTTCTTGGCCATCCGGGCACACTGCTGGCTCATGTTCAGCCGGCTGTCAATCAACACCCCCAGGTCCCTCTCTGACTGGCAGCTCTCCAGCCACTCCTCCCCAAGCCTGTAGCGCTGTTGGGGGTTGTTGTGGTCAAAGTACAGCACTCGGCATTTGGCCTTATTGAAGCTCATACAGTTGGCCTTAGCCCATCGCTCCAGCCTGTCCAGATCTCTCTGCAGAGCCTCCCTACCCTCGAGCAGATCAACACTCCCACCCAACTTGATGTCATCTGCAAACTTACTGAGGGTCCACTCGGTCCTCTCATCTAGAGCATCAATAAAGATGTTAAACAGGAGTGGCCCCAAAACCGAGCCCTGGGGGACACCACTCATGACCGGCCGCCAACTGGATTTAACTCCATTCACCACAACTCTCTGGGCCCGGCCATCCAGCCAGTGTTTTACTCAGTGAAGTGTGTGCCCATCCAAGCCATGAGCAGCCAGTTTTGTCAGGAGAATGCTGTGGGAAACGGTGTCAAAGGCCTTACTAAAGTCAAGGTAGACAACATTCACAGCCTTTCCCTCATCCAATAAGCAGGTTGCCCTGTCGTAGAAGGAGATCAGGTTTGTCAAGCAGGACCTGCCTTTCATAAACCCATGCTGACTGGGCCTGATCATCTGGTTGTCCCGCATGTGTTGTATGATGGTACTCTGGATGAGCTGCTCCATCAGCTTCCCGGGCACCGAAGTCAAGCTGACAGTCCGCTGGCAATTTATTCCTGCTCAGAGAATTCCTTTTCATTCTGACCTTTATGTTTCTGCCAAAAATTACAAACTAAGAGCTGACTAGAAAAAGAAAGCCAAGACAAAACTGTTTAGAAACAAAAAAACCATTCCATCCAATCAAGAGATGTATAGAGAGGAAAGAAGGTAAGCCTACAGCTTACTTTACTTTTATGAAAGAATAAGCATGTACAGCTTTCATAACAGCGACTGGTCAACAGTATACTTCAACCAAACTTCCTCAGTAGTTGGTATATCCAAATCACAAGGGTTTCATAGAAAGACAAGTTTTCCAGGATAAAGAAAAAAACTTGGCATAAGCCTGAGGTCTTTACTGTTGTGAGTGATTTTATTCTTCTGGGATCCCCAAGTGAAAACTGTGAACAAACTTAAGAATGCATCTTGATTTCAACTGAGATAGAGGTGCTTAAGTGACAATTCTCAGCATATCTCCTAAAAAAAAAAAAAAAAGTAACAGGAGAGGAGTAAACCAGCACCAATTACTTCAGAGTGGAAATGTACATAGAAACAGCTTTTATTAAGTGGTTGATATGAAGCCAATCTTAACTAAAACACACCTCCTGTAAACCTGTTCAAGCACCCATCAGAGCAACATCTTTATTATATGCAGAGGCACCCTTTCTGGACCTCTTTTCTCAGAACTTTATTAGAAAGACAGGATCAATACAGAGGTTTAAACTTCTGCTTTAAATGGACACTGGATTAAGTTTTCTTGTTTAATCCTTTTGAGATACACAGCAGATAAAATTCAGGCAAACTGAGTGAATCGTAATGAAAAAAGCAATTTTAGATTTTGCCACTTTCTGATTACATTATCTGTGAAGGGATTATTTTCTGATGATTGTTCATCAGTTGCAAGTATCTGATAGACATTTTAGCTATTAATTATTTGTTTGCTTCTTCCTATGAGCAACTTATTGCAAGTATTAAAAATTCAGGCAGATTTCATCACACGCATAGATCATGGCATTTAACTGGATAAAGCTGAACTCCCAGAATCAGTTTTCTGATTCAAGTATTCATGAATATGATTTCAAAATCTGCTTCCCATGAATATTAAAACTGGGTATTCATTGTTTCTGTAGACAGTCTTCCCAATTAACATATTCACTAGAATATTTATGGAAAGCATACACAAAAAGAGTGTGAACAGCATCAAACTGAATCCATTTAAATACTAAGATGAATATTTGCAGCCTTCCTTCATTTCACCTTATTGTATTTTATGAGGTGTTTGCTCAACTCTGGCTTCAATTATGTCTCTACAGATTACTTGAACTAAAATGTACTGTCGGAGAATGAAAGTCGCCCAACACTGGAGTGAAAAGAAGACAATTGAAAAAGGCAAGTCCCAGGAAAGAAGACAGGCTCTGTTTTTAAAATGTTACCCTGGCAGTTAAGAAAAAACAGTCAACTTCGTGCTCTCTCACAGACTCCCTACATGATCTCACACAACTTCTGCAGTTTTCATCTTAAGGTTACATTACTGATTCTTCCTTTCCTGTGAAATATGTTCTACACAAGTGCCCTACACAGACAGTTCAGGGCTTTCACCCTCAAGTGGATCCACTACACAGAAACTGCTAACTCAACTATATTTTAATCAAAACAGAGGGGGCTGTGAATCTGCTGAAGCCACATAGCCACAGTGGATATTTTTTTAAGGAATCAGTAATCTAGAGAGCACGTGTCAAATTACAGTTCTAAGTCTCCATTTTACATAGTAAAGGGCATAGAAAACTGCTGCATATAGCTTGGAAATTATGCTATTTCTGGAGCTTACTAATGGTTAATGAAATTGCTATTTTCTTTCTAATGAAAATTCATCATATATTATTTATTTCCTCTTCCCTGTTTTAAATGCACTCCATCTTTCCTACTCTATTACCTTGCCTTTTGAGTGTAATTTAAGAATGTTGGAACAATTAGCTTTTTCATTCAAAGTAACTGATAACTGAAATGATGCTGTCCTTGTGCATTATTGAAAACAACCACAGTAACCAGGTACGTTCAAAGGCTACACAATATTCAAAATCCTCTTTAATATTTTCGTTCATAACCTTAATAGATATTTATATATGATTAATGAGGCTTTTAGTAGCTGTTGTTTTCACAGCTTGGGTAGTGCTACATCCAATGAATATTCCAACGGAAGGGTCTTACTGGCAGTGTCTGAGTGACAACTGTGAACTATCAGGCTGCAATGTACTTTCTGACAAGAGAAACAAAACCCAAAATGAAACAAAAATTCTGTCCTAAAGAATTGCAAACTATTTAAAAAGCAGAACATGCGAATGAACCACATTAGGGCATATTTTATATTACAGATTCACTAAGAGCTTATTAAGGGTTTTTAAATGTGATCCCACTACCATGCTATGGCAAATGAATAACTTAAGTTCTTAGATATAAACAGATGAATGAGTAATGTAATTCTTAATTACATCAAGAACATGTAATTTTTGGACACATCACTGCAGATATCGGTATCGGAGAGATTCTAGAGCCCTGAAACATACAAACAAACAAAAATGCAAAAGAATATCAAAGAAGAGCACAACATTCTTTGCTATGACAACTCAGCTAGCTCAACCTTTACAGCTTAGTGAAAAAAAGACTGAGAGGTGATTTGACTACTATATGTAAGTATCTTCAAACGGAAACACACCCAGGCCTGACAGGGGAATAATTAGCACGGATTCATCAAGAGTAAATCATCTTGACCAACCTGACTGCCTTCTATGATGAAATGACTAGATATGTGAATAAGAGATGACCAGTTGATGCTGTATTTACCACAGCTTTGAGTATGGTCTCCCACAGCATCTTTGTATCCAAGTTGGGATTTTACAGTCTATATGGGTAGACTACTAGATGGGTGAAAAACTAGCTGGAATGTTGGGTTCAAAGGGTGATGGTTACTCATTCATGCTCTGTCTGGAAGCCAGTTACATGTGGGGTTCCTCAGTGTCTATTCTGCAACTAGTTCTTTTCAAGGAGAAATCAGAATTCACCCATACCAAGACTGCAAATGACGCCAAGCCTGGGAGTTGCAGTCAATAAGCTTACAGGCAAGGGTGCCACCCAGGGGGACCTAGACAGGCTGGAGGAATGAACAAAGCAAAGTCCTGTACCTGGGAAGGACTAACCCTCTCATAATGGCACAGGCTGTGGACTAGTCCTACTGGGAGGGACCTGTAGTCCTGGTGGCCAGAACATGAGCCAGCAGCATGCCTGGGCAGTGATGAAAGCCAACTGCATCCTGGGCTGTATCAATGGAAACATACCAAATTGACTGAGGGAAGCGACTATTCCCCTTTACTTGGTACTCATTAGACAGCATCTGGAACACCGCGTCCAGTCTGGGGTCCCAAATATAAGAATGACATTGATGAAGTTTAGCACAGGGCCATCAGGTTGTATGGGGGCTGAAGTGCTTGCCCTGGGCTTGTTCAGCCTGGAGAAGAGAAGGCTCTGTGAGACTTACCAGCAGCCCCCCAGTACCTACAATCAAATTACAAGAAGAGGGAACCAGGCTCTTCACAGCAATGCATGGTGAGGAGATGAGTGACATCAGACATAAATAGAAAGAAGCAAGGGAGGTTCAAATTAGATGTAAGGAGAAACTCTTCCACCCGAGGACAGTCAAGCAGTGGCACAAGTTGCCCAGGGAGGCCATGTAGTCTCTGTCCTTGGAAGTTTTTGAGACACAACTGGATAAAGGCCTAAGAAATCTTGCCTGATCCCAAAGCCCACCCTGATTCGAGTAGGAGTTTAACCAGAGAACTCCTGAGGTCCCTTCCACCCCGAATAATTAAGTGAGACTATGAAGATATCAGGTACTGACAATTTCTTTAACTTAGTGGAGAAAAATATAACAAGAACTGTTTACTTGAATCTAAAACCAGATGAACGTCTGGAGAAGAGGAGGCTGAGGGGAGACCTCATCGCCCTCTACAACTCCCTGAAAGGAGGTTGCAGAGAGATGGGGATGAGTCTCTTTAATGAAGTAACAAGTGATAGGACAAGAGGGAATGGCCTCAAGTTGCACCAGGGAAGGTTTAGACTAGATATTAGGAAGCATTTCTTTACAGAACGGGTTGTTAGGCGTTGGAATGGGCTGCCCAGGGAGGTGGTGGAGTCCCCATCCCTGGAGGTGTTTAAGAGTTGGGTTGACATAGTGCTTAGGGATATGGTGTAGATGGGAAACTGGCAGTGTTAGGTTAATGGTTGGACTAGATGATCTTCAAGGTCCTTTCCAACCTAGATGATTCTGTGATTCTGTGAACTGAAAAGAAAACTTCTAGCACTGCCTGTGATTAATCAAAGAAACTAGTGCCAGAAAACAGAGAGGACTCTCCACTCCTGCTGGGTTCAAATCAAGGCACAATGCTGTTGTGGGACACTTTTTATGCAAGTATACACAGAGAGCTTAAAACATAAGTAAACTGTGTGAACCACAGTGGAGTACAAAACAAAAAGTAATATAAAATGACAAAATGGCTTTAACTCTCTGCCCATAATACCTACAAGTTAACGAAAATGCTAGCTATTATTTGGCTAAATAAATATTCTAACTGACCTTAGTTTTTAACCAACAAAGATTAAATCATGCCCCATTCAAAAATTAAAAGAAAAAGAACAGTTACAGAAAAATAACAGAAAGAGTTACTAACTTTATATAATTTCCAGTCCTTTTCCAGTGCAAGGCTTCCTAATAGGTAATGGGTTTTGCTCCCTGGTTTGCATTTAAGTTTAAGTCACACTGAGAGCTTTAAGTCACTTCAAATACCATGTAGCAGCAAATTTCAAGATTTGTATTGCACTCTCTGTAAAAACAAAGGATTCTACACACACAGGAATTTAAAGGAGCATGCCATTATCAATTGTGGACACAAAATAGTCATTAAAACAAGACAGCATAATATTCTTCTAAAAGCAAAAAGGTGAGGCCTGCATTTGCTCACCCTTTAAAAATCAAACAAAATCAGTACTGTTCTGCCTGCCACATCATTAGTTTTCAAGTATGCAGCCAGCACCCCTCATATTTCCAATTTAACATGAATCCCATATGAGTTTCATTCTAGAATGAACTTACAGAGTTGCTGCTCATTAAGGCAGAATTTTAAGTAACCAAATAAATTTGCATAAGTAAATATTTGTACCTGGCACACAACTAATTCAGACATGTATGTAATACACAAAAAAAAAAATCTTTATATGTTCTTACTTGTAATTTAACTTGGAATCTGATTTTGTTTTGAAACATGAAAGAAGCTTGACATTTTAAACAATGCCTTTTTAAAATTATCAGACTGTAAACTAGTGTCTGAAATGTTTTTAAAAGACTGAAACACCTTTCCTCATGCTAACTAGAAATGATAAACAGCTTTTTTTACTCTTGCCAAAATAACACACCTATTGCCAAACATAAAAAGCTCCATCTCAAAAAAAAAAAAAAGTTTACAAAGTAACAAAAAATAGGAGATCCAACATCTTCTAACCTTACCTAACTGATGTATCACTGAACTCCTTCAGTGCCAGAAAAAAAGTTCATCAGATAGACAATTTAAAAGACAAAGTAGTGGTTATTCCAAGTCTGATTATAAAAACTGCTAGTTATATAGCTGCAAGTCAATGTACCTATAAACCTGAGCATCGCCACCTGAAGAAAGAAGAGGACAGAAAGATATTCCAGCTATAGAAACCCACCGCCACCCAGAAGAATATGAATTCAAACTGATTTTATATAAAGAGATTATATATACATATTCATTGATTTTCTGTCTTCAGCCTTCTAGCAGAATAACCATAGAGGCAGTGTCCAGAACTAATAATCTTCACACAAAGGCAAGAGAGGAGCCTCATGAAGGTTTTGGCCATGTAGGTATTTATATAACTAAATCAGGAGCCCATAAAACATTTCACAGAATTCTTCGCTGCTACATTTACACCTCATAGAGCAGCATCCCACCACTGTCTGATATTCCACAAACTAGGTACCACCATGTGTTCCCCAGTCAAGTGAGAAGCAGCGCACTGGACCACGAGACAAAAGAAAGCCTGCAGCTGAGTGACCACAACCTAGCAGAGCCCACGATGTAAAGAATCATGCCAGACACGCTTTTCCCTGACTTGCACTGTAGGCCCTCCATGCTCTCACAGCTAGACACTGCTTTGTGTCCCAAAATCTGACTTAGTGCCCCATGTCACCCATACATATACGGTCTAATACACAGGTCCATAAAAACAGGAGTTGTGCAAAGAGTGTCCAGAATACATATGGATGCATTTTAAAACACTTTTAAATAATATTAAGGGCAGATCTCAAATGAGACGTTAATTTTAATTAAAAGTAAAATCTTACAACTTTTAAAAATCAGAAAACACAGAGAAGAGATGAGTAAGGTGGGTTTTTTTGTTGCACTTTTTGAAAGTACAAAGATGAGAGGAAAAATCAAATAACCGGGACCAGTAATTACCTCCTTCTCATCAGTGAGAACATGGCAAGGAAGACCCTAGCTTGAAATCTGCACCTTGAGAACTATTTCCTATGCAAGCCAAACCAGATTTATTTAAATAAAATCAGTGATGACTGATCTGCATTTGTCTGCCCTGATACAGATCATTCAATACTCCACCCCCACCCCCAGTCATTATTCCCCTCCTACCTTCAAAACTCCCAGCAAACAGATAAATCCATGTAATGGCTGGGACAAAAAGGACGGTCAGAGAGGCAGCCAGGAATTTCCGTCGCCCTCTGCAGATTCCCAGCATTCTCTCTGGAGTGCAGATTCCCAACCCAGTGCTGTTCCTATGTCGGAAGCAAATAGTCCACAGCCTCCCACATATTACTCCCTGAAAAGGAAAGGAAAAAATATTTTAACAGCTTATCTCTCTACATAAAGTTAAACTATGCCAGTGTTCCTAAAGAGTTAAAAGAGCAATGCTAAAAATAGGGTTACTGCAATTGCAAAGCAGTACCATTTCAAAATTATCCACAACTACTTAATAATAAAGCAAGTTTTAGAAGTCAGACTAAGACAGTAAGTCAATAAAACACATCATATCACCTAAATACACACTAAGCTAGTCTTACAAAGAGACATCACCATTTGCTTTTTTGCCACCCTTTTACTCTACAGAAACTCGGGGTTCTTTGATGCCTATGTGTGTAGGTGCCCCGGGGCAGATAAGAGAAAGCCACCCGTATTTCTTCACCTGCTCCCAAAGAGCAAAAGTCAAACCAGTGAATCAATGAGCTGGCTGCAGGTGGTCATGAACTCAAGAGAGTGAACTGAAAAATGAAAGGTAAAATTTGAGGGCAGAGGGATGTTATTAAAATGACCCACACTGTTAATCAAAAAGCAACGCTGATGAACTACCATATAAAAGGGGAGAAGAGGAAGAGCAAATGGGCGAGGAAGCTTCTTTAGTCACAAATGGGAGTACCAGGAGCTTTAGAGATGCATGCTATGAGAAAAGAAGGGGATTCTGGAGAGTACCACTGTTTTTATGAGAAAAAAAAAATCTGATCTTAATTTATTTAAATAACTGTTCTGCATTTCAGAGGGGCCAAAATGGCGAAATAATCTGATTATATCTATTCAAAGGAAAATGAATATTCCCACACCAGTGCAGGCATGCAGGGCATGAAAATAATGTTTCACATCATTTGGGGTTTTTTTGAAAAGGGAGGAAAGATTAGACTAGAGAAGTTGGAGAAGGAAAGGGAAGTATTAAGTCCATGCAAACCTAGAACAGGTATTGTGTGAAAGGGCTTATGTTTTCTAATTTTAGAAAAAGAATTGGTCTACAAGAATCATAGGGAAAGAAACACAGACTATGGCAGTACAAGGTGTTTAATAACAGAGCCCTTTGGCTTATGCTTAAACTAGCACTTAGAGCTGAAATAAGCAATTAAAGCATTCCTACACTGACTTATTAACAGCTGCTACTGTGTGTCTTGAAAATATGTCTGAGCTCTACAACTCCACCTATACTGCAGTGAAAGTCAAGTCTGAAATCAAATTACAGCAAAAATGAGAATTATAGACAAGAGAAATGGGTTCAGACAAAGAACTCTGCTGCTGGAGATACCTAGCTGCTGTAATCAAGCAAACTTACAGCTGTTCCTCAAACGTTCAATATAGCCCACTTTACTACACCACAGTTCAAGAGCCATGATAACACTCTGACCTTGGAACTAATAAAATGGACTGTAATTTGTCCAGAGCCAGCACAAAAAGCATTCCATTGTGTCAGCTCTTCAGCGCAATGAATGGCTCGCTACAGAGATTTTGCACAAAATATGTGGACAGACTTAATACTGACAACTGTGGTATCAGAGTCACTGTTAGAGACACACATTTGGTAGATAAATTGTGGAGAACTCTTACCTTTATTCACTGTATTTGGATAACGATTACATTTCATTTCTTTTCCTTACATCACATAGCTTGTGCAACTACTCTGAAGAGAGTCCTTTACATGCTTACTTGAAAAACACAGGTAATTTTCCTGGCTTCTGTGTTTTACACTTGCTATATGTGTGCATATCATAAAGTGCACAGAATCGTTTACTTTGAGTAGGAATATTTTTTTTCTTTAACATCATGGCGTGCACCACACATATCAATCTGAGCATGGAAGAGGAAATCTTTGAAAAAATAAACTCACAAGCAGGGTCATTCTCAAATAGCCACATCTTGTAATGCAACATGCACTGGATACATACTGCTTCTGTCAAGGCTACCCGCAAAACCCACAGGTGGCAAAGTAAGAGTAAAGAATACATGTTTCTGAAGTCATGCTGTTACAAGGACACTGCTACAAGTTTTTGGGATAATGACATCCAGGCTCTGAAGCTTGGGGTTATAGTGCTGGTAGTGGATTAACATCCTGGAGCTGCACATTTAAGAAATAGCTCAATTTTTCCTATATATTCTTTTAAATATCCATGCAAGTTAAGTTTCTGAACAGGTCGACGTGGAGGACAAGATCCAGATTTTCTGCCCATGAAGGTAAAGTACCCTAACAAATTAAGAAAGTATAAGGAGCAACATTGAACTTCCAATTCAGCTACAAATGAAAGCTGGGAATGTGGCAAATTCAGTTGTCTACAAATTGTCATCATTCAGACCAAACAGTCAAATCATTCTGCACATTCATGCGCATCTTTTATCTAACTAGGAAGACATTTGGGAAAATCCTAGACAGGCAAGTCAACTTGTGATGGATCACCCTAGGAAATGTTGAGATAATTTCTTTTAATGGTGCTTTAAAAGAGAAAAGAGCCATAAACTATTTTAAAGGAAATTTCTACTATCTCCCCACTTCCCCAAAGTTGTGAATTGCTTCCCTTGAGTCTTAAATATTCATTTTCAGTGTATAAAAATCACCATACCTCCTAAGTATTTTTTTCCAAACTAGACAATGCATCATGTGCAAACCCTACACAAGAAATTGTATAAAAGGTCCATGAATGGTAATGAAGATGCTTAGCTTAAAGGAAAAGCTTTAGACTCAATTATGTATTCATTATTGCTTTTACTCATAAAGACTTTTACCTAACATACCATTGTCAAATAAATTGAAAGAAAATATTGCAGTTCTTTGACTTTGTTTTCCTTTCAGTTCAACAGGTGCCAGATTGTTATCTGTCATGAAAGGAAAGTGACTGACAACACTGGCTGCAGCAAGGACTGAGCACAGAACAGAGTAGCACCGTGCACATTTCCACCATATGAGTGTGCCATTGCCTTTCAGACTTCTGCAGCATCCACTGCTCCTCAAGCCACAGTCCTACTGAATCAGACTGTCACCTGCCTAAAAGGTCTTAGAAAGGAGTTTGATGTACAATACAGGCTAAAAATGAAGCTACTTCAGATGTGACATTGCTAGCTATATTCATCTTTTCAGTAATAACAAACACTGTAAAATGGTTGACTCCATTTACACAAATCCAGGCAGTATTCCTCCAGATAGCTTTCAGTCTCAACAGCTGTGCAAACTAAATACCTGTATTCAGACACACATAGCATGAAATATGTTGGAAGAAAAAAAAAAAAAGGATGAGGAAGTAACTGTCCAATTTAAGCACAGGATCTAGATGCAATACTCTGATCTAAAAATAGCCAGTGGCTCCTCTTTATCTGTTGCCCAATGTTAGTATTTTCAGATACACTTAACTGAGCCACAGGGAACATCAGGAACTTTAGCCAACTTTATCTCAAAGCAAGGGAGATCAAGATAGCCCCAGAGTGAAAGGGAGGAGTTGAGAGAGTTTCTGGTAAGGGGGTCGCAGTTTGAAACATGGTCTCAGCTTTACTTGTCCAGACACAATGAAATCTTCTGCCCATGCAGAAGATACAGAGAAGGTGCGTGCATTTTCAGGATATCATTTTGCCTTGGTCTTATTTTTTATATTTTTTAAATTTTTTAAATTTTTAATGTATTGAATGTGTTTCAAGAGCATCATACAATTATATTTTAGAAATCTGATTAAGTAATATCCACAAAAGTTAGCTGTATGTACATCATGCATGTATGTCTGTCAGTAAATCAGATACTCTACACTTCTACAATACACCCAGTTCAACATTTATAAACCTACTGCATGTGTACAGAACAACAGACATTAATACAGCATCCTCAATCCTTGATTACTGCTAATGGTGCTATAAAAGGCTACTAGCTTGGACGATATCTGTGTATGGGGTCACAGTGGGACTTAAAATAAATTCAGTTTCTCATTACAAAGACTTACTCATGACCTTCTTACCACATGCAACAGTGAATGGAATGACTTTTGTTACCTTCGCATACGGTCAAATGCTTCCATTGACTACACCACCTTATCAGAGTGGTTGTTTTGTTTTAAATCAAGGATTAGCTAAGTGTGAAGCAGCTCTCAACCAGTATGAGCAGTACATATATTAAAGCACGTAACACAACACTAATCACATTGGTATTCAGCTTCTATTCATTTATTTTTTTAATTGCGGCATGACAGCTCAACTATGTCAGACATTCAGCAGGAGTTCAATGGAACAATAGAAATAATTATGAAAACAAAAACCAAACACAATTAACAAGTTTTAACTGCTCTGCTATAAAAAACTTTTCCAACTGCTTTATACATTTCCTTACATTTGTTACAGTTAATCTTATCCCAGTAATCTTCCATTTGTTTTCAGAGCCACTGAAATGAACATATACAGTTAAAGCTGTTTATACACCGATCCTGTGCCTTGTCCTTGCTATGTTTCTTGAATTAATGTTATCTAATTCTTTCTGCTTTTCCATACTTGCACTCACAGAGTCAATGAACAATTTCTACTGTAAAGCTTTTCCCTTGGCTCTGTGTCAGTGTAGCATCTGTCCCTTACAAGAGATTTTTCACAATTTTTTGCCAGACTCAAAATATAAACAATCTAAAATAAAAAGCAGTATCTTAGCCAGTACTTTTCTCTTTTTCTTTAAAATGTTGCTAATATGGGTTTATAATGAGTTTACTCCTTGATAGTCCACTTTTATCTTGCAGCTTTGCAGTCTACCAGTAATGGAAGTTGGTTGACATGTGACAGATTATTTGTTAGAGAAAAGTTTGGTACCATAAAGACAGAGTGTGGATTAAACTCACCATTACAAAATAAAAGATCAAAGAATTAAATGGTAAATCTTTATTGAAATAAACATCCCTTTGTTAACATACTCCACTTATTGAGTTCTTAGAACAGAAATAGCGTTTTGAACGAAAATGCCATCTCCTCTCTCATCAACCTCTTCTTCTCCCACATGGAAGAACATGCTACGGAAACAAATCTAAGGCTCTCTTTGCTCCCAAACTCTAAATTTTCTTGGCATTGAAGATCTTCCCTTCAAATTGGACTTCTTAATTCTATGGTTATCGTGACTTTAAAGAAGGATTTGGAGTAAACTCAGACTCAGCATTCACCTCAGAAGTTCTATGAAGCCACTTTAAAGGAGTAGATTACAGCAGAGTTTCCAAATGCTACCAAATTTATTCCTTCTGAACTAGTTACAAGAAAATAGCTATAATTCTATCTGTAAGAGAGAAAAGTTGACAGCACAAATGAATTCTGGCTTGGAACTGTGCTAACTGCTCCAAGGACACACAGGATTGACACCTTCTTTTATATCTTCACTCAGTATGTGCCATGGTTCAAAGAAAATTCTATTAGTCTCCTGTTAATCAAAGTTTTCTAGAAGGTTCCAGCTATAAGAAACACCACCACAGGAATGGGAATCTATCCTGACAGTATTCACAGATGAAGAGAAGTAAATAAGTAATACCCTTTCACATTTTTCCTTTTTCATTCACATATATTCCTTTATATGTATGTTACATGTATGTATCTATACTATATATGCATTTTTAATGGAATTCCTTTTCCTTTCAAGCCTAGACTACTCAAAAGAAGTAAAGCCTGCAACTTGAAAAAATACTATCAAGGAATAACACAATGTAAGATCAACGGGGTAAGAATCTTTTCTTAACCCTCCAGTAAAATGTCACTGTTAATATGAGGAGAAAAAAAATCTGTCACTTGAAAGAGATAGCAGTAACAAAACACAGTCATGACAGAAAGATCAATCTTGCCTGTTACTCACATTTCATTTGCAATCCAAGAATTATACTTATTTTCAAAGCAGCTACTGACCTTGTTTTTCAATGAGTTCTCCAAACTCTGCTTTACTCTATCCCCTCACCTATAAGAGCATATAGCACCAGTATTTCCTGACTCCTCAATTTATCTCAGGACTCAGCACAGTTCAAAGAAAGTGAAACAGAGCCTGACTTGGTTTGTGTATGGCAGAAGTCTAGCAAGATACTACATATACATACTAAGAACACCTTAGTATTTGAGATCCCAATATCATTGAATTATAAACACACTAGAGACATGATCAACCACCAGTAATAACTCTGATAGAGAATCTTTCAATAATAAAGCAATTCTGCTCCAGAATTATGGTTTACATTCAGACCACAGCATTATTACATATCTGAATTCCAGGCTTAACAAAAAGACAAAGCTCCACATCTTTCCAAATGCAGGCCTCTCCATCTGAAATAAAGGCAGGAGGAAAAAGTGACATGCTACCTGTTCTTGGCTGGAATAAAACATCAGCGTGTTGCTGCATCATTGTTCTCCCTGCCTCTATACCAGGGCATCTTTCTCTTTCATAATCAAATACTGAAGAGTTATGGGTTTGTCCATTCATTAATTCCTTTTCTCAGGTATTGTGTGCACGCAATCACATAAAAACCAAAATGGTCTTTAAATCAGAAGTAGGACACTATGTGCAACATACATAACACCTCTCAAGAATTTTGATGCTAATACTTCGCTTCTCAGCTAAAGTTCTTGGATGCTTATTGAAAAACAGTGTTTACCTTCATTAGAATCCTCTACGTACAAAGCTGCTCTAACAAGGAAATTGATTAAAGATTCATAAGAAAGTTTTGCACAGCAGAAAACAATTATTGCTTGAAGTGTTCCTCCATTGCAAAAGAATCCATGTCCCTCTGTGAAGCCAAGTCCTATTATTAAAAAAAAAAGAAAAAAGGAACCCCTTATTTTACTGCATAGATCTCAAACTACAAGTTAGTTTTACGTGGGGATTTGTAACACGCTTACAGAAGCTACTTACTTGTCAGATGGAAATAGAAGTTGGCATCGTACTTGTAAACTGCTCTTTATAAAATACTTGTATTAAATTTAAAAAATAAAAAGAGAGAAATGGGCTCAGGTGGCTCTCTCCTCAATCTTGACAGTGAGGAGGAGTGGATGGATCCTGTGGGTCAAAAATTGGTATTGCAGAAGATACTTTGATTTTACAACCTTGGGACCCTCTCTGAGCATGGAAGACTGGTAACAAGAGACAGGATCCATCTGACCACATAGGGCAAAAGTGTCTTTTCCAGTAGGCTGGGGACAAACTGGTGAGGAATTAAATTTTGAGTAACAAGGAAGGAGATGAAAACTTACTAACAAATGAGAAAGTAGTGGTTTGGGCCAGCAAACAAAGGATGTTGAGTGATGTGGACAGGAGACACCTGTCTACAGTAATCAGGTAATGGATGGATATAGGCTTTTTAGGAAGGACTAGCCAAGAAGGCAAGGAGAAAGAATTTCCCTGTATGTGAGAAAAGCAGAAATGCATGGAGCTATCCCTTTGGATACTTCCCCTCTACTCACCACTGGTGAGAAACATCTGGAGTGTCATATGCAGCCTGGGCTCCCCAGTGCAAGGACACAGCCAGAGAGGTTGTGGAGCATTCATCCTTGAAGACATTTAAAACCCAAATGGACATAGACCTAAACAATCTGCTTTGGTTGACCTTGCTTTGAGCAGGGGATTGAACTAGATGGTCTCCAGAAGTCCCTTCCAAACTCAGTTCCACGATTCCATGACTCTACAATTTTGTACCCAGTCATAAAATACATAGTGGCTATTCAATTTAAATCCTCAAAAATTCCAACTAACATCTAGTCCACTATGCATGAATAATAATGCGCATAAACACTTATACTGAAACATAGAGAGAATCCCAGGTTAAACGTTTAGCTAGTATAAACCAATATAGGTCAATTCAACCTGCATCAATTCACAAAAAATATGGACTAAGTTTCTCATAATTAATGGACAATAAGTTGAATTTTTTATATAATCACTAAAGTTCTCACCTCATCACTACATATTGCTTAAATATTACTAACCCCACAAATATTTCTATCAAATTTGTATAAAAATAAAACAAATGATGTAATGAAAATTCCAAGAATTGCTGAGAATTTCATATTTGAATAATCAAGGAATTGGCAAATAGGAAAAAAGTGTAATATATATGCGGCCATGATCAAAAGCAAAAGACAAATCCTTCGCTATGATCATGGTGGTACTTTACTAAGCACTTTATTCATTCTCAACTTTGATGCTACTACAGAACATCAAACAGCACCATGAGTTGTGAGCTACTTCTTTAAGTAAATTTGCTGCTGAAATCCTTGCATGTCAAGGTCCAATACTTGTTCTTAAATATTATACCATCTAGGCAGACTACAAGGACTATCCATCTCCTAGGCTTTCCCAGGGCTGAGTGGGTTCTATACAACTTTGATGGGAAAGGTGCTTTCCCCCCCATACTCCTCCTTTTTACCTTATGTAGAAGCAAAGCTCCTGCAGAATAATTTGGTGTTGGGCACTTTTTTAAGTAGGGAAGGCAGCTGTGGATTTAGGTTATTTCATGCAGGACTATTCTTGAACACTGGAACACTGGAAAAGGACTTGATAAACTGGAATTTATAAATACAGATTTCTCATGGCTTCTTATTTGGCACTACACAGATCAATGTGGGTATTAGACATGGCATGTAAATTTAATGCAATTACAAAAGGAGTATGAAAGGTGTTATCAAAGCTGAAGAAAGCTGTAGAAAATAGCCTCAAGAGGAGATACTGGCAAAAGCACTTACTAAAGAATCCAAATTTTCCATGTGTAGAGTTAGTATTTTAATAGAATCGTACAATAGTTTAGGTTGGAAGGGACTTCTGGAGGTCATCTAGTCTAATCCTCTGTATAAAGCAGGTTGAATAGTGTTCTTTCAAACCAATCTGTTATTTGGATAGCTCTTTGCTCTTCATTTAAAAACTATAATCTGACAGAGGGTGGTCTGCCTAGAGAAAAAGGGCAGTGGGCTAAGGGTTTCTATGTTCTCTCCATTTCTTCAAATTGTAGTCATTTTCACTGAACATTTCATTGTTCCTCTGCATAAGAACTTCAGTCTTTGTAATCTCTTACTGATCTCATTATCATCATCATTGTTCTCCGAAGTTCCTATAACTCTACAATTAAAGTGCAGAAATAATAAATAATAAAATATTTAGCAAGTCCCTTGTAAAGAAAATTAACATACTGAAAAGAATGACCTTATTTGAATGCACATAATTAACACTTCCACTTTAAATTTGATTATAAGCATCATTTTCAGGGCAGAGGGGAGGTTGCCACATATTTTCTACCAAAAGGAAAACAGAATAATGATGATGCTGAAGATCACCAAGGGATGTAAAGGACTGTGCAGTCATGGACATGTCATATAACACAAGAGAATGCTTTGCACTGGCTGGTGTTTGAGATGAGGGGAGGGAAAGAGAGGAAGAAGACTTCCTACTGTCTCTCCTAACTCTGCTTCTATATTCTAGTATCTTTTAAGACAATTTGACTCTTTCTGCGTTATACTGGCAATCATCAATGTAAATCCAGAGCAGAAGTAAAGCTAACCTCTAGTAACTTCAACAGTAGGTCTTCTGAGAGTGGGACAAAAGCTGGGTAAGAGTCTCAGAGGAGAATTAAGATGAAGTTCCTCATTCTCTGGTCTGAGACTGTTGTTGACTGGATGGAAGTACTTCACCAGAACGAGACAATCAAGTAGGAAGGACTGAAAGTCATATTATGAATATTCACACCTTCAAAGTGAATTCCGAAAGACACCTGAGCTTTCTATACTGAAGACTTATTTCTGCAACAATTCTGCATATTAGATCTTAATAATAGTTTAAAGCCAAAAGATCCTTAAATATATCTTTATACAAATATATGTATACAAATACACATATATAACTTCAACTTATACCAAAGCTAAAATAATATATTTGAAACATATTTTAAAGAAAAGATAGTCTAACCAATGGAGCTGCAGTTAAAATAACCCCATGTGTACCAATATTGTTTAATAACCTTGCTCCCTTGCTTGTTCCATATCTGTGAGCTGCTATGGTTCTCCATATATCTCTTGGCTCCTGGGCTTTCCTTCAGGGTGATCCAGCTAGGTCTTTCTGCCACAGAATCAGGGAAACTTTTGAAGAAGATTCACTATAGGGACCATTCCCTACAGACAGCATGGATGAGATGGCTCCCTGTGCACTGTAATAATCCCCCAGCACTGCCTCAGCATGTTTGCTGTATTCAGGCATTGCCATTAAGCAATGCTTCAAGAAATACAACATACACCCTTTGCATCGTGTCATGACTTGGGTGAACTCTACAGGGGCCAAGTGCTGTGAATGGCAGCCATTCACCTCTTGGCCTGCAGATCTGGATGTGCTCTCTGGAGGGAATGCCTTTGGCAGTATAAATGTCATTGATATAATGTCTATTTTGTTATCTACAGATGGTATGTCCTGTTCTTGTATCATAAGCATTATCTTTTATCATAACCATATGGGGCACAATATTTAGAATCTATGGGCCATGTAAACTGCAGGTACACAGCAGATACAATAATCATAAACTAAAGGGGGTCAATTCAGTTATACCAGTATAGAGACCGGGACCATGACACTGACCCCAAGGCCGTTATTTCACCAACAAGATAAGATACACCTCAATATGTATTGCAACAGATAGCAATAAACACTATAGACCACTGCATTTTATGCAGAAGGATTTTCTCCATTGCTTATGGGGAACTGTCAGTCAGACAGTATGAAAATATAATGATTGCAAAAACATTTCTAGCACACTTCTAAAAATAAAACTTTTTAAAACTTTTTTTGTTGCTAGGAGATACAAAAATATAGGACATAACAATGCAGTTATTTGAAGGGCAAAAGTAGTCCGTAGTATTCTAAAAAATATTCCACATTATTATTAGCTATAGTGATTCACACAAATTGGTTGATTTTGACAAAAAATTACATAATATTGTTTTTCCAAGATTCACCCATAGCTATGAGGATACACATTGATAGGACAAGTTTTGGTTACTGCCAAGTTTATATTAACTACTTTTTCAACTGATGAAAAGATTTTAAAAAGGCTGAAGAGGGCTTGGGTGACCTTTTTTTTTGGCTGATGAAGATTAGAACTATAGATATATAAAATACTTGCAGTGATTACCTATTATTGCACAGTTGAAAGAGAAGGTAAATCCTTTATTTCCAATACAACAATGATACTGCATTAAGAATATTTGAAAATTTAGAGAACATGCTCAAATCAAATGTTTTGAACTTTGATAATATGTCATCATTTACAATTCATAGTACTAATGTTAACTTTGGGATACACAAGTTAAAAGAAAGTCAGACTTTTTTTCACCACTAATTGCTGGAGAAAAATATATATTGCATATATTTTACAGGCAACTTGTAATTTGGTCTTGAAAGTTATGAAGTTAAGTTTTCAATTATTTTTCCTTATTTGTCAAAAAAGTTTCAGAATTATAAGACTTACTTTGTCTACCTTGTTTTATGGAAATGTCAAGGCATACCTTGAGGTGACTATATTTTTTATTCCATGCTATTAAAAGAAACTTAAGATGTATTCCAGTTATTAGGAGTTGCTCTGGTATATCAGGTGAAGACAGCTCAAATGAATGTTTTGTATTAAGAATGACAAAGTTGGAGATGAGGGATAGACCTACACAGTGACGTAAGGCTATTTATACATCTGCTAAAAATGTCTTCTACAGTCTTAAAAATAGCATGATCTTACATTTGCTGATATTTAGACATAATCTTGTATCTACAGGGTAAATTACGACCTAAGTGGCTGATTCTTTGGCCGTAACTGTATTTCTTATCTCTTACCTAACCTGAAAACATACCCTGTGAAAGCAGAAAAAAAATGTGAAGGGGTTTCTTTCAGTAATGTGCATTAGCTCTAAAGTGCATACCAATGACTTTGTATTTCAATGGCACCAAGCAAAATCATCTTCATTTGAATCAATTTCTCTAAAATGAGGTAAATTTTAAAAGAAAATACATTTATTCCTGAAGTGTTTCAACTTGACAAAATACTAAATATGGATGTTAATTGTATTTTGTAAAATTTATGTACTTTTTTAGCACTGTGTAAGAAAACAGAGTAATGTTTCACATTTGAAAACTTGTGAAATGTAAGTTTCTAGCTCAGTAGTTAGAACATTTGACTTTTTAAACAGACTTGAATAGATTAAAGAAACCTGTTAATATAGATTGTTATAGCTGACCTTAAAATGATTTTGAAAGAGAGAGACAGTGAAATATGTTGAAAGCGACAATAAGTACCATTTTAAATAAGAAATTGAAGCTTTAGATAATTGGATAGAAGGGCTGAAGACTATAAAAATGTATAGTTGAATGAAAAATATGCTAGAGAAAATGGTGTTTCTGTAAAATGTCCCTTAAACTATGGCAATATGTCTTATTTCTGCCTAAGTGGCCATTTTAACAACAAGCATTAGCAGCCTGACAACTTCAGGTGTCTCAGAACTGAAAAAAAAAGAGACCCTAACAGCTGGGGGAGAGGAAAAAGGGGCTGCTCTTCTCATTTTCTTCAATAACACCTTCAAATTGGAAAGCTTTAAAAGTTCATATCTCAAATTATACTTGCAACTATGAAAACCTGGAACTTCTCCTTTTTTTAAATGAAAGCTGAAGTTATAGTAGAATTTCAAGAACTGAACTTGACATAAAATGCCACCTCCTCAACGCTCCTGAGAAAATTGTAGGGGTTAGCACTACTGTTGTAGGCATTACTGAAAATGCATGTATCTGTTAGAAGAGAGTTCAAACCAGTACTGGATATTGATCACAAATTCAGGCTGTTTTCACGCAGCTCTTGAAATTTCTGAGACCAGCTCAGGCAGATACATGTCAGCTGGGTCTGCTATGTTGCAGTCTTCCCAACACACATTGTGGTGACAAACTGTTTATAAACTTTAATAAGTATGCCTGAAGTAGTTTGTATCCAATCAAGGTACAGGTTCTTTAATATTTTAACTGTTGAGAGGACCTTACCAAGTATTCACACGGAAATAATTTATAGGTTGAATCATGTCTTTTTAGTGTCTGAAAACACTTCAGGAGAAGTAATGTTGAATGTGCAATACATCTTGCGTTATTTTTTGTCATCTTCAAAGCTATATTCAATAACATGATCAAATACTGAACGTATCATTCCTCTAATACTTAAAGTGATGCTGTCAAATTACTACACCAAAGAGTTCAGGAGGAAAACTGGCTTTTGCACAGAAATGATAGCAGGATTTTACCAGGCTTGAAAAGTTGTGAAACACTGAAATAGTTCTTTGGGAAAATATAATTTTACTACTTCAGCAGTATAAACAGGGGTTTTTTAGCTATTCACAGTCTTCATTTGAAGGTCTCAACTTTTTTTTAGCATTTCTAACATTCCTGTAATGTACCTTGATTTTAAGATACCAGGATCTCTAAATTAAATGTCATAATATTTACATGTCTTCAGGAGTCCTTGGATCTTTAAAGTAAAAAATTTAAGAATTTAAGGAAAACTGAGTTTATGGTTACACAGCATGTCAATGATAAAGTTAGGAGAAGCATCCAAGGAGCCTAACTGCAGTGGAAATACCTCATCTAAGCAACACCTCAGTCCTCATTAATATTTTACAACAATAATATTGTCTAAGTGCCACTAACAAAGATTAATGAATCAGGTCTACACATTTTGTATATTTTAAATTATTTTTTTTCATAATGACATGCTGGATTTCCTGTTCAGTTTTTAGTGCCATCTGTGAGGTTAAGAGATTTTGGGTAACAGCATCTAAAACTGTTTCACTGTGTGACTAATATGAAAGACTTGGAGGTATAAAAATTCAAAAGTTTATGGGGAAAAAAGTTCGATCAGCATGCTAATAGCAATAACATTATCAATTGAAACCCTACAGCTACCACGACATATGTCCCAGGAATTCAATCTCTATTCCCTTTAGTTAATCAATGTGGAATAAAGCAGGGAAACAGGCAGTTTCATCTCCAACTGAGAAAGAAGTCAATGAGTGAGTTTACAGCAGCGTTTTAATGCAGAGGAGGAACACCTTCATCCCTTTTGGCACAATCTCCCCAAGCATTCCTGCTTACTCTAGGTTTAGCTACATGATTGAGGAGTCTGTGAGGGCACAGACTGGATACCCTTAGGATGAAACAAAACCAGAAGATGCATTACAGAGTGTATGCTAAAGGATGCTATGGATGCTCAGCTGCTGGGACAAGACTGTAACTAGCATACTGTAAAAACCTTGAATGAATGCAGCCTGTGTATCAGGTCCTCGGCATCAACTATTTCACTCTACAAATTCACTCCTGCTGGGCCTCAGTATTTGCTAACATGGACAAAGCTGCACCACATCAAGCTGCAAAAAAAGACAAAGTCACACAAAATGTGATGTAACCGAAAAAAATCCAGTTTCATATAGCTGTATTAATGAGGAACAATTCACAGGCTGTGGCGCTGTCAGGAAAATCAATGGCTGTGATCAAATGCATGTTTTTTCTTCATCTAAAAATTAGGCTATGAAAGAATTCCTTTTTTATCATCCCATTCATAACCAGTTTTATGTTGAAGCGTAAGAACTCAGCTAATTAGGTACTTGATAAAGTTAGCTTATTTGGGGCATTTTCCCATTTTTGCACTTACAGCAGGAAAAGAAGGTAAAGATAAATTACTTATTTAATATCAACGCTTTTTTCCCTTTAATCTACAATTCTAAGCAGTTATTTCCTCAAAGGTGGCAATGAAAGGAATTAGATGTATTCTAACTTTCATACATCCTGACGTTGTAGTTCTAAATGTTTCTGAGAAAATAAATGAGTTTCAACTAAGAGGATGCTCCATTTGAAAGTCAGCTATATAATTCCATAAAGTGCTTGCATTTTTCAGCAATGCACACTGAAGCGTTGCAATGCCACAGTCAGACAGCAGATGTCACATTGTTTAGCAAGGTGACTACAAGAGAAGAATCGTCCCTGATGCCTCAAGGATCTTAAGAGGAGAGGCAAGTGAGAATGAATTACTCTGACAACGGCAGGCAATAAAAAGTAATGATGCACATTTGCCAGTTGCAGAAAAAGATAGAGTAGCCAGGCAGTGGAAAAAAAGTGCTACTGAAGCCTAGAAGTGAGTGGCTGGCTTACCCACATTGTGTAAATAACAGTAATAGCGTGCAAACAAAAACTTACTTGCAGTCAAAATAGCATGATTTCTACATCCTTCCTCCTCACGGTGCAGGAACTTCTTGCACAATTATGCTTATGGGCCTTACAATGGGAGGATCATGTCTGATAAGTGGTGTGCAAACACAGGAAGTTCTTGCCCCTATAGACCTTGCGAACCAGAATTATCCAGAAAGAAAATACTCCAATCTTCTATAGTACAGAGAGTATCAAGGCAGACTGATGTGCCTTGTCTATAATCAGACTAAGTCTGAAACGTGAGCTGAAAAATGGATTCCAAACACCAAGTTCACCACTTTAACTGAAAGTTACTCCTCTTTAAAAGCATTATTACCACAGAACCTTTCATGCCCTGATCAGATCCTCTCTCCTAGTTCAACGTCCAAGAGAATCTACAGGCTCAGGTTGTTTCTCTCACTTACTGACACATTCCTTAACAGCACAGTTGAACACCAAACAGAATTAAAAATTAACAATTGAGAAGGCACCTTGTCTTAGTTCTCCTTTGGTTTTTTGCACCTTTTTGAAGAGATGACCATTTTGGGATGCATTTTTTAAAGTAGTTCTCAGTGTCACACTTAAAGAGTCACTACATTTTTTTCTCTCAAACATTTTAAAACATATGAAGGTCTAAGGCCTTTTTCAAAACTGTGTTTTGCAGTCTTATGATCTGGAGTGTGCCCAGTATTTAGTGCTGAATCAGAGCTCTGGAAAATAAATGAAACATCATTTCCAAAAGAAATTACAATTTTCACAGCAGTTTACAGATGTATTGAGGGACAAATTCCAACTTTAATGAGCTGGTCAAAGAAAAGAAAAGAAAAGAAAAACTTCTTCTAGGACAGAAGACACTTGCAAAACAGCTCTGCATGACATTATTCAAAAAGCAAAAGAAACCTGTTCTTTCTATGCTGAGGGACAGCCAGGGACAGGCTACACAGCCTCTGCCCTAAGGATCGTGAAGGTCTGACCTTTTCCTGCTCATGCGTACTCAGTGTTACATAAGAAGTAATGCAGACCTACATTTTACCTTCCTACTCATATCCTTTCCACTGATAGCACACATTCTTACAATATTTAAAAACTGATATTAGAATAATAATCTTGTTTTTTCCTTCCAATTTTATGTGGGTTGATTTAAGTTAACGCTGGTCACGTTATGCATATGAATAGGAACACAAGTGGGTGTCTCATGTTTATGTGCATGAAGAATTTACAGAACAAAACCAAAACAATTTGTTTTTACATTTTTGGTTTACAGACACGGAAATAGATGATCCTTTTTATAAGTTATGGAGCTGACTTTCACAATCTAGGTCTTATGAAAATACTCATAAATTACCTTATTTGGTTAAAAGTCTCATGTTCTTAGGACACAGCAACAGAGCTGTGACATGGGACTGTGGTCACAGAGGGACAAAGAAGTGAAGGCTCATACAGATGCTATGTACAATCCTAAACACTCGAGCTAACATCACTTCTCCTGAGATAGAGCCTGACTATACTCTGCAGAGAATTACAGGAAGGGAGATTACAGCCTGAATAGGTGTTTTGCAAATAAAACACTAGAACAGGGTTAGCACTATCTTTCATTACACAAATAGGGTGATGGAAAAGGAACAAGGACACTAACAAAACTGACAGGAATAACCTTTTGAGCTGCTGCCAAGTCAAAAAGATCATCTCTCTAATGCCCACACATTGCTAAAAATCACTGCTTTCCTTGGTAACTGCAACTGCAAATCAGAGAGACATTCTTACGTGCTAACTCAGTTCATACTTTTCCCCCACTCACAGTTAAGTCTGACACTATGATTATTAGTTTAGACTCCCATAATTCCCACATCTCGGCAGCATGAAAATGTTATCTGAACCAGGGGGAGCCTCATTCACCTTCAAATCCTTCACAGATAGAAAGCAATGGATGAGAGATACCCCACTGCTTTTTAGGAAAGCAGAAGAAAAATTGAAATCTGAAATAAAGAAATAAAAGAAAGACTGAAAACTAGATTCAATTTACATAGACCAGACTATTAGTTATTTATTGAAGACAGTCTTCTTGTTATCCTTTATCAAATCCCTAAAACATAATACCTTAAAAAAGGTGTATTCATTTTGTCATTCTTTGGCTTTGAAGAAACAGGAGGTGGTAATTATAGTTTAGGTGCAAAATGAACTGTTTTTTCAAAGGTTATAATCTAGAGGCAAATACTGTCTGAAGTCCAAATTGATTTATTTAGAAAAAATCTGCTTTGCCATTGTGGGATGTCTACCTTTTAATAAACCCACATTTGTGAAGATTCAACAAGACATGACTGGACAGGGTGCTAGATAATCTCATCTGGGCTTCCTTTTCCACCAAAAATTGAACCAGATGGATCTTTTGAGGCCCTTTCCAACCTGGTCTGTTCTATGATTCTATTAAAAAAATGCCCCTTTTTTATTAAATACAACAGGTTCTAGATTAGAGACTTTCATAGAATTCATGTGTACTCAATACTTTTGTAAAACAAGGTCTTACTATGTCTCAAATTCAGAATTAAAATTAATACTAATGCTAGAATTAGCAACTAGTTTCAGATACAGGTTTAGGTATCAGGTAACAGGTACAGGTAACAGGAAGTTATGACCTAAATTACAATGCAAAAACAGGTCCCAGAAGGGAAAGGTCATACTAACAAGCTACCCCTTCTCTCGGTAAAAAGAAGACAGGGCTTATAGAAGCATTAAAAATATCTTTTACCATTTTATTTTAATTTTAGTATTTTTTTTACACACCCTTTCAATCATCTCTGCATTCTTTGACAAATACCAAGAGTTTGGGAAAGGAAATGAAAGACCTTTCCCCTACCTAAGCTCCAATAAAAGAAAGGCTGCTTCATCACTTGTTAGCTGTGATCTTAGCCCTGGAAAAGAAAAGGCTAATTATAATATATAAGATTCCGTGAACAGAACAGAAACATAATCTACTATCACTCACATATATTAACATGAAACAAAAATCCTCTATAAAAAGGAACATAACTTTAAATTATCCCCCCTTTTTTTTATTTAAGCATCAATTCAATTTATTTCACTGCATCATCACAAATTTCTTTAGGAAAACAATTAACCAGCTAACACAAACTGACCAAAGAAACAGAACACCCACAACCCCAACAAAAATCCAAAGCCAAAAAATCACATCATTATAGATGACTGAGCCAGCTACTCTCAAAAGATTGTTATTGCAGAATAGGTATTATGACTCACATTTCTAGCACTGATAATGCCTCTTAGGAAAATAAACAAACATCCTCCAACCTCTTTACAAGAAAAAGTTATTTTTTTCTGTATAATACATTATCTACGCTGCTTATTATGTATGTAATAAAGACACACTCTTCCTCTGTCAGACCATTTAATTACAACATAAGCTAATGAAGTCAGTATCTTCTAGTTTTTTCTTAGTTCATGATGCTTTTACAAGGAGCATAAAGGTCCTATTTTCCAGGCAAAGATTCCAATTAATAAAGGGCCAGAAAAGATAAACACAGAAAGCACGACACAGGAATTTCTTCAAGTGCAGTGCTTGTCATAAGGCAACACAGACTCGTCAGTTCACTGGATGCTCCGCACAATTAAAGTGGTATTTTCTAAACAGAGGGAGGACAGGGGAGAAGGAAAATACTGTAGTGACTCCTCAGGCTGAGATACAACAAAACAAAGCATATACCTACAGCTTTTATGATATATCTCTTCTTCTCAAGGACCAGAGAATTCAAAGGGATTATGGAACTTGTTTGTACTTTGGCAAAGGATGTTGTTATGTCCCATCAGCCAATTAAATATGTAGAGATCTGTAATAGGACTACAAAGAATAGTTAGAACAAAGTATGAATGGAAATGTATGTGTTGTGAAAGCACCAAAAGAAACAGTCAAAGAAGCAGTAAGTGATGTCACGTGTTGATAGGCAACCCCAAATACTCCAGTTACCAATTGCACTTCTGTATGTAGTTTCTCAAGAGATCTGGTTTCCTAAAATAAAGGACAAAATCAAGTCATTAAGAGAAGGTGACAGGAAGATAAAGAACAGGAATAGAGCTATAAACCACCCAGACAAGGTGGAAGGACAGTGAAGAAATCAGCAGTGTTGCCTACTGACTTACAGAGATGGTACAGAATGAAAAGGCTAAGATTGCAATCACTGTCAACTCCTAAAGCGTACAAAAGGTATAGTCAAAAAACACCATGTGATCACCAATAAAGAAAAAACAGCAAATATGATAAGAATGTAATAGCTGGCATTTTTTACTTTTCCTGTCACTGTGAGTAATCCTAGTCCCATCGCTTCGCCACACATCTTAGTGCTTCTGGATATGTGAGTAAGAGAGTGAAATCAGTGAAAGAATGAGTGTGAGAAAGAAAAATGCATTCTGTAAAAGAAAAATCACTTTCCCCTTCTATAGGGCTTCCACATTAAATTTTGTTGCACTTGTTGCAAGAATAATGATCACTTGTGGTCCCAGGCCAGGGCACTGAAAAAAAGTCATAGAAAGCTTAGCTCACAGCAATAAGCTTAGTACTGTCCCTTGCTGCACACAAGTCAACATACTTGGGGATGCTGAATCATACGATCTCATTCTCAAATGCATGCTTACTGCATAGTCTCATGTGAAAACATATGCCACATAACCAAATACTACCCCTAAGCATCTCACAGCTGGGATTTTAATAATTAGGGAAATCCATCCATAAACAGGAAAAAAGAGCTATGTGGTACTGAAGTATAAACATCCTTGTCATGCAAGTCTTTTCTTGCTGTCTTCTATAAAATGAACCACTGGGAAAGGATAAAGCAACTTAGTGTCCTAGAGCCAATAAAAGCCACCAGCTCTACTGTTATTACTGGTACTAATGCAGTAATCCATTGCCTTTTCTCATACACGGTAGTCTCCACTACTAGAGCCCTATACACGAATTCCAAACCAAGGCAAAGTCCTTTCTCCAGTGGCAACGAGCCAAGATTTGTGATACATGCACATCCAAGTCCTATCCCTGCTGTCACTGTGAAATTCCATACAGTCATGGTGAACAACAGAGTGACAACCATGACACAGCTGTGGATTTGTTACCACTCAGTCCCTGGTTAATGGCAACCTGAGAAACATTTCTGCTCACCCTTCCAGTTTATAATCTCCACAGAAGGAACCATGCTTACAAATGTAACATCACACATGCACTTGATGTTATTATTTAACTTTTTCCTGCTGTAAGCACCTACAGTAAATGGATGAATTCTCCATTGCATATAATGGAACACTAACAACTTTTAAGCAAACAGTAACGCTGGCCCCAAAGAGCTTGAAAGCTGACAGGCAAAACAAAGGGAATCAATGTTCCATATCTGAAAAGCAGTACTATGCAAAATTGTGGAAGCATTGATAAATAAAGCATGTTATTACATAAGTAGCCTTATACACTGTAAATACTTGATGCATGGCTAGTACTTTAACAGCATGCACATTAAGTATTCCTGTTTGAAGTTTTAACTCAATAAATTACAGCTCCACTACTCTGTCTCTTTAAAGGGTTTTTTTTTCCTTTGAAAAGTATTACAGTGTAGGATAAGGCGACATTTCATTAACATGCAAGTGTTGAAAATAATAATAATGAGCCAACAAAGTCACAGTTTGCAACACAGACAGACATTTTTATTAAAAAAAAGAAAAAGTTGGACAGGAAAAAAGAGCCTTAAGAGAAAAGAAGCAGACTATGTTTGCTCTAACGGGAGGTAAAGAAAGAACAAAGGAACTTCTGACCTCAGGCACAGCCAAAAATAAAAGGCGTAATGTAGCTTCTTTCCTCACACACTTGCTGACTCTGTATTCACTTATTCCCATTACATATCATTCAGATATGCAAAAGAGCTGTTAATTTCTTCAGGGGAGATTTTTGCCATGTTATTTATTAGCTAGAAAATATTTCCTGACACATGCTGAATTTTTGACAGACTTGCTCAGTTTTGACTCAGCCTTTTGATAATTACACAGCAACACTGCCTATGAATACAAGTAATCTCTGTTTGCTTCTTATGCTGTGATTATTCCAGAGCTCTCCTGATAGCACTTACTGAGTCATTTCAAATACTATTCATTTTTTAATACTTCTACCTATTCATACTACTTGGGATTTTTAAGCCTGTTTGTTTTTTCTTTATCTCAAATAATGGTTAGATTGTTAACATCCATGAAAATGGCTGTATAGTGATTAATGGTATTGCATAAATCCTCTGTAAGCAGGAATTGTATGTGTTTCTTCAGGCATTATACCTCAACTAGCATACCTCTGTCTAACCATCAATATTCTCTGCTACTTCATTCCACAACAGAGATATACACAGTTCCTAAGGTGACATGCTTGTGAGCATCTAACTTGAGACATCCTAGTGGGAGGCCCTGCTTCCAAAAAGTAGAATTCATTATTCCATGAAAATATTAGATTCATAATGTTAAGTAGCTTTTCACAATTATCCAAAGTTCTGGTAATACCTGGCATTTTTGTGGAGTAGCAGCTTGCCTTTTCCCACTTGTGCTAAACATTGCCACTTGGTGGGTCCTTTAATCTGCTGTATTTAGTAAAGGAAACAAAAACCTTGGACATTATGCTGCACATGGGGTCTCCTTCCAGTGCCCAGAAGAACACTGCCAGAAGAGACACCGCCCAATTACTACCTAGGATTGAAGTCATTCTGCCAATTCTAGTAAGTTGACATGGGCCCTCCATTTTTACAGGAAGACATGTACTAGACAGGCTGCTCACCACACAACCTAACACAACAGTCTGACATGGTGAAGCCAAAAACATTTCAGATGTTTGTTCCTAAGGACTCAAAATAGGGACTTTAGTCCAAATCTGAAGTTGCATGAACATGAGGCTTCCTGAGATAAATGTGCCTCATATGCAACGGTTTAAAAGCTAATCTGATTATGTATGTATTCTTCTGTATGTATCTCAAACATGAACTCCAAACTCTAACACATGCCTTAATTCATTACCTAGCATAGCACCCAGTTAACCTCTAGCAAAACGTTATGGTATGTAAGGTAACTGATGAAGTTCATGGCTCTAGATCTGGCTTAGTTAAACTCACGTGCCTGACAGGATAAAAACAAGCGCAAGAAAATTAGAGCTACGTGCAAAGCAAACACTTGCATTGTTGATGACAGAAGATGCTTGGCACCTATAACATGCTATGCCACTAAACCTGATCTATGATCATGAAACATTAAGCTTAAGACCTATCCTTGATCACTTTGAGTCTGTACATTGCATATCTTCTTTGACCTCTGTTTATTTTCTTCTGCATCAAAATTTAATTTGTTGGAGAACACTATGCACAGAGGTATTAAAACATAACAGAAGAGTCCAAATTTCTTTTCAGAGTATCACTGAGAAATCAGCATGCAAACTTCAAGGAAAATTAAGTACTCTAGCAAACAGTTAGGTAATTTAAAGGTTAAAAATTACTGAAAAATCTGTAACTACCTGGTCATTTGCTTGAGAACAACCTTATATGCAAACTTTTTTTCTTCCTTTTTGACATAATCAAATGTTTTTAGAGTCTCCTAGCTCCTGTGGTGCAGTGGAAGGAAACACAGGTGAGAGCGCAGTAAGGGAAAATGGAGAAGGAACTGAAGAGGAGTACGGTACTGAAAGGGGCTTGATAGATGCTCTAGCCCTTTGCCAGCACTCCCACTTAGGTACAGAGACTAAGGGGTAAGGACACCCTAGGCATGACATAAGCACTGCAGCTAGCTAGAGCATTGACAGAGTGGTCTTTCAAACAGTCAGTCTTCTATGATCTCCCAGCAAATAAGAGATAGTTATCAAAGGCAGTTCAGCTCTCTGGGAATGAAGACACTGACAGACCAAATCCATAATGATCCCATTCTAGCTGCCTTCATTGCGATAGGCATAGTTGCACTGCACAGTGGAAGAATACACTGGAACAGACCAGCATATTTGTTACTCTTATACAGTGAGTTAAAGGATTAACTATTCTTCATATCAGTGGTGAAATCTTTGGCAAGTGGCACAGAGTGGACTTCTTTAATGTTATAGAAATTATACAACAGTATCTCCCAGGGTTTAGTGTTGGTAAGCTTTGATGAGTTTAGGAGTTTAGTGTGTTTGCATGCAATCCATCCACATGTAGCTCCTGCATTTCTTATTCAACCTTCAGTTCTGTCTAGCTTAAGCAAAGGAAGAAACTACACGCTGTCTCACAGTGCTCGTGGTGATGTTCAGCATGTGTATGATGCTGATGCAAGAGGGTCATATAGTAATCTCAAAGGGCAGACTTAAAATTGTGTTGCAGTGGTGGCAAAAGTCTTAATATTAAATTCTGAAAATTCAGAAAATTCACATCTAATACTATCTATTGCAGCTATACATTATGGGGTTAACTTGCAAGATCCATATTTTTAGAAAGCTGGGTGCATCATTCTTATCATGGACATTAAAACAGCCCCAGCTAGTATCACAGAATTCCAGACAGTTATTTTTAATTTATTCCAAATTCTTTTTTAAGTGGTGGGAAGAGAAATGGGTAATACCGGCAGTTGTTTCAACTTGCAGTACCATGCCTCCCATTATGCCAGCTGCTGTGGGATCAGCAGCCAGCTTTCTGCATGGAGTAGAAGACACCTGCCATCCGTCTTCTCCTTCTCTGCACAAGCTCTCAGTGCTAAGAAGATGGTGCATTCTGTTGCTGGAAGCTTCTGGGAGAAACTGTCTGCTGCTTTGTGTGGGATAGCAGACAGTACAACCATCGTGGAGATCCCAAAACATAGATACCACTTCCATGACTACCGAAGTCAGATTACTGTGATTAAAAAAAGGCTGGTAACTGCATACAAATATTTTTAGCTCAAATTTTTGGCTCATTTCCAGCTCAGTTCAGTAACTGCTGGAAGGCCATACTTCCAACAGCTGTTGAGATGATTTTTTTTTTCTCTTTTCTTTTTAACAAAGCTTTCAAATAGTGTAACTACCTCACACAAGCATTTTGACTATGGTATATTCTAGGCAGCATCTTCCACTAATAAAAATCAGTGACTGCAGCTACACTAGTGTATGTCAGAAGAACTTCTTGTCCATCTTTACTGCATGTTTCCTGTGCTTTATCCCTTCGCCCTTGTAAGTAGCAGCAATAAATGTTGTAGCCATAACTCTCCTTGACAGCACTGTATTTAAGGTTGCACCCTTTCAAAATGTGTCTTGGAGAGATGTACTTCCGGCATGGATGGAGCTGTCCTTCTTAGTCAAGGGAATAGAAAAGCATTTGAAACATAAACCGCTCTGAGCACAGGAAAACTCTGCTTCTGTATTCCATGATGAGACAAGGAAGCATGAACCATAAAGTGCAAACTATGGGGCATGTTGCGTGGCATCACGGGTGTGCGCTGAATGGGGATGATATCACAACATGCAAGAACACAGGCAGTGTAGCAGTGGAGATGTTTGCCTTAGGGAAATACCACACCATTTTCATAAATGATGCATCTTCCATATGAGGTCCATAATCTTCCATTTTCAAATTGATCCAATCTGTCTCCTGTGGCAGTTTCTACCAACTACTGTTCAAACATTCAGTGGAAAAAGCAACTACCTCACAAACATTGTCAACGCAGTTCGGAGTGTTGGCCTTGAACCTGTAAATAAAACTGTGCATGTGTTTTCTTCATCTCCTACCTTAAATGAAAGACTCAGTATTACCTATTGTCAATGCAGCCCTTTTCATCAGCTGTGAAAGAAAGGGAGAGCAGAACTCCCCATGAATCATCAAAACAAGCCTGAAAATACACTAGATCTGGCCCTACACAGCTATACTTTCCAGCAATGCAACTACAGATTGAGACCAATCCTTGAGAAAATGTTTTCTTACCATTGAGGCAATGCCACTGCAACGCCAAAGCTGAAGAGGAAAAAAAAAAAAAAAACGGGGGGGGGGGAGGAGGGGGAAGAAAAGAACAGTCAGGAAAAAATATTGCTCATGTTGTGGTTTACCCCAAAACCATGTTTGACATTTTATAATGTTTTTACAGCCATGTTGTAATACTGCTTGAAATTTGTTTTGTTTTGTTGGTTTTTTTCATGTGAATTGCAAACCTCAGTAAAAAACTAGACCATTTTTTTCTCCACTGCTAACAAGGCTGTCAATTCTAGAACAGGAGTTAGAAAAAGGTACACCCACCGCGACATCTCTAATGTTAGGTAGAAGGATGATGAGGTGGGTCCTTCCTTCAGAATCCTGGAACCACAGCAGGTACCAGAATTTGTTTTTCTTCATTTTCTACAATGTCTTATCCATTCTGATACTAAGAAACAACTTCTTTCAGAATAAAACTACAATGAAGCGGCAGTCCAAATACCAGGACAAATCCACAGCTTTGATCCGCTGAAACTAAGAGAGACAAACTGCCAGTGCCTTGACCACATTATCAACATATATATGATCCACCTAGAATTTATGAGATGTGTTTGTTTCAGTCTTCAAGAAAGTAGAAAGAAGTATCATGCACTCTCCAATATCAAATTGATTTACTGCATTGAAATCATGTGTCATAACTATCAATATGTGGCCACAAGAATGGCCAAGACTCTACGTACATAAGTAATCGCTGCAGTCAGTTCCCTGTCTAAAGACCAGATCAACTGGGATATAAACAATCAGCAATTATTTAGTAAAAATATTTATATGGGTATTCAGTCTGCAAAGATTGAAAACCACAGCCTGCTTGGCACAGGTTTCCATAAGGTCCCAAAACCATGATGTTAGTAAGGCACAACTGCCAGAAGTGGGAAAACAGAAGCCCTCTCAGAGAAAAAGATAATTTGTCAGGTTTTCTTTTAAGGAATTTTTTTTCCAGACAGAAAACATGGATTGATACCGATAAAATTATTTGCAAGACAGGAAATTCATTCAGGACTGTGACTTACCTGGTTACAGTTATTTCTACAAAACCTTCTAAAAATAAATATATATGCATATAATATATACATGGAAATATATTAACCTTAATTTACTTTTAATACATGTATTTTTGTCCACAAGAGAACAGTTCCTTCTCACACCCCAATGCCAGGGCACTCCTACACCTTATCTTTGAGAATGTTGGGGGGGAACGACACCATCCTCCTTTGAAAGGATAACATCTAGAACAGGCGAGGAAAAAAAGACCAACTTCCCTCACTCAAATGATATCATTCCACTGCTAACAGAAGTAGTAAAACAGCCATCTTCATCTCACTCCTGTGCTTGTTCTTTCTGAACCTTGTCCTAATTAAAGATAGCTTTAATTTTAACCTGTTCTACACCACAGTCAGATTTGGGGCATGCAAATACAAAGACAGAATTGACATACAGTGGCTTTAGCCTAATCAAGAGATACCTGGTGCTGCAGGTTAGAGCAACACTCCCTGAAAATCCCAGAGCTTCTCTTGTAGCAGCAAGATGCACAGCTGAAAGAGCAGCAGCTGCCCCAGAGTTATTTTGGGGGTTAACAGAGATTGTTTACCATATGTGGAGACCAGATAAATGACCATCCAACTGCCCTTTCAGTCACCAGGTTTCAAACCTGTCAGTATTACTATGCTTCCTACAAACAGCTCATCACAGCAATTATCAGTTGCTACCACAGTAGCTTGAATATTGGTAAGTCAAAAAGCCCTATTAAAGTAAGGTTCAGCAAAGCTAATGCATGCGTAAAAAGCAGCTGGACTCCTTTGAGATGCTGCTGTACTTGAAAGATGCTATACTGAAAGGCTTAGAAGAATGTCTGTGTAGTCACTCTCTTCCCTCCAAACCTATGTCCAGTCCTCTGCACTTGTGGAACAAATATTAAGGCTTAAGTGGAGAATGAAAGGCCTGCATAACTTAGCTCCCAATCCTTCTCTCCGTGTATTTCAAACAATGGAATTACATATAAAGGGGGTAAAATCCTCTAAAGTCAATAGTAGAATTCCCAGTATAGGAGCTGGGAGGATGAAATCCATGTTCTTATTGCCTTTGTTTTTTTTTAATAAAAAAAGGGAATCAAGTAAGCTATTTGCATTTATCTCATCATTACTGAACTATGTTCACGTGCCAATAAAGTCTTAAGTTGCTGGGAAGTCCGATAATATTATTTACATCTAATCAAGGTTGAACAATCAATGCTTACTTAAAAATCTCATGTTTCACAGCAAAAGTACTCAACATTTTGAAAAACAACCAAAAAACTAAAAAATCATACTGTTTTGCAACAAAATTGATATACAGCTATTGATATACAATTGATATACAATTGAGAACAGCTCTTTGTTGACAATTTCTGAGGCAAAATAATTTCATATCCACTGGATCTCCTCATTATGTTTCTAGTCTATCAGTAGGTAAGAATTTTAACCAGTTTAAGAGCACAAAAGAATAAGCATCAATATTAACAAGGGGAAAAATACTTTGTATACACAGTCACACATATATAATTTTTTTATTAATCACTCTCACTTTACAACGTGAGTATGAGCTTGCCTCTGGCATCAGACTATATATGGTGTGTATTTTAAAATATTCATTCCAAATGGGTGTCATGATTAAAAAGTCTGGTTGCATAAACAACTAGGCCCCTGTGTAATCCAAAGGGTTTAAAAGCTCACCACACATTCCAGTCCACAAAGAAAATAAAAGATGAACTAGCACAAATGAAGACAATTCTAGCTATTCATAAAAACGGTAAAGAATTTAAAGTAATTCTTAGGAAAAAAAAAAAAATGTGTTGGAGTAAGGTTCAACAAACAAACAGACAAAAATACTTCCAGAACACAAAACGGAAAACAAAACTAGAATAACACTCTTAGAAAAGTATTACAATGTTCTCATCCTTCTTCAAAAACACATACCAGGAGCAAAATACGCACTGCTACCTTGTTAAAACTGAACTTGACCTGTGTTTTTAATTAGTTTTCCTAAAGAAACAAAGCTTGTGTAATTACTCTTTGTTGTCCCTAATAACTTCTGTATCTATTGGGCAACTTCCACCAAATTTGAAAGAACGTATCCTTCATTCATTCTCATATCATACAAAATCAAGAACTATCAAGAGGGAGGAACATCTTACCCACATCCTTACAGTGGAGTCTTGCCTCCTTCTGAAACCATCTGTTGAAAGGATTCAGTCAGCCATTTATATTTTAATTTTTGGACCATCTACCCTATGATTTTAACAAAAATCATACTAGGAAAGGTTTTGCACTGTATCTCTGTAATTTGCACACACTTCTCAGGGTACACAGATTAAATAACACTGTGAAGCCGATAGTGAAAAACACAAAACAAAACGTGCATATCGCTAATACACATTTTGTACAAATTTTTGCATACAGTGCACAAAAACTACAGTGACTTTTCGAATTTTAGACATCTGCAATCTTATAAAAATTCATTTGAGGCTTTGTAAACCCATTCATTGGAGAATTGCTATCCAAAACAAGGGCCAAAGAATCAGCTAAGTGCGATGTGAGAAGCTGGATGCGCTGCACTGACAGAGTAAAGGTTATCCAAGCAACCTTCATTGTATTTGCCCAGCTTCCCAAAACATATGAAGAAAGGGTTTGTTTGTTTTGTCCTTATGTGAAAATCTTCCATTTCCACCTTAATATTTCTTAAGACAACATATAAAAGTGAGATCTCCAGAAATGCCCAGTACCAGCCTAGCTTTCCTCTCACTGAAAAGGATGACTGTTTTCCTACTGACTTAAAGGGAAACAGAACAATAATAAGCACTCTTAAAAACTATTGTTCTGAAAACAGCATTTTGCTCACAGTTTTATTCCAAAAGTGGTATTTGATTTCCAATCTTAATTTTCAAGTTGAAGTCTCCCATTAGCAACATGAAGTAAATACATAGTTCAGTGATTATTTTAAGCATTCCTATGGAGAAAAACACCTTTACCATTTAATTGTCCTTCTCCCTAGAATCATTGATTCAGAGCTGTCTATTAAATCAAAGGGAAAGTATGAAAAAGCCTGTCAGATCCGCAGTGCAATGCATGTATATACATACATATTGTTTCATTTAACACCTTTATAAAAAACAAAGCTTTCCAAAGAAAAAGTGGCCTGAGCCAAAGTCTATGTCTTTTCTCAATGTATCCACAAAATCATGTAAGAAAAATCGTAAGTCTCAATTTTAACCAATACTTCTGTTTTAGAGCTATCCACATTCAAGACCGATTGTCTTGCCTGCTTCTTAAAAGCAACTGAATTTTTGAAGATTAATTTTCTGCAACAGCTGTTCTGTACTTACCTAAGACTACAAAACATGGATTCCTTCCCCCTGAAACATACATATTGCCTCAAAAATGAAGCATCAATTCCTCTGCTTACTCCCAATCCCATCTCATCTACCCCCCACAACTGCTACTCATTACATTTTCAAAGCAATGTCATCCCCCATACAGATAGGAAACCTCAGGCAGAGATCATTTAGGATCATCAGTGAATCTAAACCAGAGGTGGGATCAGATTTAGGAGGAAAACAAGAACCATGTCCTACAAATCATGTCCTACAAATAGGTGTACTAAACCACACCTATTTTCTTTACAGTCAAAAAGACAGTCATTAGTTAGTCACATGAATCCTACAGGCAAGCATAAAAGACTACCAGGAACTCTCCTGTTTGTTCAACTGTTTCACATCCAGTTCCCACCCAGTCAAAAGGATGAGGCCTACATTTATTCACATTCTCTCTCTCTCCCCTTTCCTGTTTTCCTGATTCTGGCCACAACCAGCACTTGGAAAAAAAAAAAAAAGAAATTATTCAAGTTGTCCAAATCAGTAAAAAGCCCTTGATAATTTCAGTAAGTTCAAAACAGGCAGGAAAGGAAGGATTTAGTTGCTGTTATAACTGGTTTCTACTAATATGGGAAATATTTTCGACCTACATAACCTACAAAAATCAAGTAACCAAAATTCATCTTAAATGTTTTCATTTCCAAATAATCCAGAATTTCAAAAATAGGAACCTTTTAAATAGCATCCCATTATTTGGGTGCATAATGCAAATTAAAGTCTTATTTGTGTATTAGCACCTCCAACACCATCCATCGATCCACCTACTGAATCACAGAATTATGCAGAGATGATACAGAGAAACATACACACTTCATATTCTGTCTATACACAGTTTGCACTCATATTAAATAAAATATACACACCTGTTTAAGTCTACCACCCTTATGTCAATAAATGGCTTAAATATTTTAAAATATACACACTATACATAGTATAGTTTTTGGAGCAGAAAATGTAATCCCAGAAGACATTAGGTATTCCATATATCATAAGCACTTTTAAGAGAACATCAACAGCTTGTCCACTTTGGGGGAAAAAAGAAAGCAAGTCTCCTGAGCCCAATTATCTCAAAATTTGTCCTCTTTCATTCAATTTTATCATTCAACTAGCTTAGAGAAAGAAGGATCTGTCGGTTGAGATTCTGTTGACCAGAATGCTAAGACAATACCTGATTCTTATCTTAGTTTTCACCAAATGCAGAGTAGATCCAGTGGTATCAGTCAGATCAGTGTTAAATAGTAACAATGTAAGTAAGAAAAGATTCAGATAATATTTAATTCAGACTCCAGAAAAAGTAAGTCCTTTATAAGTCCCCAGAATCTTTCTCATTTTTTTTTCCCTAATTGTCTAGGAATACCTACAAGTTTGTCAGTCCTTTACTCCTCTTGCCTGAAATAAGATTCAAAGAAGCTGGATACCTGATTGTATCCAAAGAAATGCTTTTTGCCTGCAAATATCTAGCACAGACAAAAGGACAGCTCCACTTTTATGTGGATTGAGACGGAGAGACATAATCAGAACTTGTCTGTCCTGCAACACACAGCTTTCTGCATCACCTTTTCTCCTCACAAGACTTTTCAGAGCTGTATTTTTAAAATTATTTGTGATGGAAAAAACATAGAGGCTTTCACTTCTTCTATTAGGTATGATTGAGACCTGAAGTGGCTGCAGATTTGTTTCCTCTGAAGGTCTTTAGCTTCATTTCTTGCAAAAACTAATGTTTGTCTCAAGGTATTTCCCATTCATAACTCCTGGCAAATTTCATCTAAATTTTACAGAGCATCAGCAGCTTCAATAGATTAAATTCTTGCTAGTTTTGTGGAAATCAGCAACTAACAAAGCATAGGAAGAGAAACAAAGTGAGAGTTCCCAGTGAAGGAAGGTAATTACACCTCAATCTTTATCCAACACTTTAGCATGTGAATGGGTTTGCACTAGCCACCCTGTCTGTTGTTAATTCTCCAGCCAAGTAAGTAGGTGATATTAGAGGGATCGAGAATGTTTTGTAGAGAGGTAAATTAGGATAACAGGATACATTTCAATAGAAAATCAGTCCTCATTAGTTCAGCTGTTTATGAAACAACCTGTTTTACATTTTAAATTCCATGCTCAGTGTGCTATTGAGTGCTGTGGTTAGCAGAACAAATAGCGTTTTGACATTAGAAGAGATTGAAAACTGAACCATTGAAGAAGAGGGAGAAATTTAGTCAGAACTATGACAACTCTTTACTGATATAAAACCCAGAAGATCTGTAAAAGAGGTATCAGACAGCAGTCTGAAAAGCAACTAGTTGAGGGGTGTCATTATGAAAGTGGAGATCTGAGCTTCCTCACCGTCCTGAATGAATGCCAAATCAGACTGTCAGGAAGAAGGGATTCAAGAACTCTTTCAGTTCTTTTACAAGTTCAGGGTTTAAAACAGATTCCCTCATACCTTCTCAGAAGACGAAATTTTCTTCAAAGATGAACTTAATCACATCAAATTAAATAACCCAACTATCCAGCTAAGGCCCTAAACATCTGGTTCTTTACATCTCTAGCCAACTAACATCGTAACTTTGTAACTTTAATTTTTCCTGTTACCAGGTCAAATGGGAAAAAAGGTAAGAAACCTCATATTCTCTAAGAGCCGCAATGCTTGTCCATTCTAGGAAAACATGCAACCTTACGAGGGAGTTCCCTAAGGTAGAAGTTTTCACAGCAGACATGAAAAACATGATCTTGAATCTTAGAATAATTTGTTCATTTGATGATAAGGATCAAATATTTAAATGTCTCATAGTCGAAGAAAGTATTTTGGGCAACATGATTTAGACCTCAAGGATGGTATACTATATTTCCTTTCATGTACACAGCTTTTCCCAGTGCTTTGCCTATTCTCTTCACAATACACTTACAAAGAGCAGCATACCACTCCTCTGCCTCTATTTCAATACCCAGACTAGCCAAAGCAGTACCTCCCCTCTGCTTATTTTCCAAATTACATTCGCCTTTTCTAAACAGGTTATTTAGAGTTCTGGATGTATAGCACTGCAGGTAGTATTGCACTACAGAAATATATTGGGTTTGGTATTTCCCTATTTTGCAAAAATACCTTTCCTGATCCTTTTTAAGATCACATCTGCTCTCCTTTAGGATTACATCATAGTCACAGTTCTTAATCATCTTGCAGTTGACAGTCATGCCCCATTACTTCTGCACCTCAGTCATTTTCAATCAATAGCATTTCCAACATATAAGAGAGCATTACAATTGCATGTTATGGGTGTGATCTTTCACTTCATACTATGCATCTTACTTTTCCGTCCAGTGCTCCTGTCCACTATTTCAGTGCTCCACACCATCAGCAACTTTCAGCTTTCTTAGTTTTCACGCCAACTTCTACAACAAGAAAGCATTAAAATATTTTCAAATCTGATCTTTGAGGTACTCCAGCATTCTTCTCCCTCCTATCTAACATTCTCTTCAGCATTACTTTCTGATTCATTGCAGCTATTTCTCTTGCCCACATTTCATTCCTTATTCTAAACTTCATTTTGTTTTGACTAGTGTTACCCTATGCAACAGTACATCAAACGTTTTACTGAAATCTGGATAAATAAGGACTCCCAACCCTCTCTAATAAATTAGTTGTAATGTTAGATAGCAGGTTAGAGTACTACAACTTCTCTCTGATAAACTCATAATGCATTTCATCTCATTTGCTGTTCATTTCCATGCCTGTAAGCATCCCCTCCCTCACAATATGTTCTAAACTAACGCACTGAGATCAAACTACAAGTTTGTAGTCTGGCAGATGTCTCTGCCCCCTTTTTAAAAAAGAGACACCACAGATACCCTTTTCCAGCCATACAAAACAACCTCTTATTTGACAAATTCTCAAAAAATCCTACCCAGTGGATTTACAATTTCATGTGCTGGTTACTTCAACATTCTGAGGTAGGGACTATCAGGTCTGTTCAGTTTCAAGACATTAAATTCTGTGCGGTTTGCTTCCACCTCAGAAATGATAATTTTCATATCTATATATACACTCCTTCCCAAGAGCTATCCTGCCTTCCCCTACGCGCCCTACATTATCATCCTTACTGAAAACAGCAGCAGAGCATTCATTTAGCTTTCAGGACAGATGCAGATTACCTTTAATCACCACCCAATCATTTCTGTATGGTGTTTTCAGTTTTCCTTTCTCATCCTCTCATTACATTTAGAGTTACAAAGCTGTTTACTATGTGTTTTGACTTTCTTTAAAAAGAGATCTACTCTTCTGGATTGTTGACAAACTTGAGCGCTGAATGTGTGTTGAAGGATGTTCTATAAATAGGAACAATCTCATTCACCAGTGGGAATCACTGAATTAATCCCAAAAAAAGAGAAGAAAGTTTAAGAACTTGTGAAACTGGCACACCCTTCAACCTGAAAAGAAAACTGGGCTATGGAGATCCAGCAAAAATATGTATAAAGAAGTAACAGAGGAGGTCCAGCTGTGAAGCTTTTAAATCCACTGTGTTTTTTCATACATAAAGCTGTATCTTCACATCACTGGCTTTTAACAGCTTCTGTTCATTCTTTCATGGCAGTGAATATATGAGGAAAATACTAACATGTGAACTTGAATGTTTCAGAAAGCAGTTGTATTGCTGCAAGGTACAACTAAATAGATTAATTCTCAACTGTGACATATGCACAGGCAACCAAGAGGCAAGTAGTTAACTTGTACCAACTGCTGAGAAACAACCAGTATATATGTTTGTTCCTATGCTAAAATGCAGTAGGTATGAGGTACTTCACCCCTCAGTTGAAAGAGCAGTAAGCTACCAGAGAGATACCCTGTTACGGAGTCAGGGTTACTGCACAGACAATCAACACTGGCAGCTGGCATATGGTATCTTACTATCCGTATTAACCTGCTTAAGTATCAGAATCCTCTAAATCTACAAAGAAGTTATTTCCCCCCATCCAACCATTTTGGTAGCCCTCCACTGGACACATGCAAGTATGTCCTTCTTGTGCTGGGGAGCCCAAAACTGGGCACAGTACTGTACATTCAGTCTCACAAACACTGAATAGAGGGGAATAATCATGTACCTCACCCTGCTGGCTGCCCTCTTGCTAATACATCCCAGTATGTAATTGGCCTTCTCTGCTTCAAAGGCAAACTGTTGACTGATAATTCAATTTGTCATCAAGAAGGGCCCCCAAGTCTTTTTCTGCAAAGCTACTTTCTACCCAGTCTGCCCCCAGCCTGTACTTACTGCATGGATTAATTCCATCCCAGGCACAGGACTCTGTATCTGCCTTTCATTCTTCCCTTCTTGACTTCTTTCTTGTTTTGAGTTCTTTCTTATTTCCCACTCCACATCCACACTGTGAGCCACAGGTAAAGAGAGAATGAGGTGTGACCTTCTCCTCCTTTCCCAGTTTTGTAATCAAGGAATTCTTAGTCATAACATGTCTATTCTATACAAAATATGCATACAGCAAAACATAACTTCCTTCAAACTCTTCAGCTATCAGCACACTGCTCTATAGACTGCTTTTACCAATCTTACTTTCCCTTTCAGAAATGCTCAGGTTTCATTGCAAGATCTTGAAATGACGTTCAGAGAGAAAGAAAAAAAGAACACCCTCTGTCCATCTACTAACAGTTTTCTTGGCATTGTGTCTTAGCCATCCCTATTTTTTTATTTTCCCATTATCTCCACAATGACGAATAGTAATTTGGTCTATTATCAGGAAGTGGACATAAATTTGGTCCCTTATCTCAGAATGCAATTCCAGATTTCTACTAGTGCTGAAATTTGATCCTCCTTTCTGTTTTAAAATCAGCTACATTACCTTGATTTCATAGCTAATGGGGGTGGGAGGTGCCCTATTTCTGAACATGTGCTATTTACAGAACAGTCTCATGTCAGTGCTAAAACACAGGAGGGAGTGAGTCATCTGTATCCTGTACATGAAAAAATAAAATGATTGCTTCAGTACTTATAAACCCCTTGACCAGCTCTTCTATTCTAGCAACATACCAAGAGCAACACTGCTATGCATCACTTGGGTAAGGAGCAAACATGAATTTTCACCCTACCAGGCATGCCATATGTAGAGCATTAACTTAAACTGGGGCAAAGAAGATTTACATAATAGCTTTATACACTAATCGTATAGTCTTTGGACCTCTACAGTTGGCAAACAAAAAAAATGGTGCCCTATTTATCAGGATAATTACTCAGGGGATCCCATAACACCAGAGAAAACCTATATAATAGCAGTATAACTTTTTTCTCCATTCTCAAAATATCTTTCAGAGTCTAGAAAGTAACATTATGGAAAATTCTTATGTCTTTCACACTGTCATCCAAATACCCTGTAACAGACACCCCAGGGAACATGCGGACTAATCTGAAGCAGTTCAGAGAAGGTAACTGCAAAGAATGGATGCACTGTCTACAGGCTTAAGTTTGCTTGTTTAAGATTACTTGTTTGGGGAGGAGAAGTACTGTCAGTGAGGAATACAGCAGTGTTAATATAACCCAAATTTAGTGAACCAGGTCAAAAACAGTACAAAATCCCCAGTAAATACTCATCAAAATTATTCTAAGAACAATGCTGTAATCACCAAGACTTAAAGATTATTTATCTTTAAATTGATTTGCAGATTACTCAAAATGAGGAAACTGCAGCATTGGCTGAAGAAAACAGCCTGCAGTATGCTAATCGCACTCAGCTTTGCCAAGCCACCTCTGTCCTGATCTGCAATAACTCTTCATTTCAGTTACAGATCTCCCTTGAAATGAAGGTTTCAGTTATGCCAGACAGCATAGCAGATTAGGGTTGAGAAAAGAGGTCCAACAGGATGAAAACATGTAACTCTTTCACTTGGAGCCTTCTCTTGGAGTCAAATATTACTGTATTGATCCCTTCCCAAAGACAGTTATAGCATTAAAGGCAAAAGCTAAAATTTAACAGGATCTTATTACTATTTACTAAACACAATCAACTCATATGACATTTGACAAACCACTGAAAGAGATGACCTCTGTCCAAGCAAACTTAAAGTATGAAATGAGAGATATATGAATTAGGTATTCAGCACAGTACATGCAGTGAAACTGATAGATTTTAGTTTAATATATGAAACATTATTCTTTTGTTTCATGCACACAGTGACTGGGTTGCAGAGGATGTATGTTTTAAGTAGGAATTCAGTCAAGAAAAACAAGTTACTGTTTGCAAATACGTATAAAGTAAGAACAGCTTTCTGATGCATTAGGAGAGAAATAAGGGTCAGCATGAAAAAAGAGGATAATAAGCAAGAAGAACCTACAGTAAGGCTGCAATGCAGGGAGGAAGAGAACAAGGAAGGCTAAAAGTACAGGCAAAGACTATCACCAGCACCCTGGCATACTGCTGTCAAATGTCTTGATGACTGTTGAGTAGCTCTGAGCATGGAGGATAATTAAGGCACTTCAGCACACGAACAGTTGTTCTTTTTTACCTCAGTGGGACTATTCATGGACTTAGAGTTAAGCATAAAATAAAGGATATATGCATGAGGTAGAAACCAATCAGAAGACATCACAAGTAGTTTTTCAATGGAGACAACATATCCCCCCACTGGTATCCATCCGAAGACAAAGTAGGAAGCTGTTCAGAAGTCTTGCAGGAACTTTCTCCTGCGTAAAGCTAGATGGTTATTCTTTATTCAGATAAAGACTTTCCTTCCCTTTTCTCCATAACTATTGCTTTCAAATTAGATTAGTGCAAGCCACACCTTACAGAATCATAACTTAAATATGCATCATCCAATTTCTGTAGCTATACCTCCAGATCACAACTATGAGACTCTTATGCCCCAGTTATGAGCTGTATCAGTGGGAAAGCTGTGACTGCAACACCCAAGGTGTGGATAGCAAGAGGTATGCCACCGTTTAATTCCTATCACTTCTTATACTTCAGTATTGCTGTTGTGGCAGGTCTTGCTCCAAGCAGCTGTCCACATACAGAGTCATTTGGCTTTCAAGCCTCAAAGAGTCACTGTCCATCTTCTCTGAGGAAAAGGTGGGAGGATGAACAGAAGCATGACACAGTCAAGTCTGGCCCATGAGCTGCCATTTGGATGTAAGTCACATAAAACAGACGAGACAGAAATTCTACCACTGACCATATGTAGCATATTTTTCCTACCTGCCTGCTGATGTTAGAAAACAAAGTTCTAGACAACCAAGCCTCTGCTTTTTCTAAAAAGCACTTAACCACACAACACAGGTTGCATATGCAGGATGTTCACCCTGAGAGGATTTTCTTTCCCACTCTTTGGGATCTTCTTTCCTGTTTTTCCAGATCTCACTGTCTGGTATGCTGGAACTATTGTTCTAAAATTCTTGGTGTACAACCCACAGAGCAGACACTTTTTGAGCTAGTTTGTGCAACAATAATGCTCTTCAAGAAGGTTAAACTGGCCTCAAATCCAATACCTTGACAATCTTGAGTTGCAGGGGGCTACTGACTGGATTTGGGTGGCTTTATGGAATAAAAGAAAAAAAGATATTCAATCCCAAATGGATATGTCTGAAATATTCTGTATTTATTCTTTAGTTAGAAATTCATGATATTTTTCATGCAAACTATCCAGATGACGAAGTGCTACTTACTAGAAGACACAGAAGTGAAGTCCTTCAAAGTACAGAAACAGAAAGTAAAGCTTAGTGAAAGCCTATGGAACATGTGAAAACTTATATTCCCTTTTTTCATTATTTTATTATACCCCTTCTTTCCAACTTTGGTGATATATACGGACCTCAACAAGCACTAACTTCATAACAATGTCTGCCATCTCTCTGTTATCCACAGAGAAAGGATGAAAATATATTGTACTTTCTACTCCGCTTTTTTACTGTGGAAAGAAGCATGTTTTTATTGACTCATATAGCATCATAGAACAGACCAGGTTGGAAGGTACCTTGAAAGATCATCAGGTCCAAACGTTCACAGGAAAGGGAGCCTAGATGAGATTACCTAGAACCCTGTCCAGTCACAACACAGAACTAAAAGTCACATTTTAAGAACATTCTAAGAACTGTCACCCAGTAAGAACCAACGAAGAACAAAATATGTTTCCCTGAAAATGTATCACTAAATGAAAACAGGGAGCAATATTTTAAATGTTCTCCTTCCCTCATTATCTTATGCATTACTGATAATGCTGTAATGGATTCAATAGTATTTACAAACCAAATGATTAGAGACTTTATAAACTAGTACAGCATAAACTTAAATATCACATGTCACCAAAACGGGATAAAAGAACTTATCGACACCAATGTGATGTAGATAAGCAGACACTCCTGTATTAACGGCCGGGTGCGCAGGGGAGTTGTCTCACCAACAACGCACACCTAACTCGTGTAACATGCTGATTATATAGGATACAGTAATACATATTAATCAAGTTCTCATACATAACCATGATAATTCCCATAACTCATTTTCTTATTCCCACCCCTTTCCGGTCATGCACCCTCGAGTCCTGAAATGAGTCGGGGGGCTGCTTTTGCGACCACCACTGACTACTGACCTAAAAGAAAGACCCTCCAATGCCCTTGACTCAAGGACTTTGACTCACATTGCAATTTTAACATGCTTCAAGGCCCTTTCACAATGCAACTTTTAGAACACCTGGTCTACAGGGCAATAAATCGTCCTTACTGAACAGTCTAACGATGGTACCTGATCTAGCAGCATAACCGGTTGTATGGTTAAAATAAATACAATATCTCTATAACTTCCTAAAACATTACACCATTGTCTTTTATAAAAACCGATATTCCTGTGAAATTTCATTTAATTGATTAGTCCTAATCATTCCTTATCAAAAAATTATCAACTCAAATTAATAACAAATCAGTAACAATCAGTAACAAACATATTACTAGATAAACTGACAGTAATGGGAAATCCCTGTGACTAATTTTGGTTAAAAATCAATCTCCATTATAAAAGAATTTGGATAATGTGCTAAATGTGGATAAAGTGTGCTACATTGACTATCCTTGTTAAAAACACAAACAACAGATCTCATAAACAGCAACAGTAGTAATTGGCTGGATGGTTTCAAACAAATTAAGAGCATAGCAGAAAATCCCCCTGAAAGGGAAGTAGGACTCGTGGATCCAGAATCTGGCAGGTAAACTCAACTCATAAGAGAAAGTCCAATAGCCTTCTCTTGCTAAACGCAGTATGACAGAATTGGTGATAAATAAGTAAGCTCTATTTTGCAAATTATTGAATGCAAAGCAAAGTACTGTGGGCATGTCCCACACTGGTTTACATACCACTTCACTGACTATGTTGTTTACTGTTTTGTGAGCACAGACAAGTCCTTTGCTTGTCCACAAATTTTCTTCCCAGAATAATTCTGCTTCTCAGTCCAAGATATAGCTGAGCTCCTAGTCGCTGTTCTGAATAATAGGCTCTTTTAGTAGCTCTGTACTATTTAGTTTTGCAGCTATTCAAGCAGCAGGACTTTCTAGAAATTGCCATTTCTCCCAAGGTTGAAATAAAAAACATACCTGCATTAGGAAAAATAACAAATTTCCCCAGAAATCCTGGATGGACTGAATGTGCCAAGTAAGTATTGCTGTATTATAACCAAATATCAATTTAAGTAAGGAAGACCTTACATAGCTCAGCAATTATTTTCCCCCCTTGTTGTCTAGAATCACGCAGTTTCCCAGAATCAGTTTCTATCCTGAAATACTTCTTTCCAAATGGCAAATCATCCAGGCACAAGATAAAATTTAGACTTTACCCATTTGTTCAACTCTTCCAGAAAGCTTTAGGTAAACAAATATTCATTTCTCTATTCATCTCTCTTACTCTCAACATTGCATTTTTCTTGCGTCTGTAAACAATGAACAAGCTAAAGAATTCTCCTCTTTTCTTTCCCACTGAAAAAAGTAAAAATAATGAATAGTTACCATGGGAGAACCAGATGGCCACCTGACTAACCAAGGGCCCTCCTGAGCACACACAACATTCTCATGCCAGTAACACCGAAAGAAATAATGCGCATTCCCTGGAATAAGCTCCCAGGAGATGGGAATGCTGCTGTTTAACTCCTTCAAAGGTAAGGATACTAGAAACATACATGAAGCTGTCCTGCTACCATACACTCCTGGGCATAATCAGTCAACCAGGAATTTTCCTTTGGGAACGGCAGACAAGAAGAGAATGCGATCACTGCATAATATAGGAATGAACAGGTCATGTCAGCGAAGTAAGGAAATAACAAACTTCCTGACCTGCCAGGCAATTTTTTCTCTGAAAGATAACGGATAACATGTAAGAAATAGATGTACAAGGACCAACACATAATGATATATCTGTTTTCTATCACAGCTATAAAAGTTCCTTTGGGTTGGGATACATGAACGGTTTTACATGATTTAAAAAAACCCAACAACTGAGTTGCATTTCTACAGCTCTTTTACAGTTTTTGAAGTTCAGAGTAGGTTCCTTCCTAGGGTCATGAACCATAAAGGGTTAAAATGTGGAAAATAAAACACATTACTGATAAATGGTAATTAGTGCTTGGTCACCCCAGGAGCTGGTCTAACTTGCCACACCTCCGGCTGCCCAAATTTTAGAGCAATTCCAATTATAGTCAGATCCTTATAACAGACAAATACTAAGACAATGCCACTCAGTATTCAGTTTCCCTACATTCAAAAGTGAACAGCTCCTGCTAACAGAAAATTTCAAAGATTTTTTTACGTAAAAGAAAGTGGCTCTGAGCATAGCCTGCAAGGTCCAGCAGGCCTAATAGTTTTGTCAGTGGCAGTTATGCTAAGAATCACTGAATTTAATACTGTCTGTTAAGGCACCTGCCTTTTCTAGGTTTATCAGCTGGGAAGAACAGAACATCAGGGCTACAGTTCAGTACTAGGATGAAAATTTTTAAACAGAGGAACAACACACATGTATTCATGACTGAAATCAAGGAAACCAAACTGATCTCTTTAATATTCTTTATGTTCTGTTGAGTTCTTCACATGTCCACCTGGGTTCTTTACTCCTACCCTACAGAAAGTTTTCCACCTCCTGTCCTGCCGAATAAGGTGTGTTGTTACTGACTTGTTAACTTGCATTTCCCTCTGCCATTACTGATAATTCACCCAACTTCATACACAGGATGGCTGACAACTGTCACTGGTCTGTCATGTGTCTATCTCTTTTCCTAGAAATTCTTATTGCTGTCTGCAAGGGCACTTGGTTCTCCAAGATGGGAGTTAACTCATGTAATACTAGAAGGGATTTACTTACTTCAGTTTTTGCAACTGTAAAACATAATTTTTTCTTTCTTGCCCTTTTTTATCACCTCTTTTTAGGACAATCATATTTATAAATCAGATATACAGAAAGGATATTCAATAAATCTAGACCATGGGCCTGAAGCAGTGTGATGATAATGGCAGATGACTGATAGGTAAACAGGGGAAGATGCTGAAGACAAATCATTGAAATTATGGCTTTATTGAAAATCTCAAAATATTTGTTATTTTCTTTAACATAAAAAACTCAAGCAGTTGGATTAATGAGCAATTTCAGTTTCTAAACATGTCTGTATGGTATGGCTCTGAACATACCACAAAAATGTAACCCATATGTCCCATAAGGGCTCTGAACTAAAAGAAAAATAAAATACAGCCTGCTTTAAAAATAAACAAACCCATATGATATTATAAGATACGACTCATTATTTTTATTTTTTAAGTAACTGGTGTTGGTAGTGAGAGTTGTGCAAATAATTGATACTTAGTCAAGTATCTGAGCTTCAAAAAAAAGTTCACTTGAGATCAAAGGAAAAAAACTTGAAAAGGTCACACTGAATGGGAGGTATGTTTGGTGCTCCTGCATACTTGCAGGAGAAGATGAAAAAAAGGAGCCCTTTTGTCCAGTAACCCAGTGCATTCACCCAGGATGCTAGGAACACTCTCAGCTCATTCCTTCAGTTGAAGCAAGCTGACCATTCGGCTCCTGTTGCACACCTATTTAATATACCAGAGCGCCTCATGTTGATGCTGTTTTACTTTGCATATGTAGTTCAACGTCCACTCAAGTAGGAAATAAAATCTAGGAATCCCACCTCAGAAGGGAGCAACACAAACCATGGAGAAATGCAAAGTTATAGGTCCTTCTATTCTCTTGGTATAGCAAAGAAAAACAATCTGCTCTGCAACGGTCATCACAGTAATACTGGCTGCAATCTTAAATCAGCTTAAGCCAATCTAAAACTGAACCATCACTAAGAACTGCAGTACTGCCTTCCTTCCTGCTTCAAGTTTCCTATTTCTGCAAAACTTGTGTGAATGGAAGCAAGGCTGCCTTTTAAGAGTTTGGCACAGTACACTTCAAAGGAAAGTGACACAACAGAGATGGATGGCCCAATTTGATTGACAAGGTTGCATCCAAAGTTGCTGCCACCAACTGCCAACAAACTGCTGCCTCAGTCACCAACTGGAGAAGCTAAGCCTCAGCCAACTGATTTTGAAGGCAAAGAGGTCAAAACTCCTTGCCATACTTATCCATCATCTACTAGGATACTATGACAAACTTCAAAAACAGGAGAGTCCATTTTTTCACAAACTCTATTCATAAATCAGCTTTAAAGGCTCAAACACAAGTGGTTATTTCTTTTACCACTTTTATTATTTTGTTTTTGACAAAGTTATTTCTCTCCCTAGTACCGGTAATAAAAATTGAAATTAACTCAACTCAATTTTATATACTTCCTCATTTGTGCTTTACCAAAATGATTATATCAAACACAGAACAATGTCTACCTCTTTCTATGAGTGATATCACTCTTGATTTCACATATATTGAATATGCCAGCAGAAGGAGCATAAATTTTGTGTGGATACTACAGCAAACTTTATTTTCTGTGATTCAATAATAATATTTTTCAACAATTGAGCTGTAGTAAAGAAAACACATGCATACACACAAACACACATACATGCACAAGCACACACAAACATGCACCTGCACATACTATATGGAATCCAAAGAATATTCAGCTTCAGCTTATAACAATTAGTAGTATAGCTACTGAGACTATTTAACAGTCTTTTAAAACTTTGCAAAAACTGGAAAATATTTCTTATTCTGCTTGTGCTTTCGAAATTGTTTCCATGACATTCCATGTCACATATTTCATTCCATTAGAATTAAGCTGTTTGAATTTAGCCATTTTTTAAGATACAAATAGTTACTTTATTGATATTTATGCAATTTAATTACTATGTAATATTTTACTGTGATCAGCATTTACACACTACACAGCACCTATGACTGGGAAAGCCTTTACTATTCAGAACAAGGAGATTCACAAAAGATAGAATCCCATTCCAGCATCATGTTTTATTTACCTCCTTAAAACACCAAACTCGCAACAAGTCATGTTAGTGGAGAAATTTCCTTAAAATAGCGTGAATATGCCAGTCTTCAACTCACCATATTCTTTACAAATTCTACCTCTGCGATTTACTGATGTAGGATACTGCATAAAGAACAGTTGATGAGGAGTTTACACACCCTAGCAAAAACTAACAGTGTTACCTCTGAACTAGCTGAATGTACAAAAAATGCATGACAGTGGCACCAAGGGCTAAAGGAATAAAAAACAAGAGAGGTGTGCAGATCATGTATTTTTCTCAAAAATAATTTATACATGCCAGAAGGAGGGACAGTGATTTGCTAACTTAAAAGTGCCTTCTATATGCCCTTCTCTATCCTTCTCCTTTCCCGTACTTAATAAGCAACAGCATTTTCTCATTCCTGAGAACGGTCAAAACTTAACTTATTCCTGGGGTTTGACCAGAACAGAAACATCCAGAATCCAGATGAGTCTTTATTCCCTTCCTCCCTCCCCATCTTCAACCTCTCTTGCCCTCAAGCATGGGCCCCCAATTCAGAAATCTCCTTCTTGGTACCACAAGGAAGAGCTAAAATTGAAACAAGGAAGTACCTACACGTCAAAGATCACACTGTTATTTGACATCTCCAGTGTTATACTTAGAGAAGCATTTACATTATTTTTAAGTCTCCTAGGTGATGGTGATTTTTCAACCCTGACCCTCAGTTTCTACAAATCATATAAACTCTGCACAAAACCACTAAATGAAGATCTGTATTTCTCTTGAGAAGTAACTTCTAGCCTTCACTACAGCAAAGAAAAGCTTACAAATTTGAATCTTAAAAGATTAAGAAGGCAAATAATAAAGGCCCAGTACTTATTTCCATGGTTTTGAATCCTATCTTTGCTCTTTGGACAGAAAGCAGGGATGCGATTCTGCTTTCGAATTCTTGAATTGACAGTAACACCATAAAAAGAAAAATGAAAGCCTTCTGCTCATCGAGACTACTGTGGCCTTGCAGTAAGAATTAAATCTGCAGACTTAGGTTATAGGGATAATTATTTTGCAGCAAACTAGATTCTTGCTCAACTCAAGGCAAAAAGAAACAGATAAGACTCCATTCCTGCAATGTGAAATTGCCCACTGTGAGTTTGGTTCCAGCTGACTACTTTAGGAAACTGAAAAAATTTCTAGTTATATATAAACCAGAAAGAACACAGCTTGAGCTTTGAGATCCCACCCTGGAGTTTTTCTGTATTTTACACCAACTTACTTCCAAGCTCAACAAACTTGTTCTAGAACTCATTAGGGAAAAAGTATAAACCCATTAATATCACTTTTACAGTCATTTTCTGGACTTGCCTGCACTTTGTAACATTTATTCTTCACATTTCTTACTGTAGATTTACACATTCTTAAAAGGGATTATTGTTTAACAGTTCTCCTGGACTTTCTAGAAACAAACCAAACATCAGATTTTCCACATTTCCTGTTATGATAGGTCTTCCATCAATTCAGAGTACACCAAATTGTTGGTATCTTAAAGAAATACCCAGAAGCCCTTGAAACCAAAGGCTAGACAGCTACAGCTTTAATCCTGGCAACACATTTTCAAATGCTTAACTTCATCAACAGCAGTCCATTACTTGCTTTACTGAAGTGAATGCATGGTTTGTGTGTTTGCAGAACTACAACCTAAGTGAAGAGGAACTGCATTCTGAATATTTTGTTATCTCAGTTGTTGCAGCTCTTGCAATTACTACAAGTTGCCTGATATTTTTCTTCTTCCAAATAGCAAGAGCTTTCAAGATGACTTGAACCATAACACCTCAAAACCCCAGATGCAAATAAGAAGAATCTCTTTAAGAATCCTGTGGGTTTTTAGCAACCTTCTGATTTTAAAACTGACACAAAACTGCGCTGCAAGGACTGATCTCATTTCTCAGTTGGATTCTGACAGCAGCTGGGGAACTTCCATGAAGTGTAGTATTTAATAATTATTGCCAGCCCCCATTAGCTCTGTAAATAAATAGAACATTACAAAACCTTAAGCAGAATTTCCTAGCAAAATGGGAAGTTGTGTTTCTTTTTTCAATTTAAAAAGGAAAAAGGATACACTGATGGAACAGGAGCAAAACCAAGTGTCATTTACAGTACTATTTGTTCAAATTTTACTTCTTCCAATCAAAAAGATGAAAACATACATTACCATATATTACACTATATTACACTTCTGTACTCAACTGATACAGACAAAATACTGAATTTGACTTGATATTTTGCCCTAATTCCAACACTGTCCCCACTTCATTATACTCCTACAAATCATTTGGAATGTGGAAACAACAGCTGTTCTTGAGACAACATGAGACTCAAACAGCTCTTTTAGACTTGAAGATGTGGAATCCTCCACAGAAGAAATAAAAATACTGAGATGTCATTGTAAATTACCACACTTGTCGAATTCAGTATACAATAACAAAATATGAAACATCACACACAGTTAATCAAGACTTTTTTTGTACAGTGTTCTGTGACCAGCCAAGTCTAGAAACATTCAGCAGAAGAGTGTGAACACACTCGAGACAAACTTTTCCAAGGCCTCCTACGTCTTGAAACTGGGAAGAGAACGCAGATTAAACTTAATCACAGCTATTCAAAATTTAGCTTTATGTAGAGTTTCAGTTGTTTACTAAGGCTGCGATTGCTGACACTCCAACAAATATTTAAATATTGACAGGGCACTACTCAAAACAGATTTATGAAGACAGCTGATGAGATATTAGTGATGAATGACAATTCGGAGCTTAGTGTTTGCCCATTCTGCTTTCACGATCCCAAGAACAGTGGCACCATTTCAAGTTTCTTAGAGATCAAAGCAAGAAATACAAATGCACATTGTCCTTTAGGTGGAAAAATAAGAATGGACAAAGAAAACTGATTTCTTCTGTAAATGCTTCTTTTCCATATCAGTTTTAGCTTTTAGACAAGGTCCCATGAAACCCAAATATACGATATAACCAAAAGCTGTCAGCTTTCCCATCACTGTAGATCCCTTTGGTGCTCCAGAAATAGATTTAAACTCTGGACAATTTTTTTTTCCTTGCCTTTCTCCCCCCAAAGTCTGCCATGCACACAGTCCTGCCGAATCCCCTGTATTTGAAATAGATTTAGAATCTCCTTTGTGAATTCCCCTGTGGTAAGAAGAAAATAAAAAGACATTATTTGAATCTTTAAACACGTATTGCTATGGCAACAAACATAATTCAGAACTTTTAAAGCATTTTCTAATGGGAAGTATTTATACAGACAAGTTAGTACATGGCTTCAAACCACTCAGATAAGTGCAATAAATCAGGAGGGATTACTGATGAAAAAAGGCAAATGAATTTCAAATATAAAAGGTTTAAACCACTACTGATTGACCTAGTACTTAGGACAATGATTACAGAAATTCTTGCTTTGACCAGGTGAATAAAAAAGCATGGCTTTGGGCACTGAGGTGTAGAAATTTCTACAACGATCAAGCAATGAATTCAAATAAGAGAACTGTAAAATGGCACTTTCTTCTCTGGTTTGATCTCCCATAGTGTTTACAATTATACTTTAGTGCAACTTTCAGTGGCACAGAAACTCCTCAACTTTCTTAACTGACAGATTAAGATTAAGAACAATGATGTTTTTCTAGGAAAAACAATGGGCTGTGACTCCAGATGAATTCTATCTATAACTCTGGGTCAAGACCTACACAGTTTGGTCAAATCACAAATGTTGCTGTTTCCCATCTGTATAATGAGATAATACTAGCCTTCCCCTGATTTTTCATCCAATTTTCCTTTTTATTAGGTCATGAACTTTTCCAGGCAAGAACTCTTTTTACAACATGGCTGTAGGGGGACAGTGCACAGATTTTGGTCAGAATTTCTGTTATGATCAGTAGGTTTCAAACTGTGTATCACAGTTAAAAGACTGGTAGTAAACTAAAGTGTTCACTGTGGCCCTAATGATCCAAAAGAATCTGTGGCTGCAATAATCTAAATATTATTTGAAAGTGGAATTAAGAGGAAAAGGTGACAACACATATAATCATAAATGGTTTTGATCTATAAACTTCATCTGTGTTACAGAGAGCACAGTGACTCCTGTCTGCAAACTGCTCATAATAGGGAGAGCTGAGAATCAGTGTGTGCTATTACCATTTTTTTCTGTTTTCCCCATCCTTCCCTTTCTATTTTCAGAAGAGCTGTCTAAAAATAAGGTGATCAGCATGCAGCATAGCACCACTTAAATGGGATTTTGTTTAGAGCCTTTGCCTCAACAAAAAGGTTCAGAGGAACTCCTTATTACAGTTTCCACAAGCTGACTTCATAGACTTCAGATCACCATACTATATATTGTATATATTACTATATATCTTACTGTTTCTTGTTCAACTATGCAATTATTTTTAGCAGACATAAAAGTTGATCTATTCTATTATTCTTCCAACACTAATTCTAACCTTCCAAAGGACATTTCAAATACTTCAGTAAAGCCAGATATCAACATCTAGATGTGATCAGATGAACTCCATGTCCCTTCTCCAACCTAACAAGGCAATTCCAATACTACTACATATATCAGCAGGATGAAGGGAATGCAGTCCTTTGAAGAATACAGAGAGTCTTAAGTTCAATTAGCAGTATATGGAGGGTAGGACTTTATCAACGCATCCAACTGCCTTTCTGTAGCACCCTCTACTAAAGTAGTCTAGAATTCACACCAAGAAATAGCCAAAAGAATAGTACCTGCTACTGTACAATCAGCATGTATTTTCTTGAACTACTAAAATAATTACATTTCCATCACTAATCTAAACAAGATGAAAAGTAAAACATTCCCAGTGCTTTAACTGCAGCAAGTCTGTAATTCATTCTGCCCCAAATTTGTAGCACTGGACACTTGCCCAGTTGCATTATCTGACAACATGGCTTGTTATGGTGGTCATTGATAAAGTTTTCCCTTTCACAACTAATAGAGCAGGCAATGGTTAAAACAGCATCACTTTTAAATGGCACAAATAATAGCTGTAAAAAAGTTGCAGTGGCGAAAATTTTCCAGACTCCAGAAATCTGCTTTTAAAATAAAATAATTCTCTTCTGTTGTAACAGATGCTGAGAAATGGAGTTTTTTAAAAGCCCGTTTACATAGGACACATGCAAATACATTTTTTTTTTACTTCCTCTGCAGCTGCAGCTAAGAAACTATTCCCAGATCTTTGCTGAGATAGTTGGCAATTATCACGTGCAAATAAAAGAAACAAACATAAACACACTGTATGCCACATTAAGTTCTATCCCTGATAAAACCTTTGGGGGATAGAAACACAGTCAAATGAATGAAGAAAAGACACAATCTGAACTAAAAAAAGTGGGAAGTGTTATTTTACAGTGTAGAAAAAAGCATTACAAATGAAGCCCAGTAAGGACAGTACCAATTACACGTTACTACCACTGTTCGTGGTTCTCTCGTCAATTCTACATGACCAACATTCATCACTGTAGTTCTGGCTTTCAGAATCACATCACTTTTATTTAAGAAAAATTAGTATACATAGGTCCACATTTTATAATTTTATCCAAGTCTCATTCTAAATTTCTATTTTAACCTCACTGTACGAAGAGAAAGAATATTCTCTATTTTTTTAATCTAAAACCAGAACCAACCACCAGTTTAAGAACACACAACAAAGAAGCCTTGATGAAGCAGTGTTATGTTCAGCACTTGAAAAGAATAAAATAATCAGAAATTAAAAAATAACAAAAGAAAGTCCCCAACTTTTTCCCCCTCCTCAAAAGCACAACCTTCCAAGGGTTAATCTGACAAACTTCAATGTTTGACATGCAAATACTGAATAGTGGGGATTTTTCCAAAACTGGCTTTTTAAGAAGATATTTATCAGTAAAACAATTTCTTCAAATCCTCTCCTCCTTCCTGCTCACATATAGATACTGTCCTTTAATCACCATGAAAACCTAGTTTAGAATTACTGCACAAGGTAAAGTCCATACTGAAAAAAAAGGCATAACTTAACAAAAAACACAAATGCAGCATTTGCAAAAAGGAGTCTGTGCTGTTCTTCCCCCCTACTCCCATATGGGAGGCCTTCAGTCCCAGAGCAATCAGGTACCATGTGGGCTGCAAATCATACTTCTGTAAACATACCAAACATGATTTTGTTTCTTTGTGCTTCAAAGAATCCCTCATGCTCATGTTGTTTATTTTTAAAGAACGTGCTTGCGCTTACATAAAGTTCATTAAGATGATAGTTACCCAATAGGTACATTTACTTCAGAGTATTTTTTACTTTGCATCTTCCATCTAGCCTTTCACCACCCATTTTTATCCTGGTAAATTGATGAAGAAAGATCAGTGAGCATGGGAGCAAATTTGGCATTCTCAGCTAAGCACCGCATTAAAGACAAAATTGACAGCTGAAAGAAGATAAAGGATGACTCATTGTCACTTGGTTAACTTCTGTGGACCAGAGCTGGTACAGAGTACAGAAGAAACACTAACTTTCCTCAGTACTTGTCAGACAGGCATTCAAGAATCAGTGCTAGCACTAAACAGATGAGAGTCAGTAAGACTAGTTTGTCTACCTGGGGACATTGAGGAAAATTAATCCATGTTAACTACATACGTGGAATTCAAGTAAATTAGCTAGAAGACATTGAGAGGCTGCATGAACACCCTTGCTCAGAATCAAGAAAGCTCTACTTTGCTTGATGTAATCCAATTGGGAAGAGAAAGTATCCACATAAAATATTAATCAAGTTAAACTAACTTCTTTAAAATTGATATATTTCTTAATACAGCTCAGTTTTCCAGTGCCTCCATGTATGTAATCCTTGACTCCACAAATGAAATTTGTATAGAAGCCTCAGCTCAAGGGGATACTTTTTTGTTAAATTCATGTGCTAGAGTTCTAATTTATAGCCCCCGGAATAAAACCCAGTAAGTAATCAAGCGTTCTCACTCATTGCTTGGAAATTAAAACAAATTGCAGTCCTCTACATGAAGCCACTCAGGTATCTAATTGTGAGGGAAAAAGCTTTGATGTTCATAAGCTAATTGCCTAACCTTTACTGCTTACTGCTTTAGGACATGGAATTGTAACTCATGGAACGGGAGTAAAATTCACATCTAGCCACCACACTTAGCTAAAGAACACCGCCAAGATTTGCACCTCCAGAGAAAAAAACAAACTGCACCGAAAAACTCTCCATGTAGGCTGTAATGGTCCTTAACTGTCCTGCAAACAGATGCAACATGCTTGTAGCAAAGTGACTGACATGCATTGGGTACATGCACATTCGGGTTTTAGTGGTCAAGTATGCAAGAACCAGGACCCCTGGACTAGTCAGTGCCATCACTGCTGAAACCCGCAGACTACACTCTGCTACTTCCTACTAGTTAGGTTAAATCTAGTTTTTGTTTATTTGCAGAAGCTGCAATCACATCACGTAACTGTAGCTTATATCTGCTACGGCTTTGCATAACTTCACTCGTGCAATTACTTATATGGGTTTCAGATTATATAAGTCTCTGCACAGCAATTTCCATATGCAACCAGAAAAGCCAAATTATGTTCTCACATGTTAGCTTGGATGTGAAAGACTGGAAAACACATACATTCTTAAATTTTATCTATCTATATATGTATGTATATGCTTGCAAGCATATGCACACAGGCATAAAGGCAAAAAAAGGCATAGCATCACAGTGGCACCTTCAGTTGTATGTTTTTTTCTCCCAGAGAGATTTCAAGCCTCACAATATGGAGTCTAGATGACAAATGAGTCCTGTATTTCTCTCAAATATAACTATGAAGCCATATAGACTCATATATGATGACAATTATTGGAGAAGAGGGCAAAGAAGTGGGTTTAATCAAATTTGCATGCCAACAACTTTGATTTTTCTTCCTCTATGTTAACACAAAGGACAAGGAAATTCTTTCAACCATACTTTATTTCCAACTACCAAAATGACAGTTACCTATATGAGTGTTAATTGTCCTCTTTCATTATTTTAAAGAACTTCTTTAGTGATTTATCCTGTTTTTTAATCTCATCCCTGAAAAACTGCACTTTTCTTTTAAGCTTGAACAGGGGGAATTTTCAAACACATAGACATTAATCAGTAATTCAGTTCCTACTGAAAGTCACTGGGAACTCATCCAGAGTACCATCACACAACACATGCAGGACAACCAGATGATCAGGCCCAGTCAGCATGGGTTTATGAAAGGCAGGTCCTACTTGACAAACCTGATCTCCTCCTATGACAGGGCAACCTGCTTATTGGATGAGGGAAAGGCTGTGAATGTTGTCTACTTTGACTTCAGTAAGGCCTTTGACACCGTTTCCCACAGCATTCTCCTGGCAAAACTGGCTGCTCGAGGCTTGGATGATCGCGCTTTGCTGGGTAAAAAAATGGCTGGATGGCCGGGCCCAAAGAGTGGTGGTGAACGGAGTTAAATCCAGTTGGCGGCCGGTCATGAGTGGTGTCCCCCAGGGCTCGGTTTTGGGGCCACTCCTGTTTAACATCTTTATTGATGATCTAGACGAGGGGATCGAGTGCACCCTCAGTAAGTTTGCAGACGACACCAAGTTGGGTGGGAGTGTTGATCTGCTCGAGGGTAGGGAGGCTCTGCAGAGAGATCTGGACAGGCTGGAGCGATGGGCTGAGGCCAACTGTAGGAGTTTCAATAAGGCCAAATGGCGGGTTCTGCACTTTGGCCACAACAACCCCCAGCAGCGCTACAGGCTTGGGGAGGAGTGGCTGGAGAGCTGCCAGTCAGAGAAGGACCTGGGGGTGTTGATTGACAGCCGGCTGAACATGAGCTAGCAGTGTGCCCAGGTGGCCAAGAAGGCCAATGGCATCCTGGCTTGCATCAGAAATAGCGTAGCCAACAGGGACAGGGAAGTGATCTTGCCCCTGTACTCGGCACTGGTGAGGCCGCACCTCGATTACTGTGTTCAGTTTTGGGCCCCTCACTACAAAAAGGACATTGAATTACTCGAGCGTGTCCAGAGAAGGGCAACGAAGCTGGTGCAGGGTCTGGAGCACATCATCGTACGAGGAGTGGCTGAGGGAACTGGGGTTGTTTAGTCTGGAGGAGGCTGAGGGGAGACCTCATCGCCCTCTACAACTACCTGAAAGGAGGTTGCAGAGAGATGGGGATGAGTCTCTTTAACCAAGTAATAAGTGATAGGACAAGAGGCAATGGCCTCAAGTTGCACCAGGGAAGGTTTAGACTAGATATTAGGAAGCATTTCTTTACAGAACGGGTTGTTAGGCATTGGAATGGGATGCCCAGGGAGGTGGTGGAGTCCTCATCCCTGGAGGTGTTTAAGAGTCACGCTGACATAGCACTGAGGGATATGGTGTAGTCGGGAACTGTCAATGTTAGGTTAACGGTTGGACTAGATGATCTTCAAGGTCCCTTCCAACCTAGATGATTCCGTGATTCTGTGGGAATTAGTCTCCTGTCTGGGGCCTGTATCTTCATATAATTTCAGTGAAGATTTTTAAGCAAGAACCTAGAACAACATTAGTTTGAGTATAATCTAGTTGAGCATTAGTCTAGACACTAAGCGTCATATTTGGATCACCAACTGCACTTGGTGACTTAGTTGTCACTACTGCTATAGCATCTCCCCTGAAAAGAGGAGCTAGGATTCAGGCACTCACCTGATAGTGCTGTCAGGTCATGGCTTAAGCAATCAGGGAGAGAAGCAAACACATCTTCTCAGTTTAAACACAGATCTTTTACCAGGGCAGGCCATCCACACCTGATAAAGAATCACAGGCTTCTGTATCTGACTGAGAAAATCCTTGCTGTACAAGAAGACACATCTGAATCTGACTTGTTTAAGGTATGCATATACCAGCATTCTTCCAAAAGAATCCTTCCCACCTAAACCTGGTTTTGGAGCTTCTGTTAAGAGATACCTGTTGTAATTTTTGAGCATTACATAAAATGTAGGCTGAAAACTCCCTCCAAATCTAAACAGTCCTCCTAACATTCTCCTATCAACATTTTACTAAAAATGTGGCATTTACATACATCCCCAAAAGGGCTCACATTATTAAGGATGTATCCCTCAGTCCCTATGCACAACAGCTGTCCTTCTTCAAAAATTCACCTATGGCTGAGGAAAGAATTGAATTTACCTGTCTTCTTCCTGCTGCACTGAGGGCAGATCTTCAGAGTATTATCACAATAAGAACAATTCCTCCCCAGCTGCTCCCAGCCCTTCTATAATGAAGGCATCCTTTTGGGGGGAGAAGGGAAAAGGTCATGGGGCAACTTGGATTCATTGACAAAGAATTAAGAGTAGTATTAATTTGGAATAAACCACTATCAAAAGAAAATTCCAGATCAAACTTCCACATCAACAGGACAGCAAACTCAAGTGAACTGTCTGTTACTTAAATCAAAATACAATTTATCTAAAACTTCCTGTTTACAATAGGATAAGGAATAGTAACAGAGCAGAGCAGGCAAAAACACAATATATGACCATTTATGAAGGCATATGAGTAGTCCAAGGTACTGAACAACCATCTTCCCAGGCACATTTCCAAACCCTGAGTGTCAGGTAGAATTACTAACTCAGTTTTCCTCCTCTAGAAATTAATGAAGTAGGTCAAAATGAAGCAATCAACCTGCTGATTACTATGTCTAGTCATATGACTAAATAATAAAACTCAACAAGATGTAATGGAGCTGTCACATGTCAGAAGAACAAATGTCTTCGACACCTATGGCATGGTAAAATGATATACTAATATTATTTCTAACATATCATATACTAACCATTTCTGGCTGTACAGGACAGAGTCAAGTTTTATCACTGAAAATACTTTGATGCCCTCCTGCAGCAAGGAATAAACACAAAATCTTCACATTAATGAAAAAGAATTGCAATATATGACTGCCTGATCATCTCTCATATTTGATAAGTATAGATGATAAGAAATTTTGTTTTCTGAGACAATTCCTTGGTGTTCTATACTATCTATATAAATAATTTCCCCTGGAAAAAGTTGTGCTAAACAGCTTCTACAGCACATGCACACTGCAGCTACGTACATATGCACAGGACGAAGCACAGATAAGGTTGCCAGCTTCAAAGAAGAGAGAGCAGAAATGGAAGCTTACTCACAAGTCATACATACTGGAGGTGTGAGGTAGGAGGAAAGAATAACAGCTCATCCTGAAAACAAGGATCACCACACATTCCCAAAATTAATTTGACACTGAATATAAAAAAATAATAAATATATATATATAAAAATATAAAGAAAAGATCCAGAAAGTTACCTTTGATCTGAATAAAAAAGTTGCATCATGTACTGCTAAAACAGGCAAAATAGAAAGGCAGATCAAAACTTTCCACATAACAGGATCAAGAGAAATAGTTTCAGTGACTGAAAGAACTGTGCATTACACCATCAGTATAATGAATAATAACAGCTATAACCCTGCCAGCTCCCAGCCAGGAAAACTGATCTTGGCAAAATCTCCAGCCTAAACTAAGTGCATTTGTTTTAAAATTTTAAGTACTGGGAAACATTCTAGAAAGTTGAATTATCATATCAGTTTCTTTAAAACAATTGTGTATTATAGATTTGACAGGCTCTGCCATTAACAAATACACTCTCCCACTCACCAACTGTGGATAAGAAATTTTACAAGGCAAATGGACATAAGCTTTATTGCCTTCTGCAAATCTTAAACTTTCATTTACATACATATCTACATACATCATAAGGTTGCAAAAACACTCTAAGCCCTGCTGTAACACTGTCACCCCTAAAGCTAAAAAGGCAGCCTGATACAACAGAAAGAAAAAGGTGTGAGGGATTTTTTTTGCTTATTGAAGCAGCCTAGCTTTGCCTTTTCAAATCAGATACAAGCCTACAACTTTCACAAAGCTTCAGCTCCCCTTTTTATCTCCTGAATTAGACTATTTAACAGAATGGCCACCAGTACTTGATGAAGTTTCCACTTCCTAAGGGAACTCAACTTGGCTGGCTGAAGGACAGAACTTTGGCACTCACATCAGACATAAAAGAGATGAAAGGACCTACCCCATGGTACTCTGGTCAAAGGTGTTACAGAAAGACCTCCCATTGCATCAATATTTCATGTCTTCTTGCCCTAGAGAGGAGAGGTTGCACAGCATCCCCCAACAGTGGAAAAAACATTTTTTAAAAAAAAACCAAACTGAACTCTAAGAATCCATTATAAAATCAGGAAGCTTCCCACAATTATTTCCTTAGTTTCCCATCCTTTGACACTGCCATGAATCATGAAGTACCAGTAAAACCCTCCCTTTAGATGTTACACATTGCTCCAAGATTATAAATTATTTCTGTTCCTGTCTGCTTTATTATAAAGCTTCACAGAGGTAATGCTTTTCACTTCAGCTTAGCTGACCAAATACTGAATCTTTTAAAACTATTTTACTGACAAACATCACTTCACTGGCACAGATGATGGGCCAAATTCCTTATTTTTCCTTTTAGGCTTCAGTAGAAGCAGTTTCTTTACTATGAATACCAGCAACTTTGCTTTGTCTAGTAATTGAAATACTAAAACATCTTGCTTGGTTTTCCCTAAAGCACAAGCAAGTTTTAGTGCTCATAGAAGAGGCAGCAGTGCTGAAAAACCTACGTACACTGTGAAAAGGACATCAGGCCAACTTCCTCACACACACTTTAAAACATTATAGGTAACTTTCACCTCTCAACAACAAAAAAAAATCCACCTTCTTAGAGAGCTGTCAGGTGTCCTGTAGCTGGCAGCACTTCCCTTGCCTCATTGCTAGATTTATCTTCTTCAACCTGTAGTATTGCAAGCCTAAATCTTTAGTCTTACATGCTCTTCACACACTCTGCCAGCAAACACTACTGAATGCAATTATTCAGAATGCAAAAATTCAAAATACATTTTGAAAAGGTACCTAATGCACTGCAATGCAAACAGACGTTACATGAGTTCAGTATCTCCTGTCTCCCTTCTCTGTTTCCTTTTCCACAATGAGTATTGCACCCCCCTCCACTGTTTATCAATATTGGCAGAAAAAGGCAGATATGGTTCCAGCTGCCTGCAACTTAATAAAAGTCATTAGGCAAAAGCATGTCTCTCCATTGCTGCAAACAGAATAATCCATCACAGAAACAGAACACTCAAGAAAGCACTGCTTGAAAGGGGAGAAAATTAAGGAAGAGAAAGAGGACCATAACATAAACCAGAGGAAAAGTAAAACACTTTTTAAGAGGCATTTTAAAAGTTTACAGGGATTTTGCTGTAAAAATGTTCCTCATGTCTAATGCAGTCTTGACTTAGCAGTCAACTAGCAAAAAGGCTGGTTTTCTGACTGGCTTAATGTAAGCTGCATCATGAGCAAAAGGTGTGACTAGTTGACTTCCTGAGGTTTCTTCCAATCCAAATTATTTGATGAATCGATGATAAACACTAAGAGAGTCATAAGATTTGCTGCTGGACATCTAGAGACCTGGGAGTACAAGACAATCAACATTTCTACAGCTATTTCAAAATGGCTTTGTCAGAAGAAGGAAAGACTTTGTTTGGGGAAGCTCTTCCAGGAATCTCACCAGGTTGACAGAAACATACATATAACTTGGTAGGTCAAGTTGTATCTATCTAGACATGATGCTTAGGAACAATGAATACGCTTGCAGATAACTAGTTACTCTAAAAATACTTTTTGCCTTCTACTTTTGTTCTATACTTAAAACCATTACATTAGCTACACTACTGGTCACATATTTCTGAAGGAAGGAATCAAAGTGTGAGAACTTAGCTCAACCCAGTGGTTAAGAAGATATAATATCAGAAACATCATAGCCCAGAACCACGACTCATGAGATTTTGAAATTCCACCAAAGGTAAAGATATTGGCTTGAACTTTTGGGACAAGAAAGGGAACAGAGGTAGATATGCCCCTCAAGCCGTGAAAACAAGCTGTCAGGAAAGACAGTGGAAATATTGGTCATGGTTAGTATATTCAGATACAATATAAAACTGCGGTATATAGTTTCTTTCTCCCTTTTTTAAGAGCAGCATTTCTGTGTTTATATTCAGGAAGCCATAAAGGAACAACAGAATCAGCATTGCTACTGACTTGTCTAACTAAAATGATGATGTTGACTTCCTCATCTGTTGCAAAAAAATTTATTAATCTAAGGCCAACTCATAAGACAGGTGAGGTTTTTTTTTTTAAGTACCTTAAAAGTCCATTTCTATTCTTTGCTTCTTTCTGAAGGTAGACAATGAAACTCAGTCAAGTCAGATTAACTTCCATATCATCAGTGTAGCAGTGTTTGGGTTTCAGGCAGTAACAATTTTGTTGTCCTCTAAAATAAGTTTATCATCACCACAATTTTTTTACAATTCTATGTACTTTTGTATGTCTTATTTTAAGTAAAACAGCTTCTTTTACAGAACTTACATAGAGGCTCTTTAAAGCTTACATATTCTCTTGGCTTACTTTAAGGATAAATGAAGTTGGCAGCTGTCCATTGAGAGAGTTAGGGGCAGTAAAAAAAAATGCACAACTTAAAATGTTTATTATTCACTAAACACAATTATCACCTACCAGAAAATGGGCAAACTGGCAGAAGTGATGACACTAATTCTTTAATAATCTGTTGGAGGCATAAGAAGCATTCCTGCTCTAAGAGACTGTGTCAGCTGTTTTGTCTTGGCATTACTGTTGTGCTATTACCACCTCCTGAGCCGCAGAGTGGTGTAAGACTGTCAGACTGTGTCAGCTGCCTGTTTCGACACTGCACCACTGCCTAAACTGGGCCTCAACATCCCGTTGCCATGAAGAAGTACACCCTGAAGAGGACAAAAATATCCCCCAAAAAACCCACAGTGTGTGTCCGAAGCTGGAACAACTATATCTTTTGTAACATCTACCAAGCTGCGCTTGCGCACAGGACTGGGGGAAGAAGTTGGGATGAGGAGGACATGGGGAGGCTAAAGACATCTCTGGCCAACCCCCCTCGGTACGACTACCATGAACACCTGGGGATGCATGCATGGAGGAACACAGGGCAGTGAGTATGATAATGAGCTCCGTGGAAATGGGCAGACTAACTGTGGGGACTGGAATGATAAAAGGACTGTGTACTCTTCTCTTGGTGGATCCCCCATCACCGGCACCCAGACCGAACCAATGGGACGCTGCTGGATTCGTGGTAGTGGTAACTGAGCTTGCTGCATCTCTTCCATTTGCTTGCTTAGCTGTTCTGACCTTTTCTGCTTCCCTCTGTCCTATTGCTATTACCTCTTTTAACGGGAATAGAGTTTGAAAGGTTGTACGGCATTTGACTTCATTTGTGTCTTAATCTCCCTCTTGGGATCGTATCGAAACCTCCCCCGACATTGGATCGGGACACCTGCCTACCCAGCAAGTAAGCTAAAACTTTTTGGTGCATTCTCTTATTATGAGAAACGCTGTCAAGAGCTGCAAAGAATTCCTGTTAAGACCCCCTAGGATGATGCCTACTGATTCTTATGAATGGGAAAAGCACAAATGCTGGCAATAGAACTCACTTTTTGGAATCATGCACTTAGATACTGACATGTCTTATAGAAACTCCTGGTATACAGACCCCAAGAACTTGAGAAGTTGTAGATGTATTGGGTAATTTTTTTCCCACCTGGGCACTGAAGTTTTACAGTCTTGAACTATGGGCAAAATTTTCAAAAATATCTCTAGAGTAATGGGTATCATCCAGACTTCTTGAAAAAAAGTCAAGCAAATATTTAACATAGAAAAATGAATTTTCCAGGTAGGATTTAAAAGTATTTACATTCATACTTCTTTACTGCATGAATACAGGGAGCAAGTGTACTCAATTTTTCATCTCTAAATGGGCTCCCACTTTCATCCATGCAACTTTCAGGACAGCTCAAAATCACAGAGTCATAGAATGGTTTGGGTTGTAAGCGACCTTAAAGATCCTCTAGTTCCAAACCCCCTGCCACGGGCAGGGACACCTTCCACTAGACCAGGTTGCTCAAAGCCCCATTCAACCTGTCCTTGAACACTTCCAGGGAGGGGCCATCAACAACCTCTCTGGGCAACTTGTTCCAGTGTTTTACCACCCTCACAGTAAATAATTTCTATATCTCATCTAAATCTTCCCTCTTTCAGTTTAAAGCCATTAATCCTTGTCCTATCACTACATGTCCTTAAAAAAGCCCTTCTCCAGATTTCTTGTAGGCCCTCTTTAGGTTGCTGTAGGGTCTCCCCAGAAGGCTGCTGTAAGGTCTCCCCAGAGTCTTCTCTTTTCCACGCTGAACAACCCCAACTCTCTCAGCCTGTCTTCATAAAAGAGGTGCTCCAGCGTCATCATCTTCGTGGCCTTCCCCTTGACTCACTCTAACAGGTCCATGTCCTTCTTATGTTTGAGGCCCCAGAGCTGAATACAGTATTCCAGGTGGGATCTCACAAGAGTGTGGCAGAGGGGGAGAATCATCTCCCTTAACCTGCTAGCCACATTTCTCTTGATGCAGCCCAGGATACAACTGGCTTTCTGGGCTGCGAGCGCACATTTCTGGGTCATGGTGAGCTTCTCGTCAACCAACACCCCCAAATCCTTCTCCTCAGGGCTGCTTTCAATCCATTCTCTGCCCAGCCTGTATTGGTGCTTGGGATTACACTGACCTAGGTGCAGGATTTTTTACTTGTCCTTGCTGAACTTCATGAGGTTTGCACAGGCCCACCTCCCAAGCCTGTCAAAGGTCCCTCTGGATGGCACATCCCTTCCCTCCAGTGTGCTGACCACACCACACAGGTTGGTGTTGTCGGCAAACTTGCTGTGGGTGCACTCAATCCCACTGTCCGTGTTGCCAACAAAGATATTAAACAGCGCTGGTCCCAATACCAACCCCTGAGGAACACCACTCATCAACTGCTCTCCACTTGGACATTGAGCCGTGGACCACAACTCTTTGAGTGTGACCATCAGGCCAATTCCTTAACCACTGAGCAGTCCATCCATCGAATTCATGTCTCTTCAATTTAGAGACAAGGATGTTGTGCAGGACAGTGTCAGATGCTTCGCACAAGTCAAGGTAGGTGACATCAGTTGCTCTTCCTTTATCCGCCAATGTTGTAACCCTGTCGTAGAAGGCCACCAAATTAGTCAGGCACAATTTGCCCTTAGGGAAGCACGTTGGCTGTCCCCAATCACCTCCTTATTTTCCATGCACCCTAGCATAGTTTCCAGGAGGATCTGCTCCGTGATCTTGACAGACACAGAGGTGAGAATGACTGGCCTGTAGTTCCCTAGGTCTTCCTTTTTTCCCTTTTTAGAAACGGGAGTTATGTTTCCCCTTTTCCAGTCAGTGAGAACTTCACAGGACTGTCATGACTTCTCAAATATGATAGATAGTGGATTAGTCACTTCATCCACCAGTTCCCTCAGGACCCACGGATGCATCTCATAAGGTCCCATGCACCTGTGCACCTTCAGGTTCCTTAGATGGTCTCAAACCTGATCTTCTCCTACAGTGGATGGTTCTTCGTTCTACCAGTCCCCACCTTTGGCTTCTGCGACTTGGGCAGTATGGCCGGAGCACTTGTTGATGAAGACTCAGGAAAAAAAGCAGTTTTGTACTGCAGCCTTCTCCATGTCCTGGGTAACCAGGTCTCCTGTTTCCTTCTGGAGAGGGTCCACATTTTCCCTAGTCTTCCTTTTATCACTAACGTGCCTATAGAAGCTTTTCTCAGTGCGCTTGACATCCCTGGCCAGATTTAATTCTATCAGAGCTTTAGCTTTCCTAACCTGATCCCTGGCTCAGACAACTTCTCTGTTTTCCTCTCAGGCTACCTGTCCTTGCTTCCACCCTCTGGTAAGCTTCTTTTTTGTGTTTGAGTTTGTCCAAAAATTCCTTGTTCATCCATGCAGGCCTCCTGGCACTTTTGATTGACTTCCTCTTTGTTGGGATGCATCACTCATGAGCTTGGAGGAGGTGATCCTTGAATATTAACCAGCTTCCTTGGGCCCCTCTTCCCTTCAGGGCTTTACCCCATGCTACTCTACCAAGCAGATCCCTCAAGAGGCCAGAGTCTGCTCTCCTGAAGTCCAGGCTAGTGAGCTTGCTGTGTGCCCTCCTTGCTGCCCTAAGGATCTTGAACCTCACCATTTCATGGTCACTGCAGCCAAGGCTGCCATTGAGCTTCATGTTCCCCACCAGCCCCTCCCTGTTGGTGAGAACAAGTATCAACATAACACCTCCCCTCTATAGTGTATTTATATAAAGTATGCTAGAGTGTATTTGATACTGCAAAACAGCTCAGCTGTCAAGTGCAGCCCTGTAGAGCAAGATGATTACGAACTTTAGCCTTCCCTAAACAGCTACCTTGAGTTTTATTTTACCACTTCTATTATTCCTTCTCTTCCCACTCACCCTACCACCACCACCATCAAAGAAAAAAACATTTCAGTTTAGTTATGAACAACTTTTATATATCTCTGATAGAAGAAAACATTTTTGACATAGGAATCACCAAGCTGGTTGGTTACTTCTTTCCCAGTGTTAGTAATATATTCTGCACACTGTTACAGTTCATTTAGACAGCTCAGTATAATTAGCAGAAAGAGAAACTCACCTACTATGCCAGACCCATGAAGAGGCTTAGGTCTGGAGTGATCAGTCAGGACCAGCTAGTATTCTAATTCCATATTTAAACAATGTTTAAAACAATGAGAAAGAGGAGGAAACATTATAAAATACAGTAACACTTTTTGAAAAGACAGTGATAAAAGCTTCCTTATGTAATTATAGAGCGCACAGGTGGTGACTCAGGTTGGAAAGTACCACAAAACCTTTAACGCAAGATCCTGTTTCCACTCGTTTATACCTCTGCCAAAATCCCCAAATCTGAGGAGTTTTCTATGCTGCCTATCTCCCTGCACACTGATTTTGTTCAGATTGTTACACCATGCTTTGCAATTTGAAAACTAGCACAAGGAGATAACTTGTATAATTTCATTACTACTGGCTGAGCTTTATACATCTTCTGTCATGAATCACTGAGCAACAAGCATTTGTATGACCACTTCTTATCATACAGCACGCAATCTAACCAATGAGGTCAATCAACACACCTATCTTTCAGGTGTCTCAGGATGTTTTAAGGAAAGACATGGATTAGGGTCACAGCCACTCAAATGCCCAAAATGAAACATTTTGGCCCGTAGAATAGAAAATTACATTTCCAACTGAGAAGTACCACAGAAGTTGATTCTGAAGTGTCAAAACATTATTTAGACAGTGTGTTCTATTAAAGTTTTAAACTGTCAATTCAAGTCATATTTTAAGGTAAAATATCTGCTTACTATCTCCTCCAGGAAATGCCTGCACAATAGGCTTAACTAACAGCTGCGTAGCCAACCTTAATCCTGACATTTCTTAGAGTTGTTTTTAATTTTATGGTCTTGCATATTTTCTGTGTGATGCATCTTTGAGCAACTTAACAGTTCAACAGTTAAGATCCAGTACCACTATTACTACTAGATTCCTAAATACCTATGTTTATTATGCATCAAAGTGTTCCAATAAAGATGAGAATTTCACTGTGCTAAACTCAACATAAGCACTCCAGGGCAAAGGGGATTGTAATTTTTACTCTCTATTTTTTATAAATTTCAGTACATATTTATAAAAAAAATAATCACAAAACAGAGAAAAATATCCAAGAAATGTCAACACTGATTTCCCTCTTTCACTTAACTGATTTTTCCTGTCATAGCTTTACACAGGTATGTTTTTTCAACAGCAGTTTCTACCAGTAGAGCACAATTCTGGCTCAGACTGTCAGCCACAGTGCTGGGATTTCAAGAGGTCCATAATATTATCTCTCAAGCTCTGTGTCCCCTGTGTGGAAATTTGGAGAGAATCAAAGTTGCTCTGCAAAGCTGAGGAGCACACATTTTCTCCTGCAACATGGGGGTGCATTGCTGTCACATAACATGAAATGTGAGGGAACAGAGACCCTGGAGCTGCATTTAGCCCTGTGGCTCAACCAGTGCCCTCTCGTACAATACCTAAAGGAAAGAATTTGCTGTAAGTGTATTCTTCCAACATCTGTGTCTACATTTCTGAAGGAATAAACTAAGAAAACTCTGAGAAAGTTCATACTGGAACTACTGGAAAGTGTGAAGAGTTTTAGCAAAAAGCTTACAATCTGGAGCAGTGGGTCTCATGTTCTGAAAGGGTAAAAATTTCTAAAGAACATACCTGTCAAACACACAAGCAGTCAAACTTTTATACAACCTTTAGCATACATCAGCCTTTTCTCCCAGATGAGAACACAGAAGCCTTCCTGCCTGCAAGAGACTTGTCTACTGGCAGTTCATAGCCCAGGTACAAGGGAGTGTCTCACAGAGTCCCCCAAATCCACCTCTGCTGCTGCCTCAACATCCTGGCAGGACTGTCTGTGGGGCAAACACAGTTCCACCAGTAACTGTTTCATCATCCTTGAGCTGGTCACAGTCTACCCCAAAAAAAGCCTGATATCCTCCAGCCAATGGAAATTTCAAAAAAAGACTCTAGATAACAGCCAGGAATAAGTCGTACCCTCAGTTCATGGGAACTGGCTGTGTACTAGGTATCCAAGCTAGACGGTACTGATTTTGTCTTTACTCCATACCATTATGATCCATATCAATTACAACACTTCTTAAGATGCCTGAAAAGGGGCTGTACATGTAAAACTGCACACAGGAGAGACAAAAAAACCCCAACAAAAACCCCTTCTCAAACCAAGGAAGGGTCAAGGCACAAAATTCCAGGAAGATTCTTACGGACTTCATCACACAGATGTATCACACTCAAGAATGTTTACAATCACAGTGACTAGCAGTACAAAAAGTCCAAAGATTAGATAAAAATGTTGAGTGACACTCACAAAATTTACAAAAGCAAGCTATTCAACACAGCAAGCCCATGCCTGCTATATTTTCTGGCTTGCATACTATGGATGGTCAAGAGGTCACAAACAGTTGGATTGATTACAACAATCAAGAGTGAGGAAACAACAAGAACTTGCATTTCTCTAAAAGGAAAGAAAAATAACCTTTTTTTAAAATTTCTAATAGAATCAGCAAAAGCTTCCCAAGCGAGTTTCAAGACAGTAACAGTATTCACAGAAGTAGGTTGTTTCTGTGTCTGAAAAATAACAATTCAATCTTATCAAATGTAGCACTAGTTTTACAAAATAAAAACTAGTTCCCCAGATTTTTCTTTTTCTGTTGGCACAGTCTGCCTTCTTGGAAACCATTGCAACATCTTTTAGCTAATAAGTAAGATACAACCAGTAAGATACAACCACTCTAATGATGGAAATTTTGAGAAGTGGTAATCCATATATTCTATATAGAGAAATTACTGTAAAATGGAAGGGGAAGTTGGTATTTATTTACAAAGTCTCTAAGTAAATTGGGTTTACCCACTAATACTCATCCTCTCATAGATTTCATTCATTTACATGCTCAAGCCTACATTCTCACAAGCACCAAGATAAAGGTGCCCAAGCAGTCTGCACAGAGAAGATGAAAGATCATAGCTGTTGAGTCTGTACCCATGTCTCTGGGGTTCCTCTTCACTGACAAGCCAGCTTTCAGACAGACTCTTTTATACCACTTAAGCATCATCAGCTGTTATGAGCTGGTCTTAAAGTCTTGCTAATTACAATTTCCAAAAATCTGAGGCCAGTTGCTACCCACTGTGTGTTTATTCCCCTCACTTGGAACATAGTCTGTTTTCCTTGTGACCTAACAGGAAGAGGAATGGTATACATGGTATGTCAAAGTCTTTTTCCACCTTCCTTGTGCTACAATGGAGGGTCTTCTGACAACAAGCCATCTGTGTGTTGGCTTTATCAAAGTGCAGGTCTTTTGCTCTTGAAAACCACATTCCTCAATTTTATTTCTGGGAATGGTGTTCTTTGTTATCAATACAGGCCATGCTTTTAACTGGTTTGCTTTGTTCGGCTGTTTCTTCTGGTGCTTACACACACATGTATTTCCACTCATACTGCATTCATAAAATCTTAGTATTTCTTTTACAAATCTCCACTTCTACACCACCAGTGCTGTTATCTATCACTTTCTGGACATGCACTGATACTTATCAGTCTTGACAGATAGATCTCAGGTTTTAACGATCCTGAAATCATCATAAAGGCAGTCTGGCCATGATTTTAAAATAATTTAATCTAAAGTGTAAGAAGTCAGTAATCACTTCAATTTGTCCTCAGATTTCCACTGGGTGTAAATACACATGCAAACTGTTGCTTTTTTCCTGCAGTAGTCCCAGTGTTTTGAGTAAATCAGAAAGGATACCTTGTCCAAGAGGACACCACTTCAGTCATTCAAGCAGGATCATAAAATTTACTCAGTCTACAATTTTATAACATCAGGTATCAACTTCATGAAACTTATATTATCATTCGTTGAAAAATGTACAATTAACATATACTTTCTTCTGTGTTTTACAAGAATCCCTTAGAAATTCCCACTCAGGAACACAAGGAATATTTACACACTCAATGTCCAGGCCAGCTGGCGCCCCAGCAGACCACCCTCCTTTAAGGTATGGTGCTTATCAACTCGGGTCTAATATCCACTTGCAAGGGAACTTATAGTAATGAAATATCTCCCACTTAAAATATCAACTTGAAATGGAAATAGAGGCCATGAGATGAAAGCAGTACTTTAGTCATGAACCTTTACCAACACACTAGGGAGTAGAACTTTGAACTTGCAGCTAATTACTAGTTGGTATGCTGGTTCTGTATGTAAAAAAAATCACTATTACTTCAGCATGCACAGCGACAGCTCCAATTAATATATAGAAAAACAATTCTTGGCAGAGAAAGCAAAACATGGCCAAACATGCTAATGCAGCAGTCTGTTCTTGAATTCAGAAGTCTGGACTAAGTAAATATTTTTAAGTCTACATCAGATTAAAATAAGAAAAAAGAAAAAAAAAAAACAGAAAAGGAAAAAAGCAGTAATTTACACCCATTGAGGATCTAAACTTCTTTTAAGATGAAGCAACTAATCTCTCCCCCTACCTCCTCATTTGTGTTTGCAAATTTAATAGAGAAGGTGCAAAGTAATCCTTGTTCTGTAAGCTAGTGTATCATCTTTCATGACAGAGGTGATACATGGAATGGCTCTAGCACACAATATATGAAGATAAAAGATATGCCAAAGAGTATTTTTGGCTTGGTCCAGGAGTTACTCCATTTCTAAAACAAACTTACTCCTTCGTTGGCCCTCTAAAGTTTTAAACACAAAACAAAAACCATCTCAATGTTTTCCATACACATGCAGACAGAACTAAATACAAATTTTTATAACATGACCAGTGCAACTGTTTAGATAAGAAGGAAGTCAGTTTTGAAAAAAAAATTACCTCCATTAGAGGGTATCATCCACTGCCATTCCTAGAAAACACACAGCTTGTTTAGAGAAGACTCCCAAAAATCATGTGTGTGCTAAGAAGATGGAGAGGAAAAAGATTTGCATGACTCCATGAAAAGTTCAAGGAGAAACTTGTAGGTTTTCTAATCCTCTGTATTTTAAAAGTTTTTAACAGTTCTAGGAAGTAGTTAATGGCATCAGTGGATCTGAAGACAATTCCACAGAAATGTGCCTCAGTGGACTTCTACCTACCACTAAATCTCTTGAGGGTAACAGATGAGTACGGATTTTCTGAGATAGATGCTGACTGAGATCTGTGCTTCAGTACTGAGTTTCAGGGATAGCTGAAAGCTGATCACACACTCCACAGATGTCAGTTGGCGGTGGCTCTAGTCAGATGCCTACCCCAAAACCAGAACACTTAAGTCTGAGATGCTTTGAGATCTACCCAGTCTTGTAGTCTTCCTTCTTTCTCCTCTCCCCTCATTTATCTCATGTTCCTATAAAAATCATTCAGGCAACCATATAGATGAAGTGACCAATTATCATAAAATCTCCCTGAAAACTCATTTGAAATTATAAACGCTCTTCTATTATAACCAGAAAAGGATCTGTATTTCCTGCTGTCAATGCAGGAAAGTAAGAGTAGAATCTGCAGTTATCAAGGGAGCAGACTGTCCAAGTTCAGTTACTGATTTTTACTTTATTCAGAAACATATCAGGTTGTTGCTTGGGTTAGAGAAGAAATGGGTTAGCCTTACAGGGAAAAAGAATTTGTTTCTTTCCAGAGATAGGACAGGTTAGTTTAAATCTCAATAAAGAGATTTTAAGAACTCTTTTTGAAACATCATCTGTGCTTTCCCTTCAATTATAAGTCATCTTATAAGAATATAATTTTCTTTTACTGGTAATACTAAATCTTGTGTCAGTCAAAAAACAACGAGGAATTTTAGAAGTGCAAGGGGGGGAAAGAAAAATTTCAAGTAGTGTATAGTTTTTAATCTTGCTAGAGAAGTTAATTTGAAACTTTTAGCTGGTTCCCATTCTTTGAACATCTGTGGGATATAGTTATCTTTTGTTTTGTTGACAAATGTGAAGTCTTTTCTTATTCCAACTGACCTACTGTATTCAGAGTGCTACCATATTCTTAAGCTTCTTTAAAAAATTGCGATCATTTGTGCCATTCAAGATTTGCTAATCTCAGTATAGGTATAGCTATCCAGTCTTTTGAGCTCCCATAATTTTAGTTTTGATTCACGTGCTTTAAATATTTTCTCAAGGTCAGCTGGGTACTTGTGCACTATATTTTCTGAATGGTCTGTGCTTTTAGTCCATACTGAACTTCCTACAGAAATAACTGGGGAAGAAATCAGGAAACACAATTTTCAACACAAGATAAAACAATCAGTGGGACAAACCATGAAATGTGGTACCTTCTTTATGACTCAAAATCTTAAAAATAAAGATTGAAAATCTCAGCATTAGAAATAGCTTAACCATTATTTATGAACTCTTAATTCCCAGAGCCAGGAATAGCTGCTGGAATTCTACAGCCTGATTCCATCAGGCTAGATGGTCAGATTAATTCATCTAGCATTAGCAAACATCTCATTATGAAAAAAGAAAAACAAAAAGACTGAGCAATGCACAGCAAAATTTTTGCACCCTACTTTCTTGAAAAACAAAACAAAAAAATACCAAGCACATCCTCTATCGTTATCTCAACAGGGTATCCATCTGGAAAGTCTTACCTTCCAGATGCTTTCCCCTACTATTTCACTGTTTTACTAATCTCTGCAACTACCCCTAGGGGGAAGACAAAACACTGCGCAATTTACTGTCAGGCTAACATTTTGAAGGATGGACAATACAAAAGTAAATATACTCTGGACAACAGTCAGTTTCAATATTACAACTGTAAGAAGCAGAAAACCAGAAGTGGATCAATTTGAATAACACTGAATGCAAAAAATGTTTCAAAATTATATTAATAAAACCAAAAAGCACCTTACTACGTGGACACAGTAGTAAAGAAGTGCATTTACAAAACATAAAAATCACAAATCAACGAGAAAGCCTACCAACCTCTTCCCCTCAAACAAAGTTTAATCATATTAATGTGGTCAAACCTTCAGACAACTATCGGTTTTTTTAAACATGGAAGGATGAAGTCAATTAAACCAAACTACTACTACTACAGCATTTTAGAAAAGTCCACAAATGTCCCCAGGCTTCAGCAGGATGGCAAGTTTTCTTCTTACCAGGAGTCACCTGTACACTAAAGAACCTTGCAAGAGTGTCAGTGAAGCAAGGGAGAGTCATTTCATTAAGTTAAAGGGGGTTTGGACAGATTTGGAAAGACAGACCTTTAAACTTGAAAGCCAGATCTCCTAGCCAGTCACATGAAATGCTTGGGCTTTGAGCAGCTCAGCTATCTATTTGGACCCCTTTTGGTTCCACCAAAGCTGTGTGGCTAGAAACTCTACTGTCTGTTATGATTTAAACAGACTGAATGGGGAGTTCTGGTGCAGAGAGAACCGTGCCAAGAAGTTAACACACTTCTCACAATGAACAGGTCTACTGGGTACCTGACAAAGGATGAGTTTTATTGCTATCAACTTCTTTTGTTTGGTTGAAGTGTGACTGAATTTATACAGCACCTCTTTCCAACCTCAAGGTGCATTGTAACAGTACAAACAAGCAAAAAGTTGATTTAAAATATAGAGTAATAACATACTTCTGCTGTATAAATGCAAAAGGACACTCATCAAGGAACGAAAAAAGCATTTGTTTTTACACGGCTGCTGTTCTCTTACTGTTTTACTATTTTCCATGCTCAAAAAACCATTCCAAAGCAAGCAGCATGTAACTTGCACAGCATACTCATACCCTATATAAAAGTTTCTATGTCCCCTCCCCCAGCATCCTCATCCCACTTCAGCTTTACAAACTTTTTTGCTTATAAGCTGCTGAAAATATGAAAATCTGGACAGATATAGTCAAACCAAGTGGATACAGAAGAAAACAGTAAGAATTCATAATGGTTTACCCTATTAGACCAGGAATACATTTCACATCAACACATGCATAAACTAAGCACTCAATGGCCAACTTAGTTATGTCTTGGACATTATTCCAGAATGCCCCAGCACTGCTTGGCTCTTCTTTCCACCAGTTCCTCACCAGACATAGACAGCTATTATATCCAATTCAAATGAGTACAGTCCTCCAATTGCATGATGTTAGCAAAATCATTTAAGGCTTCATCTGTGCTATAAATTGTGGCATTGCTTATAAAAGATTTGGGGGTGTTGTCAGAACACATTATTTCATTCTTTTCAGTCATAAATGTTACCTAAAAAACTCTTTACATCAGCAGAGTAAGTAACAAGTAAAATCATTGCAGCAAGTTCACATAACAAAATAAAATGTAGGGCTTCAAACCCCTTTTATCCTCCCATGTTGGAAGCACCACATGCACACGCATTCCAAGAAGTGAAGCAATACATGTATCATGCATACCTGGAAGACTACTCTAAGTTACTATGAATTTCTGTACACCATCAATCTTTCCTCCAGATATGAAAAATATTTCAGTCATAATTCCTATCTGCAAGTATACCAAGTCTGAAATTTTAAAAATAAAGCCATTTGAGTTGTCACAACATCATCATAATCTTGAAAGTGTCTTAACTGAAAACTTCCTCCTTTAGACAGCATTTGGGTAACTCAAAAGACAGAATATATATTCATGAAACCTTACAAAAAGAAAAGCATCTTCTAACTCCTATGAAGATTATAGGTGAAAATCCCCTGCAATTTTTTTTAAGTTGTAAGTAACCATTACAAATTTAGAGAAGCTGTATTTCAGTAGAGCTAAAGAAGACAGGCTCATTTGCTATAGCATCACCCTCTATTGCACAAGTAGCTATCTAGTAAGACAGAACTACTTTCATTTCTCACCACTGTTATTTCATCTCATAGGTTTTCCAGAGATCTCTGTTCATAAAATGTTTGTCAAAATGCACTCACACACAGCACCAGGCAAAGAGAAGATGAGAGACAGATGCTTCTGCATGTTAGTGGGCGGGATGGGAAAGCAACTGGGGAAGCAGCTTTGCATCCAATTCATTATAGCTATTTTCCTTTCAACATCTAACAGCAACTCACAAATTCACCTGAAACACATTAAATCTTCTGAACTTATAAAACGATGCATTATTGAAATTGCAGCAGGGAAGCCAACTCAGTTTAGAGGATGTAAAAGACTAATTCTAGAACAACTTCTTTCATTACAAGGTTATGGATTAAAAAAAACAAAGGTTATGTTTAAATGTAGTGAGAAGATGCGCAGTCACAGAAGCAGCAAGGTAAAACACTATTTGTAGTTCTTTCCAGAAAAATTCCTCTTAGACAAATTTTCCACCTGGAAAACAGCGAAATAGATCAGCAATGGCTTAATCTCTCAGTTTCCTGCTCCTGTATATTCCTTTCTTCCACATATGCTCTATTCAGCTACTTGAGTGCATGGCTCTCGGAATAACCTAGCTGTCTAAGATCTGAAACTCACTTCCATCCTTTATAGATTCTATCACTGCAACATTTACTACTGTAAAACTGAGGCTGTGGTAAAGTTTGCAAGTTACAGAAATAAATTCTAATTTTCCATTTATTTCCTTTGTTTTAGATTGCTTATCTTAATACAGGCCTTCACCAGCTGCAGTATTTGTTGAAAGTACACAAAGTTGCAAATTCTACTAATCTATATTCACATATGCCAATCACACTTATGTAACTGCAGGTACGGTACATGCATATCTTACTAATATTCCAATATATCAAAGCACAAAATGGAAGACATTTCTGTGTAGTATCACCATGGGACAGAAATAAGTGAGCAGAAAGTCCTTATCTAGCTCCATCTAAGCTACTGAAGGTGAAATCAAGAGGTGAAAAGTATACAGCAACAACGACTAAACTGATAAATGGTCCAAAATTATTTGTTTTATTAGATGAACACAAGGGACTCCACGCTCCACGTACGAGGAGCGGCTGAGGGAACTGGGGTTGTTTAGTCTGGAGAAGAGGAGGCTGAGGGGAGACCTCATCGCCCTCTACAACTACCTGAAAGGAAGCTGCAGAGAGCTGGGGATGAGTCTCTTTAACCAAGTAACAAGTGATAGGACAAGAGGGAATGGCCTCAAGTTGCACCAGGGAAGGTTTAGACTAGATATTAGGAAGCATTTCTTTACAGAATGGGTTGTTAGGCGTTGGAATGGGCTGCCCAGGGAGGTGGTGGAGTCCCCATCCCTGAAGGTGTTTAAGAGTCGGGCCGACATAGCACTGAGGGATATGGTGTAGTTGGGAACTGTCAATGTTAGGTTAATGGTTGGACTGGATGATCTTCAAGGTCTTTTCCAACCTAGACAATTCTGTGATTCTGCGACTACAATCATACTGAACAGGCTATTATCAAACCTCTCTTTCTGTCAAAGAGGACAAACAAAAACAAGTACATAAATCACAAGGACATGTGGTTTAAGGTCGTTATCGCAGAGGATTACAGAATGTTTTTTGCATCCTAACTCTTTGCTTTTAGTACCTCCATCTTTGTTTTAATAGTGTAACTATTATTACCAGTGCTATCTGAAGACTAGTCCCTTGTAGTTATGAATGGCAAACAGAAAAACCCTCACTTGTTAGGAGAGAAATCTAGGGTATGCTTTAAAGGTACATTCAGTAACCTTAGGATAGGAGTGTGTTTTTAATGAGTCCTACCAGTCTTGTCCAACTGTGTAATGCTTTAATTATTGAGCACTGTACTGGGCATTATGGACTGTGGTTGCCAGGCACCTCCAAAACCCCATGGTTTTCCTGTGCTAACCATGATGCAAATACCTAACAAAATAACTATGCCTGTCCCGAGGTACTCACACAATCCAAATGTACGATTAAGGAAAACAAGCAGCTAAAACAGGGAAACACAGCTGAAGCATAGCGGAAACAGGGCAAGTATAGCAATCAGCAGTCACACACTTTCGGGGAGTAACCACTCTCAAATAACACCAGTTTCACTGACAATATTCAGAATATTCATTACAGACTACAGTGTGTAAACATCTCACAGTCTAACTCAAAATGAAGACTAGAGTTAAGGAAAATTGCTCAATTTATACATAGTACAAATTAGGATTTTAACCTGGACCCCAGATAAAATGATAAATTGATGCACTGTGCAACCCTAAGCAGACAATTAAAAGATTTCATCAAGTAGCCCACAAATCTTACACAGGTCATCATGCCACCTCACCTCTGTTGAAATTAGACATCACTACAAACATGCACTCACTTCTCAGTTTCTAAGAACCTTTTTCAGACTACACTTTCATGCATAAATAAAAAAAAAAAAATCCTCAAACACCTAGCTTACCATCAATTTTTTCTGCAGTCAGCAACTGCAAAATTTTGGTCTCAAGGCAACCCTTCTTTCCCACAGACTCACACACATTTGATCCAACATGTGGATCAAAACTTGATTACTAAAAAAATGCAGCTCCAAGGGTGAAAGGTGGGCCCCAAAAACTAGAAGCCAAACAAAAACCAGAAGTGAGAGAGCCAGTGAGGAGGTGGAGGAGAAATACAAGCATAATGTTCTAATCTACTAATACAAGAACTTGAATATTGTTTATAAAACCAGAATGCTCTTCTTCCTAGCTGCTAAGCCACTATTCTCTTAATGATGAGGAAGAAATTGGTTTAAAATCTTCAGTCCCAAATTTCTGCTTCAAAATTACGGTACTTTTCCAGCAAGGCAGTTGCTGACTCAAGTAAAAAGCTTAGCAAAGCTGAGCAGTAATTAAGAGATTTCATTTACAACACAATTTTACATTTGTACAAGGGGAAGTGTTCTTATGACATGAAATTTCCCATAATGCTGAAAAGACGCATGGAGATATAGCACCATCTAAGTCTTTCATTTGTCCTGTGAAGTAAGCCATCACTTCTTATGGCAAATAAATATGCACTTGAATAAAGACAATAATTGAAGGCAAAACTTAAGAGGTAACGAATACCACTCAGAACCAAAGAAAACAGTTCTCTGGAGCTTTTTAAGATCATGTAGTCAAGTCCTGATCCAAAATTCAAGTCAACAGGCATCACGCCATTACATTCCTATATAGTTGGAGCAAGCCTCAATGGCTCTGCAATATGCCTCATACAATTTCCTAAATTGTATTTACAGAAATTAGACCTGTATCAGTTTGTGCTTTATTTCAAATCAGTGGTTTCAGTTTGTGAATCCCTGAATGTTCTACAGATGCAGATGGAAAAATAACATATATGACTGCATTTCCTAGTCAATCAAGAATTAAAAACCTTAGAAATTGTCTATGGATCATCAGTTATTATAAATAATTTCATAGGAGTTAATGACCTTAATGATGAGAATTTTGACTACATAACATTCCATACTTATCTTTAGCTCAAATGAAGTTTTTCCTAATACATCCGGAGCATCCACTAATTTTTGTTTTATTATATATAAACATGGGACAGACAGTTAGACGTGTCAGTGTTTTAAGTAGGTTCTTCTTCCTATCTGTAGTTTAACAATGGCAAGAAATTTTGCACTAACTGTGCCAAGCCTGGGTAAAGAATCTCTCCTTTATTTGAATATTCAGTGTTTTTAAGGAAATAAATATCCAAAACTTCAGTCTATCTGTTAGCTACAGACATGCAGAGAGAGGAAAGAAAAAACCTACAAGTATGACAGCACCTTGAACATTCAGTGATGCTTAGAGAGATGAATTATATGCACCGAGCGTATCCCAATCTGCATTCTAGATATAACAAGTAATCTCAGATACACTTCTATGCCAGTGCTTAGCAAAGCAGCTTCTAGAATACAGTTCCTCATCTGCATCAAAAAGCTACTCCTGAGCCACAGAATTAGAGCAAAACCTTGCATATCTATATTTATGTTCTGCCAGCAAAACAAGTAAGCCCAAAATTCTAAAAATCACAGCATCCCCTCCAGTTTCACACCAAGTATAAGCCATGACAAGAACATCTTGAATGAAAATTAGTTCTAAATGAAAGCAAGAATACTTAGCACCTTTCTGGTGCATTTCATCTTTCAAAAACACTGCAATCATTAACGTGCCAAGATATAAAAGAACCATTGTTCCAGTGAAAGAAGGCAAGAAAAGAGGATGAAGAATTTGGTAGCAACATGGACAGATGGCTGGCTGATACTTCAGTTTCGTATACTGTGGTTTCATTCCCATCTTAGTGACACATCAAAACAGGTTCTGCAGTACTAGAACAGCAAAGGAATACTACATTACTGTATATTGAGAGATCCTGGTAAACCTGGCTTTCTTTCAACACTAATACTTTTCCAACTGAAATTCCTCTTGCTTTTCTTAAATTGTCTGCAAAATTATTTGGTTCTGTACCACCATAAGAAAAGCTTTTATATCATTATTGAGAATAAAGTGTTTCTCCTTTGCAGTTCCCGTTACTGCATTTCCAAAAGCACACATGCCCAGCATAGTCAAAATGCTAGATACAAAGCTGTAATTTGTTTAAGTTTGTCCATTACATGCCATGCTGAATTCCATTTTCTTTTTTTAGGGTGCGTTGAGGCTCTTTAGCCACAGCTAACAGGAAAGACTTATGCAAGATTCATCATGAAGCATTATCTGCTACATTCATAATTCATTTGGGGCATCTAATACTACTAATGTAGAGATCCCAGATCTCTACTGAGAACTCTGTATCATCCAGAAGCACCACTGTATGCTTGCCAGTATTCTACCACAGCAAACAGTGGTAGCTAATGGAGCAGGGCTCTAACAGAAGTTACTCATGTATATTGGCTAGTACCTCACTCACTCCACTATTAGCAGCACTGATTTCAGTGAGACAGCTCATAGGAAAAGTAAAGCAAGAATGGCAAAGTTTTTCACTTCAAGCATTTAACGTTCAGCTCATTAAGGGCCCAGCTTGAAGCCCCAGGAACCTGGCAGAAGCATTCCCACTAGGGTTTTGAGTAGGGGCCTTGAAAAATTAGGGGCTTGAACTTGATAGAGAAAGGAATAGAAGCTAGTTAAGAGCAAGCAGCACAGGTTTCATGTCCTCCTGTTGTTCAGCGTAGTTTAGCAGGCTTGATTACTCGTGGGAATGTCCACTGGGTTTCCACAGTCAACTCAGATAAGTTCCGGTCAGCAAAAAAACCCATGGAAGTTGGTTGTCAGGTCGACATTTGACAGGAATATATAACTGAAAACATTAAGAGGGTATCATCTAACAATCTCCTTGGCTAAAAGCAGAAAGGATTCAGAGGACCTGAGAACCTGAACAATTAAGAGAGTGATTTCTCACTACAGAGATCAAAGTTGACATTACAAACAGTTCCTGAAAGTGCTTCTTACTCTTAATGATGCTTTCTCTGGCCTGCCTAGAATACCACTGCTCAATCCACTAAAAATTCACCAGAAATTCCATTTTGCTCTGATTAATCAAAGATACTAAGTCCTAAAAATGATAGTTGTACCTGACTCAGACCAAATAGAATGAGTTCTTGGTGATCAAAAAAGTTGTATTACAAACTCAGATATGCACGGTGAATACATGTAAAGAAAAAGACGCAGAACCAGAAGGGACCTTCGGTTTCTTGCTATCTGTGATGAATGACTCAGTTCCTGCCATGTTAGATGGATTTCCACCTTCATAAATTACCATCACATGACAGGTACAGTGGGATCTGTCTCCATCCTGGTAAAGATTCCTGTTCGGTTAGTCCAAAAAATGGCTTTTATATAATACTGTAAGATTTTATTTTAGCACTTTCAAGTCAAATATAAAAATGTACTTAAAATACCACATCAATTAAAAAACAACGTAACCTGACAGAGAAAACCAGTTGTGTCTCAGAACTACAGTGAATTTTTTCAGAACTGTCCCACGTTTCTGCTTCCAGTGGATCACAACAGGAATACAGATTTTATTTTTTCCAAAGACATTTCAACAAACAAAACCATCAGTAAGCAAGCCAGTAGTACTCAAATGACAAATTATTGAGATTAAAAGTAGAATCTAAAAAAAAATTTAGAAAAAGGAAATCTGGTTGATACTCAAGGATCACCTCCTCCAAGCTCAAGAACCGTTCATCTCAATGAGCAGGAAGTCAGGCAAAAATGCCAGGAGGCCTACATGGATGAACAAGGAGATCCTGGCAAAACTCAAACACAAAAATATACAAAAATATACAAAAGGCAAAAGCAGGGACAGGTAACCTGAGAAGAACAGAGATGCTGCATAAGCATGCAGAAATGTAGTCAGGAAAGCCAGAGCCCACCTGGAGCTGAAACTGGTGAGAGATGTCAAAAATAAGTACGTGAAGGGAGGGTGTAAAGAAGATGAAGCCAGATCCCTCTCAGTGGTGTTCAGTGACAGGAAAAGAGGCAATGGGTACACACTTAAACACAGGAGGTTCCCTCTGAACATCAGGAAACACTTTTACTGCGAGGCTGACTGAGCAATGGCACAGGTTGCCAGAGAGGTTGTGGAGTCTCCCTCTTTGAAGATACTCAAAAGCCATCTGGACATAGTCTTGCAGACCTTGCTCTAGGTGGCCCTGCTTGAGCAAGAGAGAAGATCCCTTCCAACCTTAACCATTCTGTGATTCTCCAAAAGCACTGCTGTGTCACAAAACTTCCAGCCATTCACCAGTGTTTATATTGCTGTTTTGCAGTAGCCTTCCTGTTCCATGAAGTACCATTAAGGTACACACAGAGTCTGTGTATTTGTGCTTCACCCAGCTTGAAGGGAGCCCTCTCTCAACCAAGGCCTCTAGCCATTTTAGTAACATGAATAAATAACTGCTTTCTATACTACATTCACAATTCCACTATTTCAGCCAGAAAAGTCAAGATGTTTTCCCAAATCATAATACCTTCATATGTAGCAACTTAAAATATGAAAGCCTAGGAGAAAAGGAAGAGAAAGAAGAAAAAAAAAGAAGAAAAAAAAAATCAAACTCGGGCCTTTCTCCATGTACCAATGTCCAATTGCAGGACAAATGAAACTGAGGAACAAAACCTAAACATGGGGAAAAAAAAAAACCCATGTTGCAAAACTAATTATTTCAGAGAATTCTTGATATTAACTGCAGGACCAGAAATCTTTATTATTGATGTATAATACAATATTTTTTAGTCTGAGAAAGGGAAGAACCTCACCTATGAAAAATTTGAAGAACTTTAGGACAAAAAGGACATCTGAAAAATTTGTTCTGTATCACACTACACCACCTTCAGACACCTGCTGAATATGGATTCACCTCAGTGCTGTTTCTCTCTTAATTTCTCTCCCCTCCTTCACCCTTAACAAATTTGCCCAGCAGCACAGTGGGATACATGCCATACAAACATAGCAGTAGCCTTCTATTCAGACAGATGCTGTGCCTGCCCCTGCTTATCGTTGGTCAAGACTGATATAAAATTAGGTCATGAATAGAAGTGCCACATTTTTAACCCAGCCAGCATGTGTCAATAATTCAGTGGAGACTCTGGTCTCCTTAATGTTCATTATGGTGACTTCTACGAAACAGCAGTGGCCTGTGCCTGCCTCCCTCTCCAGGTTGTTAGCACCACCTGGCCATATATAAAACTCCACATATTTAAAGAACACTAACCTACAATCTTTAAAGACGAAGATATATTTATTTACTTCTTCAAGCATTCTCCTATTTTCTTCTCCTTTAAATGTTGTACTGATTTCTGGTTTTGAGAAGTAAAACACACTCCTTTCTTCCTTTGGTCACAGCACTGCCTCTAAATTAACAAAGATCTGTAAATTCTACTGCAGTGGGTTTATTCTGTCATTTATCCAGTTGTCAAGTAACTTTTTTTGTTTGTTTGTTTTAAGATGCACCTATATTCTGTACAATTACATAAAAATTGTTATACGCCAAGTATCATCAGGGACTTGGTTTTATTATCTAAGAAACAACTATATTAAGCAATAGTTCTTGCTAAAGACAGTGGTGTTTTCACATGCTTAAAGCAGAGGACAGTGACTCAGGAAACTAGAGTTCTGCTCATTGCTTTTTGACTAATCACTTGGGCAACTTTGCTCAAATTACTTCACCTGCAGTGCATCAGTTTATGTTTCTATAGTGTTATTTTCCTCACTCTAACCTGCTCTGTAAGCATTCAAGAACCTATGGATTTATTTCCACAACATGCCTAAGACTAGAGAATTGGCAAAGTTATTCTGCACATGAAAAATACTGTCATCAGTTTCAGTTCCTTGCATACTAGTGACACAACATTACTGGTTTTGCTCATCTTGATGAAGAAAAAATGCTAGGAATATCTTTCTTCTCAGCTCATTCACCAACTGTGCACAGTTATTCACATTGTGATTGTAACATAAATCAAGATCTAAGCTTACTAAACAGTATTTCAGATGTTTCCAATATATGATACAGTTTGATACATCTCAGGTGCCAGGTATGAGCACTGGTGTGACAGCAGCGGCCACTGGCAGTATGAACACGTTGAGATTTTACATCCAACTGCCCCAGCTAGGCATGCAAAAGCAAGGGGCAAGGCTCTGGGTACCAACAGAAGAGATGTAAATTCCAAGATTGATAACCACATTGTAAGGCAGTACTGTGCATGGTTTTCCACTGTCCAAACCAGCTGGAGAGCGATCTGATTGTGGCCAAGGAGGAATCATTCTCAAGGAATGCTTTCATATGGAAAGGAGGTGTTCCAGCGATGAAGGATCTGCATCACTAATTAAAAAATGTGAGTTTGAATGACCCCAGAAGTTTGCTAGAAGCTACTATTTTAATCTAGTAGCCTTTAAGCTGTGCTAGCATTATAATGAGAACAAGAGAAAAGGGAGGCAGCTGCAACGTTTGGAAGGAAATGTAGTAACTTAAGCCACTGTTGGTATACTCTCCTCCCCACCTGAAATCAGAGCAACTATGGAAGGATGTGAATTCATTCTCTTAAAGTCATCTGAACTGCAAGACAATTGCTGGACAATGAGTTGAAGACAGTTGCATCTCAAACATTCTCAGCTTGAACATTTTATTGTTGCTCTCTGAGGTAATAATACATACCAGATTATCAGTTTGGTTGCATTCTGAATAGTAGTCTGAAAAACTTGGTATAAAATCAACAATATCAAGTACAAAAGCCTCCCTTTCCTGCCCATCACCAAATGGTTTGGTTTTGTCACTAGTGGGTCCTATCTTCCAGCGGGCTCACTATCAGTACTGATTTTTTTTTCCCCTCTTTCTCCATTTGCAGCATCCTGTATTTTGTCAACATAAATCTCAAAGAAGGAAGACATCCCAAACTAAAAGCTTCTACAATTTCTTTAAACTGATAATTTTTTTGCTTTGTGAAAGTTAATGTCAACATGCAACTTCCCAAGTACGAAAAATTGTTTACAACATCATCACCTACTGATTTCAACTACTTGGAAGAGTCACTGAAGTGGAACAGATTCTCATAAATGTAGTTGATATTGAAGAGCTCTAGAAGACCAAGATCAAGGACGTAAGTTGTAAAGTATTCCAATAACAACAACAGAAAATGTCCGCATTTACAGAGCCCTCATTCTTCTCTACTTTGATAAAACAGCACCTAATTGTACGGTATACTCAACACTGAAGAATCAAAAAATACAGACAAGTGTAGCCTTTTAAAGTGGTAGAAACCATCTTTATCTTATTTAACAATTCTCAAGCACGCCAGCCAGTATTTTATCTTAGAAGACTTGTCTTAAATGAATGATAACCTCCCTGTGTTTATATTGGAGTCACACTCTAGAACCAGTTTAAGGATTGAAAAAAGATGAGACTACAGAAATACAGAATTTAACTGCTGCTTGTAGAGCCTCAGAGTTAACATCAAGTCATTTTCTATAAAAACCAGGAAGTCTAGGACTCCCTTCTGTTAGAAAACAAATTAAAGCTACTATTCTTAAGAACAATGTGATCTAAACAACATATATTCAGGGATTTAATAATGCTGGAACGATTGGTTTTCATTTCTTATTTCTATCCAGTGCCTTTCTAGTACCTTTGGCCTGAAAAAACACTGAATTAAGCACATTCATACACTGAAGTCCAGTAATTTCTGAACATAAAATTCCATTTGCAGCATTGATTAGCAGCAGCATCAACTGAAGACAGAAGAGAAAACAATCACCAAGGGAATTTGTTACTGAGGTGACTGAGGTTCAGGGGCACAGCAGGGGAGTCAGAGAGGAGGAAAGTGAAACCTAGTCAGGAGGAACTGGGTTGAAAAGCCTGAGTATCAGCTGGAAACTTCATCTCATTTGAACAGTTCACAATTCTTGCTCCCCCATTTCACCATGCAATAACACTTTTTATTCCAGGATGAGAAGCATTCTTTCCTCCAAATAGACAAATTAATTCCCAGGTCCCTAAACAAGTACAAAAGTCCATCTGGAAACTATAAGAAAACAAAGAGTTTCATATTTTTTTAAAAAAAGTAAAGATGAAATCAAATTCCACAATTCCTCTCCTTCATTTCTCTGCCCTTTCTCTCCTCTTCCTTCCCCCAAAACCAAAATCCTTCATTCTTCTTCTCTGTATTTAAATGAAGATTGCTCAATAACATAGTTTTCTAGTTTTCTGCTAGTACTAAACCTTAGCTGTCACATGCCTACCAGGCGATAAAATCCAAAAGCTAATGATACAACTGAAATTATGGCATTTCGCATGTAAATATTACATAATGGGATAAAGTTTAGAGCAACTATTGAAAGCTGCAACTGAAAGCAACAACTCAACTTCCCTGGAAGTTTTAAGCAGCAGAAAATTTCTGGTGAAGGAAGCGGGGTGTTGCTTAAAAAGATTTTTTTTTTTCCTGAACATAAGTTTTCTTGTAAAACTGTATCAGTGCCAGAATGCAAAAGTGGGTTTAAACTGATACGGGTGTTGTTCTTCTGATTTAAGAAAGCTATGGTTCTGGTGTTAGCACTGCTACTTGCAGCTTTGCCAAACAACAGCAGATCAAAAAATGTTATGATTTCTATAATTTTCACAGATACCTGGGAAAACAGTAAAGCCAGCCACTGTTAACCGATGTGACCCTTGACTAGCTGCCCCTTAGGCAGCATGCACAGGGTCTGGGTCAACATATGCAACTATTCCCTGACAACAGAAAATTGGTATAGACATGGAATAACAGAAATGCCTCATCAATGCTCAAAAATGCATGGGAGAACAGTAGAGTGGTGGTGGCATCTATCTCCTCATAGCACTGATCATGAGATCAGAGGCATAAGGACAGGGAACTCCATCCTTAAGAAGTCATCTATTTCTATCATTTTCAGGCATACCTATCTTATGTAGAGGTTAATGAGGAAGACTGCATTCTGCCTGTACCATCTGAGATTTCCAGCTTCCCCCATCATCAGGCTTATGTGATTAGATCTGGCTTTTTGCTATAGCACTGGGGTGGTTCTTGCCAATTTTAAGTGTAGCTTCTTCCCAGTTAACTCCATTGTTGTGGAAACAGTAGCTATATCCCAAAAAGAACAGTGATGTGGATACTACTGTAAGCATCGTTAGATCAGATCTGGTCTGCAAATTAAAACAGGTGATGGAACTACTTCACAGTTTGCTTCTAATTCTGACACAGATGGCACTTAAACAAGGATTCCAGTCTTGGCAGTTTTGCTTCGAAGTCAATGCCAAGGCCAGGATAATCCTTTCTAGCAATTTTCTCCTTGATTTTTGAGCCACCAACTTCCATATAAAATAGCATCGGTTATCTGCTACTCCCCTTCTACATGTATGGAATAAGCTTTGGCAAGACACAGCATAGACCTTCAAGTACTGAGCCAAGTGACACCAAAGAAAGAGAGTCATGAATCCCTATAAGGTACAAAGCTCATTTCTTAGCCCTTATCTTCAGGTGAGTGTACCACAAGGAAGAGAAAATCAGTGACCCAATGAAAAAGAAAAGGAAAAGTAAAATTACCTTCCTTGATCATAGTTCTGACTCTCTAGTTCTTAAATTATGCCAAGTATGGGATAATGATCAAGTATTGTTGTTTAAAGCTAGCATTCACTACAAAAAGATAGATGAGCCAAACCCAGACAACTAACAGAGCAAAAACAGTGCACGCGCTCACATGTGTATGTTTCCTCACACAAAACTACTTTCCAGAAAGTTCTTTAGGCACAGAATTAGGCAAATAACCGATACACCTAAGTCTGAAGAGAATGGAGACAAACTCATGAATAAGCAACCTTGGTTATTGGCCTTTATGTCCTCTTCTCACACAAGCCTTTATCTTAATGTTATCAGCACACATAGATTATAGAAAAAATAGATACACCAGAAATCTCATATCCTTAAAATGGATACTTTTTTAGTTTATTCTAATGCAGATGATGAAAGGTCTTCAATCAAAAGCTGGCAAGAGCTCATTAACATAGGCTTTCATACGAGCCATGGGGAAAAAAAAAAAAAAATTGAATGCTGTTCTGGATCTAGACAACCAACTCCCATCCACATCAATAGGAGCTTGCACATAGATCAAGTTTAGCATATAGTGCAACTACTTTTATGAATTTTATGTTATGAATTTTACCCATTATTAACCTTTTTAAACATCAGGAAAAATGTCTTGGATTTTCGTATGTGTGTGTTTGTTTTTTTAAGATTGCTCTTCTAAAGGCACATACAAAAAAGAAATCAGACAGAGGATGAAAGCGGAGAGTATTCCAGTAAGGGTATTGACAACTGATCATTTATTGCAGGTAAAAACAAAAACCACACATTTGAGCAAGAAATAGTCACACAAGTAATAGTTTGGAGGATTGTTCCTTCAAAAGCATTATATTTAAGAACACTTCAATTCAGCAATTTAAGTGCACATGGGAAGTGCCTAGTTTTCTCCGTTTTCTAAAATAATTCATTCAGAAGGAATACTACTTCTGCTAATATTAAGTCCTACACACTGAAATTTGAGATCAAGCCTCTGACAGATCTTCATGTTGCCAACAGACATGCAGTCATTCACCACTGCTCTACACTTCAGCTTTCTGAGGACTGTACTTTGGAATTCCTGTAGATCGAACAGCTGGCACAGGGAATTCAACATATTAGTAATGCTATTTTCAGGAATCCTTCAAAGAAAGCCAGTGCATATTTCTCCAGACCGGAGAAAACTTAGCATCTTTTTCTGTCATCTAAACAGAGAAGAAAAAAGTTGTCATGCATATTTCAGATTTTAAATAAAAAATATCTTGCTACATACTGCCATCCAAATACCTCTAAGCTATGCTTTCCTTACCAGAAACTGAGACGGGGGTATGTACTTTGGACAGGAAAGATGCAACACACAACATAAATCAAAAATTGTGAGAATTAAACATCAACAGGATAGAGAAAGGGAACCTGTTACCACAGCGGGCAATTAAAAGACAAAAAAAAAAAAATCAAAAACAACATACCAATCCAATTATCCATCAGAGACTCTGCAGTTACTGTGGCTTCTACATGACTTCCAGCCTTGCTGATCAAGGGCTGTCACAGGACACCTAAGCAGTAAGAATTTCACATTTCAAACTTGGAATACTTATGAGCAATTTGCAGTTTTCAAGAAGCCTAGGGGTACCTGTTCCACCTTGGTCATTTCTCCATTTTAAAAAACTGCAACACAGTGAGGACGTTTAGGGTTTGGTTTTTGTTAACTTCTGTTCTTATAAGTAAACTAAACGTTGATAACCTATCTCCATTTGCAGCAGGGAGCAGAACGACTTTGTTAGAAGATCCCCCCTGCCCTGAATCTATCACCTGAGTTTATACATGCAATTTTCCTTTAAGCTTACAATATAATGATGGAGCTCTAGAAGGTGAGAAAAAAAGCCTTTATTTCATAGGTCTTATTACAATAGTCTGTGCATTTTCACCACTGAATGGCGAAAAAACCCTACCCAAACTAGTCCCCCTAGCATACCTTTGCAGCAGGAGTCTAAAGAATATGTGGCAAATCACTACCCTTTTTGTGTGAAGCTAGCTGGTTTTTTTCCCCAGTAGAAGACATAACCACTTACAGAAACTGCAGGGAAAGCTAGACAACAGAAAATTAATCTGTATCCAGAAGATTTCATTAAATAAAATGTGCTGACCTGCTGGCAACTGCCAGGTCTGGTTTTAACACAGTACTTTGTTTAGCCCAGTGCTTTCTGTTCCTTCTGGCACTGAAATTGTATATTAAAAAAAAACCCAACTAACAATGTTTAAAAGACATTTGATTCATTGTCATTTCCATCCTGGCATCCCTACCTTCCAGAATACATAAATGACAGTCCCTGCTGTAAAACTGTTTCCTGCAGTAATTTTAACAGTGCTATAAAAACCCGAGTACAATACATACTCAAAAAGGTAAGACTAGAAGGTCTTAACAACTGTTCAGATGTCTCTACAGGCTAATTTTCAGTTTAAAAAATGCATGTTGGAAAAAAGTAGGCTTTATTTACAGTCTAGCAGTACCCCTGTTCCAAGTTGAACAAAGCATAAGACATTGTACTCAGGTGAAAACACAAATAGATCGCTTGTCTGATGCTTTACAAAGAAATTACTTGCTTTCTAAAAACAAAACTGGGCACAGCGGAAGAGCTAGGAATCTCTCCAAAAACTGTTATATAAGGCATTGTCACACTTCGTGTCACCTCCACAGAGGCCGCAAATTGCTATTTCCTCCCCCACCGCTCAGTGAGCAGGGATTAATGACCTAAATGACACAGTTCTCGGATAGGAGGTAATAGCAGAAGCCTTCCCAAAGGAGAGCTTCCTGGGCTGAAGGCTTGTTTGGGAGGCTGAAGGGGGATGGGGAAACCACCCTCCCCGCCTCCGCGTCTCAGCAAAACTCCGGCTTCGCCGGGAACCAGCAGACAGGTCCCGGGAGTTCGGGCAGGCTGCCTCCCGGGGCAGCCACGCCGAGGGGCAAGGCGTTCGCGCCCCACGGCGTGACACCCTTCCACCCGCGCGGCGGCGGCGGCAGCAGCAGCCACCAGCCCCTGACTCTCCCGGACTCCTCCGCGCATACGGAGGTACTCGGCGGGGCGGCGGCTCCGTCCCCCCGCCTCCGCCCCACGGCCGGAGCCCCCCCGCCGAGCGAGAACATACTCCGGCCGGAAAAGAGGGGCGTGGGGTGCGGTGGCAACAACCGACCGGGCGGACTCACGAGAAGAACAACGGAGTAGAGGCAGGCGGGGTGACACCCCTCGGGGGGCCGGGGGGATGTGCCCCGTTGTGCCAGGGGAGTGATAAACGTGCCTCCGCCTAAGCATCTCCAACTCCAGGGTTGACGAGGATTATAATCCAGGAGATAAAACCCCCACCCCAGCCCTACCGGACTCGGATGCCGCCTCCCCCGGGCTGCTGGAAGGGAGACGCTCACCGATTGTTCCTCGCTCTCCCCCGCTCCTCGTCTCTAAAAGCAGCAGCGGCCCGACGAGGCACTTACCTTCCCCGTGTGGCTTCCGGGCCGCCGGGACGGGCGCTCAGCGCCTGCCTGTCCGCCCAGGAGAGCGGTCTTTCCCCCTCCGCTCCAGGCGGGCAGCTCCAGCTCCGTCGCCGCAGCCCGGCGCTCCGGAGGTGTCAGCCGGCGGGTCCCAGCCGGGGCGGCACCAGCGGCTCCACTCTTCGCGGGACGAGAAGCTGCTGACGGTGGGAGGAGGAAGGCGGCAGGGAGGTCCCCACTCCTCCCGGGCTGCGCCGCCGAGGTGGCTGCCTGCTCCTCCTCCGCCCAGCTCTCTCTCCAGAGAGGGCCCGCTGCCTGCTGTCCTAAGGTGCAGCCCGACCCCGTCCGTCCGTCCGTCCCGCTCGCCTTCCCCCGCCCGTCTCCCCGGCGGCAAGCCGCGCGGCGCGCAGGCCCCGGCGGCGGCCAGCAGGACCCGGGGACGACGTGGGGTTCCGGCCCGGCCTCCTGTCCTCTCCCAGGGGCCTGGCGCACACTCTCCGCGGGAAAAGGAGGCCCTGCCCCGGCCTGGTGGGCGGCGAGCAGCCGGGAAGGTCACCGGCACGGTGGAACCGAGCACGGAGAGGCTCCCTCCGGCACTGCTGCGGCCGTTTCTACTGCTGCCGGCCCGGCCTCAGCGGCCGCTGGGTGCCGCGCTCTGCCCGGGCTCCCTCCGTGCCGGTGCCCGGCCCCAGTCTTCGAGTCTGAGTGCCAGCCTACCCCCTTCCCCTTCCTTCCTTCCTCGCCTCCCGCCCCTTCCCCGCCGCCAGCCTTCCCCCGCCGGGTCCCTCCCGGCGCCCGGTGCGGGGCCCTGCAGGTCTCGGAGCCGAGGCTGCCGGCGCTGGGCCCGACGGGCCGAGGCGGGCGCGGCTGCCGCCGTTCCGCGGGTGCCGGGGAGCGGGGTCTCCGCCGCCGCTCTGCCCCGCGATCAGCGGCAGCTGCAGTGACTGTGTGTCTGTGTCATGTCTGTGCATGGGCGGGCGGAGGCGCGGGGCCGGGGCGGAGCCAGCCCGCTGACACACCGCCCAGCGACAGGCGTCGGGCGCTCACTCACCAGCGGTCGCCACCGCGGTCCGCCTGCCTGCCTGCCTGCCTGCCTGCCTGCCCGCCCGCGCGGCGCGGGGCCGCGCCCCGGGGCGCTACACCTGGGCACGGGCGGAGGAGGCGGGGGCCGGGCCGCCGCCCGCGTCCCGCCACCGTCGCCGTGACAGCGAGCCCGTCCCGCGGGAACGGACTGTGAGGGGAGAGCCCGTCAGTCCCGCGCACCATCCCGGCCGGCGGAGCGCGCTGTGATAAGTGAGGGGAGAGCGAGGGGCGGCCCTGGCCCGGCTCGGCCCGGCCCTCGCCTCAGGCGCTGGCGGCTTGAGCCCCGTCAGGGAGGCTAAGCGGCGCCCGGCCTTCAAACGTGCTCGCTCGGCGCTGGAAGACCCAACTTTCTACCACCGTTAACGCGTCAGAAATTAATACCGCACCTCTTCGCTGAAATGCGGCGGAGCGTGTCCCTGTGTTACTTCCCTGCGTGCTGGTAACTGCTGAGAGTGAAGCGATAAATGCACCTTCTTTAATTTTTTTTCTTACCCTACCCACAACCATCAACTCTTTTTTTTTTTTTTTTGTTATTTTTCATCATCTTTCTTTCACTTCATTAGCAACGTAAAATGGATTGTTGCAATATATTAGCATACTAAGAGGACCGTATGATAAACTGTGTGTATGGGTGGAGAGTGTGCCTGAAATTTCGAGAGGAGTGCAAGGAGAACGGAAAGAAGAGGAGAAGAGCAAATGTGCATACAATTCGATTTTCAAAGGCATTGATCCATTCTTAAAATGGAAGAGCAGGGAAAGTATACACATGCTTTGAGTGACAATGTAAATAATCAGAAGTGGAAATAATAGGGATACTGTTAAGTACTTAACTGCTTTTTTTCTCCCAGAAGGGAATAGTAAGAGAAAAAATGTTGTTCTACAAAGGATACCTCAGATGCTAATTTCTCTTCTTACATCAACTGCTTAAATGCTGTAACTTACTCAGAAGTTGCTTTGTTGTGGGTAGAAATTATGTTTTGCTGTATGCTGTACCAAAATATTGTGAACTCTGGAACAGGTTATTCATGGCAAGATAGTATTTGCCAGACTTGTTTAAGACATTGGTCCAGCAAGTTTAATATTCTGTCTCCAGCAGCACTCGCTGATGCTTTAGTCAAGAGTGGTATCAGACGAACTGAAGTAAACCATGAAGTTAAACATGCCAGTGATATCACGTGTTACTAACTGCAAATTGTGACATATTGTGACAACTACGAAAGCATTTGGGGAAAAAAAAAAACCAAACCTCTGCATATCTGTAAAAAGATTCTGATATGAATGATTTTCTGCAGAAGCTATGGTAACATACAGATCAATCTTTATTGTGCTAGTTATTTTCATGAGCAAATCAAAGTCAGAAAGGAGCTATACTGAAATTACTAAGTAAAGCCAAAGGATCAGCCTTCATGTAATAATGTTTTCTTGCACTGTTGAGGAATTGTAACTGCTTTGGTGACAGCCACAATGAACAAATTGCTGGGGATGTATGGAGGAGGAAACAGGATTGTGTATACAACTTCATTATTAATAAAACTAGATTGTCTCCTGCCTGTTACTGGAATTCTCAGCAGTTTCACTTTTTTAGTCTCATGCTATTTCTTAAAACTAGTGAATTGTTGGAGTCTGATCCTACAAGATACTGAACAATTTCTGAACGTGCTTAATGTCCTTATCTGCTATTAGAGCAGGGAACTCTCAGCACCCACAAAAATTATTAGGTTTTAAGAGCATCATGGATTAATAGAATTATCTAAGTGTGCTGGTTTAGCCAGGATAGGGTTAAGTTTCCCCAGCAGTGGGGGGGAAGCTCTGGCCGGGTTATTCATATGCCATGCTGATGTCACCTCCTGGCGCGAGCGCGGGAAGAATCGGTGATCGCGTGGGTTGGCGCAGCCGGTTCTCTCTTTGCTGTATCGGTATATACTTTGCTCTGTTCATTGTTATCACTGTTATTGTTATTGTTTGTTGTGTTGCTGTTGCTCTGTTGTATTAAACCTCTTCTTATCTCAGTCTCAGGGCTTTGTATTTCACTCCCTTTGTGGGGGAGGGGCAGCAGCCACGTGGTTTCAGACCCCAGCAGGGGCTAAACTGTCACACTAAGGTACCACCATACATGATGAAACTTCATACTGAAACAAAATCTCTTACTTAAAATTGCTTTGCATCTGTGAGGTTGGTGACCTACTCACAAAATGGACAGCAGTTGTCCAAACCCAGAGCAGAGGCTGTAGCTGAGAATGATTACCACTAGATTACAAAAACTAACAGGGACAGGAGGAGTTACTACCTATGAACACAGAGTTTTTCAGAAATTGTATTTATAAGCGAGTAACCTTTTCATATTCATCATAAATTGCTCCATCAGTCTTTGTCCTTGAAAATGCTGAAGTGGCAATTGCTTTGGTCATGGAGTAAACGAGCAACACAGAAGGATCTTAATGCTAAGGACAGGTAGAAGAAGTTAGATGTAAAGATTTGCACTTGAGATTTCATTCAGCCAGAACTAAGTTTTCTCCAGAAGGTGCACAGATTCTGGAGTGAGATGTCTATTTACATTAAAAAAAAAAAAAAAAAAAGAAAAAAAACCCTATAATAACGTCAAGTATATAGTTTTAAAATATTGACAGTTAATAAGGTTGAAAATCTCAAAGATTCAACAATCCTATTAGTAAAAAATTACGTAAGTCAGACCTTTCTTTTTCAATAGGAACATGCCAGTTTTGAGATAGTGTTACATGATCAAGTTATACTGATGTAAAATTATCACACAAGTTTTTGGTCTCTTTTTTTCCTTATTGGAACAAGATAAAGGCATAACAGTACACAACTTCAAACAGGTTATGGTACTTTAACTACCCCAGAACATCAATAAGTAAAATAGGATTAAGTCTGTTATAATACCCCAAACACTCTCAGATTATCTTTTTTTTTTGATGAAAAGAACAAAATTATTTCCAATATAACTATGTGAAAGGGAGGTATAAGGCCCACAAGTATTCAGACTTATAAAAGTGCATGAAGTTCATCTCCCATTTAACACCAGTGAAGACCTTTTTACATTCATACACAGTTGCTTCATTGTTCTAGCTGAATTCAACCACTATGAGGTCTTTTGAGGAAAAAGACAGTGCTTTATTCAGGTGACTGAAAAGTGCTTTACTACTCTAATAGTGCATTATGTGCCAGCTGCAACAGAAGCTAAAACATTCCTGAAAACCAGGAAGGTATTCTGTCCCCATTCCTCCACACACACTCCTGTGGTTAATCAGCATTTTAAATACCTAGTGAGGCTGATGCTGCTGTGTCCCACTCAAGATATGGGATATGCATGGACAAAGCTAAATTCTCAATTACATGCTTTTGTGTGGAGTTGATGAAATAGCTACTTTTCATAAAATCAACCATTCAGGGTGTAGTCACAGGGAACAGAAATCCAAATCTGATTTAGCAGGCTGGCTGGATTGTGTTAACTGATCCACTTCAATACAGAAGGTCGTGAATCTTTGTTTATAAATTGCCGTTCTTAACTTCTAGGTGCTAAATGCACAACTGTTAGTAGTATCAGAGCACAAAGAGCAAGACCAAAAGTCTGAAGCAAGTCCTAATCCTTGAGATTCTTGTTATCATCTGCCACCGTAGTGAATACAGGAGTACTGCAGAACAGGCTGCCTAGCATCTTTTATAGTAGGAAAAGGCTTTCAGACAAGAAATAAGTGAAATTTAATCTACTCTGGAAAAATAAATTCTTTGTTCTTGAGTGTAAAGTTGAAGCTCTGTTACATATGCTGTCCACAATGTAAATTTAATTAAGATTTTCCTGTGCCTATAACAGAAAAAAAAGAAAAATCAGCAAAACCTGAGAAAGTCAGAGCAAGATCCAGATTCCCTGGGGTTATAGGAACTGAAAAAAAAAAATAAAGACTGGTAAACTGAATGCGTTTAAATAACTAGAAAACATCATGAAAACCTAAAACCTTCAGAATGCAAAGGAAATCAAGGTATTAAAACAGAAATTATTTCTCTCATATGCCAAAATAGATTTTAGACCATAAACTGATTGTTAACTTACTTGGATTTTCATATGGGTTTGTCCCAGAATTCAGTTGTACTTCTAGATGCAAAAAGGTAAACACCCATACTAGAGTCTTGGATGCATATTATGCCCTATATCAAAGAAGACTTGAAGAAAGGGTGTATTTTCCTACTTGTTTATATCTCTGACATGACTTTCTGGATTTTTATTCATTGCTGCCAATTAGTACTTTACATTTGTTGTGAATCAATCATTTAGAGAATAGTTGGGGTTTCTCTGGTTGGTTGATTGGTCTTTTTGAAAGAATAATGCTTTTAAAACCATAAAAACTAGTGAAGATATGCAGAATAAATATGGTGCAACTTCAATTTTATGAAGTTAATCTGATGTCAGGTTGATAGTACCTCTCTAAGTTTGGACCTACCATAGACAAGTCAATCCTGTATTTCTACTTATGGAAATGGTTACTTTTTTGCTGATATGACCTATATAGCTCAGAAAAGACTTTATTTTGTACTACATAAAGACAGTGCCAGTGTTTCCAGAGCTCTTAGTAATGCATAACTGCATCCTAAAAAAAAAAAAAGTAACAAGTACTGTGTTTGAAGTTTTGGGGTTCTTTTATGAAGGAATCTTCACACCTATGCTGTTTGCAGTGAAATACTGGATAATGTACAGTACCACAACTATTCTGTATTAACATGTATCATTCTCTTTACAGAATCTTCTGGGAAAGAAAATCAGCATTGGACATACTTTAGAATAATTTTAAACTTCACTGTCTATGAAGGTGAAACTGACCCAGGTACTCTTAAGCCTAAATCAAGGTATGTTGAAGTCAGTGGAGCAACTGCACTGATTTCAGTGGTATTCAATCTGAACTATCCTTTATGTCCCAGTCTGTGTTCTGGGAAAATACATATACACATATATACATACACACACTTTTATGAAGTACTTTTTCAGTAATTGATTCTATTTGACTGCTTCACCTCACTCCCAAGCAAATAGTGGATCTAGTGTCTCTCTCTCATTACTGTGTTTCTTTTGTTACACTTCTCTGTTATTACCCTGCAGAATGAATGCTAAATAAGGCTATGAAAAGCCTTAAATGAATTGTAGACCTGTATAATATCTGCTATCCTTTCTAGAAGTATTAAAGCACAGGATGTATCACTCCTCTGCTCTTAGCCTTGCACGTTTAGATTTTAATTCATCTAAGGACACCTTTCACTGCTCTTGTGAAAGAGGATACTCTATCTGATCAAAACAATACATTTTGTTTCCATTAGAAGCACCTGTCTTATACATGCACAGTTTAATGTTTTCAGAGTAGCTTTGTTAACTTCTGAAAGTTTTGGCCTCCACAGAGCCAGGATGCTAATTAGAAGGAAAACTGGCCTTACAGTAGTTGAAGACGTGTCTTCTTTAAGAGAGTGAGAAGTCTTATTCAATCATTGACACAGTGTTTCTGTCAGAAAGTAGGAATAACTGCCAGTTATATGAACTCAGAGAATACCTGTGACAAATGAGTTATTCCCACAGTCAAATAACCTCTTCAGACAGCCAACAACAGTAAGCCTAATAATGATTAAGTAAGCAACGTTAAGATGTCCATCAAGTTCCACACAGTCCAAGCAATGTCCTTTATAACCAGCATCATCTGTCAGCTCTGGTGTCCCTAACTCAGTGGGTTAGGCATGTTTGGAGGGTGACGTATGGATGCTTGGGTTGCCTCCTTAGGCAGCCAGAGTGTCCACAGTAACATGTCTGGACTTTGTCACATTTATACTGCTTTTATACTAAAGCTTTTAAAAGTCTGACCAAAAAAAATCTATACAGGACTAAAGAGTAAGTGTAAATATAAAATGTAAACAAAATTAAACCAGACAGATGAATGATAAAAATGTAGACTATATTAATGCATGATATCAAGACTTGTTAAAATAATTTTAAGTTTTGCATCAATGGTCAGGCCTTTAGAATCTGTATAAAAAAATACCTGAATTGAAAATAGGCACTATGGGGAATGAAATTACCTCAAACTTAATTATAAGCATCACTACCTAATGAGTCAAATAGGAATATTTTTGACCAAAAAAAAATTATCTTAATTATCAGTCAGATCCTAGAACTTCCGTCTTTTTTCCCAGTGATGGCTAGTCTTTTAAATATTTTCTAGAGGATTTCTCTAGAAAGCAGAAATGCATTATAGCTGCTACTATCCAATGAAGGGAGGGTAAAACAAACCTCAGATCCTGTGTAATGACTCAGGCTTATTTGCTTTTTGGCTGTCTCAACAGTAAGACTGCCCCATATGAATATTTTCTGGCAGTTGATAACAAAATTGACAGAAGAAATTTCACTTTCATGTCCTTGCCAGACAAAAGCACAATGGAAATATATGTACTTGCTTCTGAATATAAACTGGGAGCATAGTCCAAACAGCCAAGCGTACAAACATGAACACATTTAATGGCCACATGTGGTTGTGCATCTCAGAAGTGTACTGTGAATAAAGTAAAATGTTCCTGTGCTAGGGCTGAGATGCGACTGTGAGCTCCATCCAGCTCTCTGTCCAAGACTGTCAATGCTGAAGAAAGTTTCTGTGTTCTTGCTGGCATTTGAGAAGTTGTGAGCTATGATCTGGACTTGCTACATTGGCAAAAGAATAGGAAAGGTCACCCCGTCTCAAGCAGTGAAACTGTCAGTAACAAAAGGATAATCCTCCTTAGTCTCAACAGCAGTTACAGGGAAGTTGATGCTAAGGTCAAGCACAAGGCAAGACCAATACTACTGCCAATGAACCTGTCAACATTAAACGCTTCTTTTTCAGAGAAGTACTTTAACACTTCAATATTACGTGATTCAGACTGTATTTTGACATGGTAGGGTTTTTTCCATTGATTCTTAGGTGAAACTAAAGCAGTCAGACATACTAGAGGCCAAGCAGACAAGGCCGGACCCAGAAAAGGGACAGTCCTTCAAAGTCTGAAGGTGACATTGAAGGAATCCAGCAACAGATACAAACAAGCCCAACCAATTCAATAGATATTTTACACTCTCTGCATGTACTTGCATTTCTGAGCTTGGCAGCCACACAGGTGCTGGCATTGCTACTTATTCTAAAATTACAGTCTGTATCAGATTGTGTGCTGAGGAAAGGAATAAGTTTCTACTACCATAGATGACATCAGAATTCACAGTTCCTGCAGCACCTAAAAGAAATGACCAGACCAAGTGAAGTTTCCAATGAAACCAGCAAGTGTTTAAGACAGTTAAAAGAAGAATTTCATCTACAGAGAGGGAAAATAATTTTAAACACCACTTCTCCAACCAACACACAAGATCTCAGTGCTGGAATCAGAAATCATACTGGCATGGTGCCCTTTGCCCGTGTTGACAATATTTCTGAGTGTGCTGCCTTATTGTTTCTATGCCAGCTTGATATTACAGCAGTTCCAATGAGAGGAAATAACTTAAGAGATTTTTCCAGTACCAGACTTGATGCCAATGGCTTTTTGAAACTTCCCACCTTCTTCCACTCAGTATAACCAAACACAAAATAGATGGAGCCAAGACAAGTGATCACCAGCAGGAGGTACTGTGTTTCCTTACCTTCTCCCAGATCAAGGTGAAAAAGATACCACTCTTTATGGGCTTTATGCCAAATACAGTGGTAGCTTTGCTATGGCAGTTACTAGGCTGTAATGTAGGAGTCTTACCCCGTTTTTATCAATTAGCTCATTGAAAGGAAGGACAAGTTGCAAGTCCTCTTTCTGCAAGATAATCTGTGACAAGTTTGAGAGGTGGTGGACCACATACTACTGGGTGGTCAGCAACTAGAGCCTCAAAACTAGTGATGGATTAAGAAATCCTCTCAGAATTTTGCTAGGGGACAATTCTACCAGTGTGTGAGCATTAAAAAAAAAAAAGACTTTTACTTATGCAAGCCTTTAAAAATCTGTATGTGCTTAGCAGAGAGTTGATAAAAGGGAAGAACTGCATCATTAAAGAATCTATACCCATAAAGTGAACTCAGATGTCTTCTTCTTCCCAACACAGCAGCTAAGAAAGCTCATTCCCCTTTGAATTATTACTATGTTTTGCATCTGCTGATCCCTGACAGCAAACAATTTTTTTTTTTTTAGTATATTCTTCTTCTTTCCTATCTACCACTGGAGACGCAAAACTGAGTTTTTCTGAACTGGTTGCCCCTCTCTACTCAAGCCCAGGTAGAGATGGATACTGGAATTAACAATAGTGAGTTTATTTCTTCCATAGGAGACAGAAAGAGAACAAAAGAGATTTGGTGGGGAGTTGGGATACAAGATGAAAACCAGGATTGTCTGGATGAAGAAATCAGATGTTGCTAAGAGAGATGAGGATTAAGAGTGCTGTGAAGACTGCACCTGACCTTTTTGCACATCAAATGAAGTAAGGGTCTGGTAGAAAGCACTCTGTGGTCATGTAAATAGGAATTGTATTATCATTTGAAACAAAAGTGCTATCAAATTCTGTTTGCATATGAGAATTTAGTTGTCATTTCCTCACTTTGTGTACTTGAGTTTGCAACCACAGTGATGTTCTGTTAATGTAGTTTTTGTGTGTACGACTGGATATTACCAAAAAAGAATGGAAAAGGTGAAGTTTAATGAAGTTTTTGTTGCTTCAGGCTTGTACTGACTGTATTGCTCACAAGTGCCTATATGAACAGGAAGGTTTTTTTCCTAGTTTCTTTCTAGTGATGACATTTAGAGAAAAAAAGGCACAAATAAGAGTCAGATGCCTAGATGTCTTTTATGACATTGAAGGTCTCAGAATGTTATGACACCACAAACCATTTGTATTTGTTGTAACCTACAGTTAGAATAGGATTCTGCTGTCAGATTTGGGGTTTGATCCCTGAAATAATACTTACAACAGGTATTCTCCTTATGAGCATTTTTGAACTGTGGTGTCCCCCAGGGCTCAATTTTGGGGCCACTCCTGTTTAACATCTTTATTGATGATCTAGACGAGGGGATCAAGTGCACCCTCAGTAAGTTTGCAGACGACACCAAGTTGGGTGGGAGTGTTGATCTGCTCGAGGGTAGGGAGGCTCTGCAGAGAGATCTGGACAGGCTGGAGCGATGGGCTAAGGCCAACTGTATGAGCTTCAATAAGGCCAAATGCCGGGTTCTGCACTTGGGCCACAACAACCCCCAGCAGCGCTACAGGCTTGGGGAGGAGTGGCTGGAGGGCTGCCAGTCAGAGAGGGACCTGGGGGTGTTGACTGACAGCCGGCTGAACATGAGCCAGCAGTGTGCCCAGGTGGCCAAGAAGGCCAATGGCATCCTGGCTTGCATCAGAAATATTGTGGCCAGGAGGGACAGGGAAGTGATCTTGCCCCTGTACTTGGCACTGGTGAGGCCGCACCTCGATTACTGTGTTCAGTTTTGGGCCCCTCACTACAAAAAGGACATTGAATTACTCAAGCGTGTCCAGAGAAGGGCAACGAAGCTGGTGAAGGGTCTGGAGCACATGTCGTACGAGGAGCAGCTGAGGGAACTGGGGTTGTTTAGTCTGGAGAAGAGGAGGCTGAGGGGAGACCTCATCGCCCTCTACAACTACCTGAAAGGAGGTTGCAGAGAGCTGGGGATGAGCCTCTTTAACCAAGTAATAAGCTATAGGACAAGAGGTAATGGCCTCAAGTTGCGCCAGGGAAGGTTTAGACTGGATATTAGGAAGCATTTCTTTACAGAACGGGTAGTCAGGTGTTGGAATGGGCTGCCCAGGGCAGTGGTGGAGTCCCCATCCCTGGAGGTGTTCAAGAGGTGGGTTGACATAGCACTTAGGGATATGGTGTAGTTGAGAACTGTCAGTGTTAGGTTAATGGTTGGACTAGATGATCTTCAAGGTCCCTTCCAACCTAGATGTTTCTGTGATTCTGTGAAGAAACTGGGGCACTAATGAATTACATTTTTTGAAGAATATTTTGACAACATCAGTGTAACAGGGCATGAACAGGAAGACAATCCTGTTCACCAGCATAGACACATGGTAAAGACTTAGGTGCAAGTGACACCTACATGACAGATTGGCTGCTAGACAATACAGCTATCATTGCTTGATTTCCATCCATCTGCCCCGTTACCTCAGTATATCAATTGTTCTGTATACTAGTGATCAGGTACACACAGTGATTATTTTGATAATCTCTCTTACCACTGTTGAGCAGATTTAGACTCAGAACAAAGAAAGTTGTGGCCTACCCTTCCTGCAGTAGCTTGTAGCAGAATGTCCATATAACTAACTTCAGGTGACAAAATGTCAAATCCAGCAGAGGTGCAAGCAAAGCATACTGTCTTAAGACATTAGAAGACTGATCTGAAAGAGGAATTACGCCAGCTGAGCTAATACTATGTTCCAATTTTCTAGACTTATGTTCCTTCAGCTAGGAAAAGAGGTAGCGTCTGTGAAATTATTAATTTACAGTTTCATCTGCTGCAAAGAATAGCCTGAGAAGAAGGACATGCTTAAAGTCAATTGTCACAAAATGTTTGGGTTGGCCAGAGAGCTTGAGACTTCACAAATATGCCTCAGATATGCAGTGCAGTGGAGTTTCAGCATAGTGTACATCTCTGATACAACTGGTGTTTAACGTGCAACTTCAGAGGCATCCTTTGAAGAAAATTTCGGTAGACCAGGTCTCCAGCCTATGCACAGGGTAGTTGTGCAGTTCTGCACCGTCTAGTGGGAAAATGACACTTTCTACCCTAGAATCTTAACATATATTGGACTGATCAACATCCCTTGAATGACAAGATTGCACAACAAGGTCAGTAGTCCCATAACTCTGTACATGCCAATTAATTTTGATGCAAACACATAGATACTTTTTCTTTTTTGATATCTTCTTCCCTTTTGTAAACAAAAGTTTAAAACTCAGGAGAATGTTTGCAGCACCTGGGGCATCAGCCTTTCTCTGGAGACTGAAGATGGTTATTTCAAAAGGTTGTGTCAACTTCTTAGCAGGATGGTAACTCTAGGAGTCTGAAAGAAACACGCATGCTTTCATGAGGTATGTTGTCATGGTTTAACCACAGCTGGCAACTAAGCCCCACACAGACACTTACTTACTCCCCCTGCATCAGGATAGGGGAGAGAATTGGAAGAGTAAAAGTGAGAAAACTCATGGCTTGAGATAAAGGCAGTTTAATAGGTAAAGCAAAGCCATGCAGGCAAGCAAAGCAAAACAAGAAATTCATTCACTACTTCCCATCGGCAGGCAGCTGTTCAACCATCTCCAGGAAAGCAGGGCTCCATCACGTGGATACTTGGGAAGGCAAAACACCATAACTCCGTTAATCCCCACCCTTCCTCCTTCTTCTCTCAGTTTTATATGCTGAGCATGACGTCATATGGTATGGAATAGCCCTTTGGTCAGCTGGGGTCAGCTGTTCTGGCTGTGTCCCCTCCCAACTTCTTGTGCAACCCCAGCCTACTCACTGGTGGGATGAGAAGCAGAAGAGGCCATGATGCTGTGTAAGCACTGCTCAGCAGTAAGGAAGACATCTCTGCATTATCAACACTGTTTCCAGCATGAATCCAAAACACCTCCGTACTAGCTACTGTGAAGAAAATTAACTCTATCCCAGCCAAAACCAGCACATATGTATCATTTCACCAGGGACAGAAAGATATCAACTTATTTTCTAAAATGGGATGAAGTGGGAAGAGTAAATGCAGGAGAACAAGAAGTTAATAGAAATTACTGAGAAATACAGTACTAAAAATGTCCTGTCCCCACCAGTTTAAATTCATACCTACTCCTCTCTGAGCAGGAAAGAGAAGGAAGAAATTTCCATCTTCAGCTTTTGAAACTTCATCTGTCTCCTGTGTACTGAGCACCAAATCTTCAGCTGGCAAATGTCAGCAGACAGTGCCAAAATGTTACCATATTTCTGAAGGATCTGTTCTTCAACACCAGACTGCCAACTTGAGTGTCAAAATCCCAAATGACTCTCAGCACTACTTGAGGGCAAACAATCACAACAACTGCCTGGAGGCCTTGCACAATGTTGTCCGCCTGACAACAGTAGTAGAGCAAACCATGCTGCAGATGGGTAGAGTTAAACTTCATTCCTTAGCCTCTTCCTGTTGCTGTTACCAACTCTGCCTCCAATACCGCTGCTCAAACCTATTGCTTTCCTGAGACCTAGACATTAGTTCCTGATGAACCATGTCAGCAATACATTGGCTGTTTAAACCTGGTGGACAACAGTGTCAGAGCAAACAAGACACCATAACACTACAGAGTAGACTTGGAGGGGGCAGTGAGCAAAGAGTTGCATCATGTACTTACAAAGTTTAGGTGAAATGGATACAACAGTACAACAGGCTGGAATGTAACTGGTGGAAGTGTGGACACAAATGTCTTTTTGACTGGTTAAGGCTGTTAATGAGAAAAATTACATAGCTTCTAATTGGCATGTGTGTTAAAAACTATGCCTCAAACAAATGAAAATTACATAGGATTCTGAACATGCTGTGTGACATGAGTCCAAATGAACAGGACTTGGAGAGGAAAATACAAGTGAATTTTAGCAGTCACTGCAAATTATCTCAAATAGGTTCTTTATATTTACTTGTTTTAGTGATGTCAAGCTGCAGGAGCTCAGGAATTTTCCAGAGCTTGTTGCAAGTGCTGTGGCTCAGTGGAGGTCTGACACTCTTTGGGACAAGATTGAAGATTCCATCTCTAGCCTCAGTGAGTCAGCAAAGGTTATGGGTGCTGGGACCACAACTCTGAAAAAGCTATACAGACATGCTAAGCACTGCCTGCTGCCAGTGTTCCCAGAGAAATCAAGAAGGCTTTTATATGAATATGTCAACCTTTGCAGCAGACCAACCCCAGGTCCAGGTAACTGTGGTCCAGCAGGCTGCTTTATCTATGCCAGGGCCATGGAAACCAGGTTGGCTGTTGCAACTGCAGCTGTCACCACCCAGAGAACAGGCAGGATGTCTGGTGTGGTATCCACTGCTGGGTTTTGGAGGCTCCTCCAAGAAGTGCTGTGTTGTGTCCAGCAACATGCTACCCACCCTCTCAGAGCTGCTGGAGGTGGACATTTTCCACGTTGTCTGCAGCCTGTCTCCCTCCAACTCCTTTTCAATAGCGATAGCAGCCCCATCCTTAGTCCTTCTGCTTTGAGGCAGTGTTGCATTCAAGGTAATGAATTAATTTGGTAAGAGATGAATCCCCTTGCATTCTAGCCGGTCTTCAGAGGTTAGAGGGGCTAGGGACAGCTAGACTTATCTCTTCATAGGTATGCCAATTATGGCCGTAACTATAGGCCTGACACCAGATGCACGAACAGCCTGTATGCTGTAGGTCCGGTTGCATTCAAGAGAAGCAGTCAGGTTCACGAATAGTACGGTTTATTCTTATGCAACATCTACAGATTCTTTGAGATTGCCTATGATAAATGCACAAACTGCAGCCTGGCTATATAGCACTACACACAAAAAACTGATTGCAATCACACACACTTAATTCCCAGGTAATCACTCAGCATAGGCAAGGGCCCAAATCTTACCAAAAGGCATCCCGGGGCGGGGGGGGGGGGGGGGGGGGGGAACACAAACCCATTGATCTGTCCCTCTGATTTGGTATCAGATTATTTTCCCTCTGAGTTAGGTACAAACTCGTGGTAGTATTTATCTAAGTATGTATGTGTCAGTGGGTGGAACTGTGGTCAAGTCATTGTTTCTTGAATAATGACACAGCACATTCCTTAGTGCAAGGTATGCACTGTTTTTGTGGGAAAAGAGGAAGAATGAGAGACAAGGTCTGCAGAGTACTGCAAAACAGTCCTTGAGAGAAGGGGAAGAGCAGGAGATAAATCTGCATAGTCATGTCAAATGTTCCTTGAGAAGAGTGGAAGAACGGGACTGTGGCACCCCACTTCGCATTCCTCCTTGGTGCCATGACAACACAAATCACTGGATATCCATCCCGTCCTGTGTTTTTTCTGGGCATTATGTGTTAAGGAAATGTGTGTTTTGCAGTTTTTTCACTGTTTTGCTTTTCCCACAGTTCCAACAGGCAGAAACATTGCATTTTGCATATGCTGTAAGAAGTCTTGAGCTGGCTCTGCTTTTCAGGACTGGGTCTTACATGTATGTCAGAAATCCCTTCTGATTTAGTTATAAAAATGGGTGTGCCCGGTTCACCTCTTTGGTAGGTTTCGTCAAACAAAAAAGGCAGCTTCTTAAGAGGTTTGGAGTGGTGGAAGGTGACCCAATATGGGACAATATGGGAACAGAAGGTGGAAATCAAATGTGCATGAACCATTTATCATTATTAGATATTATTAGGTAGGATCACTGTGTATATTTGTAGACATAAATGCTTTTTTTTTTTTTTAATTCTAGGAAAAGCTTACTACATTTTTCTCTATCAATAAATACTACCTAAAGGTAGTTCTGGGTAAGAGAGAAGTAATTTCATACAATGCTATTCAGATTCCATACAACTAAACTCACCACCTTTCTAAAAGCAACAGTCAAAACAACCCCCCATCCCAAGTAGACAGATACATGAATTCTTTAAAACCTTATCTCACATTCACATACACACAAAGTAAGGGTCTCACTGTGTTCTGAACTGTGAGACTTGGTGAATGAGTGATGCAGAATCCTCTCCTAGAATTGCAGGGTCTTCACTAAAAATGCACCTGAGATGTCTCATCAGGCACTGAATCTCTGCACTGATTTTAGCAGGAATCTGCTCTGTTCCCCTATGCTTACCAGACCGTTTATTTGAAAAAAAAGAATTAAAGAGTCTGAATTGATTATCACATAAGTAATTGTTTCAGAGAGAACTAAAAGATGCAGTAGTAAAGAAGAACTAGTTCGGTGGAATCTACTACTGGTGGTATGAAAACATTGCTTTGGGAAGTAAGTTCTTAAGTAGTAATCTGTATGTGATACAGAGCTAGTTTTTCAGTTTGACACATGTTGTCTTCAGAGGGGAGGAAAGAAAACAACCTGACTTCTGTACTTCTGTAGTTCTAAGAACCTCTGTTCTAAATTTGTGATCTATTTACTTCGTATGTTTCCAGATTCCCTTGATTTGTTAAAGCAGTAATTCATGGGTGCAAGTGGAAACATCTGGGCAGTGAAAGGGAGTAAAAGGTAGCCAGAATGAAGAATAATTGTGTGGAGCACAGACACAACACTGAAAAACTATGATGTTTATTTCTTGGTTTCTTTTTCTTTTTTCCTTCATGGTTTGCATTGGTGGGGTTTACAGTCTAAAAGCTTTAACTCACTGTTAATACTGGTTCTCATCTGCAAATATATACATATAAATGTTCATACTGTTGCAGGCACTGAAAATTAGCAACCTTTTTTACACTGCTATTCTATAAAAACCATAGGGAATGCCCCTAAGAGGATATTTTCCTTTATCAAAAAGATACAACCTCATTAGAACATTATATAATTTTAATATACATTTGGCATCTTTGGTATCTAACTCAGAACTCATCTCCTAAGATGCTGGTGGTAGAATCATGCTGGAAAACATAAAATTGCCAGCCTGATGACTTTTTCATGGGTTGTCTAGAACTGATGGGTATTGCTAGATGAGAAGGAGCACATGAGAGGGAAAGCAAGATGGCTGCCAACAGTGAAAGAGTCACTGTTGCTCCTTCCTCTACAGATATGACAAGAAGCCAATGCTCCAGCCATAAGCAGGAACAGGTTTGTGGAGGATTAGGAACACTGACGGATACCTGGCCTCCAGAGGAGGTTGGGAGTGTCTGAGGAAGAAGTTGGTCTTTGAAAGAAAATCCCCAGAAGTGAGTAAATAAAAATAAGTATTAAGAACATGGGAAAAAAATGGGGGGAGTAAGGGTAGAGGAGTATGGCAGGCAGAAGAGATAGCAGCATGGTGAAAGAAAAGGTGAAGGTGGACAATCAAGTCAGAGACCTATGCAAAAATAAATGCAAAGGATGAAGGAAAAAGAGACTTAGCTGTTTCAGAGAACTGAAGGAAGTCATTAAAATAAAAACTGGGAGAAAATCGTAGAGAAGAAGCAGGAAAGACTAAAAACATCTTCTGAATTGCAGCCCATAGATTTCCCAGTGTGCTGAATGTCTAGCTCAACAAATCTCATCCAATTTGTGGAACATTCAAAATACCTTTAGTTAGTTTTGTAACCTCCTCCCTGGAAATGCTGTACACTTTCTATACCACTAAAGATGTGTCTCACAAGTGGAAGTAGTGATTAATTTGACAAGTAATTAACTATTGAGCCCAATAGTCCCATCAGTAACCAACTTGGATAGACAGACCAGTGAATGTGGCTGAGGAGAGGGTCTCCGAAGCGGAGGACAGCGGCAGGGGACCCTTCTGAAAGCCTCAAAAAACCCACAGCAAAACCGCATGCCAAGAAGGCAGAAGCCCAGGGAAGAGAGAGACCCTCAAGCCACCTCCCCCCTGAGCGGGAAGAGTGAGCTGCTAACGAGGACAGTGGTGACTCAGAGTGGGCGGAGACTGGACTGACAACACCCAACGCCACTCATGTACAAGAGCAGCATCCAGGGAGCACGAGTGACCAGGAGGGGCAAACAGGGCATGGTGCGGCAGTTTGCGCAGGCAGGGCGTGCAGGTAAGGTGTATGGACAGGGCATAGTCCCTCTCCTGGGTCTAGAGCTTATTTTAGCTAGTTATTGTCTCATCATGCTCCACGAGTAGACTGAACCATGGACTCCACTCGCATCAAAACCACCACCACAAAGAACATGGCAACCCAGACAGAGCTGCCACGCAAACATGCAGCGGTCCAGGTCCCAGGCTGCAGGGAGTGGCTGAGCCTGTCAATCCTGCCGGAGGGCAGCAGTGACAACACCTGTGTGTGCTGCGATCAGCTGGATGACCTGCTCAGCCTGGTGGCGGAACTCAAAGAAGAGGTTGAAAGATTAAGAAGTATTAGGGAGTGCGAAAGGGAAATTGAGTGGCGGAGTAACACCTTAGCACCCCTGAAGCAACAGGAGCAAATGGATGCTCCAAAAGAGGGAGGCGATCCCTCACCCTCTTGCTGCCAGGCAGAAGGAGGGGACCTAAGAGATGGGGGAGACTGGAAACAGGTGCCTGATCAGGGAGGCAGGAAAATCCTCTCCCAACCTCCCTCACACTCCATGGTGTCCCTTCAAAACAGATACGGGGCCCTGGAACTTTTGAATGAAGTAGAGAGGAATGAAAAGAATGAGTCAAACAAGGAGGAAGACCAAGGTCCAGCAAGGCCAGGTCGCTCTAGACCAGGTATTAAAACCAATTCTAAGAAGAACCCCAGAAGGGTCATTGTAGTGGGTGACTCCAATCTGAGGGGTGTCGAAGGCCCAATATGCAGACTGGACCCGCTTCATAGGGAAGTCTGCTGCCTCCCTGGGGCCCGGGTGAAGAACCTCATGGCTAAACTCCCCACTCTAGTGAGACCTAAGGACTACTACCCTCTTGTTTTTTCAGGTAGGTAGTAATGATATTACCAGGAGAAGTCCTAAACCAATGAAGAGAGATATCAGGGCCTTGGGAAAACTGGTTAAGGGGTTGGAGGCACAAATTGTGTTCTTCTCCATCCCTTCAGTTGCGGGGATGGATGAGGAAGATTACAGGAGAACTCAAGAGATGAACTTGTGGCTCCGAGACTGGTGTTACCGGCAGGGCTTCGAATTTTTCAATCATGGGTTAGTATACAGGACGATAGTCCTTTTGGCATCAGATGGGATGCAGCTGTCCCAGAGTAGGAAAAGGATATTGGGGCAGGATTTAGCTGGACTCATTGAGAGAGCTTTAAACTAGACTTGAAGGGGGAAGGGGGCAAAACATCAGCCCATCTGAAGTGCATGTGTACCAATGCACACAGCATGGGTAACAAACAGGAGGAGCTTGAAGCCATGATGAAACTGGAAAATTATGATGTAGTGGCTATTACAGAAACATGGTGGGATGTCTCCCATGACTGGAGAGTGCCAATTGATGGCTACAAGCTCTTTAGGAGGGATAGACAAGGAAGGAGAGGTGGTGAGGTGGCGCTGTATGTTAGCAACTGTTATGATTGCTTTGAGTACTAGTGTAGTGAAAACAGGGTGGAACGTCTTTGTGTTAGAATCAGGGGGAAGGCCAACAGGGCAGATGTTGTAGTAGGAGTCTACTATAGGCCACCCAACCAGGACAGAGAGGTGAATGAAATATTCTATAGGCACTTAGGAGAAATCTCACGATCGCTTGCCCTTGTTCTTGTGGAAGACTTTAACTTCCCAGACTTCTGCTGGAAATACACATCAGAGTGAGATCAGTCCCAGAGATTCCTGGATTGTGTGGGAGATAACTTCCTGATGCAGTTGGTGAGTGAAATGACCAGAGAAGGTGCCCTGCTGGACCTCCTCTTTGTGAACGGAGAAGGACTGGTGGGTGACGCGGCGGTTGGAGGCCAACTAGGGCACAGCGATCGTGAAATAATAGAATTCTCTATTCTTAGAGAGGCCAGGAGAGGGCTAAGCAGAACTGACATCCTGGACTTCAAAAGGGCTGACTTTGTCTTGTTTAGGCACCTGCTTGAAAGAATCCCTTGGGAGACAATCCTGAAGGGTATAGGGGTTCAGGAAGGCTGGACACTCTTTAAGAAGGAAGTCTTAATGGCTCAGGAACAGGCAGTCCCCAGGTGCTGTAAGAGAAGCCGGCAACAGAGAAGACCCCGCTGGCTGAACAGGGAGCTTTGGCTGCAACTCAGGGAGAAAAGGAGAGTTTACGGCCTTTGGAAGAATGGGCTAGCCACTCACAATGATTACAAAGATGCTGTGAGGCTATGCAGGGTGGAAATCAGGAGGTCTAAAGCCCAGCTAGAAATTAATCTGGCTTCAGCAATTAAGGATAACAAGAAATGTTTCTATAAGTATGTAACAGCAAAAGAAAGACCAGGGAGAGCCTCCATCCCCTGCTAGACGTAAGAGGAAACATGGTAACAAGTGATGAGGAAAAGGCTGAGGTCCTTAATGCCTTCTTTGCCTCAGTCTTTAATAACAAGACTAGTTGTATTGAGGGAATCCAGCCTCCTCAGCCAGAAGACAGAGACTGGGAGAACGGCCCCCCCACAATCCAGGAGGAGATAGTCAGTGACCTACTGCATCACACAGACATACACAAGTCTATGGGACTTCATGGGATACACCTGAGGGTGCTGAAGGAGCTGGCTGGGGTGCTCGCCAAGCTGCTTTCCATCATTTACCAGCAGTCCTGGCTGACCGGGGAGGTTCCAACAGATGGGAAACAGGCCAATGTGATGCCCATCTATAAGAAGTGTTGGAAGGATGATCTGGGAAATTACAGGCCTGTCAGCTTGACATCAGTGCCCGGGAAGCTGATGGAGCAGCTCATCCTGAGTACCATCATACAACACATGCAGGACAACCAGATGATCAGGCCCAGTCAGCATGGGTTTATGAAAGGCAGGTCCTGCTTGACAAACCTGATCTCCTTCTACGACAGGGCAACCTGCTTATTGGATGAGGGAAAGGCTGTGAATGTTGTCTACCTTGACTTCAGTAAGGCCTTTGACACCATTTCCCACAGCATTCTCCTGGCAAAACTGGCTGCTCGTGGCTTGGATGGGCACACACTTCACTGGGTAACAGAACTGGCTGGATGGCTGAACCCAAAGAGTTGTGGTGAATGGAGTTAAATCCAGTTGGTGGCTGGTCACAAGTGGTGTCCCCCAAGGCTCAGTTTTGGGGCCACTCCTGTTTAACATCTTTATTGATGATCTAGACAAGGGGATTGAGTGCACCCTCAGTAAGTTTGCAGACGACACCAAGTTGGGTGGGAGTGTTGATCTGCTCGAGGGTAGGGAGGCTCTGCAGAGAGACCTGGACAGGCTGGAGCGATGGGCTAAGGCCAACTGTATGAGCTTCAATAAGGCCAAATGCCGGGTTCTGCACTTGGGCCACAACAACCCCCAGCAGCGCTACAGGCTTGGGGAGGAGTGGCTGGAGGGCTGCCAGTCAGAGAGGGACCTGGGGGTGTTGACTGACAGCTGGCTGAACATGAGCCAGCAGTGTGCCCAGGTGGCCAAGAAGGCCAATGGCATCCTGGCTTGCATCAGAAATATTGTGGCCAGGAGGGACAGGGAAGTGATCTTGCCCCTGTACTTGGCACTGGTGAGGCCGCACCTCGATTACTGTGTTCAGTTTTGGGCCCCTCACTACAAAAAGGACATTGAATTACTCAAGCGTGTCCAGAGAAGGGCAACGAAGCTGGTGAAGGGTCTGGAGCACATGTCGTATGAGGAGCAGCTGAGGGAACTGGAGAAGAGGAGGCTGAGGGGAGACCTCATCGCCCTCTACAACTACCTGAAAGGAGGTTGCAGAGAGCTGGGGATGAGTTTCTTTAAGCAAGTAACAAGCGATAGGACAAGAGGGAATGGCCTCAAGTTGCGCCAGGGAAGGTTTAGACTGGATATTAGGAAGCATTTCTTTACAGAACGGGTTGTTAGGTGTTGGAATGGGATGCCCCCAGGGCAGTGGTGGAGTCCCCATCCCTGGAGCTGTTCAAGAGGTGGGTTGACATAGCACTTAGGGATATGGTGTAGTTGAGAACTGTCAGTGTTATGTTAATGGTTGGACTAGATGATCTTCAATGTCTTTTCCAATCTAGATGATTCTGTGATTCTATGAATGTGATGACAGGCAGTGAAACATTAATGAGTAAAACAATTATAATCGTATTGAGGTTAAACAGGAATGACAAAACAGCTATGCTGACTCTTGCCCACTCTGACCTTGTGCACTAAAGAGGTGTAGTCAATCAGTCTCCAAATGCTACATCCCAAAGCAAAAGTTAAGATAAAAGGGCTGAGTCTATCCTTGATCCGATCCCTTATAAAAAGGAGAGGGCATATTATGAATATCCACTCTGAGTACAAATGAACTTAGAATTTAAGCAAGCACTGATATATTTGATTTATAAATACAGTGTAGAGAACAATCCCTAATTTTTTAAGAGTTTTTTGCATCTTTCAAGGACTCCTGCCCCCTTTTACTATGCAATATAGATCATGCTTAAAGTTAATTATTAAATGTCAGCATCTTCAATAAATGCATCAGCATCTTATCTAAGCAGATTGTTCCAAGAGATTTTAAATTGATTGCTACATTTTATATGCAGCAAAGGTGATGTCTGTTTATCTTGGTTTCCTGTTAATTTGGCCAGGACTGAAGCACAAGGCTCCATCACAGACCAAGACTGTCAGACAGGATGAACTTCTGATGAACATTGACCACTGAGACTTATAATACCTAATTATGGCAAATGTTTCTCCCACATGGGCACTCACAGTTCTTCACCCAACAGACACTGAGAATATTTGCAGCTGCTTTTATTCCTCTCTGTGAACTGATGAAACCCCCACCAAAATGCAAATGCAAATGAAAATGGTGCCTCCAGCATAGCACCAAGGTCTCATCCTTTCTCCTCCAGCTTTGGTAACAGACAGAGTATTGACAAAAAAAAAAAAACAAAAAAACCAAAAACCAAAAACCACAAACCTACATCAACAACCAAAACACCAAAGCAAAGTAAGTCAGGGCAAGAAGTTACGCTTAGTTATTGCTCGCTTTCTTTCTCTTGGAACTTTCTCCTAAATATTGAAAGTCTAACAGTCCACATCTGCCTCCAGCAGGCAGCGGGAGATTCTGGCGGGTTCCAGTCTGCTATGAGTCTGGGGTAGCAAGAGGTTCCTGCTCATTTGTCAAATCCAGTTTGAAGTTCAGCTAAAGATTTTTGTGTTATGAGGGTTTCACAGCCCCTTTCTGCAGAATGCAATGCAGATGAAACATTTGAATTAGCAAAAGGATATTGCAGAGTTTGCAATGCAAAATTAAACCAGATAAAATTGCAGAGGGAGCATTTTTAAGAGAAAGAGAAATAAATGTCACATTGGGGTTAGAGTCCTCAGAGAGAGAAAGTTAGAAGTGGAACTCTGACTTCAAGGGTCTTTGGAAAATGACAACTTATTCCTTGGAGAATGCAGCAACAAACCATCTGGTAGGGAGGGGTGATGCCAGATGCTGCAGTGTCTGCATTGAGGTAGGAGGGGAGCACATGAAGTAGAGAGAATGTGTTCCAGTGTAATAGACAGCTAGAGGAATACTACTTCAGGAAATAAAACATAAGAAGAAAAAAATACAGTGGTCCAGCATACTGGAAACTGAAGGTTAACGTAGAGCTCTACTGTCTCCAAAAGACACACAGTTTTCTCTTAATGAGAATTTTATTATTGTTGCCCATCTCCATGATACAGGAGGATCATGGCTCTTGTATCTCACAAAGTTACAGGCAGACAACTCTTGCCCCAGAGAGTGATAGAGGAGAAAGTTTTGTAGTGCCGGTGACAGGGTTTCTGTGGAGGATGCAGAAGGGAAAGAAAAAAAATGCTTTGAAGATGCTGTACACAGTCATTTAAGTTTCAAGCTGGGACTGATGTAAATCTCACATGGAGAATGAAGGATGACAGAGTTGCTGTGGGACTAGCAGTTAGCAATGGACCACCCCATGAAGACAGTTTTTCACTTACACATTAGCTTCACAATATGCAGTTTTCAGTCCTGTTGATGTTAATGCATCCTTATGTTTCTAGCAGCTGCCTATGCACAGTATGTATTACGATAGAGGAATAACAAATCAGAGAATGCTTTCTTGTGAGACTAAGCTAAGCAAGATGCCTGTCTGGTGGTAGCCAGCTTCTTTAATAATAAAAAATTCATACCATTACATCTCATTGATTCCAGGACTGGCTCCAACGCTCAGTCAGCCTCTGCCTTACAGAAGAGCTGACAGTTAGACCAATTTTAAAGCATATAGATCTCCTAGTCTGGACTGCATCTTTCCCAAAAGAAGAACGGAACTTAAAACATTCTACCCTGAAACCACTAGTTCTAAGAGGAGGCTGTCACTAGACAGGTACCCCATAAAGGAGTGTTTTAAACCACTTTTCCATGACATCCCTTTCACCCATGACTCTTGACCTGGAAATCATCTCACAGGAACACTGTAATCACAGAAGCAGCAATATCAAGCCCTGACCCCTCTCTGGCAAACACAACCAGAGGGACAGCTGAGAACATGCTTTGTTGGGGTAGAAGCAGCAATACAGAAAACATTCATTTCCTTGGCAACTAGGACAACCCCTTCTTTAATTAGCACATCATGGTCTGAACTTTGCTAATAAAACCTGCCTACACTGCATGCTAACCATGGGTTAGGTAATCTCGCGTTTGCCAACATACGGCAGCCTACCACACTTCTGCATCCTGACATTCCCACACTAGCACTCTGTTCTCAGGTCCCACATCTGCAGTCATGCTGTGGGTGGTGGTAATGAATGATGCATCCTTGTGGTTTGTCACCCTGGACTCATGATCCCATACTCCATCACACATTTCTCTGGGCTGGCAGGCACAGGGTGCTGTGGAACAGCTTCAGTGTGCTCTTTTGGGATGTAGAAGGTTACTGTCTATGCCAAAGGAATTAGTTTCCTGGCATTAGCTTAGCAGATATGGTAGAGGAATAAGAGAACTACCTCACTGCCCAAGCAGCCCCCCTTGGCCTCCCTGATTGCTACTACTCTGTGACACCCTGTTCTAGAGCTTCTTCCCCAGCAGCATCACTGATGACTAATAGACTTGCACAGGAAATCACCAAGATGCAGTGGCACCAGCAATTACAGAATACACTCTTACAGAAAATCTCATATGGGTTTGTAGTTCAATTGCGCTCTTTTTCTGCCCCAGTATTACAGGGAAAAAAAATAATTAAATAAAAACCTGATCAAGGAAAAGTAAATATCTGGATGAAAACAAGTTTTGCAAAAAAATAAAAATGAGGGTTTACAAAGCCATTTTCATAGCTCTAACTACAGCTCATAGAGCCACTGAAACTTCTATCAGTGTAGCAATAGTAGCAAAGTTTAGAGCAGACAGCAAAACGGGTCTGAGATACTACATGCTCAGATACGTATTCTAGGCTGAGTTTTTTACTGCCATGGGTATTGGAGAGGTAGAATCCAAAGCTAGCATGGGTATGCCTGTATTAAATCCTACCACTCCAGTGGAACAAATCGTGCTCTGAGACAACAGGTCTCACTAAATGGGAGAAATAGTGCATTCAAAAGAGGAGAAAACTAAATTTTGATTTTTTTAACACATTATTTAATAACAATATGAATTAAGGCAACAAACTCTTCCCCCCCCCCCCCCCCCCCCCCATTTCAATGAATTAACCTTGAGGATTAGGGAAGGAACACAAGATCACATGCTGTATTTAGAGCCTGCTCAGCACAGTGGATGAGGCTGTGACTACTTGTGGGATCACCTTCAGTATGCTTTTACCCACAGTTTACATAAAAATATGTAGGGAGGTTTATTAGAAATAGCGTGGCCAGCAGAGACAGGGAAGTGATCTTACCCCTGTACTCGGCACTGGTGAGGCCGCACCTCGATTACTGTGTTCAGTTTTGGGCCCCTCACTACAAAAAGGACATTGAATTACTCGAGCGTGTCCAGAGAAGGGCAACAAAGCTGGTGGAGGGTCTTGAGCACAGGTCGTATGAGGAGCGGCTGAGGGAACTGGGGTTGTTTAGTCTGGAGAAGAGGAGGCTGAGGGGAGACCTCATCGCCCTCTACAACTACCTGAAAGGAGGCTGCAGAGAGCTGGAGATGAGTCTCTTTAACCAAGTAACAAGTGATAGGACAAGAGGGCATGGCCTCAAGTTGCGCCAGGGAAGGTTTAGACTGGATGTCAGGAAGTATTTCTTTACAGAACGGGTTATTAGGCAGTGGAATGGATTGCCCAGGGAGGTGGTGGAATCCCCATCCCTGGAGGTGTTTAAGAGTAGGGTCGATATAGCGCTGAGAGATATGGTGTAGATGGGAACTGGCGGTGCTAGGTTAATGGTTGGACTAGATGATCTTCAAGGTCCTTTCCAACCTAGTTGATTCTGTGATTCTGTGATTAATTACAAGATTTACACATTAGAAATGTCAAAGGAGAGTGCTTCACAATAAAGCAGAGATGAATTCTGTAGGTTTTTGGTTTGGGGTTTGGATCTGGGTTTTTTTAATGTTGAATAACGTGAACTGAAAGAGAAAGCTGATGCCATCCCACTAGAAGAAAGATATCTATTCAAGATACCTGATACTCCTTGTAAATGTACTCTCTGAAAACCAAGAAATTACACCTCAGGATCAGTAAATTCTCTGAGTGCACATACATACCATACAGTATCATGCGCACATACAATATAGAACCTACTTTCTCAAATGTGTATAATACTTGAAATATGAGCAACAAAGCGCTTTTCTTCTGTGCTTGAAAATGTCAGACTTTTAACAGATCATTGCCCCAACAGAATCATAGATTCAGATAAGTGAAGTGCCATGATCAAAGACACGCACCATGCTTCTGAAGAGGAATTCAGGAAATGCAGCTTCAGCTGGTGTAAAGAACTGTCACCTCTTTGCTCTGGTTATGTGCATCCCTAAATTAGATGTTAGATAAGATAATTCTGCCACTTCACTGAACTTTTGCACATTCTGCATTGAAGGCATTTATTCTTGCTTGTCCAGGAGGAAAGGCCTTAGTGATAGTTATGGAAATAAAAGAGAGAATAAAGCTCCCACACAAATCTTACATTTTTTGTATTTTCTTATTTAACTATAGAAGAGATATTCCCAAAGGTGTGGAGTCAGGGATATTTTTAAACTGCTGATGAGCATCATCCCATTGCTAGCTTAATTAAATACTGGTGATTTACCCATTACAAAAGACAGTTTGTTCCATTACAAAATCCTTTCCTAATGCGTGGAGTCATAAAAAGAATCTAATATCAACTGCATAAGCTATTTCTATAAAATAGAAATAGTGAAGTTGACTTCCTCTTGTAAAGTGTTTTGAGATCTACAGATGTAAAGCGCAGTACGGGCAGGTAATTTCATTATTCTAAAAGCCTGTTGCTCCTCTCTGCGCTGGCAGATACTCCTCTGAACCAATTAAGATATGGGATTTAAAGGATGCTATCAATTTAGAATATTTTTTCCTTTACCTGGAATAGTAATAACACCTTGGAAACCACACAATAAAATTGTTTTCCAAATGAAATCTGACATTCTTGAGCACTACCATTTGTTTTCATGCACTGATCCCTCTACCTGTGGCAAGATCTTGTTGATGGTTCCTGCTGCACCCCAGGATACTGATGATGATGCTAAGTTAAACATCTCCTTGGATGCCAGCAAGCTTCTGTTGCTTCTGTAAGCATCTCTGTCAAGCACGGTTGCTTCTTCTGTTCCTGAGTAATGGAAGCACAGGGGTATATCTGTTGCTTATTGCATCTTTTGTTTCATAACTGAGGACTTAGCCATCAACAGAACATGCTTCCCCACGTTCAGTTTAAGCCTGTTTCTTTCACATCCTGAATGCAACAGTCACGTCCAGTTCAGCCTCCATGAAGGTCTTCTGTCAGCCCACACACTCCAGGGCAGTGGCAGGATTAGCACACCCAGAGAAGCTGGGGTATTTGGTACATAACTGGAGTTCTGGCTGCTCTGACATAGAGTCTTGGAGATGTCTTATAATCTTTTATGGGATTTTAGAGCTGTGTTGCTGACTAAAACATGGGAATCTATTGTCCATTAATATCTGGAATTTCTGCAGTATTTTGCCCTCCAGAGATTTTTGCCTTCCAGAGATATTTGCCTCTGGAATAGGAGGGCCTTCCCATATGGTGATGACTGGTGGGAAGGAGAACAGAAGAAAGGCAGCAGATATCTGCTGTGAAGTTTTTCTTCCAAATGTTTCTGTTGTGGAGAGGTAGCCAGGAGAGGCTTTTCAGAGCTCTCCTTATTCTCCAAGTCTCTCTTGTCCTTTCAGAAAAATCTTAAAGGTGTCAGCACCAGGCCTGAGGAATTTGGGGTCACTAATGTCCAGGTTAAGGTGCTCAAGAAGATTCAGGAGAGAATTTTATGATGCTTGTTTGCCAGAGGACACATCTTTGAGGGAAAAAAAAAAAAGCCAAAAACAAATAAGTGTTTTGGATTAAAACCACTTCTAAAGCTGTAAACTTAGGCATGAGGGCTCCTGTCAGCAATTTGCTTTTGCACATGGTGAATGGGCTAAACCAGGGAACTTCCAATAGGTTTTCTGGGCAGTGGGCAGATCATATGTCTGTTAAAGTTCTTTCTCACTGGTAGTTTACACAGGTTTTCCTTTAGCTCAAATAGTTGGAGTTTGACTTGCTCTTGAAAGAGCACTTGCATTCAATTCTGATTTGTTGTTATCATAAAACACTCTGTAGTGACAATGTATAGCATGCGAAAAACTGGTAAATAATATAAAGCATAAAAAAGCATAAAAAAACCCATGTTGGAACTATAATTTGTTGACATGTTTAAAACTCATCCCTGAAATGCATTCCTTTGAGTGATGGACTAACTGTACAATGGCCACAACTCTTGCCAGAAGCCTCTTGTTTGCCAAAGTGGAAGCTGAAGTCCCCAAACTCTTGTTTTACATTCACCCACAGCACAGCACGAGCAGCAGGCCCTCTGTTTCACAGTCAGGTCGCACACATTTGGCCAGTCAAGGAGACTGTCAGGTTCAGCCTTATTAATCACTTTACAATTGGATTATTTGTTGGGACAGTTTGTGTGCATTTATCAGCAAAGTCCAGATCAAGAGAGGTTAAGCAAAGCCTCCCCAAACTTGCCACTGCCTTTTCCACAACTGAGATCACTCCTTCAAACTTTAGAAGACCAACATTTTTCTTTATGGCCACCTGTAGACTCAAGTAACATTTACTTCAGATTAAATGTATTTCTGTAAGACTGACAGAGGTCCCCTATAGTCTTGCTTGCTGGTGGGACCAGAGCAAAAGGAAATGCTAAGGGCAAGTCTCTATCAGACCTGAAGTCTTGTTTCTTTTTTGATCCAATGTGTGTTTCTTTTTTATTCTCCCCCCAAGCAATGAACTGAACTCCTACAGCAGAGGAAGGATTGATGACTTATAGAGTATACACATAGTGGAAAGGTTACTTCAGTCAGAAGGAAAAAAGAAAAAAAGAAAGATAAAATGCTCCCTAAATTGTGTGTGTGCATCTAGAAAAGGAAGATCTTCTACTCATAAACAGAGGTGTCAAAAGAGAGCTCCTTTAGTGCACCTCCATCAATCCTTCTAGATGGCTCTTCTTATTGTTTTTAGCAGTAACATGAGCACACTTGAGAACCCCCCTCCTAGATCAGAACCCCATTTTGTTAGGAAATGTACAAATAATCCCACACTGCCCCCTAGTAGGAGATTTTACAGCTCTTCAGGAGAGTACAGAGAGCAATTATCAGGCCAAAAAATTGTTTCTACTCTGCAAAAAGGATCACACAATAAGTATATTCCTTAGCTGGACACAAAATAAGAAACTACTGACCCCTCATTAAAGATTTTTTTTTTTTTAATTTATGAAGAAGGTTCCTCCCTGTTACCTCAAAAAAATGCTTGTGAGGATGAAGGGTTGATCTTAATTCCGCAGTATGAATATGCACTGTCCTTCTGGCTCTGAGGAGAGCTCAAGTGGGAAGATTCACAGAGAAAGTACATGTCTCTGGTAATTACTTCTGTGGATGAGAAAGAATGTAATAAAAGCAGACCATTAATGGACTTCAGTAGTGTTCACCGTCAAAGTACATGAGCCTTCTATCAGCCAGAGGTTGGGAGGGCTAAAGCAATTTCACTAGCTGTGTGATCTTTCTATGATTGGAGCAAGAGTTTTACGGGTGGGAGCTTGATTCTGAGAACACAGCCTCCCTTGTAGAGTCTTCATGTACACAAGTATACACAAAAGTTTGACGTCCCTCCAAGAGCAAGGACAGTGAAAGCCATTAGTATGAACTGTCTGATTCAAGGACATGTACCTTAGGACATGACAAAGGAACAACCATATCCTGGAAGAAATCAGTTCTCTTTGGTGTTTCTGAAGGGTGCAGAGGAGCTGTGGGGGGTTAGCTGAAAGAGGAAACAATACAATAAAGTTTTTTAGTTAGTTCTTAAAATAACTAAGGCTAAAATATTTCATACCAACCCTGACAACTTATGTCTGACTTGCTGTCCTTTGAGACAGCCAGGCACAGCACTAGATTTTAAATTCCAGCAAGAAATTCAAAGCTGTTGAGAGAGTCCTTAAGCCATAGTGAAATACTCATGTGGTCTGGATATAACTTTGTGCTCAAGCCTGTGTGTATAATTATTGCATGCACAATTACCTGTATTTATTGGTGTTTGAGTTTTCCAAGGCAAATTCAGTCTCTTGCTCACAAAATTCTTTCTTCTCAGAAACTGCATACCCATTGCTTTTCACATAATAGAGGCAATTTATTTCCCTGTTGCATCACTTTGAAAATATGGCTGTTTCTGGAATTCTATTGAGCCACGTGGTTTAGATATCTGTCCAAGAGTGAGTCTGTGAAGTTGGAGCAAATAAGAGTTCAAGTGCCAGTTCCCCAAATAGCTGTATTGTGCAAGTTCCCCTAGTTCTTCCTCTATACAGGGCAGCACCTTCTCTTAATTTCTCCTTGGACCTTTTAGTTGTATATAATTTTACTAGTGCTTTGTTACATGCTAAAGGTATGTTGGCGTATTTCATCTGTGATTTTGCACTAGGCCATGAAGCAGACCTTTACTCAAAATCAGCCTGTGGCTGCACAGATGTAAGCAAAGTTTGTGGTCTCTTTACTGAATAGAGCTGTTGCTTGAAATCTCCATCCACAGATATAATGAAAACTTGACTTGACAAGGCTTTGAGAAACCTGATATAAGTTTGAAGTCAGTTTAGAGCAAGAGGGTTGGACCAGATGACCTACTGAGATCCCTTCCAATCTAAACTGTTCTGCAATTTTTGCAAGCCAGGAATGACAATGAGCATGATGCAAAGTGGAATTAAAAGCAGACTGCCTTGATTCATTAGAGCTGGGGTTGAGGTGTCCAGGCCACCAAAGAATGTTGTCCCAGCTCACTCACACAAATGTTTGATGAGAGGTGGAGCACTACAGAGTGGGGACACTATCCTCTGAAAATGCTGATCTCAGCTCTTGGGCAAACAGCAGTTACCGACATTCAGTCAGACAAAATCTCCTCCCTCCTGTAGATTTCAAAGCTTTCTCAGTCCCACCTCAGGTGCTGAAAGTAGTAGTATTTCCCTGCTCTTGATGGACCCAAAGTGTACACAAGAAAGGGTTGTCCTTGTGAAAGAAGTCTTTTGATTGTAGGGCTTGTCTTTCTTACTTTCCAAATTCAGTATCATTGTCCCACCAAACTACCAATATAACTGAGTTTAGGACTGCTGTCAGAAAAGACATCAGCAGTAAGACTCCTTCCCTTTTCTAAGCAACATAACTATGCTACCAAACGTCAAAGGCAGCTCTGATTCTTATTACTTGTTGGAAAACCTTACTGGGGGAGATCTAACTTGAGGAAATTATAGCAGCCCCCAGAAACTATCCTGAAGTTTCAACAAGAGTCCAGAGCAGTATAGACACAACGGGTATGATTCACTTCTCCAGATTCATCTTGTCTTAGTGTAGGTGTCTAAAATAGGTCAAATGAATCATAGCCTAAAATTCCTGCTTAAAAGGGAGTCCACTTCCCTTGCCTAAACATACATGTCTCTATTATGAATGATTCTCACCAGACATTTCTAACACTAGACCCAGTATAGGAATAGTACATATATGTTGCTATATCAATATATCAAGTAATCAATATCATGAAACAAGATATCTCAATACATTCAAAATAATTGTCAATTTTTTCTTAACATTTCCCAGATAGGAATTTCTTAATTTCTGGATTCCAAAATGAAGGCAGGTGTCAGGATTGCCCACCAAATGGTGTGTATTTCTCTGGAGAGCTCCAGACATCAGTCACTTACAGGTGACCAAAGTCTTCTCTATCTTTCAGATCCCAGTGACTCTCTGAGTGATGACAGGAGCTGCATTTTTTATATCCAGCTGTAAATATAAGAGGAAGGACTATCTGGCATTCTTCTAAATCTAGTAAATTCTTTCACAAATATGGTAACAGTCTCTCCTATTTTATCCAAGAAAGGATTCATTTAGTTTCCTCAAGAAAAACAACAGATAGCTTTTCACAGTGTTCAGAGGTCCCATGGTTCATATTTATTTAATTCATAGGTCTGGCCAAATAAATTGAATTAGACTGCACTGGCCTCTCATTTAACCTCATTATTCTAGTTTATTTCATGAAGAACATAGTCTTTGCTAGCATTTTTTTTTAAAGCCAGAGGATAACAGCCAACACATGCACACACACAGAGTCCTTTTCCCTTGAAAGCAAGTAACATTATCACTTAAAAGCAAGCTTTTACTTCTTGCATGGACAATCAGTAGTCTACAAAAGTTGTGTCTATAACTTTAATCACAACATACTACTGTGCTTGCCCATCACAGCATAAAGTTTTTATGAAGTTGTCTCAGCACTCTGAAACACATCTATATGGGAACTAGATATTGGGAATTCTGCTGAGCAGTCTATCAGAACAGAATTCCCTACCTGAAATACCATTCTGAATGTTTGGTTTACCCAGCTTTGAAACAATCCAGAGTAAAGTGTGTTAAACATGTATATGTGCATATACCTGCATAATGGATATATGGAAAGATTCAGATAAGATAAAATAACGCCATAAATTAGGATACAAACGATTGTGTCTTCATATTTTAATAATTTATGTAGTAAAAGATGAAGACAAAGACTCACTGTGATCATCAGTGTTTCAGCATTTCCAAGCACCCACCACAAAGGTTCTCTAAGTTTTGAATAATTCACTCTCTCACAAGATCCCTTTAAGGTATTTCAAACTAAAGCACCCAGAAAAATCACAAGATATGCTATATGACTACTCATTCATTCATTTTTGCCACAAGCTTGTAATTTTCACTATTAAACACCTAGATAAGTACCAAGAAATCACTATTCACTGGCCAAATGTGTCCCCATTAAGCTGAGTTTATGCTAATATTGTCTCAGTTAAGTAACAGTTATTCATTATCCTCAGGCTAAATTGTTTCACTGGCAGATGTCTCATTAAAACAGCTGCTCTGAGCAACCACAGCCATGAAAAACAGGGGATTCTCTATTGTCATTATTGTTGTTGTTATTATTAACAATAAGCATTTACATAAACACTTCAGATGTACGTAGCTCACAATTACTCTCTACATATTCTTTACCCTGGAAGTATGATGATTCAGAGACCATTTGTCACAGTGGAATCAATTGCTAATTGATGATAACACAACACAGCATATGTTTTTTGATATTACTGTTATCCTGGAGCAAGTGTTTGACCTTACCTTATGCTATTTTGGAACTTCTCCTCCACAACCTAAAGAAAAGCATAATGAATATAGAAAAGACAGCAGCATTCTCAGTAGCTAGAAGAGGGCCAAGGAGGTTTCTCTCCTTTCTCCTTTTCTTTCCTCACTTTCCTCCCCTCTTTCTTTGGCTTTCAGACTCCTCTGTCTGTGCATTTATTCTCCCCAGAGCCCCATAAACTCCTCTCCCACCAGCTCACTGTGCCACACTGCTCACTCCTTCTTGTTGGAGGAATCTCCATGCTGGGAATGTTCCCATCTGCCTGGAGCACTGCTCAGCCTCTCCTATCCTGGGGGGAACCCACCCAGGTCTTCCTCAAGGGCAATGCTTACAGAGCCAAGCTGGCCCCTACAACTCTCTCAAACATTTAGCAACCAAGCTCTAAAAAGGCTGTAATGAGCACAAATAAAATGGTTGAAATGCTCAACCTTGCCAAGTCAAGGCAGAAACAGTAGAAGGGAGAAAGGCCACCTCTACCACATATTATGTCCATCCTCCAAAGTATGGGGGCACTACAGTTTCTAAAATGAAGTTTTACCTACTTGCTGTCATGGCAAAATAGTGCTGTCTCTTCCCCAGTCTCATTTCAGGGAATTTTTCAACTATTTATGTTAAAAAATTCATATGTTTATTCTGAGATAAAAATCCCACATGGGTAACATCTGTGCAGTTGAAGCAGGTAGAAGTTGAAAATGAAGTGTAAGTGGAAGGGAAACATGGAAGTGTCGGAAAACTCTGGAAAGTGATGTTTCTGATGATGCTTGCAAAATACCAGAAATTGGGAAAGAAACATGAATGTGAGCCTGAGCTTCCAGCCTCCCAAATAGATTAGAGAGTGCTTAAGCAGCTCAGATCCTCTTTGACAGTTTATCAGTCAGGAGCAGAAGAAGTGGGACCACATCAGTTTGCTCCAGATCAACATCTGTGCAATCATCCAGGCAGCCCTTGCAAAGTACCACGGCCCCAGGAGGATGTGGACCACTAGGGGAATCATGTCTGAGTTACGACAGAAACACAGGAGCAGGATAACCCAACATGTCCACATGGGCAGGACAGGAGAGGAGTGAGATGGCAAAAGGACACAACCAGTAGGGAGGCTCAGCATCCCGAAGCCAAGCAGAGCTGTCCTGCTTTGCATTGCTGGATGCTCAGTCTCAAATGTCAGCACGTCCACTTCATCAGTGAAGACGCAGACGAGTGACCAATTGCCTGCTATCCATGGAGGCTGTGGGGCGTGATTCAGCTGTGTGCGGCAGAAGCAATGCCACCTCACCTCTAATGAACTATCACTGTAATGAACACAGCTCTCTTCACACAGCACTTGTTTTATCTGTTGAATTAGGCTTGTTAGACAAACCCCAAAGAGGTTTTTCTTTTTTTTTCTTTTTCATAATCTGTGAAAGCTAAAAGCTTGTTCTTTCATACAGTCACAGATTTGTCTTTTTACTATTTTGTAAAGGCATATTTTGACTGCCTGAAGTGTTGTATCACCAGTAGTGTCAATGTGAAAGCAAGGAACTCTCAGTTAATCAAGAACATTAGCAAGGTCCTGTGTAGAGTGTTAAATACTAGTTTGGGTAAATTTAATTGTGTGATAATAAATAGAAAAGGTAAAATCCCCACGTTGGTGTTCTGGTCAGAGCAGGCAGAGGTATCTGAGATTTATATTGCTCAAATTACATATGAGTAAATCAGTTCTGCTTTTTTGTCTTTAATGATGTGAGTGGGAAAAATAATATTTTTTGAAATTTCAGATTTTATTCCTAACCTAAGCAAAAATAGAGAAATCAATCTCTTGAAAATGTTCATAGCGAGAAACTCTCCCCATACACAAAAACTAGTTCAAGTGAGAGAGAAATATTTCATTTTAATAATTTTAAAATATTTTTATTTTGACTGCCTTATCTTTTATGTAGCCCTGGTATTGTGACCCTACTCCTTCACTGAAATTTTTTTTTTTTTAACTTGCACCTTTTGTTACAAAAATAAAAAAATACCTTCTGATAATTTTCAGTTCAATATATTTAATAGTAAAAAAACCCCAAGCCTGACCAACCCTCATTACAGCCATTAACAAATTGCACAAGAAATGTGAATTTTATCTACATACATGGCGAGCTACATGCAGCTGACAAGATCTAAAGAAGCTTTTAAACCAATAATTCCTCAGGTAGCTTGGAATCTGGATGAGAGCCAGTGGGAGTTTGGCATGCAGTTTGATAAATTTTGGTAGCAATATAGTGGCTTTTCAAGCTTTGATGAACCTTGCGTCAGAGTATCTGTAAGAGATAGCATCTTCATCTTTATACACATATTTTCCCCAGAAAATCAGTGCCCATAACACAACAAGCATGCAGGAGTTGCTTGTGCCCAATCTTAAATATTTCCATTTTTATTGGGTTACCTAATTTTTGTCCAGAGGATACTCTGGTTATTTTGCAGAAGTACAATTTCACCAGCAGTTAGAGAGACTGGGGGGAAGAGAATATGTGCCACGAGCATGACACAAGGGATGTCCAGCTGTGACTGTCAGGAGCAGGAGGTGCCCGTCAAGGTGCCCACTGAAGCCTGCCACAGGTCTGCCTGCTCAGGTGCCTCCCAGACACCGTGCTAGAGGCCTCTAATGCACTGGTTCTGGCAGGGAGGAAACCAGAGATAGCAAAGACTGGTTTGTGCAGAAATATTTTGCTTAGGACTGGCTTCAGCAATGACCCAGATGGAAACTGCACACTGACACTACTGCAGCTGCATCTGGGCCCTGGAGGCATGGGAACTACATTGAGAGGTTTTAAAGGAAGAGCATCCCATAAAGCATATCTGATGGGGGTTTCCTGTGTCTTTCCAACACTAATCCCACACTGCGTGGTAGTGCAGGATGAGTGTGTGGGCCTGCAGCTGGGTGGGGGCACTGCTGCCGTGGCCAGAGGGTGGCTGAGGGGCAGATTTTCCCACAGGAGCTGACCATCGAGGTGGGATTCATCCCACTTTACCTCAGAGAAACACAAGCATCTCCAGTTATTAGAGAGATGTGAATGTTCTTCTCACCTCTCATTTGATGGATTTAATTTTCCTCTGGAGAGAGCTCTCTGGTTCCATTGATGATGGAATAAACTGGAGGATGTGTTTAAATTAGGTGCCTAGTTTTTATGTGTCTGTGATATGAATCCTGTGCCTAACCACATCAAGAACTTTTAAAAATCCTGTTAAGCATTTTCTTGAATCTTCAGAAGCCTAAAAATATTTGCAAATCCAGTCCCAGCTATTTCCTTAAAGAAATTAAAGATAAGTTTAACCTTCATGTTTAGGGTACTCCAAAATTAAGGCATCATGACTCATGATGAATCATGAGTACTCTAGGAGATCTCAAAAGTTTCTTCATCATTTTCACTGTCTGAAAAGGAGAGAGTTTTGTAGGAAGAGGCAGGCTTCAGGAGCTGTCATGTGGTATGTAAAAACACACCAGAAGGGCAGAGGCAATATTCCAGGGCTTGGGAGTTTTTTGTCCTTGCAAATCAAGAAGATCACATAGAGGTTAAATTCCTGGATAAACATTTATTTTATTTTCTTCAGCACTGAGGAGTAAAAATAGACAAAATGAGAACTTCTGTCATTGCCAGAGGGGGTCAGACAGTTCTGGCACAGTCCAGCACAGAAATATGTACATACTTATTCATTACTTCAGACCAGCTTAGCAAATAGCCTGATTTGTGGCTACTTTTGCAATTATTTTCAGGAAAAAATCTTCCACAGTCTTACAGTAAATAATTCATGAGAGTATTTATGTAAAACTCCCTGTCCCCTGTCCTGGTAATTACTTGCTCTTTAAACAATTCCTATGGTTTGTATGCATGTGTCTCAATCGCCTATGACAATATAATACAGGTAATTTTCTTTGGCTGCATTACTCTATCATTACTTTGACTCTCTGCTTAATATGTCACAGTAATGAATGTATAACTGTGCCTGGTAACTTTTCCCCTGATTTTCTACTAATTATTTAAAGTGAAGGGAGGGGGGCAGAGACTGAAGCCTAATTAATAATATGTTCATTTCATCTTTGTAATGAGAAAGAGAAAGGAAAAATGTGAAGATAGTTGTTTATTTCTTAAGGCAATATAACTTCAATCCACGATTATGGCTGGCAATGTGACTCTATGTGGCTATTTCATTGTGGGTACATAAAAAACAGCACAGAAAATGAAGTGTAAAAAAAAATACAAGCAGCAGGAGGAAAACATTTCATCTTGTACACAACTAAATTGGAAAAGAGACAAGCAGGCAACAGATGACAGATGAATGGGCCTATGATGGACTTCATTTTTGTGTCGAAACAGAGCCAACTGTCTAATAGTCATTCAGACGGTAGGAGAAGCACCACACAGCATGATTTCCAGTTCAGCTGGCACTTAGGGGTTTAATTATGTACATGGTAGATATTCTGTGAGGACAATATCCTGGCTTCAGATATGGACACCCAAAGCCAAGGCTTCTTTGTAGCTCTGCCTCTCCTACTGTTCTTAGTTTTCACTTTGAACTGATAAAACTGTGCCGTGAATTCCCAGGGATGAGGGAAGCTGTCGCAAATGCCACACCACCCTTTCCTATCCCTGCCACATGGAGAACATTAATTCCCCTGTTTGTTCATTGCAGGGGTCCTGTGCTTTGACATGCGTCCTTCTATCTGACATGAAGTGGTTTGAAAAGACAAATAAGGCTCAGGGTTAGTTTTTACATTGGCAGGTGGATATAACCTACACAGTCCACTTGTTTCTGCTCTTCTTTCTGACCATTCTGTAGCCTGAGCAATGTAGCTCAGCACAGATGCTTTCCTTAAAACTGAAATGACACCAGGAGTGTCAAATAGAGCCTAATGATGAGAAACAAGGATTTCTGACCAGTCCGTTTTCAACCTGGAAGGAAAAGCAAGAAGATTTTTGCAAAGAACAGCCAGAAATAATTGCTTATTTACGAATATCTAATATTACAGTGTAACTAATACTGTATGACTGGTAGTAAATGGCTTTGTTAACTATATTAGAGCATTCCTGTGCACACAACTGTCACTGGTTTGTAGAAGCCCACTGAATAGCAGATTGAGCAATCACTTCCCATTATTGCTGACTTCTTTCACGCTGCCTCCAACTTTGCGTTTGCTGATGTAAAACCAGCAGCAACTTCACTGAAATCAAAGAAGGTAAACAAGTTTCATTCTGTTGAACCAGAATACCTCTAGCTAACCCGTCCTCACAGAGCACCTGCCACTCAGAAGGGCTCCTTTTGGGACTCCACCTCTTCATTGCTTTCATAAAGCAATGTTCAGACCGAGAAGAAGGGGCTGGGTGCAGTCAGTGTTTGGAAATATTCTGCTTTGGCTGTTTCAAGGCTAAGAAGAGCTTTTCTCCTTGATGACCATAATCACTGTGAGGCTTTCACCAGTGGAAATACTTAGCCTGCTGTTAAATCCAAGGTGCTGCTTGTAAGAAATAAGTACCTTTCCAAAACTGTTCTAGTCTTTGAACAAGTAGCCTCAGAGCGGGGATGAAAGCACTGGCTCTGCAAAAGCGGAAAGACATCAGGTCTTTTCCAGGCTGAATTTCCTTCTGGCTTTTCTTTTTAAGTTTTTAGACATTAGGAAAGTGATGTAGCCTGCAGCTTAGACTGTTCGCAGTGTGTATATACTGAAGTCATATGCATACCCCTAAGCCCTTGGATTTTGGTTTTGTGGGAAAGATGAATGAAGAGATGGAAGAGGGGGACTGGGGGGACTGGGGTGCTCTTTGGGGCTCTGTAAATCTTTCACCCTTTGCAAAATAACTTTCAGTACTTGAGACCTCACTGGTTTGTTCAATTTAGTGCCTCTTAACAAAGGTGGCAGATCACTTTTCTACACTGATTTACTGAGACCGTGTTGCTGCTGTGTCCTGACTGATCCTGACAAGAATGGGCAGGAGCTGTCCTTCAGTAGCTCCTTTCCTTCTTTGCTAATAAGCACCAAAGAAAGATTCAGACAGTTGATAATTTGTGTCAGTGACCTTCAGGGGTATTCCCCAGCTGTCCAGGATTGTCCCTCTTGTCATCTGCATATGTGATCAGAGAGAACATGAGACAGCTGCAGTGCAGATGTGCTGGCTGTAAAAGTACCTCTAGTTGTCTTTCTAAAGACAATTTTTCCAGAAATTAGGATTTTCCTAGGAATTTACAAAAAAATATTTTCTTCCCATTGACAATATGTTCCTTTCCATTTTAGCAATCAGAATTACAAAGTTATCTCCCCCAGTTCACTGATTCCCTCCTTGCCAGCCTTTCAGTTTTCCTCAAATTTGAACGACCTATGAAATGTAAAAGTCAAGGAAATCATTCACTTTCTACCCATGCTCTTCGTTTCATTAAAATAAACTGAACCAACACAAAGTGTGATTTTTCCAGTACAAAAATACTTAAGTGGAAAAATTTCATCTGCTCCTTCAAGAGCTGATGTCTGCAGACAGGGCCTGTAACATGTGCGGAGCAATGAGAAGGGTGAGAAGGATGGCTGTCCACCCCATGGCCTGGTACCACCTACATACACATTCAACTAAATCTGGCCCTGGGCTTATAAGAAGTATTCTTCTTCTTCTGCCCTTGTGGCTGTCCTGCCAAGCTGTTTCTGTCTGGCATAGGGCATGGTTGCTTGCTAATTCCATTGTGGTTGTCAGAGGAAATGGAAGATCCCTTCTGTACTTGTACAGTTTTCTCATAGATTTTAGGAACAATTTGAGAAGTTGTCTTTGATTTACAAATCCTTTCCAGCTGTGGGCTGTTGTTTCCCCTCCTAAGACTATTTTTGTTCATTACAGCAATTGAAAATAAAATTTGGGCTTTTCTGCATATAGTCTCCAGATTGGAGAGCTGGCTATTCTGTCTGCATGCTACTTTTCCTTGGTACTTTTAAACCCTGGAATTTGCTTCTCTGCTAGTCTAATAGAAGCAAAACATATTGACTCTCACAGCATGTGGCAATCCCTGCAGGTCACAGGTAAATACACTTTTAATTGCCCTTCTCTTTGTGTGTGTGGTTGGAGATGCAGGGACAGGAAAAGATATAAAGTACTTGCCAAATAAGTGGTTAATTATTTAGAAATAGCAGAGATGAGCTGAACCAGGAAGAAATTGATCTTGCAAGACATAAGTGGAGCTGATTTCACAGAATCACAGAATCATCTAGGTTGGAAAAGACCTTGAAGATCATCTAGTCCAACCATTAACCTAACACTGACTGTTCCCAACTACACCGTATCCCTAAGTGCTATGTTGATGCTGATTTTTCTAAGGGGAGCGAGCAGCTGCTTGCAACCCCAGGTTATGCAGAGATCTAGAGGTTTAACTAGGGTAAAGTAGATATCTATGCAAGCCTTCCAATGTTTGGGGAGCAGGGAGGCCCAGCTCTGCTGTCATTTACCCTGGGCTTCCTCATAGGACCCTAGACTGTTCTATATCCAGAAACACTGCTGCCAGTTTCCCCTATGACTAGACAGCTGGGTGGGATTTCATGATGTATTCCCTTGGTTACAGATTGTTCCTTCTATATACAGATTAAGATGAGACACAGAGAGAAAGCAAGAGGCCTGCATACCTTTAATGGTCTCTGCTTTATTACTGAACTGCATTATCTGAACTACCTTCATTATATGAACTACAATTTCAGTGAGTTCACAACCAATGATTTCTCTTTATTTGTCAGTTGTTTTCCTGCCATGTGATACTAAGAGTGTATGAGGATTGCTGAGGTAGCAGCAGCCACGGAAGTAAATATGCTGATAAAATGACTTACTAGGTTGCAGTAACAGAAACTGTCTAAATTCCTTGCTGACAAAACCTAGTCATAATAAATTACATCCCCGCATTTGAAAACACCCCCAGTTCCCTAATAATAACCTCTCCAGATGAATCTGTGCAGCACTGGCTATGTTTCAGTTTATGGTAGATTCATGCTATGTCCATTTGAAGAATTGATGACCCTCTGTAACTGTTTCAAATCCAATTTGTCCCACACACTGTGAGATAAAGATTTTCACTTGTGTTGTGCGTTAACCCAGAGAGTGCTGAATTTCTGCAGCCCTCTCACAAAATGAGAGCTGATAAGGAAAAGGGTGTAGCACTCTGTCTGATTGGAGCAGAATGGAGATGCAGAAACATGAACGCTGTAGAAGCTCTCAGTACACATTTTGATACTGTCCTTATAAATCCCATATTAAAAGGAAATCATAAATATGCATACTATCCTATAGGAAATCCTAATCATTTAGAAGTTCAGGAAATCCTGAGCCAGAACACATTACTAAAACTATAGAGAACATTACATGTGCAAGGGAGCTCCCAACATAATATTACTAGAGCTTCCCAAAGTTTCCAGTACATGGAACTTATTTAAAACGGTTTTAACCCCCTCTTTGGTGGTTTAACAGATGAGCCTAGGCAAAGACATGCAATTGTGCCTGTGGCTTTTGGTTATCACAGAATCACAGAATGGCTGAGATAATTGGAAGTGACGTCTGGAGGTCATCTTGTCCAATGCCCCTGTTCAAGCAGGGCCACCTAGAGCAGTTTCCCCAGGACCATGTCCAGATGGCTTTTGAATATCTCCAAGGATGGAGACTCCACAATCTCCCTGGGCAACATGTGCCAGTGCTCGATTACTCTCACAGTAAAAAAGTGTTTTCTGATGTTCAGAGTGAAGCTCCTGTGTTTCAGTTTGTGCCCGTTGCTCCTTGTTCTGTCACTGGGCAGCATTGGAAAGACCCTGGCTCTGTCTTCTTTGTACCCTCTGTCATGGTTTAAACTCAGCCGGTAGCCAATCACCATGTGGCCAGTCGCTTACTTCCCCCCCTGCCTCCCCGGTGAAATAGTGGAGGGACAAAAAAAAAAAAAGAAATTTCTAGGTTGAATAAAAAATAGTAATAGTAACAAGACAACAGTAACAATAATAAGTCCAAACGGGTAATATACAATGCAGTTGCTCACCAACCAGTGACCAGTACACAGCCCGCCCCCAGCAGTGATCCCAACCACACAAAAAATTCCACTGCACCAACTGGAAAACAAAAATGAGAGAGCATGCATCTCCTTTATATACTGAGCATGACGTTGCATGATATGGAATACTCCAATGACTGATCTGGGACCAGCCCTCTAGGTGTGCTCCCCCTCAGCCCAAGGAAAGTTAACTCTAACCTGGCCAAAACCAGGACAGTCTCCACCCCTTATTCCATAGCATTTACATTATGCTCAGGTTCCAAATACATTCTAAGGAATCACCACCCCTTTTCCTGGGTCTCACAGATATCATTCCCTTAGTCTATGGGCCATCCTTCCAAAATGTCTGCTGAGTCCATTTAGTCCATAACTTTGGGTTCCATCTGTCATGACAGTCTTTAAGGCTGGAGGAATGAGGTGGAGTTGGCTCAGTCAGTGGAGCAGGAGGCTTTGGATGTGGCAGGAGGATGTTGCGGGGCACCAATTGCAATAACAGGGTTATATGAATTCAATTCATTGGCTATTTTCACCTAAAATCAAATCCCCTTGAGGCACACATTGGACTTCTCTGTCCTTCTGCATTACCCACCAAGTGCACCCAGGTCCTTGGGCAAAAGTAATCCCACGCATGGGTTTACCTTTACCCGATGCAGGAGTAACCCAGACAGTCTTCCCCAGCATATTTTTAATGTGCACTATGGGGGCTTTATCTCCATCCACAGTATGTAGGAGGTTTGATTGAGCAGGGCCAGCTTGCTTGGCAGATCCTCTGGTATTGACTGACCAGGTGGCTTTGCTAAATGCACATCCCAGTGTTTGAAAATTCCACCACCCATTGCTCTAAGTGTAGTTTTTAGCAACCCATTGTATCACTCAATTTTCCCAGAGGCTAGTGTGTGGTAGAGAATGTGATATATCCACTCAATACCATGTTCTTTAGCCCAAGTGTCTATGAGGTTGTTTCGGAAATGTGTCCCATTATCTGACTCAATCCTTTCTGGCATGCCATGCTGCCATAAGACTTTCTTCTCAAGGCCTAAAACGGTGTTCTGGGCAGTGGCATGGGGCACAGCATAAGTTTCCAACCAACCGGTGGCAGATTCCACCATTGTAAGCACATAGTGTTTACCATGACGAGTTTGTGGGAGCATGATATAATCAATCTGCCAGGTCTCCCCACATTTGTAGTTTAACCATTGTCCTCCACACCAAATGGGCTTTAACGGTTTGGCTTGCTTGATTGTAGCATGTCTCACATTCATGGATTACCTGTGCAATAGCAGCCATGGTTAAGTCCACCCCTCGGTCACGAGCCCATCTATATGTTGCATCTCTTCCCTGATGGCCTGAGGAGTCATGGGCCCAGCGAGCCATAAATTGTTCACCCTTATGTTGCCAGTCCAGATCTACTTGATTCACCTTAATCTTAGCTGCTTGATCTGCCTGTTGGTTGTTCTGATGTTCTTCAGTGGCCCGGCTCTTGGGTACATGAGCATCTACGTGATGTACTTTCACAACCAGATTCTCTACCCGAGCAGCAGTATCTTGCCATAATTCAGCAGCCCATGTGGGTTTGCCTCTGCGCTGCCAGTTGCTCCGTTTCCACAGCTGTAACCATCCCCACAGCGCATTTGCCACCATCCATGAGTCAATATAGAGGTAGACCACTGGCCACTTTTCTCGCTCAGCGATATCCAAGGCCAGCTGGACGGCTTTCACCTCTGCAAACTGACTTGATTCACCTTCTCTTTCAGCAGCTTCAGCAACCCGTCTTGTGGGGCTCCACACAACTGCCTTCCACCTTCGATGTTTCCCCACAATGCGACAGGGCATATCACTTCTCATTATCCAGTAGTTTATTATATGGTGAAGTCTCTTCAGCATGCATCACCTCTTCCTCTGGTGCCATTCCAAAATCTTTGCCTTCTGGCCAATTTGTAATCACTTCCAATATTCCTAGATGGCTGGGGCTGCCTATTCAAGCCCGTTCTGTGATTAATACAACCCATTTACTCCACGTGGCACTGGCTGCGTGGTGTGCAGAGGGGACACTCTCTTTGAACATCCAGCCCAGCACTGGCAGTTGGGGTGCCAGGAGGAGTCGTGCTTCAGTCCCAATCACCTCTGAAGCAGCTCGGACCCATTCATATGCTGCCAATATCTCCTTTTCGGTTGGAGTACAGCGGTCCTGTGATCCTCTGTATTCCTGACTCCAAAACCCCAGGGGTCGACCCCAAGTCTCCCCTGGTGCTCTCTACCAGAGACTCCAGTAGGGTCATTCTTCCCAGCTGCAGTGTAGAGCATGCTTTTAAAATCTTGTTCTGTCTGAACTGGCCCGAGGGCTACTGCATGAACTATTTCCTGTTTAATTTGTTCAAAAGCTTGTCATTACTCTGGGCCCCATATAAAATCATTCTTTTTCTGGGTCACTTGATAGAGAGGGCTTACAGTCTGGCTGTAATTTGGAAAGTGCAGTCTCCAGAAACCCACAACACCTAAGAAAGCTTGTGTCTCCTTTCTATTAGTCGATGGGGACATAACTGTTATTTTATTAATCATCTCCATTGGAATCTGATGACGTCCATCTTGCCATTTTACTCCTGAAAACTGAATGTCTTCTGCAGGTCCCTTGACCTTACTACACTTTATGGCAAAACCAGCTCTCAGAAGGATTTGGAGTATTTTCTCCCATTTCTCAAAAACTTGTTCTGCTGTATTACCCCATATAATGATGTCATCAATATACTATAAGTGTTCCGGGGCTTCACCCTGTTCCAGCGCAGTCTGGATCAGTCCATGGCAAATGGTGGGGCTGTGTTTCCACCCCTGGGGCAGTCGATTCCAGGTGTATTGGACACCCCTCCAGGTAAAAGCAAACTGTGGCCTGCACTCTGCTGCCAGAGGGATGGAGAAAAATGCGTTAGCAATATTAATCATGGCGTGCCACTTGGCTGCCTTTGACTCTAGTCCATACTGAAGTTCTAGCATGTCTGGCACGGCAGCACTCAGCGGTGGCGTGACTTCATTCAGGCCACAATAGTCTACTGTTGATCTCCACTCTCTATTAGACTTTTGCACTGGCCATATGGGGCTGTTAAAGGGGGAATGCATCTTGCTGATGACTCCTTGGCTCTCTAGTTGACGAAACAGTTTATGGATAGGGATTATAGAGTCTCGTTTGGTGCAATATTGCCGTCGGTGCACTGTTGTAGTGGCAATTGGCACCCGTTGTTCTTCGACCCTCAGCAATCCCACAACAGAAGGATCCTCTGAGAGACAGGTATTACAGCCAGCTGTTTAATAGCACTTGGGAGGCATGGGCTAGACCCCAGCATGTTGCAGTGAGCGTTGCCTCTCTGGAATTACCCTGGTGACAACATACTTTTTCCAAATATTTTACTAGTTCTTCAGGATTCTGCACCTGTTTGGGAGTGAAATTCCAATACACTGGAGGTGCCCACTGTTCTAGGTACCTGCCCATGCTGCTCCTCACCCCCAGCCACACATAATTCTCCAACCTTGGGGTAGATCCAGGTGATACTCTTAAATAGTCGCTTAACCCTGAACAAAACCTGAACCACATGCAGGAACACATGGGCTCCTAGCAGTAAGATGACCATGTTAATGTCAACATTACAAGGGTATTTGAAATTCCTGAAGTTCTCAAACACAATTGTAAATAGCCCCAGGACTGATGACTGCATCGTGTCATAGATCAGCATTACATAGTACAGCAAAAACAAAATCTTAACCCAATTCTCACAGATGGTGAGCAGCAGCATGGGGACTACATACAGCAAATGAGGTGATAAAATCTTAAGGAGTGAAGCAATAGACATTATGACCCGATCTGTTGTTATCTCAAACCTCAAGCCCCACTTTGGGCACCAAAATAGACTGTCGTGGTTTGAACTTGGTCGGTAGCCAATCACCATGTAGTCAGTTGCTTACTTCCCCCCCCGCCCCCCCCCCCCTCCCCCGCCTCCCTGGTGAAATAGGGGAGGGACAAAAAAAAAGAAATTTGTAGGTTGAATAAAAAAAAAAATAGTAATAGTAACAAGACAACAGTAACAATAATAAGTCCAAACGGGTAATATACAATGCAGTTGCTCACCATCCAGTGACCAGTACACAGCCCCCACCAGCAGTGATCCCGACCACACCAAAAATCCTGCTTTGTTGACCAGAAAATGGAAATGAGAGAGCACACGTCTCCTTTATATACTGAGCATGACGTTGCATGATATGGAATACTCCAATGCCTGATCTGGGCCCAGCCCTCTAGCTATGCTCCCTCTCAACCCAAGGAAAGTTAACTCTACCCTGGCTGAAACCAGGACACCCTCCTTTCAGGTATTTATATACATTGATGAGATCCCCCTGAGCCTTCTCTTCTACAGGCTGAACCGTCCCAGCTCTCCCAGTCTTTCCTCATCTGTGAGGTGCTCCAGTCCCTTCATCATCAGTGGACTTCACTGGACTCTCTCCAGTGTGTCCATGTCTCCCTTGTATTGAGGATCCCAGAACTGGACCCAGCACTGCAGGTGTGACCTCACCAGTGCTGAGCAGAGTGGAAGGATTACCTCCCTCGACCTGCTGGCAACATTCCTCCTAGTGCAGTCCAAGATACCACTAGCCTTCTTTGCTCCAAGGACACATTGCTGGCTTATGTTCAACTTGATGTCCACCAGGACCCCCAGGTCCTTTTCTGCCATTCTGCTTTCCAGCCAGGCTACCCCCAGCATTTCCTGGCGCCTGGGGTTCCTTGTAGAACTTCATGAGGTTCCTGTCAGACCATTTCTTCAGCCTGTCAAGATCCCTCTGGATTGGAGCATGACCCTCTGGTGTGTCAGCCACTCCTCCCAGCTTTGTGTCACCTGCAAACTTGCTGAGGGTAAAATCTGCCCCATCATCCATATCATTAATGAAGATGTTAAACAGAATCAGACCCAGTTTTGACCGCTGGGGTACACCACTAGTTACTGGTCTCCAGCTAGACTTTCTGCCACTGATCAACACTGTCTGGGCTCAGCCATTCAGCCAGTTTTCAGTCCATCTCACTAGTTTGCTCATCCAATCCATACTTCAACAGCTTATCTATGAGGATCTTATGGGAGACAGTGTTGAAACCCTTACTGAAGTCTAGGTAGAAAATACCTACCACTCTTCCCTCATCTACCAAGCCCGTTATTTCATCGTAGATGTTTATCAGGTTGGTCAAGCACCATGTTGGGTATTTTCTGAATGCTGAACTAGAAATGACTTAAAAGTAGAACAGATTTGCAGAGAGCATCTGCTTAACACTTCCTGCAAGACAGTCTTTTATAGGTATTTAAGATTGTGCATTTAAACTAAGCAGTTTAAATTTTATCTTAAATGAAGCTGGAAGCAAGTTCAAGACTGAAATCCAAGTCTGACTACACAAGAAAACATCTTTACTTTTATGTTTAATGATCAGGGGAAGAAAAGAGCTGTTTAAGAAAAATCTTTCAATTTATGGTTTTCCTTATTAGCACAGATCTATAATATCCACCTATATAGACTGCAAATTATGCCTCTCTGTGTGCTATCAAGTGCTGATTCTTAAGTGTTAGAGATCTATTTCACCTCTACACGAGGTGTGATTTAATTATTTAGTATTCCATGAAGGCCTAGTTCCAGCTCTTCCATAAGTCATTGCAAATGATCCCTTGATCTCAGTGTGTAGGTCCCTATGAACGCTGCTCAGGCTGAACAGTCAGCCTCTGGAAGGAAGAATTATTGCCTGCTGCACATTGCTGAAACTCTCAGAGCCAACTCTGGGTGACCTCCTTGCACAGCAGCTCCTGTGCAAGGAGCAATTGGTCCAGTGAGGAAAACAGGGAAGACAGACCCACAGGAGAGGAATCTGTCTCACCGTTATGGCAATATTTTAAATAGCCTTTTAACTGAGTAACACTGTAGTCTGCAAGAACCTGGGTTTTTGGTAACATCTATCCTTCAGCTACATCAGTTGCCCTGCTCTCCTGTGTCTGTCAAAACCTTTAACCACCTGCCAGCAATGTTTGAGAAGAACTGTGAATAACACTCAAGCTTCTGTTTATACTTCCATATGAACTTGTCCAGGTGAAACCCCTTTCCACATGGGGAATGTCTACTATGTCCTGACTCTGTGGAGAGATCAGATCAGCACTGCGTTTCCCCTGTGTTCAGACCCCTGCTACTCACCGGCAAAGACTGTTGGGATTGAGTGATATCTTCTCTAAGAAGAAAGGAGGATAAAAAGGGATAGACTTCAAAGTTTAAAGGGAAACTTAAATCTTCAAAGAGATTTTCAATGCCTGGCTGCCACCTTACCTATATCTGCAAGATGAACCAGTAGGACACAAATATGAGGGAGGAGACTAGCACACGGCAAAGCTCGTTTTATTCACACCAGAGAAAGCCCAAAGATGAAGACACTATTTTAGACCAGTGTGATTATGTCTATATGCATATTGGATTATCTATACGAATGAACTGTAGAGCTATAGTCACAAATGCATGGGGTTTTGAGATGAAAAGTTCAAGTTTTTTAGAACTGGCAGAACATTGTTGTATGGAATTTCTGCAAAGTCAGTTGATAATATATGAGATACAGTAAGTTCTATTGGTTTTGCATGTGTGATTTGGGTACTGAAACATCAGTCCGGAACCAAAGAACACTTCAACACACCTAAAAGTTTAAGTAGCTGCTTAATATATCTATTCTGGAAAGCACTTAATTGTGCACTTACATTTATGCACATGTTTATGTTCTATTGATTTCAAAATGGAATTTAAGCACACGCCTAAATGCTTCACTGATTTGTGATGTGGAGAAACAAAAGAATTGCACAGTGGAACAGATTAAAGGACCATCAAATAAGGTATCCAATACCCAGCAATGCCCAATAATACTTTTAACTTTTTAGTGCTATACCATGAAGAAATGTCTTCCTGACCTCAGCAGGTACCCATGCCCTGAAGCATGAGGATTGATAACACTTTTAATTGCATTTAGCTAGTGTCCTTGCAGATATTCTTTTTATTTATATAAAATCTGAATCACTTCTTGAACCTGGAGAGCCATCCCTCTCAATCTCTGGAGCAGTGAATATCATGTTTTAATTATACCCTTTGTAAACAACATTATCTTTCACACACTCACAATGTGTTGCTTTGTAATTTCATTCAATGGCCACCAATTTATTTTTTATTACAGAAAAGGCTGACTAGCAGTGCTTCCTTGGCCTTCCTTTTGCCATTCATAATTCTCTATACCTTTATTGTAGCTGCCTTTAGTTCTCAAATTATTATTTTCCTTCTTCTGAAGTGTTCTAAAGTGAACTACATTACTCACAGGGAAAATAAATTTCTCAGAACTCTCTTAAGTGCCTGGTCTTAGGACTCAGTCACAACTTTGGCATAAACTCCATCTGGGGAGCGACGCATGCAGGAGAAAACTAAGAGATTGACAATATCCAAAGGTACGTATATATCAGCTAAGCTGCCACCCCTGCCCTCTTTCCAGACCAGCATTGGCGATCATCTGCAGACCTGTATGAAGATGCTGACACCATGGTTTGCAGAGGAGAAGCCCCAGGTGGGCTCAGCACCTCAGTGTGTGCCCAGGCTCCTCTTCAGGGGATTTAAGTGCATGAAGTATGATCCAGGCCCATCAACAGCTCTTCTGCACCTAAACACAGTGTTGATCCTTTGAGCTCATATGAAGCTTTAGCTAAAAGCTGGTATCATAGGCAGAAAGCAAATGGCTCAAAGTGTGTTCATGGCCTGATCCTTTGTCTTGCTATACACACACAACCTCAGAAAGGCACAACACTGGTTGTTGCTTCTAGGAAGGGAGTAACCAGAGGCAGGCATTTCCCTGCAACAGCACCTTCTGCAACAGACTCATAAAACTTGGATATTGTGTGGCAGGAAGCAATAAAATCTCTGTCAATGCTTCCATCTTCCTTGCATGGAGAGGGAAATAGCAGCCCTTTGTTGTCAATTGTTCTTCACTGTGTTGCTGTGGGCAGCAAGCACAGAGTAATAAAAGGACACCATTTCTTTCCTAACTCATTTCTTTGTAAGTGTAGAGAATGACCACATCCTCTTCACCTGAGGCTGATTTCTGGCATTCTCTCATACCTGTTATTACACACGTTGGTTCACTGAAATCAGTGGAGACTTCACTTTGTGAAGACATCTAAATTTCTCCATGGGAGGTTATCTGAATTTAGCCCCACATGGGGTCACTGTGCAATGAAGGTGCAAAAAGGCAGGAGGATGGGAAAGGGGGAAGAAATCAGGTGATCAGATCCCACAGCAACTTTTGCAATGGTTAAAGGGCAACATGAGGCATTTCTGATTCTTTATTCACTTTCTTAAGTTTTTAAAACAGTGATACCAGTATCATGATTCCTATCGGTCTTAGTAGAAAGACTGGGATATGGAAATACTGATAGCCTGGACAACCTAGCTGAAAAAGGCTCCTGTGATGGAGGAAGATGCTGGCATGCAAAGAGAAGAGACAGGCTGATGCCACTTGGGGAGCAGCAAAGTATGAACAGGGATCGCTAATGAAGTCTGTTCAAGAACACTGGATGCAAGGATAGCCTCTTTACACTGGAGGGGCGATATACTTGGGGATGAATGAGACAAGCACAAGAGAATAATGGGCTGAGACACTAGGAAACAGATCTGGGGGAAAACAGCAGGATTCTGGCACAAAATAGATAGGAAAGGCAAAAAAAAAGTGAAGATGTTGATGGGGATACCAGGTTACAGGTCAAAACAACAGAGAAGAAGCTGATTCAGAAATGAGAAGGGAAAGACTTTTAAAAGGGGAAATAAGTATCTTCTTCCTGCTATGTTCAGTATGATCAAATTAAATAGTCTTAGGCATTTCTGATCTTCTTTTCGATGGAAACTCTCCCAGGTTTCCGTGGCGTCTGCAGGCAATCACTTTAGGCTCTGAAGCATGAGATATGATTACCATTATAATTATCTTAGCTTGTATAGATACAAATGTTACTAATGGTCACAAAATTATCCAGTGTGGGCTCTTTTTTCCCTTTTGGCTGGGAGAGAGTTGATTTTCTTCACAGTAACTAGTATGGGGCTATGTTTTGGATTTGTGCTGAAAATTTTTGATAGTGCAGAGATGTTTTGTTATTGCTGAGCAGTGCTTACACAGAGTCAAGGCCTTTTCTTCTTCTCACACAACTCCACCAGCAAGGAGGCTGGGAGTACACAAGAAGTTGGGAGGGGACACAGCCAGAACAGCTGACCCCAGCTGACCAAAGGGCTATTTCATACCATATAGCATCATGCTCAGCATATAAAACTGGGAGAAGAAGAAGGAAGGGGGGGATGTTAGGAGTTATGGTGTTTGTCTTCCCAAGCAACCATCACATGTGCTTTCCTGGAGGTAGCTAACAGCCACCTGCCAATGGGAAGTAGTGAATGAATTCCTTGTTTTGCTTTGCTTGTGTGCATGGCTTTTGCTTTACTTATTAAACTGTTTTTATCTCTAACCTACAAGTTTTCTCACTTTTACTCTTCCAATTCTCTCCCCCATCCCACCGGGGGAGAGTGAGTCAGTGGCTGTGTGGTTCTTAGTTGCCAACTGGAGTTAAATCACAACACCTTCCGTTTAGCTAGCATCTGCATTAGGGTCCTTGAATTCCTAGGACTGTGAATTTCTGAAGGGAAGTACACACTGCACAAGTCAGTCCGCTCCTTGGATTTGTTCTAAATATACAGCCTTTTACAATCCCCAGCCCACAGCTTCCCTTGGGTTTCTAAAGGATTTTGAATAATAAAAAGTGAATTGGGAAATTAACTATTGTTATAGGTGAATTTTATCAGATAGTTTTATGGAAATTGGTGGATTATTTATATATACTGTAATTCTAACATGATTCATTAAATACATGCTCTGCTTATTAATTTACATTTTAAGAGTCCCCTTGTTCTTGCATTATGTGACAATATGAAAAGCACAGACTGATTAGTTTTCACTATTTCTCACATAAGTATGAATACCTCAATCAAGTCTCTTCTAGCTCCTTTTTTCTTTCAGGCAAAATACAATAGGGTCCTTAAAATTTTCAGATTTTACTTTTGACAAGTAGATAAGATTGCCTCATTATCTGACATACTGCCCTGTACTTCCCTAAATTGTTACTGGAACTACCAACACGCTATTTAACTGCACAGGCTTGCTTCACTACCTAAGGCATCCAAATAGGTTTAATGGCCACTTATGCCTGTGTGGGGTAATTATCACAACTCCACCTCACTCCTCACTTCACTCTGCAAGTCTTTGATTCAACAAGATATACAACATTGTGCCTGGTTTGGGAAACAACCCAGCTGAAGACAATGGGTTTCTTCAAATGATTTTGATCAGTGATAAGCTTAAACTCTGCATTGGAAGAAGGCCTAAATGACTCCACAAAAATGACAGGCAAAATTTTGGTGGGCAGTTCTTTGGGGTAGGGGCTGTCTTTTAGCCTGTGTTCCTGTGGTTGGGATGCACCTAGTGCCATCGATATCATGCTCTGAGAGCAGCAGGATTAGTAAAGCCCCGTTTTGCCTGCATTTATTCCCCTGCTCCTATACATGCCCCCCCTAATTCCCTGTCTTCCCAATTCTTATACGTCATTGCTTGCAGGGCTTTCCATAGCCTGTCCACCCCACTGGCTGCATCATGGGACTCACATCCCCCTCCCATGTCTCTATTTTGGCACCTAGGCAGAGGGAAGATTGTTCTGCAGCAGACCTGCATGGATGGGCTGAGCAAAGCAGGTAACTGTAGAACTCACTTCTTTGAAACCTTTCCTTCTATGGTGACATGGATTTGGATCCCTTTTCTCCATCCAGCCCCAATTCTTACAAAGGCATAAGAGTTACATATCTCTGAAACTTCCTTAAAGGCTGGTTGAAACTAGACAATGACTTAAAGCTATGCAGGGAAGGAGGTGGGGAAGAGGCAGGCAGAAGGACAATTTTGTAAGGCTTGTTTCCTCAGAAAATGAGGATAATAAAGAAATAATCAGGAATCAGTCTGCAGGACTTTTTGATTGTATGAGCAAGATTAATTTACTTTTTTCCCCATAATAACATTAATTGCAAGAGCCTTGCTCTGGGCTTCTTAGACGGCTAGAAGTATTTCATAAACCTGTCTATCATAAGAATACAAAAGCTAGTTAACCTGGAAACTCTTGTATTTCTCTTTGCTATTTCCCTTCAAACTCCTGTAGCAAGGACATTCACTTCTCGGGAGGGAAAATAAACAGGATTTCTGCTGCCCAGCAGGTAGGAGAAATTGATGGTCTTTCACATGCCCATGGTTCACACTGCAGGTCATGAATGCCACATGCCGGATAAACAATCTCTCCTTTCTGAACAGAGGCTTATTCCCTTTGGTACATGGAGACCTTCTGGGATGGCAATGAGAAAATATTATTCCTGATATGATACAGTAGACTGCTGAGGAAACTCCCTCATCAGGTTAGAGAAAATGCTCCAGGTAAGAATGGGTCCAGCTGGGTGTGGTGGTTTAGGCCCTGCCGGGGTCCGAGACCACGCTGCCGCTGCCCCTCCCCCACCCTCCGACCGGACGGGCCAGAGAGTGAAATACAAAACCCCGGGGCTGAGATAAGGAGAGGTTTAATACAACAGTGTAACAGCAACAAACCGAACAACAACAAGAACAGTAACAATAGCAATAACAGTAATAACAATAAACAGAACAAAGAATGTACTGATACAGCAGTGAGGAGAGCGACCACACACCACGCGTGTTCACCGATTCTCCCGTGCTTGGGCGCCCGGAAATGACGTCAACATAGTATTGAATAACCCGGCTAGAGCTTCCACCCCACTGCTGGGGAAACTTAACCCTATCCTAGCTGAACCAGGACATAATCCACCCCTTTATTCTACACCATCTGCGTCACGTCCAGGTGCCATTTAGTAATTAGCAATAACAAAGAAAAATTAACAAAAGGACAGTATAATTCACGGTGTGTTTTCACCCACAATCAAGTCTCCTTGTGGTACGCATCGGACCTCTCCATCCTTCTGCATCACCCACCAGGTGCACCCAGGTCCTTGAGCAAAAACAATCCCATGGATCGGTTTGCCTTTGCCCGGCGCAGGATTAACCCAGACCATTTTTCCTAGCACATCCCTCTTGCGCACCACAGGGACTTTATCCCCGTCTACAACACGTGGAAGTTTTGACTGAGCCGGGTCAGCTCGATTGGCAGATCCTCTTGTGTTCACTAACCAAGTGGCCTTTTTCAGATGTGTGTCCCAGTGTTTGAAGGTTCCACCTCCCATTGCTCTCAATGTAGTTTTTAACAGTCCATTGTAGCGCTCGATCTTCCCAGAGGCTGGTGTGTGGTAGGGGATGTGGTAGACCCACTCGATTCCGTGTTCTTCTGCCCAGGCATCTATGAGGTTATTTCGGAAGTGAGTCCCATTGTCTGACTCAATCCTCTCTGGGGTGCCGTGTCACCACAGGACTCGCTCTTCAAGGCCCAGGATGGTATTTCAGGCGGTGGTGTGGGATACTGGATAAGTTTCAAGCCATCCAGTGGTTGCTTCCACCATTGTGAGCACGTGGCGCTTGCCTCGGCAGGTCTGTGGCAGTGTGATGTAGTCGATCTGCCAGGCTTCTCCATATTTATATTTCATCCATCGATCTTCATTCCGCTGGAGCTTCACCCGTTTGGCTTGTTTGATTGCAGCACACGTCTCACATCCATGGATGATCTCTGCGATGGTTTCAATGGTGAGGTCCACCCCTGAATCTTGAGCACACCTGTATGTTACATCTCTGCCTTGGTGGCCCGAGGTCTCATGGGCCCACCGGGCTATGAACAGTTCACCTTTACGCTGCCAGTCCAAGTCCACCTGAGCCACTTCGATCTTAGCAGCCTGGTCCGCCTGATGGTTGTGTTGATGTTCATCAGTGGCCCGACTCTTGGGTATATGGGCGTCCACATGGCGCACCTTCACAACAAGGTTCTCCACCCAGGCTGCAATATCCTGACATACTTCAGCGGCCCAGATGGGTCAGACCTTGCGTTGCCAGTTGTTCTGTTTCCATTGCTGCAACCACATCCACAGGGCACTTGCCACCACCCATGAGTCAGTGTAGAGATAGAGCCTCGGCCACTTTTCTCGCTCAGCAATCTCCAAAGCCAATTGGGTGGCTTTCACCTCTGTGAACTGGCTCAATTCACCTTGTCCCTCAACTGCTTCAGTGGTTTGTCGTGTGGGATTCCACACCGCAGTCTTCCATCATCGATGTTTTCCCACAATGCGACAAGACCCATGAGTGAATAGAACATATCGCTTCTCCTCCTCTGGCAGCTCGTTATATGGTGGGGCCTCCTCAGCACGTTTCACCTCCTGTTCAGGTGACATCCCGGAATCTTTGCTCTCTGGCCGGTTTATGATCATTTCCACTAATCCTGGGAGGTCGAGGTTCCCTATTCGAGCCCGTTGTGTTATCAACACAACCCATTTACTCCACATGGCATCTGTTGCATGATGTGTGGCGGGAGCCTTTCCTTTGAACATCCATCCCAGCACCGGCAGTCGGGGTGCCAGGAGGAGCTGTGTTTCAGTGCCGACCACTTCTGAGGCAGCTCGAATTCCTTTGTACGCTGCCAGTATCTCCTTCTCAGTCAGGGTATAGTTAGCTTCAGAGCCTTTGTATCCCCGGCTCCAAAAGCCTAGAGGTCGGCCTCGGGATTCCCCATCTGCTCTCTGTCAAAGGCTCCAGGAAGGGCCATTCTCCCCGGCTGCGGTGTAGAGCACGTTCTTAATCTCCTGCCCTGTCCGGACTGGCCTGAGGGCCACTGCCTGGGTAATCTCCTGCTTAATTTGTTCAAAGGCATGTTGTTGCTCAGGGCCCATTCAAAATTGTTCTTCTTGCGGGTAACGTGGTAGAGAGGGCTCACAATCAGTCTGTGGTTTGGGATGTGCATCTTCCAGAACCCCACAGCGCCCAGGAAAGACTGAGTCTCCTTTTTGTTGGTTGGTGGGGCCATGGCTGTTATCTTGTTTATCACCTCCATTGGGATGTGGCGACGCCCATCTTGCCATTTTATTCCAAGGAATTGAACCTCCCTTCCAGGCCCCTTAACTTTCTGTTGCTTGATGGCAAAACCAGCCTTCGGGAGGATTTCAATTATCTTCTTTCCTTTCTCAAAGACTTCCTCAGCTGTGTCCCCCCATACAATGATATTGTCACTGAACTGCAGATGTTCTGGAGCCCCACCTTTCTCCAGTGCAGTATGGACCGGTCTATGGCAAATGGTGGAGCTGTGTTTCCACCCCTGGGGCAATCGATTCCAGGTGTACTGGATACCCCTCCAAGTGAACGCAAACTGTGGCCTGCACTCTGGTGCTATTGGGATGGAGAAGAACACGTTAGCGATGTCAATTGTGGCGTACCACTTGGCTGCCTCTGACTCCAGCTCATACTGGAGCTCTAGCATGTCCGGCACTGCAACACTCATCACTGGTGTAACTTCATTCAGGCCACGGTAGTCCACGGTTAGTCTCCATTCGCCATTAGACTTTCTCACTGGCCATATAGGGCTGTTGAAAGGTGAATGAGTCTTGCTGATCACCTTTTGGCTTTATAGTCGACGGATCAGCTGATGGATGGGGACCAGGGAATCTCGGTTAGTACGGTACTGCCAGCAGTGCACCGTGTTGGTAGCAATTGGCACTCGCTGCTCTTCAACCTTAAGCAACCCCACCACCGAGGGGTCCTCTGAGAGGCTGGGTAACGTGGACAATTGCTCAACCTCCTCCAGGGCAGCTATACCAAAGGACCACCGGTACCCTTTTGGGTCTTTAAAGTACCCTCTCCTGAGGTAATCTATACCTAGGATGCACGGGGCATCTGGGCCAGTCACAATGGGGTGCTTATGCCAGTCCTTCCCAGTTAAGCTTACTTCAGCTTCTAATAGGGTCAGCTGTTGGGATCCCTCTGTCACTGTGGAGATGCAGATGGATTCAACCCCACTGTGGCTTGATGGCATCAGGGTGCACTGTGCGCCAGTATCTACTAAGGCCTCATATTCCTGTGGGTCTGATGTGCCAGGCCATCGGATCCACACCTTCCAGTAAATCCGATTATCCCTTTCCTCCACCTGGCTGGAGGCAGGGCCCCTCTAATCCTGCTCACCATCACTCACTTGATCTAAGAGTGACTCCTGCAAGAATGACTCACTCGTCCCCTCAAGAGGGTCAGGCATAACGTTGACCATTCTATTCTGTCTGGGGGATTTCCGACTGGACACTGAAGCTGCATCTCTCTTGGAAGACTCCCCTTTCATGGTGGTCTTCCCTTTCAGCTGCAGCTAGGGCAGGAGTGGGCTGTCCATGCCACCTTCTCATGTTTTCCCCATGGTCGCGGAGGAAGAACCACAGGGTGCCCCATGGTGTGTGCCTTCCACTGCCCTTCTCTTGGTTGGGGAAACGTCTGCTTCTAATAGCTGAGACATCGGCCCATGCAGGTGGAATGTAGGACATGTCCTCTTCCACTTTCTGGAGCCTCTGAGACAGTTCCTTTACAGCTGAAACCAAAGCATGTTGGGAGGAAGGGAGACTTCCCTCATATTGCCGGAGCTGGCTAATCACTTCATCCACTGTTTGAGTCTGGGTGTCTCGCCACCAGGACCCTACTGCTAATGCTTTAGAATGTGCCTCTGGTGCACTTTGCAGGAACTTCTGCCACATCAACTGTGTGCAAGGGGCCTGATCTGGATCCATGCGTGACCGCTTATCATTCAGATCACCATAGACCATGTCAAACACAGCCAATTCCCTGAGGTTTTGGATGCCTTTCTCCATGTCGGTCCACTTGCCTAACCGACATAGAGCATCATCCTTGTAGGGGTGCCTCTCCCTCACAGCGAGCAGGAGTCACCTCCAAAGGCTGAGGGTTTGAGCCTGTTTCCCTATTGCCTTGTCAATACCAGCGTCCCTGGACAAAGATCCCAGCTGCTTGGCCTCTCTCCCCTCCAATTCCAAACCAGCAGCTCCACTATCCCAGCATCGGAGCAGCCAGGTGCAAATTTGCTTGCCCGGAAGGCAGCCAAAATCCTTCCGCATATCTTGCAACTCACTCAGGGATAGAGATTGGGTGATTACCTCTGGCTCTTCCTCCTGCTCTCGTGATGGGCCTGGTTCATTATCACCCTGTACGCTGCGAGGGGATTTCTTGGTATATTTGGTTTTCCGTATCGGGGCCACTGATATTGGTACTGCTTGTCCCTCTGGCCCAGCTGCTGTGCTGGTGGAGGTGGCTGGTACTGGCACTGCCTGTCCCCCTGGCCCAGGTGCTGTACCAGTAGGTTCACTTTCAGATCCTGCAGCCCCTCTCCCCTTTGAGGGTAGTGAACAGTGTTAAAGATGACACGGTAAGCATGGGCAAGCCCCCAACACGTCGCAACGAGTTGTGTCTCCCGGGATTTGTCAGATTGGCAGCACACCTTTTCCAAATACTCCACCAGTTTATCAGGACTCTGCACTTGTTCAGGGGTGAAATTCCAAAACATTGGGGGTGACCACTGACTCAGGCACTTGCCCATCTTTTCCCACACACCTTGCCATTCATAGCTATCTTCCCTCGGGTCAGGTTTCCAGGTGGTGCTATTATTGGAGAAGTGCTGCATGGCCCAAAACAAGATTTGGCAGACATTTAGAAAGCACTGTGCCACAAGCACACTGGCCTGGATGCTCCGGGATAGCTAAAAGTCTCAAAACCCTAGAGGATCTCTTTCCCTGGCTCACCCATAGAGGGGGTGAGACCCCTAACAAAAGCCCAGGCAGCAAACAGGTACCGGTTCACCCCCACAAGCAGTGATACAAGCACATTATAAGTAGTCAGTAGCCAGTACAGCAAAATGAAACCCTTGACACATTGTCCACCAACAATAAACACCAGCACTTGGAGCACACAGTGGACATAAGGATTAATCCAGCCCCACCACGCAAGCAAATTGGCCAGCATTGCAAACGTTTCTTATCAAACAATACAAATAAAAACAGAAAAATTGCACCAACAGATTGGTTTAACACACCTTCTGCTTTTGTCTTTATCTCAGCCCTCTCGTTGCCCCACGTTGGGTGCCAAAAAGTTGTGGTGGTTTAGGCCCTGCCGGGGTCCGAGACCACGCTGCCGCTGCCCCTCCCCCACCCTCTGACCGGACGGGCCAGAGAGTGAAATACAAAACCCTGGGGCTGAGATAAGGAGAGGTTTAATACAACAGTGTAACAGCAACAAACCGAACAACAACAAGAACAGTAACAATAGCAATAACAGTAATAACAATAAACAGAACAAAGAATGTACTGATACAGCAGTGAGGAGAGCGACCACACACCACGCGTGTTCACCGATTCTCCCGTGCTTGGGCGCCCGGAAATGACGTCAACATAGTATTGAATAACCTGGCTAGAGCTTCCTCCCCACTACTGGGGAAACTTAACCCTATCCTAGCTGAACCAGGACACTGGGGAACCAGCTGTGATGTCCTGCAGGGCAGATGGAGACTCTAGGGCCCCTTCTGCTTTTGAATTTGTCCTGATTTTAGCGACTCCTGCATATGCCTCTGTGGACAAACAAGGCCAGTTTCCCCCATGATCCTCATTAAGTTTGAAACTCCAACTGTAGCAGCTAGTCTGCGAAGGACTAAAGCTATAACACCAGCCACCTGTGCCTGTTAAGTAGGTCTTTGCTGCTTTCCTCCTTCCTTATTCTAGAACTTTCAGAAGACAGGCTGTGTATGTATGTAGAAGAGAGATAGACACCTAGAGCTGGATTCTCTCCTGCTGACACCACACTTCTACCTCAGCAAGATGCTGCCCTGGAAGGAGCTGCCAGCCTTCCAGAGAAGAATCATTAGTCAGGTGGAACATTAGGCTGCTCACTATGGAAACCAAACCTATTAAAATACAATACAATAGTGAGAGGTGCATTGACCAGTCTCAACATTAAGAGCAGCAGCAGACTTCCTGCACTCAGCATTTCCACCTGAGAACAGGCTTGCTAAATGATTCCTTTGCATGCTCCTTAGCTTGCATCCACAGGCCTCCCAGGCTGGTGTGTTTACCTCCTGGCTGCATCCTTAGTCAATTTTTCCTCTTGTCATAAAAGAAGTAAAAGTTTACCAAACAGATGAATAATTTTTATTAACTACAAATGGCTGGATCCCAGAGGTGTCCCTGTGGTGCATTTATCCACTCCCCCTTTGCTGTAACAGAGGAGCATCTATTTATGTTTCTGTCAGATGATGATACTGCAGTAATTTATTGCTCTGCAGGCAAATATCATGGCTCTGTCTCACCCACCTCCATTCAACCTACCCTAGTGCACAACTGGGACCACAGGGCAAAGCATTATAAGGAATTTCCCCACATTATTTGGCAAATAAACTAGCAACCCCTACCCTGGATTAACCCAGGAAACCCATCCCTGAAGCTGCTGAGTCTCTTAAAGCCCAGGATATGTACTTACAGACACGGTAGCTACATGTCAGCTCTCGCATTTTTAGCAATGCTGCTGTGCTGGGGTGGTGATTCTCACAGCTCTCACTGTGAGCCAAAGCAAAAGGTTTTATGAGCACCAGATAACCACAGCCTAGATTCCAGTCTCCATTCCTCCATCAGAGATTGATTGGCTTTTTAACCACACAGGCAGCAGTGCTGGCTCCTCCATCCTCTTATTAGTTGTTAACAAATCTACTGGAGAAAACTGTTACTGATGTCTCTACTGTAGTGAAAGCTTAATTTGAGAAACAGCTTATCTTCCTGCATGCTCAGACCCTTCTTTTTATTTTATTGTGTTTCATACGAGGGGATACTCAATACTACTACACAAATCAGTAGAGGGCAGGGCAAGCACTTTCCAAGCCAGTATCAGCTTTGGAAGTGGCAGGAGAGAGCTGGGGATAGCTGAGAAGCTGGCCAGTCAGCCTGGGAATGGTTCTGGGCACATCTAGCTATCCTGTTGCAGAGGCTTGAGCTGGTGTGAACATGGTTCTCATGTCCATCTCCATGTGAGAAGGGAGCAATCTGGGCCATTGTAAGAACACAGATATGACATTACAGAGCTATATTTCAAGCAAGATAAATTTTTTGTTTGTATAGTTCATTTACACTGCTGATACTGGTGTGCTGGTGGTGTTGGATAGATATCAGAGTGACCATTACTAGGGAAATTAGCTTGGGTGGCAGAAAAGTCTAGCCACAGAAAACAGTTTGGAGCATGCTTATTTACCCTCTTTCTTGTTGCAGAGACCTTAGGACCTCACCTCGCAGATGCCAGGGCTCTGTGCCCTCAAACACAGGGAATTTAATAGCTACCTCTTGTGACAGCTTGTCGGTCTCTTGAAGATTCATCAGGAGTGCTACCCATAGCCATTACACATCCTATCTGTAGCTCCAAGCTTTGGTTATATGGGTTTGATTTGCTGTCAAGCTAGACATGTGAGCTTATGCTGTTTCAGCTGTAAGGCTAGACTATGTCTTCCTTCCACTGAGCCTGAACATGCACTCTGCATCTCCATTTATTGACACCATTTCTTACAAAATAGGCTAGATCTAACAGGATTCATGGAGGGAGATTCACTGGCATGCTCCAGTGAAAAGAACATTCCTAAAAGAGATTCCTAAAGTAAATTCATTTCATGGAAGTTCTCTGTCTCCACCTCAGATCAGGATGTTCAGCCCAGCCCTTACCTCTAGGCTACAGGGTATTCAGGAATTACACTCTATCACAGCCTCTTCTGTATCAGCTTCCCTTATAAGCAAATATACTGGGGTTTCAGTTGCTGCTTCATTGAGTTTTTACACAAAGCTCAGGTGAGACAGAGAAAAACAAAACACAGTATAAGCCTGAAAAGCATAAAAACAGCCTTATATATAGGAACAATAAATAACAGCCTCTGTAGGAGTCAATAGATCAGTCCCATGTCCTACAGTATAAGCCCATGTGGCATCTTTACCACATCATTTCCCCTTCCCACCTCTCTGCTAAACCTCAATCGGGCAGAGGCCAAAGCTTGGAGCTCTCCTTTGTCAAGTACTGTCTTGTCTCACCAGCATCCTCCTGGGATCTCCCTCATGTCCACCAGGGCCTGTTGCTTGACCAGGGCCCTTGCACAAGGATGGAGCAGGTCCTTCTCACTCCAGTTTCACTCACCACTTTTAGTTAAGGTGGCTCCCAAAAAGCCATATCAGGGATCTCCACATTCAAGGGCTTCAGAGACAAAGCTCTCTTTCCCAGACCTGCACTGGGAAAAGGGAGAGAGAGCTGGAAAGATGACCCAGGGCAAACCCAGCTGTTCCTCTTTGCAGCTGGAAAAGCCTTCCAGGACACATAAAGAATGAATGAAGGGGCTGCTCTGGTGTTCAGTGCAGGGTATAACCTGAAGTGCCCTCAGATATGGCAGTCCTAGTCTTTCTCAGGTCTTTCAGATTTCCTTGCGCTCAACTACATATGTGTGTGTGCTTTGTCATAAAATCAGGATTGATTTCAGTAAAGATCATCACAGAGCCAGAATTCAGCATTTAACTTCTTCCATTCTCCCAAAGAAACTGTTCTGAGTTACCTCAAGGCTTTAATAAAAAACTTTAATTAAAAGGTTTTATGCAAATTCAGGAGGAGCAGAGATTCTCTCCCCCCCTGACCCCCAAATGCTTATTCAAGCTCTTAATTTTGGGAAATTTTAATCTACACATTTTTCTGTTCTTTATGCATGTTTAGTACATTTTAGCAAGAATCCTTTTGTCTAATTATTCAGAAGAGTAGGCTATGTTTCTTCTTAAAAATCCCACAGAGCCCAAATTAACTCTAGAATGTTGTAGGAGGTTAAATTTAGTACCTTCTAACTTGCATCAATTGTCAATGCAGCTATTTCTGCTGTACATTTTCCTTCTTTTCGATGTCGTTATTATTTGTTTTTTGTAATGTGGGAGGATCCTACCTAATTCTGAACTAGGACGCCACTGTGCTAAGTGTTGTACAAACACAAAAGAAAACCACCCTGAGTGTGCAGGGTTGCGAGACAGCAATGAAGAACTCAGTAACAATGGCTGGAGCACACGCAGCAGCTGCTGTACTAGAGTCAAGGATTTTGGGGGTGTCACAGTGCTGATGGGATTAATGTGATTTTGGAGAAAAATAATGTACAGGTAACTGTGGATTTCAGTGGGAACCTATTGAAAGTTGAAGGTGTCATGCAGGGAAACTTGCAAAGGTGTTTATCAGAAATGGTAACATAAGCAGAAAAAACCCAGTGTCATGGAAAGAACACACACAGTTACCATGACACCTTTTTTTGCTTTAACTGTGCTACTGCTGAAGTGAGTTGTGTTCCCCTGATTAGCTCAGGCATGTTGTTATTTCAAGACTCACCATGAGGATGCAACACCAGCACATAATGAATCTGACATGTTATCTGAGCCAGTATGGATAAGATAAATCTCAACATCTAGAGGACAAAATCACTGCTAGCAGCCATAGCTGATTCACATGGGAAGTTTCTCTGCACCAAAGACTCAGCACAGGCTCAGCAAAATCCCATTTAAACCCTTGGATTATATAGATGAAGCACAACTAGGAAACAGGCCTTAAATTGTAGTTCTGATCTAGGTAATTTTCATGCAAGTGTATATAATTTTGAAGATATGAGATCTCTGGTCTCCCAGTGCCTCAACATGTACGCTGCTTTTCTTGCTGGTAAGCTGAAAAGCTACTCCAATACCACAAACAGCAGAGAGAATGGCTGTATTTATATCCTGTTGGAGTAGTTGTTCGGAGGTTGTGGGAACGCCTGCAAAATTTGCAGGTCAGCATTTCACAGTAATGAGTAGATGGAAACTGTAAATCACTTCCCACATTCAAGTTATGTGATCTGCTCTCCACAAGAGTTAATAATCAGATCTGTTAAAAAAAGCAACCAACCAAACAAAAACCAGCAACAACACTTCAAGGGCTTTTTCCTTCACAGCTGCTTCAATGCAAGCACAAGTATCTGAACAATCACACTGATGGTTTCCCAGATTGAGAAGGGATGCCAAAGTTCAAGGGAGCAGATGGGAACAAATAGCTGCTGGGAGATTCAACAGAACACAGAGGAGTGAACAGGAAAATAGTTATGCAATGGTTAAAAACCATCATAACCTTTTTGAAATTGAGACTATGGTAATATACGTCATCATTCATGGAGATGCTACTGGACACCCTGTGCTGGAAGTGACTCTGCACCTGTGTACTTAGGAGGGCCTTTGCTCTTTTGCTCCTGCACCTGTGCTCCTGTTGTCAGATACTCCCAAAGCTGGAGAAACTATTGACAATACAGTGTTCTCACTAATGCTTAGAGGCCACTCTGAGTTTTAGTGCTTCCAAGAAATCTCAAGAGGATGCACCAAAGCTACAAGAAGACCAGAACATTAAAATATATATATATATATAGCTGTAACCCTTTATACTCACTGTGTAAGGCAATGTAAACTGCTTCAAGTGGTGCTCCCAAAAGATATGCCAAAACAAGAGGAAACACCCAGAGCTTCATATGCTGTCTTCATCCTGGTGAATCAGACCTGTTCTATTTATTTATTCCACTGATTTATAGACCATCTACTGCCATGGCAGCAGAATGTTTATTTACCAGTAGAAGAACATAAATTCTGATAAATTCCATAAAACCTGGAGAACAAAGAAAGCTTAAGAAAACAAACCAAAACTCTAGCTCATGCTAAACATCTTGTACTGTGTTCTGAGTTACTACACAGGATATTGCGAGCTTCAGGGTTTTTAACAGAACTGACTCATAAAAATAAAACACTCCAAGGTTTTTTTTTAAGTCATTGAAATAAAGGTCAGTGGACATGTTTTTGAAAGCACATATGTGATTTAGAAAACAAAGTCTTATTTTTGAAAGACACTTAGGTATAGAACATTACTGGCATTTAGTACCTCATTCCAGTGAAATCATTGGAGATTAAATACCTCTCATCTTGGAGGATCTGAGCCTAAAAGATCTTGTATTCTTTACTTTAGTTTTAGGATTTTAGGTCTAAATTAGTTTTGTAATTAAGCCTTAGGTGCCTCAGTCATCTGGACTGTGTAAACTGTGTTGGAAAACCTAAATGCCTTTAGAAATTTGAACCTTGGGAGATGATTGTATCTTGACATTGGATGAATCTGCAGGCCTGAAGACCACATTCATTGAGACTGAAGCAAGTTAAGTGCCTCAGTTCTGCTAAAGACCTCAGGACCATATGTCCAAGGAAGACATTTTCAAAGGTTTGGAGAGCTCCAAGTTCCTCAGTGTTGTCTGATATGGGTTAGGAGGTTATTTTTCAAAGAAAATACATCAGCGAGGAACTTAACTTTCACAAAGGAGAGAGAGGCTTCCAAATCAGATCAAACCATATCTTCCAACTTCAGTGTGTTGCTAAGGAAACCTTTTAACTATTAATTTTCTTAGCCTTTCAGTAAAGTTGCAGGAGTGAGAAAGTCCTCTCCAAATCTCTTGGAGAACAGAATAATTCTATGAAAACTTGCAGTGAAGGGCGAAACCTATTGCAATGCTTTGCTGTCCTTACTGCTAGCAATTAATGTTCAATATGATGTTATCTTGCTTTAAGTTTTTCCCCATTATTTCTCACCCTAGCCACCATGGACATGGACAAAACTTAATTCCTTTCCTTGCAGCAGTTTTCTATATATATGGTGACAGTTATGTAATAAACCAAATTCTGTTAATCTATCTGTGCAGAAATTTAACTTCTCATCTCATCTGTTCCTCAAATGAAGGGTACAAATCAGTTATAATTGGTGTTTGTGGTGGTTTAGCCCCTGCTGGGGTCTGAGACCACGCGGCTGCTGCCCCTCCCCCACAAAGGGAGTGAAAATACAAAGCCCCAAGACTGAAATAAGGAAAGGTTTAATACAACAGTGCAATAGCAACACAACAAACCACAACAATAACAATAACAGTAATAGTGATAGCAATGAACAGAGCAAAATAGCTACCAAATACAGCAGTTTGAAGCATGATGTACAAAACCACGAGTGCACTGTGCTCCCGCGCCAGGAAAAATGTGACCTGCCAGGATGTGACGTCCTCATGGTATCTGAATAACCCGGCTAGAGCTCCCCCCCACTGCTGGGGAAACTTAACCCTATCCTGGTTAAACCAGGACATAATCCACCCCTTTATTCTATACCATGTGCGTCACATCCAGCTGCCACTTAGCAATTAGCATTGACAAAGAAAAATTAACAAAAGCACAGTATAACTCACGGTGTGTTTTCACCCACAATCAAGTCTCCTTGTGGCACGCATCGGACCTCTCCATCCTTCTGCATCACCCACCAGGTGCACCCATGTCCTTGAGCAAAAACAATCCCGTGGATGGGTTTGCCTTTGCCCGGCGCAGGACTAACCCAGACCATTTTTCCCAGCAGGTCCCTCATGCGCACCACAGGGACTCTATCCCCGTCCACAACATGTGGAAGTTTTGACTGAGCCGGGCCAGCTCGATTGGCAGATCCTCTTGTGTTCACTAACCAAGTGGCCTTTGTCAGATGTGTGTCCCAGTGTTTGAAGGTTCCACCCCCCCATTGCTCTCAATGTAGTTTTTAACAGTCCATTGTAGCGCTCGATCTTCCCGGAGGCTGGTGCGTGGTAGGGGATGTGGCGATGCCCATCTTGCCATTTTATTCCTAGGAACTGAATCTCCCTTCCAGGCCCCTTAACTTTCTGTTGCTTGATGGCAAAACCAGCCTTCAGAAGGATTTCAATTACCTTCTTTCCTTTCTCAAAGACTTCCTCAGCTGTGTCCCCCCATACAATGATATCATCAATGAACTGCGGGTGTTCTGGAGCCCCACCTTTCTCCAGTGCAGTATGGACCGGTCTATGGCAAATGGTGGAGCTGTGTTTCCACCCCTGGGGCAATCGATTCCAGGTGTACTGGATACCCCTCCAAGTGAATGCAAACTGTGGCCTGCACTCTGGTGTTATTGGGATGGAGAAGAACACGTTAGCGATGTCAGTCGTGGCGTACCACTTGGCTGCCTTCAACTCCAGCTCATACTGGAGCTCTAGCATGTCCGGCACTGCTGCACTCATCACTGGTGTAACTTCATTCAGGCCACGGTAGTCCACAGTTAGTCTCCACTTGCCATTAGGTTTTCTCACTGGCCATATAGGGCTGTTGAATGGTAAATGAGTCTTGCTGATCACCTTCTGGTTTTCTAGTCGACGGATCAGCTGATGGATGGGGACCAGGGAATCTCGGTTAGTACGGTACTGACGCCGGTGCACCGTCTTGGTGGCAATTGGCACTCGCTGCTCTTCAACCTTAAGCAACCCCACCACTGAGGGGTCCTCTGAGAGGCCGGGTAAGGTGGACAATTGCTCAACCTCCTCCAGGGCAGCTATACCAAAGGCCCACCGGTACCCTTTTGGGTCTTTAAAGTACCCTCTCCTGAGGTAATCTATACCTAGGATACGCGGGGCATCTGGGCCAGTCACAATGGGGTGCTTATGCCAGTCCTTCCCAGTTAAGCTTACTTCAGCTTCTAATAGGGTCAGCTGTTGGGATCCCCCTGTCACTGTGGAGATGCAGATGGATTCAACCCCACTGTGGCTTGATGGCATCAGGGTGCACTGTGCGCCAGTGTCTACCAAGGCCTTATATTCTTGTGGGTCTGATGTGCCAGGCCATCAGATCCACACCATCCAGTAAATCCAATTATCCCTTTCCTCCACCTGGCTGGAGGCAGGGCCCCTCTAATCCTGCTCAGCATCACTCACTTGTCGTAAGAATGACTCCTGCAAGAATGACTTCCTGGTCCTCTCAAGAGGGTCAAGCATAGTGTTGGCGATTCTATTCTGTCTGGGGGATTTCCGACTGGACACTGAAGCTGCATCTCTCTTGGAAGACTCCCCTTTCATGGTGGTCTTCCCTTTCAGCTGCTGTACTCGTGCAGCTAGGGCAGGAGTGGGCTGTCCATGCCACCTTCTCATGTTTTCCCCATGGTCGCGGAGGAAGAACCACAGGGTGCCCCATGGTGTGTGCCTTCCACTGCCCTTCTCTTGGTTGGGGAAACGTCTGCTTCTAATAGCTGAGACATCGGCCCATGCAGGTGGAATGTAGGACATGTCCTCTTCCACTTTCTGGAGCCTCTGAGACAGTTCCTCTACAGCTGAAACCAAAGCATGTTGGGAGGAAGGGAGATTTCCCTCATATTGCCAGAGATGGATAATCACTTCGTCGACTGTTTGAGTCTGGGTGTCTCGCCACCAGGACGCTACTGCTAATGCTTTGGAATGTGCCTCTGGTGCACTTTGCAGGAACTTCCGCCACATCAACTGTGTGCAAGGGGCCTGATCTGGATCTATTGGTGACCGCTTGTCATTCAGATCACGATAGATCATGTCAAACACAGCCTGAGTTTTTGAATGCCTTTCTCCATGTCGATCCACTTGCTTAACCGACATAGAGCATCATCCTTGTAGGGGTGCCTCTCCCTCACAGCGAGCAGGAGTCGCCTCCAAAGGCTGAGGGTTTGAGCCTGTTTCCCTATTGCCTTGTCAATACCAGCCTGCTTGGCTAAAGGTCCCACCTGCTTGGCCTCTCTCCCCTCCAATTCAAGACCAGCAGCTCCACTATCCCAGCATCGGAGCAGCCAGGTGCAAAGTTGTTTGCCTGGAAGGCGGCCGAAATCCTTCCGCATATTTCACAACTCACTTGGGGATAGGGATCAGATGGTTACCTCTGGCTCTTCCTCCTGCTCTCGTGATGGGCCTGGTTCATTATCACACTGTATACTGTGAGGGGATTTTTTGGTATATTTGGTTTTCCGTATCGGGGCCACTGATATTGGTACTGCTTGTCATTCTGGCCCAGCTGCTGTGCTGGTGGAGGCGACTGGTACTGGCACTGCCTGTCCCCCTGGCCCAGGTGCTGTACCAGTAAGTTCACTTTCAGATCCTGCAGCCCTTTCTCCCCTTTGAGGGCAGTGAATAGTGTTAAGGGTGATGCGGTAAGCATGGCCAAGCCCCCAGCACATCACAGCGAGTTGTGTCTCCTGGGGTTTGTCAGATTGGCAGCACAACTTTTCCAAACACTCCACCAGTTTATCAGGACTCTGCACTTGTTCGGGAGTGAAATCCCAGAACGTTGGGGGTGACCACTGACTCAGGCACTTGCCCATCTTTTCCCACACACCTTGCCCTTTATAACTATCTGCCCTCGGGTCATGTTTCCGGTTGGTGCCATTATCGGAGAAGTACCTCATGGCCCAAAACAAGATCTGACAGACATTTAGAAAGCACAGTGCCGCAAGCAAACCTGCCTGGGTGCTCCAGGGATAGCTGAAACTCTCAAAAACCAAGAGGATCTCTTTCCCTGGCTCACCCATAGAGGTGGTGAGACCCCTAACAAAAGCCCAGGCAGCAAACAGGTACTCGTTCACCCCCACAAGCAGTGATACAAGCATATTATAAGCAGTCTGCAGCCCGTACAGCAAAACAAGACCGTTGATACATTTTCCACCGAAAACAAACATCAGCACTGGGAATGCACAATGGATATAAGGATTAATCCAGCCCCACCACGCAAGCAAGTTGGCCAGCATTGCAAATGTTTCTTATCAAACAATACAAACAGAAAAATTACACCTAACAGATTGCTCTGACACACTTTCTCCTCTTGTCCTTATCTCAGCCCTCTCATGCCCCACGTTGGGCGCCAAAAGTTGTGTGGTTTAGTCCCTGCCGGGGTCTGAGACCACGCGGCCGCTGCCCCTCCCCCACAAAGGGAATGAAATACAACGCCCAGGGGCTGAGATAAGGAGAAGTTTAATACAACAGTGCAACAGCAACACAACAAACAACAACAATAACAATAACAATAACAATAACAATAACAACAATAAACAGAGCAAGATAGCTACCAATACAGCAGTGAGAACAGAGCGATGGCATAACACACGTGTTAACCGATTGTCTCGTGCTGCCGTGCTTTGGCACCAGGATGTGACGTCAGCATGGTATATGAATAACCCGGCTAGAGCTTCCCCCCCACTGCTGGGGAAACTTAACCCTATCCTAGCTAAACCAGGACAAATACGTAAGCCATTGTATGAAGCTCAAAAGAACTTTCCCTTTATATTGGGCCCACATCAGCAACAGGCCTTTAAAGATTTAAAATAAGCTTTAATGTCTGTACCTGCCTTGGGACTTCCAGATTTAACCAAAGATTTCCAGTTGTTTGTTTATGAAGGACAACATCTTGCACTGGGGGTGCTGACCCAGAGAATGGGAAGCTGGAAGATACCAGTTAGATACTTTTCCAAACAGCTGGATACTGTGAGTAACGGATGGCCTACTTGCCTTCGAGCAGTTGTTGTTACAATAATGCTTATTCAAGAGGCCCAGAAATTGACTTTGGGAAGAACAATAACAATATATGTCCCACCCATGGTGATAACTGGTTTAGAACAAAAGCGGGGACATTAGTTGTCCCCGAGCAGAATGATGAAGTACCAGGTGATCGTGACTGAACAAGATGATGTGGTTTTAAAAGCAACTAACCTGATAAACCCTGCAGTTTTTCTAAGCTTTACACAGGAAGAAGGGCAGCTGGAGCATGACTGCCTGACTACCATTGAACATGTGTACTTCAGTCGAGAGGATTTGAAGGACACACTGTTGGAAGATCCCGACTAAGAGTTATATACAGACGGCAGCAGCTTTGTGGAACATGGAGTTCGATACTCTGGATATGCGGTAACAACAGAGAACTAAATCATAAAGGCAAATCCATTGTCTGGCACCAATTCAGCTCAAAAGGCAGAACTCATTGCTTTAACACGAGTTCTTGAATTAAACGAAAAGAAGAAAATAAATATCTGGACTGACTCAAACTATGCTTTTGGGGTAGTACATGTCCATGGAGGTTTATAGAAAGAAAGAGGATTATTGTCCTCCCAAGGAGCAAATATTAAACATCAGGATGAAATTTTGCAATTATTGCAAGCAGTTCAGAAACCAGCTCAGGTAGCAATCATGCACTGTAAACCACTTCAGGTTAGGAATACAAAAGAAATTGGAGGAAATAATTTAACAGATAGGGCTACCAGAAGAACAGTGAAAGAAATAACATTACAAATAGCATTGATTCCAACCAAAACAGTAGTTCTCCCAAGGGAGAAACCTAAATATTCAGAAGAAGATGATAAATTGGGAAAATTATTGAAAGCCAGAAAAAGTTTAGCTGGATAGTGGGTGACATCTAATAGACATATAAGCGTACCACCTCTTTTAACTAAGAAATAATTAAGGTAAAACATCAAGAATGTCATTGGGGCATAGAGGCTTTGGTAACCCTTTTAATAAAAGACAAGTAGTATCAGTCAAAATGCTAGGATTAGCCAAAATAATAACTGCAAAATGTGATGTGTGTTTAAAAAAAGTAATCCAGTAATAAAGAAAAGTGTCCAAATGGGTAAGCTCAAATCTGGAACAGAACTAAGAGACTATTGGCAAGAAGACTTTTCACAGTTACCTAGACAAAATGGGTATCGATACATTCCGGTGGGGGGGTTGATACTTCTACAGGATGGCCAGAAGCCTTTCCTTGTTATACCACTCAGACAAAAGTAGTAGTAAAATGGTTACTATGAGAAATAATCCCAAAATTTGGAGCCCCTATTAAGATCTCTTCAGATAGAGGCCCACACTTTGTTGCTGAAGTAGTACAAAGTGTATGTAAAACTCTAGAAATTACTTGAGATTTACATACACCATGGAGGCCACAATCCAGTGGAAAAGTAGAAGAAAAGAAAATCAGACCCTAAACCAGCAAATTAGAAAAATATGTCGAGAAACTAATTTAAAGTGGCCTCAGACACTTCTATTGGCATTGTGGCAAATCAGAGTACAACCAGAAAATAGCACATCAGTTAGTCCTTATGAAATACTATATAAAAACCATATGAATCTCTGGAACCAAATCCAAATGTACATGTAAGAGGAAACAAGATGTATATAATTATTTACTCTCCTTAGGAAAAACCCTGACTGCAATCTGAAATGCAGTACTGTGGAATTGTACTGGATACCCTCCAAGTTAACGCAAACTGTGGCCTGCACTCTGGTGCTATTGGAATGGAGAAAAACACGTTAGCGATGTCAATTGTGGCGTACCAGTTGGCTGCCTTCGACTCCAGCTCATACTGGAGCTCTAGCATGTCTGGCACTGCAGCACTCATCGCTGGTGTAACTTCATTCAGGCCACGGTAGTCCACAGTCAGTCTCCATTCGCCATTAGGTTTTCTCACTGGCCATATAGGGCTGTTGAAAGGTGGGGGTTCTGGAGGATGCACATCCCAATGGAGGTGATAAACAAGATAACAGCCATGGCCCCACGTTAGGCGCCAAAGTTGTGGTGGTTTAGCCCCTGCCGGGGTCTGAGACCATGCGGCCGCTGCCCCTCCCCCACAAAGGGAGTGAAAATACAAAGCCCCAAGACTGAAATAAGGAAAGGTTTAATACAACAGTGCAATAGCAACACAACAAACCACAACAATAACAATAACAGTAATAGTGATAGCAATGAACAGAGCAAGATAGCTACCAAATACAGCAGTTTGAAGCACGATGTACAAAACCACGAGTGCACCGCGCTCCCACGCCAGGAAAAATGTGACCTGCCAGGATGTGACGTCCGCATGGTATCTGAATAACCCGGCTAGAGCTCCCCCGCACTGCTGGGGAAACTTAACCCTATCCTGGCTAAACCAGGACAGTGTTGAAGATGGATATCCTTCACACTGACTTGTGTTAAGAATGTCCCTCAAAAAATGCAGTGGAAAACTGGAACGCAGACCTGAGTCAGACTCAGTGGCATAGGTAAAGCAGCATTGATCCTTCAGGCTTATAGACACAAACCACTGGCTGGTCTGCATGCCCAATCAGGCAGCAACAGTTTTGGTACACTTGCAAGTAGGGCAAACCTGTGAGACTTAATATTTATGTGAAGGGAACAAAGATAAACAGTGGATCATCTTTTCTTTCTGAGACTGCAGAAGCATGGGAGCTTGCATCCAGTTTCTTCAGACCTTGCTGACTTTAAAAACAGAGTGTCTGATGTCTGTGAGTATCATTATCAGACTTTTTATGTCAAAAGGAATGAAACTGACTCAAATCAGCTTTCACCATACAAGACAAATGCAGCATGTGCTGTGTGCAAACCTTCAGGGAGGGTTTTGGTGAGGATCTCTGCCCTGTGAACTCATTGTGCTCAGTATGTCAAGTTAGGGTTGAACAACTGATATTAATGAATGTGGGATGGATGACTTGGTTACTGACATCCTCAGCAATTCTGGGGCTTAGGAATTGTAATAGAGTTCATCCTTCTTATAACTAGGGAAGTATACTTGAATGCTATGTCTGAGAGATGTGCTAGCTTTAAACCTGCGCTAACCAAACAATTCATGAGGAAGAGAAGACTATTAATCATCATTTCAGGAAAGACTTGGAGTAGGAAGAGGAGAATTAATATGTTGCTTGAAATATCCCCAGTTTTTAAAGTATTTGTATGCTTTAACCAAGAGAAAATATTATGTTGTGTGATTATGGTACTTTTGAACAGGGAACATAATTTGTTAGATGCCTTGTATTAAGCTCTCTTTTTGGCTAATAAATGCATAAATCTTATGTAAAGTGCTATAATGCAAAAATCTATTTATCATCAGTGGGGAGGCTGTTGGCATTAAGAACATAATTACTGCTACTAAGCTGACATTCAGTGAAGGTTATCATATCTAAACAAAGTCTATGGTCCTGGTGATTTTCTAAAAGTGTTATTAGAGTTTGCCAGCTAAGGTGGCACACATAACTGTGACTCTTGAGGCTGTCTCACTGATAACTCTGAGCGAAGTGGAAGGATTATTTCGTGGGCTTGGAAAACTATTCTTTTGTTTATACAGCTCAGCAGGCTGTTTGCTTTCTTCACAACATCAGGACACTGTGGGTTCATGTTCAGTTTGTGATCTGCTGTAACTCTCAGCTCCTTTCCTACAGAGCTGTTGTATTTCTCTGTTCTGCATTCATTCATTCTCTACACATGGCTGTCCACTACCTTGTGGCTTCCTCCCTCATATCCTCCTCTTATTCATTTGTGGTTTTGCCTCCCATTTTGGAATGTGTTCACGTGTCAATCACGTGATCAATACTGTCAACACCCTTTCTATGGTGACTCCCTCTGCCTAAGGCAGATACATTTCACAAATCTAAACTTGTGCCTTCCTAGCAAAATCTGCACCAGGATGCTGCAAAGCACTCTGGAGCTCCCAGGTGTCCTCAGTCTTCCTCCTCCTGCCCTGGAAACAAGACTGCCTCATTTGGCAGGGAGTGGGATTAGGAAGGAACAGATCTCTTCCTTTATTGTCAGAACTGGACTACATCTGACCCTTGGGCAAGTCCACAGAAGACGCTGGGGAGAGGAAGGATTAAAAAAATTCTTTGTTCATGTGTGATGTGGGCAGAGAGTGAGGCATAGGGTGATTTCCAGCCACAGAACATAATGGTGATTGCTTATGGCTCTTCTGTTTGTTTTAGCAAGTCCAGAGATCTGCAAATGTGATCTGGCCATTTCTGTTGACGTAAAGGAAAGACTAAATGTTTGTGTTGTAAGAAGGAGCAACCTAATCTAGGGTCAGTAAGCCACTGCTCCTAACTCCTTCCAGTCAGAGAAACGAAGCATGTTTCTCCATGGCTCTCTGTCTCATCTCATTATCTTCTGCCACAGGCTCAGTCCCTGTGCAAGAACAGTCTGGTTTTGGTACAGACCATGTCATTCACCCATGTCTCTCCTCTTGAGAAGCCAGGGCCTGGGGTGAAGTTAATGCCAACAGAGACAGGGAGAGGATGGGGAAGACCCATGGGGTGTGGTCTCATCCTGCCAGCTGGACTCCTGGGGTGGGAGGGCAACATGCCTGGAGCTCCTCCCTCCCCAGGAAGGAAGGTGTCCGCACACTGGGTGGGGGTACATGGTGGCCCTCTGCGTACCATGTGATAGGCAAGAGCACAGGGACTTGGGAGAAAGTTTCTTTCTGCCTAGATGCACCTGACATCTGCATTTGTAACCCCTTTGGATTTCAGAGCCTGTCTAAATGTGTCCTGACAGCTTTCTAATTTACATGCTGTAAAAGTAGGTCAGAAGATTAGCCTTGTCTCAACATTGTCATCAGGGACATGGACAGTGAAGTACCCAACAACGACCTGTTTGGAACACAGCTGCCATCCCAAGAGTGGAATGCAGTGCAAAGGCTCCTGAATACAGAACTGTGTGGTACAAAGAGTGTTGTGCTATTGTTCGGTACCTGAGCCTAACTGGAGCCATTAGAGATGACCGCATAGCTACTGTCAAAAAAGATGGATTGCAACCGTTATCATAGCATCGATGAAGAAATCATGAACTTTAGATGAATTTTACTTCATTATAATACCAAAACACACCTCCTGGTTGAAGGCTACTCGTCTCTAAGACCAACCACGCCTTGGACACTCCTCCCCGTGCATGCGTGGTAGCCTCACTCAAGAAGGGCAGAGATCCCTGAGGCAGAGGAGGAGCAAGGTGTGTCACTAAGCATAAAGATGACTTCTGGACAATGAAAATTCGAAGCTTCCCCACCAAGGATCAAGACGATTGATGACCGAGCATTAGCTGGACCCAGGACTGTTAGGACGCCTTGAGATCAGCAGTGGTAGCTATAACCTCTCTTTCTCTTCTCTCTAAACTCAACTTTACTTTTCCCCTTTCTTTCACACATCTCTAACTATCGTGTGCTGCTTCACGGGCAATAAAGTTTCACTGTTTGATTGATGCAATCCCCTTTGGTGTTGGTCGCCTTAATTTTACACTTTCGAGATTGCAGTAAACGAACCATCATGAGTCCACCAAGTGGACCGTGACACATGCCAAATAAACTAAGCATCTGCTACCACAAGGGAAAGAAGAGCACAAGGGCAGGGAAGAAAACACACAAAAAACCCAGCAGCTTCTCAACTTTAAATTTGTCTGTGGAACAATGGAAAGGGTTTGAAGACTCTTGCCCCCTCAGTCCATGCCCCCCAAGCTCTTTCCTTGTCTTTCAGTTCACTTATCTACAGTTTCTCAGGCTCAGAAGATATTTGTGAGGGAAGTATAGAAAATTACACTGTCAAATTGGATGGCATGAAGGAAGCCTCTCAGGAAGACAAGTACCCAAGCCTCTTGAGATAGTGCTGAGGTGGAAAGAGGTTATAAATAAGGAAAGTGGGACTAGATGGAGAGGGTGGCTTATTAAGAATTTTGTCCTGCACTTTCATGTGGAGGGACCATATTCATGGTATGGAGGAGAAGGTTTGTCTGCTGTTCATATAACTTTCTTTGCTAAATGTTCTATCACTTCTGAGAAGACATGCAGTTCCACAAGCGCTCACTGCCATGTTGCTATCCTCACAGCATGTGGATCTGAGATAGCATGAACGGCAGCTATGGGTTCACCATTGGTGCCAAAAACACCTGCAAACTTTTTTTTTAAGAATGAAAGTTTTATCTTGGATTGAGATAAACATTACACTTGGGAGTTAAACCTGTCTCCTTTTTAGAAAAAATGTAAGGAATTTTCCAAACAAAAGTATTTTTTGAATAAAAAAATAAAATGTTTGATTCACAAAATGCTAAGACACACTGCTTCAACTTTCTGCTTCTGTATTTATTTTCTTAAGTGATTTTGTCAGACATTGAAGTTCAACTGAATCAGTGGGGAAAAATAATAGTAGGTGCAAATGAAAAATATCTCTGTACCCTACTCCCAATGTAAGAAGATATTTTCTACTTATAAACTGCTCACCTCAGGCAGCCTCCCTGGCAGGCCCAGCTCACTCCAGGTGTTTCACTCCCAAGGCAGCATTTTGCCTCTTCCATGCTACTCTCGAACACCTCTTTCTTGTAGCAAAATTTTAGAGTAGATACAATCCTAAACCATCGTAGTGTTACCGTAAAAGCCAGCAGAGGAACTCTCTAAAGCTCGTTTTGGAGTTTTAGAAAACAGGCATTCTTTATTGCAGTGCTGGGTGGACGTGCGAATAGCTTCACAAAGGTGAACATGCCCCAGATGTATAAGTGGCAGCTAATATACAGTGAGATTATACATATTAATAACTTTTCTGAGAAATGAGTTACATACGCATTAGATTTCCTGGAACTAATTACAATATCTTCATCCTGATTATGCATGCACTTTCTTGCTGGGTGGTGGCCTTGAGGGGTCCATGGTGGTCATTGTTAGTCTTCCTCATCGTGTCTGCTGGTTGACCTCAGTGCTCACGCATGCTCACAAAGGTCTGTTTAGGAGGTGTGTGCAGCTGTGTTGTGTCTTGAGCTGGTTTGTTTTAATTTGTCCCGTCCTTGTTCCTGTTATCTTCAAGAAGAGGCCCCAACTGTCTTATTATACTACTGTCTTATCTTCAAATCCCCTTTCTTCTTCATGAAAGCACCAACCTTCAGCTGTGTCTGCACATTCCAGAAAGTACATTGAGACTGACCTGCTTTATTCTCAGTAAAAAATATTTAGCAAGACAAAAAATAAGACGAAGAGGAAAAAAATGTTAGCAAGACGTTTTGGCTTACAATAGATCTTACTCTTCTCTTTCTGTTTATCTCTCCCTTTTCATGGATTTTTCTTCCATAACATCTACATCTACATACACTTTTTCACAGGTTGTAAAACCATGCTTTCTTTCTCTCTTCCCCTCCATATCTGATATCTTTGTTTTTTCTGGCCCTCTTTCATATAGTCCTGGTGTTTTTTGTAAAGAAGACTCAGTTCTGCATCTTTTAATGGTACAGCTCTTCTGCTCTTTCTTCTTTCCTCAGCTCACTGCAAAATAGTGAAGGTGATAAATGGAGTCTCACCAGCTTTGCATACAATGGCAGAAGTATTTTCATCTCCTTACTGGGCATACTGCAACCACCGTATCACAGCATCACATTTGTTAGGCATGGTTACCTTGTGACTGATTTATCACATAGGTCTTTGTCATTCTCCATTGTTCCCAAGTGATGAATTTCTGCTTCATAGGAGAAATTTCTCAGTGATATGAAGTTGGGAAATATTGTCAATATACAGGAGAAGAAAGCAGTGCTACAGGGAAAAGTGGCTAACATTAGGGGCTGAAATAATAGAAACAGGATGACAGTCACCACCTCAAAATAAAACACCATGTGCTTAGGGACTAATAAGAATTTCTGTTTCAGAGAGGGAATTTATCAATTGGAAACAATGTATTAGAAGCAAGCTAAAATGAAAACTTTTTCATAAAAAAAGAACACATTTTTCTCTGCAAAAGATAATTTCTATGAAAAAAATTAGCTTGATGACTTGTATTTCTTTTTAAGGGAATTTGATTAACAGTGATTCTTTAGGTAAACATTCCGACTGCAGTGAAAATGGCACTTTCCATCAAAACTTTTTCAATAACAAATTTACCCTTCTCTATATATACCTAGTACTTAGAGGCCATTTTTTCCAGCCTGGAAGATGACATTGCATCATTAAATCAACCATTTGTCTCATTGTATTGGAGAAGGGGCAAAGTAGCTTTTCTAACCTTGTTAGTAAGTTTCTGGCCATAGAGAACATGATGATGTGCCATGGCAGGCCCACACAAAGACTTCTCAAACAGCTCTCTCAGAACTTCAAGGCCAGAGAGCTGCTTTAATCAAAACTGGTCCTGACCCCAGACAGCCAGACCCTAAGGAGGGTATGGGATGACCTCCGGGCAGTAGCAGCTTCTTCCATTTCCACCACACAGATACTAATTTTCTTTCTCTTAGACTCTTACGGTCCTGTCTTTATTATAAACTTTTAGTCTTTTCCCTTTTTCTCCTGAAGTCATGTCTACTTGTGTGCAGCTCACCCTTCTCTTTTATATTCTCTCAATTTTCATTCTTTTTGCCAACTGTAAGAGCATTATGTCCAGGGAAACAGGTGTGGTAGAGTCTGAGGCTGTTCTATGAAGCAGACCAGAAGAGATGGGCCTGCTTCTCTGAGCTTTCAAGCTACACTGCAGAGTTTTGTTAAGTCTTGACACACATTACAGATCACAGAGGACTGAGGGAACTATAAGCAGCTCACAGGTGAGTGGTTCACAGGGCATCTCATCATTTCTTTGTGCGTAGTGAGCTGGATCCCAGGTAGACTAGTGATACTGGCTTTACTTCTCTATCCACCTTTCAGATAATCCACAAGTCAGAGAGTCAGTAGTTCTCCCTTCTGCCTCTCACTGTTAGTCATGTAATATAGCCCTGGCAAAGACCTGTTCAAGCTAATTGTGAGCAGCACTTGACTGATACTGCCACATCTGTGTTTGATAGTTGGGAAATTCTGGTTGTGGCGGATTTTCATATGATGTTACTGCTACTGTGCCCCTTGAAAATGAACCTGTAAGTTAGGTCACATCCTAGGAGAGCAGTATCACTGTAGCCAAAAAACCCATGAAAGAACTGGTACAGGTCCCATCTTCATCTGGAACAGGAAGCACCTTTTTTCCGTATTGTCGAGAGAATTCAAAGACTGAAAATCTTTCTCATTCTAGAGCCAATAGATATAATTCCTTCCAATCCAGAGTTTATCTCTTGTCTTCCCAAGAATTACCATCAAGGTTTATACATAAAGTCACCAACACCCTGAGAGCCAACCATGATGTAGTTCTGAGATCTCAGGGCATCTCAGAGACTTGGGGCCACATTCGGATTGTTTTTCAAAAAGCTTAAATTAGATGTTAGAATTTCTGTTCATCTTTGAGTCCTTAAAAAGGCATGTTTCAGCAACCCTGTGTAATGATAGGAAGCCGGAATTGTTCATCTCTCTCTTGAAATCAAATGCTGAGGTAGTTGAAATGTGTAAGTTACATACCTATAGCACATAGTCTGAAAATGGCCATCAGTGCTAAAGCTCTATAGGAAATCAGCAGACCACACGCATATATTGTTTCTTCATTTTATGTAACTCGCCAAACAGGAAAATAAGGTGTAATTCCAGAAGGTCTTTGAACAGTAAGGTTAGGGAAGCAAATTTTGGAGTGCAAATGTCTCGGTATGGATGAGTCTCAGTATGGATGAGTCTCAGTATGGATGAATTCTGTCCTTGAGTAAAAGGTACTATTTGCATGCCCCTCTGAACTCTTCTGTCCTTATTGCATTACTGATCCTTTTCTTCCTCAAGGCTCTTTCAGTTTGGTGCTGAATTCCAGAAATTCAATAACTAAGCCATTCCCATTAATATACTGTCTCTCTCCTTAACTGTGTTTCCCACACATCTCTATAAATAGATTTTAGGCACTACACTTTCACTGTGTTCTTTAAAGCTGTTAAATTTTGTTACCATAGAGATTTAAAAAAAAATATTTAGCCACGAAAGTACCAATATTAGACTGTAGGTTCTTTGGGGCAGGGATTTCCTTTCTGTCTGTGTACTGTCCTTGGCCAGACATATTGTAAACATCAGATGTTCTATAGGTAGATCTGTTTTACAAGCTTTTCCATGACTATGAATTCTCTGAGCTTCCTCTTCTCTAAGACAAAGGAATCCTTTCTATGTGTAATGGATAAACCTGTGGGTGAACAGGTGGTTAGCTGTGCATCTTGGCTGGGTCACCAGGCCCTTTTCTTATTAGAAGAACTAAGCCTTTGTCTGCATGGAATTTTTCTTTGCTTCTGTGAGAATTAGACCTAGAAGAACCCATCTGGCTTCTACTCAACACTGGATTAATCTGAATGATGTAGGGATTTGCATACATTTACCCTTGGTTCTGTGAAAACCACTGCTAACATTTGCCTCTAGTATGACAGATCTCAAGGGAACTGGAAGACATCTGCATTATTAAGACTAAACTGAACATTGACTTCAATTACTCCATCTTAATAAACTCTCCACTAAGCACAAGGAGAGCCTTTATCAAGCTTGAGTATGTCCTTAACTTCTGCAAGCAAAGGAAATAAAGATGTTCAGCTCCTTTTTACCCTCCTCCCTTTAGGATGATGCTGTGAAGGGATCTTCATAAGCTTTCAGACAATTCAGAAGTCAAATGAACCATTCTGTGGGTGTAAAGTTGGAAATCATCCTGTGTTTTAGAAGAAATTGTAATCGACAACATTTTAAACAAAGGAGATGTCACAGAAGTAAAGGTTGTCAAACCATGTCAGTATCTGACTGGTCTCATGTGTTGTGACTTAAAACACTGTGAGGCTCAGGCAGTGGATAGGGAAAGGACAAGTGAAAGAATAACTCTGCCACTCTGCTAAGCTCAGTAACAGTAATGAAGTGATTTGTTGAAAGGGATGGAGCTGTTGAAGGAGAAGCATGTGCAATACATGCAATACCTGAACTTAGTGGGATTGGTGGCAGCTACATTTTTTCACTGCTGGAAACTGCCTAAAGCCTGAACAAGTTCAGAAATCACAGGAAGCGGACTTGTTTTCTCTTAGTCTTTTTTACAACCCTCTTGCCACAGCAGAATTGGGTGTATGTGGCCTTTTCTGCTCTACAGAAGCCTTGAATTGGTCTAACTGGGGAATCCATAGGTTGGGACTGAGATGTATCAGCAGATCCACCTACTGAAATCTTATTTTTCTTCACAAAAAAGGTTCAACAGGGGCAGCAGCAGCATAAGCAGCCCCATTGTGTCCTGCCAAAGGGCTCAGCAGCAGCAGCCTTTGCACTGAGGATGAGAAGTTGCTGTGAATGTGCAGATTAGAGCTCTGTGCATAAATACTCTGAGGCACATGGAGGTTAAGGCTTGCCTGGTAGTAAGGAAGAATGCTTGAGAGGTAGGCACATGACTGAGATCTGACTTCTCATCACCCTGGACTTCTTCCATTCAATAGTGGGAGATGGATAGTCCGAATTCCCTCCTGGAGGTATACTCTCGCTAGCCATTGATTACAGAGTGATTTTAAGGCAGTGATATTCCAGGCTTTAGGGAGCACAGACACGCGTCTAACTACCAGCGGGATGAATCTGAGCCTGGGAGGGAAGCAAACTCTTTGTCCAACCTTACCTTTTTTCTACCTATTTGCCTGTTTTACAAGGCACCAACATAAGTTGTTCTATATTGTGAAACAATCAAAAGTGATGTGCTTATTCTGCCTTAATTACCTTAGGTCTTTCTTTTCCTTCCCCTTACTTTTTTTCCTTCTTTATGTCTGTTCCCTTTATATACTGTGCTATTTCTTCCTTACCCTACCGTCGTCGTATTTAATCTGACTTCCCTGTGATATAAAACTGAACATTTTTCTCTCAACATGTTACCTCTCTCAACCTGTCTAGTTTTTGGTTTGGTTTGGTTTCTTCTGTACTTGCTATTCCCAACTCTCTTTTGCTACTCTATTTATCTTTAATCCTTTCCTCCTCTTCTGTCTTCAGTGGTTTTCTACCTTTCATTTTTTCTTACATGGAAAATCTTCTTCATTCCCTCCTATCATGCTTCTATCATCTCTCTTTTTCTCCTGCTCTCCTTTACATCCTTATCCTCCTTTACCTTTTCTCCTGATTAACTCCCTGTCTGCATACATGTCCAGATCCTGAGGAATCTGGATCCCTTTTCTTTGGCTTACTCTCCACTGAAAGGAAAACCTTTTCCAGGTGCAACAAGTCAGAAATCAATAACCATTCTCGTCATCATGTTGTCCTAGATCATTGCATCAGTGAACATCAGTATTTATTTCTGTTCCCTTTTCACAGTAATCTACTTTTCAGCAATGGCAAAAGTATATGTCAAACAATCCTCTCCCATCAGCATGGTCTTCTAGGTTAGGAAGAAGAGAGATGGGCTTTGTCATCCATATTCAAGGCCAGTGCAGTCTCTGTCAAGTCAAACTTGGGGAAAGAACTATATAATCAAGTGTTTTTCATAACATCATGCCACCAAGTCCAATCTGTACTGAAAAATAGGGACCAAGTAACTCACCTTACACCATCTGCCATGGTATATCACAGGATGAAAGATGGTCACTCAAGTAGGCAAACCCAAGAGGTAAAAACTTCTGTAAACAAAATCAAAGACTTGAACTGCAACTGGAGGTGAAAAGGAAGCCAGCAGCTATAAAACAGGGCCCCTAAGTGTTAAGCCTCAGATATGCACATGGTGTAATGCATGCCTGGTGGCTGAAGCAATGCAGCAAGCTGTGTAGCCTGTCCTACATCACCTGACAGTCTAGAAAACAATTGGGAACAGACTGTCAAGGCGAAGACTGCTTCCAGAGGGAAAGGCCAAATTTCTTAGCCAGACATGAGGTGAAAGAAAGAGCTCCTAGACACCAGTGCTAACTGAGTTTCTAGTAATAACCATATATGCAAAAGTTCTCTCAATTTTTCCCAAAACAGTACAAAAAATGTGAACAAAGGTGATTGATGCCTATTCCAGATCCTGAAAAATCTTTTCCTTAAGCTACTATCTGCAACCATATTCCATCTACTGGCATTAGTAAGATGACCTTTATCCTACTATTGTCTTGGCTAGACACCTGGGAAATACTACCTGCTATCATCTAGATCTGATGACATGAAAACATCTCAGTTGCACCCTGGTTGTTTCTCAGTAAAAGCACCTTAGTAGTTTTTTCACCAGTTTTACCTGCTCCTCAGTTCATACCTACATCTCAGGTAAAAAAATCCCTTTTCTTGAACGGGATCATATATATGGGCAAAGGCAGTTTTGCATAGCCATGCACACAAGACCCTTCAGCTGGGACAGCTGTCACTCACAACTCTTCTTCCCAGTTCCAGAGAAAATAATGTGATGGACCCTTTCACCATAACATTTAATTCATTTCCCCCAAGTCCAGAGAGCACCCAGGGAAATCTGACAAATGATGTCAAGGTCTCCTGAGAGCTGTGAGCCCAGCAGCAGGCACAGTTAGCATCTCCTACAGTTAGAAATCAGTATTAAAGGAAGTAGGACAACTTCTCCACAACTCTGACATTCCAAAATTACATTGTGGCTGCAGGGCCACCGGGTACGGTTAGTCTCTGTGACTGAACCCAAGACATAGCAGTCATATGGACAGAACAGAGGAAAATGTGAGTCTTCAGTTCCAGGTGATGTGGATTCTGGGCACCTTCTCCTCCTTGCTCTGGTTTCTTGAGGACAAGTGTGCTGCAGGCTCCATCTGGTTCTGTAATAAAGGATAAATTATTAAAATAAATAAAATATTGATGAACTGTTCTATAAAACAGAAGGCATTTAAAGTATTGATAAAGAATTAAGAAAGTCGTAATGAGTTTTATCTGCAGAAATAATTAGGAAATAGTTTTTGTGTGGCAACCGTCTTCATGGAGCAGGTAGAGGGCTCCTGGATTTGACTGCCTTCCATACGGTTTATACATCATCAGAACAATAATTTTTACAAGGTCATTATGCTATCCATCCAAGAGTCTTCTGGCACTTCATGAGCAATAACAAAACAAGTTTCACAACAGCATTAAGACACAGAAAACCATCACTATAGTAAGGGCAAGATGAAGTTTCCAGATCCTGTAGTGTGTATTTAAACTAATAGCTTTCAAGAAAACATAGCATCAAGAGAGAAAGATACATAAAGGGAAAAAATGCTGATTTCTTAAATGGTTATAAACAATTAATAGTTCTTCCTTAAATAAAGAAAAAAATACCTATAATTGCCTTTACTAAGTCAAGATGTGACCTATTCAAGGTTTGTTCCTCAGAGCCAACCAAAATACACATGCTTAGTAATAGTTATAAAATTACCAAACGTATATGGAGATTTTGGCATTCATGCATTCCTTGTAATCTGCTTCTAGTGAGACTCTCAGCAGGCTGGTGGTTTGGGTACCAGCAAACTGGCATCACGTGCTTCCCTCTGTTGGGGTTCAGCTTCTCTGGACCTTCCCTTGCCATGACATCGTCTCACCAGAAGGTACCACCGTCTCTCACTCAGCACCTGCACACACCCTTTCCCAGAGTCCCATCATGCAGGTGACTTGACTTCAGGCTCAGCTCTTTGGGCCAGGTTGCAATGAAAAGCAGCTGTAGCCAGACCCAGTTCTTCCAGTTGCTTTTTAGCCGCTGCTGTGTGGTGGGTCCTATATAGCCTTTGGAGAAAGGCACCTTCAGGGGGTGTCAGCCTTACCTAAGATCTAAATCAAAAGCTTGGCAATTCCAGAGGGTGAATCAGATCTTAGCTGGGCTGAGTCACTCCCTGGAGCTGTCTATCAATCTGACCATTTGGTTAAGTCTTATGACTGTGGCACCTCTGAACTGCATCCAGACTAGCTTCTTTTGAGCTTGGTTAGTCCCACAGTTAATCAAAATCTTGTCTATAAGATCCTGCATTTCTCCTTTCTCTCTCTAACCCAAAGCTTACTGGCCTGCCTGTGAATCGCTTGACTTTGTATATCCCACCACGAATTCCTGGGTTTTTAGTTTTACTTCTTAGGTTTTCCAGCTGTCTGCCTCATCCCTCTGCAGAACCATGAAGGAACTAGTTCTCTTAGCAGGTTTCAGCCAAATAATTCTCTTAAGGTATTTCCACTTGAATAGTGGAAATAGGCTATTACTTCAGTTAATGATCCACTCTTGCCCCACCTGGCAGATCCATGGCAGGGCCCATCAGTTTTTGGTGGCTTACTACACATTGTGGTGATTCACAAAACAGCAGTTCTTTACTGAGATCCACAAAATATGCAGAAATCCAACCTGTCACTGGTTTAAAACTGAATTTCTATGAACCTGATGCCACTGCATCCATTCATAACATGTCAGAATTTACTTGACCCTCTTCTCTTCATAATCCATTATCTCCTGTCTATAGGTCACTATCTAGTAACCTATTAAAAGAGCTGTTAATAGTAGCATTAAATACCCTCTATATAGCTTGCAGTGGGATGTTGCATAGTATAAGGTCTCAGATTTAGAGGAAAGGAGTAGCAGAAGTAATACGGCACTCCTGAAATATTGGTGTGGAGATGCCAATATCCATATAGTAGGATCTGTATGTATAGTTAGGGTTTGCTCTGTTTAGAGTTGCAAAACCTGGGACACAGATCCACATGAGTATTTCCACTGCCACACTGAACACTGCAGTGCCTGGCTTTCAAATCTTTCATTCCTGATTTAATGACATTTTGGAGGATTGGGTGCTAAGGAACAGAATTCACTAGAGCCAGCATGCTGAGAAGAGAGCTGCTTATATTAGCCAATAGGAGAAAACAACAGGAGGGATGAGTTTTAAATCATGTCTCTCTTGGGGACTGAATGCCTTAATTTGACTTCATGGAGATTAGTTTGCAGGCTGCAATGCCTATGCAGGGAGGAAAGTGTTTGAAGGCTCTTTAGCAAAGGCATAACGAAACCCAATCGTTAGAAGACAAAGAAAAAAAATCAAACTGGAAACAAAGTGCAAGTTTTAAAGTATCAGGATAATTAACTGCTGAATTAGCTTATCAAGAAATATAACATATTTTCCACCAACTGTGGAGCATCTTGATTTCTGAATTTCGCTGTCAATACTTAAAAGCAACTAAAATGCATGCATATGATTCAGAAATTATTGGATGATAATGTTTGTCAGGAGCTCAGTGTTTGTCACCATGATATACCATCTCCTGTCTTTTAAACAGATTAATCTGCTTTTACCAGGGCTAGATTTGGCTTCACTCCTCTTTCTGAGTGCTCAGTGATGTTTTGATATAGAATAATGTGAGTTTGAGATGGTATCAACTTGTCTTGTCTCCTCTCTGCAGCCATTGCAGAATTATCCTGTATTTTCTGTTTATTAGTACTTTGACCTGGAGAGTTTTATATTAACTGAACTGTTTTTATTGCTTCCCTTGGTATTATTCAAAAGTCTATTAAAGCTCATTACTAGGACATTTTTAACATGTGAATTGTCCTTCAAATCCTCTGCTTACCTACCTGTCATTTCTTTAAAGTCACACACCTTTGGATCCAGCTCTCCCTCTCTTTCTGATATTTATTTTTGATAGGTACACTAGCCATGAGCAGTCAACCTGCACCTCTTATTGCACTTCAAATTTGCCTGTTATTCTGGATCTGCAAGCCTGGTCCACATTCATCCTCTGTCTTTCAGTGCCACAACAGTATCTCTGGGAAAACCCTATCACCAGTTGTCTGTGGTCCACTCTCAGTGCTTCTCCACCCTATGCTCTGCAAAGTACAAGAATATCTTCTGCTGATTGTGACCACCTGAAGCTTTGAGTTATGTGATGCAGAGGACCAGGAAAGCTGGCCATGTGTGGTGGATGCTTCTTTCCTTATGGTTTAACCAAACTCTGTATGCCGGCGCACACATTTGGGCCAAAATGAACCCCATCAAAACTAACAGCCTGATTTTAGCCAAATTAGATCTTTTAATCTTTCCTGCATGACTGCATAACCCCATGTGGAAAAAACCTTGTAATCACATTGGCTTTTCCCTTCATCACATTGCATTGCAGACTTGTAACTCATTTATTCGTTCTTACCATCCATCTCTCACTAGTCAGGTCTTCAAGTATTTCCCTTTCCTCCAAAAAAATTTAGTTTCAGATGAGTTCTCCCCTGTGTGCATTTTCCCAGGCTGCATTTAATCTTGTTATTTTCAAACTCTATTTCTTTCTCAGCTTTGACAGTTACAGGGCAAGTACAAGAAGCTACATGGAATTAAATGCAATCTATATTACTTCTCTGTTCTCCTTGGGATTTGCAACACCTCCTGATTTTGTATCACCTGTGAAAGTAATTAACTGACTCTTTATTTTGTATCAGGGATATACCTACTCAGTGAAGAAATGGCCATAGTGAGATCTGAATAGATTAAGCCCCAAAACTAAGAAATTATTTTAGCCGTAGTGTTTATTTCCTTGAGATTCTTATGTCTGTTTTCATGCCACACAATATTTTCTGTGTGCACTAAGAGTAAACTTCATCTTCTTTTTTCACTAATTTTGCCTTGAACTGAGAAGTAATTAGATTTATAAGGCTGGTGCACACTGTAATATATTCATTATTTCTTGTGACTTTGTTATCAGATATGTGCTTCCTTTTTTTTGTTATCAGATATGTGCTTCCTTTTTTTTTTTTTTTTTTTTTTTTCTGAAGGGGAGGGAGAGTACAATGCCAACAATGCCAGCAGCTAATCCTGCAGGCTGTCCCCTGTGCCTCAGCCCCGCTAGCAGTCTGCCTTGGCAGATGCGTGTTGCTGATCTCCTATTTCGGAGCCACCAGAGGGAGCAAAAAACATTGTGTTTAGGAGTGGCAAAAAAAGAGCGGCTAGTGCTTTGCTTATTTAGGTTTTTCCTCATTAAGTATCATGTGTTTAAGTGAATAGTTTTCTTTTTTCCTCACAAAGGGATATTTCTCTTGCTCTTATACCTATATTAGAATTGTCTCACTTATGAACTTCCTGCACCTTCCATGGCACTGTCCCAACCTTTAAGAAAATTAGTCAGCTGCTATATCCCATCTTAGGTGTGTTGTAGCAACAGGAAATAGAAGCAGCACTGCAGTACTAGTGGCAAACTGGGGAAGAAAAGAAAGAAGCATATTGTAGTGTGCAGCACCATGTCTCAGTTTCTCTCTGGTTGTTCCTCAGGAGCTCCATGTATATAAGCAATAATAAATGAGCTGAGCAGTGCTGGGTAATGCTCAGACTCCATCTCCACATACTTATTAGATTTTCAGTAGCTGGGGACAGAGATAGCCTGCCGTGCGGCACTGGACTATACCAGCAAACTGAGTAGAGGTCCTGTGCTTACGTCTTGTCACACACCCACAACAGCCTGGATTTGATCTTGTGCTCCCTATTGCCCATGTTGCAGCTATTTATTTCACAGCTTAGACAGCTCTTTGAGCCAAGGGTCACCTTGCTGCCTTACTGTGTAGTGCTGAAGGCAGCAGGGTCCTGATGCCTAATAGGGAAATAATTATTATAATTAAAAGCATCCAATCACCAGCTTGGTTGTTACCTTCACAGGAGGTGAGCCTCTGAGCCTAAGATTAATGATGGTCTTGCTATGAGTAAACTCATATACACAGTAAAAAACTGTGCCCTTTGCTCTCCTCGTAAGAACTGGTGACTAAAGAGTAGTACCTGTTATGTGGCATGAGGCAAACACAAGTACTGTTTCTCTAAACTTTCAAACAAATTTATTAAAGGAGCAGGAAGCCAAGCCTGTTAAAATGTAAGATGCATAGGACCCTACAACTAATGTAAGATGCATAGGACCCTGAAACTAATTACCTTCAAGTTTCTTTTTTCCCATTCAGAAGTCTGGATGAAAAATTTTTTACTAAATACCGTATGCTATTGATTACAACTGGTTTTAAAAAGAACAGAACAAGTCTTTGGGATTTCCTCATGAATGCAATCGCAGAATTTTGCCACAGGATTAAGAAAAGCCAAGCTATGGATTAATGAGTTAAGGGGCCATTTTGTGCCTGGATATGCTCATGGTAGAGGGTTTACTGGGAGAATTTAGGAAAGCTGACATCAATTAAACAAAATATGCATTAGAAAGTTATCCAGGAGAAAACCTGGCCTTCTAAATGAAAGGAGAAGGGTAAGATGTCATAATAATGCAATATTTAACAAGGCTGTTATCTGCTTTCTGGGGACAATTTCCACTGTCCAAATGGATTTCACAGAATCACAGAATCACGGAATCATTCAGGTTGGAAAAGACCCTTGGGGTCATCGAGTCCAACCATCAGCCCTACTCTACAAAGTTCTCCCCTACACCATATCCCCCAACATCTCATCCAAACAACCCTTAAACTCATCCAGGGATGGTGACTCCACCACCTCCCTGGGCAGCCTATTCCACTGTCTGACCACTCTTTCTGTGAAAAATTTTTTCCTAATGTCCAGTCTAAACCTCCCCTGTTGCAGTTTAAAGCCATTCCCTCTTGTTCTGTCACTAATCACCTGTGAGAAGAGACCAGTACCAACCTCTCTACAATGTCCTTTCAGGTAGTTGTAGAGAGTGAAGAGGTCTCCCCTTAGCCTTCTCCTCCTCAAACTAAACAGTCCCAGCTCCTTCAAGCGCTCCTCATAGGATTTATTCTCCTTTCTAAACCTTTAATGCAGTCAGCAAAGATTCTGAAAGGTGACCTGGGGAAGACTTTGTGAACTGAGGCTCTGGGTTCAGACTGTGAATTCAGATACCTAAGACAAGTAAATACCCTATTGGATTACAGCTCATCGTAATTCACTAAAAAGATTATTTTCTACCTCTGCAAGGCTCTGCAAAATGGCCCAGAAAAAGGTAGGATGGAGTAGGTATCTCTATATTTCATTTTCATTTCACTGTTTTTGTCACCACTTTTCTGTTTGTCTCAGAATAATAGACTTCTTTGCTGAAGAGGTGCATAAGATGGAGTACGGAATGAAGACTGCAAGGCTCTAGGAGAGAAGAGTGATAAATGCCAGTTAAGCACGATTGATAGACATTACTGACACAGAAATAGTATGGGATAACTTAGTCCCTGAATAGGGACACATCAATAGAAGTAGCAAATGTGAAGCAAAATTCAAATGTGATAAAACATTTGACATTCTTCTCGCATACAGGCTTTTTTTTTTTTTTTTTTTTTTTTAAAAAAAAGGCATATACCCTGCTTCAAGGAAAATCTGCATTAAATATGTCACAACCTTCAGCTTTTGAGAACACATTTAAAGGATGGAACTGAATGAACACAGTTGAAATACTGAGTGCTTGGCACAGAAAAAATTAAGGTAGGTTTTTCTTAGTGTCTAGAAATGCGAAATGTGTGAAAAAACAGGCAAATTAACACTTTAACGTCCACAGTCTCCCTGAAAAGCACTTTAGAAAAATTTAGTTGTATTATTAATAAAATTAATATAAGATAGATCAGTAGCATAAGACGAAGAAATCAAATCAATGAGGGAAAGACTTCTCCAGCTAACCTAAACTCTGCATTCATAGGAGTTTGGATGGAGAAAGCTGAGGATCAGTGCAATCATCTCTAAAACTTCTAGAAATTTTGATTGGCTAACTGGAAAGAGAACAGATGAGAAACAACTATAGTTTTTGATTTTTGCCAAATAGACCCAATGCTTGATTCCTAACTTGATCTCATCCAGGTTACTGCTTAGAGATAAAAAACACAGGAGAAATACAAGACTTAAATGGAGCTTCTGGATTCAGAAATAACCAAATTCAAAGCCAACAAATCATTTCCTGTGGCCCTGAGTGTGACTCCTGGATTTCTTATGTCCTCTGTGTTGTCCCTCCATCAGATATCAGGGTGGTTGAAGTCCCCCATGAGCACTAGGGCTTGTGAACGTGACGCTGCTCCTATCTCTCTGTAGAAGACCTCAACCACTCAGTCTTCCTGGTTGGGTGGCCTGTAGCAGACCCCCATATAACATGACCTGTCCCTGCCCTCCCTTTAATCCTGACCACAAGCTCTCAGTCAGCTCCTCATCCATCCCCAGGCGGAGCTCCACGCACTCCAGCTGGCCATTGACATAGAGAGTGATACCCCCTCCTTGTTTCCCCTGCCTGTTCTTCCTAAAGAGCCTGTATCCTCCCATTCCAACTCTCCAGTCATAGGAGCCATTCCACCACATCTCTGCGGTGCCAATAAGATTGTAGCCCTGCAGGCGTGTGCATAGCTCTAGCTTCTCTTATTCATTCCCCATGTACATTTGCATAGAGACATTTAAGTTGGGCCTCCGATGAAGCTGACTTACTGGCTAGAATTCCTTTGTGCTGCTCTTCAGGTGCTCTCCTGCTGACCTGTGATGCCTCTCCAGGCTCTGGGCATTCATTGCTGGCCCTGGCATCAAACTGCAAGGTGTGGGATGGATTGAGGTTCCTCACCCCCAGCAACTCTAGTTTAAATCCCTCTTCACCAGCTTGGCAAGCCTATGACCAAAGATGTTCTTCCCCTTTTCTGACAGATGGACCCAATCAGCCCCCAGTAGACTTTTCTCAAAGCTTTTCTCAAAGCGAGTCCCATGGTCTAAGTAGCTGAACCCCTGGCTGTGGCACCAGTCCTGTAACCATTTGTGGATTCACCAGATTTGACTGGTCTTTTCAAACCCCTTCCCTTTGACTGTGAGGATTGATGAAAAAACTACTTCTTCAGTGTCCCTTACCTGAGCTCCCAGGGCTCTCTAATCCTTCTTGATACTCCTCAGCCTTCTCCTGGCTGTATCACTGGTGCCAATGTGAAACTGCAACAGTGGATAATAGTCAGTGGACTGTACGAGGCTCGGTAGTCTCTCAGTGACATCCCTGATACGAGCCCCCAGTAAGCAGCACACCTCTCTAGAGAGTGGGTCAGGTTGGCAGATGGTGCCTCTGTACCTCTCAGAGGAGGGTCACCTTACTACTGTCACCTGTCCCCTTTTCTTAGTTGCACTGTTGTTATCCAGGGAGCAGGTCGGGCTGCCTTACTCGGCTCCAGCTCTCAGCTCTCTCCTGCTGTGATGTGCCTTTCCTCTTCAGTCTGCAGAGCGGTGAAGCAGTTCCGCAAGGGCACCTCAGGCTTTGGGGGAAGTCTCTTCTTCCTACAGGTCCTTTCCATTGCCAGCTTCCATTCTTCTGCATTATTGGCCCCTCTCCCTTCCATGTGCAACAGTGGGGGAGTTTTTGGCTGTTTGGCCCAGGGCTGTGGATTCACTGCAGACTGCACTTGGAACCAGCTGTCTAATTCCTTCTCAGTCTCCCAGATGCTATACAGCCTTCTCACCACCTCCTGCAGCTCAGTCACCTGCAGCAAGAGGTTCCCCACGTGGGCTCACCAGAACTGTGGCTGCTCTGCCTTCTCAGACAGAAATCATGAGAAACAGAGAAGAGCTGTACTGCACAGCGAGCCATTCTCACTCTCTGGCTTTCAGGCTGGGAAAAACCCTTCATATGAGCTCCCAGGTACTTGTCAGAAAGTGTATTTGGATACCTGAGGCCTGGAAGGTTAAAGACATCCAGTGCAGGCAAGAACTAGCTGCTGTGTGACACAAACTTATCTCTGGATGTACAACCAGGCACAGCCCTGGGCTGCAACGTCTGATTTTTGGATCTAAATTCTTCAGTATCTTAAATATGTCTTTGTATTCCAACATGCTGGCACTGATGAACCTTTCCAGTTGGCCTTTGATTTCATATCCCTGACTGGGTGTCACTTTTGTGATTATTTTCCCATACAAGCCTTTTCTCCTTCCAGCAGCAAGTCTCTCACCACACCAGGCCCTTGTGCTGGCTATGTGGCTTAGTTAAAGCCACTCATGACTGTTAGTCTCCTGTCTTATAACCCTCACCCTGGGGTGTTGTAACAACCAAGGAACAGACTGTGTGCTGTGCTTTACCACCTGCTTAAAATTCGCATAGGATAAACCTAGTCACAATGAAAGGTCCTGTCTTCAAACACATTAAAATCTTTAAAAGCAACCATTGCTGCTAAATCTCCCAGTTTTATGAAATATTTAATTTCAGTTGAGTGAAATGATTTAAACGGACTGTGCTTTGGGAAGGTGGCTCCTAAGTTTTTAAAAAATTATGAATCACTACAAACCAATGGGGTCTCACAGGGGCACATGAACAAACACACACATCAACACACACACATGCTAAACTAAGCCTACACCATCAAGGGAAAGGAAAATTTTAAAAAGCTTTGAAAGTTTGTTCTTGGAGCTGGTATAGCAGGTCATGAAAGGAGGGCTAAACAGGAGGCCCACGGAAGAGTTTAAAGTACATTTTAAAACCTGCTTCTGATTCCTGCAAGAGGCTCAACCCAGTCACCATTCACAGCTCAGCTACTCTCGCATGAGCTGAAAACCAAGTACTCTGAAACCAGAATGAAGCAGGAGACTATGAGGATTATTTACCTTAACTAGCCTTTCTAATTTCCATAATTTCTGCTGCTTAGAGACTGACCCCTGACTCTTTTCCTTTACCAGGATTCAAAGTTATTATCTCTGCAATTAAAGCAGTTACAGAGGAACATTTAAAATGCAGGTTCTTTTGAATGATTGCTAATAGAAATATTGAGGAGCTCTGTTAGCTTTGATCTTTTATCACATCATGCACAGAGCTTACTCCTGTCTCTTTCTCCCTCCCTCTCCCTCTCCAAGCATGGCTGCTCCCAGCATCTCTGTGTGTAATCAGACATGTCACACCTCCACAGAGGTAAATTAAGTTTATTTAAAAAGGAAAATTAAATTAAAACTGTTTCGGAATTAAATGTGACTGCTTTGGCTTAATCTATTATATTATCTTATTGTTGGCACATCAGGGCAAAATATCAGCTAATCCAGTTTTGGAGTGAGAGGGGGAGGGAGCACATTCACTTGCACCTAAAGAGGCAGCAGTACCTTCTTGGAGAGACATTATTCATTCTTATGAATTTATTACACCTTTGAAATAATAAAGTGTGTTGCATCAGCTGATCCTTTTAAGAGCAGAATCTGTCATTTTATTAATAGAAAGAAGCACCAACTTGCATCTATGTCAGCAAAAAGACTTTATACATTGCATGCCTGACAAACCTGTGTGCACTTACATAAAGCGGTCAACGTGCCTAAGCCAAGGAGTTAACCATCTCCACTAAAAATAAAACCCCCCAAGGCATAGGTCATAATAAGTAGGCAAAAAAATAACATTCCATCAAAAGCGCTAAGAAGGGAAAAAAATTATTTTTGACAACACAATTGCTGTAAAAGCAAAATATTTTATCTTCAGGATGGTGTCTTCTTTCTATGCCATGGCCAGGGTCTTTATGATACACTTTTTAATGACAGATGAAAAAGTATCACTTCATGGGGAAATGTAACAGCTCAAAGTAAACCCAATTTCACAATCGCATATCAAAATTTTGGTGAAGTAATGAGAAAATGAAGTCAATAATGAGAAAAGGAAGCGAGTAAATCCTTAAAAATTAACATCAACCCCACTGCTTTAATTTGAACTTCATCTGTTTAATGTATCACGGTTTAGAAACCCAGAATCCTGACAGGAAAAATAGCATAGTCCCTTGGGTTTAACACATTTTCAGGAGTCTAATCCCTTATTTGACCTAGTCTGTGTGGCCTTGAGCAAGTCACCTTTCCAGGTATCAACTTCCACACCTGAAAAGCAGATTTGATGTGCTTGTGGCGACACCACAAGCATGAATTCACTGCTCTGTCCCTGTCATGCTGAAGATATCAGTGCTACATAAATGCAGAGCTCTGCCTGAAATAGTAATGCTACTCTTGTAACAGCAACACAACCCACTTTCTCGACCTCTTGTATCTGTAAGTGTCTCAATCAGAACAGGGATTTTAGGGTGGTGGTAACAGCTCGGTACTCTGACCTACTACTGAGCAGTGATTTAGGATTGTCTCAATTACAGTTGAAGCACAATCCCCATCAATTCCAGGTGTCTGAAGTACCAGAGTGTGTTGCATACTGGTGGTGAATGGCAGAATATCAGCACAGAACTTTTCTGTAATTAGTGCAGGTATAATAGAATAAAGCAGCCTTTATTGAGTCTCTCTTATTTTCACATAGGAAAATGACACTTTAGCTGAAGTCTTTAGTCTGGGAACAATAGTCTACAGCAATGAGAAAAAAGGAAACAATTCTATGGATTGCCTTAAAAATTCTCTGTAGCCCAAGTGAAATTGTAATATAAAGCTTGGGAAAGAGACACATAAAAAGGCTACTGGAAAGAAAGAACACAATTTAGTACAATTTAGAATAAGTATCAGAGGTCAGGTTGTAGATATCTCATCCATGTATTCCCAACTACTGATAATCTGTTGCTCTCTGACTGTTGCGTGTGGAGGTACCCACACAGCCCACCCTCGCAAAATTAATTCTCTGTGAGTGTATCTATGGATTAGAAGTTTCGGACTAGTCGTAAAAGGATGTTTAGAAATGTGTAGGTGTACAACAAGATTTTGTAAGAGCTTTGTCTTATGGTTTATCTGGTGTATTGCTGACATTATATCCTGAACATATATTTTTGTGACTGGCATTTATCTACCTGTCATCAATAAATAAACAAAACTCTTCCATCCTGATCTGTTTTAACAATGCAAACTGTGCAAGTCTTCCCTGGTGCAGCAGATGTCTTGTGACTGGAGCATTTATTATACACAAAAAATATACTCTGTGTAGACCACTAAATCAAAGTCAGTCCTTGCAGCTGAAGAATTTTTTTCTTTAAAGGAAACCAGTCAATTAAACCAGAATATACTGAACCATAAAAGGAATGGAATGAACCTCTTACTAAAGTCTGGATCTACATTGATGTATTTATCCAAATTTACAAGAATATTATAAACTTTGCTTTGAATCTGACTGAGCTAAACTTGAATGTGACTGTGACAAATTAACTTTGGATACGGTCTCAGAAAAGAGTCAAAATTGAATTAGGCTCTCATATCTGATTAAAATGGATTAAATATCACCCTTGATATTAATATCACCCTTGATATTAAGAAGAGAGAAAGAACTGGCCTCTGTGGTTAGCTGAAATAGATGAAGATACTTATCCATCCGTGTGCCTCAGGAACTTCAAACTAAACTTCCTGATATTATCAAAACAATGCAGACCAGTAGAGTTACTGAGTGGTCCTCTTTAAGATACCAAGTGTACTATATTCTCGGTTCTCTGTCACGTCAGGTCATATGTGATGTTGATCTTGACCAAGGGGAATAAGTAGAAAGAATGGATGAAATTAGAAGGGGCTAATGACACAACTCATTTTGAGATTGGTTCAGATCAGCTGAAGGGACTGGATCAGCATTTTTTGACCAGAGACAATCAGGATATCTGCTAGAAGAAGTTAATTAGAAATTCTGGAATCATGAGTTGCCCAGCTGGAAGCTAATGAGTTATGGAGCCCAAATGAAGGAGAAACAGAGCCTAATTAGGCTAAATAGGAATTCTTGCAGAAACAGGGAAATGTCAAGGAGCAGAGAGAAAAACCTCTTCCATTGCTTTTTAACCATTTTTTTTTTAAAAAAGCCTTTTTTTAAACATCATTATTTCTATTTTTATTGCAAGATTGAAACCACCTTATCTCTCTCTCTTTCCCTCATCTTCTGCTGTCCAAGCCAGTACTCTCTTCTTTCTCAATGTAAAATCTCCATTAGTAGTTTTCCAGTTGGACAACACAATGTCTTATCATGGAGGTTTGCTGCATGGGGTATGGAAGCTGAAGGGGAGTATTGCTGGCAGTATTAGTGAGGTATGACTCTCCTTGAACACACAAATCTGAACTTTATCACCCCTGAAGGGGTCCCATACTAAACCATGAAAGACATCCTATTTGGAATGATAATCCACATTTTATAGTCTCTCAGACTCTTTCCACACCAACTCACCCACTCCCTCACTATTAACTACATAAATCTAGACAGCTGTGAAACTTGAAGGAAATTTAGTTTGGATCCAAATGGCTTAAAAAGGAGATCTCTGGATCTAAATACATCTTCAAGATGTGTGTTGAGTTTTTAATTTGGATGTGGGTCCAAAATTATCTCCAGTCCATACATATATTTAAATAAGGAAGCCTAAAGCAGAAACTACACTCTTTGGGAATCTACCCATCTGTTCTTTAGACACAGTTCCTTAAGAGGCAGCATCCCAAATCCATGCACAGCAATTACCTGGACCCTGACTGCACAGGAAGAAAGAGGGAGCTGAGAATGCTCATATACTACTGCCAGTGATGCCCTCAGCTGTGTTGTGGTGTTGTATTGTATCAGGCTGAAAGAAGGCTGAGAAACAATGGCAAAAGAGTAACATCTGTCTCAACAGATAACACTTGTATTCAAAGATTCTAAGATTTTCAAAATGGTTGCTTAAAATGAAATATATAAATAAGTGGCCTTGATTCACTTCTTCAGTAACAGATGGTTCCCTTGTATGTGATCTATTTATTTAGTTATGTTGATTGGAATGTAGGAGACAAACTTTGGCCACTGACTTTCCCTGTAAAAAAGTAGAAAAGTGGAGTGGAGTGAATGAGGGCTATCTGATATTCTGCATGTTGCAGCCAGTCTCACCAAGACACATGCATAACCAGAGGATCAGGGAACAACCCAAGTCAGAAGGTGCTCTTGGATGTTGCCTGATCCAAAAACTCACTCAAGGAAGGGCTATTGTCCAAGGTAGAGCAGGGCTAGATCAAACACAAGCCATAAAGGGGTGGCTCCTGCTTCCCTTCCCCACAGATGCACACGAATTCCATGCATGCACAGTGCAGTGCTGTGGCCACTGCCCTGATTTGCAATCCCATGTCACCACAGGCCAACATAAGTCAGGCTGTGGTGATACCTTCATTCCCAGCCTAGCCATGGACACCTTCTCTGGTCACTTGGTCCAACACAGCATTTTCTCACATGCTGGAATTGAAGTTGATCTAGAAGTCAGTACAGAAAATTTGATGGATCATTTTGGGGCTCCCTATCTAGGCTGACTCGTAGTCAGTTCAATGTTACCAATGCCTGCATCTACAAAGTTTCTGCCAACTCTGATGATAAAAGCAGGTATACACAAAGAGATAAACCGGATATAAACTCCTTGCTGAAAAGAAAGTAGCTTTTTCCTTTGCCATATTTGTTTTCCTTGCTAAGAAGTGGGAGAAAGCTTGAAGTTTTCAGTGAAATTCAATGAACAGCACAGACAAATGGCAAAATGACAAATCTTGCATGTGAGAGAAGACAAATCACAATCCTCTCTCAGGTTTGACCTTGCTAAAATCACAAACATAAGGCAGCTCCCAATGTGAGAAAATTTCATGGTGCATATTCAACTCCAAATAAGTATTTAGATATTGTTGATGACAAAGAAAAAAACAAACCAAACAAAAAACCTAACAAAAGTAGCTGCTGTATTGTGAAATCCACAATGGTAGCTCTTGAGGAAAGAAGGAGGAGAAAAGGTTAATCAAGAGGAGAGAGAAAACTGAGATCATAATTCCCTAACATGTAAAACCCATAATGGTAATCTATCCCTTCCTCTAAGAGGTGACAGCTTAATTAGATAACATGGACCAAAAGTCTTTTGCTTGGGCTGCTCCTTCAATATTTGCTCCAACTAAGAGGAAATATTTGGCTGGGCTAGTTTCATGGCTACCCTTGGACAGCCATTTTGAAATTTCTGGTTTCTGTTCTACAGGTTCAGAGTTGGAGGAGGACTGATTGCATCTCTTGGGTCTACCCATGTACATGGTCCCATAAAATAAAGGAATAAAGCAGATGTCACTATTTTCCATTTTACAGTGGGGAATGGAAAGAAAAAGAGTCAATAGTTTTCATACAGTCTTTGGCAGACTTGGGTACTCAGCCTATCCTTCTGAATTAGCAGCACAATGGCTTAATTTCAGGGTCAACCATGTTATCCATTTACCTGGTGGGATAGTGTCAAGGCAGTGGACACTTGGACTGCTGGACAGCACCTCCTGTTTGTGCTTGCAGGGAAGATCTGCAGTAAATATAAGACCTATATAAGAACTGTTCTGTTAGGAAGATTAGCAATAGTGACATGAATCTCCTGATGGAGCCAGAAAAGAGATTTGGTCTGCTCTGTGAATGTACAAACTCAACAGGCTGTTCTTCCTTATGGGGAGGCTAATGATAACAGCTTGAAAGACAAATGTAATTTCCTTCCTGAGTTGGGGCAGGGTAGGAGGGAAGAACAAGGCTCATAGCAAGCATCTTTGATGAGGAAGATGATAGAATATTTCTTCCTTCTGTTTTGTGTTTCTTTTCTGTTCCCTTCTATCATCCCTCTTATCTAATGTCCCTCTTTCCCCATGGCTCTTCATCTGTTCATCCTTCTTTGCCTCCCCTTCATGCATCTCAGTAACCCCATGCACCAAATTCAAACTCTGGACTGGCCCCACTGCCTCCCCAAAGCTCATGGGCTGAAGCCAAGACCTGTTTTGCTTGCTTCTCAGCCTGACAGATCCACTTGCTCTCTTGTTTTCACGTATCTGTGAGCTGTCATCAGTGCTTCTTGGATGCCCCAGCCTTCTGTGTGTACAAACCTGTCAATCACACTGACATGGCTCAGTCATAATGCCTGTTGGGGTTTCAAAACAGCAAGGAAGTCAGCCACCAGCAGCAGTGAGAATAAATGTCAGCCTGGCAATGGGCTGTTGAAAACCACACATGGGAAGCAAAAGAGTCAAATCAGACCTCAGGGCTGGATGACACTGTAGTCTGAACTGCAAAACTGTTCCTACACTCATCCAGCAGGCACCAGCTGTCTCTTTTGGGGAGCAATAACACTTCCATGTCTCCTTGGGCTTATAAAGTAACATTTGCCCCATCACCAGTCTGCTAAGTGACTATCTGAAGAGTGCAACCTATCAATCACTGCCTCATACTACAGAGAGGGCACTGAATGTCATTTCCCAGATGGGAACATCATGCAAATTGGGCTTCACCACCCATGGATGAACCAACATTGAGACTGACTTATTAAACATCAGTGGTGCAGATAAATGCCACTCATATTACACACTTCAACATGTTTAATTTAAATGCAAAGATGCATTTCCTTTGTGAAAAGCTAATGCTGATAGGCCAAATGCAGACCTGGATGATTTTGGTGAAGCTTAGATGATTTCTACTACTGCCAGATTTGCTGTAGATAGATGATTTTCCCTGTATCTCATCATCATCAGATGCAAGCATGCCCACAACGACATTATAATTTATCTTCACCAACTCCTTTATGCTCCTTCATTCATCCTGGATATGCCATAAAGGAAAACAAAAAAGCAAAAGAAAAAGCATAGACATGCTGTAGAAAGACAGAGATAAAGGGGAAATGAAGGGAAGCAATTATAAAAGTTGTGAAATACTGGAGGCCATTGTCTCAATGACAAGTTGATCTGGACCTATTATTGGCAGGATGAAAGGTAACAGCAAAAGAAACATCACCTACTAAATTTGAAATAGGACTCTGGCAGCTGAATGCAGTCAAAGCAATAGCAGTAAGCAAACAAGCAGGACAATCCCTGGGTTCATGTTGAAAGTAAAAAAAAAAAGCTGGAACTACACATATTTCATATGGCACTCTGTCTCCCTCTCATGGTGTGCTTTTCATACTATTTCTAACCAGAGAAAATCACATGCTGGCTGATGTAAAGGATTCATTCCTTCTATTGTGGTCTCCCTGGAAGGATCAGAAGGACCTGGGACTAGTATATCACCAAGTCAGCAGCTTAGGCTAAAAGACCTAGATGGTATCCCAGGTTATGGTAAATCCAGCAGCATCTTATATGCCTATAGGAGTGCTGGAGTCATATTCCTCCTATCCAGCTATAAACACATCTTCAGTTCCCTTAACCCTTCAGGATAACGAAAGAATGTGATTTTGTAATAATTTAATTTTCCAATTAAAGATAGAAAATGCAGCATGAAACATTTTTTTTCTACTGTTTTTGCTTCCTTCCTTTTCCTTTCCCTACTCCAATTTTTTCCCCTTTTTTGTTTCTCAGGTGAAGCCCACTCTTGCATCTTTAGTATCCCAACAAGGATCTAAAGTAAAACTGTAGTCAGTGAGTTACAGCTGTACAGTACACAGGATCTATAGGACAGAGCCTGACTTCTTCATGTACTTAAGGTTTAAATCAAAGTGTTAAATGCAGCCACATAGGTAAGCTAGAGAATCTGCTAAGCTGAAGATGTAAGGTTTCTTTCTTACATTTATTTTTTTAAGTATACAGACTTCCCACCAGACTTATCATACACTTTCCCTTGAGTGGTCCTTCTTACAGAAACTCAGGAACAACCTATACATGTTTTGAAAAAAGGCCCAGTGAATCTTTGAATCTTTATGTTCCACATGTATTAACAGGGATAAAGGTATTAAGGTAAGTAATTTATGGATTTTGAACATTTTTTTCCATTCTCTATTGCAAAGAGGAGCCTAATGTATGCAAACAGCAGCAACATTTTCCCACTCAAGTCATATGAATATTTAACTGTAAGAGGTTTCTCTTTGCCCAAGCTGGAAAAGCAATCACTGGGAGTAAAACCTACAAGGACTCGAGACTCCTGAGCAGGGGCATCCAGTGCATTCACTCACAGGATGTTCTTCCCACCTATCCCTGGAGAATTGTCCCTGGAGATTATGATCTGGGTGCAGGTCTGGGGACAGCCAGTCATGTGCTGAACACAGAGAGACTGCACTAAGTGTGATGTGTCAGCTCTAGAGTTATCCCAGAATTGCACTGAACATGAAGTGATATAGGTTTATCTGCTGAAATTGCCAATACTGTGTGAAAACTTAGTGCTGTTCATGATCTGCTAACTGCCTTCAAAGAAACAGACTGTTTCCAGCTGTGCTGGCCAGTGGCTGGGAAGTGTGAAAATATGTGCCTCAGCAGGCTCTGCTGTATCACACCGAGTTTTTCTTCCTCTCTTCTAACTCCTGTAGCTACCTCTGTCATTTCCATCTCCTCCTCCTCAAGCTTTGGAAGAAGTCACAAAGACTTTGAAAACTTGTCCTGTTAGATGGAGAAGATCAAGACTCAAAATATAAAATGCATCAGAGAGGCTCCAAAGTGTGGAGTCTGAAACCTTCCCTGCCAGGGCACATGTAGCTGTTGTGAAACAACTCTGAGGCCCAGACTTTATTGCTGTTTGATGACATTGACAGCTAATGCTGATGCCACAGGAGCTGGTTATTAACTGCACAACAAGGAGTGAGGCTATTGCTGTGGGCCAAACAACAACACTTCAGTGGGCTTCAGGGAGCAAGCAAGCTTGTTAAAGTACCAGACAAACAAGGAGATGGTGGCACTGGCTCCACATCGCATGAAACCTGCACAGTCCTTGATCAAGTTTCAAAGAAGTACTGTTTAGGTTTGTCATGTTAGTTTTTTTAGCCACATCCAGTTACTTATGATTTTCTGTGGGTTTTATATCAGCTGATCTGGTTCAGCTTTGTCAGTTCATTTTAACTGATTGCCAGAACCACTTTTTCTATGCTGGCCTCTGATTTAATGTACTGTTCCCTATCTGATATTGTTACTTATGCCATGTCAGTCTTGTGTCTTTTCTGTGTGTACTACTGTTTCTGAAGGTCCCCAAGTTCAAGCCCCAGACATAACTGTACCCCAATACCTGCACCTTTGTTATTCTACTCCTCTGTCTCTGCCAAGCAAAATTGCTGTTTGCACAAAACCATTTTGTGGTTTGCTCTAGTGCAGTACAAAGAATTTTTGATACTGTAGCTGAAAGATGGAAGGAAACTATTTTACTGAGGATGATAACTTGAAACTTACAAAGAAAATGTTCTTGCCAAAACATACTCTTAGTTTCCCTCTCCACCCAGATAAAACATTCAATAATTATCATTTTATTTAAAACTGAAAATGAAAACCAGGAAATAAAATAAATTTTGTTCTACTTGAGCTCAAAGCAGTCTTCAAGATTTAAAAAAAAAAAAAACCCTAAAACATTTTTTGTGGGAAAATGTTGAAGTGAAACATTTCAGCTTTACCCACCCTCCCCCTTACATATATCTTGTTCATTTTGGCTAAGCAGTCTGCAAATCCCACCTGAATTTGCAAACAGCTTGAGTAATTTTGAAACTGCATTTTTAGTTAGCCATCCATTTGAGAAGGCTTTATAAAGAAAAGCTAAAGAGGAGACACCAAATTCATCTTTATTTCTTACAAAAATCTTTCTTTGGGATTCTTGGCTGCTGTGGTCAGTATATTTCTCTGGGACTTCTTTACTATTCTGCCTTTACTGTCTACTTCTGAATGAAAGGAAAAGGGAAGAGTAAGTCTTTTGGTGAATCGTATGCTCTTGTTGCACTACTTATAGCATGTTCTCTTTTGTGTGAAATGCCAGACTCTCTTCTTAGGGTTCCTTGCTGCTTCTGTTTACACAGCCCATCAGTTTCTTTCATTTTGTCAGCATTAAAAAATAAAAAAGTGTGCCCCTTTTTTAAAGAATAAGAAGGAAACAAACCGTGAGGTATCATGGAAAAACAGTGATGGTAAGACAAAAATATTCAGTTTGAATGTTACTTGCACTTAGTGGTTGTCTTGCTTTAACTTCTGACTTTAGCCGCAGAGGCACACATTTGCAGAGACCTGAAGATTGCTTATGAGTTTAGGCATTTGATAAAAAACCCCCTGAATCTACAAAAGCAGATAGGGTTGGGAAGGGGAATGCGCAAGAAACGGCCTCTGTCCATGGTGCTGGCGGGGAAAGTGGCAGCCACGGCCGGGTTTTCATCCCTGGGTAGCGAGAGAGAAAGGATTGCCTGCCATTCACGTCTGAACAGCCTAGAACAACCAGCGTTATGATTTATTGTGCGTGCTGTACTGATACAGGAAGGCTGTGGTGTCTGCAAGCAGTGCTAGGTATTCTGCAAGCAGAGATTTGGGAGCAGTCACAGTCTTGGAAGAGTTAAAGTCCACCTGAAGCAAAGTGAGGCAGAGAGACTACAATGCTATCCTTCAGCTAGGTACAGGAGCATATCTTCTTCTTAAGTGTCCTAATGAGGTATTTCTTTGTATGTGTCACAGTGTACACAAATATATAAGCAATGTTTTGAGTAGATCTGTTGAAAAATATCTGCAGATCAAGATAAACCAAGGAAATTTGCCTTGGTGTCTGGATCAGAGAGGGGTCGCTACCACAACTAGCCAGGGACTCTGGCAGTCCAAGTACATCTTCATAGTAACAACTAGTGGGTGTTCAATATATGAACCATAGGAGATTATCACATGAGATTGGGCACAATCAAATCCTTGTAATTGAATAAGGGGGCTTACACAGGGGATTAAACCCACAAATCCTCTAATTTGATGATCTGCTTCTAATAATGAACACAGAGAGATGTGTGGAGGTCTCTAGAGTGGGCAGAATATTTTCTTGGTATCAGCCTACTTTCAAGAAATTACAGACAGACCTAATGCTGGAGTGTATGAGGCAGTTTGGACATAGTGAATTAGGAGCTGACCTGTCCCAGAATAATGGCCCTGCAGAACCATTCCTGTTTGATGATTATAACCTGCAAAGGAGGGCAGGAGGAGGAACGCATGCTACATCTTATATCTAAAATTATTTCTCTGCCTTTCAGTGTCAGGAGAGCACAAGATGAAACATATATGAAACACCTATTTTATCTTTGCATCTCTAAATCCCAGTTTGTGAGGATTTACAAAACAGAAATATGACCCATCTTGTGGCAGAATTAAATTAAAGCTTTCCAGAGCAACTGTCAACCCATAAGAGACTGATTATCTGACAAAAAAGGTAGCAGAAATCCACAGTAGACCAAACCATGCAAGAACAAAACTATATTGCGATATAAATGGATGTTTTAATATAATGGTTGGTCTTCTTTGTCAAAGAACTGGTTTGTTATCTGTTGTTGCATATATTTAAGAGCTTGCAAATCCTTTATGCTCATTTATGTGAACAGGATGGGCAAACAGGGCGTGGCGTGTCAGAAGGGTGTGGTGCATCAATGTGCGTGGCAGTTCACGCAGGCAGGGCAAGTGGACAGGGCACAGTCCTTCTCCTGGGTCTAGAACTTCTCTGAGCTAGTTTCATCTTATCGTCCTCCATGAGAAGACTGAACCGTGGTCTCCACTCGCATCAAAACCACCACCAGAAAGAACATGGCGACCCAGACGGAGCTGCCACACAAACATGTAGCAGTCCAGGTTCCAGGCTGCAGGGAGTGCCTGAGCCTGTCAATCCTGTCGGAGGGCAGCAGTGACAACACCCGTGTGTACTGCGATCAGCTGGATGACCTGCTCAGACTGGTGGTGGAACTCAAAGAAGAGGTTGAAAGATTAAGAAGTATTAGGGAGTGCGAAAGGGAAATTGAGTGGCGGAGTAACACCTTAGCACCCCTGAAGCAACAGGAGCAAATGGATGCTCCAAAAGAGGGAGGCGATCCCTCACCCTCTTGCTGCCAGGCAGAAGGAGGGGACCTAAGAGATGGGGGAGACTGGAAACAGGTGCCTGATCAGGGAGGCAGGAAAATCCTCTCCCAACCTCCCTCACACTCCATGGTGTCCCTTCAAAACAGATACGGGGCCCTGGAACTTTTGAATGAAGCAGAGAAGGATGAAAAGAATGAGTCAAACAAGGAGGAAGACCAAGGTCCAGCAAGGCCAGGTCGCTCTAGACCAGGTATTAAAACCAATTCTAAGAAGAACCCCAGAAGGGTCATTGTAGTGGGTGACTCCAATCTGAGGGGTGTCGAAGGCCCAATATGCAGACTGGACCCGCTTCATAGGGAAGACTGCTGCCTCCCTGGGGCCCAGGTGAAGAACCTCATGGCTAAACTCCCCACTCTAGTGAGACCTAAGGACTACTACCCTCTCTTGTTTTTTCAGGTAGGTAGTAATGATATTACCAGGAGAAGTCCTAAACCAATGAAGAGAGATATCAGGGCCTTGGGAAAACTGGTTAAGGGGTTGGAGGCACAAATTGTGTTCTCCTCCATCCCTTCAGTTGCGGGGATGGATGAGGAAGATTACAGGAGAACTCAAGAGATGAACTTGTGGCTCCGAGACTGGTGTTACCGGCAGGGCTTCGAATTTTTCAATCATGGGTTAGTATACAGGACGATAGTCCTTTTGGCATCAGATGGGATGCAGCTGTCCCAGAGTAGGAAAAGGATATTGGGGCAGGATTTAGCTGGACTCATTTAAACTAGACTTGAAGGGGGAAGGGGGCAAAACATCAGCCCATCTGAAGTGCATGTGTACCAATGCACACAGCATGGGTAACAAACAGGAGGAGCTTGAAGCCATGATGCAACAGGAAAATTATGATGTAGTGGCTATTACAGAAACATGGTGGGATGTCTCCCATGACTGGAGAGTGCCAGTTGATGGCTACAAGCTCTTTAGGAGAGATAACTTCCTGACACAGCTGGTGAGTGAACCAACCAGAGAAGGTGCCCTGCTGGACCTCCTCTTTGTAAACAGAGAAGGACTGGTGGATGATGTGGCAGTTGGAGGCCGACTAGGGCACAGTGATCATGAAATAATAGAGTTCTCTATTCTTAGAGATGCCAGGAGAGGGCTAAGCAGAACTGACATCCTGGACTTCCAAAGGGCTGACTTTGTCTTGTTAAGGCACCTGATTGACAGAATCCCTTGGGAGACAATCCTGAAGGGTATAGGGGTTCAGGAAGTCTGAGCACTCTTTAAGAAGGAAGTCTTAATGGCACAGGAGCAGGCTGTCCCCAGGTGCTGTAAGAGAAGCCGGCGACAGAGAAGACCACCCTGGCTAAACAGGGAGATTTGGCTGCAACTCAGGGAGAAAAGGAGAGTTTGCAGCCTTTGGAAGAAGGGGCTAGCCACTCACAATGATTACAAAGATGTTGTGAGGCTATGCAGGGCGGAAATCAGGAGGTCTAAAGCCCAGCTAGAAATTAATCTGGCTTCAGCAATCAAGGATAACAAGAAATGTTTCTATAAGTATGTCAACAGCAAAAGAAAGACCAGGGAGAGCCTCCATCCCCTGCTAGACGTAAGAGGAAACATGGTAACAAGTGATGAGGAGAAGGCTGAGGTGCTTAAAGCCTTATTTGCCTCAGTCTTTAATAACAAGACTAGTTGTATTGAGGGAATCCAGCCTCCTCAGCCAGAAGACAGAGACTGGGAGAACGACCCCTCCGCAATCCAGAAGGAGATAGTCAGTGACTTACTGCATCACATAGACATATACAAGTCTATGGGACCAGATGGAATGCACCCAAGGGTGCTGAAGGAGCTGGCTGGGGTGCTCACCCAGCCGCTTTCCATCATTTACCAGCAGTTCTGGCTGACCAGGGAGGTTCCCGACAGATTGGAAATTGGCCAATGTGACGCCCATATATAAGAAGGGTCGGAAGGATGATCCTGGAAATTACAGACCTATCAGCTTGACTTCGGTGCCCGGGAAGCTAATGGAGCAGCTCATCCAGAGTACCATCACACAACACATGCGGGACAACCAGATGATCAGGCCCAGTCAGCATGGGTTTATGAAAGGCAGGTCCTGCTTGACAAACCTGATCTCCTTCTACGACTGGGCGACCTGCTTATTGGATGAGGGAAAAGCTGTGAATGTTGTTTACCTTGACTTTAGTAAGGCCTTTGACACCATTTCCCACAGCATTCTCCTGGCAAAACTGACTACTCGTGGTTTGGATGGGCACATGCTTCGCTGGGTAAAAAACTGGCTGGATGGCCGGGCCCAAAGAGTTGTGGTGAACGGAGTTAAATCTTGTTGGTGGCCGGTCACGAGTGGTGTCCCCCAGGGCTTGGTTTTGGGGCCACTCCTGTTTAACATCTTTATTGATGATTTAGACGAGGGGATCGAGTGCACCCTCAGTAAGTTTGCAGACGACACCAAGTTGGGTGGGAGTGTTGATCTGCTTGAGGGTAGGGAGGTTCTGCAGAGGGATTTGGACAGGCTGGATCGCTGGGCTAAGGTCAACTGTATGAGTTTCAATAAGAACAAATGCTGCGTTCTGCACTTTGGCCACAACAACCCCCAGCAGCGTTACAGGCCTGGGGAGGAGTGGCTGGAGAGCTGCCAGTCAGAGAGGGACCTGGGGGTGTTGATTGATGGCTGGCTAAACATGAGCCAACAGTGTGCCCAGGTAGCCAAGAAGGCCAATGGCATCCTTGCTTGTGTCAGAAATAGCGTAGCCAGCAGGGACAGGGAAGTAATCTTGCCCCTGTACTCGGCACTGGTGAGGCCGCACCTCGATTACTGTGTTCAGTTTTGGGCCCCTCACTCCAAAAAAGACATTGAATTACTCGAGCGTGTCCAGAGAAGGGCAACGAAGCTGGTGAAGGGTCTGGAGCACATCGTCGTACGAGGAGCGGCTGAGGGAACTGGGGTTGTTTAGTCTGGAGAAGAGGAGGCTGAGGGGAGACCTCATCGCCCTCTACAGCTACCTGAAAGGAGGTTGCAGAGATCTGGGGATGAGTCTCTTCAACCAAGTAACAAGGGATAGGACAAGAGGGAATGGCCTCAAGTTGCGCCAGGGAAGGTTTAGACTAGATATTAGGAAGCATTTCTTTACAGAACGGGTAGTTAGGCATTGGAATGGACTGCCCAGGGCAGTGGTGGAGTCCCCATCCCTGGAGGTGTTTAAGAGTCACGTTGACATAGCGCTTAGGGATATGGTGTAGTTGAGAACTGTCAATGTTAGGTTAAGGGTTGGACTAAGTGATCTTCAAGGTCTCTTCCAACCTAGACAATTCTGTGATTCCATAATCAATAAATCATATAGATATGTTTTTTTCTTGATTGACAAATTGTTCAATTTACATATCTAGCCCTGGAAGCAGTGCTTTGATATAGTGGCCAAACCTAAATCCAGAAGCATGGAGGAATTAGAAGTAAATCTAACCTGGCATAAAGCCCAGTAGGTGTAATTGAATAAGATGCCAGTGCTGGTGCAGAAAGAGTGACGCTGACAGTTGTTTTGCTGCTTAATTTTCACTGTCAATAAATGGGAGTCATCCAATGCTTAGCATAATGTAGTGGTTGCATGGGTTAATATTCATAACACATTCAAGGAATGTACAGTATATAAAGCTCAGGACTGGAAGCTTCTGGGAACAATGTTTGTCTTTCTGTTGTGTGGCAGTACAACACACAGCAGCAGTAGAACTCCTGGAACAGGACTCTGTCCATATAAATACTAAGTCCTATATATGAGCAACATACATCACTGCATGTTTAAAGTGCATTTGCTTCAGCATGTGCTGAAGTACTTTGCTGAACTGAAGCCATGAGTACTAAATGGCTAATCTGAATGGTAAAATTCCAGAGGAGAGTGGTCTTAAAAGAATGAAATCAAACTGTTCCTGGGAATGATAAACAAGCATATATAAAATGAGTCACACAACCAGTTGTAATACTGCTGTGAGTGGAATGCAGATAAACGGTAGGAAGTTACAAGCACTAATGCGGCTCTGCTAACGTCAGTGGATATTAATTTATTCTCAGTGAGAATTTACTTTGATCTGGGCCTCTCACCCCACTGGTAAGCATCTGATACTCCACTGGTGAGAGCAACAACAGAAATCCCTTTCTAAGCTGAATATAGTATGCAGAGCTGCTGTGATGGGAATCCAAGAGTTCAGCCTGGATGGTCAAGGATAACTGAGGGGAAGCCCAGGGAGATGAGCGTGGATGTAGGTCTCATGGATAAATAAATATTGTAGGGGAGGTAAAGCCCATTATCACTTTTATTTGCATTAAATGCTGCTCTGCTAAGGTCTGGGGACAGAATGGGGGATGCAGAGTTACTGTCCAGGATGTAACAAGGAGGGAAGTAGAAGGCAGCCCCAGATGAAATAGACAAACAGCAGTAAAGTCCCGATTTTGATATCACAAAGACTTATAAGAGATTGCCCAGGCCAAATTACTCTCCAAATTTGTGAACAGGAAGACTAAGTAATATTAAATTATATAGTCCTTTATTCCTAATATACATTTAAACGAACTCTCCCTTCAATTTTTCTGTCTCTTCCATCCTTCTTTTTGCTTTCTCCTTTTCATCAACACTAGAAACTCAAAGAGGGGTTGCTACCTCTGAAAATGAATCAGAATAGAAAGGAGTCCTGATAGAAATAAAAAAGCCTCTTAACCCTTATTACCCCCCTCCAGTCCTAGGTTTATTCATTGTTACAGTCTGAAAATTAGTTGCAAAATTTAAATGAAGTAAAATAAAAAAGATTGTAGAGATTAAAAAATAATCTCTAGATCAAAAAATAATCTCTAGAATGTGAGGCTTTGACAGTGACCAAACTTGCAAGAAAATGTAAAAGCTGGAAGACTCATGGCAGGTTGCTAACTACATCCTATTTACCATATTAGTCTCATCACAAGCTCACTGAGAGATGGGGTAAAAAAATTAAATGCTTGTTCTTTTAGATTAAATGCATAGAAAAATAACAAACATCTCATGTTTGTGTGTCTATTGGACCAGGACAGGGATATATAATAAGAGCAATGATACCTAAGGAGATTGCAAATAACAGTCAAGGACAGTGAGGTATGTTTAGTAGATTATCCTTGCCTTATAGTATGGCCTAAAGTCTTTATACACTGTATGTTGTAGAATAGCTTGCATTAAACTATTTACTATCTAAACAGGCAAACCAAAAGGCAAGGGAGGAGACACGGATACTGATAATTGTAAAAGGTCACAAAAGTCAGTGATGTCTCATAAGAACCTGTTCATAAGAACTCATGTTCCCCGGACACCCAGCCTCATGAGTTGGGAGATGGGGAGGGGAAGCAGACTGACGTCAGCACAGTTGAAGAGGAGGTGGTCAGAGACCTGCTACACCACTTGGACGCACACAAGTCTGTGGGACCAGATGGGTTACACTCAAGGGTGCTGAAAGAGTTGGCACATGTGCTCGCCAAGCTGCTTTCCATGATTTACCTGAAGTCATGGCTAACTGGGTAGGTCCCATTGGACTGGAGGGTGGCAAATGTGACACCCATCTACAAGAAAGGCAGGAAGGAGGATCCAGGAAACTATAGACCTGTCAGTCTGACCTCGGTACCAGGGAAGGTCATGGAGCAGGTCATCTCGGGTGCCATTAAAAGTCATATAATGGACAACCAGGGGATCAGGCCTAGTCAGCATGGGTTTATGAAAGGCAGGTCCTGCTTGACAAACCTGATCTCCTTCTATGACAGGGCAACCTGCTTATTGGATGAGGGGAAGGCTGTGGATGTTGTCTACCTTGACTTCAGTAAGGCCTTTGACACCGTTCCCCACAGCATTCTCCTGACGAAACTGACTACTCGAGGCTTGGATGGGCACACGCTTTGCTGGGTAAAAAACTAGCTGGATGGCCGGGCCCAAAGAGTTGTGGTGAACGGAGTTATATCCGGTTGGCGGCTGGTCACGAGTGGTGTCCCCCAGGGCTCAGTTTTGGGGCCACTCCTCTTTAATATCTTTATTGATGATTTAGACGAGGGGATCAAATGCACCCTCAGTAAGTTTGCAGATGATACCAAGTTGGGTGGGAATGTTGATCTGCTTGAGGGTAGGGAGGCTCTGCAGAGGGATTTGGACAGGCTGGAGCGATGGGCTAAGGCCAACTGTATGAGTTTTAATAAGGCCAAATGCCGAGTGCTGCACTTTGGCCACAACAACCCCCAACAGCGCTACAGGCTTGGGGAGGAGTGGCTGGAGAGTTGTTAGTCAGAGAGGAACCTGGGGGTGTTGATTGATAGCCGGATGAACATGAGTCAGCAGTGTGCCCAGTTGGCCAAGAAGGCCAATGGCATCCTGGCTTGTATCAGAAATAGCGTAGCCAGCAGGGACAGGGAAGAGATCTTGCCCCTGTACTCGGCACTGGTGAGGCCGCACCTCGATTACTGTGTTCAATTTTGGGCCCCTCACTCCAAAAAAGACATTGAATTACTTGAGCGTGTCCAGAGAAGGGCAACAAAGCTGGTGAAGGGTCTGGAGAACATGTCGTATGAGGAGCAGCTGAGGGAACTGGGGTTGTTTAGTCTGGAGAAGAGGAGGCTGAGGGGAGATCTCATCGCTGTCTACACCTACCTGAAAGGAGGTTGCAGAGAGCTGGGGATGAGTCTCTTTAACCAAGTAACAAGTGACAGGACAAGAGGGAATAGCCTCAAGTTGCGCCAGGGAAGGTTTAGACTTGATGTTAGGAAGCATTTCTTTACAGAACGGGTTGTTAGGCATTGGAATGGGCTGCCCAGGGTGGAGTTAGGGTTAGGGTTAACCTGGGCTGCCCAGGGTGGAGTCCTCATCCCTGGAGGTGTTTAAGAGTAAAGTTGACTTAGTGCTTAGGGATATGCTGTAGTTGGGAACTGTCAGTGTTAGGTCGATGATTGGACTGGATGATCTTCAAGGTCTTTTCCAACCTAGATGATTCTGTGATTCTGTGAATATGGCCAAAGTCCCAACGGACTCTCAAGTCCCACTAGTCCCTCCTAAGAATATGGCCAAAGACTGGTTGCCCTGCTAGCCTGCTTGCCTATTGAAGCAAAAGGTAGAAGGACAGATAATGGGCTTACTTGTCTTTGGATGTCCCTGCCTTAGGGTTATGAAATAGCCGTAGTGGATGACATCCAGTTTTGGAACTGCATTATAAAACCACATGTCGAGAAGGAGTGGAAATCCAGTGAGATTACAGAACTTGTTCTCGTGCTCTGAATAAGTCATATTCTAAAATCAGAACATTATTAAGTACAGAAAAGCTCTTTTAAAGATTTTTGAGAGTTATCTAAAGTTAATTGATGATAATTTTTCCTTCCCAGCTAGGAGTGCAATAGAACTTAAACATGCCCATTAGTGTTCCATTTTTGTGGAAGGACACAAATCAGGGGTGGTTCCATTCTTTCTAGTACTTCTGCAAAATGTACATTTTCTCCTGGGATTAGCAATTGTATATAGAAAATACATGATTTCTTCTAAGATGGTTACCAGAATTTGCTCTTAGTTGCATTGTGTTATGAATTGTCCAACATTTATACCACTAAGATATTTACATTGTATTGTATTTTCATATACCTTACACTTTGATCCTACACAGAAATCCTAGAAGAAACTCTGAACAGAGTTCACTTTCTGTCTTGCAATGGAAGACATTGGTAGTGCATCTTCATGGTATTCTCTCTAAAATTCCACCTTCCATACATCCTCAAGTCAGTCCATCCACTTTCTGTCATTTAGAAGCCTTTCAGCATCCTTTGCTGAGATTTTAATTTCTTTGGAAACAGTCTTTCTTATTTATTACATGGCATGAAGGAAATGGGAGACCTGGTTAGTCAGGATATGGAGAAAGCTGAGATACTCAATGACTTTTTTGCCTCAGTCTTCACCAACAAGTGCTCCAGCCACACCACCCAAGATGAAGAAGGCAAAGGTGGGGACTGGTAGAATGAAGAACCACACACTGTAGGTGAAGAGCAGGTTCAAGACCATCTAAGGAACTTGAAGGTTCACAAGTCCATGGGACCTGATGAGATGCATCCGCAGGTCCTGAAGGAACTGGCAGATGAAGTGGCTAAGCCACTATCCATCATATTTGAGAAGTTGTGACAGTCCTGTGAAGTTCCCACTGGACTGGAAAAGGGGAAACATAACCCCCATTTTTAAAAAGGGAAAAAAGGAAGAGCTGGGGAATTACAGGACCGTCAGTCTCACCTCTGTGCCTGTCAAGATCATGGAGTGGATCCTCCTGGAAACTATGCTAGCGCACATGGAAAATAAGGAGGTGATTTGGGACAGCCAACATGGCTTCACTAAGGGCAAATTGTGCCTGGCGAATTTGGTGGCCTTCTGTGATGGGGTTATAGCATTGGTGGATAAGGGAAGAGCAACTGACATCACCTACCTTGACTTGTACAAAGCATTTGACACTGTCCTGCATGACATCCTTGTCTCTAAATTGGAGAGACATGGATTTGATGGATGGAACACTCAGTGGGTAAGGAATTGGCCTGATAGTCACACTCAAAGAGTTGTGATCAACGGCTCAATGTCCAAGCGGAGAGCAGTGATGAGTGGTGTTCCTCAGGGGTCAGTACTGGGACCAGCACTGTTGAACGTCTTTGTTAGCAACATGGACAGTGGGATCGAGCACACCCTCAGCAAGTTTGCCAACGACACCAACCTGTGTGGTGTGGTCAACACGCTGGAGGGAAGGGATGACATCCAGAGGGGCCTTGACAGGCTTGAGAGGTAGGACCATGCAAACCTCATGAAGTTCAACAAGGTCAAGTGAAAGGTCCTGCACCTAGGTTGGTGCAATCCCAAGCATAGATACAGGCTGGGTAATAAGTGGATTGAGAGCAGCCCTGCAGAGAAGGACTTGAGGGATTTTGAATCTTTTGGAGCCAAGAAGGTGGCTAGCCGGCTCTAAGGAGGCTGGCAAGCCGGTGGGCGGGCACCTGAGGCGGTGTGGGCAGAGGGCAGAGCCAAGTGCCACCAGTGCCTGTTCTGAACGAGCTGTAAACACACCAACGGTCACTCGCCAGGCTCACACCCCACACCCCTCCCCTCGGAAACGAGCTGGGTGGGCTGCCGGGTTAGCGGGGGTAGAACCAGTACCACCCACTGTTGATCAGGTGATAAGAACCCTGTGGGAGGGCAGCGAGTTGCTGTCCCCAGAGCTATCAGACAGTACTTGACTGTGAGTGCTCCGAGGCAGCTTGTAGGGCAGGGCTGAGTCCCTGCCACTGCACATCAATCGCTGCAAGCAGTTGACCAGTGCGGGAGAGGGGGAGGGAAGGAACAACACTGCAGGGATGTGAGAGCACAGCGTGTGGGAAACAGTACCCAGGGATTGGTTCCCTCCTGGCCAGAGAGAAGACCATGGTCACAACACGGCCAAGAGGCAGAGTGACGAAGAATGTGGGAACCCAGACACAGATCCTGCACAGACAGGCAGCTGTGCAGGTCTGCCTGTGGAGAGTGCATGAGCCTGGCACTTGAACCGGAGGGAGTCAGAGACACCGTTTGTGTGCGGTGTGATCAAGTAAATGATCTGCTCAGGCAGGTGGTTGAACTGAGGGAGGAGGTAGAAAGGTTGAGAACGATTGGAGGGTGTGAAAGCGAGATTGACTGGTGGAGCCACACTCTGAGGCAAAGGCAGCAGGTAGAGGCTCTACAAGAAATACATCAACCCCTCCCCTCCTCTCACCAGGCAGAAGGAGGGGATGTGGGGGACAGGGAAAATGGAGTCAGGTCCTTCCTTGGAAAGGCAAGCGAAAACCTTCTCGGCCCCCCTCACCTTCCCAGTTGTCATTGTACAACAGGTATGAGACTTTGGAACTAGATGGCCAGCTGAATGAAGATGGAAATGAGGATCCATCTGGTGAGTCACCCACAGCTTGTCCCTCAGCCCCATGACTTGTGACTTCTTCAAATAAGAAGGAAAGGAGAGTAATTGTAGTGGGTGACTCTGTTCTGAGGGGTATGGAGAGGCCCATATGTCGACAGACCCATACCATAGAGAGGTGTGCTGTGAAGGGAAGTTGCTACAAGTATACTTGAAATTGCTAATGTACAGGGACCTGTAAAGTAGGACATTTAGTTTTAATGTTAACCATCACTTGTGTTTTACTAGCTTTTATTTTTCCCATATTTTACTGCAATGTATGTAATTTCATTTGTACTTTTACCTAACTACCCTCTGTTGTCATTACCCACTTGTAAGATGTTTTGAAACCTTTAGCTCCTTGCCTAGCAAAGATAAGACAGACCTTGGACAGTCTGAAAAACTCCCTGAGTACATACCTAATAGCACGAACCTAAAAAACAAGTGTCTAAGAAGATACCAGTGTCAAGATAAGTGACTGGAAGCTGGACTACACTAACCTCCTTGGAACAAACAGGAGCTGAAGGATGGATGAGGTAACTCTATGACCATATATGGACACAGCTAACGGATGGCATGAGGAAGACTATGTAGACCACTAAGGAGAGAAGACCCTCATTCTACTTTTACTACGCATGCTCAGATTATGTAAATGAATTCTGAGAACCCATTAGCATAAGACTGCCTCTTCTAAGAAATCTGATGAATATGTATGCTTTTTGTGTATATTAGTCAGAGTGTTTTATTAGTAAGTGTGGCACTTGTGGTGGAGCGATCCCCAGTGCCACCCAGTGCTGCAAATAAAGAATACCTGCTTAACAGTTATACTCAATCCTGACTGTTGAGTGAAGCTCTTTGTTTCAGCTGCCTCCCTGGGGCTCGGGTTAGAGATATTAAAAGGAAGGTCACTGCTCTGGTGCAGCCCTCTGATTACTACCCTTTGTTGGTTATCCAGGCAGGTAATGATGAGGTGGTAGAGAGAAGTCTAAAGTCATTCAAAAAGGACTTCAAGGCACTGGGGTGTCTAGTTGAAGGCTTGAGAGCTCAGGTGGTATTTTCATCAATCCCTCAAGTGGAAGGGAAAAACACTGAAAAAGGGTGGAAAACACATCTGATTAACATGTGGCTCAGAGACTGGTGCCACCATCAGAATTCTGGGTTCTTTGATCATGGCAAAGTTTATAAGGCACCTGGTCTGCTGGCGACAAATGAAATAGGTGGGATGCAGCTGTCCCAGAGGGTGGAAAAGGATTCTGGGGCAGGAGTTAGCAGGGCTTATTGACAGGGCTTTAAACTAGATATGAGGGGGGAGGGGGAGATAACTGGGCCTGTGTCCTGGTTTAACCAGGATAGGGTTAAGTTTCCCCAGCAGTGGGGGCGGAGCTCTAGCCAAGTTATTCAGATACCACGCGGACCTCACATCCTGGCAGGTCACATTTTCCTGGTGCGGGAGCGCGGTGCACTCGTGGTTTTGTACATCGTGCTTCTCACTGCTGTATTTGGTAGCTATTTTGCTCTGTTCATTGCTATCACTATTACTGTTATTGTTGTTGTTGTTGTTTGTTGTGTTGCTATTGCACTGTTGTATTAAACCTTCCCTTATTTCAGTCTTGGGGCTTTGTATTTCACTCCCTTTGTGGGGGAGGGGTAGCGGCTGCGTGGTCTCAGACCCCGGCAGGGGCTAAACCACCACAGCCTGTTAGGAATAAGCTCAAGGGAAGCATGCCAAGATTTGAAGGATGGTGGACTGGTGAGGTGTCTCCCTCTGCCATTTCATTTGAGAGAAGGGATAGATGTTTAGAAATCATAGAAGCACCTGAGAAGGGTCTGGTAGGAAATGGGGCCCACACTCACAAAAAGGTGTTGGATTCATTAGCTCATCTCAAGTGCATCTATACCAATGCACGCAGTATGAGCAACAGACAGGGGAAGCTTGAAGCCATGATGCAGAATGAGAACCATGACATAGTAGCTATCACAGAAATGTGGTGGGATGCCTCACATGACTGGAGTGCTGCAATTGATGGCTACAGGCTCTTCAGGAGGGATAGACAGGGAAGGAGAGGTGGTGGAGTGGCCCTGTATGTTAGAGAATGCTATGAGAGCTCAGAAATCAAGTATAATGATAACGGGATTGAGAGCGTTTGGATTAGGTTAAGTGCCAATAAAGTGGATCTTGCTGTGGGAGTCTGCTATAGACCTCCCAACCAAAGCAGTGAGATGGATGAAGCTTTCTATAAACAGTTAGAAGAAATCTCGTGGTCACTTGCTGTTGTTCTTGTGGGGGACTTTAACCTCCTGGGTATTTGCTGGGAACACAACACAGCAGAGAGGGAACAATCCAGGAGGTTCCTGGAATGTATGGAAGATGACTTCATCACACAGCTGGTCAGTGAGCCGACCAGGGAAGGTACTCTCCTGGACCTGCTTCTTGTGAACAGGGAAGAGCTTGTGGGTGAGGTAAAAGTTGCAGACTGTCTAGGGTGCAGTGATCATGAGATGATCGAATTTTTGATCCTTCGAGAAACAAAGAGAGGGGTTAGTAAAACTCCCACCTAAGACTTCCGGAGGGCAAACTTCGACCTGTTCAATAAACTGGTTAACAAAATCCCTTGGGAGGCTGCCTTGAAGGAAATGGGAGTGCAGGAAGGCTGGACATACTTCAAGAGAGAAGTCTTAAAGGCACAGGAACAGGCTGTTTCCACATGCTGAAAAACAAGCAGGCGGGGAAGGAGACCGACCTGGCTAAACAGGGACCTTTGGCTGGATCTTAAGAACAAAAGGAGAATCTATCACCTTTGGAAGAGGGGACAGGTCTCTCATGAAGACTATAAAGATGTAGTGAATCTATGCAGGGAGAACATTAGGAGAGCCAAAGCGCAGCTAGAGCTCAACCTGGCTACAGCTGTTAAAGATAATAAAAAATGTTTCTGTAAATTCATTAACAACAAAAGGAGGATTAGGGAAAATCTCCCTCCTTTATTGGATGCAGAGGGAAACATAGTAACAAAGGAAGAGGAAAAGGCTGAGGTGCTCAACATCTACTTTGCCTCAGTCTTTAGCAGTGGAACTAGCTGTTCCCTGGACACCCAGCCTCATGAGCTGGGAGATGGGGAGGGGAAGCAGAATGAGGTCAGCACAATTAAAGAGGAAGTGGTCAGAGACCTGCTACACCTCTTGGATGCACACAAGTCTGTGGGACTGGATGGGTTACACCCAAGGGTGCTGAAAGAGTTGGCACATGTGCTCGCCAAGCCGTTTTCCATGATTTACCTGAAGTCATGGCTAACTGGGTAGGTCCCATTGGACTGGAGGGTGGCAAATGTGACACCCATCTACAAGAAAGGCAGGAAGGAGGATCCAGGAAACTATAGACCTGTCAGTCTGACCTCGGTACCAGGGAAGGTCATGGAGCAGGTCATCTCGGGTGCCATTAAAAGTCATATAATGGACAACCAGGGGATCAGGCCTAGTCAGCATGGGTTTATGAAAGGCAGGTCCTGCGGGACAAACCTGATCTCCTTCTATGACAAGATGACTCGACTATTGGACAAGGGTAAAGCTGTGGATATTGTCTACCTGGATTTTCGAAAAGCATTCGACACAGTTCCCCATAGAATTCTCATAGAAAAACTGGCTTCCCATGGGCTGGATGAGCGTATGGTCTGCTGGATCAAGCACTGGCTGGATCGACGGTCCCAGAGAGTGGTGGTCAGTGGAGCTAAATCCAGCTGGTGGCCGGTCACAAGTGGTGTTCCTCAGGGCTCAGTGTTGGGACCATTTCTGTTCAACGTCTTTATTAATGATCTTGATAAGGACATAGAGTGTATCATCAGTAAGTTTGCAGATGACATCAAGTTAAGCAGGAGTGTCGATCTGCATGAAGATGGGGAGGCACTACAGAGACACTTGGATAGATTGGATCAGTGGGCCAACATCAACGGGATGAGCTTCAACAACGCCAAGTGCCAGGTCCTGCACTTTGGGCCACAACCACCCCATGCATCGCTACAGGCTTGGGGAGGTGTGGCTGGAGAGCTGTCTGGAAGAGAAGGATCTGGGGGTTCTAATTGACAAGCAGCTGAACATGAGCCGACAGTGTGCCGAGGTGGCCAAGAAAGCCAATGGCATCCTGGCTTGTATTAGAAATAGTGTGACCAGCAGAAGTAGGGAGGTGATAGTCCCCCTGTACTCTGCACTGGTGAGGCCATACCTTGAGTATTGTGTCCAATTTTGGGCACCTCAATATGAGAGAGATATTGAGGTGCTGGAGTGAGTGCAGAGGAGGGAAATGAAGCTGGTGAAGGACCTGGAGAATAAATCCTATGAAGAGTGATGCACTCGATCCCCTCGTCTAGATCATCAATAAAGGTGTTAAACAGGAGTGGCCCCAAAACTGAGCCCTGGGGGACACCACTCATGACTGGCTGCCAACTGGATTTAACTCTGTTCACCACAACTCTTTGGGCCCAGGCATCCAGACAGTTATTCAAAGAAGGGCAACAAAGCTGGTGAAGGGTCTGGAGAACATGTCTTACAAGGAGCAGCTAAGGGAACTGGGGTTGTTTAGTCTGGAGAAGAGGAGGCTGAGGGGAGACCTCATCGTCCTCTACAGCTACCTGAGAGGAGGTTGCAGAGAGCTGGGGATGAGTCTCTTTAACCAAGTAACAAGGGATAGGACAAGAGGGAATGGCCTCAAGTTGTGCCAGGGAAGGTTTAGACTAGATATTAGGAAGCATTTCTTTACAGAACAGGTTGTTAGGCATTGGAATGGGCTGCCCACAGAGGTGGTGGAGTCCCCATCCCTGGAGGTGTTTAAGAGTAGGGTCGACATAGCCCTTAGGGATATGGTGTAGTTGGGAACTGTCAATGTTAGGTTAAGGGTTGGACTAGGTGATCTTCAAGGTCTTTTCCAACCTAGATGATTCTGTGATTCTGTGGTTGAAGGAGCTGGGACTGTTTAGTTTGAGGAGGAGAAGGCTGAGGGGAGACCTCAACACTCTCTACAACTACCTGAAAGGACATTGTAGAGAGGTTGGTGCTGGTCTCTTCTCACAGGTGATTAGTGACAGAACAAGAGGGAATGGCTTTAAACTGCAACAGGGGAGGTTTAGACTGGACATTAGGAAAAAAATTTTCACAGAAAGAGTGGTCGGACAGTGGAATAGGCTGCCCAGGGAAGTGGTGGAGTCACCGTCCCTGGATGTCTTTAAGGGTCTTTTAGATGAGATGCTGGGGGATATGGTGTAGGGGAGAACTTCGTAGACTAGGGCTGATGGTTGGACTCAATGATCCCAAGGGTCTTTTCCAACATGAATGATTCTGTGATAAGTGGATTGAGAGCAGCCCTGCAGAGAAGGGCTTGGGAGTAGTGGTGGATGAAGAACTGACTATGACCCAGCAATGTGCACTCACAGCCCAGAAAGCCGACCGTATCCTGGGCTGCATCAAGTGAAGTGTGGCCAGTAGGTCGAGGGAGGTGATTCTCCCCCTCTACTCTGCTCTTGTGAGACCCCACCTGGAGTACTGTGTTCAGCTCTGGGCTTCCCAAGAAAAGAAAGACATAGACTTGTTTGAGCGAGTCCCAGAAGAGGCCACTAAGATGATCAGGTTGTTGGTGCACCTCCCTTATGAGGGCAGGATGAGAGAGTCGGGGTTGTTCAACCTGGAGAAGAGAAGGCTCTAGGGAGACCTTATAGTGGCCTTCCAGTACTTAAAGGGGGCCTACAGGAAAGATGTGCAGGAACTTTTTATCACAGAGTATAGTGATATGACAAAGATAAGAGTTTTAAACCCAAAGAGAGTAGATTTAGATTAGATATAAGAAAGAAATTCTTTACTGTGAGGATAGTGAGACACTGGAACAGGTTGCCCAGAGACGTTGTTGATGGCCCCTCCCTGGAAGTGTTCAAGGCCAGGTTGGACGGGGATTTGAACAACTTGATCTGGTAGAAGGTGTCTGCCCGTGGCAGGGGGGTTGGAACTACAGGATCTTTAAGGTCCCTTCTAAACCAAAACATTCTATAACATATATAATATGATATGATATAGTTCAGATTGTCCTTTCACATATTTTTCCTGGGTTTTTTTCCTTCTTTTTAGGTCTCTTTTCTTTGTATCTCTTCTCTGTTCCTTCTGTACTTGCCTACCTTCCTTTTCCCTCCAATTTATATGCCTTTATATTCCCTACTCTTTTATGGCCTCTGAATATTCTGTGCTATAATCTTTCCTTCCACCCCTCTTTCCTTTCACTCTCTTTCTATTCCATTTTGTCTTCACCCTTTCTTTTGTATCCTCCTTTCTCTCAAATTCTTCACCTTTTTCTCCCTACATCATTCCTTTGTGGACTTTTACTTTTTCTCCCTTTCCCATCACATGCACATGTTTCTCTCTTCCTTTATTTCTTCTCCCACATTTCTGTGAAGTCCCAGTCATTCATTGTCCTCTGTCCTCAGCCTCATTGCCAGTTTTTGGGAAGGGGGAGAACTGTTTAAATTCAGTTGTAGATTAAAATACAGTGCATGAAGCTGATTTTCAGCGGAAGAATGTCCCACAGTGAGATTAGTGATCACTGTTCATGGAGGAGCAGAGGTACTATGGGCTTCTTGGTGATACCTGTGTAGATCCAGGAGCTAGTCTAGCAGGGAGGGCTGATGCTCAGTGCTACAGACTAAAATTTTACATTAACAAAACTCTAAGATCCTGTGTGTCATGGTGTCATTCTCTCCCTTTTGTCAACAGCAATGGGTTAGTGCAAGTGCCCTGAGGCATGCAGATATTATAGACCTTGATATTTTATCTCAATTTAGAAAATTTTAGCCCAATTTGTCTTTCCACCTTTTCTTATAAGGGTGTTCTGGTTTCAGCTGAAAAAGTTAATTTTCTTCCTAGTAGCTGGTATAGTGATGTGTTTTGGATTTGGGATGAGAATAATGTTGATAACACACTATATTTTAGTTGTTGCTAAGCAGTGTTTATACTAAGTCAAGGACTTTTCAGCTTTTCGTACTGGTGCCAGTAGAGGCAAGAAGGTTGGAGGGGACACAGCAAGGACAGCTGACCCAAACAAGCCAAAGGGCTATTCCATACCGTATGACAACCATGCCCAGTATACAAACTGGGGGGAGTTAGCCAGGGGGCACCAAGGTTCAGGGATTGGCTGGGCATCAGTCAGCAGGTAGTGAGCAATTGTATTGTGCATCACTAGTTTTGCATATTCTATTATTATCGTTGTTGTTATTGTTATTATTATTTTCCCTTCATTTTCTGTCCTATTAGCTGTCTTTATCTCAACTCATGAGTTTTACTTTGTTTTCTTTCTTGACTCTTTCCCCCATCCCACTGGGGGGCGGGGAGTGAGTGAGCAGCTGTGTGGTGCTTAATTGCCAGCTGGGGTTAAACCACAACAAAGGATCTTACTCTTATTTATAGGAAGGCACTTTCAGAGCACTCTTGCAGTGGTTATGGGACCCTCCTGTAAATGACAGTCACTATCATTAATGGCTAATAAGGGCCCGAATCCTCTTGCTTTAATTTCATTCTGCATCCCAGGACAATACAGGCTTTTTTACTCTGTATACAATGATATTTCACTGCGTCATTTTAGAAACTGCTGTTCTTCACAGACCATTCTTTGAGCATACCTACATTATAGGAAAATGGAGGCAGTACACATGGTTTGCTTTCTTTCTACACCATATAGTATTTCAGAGAGCTCTCTTCTACCACACCTCACTTTTCTCCTAACCAGATTAATGGATCTGATTCTTTTATATTTTGTCCCTATTTGAAACATTCCCCTGTGATTCTAGTAATTTTCTCTTGCTTTTCTCAAGATCTCTTCCAATTTCTTTCATGGCCTCTTTGAGGAGCTGAGGTGACCAAAAGTAAATGTCATATTCAAAGTAAGGACATAGTGTAGAGCAGGTTTTATACAACAGCATTATATAATTTTGTCCGTGCTATTCACTGTCTCCTTTCCCATGCAGCCAAACATCTTATTTGCTGCTTCTGCACGTGGAGCAGATATCTTCACTGAATGATCTGTAATGATGCCTAGAACTCTTTTCCTAAGAAATAGCAGCTAATTCTGAATCCATCAGTATGTATCGGTAGCTTAAATTGTTCCTTCCAGTGTTCATTACCTTACACTTGTCTAAAATGAATCTAATCTGCCCTTGTGTCGACCAATTTTTCTAGTTTGATAGGTCTTCTCAGAATTTCTCACCTCATCTTCACTGAAAGATTTTGTTCCACTAGAACACTAGAACTAGTGCACTTTGCTTGGGTCATCCTCTCTTCCTAGTATTTAATACTAACACAGTGGGACTGATTCATTGCTCATGTTCCTTGATCAACACCTGTGTCCTGGTTTCAGCCAGGATAGTGTTACTGATTGTTACTGATTGTTACGGAGGCTTCCAAATAAGCAACCCACCACCAATTTAAAAAAAATAAATAGATTTATTTTTTTCATAAAACCACCAGTCAGCTCTCCGTAGATTACAGATCCGGATGTCCACAAGAGGAGAACAGAATAACTTTCTGGGGTTTAACAATAACCTGAAATACTTTACAAAGCCCCACTCCCCGGGGGTTTAACGACAACCCCAAACGAAAACTTCACTTCCTGGGGTTTAACGGGAACCCGAAACGTAAAACAAAGCCTCACACCCCAGGGGTTTAACGACAACCCCAAACGAAAACTTCACTTCGTGGGTTTAACGAGAACCCAAAACGAAAAACAAAGCTTCACAGCCTAGGGGTTTAACGACAACCCCAAATGAAAACAAAACTTCACTACCTAGGGTTTAACGAGAACCCAAAACGCTCTATCACTCACCTAGAAAGTGAGGGCTCTCAACCTCGAGGACCTGCTCAGGGCAGCGTCCCGACCCAAAGTACCTCGAGGAGTTTCCTTGGGCAGCGTCCTGACCCAAGGGGAGAGTCCTGACCGCAGCATACAGCTCCAGGGGATGAGCTCAAAATGGCTCCCCCAAGGGACTCCATTTATACCCAGACCGAATCTGACCTGTAGTCAATAGCGGCTCCCATTGGTCAAAGGTCTCAACTACCGCGAGACCCTGAAAACAAAGACAGCCAAAAGCTGCCACGTTTCAACAACCAGGAAGCTCTGTTTTCACTGGGCGGATGCACCTGCCACACTGATTTGTTATTAATTTGAGTTGATGATTTTTGGTGATTTTGATAAGGAATGATTAGGACTAATCTATTAAATAGAATCTCACAGAAATACTGGTTTTTATAAAAGATAGTGGTGTAATGTTTTAAGTAGTCATAGAGATGTTGTATGTAGTTTAAGGTAACCATACAACCAGTTATGCTGCTAGACGAGGTACCATTGTTAGACTGTTTGATAAGCATGATTTATTGCCCTGTAGACCAGATGTTTTAAAAGCTGTATTGTGAAAGGGCATTGAGGCATGTTAAAATTGCAATGTGAGCCAAAGTCCTTGAGTCAAGGACATTGCGGGGGTCTTTCTTTTGAGTCAGTAGTCTGTGGTGCTCACAAAAGAAGCCCCCAAGTCATTTCAGGACTCAAGTGCGCATGACCGGGAAGAGGTGGAAATATGAAAATGAGTTACAGGAATTAGCATGTTTATGTATGAGAACTTAATTAATATGTATTGCTGTATCCAATATAAGCAGCATGTTACACGACTCAGGTGTGCGTTGTTGGTGAGACAACTTCCCTGCACACCTGGCTGTTGATAAAGGAGTGTCTGCTTATCTACATGAAATTGGTGTCGATAAGGTCTTTTATCCTGTTTTGGTGACAGTTTCTGGTGACCTAGATGGGACCTCACTGAAAGAGACTGGAGGAGTGGGGGACCTGATTAGTTCCAGCTGGCACTGAGGAATTCTCGGGGATACCCATTGATCCCCGATCCATAAGGCTCTTTGCGATGTCCCCTGGAATTGGTAAGACACTTCTTATTTGGTTTGGCTTGGGAAGCCTGCCTGTCAGATGTGACGAAAGCTGTGCAGGGTTGGACAAAGGGTACTGTTTGGTTTGGAAGCCTAGGCGTCTGCCCGTAAGACATAAGTGAAAGCTATTGCAAGGTTGGACAAATTTGGGTACTTGGATATTGGAAAAACCTATATGCTATAGGTTTTTATTGGTATTTGTATTTTGGTATTAAAAAAAGTTAAAAAAAAATTACTGGTGTTTGTGTGAGTTTGAGATGTACAAATAAGTACGAAGCGAGTATGGAGTTCGGATCCGCGGTTCTGTTATCCCGTGAGGGGTGCAGCCGGAGAAGAATGAAGCGAAAGATTGAGTGATTGTGTGTGTGTGAATTTTAAATTTTGAAAATGACATCTAAACTAAAACATTTGTTCGAGAGTAAGAGTGTTGGTAATTTGTTTTTTGATGAAATGGTACCAAAGATTCCCCCATTAGGATGTCTGTTAACACACTGGGAAGAAATACATGATGACTCATATAAAAATCAAATTGTAAGAGTATTTTAATTATTGGTGGCCTTTATATGTTTTGGAAGATCAGGAAAAGTGGCCTAGCAATGGAACTTTAGAGGACAATTTGTGAATTCTGGGAACCGAGATTTTAATGCACCCCTAGGAATAAATCAGTGTGCTTATTGTAAAGAAGAAGGTCATTGGAAACGAGAATGTTGAAAAATGAGGGGCAGTCAGCAAGAGGTAGCAGAAGTAATGATCCTAGATGAATGAAGGGGACCAGAGGGGAACCCAGCTGAACCTCTGGTTGTAATTAAGCTGGGAGAAAAAGAGGTTAAATTTTTAGTAGATACAGGAGCAACATTTTCAGTATTGAACACCTGTAAAAGGAAATTGGGAATGAAAATAGCAAACATAAAGGGAGCAACAAGGAAAGAAAAAACAGGCCATTTCTACAATTCCTGGATTTAAAATTTGGGAACAAAACACATAAATTCTTGTATGTACCAGAATGTCCGATACCCTTGTTAGGAAGGGATTTGTTGGCTAAATTAAATGCACAAATTGTTTTTGAGGAAGGGGAGCTTTTCCTAAAAACACCTGAGTCAAAGACAGGAAAATCCTGATGATACAAGAGAGAGTAAAAGAACAAGAAATTCCACAGCAAGTAGATCTAGCAATAATCCCTATAGTATGGGAAACAGATAAACTTGCCAAATCAAAATTAGCACCACTTTTGAAAATACAATTGAAGGAGGGTACAAAACCAGTAAGGATTAAACAGTACCCAATTAAACCAGAAGTTAGATGGAGAATTAAAAAGTGATTGCCAAGTTTTTGGAATATAAAATCCTTGAGGAATGTGAATCTAAATATAATACTCCAGTTTTACCAGTTAGAAAACCTTCAAGTGAATATAGGTTAGTAACAAGAATTAAGAGCAATGAATTGGATAGTTAAGGACATTTATTCTGTAGTGACAAATCTATATATATTGTTGGCAGAATTAAAAGAGACCCATCAGTGGTTTACAGTGCTTGATTCAAAGAATGCTTTCTTTTGCATACCTCTGGAGAAAGGAAGCAGAAAATTGTTTGCCTTTGAGTAGGAAAATCCACAAATGGGATGAAAAAGGAAAAAAAAAAATGCAATTGACATGGACAAGACTACCCCAAGGATTTAAAAAAATAGCCTGACCATTTTTGGAAATCATCTGGCAAAAGAACTTGAAGTATAGAAACAAGATGATTCAGAGCCAAACCCTGGACACTTACTTTTGCAATACGTGGATGACGTATTAATTGTTACAGAAGAAAGATCCACCCGTATAAAGGCAACAATAGAACTTTTAAATTTTCTTGGACTAAACGGGTACAAAATATCCAAAAATAAAGTCCAAACAGCAAGACAGACTGTAACATATCTGGGCTTTGAGATTTTAAAAGGACAGTGGCAATTAGGAACAGACTGTAAGGAAGCCATTTGTAGCATACAGGAGCCGAAAAATGTTCATGAACTAAGGGCCTTTCTGGGAATGGCTGGGTGGTGTCGCCTTTGGATAATAAATCATGGTCTAATACTGTGGTGGTGTAGTCCCTGCCGGGGTCTGAGACCACACGGCCGCTGCCCCTCCCCCACAAAGGGAATGAAATACAACGCCCAGGGGCTGAGATAAGGAGAGGTTTAATACAACAGTGCAACAGCAACACAACAAACAACAACAATAACAATAACAGTAACAATAACAACAATAAACAGAGCAAGATATCTACCAATACAGCAGTGAGAACAGAGTGATGGCATAACACACGTGTTAACTCACTGTCTCGTGCTGCTGCGCTTTGGCACCAGGATGTGACGTCAGCATGGTATATGAATAACCCAGCTAGAGCTTCCCCCCCCGCTGCTGGGGAAGCTTAACCCTACCCTAGCTAAACCAGGACATAATCCACCCCTTTATTCTATACCATGTGCGTCACATCCAGCTGCCACTTAGCAATCAGCATTGACAAAGAAAAATTAACAAAAGCACAGTATAACTCACGGTGTGTTTTAACCCACAATCAAGTCCCCTTGTGGCACGCATTGGACCTCTCCATCCTTCTGCATCACCCACCAGGTGCACCCATGTCCTTGAGCAAAAACAATCCCGTGGATGGGTTTGCCTTTGCCCGGCGCAGGACTAACCCAGACCATTTTTCCCAGCAGGTCCCTCATGCGCACCACAGGGACTTTATCCCCGTCTACAACACGTGGAAGTTTTGACTGAGCCGGGCCAGCTCGATTGGCAGATCCTCTTGTGTTGACTAACCAAGTGGCCTTTGTCAGATGTGTGTCCCAGTGTTTGAAGGTTCCACCCCCCCATTGCTCTCAATGTAGTTTTTAACAGTTGTAGCGCTCGATCTTCCCAGAGGCTGGTGCGTGGTAGGGGATGTGGTAGACCCACTCTATGTCATGTTCTTCTGCTCAGGCATCTATGAGGTTATTTCGGAAGTGAGTCCCATTGTCTGACTCAATCCTCTCTGGGGTGCCGTGTCGCCACAGGACTCAGTCTTCAAGGCTCAGGATGGTATTTCAGGCGGTGGCGTGGGACACTGGATAAGTTTCGAGCCATCCAGTGGTTGCTTCCACCATTGTGAGCAGGTGGTGCTTGCCTTGGCGGGTCTGTGGCAGTGTGATGTAGTCGATCTGTCAGGCCTCTCCATACTTATATTTTATCCATCGATCTTCATTCCGCTGGGGCTTCACCCGTTTGGCTTGTTTGATTGCAGCACACGTCTCACATCTGTGGATGATCTCTGCGATGGTGTCGGTGGTGAGGTCCACCCCTCGATCTCGAGCCCACCTGTATGTTGCATCTCTGCCTTGGTGGCCCGAGGTCTCATGGGCCCACCGGGCTATGAACAGTTCACCTTTACGCTGCCAGTCCAAGTCCACCTGAGCCACTCCGATCTTAGCAGCCTGGTCCGCCTGCTGGTTGTGTTGATGTTCATCAGTGGCCCGACTCTTGGGTATATGGACGTCCACATGGCGCACCTTCACAGCGAGGTTCTCCACCCGGGCTGCAATATCCTGCCATACTTCAGCGGCCCAGATGGGTCTACCCTTGCGTTGCCAGTTGTTCTGTTTCCATTGCTGCAACCACATCCACAGGGCACTTGCCATCACCCACGAGTCAGTGTAGAGATAGAGCCTTGGCCACTTTTCTCGCTCAGCAATCTCCAAAGCCAATTGGATGGCTTTCACCTCTGCGAACTGGCTCGATTCACCTTGTCCCTCAACAGCTTCAGTGGTTTGTCGTGTGGGATACCACACTGCAGCCTTCCATCGTCGATGTTTTCCCACAATGCGACAAGACCCATCAGTGAACAGGGCATATCGCTTCTCCTCCTCTGGCAGCTCGTTATATGGTGGGGCCTCCTCAGCACGTTTCACCTCTTGTTCTGGTGACATCCCAGAATCTTTGCTCTCTGGCCGGTTTATGATCATTTCCACTAATCCTGGGAGGTCGAGGTTCCCTGTTCGAGCCCGTTGTGTTATCAACACAACCCATTTACTCCACATGGCATCTGTTGCATGATGTGTGGCGGGAGCCTCTCCTTTGAACATCCATCCCAGCACCGGCAGTTGGGGTGCCAGGAGGAGCTGTGTTTCAGTGCCGACCACTTCTGAGGCAGCCCGAACTCCTTCGTATGCTGCCAGTATCTCCTTCTCAGTCAGTGTATAGTTAGCTTCAGAGCCTTTGTATCCCTGGCTCCAAAAGCCTAGAGGTCGGCCTTGGGATTCCCCATCTGCTCTCTGTCAAAGGCTCCAGGAAGGGCCATTCTCCCTGGCTGCGGTGTAGAGCACGTTCTTAATCTCCTGCCCTGTCCGGACTGGCCTGAGGTCCACTGCCTGGGTAATCTCCTGCTTAATTTGTTCAAAGGCTTGTTGTTGCTCAGGGCCCCATTTAAAATTGTTCTTCTTGCGGGTTACGTGGTAGAGAGGGCTCACAATCAGGCTGTAGTTTGGGATGTGCATCCTCCAGAACCCCACAGTGCCCAGGAAAGACTGAGTCTCCTTTTTGGTGGTTCATGGGACCATGGCTGGTGGTTCATGGCTGTTATCTTGTTTATCACCTCCCTTGGGATGTGGCGACTCCCATCTTGACATTTTATTCCTAGGAACTGAATCTCCCTTCCAGGCCCCTTAACTTTCTGTGGCTTGATGGCAAAACCAGACTTCAGGAGGATTTCAATTATCTTCTTTCCTTTCTCAAAGACTTCCTCAGCTGTGTCCCCCCGTACAATGATATCATCAATGAACTGCAGATGTTCTGGAGCCCCACCTTTCTCCAGTGCAGTATGGACCAGTCTATGGCAAATGGTGGAGCTGTGTTTCCACCCCTGGGGCAATTGATTCCAGGTGTACTGGATACCCCTCCAAGTGAATGCAAACTGTGGCCTGCACTTTGGTGTTATTGGGATGGAGAAGAACACGTTAGCGATATCAGTCGTGGCGTACCACTTGGCTGCCTTCGACTCCAGCTCATACTGGAGCTCTAGCATGTCCGGCACTGCTGCACTCATCGCTGGTGTAACTTCATTCAGGCCACGGTAGTCCACAGTTAGTCTCCATTCGCCATTAGGTTTTCTCACTGGCCATATAGGGATGTTGAAGGGTGAATGAGTCTTGCTGATCACCTTCTGGCTTTCTAGTCAACGGATCAGCTGATGGATGGGGACCAGGGAATCTCGATTAGTACGGTACTGTCGCTGGTGCACTGTCTTGGTAGCAATTGGCACTCGCTGCTCTTCAACCTTAAGCAACCCCACCACCGAGGGGTCCTCTGAGAGGCCGGGTAAGGTGGACAATTGCTCAACCTCCTCCAGGGCAGCTATACCAAAGGCCCACCGGTACCCTTTTGGGTCTTTAAAGTACCCTCTCCTGAGGTAATCTGTACCTAGGATGCACGGGGCATCTGGGCCAGTCACAATGGGGTGCTTATGCCAGTCCTTCCCAGTTAAGCTTACTTCAGCTTCTAATAGGGTCAGCTGTTGGGATCCCCCTGTCACTGTGGAGATGCAGATGGATTCGACGCCACTGTGGCTTGATGGCATCAGGGTGCACTGTGCGCCAGTGTCTACCAAGGCCTTATATTCTTGTGGGTCTGATGTGCCAGGCCATCAGATCCACACCATCCAGTAAATCCAATTATCCCTTTACTCCACCTGGCTGGAGGCAGGGCCCCTCTAATCCTGCTCAGCATCACTCACTTGTCGTAAGAATGACTCCTGCAAGAATGACTTCCTGGTCCTCTCAAGAGGGTCAAGCATAGTGTTGGCGATTCTATTCTGTCTGGGGGATTTCCGACTGGACACTGAAGCTGCATCTCTCTTGGAAGACTCCCCTTTCATGGTGGTCTTCCCTTTCAGCTGCTGTACTCGTGCAGCTAGGGCAGGAGTGGGCTGTCCATGCCACCTTCTCATGTTTTCCCCATGGTCGCGGAGGAAGAACCACAGGGTGCCCCATGGTGTGTGCCTTCCACTGCCCTTCTCTTGGTTGGGGAAACGTCTGCTTCTAATAGCTGAGACATCGGCCCATGCAGGTGGAATGTAGGACATGTCCTCTTCCACTTTCTGGAGCCTCTGAGACAGTTCCTCTACAGCTGAAACCAAAGCATGTTGGGAGGAAGGGAGATTTCCCTCATATTGCCAGAGATGGATAATCACTTCGTCGACTGTTTGAGTCTGGGTGTCTCGACACCAGGACACTACTGCTAATGCTTTGGAATGTGCCTCTGGTGCACTTTGCAGGAACTTCCGCCACATCAACTGTGTGCAAGGGGCCTGATCTGGATCTATTGGTGACCGCTTGTCATTCAGATCACGATAGATCATGTCAAACACAGCCTGAGTTTTTGAATGCCTTTCTCCATGTCGATCCACTTGCCTAACCGACATAGAACATCATCCTTGTAGGGGTGCCTCTCCCTCACAGCGAGCAGGAGTCGCCTCCAAAGGCTGAGGGTTTGAGCCTGTTTCCCTATTGCCTTGTCAATACCAGCCTGCTTGGCTAAAGGTCCCACCTGCTTGGCCTCTCTCCCCTCCAATTCAAGACCAGCAGCTCCACTATCCCAGCATCGGAGCAGCCAGGTGCAAAGTTGTTTGCCTGGAAGGCGGCCGAAATCCTTCCGCATATTTCACAACTCACTTGGGGATAGGGATCAGATGGTTACCTCTGGCTCTTCCTCCTGCTCTCGTGATGGGCCTGGTTCATTATCACACTGTACACTGTGAGGGGATTTTTTGGTATATTTGGTTTTCCGTATCGGGGCCACTGATATTGGTACTGCTTGTCATTCTGGCCCAGCTGCTGTGCTGGTGGAGGCGACTGGTACTGGCACTGCCTGTCCCCCTGGCCCAGGTGCTGTACCAGTAAGTTCACTTTCAGATCCTGCAGCCCTTTCTCCCCTTTGAGGGCAGTGAATAGTGTTAAGGGTGATGCGGTAAGCATGGCCAAGCCCCCAGCACATCACAGCGAGTTGTGTCTCCTGGGGTTTGTCAGATTGGCAGCACAACTTTTCCAAACACTCCACCAGTTTATCAGGACTCTGCACTTGTTCGGGAGTGAAATCCCAGAACGTTGGGGGTGACCACTGACTCAGGCACTTGCCCATCTTTTCCCACACACCTTGCCCTTTATAACTATCTGCCCTCGGGTCATGTTTCCGGTTGGTGCCATTATCGGAGAAGTACCTCATGGCCCAAAACAAGATCTGACAGACATTTAGAAAGCACAGTGCCGCAAGCAAACCTGCCTGGGTGCTCCAGGGATAGCTGAAACTCTCAAAAACCAAGAGGATCTCTTTCCCTGGCTCACCCATAGAGGTGGTGAGACCCCTAACAAAAGCCCAGGCAGCAAACAGGTACTCGTTCACCCCCACAAGCAGTGATACAAGCATATTATAAGCAGTCTGCAGCCCGTACAGCAAAACAAGACCGTTGATACATTTTCCACCGAAAACAAACATCAGCACTGGGAATGCACAATGGATATAAGGATTAATCCAGCCCCACCACGCAAGCAAGTTGGCCAGCATTGCAAATGTTTCTTATCAAACAATACAAACAGAAAAATTACACCTAACAGATTGCTCTGACACACTTTCTCCTCTTGTCCTTATCTCAGCCCTCTCATGCCCCACGTTGGGCGCCAAAAGTTGTGTGGTTTAGTCCCTGCCGGGGTCTGAGACCACGCGGCCGCTGCCCCTCCCCCACAAAGGGAATGAAATACAACGCCCAGGGGCTGAGATAAGGAGAAGTTTAATACAACAGTGCAACAGCAACACAACAAACAACAACAATAACAATAACAGTAACAATAACAACAATAAACAGAGCAAGATAGCTACCAATACAGCAGTGAGAACAGAGCGATGGCATAACACACGTGTTAACCGATTGTCTCGTGCTGCCGTGCTTTGGCACCAGGATGTGACGTCAGCATGGTATATGAATAACCCGGCTAGAGCTTCCCCCCCACTGCTGGGGAAACTTAACCCTATCCTAGCTAAACCAGGACAAATACGTAAGCCATTGTATGAAGCTCAAAAGAACTTTCCCTTTATATTGGGCCCACATCAGCAACAGGCCTTTAAAGATTTAAAATAAGCTTTAATGTCTGTACCTGCCTTGGGACTTCCAGATTTAACCAAAGATTTCCAGTTGTTTGTTTATGAAGGACAACATCTTGCACTGGGGGTGCTGACCCAGAGAATGGGAAGCTGGAAGATACCAGTTAGATACTTTTCCAAACAGCTGGATACTGTGAGTAACGGATGGCCTACTTGCCTTCGAGCAGTTGTTGTTACAATAATGCTTATTCAAGAGGCCCAGAAATTGACTTTGGGAAGAACAATAACAATATATGTCCCACCCATGGTGATAACTGGTTTAGAACAAAAGCGGGGACATTAGTTGTCCCCGAGCAGAATGATGAAGTACCAGGTGATCGTGACTGAACAAGATGATGTGGTTTTAAAAGCAACTAACCTGATAAACCCTGCAGTTTTTCTAAGCTTTACACAGGAAGAAGGGCAGCTGGAGCATGACTGCCTGACTACCATTGAACATGTGTACTTCAGTCGAGAGGATTTGAAGGACACACTGTTGGAAGATCCCGACTAAGAGTTATATACAGACGGCAGCAGCTTTGTGGAACATGGAGTTCGATACTCTGGATATGCGGTAACAACAGAGAACTAAATCATAAAGGCAAATCCATTGTCTGGCACCAATTCAGCTCAAAAGGCAGAACTCATTGCTTTAACACGAGTTCTTGAATTAAACGAAAAGAAGAAAATAAATATCTGGACTGACTCAAACTATGCTTTTGGGGTAGTACATGTCCATGGAGGTTTATAGAAAGAAAGAGGATTATTGTCCTCCCAAGGAGCAAATATTAAACATCAGGATGAAATTTTGCAATTATTGCAAGCAGTTCAGAAACCAGCTCAGGTAGCAATCATGCACTGTAAACCACTTCAGGTTAGGAATACAAAAGAAATTGGAGGAAATAATTTAACAGATAGGGCTACCAGAAGAACAGTGAAAGAAATAACATTACAAATAGCATTGATTCCAACCAAAACAGTAGTTCTCCCAAGGGAGAAACCTAAATATTCAGAAGAAGATGATAAATTGGGAAAATTATTGAAAGCCAGAAAAAGTTTAGCTGGATAGTGGGTGACATCTAATAGACATATAAGCGTACCACCTCTTTTAACTAAGAAATAATTAAGGTAAAACATCAAGAATGTCATTGGGGCATAGAGGCTTTGGTAACCCTTTTAATAAAAGACAAGTAGTATCAGTCAAAATGCTAGGATTAGCCAAAATAATAACTGCAAAATGTGATGTGTGTTTAAAAAAAGTAATCCAGTAATAAAGAAAAGTGTCCAAATGGGTAAGCTCAAATCTGGAACAGAACTAAGAGACTATTGGCAAGAAGACTTTTCACAGTTACCTAGACAAAATGGGTATCGATACATTCCGGTGGGGGGGTTGATACTTCTACAGGATGGCCAGAAGCCTTTCCTTGTTATACCACTCAGACAAAAGTAGTAGTAAAATGGTTACTATGAGAAATAATCCCAAAATTTGGAGCCCCTATTAAGATCTCTTCAGATAGAGGCCCACACTTTGTTGCTGAAGTAGTACAAAGTGTATGTAAAACTCTAGAAATTACTTGAGATTTACATACACCATGGAAGCCACAATCCAGTGGAAAAGTAGAAGAAAAGAAAATCAGACCCTAAACCAGCAAATTAGAAAAATATGTCGAGAAACTAATTTAAAGTGGCCTCAGACACTTCTATTGGCATTGTGGCAAATCAGAGTACAACCAGAAAATAGCACATCAGTTAGTCCTTATGAAATACTATATAAAAACCATATGAATCTCTGGAACCAAATCCAAATGTACATGTAAGAGGAAACAAGATGTATATAATTATTTACTCTCCTTAGGAAAAACCCTGACTGCAATCTGAAATGCAGTACTGTGGAACTGACCTCTATCCCTGGAATATCCAATACATGACTTTCAACCCAGAGACTACATTTACATGAAGACGTGGACTTCTGAACCCTTACAAGAATGCTAGAAAGGGCCATTTCAAATACTACTGGTTACCTTTACAGCTATCAAAATTGCAGAATCAGATACATGGATGCCCTACCTATACTAGAGTGAAGAAGGCATCCCCTTTGTAGAAGATCGACAGTAGGAATCTGGGAACTTCAAAACTGACTCTAAAATATGTCTAACTTTATATATTAATTAGAAATTGTTTTAGATTTGATTTTAACCTGGAAACTGATGCTGGTGGAATTCTGGTTTGAAGTAATAATCAGAAGACAAAATATAACTGAGAAAATACTAGACCTGCAGGTGAGGAATAGAAAGCATATAGAAACAGAACAGCTAATATACCTCCCAAAGAAAACACCAGAATAAAAATTTGATATTATTGTAAGGAAAAGAATGTTGTTTTCGCATAATAAGCCTGATGGGAAGGGCAGGAGCGATTCACCAAAGCAATCAACAAGAGCAATTCACAACCATTGAAATCCCTGGCCTAGGGCTAGAAGGCAAGTGATCTTTTTGTCAACTGTGATGACCCAGTACTTGGAACTGGCTTTAGATGGATGCAGATACCGAAAGACTTGGGGCGAACTTTTCCATCTTAGTAGGCTTGCGTGATGAGCTCATGCATATTAACTTCTCCTCCCTGGAGAAAGCCAAGGTTCATTTCCATGAACATGCGATGTATGAACACATACATGAAGGGGCGTATCGGTAGGCGGTTCGGGAAGTCTGTACACCCTGTAGTACTCAGCCAATGAGGAATCAGGGGAGGGAACTGGTGGTTGGGAGAAAGGGATATAAACCGTTGCATGATGGCTGGTAGGCGCGTCCACTTGATGGGGGCGCCCGGTCTTGCAAGAACGTAATAAAGAGTGCTTCACACCGCATCCTGTCTGAGCTATGGATAATTGGCAACTGAGCATTTCTCACATTATGATTAATTAAGAAATTTGACAATTTGCAGAACATAACACAAATTACTGTTTACTGATACCAAGAGCAGTAGATGAATCTGTTCCATGGGGAATTTTAACAATGAATTTGACCAATTTAAAACACAAAAATAAGACTACTTATTGCAAACAAAATCCCTGTTGTTCAGTAGTATGAACAAGTAAAAATTATCAAGAAACAGTTGAAGACCCCAGGAAATAAAGCAGATTATAAAAAATTATTAAATTGTGTTTTCACAAAAATAGAAAAATATTGAACTGTTCAGTGGTGTTCTTATGCTGAACAAATTAGAAACAATGTAAGTAGAAACATCACGGAATAGATGTGTGACAAAGCCAATTAAACTACACAAGAGGAGGAAGTGCAATAAGATTCTATATGGTCCATGACTATATTTTCACAGTTTCAATATGGCTAGAACTCCTTGGTGTTTTACTTGGGATGGGACAACTTTTGCAGCCTTTCCATCAGTAAATGGTAAAGGAAGCACACTAAGAAAAGAAAAGAAAAGTGTAGTGTCTTGGTAGAAATATGAGGAAGTATATAACTGCAACAATGTAGACCTAATAATTCAGAGAATTCCTGTTTTGGCTGCTGCCTTAAAATATAAGTGTCTTTGCCAAAGTCTTAAAAACAGCTTTAATTTGACCAAAACATATATACCCAAGATATATATATCCAAGAAGATACGTCAAAAGATTGGACAGACAAAATTTTTAGTGAATTGGGTTGAAATTTAAGTTCATAGATAAGGTTATTAATTGGCATATTATTTATCTTGTTAGTTGTTTTCTTGATAATAATGTTGATTTATTCCTGCTTAAAAAAAAATTACCAGCAAAATTGTATTCAATCACATGATCATAAGAGAAATCCCAAGACTCCCACCAGCATACAGTAAAAAAGAAACGTAATAGACTCTGATATGAAAGTATTGAAATGATTTTCAAAACTTTCAAAGGGGGGAAATGTTACTGATTGTTACTGATTTATTATTAATTTGAGTTGATGATTTTTGGTGATTTTGATAAGGAATGATTAGGACTAATCAATTAAATAAAATCTCACAGAAATACTGGTTTTTATAAAAGATAGTGGTGTAATGTTTTAAGTAGTCATAGAGATGTTGTATGTAGTTTAAGGTAACCATACAACCAGTTATGCTGCTAGACGAGGTACCATTGTTAGACTGTTTGATAAGCATGATTTATTGCCCTGTAGACCAGATGTTTTAAAAGCTGTATTGTGAAAGGGCATTGAGGCATGTTAAAATTGCAATGTGAGCCAAAGTCCTTGAGTCAAGGACATTGCGGGGGTCTTTCTTTTGAGTCAGTAGTCTGTGGTGCTCACAAAAGCAGCCCCGCGACTCATTTCAGGACTCAAGTGCGCATGACCGGGAAGAGGTGGAAATATGAAAATGAGTTACGAGGATTATCATGTTCATGTATGAGAACTTGATTAATATGTATTGCTGTATCCAATATAAGCAGCATGTTACACGACTCAGGTGTGAGTTGTTGGTGAGATGACTCTCCTACACACTGGACCGTTAATACAGGAGTGTCTGCTTATCTACATGAAATTGGTGTCGATAAGTTCTTTTATCCTGTTTTGGTGACTTTTTCCTTGGGCTGAGAGGGAGCACAGCTAGAGGGCTGGGTCCAGATGGATCATTGGAGCATTCCATATCATGTGACGTCATGATCAGTATATAGGTTGATGCGTGCTCTATCGTGCCCTGTTTCGGTTTTACAGGTTGGCATGGTGGTATTTTTCTGGTGCAGTCAGGATCGCTGCTGGGGACGGGGTCCATACCAGTCATCGCTTGGTGAGCCACTGCTGCATTTTACCCATTTTGGACTAACTATTGTTACTGTTGTTTTTGTTACTATTACTAATTTTTTTTATTCAACCTACGAATTTCTTCTTTTGTCCCTCCCTTATTTCACTGGGGGGGGGGGGGGGGGGGGGGGAGGGGGGGAGGGGAGGGGGGGAAGTAAACAACTGGCCACGGCACAATTGGTTATCTGCTGAGTTCAAACCACAACAACCTGACTTGAAGGCTTGTTTGGAGGTGGTGTGAGAAGTAAAACCATCTTTTCTGCCACCACATAGAGTGAAGGAATGGCTGTAGCCACACAAAGGGAGTGCAACTGACTCAGGAAGTGTAATTATGGACAATAATTAATTTTCTCTCTTAACTGAGCTGCTCCTGCATTATCTTTGTGAAATTCAGAGCAGCACAGTCCTGGAGAAGCTGTGCTCCCCAGGAGCAGATGTCCCTCTGGTCTGTGAGTGTGAGGGAGCATGCTGCAGTTACAGCAGTCCTGGTCTCTCTGTGTTTTGCATTGCCTGATAATGTTGACAGTCCAGGGTTTCTGATCTGCTGCTGTCATTTTTGACACACAGCAAGACTCTGTCCAACAGCAATTGTCATCTCATTATCTCATGTGAAGATCAAAAAGGGTCAACAAACCCATGTAAGAGCTTCATCCCCAGTACAGTAATTATCCCATTCTCTTACACTTAGCATTAATAAGAGGACAAGAATATACAGACATGGGCTGAACCTATGAGATGAAGAGACCTCTTGATGACACAGCCATAAAGCAGGACAGAGCCTGGCATCAGGGCCCATCCCACAGCTCCAACCAGGGAGCAGGGCACTGGAGGCAGCCTCAGACCCAGGCATTGAGCATCAACCAGGGGTCAGGGATGGGCCATGGGCAACAGTGGGCACTCAAATGAGATACAAAGCTGTGTTTGGGGGCAGGTTAGGGTACAATTACAGCCTATAAGCGCTTGAAGAATACCCATATAGGTGGTAGGGCTGTACAGGGTTGTATATAAATGTAGCATTACTAAACGATGGAAAATTAAAGAATACATTATTTTATACCAGAGAATGTTCCTGACACTGGGATTGCTTACACTATGGAACAGTTATGGCAGAAGGGAAGTCCTGATGTGTTATCACTTGAGGCATTTAAACTTAAGCTGATCAAAACCTCAGCAAATGAACTGTGGGAAAGACTTCAAGGATAGATGGATAATGCAGTGGATAACAGGGATTTTCAGTCTCTTATTACTATGAAATTATAGCTTGCTTTGCACAGAAAAAAAAAAGTTGCACAGATTCATTACATACAATTTAAAACTTTCAGTTTTGTTACCTACTCAAAGAACAAACTAAATTCCAACAGGATATCACCTTACTGTGCCCATGCCATACAGTTAAGCCTGTATGAACAGTATGCAGTCATGTTCATAATGAATAAGAAATGGAACAATAGCCTGTCGCTTTTGCTAAACTGGCCTTGCTGCCAGCCAGAATGACATATTCCACTATTACATTAAACCTTTTTACTAGTTTATCCACAAAAAAGTAAAAAAAAAAAACCCTAACACCTCTTGATGAACTTTAATTACAAATGGACTTAAAATACTCTTTATCACTGAAAATATAAGGCAAAACCTTGCCCTTGGATATGCATGCAAAAGTCCTGTTGTCTTCAGAGTTACTTGCATGCATATATCCGAGGGCAATGATTAGACTATTATTATTTGCACAAAGGAATAAGCCAGGTAATAATGAAGAAGGACATTCTTAGTGGATTCATTCATAACAGTGCAATCTTGAGCAATATATATTTTCAGATTTAACCTGAAATCTTTTGCAGCATGCAATTAGCCTGACAAAATACTGTTACAAGTCTCATTCATTAAGAGATTCCTAAGGGTCTTGATATTTTGCCTTTTAAAAAAAATTATAAATATTTCAGAGAATACAAAGCAACTTTTCAACTGAGAGCAGATCCTAAAAATGAGGGAAAGAAAAATAAAAGAAAGGAAGAAAGGAAGAAAGAAAACAAAGGCAAGAAAGGAAGGAAGGAAAGAAAAGGAATAAAGCAGAGGAGAAGAGTGGAGGAGAGGGGAGGAGGGGAGACAAACCACATGTATCCATTGAGGTCTGTAGAGTTGAAATGACATCTCTGTTCTCATTTGCATCCACGGAAGGCACTCTTGAAGTCACATGTGTATTGCACAGAGAAACTCGAAGGTTCTTATTTCTAGCATGGTCTCCTGGGTTCATTTTGGGCAAGAAGCATTCCACTTCTACTTGAAGACTTTGTGAACTAGGCAATTTGTGGACTAGGCAACTTACTAAGATGTTGAAATATTAATGTAAAACAGGCCTTTAACTGTAGGTATTGAGACTTGGGAAATGCAAATGCTTTTAAAACAGTTTCTGATCTCTGACTGAACAAACCTAACTCTTGGAATCTGGGATTGTATTTTCAAAAGTGAGTAGTGAACTGTTCTGGTTTGAGTGAATGGTGGTGGATTTTTGATAGCAGAGGAAGGGGCTACAGCGGTGGCCCCCTGTGACAAGCTTCTTGGAGCTCTCCTGACTCCAAATCAGACCCGCCTTTGCACCAAGGCCAGGCCAATAAGATGAACCTCTGTGAAAACATATTTAAGAAGGGAAACCTGGGAGGAGTTGGGGGAGTTGTGAGGAGAAGTTGCAAGGAGAACATCTGTGCAAACACCAAGGTCAGTGGAAGGAAGGAGAAGGAAAGGAGGGAGGTGTGCGGGAGCCGAGACTCCCCTGTATCCCATGGTGAGACGGCAGGGCTGCCCCCCCTGCCACCCATAAGTGGAGCAGATAACGATCTGCTGCTTGTGCGGGGTCCCACGCCGACCCAGATGACCCAAAGAAGGCCAGGACCCTGTGGGAAGAAGGCCCTGCTGTTGTAGTTCAGTGCTGGGAGGATTGCAACACGTGGGGGCGACCCACACACCCATGGGAGTGACTCATGTTGGAGTTAGTTTATGGAGGACTGTATCCTGTGAGAGGGGGAACCATGCTGGAACAGGGGAGGAATGCCAGAAGTTCTCCCCTGAGGTGGAAGAAGTGGCAGGACTGACTGCATCCCCCATTTACTGCCCCCTCTGCCGCTGGGGTGAAGGAGGTAGAGATACTGAGGCAAAATTGAGCTCAGGAAGAAGGGAGAGATGGGGAAAGGTGTTTTCAAGATGTGGTAATGCTTCTCATGGTCCTACTCTGTCTGTTAAGTGTTGTTGTTGCTAGTGTCTGTATTAAATTTGTGGGTTTTTTTTCTTTCCGTAATGAGCCTATCTCTTGCCTGTGCCTTAAAGGATGAGATCATCCCTCCCTGTCCTTATCTCAATTTCCTGGGCATTTTGCTTTATTCCTTCCCAGCAATGGGGGGGAACGGGAGAGTGTGTGACATCTTTGTTTATTTTTCCCTTCTCAGTGCTGGGGGCAAAGGGGAAAGTGAGTGGCTGCGTGGCTCAGTTGCTCTGTGACCTCAAACCATGACATGAACATAAGACATTCTAAAGCATTTGTGAGGAAGAGCTGAGCACTGGTCATCTGGAAAATATGGCTCTTTAAAACATCTTAAATTGGACACACAGTATGGTTTTGCATGCTGAAAATTTACTCTTGAATTCTTGGTACAGACATGCCTGAAGTTTGCACTGCTAAGAATTTACTAAAGCTACTGAAAATATGTTAATTTTCAGCAGCATTTCTTCTAGTACAGGTGCTTATAGGGTATTTGCAAAGATCCATTGGATCATAGTATTCATAGTAACATTGATGATGGTGATGATGATGACTGTAACAGTAATAATAAAATCACCATTTAATTGTTTGTAAGTGGGCTTTGGCAAGACTTTTTACAAGTACTTTTTTGTGTTCTGCCCAGCTCTGCTGAACATGGATGCAAGCAGGCTCTGGCATGCTTTAGCATCTGCCCCAGAGTCTATTAGAATAAACTATAAAACTCCTCTTGACTTCAAGGGATGAGGAGACCATTTCCACAGTACACCAAAATATCTCTGACAACAATAGTAGCAGTCATTCTTTTTTTCATCTGCAAGATAAAATGATCTTCTGTAAAATACTGGATTATGGTAATGCAGTTTTTGACCTTCATCAGGGGAATTCTTGTTGCTGAGTCTTGATCTTGGTTCTGCATGCTCTATTTCCTTTGAGTATGCCTAGACAGTTATTGGAAGCTATCACTCGTGACTGCTTTGAACATGAGAGAGCTACACTGCTGTTAATAGCTTTGTCTTGTGCTGTAACTGCTGCATTTCCTTCACGTATGTTTTTTCCTATACAGAATTATTATCAGCAAGAAATATGGCCTTGTTTTCTCAGGTGAGTTGCATTAGCCTGTTCAGTTTTCATTGCCATCTTCCAATCTGAATTATTTTTTGCCTGTTATCTCATGTTCTGTTGTGTTCAAAAGATTCTAATACGAGTTCCAGGAAAGCCACAACGGAATATTAGCTAATTGCTAATTACTTGTTATGAAACCTGTCTACATTACTACAGACTATTTCTCCACAGTGCAAACTATTTAGGTTATAGTTCTGTGAGGATTTACGTATGTGCTAATTTATGCTTGGTGGTTTGAAGTTCTGCAGTAAAAAAAAAAATCAAGCCTATCTTAAGTAATTGAAGAAGTGGAACCGAGAAACAGAAGAACTTCAAATCATTACTATTCATCTTTTTTTTTTTTTTTTTTGTTCTTTAACATTAAAAGATCTGATTCCTGAGGGATCGGTTAAATACTTGCTTAAGTCCAATTAAGATGCGGTCAGACCTGGCCTTAGCGTATGAAGTAAAGAAGCTAGAGAAAGCTGTGGTGTCAGTATCATGTGATGATACAGAGTAGCACAATAAAAATAAAAATATATCCTATAGGCAGCAGAATAAAGTTTTCCTAATTACCTCTGGAACACTGAACTTGACAAAAAAATGTATCACATAGGTGTTGGTAGGCAGAATGTGGAAAAAAGACAGAGCTCACACGAAAAAAGTGGTGGAAACCTCCTGCAGCATCTTCCTATCACTCTGTCCTCAGGTATGAGCGTGTTATGTTGTTATATATCGCTGGGTCATACTTCATTTGTTAAAAATCTGATGCTAGGCACTGCATAGTAGAAACCATTTGCAGTACATGTAAGTCTTAATGGATCTTTAAACCCTAGGGAAGATGTTAAATCTTCTGGACTTCACTATACTTGACTTGTGCAAGAATCTGTTACGTCTGGATCACAGAATCACAGAATCATCTAGGTTGGAAGGGACCTTGAAGATCATCTAGTCCAACCGTTAACCTAGCACTAACAGATCCCAACTACACCATATCCCTAAGTGCTATGTCAACCCGCCTCTTGAACACCTCCAGGGATGGTGTGACAGGTACATCCACCCAATGAAAGCAGAGCTTCTTGGCTGCTGAAGTGTAGCAGCTCCCGGCTGCCTTTGCTCTCAGGGCCTCATGGTAATTGGGGCCTTTGGCCAATGGGAGCCGCTATTGACTACAGGTCAGATTCGGCCTGGGTATAAATGGAGTCCCCTGGGGGAGCCATTTTGAGCTCGTCCCCTGGAGCAGCATGCTGCGGTTGAGGACTCTCCCCTTGGGTGAGGATACTGCCCAAGGAAACTCCTCGAGGTGCCTTGGGTTGGGACGCTGCCCTGAGCAGGTCCTCGAGGTTGAGAGCCCTCACTTTTCGGGTGAGTGATAAAGCATTTTGGGTTGCCGTTAAACCCTAGGGAGTGGGGCTTTGTTCTGTGTTTTGGGTTGCCGTTAAACCCCATAGAGTTCTTTGTTATGCGTTTTGGGTTGCCGTTAAACCCTAGAAAGTTGTTCTGTTCTCCTCTCACAGACATTCGAACCTGTAATTTATGGAGAGCTAGTTAACTGTATTAATAATTAATTTTTTATTTTTGGTGGTTGGTTGCTCATTTGGGAGCCTCCGTAACAGATGGGGACTCCACCACCTCCCTGGGCAACCCATTCCAATGCCTAACTACCTGTTCTGTAAAGAAATGCTTCCTAATATCTAGTCTAAACCTTCCCTGGCGCAACTTGAGGCCATTCCCTCTTGTCCTATCGCTTATTACTTGGTTAAAGAGACTCATCCCCAGATCTCTGCAACCTCCTTTCAGGGAGTTGTAGAGGGCAATGAGGTCTCCCCTCAGCCTCCTCTTCTCCAGACTAAACAACCCCAGTTCCCTCAGCCGCTCCTCGTACGACATGTTCTCCAGACCCTTCACCAGCTTCGTTGCCCTTCTCTGGACACGCTCGAGTTATTCAATGTCCTTTTTGGAGTGAGGGGCCCAAAACTGAACACAGTAATCGAGGTGCGGCCTCACCAGTGCCGAGTACAGGGGCAAGATCACTTCCCTGTCCCTGCTGGCTACGCTATTTCTGACACAAGCCAGGATGCCATTGGCCTTCTTGGCCACCTGGGCACACTGCTGGCCCATGTTTAGCCAGCTGTCAATCAACACCCCCAGGTCCCTCTCTGACTGGCAGCTCTCCAGCCACTCCTCCCCAGCCTGTAGCGCTGCTGGGGGTTGTTGTGGCCAAAGTGCAGAACGCAGCATTTGTTCTTATTGAAACTCATACAGTTGGACTGAGCCCATCGCTCCAGCCTGTCCAGGTCTCTCTGCAGAACCTCCCTACCCTCAAGCAGATCAACACTCCCACCCAACTTGGTGTCATCTGCAAACTTACTGAGGGTGCACTCGATCCCCTCGTCTAAATCATCAATAAAGATGTTAAACAGGAGTGGCCCCAAAACCGAACCCTGGGGGACACCACTCATGACTGGTCGCCAACTGGATTTAACTCCATTCACCACAACTCTTCGGGTTCAGCCATCCAGCCAGTTCTGTTACCCAGTGAAGCGTGTGCCCATCCAAGCCGTGAGCAGCCAGTTTTGCCAGGAGAATGCTGTGGGAAATGGTGTCAAAGGCCTTACTAAAGTCAAGGTAAACAACATCCACAGCCTTTCCCTCATCCAATAAGCAGGTCGCCCTGTCATAGGAGGAGATCAGGTTTGTCAAGCAGGACTTGCCTTTCATAAACCCATGCTGACTAGGCCTGATCATCTGGTTGTCCCGCATGTGTTGTGTGATGGTACTCTGGATGAGCTGCTCCATCAGCTTCCCAGGCACCGACGTCAAGCTGACAGGCCTGTAATTTCCTGGATCATCCTTCCAACCCTTCTTATAGATAGGCATTACATTGGCCAGTTTCCCGTCTGTCGGGACCTCCCCAGTCAGCCAGGACTGCTGGTAAATGATGGAAAGCAGCTGGGTGAGCACCCCAGCCAGCTCCTTCAGCACCCTTGGGTGTATCCCGTCTGGTCCCATAGACTTGTGTGTGTCTATGTGATGCAGTAGGTCACTGACTGTCTCCTGGATTGCAGGGGGGTCCTTCTCCCAGTCTCTGTCTTCTGGCTGAGGAGGCTGGATTCCCTCAATACAACTAGTCTTGTTATTAAAGACTGAGGCAAAGAAGGCATTAAGGACCTCAGCCTTCTCCTTATCACTTGTTACCATGTTTCCTCCTGCATCTAGCAGGGGATGGCTATTTTCCCTGGTCTTTCTTTTGCTGTTGACATACTTATAGAAACATTTCTTGTTATCCTTGATTGCTGAAGCCAGATTAATTTCTAGCTGGGCTTTAGACCTCCTGATTTCTGGCCTGCATAGCCTCACAGCCTCTTTGTAATCACTGTGAGTGGCCTGAAAAGCCTTAACCCCCGATTTACCAGCTCTTGGTTTTAGCTACGAAACCCCCTGGCTCAGCCTGAAACGTATTGACCAATGTAGCAGCTCTCACATGCACTCTTACCCCAGTGCCAAGTACAACCATGATGTGATGTGAAAAGCTCCTGTTACATTTTCCTGTGTCCTGTCCATTTCAGAAAGCATAAGTGAAGCAAGATCTGTAGGAGTAGTCCTATGGACTGGAGGGGACGTCACTGTGGACTCTCAGGTACAGCAAGGCCTCCGTTCTGCCTTGGGTTCACTGCCTTTTCAGGGAAACATGCCATTTCCACTCCTTCTGAGGACACATTTCCATTTCCAGGTGTAAGGAACTGTGTTAGACATTGTTTGTCTCTACATTGCTGCTCCAAGACCACCACTTCCTGCCCCAGCATCCTGTTGTTCTAGAGGAGTACGCTTCAGAGGAGACACAGAGCCCCCGACAAAACCACGACATCCGCTCAGAGTGAGAACAACGACAGCCTTGGCCGTGCCTGCCGCGCTGTACCTGCGCGCAAGCTGGGTGCGAGGCAGGGGGGGGGGTGTCGAGTCCACAAGACCACGGGGAGGCACTTATTACAATGAGTTCCGTGGAAACGGGTGGACCCTTCGTGGAAATGGCAAGGACTGGGGCTATAAAAGGATTGCGTACTCCTCTCCTGAGGACTTTGGTCTTTGGCACCTGTTTCTTGGAGCTGGGACCCCGGCGGAGTTTGGAGCTCCATCACCTGCATCGTAGCTGAGCCTACGGAACAACACTGGATCCCTGGTGGTGGCGGTAACTAGTTGCATCTCTACCATTTTTCTGGCTTAGGGATTCTGACTTTTTCTTTCCTTTTCTCTCTGTCCTATCGCTGTTATCAGTTGTTATAGAAAATAAAGTTCAGAAGATTGTACAGCATCTGACCTCATTTGTGTCTTAAACTCGCTCTTGGGATCGTTTAAGAACCCACCCCGATATTGGATCGGGACATTTTAAATTGGCGTCACGGACAGGATCCCTTGAGGCGAGAGTGTTGTACTTTCTTACTGTGTTGGATACAAACGTCTCAGGGCGAACTTACCCACTTTGTGTTACAATAAGTTGTGACCTCCTGAGGCTGAATAGGGGAAATTGTGGACAGAGAGATTGCATTTGTTTTAGGATTAGGTGTGACTTCCTGAGACTGGACAGGGGAAGTCTATATGTCAAAGTGTGACCCTCTCAGGACGAAAATCCCTTTTAGTTGGAAAGGGAAAATTGATGGGAACCTTGAAGGCAGTCGATGTTTGTGATGAGGTGCTCTTGCGGGGTGAAGGAATAGATAAGCTATATGATCTTTTGGAAGCGCACCGGTCTCGTCCCTCGGTCCAGTGACTCGATTGGGTGAGAAAACATTGGTTCCAGATGCAGAGTGTGGTGGATAGGATCAGGGTCTTACAAAAAGAAGCTAAAGTTAAGAAGGGAAAAGGAAAATCTATAATTTGTGCTGTACTAGGAGCGAGTCTAGTAGCTGCGATGGAAGAGAGAAAGGAGAAGTCTAACCAAGGTGACATTGTCATAGACTCCCTGCAGTCGGTCATACAGACCCTGCAGTATCAATTGAGAGAAGCCAAAGAAGTACTAGAGGAGCAAAAGGAGCAAATCATAATATTGAAAAGCGAGTTGAGGGAACAACTTTTGGCAGAGACAGACACACTGGCGGAGACACAAGTGAAGCTTTTAGAGAAAGGAATACGTCAAATTTACCCACAAGGGGATTTGCAGAAGGCAAAAGAAACCGTAGAAAGTCTCCCCCATATGTATCCTTTGGTTAAAACAGAATATATATACGAGGACGATAGCGATAACCATCCTCAGGTAATTACCAAAGAAGTCCCATTTACAGCAACCGAATTGGCAAAGTTGAAAAAGGATTTTGCAAGGACTGCAAAGGAATCAGAGACAGAATATATGTGGAGAGTGTCTTTGTCAGGAGGGGATGGAATCTTATTGTCAGAGAAAGAAGCTTGGGGTCTGGGTGTGTTTTTAACTACTGGTGACCACCGAGTCCCATGGTCATTAACTCAGAGAGTTGCGTACTGGGCTGGAGGGCTGAACCCCTTGGAGAGGGGGGATCCCCTTGCCATAACAGGAACAGTGGATCAGTTAGTGGAAAGTGTGCCTGTCTGCAGATGATGTATGATCGAGAGCTCAAGCCTAACCAAGGCTCCCCGATGATGATGCCTGTGGACCCAGAGAGAATGACTCCCCTGATACGAGGACTTCCTGACTCCCTGAAACCCATTGGCATTCAGTTACAAGGAAAAATTCAAAATAGCTCTAATGTAGAAAAAATGACGGCCAGTCTTGAGGGGATAGTGACCCCTGACCACCGACGGCCAGGGAGGAAAGTATGGACATGGGGAGAGGTGGCCCAGGAACTGATTAATTTTGGGAGAAAGTATGGCCCCGTTGGCGGGTCGTCGCAAAGAATAGAAACCAGGATTTTACGGGCTGCAGAGAAAATTATTGGTCAACAATCATCTATGAGGAAGGGCCAAGGCCTGGGATCACCCCGATTTCAGAATTCTGGGAGAGAGAGACCCCTAACTCGACAGGGACTGTGGCAACTAGGGCTTCAGAAAGGCGTTCCCCGTGACTTGATGGATGGGCTTACAACGAAAAAATTAGAACAACTTGTGCAGAACTGGTCAGGACAAAGGGTCACTTCCAGACCAACCCCAAGTGCCCCACCAATCGTAAGCGATCCACCCCTCATAGACCTTGGGGAGGAACCGGCTGGAGAAAAGAAGGTCGCGGGAAACTAGACCCTCCGCCCCCCCAAGGTGAGGGGAGAGGTGGAGGATGGATGTTTATTAGACAACTCACCTGCAACCCCCAAGGGGACTTACTCATAACTGTTGCTGTAGGACCAAGGAAAAGATTAGTAACCTTTTTGATTGATACTGGGGCACAAATTACCATGCTAACGTGGACTGAAGCAGAACAATGTCGAATTCCGATTCCCTCGAGAAACTTAATTGTCCTAAATGCCCTGGGAAAAACACAGTCAGTACCTATGACTCCAGTGACACTGTGGTTACCAGGAGAAGAAAGCCCCGTCAACACCATGGTAGCCATAGGAGCTTTCCAGATGAATCTTCTAGGTATAGATGTTTTGAAGGGTAGGCAATGGCGAGACACCCAGGGAAACTCATGGTCATTTGGTGTCTCCCAGATCAGGCAATTGGCCGGAACATCAGACACAGAAGTGCGTTTATTGCAAGCGGCACCTACCCTGCCTCCCTCCAAATTGACAAATGTGAAAACCTACCCATTGCCTCTAGGAGCAAGGGAGGGAATCACACCAGTTCTGGAGGATTTGAAAAAGCAAGGTGCTGTGGTCCCCACTCACTCTCCCTTCAATTCACCAGCATGGCCGGTCCAAAAGCCAAACGACAAATGGAGATTAACAATAGATTACAGGAGACTGAATGACAATACAGGTCCACTCACATCTGCTGTACCAAACATTGCTGAATTGATAGCAACCATTCAGGAACAATCCCACACTGTCATGGCAACAATTGATGTTAAAGATATGTTTTTTATGGTCCCTTTACAACCTGAGGACCAGGATCGCTTTGCCTTCACCTGGGAGGGACAACAGTATACTTTTACACGACTCCCTCAAGGATACAAGCACTCCCCCACGCTGGCTCACCATGCTCTAGCGCAAGAGTTAGAAACAATTCCCAGAAAAGCAGAGGTAAAGATTTATCAATACATAGATGACGTACTCATAGGAGGGAGTCAGGTAGAAGAAGTTGAAGAAACTCAAAAGGATATTATTGCCCATCTAGAAAATATAGGATTGACAATTCCACCTGAGAAAATACAGACCCCCTCAAGTGAGGTAAAATTTTTAGGAATCTGGTGGAAGGGAGGCATGACGTGTATCCAACCGGAGACTCTCTCCTCTCTCGATCAGATCAAGATACCAGAGTCAAAGAAAGACTTACAGCATGCATTGGAGTTGCTTGTGTTTTGGAGGAAACATATACCTGATTTTTCAATTATTGCCAGACCCTTGTATGATTTACTGAGAAAAAGAGCCCAGTGGGAGTGGACTCAGGTCCACGATGAGGCTTTACAGTTGTTGGTGTTTGAAGCGACTGCCTACCAGGCCCTGGGTCCAATTCATCCAACAGACCCGGTCCAGATTGAATGGGGGTTCGCCAAGACCGGATTGTCCATCCATTTGTGGCAAAAGGGTCTGGAAGGTCCAGTTAGGCCCATTGGTTTTTATTCTCGTAGCTTTAAAGATGCTGAAAAAAGATATACAACTTGGGAAAAAGGCCTATTTGTGGTTAGCCTAGCTCTGAGAGAAGCCAAACGTACTGTTCGGCAACAACCTTTAGTTCTCAGAGGCCCATTTAAAGTGATCAAAGCAGTTTTGGCAGGAACTCCGCCCCCTGACGGGGTGGCCCAGAGACCCTCTGTGCGAAAATGGTATGCACAAATAGAACACTATTGTGAAATCTTTTCTGTAACCGAAGGAGCCACGAAAGTGCTAAATATACAAGATGAGGTAAACCTAGATAGAGAAACACCTGAGCTTTTGTCAGTAATACAAGTAGCTCCTCCGTTTTCTGGACAATTGCAAAATGTCTGGTTTACAGATGCCTTGTCAAAGCGGGAGGGGAAGATTTGGAAATACCGAGCTGTGGCACTTCAGGTAGACACCAAGGAACAGATCATTACCAAAGGGGAAGGTAGCGCACAAGTAGGAGAACTAATTGCTGTGTGGACCGTTTTCCAACACAAGGCTCAATCTGCTTCTTCTGTCTATATCTATACTGACTCTTATGCTGTATTCAAAGGTTGCACTGAATGGCTTCCATTCTGGGAACAAAATGGATGGGAGGTCAACAGAATACCTGTGTGGCAAAAGGAAAAATGGCAGGATATCCTTACCATTGCCAGACAAGGGAAATTTGCAGTAGCATGGGTAGCATCTCATCAGCAGGATGATACCCCAGTAAGCCGCTGGAATGCTGAGGCAGATGAACTAGCCCGGCTGGCTCCCCTACAAAGCTCCCAGATAGCAGAAGATTGGGAAAGTCTGTTGGAATGGCTACATGTAAAGCGGAAACATTCAGGAATTAAGGACCTCTATTGTGAGGCACAAGCCCGAGGATGGCCAGTGACCCGGGAAGAATGTAAAACTTGTATATCTTCCTGTGAGCAATGCCGTGTCCATCTGGACAGACACCCCCTGGAGAGTGACCCTCTGGACTTAAGAGAGGGAAAAGGCCTATGGGAGGCCTGGCAGATTGATTACATCGGTCCCTTTCGAAAATCAGAAGGAAAGCATTATATACTGGTAGGTGTAGAAATAGTATCTGGACTAGTGCAAGCTAAAGCATGTGCCAAAGCAACAGGAGAAAACACAATAAAAGCACTGAAAGAATGGTTTGGAATCTTCCCCAAGCCACACTCAATCCAATCAGACAATGGCTCACATTTTACAGCCAAAGTGGTCCAAGAATGGGCAGCCCAGGAGGGAATTTCGTGGGTGTTTCATACTCCCTACTATCCACAAGCAAACGGAATTGTGGAAAGAACAAATGGTCTACTAAAACGCTTCCTCAAACCGCATAAGCCAGGATGGGCTGAGCGAGTGTGGGATGCAGTGACCAGCGTCAACAGTCGCTAGGGAGTAAACGGATGCCCGAAGATCACGGCATTCTGTCCAAAACCTCCAACAATTATACCAGCCCCTCATGGTCCTGATCACCCTAGCAATTCATCTCATTTTCCAGGACAACCTGTCCTGGTTGAGCTCCCTACAGTGGGCAAAGTGCCACTGGTGTTGGACACACCCCTTAACAAATACACCTGGAAGGCAAAAGATGCCTGTGGGAAAATCCATAAGATTCACACGAGATGGATTGTCCCCTCCTTCTAACCCGAGAAGCGAATTTGTTTTTGTTTCACTTTCAGGAGGAAGCAAGCGACACAGACGCAGCTACAGAAGGAGTGAAGCAGACGCAGACTTTGGTGTAATTTGATTATGATGTGTATGTTAATTCTTGTTACAGTATGTTGGGGACTTACCTATGAAGCTGAAGGGGAACCAATTCCCCCACCTTTACTCAACCCACATGACCCCCTTGAGGATAATGAATTTGTTCTGTTAGCAAAGACTGTAAGTCAAACCTTTAATCTAAGCCACTGTTGGGTTTGTGGAGGACCTCTAGGGTTATCAAGCTGGCCGTGGGTTTCTATACCACTCTCCCCATCACAGATTGTAAGCAACTATAGTGACATTGCAAATACCACCTGGGATGATAGTGGAATTTAGCCAGTCCAGTTCCCAAATAAGGGCAAATTTTGTTTAAATCGCACTCAGAAATGAGGAGTTGATGTAGGGGAAAGTAGGTGTCAATGGACACTCACACACAAATTGATTAACAAAGATAGAGGCATTTATGTATGGTTGTGGCTCAATGAACAAGGATGCAGCAAAGGATTCAAAGGGTTTTGGTCAAACAAAAATGAAACAGAACATGCTGAATTACGGGGAAACAACTTTTTCAATCAAACTTGTGAATGGAAAAACGACACTGGGTCTTGGTACTGTACCATCCGGATAAACAATCACCTAAATGAGGTTTTCAGCCCTCTGGGAGATAGAAACACAACCTATTTTCAAACCCCAAGGACTGCAGAGGGACCTTTTGCCAAAGGTACCAAAGCCAAAAAGGGTCATTATTGGGTATGTGGACATACTGCCTACAAACAACTACCAGCAAACTGGTCAGGGATTTGCTATGTAGGGATCATCCGACCCCTGTTTTTCCTCCTTCCAGAGGCAGATGGTCCTCAATTGGGAATAAGACTATATGATAAGCTAGGGAACAAAAGGATTGACCGCAACAAGCGATCTGTTGAGTTTAAAATAGGTGGAACTCAAAAGTGGGGGGAAAATGAGTGGCCCCCTGAAAGAATTATTGAGCATTATGGGCCTGCCACTTGGAATCCCAATGAACCAATATCAGGGGCAAGAGAACCAATTTATAATTTGAACCATATAATTCGACTACAAGCAATTCTAGAAATTATTACTAATAAAACTGCTAATGCTATAGACCTTTTAACTCAACAATCTCAACAGATGCGCACTGCAATCCTTCAACATCGTACGGTTTTAGACTACCTATTAGCTGAAGAGGGAGGAGTATGTGGAAAACTAAATGTTTCTAATTGTTGTCTGGAAATAGCCGATGTAGGTGAAGTAGTCCTTCAGCTAACCACAGACATTAGGAAACTAGCTCATGTCCCCGTTCAAACATGGAATGGCTGGGGTGGTGATCTATGGTCCTGGCTACCCGGAGCACCATGGGTAAAGCAGCTTCTATTTTATCTCATATGTGCATTTGCCGCCCTGATGTTTTTGCCGTGTATTATTCCTTGCTTTATTCAGTTAATCCAACATGTTGTTTCTAACATGCAATTTATATCTACTGTCGCACCTGATGGTGTAAAGCAGATTCATATCGCTCGCCAACCAAAGCCTGTAGCTGTATCAATCATTTAGATCTTGAGCTTAGGATAGACGTTTTTAGGCCTAAACAGCACATGCGCTCTGGGCTGGGGGCGTCCATTTTGACAGATCCCCGGCTCAGGCAAGTCCGACCACCATTTATTTTTTGGCATTGCAGCTTGTGATAATAATCAGAATGTATACCCTTTTAATACTTGATTTTGTGGCTCTTACTTTGTTGGCTATTGTTATATTTACTCTTGCGTTTTGTATGTTTTCGTCCGGTAAGTGTCCATGTAAACCGTCTTGTAGTTGTGCTGTTTCATGTAAACAACCACCTCCTTCCCCTCCCCGCCGCCATGGACCGAGAGCACATTCCTTGGTCCGCCCTAAGACAGGACCAAGGGCACATTCCTCGGTCCGGTTTGAGGCAGAACCGAGAGCATATTCCTCGGTCTGGCTCGAGATGGGACCGAGAGCTCATTCCTCGACCCGGTCCAAGGCAGAACCGGGAGCACATTCCTTGGCCCTGGCTGAGACACATCTTTAACTTTGTTTAGTTAACAACCTGTTAGTCAATAGTGTTACTGTTATCTTTTTATATGTTTATTCAGAATATTGTTAATGTTGTTATGGATAGTGTTGTTATTTACCTTTAAGTTTGGAAGAGAAATTTCTAGACCCTAATGATGCATGCGCATTAGGAAAAGGGGGCAGGGAAAGGGATTTTTCCTGCTGCGCACGCTGATCCCAACTGCAACGGACGGCGTGGACGGCCAGAGACTCAAACGTTTCGTGGTATTATTGGTTAAAACCGTGGGCAAAGATGGAAGATGTATCAGATTTGATTTTAATTCACTTTGTAGTCTTTGCTTTCTTAATCACTATCCTAATTGTTATGCTAATTCTCCTTTTTTGTCCCTGTAAATGTCAATCATGTAAACTGCCATTACGTTCTTCTGTCAATTCATCAGAGCTTTAAAATTAGTTCATAAGATGCTTTGGCTTTATAAAATTGGTTAGATGTAAGCATGATATATCTGTTAAAAGATGTTATTGGTCATATGTCTGTCAGTTAAAAATGTTTATATTTGTTATTAATGATATGTTTGTTAGTAAAAATGCTTATAGCTGTTAAGGATATTGTTAAAGACATGTTTATGGAAAGAAAATTTGCTGGAAATCTTGTTCTTTGTTGCATTTTGCGCTTTTCTGGTCTTTCTCTCTCTCTCTCTGTACTGTTATCTTTAACGCCACCATGAAGACAGCAATGTCGAGCCACGGGGTGGTGTAAGGAACTGTGTTAGACATTGTTTGTCTCTACATTGCTGCTCCGAGACCACCACTTCCCGCCCCAGCATCCTGTTGTTCTAGAGGAGTACGCTTCAGAGGAGACACAGAGCCCCCGACAAAACCATGACATCCGCTCAGAGCGAGAACAACAACAGCCTTGGCCGTGCCTGCCGCGCTGTACCTGCGCGCAAGCTGGGTGCGAGGCGAGGAAGACTCGACACGCCCCCCCCTCCCCAGCACGACCACCATGGACACCTGGGCAAGACCACTGGGAGGCACTTATTACAATGAGTTCTGTGGAAACGGGTGGACCCTTCGTGGAAACGGCAAGGACTGGGGCTATAAAAGGATTGCGTACTCCTCTCCTGAGGACCTTGGTCTTTGGCACCTGTTTCTTGGAGCTGGGACCCCGGCGGAGTTTGGAGCTCTATCACCTGCATCGCGGCTGAGCCTATGGAACAACGCTGGATCGCTGGTGGTGGCGGTAACTAGTTGCATCTCTACCATTTTTCTGGCTTAGGGATTCTGACTTTTTCTTTCCTTTTCTCTCTGTCCTATCGCTGTTATCAGTTGTTATAGAAAATAAAGTTCACAAGATTGTACAGCATCTGACCTCATTTGTGTCTTAATCTCGCTCTTGGGATCGTTTAAGAACCCGCCCCGATATTGGATCGGGACACCAGGGCAATAGAAGGAGCCTCAGGGCAATTGGCAATTTAGTTATTGATCTGTTTTTCACTTCTAGGTAAATAGGATATGAAAAATGGAAAAGTGAGATCTCTTCTTTAAGTAGCCAAAATATGACACTTTGCAGAATACGAAAATCAAGGAGTAACTGTTACGGACGGTCTCAAATAAACAACCAACCACCAAAAATAAAAAATTAATTATGAACACAGTTAACTAGTTCTCCATAAATTACAGGTTCGAATGTCTGTGAGAGGAGAACAGAACAACTTTCTAGGGTTTAACGGCAACCCAAAACGCATAACAAAGAACTCTATAGGGTTTAACAGCAACCCAAAACACAGAACAAAGCCCCACTCCCTAGGGTTTAACGGCAACCCAAAATGCTTTATCACTCACCTGACAAGTGAGGGCTCTCAACCTCGAGGACCTGCTCAGGGCAGCGTCCCGACCCAAGGCACCTCGAGGAGTTTCTTTGGGCAGTATCCTCACCCAAGGGGAGAGTCCTCAACCGCAGCATGCTGCTCCAGGGGACGAGCTCAAAATGGCTCCCCCAGGGGACTCCATTTATACCCAGGCCGAATCTGACCTGTAGTCAATAGCGGCTCCCATTGGCCAAAGGCCTCAATTACCATGAGGCCCTGAGAGCAAAGGCAGCCAGGAGCTGCTACACTTCATCAGCCAAGAAGCTCTGCTTTCATTGGCCAGATGCACCTGCCACAGTAACGTGTCCATTATTAGCTTTTCGGTAAAATTCTTCTTTTTAATTAATTTTCTTCCCTTTTTGCTGTAATTCTTTGGAGAAGTCACTGACTCTTCCACTGGCTTCTGACTTCTGATGTTCTTTTTTGGCCAACAAAAAACCCCACCTCTCTTTTTATTAGTTTTTCAAGGCAGACCTATTACATACACAGGTCAAAATGAATGATGAAAGTTTATGCATAGGTATGATATGGAAAATCTTCAATAGGCATTAGCATTGTGTGACACTTCAAACACTGTGTTACCTGAATAACCTTATCCTGATTCCCAGCTGGAGGTGGTTCTCAGGCATCAGGGAGGTGAGAGCATGAAGTATAGTAAGGGATTCTAAATTTAAAGAGTATTATGAATCTTTAAACCATTTAACTGTCTGAAGCTATTTCACCTCCTCATAACAGTCTCTTGAATTTTGCAATTACTTCATTTCTCCACAATTTTAGTGAACTAAAGGATAATGAAAAGGAAAGTTTTCCCTCAGGCTGCTGCTGAGGGAGCATCTCCCCATCTCCCATTTCCGCTGAAGTGCTTATGAAGCTTATCCCCAACTATTGCAGTTTATAGCCTGATTTTGCTTTGCCATAAAATGTCAGGCTTTAGGCTGTGCCTGTAAATGACAGAAGCTCAGATGTCCATTGCACCAACCAAGGGCAGAAACGTTGGCAGCCCTTCCAGTGTTACTTGCAAGCCCAGAGTTTCTCATCATTTTGTTTTGTGGAGAGAAACTGGAAAACATAATGTCCATGTACCCCAAAGACTCCAAAAACCTAAATGGACCCAAAAGGTGTAAAAAGCAAGTCAGGATTTATAAGGTAAACATGTCATTTAACATGTATTTTTTTGATTTACAGGTCTGGCAGCTGGAGTTAGACAGAGGTTGCATATGCAACTCAAACTAATTTCACAGACACAGGAGAAGACACAGTTTTGGGTTTGCGGGTCGTATGTACCTGACAGGACTCTGCACAGGCAGAATCACTGTTTTCTTTGGGCAGGCGAGGAATCCTAACACTTGCTGTTTTCCTGGGGCTCAGCTCACTAAGCTTCAAGCTAGTTTGCAGTGCTTGATTTCCAGTAGGCAGTGATTGTTTGCAGAGCAAAAGTGCAGAGGAGGAAGCCATTCATAAAAACAGGGTGCAGTGTGGCTGAAGAAATCACTGACATTGGGCTGGCAGTGATGGGATTTGAAGCTTCAGGTTGGTGCCACGGCAAAGAGAAGAATGTTTTGCTTGCAAGTTTATTGAGCTGCATCTGCTGCTTCCAACTCACACTAGTGTCTAAACCTGGGATTGAGGTAAAGAACTTCATGCAGGCATGCTTGTGGGTTCCTATACAGCACAAAGGGGCAGGGACAGGTGTGGGGGAGCACCAGGGTGGCTGTATGCTGGCCTCTGGCACTCTGACACACTGCAGGGTCCAGTTGCTTTCCGAGGGCGGGGGGGGGGGGGCACCAACAACTGCGAACACAGTGCTAAGGGATGGTCTGATTCCAGTCGTAGCAAAGTGCTTGGGCTTCAGTTTCCTACTGTTCCGATGAGGTGGTTATAAGTCACTCACAAGCTTTGTTTCTGCTTCAGATAGCTCCTGGTATCAATGTGAGCACCCTCTGGGGCAGAATGAGCTGCTGTACCTCCATCCCCACATGCACACCAGCATGCAAGAGACAGTCAGGGTAATGAGTGGCATGTGTAAGTCAGATGCCCTTTCAGGGGGAGTTTCCCAGTGATTTCTTTATTTCAAATGTAAGCACTAATGCATAAATGGAAGTGGTGGGGAGAACAAAGCTAAACATCAATGCACACTGCTGAATATAAGAGAGGGAGCCATGGAGAACACTTTCAAACCTGGAAGATTAAAACCCTTAGAATAAGGATAATTTCATGGGGGAAAACTTACTTTATTTTACCTTCTGTTGAGAGGAGTAAAATTGCATAGCACAGCTTTTTAATCAGTTAGGGACTAGTAGCCTTTCTACACTGTACAGCCTATGGAATTGGAGAGGAAAAGGTGCTTTACTTTTCCTCAGGTTTAGGAAAATAATTTGGAAACAAATTAACAAGTATGGGCCTTCACTAACATCAGTCACATCTCTCCAAGAAAGATATGTGCCAGCAGAAAGCTAGCCATCTCACAGACTAAAAGAAGTCACAAAGACATACAGCTTTTATAGATTTGCAGCTGAAATATGTAATGAATCTTGTCCACAGAATCATTAGATATTATGAAACAGGTTTGAGATGTTTTTTTGGAACTTATTTTTTAAGCTTTAGAGATCTTATGATTCTTTGATCATAATGTCTCATTAAAGGCTTTGCTTTTTAAGGAAATGTGACTGAAATCTGTGTCCATTAGCCTCTTTGCCTGCCTCACCCTCTGGAACAAGCTGGCTGATCCTACCAGAGTCAGAAAAAGGGTGAAAGATCTTGAAGTTACAACAGTCTGACAAATTTCACAAAAATTGTGAGCTGTGAAAAAAAGAAAGCCTCAGATTAATACCATCACTGAGGCAAAAGCTTCAGCACAAGCACAAGAGCTATCAGCATGGGCTGAACTAACCAGAGTAGTTACGGAGCATACAGTTATAGCCCTGAAGTTAGGGGACATGGGAGGGAATTGGAGGTGTGCAGAGGAGTAGCTGAGATAATTGCGGTGGGGGCTGGCAGAAAGAAGAACAGATGTAAGATGTAAATAAGTAGAAAACCACTCATTATTAGCTCTGTTGTTACCAGAACTGTTTCTTTTTAATGCAAATTAGAATTCCCAAATAGTCACAAGGCTCCAGGAGCTGCAGAATAAAGGAGACACCAGGTTTCATTACACTCGTGATAAGTATCAAGAGATCTGCTAATATTGCAGCACTAGAGTTCATTATATTCCCACAGGGTCAACCAAATGCTGAGTGGCAATACTGACCTCATTAAAAGCACTTTTCATAAGCAGTCCCTATGCTTGGTATAAGGACCTCATTAAAGAAAACAACTACTAGTATGAGAGCTCATTGGAAGTCAGATTTGTCAGCAAAAACAGGCCACCTGCTTGCAATCTGTGACCCCAAACACACCTTATCTTTTGGGGGGGAGGGGAAGGACTAACTAAAATGCCAGTGATGTGTAAGAGGCATCGCAAATACACCCAAAATTAAGTTCCTGATATACAAAATATTTAGGGCAGAATGTATTAGAATGAGAAGTATCTATTGTTTTATTTTCTAACATAGATCCCACTTCTGGAGCACTTGCTGCTTTGATTGAAAATTGATCTTGATACAAAATCCCACAAGGGATGTTTTTTGCACCATCTACCAATCTCACATACCTACCAAATAGTTCTGAGCAGCCTGAGAAGAGAGTCAGGTGTTTATAACACAGAGAATCTCTCAGACATAGTTCTTGTTTTGCAGAGCTTTGGCAGAAGTGATTTTTTTCCCAGTAATGTATTTCATTCTTGTGAAAGGAACTGCTCTTCCAGCATGGTGCTTATATAGGCTGCATTGCCCTTCTGCTGGACCCTGCAGAGGCAACTGAGTTCTACAGCTGGTGACTGGCAGTAATTGTGCTTCCAGGGGAGTAAAAACCCACCAAAGGAAAAGTCTGATCTGTTGTATGAAGCCAATTAACAGGAACTGTTTGTCCAACCTGTACTCCTAGCTATGGTTTTGGTTCTTATGGTGCCATATCATCATCACAAATGCCTGTTCCTCATCTTTGCCCCAGCCTTTGACTATCTTCTTGCCATGCTCTTTATCTGGGTCTGCCCTCATCTTCTTCCATCCACACCCTGACACACACACTTAAGTTCTGACTGTGTCCCTTTTTGATACTGCTGTCTAGGTAATTCTTTTTCAGGCCAGACACCAACTTGCTTGTACTTTTTTCCAGTGTACCATAATCCTAACCTATCTACTCTCATCCTGCTTGTGCCCTCCTGGTACCGAGGATCATGACGGTGTCTAAAAGGCAGGGATGTCCTCTGTATGTAAATAGAAGTGTAGCTGATTGGGCTATTACTTTCCCCAATCTCTTTTCTACTGTTTACTATTGAATAGACCATCTTCCAGGCATTATATCTCCCTCAGCTCCCTGAGTTATGACAATAGCCCATGCCACCTTCAGTAACAATTCAGGCTAAACTAGCTAATTTTGTACCGAAGTGGGCTATACATTAGGTTGCATGCTCATACAACCTCATAACACAGGTTGGTTACAAAGACAGGAGAAGGTCCATAATGAATAGCTCAGAAAAATCTTAATCCACTACAAGCTACTTCCAAGGGGATTCTATATCTGTATCATTGCATATAATAGATAGTCATAGAGACTAAGGCCAGATCTACAGAGTATTTTCAAGGGAAGCAAAGCTCCAACCTGTTTCTTAAATCTCAACCTGTGTGGCTTCCTTAGAGACACTCAGAGCATCTGTGATTGAGCAGGAAATCAAATTAAGCTTCCCAGGTAGCAAGACTAAATTGCATTTTTTTTTTCAAAGTTGGAAACCAAGTTAGAAAAACAATTTGCAAGTAAGCACAGCATACCAGTGGAATAGGAAAGTTTCGGTTTATTTCAAAGTATAGAAACTTCTGTGAACTGCAGGTGTTACAGATTAACACTTTAATGGGAGCCACATGCATTGCATCCTTTATGTCTGACTCCAACTCAGGTTGAAAGATAAAATTACTTTGACATCTGAGGAGGACATAATGTTCTTTCTGAATATAGATCAGCTTGTCTGTGACATGTAAATTAAACTAATATGAGCAATTTTTTTTAAAGAAATACGATCAAAAAGAAGAGGCAGAAAATTTTTCATGTTCACGTGTTATCCTGGGAGTCTAGTTCTAATTACAGTCTCCTTGGATGCACAATGGTGGCATTTTAATCTTGTTTTGCAGAAACCCTTAAGCACGTGCTTAGGTATGGCTGTATTCAGAACAGCATACAATATCTAGACCACAATGCTTTCTCCTAGTGCTGGCTGTAATTTCTATTCATTAATTCTGCCAGCCCTGTCTGGTCTAGTTTTTGGAAGATGCTTACAGACATAGTCACATACCTTACCGTTAGTACTAGTACACTCTTTTTCCCCTTGTCTGCTTAAATGTGTGCCACAGATTTCCTGTACTTCTAATGAAATATTTCTAAACTGGCTTCACACTGTTTCTATGAATTTCAGTTTTTCTGTTTTTCCTTTCAGTCTGTTCCTAGCTAATTTTCTTTTTTAAAGAAAAATAATTCTGTATTCTGAAATTTTGTGTTGGAGATAGCTGTCCTAAGCTCTATAAGGAAGCAGAAGAAGACATGTCAGGCAAATGGACCCAGATTCCACTTTCTTCCAACAAACAGGACATTCCTTTAATAGCCCTGTCACTTCTCAGACTCTAGAAACCTCTGCAGTGCTATGCAATATTCTGCCTCTGTGCACCTCTTCTCCCTTTCATGGCAGACTTGTTTGCTTCCCATCTTTAGCTTCTGTGTTAACACGTCTCTTCTTCTCAGTGTCAAGTTCTGTCTCATGTGGGTGAGCAGCCTGTCCCCTCATAGTTTGCCATTTGGTCCTACCCATGCTTTCTTTCACCCTATTGCAACATTCAGTAACTGCACAGAAATTGTGGACTCAAATGCTCACATCTGTATTTGCACAGCATTCTCCCTTTGTCTTATCATGCTGTGGTGGTTTAGTCCCTGCCGGGGTTTGAGACCACACGGCCGCTGCCCCTCCCCTACAAAGGGAGTGAAATACAAAGCCCCGGGGCTGAGATAAGGACAGGTTTAATACAACAGTGCAACAGCAACAAAACAAACAACGACAATAACAATAACAGTAATAACAATAATAACAATGAACAGAGCAAGATATGTATTGATACAGCAGTGAGAGCAGAGAGATCGCATAACACACGTGTTCACCGATTCTCCCGCACTCCTGCGCTTGGGCGCACGGAGGTGACGTCAGCATGGTATTGAATAACCCGGCTAGAGCTTCCCCCCACTGCTGGGGAAACTTAACCCTATCCTAGCTAAACCAGGACACATGCGAATCCCTACATGTTCATCATTTACATATTATCACTTGTGTGCACAAAGATAGTGTTTGTATACACAGAAGCCACATGTAGTAAGTTTGTATTTGCCAAAGTGCTTGTATACATTCACTACTCTAGTCTCCCAAGGAACAGAGTGCAAGAAGTGACAATGTGGGAAGCTTTGTTTTGAAGAGGTCTTATAACTTTTCCGTTCACAGTTTAGTGGTCCCATCACTGGGAAAGAGTCCTTGATTCAGAATGCCATGCATACAGAGAAGTATCTGGAGAAGCAGCATGGAGGAGAGGATAGAGCATGGGGAAATTCCAGAACTTGGTGAGACAGAGATGCTTGAGTAGATTGGGACCTTCCAGATGATCCAGAAAAAAGAAAGATCTGTATCCTGTTCTTCCGAGCCTTGATGCTGTGGTTGTTTTATGAGTATTTGGCATCTAGTTCCTGAAGCACTGTGATTTCTGTGACTTTCTTTTTCTTTTCCTTTCTGTCTCACTTATGGGGGAGCTACAAAAGCTCCCACAGGACATTCCAGATGTTCTGAAACATAAATGCAGAGGGATGGACAACATTCAACATTTAATAGGGATTTGTTTTGCCTTCTAATTTCTGTTTACAAAAGCAAAACCCACTTCAAACAAGGCTTCCATGCTCATTATTCTCTGCTTTCCCTCAGGCACATGCTGTGTGGGTGGGAATAATGAAGCCTCATAGTCTGACACCGGCTACTTTCTTTATCTCTTCTAGCCTGCCTCCATCCATATTTAGGGTTTTAACAGACCGAGGTAATAAATCAGGTGGAATGATCCTGCCAGCAGCTTTACCCTGGATATCCAGCTTGGGTGGCAAGGAGAGAGAGAGAGAGTTCATGGAGGAAGCACCAGTGATCATGCGGATTTCAATAATAGACTCCTTATTCTGTTTGGCAGAAGTGTCTTCCATGCAGAGTTGATACAACGTGCCATTGTACACCTCTCAGTGCCTGCCAGCACATGAAAACTATGTCAGCCATGCTTGAGCAAGGCATAAAATGCCTTCCATTCAAAGCATCCAAGGAATCCTGGCAACTGCAGAGATAACATTTTACTCTGTCTTCCCTTTGTTCTCTTGACAGCCTAATAAGTGCATAACTGTGCATAACATGGCATTCAGGGGAGTCTGACCCACTCCTGTTAAAAGGCATATCAGAGAACAAAAGGGGTCGTGGCCTCAGTCTCTCCATGAAAAGGAGACCTCCACTCATGTTCGCAACAACCTCGTAATATGAAAGATCATCCTAAGGTAAGGAATATTTCTCACCAGGCATAGACAGACATGCATATGCAACCTGAAAATGTTTAATTACCATTGGCAGGTTTAAGACCCTTCTTTGGGCTTTCAAATAGCTTCTCAGAATAAAAACATGAGAAGGTATGCATCAGGTCTGTGTCCTATACTCTCCTCTTTGGATGAAGAGGACATGGACTATCTAAGGTACACACTTGTGGTTTCTTTAACATCCTGCTGCTGTTGCACCTATCCTCTTCTTTTGCTTTCTGCATCTGCAAACAGGCAAGTTTGGGAGGTGAACGCCACTTTATAAAAGGCCAAAGATAACTTCTGTGAATGTGTGGAAATGTTGCTCTCTTACAGGAGACAGACTCCACAAGAAAATAGCTATGGAAGGCCAGCAGATATCATCAGTCCTAAATGCTCTTTGAACATCATGCAGCTAAATTTTGGGACCAAAATAAGGTGGGGCTTTCTTTCATTTGCCTTTCTGGCATTTAGACTTCATAAGCAACATTTTTTTTTTTCACTTGTTTGATAACTAGCTAAGATAACAAGAAACTGGAATGTGAGCCTTTTATAAAACCTTGACACTGGGCAGTGCAATATTCAGCCTTAATTTCACTCTTTTGACTGGAAACAAGGCAGGTTTTATGTTAAAAAAAAAAAATAACCAGTTACCAGGAGAAATGTGTCTGACAGGAGAATTAGAAGCAAGGACCCTCAGGATAGCCATCATCTCCGAAGAATTTAATTCTTGTTCCAGCTTAGCTCAGACAAAATCAGTGTGAGGATTTGTCCCAATTCCAATTAGTCCACATCATAGATCAGTATATCTGGCAAGTCCTAAAAAGATATAAGCAGATATTTCAGGAGGCTGAGCATCCCCTATTTCTGCTCAGTTAAATGTCAGCTGAGCATACCTGATACTTTGCAAGAATTGGTTCCCTGGAGAAGATTAAGGCTGACTCTGAGAGAAGTAGAGGGTGAGAATGGAGAGACACAAGCAGTTGAATCTCTTAAATGTTCCAGAGCATCATTAAAAGTAAGGGTGCCTGAGGAATGTAAATGTAAAAGACACCTAGGTCAAAATTTCAAGTGTGATTTTGCAGAGGTAAAAGCCAGTTTCTTGGTGCAGCATCTCTAGCTACATTATTTGGATGGAGTCTGAGACAGAAGAATTTGAAAAATATTTACAACATCCCAAAGACATTTTAACATCCATTCATTTGGATGTTTTAGTTTTGCACTGAGGGGATGAGGGCAGAATAACTCCTGCTTGAACTTTGCTTACTGGAAAAGTAAAATCATTGCTTTTGCAAAAGAGAAAGAGAATAACTTTGAACAAGTTCTGGCCAAGTTCATACAAAGGTGCTGAACTCTTCTCTGTGAAGAGATCTCCAGTAGCAGAGATCATTTTATAGTGCATGCTCCTATTTCATCCAAATTAACTTAAACTGGCATTCTGCCTCAAAAGCTGAAAAACATTAAACCTGACCCTCTGCTTGTTTGTTCTCAGTTCAGAATGTCTACACCTACCCCTTTTGTGACTTCCCTGTTGCTGCTGGGTTTCCACTTAGATTGCTTAGATGTCCTTTCCCACTATTCTCAAAATCTCTGCTGGCCCCCAAGTGGCTCCTGCATTGTGACTCATGGGCCTCTTTCATCAGGAGGCAAAATAATGGTCTCCTTCGACACATGCTGGATGTGTTCTGCACAGCTCCAGTGTTTCTGCTACTGTGTCCTGGTTTAGCCAGGATAGGGTTAAGTTTCCCCAGCAGTGGGGGGGAGCTCTAGCCGGGTTATTCAGATACCATGCGGATGTCACATCCTGGCAGGTCACATTTTTCCTGGCGCGGGGGCGCGGTGCACTCGTGGTTTTGTACATCGTGCTTTCCACTGCTGTATTTGGTAGCTATTTTGCTCTGTTCATTGCTATCACTATTACTGTTGTTGTTATTGTTGTTGTTGGTTGTGTTGCTATTGCATTGTTGTATTAAACCTTCCCTTATTTCAGTCTTGGGGCTTTGTATTTCACTCCCTTTGTGGGGGGGGGGTAGCGGCCACGTGGTCTCAGACCCTGGCAGGGGATAAACCACCACATACTGCTAATGAGATTTTTCTGGAGGGTTGTGAAAGATCATTAAGAAATGGTTTCTGAAAGCCCAATATTAGTTTTTCAGTGTTTAACTGGGGGTATGTCCTCACTGCTCAATGCTAATAATGGCAGAATGGTTGTTTTGCTGGCAGGGTGGTCAAGGATCAGCTTGCTGATGTCAACACACAGGTCCGTCTGCTAGATTGGGTGTATTTGAACTTTTGGAGTGATGAAAGAAGGAGAGATACTTGCTGGCTTATATCAAGGTGAGTTGTGGAGCTGAATAGTAAGTGAAAGATGTGTCAGAAGCTAATGGTATAACCTGGCTGCATCTGGAGAGAATTCCTGCCTTAGTTAGGTATCTGGTCCAGTGGAGGGAACAGAAAGAATTACCAGAGAGATACTTCAAGAGAAATCCCTGTCCTTGAAGACAAACAGGATGGTAGTAGGTGGTGGTGGACTGGGGAAAATGGAAACTATCCTTGAGAGACAGCTCTGTGGGCTACAGTTTGTGGGGTTGGTTAGGGAATGGGAAGCATGGGGAAGAGAACATCCACTTCTGAAATAGGAACCGTGGAGAGTGCTAGAAGAGCTATGGGGCAGAGGACACATAAGAGCTTGGGGAAGAAAAAGGAAAGGCTCCCTGAGATGTTATTTGTTAGTATGGTCAGAGAGGATTCAAGAAGATTGTGGATAAAAGATCTGACCAAAGGAAAAAGTAGTAGTGATCCAGGGAGACAGAAAAAATGCATGATGAAACATACTTCAGTTGCTCTAGACAACATGCTTTCTTCATAATCCAGATCTGGCAAAGACCTTAGATTTCGCTACTTGCTACGTTGGAAGATAGCATGAAAACCCTTAATTCAGGGAACTGAAAATACTGAGATACAGGGTTTAAAGACTACTGAGCTAGCTGAAAAATTGAAAGTCAGTGGATTACTGTTTCCAGGATTTCCTTTTATCTAGGAAGGAGAAAGACTGAAAGGTATCACTGATGGGGAATGCTTTATAGTTTTTTCAAGAGCACAAGAAAATACGACCCTGATGGGGGGCCTGTGTCTTTAAGAGGACCTTGGCAGGAAAAAAGTGCATTTGAGTTTAAGAGGAAGCTTAAGTTCTGACATGCTGATCTATTAAGCTTCAAAACCAAGTATGCAGTTCACAGAGCTTTCCTAGAACAGAGGCAGAACTGTCCAAAGGCTCAGTGCCAAGAGGTTTCTGAATACTACATCGGAAACAAAACGAAGAAATGTCCTTCTTTTTGAAGTGGAGCAGGTAGAATCACCACAGTGCTAAAATACTGGGATGGTAGATGAAAGGTACAAGTTTGAATTCTGCTTTGCTTTACATAAAGCAATGGGCAAAAAATGATAAAAATTACATGGTTGCTGTATTTTTGACATAGTTTGTTGTCAAATATTTAACACTTCTAAAACTTTAACTGAAGAGGTGACTAATTACGAGACTGTAATACAGATGTGCATATTCTCATGTTAAAAATAACATGTATGAATAATTATATTTTTTACTTAAAAATACAAAAAGCAGGTGAAAGATCTCAAGAGGATCCAAGGTCAGAGAACTATTTTTACAATTTCTGGGAATGGATAATATTCCTGTTAAGATACCAGATAGTGATTATCTAATAACAGGGATAAATGTATGAACAATCATACTGGCAAGGGCAGGCCAGAATGGTTACACATGAGGATGTCTTCAGGGCACAGAAAAGCTCTGAGCATAGGTTGCAGCTGAAGGATCCCAAATGCCCCATCATTATTGCTCTTGAGACTGTTTTCTCTCTTCCTGTAAAGCCAAATGATCCTCGAAGGGTTTTAAACTCAGGTGAGCAGAAGCGCTGACAGAAAGGTTATATTCACATGTTAGCCAAGTGAGGAGTAAGCCTCTACTTTGGGATTTACATCTGCACATAAAAACAAGTTTCCATTAAAATGGAAACACTTCCCATCACTTAGAGATCTATTTTCTTGGTCACATTAAATATTTTCTTGTCTGCTTGCTGTGTCAGCTCTGTTTCTGGCCTGAATTTCTTAGGGCACTTAGATTTGCCTACATTTAATTCTTGCCATAGGGTATGGTTTTGGCAAACAGACAGTTGGCATGTGTGGGGCACCCAGAGCATTTCCCTGGGAAACAGACTCTCCAATAAAATCTGTTCCACACTGATAACATTTAGATCTGAGGAAAAACAGCAGAAAAGTATGGCCGGGGGTCTTTGGCAACTTTGGAGAGAGTCTGAGCTCCAGGCTACAGCTGCTCAAAAGAGCCTGAATGAACTAGAGAAGAGGGAGGCTTTCTGCAAGCCATTTAGCCTTGGAGGAAAGTGAGATATACAGGTAGTTTGAAATCATCACCTGCAAACCTTCAAGGACAGAAGAGATAGAAAGACCCTTGGGTGAGGCAGTTGCCATGGGGAAACTCATCTTTAGCCTAGCTATGTGAATCAGCAGTTTGAGAGTGCTGCTGTGCATATATTCACAATAGACTAGGGATGCAAATGTAAGGGGAGGAGAGGGGGGACAGAAGATGCTGAATTGTTTGGGAGCCCTATCCCATACCTTCCCGGGGAAGCAAATCTGAGTCTGCCTTCAGAAAGTCTTTCTGTGAGCAGCAGATCAAAGGCAGTCTGGTTACCCATGAAACCTTGTGGATAGGTTTCTAAAGGCATGAAGGTCAATTGACTTTTCTTCTTTAGAGGTGACACCCTTCATGTTTTTTTCCTGTCTGGATAATAACAGTATCTTTCTCTTCTTCAGGACTATCAACAGCAGTTTAAAAATGAGCTTAAAATAGTTAAGATGAGTGATCCTTCATTAATTTAACTGAAATCAGCCAGAGAGATCAAAAGTTAGGGGTGCTAGATGCGTGGAGAGAATAAACAAGTCAACATGCAGAGTGTGATTGCCTAAGCATGGTTGTTTTTTCACTTCAGAAAGCAGCCTAAAATCTGTTTGGTGGCAGATGAAAAGCAGGCTGTGATTGTCGCCACTGCAGCTCAGGATGAAATCCCAGAGAAAGTAAGTATGGCTATGAAACTGAGAGCCTAGGACAAGACATACCCTGTTTCTTTCACCAGTGCAGGAGGCAGCTTGCAGAAGTAGGATACACATAGCAGGCTGATGATTCCTAAGGTCATACAGAAAAAAAAGATGACTACAAAGAGTTACACATATTGTTTACCAGTAGAAAATTCAAGAAAGGACCTAAAAATATCTTTATACAGGGCTCAAAATCAGTGACACTGAAGAAACAAAGACTTGTCATGCGAATAAGAAATATTTGTCAATTTAAAGACAGCCCACACTGAGTACCTCCAAAAAAAAGTTCCCTGAAATAAAGTTATCATAGTTTTGTGTGGGCTGCAAAAACTATATACCCCATTTTTACTGTATTATTCTCATTTGTCTGTAAGAACTTAAAGACAGAAAAAAAAAATGCCTGTGTAATCAGACACTGATGACAAAGTAGAGGGCTAGCAGAGGGAAAGGGAAAAATAAAACCCAGTTAAGCATATATTTTAGGCCTGTGGTAGTTAATGGGTAAAACTCATTGGAAGTAAAATTTAGCCCATGGCAAAATGGCAATAAGAGTAAGAATTGCATGCTTGAAAAATCAGGACCTTCATGCTGATGTTAAACATACAAATTCTTCAGAGTTCCTCATCTGAGACAGTGTCCAGTCATCCTGTATCTTTATGTTAATTTTTTTTGAGGAAATAAGACCTTCCTTCCTGATACTCTTACCTTTCCCTTGAAGGTGCATATAGTTGAAAAACAAGAAAAAGCCCTGGTTTTTTGATGCCTTTTGGTTTTGCTAGATTCATCTGAACCCTTCTGCTTATATGTGGAAGCTTATTGGGTTATCTCTGAATACATTTTAGAAGTTGTAGCTAAAATGTTTTTAGTAAGAGTATTATTGAAAACATGATGTACATTAAAGGCTGAGAATTCCAACAAGCTGAGCTGGTAGAGTCATCTTTCCAGAGAGGAGAAAATAAAAAATGTGTAATAAATCTGAACCATCTCTTCCAGGCAGAAGCTGGTCCCAAAAGTCCTATGACCACTGCCCAGAACAGGCACTCAGTTCTCTGTGATCACTTTTCCTAAGGCTTTGAACGTTAGTGTGGGGAGAGGTTGCTCATTTTGAGGACAGCCATATTACTTCTAAACTGCCTTGTGGGGCCTTTCTGTCAGTTACAGCATTTTAGCACTTCATGGCAGTGGACTTCCTCACAGCCTGTGGATGGGGCTCGCTGCCCAGGCAGCGCAAGCATGCCACAGTTCTCAGTGCTTTTACCGAGCTTATTGCTTTCCTTGGGGAGTGAGTTGAGTGGATGTGTTTTTTCTTTTCCTCGAAGAGCACGAGTGAACCTCTTGGGCACAGTGGGAGCCAAATGCCCATGTTTGTTAGCAGTGTACAACAGCATGAAGCCCAGCTGTACATACGTACAACTATAGACTGTTGGCTTTTGAAATGGAGAATATAGCAAAGGCAATGGAAAGACAACAGGCTAGCTAAAGGGACATCACCACATTACTCTAGACTTCAAGGGACTTATCAAAATCAAGTGCATCTTGCAATTGTGTAAGCATAGTGTGTTCACATTATGCAGATATAGAAGTATGTCAGCTGCACTAATGCTCTTATAGATCTCCTGTAACTACTGGGAAAGTGTCTGGATGACAAATCCCCCCATCTGTGTCTGAGTTTTGCCCAAGAGACCACAGGCTGACAGACGAACTTGTTTATCCCGCAATGTTGGTAAGGCTGGCAGTGGTTTACAATTGCAGCAGAGTGAGAGCTCCCATTCAGAATGCTGTAATAAGAATGACTTCTGTTGTGTGGTTAATACCTGCATGGATCAGTCCTTTTATTTCCATATCCTTTGCAGTCTTTCATGTTGTCCAAAATCTTCCATCTCCAAACCTGCCCAGCAGTCAGGCCCTATTAATTCTTTTTTCTCTTGTAAAGTAATTTTATGGGTAAAGTCTGTTCAGGCTGTGTTGGGGGATCAATGCAGATCCTTCACTTCATAGATTGCTTTAGCTAATGTCAGTTGCTGCCTTTCAAATCAAGTGCAATGTTTTCAGTCTTGTCTGTAAGTAAGTTTTACACTGTACTTCCCTCCCATGCCCAGGGTAAACCCATGAATCTTGATCTTCAATATCCTCCTGCTGTCTAGCAAATTATCATACCTGTGAGCCAAATCCCTATTTAGCAGCTGTTCCCTGGAGAAAGCAACTGTTTTGTCAACAACTCAATGACAGAAGTCTCTTCTTGGGACCAAAGATCTTGATTTAAACACTTCAAAAACCTGTTCTGAAGACAGTGAAATCTGTGTAGTACATAACTCATGTGACCAATTCTCCTATGAGAGGGGGCAAAGCAAAGCAAAATTAGTTTATTCAATACACATAATGAGAAAAAGTAAACTCTGTAAAGAAGCACTGCATCTGGCAGGTATCTAGTCAATGCCATTCAATAGAGGCACCCTACATTTTCAGCACTGCTTTCGTGTGCTGACAGGTTCAAAGGTCCAGTGATTTCTTAATCATAGGCACCAGTGGGCAGCCATTAGTAAGGAAAGGCAGACTGCAAAGCCTGTCTTTGCTTGAAACTAGAACAAAGCCAAAAAAGCTATTTATTCTGTGTTTGTTATGGGACTGAAACACAGAGCTCTACACCTGGGTCCCTGTTGCTGCCTGAAATCAGTGTGTCACCAGAGGAAGTCCTGTTTCTCATGACAACTGCCATCTTGATCAGTGCACTGCATATTGAACCAGGTGATCACTGCACCTAAAAGCATAAGTTATCACAGCTTGTGTTGGTGCATCAGCACTGTGCAGGTCCATGTCTGGAGAGGACATGTGTACTCTACAATCCCCATCTGAGCCAGGGGTTGTAGAATCTGCAAGGAAAGCTTTTATTTTGCTGTGTCAGGGTAGCTGGGAAAATACTTGTGAAAAGGTCAATAGGCTATTTGCAAAAACTCTGAAAAGATGCTTTATGGTCTCAGCCTTGCAAATGTTGAAGACGCACAGCCTGAAGCACTGAATTATCAGAGGTTTCACATGTACTTTTGAAGGTGTTGGCTCTGTGGGAGGCATGCATTCGTTTAGCTGGTCACTGCACAGCCTGTGGCATGTTTGACCTCTTGGTCTGAAGTGTCCTGCAGCTACCTGGATAGAGGGGCTGCAATGAAAAAAGTCAATCCTTTCTCAAATAAGAAAAAAGGAAGCACTGTGGGAGAAATTATGATTAAAAATAGGGTTTGCCCCCTCAGTATGAAATACAGGTGAAAATAAAATTCAACACTTCCAGTCTTTTTGTATTTCTTGCTAACAGCCAGGTACGTATTCATGCCATTTCTCTTGCTGCTAAAAAAATGCAACACAAAGACGACTTCCACATTTATTTTTAACTCACCTCATTAAATTCCATGGTTCATAATAGGGTTAAATTTGTCCCTGAGAACTGATTTATCCTGAGAAGTCTGCTGTAATTAATAATGGATTTGTATTCATGTTACTTGTTTTAAAACATAAATGGTATTAGCAAGATTTCATTGTGAAGCTCTTTCTAATGAAAAGTGATTTTTGGACCTCAACAAGGATTTTCCTTTTTGAACGAATTCCCCGATTAAAAAAAAAAAAAAAAAAAAAAAAAAGTGATGTTAGTGATTGTTACTGATTTATTATTAATTTGAATTGATGATTTTTGGAGATTTTGATAAGGAATGGTTAGGACTAATCAATTAAATGGAATTTCACAGGAATATCGTTTTTTATAAAAGATAGCGGTGTAATGTTTTAAGTAGTCATAGAGATATTGTATTTAGTATAAAGTAACCATACAACCAGTTATGCTGCTAGATGAGGTACCATTGTTAGACTGTTCAGTGAGGATGATTTATTGCCCTGTAGATGAGGTGTTTTAAAAGTTGTATTGTGAAAGGGCCTCCAAGCATGTTAAAATTGCAATGTGAGCCAAAGTCCTCGAGTCAAGGGCATTGGAGGGTCTTTCTTTTAGGTCAGTGGTCCGTGGTGGTTGCAAAAGAAGCCCCCAAGTCATTTCAGGACTCAAGTGCACATGACCGGAAAGAGGTAGGAATAAGAAAATGAGTTACGAGGATTATCATGTTTATGTATGAGAACTTGATTAATATGTATTACTGTATCCTTTATAATCAGCATGTTACACGAGTTAGGTGTGCGTTGTTGGTGAGACGACTCCCCTGCGCACCGGGCCGTTAATACAGGAGTGTCTGCTTATCTACATCACATTGGTGTCGATAAGTTCTTTTATCCCATTTTGGTGACAATGAAATTGTAATTTTTCTTGTTTTTCAGAAGAAAAAATGGGAGATAACTTTCTGGCAATAAAATATCTATAACATTAATATTATTAATACATTCATATTATAAATACATTTGATCTTGATTTTGAAAATTGAATGTATAAATATTTTTCTGTAAGAGATCTTCAGTAATGGTGTTTTGTTTCTTTTCTATTTCTAAAGCATGCCTGTGTGGAAACTTTAAAAGTTCCATTAAATGGATATTATTCCTTCTAGGCTTTGAGCAGAATAAAATTGCTGGCCCTTTTGTTTCATTAATTCCCCATACATTCTACTCAATTTAGGATTATGAAAGACACAGGGATTAGAAATTTATTTAGGTTGACTAAATCCTTTGGAAATTTAAAATGGAAAGTATTATCACAGGTTTGTTTTTACATCTACCAAATTTTTGTCTAACTGGTTAATAAATTTCTTGAGAGGATCCCAAAACCTTCTCATGAAAGCAGGGAGCTTTGGCAATGTTTGCAATCTCCAAATTAGAAAGGCAAGCACACTTTGTTATTCAGAGTGGGGGAAAATGCAAAGCAGCTGAGGATTTTTGAATTTTTTTGTTAGAAAGACTGCTGAGAGGACAGGTACATGTGCATAATTAGGAGGAACAGCTCAAGAAGAAAGAGTTCAGGAAAACTCATGCAAAATGATCAAGCACAATACCTTTGTATAAAAAATGTGCCTAAAGAACAGGCAAAAGTTGTCAACAGAAAAGGTGAAAGGGAAAAGGGAGGGAGTGCAGAAAGGAAAAAGGGAGGGAGTGCAGGACAGGTTGTGAGAAGGTGCACAGCCGAATGACACCAGTGCAGTAAGCAGATAAACTCTGAGGGTTTGCTTCTTCCTGCCTCTAAAGCAGCAGGACTGTGATGCATCCTACTGTAGTTACAAGAGTGTGTTCAAAGGCATGGGTCTCCGTCATCCAAATGTCTTTTCCTGACAACAATAACCTGCGAGACCCTGATGTTTTGGACTGGCTGCTGAGGCTGGGAAGTAATATTATTTTGTAACGGGAGAATTAGACACCGCAGGGAGGTTATAACTTTGCAGGAGGAGGTGGGAAAGGGTAGACCTTTTTCATAAAAAGAAATCTGTGCTGCCAGATGTAAAAAGGATGAATGAGTTTTCTGATCAGTAAGAGACATCTGGTTTTGTGAGATGCTCTCTATGACTTCTCAGTCAGCAAAGAAATGTATCTAAAATGTGATAGCATGGCGTCTCAGGGAGCCCAGGCTTGAGAAGTGGCCACTCAAATATTTTTAAAGGTGTTAAAGTCACTTGGCACAATTATGGTTTTAGATGATCTTCTACCTCTACTTTTTTTTTTTTTTTTTTTTTTTTTAAAGTGACTGTTTTCTTCTATCTGAAATGGGGCCTTGGTAGCTATTTTTAAGTTACTATGGCTACCTTGACTTCTCCAGCAGCAAGGGGGATGGTCAAGCTGGCTGTAAAGGAAGGGTCTTCTTTGGCAAGGCAGTAAAGTGCATGGGTGTGAAAGCCAAAAGACAGAAGAAAGAGCAGGAGGATACATGACCAGTTAGAATAAGAGACTGGGGAGGAAGTGTGGGGGCATCTTTTCAGTTATTTACCTATCTGTCACAGCAGACCTTCCAGTTATCTCTACAGGAAACACGACATCTAAAATCTGTGAAGGAAAAGTAATTATCCCATCTCAGTGGTTCCAACTTTTTATAGAAGTCAGTTTGAAGCATTTTCTGTTCAAAATTAAATTAGAAGCAGGCTTTTCAAAACAGCTGAACGTCTCAGTATGATGCTGCCACATGCATGTCTGAGTTTTCGGCATGCAGCTGGCACTATTCCCAGCCTTTCTGAAACCAATGGCCTACTTCTGGGTACTCTTTTCCTTCAAAATCCCACATCAAATCTCTGTAGTGTTTTGAATTTCCAAGCTAATTTTTTTTTTTGTTTGTTTGTTTTTAAGGTGGTCTCTGAGTTAACAATGCAGCCAGGTATTCAAGAAGTGAAAAATTTTGCGTGCTGAGGGGAATGACAAATTGAGCCAGCATGGGATATTGTTTTTGAAATTGGGGGATGACTTAATATAATACAACAAGCTTTGATAAGGATAAGATCCTTCTTACATATCTGCTTTCGTCAGAATGTGATATATGACTCGCAGGAGACACATTGTATAAGGAAGTGGGGAGGAAAGTAAGGGAATACATTACTATCTTCTCTGTATGTGTTTTTCAGCTTTATGTATCATGTAGTTCTGTGTCTATTTAACTATCAATCTGCTCACTTAGGCCTGGATTGACACAAATATGTATCCTGCAACTCTTTTTCTTCTGTCTCCACTTCTGGGATGATGGAAGGATTTCAGGTGTGTGAAGGCTTCCTTGAGAAAACATTTGAAATGGAAATGCACTCAGCAGCAGGTAGAAACCCAAACTCTATTGCTCTCCAGTTTCCATCCCAGGAAAACAGAGTTCTGCAGTCAGGATGTCCTTGTGTGCTAGCATGGCACGGATTCGATATATTTCAGGCTTGTAATTTTCTCTGTAATGTGCTTTTATTCCTATATGCTTTTCCCCTCTGCTGGCCAGGGAATTCTTCTTTCAGGGTTGTGGAGGATCATCCGTGTTCCTGGGAACAGATTCACAGGGGTAGAATAAAAATTCACAGGGGTAGAATAAAAATGGGATGTAACCTCATTACTGGAATGTTTCCTCATTAGTGCTGGCTGATGAAAAATGTGTGCTCCTGATTGCGAGACAGGAGAGGTATTGCACTGCTATGCAGACAGTGCCTCCATATCAGGGCTGCATCTGGCACAGCTTATGAATGGCTCTCATTTTAAATAAACCCATCTCCTAGCCCTTTATTTTTCAGATGCATCACTGCAGATGCTAAAAGCTGGATTATGCCTGGATTTTTGCAGTAGGACTTCCTCCTGCTACTTTTCTGAGGCAGAGTAAAATTATTCTCTCATTTTTTCTCTTCCCCTCACCAAGATTCACAGCCCAGATCTCAACCTAAGCAGGTACTTAGGTATCAACAGAAACAGCTGATGTTTTAACTGATAATGGGATTTGTTGGCCAAAGAGACTATTAAACAAAACATGTTTTGCTTAACAGTTTTTAGATAAAAACATAGTGGATGACAATCTTCCACATGTTTCTGTAATATTTGTGAAAGTTCAGGAAAAAAAAAGTGGAAAAATACTATATACTGCTCTTTTTAATCTATTGGCGCTGAACCAGAAAGTCAGAGAGAGAGCAAAGAATGGAGAACACTTGCTCTTTCCTCACAGGTTCCTAATTCATAAGTCACTACTGATGGGGGTAGTCACTGGGAGAGTTTTTTCTGATCTCTTCACAAGTAAAGGTAGTAAAATGACACATCCGTCCTTGAGGGGATGCTAGCGAGGAATAAGAACTGACATTTGGATTGAGGTCTCTATAAATGACTGTTTGTCATTACATGATGTGCATTGTTTAAGATTTTGCCTATGCCTCTAGAGGCTGTGAAAATCTGCCATTTCTTGTAGTAATGAGTGAGCTTTCTAAAGAGGATTATATGAAGTACAATATCTCAGGCTATTTTTGAGCATTGCATTTGCTTTGGAAGGTTGCAAGCTCTTTAAATCCACTCTAAAATGGTTAAACTAGAGCAGTTTGATGAAGCGTTTTAGGCTTTCTGAAACAGAATTAAATGAGAAATTGCTTTTATAAAAAAGTCAACAAAAATGTTTTCCCCTGAACGGTGTAGAAATATTTACTTACTGCAGAAGCAGGAAACGAAAATAACTTCATAGATCAGACAGCACATATGTAGATGCTTTTCCTCAGCACATTCTTTCAGAAGGGCTCATTCCAGGAAGTCAACATCACTTTCTAAGTGAGAGCCCCAGCAAAACAGAACATTTCTGGTTACGGTGTTACGCTGCCTGCAATGACTGATAGCTCAGTCAGTCACTAGAAGAGGGACTCCAGGTGAAGGCACTGGGACTTCTGAACTCCCTTGGCAGCTCAGAAGAACTGTTTCTTTTCATTTCCAGATTGTATAACTCTTTCCTTTTATTTCTTTTCCCCCTCCTCCACTCTTGCCATCAATAAAGGTTAAACGAGTTCCTTACAGAAAATGTTAGGAAATAAAAAAAAAGTTAATCATGTAGCTCAACTTTTGACTTTTCCAAACTGTTTCCTCTTCTTTAGGATGCCCCTACTATATCTGTAACTTAATCCCAGCTCATAGGCTGTGTTGGCACTGCGAGTTGGATAAGAGCACTGCTTGGGTGTGGGTAAGAACGCTGCATGGATGTGCCTGTTGCCCTGCATGGTGGTCAGGATTGGTGCTGGCTGCATGACAGTGGGGCAGAGACCAGGGCAGGTGGTGCTGCACACCAGGAACAAGGGGTGCAGGCAAATGCTGTGTACATAAAACTCACCCCGTGCATCCTGGCTGTCAGGCAGGCTTTTGTCAGTGCTGACAGCCTGTTCCTTTCATGAGCATCGAATTAATTCCATCACTAAAATAAATCACAAGTCAAGCCACGACTGATAAAGAATCCACAATATGTCCTTGTTACCTTCTACGTGTGTCTGTCTCCTGTCTGCGCTAGAAGGGCTCCTTAACCAGCTCTCTATGAGCAAACAGATGGGAAGCGAGTGAATCTAGCAGTTGTCTTTCCCTCTGGTGCCTCAACCACTCTAGGCTGTGACACATGGAGGCTCCCAATGGTGGGGTTTATATGACAAATTAATTTTAAAGAAAAAAGACACATATATTTCTGGCAGTTGTGTAATTAGTGCAGTTCCTTGGCAGACCCACCATTGTTCCTTATGCTTCTGATAGAGAAAGTTAGAAATGACAGACAGTTTTTAACAGACAGCGGTTTTCCAGGGTAGGAGTCAAAGCCCTTGCTGGAGTTGATAAAACCTCATTCAAAAGATGGCTTCAACTTCACTCTCTGCCTTCAATCTTCACAACCAGAACTTTGATTGCCCTAGGAACTGGCCCAAGGAGCAAGGATACAAATGAGGAATGTGACCAGTGGGTTCCTATTTGTCGATTGGCTACATATTGCCTGTGCCTATGTGTGGTTCTGTTTTAAGTTGAATTAATTCTATTTTCATCCCAAATCTTTATGCCTTTACTGTATTGGTATCAGAAACACAAAGACTGCAGAAAACATTGAGAGAGGAGAAGGAAAGGCCTTGCATAATTTAAAATTTCTTCTAATTTTTACTATTCTTTATGCTAGCACTTTTTGAGGAGTGTTGGACAGGGTAGGAAAGATTTCCATCTCAACCCTTGTAGGAGGGCAAGGGGACAATAAAAATAAAAGCAACAAAGCAGAAAAATTTCTAATTCTGAGAATATTACAAGAGTTACACCTCTGCTTTCAGCCCATTGTGGATTTACCTTCTCTGAAGCCAGGGAGATAAGTCCTGACAAGCACCAGCCCACCTTGGAGAAGAGTAGGTAGTTTGTACTTCAGAAACTCATGACCATGGAAGATGAGGTACACTGAATATTAGTAGTTCCCTGGTGCTTACCCTGGCCTGACTGTTGGTGAAGTGCTTTGCTGGCCTGGAATGACCACAGGTAACAAATAAATACACCTGCATTCAATCCATTTGGTCCTGAGACATTCTTTTGGAGAGGCTAAAGAGACAACAGAGAAGTGTCTTTGTGTGTAATTGCTTTCATCCCATCTCAAGTTGATAAAACTGCCTTTATTTACACCCAAGCCATGGTTCAGACTACCCAAACTATCCCTGCTGATCTGACTCCATTGGAAGAATTATAGGATGGAGAGTAAAGTTTGGCTACAGATGAGCCAGCTTTCTCTCTGTTGTTTCTGCTTTCATGCTTTTTTCTTCCTTTTTTTTTTTTTAATTGAATTCTATGATGAGAGTGTGTGCCTCTTCCTTTTTAATCTTCAGCTTTGAATTCATTTGCAATGTGATGGATTGAGTTTGTGTTTCAGGATGTGTCAGCGAGACCATGATAATGCATCTCAAATGGTAAAAGTCTGCATCTTAATTGTGTACCCATGATCCTCCTTGGCCACTTCCTCTGCTACAAAATCAGCACCAGGGGCACAGAGGGAAGGAGCTGGAAGGGGGAAGACACTGAAGAGTTTTAAAAGGATTTGTGTTAATTCCTCCTAAGACCTCCCTATGTGATGTTTCTCAGTCAAAAGAAGATTAGATTGAAGAGAGGATAGCCACTGTTAATCCTTTTCTATCCATTCCCACAATGGGTATTAATATAGGAACAAAACATACACAAACTTGTAGAGGACTTTTTTGTTGTTGTTCTTTTTTCTTTTCACTGCACATCAAGGAGAGCACTGAAGATTAGAGTCTTTTTGGTCTCATTTTTCCTAGGAAGGTAGTAGTCAAGGGGGAATTTCACATGAGTGCTGGACTGTGAGACTCTCAGGTTCCCTTTGAAGCTGCAGACCCCTGGGCCCAGAGCTGTAATTGTAGCCAGGCAAAATGAGCCTTTCTCCTTCCAGCAAGGTTGAAAGTAGAGGGCAGTGATTTAGCATCTGTGTTCCCTTTAAAAGAGACCATGCAATTGAAACTTTGTCATTACCATGAATCTTCTGGGTTTTTTACAGAGTTAGGAAGAGAGCTCCTTCGCGTTCCCTCAGTGTCAGCACAAAGACTAAGGAGTCTTTCCAGTCAGCCAGAGCCAAGTGTGCTGTGAACCATTTCAATTCCAGTTTGTCCATCTGGTCTGTCCTCTCACCTATCCCTTTATTAATGCATATCTGGCTTATCTACATGCTAGAAAGAAAGAGAAACATTTAGTGATTAATAACTGGTTCCCTCCACATGTACTAGCTGCACCATTATAATCACCTTCATGCCTTGCTTGAAATTACTTTAGAGACCTCCTGTATTCCTACTGTCTTATGCATCTTCCCCAGAGTAAGAATATATGATCTAAAATAGGTCACTGTGCACATCTTTTCTTAGATAGCAGTCTGGCAGTGAAGAGGGGAGCAAGTGAAGAGGGCAGTGAAGTGGGGAGAAAGGAGAGACTTTCTTCATTCCTCCACCTCCTATTTTTTCCTTATTGACCACAGGAAAAAGAAAAAAAAAAAAAGGAAATTCATGAAAATTAATGCAAGATGCAAGCCTGATCTTTCAGTAGGCTCTGTCTAAACTTGATCATCCTGATTCTTGATGGCAAGTTCCCTACGTTATGCCAGTATTAACATTTGAAGAAGACTGAGGTTATGATAATAAGCATCTCTATAGTAACTTCTCTCATAAAGTACTGAAGTGATTCACTAGCACTAGCTTAACCTTGGAATAACCTTCTGAAGCAGTTAGTTACGAGTTTTCTTCTTTTACATACAGAAAAGCAGCATTGCAGAACATTGAAGAAACTTTCCTAAAGCTGTTCATAGCCTGTGGCATAATTCAAGACCAAGACACAGGCCTCTAGGCTCCAAAACTGGTGCTTTGAACACAGGGCCACCCTCCTTAAGGCAGCCCACCGCCAGGCAAAGAGACAAATGGGACTTAATTCCTCATTTCCAGTCAGCACCGTATCAGTAGAAAGTCTCTGCTTCCTTTGCTTTTGGCCAAGTCTTTTCTCTGCAGGGAAATAAATAATCCATTTGCTGTTTCTGTCTGACATATCATCTAACATGCAGGGCTCAGACATCTAAAACACAGGTGACCAGAAATAGAATCTGTTTTAAATATATAATTGTCCAATTTCTTTCAAGATTCTGGAAAAATATTCCCTGTGACACACAGGAACTTTAAGTAGGTTTCATAGGCACCACCTGTCATTTACAAGCAGAAGATTGGTAAGGCCTGGCATCAACTTTACCCACAGTCTCTCTCCTTCCCTCTTCCCTCCTTGAATATGTTTTTATCCTTTACCCCAGTATCTGGCTTTGATGAGCTTTCTGTCAGTCTCCAGACTAGCCCATCCAACACATGATATGTTAGCTATGGCAAAGCAGGGATGTGCCATTCTTCCAGCAGAGCACGTGAAGGGTAGAGCAGATCAGGGGTTGTTTCAGCCCACTAGTCCTAGCCCTCTTCTGCTCCTGCTCTCTAGCAGAAGCTATGGAGTGGGAAGGGAGCATTAACAGCCTCAACACACCGAACTCTGCAGGCTGGACTTCAGCTGCTCCTTTGGTTGCATGCAACCTTGCCTGAACTCAGTGGTTATCTTAAGCATATAATAAAAATCTCCCCCTCTCTGTGCCCCAAACTACACTGTTTTAATTACCTTTCTTCCCTGGTACATCTACGTGGGTCACAGATGGGAATTCCTCATCACAAAAGTACCTGCCAAGCCTTGAAAACCAAGCCTTTTTTATTGTAGGTAGTGGTGTGTTTTTGGAGACTAGACAGCATGTTCTCCATAAAGGAAGCAGAAAAATAGCACACAACATCCAATACTCTCCTGACTGTAGCAAAATTAGGGCCAAGTCTTCTACCTTCTCTGGCACTTCACCTTGACAGAGCTCATGCTACCCAAAGCAACCTTCCCAAAAGTCCCAGAGCTCTTGGAAAGATCAGCAGGATGGACTTTGTGTAATTATTTGTGGTTATTCGAACATCTATGCTCAACTCTCTTCCTCTTCTTCCCTTTGCCCTGCTAGAGCTTTTAACCCCTCCTTGTTTAACCAGGTATAGTTACCACTTTGCTCCAAAGAGCTCAGATTTATTTCCTTTCAGGTGTGGTTTTAGTAAACAATAAATTTAACTCCAGTCACCCATATGACTCTTAACCAATTTAAGCTCTCTCTTCCCTAAATTCAGGAGCTACTCAAGGAAAAACTCTCTCTCATATCCCCCTCCCTCCAAACCAGGGTTTCTTCCACGCTGATTAATTCGCCATCACTTCTTACATCCCCGATGGAGCTGAAAAGCTCCACCTGCTGCTATTACTCAGCAGTAATTGCACTGCACTTTCATGCAGACTTGAAGTATTCATCATCAGGATGACTCAATAAGGCAGCCCTGCATCTCCCCAAGACCCTCCATCTCTCTTGCACATGCAATAGACATCTTCTGGGTAAACTCTGGTGTGTGTTGGGGAGGAGGGGAGAATGTTTTTTATGATGAATAACTCACTTGCCAAAATTTCTTCTCTCCTTTCCTCCATATTCTCAGGCTGTCTGAGAACGAATCAAGTAATCCTCACAGTCATGCATTATTCCCTGAATATTTCCTGTGAGTGATGCTCCATGTGTAGCTCATCCTTGGGCAATTCCCTGGGGAGCATTTAAAATCAAAGTTGTGTGCCAGATGCATCCTGTATTTGCTGTGTGGAGTCCAGTCTGCAAGCCAGGACCTTAGTGCCTTCCAGGAGGCTCAGATCTCTTAGCTCCTTCACATATGTCCACAGCTGGTTATGCAGGTTGGGACCCTTCAACTGGGCTTGAGGTCTCAGCACGGCTACACTCATGCCCAGGCTTCAGCCTGATATGCTCAAACTCCTTCTTAGCTGCAGCCCCATCACTGGCCAGGCACACACGCAAGTCCCCTCCTTTGCCTCCTCGTTTGTCTAAAACCATCCAAAGGACCAGACACCACATGGTACTAATTACCCTCAGGGGCGAACAGGAGAGTAGGAGGGAGCTAGAGATGAAATGTCCACCTGTTTCTCTCCAAAGCCATTTTCTCTGCTGCTGTGGCAGCAACTGTGCATGTGCATTGTGGAGAGACTCACACAAATACTGATTTGTTTCCAGGGCACTATTTCTGTTCCCATGCTGGGCAAATATAATTCCAAGATGAAGGTCTTCAGAGAGCTCAAAATTCACTTTTCATAACCATTATGTAATATGCCCTTGCGGCCATCTGGCAGAACATTTCTGTTAACTAAATCACCAGAACATATGTGGAAAGCAAGCAGAGCATATACCTGCGGGGTTGTACAACAGTTATTTACAACTTGCAGGGTTTTTTTCATTTTGTTGTGGAATATCATTTATCCAGCTTTGGGAAGGTGCAACAACCTTGTCAGGAGACAAACCCAGAGCCAAGAAAACAAGTGCCACTCTCAGCACTGCCATGAGCTCTGTCTGTAACATCCCATGAGCTCCTCCAGTGCCTCGGGTCATCCTGGCCCTGGACAACAGTGGCTTTTCTGATTGCTGAGGGGCGGTGAGGGTGAGCGTGTTGGTGGGTGACGTGTGTCAGATGGTATGATGGAGTTGCTGAAAGAGCGTTCTTCCTTCACTTCTGTGGGCTTTCTTTGATCTCCCTTGTGCAGTCTGCAGAACACATCCGTATGTATTTTTAGACATCTACAGCTACATACATATACATCTAAAAGAGTCTCTATATATGCATATATACATCTATGTACAGCCCCATACTGATAATCATTATCAGCATGAGGGGGGAAGTTACAAATCTGAAGTATAGCAGACATACATGCTTGTGCCAGTGGGATTGCATCAAAGCTGGCTGAGAATATAAACAGACTTCTTTTTTCACCCAAGTATCAACACTTTGAAAATTCAGCCTATTCAGCAACTGATATAAAAATATAAAGAAAAAAGGATAGTTGCCAAATCTTTGAAGTTGGGAAAGTTGAAAGATTTTTTTCCCCTTCCAAAATTAAAAATATGACTGAAAATGTGACAAATTTTACCTCCTCTAATTGGGAAACACTGTTCTCTCCTAACTATTTCTGTCCCAGGCTTTCTGACATTCTTAGAAGCTATTTGATCTGGAGTTTTAAAGACGTTGCACCTTAAATGTGCTTAAAGGTGCAAACAAGTGTACATAGTTTTGAGAAATAAAACTAAATTTCATTATGTAGTGTTGGCTACCAAAGCATCTTTATAAAACTGACCCATTTTTCCTCTGTAGGTGGGTGTCACCAGTGTTAGAGTAGCCAATGATTCAATGTATCTGCAGTCATTGGGGCACACAATTGCTTCATCTTACCTACTCCAGAACTCCTCAGAGACTTGGTCCTGATTTCCAGAGAGAAAAAAAGACATCCTCCAGTTTTGCAATTTTATGCACTTTAATTGCTAAATCAAATAATTAAACAGAAGCATATAATAAAATAAATATTAATCCAATTTATTTTAATCTACTTTGATATAAACAAAACATTAATCTAATTATCAGGTTAATTAAACCATTATAAATAAATCAACAATCTTATGAGCTTTATCTAACACTGGAAGACAGCAGTTAGCTGCCAGCCATAAGCCCAATGCAGCATTATCAGCACCAGCTGAAACATCTTATTCCATCTGAATGTTAGAAATAACAAGGTGCCAGTCACTGACAGATCAAAGGTGATACTGGTGTTCATTAAGATAGTCTGTTCAAATTACAGATGGTCTAGTGGTAGCCAATATCTCTGCTTTGCCAACAGAGGTCACCTAAAAACATCCCGGTGTGTGTCAAAATGACACAGCTTGTTACATGCAAAATTCAAATGGAAATGTACAGAGAAATACTTTGAGGATTAATCACACCACATTTCTGATCTGAAATTTCATGCATGCATGATTCTGGAAAGTGGCCATTTAGTTTAGGGGTGTTTTAGGTGTTCAGAATCTATTAGTTACCTGTCATTAATAGGAAAATCCTTCAATTATCTGCACACACACATGTGCACACACAAAGAGCAAGGATCATCAACTATCAGAAGTCTTCTTTTATTCAGATTGGTGTTAGAACCATCCTTCTAAGGAAAGTGTCACAAAATGATAACCCCTCAAAAGATTTTCTGTTTAGGCAATATGGTTTCTGTGACTTTCCTCTGAGAGTTTCAGGAAGCTAGCACATTGTTCAGAAAATTACTTAATGGTTTCTTTGAACTGCCTGTTTACTACTGATAACTTTCCTTAACCAGATTAACCATATGTCAGGTCTGATGATCCTGTGTATTGTAGCACATCTGACCACTTTTTGTGGCTGCCTGGGAAGGCAGAGTAAACACAAACTTCTTTAGGGGTGGTGACTATGTGATGGCAGCAGCAGGCACAGCCAGTTTCAGTGGCTAGGGAACAGAAAAAAAGATTTTTGATTTTCAGAAAGGATAGTGTGGCTTATCCCACTTCCTCATAAATCTAGTTTCTTGGTAAATTAAAATGTGATGCTTCTGAATTCAACAACATTGCTTGGCATATCCTGTTGCTCCATGTAAAAGAGAATCCTATATGATCAGAGAGGAAAAAAAAAATCCATCCCCAGACAGAGAATTTATAGATGTTTTAATATTTCAGATCATGACTCAATGGATAGATGCCACCTATTCTATCCTACAAAAGCCCCAGGTCAAAAATTACTTGGAAGCACAAAGCTAGTAAAATGCTAGTGCTAAAGACAGTAACTCTGTCAGCTCTGCATGGCTGTTGCTAACCTGGAGAGACCCACAGAAATGCTTCTTGACAATTCAGTGCTTGTATCCAGCAACATTTTGACCCAGGCAAATTTAAGCGAAAATATTACCTTTTGTTATCACCAAAACATGGAGGTTTCACTGTACACACTTTGTTTTATAAACAAAGTTCCTTAGGCACAGATCAGTCTCTGCCTCCCAGCACAGCTTCCAGAACAGAAAAACCTGATCCCAGTTGGATCCCCTTACTCTAACTAGATTTAAATGTGTATTAAAAATTTATAATTATAATAATTAATTAATTAATAGCTCAGATTTTATGGTAAAGGAGCAGTATTTGTGAAAACTTCTGCAAGTAGCAAAAGGGTCTACTGTTCTCAATAACGATGTTGAAGACCCACTGGGTCCTATTACATTACGTAGAGTCTGCCTTCCCCTCCCCCACTGGAAGATAATCCTGACTCATGACAGAGCAGGGCTTAGTTGATTCATTTGAAAGGCTACAATGGTCCCTCCTGTACAACTTGAAACAACTGAGGTACATCAAGAGGCAGAAAAATATTCAGAGGCACATTCCCCAGCACAGGAAATTCCACTGCTGGGAACAGGCTTGGAGAGCTGCACGTGGTGGTAATGGGGCACGGGGGGATTGCAGAGGGTGTACAAAGATCACCCGGGCTTTCCCTAGTAGTGCTGCAGGTGGTTGCAGTAAGCAAAAAGCAGTGGCCTTGTGCAATACAAAGCACATCTGGACTTTAGCAGTGGTCTCCGTGGAGTATTCGTCAGCATTTTTGGAGACCTTCCCTTATGAGGACAGGCTGAGAGAGTTGGGGTTGTTCAGCCTAGAGAAGAGAAGACTCTGGGAAGACCTTATAGTGGCCTTCCAGTACCTAAAGCGGGGCATACAGGAAAGATGGGGAGGGACTCTTTATCACAGAATGTACTGATAGGACAAGGGTTAACAGTTTTAAACTGAAAGAGGGTAGATTTGCATTAGATATAAAGGAGAAATTCTTTACTGTGAAGGTGATGAGGCACTGGAACAGGTTTCCCAGAGAACTTGTGGATGCCCCCTCCCTGGAAGTGTTCAAGGCCAGGTTGGATGGAACTTTGAGCAACCTATCTAGTGGAAGGTGTCCTTGCCTGTGGCAAGGGGGTTGGAACTAGATGATCTTTAAGGCCCCTTCCAACCCAAACCATTCTATAACTCTATGATTCCATGATTCTATGATTATCTCCAATTCATTCCTCTGTTGCTGGCTGCTCTTGACACTGCAGTGTCTTGAGGTGATGACTTCCTTGCTGGGTGAAATCTTCCCAGCCTGATTGTGAGACTGTTCAGGTTCCTCCTGCTTCCTTCCACCCTGGGAATGTTTGTTCATCAAAAGAAAGCACCTTCCTATAAGCATTACAGCTCCTGATTGACAAGCCAGGCAGAAAGTGGAATTTCTAATGTTGAAGTAAGATTGACAGAAATAAACCAACAATCTGATTTTTTTGCTTTGCAACTATGTTAAAAGAGAATTTGATCTGGCTTCTTCATTGTATTAGCAATGCAAGAAGAAGGAGTTCTGTGTTTTCGCACAGTACACAGTCAGAGCAGGTAGAATGAGGTTTCACTAGCCAGCAACCAAAGAAAAATATAAGATACATATGTGGAGAAGATGAACAAGGTTTTAAATAGTGTCTTTTCAAAAAAGCCTTTAGGAAGATTAGGGTGTGTGTACTTGTGCCATTATTCCAGCCAAAGAGGAAGCACTGACAGTAATTTATGATTAGTTTGAAACCTTTACATGCAGCCTAAGATTTGCTTCAAGTTTAAGACAAGAGAGGATATGCAGTGATTAAAGACCAGGACCGGGAATCTAAGACTCCAGGGTCCTACACTCATCTATACTGAATTACCTTAATTTAGGATGTATCCTTTAGCCTCCCAACACATCTGTCTCCTTCTGTGCCCCCTTTCCCAGTAAAACAACTCCCTTTCTGCCACCTTTGTCTGAATTACTTATGCTCCCTCTGATGGCCACACTTAAAAATATATTAAAGACGTGAAAAAGCCCAGAGAAAAGAAAAAAAAAATCTGATTACAAGGTCTGAATAAACTGCATTACTGAAAAAACTCCCGCTCTGAATTTAATATTTTAATAACCCAGTATCACTCTAGAAGTCTTTCTGAGTGATTAACCTTGGCCTCAGAGGCCTTCAAGGCCAAAAGGTGCTGTTTTGTATGTCATCGCCTTTGCAGAGTCCAGAGGACACCTGAAAAATGTAGGTGAGAGCTATACTACTTCTGCAACTACATGGGTGTAGGCAAAGAGCATGTATGAAGGCAAGGGGAGAGGAATTGAGTTCATGCCTGCATATAGATGGCAGCAGGGGAATATCTAGCTGGAGGGAGAGCATCGTGTGCAGGAGCTACTGAAGTGAGACTCTAGTGGGGCTGCTTTGCCCCCACATGACACTAAAACCCACAGCCTTGGAGGAAGAACCATCACTAAGAGTCTGTGCCCCCAGCTTCTGCCATCAGAGGGAATGTTTCAAGGAAAGAAATCTTGGGGTGATGGTCTTCCTGCAACCCCATGGAATCACAGAATCACAGAAGCATCTAGGTTGGAAAGGACCTTGAAGATCATCTAGTCCAACCGTTAAGCCCTCCCCATGGCCTCTTCTTATAAAGCTATAGGGCTTTCTAAAGGCACCTTTTCACCCTGTAGAATATCAATACCTTCACCAGACCTGTCTCACAGCCCCTTCCCATTCTTAGACCACTCTGCCTTCCCTGGCTCTTTCTAGCTTTGGAGCATACCCTGGAGACAGAGGAACATGAGTGGGGTTCAACCTTGGCATCTGGAAATGGGTAGAAGTAGTGAAGAGGGCTGGTCATGTTCCAGTGCCTCAGTGGGAGGTGGACAGCTGAGGAGAGGTGTGGGAGCAATGTACGTGTCTGTCCATGCACTGGGATGGAGCACGCAGGGAACCATATATACCTTTACCTAGTGGTCTCCACAGAAAGACTCATAAAGATCTTGACTAGTTCTTGTTGGGCAAAAAAGGTAGCTGCTTAAGGCATGTGAGAAGATAGACTAAGAAAAGACCTGGGCTATGATGTGCTGAAAGGAATTTTTGTTCCTTTTTTTTTTTTTTTTTTCCCCTGGCTGCACATGAAAAAGTCTCTCTAAATAATTCTGTCTGCTTCTCAAAGTTTTTTAGAACTTTTTTTTTTTTTTCTTAGTTTAGTTTATAAATAAGCCTCATTTCCCAATTACACAAATGTCCCTGATTCTGGGTAGAGAGTAGGGAGCTGGAGCACTTATCCAGGCACTGCCAATTCTTTCTCTGTGTATAACCCCAGAGACAGGGAAGATAATAATTGAGTATGAGGTCAGGCAGAGAAATTAAGCAGTTGAAACTCAGGACAGTACTGACCGAGTAGAAGAAAGGAAGGAAAGAAGTGTGGAGTGGTGGATCATGCTCAGGTGAACAGTGATGCGATAGGGCAGATCACTGCACTCCTCCGGAGACCTTTGTACAGGCAACATCTCTAAGCAATACTCTGAATGCTTCTGTTACCAACACATTGATTTCCGCTTGACAAGGAAATCAGGAATCAGAGTTTAAATGAAATGGAGTCCTGCAGTTTCCATGGAAATCTCCCATGCCTATCAGATTAATGGAGGGCACGTTGCGCTTTGCATAAAAGTAAACAAAATAAGGCTGCCGCAAAAGCCATGGGTTATCTTTTCCATTCAGACTAAAAATTCCGTGTGATCTCATCACAGACTCTCTCCCTCCCCCATGTCTACTTCAGCAGAGAGACCCCCTATCCTGTGTACAGCATTTATTTCAATTGATTGGACCCCATGGAGAGTCTTTCTCCTGGATAGACAGCATAAAATACATGACAGACAAATTACAGGACTAATAGCTTTACCCTTTGTAACAAATTATATATTCCTTTGATGTATCCAGCTTTTATATACCACTTCTTTGGGTCTCCATGACCCAGAATTGGTCTTCTCCTCTAGTTATAGGCACCTTGTGTGGCTCAGTTAAGATAATATTTTGACACTACATGTCCCATCCTTCCACCCTGTCAAGGAAATCACTCTGTTCCTGAAGATGAGACCTTTGGATGTGAAAAAGGAGCAACCAAATATCTGCTTAGCATGTAGTTCCCATTGCAGCCTGCCAGTGGAAGTGGAAAGATTCGTCTCCATTGGGCAGCATGGGCAAAGAAAGCTTTGAGTTTATTTTTGTTTGCATCAGCACCAGCTATCTAGCCTGACAAAACAACAGGCTGTTCATCAGGCTCTAACAGACCAAACGATAGCAATTTATTACCACCCAAGCACTTGAAGTAGTTTGCATAAGTATTTGAGTAACACAGATTTACCACGGCATGAGTTATTTCCTACCTCAAGCACAGAGACAACATATAGCATGCATTAGCCTGCCTGGAGCTCTGTGTTACCACAGCTGGACCACTTCCAACCCTGAAATAGCATGGATATGTCTATGTTCCACCAGACTGTACAGGGTAAGCATTCTCAGCAAAGATCTAAAGCTGCAGCTGCCTCAGGTTTGCCCTTCCAGCCATACAGGAAAACCTAATTTCCCAGGAACAGAATCCTGGGTTTGCTCTGGCAGTGACAACAGCCTTTGGATGCTCTTCCATTCTTCCTTCTGGCCTGGAACATAAGCAGGGGTAACTTTTGTAGTCTCAGGCTCAATACAAAGTCACAGAAGAGAAAAAAATGCAGATTTACTCCTTTTTAAGCTTATGCACATAAGGGAGTTACAAACCTAGTTGTTTCTTTCCCAGTCCTTTTTATCATTTAAGAAGCATCAAGTTGGCTTGCAACCAAACACTGTGATTTTACCACTATGGTCATAGATTTTAACAAATTTGGTTTCCCCAGACAAAGAGAGACAGGCTAATAAATGCAGATGAAAGATAAAACGCAGCAGAAAGCAAAGGGTTAAGAAAAAAGAATGAGTACTCTTGTCAGGGTGTGGTGATGAATGGGTAGCTATTATTTCCAGTCTCAGGCATGAACTGGGAATTGTCTTTAGACAAGTTAAGTTACAGGTCAACGTCAATACCTGAGTCAGGGTTATGATTCAATGTCTGTATCATGTTTCTTCCTCACGCTTCACAGCTGACTCCTCTAAAAGCAGGGGCAGTAGGACAACACTAAATATTTCAGCTTAGAAACTAGGGATGTTTTTAAAGTGTCTAACACATATTAAACCCACAAGAAACAAAGTGAGGATATATCTTAATGAGCTTAGAGGAGGTTTGCCCACCAAGGATTTATCAGGCCTGGATCACTAATGTAAAAGTCCTAGGCATGTGTTACAGCTGGAGAAGAGAGAAAGCTAAAACCAACAATGAGAGCAAATGACTACATTGCTCATGAGTTATAACCATGGCAGCACTGCTGCTGCATAGGCACCACGGTTGGGGGACTACTGCTGTAAGGTTGAATACAAAAATCCTGGGTTTGTGGTTGAGCTTTTCAACCCACTGGCAACTCAGATTAAGATCTACATGGTAACTTTCAGCCACAGAGCTCAAACTTTTATCTTGGAACAAAATATTTTAAGAAGCCAAGGAAATGATAGATAGAAAATGAATAAAAACTAATATGAGCCATCTTCTGCTGTGTCCTAACTTATACTGTTTTATGCATTCCATCACATTGGAAAAAACCCATTGGTTATTTTACAGTACTCTACAGCTTGAGCTGCGGTCACTAAAAAGAAGTGCTCAGCAAGAAATAAACTATCCTTAACATGATTTTAAGTCTTTCTTAGAGTTCTGTGGTAGTCCAGTCCTAAATCTATCTCAATTTCAGCTGACTTGGGGTATCTACATGAATGATCCTGCTATCACAAGAATTATCTGGACCTATATCCGTGGAAAAAAAATAGAGTATCACTTGCAAATGTTCACCTTCTGTTTAAAATAGTTTGAAAAAATGAAGAGCACTGAAGATTCCCCTGTGTTCGCACAGGGCGGATCAAGCTGCTCAAAGTTTTCAAGTCTGTAGAAAATTTTCAGAGGAGTAAAGGAAATGTGTCTTTATTTGTGAAATGAGAAAAAGACTAAATGAAAGTCTAATAAACTCTCAAAGGAAACAGGGAAAGAAAAGATGTTAATGCACTTACTGCTGATAACATTTTGAAAGCGTGTGTGTGTGAGAGAGAGAAATTAGTACATCATCTTGGCATTCTTAATTACTAGCATGTTAATTACACAACAAAGCTATCCTCTTCTAATGAAAGAAACGAATGAATATCAGAAGTGTTGTTCAATTTAATCAAAAAAATGAGTGCTGAGATCCAAAGTTGTGTGATGTAAATCTGGAATAACTCCAAAGAAGTCAAGGGAATTACCCAGTCTTCACCATGAGACGGCAGAGATGCAATGCAGTAAGGAAACCCACAAAATACTGTTTGATCTCTCTCTCTGGAGGACAGAGGCTCTGAGGTTGGTTCCCTTTGGTCCCTGCATGTGACTGAATGCCGAGTAACCTGTGGTTTAGCTAATGAAGTTCCCTCCTTTGGATCATTGGCCCCTTCCTGATGGGGTATTGAATGAGAGGCCTTTGTTTCCATGTCATTCCATACAGATGTTGTTACTGTTCTGTTAACTGGGAACCAGAAATAATTAAGGGGATGGGATCACTTCAGTGTTCAGATAGTAACATACATAAATCAAGAAAGTGAATGTACCACTCAGACAGAAATCAGGCTGTTAATTAGGCTGCTGTTGCCTACACAATTCTGGCTATGTTTAACCTGCTCATCAGGGTGCAGAACTTAAGATTAGATCTTCCATAGGGAAAAAAACATGATTTCTCCTTTTAATAAATGTCAAATACAATGAAAAGAGAGCTTTCCTGTTTTAGGATGGAAGTTTGAGTGCTTCCTTGGATAATTTCTCCTCATTGTTTTGAAACTGAAAGTCTGATTTTTGTCATGTAGGAGCCTTTAAGCAAAAAGTTTGCTAACACAGGCATTCTTTAGGTACAAAGTACTTCAGGTGTAAGGTATAAGAAGATATAAAGCTTGTTTCCTTTTTTTTTTGTGGAAGAAAGGGGAAAAATGCAGCGCTATCCTGCCCCGAACACCTCTTCCCCCCTTCCATATGTTCATAGTGCTTCAGACCCCTTTTTGGTACTATCTGATGACCTGAGTGAGCTCAAGTATTCAGAGCATGCTTTGAAACCTCAACTCCAAATTCCAGCATCATTTTGGTGATGCAAAATAATTCACAGTCACATAAACAGTGCTTCTTTGGGTCCATAAGCCAGCTTGATAATTCATAGAGTCATATAATCATTTAGGTTGGAAAAGACCTTTAAGAACATCAAGTCCAACTGTAAACCTAACACTGCCAGGCCACCACTAAAAACCATGTCCCTAAACACCATATCTACAGGTACTCCTCCAAGGATGGTGACTTAACCACTTTCCTGGGTAGCCTGTTCCAGTGCTTGACAACCCTTTCGGTGAAGAAGTTTTCCCTAATACCCAGTCTAAACCTCCCCTGGCTCAACTTGAGGGCATTTCCTCTTGTCCTATCACTTGTTACTTGGAGAAGAAACCGACACCCACCTAGAACCTCCTTTCAAGCTCCTTTTCTCCAGCCTAAACAATCCCAGTTCCCTCAGCCGCTCCTCATAAGACTTATGCTCTAGACCCTTCACCAGCTTCATTGCCTTTCTTTGGACACGCTCCAGCACCCCAATGTCTTTCTTGTAGTGAGAGGCCCAAAAGTGAATACAATATTTAAGGTGTGGCCTCACCAGTGCCAAGTACAGGGGTAAGATCACTTCCCTAGTCCTGCTGGCCACACTATTTCTGATACAAGCCAGGATGCTATGGGCCTTCTTGGACACCCAGGCACACTGCCAGCTCATATTAAGCTGGCTGTTAACCAACACCCCCAGGGCCTTTTCTGCTGGGCAGCTTTCCAGCCAGTCTTCCCCAAACTTGTAGCATTGCCTTGGGTTGTTGTGACCCAAATGCAGGACCTGACACTTAGCCTGGTTGAATCTCATGCAGTTGACCTTGGACCATTGATCCAGCCTGTCCAGATCCCTCTGTTGAGCCTTTTTTTGTACAAGCAGATCAACACTCCCACCCAGCTGGTGTCATTCACAAACTTTCTGAGGGTGCACTCAATATATTCATTTAAGCAGCTTTTTCCCATTCCAAAATGAATTACAAATTTCAGTGGACTATTCCTTTGGCTATAACTGTATACATATTTATCCATTGGTGTAATGCTGGCTTGTTTCATAATCTTCTGAGACCTGACCTACTTCAGGTGCTGGAGCCAAAACAGAAAAAGGCCATGGCCTATCACTTGCTGATTTGGTGGGACTAGGACACTTTATTCTGGCTATAGCAGAGGGATATTGCTGTTTGGGTGAAGAAAAATAGAGCCTAGTACACAGAGGGCCTATTAGAGTAACCGTAGGAACAGGTAAGAGTGCAAGGTGGTTCAGATAAGATCAACTATTATTTAAATTTGTTAATAAAACAAAACCCCAGGAAAGGGGTATCTTTTACACTCTCTGCAGATTTTAGCAGGAGTAGGATAAGGTTGCTATTTTACTGAGTACTGCTCATAAGCAAGCCTTGTCTGAAGTTTTCATCACATACAGAGCCAACTGAGTAAAACAGACATTTCTGTACTTCAGAGAAGTTCTTGGCAAATATGCCCTCATTTCCTTTAGATCCAACTGCTTAGAATTCATACAGAGCCCTAACAGGGGTTGGCTGGATTTTGTCAAAGGTTTCTTTTCCTTAAGGATTTGTTCCACCCCTGATGTGCTCTTGTGACTCCCACTGACACTAGTGGGGAGTAATGCAAGCCTGAAGGACAGGTCCCCCTCAGTGAGAAAGAAGAGAGTGGGTTTATCGGGGAGGGATGGGAAAAGATCAGAAGCAAAAGCAAGGCTTTGAAAGCTGTCTAATTATAGGCTGGTGTGTTAACCACTCTACCAGACAGTGTGCAGTACTGAGCATTTGCACACTACAGCTTTGTTTTTCTTGATTAGAGAGGAGCATTTGGAACACTAGTGAACGAGTGAGGAGCAGAGCAAAAAGAAAAGCTCACTCCACTGGTGAAACATAGATGTGGCTGCTGAATGGATTCCAGCAGTGCATTAGCAGCAATGAGGCCGATGTTGCAGCTCTTTCTGTGGGTGGGTACGCATCACTTTCCCAGGCAGCACTCATGACTTCCATTTAGACTGGGTGAGCGTACAAGTACAAGAGTGTCCTTAAATTGTAGGGAGTGGCGTTCAGAAGATCTCGCGATGTACGGAAGGAATAACTGTAGCCCTCCTTGTTACGAGGTAAGGTGATGGATAGGCTTGTAATGTTAAGGGCACACCCACGAAGGAGGTACTTGGTGAACGTATATATGTAAGATACGCAGTTTAATAAACGGACATTTTGTAGCCATCATATTGGTGTTTGTACTGATGTCCCCGAGAAGGTCTTAACCTCCTGCAGCATTAGTCTCTGCGATCTGAGCACCACTAACATGTGGACAGGCAGGTTTAAAGAGGCAGGCTAATTGCAGCATTAAATGAGCCTGAAGAATTGTGTCCCTGAGGTGGTGTTACCGCACAGGGAAAGTCTTTGCTGTTTTCCACAGGTGACCTAAACGGAAGATCAACGTTAACTCCAGAGACACACTAGCTCCTACTCAATAATAGATTTACTCATGATTTTTGTTACGGGAGATCCCATTTCAGTCCTCATGGGCAGCTCATTGGGTGGAGGCAGAAGATTGTATATTAAAATAGAAGAAGGAATAAATGAAGAAGAGTGAGATTGCACAGCACAAAACACCAATGTGTAATGCACTTGCGTGTTCACACACACATGCTTACAGTACTAATGGTGATCTGTAGGTCATGCCCAAGTAGTGGAGACAGCTCTGTTATGTCCACTTTCAGGAGCCCTCTTTCCCAACAGATTATATTGTAGACACAAACCCCACATGACAGAGTGCAGAGTCAGAAAATTCTGCAGTGTAATGGTTTAGCCCCTGACGGGGTCTGAGACCACACGGCCGCTGCCCCTCCCCCACAAAGGGAGTGAAATACAAAGCCCTGATCTGAGATAAGGACAGGTGTAATACAGCAGTGCAACAGCAACACAACAAACAACAACAATAACAATAAGAATAATAGTAATAACAATGAACAGGGCAAAATATCTACCAATATAGCAGTGAGAGAAAACCCGGCGGCGCGAACTCCACACGATCACCGATTCTTCCCGCGCTCTGGCGCCTGGACGTGATGCCAGCATGGCATATGAATAACCCGGCTAGAGCTTCCTCCCCCACTGCTGGAGAAACTTAACCCTATCCTGGTTAAACCAGGACATGCAGATACATGCCTTTTCTTGCATTTAAGTAAGTAAATAATTTTGTCTTCCTTCCCCTTCAGTATAACTTTATAGCCAATTTCATCTTGACTAAAATGCATATCAGTTCAAAGAATAACCATTTAAAAACAGCATCTTAAAATAAATTTCATTTCACTTCAGTCCTGGTGCTAGACCTCCTTACTGGTTTCTGCTTCAGACTCTTAGTCAGGCCTGGCCACCTCCCTGTTGATTTGTTTAACCTCTTCACTGCCAGTGACAGTTACAAAGTGATCTTCCAAGAGGTTGTCCTAGCTACTTCGGGGAGGACAGTTCACTCCACGCAGAAAGGACCCAAAATTGGCGGCCAGCAGGGAAGAAAAGGATAAGGAAGCCATTGATAGGATTGCATCTACCTGTCAGCTCAATCTGCTACTTGCAATGACCAGGAAAAAAAAGAAGAAACTCCTAAATCTGATTATGTGGCTGTTTGAGCCTGTTTGGCTGTAAGCCCAGTAAGAACTTTAAATGGTGCATTAATTTCAATTGTGGAGGCAGAAGAATAAGAAATGTGCATATTACAGTAAAGGTTGTATCTGAGTTCTCATGTGAGATTGCTGAGTTCATATGCTTGACCTGGCATGGGTTTGTATATCTGAACACAGCAAAACCTGGAAAAGAAACATGAATGATGAATCCTGAGAGAGGTGTCTCACGTTGCATCAGGGTTCAGGTCCGGACTGAAGTTCTCATGCCTCAGAGGGTCGAAACAACCTAATAATACAGTTACTATACATTTTGTAGCACAGGTTTTAAAATTTGGGGGGACAAGGTTAGTCTGCTCCCACATGACTGAGTGTCCTGGTTTCGGCCAGGATAGAGTTAACTTTCCTTGGGCTGAGAGGGAGCACAGCTAGAGGGCCAGGCCCAGATCGATCATTAGAGTATTCCATATCATGTGACATCATGCTCAGTATATAAGGGGACAGTGCTCTCTCAGTTTTGGTTTTGGTTTCCCGGTTGGTCAGCAGTGGGATTTCTGGTGCGGTTGGAATCACTGCTGGGGGCGGGCTGCGTACTGGTTGCTGGTCAGTGAGCAACTACTGTATATTACCTATTTGGACTTACTATTGTTACTGTTGTTTTGTTACTATTACTAATTTTTTTTTTTATTTTATTCAACCTAGGAATTTCTTTTTTTTGGTCCCTCCCCTATTTGACTGGGGCGGGGTGTGTGTGTGTGTGTGTGTGTGTGTAAACGACTGGCCGTGTGGTGATTTGCTACCAGCCGAGTTCAAATCATGACACTGAGTAGAGCCAAAGGCCTGCAGAGAATGTTCAGTATGCTGAGAGGCACCTGTGAGAGACTCCCTACCCTGTTCCTGTGTTGGCACCACAGGGCTTCTCAGTTCTGCCGCCCCAGGGGTGGGGGCCTCAGATATGAAATTCCTCAAGTGTTATTGTCAGACCTTCCCCCAACCCACCACACTGTCCAGAGCATTCAAACTGCAGTGATACTTGGCAGTGTTAGGTTTATGGTTGGATTCAATGATCTTAAAAGTCTTTTCCAATCTAAAAGCTTCTATTATTCTGTGATTCTATGATGTGGGAAAATGATGGTGTGCCTGAGGATATTGCTCTCTCAGAAGTGCTGGAAGTGTGTTCAGAGCTTGAGAGGTTGGGGAAGGATGGGATGGGTGTCAGCTTGACTGAATATGGCCCCTCTTTTGAAATCACAACTTCAGTTACTTCCTCTCTATAGTCTTACCATCTCTAAAAGTGACTACAAAATGGATATAAAAAAGCAAAATTTATGGACTTGTGAATTTGCTACCAGTGAAAGGTACTGTCTTAATAGCCCTGGAGATTTATTTATCTACAGAGGATGGTAAAATCTCTATGTCTTCTCTTATTGCATTTCCCATCAGAGGGCAGGTGGGAAATTAAATCCCTGGAGCCCATGCAATACCTGGACTCTTTATTAAAGTAAATGGAGTAATAATAGTTTCACGTTGCATTCAAGAAGCTCCAAACCAGTGCAATCAATTCTGTAGATAGATATAATAGAAGTTTTTTTCTTTGGCATTCTTATGTTCTGGAGGAGATAACACAGGAAAGAAAAGTGTGGACCCTGAGCAGATAGTGTTCTGAATTACCTTTGCAGTTTTATATTTCTCCTGCATGTTTGATGCTGTGTGCACGTTCTCTTTGCTGTGTGTGATTCCCATGGAAAATCCCAACAGGGCTCAGCTCCACAACAATGGGGAGTGCTGTGGTGTGTATCATCTTTGTCTTCTAAGTGGTGGACAAAGAGCCACCAATTCTTTGCAAGCAGTGATGTGGTTATGGAAATACTCTATTTCCAGCTGCCAATTTTCCACTTCTATGGCTGGCTCAAAAAATTTCAAGCCTGCTGTCTGTTCTGCTTTGTGACAAAATATTATACACTGAATTGCTACTGTTTGCATTAATGGGATGTGCAAGTAATACATGTAAATAGCAGGTGCCAGCCTGGAGACATCTCTCCTTTGAAATTTCAAAGAGATTTTTTTGTGGCTCTAAGGACATTTTGAAACCTTCTCAAATGCTGTTTTTTTTTCCGTTAGGAGAGCTATTTCTGCTTCATCCCATTTATTTCCCCTTCCTTTTGCTTTCTGGAAGAGAGGGTAATGCTAGCTGGATTGGTATGTACGAGCTCAAAGTATGCCTTTGTACTTATTGATGCTACTAGCTTCCTATGCACTCTCTGGGGCTGTCAGGGGTCACTTTGCACTGTCTGCAGTTTGTCTTTTCCCAGCAAGGCTTTCCAGGAAGACAAATTCACCACAGAAAACTGGGAAATTTGGGGGAGTTACTAGAACAGACATCAGAACAATGCCTGAAGAGTTTTTCTCCATAGGGGATCTGTCTTCAGGGCTTGAAACAGTTCTTTAAGACTTTAAGAATTACTTTAGCCTCTCTTTTCAGTTTCCCATTGATGTTGTGTGCCAAGAAGGCTGTATTCCTAAATCATGTAAATATAATGTTATCCAAGGGCCTGATGGGCTTTAACCATTCTAGGGGGTAAACACAGGGAACTCTGTATGGGGAGGAGCTGAGCAGTCTGTCCTTACACCTGCCTCTGGTGACACTGAAAGTGTGTCCTGCAGAGCCCTTCTTCCTCTTGATCTCTGCCTGAAGTCTGCACATCCTTGTCTCAGTGCTGACCATCACCCCACCTTCCACTGGGGTTTAAAAGAAATCAAGTGGACAGGTGGAGAACAGCCAATGGGTTGTAATTAAAGTAAAGATGAAGACACTTGCCAAGTTGTTGGACATACTTCACCCATCATTTGATCACCTACGGCTGCAAATATGCCTGAGAACAGCCTCTTACTGTGCAGCTGCCACAGACATGGGTTTAAGAGTATCTTTGTTCCCTCTCTGTCTTTACCTATGCCAGAATGGGATTCTGCTATTATTCCACTCTTGATTTTGCCCTGTAGGTTGTAACACTCTGATTTAACTGTGCATATTCAGACTTGTTTCTCATCCTTGCTCTTTGTCAAGGTGAAAGCAGCACATGCATCTAATATATGTATGATTAAAAGTGCTTTTGGAAACTAATCCTGGGTTGGACTTTTTTTCTTTAAGACAAGAAATCCTTTTTCAAAAGTAGTTATGGGCCAATCCAGATGGTAAAAATCGGCCTGCTTTCACTGAAATCAATAATACTGCAACAGTTTAAAAGAGGTGAAGAGGTGATTATGTAGAGTCAAGAGGTTAAAAAACAAACAGGTCTGTTCAAGCAGTTTGTAAAAGACAGATGTAAGAGGCTAAATAATTGCCCAGTACATCTTTCTAATGTAGAATTGTTCTTGTTTAATTAACTAATACTTTATTCAAGTAGTTCCAAACGATAGGGCTTCTATCATTTTCCTCATTGTTTCCTCACAATTAAAAAAAAATCATAATGTCTCTGGTCTTCAGTACAGGTACATTTTTTTCTCAGTTTCTGCTAGGGCACACTGATGATAAAAGAGTCCTTGAGCTTTATGTGTGATCTTCCATCTCTTCTCAGATATTTCCTACTTTTAAGACATTTGGAAGATTTTTTTTTTCACTATCACTATATCATACGGTTCTTTAATGGTCAGGACACACTTCCCAACTCTACTATTCAAGTGAAGGAAATAGTGTCGAAAAATGAATGTAGTACCCCACCATTGAGAGACAGTTTTTGCAACAGAGAACAAATGCTAGACCATCTTCTTAGATGCAGAGTGCCCTGCTAACCTGGAGGGCAACAGAAGTCATCTATTAAGAGTACCAGACCCAGTTGCACTACAGGGCCCTTTCCCACTTCACCACTGAGTATCTTTTGAATCATCAGCACTTTTAAGTGCCCTCCTCCATAGCATGCTGATTGCACCCACAGCCCACTGTCCCTTCTAAACTTCCCTTGGCATTATTGTTTCCCTGATTTCTTGTCTCCAATATTTTTCCAACATCCCAGATGATTCCCTGCCCTACCATCATCACCTGAGTTTCCCCAAGTCAGATATAATCATGTTGTTATTTTTTGACTATTCTTATTCTTCCTCTGCAAATACTGAGGCTCCTAATCCCACAGCAATAAGAAAAAAAGACAAACAAAACCACCTTGAATGAAGCTTCTTTTACAAAGTTTAGGGACATGCTTAGAGATGACTCAGTTCCCTTTTTCTGCTTTATAAACTGCTAGACATAGCCATTATCATCTCAGAGCTAAATCTATTGTAAAGCTATGGAAACTGCTTTTACAGTTTGCCCTGGCCTTGCTCCCCTGCTTCCCTTTATTTCTTGACCCTTCACATCCACTGGGAGCTGAAGAAGGAGTTGATGATGGGTGCTGAACATTAGGAAAATTTTCACTGACTCTTTGCCAGCTGCTGTTCAGAAAGCACTGCCAGCCACTGCCATCATTCCCTTCTGTCATTGCTTGTCCTCTCTGGTGTTTACAACACAGGCATTGATATGAGCTGTAAATGTCACAGGAGTGTTGTTATTAATTCCCTTTTACATCAGAGGCTGCCATGAAACAAAACCTGGGAATTGAGGGCAATTCGGAAACTTGAGAAATGTCATTGAAGAGCAGGTGGCAATAGAGGTAGGTGAACTGAAGAGTAAAGTTAGTATGTACCAGAGGTGGGAACTGGACATCTCCTCTCACTTTACACATTGTCTGCAGGGTCTCTCCCACCATTGTGTGGCTTTGGAAATGAAAGTGAGAGATTCTGTACCACTCAAGGTACAGTATGGAGCTGGGCTTAGCTAGAGACCAAGTAAAGGTGAGCTGGGAACCCAATCCACCAAACTACCCTGGTTCCTATTTCCTGCAGCCTGGATTATATTCACTGCAGTCTTAAATGTGAGTGAAGAACAAAAAGCAAGACTCTATTACAGTCCTCATTTCTTTTCTAATGTGAACTGTAAATGTTTATCATGTAGCTCAATGCACCCTGTTGAGACAGAAGAGAAAAGCAAATAAACCAAAGGAAGGTGGCTTTATTAATGTCCCTCTGATCAGAATGATTTTATGGTGGTGAAAGGACCTAGATATGATTGAAAATAGGACCTTGCTTGAGCTAAAAAATGAGTTCTTACATAAGACATTTGAGAGGAATATTTATATAAATGGAAACGCAAGGAAAGAAAGAGGGAGAGAAGGTTGTAGTCTGGATCAGGCACATGAAGGAGTGGAGAGAAACTAACTCTGGAAAAGACAAGCCTTCTGGGAAAGTTAATTATTTTTTATTATAGGATAGTTGTCTTCTAGGCTTTGAGGTAATTTTTTTTTTTTTTTTTTTTTTGTCGAGACAGAGTATTTGGCCATTTGACTTGAGCCTGTCTTCCTAGTTTAAACAAGATGAATACTCTGCCTTGTACATTGTGGTGCTGTGGTTTGACAGATCCAGCTGAGACTCAGGACATCACAGCTTTGCTTTCAGCTCTGTCACTGGCCTACAGGGTGACCCGGGCCAAGTCATGTCATCAATCTTTGTCTTATTTACCTGCCTTAAAGTGGGGCTAGTGGGAATAATCTACCTTTTTTTAGCCTGTATTGAGTACCCCTGATACAAATACTGGATTCAAGCTCATATGAAAACATACTGGATTCAAGCTTGTGTGGAAAGGATTAGTGATGCCTGGTCACATATATTCGAATACTTTTTTTAATGTAGATAAGCCAGTAGGCAATGGGTGGTTTTTCTTTGTCCTATTCACTTGAAGGAATGTTTTATAACACTCAGTGCTGAAAGTACTGTAGACTATAGGAACACTGAAAAAGTACTGTTCCTAGAATACCTTCAGGGAGTCTCATTCTTTGCTGACCTGCTCTCTTGAGGTTTGGTGGACTGCTAGCATGAGATTGCATCTTCAACAAGACAACAAAATATCTAAAACACCATGTATTACAGCATAGCATAATTCATAAGTGCCTAGACTGTCTTTGAAACTCAGTTCAGCAGGAACCCTACTTGACCTAGTTTCCCCTGCTTTTTCAGCATGAACACAGCTATTGTCCCTGAAATTTTTCCAATACTTGCACTCAGAGATTCTTGGCATTGTGCACTGCAGTGCCATTGGAATTTCCCAAGCAAACCAGATGTTCAGCAGCTCTGAATGGTTATATTTACCTGTATTTTCATCCTAAGATTGAGCCATGGGCTTTGGCTCCACACACTCAGCTATTTTGCCCAAGCTGATCTCACCTGCCAGGAAGCAGTTCAGAACATCCTGCCTGAGTGTGGTGGGAGCCTGGCCTTCTGTCTCCTTCCCCATGCACACCCTCATTTGCTGAAGCAAGTCTGACCTGAGAAGTTTAGGCTGCCTATGCAAGAGACAGGGCACTCAAGCCTGGGCTGAGACTGGGAATGGGAGACAAATTTGAGTTCTGATCATAGCTTGCAATGCAAGATAGCTGACACGGCATGGCTCTTTTTGGCAGCTGCTATACAGAAGGGGCTGGTAAAGAATAGGGCCTTTTCCAGGCAGACTTACTCCCATATGAATAGGGACCCCCAAATCTTAAACATAAGGCTGAAGCAGGGCTTGGGATGATTCTTTCCTTGTACCATGTGCCTCTACTTCTCTCACTCTCTCAGGTGACTGCTATTTCTCTTTTCAATGCCATATAAGAGCAGCTCACATGCTGGGCATCAAATGGAGATTATATGGATTCATGTCTCAGCAATTTATCTTTTTCTGGCTTGTTTGAGACTCGAAATACCAATCTGGCTTTTAATACCTGAGGTACTACTAAATTTGAAGTGACTCTGAGGGATAGCTACACAGATTCATAAAGCTTTTTACATAGCCTCAGCTTCAATATAGATGGATGTCTGTCTTTATTCCTCTCTGTAATAATCCTAGAGTCTGTAGGTGAACAGCTAGTCAGGCTTTTGGTTTGTCTGGCTTGGGATCTGTCACACTCCTCAGAGGCTCGGCACCCACAGAGAAGCAAATATGATTCGATATGATTTTGTACACAGTCTTAAATCTATTGGGCAAACAAAAATAAATTCAGGACTACACATTATCAAGCTTGATTTTCATTTCTGCTGGTATTATTATGAGAAGCCCAGAGCTAAACAATCCAGTTTCAATATTAAAAGCAGCATTTAATCATTCCCTTTGTGCAATCACCAAGCAGACACATATTCCCTATGTTAAAAACTGCTGGAAAGGGGAGGGGGTGACTGTCTGTAGACACCAGAAAAAAGTATGTAATGAAGCTAAACTTTAGAGCTGGTGAAAGATGGTGACACCAAAACTATGTTCATTTGGTGTCTGAATCACCTATTTAGACATGGACATAAAGTGCCTTGTGTAGGTGACTGCCCTCCCACTGCTGCAACAGAGGCCCAAGGAGGGCACACGGGGAAACTGAAATTTCTATACCCTTGTTTGACAGTCTGTGGCTGATGGCTTTAAAAAATCCTAAATCCTGTCATATAAAAATACTCTTTAAAGTGTGCTTGAGAGTGCGAGGAAACTAAAACTTTGTGGTGGTTTTTTTTTTTTTTTCCTGGCTCTTTCCCAGTGGTAGTTATAGGCACTGAGTGTATATGCAGGCACAGAGTCACATGTTCTCCCCTTAAAATGAGGGAATAAAAAGTATGGGAAGATCTCCCAGTGCATAAAAACCAAAAAAGTAAAGGGAAAAAAAAAAAAAAAAAAAGAAAAAAACAGGAAAACAAAAGAAAATAAAATGGTTAGAATAACAGCAAGACTGTATTGTCTTCATTGCTTGCAGCCTAGACTCCAGTGAAACAGGGACTGGAGCAACTGCCAAGAGATCAGGCACAGCTCTGTCTGCTTTGCTACTAGGTCATTTTTGGAGTGCAGGTAGATGGGACGGTGGGGGCTTGGACTGATCCCAGATCCCTGGATTTCCTCTGCTGGAAGTGATCAGTCTCCAGCTCTGGGATGCTGTCTGAACCAGGGACACTGGAGATGGGGGATGTCTCCTTAACTCTTACCAAGCTGGCTTTGCTTGTTGTGCCTCTTTCCAAACAGATAGTTCTTCACTTTTTGGACATGGACTGAAGCCTAACCTGGAGAGGGGTGGATTTAGGCATGTGCTCGGTGCTTTCCTTAGTTAGAGCTGGAACAACTAGCAGATCACACTCCACAAATCAATAATAGCTGAGAAAAGCTACTCCTTAATTATTGGCATTCCAGTGGGAGCCTTTACATTTATTTTGTTTGAGTTTGCTGACTCTCAGAAACATAACTGTGTTGCTTTTGTCTGGGATAGAGTTAATTTTCTTCACAGTAGCTAGTATGGAGCTATGTTTTGGATTTGTGATGAAAATTTTTGATAGTGCAGAGATGTTTTTGTTATTGCTGAGCAGTGCTTACACAGAGTCAAGGCCTCTTCTTCTTCTCACACCACCCGACCAGCAAGGAGGCTGGGGGTGCACAAGAAGTTGGGAGAGGACACAGCCAGAACAGGTGACCCCAGGTGACCAAAGGGATATTCCATACCATATGACGTCATGCTCAGCATATAAAGCTGGGGGAAGAAGAAGGAAGAGGGGGGCATTCAGAGTTATGGTGTTTCTCTTCCCAAGTCACTGTCACACGTGATGGAGCTCTGCTTTCCTGGAGATGACTGAACACCTGCCTGCTCATGGGAAGTAGTGAGTGAATTCCTTATTTTGCTTTGCTTGTGTGCATGGCTTTTATTTTACCTATTAAACTGTCTTTATCTCAACCTATGAGTTTTCTTACTTTTACTCTTCTGATTCTCTCCCCCATCCTGACACGCCAGGGAGTCAGTGAGCGGCTGTGCGGTGCTTAGTTGCTGACTGGGGTTAAACCATAACAATCTGATTAGCAGATATCTATCAGCAATTAGACCCTCTGGAACACTTTTCTGAGCCCTTTACACAGGTGGGCCACATCCATTGCTAGTTCAGGGAAGACTTTCCAGATTCTCCCCATGGTCATAGCCAGGAGTTGAATAGCTTCAGCTGCACAGCTAGTGCAGCGAAGCTTTCCCAACTTTAAGCACTTAACTGGGCCACCAAAGTTGTCCAAGGCTTCTTTCATTGACAAAGGACAGAGTTAGGCATATCCAGCCCATGGTTTTGATGGAAGTAGACTGGACCACAGAAGGCAACGGGAGACGCAGCACTCCTGACTGCAGAACACAGCGGCTCTGCTTCTGCACCTGCTGATAGGTGAATTTTGGGGGGATAAATCCAGCCCTACCAATAGATTAGCTCTGGATTGTGGGCATATTATAATTCTCTAAGAGTACTGCTGTGTAGATTTTCTTTCCTGAAGCTGTTTAATAGAGCCTTCATTATGGGAGGAGGTGATACAGGGCCATGTAATTTCAAAGGAGAACAAAGCTTGCTGTCAAGGTGTGAGCAGAATCCTGACAGGCAGCTATCTGTTGTCAGGCTGATAGATAATATTTCTCAGACAGTTTTCATTTGTATTAAGCTCATTTTTAGCTTTGTATTAAGCTCATTTTTAGCTTTTGGAAAATCCTATCAAATCCCATGGAATTCCCGCAGAAGAAAACATTTTTAAAACAAAAAAGGATTTAGAATCCCATTTCAAAATTTCAGTTTGAATCTTGAAAATTGTATCTGTACTACTTTTCTGTGCATTTTTCATATTTGTGCTTTGCGTATACATTCTTCCATGACATCACTGTTGAAATGTTCTCATTTTAATTTTTGCACAATAAAACAATCTCCTGGATATCAATGAAACAAGGAGTCAATCTGATTCACAGAAAGAGGTAAGATACTCTAATTAGCTCAGTTTAATTGCCCTTAATAATTAAAAACACACAAATACCAGGATATTTCACTGACCAGTTGCTGGCATACTTTGGTATACCAGTAGCAGTAGGAACAAATGTTACATGGTGTTAGTAATACAAAATGTTTAAACCTACATAAAATTCAGACATATTTTTGAAAACTGGATAAGAAATATTGTAAGGTTAAAAATATCCAAATCAATTATTTTTGAAAGTCCAATTTTTTCCTCTTTTGTCTGGAATTCTACTTCCATATTTGAAATTGAGCCTGCAGGTAAGTAAACTCCAGCGAATCTAGCTGTAATGGATTAAAACTGTGGTGGCCCAGCTATCTTCTTTCTGCTGGTGGAGATAACTATCCTCAGACCAAGGTTCAACAAGCTTAGCTTATCCCCCTTATTCCTTTTCCCAGCACACTTCACTGGTAGGTGCCAGACTTGAAAAAGAAGGGGCTAGAGCAGGGTTTCACGTCACACCCTGTCATTCAGTCTGCTGCAGAAGTAGAAAAATAACAAACAGCTGGAGGCCATTTAACTGGTCCTGGATGCTCGCCCATCTTTGCCTGGTTGTCTTTATCCCATAGCCAGCAGCAGCTGCAGGCAGATCTCATCCTGCCTTTGTTTTAATTTCCCCTTTTGTAAAGAATGTAAGTAATAATGCAGCTACCTACCTCAGAGGAGCTCAGGAATTAATTAATGTTAGTAAAGTGCTTTGAAGATAAGATCTAAGTATTATTATTAATAATTTACCTGCAATTTGCTCTGTGCCTTAAAAGACAGAAATAATTTACCATGAAATGATGTGATACTACCTAGGGCTATATTAAGGTCCTGAATGGATGTGAAGGGCTTACATTACCATTAATGTAAACTACTATGTAAAGGTGCCAAAAGGCAGAATGGGGCTTTATGTAAATACCCAATCAGAACCTCATTATATCGCACAAAATTAGTATTTTTAGGTTGCAAAGATCTTGCGAATGATAAGTTACCCATTTCCTGGAATATATAGAGAGGTGCTGACTTTCAAAGCACAGCCTCTCTAGGAAAGGTAAAAATTAATTCGGAATATGCATTTAAATATAATAACAGAAAAGACTTGAAGATATATTAGTCTGAAAGACAACACACTTGAGGTTTTCCTTGGTTTCCTCAGACTGACACAATGGCCCCTTTGCATAACTTATTTCCCACTGTTTACCCTATTCATTATTCTAACAAGACACTAAGTGTAATCTTCATTGGAAATACTTGCTTTGCCACAAAAGTGAGGGCTTAAGCTTCAAGGGAACAGGTTCAGTGCTGAAAAGCCAAGACATCCATGAACAGAAGCAGAGACCAAGAGACCCATGGCAGCTCCTCCTGTCAGAAGAATCAGAAAGAGAAGAAAGCCACATGCTTAGCTGGCATCTTTGGTTTTTAGGAGAGAAAATGAGGCAGCTCCAGCAACGTCCCTGTCCTTCCTGTACCTGGAGAGCAGAGGGATGCTCACAAGAAGAGCCATGGATGGCTCACGTACCTCTGCTCAGCTACAGCCCACACTGCAATTACTTGCCATGGAGTCAACTTTTCTTTGTGTGATAAATGAAGATAAGCCACGAGCAACACTTCATGAATCTCTCCTTTAAACCTTTTCCAGGGATTGAGACACATTTTACTTCTATAGTTTATGAAGATGGCACAGCCCAGAGGTATCAAAGGGGAGAGAAATATACCCATCTGAATAAAGGATTCTTGGCAGTCACCACAGCTATGAGATGAAACAGGTTGACTCTGGTGTCAGTAGAGAATATCTTCACTCCCAGTCTGAGGGCCAAGCTCTGGGCGAATTTTATGCACCGAGCATAGCAAGCAGCATGAGGAAGACTTAATATTTCTAATAACTGATAAGCTTTGTCCAAGTTTTTATCATATATGTGACATAACATCTTCCTGAAGCCTTATGAAATTTATATCTCCAAGGTTAACGAAAGGTAATACTAATGAGGATGAAATGGCAGGGATGATGACCTCTAGCTGCTGAAGAGGAGGTGAGAACATAAATCATTTGCCTGTGAGCAAGAGGAAAGTGACAGTGCTGGTGTAACGGATTAGATAGTCCTCAGAGGACTGCAGTAATGAGCTGGAATGGACACCCTAAGGTACCATGATGTGAACTAAGTATCTCCAGTCCTTGGTGACAACAGGGACCTGTTTTTTACCTGCCTGGAGACAGAGATGTAATTGTCTCTCATTCTTCATTTTACAAGCTGAAACAGTAAAACCTTCTGTTTGTAGTTTGCAGACTTCTGTATGTGAGCAAATGATTCATGACTGAGGATTTAGGTCAAGCTAAGCAGATTTAGCTTAAGGACCTCACCACTGTTCTTAAACGTATCTGCTAAACATTTGGATGTGAGTGGTAACTTGAGTCCCTCTCTCACAGCAGCACAGTTTATGTGATAGGAGAGAACAAAGAAGTATCATATCCTCTCTTAAAATAAGAATAGTATTATAACTGTTTCACATAGCTGTTAGCTAACATTCACAGGGATTAGCAAGTCTTCCACTAAGGAATTACAAATTGTCATTACACCATGCTTCTCAGAGCCTTCATAGCTCACCTTCGGGATGTGCACAGATTGAAGTGCTCAGGAGAAATTTAATTTGCAATTAGTAATACTATGTTTGTAAATGTTATTTGTGCAGTTCCAGTTTTATCCGGGAGAAAGTGGTGGTGCTCAAAACAGTCCATGACTGCTTTGGCTACTCCTCAGAAAATATTCTGAGAACTAGAATTTCCCCAAAACACCAAGAACCAGAACACCAACAGTCAAGTCCTCTACTTCCACCTAATTCATAATAAGGACTAACCCAGGAAAACACCCAGCTAAAGACAGTATGAAGTCAGTTCCTGTTCTTTTCTGTGTTCTACGTTGTATAGATATTAAAAATTCATGAGGAAAATTGAGTTGGAAACTTGGTCATAAAAAATCATAATATGTCAAATATGCATGTTCTGTTTCCTCATCTGCATCAGGATACAACTACTGGCTTTTGGGTCTGTCTCCATCTCTGGCTGTGATCTAAAATCCTATCCTGGGTTTAGGAAACCTTCCTGATAAAACTTGCATAGAAACACTGATGTTTTTACAAAGGAAACTCCTGTTTCAGCAAATAAATCTTTTTCTGCAAAACCTTGTTTTTCTTAAAAACAGTTTGTGACAGCAGCACCAAGTATAGAACTTGCTGCAGAAAATGATCCAGACTCATTTATTTGCCACCAGCAATCCTCATTTTTCATCTTTATTCAATGGTTACTGGCCTTTTTGATGGACATGATATCACAGGATTTTGCCAAGATGGTTATTCTCTCCACTGCTAGATCCACACTCAGTAGTCAGAGATACCACAGGTGTCAATTTCCTGTGTTGCTTCTCAAATCCACATGCAGCCACTTGGTGGTCCTGAGGGGCAGACTCAGGAGCTACCAGGATGCAGGTATTTCTTCAACTATTAACATTTAATGACTATACTGCTGCCCATTGACAAAGTCAAGTGTTAACTGTATTTTCAAACAGCTCTTTGCATTTTGGCTCAGGTAAGACAGGCACTAATCAAGAAAAGAGATTATTTTTCTAAGTTTGTAGCAAATTACAGTAGCAAGTGTCACTGGAGTTGAATGTGCACAGCCATGATTGACCAGTTCAGCTGATGATTTAGACATATTTTTGGATGTCTCTTGTGGTACTAAACTGCCCTATACTGACATTTATGATTTGTTTTCAATAATCTCTGCCTGAGTAGCAGAATCTGTCTAGTCCTCATGGTCAGTGAGCCAGTCTCAGTCATTCATACTTACATTACATTGCAGCTGGATCTCAGCCACCTTATATATCAAACTCTTTGCTACAGAGGCTGCTGTCAAACCCTCAGATTAGTCTCCACCCTTTTCATCGAATTCCCAGAGTGAACTGAATCAACTGTTTTCTGGATTACCTTCAGTCTAACAGACCCAGGATGTTTAACATAGACAGTGGAGCACAGTGCAGAAATCTCTATCTTAGCAGAGGGCAATAAGTCCCTACACAGTAATGTGTGTTCTACTTTTTCTTAAATGATAAAGTTGATGTGGCAGTGAAAACGAAAGTTTAGACAGAGATGAGAAAAAGAATTAAAACATCAGAATGAAAAATCTGTTACTCTGGCCTATGGTGCAAATTTTGAAGGGAGGAGAAATTTTCTTTACAAGAGGAAGTGACAGCAAAGGTGAAATTGTTCCCAGACCCAGAAGAAGGACTTTTTGAGGCTTCTTTGTTCTTACTGTACTAATGTTTCTGATGTGTTGAATCTGATTTGCAATTTACTTCCATTATAAACTTTTACTGTCAGCCCCATGTTTAAACTCAGTCTTCTCAAATGCTTAATTATGTCTCAGTCTTTGCTATATTGAAGCATTTGTGGTCAGAGATGTAACTTGGGTTGTCACTACATGATAGATATTCATGGCAGCCACCTCTGAAGCTATCTGGAGCAATCAACCTTATGCAAGCTGAGATATTGTCTGGGCTGGAATTCTCAAGTTTTCTGTGGATCCAGGTGACTTAGGGGCTACTGGCATGGAATTTCTTGTTTCAGCTGTTTTACTAGGTTTGTATTGGAATTGTGTGTTGATCTGATTACACTTTTCTAGGTGCAGATATTTGCTCTGGATACATTAAAGAATTGAAAATGGAGCTTCCATTACAGAGCAAAAAGTTTCTGCGTAACACAGAAGATACCACGATCTCTTTCAAACAAGGCAGCCCTCTGATGAGTGCTCAGGTTGCACATGTTTAGCTCTGATTGTCTTGATTTTCATATAATGGCAGCTTTTCAGTAATTAGGGTAAAATACCCTCTAGACACATCCGAACTGCCTGCTGTTGTTAACTAAACTTGTGGAGAGGAGTCTTGCTCAAGCTGTAATAACACTGTATTTGTGTTAACAACACAGTGACATCAAAGAAAAAGAAATTAAGATAAAATAAAATAAGCCCATAAGTAAATGGAAAGCCTGTGGCTTTTTTCCTAAGTCATGCAATTGCAATAAATTATATTGTGCTGTGACAAAAGTGAATGCAAAATAATATCATTGCAGGACACACTAGTCAGTTATTGGGAAAATAAATGTGGGTTCTGAAGGGAATTATATGTCTTCTTTAAACAGATTATTATGATTATTGTTATTACTATTGTGGGACTGTATACTCCTAAAAAAAATTACTGTCATGTTGGAGACTTCTACCCAGGAGTGGCTCTGGGAGTTTGTATTTTTGTATTGTTTAGTTACATAGGATGCTAGTAGGTAGAGCTCTGCAATGAAATGATATGTCAGGATTCAGATGCTGGTTTGGATGCTGTTTTCATTTTAGACATAGAAAGTCAAAGGTTTTCAAATTCATGAGGTGAGTGGATCAGGAACCAGAATAATGTCATTTCCACTGGAATCTGACTTCTGCTGGGGAGAAGCAACAAAAAATCACTCATAGCATCTGCTGAATAAACAGCCTCACAGTTTGGAAACTGCCACTTTCAGGGCTTTCAGGTTCCCAGTCCTGGTCAGCTCAACTGCTGAGCTGCAACCCAGCATGCCTAAAGCCCAAGAGTAATGAAAGCCTTGTGACAGGCAGGACCTGGGGATCTGGAGACTTAGAAGCTTAGAAGCTATGTATCTGACAGGGTCTGGACTCTCCATCCATCATCAGCCTGCCAGGAGAGCAAAGTGTCAAGCAGGGGGAAGTCCAAAAAGTGGGGCTCCTCGACCTCCATCTGGAAAGGTGGGCTGGTAGGAAGACAGGTGAAGTTTTCAGGAAGATTTAAAGCCTATCAGTGGTTTCACTGCCACTTCATTGCAATTAAATTAAAAGAAGAGTTTTATTTTTGATGAATAGGCAGTTCTTCTGCAGGAAGGAAAAGTAAACTAAGCAGGGAATTTCCAATTAGTTACAATAATAGGTCTGTTGCTCGCTGAGTGTGGCACTTGAAATAAATATTTTCCAGTAAGTAAGTACAGTGGTGGGGTGAGAGTATGAGTCTATCTATTGGTAGGTAATAGGTAATCCCACCCACAAGTTTCTGATGGGTGCCTTTGAAGTATGTACTGATGGTGTTTTGGTATCTATGCAACCAGGGTTGCAGATAAGTGATTTGTAGTGAAGATATAGTAGGCAAAAATGGCTATGATGACCCTACAGCTTCTGCCAAAGGGATGGTCCTGCTTGTCTCTGCCCATTCTCTTCCCTTGTGCCCTCTCCAACTCTCCTCCAAGCCAGCAGCAAGCCAATATAGCTCACTGAACTTTCTCATCGAGTTTTTTGCCATCATTAAGATAGTTTCAGTTAGAGTTGGAAGCTGGAGTAGGGGAGGAAGGGAAAAGTAGGAAAGGAGAGAGCAGGCCCTGTTTTCTAGTTCCCTTTCCCAGGGCCAGCAAGTCCTCTGAGCCATATCCCCCATGGCCAGTGATGTATATATGGACTCCACTGTCTGTGCACAAACAGTCTGTGCTTCAGCATGAATTTCTAAACCTATCTTCAGGTTTCCTCTTTAAAATTACTCTTCCCTTGACAGTTCTTCTCAATGTACTGTAGTTGTTACACTTGTCGTCATAATTCTTGGAAAAGCCTGTAGGATAGAGATTACAGGCAGGTCTGCAATGCAGAGGTTACAAGCAGGTCCTATTTTCACATGCCTCAGTCCTATCTGTGGATTCTCTTGGGTACCTTTGTTGACTCTGGTAGAATTACTCTGTTGTAAAAGGTAGATGAACAGCACACAAAAGTGATGCCCTATTGCAGTCTGCTGACAGCAATGAGAGGTATGTCTGTAGGAAAGCAATGGGCTTTCTGTAAGACCATTGACACAGGAAGCACATGGGTTATAGAATTTTTCTTGTTAATCTCATTTTCTAGTACACAGATAATTTAGTGTATCTCAGCTCAGATAGCAAGATTCAACTTCCCACCACTAGCATAAATCTTGAGTAAACCTGAGTTATTCTCTGAGAGCAAACCAGACCCCTTATTATTTCATTCTTTTCTTTTTATGTGTCACCATGAGACTGAATATGTCATCAATGACATCAGTGCAGAGCTGGAAAAGATTTTGCTTGTTAAGTCAGTCTCTCTCTGAGAACTGTTTGATTGAGTTTTGGACTGCAGTGAATAGACCCTGCACTGCTTGACTCTTTAGGCGGTGTTATGTTTTTTCACTATTAGTAGTTATGTGGTGGGGTTTTTTTAATGCTGCAGTATTTCAACTCCCCTCCTCCAGCTGATTCTAGTTGCTCCAAAACTGGTTGGAACTTACTGTCTTGACTAAGAAATTGGGGCTCTCAGTGCTGGCAGAATTAAGAATGACTTGGAATAATCAGTGCATATGATATCCTTTTAACTTCATCTAAAAGGGGCAGAAAAATTAGAATTTTGAAAACTATGAAGAAAAATTTTGTTCTTATTGCAGCTAGAGAACTGCCCTGTTTAAAGATTCTGCCCTGGCACAAGTGTACCCACAAGAGTTAGTAGTTTTAAATATATCAGTGCATGCTCTAAGATATACCAAAGGACAATCATACAGTTTTAGCCTCTATGAGCACAAGCCTTGTCTGAACAAAGATGCCTGAGAAAGGAGGCCCTGTGTACTGCACAGATACCACTGAACACATCTTGAAAAACAGAAGGGAGTCACAGAATCACAAACTGGTGGAGGTTGGAAGGGACCTCTGGAGGTCATCTAGTCCAACTCCACTGCTCAAGCAGGGCCACCTAGAGCAGGCTGCCCAGGGCTGTGTCCAGATGGCTTTTGAATACCTCCAAGAATGGAGACTTCAGATCTCCCTGGGCAACCGAGTAGATGCTCCTGTCCCTTAATCATATTTGTGGCTCTTCATTGGACTCTCTCCAGTATGTCTATGTCTCTCTTGTACTGGACAGCTTGGACAGAATTGGACCCAGTACTCCAGGTGTGGCCTCACCAGTGTTCAGTAGAGGGGCTCACCTCCCTCAATCTGCTGTCAAAGCTTGTCAAATGACAGAGCATTGAGAACTTCTGGGAAAACCTGATGGTTTTCATCAAACCCTAACTTCTTGGCATGTCATGTTATGTGTGAAACCCAGCTATAACACAACAAATTCTCATATATGCTGAAGAAGAAACCTGAAGAGGTCAAGAACTAGACAGTAACATAAAGGAATGAAAATATCAAATCATTCTTATCTTTAAAAATCTCAGGACATTTTTAATCCAATCCACGATTTTGGGGCTTCCCAAGGTTACTTGAATTTGGCAACACCAACTGCATAACAATTGCAGCAAACATTTTTCTGAAGGTGTATGAAATCATATCTGGATTCTCACTCTCACCCAGATTCCTTCCTAAAAAGATTTTTGATAAGGTAGGAATATTATTACTCCAAGCAGCAGGACAGAGGAGTTGTTTTTTTCACCAAGAGAACATGGTCTTCACTTTAGAAACATACAGTAACTATTTGTTTGGAGTCAGCAAGTGAATTTTTACTAATTCCTGAAGTCTCAGGAGAACAGCAAATTTTATGCTAAATTTATTCATAGACTGGATGTACCTTTTTATAAAGTACATAATAATTCTGATGTGTATGTTCAGATAATACCATCTGCTCAGATTTGCAAAGAAAAAGGCAGGCTCTACTCCTATGTCTCTAGGGAGGACCTCTGCCTCCTGCATTTATTTTTTTTAATTAAATTCATTCAGGGGAGGGGATATGGAGAAAAGGGGTTATCAATTTGTAAAACAGTTCTAAAAACATAGAAGAAAATTCAATCGCCTTTTGTTTGATGCAGCTGTAAGGCTGTTCAGCTAAAAAAAACCCCACACCAACAAGAAAAAAAACAAACCCGAAACAGGTAAGAAACATTTGTTGGCTGGACAGACTGTAAAATCTAGTGTAATAATTTTATCTTTTTTTTTTTTTTTTTTTTAATTACCACAGGCATTCCCAAACTTTGCCGGTGACAGAGGCCATTTTGCAGTGACATGATGTGTAATGTTGGCAAAATCAAAGGCCCAGCATCCCAGTCCACCAGCCTGCTTCTTGAGCTGCATCACTCATGGAATGAAACAGCATTTTGTGTCCTGAAAGACAGTGTTTTGCTGTAGTGTGTCTACCACGTTAACAAGGGAGACTGGAAGTATGACAACTTTTTAGACCATCTTGTACCTCCAAATTTCAAGGCACTTTTCAGGGACAGGGCTGTGGTGGTTTAGTCCCTGCTGGGGTCTGAGACCATGCGGCCGCTGCCCCTACCCCACAAAGGGAGTGAAATACAAAGCCCCGGGGCTGAGATACGGAGAGGTTTAATACAACAGTGCAACAGCAACCAACCAGACAGCAACAATAAGAATAACAGTAATAACAATGAACAGAGCAAAATATCTACCAATACAGCAGTGAGAGCAGAGGAATCGCATAACACACGCGATAACTGACTGTCCCGCGCTGCCGTGTTTTGGAGCCAGGATGTGACGTCAGCATGGTATATGAATAACCCGGCTAGGGCTTCCCCCCCCACTGCTGGGGAAACTTAACCCTATCCTAGCTGAACCAGGACAAGGGTTTAAATGGAAAATGTATGAGAGGACTCATTAGTACCCCATGCTCTTCCTGCTCCTCAGCTGCTTCTGTTGTAAAACGTGACTGGTACTGATTTCCTTTCCTGCTTTGGGGGCAGGGGGAACACACAGTTGGGTTGGGTATCGTTCTGATAGAAATAATGGCAAGGAGAAAAGTCCTGTCCCAGAGTGTCTTTAGCCTCAGTCTCCAATCATGCAATATAATTGGCATGCACTGTGCTTAGTGCTCTATGAGCAGTTCAGCTGATTTCAGTGCTGCCTAAAGTGTGCCTTCAGAGTGCCTAAAGTTAAATATACACAAGTAGGTGTTTGACAAGTCATGGGTCAGTGTTGCAGCCTTGTGAAATTCCCTTTACTGTGGATGTCTGAATCTGTGGGGAGCTCCCCTGAAATGAACAAAATCACTTCTAATGACAGGCTCTACCTAATGACAAAAAGGCAGAAATAAGCAGAAAATATACAGAGAGAAGGCAAGAGTGAAGTACATGGGAATATCTCCCATGGTTGGCAGGAAAGGAAGGGTTGCCAATATTCCACGTGGGATGGCTGAAGGAGTGTAGGCATCACTGGGCACATGTACGTACACAGATGTGGAGAGGCTGAGGTAGCTGTGCCCAAAGGGGTGGGTGCAGGGTCGCTCCAGTTTGGAAACTACCTGGCTGTGTTAACAAGGCTCTGGGCTTCACCTGATATAATCCTGAATACACATACACATCTACCTCTGCAGACCTAGCCTGCATACAACTGTTAGCTGAGACATGGAGGGAGCAGCCAAGTACAGTGGTAGAGATTTGGGTGCCAAATCCCCTTTCCAGTCATTCTTCTATGGGAGGCAATTCACTTGCAGATTTGCTGAGCATCTCCCATTCACGCTGGGTCCTGTTGGACATATATCTGGACTTTCTTCCTACTTCATGCTTGCAGTTCAAAGGAACAGAAACCTGCAAATTGTTATGTTTTTAGATGTGAGATTTTTTTAAGGTTCACCTCATGGTTTTCAGGGACTGACATGATTTTTCTGAATATTTTGGACTGGCAACACTGCATCTAGATTAGCCTTTCCTGCTGTGAAGTTCCTATTGTGAAAGCCCTGAGAAGTTCAATCCAGATCCATATTTAGCCAGGTAGACAAACTGAACACTGCAATATTAATGTATGTGAGTCTTTCACGGCAAACTTCAACAGTAAGCAGATTCTCCTTTTAAATTGTTCTTCTTACACCTTTGTCTCACTTTTGATCTTAATGAAATCCCACAAGTTGTGGGCATTATCAGCAGGAAAAACAGTATCCCTATTAAAAATATCTCCCAGAGATAAACCCTTTTGCTTGACCCATTTCTGCATGGGGGACTCAATGGTGCAAGTTACTCCCCTTTCAATATCATTGCTGCTTAGTGTGATCTGAACTGTTTTAAGCACAAGATTCAGCATATGTTACTAGTCTCTCCCTGAAGCATGGAAAATATGTATTTAGAGCAGCGGGAGCACTCCTGTCATGGCAATGGGTGAAGACACTTACCAGCAAAGTAATAGAATTTTTGAGGAGTTTTTCTAATATGAAGCTAAAAGGAAAAGATAGATATCAGTAGGTATGGAAAGAGTAGATATAAGAGAGGCCAAAGAAACAGAATTGAGTGGAGGAAGAGAAAAAGCAGGAAAATGAGAAGAAAAAGGGAACGTGTGAAACATAGAGGCTGAAAAGGGACTTGATTTTTTTCTAGACAGGTAGTTTTCAACTATGTTTTGCAAAATCTCTGTTCTCTGTAGACTGTTTCACAGACATTAAAAGAAAGGTGTGGAGGAAATTCACATTAATTTAATTTCTAAAGCAGTTTGTACATCTATTGGAGAACTGCTACGAATCTGTAAGCCAGATAGTTGGAAACTGCTGCTTTAGATATTGTCCATGGAAACAATTCTCTTGCTGGCCATGAAGCTGTAAAAGTGATAAATGAGAAATGGAAAGAAACAGGCAGTTCCATAAGAATGCAGATTATCTCTGACAGGGAAGAGCCCGTGTACTGGCAAGTCAGTAGTAGCTGAAGTAAATGACAGATAGAAATAAAGAGAGAAAACAGGTCTTAAAGGAGGGGAAAATAGCTCGGCACAATCATTTTTCTTGATCTATGGCTTTCATATTAGTGCAGTAGGCAACTCAGCCACCTCTGAGCACCTAGAAAGAGAGTTCAATAATGAGAGTCCTGGTACTGGCAGCAGCCAGCAGCTAGCAGCTGGGGATGGCAGAGTGATCATTTTTTGGCACCTGAAGCCCAGATCAATGCACACCACACAGGGTGAACAACAGAGTGATGGAGGGGTGGGAACCTTAATCGAAGTTCACAGCAGGGTGAAATACCCTGCCCAGATTTATGAGTTTTTCCCATAACTGCTAAAAGTTTGAACAGTAAAAAATCATGTTCCCTCCTCTGTCTCTCCCTGTGGGAGAAGAGGGAACACCAACAGAAAGTCCCCTCTGGGACATCCCTCAGCCCCTCCTGTCACTTTCTGAGCTCAAGCCCTTAGCATATGTCTCCACTGGTGCAGTTAAGTGTCTCCTGAGTATTTATTTTTGCTGCTGTTTAGTTGGAAGTTAAATACAAATCTTAGCTCCTTTTCAGACTCCTGAACTGCCACACTTCTTTCTTACCCACAGAGCTGAAGAAGTAATTTAATAGCCTTAACTAAATGTTATCATCATTTCTGTTTTGATGTGTTATTGGTAATTTGCATCCTGATTCCCTTGCCTTCAAATTTAATAGAAGAGCTGTTCCCTTTTATACTCTTTTCTTTTTTTTTCTCATATATATTTTTTTTTTTTTAATAGGAGAAAGACATAAAGAAAATGGAGAAATAAATACAAACACCAAAACATCTCCAGATGAAAGGCAGTAAAATGACTGCCTGCTGCTCCCTCTTGAACTGACTGGCAGTAACTTCGATCCTGGCATGCAGGATTGGCTGCTGTTGGTAACTTGGGACTCCTCTCTCTGCCCTGCTGGATCCTTTTAACTCCTCCAGGTCTGGCCAGGAGACACAGCTGCAACAGCAACAGGTTTCTCAGGAGCTTTGGAGACAGAACAAGATGACACAGGGTCATCCCTTGAACTTTCCCAGGAGCACTGTGGGCCCAACCCAGCTCCTGTCTCACCCTCACTGACTTGAAAGGTCTATAGCTGCTATGCAAAGACTGAGTGGGGTGTCTCATCTATTTTGTCCTTGTCACCTTCCCAGTGTGTTCCTTCAAACCCTTTCCAGGACAACTGAGCCAGAACCAGCTGGCCCTTGCAAGATGTCACCAAGGAACTTCAGCACCAGAATTAAGGACAGAAGGGAAAAGTGACATTTCACATCTCCTGAAGTGTCCTGAGCCACCCAGTACATCTTGTAAGTGCTTGTGTCTGGGGTCTTCCTTCTTGGAAAAATACATTGTGCCTGAGATGTGAACTGTGAGACCCCATCACAAAGGTAAATGCTCATGTGGCTCCCAGGAAAGCTCTTGGTGTTTGGGCCTCAAATCTCAATCAGTCCTGCTCCAGCCTTTACTTTTCTGTCACCATTTGGAGGTGGAAGTGAAGCCAGAAAATAGTTAAATGGTGGAGTACACTCACCCAGGATTTAATAATATCTCTTGCCCACTCATAGGATGTATAAAAGCCAGGGGAAAGATTACAGTAGTTAGGATGTTTCAACATGCAAAAGAAACCATACTTCAGGCTGGATTTGTGGGAGGCCATGAAAGTTTCTGAGGAGCTTTCTCCCCCATTCATGTTGCCTGGTTTCATGGGATGCAGAGACACGGGAGTAGCCTCACACCCCCTGCTCTCCTCTCTTGACAGACCTGTCCTTCTGAGCTGACACCACTAGTAGCCATGTCAGAGAAGTCTCCACTCAAACAGTGCTGCCCTTTTCCCCCCACTTGGATTTCACTCGCCTGCTTCTTGGGCTGACTGTGCCACCCACCACATGATTCCCAATGCACATCATGTGTCTCCACCCCAGAGATGGTTTGGAGGCCAGCAAGGCAAGCACTCTATGAAAATTATGCCCTTGTTAATGTCAGTGGGGTGCAAATTAAACAAAGCAAAGCTACTCTTCGCTGAACTCCAACACTCTGGGTTGCAGGACCCCCATATGGGGGAGCAAGGGGGCAGTTGCCTGCAACCCCAGGCCACAGTGTTGCATGGAGCACAGGCACAAGTCAGAGAGGGAGTAAGAGACACCTCTGCCTTTGAACGGAATCATCCCTGCCTATGCCATTCCTCCATGCCGAGTCCAGCCTTCACACTGATGAAACAGAGCCCTGTTTAAAAACGCAGCTGCAGCCATCACCGGGGTTTTTCCATGAGCACAAATATTCCTTTGACAGTATGTCTGTATTGAGTTAACTGGCAACAGAACTGCTGTTCTTTCCAATTTAAGTGAAACATGTGAGTCCCTTCGTTTAGGACTTTGAGCCACAGAAGCAGCCCTGCTCCCCCACAGTTCTCAGTCTGCATCCCCAGCCCCAGGCTTTGCCACCCCCTTTCCCTTCTCTCCCTATGCAGGCGTAGTTCTACCCTTCCCTTCTCAAGCCCTCTAGGCTTCTCCCGTCTCTTGCATTTTCCCAGCTCAATCCCAGTACCTTTGCACAGCATCATTCATTGTCCATTTTTTTGTGATTAATAAAGGAAATTCAACAGACTGCCTTTGCTACCTATTGAAAACCATGCATTACAGTCACAATGAGTTTTATCTTTTTTTTTTTTTTTTTTTTTAATCTAATGGGAAAAGAGAAAAAGCCCAAACAGTCATTTGCTCACTGAGAACTTGGGAAACCTGAGAATCCTTAGAGAACCAGGAGATGAGATATAAATTAAACAAATATACGCCAAACTGTTTCCTGATACAGCTCTAGGAAGTCTGATGCACACAAGGGAGGGGAACTGTGGGATGTCAGCATCTCTATTTTCCTTGCCTTATACAACCACTGTTGAAAGCAGAAGAGGTGCCCCAGCAGAAGCTTCTTCAACAAAGAAACAACTCCAAAGCACTCAACTCCCCCTACTGTTCTCTAAATACCCCTAAGTTTTTCCCTTAGGAAGGGGAAGGAGAAAGGTCTCATCCAAGGAGGAAGACACACTGGTACCTGGGACAAAATAAAACTCCCAGACTTGTCTCTGCTGGCCTTCTACATGTCCTTACTTGTTTTGAAAATGGAACTGTATTTGTTGCCTGGTAGATCTTGAGCACATTTTGTGAGCTAACTCTAGAGCCACTAAAAGCTCCACAGTACAATAGTGCTTGCATCCCACAGGTGGTGATAGGGATCAGTGGAAGCAGAGCTCTAAGCCCTGTGAATCCAGCTGGCAACAGCCAGTTTAGGAGATGTGGTAGACTTGGTTTGGAAGAGCAGGTGGGAGTTGTCTTAGTTCTTGCATGTGGTGAACGACTTGTGTTAACCGCAGAAGATAACCAACTGCTTTTCTTTCAGACTGTGGTTGACACACCAGATGTCTTTGCTTGGGTTGTCTTTTCTGGTGTGCCTGAGTGTCTACTAATGAACTCAGAGCTCCATCATTTTTCTCTGTGTGACACTGTACAACTCAAAGGCATTTTTCTGAATCATGAAGATGCAAACACTAGCTGAAGCCAGTTAGGTGGGAAACACTGTTCTAAATGCTTGCAAGAGCTGCCTTCCTTGCAGACAATAACCAAGCAATTTTGGGTCATCCTCCCTCCTGATCTCTGGGGAGCAAGAGACTGGGACCAGTAACTGAACACCTGTTCCCTCCTGGCAACGCTGTGTGCTGAACCCCTTGCCCACCACATGGCTCAGGGGACTCTTTCTACTTTGTGCTCTATCATTAATAATTCATTTGTCATGTAATGACTTCCTTGATAATTATGAATTCATCTGGGGCTAATGTACATGTCATATCCACTGCAATAGGAGACAGCAAAGCAAAACAAATCAACCAGCCAACCAGTATCTTTCTGTCTCTGCTTTATCATTTATATGTAATTCATTTGCAGTGGGTTGATTCCTCAAGTTGGCTTTTCAAGGTTGTTTTGCAATTATTGATATATCTCTTTTGAGGTTTGGGTTTTTTAAAAAAGAATCTGATTTGTATCTTTCTGTGACTCCCTTCTGAACACTGTCTAGATATGCAGAAGCATTAGACAATCTTTTTCCTTCCCTTTTTTTAGGGGTAGGGTTAGGGTAAGAGGGCCGTTAAGGTTAGGGTTAGGGTTGGGGTTACGGTTAGGGTTGGGGTTAGGGTTAGGGTTTAGGGTTAAGGTTACAGTTAGGATTAGGGTTAGGGTTGGGGTTAGGGTTAGGGTTTAGGGTTAGGGTTAGGGGTAGGGGATAGTGTTAGGGTTAGAGGTAGGGTTAGATATAGGGTTAGGGTTTAGGGTTAGGATTAGGGTTACGATTGGGGTTGGGGTTAGGGTTAGGGTTTAGGGTTATGGTTAGGCTTAGGGTTAGGGTTAGGGTTCAGGTTAGGATTAGGGTTTAGGGTTAGGGTTAGGGTTAGGGGTTAGGGTTAGTGTTAGGTGTTAGAGTTAAGGTAAGGGTTAGGATTAGGGTTGGGTTTGGGGTTAGGGTTAGGGTTGGGGTTAGGGTTAGGGTTAGGGTTAGGGTTTGGCATAGAGTTAGGGTTAGCTTTAGGGTTTAGGGTTAGGGTGAGGATTAGGGTTAGATATAGGGTTAGGCTTAGGGGTTAGGGTTAGGGGTTAGGGTTAGGATTAGAGCTAGGGTTAGGTGTTAGGGTTAGGGTTAGTTTTAGGGTTAGGGTTAGGGTTACGGTTAGGTTTAGGGGTTAGGGTTAGGGTTTAGGGTTAGGATTAGTGTTGGGGAAGGGGTTAGGGTTCTGGTTAGCATTAGGGCTAGGAGTTAGGGTTAGGTTTAGGGTTTGGGTTGGGGTTAGGGTTAGCGTTTAGGGTTAGGGTTAGTGTTATGGTTAGGGTTAGGGTTGCAGTTAGGGTTAGGTTTAGGGTTAGGGGTTAGTGTTAGGGTTAGGGTTAGGAGTTAGGGTTAGGGTTAGTGTTATGGTTAGGGTTAGGGTTAGGGTTTGGTTTAATGTTAGGGTTAGGGTTAGAGTTAGCATTTGGGTTAGCATTAGGGTTAGGTTTAAAATTGGTGTTGGGGTTAGGTTTAGGGTTAAGGTTTATGGTTAGTGTTAAGGTTAGTTTTTGTGTTCAGTTTAGGGTTAGGTGTTAGGGATGGGGTTAGTGTTAGGGTTAAGTTTAGGGTTCAGGGTTAGGCTTACGGTTAGTTGTTAGGGTTAGGGTTAGGGTTAAGGGTTAGGATCATGTTTCGGTTTAGGTTTAGTGTTAGGTTTAATGTTTAGATTTAGGGCCTTTATGATTAGGGTTCAGGGTTTGGGTTAGGTTTGGTCTTAGGGTTAGGGTTAGCATTAGGTTTAGGGTTAGGGTTAGGGTTATGGTTGGAACTGGGGTTAGGTTTAGGTTTAAGGTTAGGTTTAGGTTTAGGGTTAAGTTTAGTATTAGGTGTTAGGGATAGGTTTAGTGTTAAGGTTAGTGTTTAGGGTTAGTTTTAGGGTTTAGGGTTAGGGTTAGTTTTACGTTAGTTTTAGGGTTAGGGTTATGTTTAGGGTTAGGTTAGGTTTTGGGTCAGAGTTAGGGTTAGGGTTAGTGTTTTAGGGTTAGGGATACCGTTAGGTTTAGGGTCAGTGTTTGGGTTTAGGGTTAGGGTTAGTGTTAGGGCTTATGGTTTAGGAGTAGGGTTAGGGTTAGGGGTTAGGGTTAGTGTTAGTTTTAGTGCCATTAGGGTTAGGGTTAGGATTCGTGTTGGGGTTAGGGTTAGTGTTAGGGGTGAGGGTTAGAGTTAGGGTTAGGGGTTAGTTTATAGGTTAGGCTTAGGGTTAGGTTTAGATTTATGTGTTAGGGCTAGGGGTTATTTTAATGTTAGGGTTAGGGTTAGGTTAGGTTTGGGGTTAGGGATAGGGATAGAGTTAGTGTAAGGGTTCCGAGTTAAGGTAGGGTTAGTGTTTGGTTTAGGATTAGATTTAGGGTTAGGGTTAGGTTTAGGAGTTAGGGGTTAGGGTTAGGGTTAGCATTAGGGTTAGGTTTAGTTTAGGGTTAAGGTTAGGGTTAGCATCAGGTTTAGGGTTGGCTTTATTTGTTAGGGGTTATTGTTAGGGTTAGGTTTTGGGTTAGGTTTAGGTTAGGGTTAGGGTTAGTTTTAGGGTTAGGTTTAGTGTTTGGGGTTAGGGTTAGGGTTCAGGTTATGGTTAGGGGTAGGGTGTCCTGGTTTAGCCAGGATAGGGTTAAGTTTCCCCGGCAGTGGGGGGGAAGCTCTAGCCGGGTTATTCATACACCATGCTGACATCGCATCCTGGTGCCAAAGCGGGACAGTCAGTTACCACGTGTACTGTGGGATTTCCTCTGTTCTCACTGCTGTATTGGTAGATATTTTGCTATGTTCATTGTTATTACTGTTATTCTTATTGTTATTGTTGTTGTTTGTTGTGTTGCTGTTGCACTGTTGTATTAAACCTCTCCTTATCTCAGCCCTGGGGCTTTGTATTTCACTCCCTTTGTGGGGGAGGGGCAGCGGCCTCATGGTCTCAGACCCCGGCAGGGCCTAAACCACCACAACTTTTGGCGCCCAACATGGGGCCATAAGAGGGCTGAGATAAGGACAAGGGGAGAAGGTGTGTTAGAGCAATCTGTTAGGTGTAATTTTTCTGGTTTTATCTGTATTTGTTTGATAAGAAACATTTGCAATGCTGACCAACTTGCTTGTGTGGTGGGGCTGGATTAATCCTTATATCCATTGTGCATTCCCAGTGCTGATGTTTGGTTTTGGTGCAAAATGTATCAAGGGTCTTGTTATGCTGTACTGGCTGCAGACTGCTTATAATATGGTTGTATCACTGCTTGTGGGGATGAACCAGTACCTGTTTGCTGCCTGGGCTTTTGTTAGGGGTCTCACCCCCTCTATGGGTGAGCCAGGGAAAGAGATCCTCTTGGTTTTTGAGAATTTCAGCTATCCCTGGAGCACCCAGGCAGGTGTGCTTGCGGCACTGTGCTTTCTAAATGTCTGCCAGATCTTGTTTTGGGCCATGCGGTACTTCTCCAACAATATCACCACCCGAAAACCTGCCCCGAGGGCAGATAGTTATAAAGGGCAAGGTGTGTGGGAAAAGATGGGCAAGTGCCTGAGTCAGTGGTCACCTCCAGTGCTTTGGGATCTCACTCCCGAACAAGTGCAGAGTCCTGATAAACTGGTAGAGTGTTTGGAAAAGGTGTGCAGCTGAGCCAGAGGGACAAGCAGTACCAATATCAGTTGCCCCGATACAGAAAACCAAATATACCAAAAAAATCCCCTCGTAGTGTACAGGGTGATAATGAAGCAGGCCCATCATGAGAGCAGGAGGAAGAGTCGGAGGTAACCATCCGACCTCTATCCGTCAGTGAGTTGCAAGATATGCGGAAGGATTTTGGCCGCCTTCCAGGCAAGCAAATTTGCACCTGGCTGCTCCAATGCTGGGATAGTGGAGCTGCTGGTTTGGAATTGGAGGGGAGAGAGGCCAAGCAGCTGGGACCTTTAGCCAAGCAGGCTGGTATTGACAAGGCAATAGGGAAACAGGCTCAAACCCTCAGCCTTTGGAGGCAACTCCTGCTCGCTGTGAGGGAGAGGTACCCCTACAAGGATGATGCTCTATGTCGGTTGGGCAAGTGGACCGACATGGAGAAAGGCATTCAAAACCTCAGGGAATTGGTTGTGTTTGACATGATCTATGGTGATCTGAATGATGAGCGGTCACCAATGGATCCAGATCCCTTGCACACAGTTGATGTGGCGGAAGTTCCTGCAAAGTGGACCAGAGGGACATTCCAAAGCATTAGCAGTAGTGTCCTGGTGTCGAGACACCCAGACTCAAACAGTCGACGAAGTGATTATTCAGCTCTGGCAATATGAGGGAAATCTCCCTTCCTCCCAACATGCTTTGGTTTCAGCTGTAGAGGAACTGTCTCAGAGGCTCCAGAAAGTGGAACAGGACATGTCCTGTGTTCCACCTGCATGGGCCAATGTCTCAGCTATAAGAATCAGGTGCTTCCCCACCCAAGAGAAGGGCAGTGGAAGGCACACACCAGGGGGCACCCTGTGGTTCTTCCTCCGCGACCACGGGGAAAAAAAGAGGAGGTGGCATGGACAGCCCACTTCTGCCCTAGCTGCACGAGTACAGCAGCTGAAAGGGAAGACCACCATGAAAGGGGAGTCTTCCAAGAGAGATGCAGCTCCAGTGTCCAGTCGGAAATCCCCCAGACAGAATAGAATCGCCAACGTTATGCCTGACCCTCTTGAGAGGACCAGGAAGTCATTCTTGCAGGAGTCATTCTTACGACAAGTGAGTGATGCTGAGCAGGATTAGAGGGGCCCTGCCTCCAGCCAGGTGGAGGAAAGGGATAATCGGATTTACTGGAAGGTGTGGGTCCGATGGCCTGGCACATCAGAACCACAAGAATATAAGGCCTTGGTAGACACTGGCGCACAGTGCACCTTGATGCCATCAAGCCACAGTGGGGTTGAATCCATCTGCATCTCCGGAGTGACAGGGGGTCCCAACAGCTGACCCTATTAGAAGCTGAAGTAAGCTTAACTGGGAAGGACTGGCATAAGCACCCCATTGTGACTGGCCCAGATGCCCCGTGCATCCTAGGTACAGATTACCTCAGGAGAGGGTACTTTAAAGACCCAAAAGGGTACCGGTGGGCCTTTGGTATAGCTGCCCTGGAGGAGGTTGAGCAATTGTCCACCTTACCCGGCCTCTCAGAGGACCCCTCGGTGGTGGGGTTGCTTAAGGTTGAAGAGCAGCGAGTGCCAATTGCTACCAAGACGGTGCACCGGCGGCAGTACCGCACTAATCAAGATTCCCTGGTTCCCATCCATCAGCTGATCCATCAAATAGAAAGCCAGAAGGTGATCAGCAAGACTCATTCACCTTTCAACAGCCCTATATGGCCAGTGAGAAAACCTAACGGCGAATGGAGACTAACCGTGGACAGCCGTGGCCTGAATGAAATTACGCCAGCGATGAGTGCTGCAGTGCCGGACATGCTAGAGCTCCAGTATGAGCTGGAGTCGAAGGCAGCCAAGTGGTACGCCACGATTGACATCGCTAATGTGTTCTTCTCCATCCCAATAGCACCAGAGTGCAGGCCACAGTTTGCATTCACTTGGAGGGGTATCCAGTACACCTGGAATCGATTGCCCCAGGGGTGGAAACACAGCTCCACCATTTGCCATAGACTGGTCCATACTGCACTGGAGAAAGGTGGGGCTCCAGAACATCTGCAGTTCATTGATGATATCATTGTACGGGGGGACACAGCTGAGGAAGTCTTTGAGAAAGGAAAGAAGATAATTGAAATCCTCCTGAAGGCTGGTTTTGCCATCAAGCCACAGAAAGTTAAGGGGCCTGGAAGGGAGATTCAGTTCCTAGGAATAAAATGGCAAGATGGGCGTCGCCACATCCCAGTGGAGGTGATGAACAAGATAACAGCCATGGCCCCACCAACCACCAAAAAGGAGACTCAGTCCTTCCTGCGTGCTGTGGGGTTCTGGAGGATGCACATCCCAAACTACAGCCTGATTGTGAGCCCTCTCTACCACGTAACCCACAAGAACAACAATTTTAAATGGGGCTGAGAGCAACAACAAGCCTTTGAACAAATTAAGCAGGAGATTACCCAGGCAGTGGCCCTCGGGCCAGTCCGGACAGGGCAGGAGATTAAGAACGTGCTCTACACCGCAGCCGGGGAGAATGGCCCTTCCTGGAGCCTTTGGCAGAGAGCAGATGGGGAATCCCGAGGCCGACCTCTAGGCTGTTGGAGCTGGGGATACAAAGGCTCTGAAGCTAACTATGCACTGACTGAGAAGGAGATACTGGCAGCGTACGAAGGAGTTCGAGCTGCCTCAGAAGTGGTTGGCACTGAGACACAGCTCCTCCTGGCACCCCGACTGCTGGTGCTGGGATGGATGTTCAAAGGAAAGGCTCCCTCCACACATCATGCGACGGATGCCACGTGGAGTAAATGGGTTGTGTTGATAACACAACGGGCTCGAATAGGGAACCGTGACCCCCCAGGATTAGTAGAAATGATCATAAACTGGCCAGAGAGCAAAGATGCTGGGATGTCACCAGAACAAGAGGTGAAACGTGCTGAGGAGGCCCCACCATATAACGAGCTGCCAGAGGAGGAGAAGCGATATGCCCTGTTCACTGATGGGTCTTGTCTCATTGTGGGAAATCATCAACGATGAAAGGCTGCAGTGTGGCATCCCATACAACAAACCTCTGAAGCTGTTGAGGGACAAGGTGAATCGAGCCAGTTCACAGAGGTGAAAGCCATCCAATTGGCTTTGGAGATTGCTGAGCGAGAAAAGTGGCCGAGGCTCTATCTCTACACTGACTCGTGGGTGATGGCAAGTGCCCTGTGGATGTGGTTGCAGCAATGGAAACAGAACAATCCTAACCCTATCCTTAACCCTAACCCTAAACCTAACCCTAAACCTAACCCTAACCCTAAACCTAACCACTAACCCTAACCCCTAACCCTAACCCTGTGGGGATTCTAAAGGATTTCCTGCGAGGAAATGGACATGTCAGCAATCCTGCATATGAGCAAGGCTGGTAAAGCCTCAGCTTCGTCAAGGACATAACGCGGAAAGAATGAGGAAGAACACAGGAAGTTAAACAACTTCAGGGTGTAGGTTTGGGCGGAGAAGGAACTTCGTACAATGTCGATGTGACAGTTTTCATCCAATCAGAAGAAAGCATAAGGCGCATGTGCAAAGCTAACTGTCCAGTCAGAAAGAATTATATCATGTGATCATATCATGTGATTCTCACCAACATTATAAAAGGCTTGCTTCACTACAATAAAATTGGCATTGCTTGATCACATTGATCATATTCATGTCCATCTCACACGCATAATCCTAACCCTAACCCTAACCACTAATCCTAACACGTAACCTCTAAACCGAACCCTAACCCTAACATTAACCCTAACCCTAATCCCTAACCCTAACCCTAACCCTAACCCTAACGCTAACACTAAATCCAAAACCTAACCCTAACCTTAACCCTAACCCTAACCCTAAACCCAAAATCCTAACCCTAACCCTAACCATAACAATTAAGCCTAAACCTAACCCTAACCAATAAACTTAACGCTAACACTAACCCCAACCCCTAAACCTAACTGTTACACCTACCCTAACCCTAACTTTAACCCTAACTTAACGTTAACCTAACCCTAACCCATAATGCTAACCCTAACCATAACCCTAACCATAAACAACCCCTAACCTTAAACCTAACACTAACTCTAAAGCTAAACCTAACCCTAACATTAACCCTAACCCTAACGCCTAGAACTAACCCTAACCCTAACCTAAACCCTAAATCTAATCCCTAAACCTAACGTCTAACACGAACGCTAACACTACCACCTAATCCTAACCCTAGCCCTAACACTAACCCTAACACTAACCCCTATTCCTAAACACTAAACCTAATCCTAACCCTAACCCTAAACCCAACACTACCCCTAACCACTAACACTAAACCAAAACCTAACCATAACCCCAATACTAACCCTAAACCCTAACACGAACACTAACCCTAACCTTAAATATTAAATCCCGAAATTAACACTAACCCTAACCTAACCCTAAGCCTAACCATAACCCTAACACTAACACTTACCCTAATCCCTAAGCCTAACCCTAAAGATAACCTCTAACCCTAACCATAATCCTAAATCTAACCCTAGCCCTAACTCGAATACTAAACCTAAACCTAACCCTAACCCCTAACCCTAACTCTAAATGTAACCTTAACCCTACAGCTAAAGCTAAACGTAAACCTAAACCTAATCCGAACCCTAAACCTAACAACTAACCCTGACCCCAACCCTAACCCTTATCACGAACCCTAACACATAACCCCTAAAGCTAAACCCAACACCTAACCCTAAACCTAACCCTAACCCCAACCCTAACCCTAACCCTAACACTTAACCCTAAACCCTAAACATAACCTTAACCCAAAACCTAATGTCCCCAACCCTAACACTAACCCTAACCTCTAAAACTTAAACTATCCATAACACTAACCCTAACCGTAACCCTAAACCTAAACCTAAACTTAAGCCTAACAGTAACCATAACCCTATCCATACTCCTAACCCTAAAACTTAACTCTAACCCTAACACTAACCCTAACCCCAAACTCTAAAGCTAACCCTAACCCTAACATCTAGAACTAAACCTAACAATAACCCCTGACACTAACCTAAACCTAACCCTAACCCCTAACCCTAACGCCTAAAACGAACCCTAACACTAACCCCTAACACTAACAGTAAGACTAACAAAAACCCCTAACTCTAACCCTAACACTAACCCTAACCCCAAACCCTAAAGCTAACCCTAAACCTACCCATAACGCTAACCTTAACACTAACCCTAAAGTCTAGCATTAACCCTAACCCTAACCGTAACCCTAACACTAACCCTAACCCTAACCCCTAAAACTAAGCCTAACCCTAATCCTAACCCTAAACCCTAACCCCTAAACCTTAACCTATCCCTAACCCTAACACTAACCGTAACCCTAATCCTAACCCTAAAGCCTAACACTAACCCTAACACCTAATCCTAAACCCTAAACCTAAAACTAACCCTATCCCTAAACCTAATGTCCCCAACCCTAACCCTAACCCCTAAACCTTAACCTAACCCTAGCAGTAAGCCTAACCGTAACCCTAAACCTAAAACTAAACTTAAGCCTAACAGTAACCATAACCCTATCCATACTCCTAACCCTAAACCTTAACCCTAACCCTAACACTAACCCTAACCCCAAACCCGAAAGCTAACCCTAACCCTAACCCTAACCCTAACCCTAATCCTAATCCTAACCCTAACCCTAACCCTAACCCTAACCCTAACACCTAACAGGAACCCTAACACTAACCCCAACACCTAACACTAACCCTAACACCTAAATCTAAACCTAACACTAACCCTAACCCCAAATCCTAAGGCTAATCCTAACCCTAAACCTACCCCTAACCCTAAACCTAAAGCTAATCCTAACCTTAAACCTACAGCTAACCCTAACCCTAATCCTGACGCTAACCCTAACCCCTAACCCTAATGCCTAACATGAACCCTAACATTAAACAATAATCCTAACCATAACCCTAACACTAAACCTAACACAAACCCCTAACCCTAAAAATAACTCTATACCTAACACTACCCATCACACTAAACCCTAAACCTAACACTACCCCTAACCACTAACACTAAGCCTAAACCTAAAGATAACCCCAATATTAACCCTAAACCCTAACATGAACACTAACCCTAACGTTAAACCCTAAATCGCAAACCTAACCCTAACATAACCCTATGCCTAAGCCTAACATTAACCCTAACACCTACCCTAATCCCCAAGCCTAACCCTAAACATAACCCCTAACCCTAAGTCTAACCCTAACTCGAATACTAACCTTAACCACTAACACTAACTCTAACCCTAATCCTAAACTTAATGCTAACCCTAAACCTAACCATAAACCTAAACCTAAGCCTAACCCCAAACCTAACCACTAACCCTAACCCCTAACACTAACCCTAACCACTAACCCTAACAGATAACCCCTAAACCAAACCCTAATCCCCACCCTAACCGTAACGCTAACCCTAACACTAAATCCAAAACGTAACCCTAACCTTAACACTAACACTAAACCCTAAGCCCTAACCCTAACCCTAACCCTAACCCTAACCCTAACCATAAATCCAAAAACCTAACCCTAAAAGTAAAAATAACCCTAACCCTAAACCTAACCCTAACCCTAACCCTAAACGCTAAACCCTAACCCTGACACTTACACTAACCCTAACCTTAACCCTAAAGCCTAACCTTAACCCTAAAACCTAACCCTAAACCCTAACCCTAAACCTAAACCTAACTCTATCCTTAACCATAATGTCCCTAACACTAACCGTAACCACTAAAGATTAACCTATACCTAACCCTAACCCTAACCCTAAACCTAACCCTAAGCCTAACCCTAAGCCTAACCTTAACCCTAACCGTAACCTAACGCTAACGCTAAACATAACCCTATCCATAACCACTAACCCTAACCCTAACCCCTAACCCTAACAGTAACACTAACCCTAATCCTAACCCCTAACCCTAGTGCCTAACACAAATGCTAACACTAACCCCTGACCTTAACCCTAACCCTAACCCTAAACTTAACACTAACACTAACCCCTAACCCTAAACTCTTACA